>NC_137857.1:4466545-7169045 GCF_948465745.1 Chenopodium album
CATCGCCAACATGTCCTGAGAAACATAATAGCCAGGCAGCCAGCCCACTCCTCAAAAACAATAAGCCCAAATTACTTAACTGATTTCAATTTCTCACAAACCCTAAAATTTCAACCATTTGTGATTGCCGTTTTCAAAAAATCTGTTCATTTCTGAATTTCAGATTTTTAAAAAAAAAAAACAGGGGAAAAAAAAGTAATTGTTTGCATGCTTGAAGTTGAAGTTTCGGATTAACTGGGTTTAAAAAAAAAAAAAAAAAAACTGGGTTTTGGTTTTTCTCTCTACACGACGCAACCGTGGACGGTGATTTGTGGGTTTATGAATTATGACTTTGATGCGGGCAAGTGGATATGTGGGATTGTAATTTGTAGCCGTTGTGGCAACTCCCTCTTTAGCCCATTTTAGATGGCCCAACTCTCTCTTTAACAAACTTTTTAGCCCAGTTTATGAACTACTCGTGTTAGACACTTATACTACTCGTAGCATTTTGTCTTCGTTTTTATTTATTGGTTTGTAAATTGCAATTTGCTGGGCGTTTGGTTCGAATAATGGAAATGGAGTGGAAAGAAAACAAATAAAAGGGGAAAAAACTAATCATTTAACTATCACCTTTTTATTTATTTGGTTTAACCATGGATATGGTATTAAGAAGAGGGTAATGATATTTGTTATCCTAAGTTTTTGAGAGGTAACACGTATGGAGTAACCATTACCCTTAAGTAATGATAATTGTTACCATGTCTTCTAACCAAATACACGATAATGGTGTCGGTTTAATCAAATCCGTTTCCAATCCAAAAAATTCACTACCCAAACGCCCCTTAATATTAAACAAATATGTAAGTCAAGTTATATTACATGAAAATATCAAAATCTTACAAAGGTTCAATAATAGAGAGAACTTTGAGTAGATTACGGAGTATAATTTACATAGAAGATCAATAATGGCATATTGTAAGTGTGATAGGTCACTTGGAGTTGATTCAATACAGTACTAGCTTTGACTTTTCCTTCTTATGGCATGTTCACATATACTGAATTGAACTGATTGGAGCTGAACTGAACTGAACTGATTGGAGCTGAACTGAACTGAATTGAACTGAGCTGAAATGAATATCTTATGAGATGGGGAAATTAGGAGCTGAGCTGATTGAAGCTGAACTGAACTGATTGGAGCTAAACTGAACTGAACTGAACTGAAATTAAGTAAATGTGAACAGGCCCTTAGTATTCTTAATGTATATAGGTTTATAACAAAATGGGCTATGTATGTAAGTTATATGGACATTTTATGAGTTAATATAGAGCTATCTTAAGAAATTTAAAATTATGCTGGAGAGAGATTTTATTTAGATGTTAGGTTAGCTAGGGAAAAACCAAAAAAAAATTAGATGATCATAGGTTTATTGAAGTTGAGATGTTGAACTTTGATGGGGATGGAGTAGATTTATTCATTAGATTACATGATTTGTATTTGTTAGCCTACAGGGGGAGACACCATTGTTGTCATCATCGTCATCGTTGTCTTTATCGTCATCGTCATCTCCTCCGACTGAAGAAACGTTGGGTACGGCTTGCAATACTTTGTGTTCCCTTTAAACATGCAATATGGTGATCAAAAAATATAGATTAAAATCAACATTAATATTGGAAGCTATTCAACAATAAATCCAACAATATAAATCGTTAGAAAAATAATAGAAATAAAAGGAACATAATTCCTTACTTTGATTTTGTTTGCTTGCAATAATAAAAACAATAAACGCATTAGTAACTTCAAGGAAAATTAATAAAACAATAATTAAAATGAAATTAAATAGAGTTGATTTGGGGTCAAAACCTCAAACAATTCTACCTTTCACGCCGTGGTTTAAGGACAGAACCTGGGTAAAGTACAGACTCCTGGAAGTGCTTAGGGAAGGAATTTTGAGAGAATAGGGTAGGCTAGTGTTTAGGCTAGAGCATAGAAGAGAGAATGAGAGCATTGATTGATGCCCCGAACATCAGAAATGAGGGGGTATGTATAGGGAAAATGAGTAGAGGGAACAAATGGAACCCTAAAAATGAATAAAACCTTAAAAAACCTACAGTGACACGGCAGGTTCTACCGCGACACGGCAGAAGATACCGTGACACGATAGACTATTGTGAGACGCGTGAAATAATTAGGCTATGGGAGATAAAACGCGTGAAGGGTTTACGCGGAAAGGACATGGAGCTGCCCAGTGTCATAAGAAAGGCACCATGACACGGGAATTCCTACCATGACACGGCAGTGATCCCCGTGACGCGGGGAGCCTTGTTTCCATTTATCCGCCCAAAAACATTTTAACCCTAATTACATTCAGCATTTTTAAGTGCCGCTTCATAATTTCGGGCTATTTAGGTTTATTATTTATTAATTGGGCTAAAATAATAATGTGAAATGAATAAAACAAAGGTTTGGGCCAAAATATAAATATATATAAAAGGAACTATGCTTTGACTAAACATTAGGACTGATCCGTTGACTATTTGATGAACTGAATTTGATTGAATATCAATTTAAGCACTCCCGAAATTAAATCTTCAACCCGACCAATAATGGCGGTGAAATGTTGTTCATCTTCGGGTTTGGTTTTGGGGAGACTTTTTTAAGTGTCTACACATATAATGCCGTTTGATAACATATATGATCATTATATTTTGTCATAAACGTACATGGTAGGGTTGAGTTTACGAAATTACTACAAGTTATGAACGGGTAAAATGACAGTTTAAGGGGATATTTTATGGTTCCACCGGCCCAATTCCACTCCCGGAGGATATAAGGGACCATGGAAAACATCTCGGCAATTTTTATTTCCGGGCGAAAAAAGTCTAAAAATTACAAAATTGAAGGCTATAATTCACGCTCTATGAGGAAATTTTGAGGTTTTGGGGCCCGGTGGCGAAAGCCTTGAGACCCTAAGGGATACATCTAGGGGTCATATAATACCGTTTGAAACCATATATGATCATTATATGTTGTCATAAACGTACGTGGTAGGCTTGAGTTTAATTTACGAAATCACTACAAGTCGTGAACGGGTAAAATGACCGTTTAAGGGCAAATTGGATGGTTCCACTGACCTAATTGGACTCCCGGAGGATATTAGGGACCATGGAAAACATCTCGGCAAATTTATTTCAAGGCAAAAAAAGGTCAAAAAAATTACAAAATTAAAGGTTATAATCCACGCTTTTTGAGTAAATTTTGAGGTTTGGGGCCTGGTGGCGAAAAGCCTTGAGACCCTAAGAGATACATCTCAGGGTCATATAATGCCATTTAAAACCATATATGATCATTATATGTTGTCATAAACGTACGTGGTAGACTTGAGTTTACGAAATCACTGAAAGTTATGAACGGGTAAAATGACCGTTTAAGGGCATAATGGATGGTTCCACCGACCCAATTAGACTTTAGGAGTGTATTAGGGACCATGGTAAACATCGCGGCTATTTTTATTTTCGGGCGAAAAAAGGTCAAAAAATTACAAAATTGAAGGCTACAATCCACGCTTTGTTAGGAAATTAACGGTTACTCGATCAGATCCGATAAGCATTTTTTTTGCTTTTTTTCCCCTACCTAAATCTATTAATATAAATCTAAACTTTTACTTTACTTCATAATCACTTTATGATATCAATGATTAGTAATCTAATATATATATATAAAGGGGAGTTTTTCCCAAGATTTTAGAGCGCCACGTAGGATTTTTATTTTTAAAAAATTATTAGAGCGCCACATAGGATTAATATTTTTAAAACGCTACAATAGGATTATACCACCTAATATAAGATTAGTTAACGTGCCACGTAGAATTATAAATTATAGATTATCCATTAAATAATTCAAGTGCCACATAAGCATAATTGACCAATGAGATTTTAATGGTCACATCAATTAAATCTAATATATATATATATATATATATATATATATATATATATATATATATATATATATATATATATATATATATATATATATATATATATATATATATATATATATATATATATAAAGGGGAGTTTTTTCCCAAGATTTTAGAGCGCCACGTAGGATTTTTATTTTAAAAAAATTATTAGAGCGCCACATAGGATTAATATTTTTAAAACACTACAATAGGATTATACCACCTAATATAAGATTAGTTAACGTGCCACGTAGAATTATAAATTATAGTTTATCCAATAAATAATTCAAGTGCCACATAAGCATAATTGACCAATGAGATTTTAATGGTTACATCAATTAAATCTAATCTAATATATATATATATATATATATATATATATATATATATATATATATATATATATATATAAAGGGGAGTTTTTTCCCAAGATTTTAGAGCGCCACGTAGGATTTTTATTTTTAAAAAATTATTAGAGCGCCACATAGGATTAATATTTTTAAAACGCTACAATAGGATTATGCCACCTAATATAAGATTAGCTAACGTGCTACGTAGGATTAAAAATTATAGTTTATCCAATAAATAATTCAAGTTCCACATAAGCATAATTGACCAATGAGATTTTAATGGTAATAACAATTAAATACGAAATATTATCTTTTGAGATTATGAATTTTATCTAATATTTTAAAACAAATACGGAGAAAATAATATATTATGTACAACTAATAAAATAACAAATGTAAACACATAAATATGAAAAATATTACTTTAAAAAAAAATAGATCGACCCGTGCATCGCACGGGCGTCATCTAGTAATATTAATAATTTGGTCAAAATCATATGGTATTTTTGTTAATTAGTTGTAAATTATATCATAATAACTACATAATTAAGTTTAATTATCATCATTGGATTTTTTTATTGAGTACCCGATAACCGATCCGAAAATCCGGGTACCCGAGCTTATCGGTTCCGGTTATAGGTATCACTTTTAGTGATTTTGGTTATCGGGTACCCGAACCTTTAGTACTAACGGTGCGAGTATCCGTCCCATGCTCACCCCTACATTGCATCACGCTTTTTCGCTACAAAATCCGCAAGTTCATTGGCCTCCATGGGTAAAAATTTCACCTCCCATTCTTCTAATTGCATTAATTTCATCAACAATTTTCTGTAGAAAAAAAAAATTAAAATCTGTCTGATCTAATTAAAAAATAATAAAAAATTGAAATTTATTTACTGTAATTTATATCACTCACCCAAATAAAATATAAAAAATATCTTGTAAGAACGTCACCCCATTCAAAATCTCTGCCAAATCCAAACTGTCCGTATATATTCTGAGTTTTTTTTATCTTCTTTTTCATGGCAAGATCAACAGCATGAGCAAGAAATTTAGTTACTTGCGCAGTCGTAACACAAATAATACCACCATATTGAACAGAAATTTTTTGGACACACGAATCGTCACATTAGAAATATGTCCAATTTTCATTGGGAATTGGTCAGTGTATAACTTCAATAGGTTGGGATAATTTTAGTTGTTGAGCTTGAATATTAGTAAAAATTTATGGAAAAAAAGGAGAGATAGTGCTTAACAACCAAACGGTGTTCAATAAAAATAGACCAAAAGATTTTTACTTGAACAAAATCCCTACGACTAATTAGGTTTATGGGTATTTTGTTACATTTAACCATTATCAAATAATTCCAAGTAAATATTATCATGAAAAAAATAAAAATTAACCCTCTTCCTCCATATGAGATCTCTTATTCTCCATCAATTTTGACCTTTCTTTCTTTATATTGAGATCACCCAACTCTAGTGCAGATGTCATGGGCAAAATTTGATATCATATTATAGGAGAAAGATTCTCTTTACCCACTCAAATAGAGACACTAGTTTGAATGAATAATTTGTCATTCTGTAAGAGAATTGCTAGCATTTGTGTCATGAACAATTATATACCTTATTTATCATATATATATATGAAACAGTCCTAAACTTCTACCGCTTACAAAATCAACTAGCTTGACGACGCTTTTAAAAAATGTCATTATCACATCAAACAATTTGAGCGATACATGGGTATTAAGAGTACTATGAACATGTTTAATTTAGCATATTTTTAAGTAGGTTCAATTAACATGAAACAAATTATATTAAAATTATTTATTTATTAACAAATTATGTTAAATTATATATATACATGCATTATATAGACATGCAGAGGCCCATTGCTACATTACTCAACCCTCCTAATGCATTATAACTTTTACATTGGGAATAATTTTGCTTATATAAAATGCTCTATCATCAACAGTTTCAAAACTAAGTAAATACCATTTATAACTAACATCACTCTTTTACGAAAAGCTAACAATCAAATCATGTAATCTAATCAATAAATATACTTCATCCCCATCAAAGTTCAACATCTCAACTTCAATAAACCTATGATCATCTAAATTTTTTGGTTTTTCCCTAGCTAACCTAGTATCTAAATAAAATCTCTCTCCAGCACATTCTCTCAACTAATATTAAACCTACTCTTATAAACTACCTATTTGTTTTGAAAAGCTTACTCTCCAGCTATTTGTTCACAACTTGCAATGATTCCCTTGGTTGTGTACATCAGACCAATGTTCCACAAGAGCAATACATTAGACTATCAAAGAAAATCAAGAAAATGAAAAGGGACTATTTGAATGCAACAAGACAAAACTCATTAATGTTCCACTATTGGGACAACTAAAGCATATGGAGCAAGGAATGAAAAGGTAATTCAAATAGTAGGTAATTCAAATAGTATTACTCCGTATAACGTTGTATACGTGGTAGGCTTGAGTTTACGAAATCACTTCAAGTTGTGAACGGGTAAAATGATTGTTTAAGGGCATATTGGATGGTTCCACCGATCTAATTGGACTCCCGGAGGATATTAGGGACAATGGTAAACATCTCGGCAAATATTATTTCCGAGCTAATAAAAGGTCAAAAAATTACAAAATTAAAGGCTATAATCCACACTTTCTGAGTAAATTTTGAGGTTTCGGGGCCCGGTGGTGAAAAGCCTTGACACCCTAAGGGATACATCTCGGGGTCATATAATGCCGTTTAAAACTATATATGATCATCATATGTTGTCATAAACGTACGTGGTAGGCTTGAGTTTATGAAATCACTTAAAGTTATGAACAGGTAAAATGACTGTTTAAGGGCATAATGGATGGTTCCACCAACCCAATTAGACTTCCGGAGTGTATTAGGGACCATGGTAAACATCTCGGCTATTTTTATTTTCCGTCGAAAAAATGTCAAAAAATTACAAAATTGAAGGCTACAATCCACGCTTTTTTAGGAAATTTTGAGGTTTTGGGCCCGGTGGAAAAAAATCCTAGAGACCCTAAGAGATACATCTCGGTGTCATATAATGCTGTTTGATACCATATATGATCATTATATTTTGTCATAAACGAACGTGGTGGGCTTGAGTTTACGAAATCATTGCAAGTTGTGAACGGTTAAAATGACCGTTTAAGGGCAAATTGGATGGTTCCACCGACCCAATTGGACTCCTGGAGGATATAAGGGACCATGGAAAACATCTCAGCAATTTTTATTTCCGGGCGAAAAAGGTCTAAAAATTACAAAATTGAAGGCTATAATTCATGCTTTTTGGGGAAATTTGAGGTTTCGGGACCCGGTGGTGAAAAGCCTTGAGACCCTAAGAGATACATCTAGGGGTCATATAATGCCATTTGAAACCACGTATGATCATTATATGTTACCATAAACGTACGTGGTAGGGCTGAGATTACGAAATTATTGCAAGTTATGAACGGGTAAAATGACAGTTTAAGGGCATATTTTATGGTTTCATCGACCCAATTTGACTTCCGGAGGGTATTCGGGATCTTGGTAAAAATCTCGGCAATTTTATTTCCGGGCGAAAAAGGTCAAAAAATTACAAAATTGAAGGCAATATAATCCACGCTTTTTGAGTAAATTTTGAGGTTTCGGGGCCTGGTGGCGAAAAGTCTTGACACCCTAAGAGATACATCTCGGGGTCATATAATGTCGTTTACAACTATATATGATCATTATATGTTGTCATAAACATACGTGGTAGGCTTGAGTTTACGAAATCACTACAAGTTGTGAACAGGTAAAACGACTGTTTAAGGGCATATTGGATGGTTCCACCGACCTAATTGGACTCCCAGAAGATATTAGGGACAGTGGTAAACATCTCGGAAAATCTTTATTTCCGGGCGAAAAATGGTCAAAAAATTACAAAATTGAATGCTATAATCCACACTTTTTGATTAAATTTTGAGGTTTCGGAGCCCGGTGGTGAAAAGCCTTGAGGGATACATCTCGGGGTCATATAATGTCGTTTAAAACTATATATGATCATTATATGTTGTCATAAACGTACGTGGTAGGGTTGAGTTTACGAAATTACTAGACTTGTAGAAATAGCATGTTAAGACTAAAAATCCTAGATGAAGCCCGTGCATCGCACGATTTCTTTGAATTTTTCAAAACACTTTTTTTTTATATATTTTTATATACTAAAATTTGTTACATATTTAAATAAAATTCCTAATATCAAAAGATAATATTTATACTTCGTATTTAATTAGTTTAAATTTAAAAATCTCATTCGCCAATTTTGTTTACGTGGCATTGGAATTAATTAATTCTAAAAGAAAATAATAATCTCTTATTTGATTGGGTACAACTAAAATTTATAATCCTACATGGCGCGTTAAGAAAATAAAATCTTAAGTGGCTCTCTAGAAACTCGGGGAAAAACTCCCCTATATATATATATATATATATATATATATATATATATATATATATATATATATATATGTATATATATATTAGATTTGAGAGAACGAAAGACAGCCACTCAAGAAGAGTAATCTGATGATCTAGAGTGGTTGCACTAAGGCAGAGAATATGCGACAGAGCACATCGATTATCCAGAGCTATGGTAGAATGACCGCGACTGGATTTTATTGTCCAATATTTGAAAAGGATCCATGGTATTTGGGCTTTCCTTAACTACAGAGGCATGATTTGGAAATAACACCACCACACCAGAGTTCTCCAAAGTAACACTATAAACAAGAACTGGGCACAGAAAATATGTTGAGCTACCAAACTAAACCTATATACTGAGTGCATAATAGAGGCTCTGTCGTATGACTAATGTATAGAACAAATGCCAAAACGACACAAATTGAGCAAAATTACCTTGCTCGTTACACCCGGATGCATAATAGAGGCTCTTCGAGTTTGATACTAAACTCATGTTTTATCCACAAAAAGATGTTCTCTTTCAAACCATCAAAAGCATGTCCACAGCACATACATCAAAAGCATGTTGTATAAGTATCAATCCACAAACATTACAAGAAATATGCAAGCTATCAACAGCAGCATCGTTTGTACAGAAACATAATAGATTGTACCAAGTATAGCATACGAAATATGATAAAGCCGTAACTCTTGGCTAGCACGATTCTTCCCAGCTGCTTAGCTCCTGAATTCACACCAGATACCAAATCTATGCATTAGCTAAATTTTTCACAATACAATATAACAAACAAGTTAAACAAATGGTTGATGTAATAGACCAATGCAGTTTTAACAATTCCTTGGAAAATAAAAATTCAATATACTTCCACAGGAATTAATAGTCTCATATACTTCGATACTACTTAGTCCTGAGAAAGTTACCTTTTACATAAACAGTTCTTTGTATTAATTTAGTTATCAAATTTCCTAATACCCTTACCGGAGAGGATAATAACACATAAAACGCGTAATTAAGTGAAATCAGGCTGTATTATTGATTGAATGGTTTGAGGAGGATGGAGGGAATACTTTACAACCACTGGGAACCTGGATGTTAAGCAACAGCTTTGAGTGAACATACAATAGATAGCAGCAGAAACTTACAGTGAGGGTAAAGCTTCCATTGCTGATTCTGATTATCGCCTTTCCAGGGTTTGTATAGGGCAATAATTGTGCCCTCATGGATTCCACCATGATCCTTGTCGCCATTGAAAGCATCCAAAACCAGGTGAACATTGTTCACCATCCTGATAGTTCTAAAACCAGAACCTAAATCTCTGCTCTCTGTCCACAGGATGGATTCATCCAAAACATTAGGCTTGTATGGGACTAAATGCACCTGGTCAATCATTCAGATGAGAATTATGTGGTTAATGCTTAGGCCAAAATCTTTTTATCTTGAACAAATAAATATATAATACTTGTATTCAATAAAAATCAGCAAAATTCCATAAAAAACAGGAACTGCATATAGCCAAAACACTAGTTAAGTTGTGTGAATCAATTTTGATCAGTTAAAATATTTTCATTTCAGTAAATTTTAAAAGGAAAGTCCAAGACTCTAAGGTTTGAGTAAATTCTTGTGTTCAAATGCACACTACAGTGATCCTGTTTGCCAAGTAATACAGATTTCGAATAAGTAATCGTTCAAAAAATATATTCCTTGAATTAAAAGATTCGGGTCTCCATTTGACCCACAATAAGTCCCCACATTAGATATGTTTGAAAACTACATGGGGCAAGATATGGAAGAGGTCATATAGGCATTATATTCCAAGATCAATCACACTACCAAACTATTCTGTCCCACTACAAGGGAATATGCTAACAGGACTCCACACATTATATCATGGAAGACAGCAAAGAGCAAAACACAACGATTAACCATACTTTAACGAGAATCAAACAACTTGGACATTGACCCATTGCAAAATTGGGGACCCTTTTCAGGATTGTAAAGAAGCAAATTAACATACGAACACATACTCTTTAAAGGTTTATATGATCTCTTGCTTTTTGATATCAACATTGACTCTTTGAATCAATAAATGATGGAAATGAAATCAGGTATGCATGCACAAAGTAAAGATATTCATCAAGTTTAACGGACCTGAAAAACAGTTTCTACAGAGAAACTATGGACGTAGGCAAAAAGTGGCGTAAATAATAACTTCCATTTGATCACACAACACAAATTAGATTTTTACATAAAAAAAAAGGTACCAATTTATTATATCACAAGTCACAAGCATAACAGAAAAAGCCTTTGTCAATAATGATATACAATTATTACGGAGTAATATATTATACATGTCGACTAGCAAGCCAAAAAGGTTGATATCAGGACCTTTTCTTTGTAGATATTTCCAAAATCTTTTGTTTATGCCAGTCTCCACACGACCACACAAGACAGGTTCACAACTACAGAGGAAAGGAACACCCATTCTTCCTAACCCATCAGATTAACTACGAATGACACGTACTAAATTTCTACTAAATGCGTACTATACTTTGTACATAGAGCAAATATCAAAAATATCAGTATTGAGCTATGTCATGTTCCAAAAATTTCTTGAGAATCTTGATTCACTAAATTGTGCACAAAAATGTAAATGGCAAAATAATCGGCAGAATACTCACCGGATGAGCAGAGGCTGAATGTTTCAAAGCCTGCCCGGTCGATTTGTTCACCAATGCAAAACTTGGATAACCATCTTCATCCTTCACCTTGGTGCTAAACTTCTCATCCTTGTACCAGTGCTGTATCAGAAATAACAATTCATACAAAATCAAACATTAAAATCAAAAGTCCATAGATCCCAAGAAACCAAGCATGATCAAAGTCGAAACCAAAAAAATAGATAGATTATTCATCAATTTCTCCTGAACACAAAACTGAAATTTGACAGTCCAATCAACCTAAAAATTCAACTAATTGTTTGATCAAACTATAACCTATAATTTGATTTCGAGAGACAAGACTAATCCATACTCAATAGCTACACAATCTTTTCTTATTCTCAATCCCTCATCACCATACTTCTATAAACACAAATCAAATAGGCAAATTAATTCCATGTATATTATATACTCATACATATACAATTAAATATCCCAACTACCAAAATCACCAAAAACAAGCTCAAAATCACAAAATCAAACACAAACCAAATCCCCAAAACAATAAAAATTGAAACTTTTCATCACCTGATCACAAAAAATTACTCAACTATACACATACATAACTCTCTAAACTATCAATCAACAATCAAACAATTTTCAACCCAATTTCACCAAAAAAATAATTTAAAAAATGACAAACCTGGGTAGGATCATTAGGATCAGAATAAGCAAGAACAACCTTGCCATCCCTTATAGCAACAGAATAAGTATCACCACCAGCTTTGCTATAAATCTTATAAGTAGGCTTATTCCTAAAATACCCCTCTAAATCACTCCCTTCATTAGACTCATACCCATGTCCATGACTACTCACATCACTTGGAGAATGATGAAAATGCTGAGCAATAAACCCAGGCATATGAGGCCTAAACCTATGTTCATCACCCCCACTTTCATGGCCTTGTTTCTCAGATTCATTGTAGGAAGATTGATGACCATATGAAGGGTAATTTGGGGATTCCAAGTGATGGGACCCACCATATTCATGATGAGATTGAGACCCAAATGAACCCATTTGGGGTGAACCCAAATGGGGTGGAGGGTAGTTTGGGGATTCCATGTGGGGTGTATGGGAGGTGTGATAAACTCCGGCGACCGGCGCCGGATGTGGGTATGCTCCGGCGCCGGAGCCGCCGCCGTAGCCGCCGTAAGAGGGTGGCGGAGGTGGGTAAGTTTGGGGGTGAGGGTGAGGAAAAGGGGGTTGAGAAGGAGGTGGGTAAGGTGGCCGGGAAAACTCATCGGAATTCTCTTCATAGCGGCCGGGGTGGTGGTGGTTGTGGTGGGGGAAATCCATTTTTTATTGATTGAGAAATGAGAATTTTGAGGAAAATGTTTGAAATAGTGGGTTTTTATTCAAAGTTGTGATGAATTATGAAATAAGAGAATGATTGTAATGTTAATTTATTAGATTTATATATAAATAAAAAAATTATAAAAAAAAAAAAAGATTTTTTTTTAATTGATTTTTGGGAGGGAGTGTGATGATGATTGGGTGTTTGGATTTTTATATGAGGTTGCACCAAACTTATATTAGTAGTTCAACTATAATAAGCAAGAGCAAGAGATATCAAACAACCAAAATGTTTAACTTGTGAGTTGTGTGATAAGGTCATATTTGACTAAACTCTAATGGAATTTGAGGTGTTGGAGTTGTTTATTTCTCCTTATTTTAGGAATTTATTATTTTTTTTATTACATGTCGAATCAGATTAGATAAATTAGTTAAAAAAAAATAAATTAGATAATATGGATTCAATTAGATTAAATAAATCAAATTAGATAAGAAGGAATCAAGATAATAAAACCAGATCAAATATAATGAAATCAAAATTGATAACAGAATCATATAGATTAGATAAAAACGAATTAAGATAACAAAACCAGATCGAATACAATGAAATCGAACTAGATAATAAAATCATATATATCAGATAAAATAGATAAGTTTAAATTAAATTATAAGGTTACATAATAATGTTTGGAATTAATAAATAAATACTTAAGGGCCTGTTCTCATTGACTGAACTGAACTGAACTGAACTGAACTGAACTCAGCTGAACTGAACTGATTGAACTGAACTCAACTGAACTGAACTGAACTGAACTGAACTGAACTGAACTGAAATGAATATTTTATAAGAGAAGGAAATTAGGAGCTGAACTGAACTGAGCTGAGCTGAACTGAACTTAACTGAACTGAACTGAACTGAACTCAGCTGAACTGAACTGAACTGAACTGAACTGAATTTCAACGTAAGAGAACAGGCCCTTAATGAAATGAACACTCTCTCCCGTATTAATACTTCGTTTTTGAATATAAGACGTACTTGACAATTTGCTTATGTGAATTAAGGTTTTGTTTTAATTTAATTCCTTAATATTGATTTATTTACAAAACATCATGCTGACTGGAATATTTTGTTGCTTTATTTACATAAATACCATTAGATAAACGATTTTTGTTTATGATGATGTTTAAAATGGGCTCAACATCAATCATGTAATTGGTGTCATCATACACAAATAACACAATGGCAAGTTGGTAATAAAGGAGTTTCCCAAAACAAACCTCGAATTTTTGTTGAGAATTTTCCATTGTCACCTCAAACAATTAACATGTGTGTGTACATGAAAGCTAAAGTTGGACAAGGAAGTGACTGGTTGTGCTGATCGAAACTTGGTCTAGCTATTTGTAGCTTCTTTTGCAAATTTTTATAAAGTGTCCCCACCCAAATTAAGAGTCTATTCTCATTGATTGAACTGAGCTAAACTGAACTGAGCTGAGCTGAATTGAACTGAACTGAATTGAATATTTTATAAGAGAAGGAAATTAGGAGTTGAGCTGAACTAAACTTCAACGTATAAGAACAGGCCCTTAGAAATGTCATAAAGCCATAATTTGAATACTTTCCTCGCTATATCATAGAAATTTCACTATAAACAACTACTAATATGAATTGACAACCAACATCAACGATGGTGGACATAATTAAGTAAGAACACCACTATAAACCACCGGTTTAATAAAAATAGCAAACAATGGTATCTTATTTAATAAAGGATTCCCAACATTTTAATAGGACCTTGTGAAGTCTAGTTGGTGATTGAAATCATTTAGACATCCATCACTACATACGTTATTTCAAATAGTCATATAACTGAACCAAACTTATTCAAGATTTTATAGACCTAGTGGTAAGCCTTAATTTATTGGCTCATGCTTTATTTTTGGCTCATCCCTTGTTCTTTATTTGGCCTTGCTACCCATCAACCCATGCCTCGTGTAGTCGAATTGTACTTTGGCTTTCTACACACGCCCTATCCCTTGTGTCACGGTCTGGGAGTTTGGACCCCGAAACGTGCGGCACTCCCTAGCCTTTTGGCGGCAAGAACGCTAGCCTTGAGCGGAAGAGGGGCTTGTGAGCACAAAGCAACACAAGTGGGCAATTAAATCAAATGAGCACTCACGTCTATTTGGGCGACAAAGTATGGGTGGTCGGGGCTTATGACGGCCGATACTTCAAGGCGGGCACAAGCGGGTCCGAACCACGAGTTCTAGTGCATCAAGTTGGTTATTGAATCATAGCTCCTTATCCATTGCCTTTGCTTTAAGACTTGTGTTGTTGTTTAAGCCTTTATAGATTTTGTGCTTGCCTTGTCTTGAACCATCCCCCTCCAAACCAAGAAACCTTCAAAAGACGCCTTCATCTCGTCGATTCCGCTTGTGCCCGCTTTTTTGAAGCATCGGCCGTCACAAGCCCCGACTCCGCACCCATGGTTAACGAGTGCTTCCTTGAAATACCCTTGGTCCGTGTTGCTGTGTGCTCATGAACCTTTTTCCGCTCTAGGCTTGCGTCCTTGTCATCAGTAGACGAGTGCGCGCCGCACGATCCGGTGTCAAAACATCCGGACCGTGACACCTTGGCTTGCTGCTCATTCCTTGTGCGTGCCTTGAATTAGCCGCAACAGCGCCTTGGCCGATACCGATAGCTATATATACTTTGGCATATCCTAGGAGGATGCTTTGAATCGCTTATGTAATTCGTGTAGAAAAAGTAAAAGTTCACGTAGTCACGTAGTGAACTATTTTCCAACTATTTTCCATATACTTATATACTTAGGACTACCTAATTTTCATAGGACGATGTTTATTTAATTTATTATTGATCGAATACTTGATTTGTATGCACATAGAAATTCATAAAACGTAGAAATTAAGCCAGCCTTTAAATAATCCATGTGAACATAAAAAATATGAAACACACAGATCTATTAAACTATTAATTTATGATACTCATGATAGACTTAATAGTCAATTAGTGATGATACAGCAAGATATAAAAAATTAATTAAGAAGATCGAGCAATAACACATGCCAACCTGCTTGAATTGACAAATTTGACAATGACGACCCAGATTGTTTAATTTGTTGTCATGTAACACTTGTAAGATTGTTCTATTTTACAAATTTGTAACTGTTACGTGTTTTGACCTTAATACTAGCTTATTGTTGCCTTCTAATAATTTGTAATTAACTTGAAAGCTGCCTCCCAAAAACAATAAGTTCATATATAGCCGTATAAGATAAGTTTAGCCAAAAAAAAAAGTCCATAAATAAAGACTAAGTTTATGAATAATAATAAAGGATCCCTATTTTATTTAAATCTATTCGTATTATATAATTTCACATAAGTTCTAACAATTGATAAGTTTATAGACTAGTTAACTTCAATACTTCATATAAGGTATAAAAAAGTGAAGATTAGGCAAATACATCACATATTACATACAAGTTTTAAATAAAATTTGAAAAAAAGAATTGCACTACAATGTACGTGAAAATAAATTAATATTGTAAAATCGACGAAAATGAAAATATTACTATTTTTTTCCAATAAGGTTTGAATTGCTAGATGTCGTACTAAAATGCATGTTTGAATTCAAAGTTTTAAAATTTGTAGTAGTACATACTCTTAATTTATCCTGGTTGACAAATCATGGATAGCAAATTTCTTTTCAAATTAATTCACTTGATTTTGGAGTACGTTAATTGAATGGACAAAAATTGTGGCGGGAAGGTAGAGTAATACTACAAGAATTGTACACAAAGATCTTGGTTGTAATTAATTTGTCCAGCAACACAGCTTAAGAAGGTGGGTCCAATATCAAGTGCCCAACAATGCAAAATGGCTTGTTAATGCATGCTATATGCAGTGTTTCAAACATTCTATATGTAGTATGGTACGATTAATCAAGTTGCAAAGTAATAAACCTAATGA
Source organism: Chenopodium album (assembly GCF_948465745.1). NCBI lineage: Eukaryota > Viridiplantae > Streptophyta > Magnoliopsida > Caryophyllales > Amaranthaceae > Chenopodium > Chenopodium album. Next base: position 4,483,331 of record NC_137857.1, read on the forward strand.
ATGGATATGATGTTATGACTTTACGAGTAGAATATATTCCTTCCGTCTTAATTTACTAGCATGTAGCTCTATAGATTTTTTTTTTTTTTTTTTTTGTGAGATTTTTTTTGGTCAATTGATCGGAATTTGGGACAAGTAAAATGAAATAGAAAGCAAGAATAAATTTTTGTGTAATTGACTAATTAATTAATTAACATAGAGCAAGTTGGTATTACATGCCACATCAGGTGGATGATTCGCATAACTAGCTTAGAAATTTTAACTTAGATTTTTTTTCTACCTTAATTTACTCTACTTGCATCTTATACCACACTACATTATAAAGTTATTGTATACTAGTAACAAAAACTAAGAACACAACCAAATCGTATACAAAGCATTTTGTAATAGCGTTGGAAAGTATTACTCGGTATTTCTTCCATCCCAATTTACTTGACACATACCCATAAGTAGATCAGAGTGATGAAACAAACTAAAACGAGAGGTGATTGTACGTGACTTAGGCTAAGACCTCATTGGTATATTTAATAACCTCTTAATACGTGCGTGCATGCATAACTAACCTTAATTAGTACTTTTACTAGTATGTGGAAACGGTGGAAGTAATTAAACCAAAATTGAAAAAGAGAGGGAAGCAAGCTAAGAGAAAAAGGAGGGAAACCCATGAATTTAATAAAAAGCCTTTAAGCAATAGCATGTCTTTGCTCGTTGATTTGCCAAGCAATCAGAAATAATAATGGCAATCACAATAAATAGAACACCCCTGCAAAATATTTATTACAACCATCCAATATATTCACATTATTTACTACTTATGCAGTCTTATATTTAAAATTTATATTCATATAACATAATTTCAAATTTTTAAAAAATGTAGCAATTATATATATTTATGATATAAGTCAGAAAATCACGTAAAAAAGAAGTATCTCTGCATGTAATATTAGTTTGAAAAATGAATATAAATTAGGTTAATAAGTCTAGTTTCAAAAGCGTGAACATTTCTTGCTAGTAGAGGTGTTTTTCTGTGAACTCATTTTCTCTTTTGCTATGCTTTCATGTGAACTTGAGTTAACCAACTTTTTTTATCTGTGATTTGCTTCAATTGTCACCTCTTCTTCACTACATACATCCCTTTATATATATTCAATTTCTGCCCTTCACTTTTATATTGTCACAACCATATATCAAGCTACTATACGTTCATAAAAGTGAATCGAATTAATTTAAGTTTGAGAGATCGATAAAAGAGACTACGTAACAAGTACAATAGTAGAACGAAGAAGATTGAAGAAAGAAGATCATGAAGAGATCAATTGCTCTAGTATTTCTTCTCATCGTGCTCCTTGTTTTGCCAAATATCACCGTTTCTAGACACATCAATAGACCTCGTTTCTGTAAGTATACACTAACATTTTATATAATAACATGCGTGTATATAGTTAATTGTATAAAACTCATTTGAATGGTACTATAATAACGTTATTATTATTATGTATGGTATTATATACTACGTATGTGATGATATATAGTACATATGATCTTCTCCGATCCCTACTTTGCATGTCAGGTGACTAAATTAGCTTATTCGACAAAAATACATGATACAAACTTGGGGTTAAAGCTCCCTAAGCAAGAAGGGTATATATATTTACGAGTGATATAGTTAATTATGCATGCTACATAGTACATATATATAGGTCATATTATTACATACGTACTTATCATAAATTTATACATATATTTCTACTTCATATTACATAAATTAAATATTCTACTTCGTATTATATAATTGTATTATTACATACGTACTTAAATAAATTTCTTTTTCTGTCTAAACAGATCGCAGCGCTCACCGAGCCACACAAGGAAGAATGAGAGGCAACATGAACCCAAGAGGTAGACCAGCAATGAAACCTAGGGGGCCAGGACCCGACACCGTTGAAATCGCGGGTTCGAGTTTGCCCGATTGTTCTCATGCTTGTGGTTCATGCTCACCATGTAGGCTAGTTATGGTGAGCTTTGTATGTGCTTCTAGAGAAGAAGCCGAGACATGTCCAATGGCTTATAAATGTATGTGTAAAAATAAGTCATATCCAGTTCCTTAAAATTAATCTTTGTAATATTTTTGTAAGGGCTAAATCTAAATTCTTGTCAAGCACTAGCTAGCTACTAGTTTGATGTAACATAGTTCATTCTCATTTTATTTTCTTTTATTGATTATATAGTTCTCTCTTTTAGTAGGCCATGGATGTACAAAATTTTGTTTGCAACTTCTTGTAAGTTGTAAGGGAAATATAATGTCAATGGTAACATAAATTTTGTTTGCAACTTTGATTTGTTATTTTGTTCCTTCAAAAAATTTCTCTTGTATTGTACTAGTAGATGATGCGCCAATATTTTCTTAAAAAAAAAAAAAAAGTCAATATCGATAAACAAACATGTGAAAATTTGTTACATTACACTCATTTTAACGTGTATATTCAAGATTATCATCTTTTTCACAAATTTAAATACCATGTAATTGTTCAAAAAAAAAAAAAAAACAATTAAATAGCATGTAATTAAAATCGATATTATTCGTATTGAATTCAATACAAATAAGATACAGGTACATAATACGCTATTGTTAGTATTCAAGAATTTGTGTTTTTGAAATTGATCTAAAAGTGTAAATTATAGCCTTTAATTCTAGACTATTTTCGACTTTGTCCAGAAAGAAAAGAAGTCTACACTTTCCAACCAAAACTCTAATTATCTAGCAAAGACTATACATATGATTTTCCAACCAACTTTATATATACCATAATACCATAACATTACATTTCTTCTACATCACAGTAACAAAAAAAAAAAAAAAAAAAGATTCTACCTCTTTTCAACTTTTTTTTTTTCGGCTTTTTCAAACCCCGAAAGAAAAGCAAGCTTAGAGCAAAGTCATATACTCATATGTATAGCTTTTTTTCTAGTGAGACAAAATTGAATGATTAATACAATATGACAGATTTATTTTAAGTTCTCTAAAACTCTTTTCTATAGAGACCAACTAAGAAGATGATTGGGATGTGGGATTAGGCCGTGGAGGCCGGGCCTCTCCTGTCACCCTGATAGTACACTTTACTTCACTGAAAGAACCTTCTACTACATCGTGCAGATCCTTGCTCCTCATATTCGGCTTTGGTGGCACACATTGTCTCAAAATCAGGACTAGACGCCAGAAGTGAACCACCTCGCCAAACACCTAATATGGGACTGAATAAGAAGAATGCTATCAGTTAAGTATAATTTAGGCATATTAGTGCTTAAAAATTGTTAAAAATAGGAAGAAAATTACTCTTCTTGAGTGGTTATCTTCACTTGGTAATCATCAGGGACTAATGGTCGAAGCTCCATTTCCCTACAACGAAATGAAAGAAAAAATCTTCAACATAAACAGGCTGTGTTCAATCTATTATGGATAATATAAGAGGCATGGTTAAAGGAGGCAAAGCTTACAATCTCTCAGCAAAATGAGGGAATAGAGTACTTCCACCAGTCAAAATGATACTGAAACACAGCAAAAGCAAAGCTCATAAGATGCAGTAATATACAGTATATAACAAATCACGATACTCAGAATATCTTACAAAACAAAGAGCTTTACCTTTCATATAATACAGGGTGGAGAAGAGGATGACAAGAATTAACGGAACGAACAATACACTCTGCTAATCCAGCTTGATTCATCCCTGCAAGAACAGTTGACAATTAATGGTCCTGCAATCAAGTTCTCATATTTAAAAACCAAAAAGAGGGCTTGAAACTTAAGAGATGAGACCCATCCTTAATCATTATAACACACACTGACTACCCAATTCCAAACTATCAACATATAAACAACAATGATTCATCTGAGCGTAAATAAAAAATGATCTACTTAAGGAGTTAAGAGTTTGATTTGGAAAAAAAAAAAAAAAAGACAACCCTTCTATAAAAGCTCTTCAAAATTGCATTTCATTGTCTCATACAGGCATCAAAACCAATTCTTTTAAACAGTTCTAGAAATAAAAGAGACAGTTCTAGAAATAAAAGAGAATAAGGCTTGCATATGAACCTTCAAACATTTTGTCAAAAACATTACAATCAGTACATACTTCAAGACAAACCACTGAAATGTCTTATGCCAAAGTAATATGAAAGGTATACAAACCTAAATCTGCGGGGCGGAAAATCATCTCTGGGACAAGGAAGCGCTCATTGGTCAGGTTAAACTCCTGCAACCAGCAAATAGACTATAAGCAAGGGATTAAAATTTTAAGACAAGACCGAAGTGAGATTATTCGTTACATTTTTAGTTGGATCAACTTTTCTTCTGTCCTCTGGTTCCTCCTCTGCATCATCCGAAAGATCTATAGCTTTTTCCTTACTAGGCATAGAGTCTGGTTCCCCATCATAAAGAGTTTGATACCTCTGTGCTTCATTCATGTCTTTTACAAATCCTTTTGTATGGATGATTCCATCAGGAAGGACATATGTACATTTAAAAAGGTTGTCCTTGCCAGACTTCCTAACAGAACAACCAACTTGGTAAGTCATTACATATCATCAGAGGAAAATTCACAATAGAGCATATATAGATATAAATAGACTGAAAGGAAACCAAGATAATATCTTGTTCCATATTGCACGATCAACATGTTGCCCAAGACATGTACTCCATGCTAAACTAAGCTAATTTACAATACAAAGACGGCAGAATAAGGAATTAAGACATTTATCTAAGAGAATAATTTCATGGCAGTCTTATAGCCACAGCCCAAAGGAAACCCGATAGTTCCATCACTTTCATACAAACTTGATGTCTGAATCATATCAACAAAATTCCATCAAAAATTCACAAAGCTAATGCTTTACGGAACCTGCAAGCTATCCAACCTTAGTGCACGATCCTATGCAACGATGTAAATAATTTATTTACAATTGTCACTAATGAACACAACACAGTACATAAACAAACTAATCTCACTTCCTCCTTACTCCCTTCAACATTTGCAAGTCACAATCATCTCATGAACTCATTAGACCGAAAAACTAGTAATAAAGCCAGCAACATTCACCAGTTAGAAACAGAAAAACATCCCTAATCTAAAACACAAGATGTTTCATACACATCAGTATATCACCAACCTTCCTCAACCCACTCCAGCAAAAACAAAACTGAGCAATTGAAGCTCTACCCAACAAAACCCATTTCATTTTTTCTTCCACCAACAATCCAATAGATTTCATCAGCAATTCTACCTCAAAAAACAAGGAAACCCCCCAAAAAAAAACTAAATTTTATTTTGTCTCCAACAATCTCTAACTCTAACAAACAAGTCCACAAAACCAGCGTTTATCAGGTCATCACAAATTCATAGCTCTAAAAATTAAATACTTACATACCATCAACAATGTACTAGTAGAAATTAAAAACAAAAATGTACACGAAACGACACCGTTACTCTGAAAATTATATAAAAAAGGGAATTGAATTTGAACAAACTGACCTAGCAATCTGCAAGTCGCGAGGAACATCAAGAGAAACAAAGCAAAGCTTCTCCTTAACATCATCCATAATCAAAGTTTCATCCATAACATTAATCGTACGATACGAAACCAACTCCTTCAAATAATTAGTCAAAACCTTCCCCCCTAAATCAAGCCTCTTAACCCCATAATTAAGCGTAAAATTCTGAAAAACAGGAGCACAATGCGTGAAAGAAAACCCACAATCAACAACAAGACTACACTGGGTCTTAGAAACGACACCGTTTGGATTCCTACTCGCTTCATACAAATGAACCAAAGAAGGCGAATCAGAGACATACAAAGACCTGAAATTGAAGTCCTCGAAAACGAGCTCGAAGAGGGGTGATGACGTGGAGGAGAGAGAAAAGAGGGGTTGAGTGAGAAGAAGGGAGGACACGTGGGGGGATGGGAGTGGAAGAGAGCGGAAGAGGTGGGCCCAGATGTCGCGTTGGAGGTCGGGGTTAAGGAGGTAGCCGCGATCAATGGGGCGGCGAAGAGAGAGAGAGGTGGGGTCGGAGGTGAGGATTTCGTCGGAAGTGAGGAGTTTTTTGGAGGAGGAGAGAGAAAATGGTGGTTTTGCGGTGGAGTTTGGGGTGATTAAGGTGGGATTCCGGTCACCTCCGATCCCGATTTTTATTGTTCCGCCGCCGTTGTCAAGGACTATTACGGTTGATGACATTTTGTGTCAACAACAAGTTTCAAGGGTTTTTTGGGGGGTTTTGGGCTGCTAATCTATCTCTAATGTACACTTCGGTTTGACTTTTACACTTGTTAGTACTCGTAGTTTGTACATGTTAAAATAGATAATGGCTATATTTGGTAATTAGCTGATAGCTGATTAATATACCTTATTGTATTACCTATGTTTGACTAGCTAATTATATTAAACGGTTTAACTAGTTGGTTGTGATATACAGAGTAGTGAATAGCAAATTCTGTAAAAGTGTTTGGTAAATAGTGGTTCAAAGTTAGTTGTTTAGTATATGAAATAAGTAAAAATCTAAATATTCAATGACCTGATACAAGAAAGCTCATGTTTTGAGTTTAAATTTTAAAGGAGTTTTTTAGCCCAAAAAGCTATCTGGAGGAGCTTTTTACCAAACACTAAAACTAGCTTAGTGATTATGGTCAAAACTAACAGACTCAATAAACTAAAATCTTTCCTTTTTATTTTATTTATTTTTTTTTTTTTACCAAACACTAAAATCAGCTTATTGATGGTGGTCAAACTACTAATTGGCTCAATAAACTAAAATCTTTCCATAAAACTGTTTTACCAAACACTAAAATTAGCTTACTGTTGATGGTTATAGTCAAACTACTAATTTTCTCAATAAACTAAAGCTTTTGTTACCAAACAAGGGACAAGCCCAATGTATATTTGCATCTTTTGCCAGGGTAACGTACTAACATATAATGTGGATAGTTATAGATAAACTCTCAGAGTTGGAATTTCAATTAGCATGTTTGTCTATGAACACTGAAAAGGACTAGTCGATAAATTACTCCGTATCAAAGTTCTCAAATTGATTTATTGATCTGATTGTCACAAGCAGCTGTGCCAAAATAACAAAACCATCTCTTATGAGCAGAATGCAGACAGGATTGAATTATGCACTAATTGCAGTAAACTAATGGCAGTTTGCCTCTACATTGCAGTTTCTGAAAATATAACATCATGATTTATTCCATTTCTATGGAGTATACAAAGATCAAATCTGTACTAGTGCCGTGTTTCTCTTAACTGTTTCGCAACTGTAAGTATGACTACATATGAATTCATCTCAACTATGATTAGACTATCTGTATGTTATAAGAAGTATGTATGTACTAGATATTAAAAGAGGCATTTTTTTGTGTTTGAGCACTCTCTCTAAGGCAGTATTTCCCACATTTCACCAAGAGTTGAAGACTTAAAGCAGCCCCAAGTCATTGGACGATGTCAGATGAGGCATCCTTTCCTGCAGACAAGTAGCATTGTCTGTGGTGGATCCACTAAGCACGCGACTGACTTGACCTTGCATCCCATTAGCCTCATACTCCTGCCAAATCTTCTGTTCTTGTTGCAGCAACTGGAACTTCTTCTCGAGCTCCACTATCTGAACATAAGGAGGAGGCGGAACTGCTAGAGAAGCTGTGAATGGATCCTGATTTACCATCTGAACTGGCCCTTCTGTACTCGGTAATGCCAAAACCGTATCTCTTCTCTCCTCATGCCAAGGCAACGCGAGGCTACTAGCACTCCCACCACTCAACTGTCTTACTGCACCCTGATCATACATGTCATTCAGCATGACAGCATCAAAACTGTCACCAAAATTAACCTTTGGCTTGGGCAGATTACCAGCTGAAGCCACCAAAACCATCTGCCAGTCTTCATTATTGGGATCAGCAGCTGAAGTTTCCCAATCTGAAGCAATGTGTGATTCAACATTATCAGAAAATTCTTCCCACAGATTTATAACTATGTCAGTTTTATCCTCGTCGAACACAGACAATGCCATACAGTCGCCTTTCTCCTCAGCTGATGATGCATCACTATTAACCTTCAAGATCACCATATCTTTTCCTATGGCATCAGAATCCTGAACATAACCATTCATAGCATTTGCATTGTTCTCTGACATCTTATTCATCAGTTCTGCCATCTTCGAACTACTCTTCTTGAAATTCTTCGTTTCAGACATCCTTTTCTTGACAAACTCCTCCATCGATCTTAGAAGTTCTTCATTAATGCTCTCAACCTCAGGGTACTCATCAGGCGGCTTATCAAACCCGACACCTTTACACCAACCATAGAACTCAGCAAGATCATCAAACTGCTTCGCGACAGTAGCATAAGTCCCATAAGTCTTAACAGAATTAAGATACTCCATCTCCCAGAAACAATCTGACAAGAATGACAGACCCCCAGATACATCTTCATACAGAACAAAACTGTCCTCAATCACAGGAGTAAGAGCAAGAAACAGTAGCTCTCTATACTTGCCATTAACGCACCTCAAACAACGAATGTTAAGCACTCGTTGAAGACACCTTTGCAATTTCTCCATCCTACTCAACACCTTCTCAAGAAGTAACTCATCCCTCAAATGATTTTCCTCCATTTTCTTCTCCCTTTCCTCCATTCTCCTCAAATCATCAGAAGAATTCACTTTTCTTCTCAGCCACATTTCGTCGAACACCATGAGCTCAACTTTCTTTACAAGAAACATCCCAAAATTCCTCACAAAATCAGAGTAATCCCCAGAATTTGAATGCGCTTCATCTCTAAAAACACACATATTACTCAACATTCTACCACTAGCATTAGCACAAGCAATCTCCTTCACAAAATTCCTCCCACCATCAACAATCAATCGATAAACAAGAATCAAACACTTTAAAGCAACAATCCAATCATGGGTTTTCTCAATTCTTTTCGAAATCAAACACACACATTCTTTAACAAGATCTCTTGAAATCATTGTTTTACGCAAGATTTCAGTAAAGTATCTGATTTTGGGGATATGGGTGTCGTGATTTGTTGCTTTGACGATCAAGATATCGAGTTCTGGATCAACATTATTCGCCATTTTTGCAATACTAATGCTTGTTCGATCCTTTACTACTCCAATTGCTTTACGAAATGAAGTGGGTGCCATTGAATTTTCTTGTTTGATGAAAAAAATTTATGGGGTTTGGATTATTTTCATTGAAGAAGAAAGGGTTTTTGGAACTTTTTTTTACAGAAATTTTGAAACAGAGGAAACAGATAGAGCGCGGCAAATGGTGCATAAGAAAGAGAGATGTTTTGTTTTTGTGTGAAGGACCTTTCTTGAATTATTTATATGAGAGCTATGGGGTTATTTTAAGTAGAGGTGTCCATTCCGATGTTCGGGTTGGGTCAGGTCTAATTTCAAATTTGAGTTGCTTAATTATATTATTGTGTCGATACGAGTCAAAATTTGAATCGGATGTATTTCAGGTCGATTTTTGATTGGATCGGTTGGATTAGTTTTGCCACCTCTAATTTTAAGCTACAAGTACTTGAATTAAGACTCAACAAAGTTCATTATAGATGTGTTTAGTTAGGAGGTTTTTGTGAAAAAAAAATAATAAATAAATTAAAAAAAAAATTAACCGTTTTAAAAACTTATTTGGAGTATTTGGTAAAGAGATGTTTAAAATATTATATTTGATCCAAAAACCTCAAAAGTGGAGTTTATTTGTAAGAGTTTTTAGTTTTTGGGTTGATTATACACTAAAACAGCTAATAACTAACAACTATTTACCAAACAATTTTACATAAATGATTATCATTTGGTAATCAAAATAGTTAATATAAACAACTAACGGCTAACATCTTGTCAAAACAACTAACATCTAAAAAGCTAAACAGATTGAAGCCTATATTAAAGTATATAACTCCGAATTAAATTGATTATGTTTATGTATGGAGATTTAATCTCAATTTCAAAGTATAGTTGCTCATGTTACATCCATATGATTTTATGATAGAACTTGTGGCTTTGTGAATTAAACTCTCTTCTACTGACAGATACACAAAGGGTCTGTTCACTTCAGCTTAATTTCAGTTTAGTTCAGCTCCAATACTCCTAATTTCCTTCTCTTATAAAATACTCCTTTCAGCTCAGTTTAGTTCATTTGAGTTCAGCTCCAATCAGTTCAGTTCAGCTCAGTTCAGTAAATATGAATAGGCCCTTATACCCAACTGAAACATGTGCATTTAAAGTCCTTATAACCCTATATGCTTTGTCCCTTTGCACCTGAGATAGGTTAATTTAATTCATCTTCAAACGCTAAGTATTTGGACAACCAAAAGCTTTCCCACCAATATGTCATACCGAGAGCACCATCAAAAACACCGCAACTCTTCACCCTTAACAATGAAACTATCAATGTTTTTTCTCTTTAGCACTAACCAAGTTTTAAAACATTACAATTATTTGAACAGTTCCAAATCACTAGTGATTACGATTTTATAAAAACCTAAAATGGTTACACTATCAAATTAAAAAAAAATAAAATAAAATCTAAGCTTCTAAAAGTAAGAAATAAAAATCTTCAAATAAAATTAATCTTTAGTGATCACATTCAAAAAAAATTCTCTAGAGATTACAATCATTGTGGTTTAATTCCATAATAAAAATACACAAAATCTTAAGTAATTTATATGGTTTAAGAAAAAACTTCCATTAAAAATCTACATCCTTCATTCCTTCTAATATATAAGCCACCAAGTCATTAACAATTTTATTCATAAGTACAAAACTTTTAATTTCTCAAGTAATCCAAATTAAAGTCACACAAACTTTTTATTCATAAACAACTTTTTTTTTCAGCATGGCAGGAAGGTCAACAATGGTCCCTTCTTTTCTAATACTAATGCATGTCTTTATGTCTCAAGGTAAGTTTAAATTCCACATTTTATATATATATATATATATATATATATATATATATATATATATATTTCACCTTCTTAAGTTTATTTTACTCATAAAAAATGGCTACACATCTTGTCAAAAAAAAAAAAAAAATGGCTACACATACCCTAAAAATGGCTAAATCTTGTCCTTATTTTCTTAGGTTTATACACTTTATCTAAATGTATGTTATTTAATCTTATTATTAATTACTACATTATGTGAGAAAGAGGTAACCCCATCTTGTTTTCAAATATATATATATATATATATATATATATATATATATATATATATATATATATATATATATATATATATATATTTCACCTTCTTAAGTTTATTTTACTCATAAAAAATGGCTACACATCTTGTCAAAAAAAAAAAAATGGCTACACATACCCTAAAATGGCTAAATCTTGTCCTTATTTTCTTAGGTTTATACACTTTATCTAAATGTATGTTATTTAATCTTATTATTAATTACTACATTATGTGAGAAAGAGGTAACCCCATCTTGTTTTCAAATACACGTAAATCTAGGTTTAATCGGGGGTGAATTTTATATCTATTTTTTGTTCACTTATTCGACCAATATTTCTTATATTCATAGCAGTATTGTTTCTTACTATTATTTTGGCATGCAGGAATTTTGAAGAATAACGCACAAAAAATATGCTCAACTCCATATGATATTAAACTAGACTGCACTCTTCCTACTTGTGGAGAAAATTGTTGGAAAAATAGAAATCATGCAAGGGGTATATGCATCGAAACTCCAACTGGAAGTGATAAATACAGATGTTATTGTAACTCACCTTGTTGATCTTATACGTAGTATTATCTTATGTTATACCGTAGTACAAAGTACTATGTTATGTCTCTTATGAGCCTTTAAATAAATTGCATGCACATAAAGACATAAAGTCATAATGTACACTGGTTTACATCCTTAATTAATAAAGTATGATTTTTATGGTTGACAATTTTTCCTTGTTCTCTTCTTATGCATCAAAATAACAAAAATATTGAGTGTAAACATACTTTATTTCTAATCTATCCTTTATATTTCACCAATAATTACAACAATTTATACAAATTCTTGTGAATTTTTTAACACGTCTATTCTTTAGTGATCACGCATTAAAAAAAATAAAAACAATCATTTTTTTTTAAAGAGATTACAATCAATTATGATTTAATTTCATAATAAAAATTTACAAATCTAATAATTAATACGGAGTAAGAATAAAAAAAATATATTTTAAATCTACTTTTTTCTATTACTATTAGAATTATTAGATCTCTCGCAGTGGCTTATATTAGATATTATGAAATCGATACTTTACAATTATATAATATTTTGGGATAAACAAACCGTCACTATGAAGGAAATAATAAATGGAAGAGAATAAACTTTCTTAGACTAAAATTTTAATAATATAAATTATTCTTTTCCATTAATAAACATTACAACCTAAGCATTATTTAATAACCATGCATGCTAAAAAAAATAATAATGGCTACAGCCTGAAACTATACTAAACAAACACCATGACATGTTTGCAAAATGAACTTTCTTTTACATTATTTACCTATTCTTAATTTAGAGAAACAAACGATATGCATGGTTAATTATAGATAGTCTATAATAACTTAATACCCAAAAAAAAAAAAAAAAAAAAAAAAAAAAAAAAAAAAAAAAAAAAAAAGAAGAAGAAGGATAGATAGATGGTTGTTTCATTTTGCCATCACACCCATTCTCAATTTAGAAAAACAAAACTCCTTTGCATCAAAAATTTAGAGAAACAAATGATACGGTTAATTATAAATAGCCATATTTTCACAAGTATATAAGCCACACCATTATCAATTTTATTAACAAAATTTAAATTTCTCAAGTCATTCCGATTAAAGTCTCATAACATTTTTATTCAATAAACAATCTTTTATTTTTTTGACATGGCAGGAAGGTCAACAATGGTCCCTTTTTGTCTGATATTAATGCTCGTCTTTATGTCTCAAGGTAAGTTTAAATTTCACATTTAATTAATATTCATACTAGTGTGTGGCCCGGATAATGTCCTACGTTGCTAGTTAATACTTGTCTAATTTGCTAATCATGCTTGACTATTTTTCTTAGTGTTTTGATAATCATCTTGGAATTTCATGACTTGAAAAAAATTTGTATTTGGAGAACCATATTCAAAATTTGATATGTTATGACTTTAAGATATTCAACGATTAACAATACCTTGTTAAAAAAACATTTAACAATACAAAGTTTTATAAACTTCTAAATTAAAGTTGTTTAATTTGTCTTATGAACATTAGATAATGGAAACAAATAGTATTTAACACTAGTAATTATCTTGATTTAAAGAAAAACTAATTGTCTAATCCAAGTTAACTATAATTTTGTTTCAATATCTGAACGCTTTTCAATATATAATATATAAGTATAGATATGTTAAAAATAAAAATCAGAATCATTAATTACATCTATATCTCCATCTACATTATATAGAGCACGTAAAGTTTTGAATAGTAGTAGCGTACAAAAACATATTCACCTCACAAATCCATCTTTCACCTTCTTTAATTATTCTCATTTAAAAAAAAAAAAAAAAAATGGCTACAGTACACATACCCTAAAAATGGCTAGATTTTGTCCTTATTTTGTTAGGTTTATACACTTTCTAAATAAATCTTTATTTATTCTTATTATTGATTACAACATCATGAAAGAAAAAGATAACCTTATCTACATAAATATATGTTTACTCGAGGGTGAATTTTAATTTTATTAATTTGCTTACTTGTTCGACCAATATTTCTTAAATTCATAGTAGTATTGTTTCTTACTATTATTTTGGCATGCAGGAATCATGAAGAGTAATGCACAAAGAATATGCTCGAAACCTTATGATAATAGACTAGACTGCACTCTTCCTGTTTGTGGAGCAAATTGCTGGAAAAATAAAAATCATGCAAGGGGTGTATGTATTGAAACTCCAACAGGAAGTGACAAATACAGATGTTATTGTAACTCTCCGTGTTAATCATATTATATATTTCGTTATACTCCGTAGTACGGAGTACTATGTTATAACTCTTATGAGCCTTTAAAAAAATTGCATGCACTCAAGGCTCATAACGAGCCTTTAAATAAATCGCATGCACTTATAATGTATGATGACTTACATCGGCAATGAAGTATGATTTTTTTTAATTGACATACAATTATTTCCCTGTCCTCTTCTTATGCATCAAAGTAACAAAAGTGCTGAATTCCAATCCATTCTTTATATTTCACCAATAGCTATGGAGACACGGAGTAATTGTCAAACAAGGCTATATTAAAGTTTATAACTATGAATTTAATTAGTTGAGTACATATATGTAGGAAGTTTTGATCTCAAATTTAATATATAGTCAATCTTGACACAGCACATATAAGTGTCCTATTTTCTCCATATTAATAAAAGTCGGGAATATTGTTAAACACTTTATAAGACTAAGGGCGTAATCCTAGGGCTATTCAGAGTGCGGTCTAAACCGCAAACCAAACCGCATGCGGTTGTGGTTCGAAAATTCCGGTGTGGTTTTCAGTGGTTTTCAAAAATCACCAAACCGTGGTTTGCGGTTTAGTACAGCTTCCGATAAAAATAAAATAAAATAAAAATTAAAAAAAATGCATTTAGACCCAACCGCACTTTGAAACCGTTAAACCATTTTTATACTGTTTTTATTAGAAATATACATATAAGAACTTAAAAATATGGTGTAATCTTTGACTATTAGCTAATTTTATATGTTAAAAAAGAAGTTTAACATTTGGATTATAAATTGATAATCACAAATGAAATAATTTAAAACAAAATATATATAATTTTGAAAAAATGTGGCTAAACCGCACCGGACCGAACTGCAATTTGCGATGCTGTTTGGTTATAAGTGCAGTTTGGTACTTTGATGCGGTATGAAAATAATGCAAACCGCAATTTTGCAGTTTGGTGTGGTTTAGGATCCAAACCGCACCAAACCATACCGCAAATAACTCTAGGTACTCCTACTATATCCGTATGCTTTTACTATGGAAACTCTTTAAGACTTGTGAAGTGAACGTTCTTCTACTGACAAATGTAGCCCATATCCAATTAAAGCACGTGCATGTTAAGCCCTTTTACATGGTTGCTAAACATAACCTCTCTTTACTTAATGCACCCTCTCAAACACCCAATATTACCCTTTTTTCCTTTCCTTCATTCTCCTTTCTCTTTTCATGTTTCTTTCCTTCATTCTCCTTTCTCTTTTCATGTTTCTTTCCTTCATTGTTATTAATATCGATTAATGAAATTTAATAATCATGACTTAAATTAAATTTACAAAACATAATATATAGGAAAAAATTTGCACAAGAGATTAGAAATCGATTCATTCAATCATATGATTTCATATAATAGGGACGATGTACTGTGCACTATTTCATTCAATTTGTGTGAAACAGTGAATACTATTTTGGTCAATTTGTATGAAATAGTGCATACTTTTTCTTCAAAATGTATGAAGTAGAAGTTCCTATTTCAGCCATGTTGCACAAAATTGTCAATTTTGGAAAAATTTATTCACTTTTTTTTCATTATGTTCATATTTATTTGGTCAAATCATTAATCGGAAACTGCACTTATAGTGAATTGTAAAAGCAAGAGAGCAATAATGATGTTGAATTCATTTGATATAATGTACTTGCAATGACCCACTTTAATTAATTTATATGAATACACAATGTGCCATACGATATATATATTTGATAATCATATGCAATTCAATATTAATCTTTTAATTATTTTAAAGATAATTATCACATTTTTATAATACTTGGCTACGTAGCTAGGAAGAGGGAAAAGGGAACCTAAAATTTTGATGAATGGTAAAAGTAAGGGGTAGAGGTGTTGCTTTAGTAAAGAGAGGTTACGTTTAGCAATCCCCTTTTTATAACCCTATTTGTATGCGTTGTTTCCTTCACCAGAGACACGCTAACTTAATTCTATGAAGGAATAAAAGTCTATAGTGTTTACTCGTTTAAAAAAATAAATAAATAAATAAATAAAAACACACTAGTCATCACGCATTCAAAAAAATTCTCTACAAATTACGATCATTTGTGAATTAATGTAATTCCATAATAAAAATTTATTTACAAATCTAGTAATTTATAAGGAGTAAGAAAAGACTTCCATTTTAAATCTACTTCCTTCTATTACTGTTAGATCTCTCGCAGCGGAAATATGGCTTCTACTAGATAATATGAAATCGATATTTAATAGAGCTGTCAAAAACTGACCCGACCCGAGAACTCGACCTGAACCGGCAATGATCTGAACCCAACCTGTACCCGGACAATGGGGTGAAACTACTAACCTATAATCCGACCTGAACCTGACCATATGTTAACCGACAACCAATTTGATCCAATACTTTTTGACCTGAACCCGAACCTGCTCCCGACCTCAGAGTAACCGTCAACCGATTTAATCACATCCAATAACAATTTGTACCCGAACTAGTACCCGACCCAATTAGAACCTGTATCCGAGTCATTATGGAAGGTTTAATAAAATTTATATGCCTTTTGTTCAACTTATATACTGGTACAAATTTGTAAACCCACAATCCGATTCAGCTTGTATACCTTTTGTTCTCTATTACTCATGTATAGGTTTGATAAAACTGATCAAATTATGGAAGGCGCAATCATATAAGTTCAACTTGACCATATCGATAATTATTGGAATTGAATTTGAACCAAAACCCAACTCAACACTAACTCGAACTCATATGTACCATCTATTAATCCACTCAAACCTGACTCACATGCACACAACCCGAACTTGAAATTGGATTCGATCTGAATTTGGCTCGAATTGAACCCGACATAAATCCGAAAAGTTGAACGACCCAGAATAAACTCAACTGAAATAAACCCAACCCGAACTTGAACCTGATATGAGGCTAGATTGACCCGACATAACCAGATTCTAATTTAACCCGAGACATGATTTGACCCAACTCAAATCCGACTTGAATACCTGAATCGATAACTCTACTATAATACACGAAATCAGAGCGATTTAGGAGGTGGTGTCGAGAGCTGGTGTTGGAATTTCACTGAACACTACGGGATGAATCCAGGGATCATATAATATTGTGTGGACCCATACATGACCATTAGCCGTCAACGTAAAGGCCCCGTGAGAGCTTATAGCCAATACAATAGGCATGTACGAAAACGGGTAAAATGACCATCTAAAGGCAAATTGGATGGTTCCACCCACCCAATTAAACTCTCGGAGGGTATTAGGGACCATGGTTTCTCCACCGGGCCCAAAAACCTCAAAATTTGCTTAAAAAGCGTGGATTATAGCCTTCAATTTTGTAATTTTTTTGACCTTTTTTCGCCCGAAATTAAAAATTACCGAGATATTTACCATGGTCTCTAATACCCTCCAAGTGTCCAATTGGGTTAGTGGAACCATCCAATATGCCCTTAACCGGTCATTTTAACCGTTCACAACTTGAAGTGATTTCGTAAAAATCAAGCCTACCACGGACGTTTGACAACATATAATGATCATATGTGGTTTCAAAAGAAATTATATAACCCCGAGATGTATCCCTTAGGGTCTCAAGGCTTTTCGCCACCAGACCCCGAAACCTCAAAATTTCCTCAAAAAGCGTGGATTATAGCCTTCAATTTTGTAATTTTTTGACATTCTTTCGCCCGAAACTAAAAATTTCCAAGATGTTTACCATGGTTCCTAATACCCTCCGGGAGTACAATTGGGTCGGTGGAACTATCCAATATGCCCTTAAACGGTCATTTACCCGTTCACAACTTGTAGTGATTTCGTAAACTCAAGCCTACCACGGACGTTTAGGACAACATATAACGATCATATATGGTTTCAAATGGCATTGTATGACCCCGAGATGTATCCCTTAGGGTTTCAAAGCTTTTCGCCACCGGACCCCGAAACCTCAAAATTTCCTTAAAAAGCCTTCAATTTTCTAATTTTTTGACCTTTTTCCACCCACAAATAAAAATTGCCGAGATGTTTACCATGGTTTCTAATACCCTCCAACAATCCAATTAGGTCGGTGGAACCATCCAATATGCCCTTAAACGGATTTTTTTACCCTTTCAAAACTTGAAGTGATTTCGTAAAATCAAGCCTACCACGGACGTTATACAGAAAACATATAATGATCATATGTGGTTTCAAACGTAATTATATGACCCCGAGATGTATCCCTTAGTGTCTCAAGGCTTTTCGCCACCAGGCCCCGAAACCTCAAAATTTCCTCAAAAAGCGTAGATTATAGCCTTCGACTTTGTAATTTTTTGACCTTTTTTCAACCGGAAATAAAAATTGCCGAGATGTTTACCATGATCCCTAATATCCTCCGGGAGTCAAATTGGGTCGGTGGAACCATCCAATATGCCCTTAAACGGTCATTTTACCCGTTCACACCTTGAAGTGATTTCGTAAACTAAAGCCTACCACGGACGTTTATGTCAACATATAATGATCATATATGGTTTCAAACGGCATTATATGACACCAAGATATATCCCCTAGGGTCTCAACACTTTTCGCCACCGGCCCCGAAACCTCAAAACTTCCTCAAAAAGCATGGATTATAACCTTCGAGTTTGTAATTTTTTGACCTTTTTTCGCCCGGAAATAAAAATTTCCGACATGTTTACCATGGTTCCTAATACCCTCCAGGAGTCCAATTGGGTCGGTGGAACCATCCAATATGTCCTGAAATGGTCCTTTTATCCGTTTGCAACTTGCACCGATTTCGTAATCTCAAGCCTACCACGCACGTCTACAACAACATATAATGATCATATATGGTTTCAAACTGCATTATATGACCTGAGATGTATTCCTTAGGGTCTCAAGGCTTTTCGCTACAAGGCCCAAAACCCCAAAATTTCCTCAAAAAGCTTGGATTGTAGCCCTCAATAATTCTGTAATTTTTTTTGACCTTTTTTTACCCGAAAATAAAAATTGCCGAGATGTTTACCATGATCCCTAATACCCTCCGGGTGTCCAATTGGGTCGGTGGAACCATTCAATATGCCATAAACGGTCATTTTACTCGTTCACACCTTACATTGATTTCGTAAACTCAAGCCTACCACGTACGTTTATGACAACATTTAATGATCATATATGGTTTCAAACAACATTATATGACCTCGAGATATATTCCCTAGGGTCTCAACACTTTTTGCCACCGGACCCCGAAACCTCAAAATTTCCTCAAAAAGTGTGGATTATATATTATTTAACACATAAACAATATTCTGCTGCCACCGTGAAGGAAATTATAAATGTAAGAAACTAAACTTAATTTCTTAAACTAAACTTTTCATAATTTGAATCATTATTTTCAATTAATTAAATTACTACACCTAACTACCTAAGTATTATATAATAACTTAATGCCAAAAATAAAATAAAATAAAATAAAAAGGGGCTGAAATATTAAACTAAACAAACACCATAACATGTTTGCAAAATGAACTTCTTCCATTTTGCCATCACCCTCATTTACCTCTCCTAGAACTATCCCTTTCTTTTACATTATTTATCTATTCTCAATTTAGAGAAACAAACGATATGGTTAATCACAGACTGACTATAATGACTTAATGCTAACCAAAAAAAAAAAAAAAAAAAAAAAAAAAAAAAAAAAAAAAAAAAAAAAGGATGGATGAAATCATTTTGCCATCACACCCATTCTCAATTTAGAGAAACAAAGGATATGGTTAATTATAGATAGCCATATATTCCCACAAGTATATAAGGCACTAAGTCATTAACAATTTTATTCACAATTAAAATTATATTTTCTCAAGTCATTCCAATTAAGGTCACTTAAAATTTTTATAAACAATCATAAATTTCTTTTGACATGGCTGGAAGGTCAACAATGGTCCCTTTTTTTCTAGTACTTATGCTTGTCTTTATGTCTCAAGGTACGTTTAAATTCCACATTTAATTATATTGTATATTACGACATTATGAAAGAAAGAGATAACCCCATCTTATTTTCGAGTACACGTAATTCTAGATCTACTCGAAGATGAATTTAATTTTTATTTTTATTTTCGAGTACACGTAAATCTAGACATTATGACCAATCTAGATCTACTTATGCTTGTCTTTATGTCTCAAGGTACGTTTGAAGCGAATTAGGGATTTTACCGGTAGTCGAGGCAGAATTTCCTCCATAATCAGATGTTCTACGAGAGTTAGGGTTTGCGGCGACACTTCAGAGGAGTTGTTCTTCGTCAGATTATCGGAGGACATGCTTGCTGATTTTGCTATCTTCCCTGACATTTTTCACGGAATTTGGATTGGATTTTTTAGAATTCAAAGAAATTTAATCTTTTATGGTTTCATATTTGGAGAGGTAACAAATGAGCAGTTGGTTTGCATACTCATTGATGGAAGAAGGCGGGAATTGAGTGAGTCACCTAGTTATTGCCTTATTGGGTCAATGGCCCAATATGTTTCAACGTTCGCATAAGATTTGTCCTGCAGATTCATTATGTTTCTTCAAACACAAACATTTAAATAAAACGAATGTTCAGTAAATTACTGAACATCCGTTATAAAGTGACAATAAAATGTGTAAAAGTTACACTAAAACCCACAAAAGTTACCCTGATATATATATGAGTTATTTATGCTTCATTGATTTGACAAAAGTGACACTAAATTTGACAAAAGTGACACTAAATCTGACAAAAGTGGCCCGATGTACAGTAAATTATTGAAAACCGGGTGTATACAAAAGTTTTCCTTCTTTTAAAGGCCTAAAGGGTGTGCCAGTGTGTGCACAATTGCAATTGCACAAGGCGTATATCAAAAAACCCGTGAGGGTTGAGGTTTGGTTAGGGTCCTTCTTCTTATCGTAAAAAAAGAAAAAAAAATTGCACTAGGCGTACGTATAATATATAGGGAAATTTTAAGTACGCCAGAGCACGAATCGGATATCCGAATCCAAAAAAATAAGAAGAAGAAAAGTAGGGGAATTTAGCCTTAGCCTAGCGTTGGAAAACCATGCATTACATGTGTGTATGTTGGTCGACCTAGGTACATTTCTTCAGGTGTTAAAGACTTAGCTAATGAATGAAGATACTCATATCAGTTGGGAAAATTTTGGAGCTAGGTGCATTACATGCGTATGTTGCTCGAGCTCTCGAGGTGCTAGTTTTTCGGGTTCAGGGCGTGTTAAGTCGGGAACAGGGCAAGGTGATTGTGGGAAGGATGTACTACGGTACTAGTGATAAGGGGCTAATCTTCTAAACCATATCATGGTAAGGGGCTAGAATGGGTGGATTTAGGTTTGGTAATGCAATGAAGGAGTCTTGACTATGAATACATAATTGAACAATTTTCGGAACCAAACTCATTCTCGAAACTTTTTAGGCATTTTAGTAGACTTGTTATGGTTCCAAACCAAATTTAATGACTTGGGGGCACATACCTCACATTCACATCAATACTGGAAAAATTCCCGAAATTGATTTGATAATGTGGATTATAACCTTTAATTTTGAACAATTTTGAAATTTTCGGGTCTGGGAAGAGAAAGGGTTGGGGTGCATCCTATGTATCCCACGAGGCCCCGAAAAACCATTGGGGTTGTTTAAAACAGTTTTACTTTACCTACAAAATGTTAATTTAGTCAATTATGCATATGCCTCCTTTCATTAGCTTTATGTCACTTTGCCTTTATGCAATCAATGATTGGCACCATTTGGTTCAAAACAACATTATCACTTTGTTTGAAATGAAAGAAATGAAGGAAAAGGAAGGGAAGGAAAAATGAGGTAAGTAATATCATTCATTTGGATAACAAATGTGGAAGTAAAGGAATTGGAGGGAAAAGAGATTAAATTATACTCCGTAAGAAATTAATCTCTTTAACAATGGAGAGATTAGGGAGGAAAATCAATCTTTCTTCCCTCCCCTCCCCTCCCCTCCCCTCCCCTCCCCTTCTTTTCTTTCGTTTTTCTTTATCCCAACACACCATATATGACACTAGAACACATCTTATCATCACTTAAATTTTCAACATTGAATCCAAAATTTTCTAAAAATAGGCAAATTTCAAGATTTAAAGCCTCCAAATTTGACCATTTACAGAGTTTTCAAGATATGGTGTCGAATACAAAAGTGATGACAAAGGATGCATCATGACAGAGGATGCATCAAGGCATGCACATAAACTATCAGGCAAAGTAGACAGCTCTACATCCATTTCTTGCATGTAAGTCCTTTCCATCTTACTAAAGACTATCAACAAATCCATTCCACAAGGTTACCATCTCCGATCTCTCGCCTACAGAGTAACAGATATAGCTGATTTGTACTCCATACTCAGCCACTCGGAAAATTATTATAAGGGGTAAAAACAATAAAACGATATTCATCTACATGCATAGCAAAGTAGTATACTTGCAGTATTGCAGATAAATTCCCTGCGACGATTTGTTCAGTCAAAAACAAGAGTAATTACGATATACAAGACTCAAAGAACCAAGATATTTCAAATCATTATGAATTACAATTCTACTATTCCCTTGACAAAGTAAGGTACACTACAATAATGCTTTCCACGAACTCTAAACAACACTACATATCCTACTTAAAAAAAATTATTATAACGCTAATTTCATGATTTTTTTTTAAAAAAAAATCAAGTTTCTTCTAATAAAAAAAGTTTGAGGAGAAGAAGAAAATTCTTTCTGAGGTTCCTCCAAATAAAAGAAAACACATGGGGTTAGTAATACAGATCTGGTCCAAGACCATTCAAAGTGAAAATTGAAATGACACTTCTAAAAGCGTAAATCACTAATCACTAATTGTCTAAGAAAGTTGGAGCCAATTCCTGTGCCTAATCCATGAGAGAATGATCTTCAAATTCAGAAGGTTGACTAATGAAGATTCTACAACGGTAATACCTGGATCCTGCAGCTTCCCTCTGATTTAAAAAAAGTGCGGCGAAACCAGGAGCAAGGTGACTGACTGTACAAAAAGAACATATTTGGTTGATTAGCGAAAAACGGTCAAGCAATCATCTTTGTGGTTGATCTGTCCCGGCTGCTCCAGATGGATTGCTAGTTCCAGCGCCATTTTCTGCAGGAGGTGGGGTGCCCCATTGTCCTTCTGATTCTAGGGGCTCGAGAACACAAACACCACCATCGGTAAGTCCTAATGCAAATTGATTAGCTTCGGTGGGATGTGCTGCGATGCAGAGTGGATACACTCTCATACTGTCAAAACCACAGGAAATAATTTGCTTGTTAAGGCTACTTCAAGACTATGCACAATACAAAAGTGTAACACAATGTTGATAATTATGATCTATACCTTGGATTAGGAGGTAGGTATGCATTAGGGTTAATTCGACATCTGAGTCTAAGATTTGAAGCAGTAAGAATGCTGACACTCCCATCTTCAAAGCTTACATATATTGACAGGCTATCGCAGGAGTAGGTGGCATGCGTTATCGGGCCTCTTGCTTCTGGAGCAAACCACTGGTGAAGGTATAAACTAAAAGTCATTTTCAATGTTCAAAATGATTTATAAGTAAAAGATATGATCACAAGAGGAAAGTACCTGTTTAAGGCATTCAAGCTTAGGAGCCTCATATATAGCAATTTGTGTTTCATGCACAGCCAACAAATGTGTCTGATCTTGGTGAAATTGAACACGCGTATCTGAGAGGTGATTCGCAGATCGACCACTAGGGATTTGTAAGGGTTTACTTGCCAACTTTTCCCATCCATCCATGCTCCAAACACATAGCTACAATTTGAATGTAAGCAACCAGTTAAAAGACTATCACAGGTACTATACATCTACACTTACAAAGCTTTTTAAACATACAGTGAACCCAAAAAAAAAGAAGATACAAAGATTGTTGTTACAAACTCATAATGATTGCATAAAAATACAGTCAATCAATGCTGTAGTTCAATAGATCCACTTTTATTGTAACTATCAGTAGAAACAAATAGTAAGAGTTTACTTAGCAATTATGTCTGTGCAACCCAACATCTAAGACCCTTGACATTTTGTTTTCATTACTATTTCAGAATAACTAGAAAACAGCATAGCATTTGTTACCTGAGAATCACCCCCTGAAGACACAAGCACATTTTGAACATTTGAGAATGCCAGGCCAGTAATTCTCTTTTGATGTCCTTTAAGCTTTGACTTGACCTGTACAAATAATACATCTAACATGTTAGCATTGTAATGTCACCAATATCTCCTACAAAAATTCTTTAGTTGGAAAAACAAAAAAATAAGTATAGCAGTAGCAAGGCTCAGGACCTCATCAACTCGAACATTGTATATTTGAATAGTTGAATCTTCCATGCCAATAGCAATAATATTGTTGTCTTGAGGATGGAAAGCCAAAAATGTTGCTGCAGGTGGTGGGGGCATGAATGTTGTCATTGTCTGCATTATGGAAAACAAACATAAGGCAGCATAATGGTTGGTAAAAAGCCGACCAAAAACAAACTAAAAAGCACCAACGGAAACCAACCCCCTGTCCCAGTCTTCTTCTGTTGCTGTCTAACCAAAAGACTAAGCACTTCGGCAATACACAGACAGACACACACACACACACACACATGCTGAAAATACTCATGAAGCAAAAGGATTTAAACAAATTAAATTTTAGTACAATGCTCACTGTGTCATCAATAAAGAAGGAAAGTTGACGACACATTACATTAAAATTTCAAGGCCAAATTTATAAAGGCAATGCTAATAATGGACAACCTTGAATTTGAGGAGTGTGTGATAAACTTTCCAAGCATAAAATACAAAATTGTACAAAATTTGAGAATAGCGTTCAGAAAAAAAACGAAAAAAAAAAAAAAAAACTGTAAGGTGGCATTTCCAGGAGAATTAAATGAATGAAAATTGACACTACTGATTACCTTGAAAGTCATCATATTGAATAAAGAAATTTTTCCGCCTGAAGCTGACATAACATAAGAATCATTCTTTGAAAGTGCAAAGCAAGAAACTGTATCTTCGGGATTTGTTTCACCCATATCATTTGTCATTAATATCCCACTTGAAGGTTGCCATAATTGAGGGGCAATACTTGCAGTCGCCTGTATGTAGATAGGTGAACTCCAAGAAATAGTAATATTCATAGTGACAAATATAAATCTACCTTCTAGAAAATACCTTGCCAGTCGAATTTCTGTCATTCCTAGGCCATTTCCACAGTTTATGTACAGCATTCGATGCCAGTGCCAGCATGGCTAATCCTGAATTTGTATAGATCAATCTAGAGATCTGAAATAATAGAAGAATGATGATCAATATATGACAGTGTTTTAACAAATGGAAGGCCATGGACAGTGAGCAGGAACAACCAAGCAGAAGATGCAAATCCCCGCATAAGAAAAGTACAAGAGAAAAACATTTCGGCTTAGAAAGATCCGCATAGGAATTTAAATTAACTCCCAATTAAGTTATGACTCATCAAAACTGCTCTAGCTATCCGACATGAAGAATACAAGTTTACCACATAGCAAGAAGAAAGAATGCTAGCTACATATCTATATAGCTAAAAATGACTGGCAAGTATTGAGTGCAACTCCAACACGATTCAACCAGCTAACAAAAAGAGAAGCAGTTGTAAATATAAGACTAGAAACACTTGGGACATTCATGAAGTCTGTAAAATAGTACTCTGTAAATCCTATATGCATTGCCACAAATATTGGCTTAAAGTGTCCAAACAAGGATCCAAACATTAGACATGCAAGAAGACACATGAAAACATTACCAAAGACATTCACCCTAGAGATAAAGGCTTTGAGGAAATTTTATTAGGTACGGACTAAAGCGTACAGATACCTACCCTCATTGCTGATATACTATCAGGAAGTTTCAGTGATCGGCACTGAGAAGCCTCATTAATCTCAGTCAGCTTCCATATCTTTGATTTATCTGCAGACTCATCAGGAAACTTTGGTTTCACATCAACTAGGCTTCGATTATCAGCATTCTGCATAAATCAGAAGAGAATTATTGAAAAAACAAGAGTCTGATCCACCAAGTTATATTGGTGAGAATGGTGACAAAATTGAAACAAATAAAGGAATCTGAATCAAAACGAGTACCATAGCAACCATGGCTGGCACAGCAGCTGTTCGGTCTGCAATACTGGCTCCCACTGCAGCATTTGCAGCAGGAAATACGCCCATTGTAGGTCCCTGAATATGCAACCACGTTTTCAGTTAGAAGCAGAATACTTTTTTCTTTTTCAAGTACAGGTAACAGGAACTCAGGAAGCACATTGACCCCTCTCCAGTGAAAGCAAGCTAGAGAGATGTCAAATAAAGAAGATATCAACTAGTGAAATTACTAGATATACCTTGACAATCGCAGCAGAAGCAGAAGAAGTATCAAATGGGCGATTTTCTACTGCACGAAGTTGCCTCATCCCATCTGAATTAGCTAGAATTTTTACACCATTGTCACTAGTTGAGACAGCCATTAACGTTCCCTCCTTGTTAAACCGAATACAAGGAGAAGCCTGGTATACAAAGCACAAACCAAGAAACAAATAAGGATACCAAAATTCATAAATTTAGAGCCCATGGCAAAAGTTCTCTAATAGGTTAGTTCTAAAAATTACCGGCAACCCACCACCAGCGTCAGCTGTGGTTAAAATGTTAACACTATCCATATCCCAAAATTTGATAGTAAACTCATCTCCAGCAGCAAGGAACCTATTCTTTGTAGTATCAAAATGCACAACTCCCACAGAGCGCTTCCCCAGACTAACGTAAGTACGCTTTACTGTTCCTTCACTTTCATTCCATTCGACAAGGAAGGATTCTCCTTCTTTGTTGGTCCCACAGGAGAATAATCTTCAAGAACAAAAATAATCAGCGAACAAAGAAGCAGAGTCAAACCCATTTTTAAATTTTACTATATTACTTTGACAAAGGGAGTGCAATTATTACCTTGACCCATCTGCACTATAAGCCATCCTTGTTGACGAATGACCTGGCGCATCATAATCTACTCTTGAACCCACATTGTCATACAACCAAGCTTTTATTTTTCCATCCGTTGCAGTCGAGAAAATAAACTGACATGAGTGAAGCAACTTTTAGTTTCCACCAAGAAAATCACGCAACTGAAGCCACACAATGCAGTATAATCATACAAGACATTTTACTGATAAATTCCTACTCAGGAGACAGCCAAGTGCAGTAATTTATATACCTCCTCCTTTTTTTTTTTTTTTTTTTTTGCACCATTTGGGCTGGGCACGGGATTTAAGAAAGTGTAAAAGATGGAGTATGTCAAAAGTGCGTACATGAAAAAAGGTACAAATAGAAAAGGGGAGGTAATAATGGTTGTTATCACATGTAAACAAAGGTAAGTAGGGAGTTTCGTGTGTGAACACAACCAAAAGTGAAAAAACAACCATATAAGAAACTGATGCAATTATTATGTAACTTCCCAAAGGAAAATGGTACAATTAAAAAAACGGAGGTAGTATAACTTTACTGAGATGTGAACTCTCACAATCCATTACAACAAGCACAAATACAAAGCCTTAGTCCCAAAATGATTTGGGATAAAAATTGCTGCAGTAGCACATTGGCATATCTTCTGTTATAGATACCAGAGAAAATCCACTGCACAGCAAAAAATTGAAGGGAAAATCCAAGGCAAATTCAACGACAAAATCAGGTACCTGAATACTCTCCTTGTGATGTGGACATACTGAATAAACAGGTGATTCATGACCCTCGAATGTATACTGCTTGGCCCCAGTTACAGCATCCCATACCTGAACAAAATAAAATTCTAAGATCCCATTACCGGTAAAATCGACATTGAAAACAGAAAGCAAAACGAACCTTAATAAGCCTATCGTCTCCACATGTAACAATAGACAATTGTTTGTTTGGATAAGAAAAGGCAAGATCATTAACACTGCCAACGTGGGCCTCAATCTGTATAGACAGAAACACACTTCATTGGCAAATGGCACCCATATTAAAGCTTCAAAATCAAGAATGTATGGACTTGAATACTACTACTGATAGCAACACAAACCTCTAAGTGGTTTCTCAGATCATTGGGACCATGATAGGAATATATATGCACGATATGTTTTGAGTATGCAACACCTGCATTCAGGGAAAAGCAATATATGTATTAAACTCATACCAACCACCAGCAATATCATAGTCAACAAAAGAGGGAATAGCAAAAATTTAAAATAAAATAAAATAAAATAAAAAAATAAAAAAACAGAACCAATAAGAAAGAAGCAACAGCAGAATACCAAAAAGGGTTCCATCAGGACTCCACATGACACGATTAATGGATGCAGAGTAATCACTGGCCAAAGAAGCCTGTCCCAAAGAATATCAGTGTTAGCATTAGCACATAGTGAAGATTTGAACATCAAAAGACATGCTCAACAAGGCCTTTTAGAAAAACTAACCTGCAGAGGCATAGAACATGTACCAAGTTCCCACACCTTAAAATTTCTATACGCAATTCTTTCCCTGCTCACTAATTCCCACACCATGACATCACCCATATTCGTCCCCACTGAAACAACAAAATAGATTAATCTCAATCACAGTAAGAGTGCAACAAAGGTCAGCAAAAGAGGAGTCCGGCAAAGGTGCAACCTAAGAGCAAAATTTGCTGCGATGGATGGAAGTCAAGACTCTTGACAGTAGAACCTTGGCTCAAACACATGACAACATCTCTTGGCAAGTCAAGAGATGAATATGAACTTTGACCATGGCTTTGGTTGTATGCAACAGGAAGAATGTTGACAGGAAGATTGTTGACCTGTTCAAAAGTCCAGCAAAGGAAATAATTAACCAAAAAGAATTCTCGTAACCAATACTTTTTCCAAGTAGAGCTATGTCTATAAATAAAAATCATATAAAATGCATTAAAGATTCAAAGCCACTAAGCTCTAGTGAATTGCAAATATAATCTTTACTCCATTTGCATATATATGATGCTGAACCTCTGACAAAACTTAAATGACATTCCACCCATAATATTTACTAGTAACAAACTACCTCTGTTACATATTATTTGCAACGATTAGACATTTTTCCTCTCTACTTTATGTCAAATCGTTGCAAATAATATGAAACGGAGGTAGTATAATGATTCTTTAAATTATTAGCCACAAATGTAATTAAATAATCAGTTAGAAAATAGTCTTATATTGTTGAAAAGCTAAACACTATAGCATTGCATACAGAGCCAACCATCACTTTCTTCATTAACAAATTAACATTAGCGGTTACTAAGTTACCAGCACACTGTAAATCCTTTGTTTTAAATCTAAGTTAAAAATCCAAATGTGAAAACACTAGAACTTACTCTGACAAACAAGTTAAGGTCAGTTCATCAATTGTGCACAAATATCATGGTGAGCCTCCAGGAGCAAGTCATCAGAGACTCATAAGAATTTTATTAGAAACATCTCTCCTTAAACTACTGATATTTTTATCTTTAGTTTCTTTGAACTTTCAAACTTCTAGTCATTGATAATCACCTTTGATCTCTACCAAACTTAGTCAACATGTCATCAAAATCAAATCATGTATGCTTTAAAGGCATAAACATCTGCATAACAAGTTTCTGTCTATCTCAAGCAAGTAGTGGTGTTGTCTATGGCCATTTCAATGTTTTAACATTTCAATTCATTGAAAGAGGATAAGAATGGAAGTAAGTTACACATACTTCTTCTGGCGCTCCAAAAGGTCTTGGTCTCTTCAACACGTGTTCAGAATCTGCTGTTTGATAATCCATAGCTGCATTGTTGTTAGGAGGAGTCCGCGGACGCTTTACTATAGCAGCTTCATGTGCAATAAAATTTTGCATTACGAATAAGAGAAAATTAGCTGACATGGCACTTAACACTTTGATTGAAAGATTTAACATTATTAAACTAACGCTATACTTAACGAGCGCCCCAGGGCATTTTGTTATAATTAAAAACACATTAAATTAGTATATATAATACTCGTTAGTTAGCAAAACTTGTGTTTGGTTGCTGATTTTGACAGTTCCTTGATGATATTGGACACAAATTTCTTGCAGTAGCTTGTTGATTAATAGTGAGAGACAATGATTTTTGGACTTGGGTTTAAGTTTTGAGGTAAGGTTTATTATAAACTAGTATACAGGGAAGAGGTTGAAGAAGAATTAATGGAGCTAAAAGGTGCAGAGACTAAAAAAAAATATGGTAATCTTTTTTGAAAAAGTTTACAGAGGCAGTACAGGGAAGAGAAACTGATGCAGAAGATCAGTGGGTTGCTTTTGACGGTAGGCTGTAATTACAAAATCTAACTGACATTCTTCAAAAATGTAATTAATTATTTACAGATTCTAATTGATTCTTGCTCTCTAGCAATTTCCTGGAAAATGCGGTATTCAGAATTATAGATGCAATAATTAAGCCATTTGCTTTCTTCAAAAACAATGAGAAATTTTGATGCCCTTTAGCAAAATCTATCATACAATACAATAATAACTACGAGTAGAATATAATATAACAGGTAACAATGTCATGTACAAATACCTGGATTGTTAGGGACACCTAAGCCCATGGGCCCAGCTGAAACAGCAGGGTGAGGTACAGGAGGAGATGGATTTGCCATCCATCCAGCAAGTGATGTAGGAAGAGGAGCTGGAGCAGCCTGGAATGGCTGCAAATTTCAAATACAAAATCTAACTGACATTCTTCAATTTCCCAAGCACAGATGAAGAGGAAAATCTTAATTTACTTACTCCATGAGCTCCAAGTGGAGGAAAAGCTCCTGCCTTCGGAACAGGACCAGCATTCATCAATGGATTGGTCACAGGTGACGGAGCACGTGCGCCATTAGGAGGTCCACATGTATGGTCCACAAACAGAGTTTTTATGTCAGGATTAGGCTTGGGATTCTTGCATAGCTGGTGTTGCCAGTTCAAACTGCAATGACATAGTTTAAATTGTCAGTACAACTTCCAATTCCCAACCAAACCAAACAATATTGCCTCCAAAACCCCAAAAAATAAAATAACGGCTAACCTCTGATTGATAAGAGTTCTTAATCTTGAATTCCTCAAGGTTGGGAATTGAAGCTTATCACGAAACAATGGGTTGGCTTCTATCAACTTCTTAAGTTCAGCCAGCATTATGCCCCTAGCTGACTTAGTATCGCCATATTTAGACAGTTGCTCATTTTCTCTGCATTATTCACCAACCATCCCCAATTAGGTACTGTAGTGTTGTAATAAAAAAAATTAAAATAAAATAAAAAGAGGGGGAGGGTGGAGGAGCCTTCGAGTACATTACTAGCGCATACCTAAAATTATCCAAGGTTAATAAAAGCGTTATTTCCTTGAAGAGCTCTTCATTAAAAGCTGAAAAAACCTTAAGATCCTTGACAAGAATTTCTACAGCTTTCGCACGATCTCGCCTGCAATTAAGATACCAAATTAAGACCAGTAACATAATAGCTCGCTTCAATAAACAAAACCCAAAGATAACATTACACCTAATGGACACAGTCACTCACTTATCCAGGGCTTCAAGGTACTTCTGCTTCCTGATTTCGAAAAAGATCTTCATGGAATATCTATTATCATCAACTTTGGTGAAACCAGACAAGTACTTCTCTGCCTCATCCCACTCTCCACCAGTCACCAATTCTTCAAAATACCTCATGTTAAAAAAGAACCCTGATTCTTGCTCCAATCTGTACCAATAAAATTCACAGTATAGCAACTGACCATGATCAAAAAGTACATTACAGCCTCAATAAAATAAAAATAAAAAAAGCAAAATTAAAAGTTACACTTCAGAAATTACGAGTTAAGACAACAATTGGTTATCAAGTTTTCACAAATTTCACCTTTTGGTGATCAACTTTTTTTTCGTTGCATTTTGGTGATTGAGGTCAACTTTCCGGTGACAATAATTAAATTGGGGCAAAAAACTTAATCACTTGGGGTTAAAAACTTAGTCACCTAAGGTTAACCAATAGGAATGAAGCTATTTTTTTATTGCTTTTATCGAAATGACAATTAAGAAAAAGACGTTTCTTCTCCCTTTGTTCCCCAATTTCACGCGTTGTACTCTCTTCTTCTCTATTTTTATTTACTCAACTAAAGACAGATACAGAGGATATTTTCCCCCTTCTTTTCATTTGCTCTTCTCTTTTGTACTCAAGCCATTTTTGGAATAGATATGCACGGACGCTTATCAGGTACACTTCTAAACTTTCTACAGTATTTTCGTTTCCTTAATTGCCTTTTTTTGTTGAGTATTGATGATGAGTTCTTGAGTTAGGGTTTATATGGAAGTGTTCTAAAAAAAAAAACTCTTCAAATAATTCTAATTTTATTTATGGTAAATCGTATAATAACCATTGTAAAGTGTCGAATTGTTGTTTTGTTTTGATTGATCGTAATTTCGATTATGTAAGGAATGTGATGTGATGCTAAGTTTAACAAATTTACATTGTTATTGCATTTGAAAACAGAGGTTCATGTTGGTTGTCAATGCATCTGTAAAAATTACAGCCATCAATTTGGTTGTATTTTGGACATATGAGAAATCTCATGAATGGATGTCTGACAATCCTTGATACTCTTTGTACTGACCTTCAATTGCAATATTCGATCTTTCCATAACCACCTTTGGTTTTTATTGTTCTTGCAGGATTAAAAAAAAAAAAAAAAAAAAAATTGAAGACTGGCGACAGGATTTGAGCTTTGCAATGGAGTTTGTACGACCTATCTTTTGATTAGCTTCTCTTACTGTTAGGAAGTGCGATAAATACTTTTTGTAATTTAAACCCAAACGGCTAGATTTTGGGAAAAATCAGATTTCAGAAATAAATCCAAACATATTTATGACAGGTGATTATGTTTTTTGGGAGGTGATTATGTTTTGGTGTGGTTAAAGGTGAGTTAAATATATAATTCAGGTGAGTGAGTTAGTTTGCCTGAAAGTTGACCTCAATCACCAAAATGCAATGAAAAAAAAGAGTGAATTCAGTGAAAACTTAATAACCAAATGTAATCTTAACTCCAGAAATTACTATCACCAGATAAGTAATGCAGCTATATTTCTTCCAGACATAGACTACTAACTTTAACTGGCATGCCCAAGTGTCGTCTAAGGTCATTAATGCAAAAAATTGACCCCGGCTCCTTTTGCCTTATTAACCCTTCAAACATTCTACTCCAACTACCATTGTAATTGGGTTATTTTTTGTGTCTTTAAATTTGGATAGTAAAAAACATTAAAACAAAACTTTGTTTCAATCAAATGTACAATTTTTCCATGATTAATGCAGCTGCAAATGCAAGGTCAAGGAAAGGTACCAAAATGGTCATAATAATTAACTTCAACCAATCCATCCCCATCTCCCCAAGTTATAAAGGTCTCAAATGTCCTGTTTACCAAGCTTAAATCTTACATATAAAACTCAGAACCAATGTTACATGGTACACAATTCAATTCAATACATTACAGGTTGCAAGAATGAAAATGCGAAAATCCGGAAGATTTCACCACAAATTTACAATGTAACGGTTTCGATCTCCAACTCAAGAATTTATTAACTTCACACCCAACCATATTCAACAATCAATGAGAAAATTTAGACCCTTAATTTGCCACTCTTTATAAGTCACATTTAATACAATAAGAATGAAATTATCAAGTACAAATAATTATAACTCCCTTAAGTTTTCAGCAACCAAATACAGCAGCACTACTACCAAACAAAGCAAATGTTGCTAAAAAAACAAAATAAAATAATTTTATCTTTTTCATTTAATCAAATACCAAGTCATTATGACGTCAGAAATTACCCATTTTTTTCCCCTTTAATTTTCTCCACATCACACAAAAGCCAAAAGTGAACCATACTAAAAGAGGAACCATTTATAATTACAAATTAATCATAACAACAACATTAAAAATCAAACATTTCTCATCTTTAATCAATTTTAAATTAACAAAAAATTAATAATAATAATAGAAATTAAATAAAATTACCTGTGAACACTATCCTTAAATTTCTCCTCCTCCAGAAACTGAAGTATGAGAAAAACAAGCTCTCTGCTTAACGACGTCATTTTCCCTAATTTTTTTTTATTACAAAAAAAATTAAAAAAATTCTTCCTCCACTTTTTCACCACCAAATCTCAGATCGATTCCAGAAAATCACCAAATCCCTAATTTTTTCCACAAAACAAAATTAACACTAATTATTAAAAAAAAAAAATTAAAAATCTCAAAAACAATCCAGAAAAACAAAATTAAAATTCTCAAAAAATGAATTGAAGATTAAATTATAATAAGAAAAAGCAAGTACCTCGAAGTCGAAGAAGTAGATCAGTTTTTTTCTCTCTCTTTCAACTTTCTCTCTCCTCTTTGAGCTTTCTCTCTCCTCAGATGGAGTTTTCTGGGGGTCAGAGAAGAAAGATGGGGCATTTATATAGAGTGAATTTGAGGAGAGAGAAAAATACCCTAAAAATTAAAAGGAAATTTAAATTATTGTTAAATTAAATTGAATTTTTTTAGAAAGCGAAGAAAACAAAGGGAAACCCAGACAAAATAAATACTCATTTTCTCCTTTATTTTATCGTGTTGTGATATTTTCGGGAAATGAGATGGTATTTTGAGAAATTGAGATGGGTTTTTTTGATAAGGGATTTTGATAAGTGAGTTTGGTTATCATCTCGGTGATTGTTCGGTGATTGATAAGTAAGTGTGGTTTTCATTGGGAGTTTTTATAGAGACGTTACGGATTTTCCAAAGGCGCGTGATTTACGCGCTTTGTTAATGGGAGTTAGGTTGGACTTGGACAACTACCCCTTGAAAATGACATTTCTCTTTTTTTTTTTTTTTCTTTTTTTTTTTTTAAATATGCTTTCTCTTTCCAATGTGTCTTTAAGGTTAAGTAGTCTAGTAGTACACCGTAATAGGTACATTACACAATTAGAATATTATTAGCGTTGATATTGACTAGCTTAGTTGATAAAAGTTTTGTCGTGTTTTGTAACTGCGGAGTATTTTGTGGCTTTCTATACACCAAAGTAAGTACCTCGTGATCACGAATTGGACTACTAGTCTTTGTATAGCTAGATACAATATCAATACTGAAATAAAAAAATATCACATGGAAATTCAGGACTTAAATTAATTAATACAGAATCTAGTAACAATTCATGCATTATTTTACGGTGTTATTGTCATCTGTTCTTGAGAAAAGAATGAAAGATGGATGTTGATTAGCTTAGTTGATAAAGATGTTGTCATGTTGTGTAACTGCTGAGTATTTTGTGCCTTCTAACTCCAAAGTAAGTACCTCGTGATCACAAATTGCAGTATTAGTCTTTGTATATCTAGATACAGTATTAAATATTAAAATACAAATTATCACGGGAAAATTCAGGACATAATTAATATAGAATATAGTTACAATCCATGCATTATTTTACGGTTTATTGTCGCATGTTCATGACAGAAATGGCACACAGCTGGTGCAAAGGAACTTTTGGTATAAGTTTTTCTCGTGTCTTTTAGTTTAATCACAATTAGTTTTACAAGTATTCAACATTAAATCAGGTTAGATCAAATGAGATCATAAAAACTCAAATTATTCCATACTTGAGCAGATTAGATCTCCTTAAATTATTTTCGTTTCTTTTTTTTCTCAATATGTTTACTATTGTATTTGTAAAAATTATTTAAAAATAAATATTTAAAATACACAAATTATGACGAGTCTGACAATGCCACAAATCAACAAAATTCAGATCAAAACATATCCAAGTTCAAAAAATTAAACTTTAAATACCTTATTCGAGGTTAAGAGAACAAAACCATTTTTTGTGATTTACAAGTTCAAAAAAAAATCATATGAAATTTTATTAGATTTGTTTTTGAGCATCGAGTTTTGTTAAACGCGGGCCTGGGCCGAACCCGCAAACCAAGAGAGAGAGTCCACTTTACAAGTCCAACGAGGTTCCATCCCAAAACCATATGGCAATAGGAGGAGTAGCCCCTTAGCCTGATAAAGTGTTTAACTCTCTCTTCTTTAATCAATGTGGGACTCTTACATGTGTTACTTGGTGGGGTTTACTTTAACACTCCCCCTCACATGTAAGGTCCCTTTTTAACTCAAGGATCACTTGATCCAATTCAATTTGGCCCAGAATACTTAATGTCATTAAAGGTCCCAAACTTGGGCCTGACAATATACTCAAGCCATTAGAGGTCCCAAACCGTGGGCCTGGCTCTGATACCATATTAAACGCGGGCCTGGGCCGAACCCGCAAACCAAGAGAGAGAATCCACTTTACAAGTCCAAGGAGGTTCCATCCCAAAACCATATGGCAATAGGAGGAGTAGCCCCTTAGCCTTATAAAGTGTTTAACTCTCTCTTCTTTAATCAATGTGGCACTCTTACATGTGTTACTTGGTGGAATTTACTTCAACAAGTTTTAAATACCAACTGAAACCTATTTTTAGTATTCGTTCTCCGTACTATTGATATTTAAGTTGATGATGTGGTGTATAGAATTATATAGAATAAGAAAAGTTAATGAAATTGATTGATTATATTGAGTTACAGTATAACAGTACGTGTAAAATAATGGAATTTCATTATCATTTTTTTGTTTTGAATATTAGTTTGTTGGGTGGAGGAAAGTGACAAATGCCAGACCAAATGTAAAAGAGTTTGTTGATTAAACGTTGGATTTTTCACATGGTGTGGGGAAAGTAATAATTCCTTTTTATTTTAAATTTTTTTTTTTTGAAAGACCTTTTTATTTTAATTTACTCGTATTTATTTTTAAAAAAATTTAAAATTACTGTTTTTTTTTTCTTTTGGCCTTTTTTGGAAGTGGGATATTGTGAAAGTGTCGGTTGGTGATTGGGTATTGAGGTTTAGTGCTTAAACGATAGACCAAATGCATGTATAAAACGTGGCGTTGCTTTAGAGGAGATTTCGTGACTAAATGAGAGAAAATATATACTGGTACTCGGTCCTCCTAATTTTTTTCAACAATTATGAATCAGTATCTCTCACAAGTTAATCTAGCTTAACTTTGTATGACGACAATTGAGAGTAGAGACTAGAGAAGGAAGGTAAAGGGATCCCCCTACTTTAAAACAAATATAATTGGTGGGCGGGATTCGAAGTTCTGACCTTAAAGTCACTAAATGAGTTACCCACCAACTATTATCCATAGTCCGTATTATATACAAGTACTCCAATTATACTTGTATCAGTCATATATTAATATTTAATTGAATAACTTAAATATATATAAAGTTTGCATTGTTTTTATTGATATAATTGAAAATATTAATGATTATAAGGAATTTTAATCCAGCTACGTAGTATATTGCAATTAACTTATAGAATGCATTTTAAATCACGTGTGAGTAATTATTGAATGTATTACTCTAAATACGGTGAAAATTTTGTGAATAGTAAATTTTACTAAAACTAACAAATACTCCGTAGAAGTTTTTTCCCAAGTTGGATGTTGGACAAATTGATTCATGATAAAAAAAAAATAAATAAATAAATAAATCAACAATTAAAATGTAAATATTTTTTTTAAAAAAAAAGTTCACGTAGGTTTTGATATTCTGGTTGTAAATTTATTTCATGTCGCTCCAATAATTATGCAAAAAATCTCTTGTGGCAAATTCTTCAACATTTTGTTTTCTCACTTTATTCATGTTTATTTCTTGAATGATGAATTCTATATTAGGGTGAATTGATACCTTTCAAAAAAAAAAAAAACTAGGGTTAATAATGATTACAAATTAAAAAATGTATACAAATATAATTAATTTATTTCACGATAAATATAGACTATCTAAATTCAAATTACAACTAATATAAGTTATACGGAATAATAAGTATTGTTAATTTCAAATTATTGCTTAGGTTCCAACAAGTTCAAATTAGTTCAATTAATACCAGTAGATAAATTTGGGTCATCCAGCCACCTTGTGGCTATCTATGCATCAAACAAAAATCACTACGAGTACAACTAATCAGGGGCGGAGCCAAGGGGGCGCTGGGGTGGGCCAAGGCCTCCCCCTTGGCTCAAGATAAATATTAAGTTTTGCTTATCTTTGGTATAATTTTTAGGGTATAGGAGTTGGTTTTTGTTATGTGATAGTGAACAAGAGGTCAAGAGTTCAATTCTTGCAACTAACATTTTGTAGTGTTTTTTTTTATTTTTTTATTTTTAGTAAATGTAATCAACGAACTCAATAATAGTTGCGAAATTAAAACATACATAGATATGATCTTGGCCCCCTCACTTAAAAATTCTGATTCCGCCACTGCAACTAATGTCTCTCTTTACCGAAGGGAAAAAAAAAATGATTTTTTACAAGAGCATGAAGTTTTGTTAACATTTGCCTTTATCTAAAACTTATTTGCTAATTTAAGCTATGCAAATTTGAATAATTTCAATTGTTTGACTACCTTTTCTTCTAAAGTTGTTTGATATGTTTGCCCACGTACTTCACGAATAATCTACATAAATTTATTTGGAAGATCACTATCACACGTTGACTTTTTAATGTCCTTTTTTTACAAAAAATTCTTGAGAACCTCTGGTAGTGCTTCAAAAAATAACTTACCATTCAAATTAAAGTACCACATTTCTTCAAAAAAAAATAATAAATAAATAAATTAATTAATTAAAGTACCACACGGCAAAACCAAGTGGCCTATAATAACTTAACATATATGCATGCACCATTTAAAATAAGTAAATAACACATAGTACTTGTGATTAACTAAATTATTACTCCATAAATTCTATAGGAGTGAGCATGCATTGTAATACTAGACTCATTCTTGATTTATTTCTTCATTATTTTTACTATTTGATTACTCCGATATGAAACTTAATTATACAATTTTTTTAAAAAAATAATATATTATTAAAATTGTTTTTGACATAACAATCTTCCATAAATGAGTCTTAAAATTATTTAATCATTCAATTTTTTAAAAAAAGGAATTTTATACTGTAGTAATACACTTGGTGACAACTGACAACTAATACACTTTATACAAATATAAGAATTTATAAGAATTTTGAAAGATGACACATAACGTTATTATTAATAGTAAAGCTTTAGGTTCAATTAGTTCAGGTGTCATTCATCTGTATATTTATAAATTACAATGCATCTATCTTTATAATATATATCAATCAAGTAATCATGCTTGAACAATCACTCAATTTCAAAGAAATAAAAAAGGAAAAATGACTTCCTTAAAAATTGTTTGGAAAACAAAGTTTAATAGTCTAGCTTTAGAATGTCACTATCAATAAATTATAAGAACAAATGGCCATACTTTAGCTTGCATTGTTGTGTCTAAATTGACTCTTTGTTAAAAAAAGGAAATAAAGCAAGGTTTGCAATTTATTCCACTCACCTACCATTAGATATATAAGAAATTAAATAGCGTTTTTTTATTACTCATAGTTTATTAATTCTTAATTTAGCATCTATATCAATTTCCCGGTTTCCCCAAAAAGGTTGTATATTAGCAATTGTTTCGTACCATACGGGTGTAAAAAAATAATACTCCCTCCGTTCTCTTTTGTTCTTTACGTTTTCATTTTAGGTGTTCCTTTTAATTCTTTACATTTAGTATCTTTCCTTTTATAGTCATAAATTTTAGACAAAATTACCCTTAATTTACAATTTAAATACTTAAATATCCTTACTTTGTCACGTGCATTTGTACTTTTATTTATATTTTAATGATTTTCTAAGACTCATTATTTCTTTCTCTCTCCTCTATCTTCTTTTCCCTTCTTACTTTCTTCACCCCACATGTACAATATTCTTTTCAAACTAAAATTGTACTACCTCCGTCCCCGAAAGAACAACCCATTTGACCTAATTTTAGTCTTAAAAAGAATGACCCATTTTCATTAAAACACCCACCAATTTGCAACAATATTTGTGCAAAATTAGCTTCCCCATATAAAATTTTTATTTTCCATGTAATTTTATTACTTTCTCTCTCTATTTTTTTACAAACCCCATGTAAATTTATATTTTCAATATACTTTTACTTTTATTTATTTAACTTTCTTAATACTCGCGTAATCAACCCAAATGGGCCGTTCTTTTGGGGACGGAGGGAGTACTTTCAATCATTGAATTATTCCAATATTCCTTTACTTTACACAATTTCTTAATAAGTACTCATAATTCCAAACGTCAAAAACAAAAGAGAACGGAGGGAAGTGCATTATTATTTGCTATTGAAATATTGAATTGATAACTTATTTATTTTTTTAATATGATAGTCTCGACTTTCGATTGTTTCACTTTAGTAATAGATCATATTATGTAATACTCAACCCACTTTTCAATTTAAAAGTCTAATTTGCCAATTGTGAGACTCTCTAAAAAGTATACTAATATCACTTTTATATAATTTATGGCCCACCAAGGCACTAAATACATATTTTAAGTTAAAAAAAATACAATTAAATTAATTACATAATACTCCCTCCGTTTTTAGATATTTGCTCCATTTCCTTTTTTCGGAAAGCTTTTATAATATTTAATTTATTTTTCACATTTAGTGGACCCAACATATTACTCTCTCCTCCTATTCTTCCACTTTTTTTTGTTTTTTTAAATTTTTTAATTTTCTCAACTACCCCACTAATTCTATATTTTATTACTTTCTCCAATTTCTTCTAAAACTCCGCACATGGAGAAATGGAGCAAGTATTTTAAAACGAAGGGAGTATATTGTAGAGAGTGTGTTGTGTGCGGATGTCCGCACACAAATTTCCGTGCGGATGCTTGGCTAATACTCTCTCTGTTTTTAAATACTTGCTCCATTTACCCATACGCGGAGTTTTAGGAGAAATTGAAAAAAGTACTCCCTCCGTCCCCTTTTGATAGCCCCTTATGAGCATTTTTCACATGAATTAATAAACACAAATAAGATTAGTAAAAGTACATTGAAAAAGTAAATATACATTGGGTATGCAAAAAAGTAGAGAGAGAAAAGAATAAAAGTACATGGGAAAACAAAATTTACATGGAAAATATAAATTTGCACAAGTATTGTTGCAAATTGGAGGAAATTTTGGTAATAAATTAATATCAATGGTTGTTGGAAAAAGCAAATGGGGAGAACATTTTTAGACTAAAATTTGTCCATAAGTAGGGACTATCAAAAGGGGACGGAGGGAGTAATAAAATATGGAGGTAGTGGGGTTGTGGAAGAATAAAAAATGTAAAAAAACAAAAGTAGTGGAGAGAATTGGAGAGAGGGAATATATGTTGGATCCATTAGGTGAGAGAAGTTAATTAAATATTGTAAAATATTTCCAAATAAGGAAATATAGCAAGTATTTAAAAACGGCCGCAAATGAAAAGTTGAGCAAATATTAAAAAACGGCAGGAGTATAATTTACTTGTTGGCTAATATGTTTTATTTGTTGGTTGTTATGATTTTTGTGTTGGTTAATACTCCCTCCGTCCCTAAAAGAACGATCCATTTGACCTAATTTTAGTCCCAAAAAGAATGACCCATTAGCATTAAAATACCCACCAATTTGCAACAATATTTGTGCAAAATGAGCTTCCCCATATAAAATTTTGTTTTTCCATACACTTTTATTATTATATCTTTCTACTTTTTTTACAAACCCCATGTAAATTTGTCTTTCCAGTGTACTTTTATTTTTTTTATTTAACTTTCTTAATACTCGCGAAATCAAGCCAAATGGGTTGTTCTTTCGGGGACGGAGGGAGTACATTCTTTTTGTTCA
The DNA here is from genome assembly GCF_948465745.1 of Chenopodium album. Classification (NCBI taxonomy): domain Eukaryota; kingdom Viridiplantae; phylum Streptophyta; class Magnoliopsida; order Caryophyllales; family Amaranthaceae; genus Chenopodium; species Chenopodium album. Next base: position 4,525,296 of record NC_137857.1, read on the forward strand.
TTTTGTTGGCTGGTATGATTTTTTTTTTTCTTTTTGTTGGCTGATATCAGATATCATTTGGTTTATATGTTTCTTGAGTTGGCTGATATATTTATTTTGTTGGCTGATATATTTTATTTTGTTGGCTTACCTGTTACATTTGTTTGCTGATATGCTTTCTTTGTTGGCTGATATATATATCTTTTGTGAATTCAAATGCCACACAAGCAAAATTAGCGAATAATATTTTTAAGTTTAAATTAATTAAATATAAAATATTATCTTTTGATATTAGGAATTTCATTTATAACAAATTTTAGCACATAAATACAACAAAAAGTACTTTAAATTTTTTAAAAAAACCTTGCATCGCACGGGCTTAATCTAGTATTATATCAAACAGAGTATTATGGTGTGTTCTATTCACCTTATTAATTTTCATTTAGCTGAACTTAACCGAAGTTATTAAAACTTATTTTAGTAGTAATTTAAAGTTGGGCAACCCTTATCGCTTATTTCTCTTGAACTGAAATTATCAGAACTCTTTTTATTTTTATTTATATTTTTTTTTGAGAATTGGACTTAGGGTCTGTTCACTTCAGCTTAATTTCAGTTCAGTTCAGTGCAGCTCAGCTCCGTTCAGTGCAGCTCAGTTCAGTAAATGCGAACAGACCCTTATCTGTACTTAAAAAAAAAACCTAAAATAAGTGAGAAATTATCTAAACTTTAAACACCTAAAATAAGTTTTTTTTTTTTTAAAAAAAAAAATCTAAAATATGTGAAAATAAGGTGAACATAATATACTCTATTACTCTTAAACCTTACATAATAAAAAAAAAAAATTAAACGTTGTATGTACCTAAATACTTAGCGCCCTCTATTTGAGACGAATCTAATACAAAGTACGGAGTATAAAAGTAAACACATAACAAATGAATTGTAGTATGGTACCCTTAATTTGGTCATAGATTTGATATTATTGGTTGCAATTTTCTTTTTAAAAAGGAGGAAAAAAAAACATTACTCCGTAAGAGAGCAAAAAGATGCTGATCCATCACATTCTTAAAACCTAAACACTACGAAAATTGCGTGCATCAGACGTTTTTTTAAAAAAAAAAAAAAAAAATATTAATGGATAAAGGTTTGCCAAGTCGAAAAATAAAATATGCAATAAAAGATTTAAACATTTTAAAAAGAAAGAAAAAAGTTCCAATTTATCGGAAAGCAACTGATATTTCAATTTTTCAAAAACTTCTCAAATCTCAAAAGTCTTTTCCCTTCTTAATCTCTCAAATTTCTCATCTCACGATATTGTTATGATAAAAACTTTAAAATATCCTTTTTCTCATCTCAAACTCAACAATATTTTAAAGTTTATAAAAAAATTAATTAAAAGAAAATTAAATAAAAAGGAAGCTACAAATGTCAAGTCACACTGACGCAAGACGTTTTAGACGGTTCTTTCATCAGAAAACCTTCAAACTTTTTTTAAAGGAAAAAAAAATTGTTTTTAATTATTTTTATTTAATTTTTGTTTTGAATTATAAAAAGGGAAATAGCATGAATATGTAGAATGTGGACACTACTATATAAAATTAAATATGAAAATAAAGTTAAAATACTGTACTTGATAAAGAAATTTGGAGGTGTAAGTGCAACGTGAGGCTCAACCCATCACATGTTATCCACCTGGTTGCTATCTTGGTTACATGTACAAAACAACCCTCCAAACATATTAATCATTCACATTTAAATATATCGAGTTGTAGTGGATCCGTAACAACTTTAATAGATCTTTTATGCAACGGGTGTATAAACAAGTTTTTCGTATATGTCATGTTAAGTTGTACGTGTTATGTAAACATCTTTAATTAATTCGGGATGTATTCTATTTACGAGGATTAATACAATTTATCTCTTTTAATTATTGTCTTATATAATTTTAATGGTAATTTAAACTTTGATAACCTTTTTTGAGTCTTATATTTAAATTTATCAGTATTAAACAAGGTTATTGAGGTAAAGATATGTATCGACCTTTAGACATTAGGTAGACAATAAAAGATTTATCTTTGAATAATGAATCTAGTAATGAGTGGCAATATAAGGACAATATGGACGTATATAATTGTGAAGGTTGACAATATTAGTAATAATTGAAAGGGAAAGATTTAGAAAAAATAGTTGTAGGACTAATTATACCAATATTGTGACTTTATCCCCCTACCTACATTGTAGGCTTTGTAGCATACTTATTGATATTAATTTGCATGAAAGATCATTTTTCATTTGTAATATACGTTAACGCGATTAAATAAAGATATAGGCCGGACAAGTTATGTATGATGTGACTCCATGTCATTGTCAAGGTAAAGGGTCCATCTATATAACGGGTTGAGAGACGGGTTTTGTAAAATATAGATTGGAGGGATTTTGTGAAATACAGTATAATAAAATTTAATAGAGATATAAATGTAAAGGATTTAATGTATTCACATGCAATGAAAAGTAAGTAAATTATTGGTAGTATTATTGCCTACCCTATACCTTAATTGACTACGGTTTTAGTTGAATCATGAAATAGTGGAGTGATTATAGCCAAGTGCATTTTAGCACAAACATTATTTTTGAAAGTACAATGCATGAATTTATTGCATAAAGTATGAATTGAAGAATCATATCAATTGTAAATGGTAATAGATCATTAATTCATACTCAAAAGACACATGGAAAATAGATTAAAATTTTAGCTGGCATATCTGATCCAAATATCTCCATTATCAATTGCATTATTGGATTTAAGATGATTCAACTTTCAATATCTACATAAATGGAAGGAAACCATAACTTTCTAAGTACTCAAAATCACGAATTGAATGACATCAAATTTAAAAATTCCACATTATATTATACAATACGTAAAGATGTATTGAAATATATACATATTACTTATACTCCGTACAAGTGTTCATAATATAAAGGACGACGCGTGTTCATTATTATATGAGTGACAATATATGACTTATGTTCACCTAAGTAACACTACGAGACTTAAGTTCATCCGAGTGTAAAATAGACACATATTGTTATACCTGTACATCTTACTTGGATGGTTACAAACAACGGACAATTATAAAAACCATAAATGAGAACCGAAAGAGGGAACAATCTTAAGCGGTCCAGTTGCCACCTAGACTATAGGTAACACGTCAACAACTTTGAATGCCTTGACAAATATCATATTCATATCATAATCTTGCATTGAGATTCCTTTCAAGGTATAATTAGCATTGGAAAAATCATCGTAAGTTCTTTTTGGCATAGAAATACCTTTATAGAATAACCAAAGTCTTAAGTAATAAAATAAAAAAGAATAACCAATGTCTCCATTTCTACCATGTGGAACAACGAATCTGAAATTGATATGAGGAACAATAGAATATTACCAGTACCACTCAAATATGTGAGAATTTAATTAAGAAGCTTTTTTAATAAAAAATTAGGGGGACATAATCGTTCCATATGATAAACACTTGAACCCTATGTTTTCTTTGTTCGGAATTAATATTTATATATACTACGAAGTAATTCGTAATATTTGAATGAATAACCTGAAAAGTTATCACAAACAAAGAATATATTGTGCCTGGCCTGGATCTTCAAATCTACGGTTTATTTCATTTAAGAGAGGCAAGTTAGAGAGATAGAAAGAGACAATAGTTACAAATGATATTTATGGATTTAGTATTGTTCACTTCATCTTACAAAAAGTCAAAAATAATATTTAGTGAAATTAAGTTTAGTTCAATAAAAATAATTTCAGTTCAGTTTAGTAAAGAAAAGTTCAATTATGTAAAAATTAGTAACTTAAAACTTTACTGAAAATAATTTCAATTCAATTATTGCAAATTATTTTAATTTAGCAAAAAAAATTTCACCGAAGTAAAAATAATTTCGGTTCAGCTAAAATAAGGTGAAGTGAGCCGTGCATTATGGTGCACCCTCTTTACTTGATTACCCGAGTTCAATGTAAGGGCCTGTTCACATTTACTAAACTGAGCTGAACTGAACTGAACTGATTGGAGCTAAACTGAACTGAACTGAACTGAACTGAATTGAGTTGAAATGAATATTTTATGTGAGAGGGAAATTAAGAGCTGAACTGAAGTGAACTGATTGGAGCTGAACTGAACTGATTGGAGCTGAACTGAACTGAACTGAACTGATTGGAGCTGAACTGAACTGAAATTAAGTAAATGTGAACAGGCCCTAACTTATACAAGTATAAATTTATTTATTTTCTCTAGTTTACTTATCCTAATTTATTTAAACATTCATTTCAATTCTCTTTTAATTATTAGTGTCTAACCATAATTTCACTATTATCTTAAGGTGAAAAAACCTTTTGTAGATGTCAATTAATCACATTATTAGTCAATTGATGCTAGGTAAATGTATTGATTGAGATTCTAGCCATAACCAAAAATTGAATATTGTATAAGTTAGGACATACAATAGGACTAATAATTTCTAAGCGGATAAGTAATTAAGTAATTCATCGTATGATTTGGAATAAGTAAATCATTTGATTTTACCATTAATTATGCGTCATTATCAGAAATTATTTATCACAACTACAAGATAATGAGGTTTGGGTAATTGGGTTCTAGAAAGCTATAGTAATTTTTCTTTTAATTACGAATTTACAACATTATATTGTCGAATCACAATCACTGGCAATATCCCATTAAAAGCAAAAGAAAAGAAAAGGAGAAAGAAAAAGTTTGTAAAAGGTGAAGTAGGGAAATAAGGATGGAAAAGAAAAGATGTTCTTCGGATTCCTAGATCCACCAATTATTTATTGTTACACTGTTGTTTCTACAAATGCAGTATAATATGCTCCACAATCCGTAGTCCGTACTTAGAATATTACGGCGTAAGGGCCTGTTCTGATTTATCGAATTGAGCTGAACTAAAGTGAACTGAATATTTTATGAGAGGAGGAAATTAGGAACTGAAGTGAACTTAAGTTGAAGAGAATAGGCCCTAACTACTACCTTCGTTTTATAATACTCTGATTGATATACAAGTAGTTAAAGTTGACATCCTTGCTATTATAATTATACATTAGTAAAGCTTATAAAGAAGGTTGATATATCAAGTAAATTATATATTTGAGAATTAAACTTGTTTCGGTTGTAAATAATTTTTCTTATAATCTTATATATTAATCTTTATTTGAATTAGTTTGTCCTAAATCATCTTATCTCGTGAAGAGATGAATTCATACTAATACATATTAGTTATAATCTTTATCATCCACTAAATAAACACGTAATTAATCAGAATTATCACGGAACGTAAACCCTAAACATCCTAAAAAAGATCAAATGTACTGATTTGAAGAGAATAATCAATATCAAACTCCTATATAGTACTAATGTAGTATAATCCATGTTATATTTATATAGTATAATCCATGATATGAGATTTACACTCTAATTGAGGCGTTGCATGGCTAGAGTATCTCAGCAAGAGAGTTTGATTCTGGGCTTTTGTATTTTATCGAAAGACCATTCCATCTTGTTCAAATAGCTCTAATATAGGACAACGTTACACACACCTCGACACCTCATCAATCATCATGTTCCACTTACGACATTTCTATAGATATTACTCTCTCTGTCCCAATTTAATTTGCTCCTTATCAAAGGATATAAAATACTCCGTATAATTTTAGCTAGGTGAACATTATTTGGAATGTGGCTATTTGGAATATTATTTTCATAATCTTTGATTCTTGCCTTTAATTTAACCGTTAATGTTTCTCATTAGAATAATATGGAGTACTCAAATAATAAAACGTTGATTTTAAAATACATTATACATGAATGATTTCAATTGTTGAAACACAAACTTCCAAATAATACATGTGAGTGTCACATAGTAATAAAAGAAGAGAAAACCAATCACTATATAAGGCTAAAGGGCTGTACTGTTTCCGTTATTACATTGTAGTTTTGAGATAAAAATTTATAAGCCTTATCATCAATTGAACTTTTCTTATCAATAATTGTGCAATTGAAGCCTATAGTTTTCGATAAACAAAAACTCCAATAGTAAAGAAAAATCAAAGATCTTTAAATAGTCCAATCCTGTTTTTGATAAGCCCGTTCTCGAATACCCTAAATTTAAGATAAAATATCAAATAAAAAAATTTCGAATTTACGAGTGGGATTGGATAATTAATGAAAAATGTATGTACGTAAAACATTATTGTAGGTTCAAAAGAGTTGGTGTGCTCCACACAAGTCCGAGTAGAATGGGCCAGTTTGGCTTATATTGTTGTTTTGCATGCTTGTGAGTTGTGACTGAATTGAAATACTAATAATGATCCATCCATCCATCTAGGCTTCTTTCATTAAATTCACTAGTTGGTTTTGATTGATTGTTAATTTTATCATCTTCTTCTCCAGTATCACTACTACAATATGTAGTGGGGTTTGTGTAGTGGGACCCTTCAAAATGCATTGATATTTGAAATCTAACTTCACATACCATACATACTGTAGTCAACATCCATGCCAACCAGTCAACCACTAATGCAAATTTGAGGTACACAAATGATTTTATATGGTTTTTAAAGAACAAGTACTGTAGCATAGGATAAAGGATTGCTCATATTCGTACATACGTGGTTCGTTTCAACAACGACGTTTTTTCTGTGTGGCTGGCCACTATGTGTCCGAGGTTACTTATAGTGATTACTTATTCAAGGGTCATTTATGGGATTTATTTATTCAAGGGTTATTTATAGGGATTACTTACCCCTGACCGACTGAATAACCCATGAATAAGTAACCCCTATAATTAACCCTTGACCAAATGAGTAACCCTGAATAAGTAATCCCGATCGCACGGTGTGGCCAGCCACATATAAACATTTGTGTCGTTTCAATATTCTTACAACTGACTAATACATTTGTCCATATGAGTTTAAGGTGATGGAGTAGTGACATCGCTCCCACCTCGTATCCCAAAGGTATATGGATTAAACCTTAGGGCCTGTTCTCTTACGTTGAAGTTCAGCTCAGTTCAGTTCAACTCCTAATTTCCTTCTCTTATAAAATATTCAGTTCAGTTCAGTTCAGCTCAGTTTAGTTTAGTTTAATTCAGTTCAGCTCAGTTCAATTCAGTTCAGTTCAGTTCAGCTCGGCTGAGTTCAGTCAATGAGAACAGGTCCTTATGGGACTCATTTGACGGATTTCCCTATACAGAGATTAATCTAGTATATTATACACTAAAGCTAATTTGTTTTGAAAAATAATTCCATTATTGAGCACAAACTAGTTACAAAGAGAGTTAGCTAGAAATCTTTTGTGGCATGGAAAAAATAATTTGGTAATTAGGTTGCCATTGCCCATTGCCCATTGCCCATTGAAAATGCTTAAAATTACTTCGTATTTATTTTTAGGCTATCATTTCAAAGTCATAACAAGGTGTTTAGACGTTTGGTCAGAATTTGTGTACACGAATACCAGATTTTAGTAGATAATTTAAGTGGTTCAATTCATAATTCTATATTGGATAAGTTTTCCAAGTCTTGAGATTATTAATACATTGGATAACCTATTGATGTGTTTATCTTGTGATTATTGACTTTGGCTACAATTTGGCAGTATTTAAATGGTCTCTTGGTTGCATTTTGTACAAGGTATGCTAGGACCTTCGAAATCATTGTCATCATATATAATTCCCTTGTTGGTCCGATAAGGGGTGATTTACATCACAAGAGTAATTAAAATATCTTAGAGCGATCTAACAACTATGGAATAATAAAATACCAAAAATACTATTAAAACACGCGGAATACAAGTTGAATAGGGGCTACGAGCCTAAGAGAGAAACACTCGTATAAGTTATTTTCTTAATTATTTTATTAAATATTACGTAATTAAGTAACTAACAGTTAACCATATAGCCTCGAAAATTCCATTTGGAAGCACCTGGTCAAGGTCAACAGGAGCCATGTTCTTACACAACTTGCTATATCTGTTAGACTGTTACTAACACGCCAGAATACTCAATTCTTACAAACATACAATAACTACTAATAAATTTGGATGTTCCTGAGATTCTTTGGTCAAATGACTTTAATTTCAGCACCAAAATCATCAGCTCAAAAAATTGATGTAATTTGTTAACAATTTCACTGGATATCAAACAGCAGAACACCTTAACATATCAATCACTTGTTAACAATTTCACTGATATAAAGAGAGGTATACTTCGCATATATAGATCATTTTTCAAGAAATACAATTCAAATACAATTAATTTCTTTTACAAATGTTGTCATAGAGAAGAAGATATGAAAGACAGAAAGAGTTGATAATGTGGAAAACAAATATATAACCTACTCTCATGAGGGTACAGCATATATTCGTACTCTCGAACCAATCAAAGCCTTCCGTATAAATGAAACTACCAACCCAATACAAGTCATGCCAAAATTACAAGGCTTCAATATGCCCTTGCTTCTATATCCATAAACGCCGTTAGAGGTGATCAAGTCTAACTCAACCAGCTCACCCTGATGTCCTGAGCTGAACCACAACAGGCCGACTTTTTTGGACTAAGGCCTCTTGGTCCATGATCACCTGATTCGCCTCTGTACACTGTAAATCCTTCTGCCTTGAACTGATCAGCTGTTTGCATTAGTGCATTAAAATCTCTCATATTGCTGTACTATATGTTTGCACTTTGCAGGCTTGCAGCTATTCTTACTTCAATAGTAATACTACTTCTTAAACACCATTACACTTGAAATTTCCAAGAATATTCAGAGCCAGAATAACAAATAAGTAACAAAATTTATTCTTGTTCTCTGACACAGCCACCAGGAAGCAGAAACTTAAATTTATCAGTGTTTTCAATCAGATAAGCAGGAAGGTTAACCGCAGAAGCAGAACGAGGAATCGATCCCATCTTCTTGATAAGCTCCTTGAAGCTATACTCTTCAGGAAGCATGTCAAAGAGGTTATCTCCTTTACAAACGAGTTTCTGAATTCTTCTATGATCCAAAAATTCTTTCCTCTTAACACGATCAGCATGGCTATAAGCTGTCATCTTAAACACAAAATCCTGGAGGTACCTAAAGCAGAAGCTGCAATGCCAACCAGCATCTGAAAGAATAATATTTGACATCCGGGAATGCTTGTACTGTGTTAATGGACCATAGATGTGGGCTGAAGCCCGCCAATTACTGTAGTCCACTGGGAACTCGAACGAGTACATGTAGTGCTTCAGCTCGAGGTGTAATACAGGTGGGATCTCATCACACCATTGGAGGAGTTTTATGGTGTGTGGGCTAGGAATTTCATCTGCATCTGACATAACAAGGATGTCATCAAACTGAATACCTGCCTGTCGAATTAAGCGATTCATAGCCATCCGATGCTCACTCTCAAGCTTGAAGGGGTTTCTGTGGGATCCAGGGCTTCTAATATGCCCTGGCATGAAACCATAGGCTATCTGGCTCTCGGCAAAGGCAAAACGAGCACGATTTGAAGCAAAGTACAGAGGCTTAGGGATGCCAGTGAAGGTGGTGTTGGATTCTATGATTACAAATTTAGTTACATAGGGCTTGAGCTCGTGCCACCTTATCTCAACCAAGTCTAGCTCATTGCTAAAGATGATAGCATCAAATACACGTCGGGGTTCAGAGCGGACTGACCATCCATGAAGCCGACATAAATGATCCATAGAAACATTTTCTGCATAGAAGTGAGGGATACGGGAAAATGGTGGAGGTGGTTTGTCCCAAAGAGGACGGAAAAAATAGGCGATTTTCTGGCAATTGGTAAAAATTCCAACCAAACAAGTGGATAAAAGAAGGGCAAGGATGAGTATGATAAAAACAAATTTAGGTGAAGATCGCCTAGAAAGGCGTAGAGGTTGAAGGGGCATTATTTACTGAGAGGAAAGCTACAGGATGAAGCAGGTTCCATAGTTTCTTACCCCTATATTTGTGCCTTTGTGTATCGCTCTCATCTGCATAGAATCCAGCAGAAGAAGATCAGTCATTAAAAATTTGATCGATTGGACTATAAAGAGAATTTTAACACAGCTTTGGCATAAAAAGGGAAAAGGAAACACTCTTACCTTCATTAACAATCTGGTCACTTTCCCATTGCCGGAAGATCAGTCAATAGTAAACGCATCACTGATAATGCTTGTTCTCCGATTGTGGCTAACCAAAGAATTTTTTTTTTACCCAAAGTGTATGCAGCTCATGTCTGATAACCTATAAAACAACCATAGTAACTTCATCAACTTCTTATGCTGAGGACATTTTTTCAATAAGCAAATTATGCTGCCAATGCACTCAAGACAGTCTATTATCTATGTTACCCTACTCTAACTCCCTGTTCTGGATGCTCAACACTAGCATATGGGTATAAGGACATTTTTCATGAAGTAGCCGAATTTGATACCTAGGAACACACCCAGTCACGAGCCCTCAAGTTCATGTAACATAGTCTAGGATGCAAAACAGGAAGGTGCTTAGACCATTAGTTCATTAGACTAAGAACTCCTTTGATGGCTGGCTAACATTTTCCAATTTTGTCTTCCAGGTAAATAAGGGGAGCAGAGCAAATAATAAAGGACTGCTCCTGAAAAATGTTTCTGCAGTTTGGTGACGGGCACCAAACTAAAGTGGAGCTCTTTCCAAGACTCACCAATCAACAAATTGGGGTATTATAGCTTCCTGAATAAGGTATGCTGGTGTCAGCCACCTTCAAATAACTAACACCACTTGAGGCTTCGCTCGTCTAAGGCTATAAGCTTTAGGATAATAAGAGGAATGGCATCAAAGATCCACATCAAGTGAAACCTCAGGAAATTTAGCATTCAGAGCCAAAAAACTTTTAACGCGTGCAATCACACATGAATTCATTCAGTAAAATTGGGGATAGGACTTTCATAGAGTTGGTTTTTAGACAATATGTATTAGTCTGTATATACAAATCTTTGAGAGTTATTCTCTTAATCAGATTCTTGTCAGTTGTCCGGGTATTCGTGTTGCACTTAATTAGCATTGTACAGAAGTAGAAGCACCAGCTGATTATAGTAATTTAACAGTAAGTGTTCACCTCTCCTGCCTCTAAAAAGCAAAGAGAATAACTTGCAACAATCAACCAAATTCATTTATGCAAATAATCTTTTATCTATTAACTTGCTAGTTTCCATTTATTATCGGTGCAAACGCATCTTCTGAGTCAGAATGTGGATCCCAAAAAAATAAAAACAGTAAAACCTCCCTCAAAAACAACTAGAAACTTTCAGATACTGCCATTATAAATGCTAGATGGTACAACTACTACTCCATAATCACTAGGGAGATTCACATAGTGTAAATATAATTCTAGTAGTCTAGTCCAGTACATAGTATAAATAGAAAGTTGGAAATTTATAGATGAGCATATCATTAATGACATATGATATGCCAAAGAGGGGAAACTCCAAGTTTATAACTGTGACATCGGAGTCCTAAATAACCTGAAAATCCCCCCCAACCAATCCCCAAGATAAGCTAAATAACCCGAAAATGCCCCTCTACACGCCCTCAAGATACCCTATACGTCCCCAAAATTCCCCTGTACATGCCCCTAAGATACATTAAACAACCCTAAAATGCCACCCTACAAGTCCCCAAGGTACCCTATACAGCCCCAAAATGACTCGTACAAGTCCCCAAGATACCCAAACCGAACCGAAAATTCCCCTACAAATCCCCAAGGTACCCTATACAGCCCCAAAATGACTCATACAAGTCCCCAAGATACCCAAAAATGCCCCCTAAAAGTCCCCAAGATACTGTAAGCGCGCCCATAATATGCATTTAAACATACCACATTCATAAACTAGTGTCAGCTGATATCTTGCAAGGATTTAGACCTACCTGAGAACCTGACATAACTAATCAACCAATTGCCCTGAACTTCGATACAATCTATGACTTAAACCAACATCAAACTTCCCAAATTTGGAATCCATTAAAGTTCAGCAAAAACCCATACATTTCCAATAAGGATGCTCATTTCTGAAGCTAGGAATCATCCTTAAACCTTCCTAATTTTTCAAGTAATCTTAGTAAGTACGGAAATCTCATACTTTGTTAAAAACAGAAAGAAAAAGAAACCCATAATTTTTCTTTCTGAATTTTGTCTCCTAATTAATGAACAAATTATACAAATCTTTGATCAAATTAGTACAAAAAAATAGCTCAGGCAATCCCCAAACACAAGAAATAAGCTCAAAGATTCAATCTTTCTAATTTAACCCAGCAATGAGGATAAATTTCAGCAAGATTATGAAATTAATAATTCATCAAGATTTGCATTTATAACATCAAATAATACAAATTCAAGCGCCAAAATTAAAAAATAAAAAATACCCATAACATTTAAATCCATAATATTTATTTTAAATAAAAGTCAACTTTCTATATTTGAATTACAATATCAATAAATAAATACTACAATAACATAAAGTTGCATAAATAAAAGAAGATAAATAATATACCTGGTATTAAAAAAAATGGAAATAATTAGCTGGAGATTTGCTCAGGTAGAGGAGAGAGAAAATGGAAGAAGCTTAATAATGGTGAACAAGTCAGATTAATTTCTTCTTTGTTCTTTTCTTCGTCAATCTTCTATCAAAATTAAACCTTAACACTATGTTGCACGTGGCACGTTCTTAGAGAATGAGTTCTTTTTATGGTACGAATTAATTGAATTATGTTCGAATATGCTTATTTGTAGATTATTAAGCTTAATTTAAGGTGCTAATTTTTTGTTTATCTCAATGTTGGCAAAAGATTAATGCTAATAAAAGTAACACGGAAAACTACGTAATAATGTAAGGGAAGATAATTTTTGGGATTATAATGTGTGTCTAACTAAATTTTTTAAGAGTGTAAGAAATATTTTCGCTTATATTTATATTATGCTTCGATTTTATATGGGTCCTGTTTAGTAGTAAGCTTATTGGGGGTATATTAGTTTATTTGACTAACTTTAGCTAATTGACTAGTCAAACAAGCTAATACAAGTGTTTGGTAGTAAGCTTATTGAAAGAGCTTATTCCGCTAAATAAGCTCTTTTTGAAAAAGCTCATTTTAGGAGCTTTTTCAATTAGCTTATTCATTAATTATTGTGAAATGACACTTATAACCTCATTTAATTTAAAATCCTATCTAAACTACCTACCCCACAATTAATTTATTGGTTATTTCACATACTTAATCACCTTTAAGCTATCAGCTATTTACCAAACACTTTTATGTAACCAGTTAATACAATATGTTAGTCAAATCAGTTAATAAAATCAGCTAGTCAAAATCAGCTAACTCAATCAGCTTCAGCTTTCAGCTTTCAGCTTTCTCCCAAACAGCGCCATGATTTAATATGTATTTTTTGTATAATTTATTGAGATATGTAAGTATAGAAATATAGAATCACACATACTATAATACTATTGTCGAGTATTAATTTCAAATTATAACGAACTTAATATACGTATAACTGATTCATGTAGACACTTGTATTGACACTCGTATAACTGTAAGACTCTTAATCTTTATTAAATGAACAATCATACATGAAATCTTATCAAGATTGTAATATATTGTATACATTCCGAGTATTGAAATATGATTTATTGTGATAGGTTTTGTCCAAAATTTTATTTAGAGAATGCAAGTCACGGGAAATGTGAAATTGTTTTGACACTAAATTATATTTGAAACATGGAGTAATAAAGTCGTCTTTGTAAGGTTAAAAGTAAGGAGTGCATATAAGCGCATAGGACATATATGACCGGGCTCATGCTACCCCTAACACAAATAGGGAGTACTAATTTAGTGATGACCTATAAGTTATACGAATGTACCATTAAAATGTACCACCGTAGAAAAACATCGTTATGTACTCCCTATTTGTGTTCAGGGGTAGCATGAGCCCGGTCAAAGATCTGATCCAACAAGACCATCAGCCCATTTATGAAAATCGGCCCAATAAGCCCACAGCCTTTGGAAGTTGCGAGACTTGTGCCTAGTCCATAACAAGCAAACGATTATTTTTTTTATTTTTATTTTTTCAACAAGTAAATGATACAAGTATTTTGTATTAACCATGTTTGATCTCAAGTCATAACAATCATGTATGTTATTGACGATCATAAAATTTGAACATATTTTTTGTTATAATAAAGTAATGTAATAATAAAGAAGACGAGATTAAAGGTCCATTTTAAGAATTCCTAAGAAGACAATATGTAATTAAATGAGAGCTCCTCCAATGCAAAATTGAAAACACAACAAAACTACAAGCTTTGACGATTAATTAGAGTTAAACACGTAATTGCAAGGTAATTACTAGTACTTATAACTTGAGTACTATGTTAAACATTAGTACTCGATTACCAATTGAAAAAAGTGGAATTTTTTTACTGCCACAAAATTCAAGCCTCCAATGCTGAAGAAAGCTTGATCTCATCAACATAGAACTTGTTCCTCACCAACTGACAAGAGTTAGTTCATCTTTCTCATCAACATATAATTTGATTTCGTCAACATAAAGCTTGAGTCTTTCTTTAAATTCGAGTTGAAATATCATATTCATCCTTCTCTCTAACAAATTTTTAACGTCATATCATGTCACGGATGTTGGACAAGTTGAAAGACTAATACAATTTACACTTTAGTTTAACTTTAAATTTAGAATATAAACATTTATGGAGTAATAATGTTTAGAATGACCAAACATAGACATTTGAAGTCTAATTTAAGGTGTTTCTCGTTTTCAGATTAACTTATTAGACTTGGTTGCTTTGATTTAACCTAGTGTTTACGGTTTAGTCGTCTTGATTGAGCTTCTTTTTTTTCAAGTGAAATGAACATACTCTTATTGATAACTGACCGGATTTAGGAAAAACAAAAATTTCAACCAATATTGTCCAATTCAATGATGCTTTCATGTTCAGCCAGCTTTATGGCGGCCCAATATTGATCATTGAATAGCAAATACATGGACCAAACCAATGTTTTTCACATTAAAATCATGCCTTCTAAAACTACAATTTTTTTTGGTTGTTTACAACTACAAATTAAGTCATATATGGCCACCAATTGATAAATAAATGAATTCATTGATCATGAAAATTATAATTATTTATAACTTGATTTTAGGAAAATATATAGGAGGCAGTCTCATTAATACTAATAAGCAAAATTATGATGCTAATACGAGTGATTACATTTACACCCAAAACGACGAAAGATAACATTAAGTTGCTTAACTATATTACAATGCAATCGTTTAGAGTAAGATTACAAACACATTATGAAGTTCAATATCCCTCCAAACAATTGCTTGAGTAAACTACTAATTACTATATATTTCATCATGATGATGTTCTTCTACTAAGATCAATCATCCCCTCTCCTTAGCTTGAGTCGTTGGACTGATTCAATGAACGTCCTGTAGAATAGAATAAATTTTACATAAGAACTCATTGCTATAACAACGCGACAAATCCACAAGATTAAGGAATTTGAACTTTCACACAATCCGTTTTTACACACAAAAAAGTACTTAATGGCTTAATTCCCCTAAAATACACAAGTACTTTTACATGAGAAGGTAAATAAATGTAGAATGGTAATTATTTCGCTACACAAAGTTACAATCACTTCGTTTAAATTTACATTCTCATTCAAACTCATAGATTCGCCATAGGCCCATAGTATTAGGTACGACTCGTGTAAATAGATCAAAAGACTAGTAGTATTATTTTATGTAGTTTACTTGTTTAAGAGATTACTAAAACAATGTAAAGATGTACAATGTGAGATTATAGTAATCATTGAAATGAGGATTATGTCCATGAACTAACCAACCAAACTCAATCATACCTAGGCTCTTTGATAGGGTGCATTGAACAGATACAATGCATAGACATATCAGGAGTATTCATTCATTCTCTTTTCTAATTTCAGCAACCTTATTAAAATAGAGTGATCATTCGTGCGATTATATAATATTTTATTTTTCTTAATCATTAATCCAGACATATATACATCTTAGCTTAACTATTATGATTGTACGTGTACATCTTTTATTCGTTCTCCGTTCATAATTTTCATATGTATTACTCTTAGTTGAGATTATACTATTAACGTGATCATTACTCTTGTTATAAAATCGATTGATCAATCAATTAAATAAGGGATTTGAAAATATAAACCTCCATGGCACATCTCCAGCAAGAAGCCAATCACCATCCCCATCTTGGTAAGTAAGCTTGTAAATATCCATATTATCCTGCCCTGAATTAGGAAAAAAAACAAAGACATATTAATAAATTAATCCAACAACTTTCTTAATTATTAAAATTATTTATTGGGTACACATGTGAAAAAAATGTGTTCAAATTTTTTTTTTTACCTTTGCCAAACATTGTAAGCAAGCTACAAATGAGAGCATCATAAGAGTGGTAAAGCTTCAAATCAATCTTTCTTGTAATGAAAAACCCTTCCATTTGCACCTTAACAAACATCGACCGTGATCCACCACAACCACCACCTCTTCCACCGTTCTCCATAGCCGGAATATTCCCTCCATGGCGGCGTTGCTCGAGGTGAGCACTCTTTCTATAAGCCTTAATTGGTGGCCATCCCACAATGCAATCACCTTCATTTCTAAGAAAAATTTCCAATACCCAATTAGTCAAAAACTCAAAAAACCATAAAAATTCTTTTTATAATACTTAGACCAAAATTCCACACCTAAAAATGTCACAAATTTAGCATTAAACTCAATATTGTATTGTTTTAACTAATGGTCAATTGAACTGACGGTCAGACCGTCTGATACAAGAATTTACGCAAACCAAAAAACTTTTGACAAAAATATCCAAAACCCACATGTTAAAATTCACATACAAATAAAGTAAAAAAAAAAAAAGGTGTACTTACTTGTTAATGGTGAAAGAAGTGGAATTGCATAGCCTTTTAGGTAGTTGATGATCATCCTCATTAGGGTGTTTATCCCAAAGCAAAAGAGGCAAAGTTTCAGGCATTGAAACAACTAAACTTTCCACTTCATTAACTTCTCCAAACCCTCTTTTTTTCTTCATTATTTGGAAAAACCCATCATTTATTTCTTCTTCTTTTTCTTTCTCTTCTTCTTCTTCTCCATAATTATCATCATTAACACTACTTTGGCAAGACAAAGAACTTGAATTGGAATTATCCTCTTCATAAACATGCTTACCCTTGCAATTAACATAGCTAATTAAATCCAATTCTTTCAAAATTGGGATCTTTGGAGGAGCATTTGACAAAGCAAGACCTAATTCAAGCTCCATTTTTTGTGATTAATCCACTAATCAAAGATTAACCCAGATGTTTAAATTGCTCAAATTTGTCAAAGATCTAATCTTTTCAACTTTTTTCAATCCAATTTACCAACTTTGGGATTGTACTCTGTTTGGGTTACTCTGTTTTTACGTGGGTGTATATATATAAAGGAGTTAGGAAAGAGAATATAGCTGACAAAGTGAAATCAAAATTGAAGTGTGGGGACATGTAGACAAGAAAATTGAGAAAAAAAAAATCAAAAATGCAAAATATAAATAAATAAATAATAATTAAATAATAAAATTAAATAAATTTATTTTATAAAAAAAGAGGCAAACAGTTGTTCCAAAGTGTCTGAATCAATGTTCGGCTTTTGGCCGACCCACTTACTAAGCTTGTTCCCTAAACACATCGTTTTGGTGCCGACATTGTCGCTTTCTTCATTAAATTTTGCGCTTTTTCCTTCTCTTTGTTTTACCTTTTAAACATCAAACACTTTCAATATTAGTGCGTGTGGCTTACAAGCTTTAGTCTTTATATAGTAAAATGAGAATTTTCTTTTTATTTTTTTGGGCAATTATGCTATGAAATGTGTGGGCAAAGATGAGGAAAAAGATTGAATGGGTTACATCCATGGTCCTTACATTGAATTATGGAGGAAATTTTGTCAAAGTTCAAGAAAAAGAACGCCTTCGTGCAATGCATTTTGTTTCGTCTAGTGAGTTTCGTGTCTTGTAAGTTCCGTGATTGTCGATACAGATGGACCATTAGGCGAATATGGTGTTAGAAATAGTGTAATGAGTATTTTTTAGAAACAGTTCTTTAAGTATCACTTTTATCTTTTTATAATGGCGAATTTTTCCTGTTTTAAGTGATGTAATAGCATCTATCAGAATTTGAAAATGAAAAATTAAAGTGCTAATACGACAAAATTCTAAATATTGGTGGTAGCAAATATTTATTGCTTATTCATCTAATATTTAAACACAACTACTCCTAGAGAAAGAACCTCTAGAGGAAGATAATGCTATATATGTGAGCTCCTTTAATACATTTATTAATAGAATATTTAATTTGAGGTACATGGGGTTGTTGCAAATTCTAAATCAATGACCTTAATTTTAGGTAATCCTACTTTGGATACCTTAGATTTATACAACATTATTTATTTAAGGGAAACGATTCATACATGAGTTTTAATTTAGGTTCTTTCACCTATTTTCACTTAGGGCCTGTTCTCATACGATTATTTTTAGTTCAGTTTAGTTCAGCTCAGCTCTAATAAGTTCAATTCAGTTCAGTTCCTAATTTCCTTCTCTTATAAAATATTCATTTCAGTTTAGTTCAGCTCTAATAAGTTCAGTTTAGTTCAACTCCTAATTTTCTTCTCTTATAAAATATTCATTTCAGTTCAGTTCAGTTTTGCTCTTATAAGTTCAGTTCAACTGAGTTCAACCAATGAGAACAGACCCTTAGTATTTGTTTTGTTTGATTTGACCTCTTACATAAACTGATGAACATCGTATAATAGATTTGTAATGCTATTTTTAATTTTTTTTTAAAGGAAAAATGGAAATAAATAATCCCACCTTTGCCCGAACTGAAAATAACAAACCCACCTTTTGATATTTACGAAACAAACCCACCTTTGTATGTAATCTTCTTTTAATGAACCTTTTTACCTATAACCTGTTAAACAAGTTAAAATGTTTTTTTTATTATATTTTAAAAGCCACGTGTCGCTCGATAATTGGTCCAAATAAAATAAGTTAAAGACAAAAAAAAAGTAAAAAAAATAGAAAAAAACCACCACCCACCAGCCACCCCCCAAGCCTCCCCCCAAGCCACCGCGAAACCCTAACCTTGCCCTAGCCCCAGCAAAAACCGGCCGGCCGCCACCCTTAACCCCCGAAAACGGTCGGCCGGGACCCCCTTATACCAAAGCCACCCCCGAATTTCACCCCTGACTTACATCCTACCCCGGAAACCACCATAAACCACCACAACCGCCGCCCTTAATACCATCACATCCGCCGAAAACCCCTCTCTAACCGCCGAAAACCCCTAAAACCTCCCTACCAGCACCGAAAAACACCACCCAACCTCCCTAACCACCCCGAAAGACGCCATCTTAACTCCCTAACCACCCCGAAATCTCTCATTAACACCCTAAAAACCACCAAAACCCGCGAAGGTCCTCGGTTTCCCAGGTGGACTGGTGACGGCCGGCCGTTTTCAGTGGTTAAGGAGGGAGGCCGGCCGGTTATGGTGGTGGAGGGGGTAAAGTCTAGGGTTTCACGGTGGCTGGGGTTTTTTTTTTTTTCTTTTTTCTTTTTTGTTTTTTTGTATTTTTTTTTTAAAAATGAAATGCACCAATTATGAGTTAACACGTGGCATTCAACCTACTAAACTCGGTCACCAACAGGTCAAGGTTCATTAAAAGAAGATTGCATACAAAGGTGGGTTTGTTTCGTAAATATCAAAAGGTGGGTTTGTTATTTTCAGTTCGGGCAAAGGTGGGATTATTTATTTCCATTTTTCCTTTTTTAAAAAGTAGCTTTAATTGAACGGCCCATATTTGTCCAAATTGATCCAAACATATAAACACAACTGAATTACTTACTACTCCAAATTGATTAATAAATCATGTATCACATGTCACACCTATACTTACAAAATTTGATCACTCTATCTATTGAATAAGATCGAGTTGCCAACAAATGAAATGACATGGTGAAGATAATTGAACTTGGCTAAAGTGTTATTCAAGTAGATTAAACAATTAAAATTAAACATAAAAGTGAATTCATTCAACATATACATATCTAAAATGAAACCACATTAAAAAAAAAAAAAAAAGGCTATAATATGAGGTATCATTAATTTGTTAGCCTTATATAGTTATATCTATTCATACATGTACTAGATAACAAGTTGATGGAGATATAAAATTAGATATACACAGTATATAATCATATATTTGTTAAGTGAAAGTTTTGTAATTAAGCTACAAAATCACCCACCTTAGTAAATTATAATACGAATATACTTATATACAGTATATAATCATATATTTGTTAAGTGAAAGTTTTGTAATTAAGCTACAAAATCACCCATCTTAGTAAATTATATTTAAAAATGTATTCATCGATATAAAACTTAGAAAGTCTAAAATCTTAATTTATTAGAAGCAAAATCAGTTTGAAGATTATAGAAAGTTTGACGCTTTCAATTTGATCCTCAGTCTTACATAGTTACATACGATAGACCATTTTATACATATTTTAATCGTAACCATGATCCACCCCACGAAATCAAATTTGTTAGTCTCTGCATGCATGGAGCATACATGCACAACTATTTTGGCGTGGGATCAATTATACTTTTCTTATATATTGGAGACTATCACCGAGTACATACTTCCTCAGTTATTTTTTAGTAACAACAACTTCTTTTTTTTATTATTTTTTTATTTTTATTGAATTACGGAGTAGTTATAATATTTAGGGCCTGTTCATATTTACTTAATTTCAGTTCATTTCAGTTCAGTTCAGCTCCTAATTTCCCTCTCTCATAAAATATTCATTTCAGCTCAGTTCAGTTCAACTCCAATCAGTTCAGTTCAGTTCAGCTCCAATCAGTTCAGTTTAGCCCAGTTTAGTAAATGTGAACAGGCCCTTAGTCGAGTTTTACATTTGCCAATACATATCTTACACCACTAACATATAATCTCTAATTAACTTTAAGTAAAATTTGGAGATTTTGAAAATAATCTAATTACCTAATTTCACATCCACGATAATATATATTTTCTAATGTATACATATAGTTTCAAATTAAATAATATTATATGACACCAGGATGCATCTCTAACTAGGCCCCGAATGATAGAGTATAAAACAAATTTCTAGGCCTCAACCATTAGCTTAAACTTTTAGTTGAGTTTGTCTGTTTATATGATACCAAGAGTTAGGAAACAAAAGTCACGGGTTTGAATTTCATCCACCCCTCCTTTTAAAGTGAAATATTAATCGTTGGGTATGAGAAGGGCTCATGCTGCATTTAATCCCAATGGGTTCTCATGTGAGGGGACGTGATAGAGTATAAAATATATTTCGGGGCCTCAACTATCAACATGGATTATAACATTCAGTTTTGACCATTTTTTACTTTTTGAACTAAAAAGGAAAGATACTAAGTGTTTTCCATGGGTCGTCCCACGACATTTCGGACGAAGGCCATTTGAATAGTTGGAATCATGCACTTTGCCTTTAAACGATTCAATCTATATATATATGACTGTTTTTGCATACACCTGCCTCATTTCATTAGTTAATCATAACACAATCTAAGAAGGGTGTATGAATAATCTAAAATTTCAAATATAATTGGATTAAAAAAAGAATAATGGAGAGATTATATTTTAATAAACCTAAGATTGCTAAGAAAGTTGATTGCACGCTCTATAGTGTTGCGTATAAGATGCATGCATGCAAAGTATAGTAGTGTTGTCCAAAGACTGAACTGTAAAAAACCTCGAGAATTAAAGGTTAGTTTAAGATCAAAGAGAACTGTTTAGATTTTTAAAATAAAAGTTAGAATTATATTTGGGCACCACATTACTTGTTTGCATTATAAATCCGAGACATACATGTCGTTCTTGATTTCAGTCCATTTTATATTTATCATTTTTGCAACATTAACTGAACCAACCTCTGTTTTTTTGTGTTTTTGCCTCGCCATATCACGGTTACACTAATATTCATATATTCCATGCCCCCCCCACCCCTATCACCTTGCTGTATTGTAATGTTAGGTACAGTAAGGTGATTTTACGTTACATAAATTGTAAGATAATTAAGCTACGCTCTTAATTAGGTCTATAACATACAAGTATATATCTGTGTTTAAAAAAAAAATAAAAATACAAGTATCTATTGACAGATTGACTATAGTATACGAAGTATAAGTTGGTGGTTATTTCAAAATCATTACTTTAAAATTGATTCTCTTTGCTTCAAGATCATATGTACTAAAATCAACAATGCTCGAGCTACAATATTAAGATAATATGTTACGCTCTTAATTAGGTATATAACAAGTACGAGTACCATCTAATAATACCTGACTTGAATCGCGAATTTGACCTTTTAATTTTATTAGTGTTTTTTAGGGCCTGTTCATATTTACTAAACTGAGCTGAACTGAATCAAACTGATTGGAGCTGAACTGAACTGAATAGAGCTGAAATGAATATTTTATTATGAGAGAAAGAAATTAGAACTTGAACTGAATTGAACGGAACTGATCTGATTGGAACTGAAGTGAACTGAAATTAAGCTAAAGTGAACATACTCTTACATTCTGTTTTTGTGTACTAATATATCATCAAAATATCTAGATTTCTCCTTTTTAGACATTACTACAAGAATATGTGCTTTTACCAAAACCATTTAAATTTCACTTAGACACGTAGTAAATTAAATTGCCAACAAGGCAACAACACAAGTTCATAAGGTCTGTAATTAGGCAAAAATAAGGAAGAATCCATGTAATTATCTAAATTCATCGTAATAGTAGTCGTACAATACGTTGTTTGTCCTTTTAAAGATGATTCATAGGATTTGAACACCTTTGATTTAAGGGAACACTTTGATATTTTCCATGCATTGGATTTGAATGACACTTGGTATTTGATACGAGGAGATAGATATAGATATTTAGGGAACACAATTAAATATCTCACCATGCTTTGATTAACCAACCAGGATAAACCAATTAAGGAGTACTAGTACTAATCTACGCAAACCTCTAAATTACGGAGTACTTATTAGTGCACCATGGCTTATCTATTTTACTCCGCTTTTTTAATAACGTTTTTTATTTGACTGTATTTTCACGTTTGTCAATGTATTATGTTTAATTATAATAATACTCCCTCCGCTTCCAAATAATTGCCTATTACGATGGGATATCAATTTAAAACTAAAAATAGGTCATAAAGGACTGGGATTATCATTTGAAGACGGAGGGAGTATGTTATTATCTCTAAATATAAAAATCGGAGGATTTTGTTTACTACAAACATAGCTTAATTAATTATTCATAAAAGAATGTTTTATGAGAGTGGACGTGGTGCATGACCTTTGATACTGCATTCTTTAAGGCGAATTAAACCAAATTCACATGTATAACTGTATTTTTCCTTGTATTTGTACAAAATTTACTATAATTCCTCAAATTGTACTGTGCATATATAGTTGTAAGTTGTAACACTCCAAGCAAAACATATATATAAAGGGAAATAAAATAAAGGAGTGTTTTATTTAATTTTTAATTTATCTAGGAATTAGTACTGTTTATTTTTTATTAGCTTTGATTTTTAGTACATGATTAATTGAATTTGTACATTAAAAATCACATTCGCACGAGTTTATGATGGGTTACTAAACAAAATTATAGAAAAGACAATATGTCACCTTACTCCAAACATGTCTAGAATATGTGGATCTTAGGATATATTATTAAAATGGGACTATAAAATTAAGGTAATACAAACTTTTAATTATTATTTTAAAATTAGTTAAGGTATTTTGAAGGCAAATCATATTGCATGTCGGATAAGGTTTGGGATTTGCTTGAATTTGGGGCAAATAAGAATTGATCTGAAGTCCTATGTTGACAAAATTTCATGTGTAGAAGTAGTTCCAAGATCACATCTGATTACATCACTTACGTCATGTAATTGGATTATTTTTTGATGACTTTCCAAAGTTCTTTAATTCATTTTGATATGATAGATAGATGTAAGTAGGATTATACTCCAGTTTGTTACTTTATAATTAATAAGTTGGAATTTAGTTTGATTAAGACTACGGAGAAGATGATCTAGCATATAAATACGCGACAAAAAACTAATACTCCGTACTTTGTATAATAAGACTTTTGATTAATAAAATAATAATACATTCTTAATAGTTTTACAGCTACATAGCCTACATTATGTTATACAGTTATACACGCATATGTAGTAGACACATATATCGTACATACATATAATTATAATTCGTAGTATATATTAAGTTATTTATCTTAACTATACACTTCATATATGCGTTTGTCTTTTCAACGTTGTTGTCATAGATTATTACATCATCAAATTTCCTTTTGGTATATATCGAGGACCATTTGATTTAACTTAAGGATCCCAAGTTCTCAATATATACTTGTATTATTTATATACGAGTACAAATAATATAATGAGAAAATATTATTTATACATCGGTGAAGGAAGGTCACGTGACATGCACCCGGCAAGCCCACGGGGAGTATGGACCGCTGCATATAGGTGGGCCGACCACAAGGAACTATCCGATTAAGCCCAATACAAAATATGGGTATTTGCTTTAGACTTTTAATTAGAGTGGTCCAATTACAATTTACAACTCATGCTTGGGTCAATTACCCACGTGTGCTCCCATACCTTGATTATGAATGATGATGATGAAAATGTCCTACTATATCATAAATTAAGTTATCCCTTTTTGTTCTTCTCACATTATTTATACTACATCCGTTTACTTTTAGTTGCAACTTTGGGGTATTATTTGTAAGATATAAAATATTCTAAAGTTGCAACTAAAGGTTAACAGAAGTAGTAGAATAAGCAAAGAAAATCAGATAGAGTAGCTTATATGAGTAGCACATTAGTTTGATAAACTAATACTAGTAGAACAAATCATATTATACATCCTTTTAGCACTTTGAACAATTTATATGAAAAAGTAGGCTAAATTTATCTATATCGGGATGATTGTCAAGAAAACTACAAAGTATTTATTAAAGATCTACTACCTACACTCTTTTAAGTTGGTTATTGTTAGTAAATAAATGAAATATAATTAAGGCTAGTAGTGTAAGTGAAAGATTTTATAAGACAATACAACGCTACAAGTGAGATTTGTTTAAGAATGGAAAAAGTTACAAAGTATATTACGAAATATTATACATTCATATATAGAGGATATATAAAAAGTGTGTTCAATTCATTATCTTATTTTTCTAGTTTTATAAACAATATGAGTGTGAGAAAAACCTACTATTGTTTGATCTAATAGCTTAATCTGATTTACTGAATGAGCTAAACTGAACTGAGCTGTTTATGAGAGAAGGAAATTAGGAATTGAACCGAACATGCTTGTACTCATAATATAAACACATTGAGTTGAAATTTTGGAAAATTGTAAAGTTTGTTAATTGGGATTAGTGGTCACTAGTCAATGGTCAGGTCACCCTAGTATTTGTAGTGGATAACAACAACATAAATAATATTCCACCACAAACACAAACATGAAACATAAACATGGTAGTAAAAGAAGAGTAGATATGAAGTGATTAATCTTGTAGGGAAGCCTAAAAAGGGGACAATTTGACAAGCTAGTCAACCCTATATTTATTACCTTATCAACTCCTAAAGTTAATTAGTTTTTCCACCCCCTTTATGAATTTATTGTAACTCTTACATGCTCCAACTATATATTTTTTTCTTCATAATTTCTTTAATTTGTTTCCCTCAACTTACCTAAATAGGTTAAATAAAAGTAAATATAAGTAAAATCCACAATAGTAAATCAAGCAAAAATGAGTTGAATCCTGCCAAATTAAAGAAATCGAAATGATTAAAACTAAGCTAAATTAAGCAAAAATAAGTTAAGATAAACAAAATAAGTTAAACAAGTTTAAACAATTTATTTTTGTAAAACAATAAGTTTAATTTATAAAATATTTATGTTTTGCAAACCAAAGTTTTTAAGAAAATTAATTAATCAAATGCAAAAAGAATTAATACTGACGTGATTTGAATTGAATGGAATTAAACCAAACAAAAATTGGAAAAGTAAACTAATATACTCAGTGGCGTATCCAGGAATTCCGAACTGTGGGTTCGGAATTTTAAAAAAAAAATGATGATCATATATTAACTAAATATTCAATACATAAGTTCATTTTTTTTTAATTACAAATGGATGGATTTTACAAAAAAAAAAAAAAAAAAAAAAAAAAAAAAAAAAAAAAAACCTACAAAAGCATTTTTCGAGTTTTCATAGTTTGAAAGCGTGCTAATACATTACTACTTCTATAAATCTATATGTCTATTGCAAAAAATCAATATTACACATAAAAATAAAAAATCTCAAACCCCCAATAAACACAAATTTAACAATGTAAACTTCTTCTAATTATCAATTAAAAGACCAAGTAAAAATTTTAAATTCTAAGTTTCTACAATTCAATTTGTCAACAATTCAAGTATTCAACAATATATCAAAACCAATTAAAAAATAAGTATGTAATTAACTAATTATCACTAATTTTAATAAAATCAACCATTAAATAAAGATTTAAGAATTAAGAGGAGTAGAGGAATAAGAGGTCTCACAAACTCACGAAGAACGGAAGAACTCGAAAAAAAATTACAAAAAAAAAATAAAAACATAAAATGAGATTAACCATTAAATAAAGATTTAAGAATTAAGAGGAGTAGAGGAATAAGAGGTCTCACAAACTCACAAAGAACGGAAGAACTCGGAAAAAAATATCAAAAAAAAAAAAAACATAAAATGAGGGCAGCAGGAATCGAACCAAAGACCTAAGGAGGAGGGTTCAATGCTCTAACAATCACTCCCTTACCAATGTGCCAAGCTTTAACATTTGATAATTTAACTCACATAAATTAGTTTTAACCCTTTTTTTCTTTTTTTTTTTAAAAAAAAAAAAAATTAAAACTTATAATTTTTTTCCGAAAAATCTGTGGGTTCAATGAACCCCCTTGAACCCCCCTAGATCCGCCCCTGAATATACTAAACTTAAAATAAGTCTAAAAGAATATATATGACCTTAATACTGCTTAGAATAATTCTATGGTTGTAAAAATATACAGTTAAATTAATTAACTCTAAATTTATGAGAGTTTATTAGGCAATGCTTTTGGTCATTATATTGTATATGAGTGAAGGTACAATGGAAGACATCTCCATAAGTAAACATTAATGAGACACAATACTTATGACTTTATCAAAATACTTTACATGTATGTATGGAGTATGTAATTATGTATTACGTTAATGATTCAGAATAAGCTTATTATAACAACAAAATCTACTTCTTTGTTCCTTTGCATGTAGTTGTCGCACCTAATAATATAAGTTGATATTAATTACGCACCATGTACTTAGTTTTAATATTATTGCAACAATTGAAATTTTGCACTATTTATCACTCTTGTTTGACTATATAATATTTTTATGTACCATATATTTTTTTAATTCAAGAAGTAGCAAATTTAATTAAATGCATGTATGGTGTATGAGGTATAAGAGAGAAAGAAAATAAAGCATAAAATGAAGAAGTTGATTTTGGGAGTAGTTTCTTCTTGAAGACAAGCACACGCTTTGAAACTGACATAGTGCTGATTCCTTTCACTTCAATGCCTAAGATTTGTCCCATGCATTTAGTTTTTTTCATTCAATCAATCTTTTCAATTGAATTAGAGTGCCCCTCCTTTTTGGGCATTACCTTCTCCTACCTTTCTCTATTCAATTTTCCAGCCTGGAAATAATCTTCCTTGTGACCTTTGTGTTTGATCTCATGCTCCTTTTGGATGTAAAACAAAGGAATTTTGAAATACTACGTGAATTGAACTTATTTTCGGAATTTTATTGACTTATTGGTAGGTTAGTTATGGTTCAAAATTAAATTTATAGGATGTTAGTGATCACCCTACGAGTTTAAAATAAAGTTTAAAATTTGTCCTACAAGAGTGAATTATAGTCTTCGATATTTGAGAGTTTTTAACTTTTTCGGACTTGAAAAGAAAAGAGGCCATCTTCTCAAGATGTTTCTTATAAACCTTACGAAACCCTTGAAGGCCAATTAGGTGGTTGTAACTTGTAAGTTTGTAACCACATTACAATTTACAACTCCCTTTATTATCAATGCAATAAAATTTCAAATAGCCACATTATCAAATCAAACTCACTCTCAAGACTAGAATTGAAATGGTTACATTTTAAAACATATGTTGAAGATCGTAAAAAGTCAAATAGGACAGTTTATAAGGGACGGTGTGGATAATCAATAGGGACATTTCTTTTGTCATTTGTCAACAATATGAAGATCATAAGTTGTGGATCTAGCATTAAATTTTTGGCCCGTAAAAGCATGCGGACCACTTATTAATGGTCCCATAATAGTATCTGAAATTGTCAAGGCCATGGGATTGTCAGGCTAATCGGCAAAGATTGGGCTAAGCCCATATAATTTGGACTTAGCTTGCCTTCTCAAGTGTAAACATGAAGCCCACCTAAGCTCGTTAAGCCGTTGTCATTTATCCCTTCTTGTTCCCTTTTTATTTCCTGTCATGTCCCCCTTATCCAACACCTTTGTCAAAATGTAAAAGAGGTTAGATTTTTCTTTTCTTTTTTTTTTTTTTAATTTTTAATTTTTTTTTTCTATATTTATAAAAATATAAGTCTCTACAAAGTCAACAATATAAATCAATACCGACATTCATAGAAAATCTTGATCAATGTGGATGAATACCCTAACAAGAGGTTTAAATTGAGAGAGTATATTTAAGAGCATACTTGTATAATTATATGTAAGTGTCTAAAATCCTTAAGAAAAAGGAGTTGTGTCAAATGGTTTTATTCTATCCGAAAATTTGGGACTTGCTTTGTTCAAGAACTCTAATATTTTTCATCGGCGTGTCGATGTAGTTAGAAATTTCTATGCTTCAACTAAGGGTCTGTTCTCTTCAGCTTAATTTCAGTTCAGTTCAGCTCCAATCAATTCAGTTCCTAATTTCCTTCTCTCATTAACAATTCATTTCAGCTCTCTATTTAGTTCAGTTCAGTTGAGTTTAACTCCAATCAGTTCAGTAAATCAGAAACAAGCCCTAAATTTCATCAAATCGTCTTGAAAATTAAATCCATTTCCCAAATTATTAAGATATCATGTCAATTAAAAGGAAGTAGGTAGGCATTACATATCTTAACAACAATCAATTTTTCAAGTATGAGCTATGAAATTTCAAATAATAAATGGTAAAATTTTTACCATAAAAAAAACAATGAATAAAAGTTGAAGGCTTGAAGCCATGGTTCATATATACTCCTTGTTATGTCATTTATAATTCATAACAATTATATAGTGACAATTTTTTTTATGAAGTGTTAACTGTTAAGGACCATTAAATGATCCTACAATTAATTCATAACTAATTAGCTATATATTTCATATTATTATTATTATACGAGAATCTTGAAACGTAGGTTAATTTGATTATCATTCACACAAATGCTATTTTCCCCAAAAATGGGCTTATTTTCGACAAAAAAAATTACTCTCAAATTCCTAACTCACTGCATGATTGATAAATTACACTCTTAAATCTCCTATGCATTACTTATAAATCAGATTAGTTATTTCCCCTTTCATACAAGTATATCTCATTAAAATTTGCTTAGTATTACTTACTATGGACCAATCATTCAAGTTTAGTTTCGCGATAATGTTACTAATTACAACCATTTCTGTAAGATTTCGATAATATTAGTAGCCCAATTGTTCAAATTAATGTTCGTCTATCTACTTAATTACATTGTATTAGATTTGGTTAAGCTAATGAGCTCTACTAACATTCATCCTTGCAGGTTGGTTTTGCACTAGACCATGCATTCGACGCAGCAACCCAACAGAATTGCTGGAAAATCATGCTTCCGAATACGCCTATTCCACAATCTTTGCTAGACGCTCTACCTAAGCAAGGTTAATTTCTACTTCCTTCCATTTATTACTACGAAAGTATAAAACCAATCACGGGACTCTAACCATCAAGCTAATGGTTAGAGACCTTAGAGTCGTAGGATTGGTTTTATACTCTATCAGTCAGAGTCTCATGATTCAATCAAGATCAATACTTCATAATTATGCCGACAAATATACATATCTATAACCTTACTAAATGCAGCACATGAAGATTGGAACAAGGAATATGATGGCCAAGTTCCCTTATCACAAAAGGTGGACGAGCTTGGGTACGAGCCACCAAGCCCCGGGTCGCTTCTCAAGCTAGACACAGCCACCTCAATCTTCATTCAAGAGAAGGATTTAACTCCTGGAGTCAACCTAAACATTCACTTTACAAAATTATCACAAACTTTATACCCTCCATTTAAAGTGTCCGAATCAATGCCACCCTTCTCTTCTAACAACTTACCACAACTTCTTCGCTTCTTCTCTACAAGTCCGACCTCTAAGACAGCCCAAGTTATGAGCCAAACTCTAGCACGTTGCGAGCACCCTAACCCTATTAATGGAGAAGTACAATTTTGTGCTACTTCCTTGAAAGAAATAGTTACTCACGTGACTCAAAGTCTAGGGGACACCCACAATATTAGGGCTGTTTCAATGGATGGAGTTCAAACTGATGCTCTTATGCCCTACAGAATCATGGGTGTTAATCAAATAGCTGAAGGGCGGTCATTGATCGCATGCCACAGGCTAAGTTTTCCGTATGGGGTGTACTACTGCCACCAGCCGAGGGGTGCAACCACCTTCTCGGTAACTCTGGTCGGTTTAAAGGATGGAGCTAGGCTTGATGCATATGCTATGTGTCATCACCAAACAACAGGGTGGAGTCCTGAATATATTGCCTTCAAGGTTTTTGGTGTGAAGCCGGGGAGTACCGTATGCCATTTTTTCCAGCCTGATAATGTGATCTTTTATCACGGTTGATAGTTGCAATGTAATACACAACTGTTAATATCGATACCTAACTATGGAATAAGATTTGCCTTGATGGTATATCTATTAGCTGAATAACGTATCAATGTATACAGCATAAGAACATACACTTGCAATAAGAGACTAAGTATAAATTAAAATTTCTTCCCTTTCAACTTAGGAAAAAAAAATAAAAATAGAAAACCTCTATACAAGCAAGATCTGATATAAGAGAATTAGTTTCTTTACAATAAACGAGGATTTTTATTCCCTAGCTAGAGGTCCAAATCCATCAAGAGTTTCAAGAGTATAAAATTTAGTTTTGTGTAGCACAAAGCTCTGTACAAGAAAAAGAGAGAGAACTACAAAACCTCGTCCTCAAGCTGAGAGGACACAAGACCATTTTCAACTGGCAAAGAAGGGGGAGTTCCTGGAGGAATGCATGCTTCTCCGGTTTCTCCTGCACAGATGCACAGCGCCTCGGCATCTCTTACAATTGAATCAAGGTCAATTTGGCCACTTAGCCCGTTTATGAACTTCAATAGTGTGTCGAAATCCATTTGCTCCCCAATTATTTTGTTCCTATACCTCTTAAGGATTGCAACGCAAATATACAGGTGTAGGTGCTCAGATGGATAATGTGTCCACAATATCTCCCATAATCGCATTGTTTCCTCATAACGCATTTCCCTGAAAACACAAAAATCCTTATAAGGAAACAATAAAGAACACCGTACTTTGCATGTATGTTAAATAAAGCAGTCAAAATTTAGACTGAAGGATCCATTAGAGTAAGCCTGAAAGAAGATAGAGGATAATAATTTGGCGAGTTGGTCTGATTCTCACAGTCCTACCACTCTACCATCACCATACAGTAGTTTGCACTCATAAGATTCAAAACCTCCAAGGTGCGTATTTTATTTTTCAAATGATTGTCGAGGGTATAGCTAAGAGCTACATCTTCACAGATATTTAGAGGCACTAAGATAATGCCATGAGGAAAATTTGCTTACTATTATAAATAATCTAGTAGCCAGATAGAAGCATTTCAGAAATTAAATGTCTTGCCTTTTGAATTGTATAAGAATCCAGCGGAAACAAAAGAAATAATTTAAGCAGTCCTGCTGCTTAAAATAGTTGTGCAGCGGACTGTCAGATAGTTCCACCAGCTGCAAAAAGAACAGAACATATCATTAGATTCTGCAAGGTGACTATCAATTCTGAGTAGAGGAAGAAACAATGTGAAAACACAAATATAACACAGCACAATGGCAATAACAGAGGCTTAGAGCCCTGATACCAAAATGAAACGATACGTTTGAGACATTATAGACATCAAAAATTTCACGGACAAAGACTCAAAGACTACAAGAAGGGAACATTCAAATTCATGCCATAGAGCATCCATGCATATTTCAGCAAAGCGAGACACAGATTGATTAATAACAACAAATTCTTCCTTATGATAGAACTAGCATCAAATGGGCAGCAAAGAACTGATCTTCAAACTGAGAAACATACATTTGACGATTTAAAAAAATTAACCACCAGCAACAATATTATATTGACAAGTCCAGAAGCTAGGAAATCAAGACAAATGCAAACTCTCAACCATAACGATGCTTAATTCAGCAAAGAAAAATCATAGGGTTTGAAAATTCCATTGTAGGAAAAATTGATGAGTTGCTGTATACTTTTATCAGCTAGAGGATGCCCAGATACCCAATATCAATCTATACAGTCAAGGTAAAAGGGCAGGAAATCTTCAAGTTCCATGAGATCCTAATGTTGGTTCCAGATATAGAGAGAGGGGCTATAATGCCAGCATTTATGCAACCAACTTGTGAGCAATTCAGACCAAAGATAATTACAGTTCATTAAAATAAATAAATAAATAAATCGGAAGTAATTGCACATCGGTCAAAAGGCAATTAACAACTTCTCTACTTCATATTAGCAAGCTATGCCAGCTCCATTTGTTGACTGGCTGGCAGTACAGAACCACCACTACCCCGACACCCCCCCCCCCCCCCCCCCCAAAAGCACATTTTTAAAAGTATTGCATGTCTATGCATAAGTTGCATACTGGTAGCAGATGTCTTCCGTGCAAAATGTATACACAAAAGAACAAGGAGAGGATGGGACATGAAAAAAAGAAAGCAAAATACCTTAGACAATGCAAAAAGTTGTGCATGCATGCCACTTTGATCACGATTGAAATTTGGTCCCACGCGTTCCATTAGTGCAGCGAAACACCAAAATACTTCAAACTCCTCCTCCATGATGAACAATAAAGGGGAAAGATAGTCACTCATACCCTATGACAGAAGAGTTTGTAAGAGAAAATTTCAATCAAGAAACAAGACAGCGTGATAATGAATGTGAATATAAGTATTACCTGACAATAACCAAGGTCAAAATTGTAGAACGAATATGTTAGCAGTATATCATGTAAAAGATTCACATTTGGATTATCATCTCCATCATAGAAAGAAAATGATCTGTCTGTCCGCACCTAGTAAAGCAACAAAAGTAGTTTTATTAAAAATGTCACTTGATTGCTGCTTACGAATGAAATGAATGCGCCCACCACCCCCCCAAATTTCTATATCTCAAATTCTCAATCTACGGTTATAAACAGGTCATTACCACATCTTTCTCAATCAAGCCCTTTCTCTCCCTAAATTTTGTAAACCTTTTTGCCTGTTCTGGAGATATGCTCTGCAAAAAAGAGAATCAGATATCAGTGCCAAGCTAGAATAAACAAATTTGTTCCACAGATGTTATGTCTGTAAAAATCTGAACAGAAATAGAAATCCTTAAATGAAATCACATAGATCCCCACATCGATCATGTCATTAAACAAATACAAGCAGCATTATATATCGAATCAAATTTTTTTTCCAGCTTGCAAATTCACTAATGAATAAATCTCATAGCATAAACCACTTCATCCTCTGGTATTCACAACCCCAATATCTAGTATTTATATACCCACATATATGACTCACTTCGTAACTATGAGTAGAAAAAAATTCCATGGAAATATCAAAAGTTACATTTTTTCTTTGACAGGATTTAAATGAACATTCAAAATAGCGCCAGGATAGAGCAAATTGTACATGGAACATTCTGTTTCTCTTCTATGTATAACTCTTTCAGAGAGAGACTTCATAAGTTCATGCATAGTTATTCAAGATTGTTCGTTATAATAAACAAAAAAGCTCTGTGCTATTGCCAATAATATTATAAAAACGGAACTCAAACTAAGAAAGGCAGTGGGAGGATTCAAGGAGAATAGACAGCAGAGCAATTTGACGCCACCACACAACAACGAGGTATCACGTTAAATACGATTGACCAGATCATCCTACCAAGCAGAGCATATCACCCATAAATAAAGCCAGTCACTGAATTTAAGGTACCTTCAGAACCATCATATACCTGCTAACTTGCTAAATTTATGTACAAAGGCACTAACCGACATGAAAGTTAAATGCTTCTAACCCAAGCAAATGGTCCACAAGAGTAAACTAAGGATACAACGACAACAATAACAGCATCAAATAATTATTCCCAAAAGGGTGGGATCTGCTGCATGCCTGCATTATCTCCAGTGGTCATCGACAAAGAAACTTATCCTCCATCCACTTCTATAAAGTTCTACATGAACCCGCAAACCCAATTTCAACATATCATTCTTGATTACCTCCATCCAAGTCATCTTTGGCCTTCCTCGGCTTCTAAAATCCCAACTGTTTTAACCTATGGATCTTCTACTAATCATCTCACATGCCCAAGCCAACGTAATCAGAATATGGTGAAAGAAGCAGAAAGCAATACTAACAGATAAAAATAAGACAGGAATTTACATATAACTGGCAATCAGTGTCAACAACTTTTCTTGCAGGCCCCAAACAATGTACATAAAAATTTTCATTTTCTATAATATTCAGTAGTCTATATGGAGTACATTATGTCTTGATACTAAAAGACATTAAGGAGTGTGTTTGCCCTTGCATGGCAAAAGTTGTGTACAATATGTGTCATCCACTCAGCATTAGCATGCACCCTATAAATTGATAGAAAGAGAATCAATAAATGATAACCAACCTGCCATTGGAGCTTTATAATTTCGTAGTCTTGTTTTCTCACGGATCGAAGATATTCACGTTCAGCATATGTTGAATTGTAATCATAGCATCCCAATAAAAATGGCCACACCTGTATCCATATATTAGAGTTTGACAGCCTAAAAAAAGTAATGGCAGAGATCCATCCAGACAGAGTTAAATAACAAACCTCTTTTCGCAGTTCATGGACAACACCGCCATAAAAAATTCTCTTCCTCAATTCTATTGAATCAACAACTCTTCCCTCAGAATCCAAGAAAGTTATCCACTGCATAACAAAACTTAAAATGTAAAGCAGAGTACAAATTACAATAACAACTTTCAGTAAAAACGGAGTTTTAAGAAGTCGAAATGAACATTCCCCCTAGATAGTGAAATATATCAATTAAAGTGCCATATATATATATATATACAAAGCCATTGATGTAAGGATTGTCCTTGCTCAGAACCCGACTTTGAAACTACAACTACAGGATACTGAATGACATGAATTTAAGAAAGTGTTCACCTTTTCGCAATAAGATAGGATAGGTTTAACCATCACAAATTGTCTAAAAATCAGAATAACAACAAAAGCTGCTCCCCCTCCCACACCCCCCCCCCCCCTCTTCCTTTCCCCCACAAATACAGAACCTAGTTCAATGTATTTTATCTATCTACACAAGTACACAGCTATATGGGCATCAAACAAGCGGAACTGGATGCCAAGTAACAAAATCTTGGGCTCCTAACCTGTCAAAGATAGACTTATATACAATCCTTAAAAATCTAGAAAGAAAGTGATGAAAGTAGCAAATACATGATATAACATTTGTAAATTTGCTTAAATACATCACTTTAATGAAGATGAATCAGATGGTTCATAGAAATACTTCCAAAGTAAACTCAAGTAAATACCTCTTCCTTTGTCATGGGGGGCTGTCGTGGTTTTCCCCAGACAAGAGCCGTTTTTTCAAGCTGTCCAAAAAAAAAAACAGTGAGCAAAGTATATATAAAATTAAACTATTAGAGAAACATAAGAAAGTTGAATTAGATTAGGTTAGGAAAATTATTTCTTATCAAGATTAAGCCTTAAGCCATGAGCTTTTAAGCATCTTTAAAGTTCTAATAAAAATATTTACTCTTAAGAGTTCTTGAACAGAAGCTTGACACTAATAGGATCTCAAAAAACACAGCATAGACACTCCCCAAGTTTGTAGATAAAGATATATTTGAATGTATGAATCAAGAATAAAAGCATCCACAATCAAGTCAAATATTTATCACCTATTCTTTAATGTAGTGCAAAAATATATAATCAATTCTCCATCCACTTATATGACACCAGCTTCTCAACAAGTATCCAGCAAATAAATTAACCATCCGTGAACACTTGAAACAGTGGCGGACCTACACGTGTGCACACTGGGTCACGTGACTCAGCAGTGCCAAAAAAAAAAAAAAAAAAAAAAAGAAAAAACAAGAAAGAACGGCTGAACGACAAAGCACAAAGGCCCAAAACGCGTGAAAGAAACAACGGAAACCTCACAACCCTAAATCCCTCTCTCGCAATCTCGCATCTGCCGCTACTTCGCCGGAGCAGCCAACCACGCCGGAGCAGCCTTGCTTTCAGTCTTCACACGTTCATCCGTTCGTCCCCTTCGTTATTCAAACTTCAAACAACAGTTCATTGGTGGAATCGTGGTTCGTCGTTCATCCCTAAGGCTCGACTCGGCCGACTGCCTAACTGGACGGCGCCCTCACCCCTCGGAATCTCAGATCTACGCCAGCCGTCTGTCTACCACGGACCACCGAATCACAGCAGTGAAGCAGCAAGGTATTTACTAATTTACACCTTTTAATTTGTTTTGTTAATTATAAATTTGTATAATTTTAGTCATTTGATTGATTAAATTGAACTGAATTGTTGATTTGTTGTTCATTTTTGTGTTAATTACTTTATTAATTATAATTTCAGATTTTCAGTCATTTATAAATTATAATTTCATAGTCTTGATCTCTTGAAAATTTGAAATTGACAAAATGACAGGTTGTTGGCCTTGTTGCTTGTTGTAAATTTTGTAATGTTGTTCATTGTGGATTTGTGGTATGGATTTGTGGTGTTGAAATGCAGAATTGTTGATTAGGTGGTCATTTGATTCAGATTTGATTGATATTTGAATGTATTATGTGTATTCAAATGAACTGAAATTGTGTAATGTGTATATATGATTGTATAAATGAATTGCTGATTTTTTTTTTTGTAATTGCTTATTTGCTTAAATGATTTTCAGAATGAAGCGGAAACGTACTCCAAATAAAATGCAGAATATCGCTAGTTTCTTTGCTAAGTGTAATCCTCATCCTCTTAGTCAACAAAATTCTTCTCCAAATGAACAAATTTCCACTCCACATCATACTAGTGAACAACATACCTCTCCCACACACAATTCACCTCAAATTCCCCCTCAAAGATCACCTCATAATTCCACTCACAACTCCCCTCAAAATTCCACTCACAACTCTCCTCAAAATTCCACTCACAACTCCCCTCAAAATGAAGTGGAACACTCTAGTCCTCTTAATGCTTCGGGAGATGGTGTTAGATTAAGTGAAAATGATCTTGCCAATCTTCCTCACGACCCGGGATTGAGAAGAAAGATGAGTGATTTCCATCCTGATGATAGAGACTTAGTGAGGAGAACTTACATTCAAAAAGGGCCATGCCAACCTAAAAACCATGTATTTCCTTAAAGACTCATTGCCCCTAAAAAACGTCGATTTTGTGTTAAGTGGTTTGAAACTTGGGGTTCTTGGCTTGAATATAGTGTGGAAAAGGATGCTGCCTATTGTTTCATTTGTTACTTATTCAAGGATGAAAATGCATTTGGAGGTGATGCATTTGTTAGCGATGGTTTTCGATCTTGGAATAGATTAGACATACTAAAAGCTCATGTTGGTAAGCACATGAGTGCTCACAATAATGCCGTGTTAGCTATGGATCTGTTCAAGAAACAAAAGTCTACCATCACCACTGCATTTTCAAAACAAAGCAAGGAATCTATGAGTAACTATAGGAAGCGATTGGAAGCATCAATTATTTATGTACAATGGCTTTTAGTTGGAGCATTGCCTTTTCGAGCTCACGATGAAAAAGAAACTTTTTCAAACAGAGGTAATTTTCTCAGACTTTTGACTCTTGTTTCAGAACTACATCCTGATTATTCAAAAGTTTGTTTGAAAAATGCTCCTGGTAATTGTCAACTTACTTCTCTGGTTGTTCAAAAAGACATCATAAATGCATGTGCAAAAGAAACTACTAAAGCAATACTTGAAGATCTTAATGGTGGTTTTTTTGCTATTCTTGCTGATGAGTCGGCTGATATTTCTGATAAGGAACAAATGGCTCTTTGTTTGAGATACGTAAATAAAAAAGGAGAAGTGTGTGAACGTTTACTTGGTATTATGCATGTTGGGGATATAACTTCTTTAACCCTTAAGGCTGCTATTGAGTCATTATTAATTCAACATTCTTTGTCTTTCTCTCAAGTAAGGGGTCAGGGTTATGATAGGGCTAGTAATATGCAAGGTTCAATTAATGGCCTTAGAACCTTAATAGAGAAAGAATGTAAAAAAGCATACTTTGTTCATTGCTTTGCTCACCAACTTCAGTTGACTCAAGTTGCACTTGCTAGAAAGAATCCTGATTGTGCTTGGCTCTTTAGTGACATGCTTGCTCCTCTCTTGAATTTTGTGGGTTGCTCACCAAAGAGGAAAGAATTTCTTCGTGAAAAACAAGCTCAAGCAGATGCATTATCCCTAGGTGAACTTGAAACGGGTTCGGGTTTAAATCAAGAACGGGGGTTAGGAAGACCTTGTGACACCCGTTGGGGTTCCCACTTTAAAACACTTGTAAATGTTGAACGGGGGTTAGGAAGACCTTGTGACACCCGTTGGGGTTCCCACTTTAAAACACTTGTAAATGTTCTTGATATATTTCCTTCAATCCTTGGCTCACTTGATGACATTGCTAAAGCTGCCGAAGCAAAATCTATGGCAAATGATTTTAACAGAGCACAAAGTATTATTGGTTGGTTAATGACTTTTGATTTTGTTTTTGTGGCTCACTTAATGGTTACTATATTTGCAATTACAAATGAGTTGAATGTGGCTTTACAAAAACATGATCAAGATATTGTTAATGGAATGGCCATGGTTAACGTAACCAAGACTAATTTGCAAGAGTTGAGAGATGAAGGATGGGATTCCTTTATGGAAAAGATCTTGTCTTTCACAACCAAATATGAGATTGAGGTTCCAGATATGAATGCGACATATGTTGTTCCCGGGAGAAGGATGTTTAGAGGTAAGCGTCCGGGAGTGTCAAATCTTCATCATTTTCGAGTTGAGGTGTTTATTAGTGTCATTGATCTTCAGTTACAAGAGCTTGAAAATCGATTTCCCGAGATAAGTAAAGAACTTCTTGTGTGTATGTCTTGTTTTAGTCCAGTTAATCGGTTCTCTTCTTTTAACAAAGTGAAATTGACCAAGCTAGCAACATTCTATCCAAATGAATTTTCAAGCTCGGAATTGATTTACTTTGAACACACACTTCAAAATTACTTTGTGGCCGTTAGAGATGATGAAAGGTTTTGGAATTTGAAGAGTCTTCGTGAATTGTCAAAGAAACTCGTTGAGACGGGATTGTCCGAAACTCATAGTAGAGTATACTTGCTTTTGAAGTTGGTGTTGGTTCTCCCCGTTGCAACGGCAAGTGTTGAAAGAGTGTTTTCTGGTATGACGATCGTGAAAGATAAATTGCGTAATAGCATGGGAGATCAAATGTTGAATGATTGTTTGATTACTTTTCTAGAAAGTGATTTGTTTTCGAATGTTAAAATAGATCACATTATTGATCGATATCAAAATATGAAAACTCGTCGTGAACAATTGTAATAGTTTATTGTGCTATGTGATTGTAATATATTATTTGTAGTACTTTTAGTTTGTAAGATGAATTATTTAGGTACTATTTAGTTGTAGTATGGATTATTTTTGTTTGATTGAATGATTGAAATGAAGGTGGTTGTCATATATATATTTTTGTTAGTATTTTTGGATTCGATTTTTTTTTTTTTCTTATACAGGTGATCAATTATTCAGGGTGACTCACAAGGACGGAAATCCTGGATCCGCCACTGACTTGAAAAGTCATCCAAATTTTATCACCTGTTACAAATTTTACAATACTGCATGGGGTACCTAATATGTATCTATTGAACACTAAAGTGTCATGCAAACACCGCCTATTATTATTTTAATCATAACTGTGAGTCATATTCACAACGACAAAGAATAATACTGCATTTCAAAGAAAGATTTAAAAGAGCTAGAGTTGACAGAGCAGCTTGCACAGAATAGGCTTTTATAGTGATCTAAATAAACAGAAAAATATTTGAGCTTAACAGAAATTTAAACTTTGAAGATCATCACTAGCTTTCTACAGGTAGAAAATTAAGGTAAGAGCCAATCTACAAACAGCTTGCTCAACATTATCTTTTAACTTAACAAAGACTGACCAAATTATGGGAAGCAACTGAAACACTATTCTTATTTTATAGGGACACTGATGCATTAAAGGATGAGTGCTACTTATTGTATAATTAGCCAAAACAGAATTTAACAGTAAAGTGCCATGATCTACCAGTTGACTAATATTACAATTTGTAAAGAACAAGCTCTTACCATATGATGAATAGTTGACAATATAACTTATCTAACATTAAGCAACACTAATATAACTTTTATGGAGAAAAAAAGGCATCTCATATGCAACAACCTTATAGAAACAATGGAGTATAGAAAACTTCATGAGAAAAGGCTGCAAAAATTACAAGGTTACAGAATAATACAGTAGCGTTTTAGTCCTTGGTCCAGATATTATCAGTTTTATCATTGTAAACATAATGTAATTTGCACTAACAAAGCCACAACTAATTCTAAATAAAATCAAGGTAGTACATTATATACAAAGTACCATTTTGCATAAATGAAAACACTAAATCAGGATCTAGAAAGCATGGAGTTTACAAACTGCTGCAGGAGTAATAATATTGATAGCCGTGCCTCCAGAAAATGCGAAAAATACTAACAGAGAAGGGGAAAAAAAATACCTCCATAGGGTCTGCGGGTACAGGAGCTTCACAGGGAACTTCTTCCAGATCATTTGATGACTGGGAATGAAGATCAGGTAGGGACTGGCTATGGCTATGGCTATGGCTATGCTTTTTCAAATCGTTAGAAAAGAGCTGATCACCACTACTTTCACCGAACAGCTGTGAGGTTGTTTCCCGAGCAAATTTGGTGACCAGAGAGAATTTCTCCAAGACCTGAATTGAGAGATCCTTAGTGGGATCATTGGACTTATTCCTTTGTCTTCTAAGCGATTGCAAACTACTATTGCTATCAAAGGCACTCACATCAGTCCTTCCTTGGTTTCCCTGAGTTGGGGATACAGCA
This sequence comes from Chenopodium album, assembly GCF_948465745.1. Lineage (NCBI taxonomy): Eukaryota > Viridiplantae > Streptophyta > Magnoliopsida > Caryophyllales > Amaranthaceae > Chenopodium > Chenopodium album. Next base: position 4,567,116 of record NC_137857.1, read on the forward strand.
GCAGAAACATTTGTAGATGGTGCAGCAACTGAAACAACTCCTGGAAGCTCCAATGAAGATAGAGTTTTCTACAAAAGATGATGAATACATTAACCAGATGACGGAAATGTTTAAAAAGCCACTACTAACGAGTAAAAGTAAAACAGCAGATCATACAGCAAAGTGAGAACAATAACTAACTACCAAATGGTCCATCAAGTACATAGTAAGGCTCAATCAGATAATTTCTACACAATTTGCAAAGGATCAAGTAGCAAAATCTTGGAAAACCAAAGAGTGAAAAACATTTAATGACCATAGTCAAGACTAGTGACAACAGAAAAAAAACATTGAGCTAGTATAAGTAAAGCTAGAACCCTAATTATACAGCAGGATCAGCAGAAGAAAATCAAGATCCACTTTTATTTACTCATTAACTCAAAGATGATGTAAATGTATTTAATGGTAGGGTTCAAGTCATTATTTTGTGCACCCGAGAGCATGGTGTGCATCATGCTCCCAGCAGTATAGTCTTTAATTGTATGATCTAATGTGCAATGTATGACCATATATTCATATATGACGAAGATGCGATGTGTACTTTTAATTAGGAAGTTTTGTTATTTTAATATAAGCTAATACTTCTTTTTGCGTGGGTGCATAGAAATAATTGGCAGAGTACGGCGTTCTATGACTCTTCTTACAATCAATTTTCATTTTAATAGATCAAGTATAAAAATGTATGAAGAATTCTCTTATAATATCGATATTATCATATGCTTTATTCAGCTACCATAGTCCAAGCATCTTGTCAGCAGTCACAAACAGCATTTTTGACAAAATAATTATATAACTATATACCCAATTCCTCTTATTTCCATTAAGCTGTTTGTTTCCAAATTATGTCTAAAGGGAATAGATTCAAAAAGTGCCGTAGAGGTTTTGGAACAACAGAAGCTACACAGAAGCAAACTAAATTTATTTAGAGCAAGGTTATATGTAGATACCTGTAGGGGATCTTGAAAATCATTCACAATGAACACATTTGCATCATCAGCTGATCTGGAAACAAATACTTTAAAATGTTAAATAGAGTCCACTGCCAATAATGCACAGAGCCACAGACCCTTATCAATTGTCGTTATTCTGGTCCCCACTCTAAACAACCAGAGCCCCTCGCGGAGGTCATACCTCCCAAATTTCCCACCACTTGTCGGAGAGGAAAGGGAACTTTATCACCATTAAAGAAATACAATAGAAAAGAAACAAACTCTATTTATAAAGTGCCAAAAGTAACACTATGCTAAACTGCTTTATTTTAACTTTCCTTAAGTATACTAAGTCCCTCATCACTAAATATGTATGAAAACTCCATACATCAACATGTTTATACAAAGTCCTTAACATATAGCCAACATCTTGCATCATGCTAATACTATATGCCTTCTATTGAGGCTCTTGTGAAGGGGGATAGGGGGCAATCAAAGAGATGACTAATGCAAAGGCATTATGTAGCATACTATGATTAAAGGAAACAGATGTCAAGAGACTCTTTTCTCTACCACAATGAAAAGGAGAAGGTATCACGTCTATAATGGTCCGTAATTAATTTATTTTTAAAGGAAAACATTGTTGCCTTGAAAAACAAAATACTTCACATCGACTAGATTCAAAATATATAAATTTGAGTATGTAAGTAAATAGATTCCTTTTCCATTCAATTTTAGGTAAGCCTTGTTTACTCTGAATTATTTCTGTAAAGATCCAAGGCTACAGAGAAGATTTGCTGACCAACTACTATTAAACAAGAATGAAGAAATAAGGACAGGTTAAAAGACAATTGATCAATCCATTGTCATTCTAAATAAAAGAAAAACTCAAAGATATCCATTGTAGTTCATTTTTGAAAGATGTCAAAGCATATTCTTTCCAACTTCATCTAAAACACTAAATGTGGCAGGGAAGAAAGCAAGCTCTAATGGAAGCTTAGAAGTGATGGAGCTTAAGATGGACGAAGTTCAGTCTCATACTCTGATAATTACAACATCAACGTCACTAAAGAGGCAGCAGGAGCTTTTTGTCCCCTTATAGTTGCCGAACTTAATAAATATGCAACACATTTCCAACTCTACTTTTCACTAAGAATGTTAACAATATGATTTCCAATATCTTGGCCACTGTTGTCTAACTATTTTGCATTCAGATTTCAGATAGCACTGGACAAGTGACAAATAGCAATTGTGTCTCAAAAAAATGGGACTTGCTACAGTTGTTAGACTTGAAAAAAAAGAAGGAACACCAACCTTACAAGAGAAACGTGTTGCTTGATGGTGGTCAAAAACTCCTTAACTCCTCCGTTATAGAAATAAAGAGGAGGGAAAGCTAGCCCTGTAAAAAAAACACATTTTGTTTCAGCATTGCAGAACAGCAGAGGCAACCAAATATCTGATATACTCTTGTTGATATGAAAGAAGAAAAGTCAATAAATTATAGTAGTAAAAAAATTATGAAGAAATCTCGATAAATCTAGTTGACATGTCATTTAATGATTTTTCCATACACAGATCACTATCTCTAGTAAAAGATTTAATTTCCATAAATCCAATTCTTACCAGAAGACAGCACAACAATAATGTATTGCCAGCCAAGTGGTGGGGTGTGCCTCCTGATGGACCTCACATCAGTAAACGGAAGTGGCCTTATTGTATAGAGATTCCTGTCTGCATAAGATTTGAAAGTTAATCAAGTCCATCCAACAACAAAAAACTGGAGAACTATTATACATTATAGAAGTTGGTGATCAATTCTTTATCTATAATTACTACTTTCTCCATTTTTTAATACTTGCAACACACATTTTTTTGACGGTATTCAAGGAAAGTGAGGCTCACATGATTTAACACACTTAAAATGGGGTGAGACATGTTTGAAGTATAATTAAGCTGGCAGTGAGCTTAAATAAGGGTAATAATAGAACTTCCGCAAAAAAAAAAAAAAAAAAAAAAAAAAAAAAAAAAAAAAAAAAAAAAATCCAATTATATTTTGTTGCAAGCATTGTGACAGTTTCATTTTAGGAAACTATTGCAACCTACAAATTTTACAAAACAGAGAGTAATTTTTAAATGAAAGGTGATCAATTCTTTACATCACCAAACATAAACACAAGGCAGGCTTCTCTCCACAATTTAAGTTTTTGTATTTTTTTTCTGAAGGTTGTCCAATATTCTTATACTTAAAGTTTTGTATATAAATGAGCTTAAGTTGATTAATTCCTAACTTTTTCGAGGGCTGCAAGAATATAAGCTTATACAGCTCAATACACTGAACATAGCTTATTTATTCAAGCTCTTATTAATGCTACCATATGTCAGCACTTGGTATGCAATGCACCAATTAAACCCGTTCACATTCTAATTTTATCACAGAGGTGTCACTCCACATAATGGGTAACACTTCGTACTACAACGTACAAAATAGGAAAATAACATACTCCATAGCTAACAGGTATCTAACAGCTTCATAAAACAGTCATGAACAACGATCCAACTAGCTACCATATAAAGAGTTAGTCACTAAAGGCATGCCAATACAAATGCAGATTACATCAATATTATACACGAGCTAAAAACAATTCGCGCTCACCTCTCTCGGATAGCCTTGCATTAGTGTTTTGGCCTTTGTAAGGAATCCAGGTCTACAACAAATTTCATACAATCAAAATATCATACAATACCACATATAATTCCAAAAATTCAATAAATACAACAATAACATTACCATAAACAAAGAATCTCCTTGTTTAACAAGCTTCAATCTACCACTAATTCTCTCAGACATATACTGAGTAGGATGAATCGACACATTATCCTTCATATAAACAATCTCGGCACCTTCCGGTTCACTTCTCCTTCCACTATCACTCCTCATTATGCTTTGCGAACCCTAATTACAACAATTCAAGCCAAAACACACGAAAATAATGAAAAATCAAAATCAATTGAACTATAATCATCACTAATTAAAAGTTCCACCACTTTATCAACACAAATTACAATACATCATCATAATCAATCAATTCAGATAATCAATTGCAGTTTAACCTAGAAATTTACAGCATCGAAAATGCGAAAAAATATGATCAAATCATAAAATTAAAATCAAAAAACGAAATAATTCAGAAATTAAATTGTTACTTGTTGCTGAGATGCGGCGTAATCAGCATCATCTGATAAATCATGCAATTCGGTTTCAATCATTGTCGACAAATTTCTGAAAAAATCGAGAGAGAAAAAAGAGAGATTATTTTTTGGTTGCGAATTTATTTTCTGTTATTATCTTTGATTTGATCTTTTTCGGATTTTCTCTCTCCTCAATTTGTTGTTTGTAGTGTAATTTTTGTTTTATTAATTTTTTTATTTTTCTTCGTTGGCAAGAAATAGGAAACCTTAACGAACAAGGGATCAGAAATTCAGAATAAGCCGCGTTTGGATTACCAGTTTCAATGTCTTCTACTTGTTCAATTAATCATATTATTTTCTCAAAAAAAAAAAAAATTTATCAAGTTATAAAATTAATTTTGTTAATTCCTAATTCAAAGTCTACTCGCAAAATCTTTTATATGCATCTGGTGCGCGTAGAGGTAGTTATACACAATGGTGGCTTTTAGACGTTTTAGCTACCCTTAAATTAGAGGTAATAAAAAATCGGGCCGGGTTGGGCCTTAACAGGATACGTCGTGTCCAAACCTGCAAAAAGTAGCAAGCTTGTCGAGCTAAAACGAGCTTTTTGGGCTTTTTTCGGGCCGGGTTTGGGCTTTTAAATAAAATTGTGTTTTAGGCTTGCCCAAACCCAAACCTTGCAATATGAAGATTTTCACTTAAGTCATACCTTTTGAATCGAATATTGTGCATCTATTAAGTACATCTATACACCTGCGATATACTGATATGTATAATGTTTTAGCGCTTAGAATACCTTGATTGTAACACATTGAACAATGGAGACGTTTTGTTGTTACTTGTGTGATTGTGTCGTTAATTTGGTACATTTCAACTTGTTTTCTAATTTGAAATTCCGATATAAGAGTGCGTGCACACACCAGATTCATTTAAAAGTTTTTTTGCTTACATGTACACCAGTATCATTACTTCTAGTCCCATTAGTATTTGGTAATGGTAACTAACATAATATTTGCCTCATCAATAATCATGTTAACAAATGAAGTTGTAAACATACAATTTACGAATATTCACTTCCAAGAATAATTTACTATTACATATTTTTTACAATTTTTTTTTTTTTTACTTGGTACTTTTTTTTTTCCATGCTACTATTCCATTATAAGAATCGTATACTCAGTAAATAAGTAAGGGTCTGTTCTGTTCACCTTATTTTCACTTATTTCAGGTGTAATAAGTTCAGATAAGTTCAGTTCAGGAAAAATAAGTTATTACTCGGGTACTAATCTAATCTATCTAATATATATATATATATATATAAAGGGGAGTTTTTTTCCGAGTTTTTAGAGAGCCACGTAGGATCTAATTTTCTTAGAACGCCGCGTAGGATTATAAATTTTTATTGTAGCCAATCAAATAAGAGATTAATAAATTCTTTTATAATTAAATAATTCAAATGCCAAGTAAGCAAAATTGGCGAATGAAATTTTTAAGTTTAAACTAATTAAATATTATATATTATCTTTTGATGTTAGGAATTTTATCCAAATATATAACAAATTTTAGTACATTAATACAAAAAAAAAAATAAAATAAAATAAAAATCAAACAAATCGTGCATCGCGCGAGCTTCATCTAGTTACAACTAAAATTAGTTTTGATAAGGTCTAATAAATTAAGAAAAGTGAATATTAGATGAATATAACACACCCTAATTAACCCACTAAATCCCATCACATTTACTTTATTATCCAAACACCACTGATAGCTTAACCACAACTTATCATCTAATCTAAAGCCATGTGTCATGTATGGTAAATTCGTAACAAGCATTTGAACTAATGTGGAATGGGGGAGTGATACTCAAACAATTGTTAGATCATCTCAATTTAAAGTTATAAATTAAGGGGGCGTTTGGTTCAAACAATGGTATGGGTTTGGAATGAGGAATAAAACCAGGGTGGTATGGGGTTGGAACTTGATACTTGATTTCATGTGTTTGGTTTTTATCTAGGAATGATAGTTTTCCTTTTAAACCTAAAGGTATGGGTATGAGCCATACCCACCTCCCCCCTTGGGTTTCAAAAACCCATACCTTGGGGGTTTGAGGTATGGGTTTGAAAAATGAAATTTCAAGAAACAAACACAAGGTATGGGTTTTGCTCATTCCAAACTCATACCTTATACCTAATATGCTTGAACCAAACACCCCCTAAAGGATTTTCAAAATCCCTTCCATTCTTAAATTAGGTGGCACATTAAAACTTTCTTCACATAATTCAACAATATGATATTATATTAAAAAATCTTGTTATGAAAAAATATCATCTTTATATTAGGCTACTAGCTACATTACATTAATGTCCTTCATTTTTTAACACAACTAAATTGACTTATACAAATATACAAACCAAAGTGCCAATTACATCATATGAGTACACATAAAATTTGATGCAAGTAAACTAGAGTTCAAACAACTAACAAATAGAAATAAACCTAACACATTAAGAGCAAAATACGAACTAGGATACAACCATCTACTAGAAAGGAAACTAAACCAACACTCCCAAACAATCATCTAGAGGATGACTTAATTATGACTGTTTTATCAATTTACATGAAAAGTGATTTCAAATCGAGAAAGACTTTATTATTTATTTTATTCTAAATTTTAGTAACAAATTATAAAGAATTGAGATTACTTACGTATATTGTAGAGGGATAAGATTACTTTCTCTTTTTTTAGTTGAAAAACAATAAAAACAATTGTTAACAAAAGTGAGAAGATAATATATAGTAGATGGGAAGTAATTCATAATCTCAAGATAATGTTTATCAAATTTGAGTAAAATATTAATGCAAGCACATACATAAAACTACTCTTTTCCATTCCTAGGCCTCGTGCACCATCACTCAAAAAAAACAATGGGCGAATTGAAGAAGAAGCACTTGCATCCCATTTTGATCGACTTTATTTTATTTTGATTAGCCAATTTGTGGGACATCTATTTTAAATTTTGTCACCTTGTGTGTTTTGTAGGCTTTGGAACCGTTGCTTCGCAAAGATAACACTAATGAACTAATCATAATAATAACTTTATTCTGTTGTGCCTAAGTGCCTAACCACATTAAGTACCTTATTATATTCATTACTCCATAACATATTATAAAAATAGATTAAATTGTCCTTGTTCTAAAGCTTTCTATGTGACTATGTATGTGCTAGTACATGCTTCCTTCTTTTTAAGGGTATGTTCTCTTCAGCTTATTTTCAATTCAGTTCAGTTCTTATCTTAATTAATTTCCTTCTCTCATAAAATATTCAGTTCAGTTCAGCTAAGCTCTAATAAGTTCAGTTCAATTCAGTTCAGTTCAGCTCTGTTCAGTTAATCAGAACAGACCTTGAATACTTAAATAGTTGAATGTTGATATCACGGTTGTAAGATTGAAGAGAAGAGGAGACGAGGAGTGATACACTTACATAAAGTCGTGAAGAATTTTTTTAGGGACATATAATTTCAATACTAGTAAATTTTTTGATATAATGATTTAGTAAAGTCGTTATATCGGGGCCAAGAGGCCTCCACGGCCCAATTAATTTAGGGTCCATATTATGAAATTCATAACTTATAAGACAAAAATCGATTATAATCAGTTCAGCTCCAATCAGTTCAGTTCAGTTCAACTCCTAATTTCCCTCTCTTATAAAATATACATTTTAGCTCACTTTAGTTCAGTTTAGTTTAGTTCAGTTCACTTCAGCTCCAATTTGTTCAATACAGTTCAGCTCCAATCAATTCAGTTCAGTTGAACAGATGAGTAAAACATTTATACTTATCCCTCATCTTTGCACTACATGTCATGGGTATAAGCCGTACGTATATATGAATATAAGATTCCATAAAACTTTATATTAATTGGACGATTTTGCGCATTCTAGCATACCCAAAAGAAACACAATCTGGCAGCACTAAGTTAGGAAAATAGATCTTCATCAATAATATCAAATATATCAAAGGACATAGAGCAGGGCCTAGCCTATACTGATGATACAACAATACAATACAATTATACAACATATAGTCAATATAAAATAGTAGTACTATAGTGAAGTATGATTTGTACCAAATGTGATAAGATTTTGTTCGATCAGTTGCTTGCATACTCCATTATGTCTTTTGGGAGAACCAATTGTAAAATAGCAATCACATACTAAAATTAAAAATAAAATATTGAAATTGCAAGACATCACTAATTCATTTTTTATTTTTAAAAGCATCATTTTTAATTTTTTTAAAAGCTTCATTTTTTTTTAAAGCTAGATAGTAAATAATAAATTACGTAGATATTTTGAACGTAATTTGCAGGATACAAACTTGTATCATTATTATGGTATCAACCTTATTAGGAAAATAATAAAATATCAATCTTGTAAGGAAAATGATCATTTTAATTATGTGAATTCATAATTTGATTTTATGAATTTATGTAAAACATGCATGAAAACCACAAATCATCCAATGTACTTATAATCATACATACTCCTTAAAAGATATATAATTAACCCTATTATTCTCTAAGATATCACTATCATTGTATTGAATTATTGATTAAATTCCAATCCTTTATTTAGAAACAATAATAAAACATGAAATGACTCACTAGACATACATATATAGAAACAAGTATTACTTGCTTGACCTACTCGTATATATTATTACTTATTAGTCATCGTAATTCCTCTTCTTTTTCAACGTGGGACAATTTAACGTGGGTTCAGAACATTTAAACTCACAGAAAAGCCAAAGAGAAGACCCACCACCTTTTTTTTCCCATCTTCTTTGAGTCTTCGTTCCCTTCCCACCACCTGTAAAAGTTGTCACCTTTTGCAGTTCAAATAGTGTACTCCTACTACACTACTATTACTATAGTTTACTACTACTAATTTAACTCACATTTTTGTGGGATTTTATTCTTCTTCTCTACAAAATCACCCAAAAAATTAATAAAAATTACAAATAAAATGGTTTTATCACCTAAAAAGAATAAAATTCTGCCTATTAATGAAGTTTATCAAAAGGTTGAAGAAGATGGTAATTCTAATTCTATGGCTATGTCAAGAAAAGGGATTTATGCTGCCATTTCTTACATGTTATGTGCTGGTAATTTTACTCCATTTTCACCTCTTTTTATTTATTTATTTTGCTAACGTTCTTTCATTATGATTTTTAGTTGTGATTCTTGTTTAAATTATGGTATTATGTAATGTTATTTAAATTTTGATTATACTTGTATACAATATTATTTTCTTTTTTTTTTTTTAATTTTCTTTTAACATACTCATGTTTAAGGATTTTTATCTTTCATTTTTTGGTTTGAATGATTCAAAATGACATTACAAATTACAAGTAAAAAAGGGAGAATTTAACCTACGAAATAAAACCTATTATATGCAGGCCTTCAATCTTTACAATTAGGTCAACACCTCGTTGTTAAGAGTTTTGATTATTAGTTTTGATTATTGACATTTGATTGTGATCTTGTGGGTTCATGGCTTGGTTATTAATTTGTTCAATACTTCACCATTTTTTTTTTTAAAGAAGTTCAATAATTCACTGTTAGTTATACAATAAGTCACCCTTATGTTCAACCATAGAAGTATTATAAGGCGTACGCCTGGCACCCGGCCCACATTTCTTGTGTTAAAATCTTAGATCTCTTGGAACCAAAAGGAAAACTCTAACCACTTGAGTTATCCCTCACTCTCTCATAAACTCATAGTTAGTTACAAAGTATAATCTTTAAAACAAATCTATCCATACATCATACATTCATATATATTTTTTTTAAAAAAGTAACAATCAAAATTTGACCTTGAAATAGTAGTGAGTTTAAGCATTATGCCATTATGGTGTGCTTAGTCTCTTGTGAGGATATTTCTAATGTTTTTACTTTTTCGTTACCTTTGTGAAAAGAAAAAAAAAAATAAAAAATTATGACGTACTTAGTTGATACTATGTACTTAACTAACCATCTTATGGAATATAGGGAGTACTTCGTATTATGCATTACTATGTGTTATGGTGAAATTAGGCTCCTATAAGCTATAACATAAGGATATATTATTATGCATAATAGTGGGTTGTTCATGAGTTGGGCTTTCCAGGCCCATGAAATATGTCCAAAAATGCAATTCCAATACTTTGTGTTTGATCACTTCAGATTTACTCATAAGTAGGCCCATCTTAGGCCCCATTGAAAATAAAAAATGGTACACGAGTATTTGGGGTGAAATAAAGAGTTCAAGTAATACATATTTCAATATTATCTTTTGGGTAGCTATCTACTTTGAAATTTGCGCTAATCATGTATGATCGTAACATTCGTAAGATAATCTATTGCTAGAATAATTGATTTTGCAAGATCTCTTAACTAGCTAAAATATTTGGCAATTGCTTTGCAGTATTGTTGATCATGTTTAACAAAGCAGCTCTGTCTTCTTACAAGTTCCCATATGTAAACGTTATCACCCTTCTTCAGGTAATTCGCGGTCACTAAACATTTGTAAGGATACATATTTGTTGATCATGTATTACATTATTCGTTAGTACTGCCCCATTGGTCCCAATTGTTATGTTAATTAGCTTTTATATGTAGTACTTTTCGCGTTATTAATTTGGCCTTAGACATAATGTATGTTTTGGTTGTCTACTAGCTAAATGATGTTAAGCCTCTAAGCTACTTGCTTCACTGTTTAGGGTCTGTTCTTTTCAGCTTAAATTCAGGTTACTTCAGTTCAGCTTAGATCAGCTCAGTTCAGTAAATCAGAACAGACCCTTAGTAACTAATATGTTCTCTGAACCTTGATTTACAGTTGATATGCTCGTGCTTTTTTCTCTACGTAATGAGACATTGGAAGATAATTTCATTCACAAATGATAAATCGCTCAAGACTTTTGACAATCCAATCATTATTGTACCCTTCAAGACACTAGTTCAGACCCTGCCTCTCGCGTTCTCATACTTGCTATTCATGGTATATCTTCTGTCTAATATAAAATAGTCACTTTGTATGTAATTAAGATTCTAGAAGTAATTAATTTAATGTTGTTGAATTCTCTTGGCATGTATACTCCATGAAATAAAGCTGGTTTCAATGGAATCTGTACGTGGTGTAAATGTTCCTATGTACACAACTCTGAGGCGCACAACTGTGGCTTTTACTATGGTGGTCGAGTATCTAGTGGCACGTCAAAAGTATTCTCTTCGTGTTCTTGGCAGGTAAATAAATCGGTTTCTTGCAGCTTTGTACTCATTCTTATATTATTACATGAAAAATCTCTTATTTGAACTTATCTGACTCTCATTAGCGCTTTCTAGTCTTCTAGACTTATTTTCTCATCATCATCATAATGTATTTAGAATCAAAGCTTTGTACTTAGTGTATTTTCTTACATATTTTCTTGCCCGCAATTTATGTATGAGGTTTGAATACCAGACTTGTGATTGATATTTGATCGAGCTGAGCAAATGATGAGACCTTTATTAAGTTGCTAATATAATCTTTCATAAAATTTTCCAAGGGATTATCAGTGTGGCTATCATCATACTTGGTGCATTTGTAGCTGGAGCACGAGATCTCTCATTCGACTTCTACAGCTATGGTGTTGTGCTGTTATCAAATCTTTGCACCGCAGTCTATCTGACCTCAATAGCTCGTCTTGGTAGCATCATTTAGCCTTTTCATACCACAATCTTCTCTGTTTCTCTGTTCTTAATTTCATGTTATATTTCTTCACATTTAATTCAACCTATTCGTTTTCTCAGGAAAATCTAGTGGCCTAAATACATTTGGCCTCATGTGGTGCAACGGTATGTATTAGGACAAATAATTTTATGTTCTCCTAACATAGCATCTTGTATTCATCATTAGACTGAGTTGACATCCCTAGTTAGTTTAAGAGAACGCGTAATTTCAAGAGTTTTAGGAAACATATTGTAGGAATCATATGTGGACCGATATTGTTGCTGTCAACATTCTTCCAAGGTGATCTTCAGAAGTTGATTACCTTTCCTCACTTATCATCCCCCGGCTTTCAGGTGCAATTTCTTATGTAACTCCGAAAAAATGATTGTACAACATTTCACCTATGTCTTTAATCTGGCAGAATCAAAACAGATCGATTAATGGTAATTTTTTTTTCCAGGCTGTTATGTTTCTTTCCTGTATCTTGGCATTCTTTTTGAATTACACCGTGTTCTGGAATACAGCCCTGAATTCGGCTCTCACACAGACTATATGTGGCAACTTGAAGGTACGTTATTACAATATTATACAAATATCAATGTGTTATTACTTGTCGTTATGAAATAAAATGGTTCTTGTTTCTGACTGCAATGATATAACTGATGTTATAGGATGTTTTTACAATTGGACTTGGCTGGCTTTTGTTTGGCGGCCTTCCATTTGATTTGGTAAGTCTATTGTTTATGTCCTCATTCGCGTAATCTATACATGATTCAATTCTCACAGTTTTAGTTACTCTTGTTTTGGACTCAGTTCAACATTCTAGGTCAAGGCACCGGCTTCCTCGGTTCATGTTTCTATGCCTATTGCAAACTCAAAGGAAAATGAGGGTTTTAAGGTAGAGTTACCAGCACTACAGGCCAGCAGTAGTTCTTAGTAGTCACCTATGTTACCCGAGTTTTGTTTAATTTTCTGTCCAAAGGTCGAAACTAACGAAAATTTCAACTATTTTGGTGTAAAATGTTGCGATGCATACGCAACAACTCTCCTTACATACACAATTACACATGTTAAAAGTTAATGTTTATTATGGATACTTTGAGAAAATAGGTCATCATCATAGTTTTCTCACTAGACCTATATGATATACATAAATTTAATTACATTATAATATCAAAGGTGGCTATTGATAAAACTCAGATAAGTTACAAATAATATATTAAACGGAGGTAGTGGCTTCAATCACTTGTAAAACAATGCATGCATATTCACAACCACACAATCAGACAACTACTCTAAGGCCCTGTTCTTTAGAGCTGCTTTGCTCTGCTCTGCTCTGCTTGCCCCTGCTCTGCCTTGCTCTGCTCTGCTGAAATCTGCTCTGCTTTGCTCTGCTCTGCTGAAATCTGCTCTGCTCTGCTCTGCTCTGGGTTAATATCAATTAATAATATCAATAAACCAATAATTAATAATACTTAATAATTAAAGTACACAATAATTAAAGTACATATTTTAAAATTATAACAATTATAAATTCACAATACAAATTTTTTATTATTTATTAATAATAATGTCTAACAATTTCTAAATACATATTGATTTTTATAATAACACATAATACATGTTTTTTTTGGGATCAATAATACTACATTATTATAATAATAGTGAAAAATAATGATATAAAAAAGAAGATATTTTACTAATTTGTTACCTTTTTTTTATTTAAAGAAAATAAAAAAGTAAATTGAATTAATTAATAATTAAATCTAACACTACCCATAACTATATATTGTGTTTAAGAAAATTGGGAAAAAACCTAAACTAGAGAAGGTCAGCAGCCGTTCGCCATACTCTCAATTCTCCATTGAAGTTGCGCTTCCGAGCTTTATCTCCTCCATTGAAACAACTTTTGAGGTTAGTTTTAATTAATAATCGAAAATCGATTACGCAATCTTGTGTTTAGTTTCATACTTTCGTTGCTTTAATTCTCAGTATTGTCTATTTCGTTGCTTTCGGTTTCTCTTGTTTGATTTAGTGAAAAATATTAATGATTAATAAGTATGTATTGATGTGTTAATCATGCTGAGTAATATATAATCTAAATTTTAATCTTGTTAAAATAAATTTTGTTGGATAACAAAATTGCAATTGTAATGACTTGTTAGAATATGGTTAATTGCTAAATTGGTACTCTGTTTTTGAATAATATAAAGCACTATAGTTTTATTGAAGATTGAACTTACAACGTCGACGAGATTAATAAATTGGTACTCTGTTTTTGAACAATATAAAGCACTATAGTTTTATTGAAGATTGAACTTCGAGTAGCCATTGATCGATCGAGTCGAAAACAATCCCAAATACCCATCTGCTGAATTGCTGATTCACCATGCTTCATTCTGAAACAACGACGAGAAGCAGAGGTTTTTCGTATGTCTTTTGGTGAATTAGTTTGATACTGTGGCTTTCCTTTTAATATGCGGTAATGATGCTGAGGTTAATGTATTAGCTAAATTGTTGATACATTGTTCTTATATATCATTTTCTTGTTTTGTGTAATGTAGAATGGAAGATGAAAACATTAGACAAGCATGCATGATTATTGCATTACAAGAACTCCGCGATTCACTAGAAGACAATCCTGATTCAACTACAATACCACCAAAAAGGCAACCCAGAAGAGAACTAGGGGAAAGTGGAGCGCAATATATACATAGGTTGTTAACAGAAACTCCTACGCAATGTCAAATTCAATTAAGACTTGATCGACACATGTTTGTTCAATTAGTGAACTTGATGATTGAAAGAGATCTACTTCACGACGCTAAATATGTGAAAGTAGCGGAGCAAGTAGGTATATGTCTATATATTTTAGCAAAAGGAGTTTCATATCGTGGTGCTAGCGACAAATTTAAGCATTCTATTTCTACAATATGCAAGTATTTTAACCAAGTGTTAGAAGCGTTGGTTATATTGTCCTTCGATATCATTAGACCACATCGTGACTTATCAGAGGTGCCTCCCGAGGTAGCTAATAATACAAAATATTGGCCTTATTTCAAGGTATAACTTCATTATTTATATTCACTTGATTACATTTCAATGTCGAAAGTGTAGATGTTTATTGAAGAATTAATTATAAATGTCATCATTTGTCAGGATGCTATTGGAGCTTTGGATGGAACTCTTATCGATGCCATTGTAAGTGATACGAATGGTGTGCCATTTCGTGATCGACATGGGAGAAAAAGTTGGAATGTCTTGGCTTGTTGTTCGTTTGACAGAATTTACACATTTATTAATGTCGGTTGGGAAGGAAGTGTTCATGATACAACGGTGTGGAAAGACAGTTTGGGTGATCCAAAATTTAATTTCCCTCATCCACCTCCGGGTAAACTCCGATTCTTCAATTACGTATTAAATATATATTTTCATTTATTATGTGTAAAGTACTCTTAAATATATATATTTCAGGAAAATATTATTTGGCGGACTCGACATATCCAAATACTCTTGGATATATGACGCCATACTTCGGGGGAGTAAGAATACATATGCCTGATTTTAGAATACTGCCACCTAGAGGATTAAAAGAACATTTTAATAAGCTTCATTCATCGCTAAGAATGAAGGTGGAATGTTCATTTGGACAGTTAAAAAAAATGTGGAGGATACTACATAACATGCCACAAGTGTCACAAAAGAGTCAAATGTCAATCATTATAGCCACTTGCACACTACATAATTTTATTCGGATGCATAAGCTTGGCATACCAATCATTCAACATGACGCAAGTATAGGAGTAGCAGATTCAACTATGTATGCACAATGGCGCAAACTTAGTACGGCCAAAGTGCGACATCGTATAGCACGCCGAATTTGGAGGGTTAATCGCTCGAAAAGCGACAATGAAGGTGATGACAATGAATATCAAGATGGCAGTGAAGATGATGAAAATGAAGATCAAAATGACAATGAAGATGATGAAAATGAAGATCATATGGAAGTAGATGGTTAATTCAGCACAATGTTTTAATAATTTGAATATGTAATGATTTGAATATTTTAAACCATTATCGTCTTTTATCTATTCAGTATAAACATATGTTAACGTGGTACACATCTATTTATGTTTTCATTCACCCATCAATTATAATAGTGGTAGTAGTAAAAATAATAATAATAGTAGTAATAATAGTGGTAGTAGTAGTAGTAGTAATAATAATGGTAGTACAATGCGATAATGATAGTAATAGTAGTTAAATTAAATAGTAACAACATTAATAATAATAATAATAATAGTAATAATAATAAAATTAAAAAATAATAATAAAAAAATAAAATTAAAAAAAATTAATAATAATAATAATAATAATAATAATAATAATAATAACAATAATAATAATAATAATAAAATTAATAATAATAGTTGTATTAATATTAATAAAAATAATGCTAAAATCTGCTCTGCTCTGCTGAGATCTGCTCTGCTCTACTTGCCCCTACTCTGCCCTGCTCTGCTCTGCCCAGAAGCTCAAAAGAACAGGGCCTAAGCTGCGAAATGATGCATCCATTTTACTTTTTGGTTAAATCTATACATTTGACTTCTTCGTTAAATTAGATTAGTATTTCTTTCTCTTATTATCTTTATATTAAGGGAAAGGGAACTAGGATATTTCCGAACAAAATTACGTCAATAAATCAAGGGAAGGAAATTAGGTTAGTCCCTAACAAAATTACGACGTCGTTAGATCTTTGTGTACACACGTAAGTCTAGCATGGACTTGGATTTAGCTTGCTGCCTTCTGACTTGATCTTAGAGCTAGAAACCCAAAAAACGTGTTCCCAAAATGTATTGTACGATATGAAATCCAAGTTGGTTGCTCACTTGCTCACAATACGCAATGATACATGGGGTTGTTTATGAAAAATAATTAATTATTATATAATCACCTTTGATTATGCGTAGTGTACATGCATTATAAGACACGAAAAGTGGAAAAAAAGTTGGAAAACAAAAGCTTAAAAAGCTTTTCAAAATATTCCCTTGAAAAGGTGTTAGCTCACATCACGATTTAAGAAAAAAGATTCACGAAAGAAAAGGTATGTTTGCTTCTTAATTAATTGGTCCTTCCATCATATACTTCCTAATTATTCTTAAATAAGAGTTTCATTTGTATAATATACATTTGTAAGTTAAGCTGAATGATTTAAGAAAAGAGTAAGAGTAAAATTTGGCTAATAAAATAATACTTGTATTAGATAGTAAGTGATGGATTGATGGGGAAATGAGAATTATAATTTGAAACAAGATACGTATTGTCATGTTATGAGATGTTTATTCAAGCAATGAAGGGAGCCTAGGCAGTGACGAAGCTAGGAAGATTAAAGCTCGCTATTCAACTATAAAATGTAAAGGGCAAGCCCGTTTTGAATCGTATGAACTATGAAGAGATTAAATTAGGCCCATATATGTAATAAATAACCGGACCCAATTATTTTCTTAAATTTAACACAAAATAAATACACAATAACTTTTTATACTATTTATATTCGAAGTGTGATTTTAATTTTCTGGCTTGGATAATCTCTGCACAAATTCATGACATCTATCTTGAAAATAACAAAATTTTTATCAAATATTTTTGATAGGCCATGATAGAGTATATAACATATTCCTGGGCCTCAACCATCAGCTTAACCTTTTGGTTGAGATGGTCCTCTAACGGGCCATGTAATTAAAAAGATAAATGAATAAGACTATAATATAAAATTCAAAAAGTCAAAATGGTGCAATTTTTTTACAAAATCAAGTGTTTGCTAACCAATTTTCCATACCATGGTCTTTGGTGAAAGACACAATAATAAGCTAATAAGTCAGCAGGTCAACCTTTCTTAATCCCTAAATCTATACTAGATGTCACCTCACAAAGTCACAGCATATAATTACAACTTAACTAAGTTACCCCAAATTCATAACTATAGAAACTTAGAAAGCTAAAGATCAGATCGAGTCAAAGTCTATTAGGGTACATCATTAGTTTTCTAACATAATTAGTTATATAAGTGGCATTGACTGCTTTAGAACTTACTAATGGAGTATAAATCAAGTATAAAGTAAAGCATGCTTTGCCTACACAACCTTTTGTATTGTAATCAACTCTTCAAAATCCCTTTGTTTCATAATGTCGTATTTTGATTGCATGATACTCCGTATGTTCTTATATACGCGTTGAATGAATAAACATATAATGTAAGGAAAAGAAATGTTAATTAGACGAGCATGATACATGTGAGTAGGGTAAATTACTATGTTAATTCAACTACGATGTAGTCATTGTCCTCATTGATCACTAGCTAGGCACTATTAAACATTTATACTTGCATGAGAAAGTTTTTGTTGTAAAAAGGATGGGCATGAATTAATTAAATTAAAGTAGCTAAAGCAACATACACCATAATTATATTTGGGGTCTATATAATTACATACAATATGAGTTTCAAATAAACACTAGTGCACTACAGTTTTAAGAAAAGAAAAACTAGCTTAAGAAACATTCAAAATGTTGGATTCAAATTGATGTATCAACATGGTTGGTATCTCTTAATTTCATTAATGTGATATAACTCCTGTGTATATAACATGAGTCCTACAACGAGCATTAACCCGCCCAATGATCATCCCTACCCTGACTACACCTTAACCCTCACGATTGGATGACAACGCGACCCATGTCTGATAAACTCGCCCAATGATCAACTCTATTCTGACTAGACCTCAACCCCTAAGATTGGATGACAACTCGGCCCATGTCCAACTTTATTCTCACTCTTGAGTAAGTCAATCTCCACTCTCCACATCCTTTAAGAAGAAGTTCCTTATTTCTTGGAGATGACAAACAGAGGAGAGAGAAAAACAGTGAAATGGGGGCAAAAGAGCAATACCCAACAAGAGTGTCTCCCATTGCAGCACCAAGGCAGGGCCCTCTTTAGCGCCGGTGTCTCCGCAATTTGCAATACTTCATACTTGGTGTGTGTGTGTTTTAGTTTTAGTATAGGAAGATGAGTTTTTTTATCTCACCTCATTTTATTCCTCATGCCGGCAAACTATTTGTGAAAATGCGTGAGAGAAAAAACAATTTAACTTTATACAATCCCCTTAATTCCGAAACTTCTTACTTTCAACCCTTCTTCTTTCACTGACATTCTGGGTTGCTGTTCCCAAGATTTACCCTTTTCTTTCTCTCTCCTCCATTTTCACCTGACCCCACTTCACCTTCTTCTTAAAGGTACCCTAATCTTGTTCAGTGTTCAATAATTTCAGTTTTTTCTGTTTTATTGCTTATACTTTGACTATGTTATACAACTAATTTAAGTGGGTTTATATCTTAATGTAGCAATGGTAATGTAGTACTCCATTTGTTTCGAAATAATGGTGAAGATTTTAATTTCAACTTTATTCACAAGCTCCACTTTGACCTTCGGCTTTTATTTAGTCATGTCATGAATTTCGTTCGATATGTTTTTATATACTTGGGATGATGTATGTGTTTTCGAGTATCAATATTTATACCCCGTAATTTTTACCTACATAGTTAATGCTCAAAGTTTGACAGTGTCAAGCATATACCCATTAAGTCGAAATAAAGGGGGTGTTTAGTTGGATTTGTGTTAAACTTTGATGAAAAAAGGGGAAAATGATAAAAAGTTGTGGAACAAGGAGACATGGAAAACTAATTGCTGCTCCACATAGATTATATAATACCTTACACATCATATCAGCTTAAATTATAACTTGTCTACTCCACTATGCCAAATCACCAATGATAGGATGGAGAAATACAGTAGCACTTGTGAGGGCTACGTAAACTATAATGTTTTATTTATTCATAATCGAGTACTCTCTCTGCAGCAATATAAAGAATTTGAACCACTAATGTGACAACTAACGAATTGAAAATGTTGTTATTTTAGTTGGTAATTCGGTATGTAAAAGCAATAGAACATGATCGGATGATCCGGTAGATGGATGGCTTTCATTAGGGTTGGAATTGGTTTGGTATTAGATGGGTGTGGTATATTATATCCCAATATTCCTTGTGTTGAGCTAGAGTATATGTTTGGGTTGATGTCACAATAGAATATATTTTGTTGATCAAGAATCCATGACATAGAAATAAATATGTTCTGTATCTTACTATGTGCAAAATTAAATGTGTCTTACTATTTCTATGTTCATTTTAGAGCATTTCAAGGTTAACATTGATTATGTTGATACATGTTTTGCATCTTATACATGATTTGATGACTAGAATGAACTACAAACATGAAATTATGTGCATATAGTAATAAATGTATTGTTCGAGAAAATGTACTTAAACAATTCATCTCATCATCTTTGATAGATTGATGGATATAAAAACATGGCGACACAAGATAAGAAGCTAATTAAGAAGAAGAAACAAGCTAAGAGTGATTAACCATATTTTGCTGAATTATCTATACTAAAACACACCTTTTATGGAATTTTTAAATATTATGTGATCTGCATGTTAATAATTTGATAGCATAAACAATACATAACTGTTCTTTAACTATAGATACTGACCAATTAAGTAAGAACTACAAAATTAAAATGATGTAGTTCCCTACATAAGCATACATAACTATTGTATTAGCCCTTTTTTGTCTGTTTGATTGCTCAAGAACAAAGCATGAAATAAAAGCAGTTTAAAATAATGAAAGATGGAGGGGTCATTTGTGATTTATTTTTTTGGGTATGTAGAGAATATTTTCAGAAAGCATGCGCAAAAAAAAATTAGCAAAAAAAAAAAAAATTTTGATTTCTATTTGAGTGCAAATCAAGCATGACAAACCCTAAAGTAAGCTTTGCTCCCTCTTGACATCATTCCACTCACCTTCTTCGTTCTTCTTCCCTTCTCATCCCGAGGCGAAACCCGGCCTCACTCTTATATACCTTCTCTCATTTATCTTACTTCTTAGCTCTCACCTCTTCTCTGCTACTACATACATACCATAACATATCCTCTTTATGTCTAATTAAACACTTAATCGTTATATGTTATATTACTTATATATATGTAGTTTAACATGAACTAGATATATTGTTTTTTCATCATCCTATTATTATTTTAGATAGCTTATTCATATTTATGTATGCATAAATTTTCTCTATCTTGTATAATAGGGTAATCACATTACATGTCATGCCGAATATTGATCATATTTGGTAACCTACACATCAAGTAATTTGTTTTCTGTATTTTTCTGGTATGGATGGGAATATATATCTAACAGTTAAGCTTTTCTTTATGAATTTCTAGCGCGTGATTAATTTCATCAACTTTCAATGATGATAGTTGAATATTCTGTTAATATGGCGCACATGTTTCTGTTCCTTTATGTTGATTTGATCTTTATACCTACTCTTTTTTCCTAATCCACCAAATTTATGTACTGTAGAATGTAGCTCCATATTATGTCATCAAGTTTATTTTTCCATAAGTGATAGTTTTGCCTCTTTTTAAGTGGTGTATGGGACCATTTTTCCTCTTTTTATTTCCCTTTCAAAAGGCTTAACTTTTTTGTTGATCAACCTTTTTAGTCAGCTTGTAGTTTGGACTCATTATTACAAGAATGTTTGAATTGAACACCATGATTATTTGAACTGAACTTTGTGGATCATGTAATTGATTGATTGGTTTAGGAGCCAAAGAGAGGAAGCGATATTGGTGAGGTTCAATCCGAAGACGGATCTTACAGGAACTAGAAGTGTAAGATACGATCTCAGATTGAGCCGCGCCAATATCACTTTCTCCACCATTCAGCTTTAGTTTTCTTCCTCTATCAATGTTCTCTGACTGCTTTTATGGATACCCTTTTGTTAAAATTATAATCATATGTTTTGTGCATGATCTGTTATAAAGTTGCATAATTTTTCTCCTTTTACTGCATAATTAGTTATAATAATTTCACTTTCCAAAGAATGAAATCTTACCTGTAATTTTTTGTCAGGTTGAAAGTTAAACATCTATGCATCAGCCTAGAAGGTTTTGCCTAGCGTTATGGTCATGTCAATTCTATAAGCATATATGTATCAAGGTGACTCATTTCTTCCTTTTTAATTTCAAATCATGACTGCTCTTTTAGCTATCATGTTCCGCGTTTATCATGAGCAAGGGCAAAGCTATCTGAACCTCCCAGATGACCCTGCTCGATCAGCAGGATCAATGACGATTTGTTGTTGCTGTTGTTGTTTTTGCAGCTGCTGTTCGTTATTGGACTGTACTATTTTTCTACTGGGAGATCATTGTAACAACTATGATTTTGTTTCCATCTGTTATCTTTGGTCATGTTTTCTGTTTGCATAGGATGATTTTTACGAAAATTTGTTGGTAAACAAGTGTATATATATGACAATTGTTTAAGTGATTGTCAATTGTATATCTTGCATATATATAGCTTTCATTGGTCACATCTTGGATTGACTCATTGTCGCATTGGAATGAAGTTGGATACAATGCTACATATTAAAGGTATTGGTAATTAATGAATAGTTTAATTTCCATGTATACTTCTCATGATGAATATGTGTAACCCAAATGTCTTCGATGTAATTGCAAGTTTATTTCATCTAAATTAGGGCTAGCTAGCGATTGATTAGCCATCCGGCCTGTACACAGCTCCAATGGGTTCTGAAATTTATGCTCACCCTTAGTAAATAGTAATAGGTTAAAGACATAAACGTACTCTTAGCTTTGCTCCGATTTAATGTATCACAATAAGCTCCATTCATTTCTATTCTTTTGTGTTAGCTTTAATCTATGGCCCCTAGTTAGGCTTATACATGGATATGATTATAGCTTCAAAGAGTTGGCTTATACAAGTACATAGGAGGAAGTAATTGTAATTTCTAGTGCAAGGATGTTGAATTTTAGTTTCATGGTCATTTGCTTCTAGAATATTTATCTACTTCCCCTCAATTTTCATTTGCAAAAGTATATATGCCCAAGCCCAATTAGTTAGGGAACTAAGAAGGAAAATGTCCACAATAGCCTTACTGAGATACTATTTTGACTTAGGTTAAGTGAACAATGGACATGTTGCCCTCGATTAGTTGCCTAACTGTTAAGCAAGCTAGACTCTCTCCTTTCCCTTAGGCAATTCTTTCTACGACGTATCTAGATCATCATTTTCATGCATTATCTTCATAGCCTAGGTGAATTATACAAGAACAACATGTGATTATTCAATTTTGAAGAATGTTTAAGAGCAAGGATACAAGTCTTAAGTTGGTAAGTGGTTTTCTAACTTTTACACTAGCAATCCAGAACAGTATGAAGTAAAATAACAATCTCCCAAGTACGTAGATCTTCTCAAATATACAAGTAGCTTTTTCTCACTTATGATTGTGTACTTGTACTTTTTTATAGCCTGATGAAAGCCTATGCTATGCATATCAGCATGGTTTACTGTCACACTATGACAAACACTAAAAGTTGATATTTTATTTTATGTACTTGAAACGTTTGTAGATAATTATTATTAGATATAATTACTTACCTCATTTTATTAATTATATAGTGTTGCTAATCAGTTAATATGTTATTTATTAGTGTGAAATGACTGATGGTTGTAGCATTAAGTATCAAGAGTCAACTAAAAACGACCTCTATTGCAAGTGTAAGGTTGGTTATAGATTCCAATCCCTACCTAGGCAAAATCCTCTATAAAGCCATTGAGTAATTGAGGTAATGTTGAATTTCCCATTGTTAGGATACCCCACTTTCTCATAGTGAGAAACGAAATTTGTTTCTCACGGGGCATTTTCTTGAATAAATCAACAATTTTTTCAAAGTTGTTGATTTATTCACGAAAATGCCCCTATGAGAAATAAATTTCATTTCTCAATATGAGAAACAGGGAATTTCCCGTTGTCATTTGGCTGTTTCATCCTGTAAGGCATTCAAATGTCACTATGCAACAATCAATGAGTTTGCCCTTGATGTTTTGTTATTATCTTACCAATGTTGTTGGTTGCTTCCACTTTATTTACTGCTTTCATTTTGTGCATTGGCCTTTCGTTCCAGCATTAGGCGCGACATCCACCATAGAGCAACGGTACGGTGGAGCTTGCTCATGTTGGTGACCAATCTGACGATATCCATGGATCTACCGCCACTTTCACAAGTAAGACATATATAGTTTGGTAACCTTAGTCATTATTACTACTGCCCTCAGTTTACAATTAAGTATGAAGGAAAACCCTATCATTATGGATTCATGTAATGTATATAATGTTTGCTGCCAAATGTATTAACAAGCCAATTCAGTGAGACAGTGACTCCACATAAACGGATATAGTACACATTCAACTCGGCACTTCACTAGGCTTCTGCTTGTGACGAGACGACTGTTCTAACCTTTGTGTATCCCTAAAAAATAAAGGTTCAAATGTACGCAGTTTTTACTGTGCGATCCATGATGCAATGGCGACCTATCAGTTGATGGCCACAATATCTGCACGCAATTCATGTAAAGTTACTGGCTGAAGCTTAGTGTTTTTGACAATCTTTTTGTATGTACTCGTAATATTTTGTGGGAATGCGGTTGTTGGAACACCATGCAAGTTCTACAGCAAGTTCACTTGAATTTTCAAGACTGATTACTATAATCTAGTGGTTGTGTGCTAGCATAACAACTGAAATTGTATATGTACATATATACGGTCAATTAAGATGTTACATAACTCAAGCGATCAGAGTTCTTAGATTTGTAAGAGCATGTACTTTTAACAATGTATCAACTTAATATGTTGTTTTACTACTACACAATTAAATGTATCAATGGTTAAACTTATCAATGGTTAAACTTGTTTTTTTTTTTTAAAAAAAAGATCGCAAAAGTTAAATGGTTCAAACACTCAAATTGTTGAATCCCATTGTAGCCCACTTATGAGTGTCCCACATTGGAGAAAGAGGAGAGGTGGTTCCACTTTATAAGGTAGAGGGGTAACTCCTACTATTGCCAATTGGTTTTAGTATGGAAGCTCCAAAGCCTTATTTGTGGACCTAACCCTCCTCCTCCTTGTTTGGGTTGCTCAGACCCATTTCATATTGTTTCGAAATTTATCACAAATACATATTTTGAGCATCATATATGCTCATAATATTCCTCGCACACTAATTGAGAGTTTTGTTGTCTCATGCATCCGCAGAGTTACCTATAATATGCATACAACGGTGCAACTAAGTATTGTGCCAGACCCAGTTAGTATCCTATATTAACAAAATATGTTAAAACAAATTCTCTCATCTTTTTCTTCCAAACACAAGCACAATAGCACACCATACTTCTTCTTTCTTCATGAATGCCACCAACAGCCTCCTTGCGTAAATTATTACTCCCTCCGTTCCCTAATGTTTTTTACGTTTGGAATTATGCGCGGTAATTAAGAAATTGTGTAAAGTTGAGGTATATTGGAATATTTCAATGATTGAAAGTACAAATTTATTGAAAAATACAATGTTGAGCATGTGGGGTGGAGAAATTAGAGGAGAGAGGAGAGAGAAAGTAATAATAAGTGTTGAAAAACTATTAAAATAGTACAAAAAGTACAATAGCACATGAAAAAGTAAGGAGTTTTGAGTAAAAAAATTGTAAAACAAGGGTAATTTAGTCCAAAATTTATGACCAAAATAGGAAAGATACTAAATGTAAAGAATAAAAATAAACACCCTAAATGAAAACGTAAAAAACATTTAGAAACGGAGGGGGTAGAAGAAAAAAAAAAGTGAACATTGATAGTTCAAAATTATGTGAAAGAGTTTTGCTAGTAAATATGTCAGTCAAAGATGGATTAATTTAACCATCAAGCCCACAACTTCCTTAAATCAGCACGCTTGTACCTCTTTGTGGGCTGGTCCATATAGATTATGGACTATGCTTGATCGGCCCACCTAGCCTAGATCTTCTTCAGATCCAAACCAAATACTCCATACATTTTTTTTTTTTTTTTTGAAACCATAATACTCCATACATTTTTGAAAAATAATTTTTGTAATAAAATTTGTTTTAGTGATTTTTATAAGTGCACAAATTCTTACACGTGGCCAACTACATCTTTTGTTGATGCCCTTGATGGCATCTACCAAAAAAAAAAAAAAAAAAAAAAATACATTGGATAAAAACTAAAACTCTGGAATATGAGTTTAAGTTAGAATTTCAAAATGGCTTGATGATGCCCTGAAATAGTGGGTTTGGAAAAATATTTTTTGGACCAATTTTGTGACTGGCTCGGAGCTTTAGGCTTGAGATGGGCCAAAATATTTCTAAGTTTGGCCCGTCCCATGATCCAACCTACTCAAGGACGGTCCTAACTGACATTAATAAAGAAACGGGGGGAGTATTATTTGTACATATTGGTAATAAATATAGTCAAAGTTAATATATGAATTGTACGGAAGTAAAGATATTGAATAAAATACTATTAATATCTTTAATTATTTTACTCAAAAAAAATGTCTTTAATTATAGTTATTAAAATACATTATACGGAGTATATTGATATTTTAAAAGCACTTTGTATACATTTAGAGACTAAATCAACAAATTTGTACTTGATAACATTTGTTTTTACTATAAAAAAAGTTACAAGTATTTGATTTACCACAATGCAAATTTTGTAATAATAACTTATTTTACTTTATATTTTGCTAATAGACAATAAGATGTATCAATGATTTAACTGATTATGCATTGACATATGTGTCCGTCACAATTACATTTATTTTAGTTTATGATAAGATTTATATCGGAATGAAATTAAACGAGAATAGACGAAGTAGTTCAACAATTGAAGAAGAGTAAATTAGGGGGAGGAAAGTAATCAAAGAAAAACTTTTGGTAGAAAAGTGAAAGACTCGCTTAGAAAAAGGTTCAAACATCATAATCAACTTCACCAGCATAATGTTCAAGTTTGTCACTTTTACCACGACAAACTGATTGGCAAAATTTATCTTTTTTTAGCACAAAAAAATCCTCCTTTTTTTTCTTCTTGTCCTTTATATTCCATTGTTGAATAATTTCTTGTTTTTTTTCGTTGAGTGAACAGGTTAAATAGGTCCTAATTTTCAAAAGTAAATTATAATATTATTCCTCCGTTTTATTTTAGTTAACGTACGAGTATTTCTTTTAGAAACATTTGTCAATGCATACTTTCAATCATTGGTATCACTAAATACTTGTAATAAAAATTAAAAAGTTCGAGACGTAATTATATATATTTTTTTCTTAAACATATGTGAACATGCCTTAATTTAAAACGTATCAACTAAAAATAATTGGAGAAAATATATATATTCGGTAAAACATGATGTTACAAGCTTAAGATATAGATTCTAGAGGCATATATTATATAATGTGTGACATCAATTTGGACCAAACAGCAAAAAGGATACTCTTTAGATTAATTATAAAAACATTATAATATATATATGCACCACATAAAGATAAAGTTGAGTGCTACTGATTTTGTTATATTCCTATAGACTAAAAACTAAAAAGCATATAGTATAATACAACTGCATGAAAGAAAATAAAAATTGTAACTTTATATAGTGCTTTTAATATCTTTGATCAAAGTATATGTGCTTATTAACATGCTTAATAAGCGCATGCATGCTTTGATTTGGTGTGTTTCTCACTCCTTATGAACACATTCCAATCAAATTTAGACCATGCGCCTGTTCTTTCACTAATCACTATTATACGCTTTACTAAACTTATTATAGACATGAATAACTTATGGCCCGTACTCTTCAGCTTGATTTCAGTTCAGTTTAACTCAGTTCAGTCGAGCTTAGTTCCTAATTTCCTTCTCTTATAAACAGTTAAGTTTAGTTTAGTTCAGCTCACCTCAGTTCAGTTTATCAACAGACCCTTGATTAAGGATGGGGATGGAGTATTATACATAAAACGCAAGCATCGTGCCTAGGGTTACGGTGTCTCGTGATTCAAAATCAGTGTGTGTAAGACATATATCAATGCGATATATTATGGCACGTACCCTTGTAGTACACACGACTTTACTTGTTAGCAGGTTTGGTGTACTAAACATAAGCAAGTGTTAGCTTATTGGTAAGAAAAAGTTTCTTACCTACCAAGTTATGGTACTTAGAGGTAGAGATTTTCTTACCCTTCCCCCTACTCTCAAATATCTGGCTCGCAATTAGTGAACTAAAAACACCATGAGGTTTGTGATAGAGTATAACACATATTCTTGGACCTCAATCATCAGTTTAACCTTTTGGTTGAGTTAATCCTCTAACAGTTTGGTCAAGGTCAACCTTACCATTGTAGAATATAGTGGTTGAAAAGTCCACATATACTTTTTTTTATAATGTTTTATCAGATATCTAACGTTATGCTTTGCTTTTCTTCAATTCTTATCATAATAATTTTTGAACTCTTATTATCCTCAATGAGGTAAGGATAAAATAGTTTTGTAGTTTTGGTGTATGTTCTTTATGAAAATGGGCAATTTTGGTGAGATGAGCACACGATGGTTTAGACCTTCCCAAAAGGGAGAAATAAGCTCCAAGAACAATCATAAGATCTTGATCACATACTTCGTATTAAGTAACCCAGCAAAATGGTCATCCCCAAGCTCAATCGAAACAAGCTAGCTAGCACACTAAATCAAAGCGATTCTTAGATCGCAATTAAAAGATGCTACAATTACATCTATGTATTTCAATAACTATAATGCAGGCTAAAAAAATTTGGGGGGGGGGGGGGGGGGGGGAGGATCTATGAAGCCATCATTAGACGTGATCAACTCCATTGTGATTCCTCCTATTACAACAATCTCAAGCTTTTGGAGAATCTCCCAATAACACAATTGTTCGAGCTGATGGAACAACTCGAAGAAAAAATATTTGATCATATTCCAATGAATTAGCAAGGGCGGTGCTTACCAGAATTCAAGGGAGAGTCCCTAATATTTCTAATCTGAAGTGGGTGGGAGGACATATTAAGGACATGTCCATCAGATTTCTTCCTTCGTCTTCCTGGTTGAGATAGTCGTGATTGATATGATATGATGGCCATGTCGTTGAGGTCTAGCAATGGGATGAGGACCTTGACAATTTCATCCATTGAAGGACGGGATTTAGGGTCTCGGTTAAGGCAGCTATAAGACAACTGAGAGACCTTTTGCACACCTTTAATAGAATAGTTCAACTCCAAACGAGGATCAACTATTTGATATAGCTTCCTCTTGTCAGTTAGATATGGTCTAGCCCAAGTCACAAGATTCTGCTCACCACTAGGGCGTTTCTTGTCCATTGATCTCCTCCCGGTTAGGATCTCAAGTAGCACTACACCAAAGCTGTAAACGTCGCTCTTAGATGTCAAATGCCCTAAACAGAGAAATGAAAGCAAATTAGGATATAAACCTTGGTCCCTACTTTAATTCTTGTGCTCTTTTTTGTTTTTTCCCCTCATTTTAGGTTATAAAACTAGTAAATTACAAGAAATGCATACAAGGGTATGTCAGTTGCTGAGTCCTGTGTATCTATGAGCTAATTAGTCTATTGCTTTTAAGTTTTAACTGCGTTGAACCCTACTAGGTAGACCGTAGACATACAACTAATGGCTTAAACCCTTAAAACAATCCAAAGTCATTTGTAAACTTTTATACAAGGCAACTCTTAATTCCGGTGAACTCAAAGATTAGCAATTTGTATTCAATGTTACATGTATCTGTCGTTGTTAAGATGATCAATGCAGCATTACATATCAATTCAAATAGCAATGCAAAATACTTGAAAGTTAAGATACAAATGCAATAAAAAAACTAAATCAATCTATGAGCATTATCTCTGGTTATAGTATGTGTACCTGTCATCACGTATTCTGGTGCAGCATAACCATAAGTTCCCACCACTCTTGTAGAAACATGGGTGTTATCCCCCTGAGGCCCTGCTTTAGCAAGACCAAAATCTGAAAGCTTTGCATTGAACTCCTATAGAATGTAAAACTTTGAAGTTAGTGCTGTAGTGGTATGTATAGATCAACAGAGAAAATCAAGTTAATTTCTTAACAAAGTACAATACAATACCGTATCAAGCAAAATATTTGAGGTCTTAAAATCTCTATAAATGACAGGCTCCCCATTCCCATGAAGAAACGCCAATCCTTTAGCCGCACCAAGGGCTATCTTCATTCGACAGGGCCACGACAGAGGCATAGTTCCTTCAAAGAATGATAAATGCATAAACTATTAGATAAGTCAACCTATTAGTTAAGCAACTTCAGTTCAAATTTTAATTTAAAATACTAAGAACATACTATAATACAAGAAAGGTCAAAATCATGTTAGAATAACCTTAAAGTCAGCAGCAATTCAGCTAACAAGGTCAATTTACTCAACAAACACAAGGACATGACAATTGACATCCTAACAAAATTGCCTAATAATCATGTGTAAAACACCCAATAATTGAGAGAAAACATACTTCGAAAGAGATGGTTTTCGAGACTTCCACGAGTCATAAACTCGTACACAAGAAGTCTCTGATCATCCTCGCTACAATACCCAATAAGCTTAACAAGATTTGGATGATGGAGTTGCCCAAGAAAGTCAACTTCAGCCTACAATCAACATCAAACATACTGAATTAAGCACACTGCATAATACAAATCACTTTCAAAATGCACCCAACAAACCTCATTAAATCAACACTAACCACCCATTCTCTATGTCCTTGTAAACCATCAGGCTTCAGACTTTTGACAGCAACAGTAATCCCGGTCCCCGGTTTAGCAGGTGATGTGCTATTCTCTTCTATCCACCCCTTAAATACAAACCCGAAACCGCCCTCCCCAAGTATGCTATCAGGCCTAAAGTTCCCGGTGGCGGATTTTAGTTCCTGAAATGTAAACTGCAGGAGTTGGGGAGGGGGTTTGGTCTCTGAAGGTGGTGGATCAGGAGGCTCAATAGGAAGTTGAACATCATCATTTGGTACACACATTTCCCTATTACTAGCATTCAAATACCTGGTTTCAGCAGCTGCAATTCACAGTCACAGAAAAATTAAAAACAACTCTCAAACTACATTTTCATCAGATAATCATATACACTGCATTTATTGATAATCAAGGCAAAAATAAATGAAATTGATATTTCTACTTCAGTACAAAGATATCCAATTTCTTAAACTAGCAGAAAATGACTCACAAGACAGTAAATTTCACCATCATAATCATATCATATAATATGCATTTATTAAAAATCAGGCCAAAAAAGAAGTAAAATTGATCATTCTACTTCAGTACAAGATTACCCAATTTCAAAAAATAACTACAAATGACCCAAAGATAGTAAATTTAGGAATTTCCATAAATTGCACATAAATACAGTTATACTTTTATAAAGGGTGAAAATTGACACACCCCATTTCAAGACTACCACTTTAAACTAAATTCTGACTAATTTTGGGTATAAATTTTGGATCTTTTTTAATTTAAGCAGTTTGATGATCAAAATTGAGCAAAAACACTCAATCAAAAGAAAAGGGTAGTAAATTCTTCCCATGTTTAGAAATTTTGGAAAAAAAAAAAGTAATAAGAATATTAAGAAGAAGAAAGACAACAACTTTGCACAGAATTAAAGCAACTTCAAAAACCCAGAAACAGGAATATACCCAGAAATTCAATAAACCCAGTGATCATCAAAACACCCCAGAAAAATTTATTAAAAAATAAACACAATTAAGAAATTAATCCAAAAAAAAAAAAAAAAAAAAGACCTGCATCATAAACAAGGCTAGAACGAGGGATGGAATTAGCAGAGTTTTTCGAATTAGGAGAAGGTTTGCAAGAACTTGTAACATTTCTGCGCAAAACTGCCCAGCAACCACACTTCTTCTTCTTCTCCATTTTTATGCTTTAAATTAAATTCTTTTACTCTTTATTTTTTGGAGAATTTTTGGTCTGAAAAATTCTAATTGGATGTGACTTTCATGGGGTAGTTATGTATCAGTAAAATTGCAGGGGAAGAAAGAGGAGAGAGAAATAGAAAAAAGAGGGAAAAGGGAGTAATTGTATGAGAAAGAGAGATTAAAAAATGAAGGAAAAAAAAAAGAAGTTGTTGTTGTTTGTTGGTGTTGGAGATTGCAGGGTATCATCAATCATCACCATCAATCCATCATCACTTCATTTTGTTACTAAAACTTTATTTTAAAAGTGGGTTTAAAATATAGTGTGGGAGGTTATCGGAGATAAACTAGTTTTAAGCCCGTGTAATGATACGAGTATATGTAATACCAAGTATAAAAATATTACCATTATTTTTATACAGAAAATAAAGAGAGAGATGATATGTGATATGCAAATATTCCTAATATTGGTATAAATATTGTTTGCTTGAATTTTTGTTTTTATACGAGAAAATGGAAATGAAAAAATGAAAAAATATTGCTCGTTTAAGATATAAATAGGGAAGAAAAAAAACTAGTTAGGTAAAAATTAGAACATATTATGGTATAAATTGGTAGGATTGGTGCTCAACTGCTTAATAATTAATTATTAAGAAAGAGTAGTTCATATTATTGACAATTTGACATATTGAGTCATGCCTGGTATCGTGCTTTCACACCGATAATCTTGTCAATACGATGCAAAAACCTCTTCTTGTTGTGGAACCATATGAGACATACGAAGGACTTGTATATGATAACTTGAGTGGTCAAACCTGCATACCCCGTAGTCTCGTACCTTTGGTATAAAGCTAGCCAACTTTAGTAAACCCTTGTAATGAAGCCAATGGGACTAAACCCCTATGCCTCATCTTTTTACTTACAATCAGACGTTAAAAGTATTGTACGTGTTTAGAACGGTCCTTTTATGCTTGAAATTAGCTTTTGTTATATTGGTATTAATCTTTCTAAACTCATATTAGCCCTACCTATCACTCTAGCAGTTTGGCACTCCTAACTAAATGGTAAAGCCTACTAGCAGATGATGGATTTTAAGATCACACAAGGATAAAAGGCATAGAGAAAAAGGATTATGGTCAAATTTGGGATAAAGAGAGTCAGAAGCATATTTAGCCATAATTTAGTGCAATCCTATCTCATTGATTCCCCACCATCTTCAAATTTAATATATTTTGAATTGCATGCATAATATAGTACGATTTAGCTTTTATATACAATATCAAAAGTAAATGCATTCGATGTATGCTTTATTATATACGTAATATTTCCAAAAAAAAAAAAAAAAAAAAAATATATACTACGGAGTACTTTATATAGAGCATATTATATTATGTATGAATATTGAAAATATTAAATTAAAATTTAAAGAACGATAAAAAAAAAATGGTATTCTAATCCATCTCCATTTTTTTATAAGATGAAATGTTATGATCATTTGATAAACTTGATAGAAGGCTAATAATAATAAACACTATTTTGTTTGCCTTAGTAGTTATAGGCCTCTAGTATATTTTGTTAAAAGAAAAGACCTCTAGTATATTGTATATATTGCAATTGTACTAGTATTAAAATATGGATCGAGTGTGGGTTGATTAGTAGATTTAGCACTAAAACTAGAGAAGTCATTGACTCATTGGTCATACAAAATTACAACTTTACAATGTGATCAAGTAATCTACAACACGACTCATTTTAGGTCAACCAAATTACATTATTTATCCCTTCTTGATGGTTATCATTATATTTTACCTGAATTATTTTTCCCTTCTTGATGATTTGAACTTTTCTGAATTTAAGTGAATTAATTTAACCTTATTTTAGTTATAATTTAAACTTTGATAATAACCTAACTTATTTATCTTAATATGAACTTATCTAAATTTATTAAACTTAAAATAAATGAAAATAAGGTGATCAAAACAGACCCTATGTATGTACTTAAGACAAATTATAATGATGTACTGAGAGTTAGTTTTATTATTGTGTATTTTCAACATCAATTATTTACAAATTTTATTTGTTCATAGTTAAAATATTGACAAACATTTATTATTTAAAAATAATTTAAATGTATTTGATTCTAACTATATTTTTTAGCTGCTCTTATTATTAATCTACAATTTCTTTATAAATAAATTAAAGTCAAGAAAATAAATTAAATGTGTCATGCAAACCATACTCCCATTAAATGGAGGCAAATAAATAGCCCATATCTTCTTTCATTTCTTTTTACAGTCACATATTTGCACATGCTCTTATGATCTAAACATTTAATATGAACAATAGGTGGATTGGTGGAAGATCATATAATATGCGGAGTAAGATTATTTTGGCTCGTTAATTAGGTGTCTAATGCACTTATTCAATGGATAAAAAAAGAAAAAAAAAAACACTTATGTAAATTAGTTAAGTTGTATGGACTGTTAAATCAGCAGGGTAATTGAAAAAGATGGAATTTTTGTTTATCATTTTACACAAGGATTTGCGACTAATTGTTAGTACTTTATTAGGTGTAATTCCCGTTTTAATTTAATATAAACTACCTCCTATAATTTTTAAATTTTTTTTTTTTTTTATAGAGGCGTCATATATATTATTTTTATCTAATATTGGACAAACTATTCTCCATAATTTATACTATCCTTGTCTATTATATTTAAGCTAAGTCTTAGATCCGATTAAAAGTGGACATTTTGAGAATATCATTCATAGGTTTCAAAGAAAAATTGTAACTAGAGACTAGACTACACAAATTATTAGTATTTGCATAAAATCAACAAGGACATTATAGACATTTTTGGTCTAAAAAAATCAAAGACCTTTTGCCTTTCAACTTGACTAGATAGTCCTTTGCTAGAAAAGAGTACGTGATACCATTTGCCCCCACTAAGTTTGTAGGCCCTTCTCACATGGGCTCTCACCATTTATGCAAAAAGGAGAGTAAAAAGGGCTTTGATAGATTTACTTAGATGATGAGTAGTTAGAATTTGTGTTGAATCACTTGCAAATTAAGCTATCTACCCTAGGAAAAAAATTAAATAAAAACAATGTCATACAAAAAAAACATCATTGTTCTTGATTTAATCATTTAGGGGTCGTTTGGTTGGAATGGGGTGAACGAAATGGAATGAGAGGGAAAGAAAGAGAATGGAATGAAAATCCCTCAAATTTCCTATGTTGTTTGTTTTAAAAAACAAAGGGAATCAAGCTACCAGTCCCACCACCATACCACCACCACACAACAACATATCTCCTTCACTTTCTACCTTTTCCAACCACATCTAGCCACCCCACCTTACGCCGCACCTCCCCCACCACCACACCACTTCGTCGCCTATTCCAGGCCCTCGCCGCCCCTCCCCTCGATAGTGGAGGGATGGGCGGACGGCGGTTTTACGGGGATAGGGAGGGGTTTCTAGGGTTTTCAGAGAAAGGGGGAGTTTTGCGGGAGGAGGGGAGGGGCGGCGAGGGCCTGGGGATAGGCGGCCAGGGTCAGGTAGTGCGGTGGTTGGGTTTTTCGGTGGTGTGGGTAGGTAGGAAGGTGGTGATGTGGTGGCGGCTAGGGAATAGGAATTGGAAATACCTAGGGGGTGGGGAATCAACTTGGAGGAATGGAGGGGGTAAAGGAAATGGTAAAAAGCGGCTAACAAACAGCAACAAAGGGAATCAAGGTGGTTGATTACCTTTCCCTTTTGATGAATACTCCCAATCAAACGGCCCCTTAGATGTAAAGGGAGAAAAAGTTCATTATCTATGCCTATTATGTATTTGTAGAGTATTTACTAATTAGAATAAATACAATTAATAAAGGTAAGCAGTTATAGTAAGAATTAGGTAAACGCCCAATTGAATACATATTTAGTTTACTAATATGGCTTTGACTTATTTTCCCAATGTGCAATATCGAACATGGCTTGGAGTGTCACAAATCACAATGGATAAGAATCATAAGATCATAAGATACTTGATTTTGTCAATAATTGAGAAAAGTTACCAATTTGATCCCGTAAAGTTTTGTTTGGTTCTAACTCCTCTATTAAAAAATTTCTCATTTATGATTATACATTGATCGAACATTTTAGTATATATATGCTTATCTAAGGTAAGGCAATATAGGTTTTTTTTTTTTTTTTTTTTTTTTTTTTTTTTTTTTTTTTTTTGAATAGTTAGTGCTTTATTAATCAATTTTCAAAGCTAAACAATTCGAAATAACATACAGGAAAAGCTCACAAGGACAATACAGGAAAAGCTCACAAGGACAATGGGTTTCCCAAACTTGTTCTATACCAAAAGACACTAACTTTGCAAGGTGGTGAGCAACAAAGTTACCATCGCGTTTTATATGAGACCAACTAATAAAATTAAAGTGTAAACTAGTAAAAAGGATGTCATTTAGAATTTTATCCAAATCGGTGAAGAAAGTAGAAGCAGACTCAAGCCTTGAAACAATGACCTAACAATCTGACTCCACAATAACCTGCTTTAACCCATATCGGCCTCCCTCACATCAAGCCTAATGGCCATGCCCTCTGCTACATTTGGTGGCCAACAACTTGTAACCTCCTAAGGTAGTGCAACCTTAAGAAAGATAAAAATTGTCATTAAACGCATTTTCTAAAATGGTACGTACAAGTTTGGAAATTTATGACAAAAATGTGCATTAATTGCTGATCTGATGTACTTAACGGTTAATTAGTTTAATATTTCAAGTTTTTAGCTTCTTATGTGCAACTCAATTAAGCTATTTCGTTTATCCATGAAATTTTATGACCTTATGTTATCAATACTTTACAAATGAAATTTTTTAATGAATGAACTAATGGTTAATGCACTCAACTTAAAAAGTGGATTATGAATAGAACTCGATAAATTCATGCTATGATGCGCTTCACGTAGATCTAAACCATTTACCATATATGACTCTTATCACTTATGAAGTATTTTGTTTAACACAAAACCATTGAACACTAAAATCTATAAAGCTAGCTTGTAGACTTCGATATGTGATAGATTCAATCAAAGAACTCACCTCTCACCTCAAGACTTATGAGGTAATACATAGTGATTCTTACTCAATTCGTTCACGCATCTATTATTTCTCATAATATAAGCCTCAACGGAAAAAAAAACACCAAACTCTACACATAATGAGCCAAGAAAAGGGGATGCAGTGTGAGATTCGTGCCTTTTTCATAACTGCAACTCATGTGCAACACAACCTTCTTGTCTTTACTGTCAGATCATATTATGCCTCTCATGCCATGACAAGTTTTTTTTCGTATTATATATAACCGATCCTTGTGCCAGCCCAACCCTTCTTGTTTTTACTGTCTGAATATATCATGCCTCTCATGTCATGACAAGTCTTTTTCATGTTATATATAACCGACCCTTGTACTAGCCCGATCCATATCCGAAAACAACCATCTCTATCTACAAAGAAGCTCAAAGTGGAAATTCTTACTCCATCATCACCAATTCACCACACTAACTCAACACGTCATTACTTGCAGAAATCTCATCTCAAGATAAAATAAAATTTGTCCATTTTCTATCACCATTTTTTTAATTTAGGGAGAATCTTTTTCCACCATTTTCTTCACTTTCACTTTTTAATCACACCATCTTTCTTTGCACCAACCAAACGCGGCGTTATCTCATTGCTTCTCCCAAAATAAGAGAGATAAAATTAAATTTTAATCAATCTTATATTTTGAACAACAACATCAACAAATGGTTGAAGCTAAAAACCTAATTTCGCCCCAAATTTCTCCTTCAATTTTCGATTTTTCCCTTAATTTGACTTGAAATCTTGAGCTTTAATCGCCAGAAATTTGGAGGAATTTGGGCGAATAATCGATAATTTGGGGATAATTTTAATTTGTGTTTGATTGTCGATAGTATTAGGGTTTTTTTGCCACAACATGTCTGCAATAGTGTGTGGGAAGAGATCGTCAATTTTCGAGGAAATTCCATCGCCATCTTCGAAGCGAATTCGGTTTTCTTCTTCTTCTTCTTCTTCTCCGGTTCGATTTTCTGGTTCGCCATTATTCTTGATTGATCATCTCATCGCCATTTTTCCTCATATGGACATGAAGGTTTCTTTTTCTTTCTCTCTTCTTTGATTTTGCTATTAATTTTCTCTATTTTGTAATATACTTTATTTTATTTAATTTTATTGAATTGAATTGAATTGATAGTTTATTTGATCTTTGATCTTAATTAAATAAATTAATATTGGGTTCATTTTATATTGTATAGATTAAGGGGGCGTTTGGTTCAAACAATGGTATGGGTTTGGAATGAGGAATGAAACCTGGGTGGTATGGGGTTGGAACTTGATACTTGATTTCATGTGTTTGGTTTTTATCTAGGAATGATGGTTTTCCTTTTAATTTTAAACCTAAAGGTATGGGTATGAGCCATACCCACCTCCTCCCTTGGGTTTCAAAAACCCATACCTTGGGGGTTTGAGGTATGGGTTTGAAAAATGAAATTTCAAGAAACAAACACAAGGTATGGGTTTTGGTCATTCCAAACCCATACCTTATACCTAATATGCTTGAACCAAACACCCCCTAAGTAGTATGTAGTATAAAATGACTTATGTAATGTTTTAGCGACATGTCTGAAGTAGTGAAGTAAAGTTAAATGTGGCATTGAAATTGTTGGATGGTTTTAATTTAATTAGCGATATGACTTGTGTAATGTTTTAGCTATATTCTTGCTTAATTCGATCTCGGTCATCATTGTTGAAGCTCGCCGAAATATAATTAGTGGTTTTATTGTAATTCATCGATTGACTTGATATCATTTGGCCTTTGATGGTATACGAGTAATTGTTAATTCTATATAGGAATATTGGTTGAAAGTTTTATTGATGCACCTTGTGGATACTTGTTTCTCTAGAA
The DNA here is from genome assembly GCF_948465745.1 of Chenopodium album. NCBI lineage: Eukaryota > Viridiplantae > Streptophyta > Magnoliopsida > Caryophyllales > Amaranthaceae > Chenopodium > Chenopodium album. The sequence goes on from NC_137857.1 coordinate 4,605,953, forward strand.
CTCATAAAACATGGTTAAACATAAATCACATTCGCAAGGATGATGATGTTTTCAGGAATTTTGTGTAAACTTTCTACTTAATCAGTTCTCTTTAAACTTCACAAGCTGTTAATATTCTAGGTGTTTGATATTCCTTTGATATTTCTTTGATATTTAATGGACCAATGATTTTGGAGAGGGTATATTTTTTAATGATAAAGTCAAATCTGTATTTAGGAAGGGATAAGCCTTTGAAAGTGTGTATTTCTTGTTGATTGTAATATGAAGTTCTTGGTATTAGGGAGGTTGTGTAGGACTGTCGGGTAGATGGGTACTAACATTGAAAATTACGGAGTAGTAAAAGTGGTATCACGCTTGCCAATGTACAATTTAAACTATTAATATTTTTGGTTGCGTTTTGGTAAAATCTATAGAAAAACATATATTAATAAAGTACAAATTGAGACGAATACAACAAGACCACATAGCTACATGTTTTTCCCCGTATAAATCACAATTTGATACGTTAAAAGAGAGTATGAATAGTGCCAAAATCATAATGTTGCAAGTAAAATGGAGTGGAAGAAGTATGCTTTTTAGGATGATAACCCTACAGAAATTAGCTGTTGTTTCTTTTAGAAGGAAATAATCTTTTTTTATGGATCAAATCATTTTTTTCTTATAATGGACAATCCTTTTTGTGGCCGTATCTCCATGGTATTGGATGGCTTGATTATATCCTGTAAGTTGATAGAGTCTTCATCTCCATCCTAGGATAGTTGAGGGAAGGGGGTATTGATTACTGGAGAACATCATGATTAGCAGCACAATGTCATCACTTAACGTTCCGAAGCATTCCCATGGGGTATTATATCTATCTTCTGATGTAAAATAGTTTGATTTAATTCTTTTTCTTAATAATTTCTTTATTTTGCTTAATAATTGAAGATTAGGTCACCGTTTTTGGAGATCTAATCTTCAATTATTACCAATCCTTTACTCGACTCCGGGTAGTGATCTAGGGGAGTATTGTGTGTCGATCTGATTCGGTACAGGATGCAACCTGTAAATGGTTCAGGCTAGGGATTAGGGATCCATTCCTTCGTCTCCTTATCTCATCACAAAAAGGTGGCCAATTTCCTATCCAGAGGAAGGATTTTCATTAATTTGTAATTTGTTGGGGTAAATGATCAAATTAAGAGAATTTATCTTGGGTGGTTTTTACCCTCTATGTTCAGTTGACCATGTGACCTAGATGGTTTTGTTGAGTTGCCTGGAAAGTTGCTGGCTGCGGGTGTTGGGGGTTTTGTGGGGGGGGGGGGGGGGGGGGAGGGGGGCTATGTGGTAGCTGTTGTAAAATAAAGCTTGCATTTATCTATAATTGTTTGCATCTTGTTCCTTGGGATGAAACCTGAATTTTTTATTCTAATATCTTATTCATTATTTGACCTTTCCAAATCTCAGCGACCCTTTCAGGCCTCATGTGAAGCATTCCAATTGTATTTTACAGTTAGCTGTGAGGGTGATTCTTTATATTTTTGAGAGAAGAGGAACATGTTTGACAATCAGTTTTGTGGTTATGTCTCCTTGGTTTTGAATGGCTGCATTTTATTCTCAATTTTGATGCTTCATTAGATGATTCATCGTCTTTGTTTAAGAATTTTTTTAACAGAGGATTTAGAGTTATGGCAAACATTATGATGAGCTGCAAAATGTTGTCAGTTTTAATTATAAAAGTTTCATTCGGTATTGGACCTCCCATTTGATTTAAAATATTGTGCCTCTGAGGTCTGATATCTGCTGTTTCTACTTTCAGTGCTTTTCTTTTTGTCGCTGCTATGTGTCACCTTTTTCTGATGTCTTTGAAGATTTGAGATCTTCACTTCTGGCTATCTATATTTCTAAATATCTGTTAAAATATTATTATATGAATAATATTGTTATTTAATTTCACTTATGTGAATGTTGCTGCAGCTTATTGAACAAGCACTTGAGAACAGTGGACACGATTTGGACTTGGCAATCAAAAGTTTGAATGACCTCCGATTAGGATCTGCTGAAAATTTTCCGGGTACCACCACTACTTCAGACACCCATTCACAACCAAACAATAAGCCACAAGGTAGGCATGGTATAATTGCTAGGATTTTTCTTTATTTGGTGCTATTATAATGATGCTGTATATCTTTTGATTTATGCAAAATCTTAAACATATTGCTCTGGTAGTTTTACCTTGTAGATTTAGTTTTTGAGCTTTCCTTCAGTTGCCCTGTTGGTAAGTTCTTTTGGTGATTTGTTTTAGTTCTTCAGCAGCCATTTGCTTTTTTAGTAGTGCTCATAATGATTGACCAGTTTAAGAAATCCTAGCTGTTCAGTTAGTAAAAGTTGCCAACATATGACAGTGCTTAGATTGTTGGCCAACAAATTGTTCAAATCTCCAAAATTCACCGGCTTTTGTTAGTCCTGTAATAACATTATTTGTTTTTTACTTTTTATAAAAAAAATAAAATGCTTTAAAAAATAGAGCAACTGAATCAACCATCAACATTTTTCTGCTGGTCTCTCATCTCTTTACTATCTCCTTGGCTGTTTCATGTCTTCGAATTTACCTCATATGGAGCACCTAGTCATGCATTAATGTTTTGAACACAAATTGTGTGCCCTTTTACCTAACGTGCTTGCAGATCTTGGGTATGCATTACAAACCCAGTCAAAGTAATCAGATTTTAGTTATAAACATAAGCATTTGAAGCCAGATTATCAGTTAGTAATATTTTCCACATTGACTTTCTTTGAGTACATTAGAAAATGTAGTAATAAAGAGTTTTGACCAGCTTTTGGTTAACATGGGAAAGTAGTTATGTACTTCATCTGTTTATTTTCTTTTATCTGTTCCTCAAATTGCATTTCAAGGAGCTATTAATCAAGTAAAATAGAACGGAAGAAAGTATTATCCTGTCTCAAAGATAAATGGGAAATGAAGAACTATGATATTATGATGTCTGTGTCAAATGTAAAAGGGAGCCTAGAATCTTCTACTTGGATCCTTTTGAGTTATCTTTTCTTTACATTACTACTGATAACCCTCCTCTAAGGCAAGTCTTTCACCATCACGTCCATCAGTATCTTGTAATCGGCATGTGATATTAAATCATACCTATACATTTCGAGGGGGACAATTGCGACACTTGGGGGGGGGGGGGGGGGGTTGTTATAGTTTGTTCTCCATCACTCTGCAAATCATATGCAGTGTTTTTAGCTGTTGAACAAACGTGGGCGCTTATTCCTCTCCCTTATTCTCTATTTCCTCTTATCCAAACAAAGTTTAAGTCTAATGCGACATGCCGACAAGGCATTCGGAAAATTTTCCTTGTGGCTTAGGGAGGTCCAGATATACACAGCCTTTCCTCTAACTAATAGGAGACTAATAAGGGGTAGTTGTATCTGAAAGTTCTGCACCTTTTACCTTGAACAGGGATGCAATAATTATATATACTGTATATATATATATTTCCTTTTGGGTGAATTACATACCTGTATGACCCCTTTTTTCCTAGGTTTGGTTTATCAAGACTATTGGAATTATTTGGTGCTTTGGTCCCTAGTTTTCTTGTTTGGAATTAAATTGGACTGAAACCTTGATGTACTAAAAAAAATCAAGATCAGGAATGATTTCATATAATCTGGATTTATGTTTTAGAAAGAAGTTTTGTACTAATTAGTTTCATAGAGACCCTGGACTTGTCTAGCTGTCTTTGAGTTTTGACGGATTTTGTTTTTTTCTGATGGGGTATATTGTTTATACTAGTTAATAGTTCAACTGCTTTTTTTTCTTCTCTTGTTATCAACTTTCTATGGGAATTGCTCAACAAAAGGGGAAAATAGTTCTTTTGGGTGAATGGTATCCACTAAAGAAAGATTTAAGCTACACAAATTTTGATCCATATTATACTTGCGATTTTACAACTGAATTGTTTCTCCTGTTCATTTTGTTTTTGTAGTACATGGTGATGAAGGTGGATCCACTAAAGACTCGTTAGTATCCGAAAATTTCCCGAAGGATGGTGCTGAGTGGGTGGAGCTTTTTGTAAGAGAAATGGCCTCTGCTTCTGATGTAGAGGATGCAAGAAATCGTGCCTCAAGAGCTCTTGAAGCTTTTGAGAAAACTATATGTACTCATGTGAAAGCAGATGCCGCACAAAATTTTCAGAAGGTATTTATTTGATGTCCATAAACTTTAAAAGTCGGAAGGCTTGTCAATTGTCATAGACTCGTACTTATTGGAATTAAATGATGAAATTGTTAGATTGCTGTCATTTGCACCTTGTTTCTTTCATCTCTCCCTTTAACTTCTAGTATCTGTCAAGCGCTTGATTTTTCTATACAGCGCAAAGGGCAATACCCTTCCCCTTCTCAAAAAAAGGGGAGAAAAATTGAAGGGTGGAGAGGTTGTTAGCTGTAATTGTGCCATACTTATATATTATGATACCTTCAGGAGAATTCAATGCTGAAAGAACAAGTTCAAGCTCTACTTCAGGAAAATGGAATTCTTAAACGTGCTGTGTCTATTCAACATGAACGTCAAAAAGAGTTTGAAGCCAAGTCACAAGAAGTGCAGCAACTTAAGCAGCTTCTGTCCCAGTGCCAAGAACATATAAGAACACTGGAGGTTAGCCTCAGAACTTTTTTCATTTGGAATTATTTTAGAATTTTCTTCACCATGAGTGCCGAATACCATTTAATATGGAGTCATTTAAGAGAATTATGTTAGTACCAAATTTATCTTTCATTATGTAGATTTCTACATCTCCTCCTTTCTTCTATCCTCATTTTTCCTCTAACTTTATAGAAAGTGGGTCTATTCTGTTGGAACTTGGAATGCTTTGAAACAGAAATATGGGTGGTTGGCCTCTTATACATGGACAGAAATATTTTATGCCTTTATATTATTTTCCAAACTTCCGAAGTATTGAATGCAATTTAAAAGCTTATGTTGCCCTTGGACATAATCCACCCAGTCATACTTTGCTATGTGTACTATGCTATAGTCCTCTGAATCCTTCTCTAATTAACACAGTGGTATGAGCTACACTTTATTTAAAATAAACTATGTATGGTAGGTGAAATGAGATTTTGGGAGTGAGGAACCCTCACTCTATTTATTTACTACGTCTCCTAGAAACAAGGGTCTAGCGTAAACTGGTACATAAAAATAAAAATAGGGAAGAGAAAATGACGAGAGAGGGGGGGGGGGGGGGGGGAGAGTACGTTTGCAAGAATAATTGGAGAGGAAGGTGGGAATCAGAATACAATTTGTCTGATATGTGTACATCGGCTGAACTCTGAATTTGTCTTTCTTTGAATTCAAGAATTGGGATCAAGAATAAATGTTGATCTGTTGGTTGCAAACTCCTCATCTTGCTTGCAACTACACCCACTAACACTGGATTGTCATTGGAGACTGTTCCCTGCTTTCTAGTTGGAGAATTTTCCAACACCATAGCAGCTTTCCAAGATAAATAATTCCAACACTAGCTACTGGCTGAACCGCTGAAGAGTGAGCCTTAAACAATTTCTGAATAGTCTGAAACTCTGAACTATCACTTCACTATATTTACATATCTGCTCCTCTACACAACACACACAAGGGACCTTGATATTTCATTCTTTTCCTCTTAACAGAACACACACACACACACACACACACACACACACACACACACACACACCCCTCCTCCTCCTCCTCCTCCTCCTCCCTCACAAACACACTCACAAACGTTGATGTACTTACCCAAGGGGCTTTTGATGTTCCTAATAAAGATGTCTATATTGTTTTGGTTCAATTAGTTGAACTGTCAGGCCTTGGCTTTATTTTATTTTTTTTTCCTTTTGAGGCAAGACTTTATTTTTTATTTGACTTAAATTCTCCCTCTGTAAAATTCTTGTTTCAATCTTTTTGTATAGTTCAAGTCTTGGGAGATTGATCAATCTTCTTCTGTTGAGCTTATCCACATGATTATACAAATAATGTTGTGTTTATTGCACAATTCGATTCTTTTTCCATAATTAGGGAGTTTAGTTAAACTTTTTGATAATCTTGTTGTACTTCTGTATACTGATAGTCAAAGCCAATGTGCTGTCTTGATCAGGTTAACAACTATGCTTTGGCGATGCACTTGAAGCAGGCTGAAGCAAATAATTCTATACCTGGTCGTTTCAATCCTGATATTTTCTAAGAATATGGCATTGAATGCACATTGTAACTTAAATGTATCGTCTTTGCAATCTTTAGCTCCTTTTGGTTGAAGCATGCGGTCTTGACTGTTTTCAGATGTAGGTTTAATTTAACTGCTCTTTGAACCACATATTGGTACTTTGTATTAGAATATTTGATCGCATGAAACCCACATTACAAATTTACAATGACTTGTACAAATTGTGTTGCATTTTTGGTACTACATGTTATATTGGAGTACTTATATTGTTTTTTTTTTTTTTTTTTTTCCTTTTATTGATGAAATATACTTATATTGTTTGGATCTTGTATTAGGTGCAATATTATACTAAACACTTTATATACAGTATATTATAGCTTCCAAAACTTATAGCCCGTTGTATAAAAGGTTTTTTTTTTTTTTTTTTTTTTTTTTTTGATGAGTTCTAATACTCGTACGAAGTAGGATAGAATAAAAATGCAGAAGTGGCACATGCTCACTAGATAAAAAGATTGAATCTCAGAAACATATGAAACCAAGCCAAGGTGTAAATCAATCGATGGAAAAATGTTATTGAAAGAGATTAGAATTACAATGTTATTGAAAGTCATCGTTTGTATCTTTGTGGCACAACATTAGGGTATTGGTGGTTTTGAGTAAACAAGGCTCGTGAAAATCAAAAGGCCCTGTTGGGCTGAGGTACACGCATGTCAACTCAGGGCCTGTTCTGATTTACTGAGCTGAACTGAATTGCATACGTATTTTATGAGAGCAGAAAATTAAAATTTGAACAGAACTTAAGCTGAAGTAAACAAACCCTCAATCCAGATTAGTGAATAAGCTAAGGGAATTTCTAAACCAAGGAATACTCGGGCACCTTAATTTGGTCCAGCAAACTTATACTCCGTGGTTGTATTAAGTAAGTCTTTTTGGTTTACTAAGGGCCTGTTCTCTTACGTTGAAATTCAGTTCAGTTCAGTTCAGCTGAGTTCAGTTCAGTTCAGTTCAGCTCAATTTAGTTCAGTTCAGCTCCTAATTTCCTTCTCTTATAAAATATTCATTTCAGTTCAGTTCAGTTCAGTTCAGTTCAGCTGAGTTCAGTTCAGTTCAGTTCAGTTCAGCTGAGTTCAGTCAATGAGAACAGGCCCTAAGTTTTGCTTGATCTTCAGAGAATGATTTGACTTCATATTTGTTGTGAACATGTTGAACAATGCCCCAAGGTTGGAGTATATTTCTATTACTTGCTGAGTTGCTGATGATTGTTGTTAAAACAAGCTTGGTAAATATTGAGGGTGATACTACCCCTTTCACTTTTTAGTGTTTATTATACATAACATATAAGGTTATCATTTTTCGTAATTAAAAACATGCTTAAAGTCACCCCTGAAATATCTTGAAGTTACTCCAATATGGGGCTATTAAACAATTAAATTACTTACATTTGAAATACACTAGAGGTTTTGGAGAAATATTAACCCTAACAACTTCTTTGACCAAGTCTACGAACTCAAACTTTACAAAATCTTATCCACAATTCACAAACATTCATAAGGTCAATGTTTCATGTACTTAACAATGCAATAAAGCTAAAAGCTAAAACCTAGAATTAGCTAATTATATAACATGCACAACCTTTGAAGATTTAGTGTTACAACAAGATTTCATCATAATCTTGAACTCATCAAAATTAACCATACCATCACCATCAACATCTACCTTCTTAATCATCTCTTTACAATCTTCTTCTATATAATTTCCTTCTTTTAACCCTAATGAAGATAAAACTAACCCTAATTCTTCCTTTGTAATTAATCCATCATTATTTCCATCAAACACATTAAAAGCTTCCTTTAAATCTTCTTCATCTTCATAATCAAAATCATTAACCTTGTTTTCTTCTTCATTTGTCTTCTTCTTCTTTCCCTTAACCAACTCATAATACAACTCTCTAAACTCACCAAGATCAACTAACCCATCTTTGTTAGAATCCAACTTTTCAACCATTTCTTCTACATATTTTGTTGGCACTATCATTCCCATGTTGTTAAGTGACTCTTTGAGTTCCTCTTTTGTTATAAACCCGTCTCCATTCTTGTCAAACGTGTCGAAAACTCGCTTTAGATCATCATCATCCTCCTTGTTCATCACCATGTTGTCACTTGTATTCTCTTTAGGAGAAGAAATAGGTTGCAAGGGAGAAGTAGAGGAAGATAAGAAGGCTTTTTTGACGTGTAACAAAAAATTCTTAGTAGAGTTGTGAAAATTAAGGCTTATTAAACTACTAATGAAGATAATTGATAATACTAATATGAGTATTGGTACAATCATTTTTTTTTTTTTTTTGAAAAAGATTTTGTTAGATGAATAGCAAAACAAAGAGAAACAAAGAGGATGAATATATATACAGAAATTTGGAGAATTTTGTAAGGATATTTTTTTTTAACCAAGTAAATTATTTGACACTTTATGTTACTATAATACACAAGTAATTAAAGTGAAGGCACTACAAATTACGCGTTTGGTACGTGGACTTTTCGATGCCCTACAAACCGCGTTAGATATAAATATAATAATAGTAAATGACTGCTTTCTTTAGGCATGGCTTTCAAATACATGTGATATCAAAGTAATTGATGCTCATTGGGTCTACTATCTAAAATATCATATCTTATCCTATAACAAAATATAAATTTCTTTACAAAAAATAGCTTCTTTTTATAATGTAAATTTGTGGATAGTGTTATCATATGTTGCCTTTTTTTTATATAGATTAAGGATTGTTTTTGGCTTATTTGATGATTAAATGAGCAATACTCCGTAACTATCTTTTAATTATTAAAATAAGTAAAATATAGCTTAGGTGCACCGTAAAACTGATGTATTATTCTCTTGTGTAAACAAATTTTGGCACGCCCAGTGGGACTATCTCTGCCTCTCATCTCTGTTTCCGTACGTTCAAAAAAAAATTGAAATGGCCTCAAAGAACACTGTCGCCGAAAGGACCTCTGCTACAGCTCAACAAAGGGCTGCTGAGTTGGCTGAAATGCTTAACAGCCAAACTGATGAGGGCATCGTTACTAGAGGGATGAAGCAAGCTGTTGTTGACTCTGCCGCAAGAAGCTTGTGTGCCGCGTCAGTCCCTACCAAAGCACGAAAAAGTCGCGCTCATCGTGCTGTTTCTGTGAGGTCTGTCACGTCCTCCACTCACGAACCATATGAGAGTCTTGTGTTTGGTTCGTTCAGGCCTATCACCTACACAAACTCATCCTTTGATCACTCTGATGAAGGACATGACAATGAGTTTAGTGTGAGCTCACCTGAGCCTACTTTTGTTGCTGTTATGGTGACGAATACTAAGACGGTCAAACAACAACTAGCTGAAATGAGCAGTATCCTTGAACAACTGAAGAAGGATGGGGAGGAAAAAGATGCTCAAATCAAACAGCAAAATGAACAGATTGCTGCTTTGACAAAAAAGCTTGAAAAACGATCGATGGAGACTGAAAGCGATGACAGTTCGGATAGTAGTATTAAATCAAAGGAATTAAAGCCAAATGGATCAAACAATTTAATCACTGTCGAACAAGTTCAAGCTATGATAGCCAATGCTGTCAAGAGCCAACTTGGAGGGGGAGGTTCGTACAATAGCCGACGTTATGTGAAGCCTTACACTAGGAGAATAGATGAGCTGAAAATGCCATTCGGATACCAACCTCCAAAATTTCAACTCTTTGATGGAAAGGGTAATCCAAAACAACATGTTGCACACTTCATAGAGACGTGCAGCAATGGTGGTACCAGGGGTGACTTGCTTGTTAAGCAATTCGTTCGTTCTCTTAAGGGAACCGCTTTTGACTGGTACACCAACTTAGAGGCTGAGTCCATTGACAGTTGGGATCAAATGGAAATGGAATTTTTGGGGCGATTCTTCAGCACTGAGCGCGTTGTTAGCATGACTGAGCTAACTCAAACTGCACAATGGGATGAAGAGCCAGTCATTGATTACATCAACCGCTGGCGCGCTCTAAGTTTGGAATGTAAAGATCGGCTGACTGAAACCTCTGCCATAGAGATGTGCATCAACGGGATGAGTTGGGAACTACATTACATCCTAAAGGGGATCAAACCAGGATCTTTTCAAGAGTTGGCGACGAGAGCTCATGACATGGAACTCTCTATTGCCTACAACAAGAAGAAGAAGGGGCTTTCTTTGGAAGCCAAGAAAGAAAAGAAGGAGTATTACAAAAATGACAAGTCCTCCAAAAGTTCAACTAAGGAGACGTTGTCTGTGACTACTTCTTCTGCACCCATCAAAATTTCGGGTAAGAAGAAAGAAGAAAGTAAGGGTTTATCTTCGAGATTTGTCAAGAAAGATAAACCCACTTTGAAAGAGCTTCAAGCTAAGAAGTACCCTTTCCCAGACTCTGACTTGTCTGGCATGCTAGACAAATTGCTTGAAAACAAAATCATTGAGTTGCCTGAGTCAAAGCGACCTGAGCAAATGAATAAGACATCCGATCCCAATTATTGTCCGTATCATAGGTTGATTAGTCATCCTATTGAAAAGTGTATAACACTTAAGGAGAAAATTATGCAATTGGCAAAGGATGGAACAATTGAGCTAGATGTCGACGAGCCAGTGACATCAAATCATGCCTCAGTAGCTACTGAACCATCATTTCAGGCTCAAACTTTGCAGTTTGGAAGTTTGGTGCCAGTAATTATACTTGTGGAGAGTTAACCCATTCGACATGAAGTCTCGTCCCAGGTTGAACACCAAACACATGTTAACGCCCAAGATGAAGATGATGACGAAGGGTGGACATTGGTGACAAGGAGAAGGCCAAGAAAACATGTGCATGCTCCAAAACCACAACCTTCATATCGTAGAAAAAAGCAGCAAAAGAAGAGAAAGCCCAAGAATTCAAAGGGTAAAAAGAAAGAAAAAGGGGCCAGCAAGCAAAAGGTCCTCCCTATAGATTTGCTTGAGCAAGAGCCGTTGTCTCCCATAACTTTGGAGGAATATTTCCCGGAAGACTACTTTACTGTGGTTACGGCGAATATGGTTTCCTTTGTGGAAAGTGAGGAGGAACAAGTTGATAATGAAACATCAACAAAATCAGCTGTACAACAATCTGAGGTGGTAGTAAACCCAAAAATATCTACTGTCTTGGATGCTCTTCCTTCACGTATGGGATGGAGGCAAATTTTTCATTTGCCTAAAGAGATGTGTCAACAGTTATCGCTTGCACTTCAACACCCAGAGTTGTATGCCGATAAGGTGAAAAATGCTGGAGAACCTGCAGAGGACGACACAAAATGTGTGTCATGCAACGCAGCCTTAGCTTTCACAGATGATGACTTGTTGATGGGGTCAAAACCCCACAATAGACCTTTGTTTGTGTCAGGGTATATCCGCGAACAAAAAGTGAGTCGCATTTTAGTTGATGGTGGATCCGCTGTCAACATCATGCCAAAATCCACTATGACAGAGTTAGGAATCAAGATGGATGAACTATCTAACAGTCGCATAGTGATCCAAGGATTTAACCTTGACAGTCAGCGTGCAATAGGCATAATACGCCTAGAACTCACAATGGGAGAGTTAACTTCATCGACTCTCTTTCATGTGATTGACACCAAGACATCATACAAAATGTTGCTAGGACGCCCTTAGTTGCATGAGAATGGTGTTGTTGCATCGACCCTCCATCAATGTCTCAAGTACTATCGTGGGGGGGAAAAGAAGATAAATGGGGATGTCAAACCCTTTAGCAAAGCAGATTCTTACTTAGCTGACGCCAAGTTTTTTGAGGAAGAGGAGGCGTCAAGTGAGATACTACCTTCGCAAGTCCTTTCAACGGGAAAAAGAGAAGTTAAAGAGAGCATTGCTTTAGCTACAAATGTCGAAAAGACATCTCATGTTGAAGAGAAGCCTCAACAAAAGGTAGAAGTGGAGGAAAAGAGTGACTCTCAGCTTGTCATAAAAGAAAAGCCAAAGTTGACAACTCCTATTTTGCGATACATCCCAAAATCATGTCGCAAGGAGGGAGAATCACCTTGTGAGTGTCGCGAGGTTAACCTCGATGCTAAGGTAGCAAAGCCCATTGATGACACTACTCTACAATGTTTGAAGAGTAAAACAACTGTACCATTCGGTAAAGGCACACAAAGCCAAATTTTTAAGTTGCCAACAGAGTCATCCAAGGCAAAAGAGCTTAATAAAGCAAAGTTCGGCCAAAATGCATACAAGCTATTGGCAAAGTCAGGATATGACTTTGAAAACCCAACACCTATGGGTAAAGTCATTGACATTAAACCCAACGGACTCAATGATACTCAGAAGAAATTGCTTGACTATGGCTCTAGTTATCAAGAATCCAAGGCAGGTCTAGGGTTTCAGCGCCCCAAGCCAATCAAAATTGGTGTATGGCGTAAAGTAGACACCTCTTCTTCACAGTACATTACTGCTGAGGAACTCAAGGACGGTGAGGGTGAGAATGATGTTCCCTCTCCCAAAACTTCTGTATTTGATCGACTTCAACCATCTACCACGAGGAATCATATCTCAGTATTCGATAGGCTTGGAGAATGTGACCGTAGGGTGGAAGAAACTTCAAGCTCTCAACCCTTAAGGCGAAAAGTATTTGTCTTTAACCGCGTAGGCATGACAAATGCCTCTAGCAAAGAACAAAGACAGTCGGCTTTTAGTCGCATAAAGAAAAGGGAAGACAATGTCATGAAGAATGACAAGCCAAAAAGTGTTGTTCCCTCTCGTATGAAGAGGACGCAAGACACAGACATCATTGAGCAACAACCTTTAAAGGCAAGAGTTCGCACTGTGGTTTTCACCAACCAAAATGAGTCGTCAAACCATGCTATAGAGGAACACAAGGAGATTATTTCCACGAACCATGTAACGGCTGAAGAGGTGTCAAATCTCGATGAGGAGATAGAAGCTGATGAAGCTCCCAAGACACTTGAAGACGGGGGGCAAGCAACAGTAGATGAGTTAAAAGAGTTAAACCTTGGTACTATTGAAGACCCACGCCCTGTATACATCAGTGCTCTTCTCACCCAAGCGGAAGAACAAGAGTACTTCAAATTACTCTCTGAGTATAAGGATGTCTTTGCATGGAGTTACAAAGAAATTCCAGGCCTCAACCCAAAAGTCGCCGTCCATCGATTGGCAATAAAAAAGGGTGTGAGTCCAAAGAAGCAATCACAAAGGCGATTCAGGCCAGAGTTGATCCCAGAAATTAAATCTGAGGTGAACAAACTCATTGATGCAGGCTTCATTCGTGAAGTCAAACACCCTACATGGGTAGCAAACATTGTCCCTGTGAGGAAGAAAAATGGACAACTGCGAGTTTGTGTGGATTTTCGCGATTTGAATGAAGCATGTCCCAAGGATGACTTCCCACTTCCAGTCACGGAAATCATGATCGACGCCACTACTGGACATGAGGCATTTTCATTCATGGATTGTACAGCCGGATACAATCAAATTCACATGGCGCCTGAAGATCAAGAAACCACGACATTTCGCACCCCAAAAGGGATATTTTGCTACAAAGTTATGCCATTCGGTTTAAAAAATGCTGGAGCTACGTATCAACGTGCAATGCAAAAGATCTTCGAAGACATGATACACAAAATTGTGGAGTGTTATGTGGACGATTTAGTGGTTAAGTCTAAAAAGAGGGAGGATCACCTAGGTGACCTTCGCAAAATCTTTGAAAGACTACGCAAATGTCAATTGAAAATGAATCCTCTCAAATGTGCGTTCGGTGTTACCTTAGGAAAATTTTTAGGTTTCATCGTAAAACATAGGGGAATTGAAATTGACCAGACCAAATCAAGGCAATTCAAGAAATGCCTGTACCACGAAATCTCAAGGAACTTCGCGGTCTCCAAGGGCGCCTTGCATATATTCGGAGATTCATCTCCAATCTTGCAGGCAGATGTCAACCATTTAGCCATCTCATGAAGAAGGATGCTCCATTCAAATGGGATGAGTCATGTCAAAAAGCGTTTGACAATATAAAGAAGTATTTGTCCTCTCCGCCGGTTTCGGGGGCACCAGTTAAAGGAAAACCTCTAATCCTTTACATTGCTGCTCAAGAAAGATCACTGGGGGCAATGTGTGCTCAAGAAATTGAAGAACGTAAGGAGATAGCTCTTTATTACTTGAGTCGAACATTGGTGATACCGAGCTGAATTATTCACCAATTGAAAAAATTTGTCTTGCGTTAATTTTTGCCGTCCAAAAGTTAAAGCATTACATGCAAGCTCATACCGTCCATGTCGTCTCAAAAGCCAACCCAATCAAGTACATCCTCTCAAGACCAATGTTGTCAGGAAGACTAGCTAAATGGGCTGTACTCATCAAACAGTACGATATAGTTTTCGTACCACAAAATTCTATCAAAGGACAAGCCATCGCTGACTTCTTTACCGACCACCCAGTGCCACCTGAATGGGAGATTTCCGTTGACTTGCCTGGAGAAGACGTATTTAACATTGAAATACTCCCACCGTGGGAAATATATTTTGATGGGGCTGCACGTCACGACGGCGCAGGAGCAGGGGTAGTCTTTGTATCGCCAGAAAAGCATGTCTTACCTTACTCATTTGTGTTAACTCAGTTGTGCTCAAACAATATGGCTGAGTACCAAGCCCTCATTTTTGGCCTTCAAATGGCGGTTGAAATGGGAATTCAAGATCTTGATTTTTATGGAGATTCGCAACTCGTTATAAGTCAACTTTTAGGCGAATATGAAGTCAAGAAAGAGGATTTAATTCCTTATCACAAACACGCATCAAGATTGCTTGACAAATTTGACATCGTCAAGCTAAGCCATGTTCCAAGGAGTGCCAATAAGATGGCTGACGCGCTTGCTGGCCTTGCAGCCACTTTGGCACTGGGGCCAGAGGAAACCATGTTTGTGCCCATTTGCAATCGATGGGTAGTTGCTCCTGAAGAATATGAAATTGAAGATGAAGAGGTCGAGGAAGTTGACATGATCACTGTCTGCCAAATTGACAAAGAAGACTGGCGTCAACCAATCATCGATTATTTGGATCACCAAAAGCTGCCTAATGATCCACGACATCAAATAGAAATTCGCCGCCGAGCCCCTCGTTTTATTCTCTTCAAAGGGACTCTTTATAGACGATCTTTTGACAAGCTATGGTCGAGATGTCTAGAAGATGAGGAGGCAGCCAAAACAATAGAGGAATTTCATCCAGGGATTTGTGGAGCTCATCAATCTGGTCCTAAGCTTCATGATCGTATCAAAAGGGCGGGGTACTACTGGCCTTCAATGGTTCAAGATTGCATGGAGTTTGTTAAAAAATGTGAAGCATGTCAGTTTCATGCAAACTTCATTCACCAACCTCCAGAACCACTACATCCAACTGTGACATCATGGCCATTCGAAGGATGGGGTCTTGACGTTGTCGGTCCGATCACACCAAAGTCATCTGGTGGTCACGCTTACATACTGGCTGCCACTGATTACTTCTCTAAGTGGGCTGAAGCTATTCCCCTTCGTGAGGTAAAAAAAGAAAATCTTGTCGATTTCATTCGCACCCATATCATTTACAGGTATGGAATACCTCAAAAAATCGTCACTGACAATGGAAAGCCATTCGTCAACAACTTGATGGATAGCCTTTGCCAAAAGTTCAAGTTCACGCAACATAAGTCATCCATGTACAATGCTCCTGCAAATGGTCTAGCTGAAGCATTTAACAAAACGCTTTGTAATTTGCTAAGCAAGGTCGTTGCAAAGTCTAAGCGTGACTGGCATGAAAAGATAAGGGAAGCACTTTGGGCATATAGGACGACATACAAGAATGCAACACAATCGACCCCATACGCGTTGGTGTATGGTGTTGAGGCTGTCCTACCCTTAGAAGTTCAAATTCCATCACTAAGAATTGTCATTCAAGAGGGTTTAACTAGTGATGAAAATGACAAGCTTCGATTGCCTGAACTTGAAGCGCTTGATGAAAAAAGATTACAAGCTTAACAAAAATTGCAATGCTATCAAGCTCGCATGTCACGCGCATTCAACAAAAAGGTTTGACCTCGTTCTTTTCAAGTGGGAGACATGGTCCTAGCAGTGAGAAGACCTATCATTACTTCGCGCAAAACTGGAAATAAGTTCACATCAAAATGGGATGGTCCTTATGTGATACGAGAAGTCTACACTAATGGAGCATACAAAATTGTTGATGCCGAAGGAGTGCGCGTAGGTCCAATTAATGACAAGTTTTTAAAGCGCTACTATTCATGAAGTGAAAGCCTTGTACACTCCTAAGTAAGAGAATAAACTGCTTACCAAAAAAAAATGCATTGTTTGAACTACGTTGGCTTGATCTTGCACGATAACTAGTTTATTTAGCAAGTACGTAGGCAGCTTGAAAAAAAAAAAGAAAAATATCAAGTGCAGCCACATAAAAAAAAAAAAAAAAAAAAAAAAAAAAAAAAAAAAAAATTCATCATCATTGTACTACTCCTGGCCCGCAAGAGTATAAACTGTGTACGGCGAAACAAAACAAAAAAAAAAAACTTTACTTCTGGCCCGTAAGAGTATAAACTGTGTACGGCAAAACAAAAAAAAAATTACTCCTGGCTTACAAGAGTATAAACTGTGAACAACAAAGCATAGCAAGCAACAAAAAAAAAAGGGTGTAGTGTTTGACATGGCACATGTATGATGGAGTATGTCATGATGATGTCAATCTCGTATTGGAATTTTGAGTAGGTCAGTCTTAAGATGTCAAGTTCATAACGACTGGCATACATGACTTGACATCTCCGATGGGTTCATAACAAAGGGTCCTGACCCATCGCGACATGGGCGACTCAAGTCTTCTAAATATCAGACCTGTCTTAAAGACTCCAAGTTCATAACGACTGACATACATGACTTGACATCTCCGATGAGTTCATAACAAAGGGTCCTGACTCATCGCGACAAGGGCGACTTCAAGTCTTCAAGTTATCCGGCCAGTCTTAAGATGTCAAGTTCATAACGACTGGCATACATGACTTGACATCCCCGATGGGTTCATAACAAAGGGTCCTGACCCATCGCGACATGGGCGGCAACGTATGGCTACCTTGCATATCTGTCATATGCACAAATGCTACAAAGAATAAACACACATGCATATACATGTATACCAAAAATAAGTATGTATGATATGTACATGCAATGCCATGTAAATCATGAAATTCAGTAGCACAAAATAGACACAAATCATCCGAGTATTCTGGAGTATTGAATGACAATTGATACACTAAGATGATCGTGCCAAATCTCAATAGGTCGTCTAGTATTTAGCGGCAGAGTATAATTAGTATATTAAGATGTCAAGATTAATAATCATAACATACAAAGTGGCGCATCACATTGCAATAGCTACTACTCGGGTCTTCGGCCGCAACATCACAATACGAGATAAAGTTGCAAATAAAAAAAAAAAGTAAGCAAGCAAACTTACTGGACGACTGGACGTGAGTGTGGCTGTTTTCTTGATGACATCTTAAAAACCCAATTAGTGCAAAGTTAGAAAACTCCAAATTATTATGCTTTTATTGCTGTAAATTCATGGAGTATCATTCATTGTTGACTTATATTGATGGGAATTGATCAATTAAAAAAAAAAAAGGTTCGGACTGCTTACTAACGACCTCGTAAATATTTCGGCTGCGAACAAAATTCTAAAATCACTCGAGCTCTTATAATTTTGGTGCTGCACACCGACAACGAAAAGAGTAGGATTGATTAGTTTATCAAATTTGTGTGATAAAGCAAGCCAAATTATCAAAGAATTAAAGGAGTTTAGGCAATACAAAGTCAGCGTGCATATATGGGTAGCCTAATTAATCCCCATGTGAATGACAGTGCCTACATAAAAAAAAAAAAAAAAAAATCAAGTGTTGAGATTCCTTACTCCTTGATGACGGTGAAAGAGAATTACCTTGATTTGACTAAGTTGGTTGGTTAAGTGTGGCCAACGACGGTGATGAGGTGATCAAAGTTGGGATGTTAACTCGGCAAAAAGAGGGTTGTTGACAATTAGGTTTACATTGATTTATAAGTTTTGGTGGACGAAAATCTTTTAGGAGATCAAAACCTAGTACAACTAGGAGTCTAACCTTGGGACTCAAGAATTCCCATAAACCAAACCTAGTACTTAACAAAAAAAAAAAAAAAAAAAAAAAAAAAAAAAAAAAAAAAAAAAAGTACTAATGACTCCCAAGTCAAGCAAAAGAGTCGAGACCTTGTCACGCCAAACACTTCAAATCGTGTATGTGACACAGTCTCGAGGGGGCAATTTGTAGACACGGAAATTTTATAAGTGTCATACATTAAATTAAATAAATTAATTTGGGATAAATCATATTATTGATCCATTTTAATTATTTTTTTTTTTGGCCCACCCAAACAAATAATCCGAATTAATCAAATATAATTCGGGTTATAAAATAAATCAAATTGGACCAGGTTAAAAGACTTTTAAGTCATAAAATGGGCCAGGCCCAAACCTACTAAGTCCACTTAAGGGGTTTTCATCTCCTATAAATACACCATTCCTCCATCAGTTGAAGGGATCCATAAATCATTATTCCAAGAGCTCATAAAACTCAAACGGAATTCTCTCTTAAGTGAGTCAATAAGCACATCAAATTCGTGCCGACTTGTTCAGATACACTCAAACACATTTGAACGGGATTAAGCTTCATAATCCCTCGTTCAGGTGTATTCAAACAAAACCTCTCGAATACAGGTTGACATCATCAAACGTCACCCTGCATTCAAACTCAAAGTTTATAACAAAGTAGTATACTATCGGTCCGAGTCAACCTTGTTGGAAAAGAATGTATGTTTTGTCTTGTATAAGGTGTTTTAGATTTTTCGAAAATATATAATCAAGTTTTTCACGGAGTAACAGTCACATTGTCTAAATTCTCCATTAATAAAAACTTATCATAGTTATATGATATAGAGTATTGTTTATTGTAGTAGTCGGTTTTTCCATTTGTCTGCCCTTTACTTTTGTTTTACAAACTGTGATAACAAAATATTGTGCATAATAATTAATTTCGAGTGAGAGGAGTATAGTATAATCTTGTTTTATTTTTTTTAGTGCAACTCTTAAAATAATTCTTTATACGGAGAACATTTTTCTTCTTCAAGATTGTGTTAGGTGAGTGAAAAGAGGATTATATAATTATATTGTACGGTCCAACTGGTTGGGAAGATAGAAGTTTATCCTTTACAAAATTACAAGTACAACTTAAGTAGTACGGAGTACTGTGCAAGTAACTAGACATTTTTGTACATTTTCTTATACCAGACAATAATTTTTTTTTTTTTGTATTTCACCAGGTCCATCCTTTAGGCTATAAGTCTATAACAGATAATTAATTAAGTAATTAACATTTTAATCTGTTAGGTTTACTTTCTATTGTGCTATTACTCTTAAGTCTTAACAATTATCGTCATTATCGACAACCATATAAACCGTTGATACTTGATAATTCTAGAACAAATCCACCCTTGATTACATAAAAATGTTTAATAGACTTAATTATAAAATTCGAATGACCTATTTGTGGATTACGATTAATATAACTGTTAGAGGACCAACTCAACCAAAAGCTTAAGCTGATGGTTGAGGCCCAGGAATATGTTTTATACTCTATCACGCCCCCTCACACGAGAGCCCCGTTGGGCTAGAAGTGTGGATGCAGCATGGGCCTCCCTCATACCCAGCGCTTAATATTCCACTTGAAAGTGAGGGGTAGGGATGTCATTGGGGCAGGTCAAGTAGGAGACCCGCCCTATCCCCGCCCCGGGGATGGGTCTCGGTTTGACGAGTGGTGGGGCGGGGATGGGGATGAAAACGATACCCGCCATGGGTGATGGGGCAGGGGTGGATTTTAAGTTGTACCCGCCCCACCCGCCCCACTTCATACCCGCCCCATCCCCACCTCATACCCACATCTATATACTTTTATATTATTTTATAAAATAATTACGTGAAATAAATATTAATTATAATATTTTGTACTACACTTATATTATAAACAAAAATGTGTGTAATATAAAGAATTTCTTTTTTTAATATTATAATCCGTATTAATTATGTAGGATTGTGTATTTGAGACACGGAAATTTGGTGGGTCTTGGGTGGGGATTAGGCGGGGATGGATATCCAAGTGGGGGGCGGGGCGGGGATGGTTTTGGAGTTGTACCCGCCGGGGCGGGGATGGATATTAGACCCGCCGCGGGGATGGGGATGAAAATGTTAGGTGGGATGGGAATGCCAACATCCGCCCCGCCCCGCCCCATTGACATCCCTAGTGAGGGGTGGATGAGATTCGAACCCGTGACCTTTGTGTCACTCTGGCTTTTGATACCATGTTAGAGGACCAATTCAACCAAAAACTTAAGCTGGTGGTTGAGGCCCAGGAATATGTTTTATACTCTATCAATAACTTTAATTATTTTTATATTCCGGGTTTAAAAAAGTGCTCAAAATTCTAAAATTTTCCTTGAGTTTTATTTTTATTTGTAATCGATATTTCGAGTCTAGTTCTAGTAGGGAACGTATAATTTTCAAAGGCATTCATCTTATGCGTATAATTGACGTAAGAAACCTTATATTTATTGAACAATATTAATTTGACATCCCATCGAGAATAACAATTTTTTTCATTTTTTTATGGGGAGAATCTTATGTTAAATCTTCAAGGTTAGGGTCAAATTATAATGCTTGATGCGTTACGGCGTTGGACTATTGTCATTGGCTAATGCACAAAGTAAAAATTCCATGTAAGCATCAAAGTATTGAATTGTCAAATAATGTTGCATTCACTCTTTATTCGCTCTCATACATTACATCTATGTCTATTACTAGTTCATTGGTCATTACTCGGCTAATTATCTCAAGTAAATGCATTAATGGTGTCGATATAGATTTGAGAAGGTTAAAAGAGTATTCTTATTATTGCGTTACTAAATTTTCAACTTTTTTTCTTATGATTTTTCAATGTATATTAAAATAAATTTAATCTCAACGGTTATGTTCGATTTAGGAAAGTAGAAGAAGAAAGGATATAGTTAGCCACTAGGGTGATTAGTCCTACGCTCGCTTTTCATCCCTTAATCAATTAAACTAGCTAGTTTTGTCATCTTTTCTTCGAATTTTGAATATGGAGCAAACTATTAGAGACGAAGAAAGTATTAGACAACTTATTACTTATCTGGCAGGTAAAACCATTATTAGTGGGACCACCATAGATTTTAGAAGGTTACGAGAATCCACTTATGATCATGCTACTAAAATTAAGAAATTAATTGTATTATATATTTATTGAAGTATATAAGTCAAAGCAAGAACTCGATTATAATTTCAGTTAAGATTGTTAGGCCTCAAGAACCATAGCCAGGAATTTGGATCTACTCTTTTAGTTTTGGGCCTTGTTAGGGCCTGTTCTCTTACGTTGAAATTCAGTTCAGTTCAGTTCAGCTCCTAATTTCCTTCTCTTATAAAATATTCAGTTCAGTTCAGTTCAGCCGAGTTCAGTTCAGTTCAGTTCAGTTCAGCTGAGTTTAGTTCAGTTCAGCTGAGTTCAGTCAATGAGAACAGGCCCTTAGTCATTCAAATTCTTGAGCCTTGGTAGTTATCATACATTGGACCTACATATCATGGATGAATTGTAGTAAGCCCAACATTATAACGAGGTTGGGCAAATTCTTTTGGCCCAATATTAAGATTCCTGATAATGAACAATATTCAATGCAAAATCTCCTGCAGCAAAATTAAGATTGTGGAAATAAGCAACTAGTTTGTCAAAAATGTAGCATTAGTAAATATTTAAAATTTTATTTTTAAGTTTCCAATTGTCTTGTAAAATATATCGATTTGCAAAAATAATTAAATAATTAAAAGATATACCTCAATCCCTTTACTATATTTTAAATAAAATTTAAATGTTGTAAAATTGAGCTCACAAATGATTTGATTGTAAATGTTGTTCATCGACTGACTCCTTTAGCCATAGTGTTATATTTATATATGAAGTTTGTCATATCTCTCTACTATATTACTTAATGATGTTATTTTAGTAATGTTCCAAGTGTCAAAAAATATATTCTTACATAATTTTATTTTTATTTTTATCACAAATATAGGTAAATATGATTGGATCGTGATCCAAAATTTTAATTAAAAAAATAATACTTCCTCCGTTAACTATTATTTGCAACAAAGGGGTGTTTGCAGACTCCTAGGCAAAATTTGTTTGTGAGAGTAAAATGGAGAGAGAAAAAGTTGGGTGCATGTGATGAGGAGAGAGATAGAGAGAAATAATTACCTAAAAAGAAAAAAAAAACATTTGTTGCACATAATAGTTAGCATCCATTTATAATATATGTTGCAAATAACCGGTAGTATAAAGATATGCATGTGATGACATTATTGGTGTTTTTGGGCCCAAATATATTTTGACATATACACAAATCCCTTTTTCCGTAGGTGGGGCTTTTGTTCTATTTCCACGCTCCCGCATAGATCCAACGGCTAACAACGGCCCACTAACTATTTTCCAATTATTCCTTGCTCATTTTTGTACAATCATAATTTTATTTTTGTAGAAAAATAATTATTTTGGTCATATAAAAATTTTTGTTTTAGAAAAGAATGTGGGGTTTTGCTGCCGTGAACAGACTGTCATGGTGGCCCATGACAATAACCCCCAAACGGAAACAAACAAACTCCGTCCCGTTCTAAGCTACCTTGTTACACTTTGATTCCCTTTGGAGCTTATCTCATTTTACTCTCATCTACCAATTATAATTAAGTGGCCAACACAAGGTTGGCCTGTTATGCTTGTGTTTGGCTCATGTCAAAATTTGAAATGTTGTTCATGTAGAGCTCATTTCCAAGTGTTAGATCTTGTTCTAGTTGACTGAAATAAGTTGAACTGAATTGAACTAAACTGAACTCTATAGAACTGAACTGAACTTATGAAAACTGAACTGAACTTATTAGAGCTGAATTGAACTGAATTTGATGAGAACAGGCCCGTAGACTTGCAGTAGGCTTGTACAAAATTGGGTCATTTTTGTTTCATGTCATTCATGACTTAATCGTATTCATATATCTGTATTGGCTCAAGCCAGCTCATTGTCACGTGCTTACTTATTTGCCTAAGTTCCCTTACACGCGGTCGACTTCATGCACAATAAATGTACTCGTATTTCGCTTTATAATACACTGTACATCCTAACTCATAAGCGATTGTCTTGTACTCTATGAGGCTAGTAATAAGTAGCATTTACAGAGTATTTTATTATGAATTTATTGTATTGCGTGAAAATTGGAGAGTTTGCATTATTATTTTTCCAAGTGTCCATGATATATTATTGTTTGAAATTAACTTCCAGAGTTGAACCATGAGATCTAAAAGCATAGTTGTAGCATGGTAGGGCAAAGGAAAATATGGATATTTCACAACTACAATAATGATTACGTTTTACGTACAAAACATTTATTTTACACAATAAATAAATAAAAGATTACTTTCAGAAATGAGAATCCTATCTTCTCATGTACTTGTGTCGTACTCAATTTTAAGAAATCAACAACTTGGATCTCTCGTCACAGCAAACTACTGTAGATAGGACTGATTTTTTTATTTTGTATTTTAAATTTCCTGCGGTGTATCATGATGTTATCAATGTACTAGGTTAAGGTGTATTCTTTAATGTGGAATGTTGAAAAAGTAACAAAGAATGACCATAAATGAGCTTGATATATTAGTACATTCAACTAAAGCTATTTGAATAATTTTTCTTTTTTTTTTTAAAAAAAAAGTT
The DNA here is from genome assembly GCF_948465745.1 of Chenopodium album. Lineage (NCBI taxonomy): Eukaryota > Viridiplantae > Streptophyta > Magnoliopsida > Caryophyllales > Amaranthaceae > Chenopodium > Chenopodium album. Next base: position 4,630,053 of record NC_137857.1, read on the forward strand.
GTGTTAACTACAAGAATAAACTAGTATATATAAATTGATCGAAATTTTAATAATGATCGAACTTAAAGAGGTTTAGATGTATACAATTACTCCTACATTCGAAACATATATGCAAGTTAATTCTCATTTTATAAATTTGGTAAAGTTACTTTTCTCATTAGGATTTAAAGATGGAATTTTCACTGGTATCAATAAGGTGGTCTAAATATTCGCATATTCCTCTATAAGAAAATTCATAGTTCATAGCCATTTAAATCTCTTCTAATAGTTTAGGATTTGAATCAAAGCTTTGCTTTGCTTACTACACCATCTACTACGTTGATAGAAGGTTTTATTTATCAAGCTTCAATTAAATAAGTATAAAATAATTATTTGTCAATTGCAATAATACAATTAGCTCAAAGTTGTATAAATTACCATGCATGTTTATTTTTAAAGACTAGAAAATATTGCCATATAATTATATAAATTATTTTTTCACATGAACCAAACTACTTTATACAATATGTCAATATGAAAAAATAAAAAATGCACGTATGTAGTACGTACGAAATCTCAGAAATAATTGCATGAGTTGCGTTATATTTGCATGGGCCAAGCGCATTAATAGTAAAAAGCTAACAGCCTGATGCATGGTGATGAAATTTAAGGAATCTACACATCCGTACTCTGCCAACTAGAATTAGCTACTCCCATCATTTTGCCAAAATAGTACTAATATAGCCAAACCAATTTTTGAAAAAAAACTAAAAATTATATAAAGTTGATGGATTAGTCATTTGATTGATTCCCTTGGAGTTAGCTACGTTAAATCGATGTGGAGCCTCCTTATCATCTACATCTATATATGCATGCATTATGTCAGATAATATAAAACCCCTTGATTAGAGTGATTGCCGTTGATCAATATTTATAGGGTTAACATACACTTAAGAATATAAAGAGAAGGTAAAGGAATCTCCGTCTCAAGCATTCAATTTCTCCTTTAAATTAATTGCTATGTACATTATTACATTGCATCAAATAATCTTCTATATATCAATGTCTAATTAAGGATTGGTGTTATCTTTTTTCAATTTCTCTGTCTATTGTTCTTTTTTATATTTCGCAACACATAATAAGTTTAAGAAGATGATGACAATTAGAAAGATGAGTACGTAAATAGTAGTAGTTGATTAGTAGCAGAAACAGATCATCACTCAGACACTGATTCATAATTGATAATTCAAAGTCATGCTTCTTGTTTTGTGTCTTTTTCTCTCACTCTAATAGAGAAATAGTACACTGATTTTGCACACGAGGGCATGTTTGGCCTTAAATTTGGGTCCTAGTATAAGATAAATATTTTCTACCTCCTATCAAATCATCTACATATATACATGTGTAGTGTTATGTTATTTCAATCTTTATCATAAATAATAATCACCCCTATTCAATAATGTCATATCAATGGGGCAACCCTCCTCCTTTAATTTGTTATTTCTTATAGCACGGTATGCATACGTGTAATTGTACATTTATACTTATTTCGTTCTTTTTATATGTAATACAAAGTATAATGTATTCCTTTTTGAATGCAACGTTAACTGTTGATTTAATTAAGCATAGATTTTAGTTGTATTAAAAACAATTTGATTGATAACAAAAGAAGAAAGATAATTAATGAGGAAAAGAGGAAAGCCTATGAGCTTCAAACGACTAATAATAGTGATAACAAGACTAATAACTTCATGTGTTAGATTGTTTTATAATCGAAGTACTTATTAACTTTATTCATTGATCGATCTTTTAATCAATATGGTTGATATAATATATCATATATGTTCACACTTGATGTATTATTTACTTAAACCGATTCATATCATTAACTCATCGATTATCAAAAAAAAAAAAAAAAAAAAAAAAAAAAAAAAAAAAAAAAAAACATTAACTCATCATAGTTATTGTATGTTGGCCCGAATGAATAATTGAATCTTCTTCTTCTTTCAAGGCACAAAGCACTCGTTTTTCTTTCTCTATCTTGTAAAATGCTTGTATATTAATTTGACATTAGAGGGATTTTTCAAACATACAACGTTTCTCAATACTTTTCCATCAGGATTTCCATTGAACACTAAAATATTAAGAAACACACTTTATGAGTTTAAATTTAGGTTATAAAACGCAATATTGTACATGTGCATTCACATTTACCTACAAGCTACAACCCTTGTAGGAATCGTATGTAATTTCATACTTCCTCCGTTTCTGTATAGTTGCAACACACACTTCATCACGGTTTTTAAGAAAACTGGACTTCACATGTTGTTATAATACACTTAAAATGGGTTTAAAAGGTTGTAAAAAGTATAACCAAGTGGGCCATGTGCTTTAATTAAAGATAATAGCTCAATTTCACCATATAAACCTTCCTTTTATAGTGTGTTGCAACTTGTAACTATTGTGACATTTTTATTTTAGGGAAGTTTTTCAACTATAAAGAAACGGTGGAAGTATGTTTTAAGATGAATAAATGATTTAATTAACCTACATATCAGTAGATCATAAGATCGATTTCCATCATTCCCGCTCTCGTGGCTTCTAAAAAAAAACTCGAGTAATAATATAGTGGGTGGGGCCAAAGTAGAGTTCGAAGGAGCGGGAGCTGAAAATGCGCCGGCGCTAGTACTATTGAATTCCACGTGGGGGGCCAATACGACGCCGTTTAGTGTCAGACTTTAGTAAAACGACCTTTCATTGCATCCATTGCTCCTCAAGTCACGTGTTCGACTCCCTTCCAACGCATTTTCGTTAGCCTACACTTGTTCTTTAATACACGTTGGTTGTGTTTTGTGTTCCTTAACTAATGTCTCTTTCAACTCAAGTCTCACTTCAAATTTTAAAAACATGTCTACATAATAGAAATTTTGATTGTGGAGAGTTTGAAATATAATCGGAATTTAAAATATCGCATTTTTATTTGTATTTAGGGCTTGTTCACATTTACTGAGCTGAGCTGAGCTGGACTGAACTGAACTAGTTAAAGCTGAATTAAACTGAACTGAACTGATCTGAATAAAGCTCAAATGAATATTTTATGAGAGAAAGAAATTAAGAGCTGGACTGAAATTAAGGTAAAGTAAACAACCCCTTAGTTGGAACTTTAAAATTCAACTTTCATGTTAGGTTTCTTCATACTCGAGATTCTTATAAATACTCTTATTTAAACCATATTAATGTTGGTTAAATTACATCTTTGTTGTCTAATCATCTATTATCTATGATCATTATGAATTAACTTTTTAATTTTGTTTTGTGGAATTCGTAACTATTATCACGAAAATGTGTTTTCTCAAAGCATACGTTAACTTTATGCTGTACAATAAATTAGTATTCAAAATTGGCTAGGGTCGTTCAATTTTGAGGAAGTTACCATAGACTTATTCAAGACTACCGATAATTTGTTTTTCTAGTATTCTCTCTCATTTTGGACATTACTAGAGCTACAAAGCATGATTTGGTTGAACATATTATGCCAAACAATTAATTATATAATGACCGTTAATTTACAAATTGACGCCACATTTTTTTAAAGAGAGTTTTAAGTTGATCCATCAACCAATAGCTCACAACAATAATAGTAGCCTTAATACATGAATATAATGATTATTTGACAAGTTGACAATAATAATGGAATATCATATGCTATCATTTTTATAACTTATGTTGTGTGGATAAAATTAAGTGTGTAGAAAATCTCCCTTTTTATCAAAAAAAGAAAAAAAAAAAAAAAAATTAAAAAAAAAAGGTGGTGGGCTCAAGATATGGTGGGCTCCAAAGGTTAGACACACGAATGGGCCAAAGGCACCAATTGGGGCAATCTTGAGATCAAATAACCCAAAAAAAGTGAGGTCCACCTCCACCTGCGCGCATCAGCTTCATTTTCAGTTTGTTTTTGGCTCTATTCTTTAACCCAACCTTCACTTTCTTACTTCACCTATTTCTACCTTTTTACCTTTTTTTTTTAAATCCAAAATTACAAATTTACAATAATAATTGTGGTGGATAAAAAATGCAGTAACGTTCATCAACAATGATAGTTCATTACAATTATTAGGTGGGTGTGTATTCGGCCCCGTTCTTTTCACCTTTATTTTGATGAACTGAAATTATTTTTATTGAAAACTCAATTTTACTGATTTAAAAATGGATCGGATTCAACACACATCATACAAGTCAGCTATTTGTATCAACTAATTACACTAGTGGAGGATTCAAACTTGTATAAATAATGGATGCATCTAGTCATCTAATAACTAGTGAATTCCAAATTTCCAATTGTTATTAATAGTAGATCTTTGTATAGGATTAAAATTTTTGTTTCTCTCGCCAATCACAATTGAATAAAATGATCATCAAGCCTTTATTTGTCATCCAACATAGGGAAAGAGATCCATACCTTTTTTCAATATAAAAAGTAATATAATGCACTCATTCGAGCAACTTTTTATAAACAGCACGACTTGTGATCATAAAACCATTTGTCAAATTCACAAATTTTGCCAAATAATTGGCAAAATTATTACTTTTAAAAAAAAAACCCAACTATTAGATCGAAGACATATTGCCCATAATACTTGTAACTTGTATATAAATCGTCTGTTTTTTTTTTATTTTATTAATTTGTAGTTCATGCATGGATTTTCTACAATTGATGAAATAAAAGATGAGCAACCATATATACATTAATACATATCAATATACGTAGTATATGTATGTATTACTACATAAAAATGGATCGGATACAGCACTACAGCAGAGTAACATTTAAGTTTCTACTACAAAGTAACATATTTGCAAAGAAATAAGATTTTGTTCATATGCAAATTTAAAAAAACCCGTAGAATACCTAATTGGTCCAATAATTTTATCACTCACTATAGGTTGTTTCAACAACATTGTATTGAAATTGCATTAAAACAATGCAAGTCGATGTCCAACCATCTTATTAGTATCTTTTTTGGTTAAACATGATAGGGGGAGAAATGTGCATATCTTTAAAGTGAAACAATCTTTAAAAATCTTTGCACAAAATGATACATAAAAAGGTGTATAATATATATCGAAAGATATGGAGTGTCACTAAGTCGACTAAGAGTTTGTTGTAGCAAAAAAACATTAAGTTTTGGGGGACCATGAACATGAACATGAACATCCCATACTTTGGTTATTACCAATCAACAAATAATAATATTTAATAATTAAGAGGGAGATCTTGGTCACATGTTTGCATGTGGAAATATGGGGATATAATTTTGGTTTTTTTCAATTAATCTCTTTTGGCCTCAATTCTTCTGTCAATTACTCTTATACTTATAATTCTCCCTTCTTTTCTTATAATTATTCAATTACAAGCATGAATGCCATCCAGGCCGTAATAGATTATGTATATTCCTTAAGCCTGTATATAAACATTACACATATTTTTTTTTATACGATATGAGTTTGAAAATGTATGATAAATCACATCAATTGATATTATTAAAGCAAATCCTCCTTTTATGTTTTTAGTATTACTATAATAATTTCGCACGTCAATTACTATAATAATTTATTTTAATGCGTTTCTTAGGAATTTTAGTTTTTTGTTAATCAATTAATAAGCCCTTTTTATTAACAAGTATGACTATCAATTGAAATAGTCTCAATAGCATCGATTTATATCCTGGCACTTTTTTTTTAATGCACCAATAGAGTATTATGTGTCAGATCAGTTTTAGACAGCAACAATGTATTATTGATAAATAACTAATAAAAAATTAATAAATCCCTGGAAAACGCTTACTAATATGAATATAAGTCTTTATATTCACACCAAAAAAAATATAAAATAAAAAAAGGTCTTTGTATATAGTATAATACATCGTATATGTTACCCATGCATAGAATCATGAAACGATCGGTCAAAAACTACTATATTTAGACATATGATATATCTATGATAAGATAACAGAATTACGTGAGAAATGTTTGAATTGTGTTCAAGTGGCAAGGTTTGTATGGATTTGAAGTTTCGTTCACACAACCCTCATCCATCTCAACATGAGTGTGATTCCCCTATGATGAGGGCAATAACAATTGTAATTCTAATCTCTTAAATTAGTAGTACACAATAGAATATTGAGCCACTATTAATTTGGTATTAAGACAACACACTAATATTTTATTTTTATTTTTATTTTTTTTCCTTAGAAGAAAATAGCACAGTCAGAAATTAATGGCCATTGAATAATAAACAAGCATTCACCAATAACATAATACTCATGATTCAACCAACAATGAGAACTGTGAGGGGCCTAAGTATGTTATGGCCCCTTTTTCTCAATCTTCCGAGAATTTATTAATAGAGTATATAAACTTATGATGTGCATGCTTCAACCATTAATTTAAACTTTTGTGTTGGTCCTTTAACTAATCAAGAGCCAGTGTATTGTCTAAAGCTTGTTACGCCTCTAGATCCAACCTTCTAAGCTACAATCCGAAGATTTCCAACCTTGCCTTCCTTTTCCAAGTGTGTTCCAACTCTACCAAGCCTCCAAACAAAACCAAGTCACATGAGATGTAAAGAATAAGAATAAAATTATTATTAAGTTATTAATAAGACAAGATTAAGGGAATTGCGATTGAACTTTCTATGCCTATTTAAAAAAAACCCCTAATTTAATTATAATCGGTTAAACTACATGGAAAGACAACGAGAAATGGGCCCATGCCTTGAACGTGAGATCTAGCTTCATGCACTAATATGATTGCAACAAGTAATTTTAAAAATTTTAAAACTAATTTGATAGTACACCTGATCTAAATTATTGGCGATGAGGTGATGAATTATCAATTATGGGTGTCATTTTATAAAAAAGCTCATATTAAATTTTTTTTTTTTTTTTTTTGTAAAAATATCATGTTCTGCTACCGATGTTTGAATATTTAATCAAATGTCATCAAGAAAGATTGATAATTACCAAATATATAGAAATCATACTACATTAAATTGGTTTACACCAAATTGAACTTATGTATACTTATTTGATTGTTATAATTGATATTTTTTACTATTAAACTTGATTGATTATTTCAAGTATTATTTTTGGTTGGTAGAGCCAAGTTTCACTTTAGGAGATAAGATTTTCGACGAACTAATGTTTTCCATGTTGTATGTGTAGTTATACACCGCTTGGCATGTACCTTACTTATAGTATAGACGTTAAGATATTAATACTTAGTAATAACAATTGAGTTGTTTGTTGTAAAATACCTAAAATGGCTAGCCTTTTCTATACTTTATAGCATTAGAACGTATGTTTTCATACTAGCTTCTATCCTGTTTTATGTAAATGTCATTTTCTTATATGTATTCGTATCCTATCTTACGCAATTTCATGTAACCAAATATGACAGAAAAGTGTGATTCCAATATGATATATAACTTAAGATGTAACTACTTAACAACAATCTGTGATTTGTTGTAAAGTAACCAAAAATCACCAGTTTTTTTAACGTTTCTAGACGTTATACTCTGTATGTTGTCCTAACAACTTCCATCTTTAATTGTTTCATCACAACACATCTTTTATTGCATTAGCGTGTCATATACGAAGTATTTAATTTCAATTCATATCCGATTATATTCAATTTTATGCTACAAATATGATGATGAATTTTAATTCATGTATGGTGTGGCCTGGTTGAGATATTATATTAACTATATTAGCTTATCAACCTCTAAGCAATTTAAATTGTTGTGAAATGATAGGGAAAAAGTAAACCCTTTTCAACAGCTATAGGCATTATAAATAACATATGCATGTACATTATTATCATAAAGCATGCCCTAAAACTTTTTTTTTAAAAAGATGAATAGAAGATCGTAATGTTTGTTATCGCTTCAGCCAAATGAACACAATCGACCTGGCTGACCATACAGTATGGTGTAGCCAGTCATTATGGAGGTCACTTCATTAGTACTCGTACTATAAGCGTTACTCGGTTATTGTTACAGAATTACTTCGTGAGTATCGTGACTCTATCCATTTTCATACAACCAATTAACTAGAACTGTTACGACATTCTTCAATGAATACATCCATGATTCACCCCTAAAATTAAAAATAACATTTCTCCCACCCCTTGATCAGATCTCTTTTGTTATAAGGTGTGTGATATTGATATATATAGAGTGGATTTTTGGCTTCATTATTCCTGCGTTGCGTATCTGCCATGCTACCGCAGACCGCACTAACAACAGAGTTTCCCTTTTCTTTTTTCTTTTTTTTTTAAAAATTTTTTTTTTTAAAAGATGCAAATAAAAATATGTGGGTAAAAATGTATGTTGCGTGAAAAAACTCATAAAAACTCCATTTTTTTTTTCTCTCTCTCTCTACTCTGTTGTTTCTCTTGTTAACCCTACCTGCTAAATTATAGAGAGAATATGATAAATAGAATAAACTCAATCACTTGATTCATAAAGATGATGGCCATGGCCAATAAATAATACACCGTTTCCCTAACCCGATAGAATTAGGAAATAATAAAAGATATCAAAAAGATATTATGCTAAGCATAAAATATATACTAAGCATAAAATATGGAAACTAAATATATCCAATTAATTTCCTAAAATATATCCTCCAATACCCCCCCTCAAGTTGGAGCATGGGGATTGTAAATGCCCAACTTGGAAAGAAGATGATCAAACTGAGACTTTCCAAGCGCCTTAGTAAAAATATCTGCAAGTTGCTCCTTAGTGGAAACATAGGAAGGAGCAATTAAGCCCTCTGTAATAGCATCACGAACAATGTGACAATCAATCTCAATGTGCTTTGTACGTTCATGAAAAACTGGATTTCGAGCTATATGTAAAGCAGATTGATTATCACAAAATAACTTGATCGCCTTAGGGTGTTGGATACCCAAACTCAAAAGCAAGGCCTTCAACCATTTCAACTCATGTGTGGTTGAAGCCATGCAACGATACTCAGCCTCAGAAGAAGAGAAAGAGACTGTGGGTTGCTTCTTGGTTTTCCACGAAATAGGAGATTTACCAAGAAAAACTAGCCAACCAGTCAACGAACGACGAGTAAGAGGACACGCCGCCCAATCTGAATCACACCAACCCTGCAAAGTCAGGTCACTATCTGCACTCAACAAAATACCCTGTCCCGGAGTACCCTTTAAATAACGAACCACCCTAAGAGCTGCTTCCCAATGCTCAATCCGAGGTTCGTGCATAAACTGTGAAAGAATATGAACCGAATATGCCAAATCTGGTCTAGTCACCGAGAGATAAATCAACCGCCCTACTAGTCTACGATAAGACTCGGGATCCTTAAGTAACTCACCACTAGCAAGACTTAGCTTGTGGTTCTGCTCCATCGAAAAACCACTTGGTTTCGCACCTAATAGCCCTGCTTCAGAAACAATATCCAAGGTGTATTTTCGTTGACACAAAAACAAACCTGATTTACTACGAGCAACTTCAATGCCCAAAAAATATTTCAAAGGACCAAGGTCCTTCATCTTAAAACAATCACCAAGATAAGCTTTGAACACATTTAATGCAGCGGAATCATTCCCAGAAATAATAAGATCATCAACATAAACTAAGACATTAATCTGAACATTGCCTTTAGTGTATGTGAAAAGAGAATAATCAGAGTAAGATTGAATAAAACCGTACCATTTCAGAGCCGTAGTGAGCTTTGCAAACCAACATCTTGGAGCTTGTTTCAACCCATACAAAGACTTTCTCAAACGACACACCAAACTCGAATCCGAGCTCTCAAAACCAGGAGGTAATTTCATGTACACCTCCTCTTCTAGATCACCATGTAGGAAAGCATTATGAACATCCATCTGCTGAATCTCCCAGTTTTTTGAAACTGCTATAGCAAGAAAAACGCGAATAGTAGTCATTTTTGCAACCGGAGCAAAGGTCTCACCATAATCAATGTCTTCTCTTTGATGATTACCAAAAACAACCAAACGCGACTTGAGACGTTCAATATCACCATTAGACAAAAATTTCGTCTTATACACCCATTGACAATCTAGAGCTTTCTTGCCGGGAGGAAGATGCTCCAATGTCCAAGTCCCATTATCTTCCAATGCCCTTATTTCTTCTTTCATAGAATTTCGCCAACCTTCAGATTTCATCGCTTCTTTAAAGGATTTTGGATCCTTTCCCAAGACAACAGCTGCAAGAAATTTGCGATAATTCACATAAAACATGTCACAATTTATATAGTGTGCTAGAGGGTAAGGCGTACCTGAAGGAGGGATTGGAGACGGAGTGGACGGAGACGGACTTTTAGCAAAAATCGTATGTGTCACAAAATCACGATGCTTAACATTTGGAAACTTTTGGCGGAAACCACGACCCAATTGTTGATTATTAGAGCCATTCAAATCATCTTGCTCAAGAGGACCGGATTGAATAGGGGACTGATCTGAAATAGCTGAATCGGGCTGCCCAAAGGCCCAACATGCGCTGAAGACTCAGCATGAGCAGTGGGCTGCTTGCCTGTGGACCCATCGGGCGATGGAAATCCATCGGTTTGGTCAGAAAGTAAACCGGGCTGATGGAAAGGAGGCCCAGCGTACGATGGGTAGTCCGTGGCTGCTGAAACTGGGATTGGGCTTGGTGAATGAACTGCTTGCTCATCCAGTAAATCCCCAACCTCTAATTCGTCATAGATAATTTGTGAAAATTCATCATGAATATTATGTTCTTCATACTCATTATTTGCAATGTTCACAACCTCGGGACTCACAAAAGGGAAGACTTCTTCAACAAATTTCACATCCCTTGAAACAAAAAATTCTTTTGTAGCCAAATCAAACAACCTCCATCCCTTTTTACCAAACGGATATCCTACAAACACACATTTTCTACTGCGACTAGCAAATTTGTCTCCATTTGTTTTCTGATTATGAGCAAAACATAGACATCCAAAAGTACGAAGTGCATCAAATAAGGGTGGTTTATTGAACAAAATTTCAAATGGAGTTTTATTTTGTAACAAGGGAGTGGGTGTACGATTAATTAGGTGAGCAGCGACAAGAACACATTCCCCCCAAAAATAAATAGGCAAATTAGCTTGAAACCTCAAAGCTCTCCCAACTTCAAGAATGTGTTTATGTTTTCTCTCGACCCTCCCATTTTGTTGTGGAGTCCCCACACAAGAGGTTTGAAAAATAATTCCAGTAGCACTAAAATAATCACGCAAGCAATTAAATTCAGTGCCATTATCACTTTGCACAACCTTAATGGTTTGAGAAAATTGTCTATCAACCATTGCAACAAATGCTAAAAACATTCGAAAAACCTCAGTTTTATCAACCAACAAGTAAATCCAAACAGCTCGAGAATAATCATCAACAATAGTCAAAAAATAACGAGCTCCACATGAAGAAACATGTCGATACGGACCCCACAAATCACAATGTATTTTCTCGAAAATCCTAGAAGCTCTACCATCACTCAAAGGAAATTTATCTCTAGGATGTTTAGCACGCATACATACCTCACACCCTTTAGAAAGATTATGTTTATTGCCATTAACATGAGGAAGTAACTTAACCACTTTTTCGGAAGGATGACCCATTCGACGATGCCACAACTCCAAGGTCAACTTTGCATTGTTCACATCAACATGATTCACCGAATCTGAATTGCTAAAATAGTATAGTCCGTCTCTCCTAGCTCCCGTTCCAATCAACTCCTTCATTTGAACCTGTACAACACACATATAAGAATTAAATTGGACAATACAATTAAGGTTATCTGTAATTTGTGACACAGAAAGCAAATTGCAACTCAAATTAGTAACATAAAGAACCCCGGTTAGGATGAGCTTGTCCGACAAACGGACAGAACCAATTAAAGAAGCCAATACGGTGTCACCATTGGGAAGACCAACGGGACACTCAAAACTCTGCGTATCAAACAACCAAGATTTGTCTCCGGTTACATGATGAGTTGCCCCTGTGTCAATAATCCAAGAAGTAACGTCAAATTTTCCATTCAAACAATTGTTTGGAACATTAACATTACCAAACAATCCCGTAATTGCATTAACGTCAGAAACCGAATACTTCCCCCCCTGGACGCAAAAATCCTCACGGCCGTATTTGATAAGGGGTGATAAAAATGATGTTTCATCATCTCCAGTCATTGTATGAGTTTGTAAAAAAAAAAAAAATTAACCTGCTCTTGATACCATGCTAAATTATAGAGAAAATATGATAAATAGAATAAACTCAATCACTTGATTCATAAAGATGATGGCCATGGCCAATAAATAATACACCGTTTCCCTAACCCGATAGAATTAGGAAATAATAAAAGATATCAAAAAGATATTATGCTAAGCATAAAATATATACTAAGCATAAAATATGGAAACTAAATATATCCAATTAATTTCCTAAAATATCCTCCAATACTACCCCAAAAAAAAAAAAAAGAAAAAAAAAAAGAGTTGTAAAAAAATAAAGATTTAAAAGAATATAAGCAACCCCACAAGGCTTTTTCATTGATAATAACTCTATAAAAGCTGCTTGACATACATCCTACTATACATATTGCTAGAGTGGTCCTTCTTCTTTCTCTTTTTTGTTAATTACATTATTCTCTTCTCTATCTCATACCTCAACTAAGCTTAGCTACCTCATTCTTCTTACATTTTTCACTCCTTGCCTCCTTGCTTGGCTTGCTTGCTTGCTCGAGCGGCGAAATGAAAATTGCTAGAAGTAAGTCCTGTCATGCTTTTCCACAGCTTTCTTGAACTTTCCTCCTCTCACTCCGCTCATCTGTTCGCCTCTAATGTGGAATGGTACGGCGGTTGAGGAGATGACTATATTTGGCGAACTGAATGACAATTCGAGATTGAATTGAATTTTATCCGTGGAAAGTTCAAGAAAGCTGTGGGAAAATATGGCGTGGGTTTTTATTAGGATTTCGCTTGCTTGCATATATGGACTGCCGTTCGTTGATGTCTTACATTCAGATGAATAAACAGTAAGAATTTCCTATGTTATAAATTCTCTTATTCTTTTAATTTGTTTTGTTTTGTTTTTTTTTTTTGGGGATGGTCATCATTCACTGAAATTCAAGAAGATTTACCCACAAAGAGAATAATTTTACTTTTTACTGTTAAATTTCAGATAAAATTCACATTTACTACACCTTTTTATTGATTTTTAATTTAATTTTCCTTTACATTATTATTCATTAAAAATTAAATTAAATTTCTTTTTAAGGAGCAGAGAGAAGATTCTCAACCTTTTCCTTTTGTCACATAGATCAGAGATGATGATGATAATGATAAGTCTCCTCTTTGTTGTCTTTTGGGTATTTTAATTTCTACAAAGTACCATGTAAGAATTTTCTTTTTATTTTAAATATATTTTATTTGTAAAAAAAAATATTACATTTTGTCTACATCTACATATATGAATTAAATATACAAAAATTAATTTTCTTATACCCTCTTTACTCTTTAATTTTAACTTTTTCTTTGTCCCTTTTGAAAAGAAACATAAAAAATATTCTGACTTTCGGTTTGTTGTTACTGTTATCTAGATGCATCAAAACAAATAGTTGAATGCCAAATTCAATTCATGAAAATTTTATATAATTTTATGATTAAGACAGTTTTAGCATTGTAAAATATTGTTGTATAGTATGATTTTAAGATTATTAAGATTAGGAACCTTAGACCTCATGCAATGAATGATATTACTAGCTAGCTCAAAAGTTTAAATTAATTTTAAATTTTATCGGAAAATACTTTTGATGGTTCTAAAGTTCAAACAAAGTGTTTTTATTTAAACAAAAAATTATTTTCCCAATTGAATGGAGATATTTTAGTGCTTTGTAGGATGCACATGGGTTGACAGAATATACCTTTTTTTTTCCATCCTGATGAAGACATAATTGAGTTCGAAAACAACAATCTACCAATCTCCCCAATAAATTTAGAGAATTACTTATTCTTTGGTTATTCCTTATGAATTACATACATGTATATAAGCTCATTATATTTTCTTAACAAATTAATTAATTATCTTTCAAAATTGCTTTCTTAGCCCTAAATCATGTGTCGTTGTTCATAATATACATACATATATATATATATATAGATATTTGATAAGATTGTTCATGATATATATATTTATATACGTATGTTCATCAAATTAATTTCGAAATCATCTTACACTCATTAGCATTTTGAAAAGATCCATAAAATTGGTAATTTTTGTGTGCTAAATGTGTACAAAATGTCCATCATATACATACATATATGTGTAAGAGAATAAATGGTCCCAAATTTTTGGGGTTGATTTTGATGATAAAAGGGTGGCCATATGAATGCATGACACCCATAAATCTCAATAATTTTCCTGCTCATCTACATCTACATCTACTGCTACACAAAATTTGGACTGTTTGCTAGAAATTTTTTGGCAATGACATAAAATCTAAATTATAAATGTCATTGGAGAAGAAGAAAACTAAAATAAATGATTTTTTTGAAAAAAATTAATTATTTTCTTGTATTATTTATTTCTTCAATATTTTGTATTTTTGCTCTTTTGCAACTGGCATTGTGGAATCTTTACCTTATAAAAGGTGAACAAAATCGACCCCATGTCCCCATAAATTACTTTTCCAATCAATTTTTATCAAAAGAAATTAATTTTTTGATTAAAAATGTAAAATTTTCTTATAGGCTATTGAAAGGGAGGTGGTCCACCACAAGTAGTTGTATGAAAAGCCAGACAACAGGGAATGGCAGTTTCTGGCAAATTATGAAAAGGAATTAATTTATTATTTGGCTGCACTATATCTAATTAATGTGCCTGTAATTGGTTACATTTTCAGTTTTTGTTATTTGGTGTAAATAATAGGGTGGACACAAACAAACTTGGCTCGATCAAAGTTCGATTCAATCATGATACGTTTGCTTTTGTGTCAAGATCGAGTTTAAAATTATAGTTTGATGATTAGATGAGTCAAATTCAAGCTCTAAGGTATTCACCTTATAAGCTCGTTGATTTCATAAAAATTACACGTATTTTATGATCATATTGTTATATGTCTCTCATTTAAAGCATAATATGAAAATATAACGTAGAACTGAATAACAATACGTGTTAGTAATTTCTTTTTTAATTTGTATCCATATTGTTGGAACATGTTTATTGAGTCAAGCTCGAGTTCGGCTCAAACAGGGATTCTTAACAATTCCAGCTCAATCAAAATTTTAAGTTTAAGATCAAATTCATAGATTTTTAATCAATCTAAGCCAACCCACATTAGAGTTTAGTTCAACTCTATTGCTTGTAGCAACCCTAATTGTATTTTTTTAATTACTAATAATTATTTTATATTGGATAATATTTGTCTACTATCTACTTGTCCCTCAAACCATCATCAAAGCAGTACTTTTGGGCGATTAGATTATCAATACAATACAATTATTCCCTTAAAAATGTCTTCAGGGGAACTTATTTGATACAAATTCATTTGAGTAACTAAGGGCCTGTTCACATTTACTTAATTTCAGTTCAGTTCAGTTTAGCTCCAATCAGTTCAGTTCAGTTCAGTTTAATTCAGCTCTAATTTCCCTCTCTCATAAAATATTCATTTCAGCTCAATTCAGTTCAGTTCAGTTCCAATCAGTTCAGTTCAGCTCTAATCAGTTCAGTTCAGTTCAGCTCAATTCAGTAAATGTGAACAGGCCCTAACACTACTGTATGTGTGACCCTATGAGATAGTACTGCATCTAATATATTGGAAAATAAGGAGGATATTGTATACATTCTATCAAAATCAATCACTATAAAGTATAAATTTTATTAATACATGTATTTGAACATGTATACATTTAATTTTTTTTTTTTTTTTTTTTTTTTACATTTGTATAATATTTACAATCTCATCTACATATCACAACTGCTAAATTTCACTAATTTTCTTTATTGCTATTCACCTTTTTGTTGTAGTGTTCTGATAATCTGATATCTTAAAGTCTTAATTACCATACCATGCATTGATGCATGCTTGATGCATGCTAAGGTATACAACTGAATAACATTTTAATCTTGGAGAAATTGGAGACTAAAACTAAATAAGCTAGATTTGCATGCTATTTATTAATTCCTCATATATTATTTTTATGGACAATTTTCTTCTTCGCCATTCAGTGTCACTCTATAATTAAACGTGAAACAGTTTCACTCAAAACTTGGTCAATAAATAAACTTAGTTTAAACATTTTTAAAACTTTGATAACTTGCTCTGAGTGCCTGATGGGAAATAAATGAAATAATGTACTCCCTCCGTCTCTTTATTAATTTCTATTTTTTATCATTTATTACTCACATAATGAAGAGAAAGTGGACATTAATAAAGAGACTGAGGGAGTAACACTTTGTAAGTATATTGCTAGTATTATTGTACCTTAATACTTCTTTAATTTTATATAAGTTCAGTTCTGAAAAATAAGTTCATGTTTTGATAAGACTAACCAAGTTTAATATACATCTAAATAAGATCTAATATATTTTAATTAAATTAGTTTTCATAAGTTTCCATAAGTTCATATAAGATGATATAAGTTCAGATGTGATAAATAAAAATCAAAGAATGGAATCCAATCAAAATTTTATATGGAGTATATGAAAAAAAAAAAACGGGAATTATGACACCTTTTAACTAGCAAACATAAGGAATTGTTTGATTTACCTAGTTGATGTAAGTAAAGATGTGATAGAATGATGGGTATCTGACCCGACCCTGTTGTTGTAGTGTCTTATTGGCGGGTCATATTCATATAGACAACAACTTCTCAATATCTTTTTGCAGAGACAACCACATCACTCTAGTTTGTACACTAATTTTGTCTGCCCTTATTTAAGGCTATGGCTAAAAACAATTTTATATCTCTATCTTCATCAAATAGTTAAGTTTTATTTCACTAATATTTGCCAACAAACTTGGCCCTACTCAACAACTATTTTATTTAATGTTGACATATGATATAAAAATTCATATTTCTCATGTTATTTTATTATCATTAAGGTTTTATGTTGGGGTGTTTTTGGTGAAACAAATTCGATTGGATTTCATCTTTGAGAGTTTTAACCAATGGAATGTTCAAAGCTAGGTATGAGAACAAAAAGATACCAATATAGGTATGTAAACATAAGATTGATACAACACAATTCATATTAAGTTAAGATTAGAGTTGTCTCTTCACAAAGCAGACTGACACGTCACATTATAGCAAGGTTTGTAGTCTCTATCATTATAGCATAGCAATTATTAAAAATGATAATCTTTTAAAAGTACTACTTAAATTAACTTTCAAATAAGTATAACAAAATAACATGATTTACAATCAAATGTTTATTCCCTCAAGCATATCATAAATATTTTAAGATCAGGCTAGACTATTTTATTTTGTATTTCTACAAACTTGTATCTGAAAGTTAAAAAAAATGCATTTATAACAATCTCCCATGACATGAAAAAAGAAACTTCAATTTTATGCATATTTTGCTCTAAAAGTATATGTAATGTAGGGTCAAAGGATGCTTAAGGGTTGGTGAAATTAAGTGGTAAAATCATTGTTAAAGGACCAACTCAACTAAAAGTTTAAGCGCTTGAAATGTGGATATAGCACAGGCCTTTCTATATCCGGCGCGAATTAATTCCACTTTGAAGGAGAGGCGGATGAGATTCGAACCCGTGACCTCTATGTCACATTGGCTCTAATACTATGTTAAAGGACCAATTCAACCAAAAGCTTGAGCTGATGATTAAGCCTCAGAAATATGTTATATACTCTATCAATCATGACTATCATATGATTTAAACTAAAAAGACAACTAACAACAAAGGCATGCATGCATGTTCAAGCATTTATTCCATGCACACTCATACAAAACAAATGACATAAACAAACTCCTCATGCATCTGATCGAAAGTAATATATATTGAAATTCAAATTTGTAAGATTATTGTTGATTTAATTAGTTGTTGGTTGAAGGAAAGCAAACACAATAACCATGAATCTCCAAAAGCAAACCTAATTTTGAAACAAAAGCTTTGGAGTTATAACTAAGTTTGCCAAATTTATATCTTGATATAATAAAGTTAACGAACATGATTCATATAAGATATGTGGTGTACACAAATTAAAATGCAAATTCGATATGTACTCCATATAATTCATGTTGTACCTCATTTTAAAATAACAATGTAATATATATGATCACATGCTTTTTGGGTAATCCAAATTAATTCGCGCATCTAGAAGGCTATGATTACCGGCTTAAAATGAGGCTTTTAGTTTGACAAGTTTAATACACACTAGTGAAGGGGCGCATGGGGCATGACAAACCCCTCCCACACGACCCGAATGACGTGCACAAACACTTCAGACTAGGAGCACCATCTTGGGTATTCGGTATTCCTAGGTGCATCATGTACACATTGCTTATGAAACCTAGGTCGTTTGTTAACATCAATACAATATTTAGAAGTTACTTTACAATACCTATGTACTACACTTATATTAAACTAAAATTGCTAGATGCAATTAACTATTTGAAAATCATTTAAAATCTAAATCTATTCACACTTTTTCTATTTTCCTCTGGCAGTTGGTGGATAAAAGGGAATATACATGTACTTTCATTGATTTTGGTATCTTCTTTCAAATAAAATGCATTGTACAAAATTATAGAATTTGAAGTGGACTTAGATAATACAATGTTAATTAACATATACTTCCTCCGTTCTTTTTTACTTGACCCGCTTTGACTTTTACACTATTCATCATCCCTCCTTTGACCGTCTTTTGTGAATAATGTGTAAGGAAAAACATATTAATGTGGGATCTTTTTGAATTCGTCTTGATAAGTACTATCAGAATATATAACTTTCGTAATTTTTACTTATGGAGAATTAAAGTTATTTGTCGTTAAAGTTTTGCATTGGCAAGCGTGGTAAAAGAAACAGGTCAAGTAAAAAAGAACAGAGGAAGTAATACAGTAAGCAACAGAAAAATTAAAGAAGGTACATTAGAATTCTTTATTTTTTTTAATGAAAGCCAATAATCATTATTAATGGACCATATAAAAAAGCATATATTATAATTATAATAAACAAAAAAATTGACATGTGAATTTGTGGCTAATTGAAGAATTCAAAGGACAAGACTAAAATTTAAGCTTCCACGCGTGCTCAACTCATCTTTTTTATTGGTTGTGGGTATTGCGCAAAACATGGATTAGTGCCCAATTTTGTCCATCTTGAAGTGGACTTGACCTCAAAGCAATATGTAATTGGACTATAGTGATCTTTATCTTTTTTCACAAACCATTTATTTTCAATAAGTGCTTGAGCAAATTATAGTGCCAATTGCCATGATGTTATCATAGGTTTTTTAAGCTTTGGATTCCTCTCTTTTCTTTTATAGATTATGACTAATTAACCTCTTTAAGAGTTAAATCAAAAGGCATCCATATAACATATGTCTCTAATTTATTTGGTAATGAGACACCTTTTGTAGTCCGTTGATGACCTAAACACGAATAACCTATTTACAAGATTAACAAAACATTAGAAACGAAAGTGTGTATGTAATAGGTGGTGGAATAACCCACTAGATTTATATGTTATTCATTCTCATCAGTATCATCTTTTCTATATATATGTGGTAACAAATTTAAAGGCAAGGACAACCCTATCAGAGAATTGATAATACTACGTACTAGTGTACCACTTCAAAGCATTAATTTGAGGTAGAGGAGATAGCATAAATGGTGAAGTCCTTATGCTTATCCTCTAGTCCTTTAGAGTTTAACTAATCATAAAAACGAAATTAATCTTATGATTTATTATCTTCATGAATCTTTCTCAAAGCAATTCTTCAGAATAGTAGCAGCAAGCAAATTAAATGGCAGCAAGCAAGTCTTCAGAATAGTAGCAGTGAAAACTAGTCCAAGGATCGATCTAGATCAAATTAAATGTTAAAAATCTTTAAGCACAATAAAAAAGCAAAGGAAAAAAAAAAAAAAAAACAATAATCCCGATAAAGATTATGTTTCATCCATAAAGCAACTTTAACTCTAATTAATCCTCTTTTTTAAGAAAAAAAAAGATAGAAAAAGAAAGCAAAGACAAAAATGATTTTAGAAAAAAGAGACAAAATACATAGCCTTTTTGACAAATTGGTCAAATTAAAAACATAATGTATGTATATATATACTATATATTTTTGATTAATTCAAGGGGCAATTAGATTTTCTAAATCACATAGATTAACTCAAATGCTTCTCTTTTTCTCAACAACATTGACAAAACTTATGAGTTGACCCTCAAAAAGTGAAACACTATTAGGTATAAAATTAACTGATCCCAATGCCTATCTTAAAAATATAAAATAAAAAATAAATAAAGTATTATTTTCTTTTTCTTATTGCTCAAACATTATACAAGTATTATACAAATAAAAAATAGATTAAACAATACTTAAGCATCTTCCTATGCAGGAGACAAAGATCAGAGTTTCTGCTGATGGGTTTTTCTTCAATTAATAAAACAAAAATAAAAAAAATAATTAAGAATTTAATGAAGACAAATCAAGCAAGTTTCAGGAACATGCATGTTTGTACTTTGTACTAAAATTATTATATGAATGTAACACATAAATAAACATTATAGTATATCAGAATTTAATGTGTCAAAGTAGAGAGGTGGCTGCTGGATCCAGCTAGCTTAGCTAAATCATATGCTTTGACAGATCAGTAAACTTATGTAAAGTGGTAGTGAAAATAAATTGATTGATCCATTTTTGGTGAAACATAATTATTCTTCATGCATTATTTACTACATATAAAGTAAAGAATAAATAAATGCTCTACTAATAAAGGCATAAAATCTAAGTACTTACAATATAAATAGATAGAAATTAACTCACTTTTTTTTTATTTTCTTTTGGGAGTAAAAAATAAAATTGTGGGTTGGTGTAATTATTATGAAATAATGAAAACAAACACAAAGGAATGGTAATTATTTGAAGTAGAATAAAAATTGTTCAAGAAAAGTAGAAAAAAGACAACATAGAGTACATATGATGTAGTTGTTATTACTTATAATAGAAAAACTTGAATAGTTGAATGAAGAAATAGGTAAAATGACAAAGGGAGAAGGGTTTGGACCATTACTTGTGTTGTCTATTCTAAGTAGTAGTGAGAAGAGCCTACACCACATGATGCAACATTTTCCCCTTGATATCATGTTGAATGTTGATCTTGGCAAATATGTAGTTGATTGCTTGCTAGGATTAAAACCACTTAAAGAAAACTCGATCTTATATATTGTCTCGATCAATTTCACGGTTTCACTATAAGTGATTCATAAAGTTTGGTTATATATTTGTACATTGTAGTTTGGATTTTCGACATGCTTGGCCAATGTTGAAACCACATGTACATGTACTACATACATACTTACATTGTACAACGCATTTGTAGAAAACAACATTTAAGCAACATCTTTTATTGCAATATGAAAATTGTACATAATGTGAATCTTACTCGTGACTTAAGCCTTTTTATCATTGTACTCTGGTACTAATTAAACTAAACTTGTATTTAGGAAAACATAAGTAATTAAAATCACAATTGATTGATCTTTGATAACTCAATAAGCTTTTCGATTCAAAAGCACAAATTGTTCATTGAGAAGAATAAGAAAAGCAAGAGTTTAGGATTTAGAGTCATGAAGATTTACACACCCTAGGAAATAAATACCTAAAATTGCAACAAACAAAAGGCTAATATTACCTTTTGCTCCCAAATTATGCTCTATACATATATATGCATGATTGCATGAATGATAAACTCCTATAATTCATGCAAAGTGATGGTTATTTTTGTTTTTATCTTAGTCACAATATTCACAAGTACCTTTCTCATCATAAAAGCCTCACCTAACCCATAGTTTCCATGTGAATGGCTTAAAAGCCTCCTAAAAATTAAAGATAAATAAAATAAAATACAATTTGTACATTTTTGTGGGGATAAATTCATCGAAGTC
The DNA here is from genome assembly GCF_948465745.1 of Chenopodium album. Taxonomy (NCBI): domain Eukaryota; kingdom Viridiplantae; phylum Streptophyta; class Magnoliopsida; order Caryophyllales; family Amaranthaceae; genus Chenopodium; species Chenopodium album. The sequence goes on from NC_137857.1 coordinate 4,652,206, forward strand.
ATGTAGCAAAACCTATTAATATTGTGGTCCGTTTCTTCATTCAATAGTATCAAGAGATTCTCTGCTTCTAATACTCCTTTACAACTACATTACATATACAATCACATAGTCTAGTTGTAAAGGAACTATATATAGTCTCTTTCATTGATATATTATTCATGCCATGTCCTAGGATCGACTTACATCCCTCCTTCCGAAAGTAATAAACAATATACCGCTTATATATGTTGGGTTAAAAAAATTTCGATAGGGATATTATTTTGATAAAGTCGCATAATTGTTATAACATTTAGTGGTCGCAAAAAACTTGAACATTTATCTCCATGCCCTAGATAGATAGAGAGAGCATTTAATCAAAAAAATTAAGTAGGTATAAGTAATTATGATAATTTGATGCATTTAGCACTTATTTGAGCACCTACTCCTTCTCTTAATTAATTAGCTTCTCTAATTGACAAAGATTGCATTTTTGAAAACTAATCAAACATAATATAGAAGCTCAAATACAAGTAAGAAATGTCTTTGAAGACTAAATTGTTTCTTTGTCTTGGAACTTTCTTAAGTCTCGAATCGAACCCAAATCTCATGCCTCGAATTCGTGTGTTGGCCTCACAACCTCCACATAATGTAACATTATTTTTCTTGTGGTCTTGTATAGGTTTACATAGGTTAATAAACAACAATGAAAATAAATAGCAAGAATAAAGATGAATGAGTCAACAGTGTGTGTGTTCAAACTGATGAAGAATTTTGTGCCAATAATATATTTAAATGAGCACGAACTAACTTCAATCTTATTGTATATTTATATTTATATGTATATGTATATGTATAAGTTAAGCCGTTAAGATAAGGGGATGATATAAATTAAACATTAACAAAGTGACAAAGGAAAAAACAAAATATACAGCAAAAAAAAATATAAGGGACCATGAGAAAGAGGCCACCAATAATCAGTTACATAATAAAAGAGCTAGAAAGAGATAGAAATCATACATAGAGCGAAAATCTCCAATTGTAAATAAAATTCCTTCAACTTTCATCGTCCAATCCAATTCAAATCGAACTACATATTACAGTATGGATCTATCTGTACAAGAAAAACTCAACAAAGAGAGAAAAAGGTATACAACGGATGTATTTTATGTATGTAGAGTTAATGAGTCTCAAATCGTCATTATACTAATAAAAAGGTACAAATGAAAATCACATCAAATCAAAACTTCTGTAAACATGACATATCAAGATTTCCCCATTAATATACACTTCAAAAAATATAAAATTCAACTTTATTGGGACTAGGGTTAGACCAACATAGAAGAAATTTCTCCCTTTTTCATCCAAAATACAAATGAAAAAATAAACAAAATTTTATAAATAAAAAATAATTTCACCCATCAAAATTATAAATTTATAAATCCAACCCTGAAAAGATGAAATCCGTGAATAATAATTAACAAAATCAGATCTAAAAAATACCCATATCATCAGCAAATAATAAAGGATAAATCTTGAACAATTGGGTGATTCTATTTGTATCTTCCCACAGCTTTATTGAACCGCAACCCAGAATTTTCACATTTTATAGAATTACACCAAAAATCGTGAAAAATTGTGATGAAAATTAGAGATGCAGTTCAAGAAAGCTGTGGAAAAATAAAACTAGAACCATATATTATACGAGAAAGGGTGTATATAATATGGTTTTGATTGATATAATCATAGAGATATGATGATGGAAAGAGGCTAGCTATGAAAAAGAAAACCCTAGAAAAAAAAAGAGGAGAGAGAGAAAGAAAGAATGAAGAGAGAGAGGCGTAGGTTAAGGGGGGTAGGAAGAAGAGGTATAAATAGCTGAAAATAAAGTCCTTTTACCACCAATCCCGAGAAGAATAATTGGTTTTGGCTCCTTTTTTTTATTTTTATTTTTAACTCATCACCCCCTTTTTACTCCTTTTTTTTTTAATTTTATATTTGAGAAAAAATAATTAAAAATTAATTGAAAAAAAAGGAAATCTTCATCTTTTCTCTCTTCCTTTTAATGTAGGCGTAGCCACTATAGCTCACCATTGTAAAATAAAAATAAAAAATAAAAAAAAAATCACTCATCTAACCTTTGGTAAAAAAAAAATAACTAAATTTTTTTTTTTTTAATGTAAAGTGTTACGAGTAACAATTAATTTATTATTAATAACTCCTCATTTGAAATAATTGTCAATTTAAACTCTTTTTTCTTTTATATATAACCAATTCGATTTGATTCTGTTCACTTCAGCTTAATTTCAGTTCAGTTCAATTTAGTTTAGCTCCAATTCAGTTCAGTTCAGTTTAATTCAGCTCCAATCAGTTCAGTTCAATTCAATTCAGCTCCTAATTTCATTCTCATATATAATATTCATTTCATGCTCAGTTCAATTCAGTTCAGCTCCAATCAGTTCAGTTCAGTAAATGAGAACAGGCCCTTGGTATCAATGCATGTTGTTGCATTGTTACAAACACATGACTTAGGTCTTGTATTTATTCACTTGTATATACTATGTATTTAGTAGAATCAATTTTTTGTCTGTTAAAATAAATTTAAGTCAATTTAAATAAGACATATTAATACAATTCAATTGAGTGGTGAACAAAAAAATTGCACGATAATAAGTTCACAACCCTAAAATTAATATGAATACCGGTAGTAGCCCTTCACTTTTTATTATCTTTTGAAAATTTATATCGACAACCTTGGTGATTTGAGACAAATGACCTCGAAACATGACAGTTAAAATTGATGAACGATTTCCCTTAATATTGTTGAAATAGAAAAAAATTCCCATTATGCTTTGTTTTAAAAACAAATTCCCAAAGTAGTGTCCACGTAGGATTGGATTTTGGTTCAGCTTAAAACCGCTAATAGTATTAGCGGTTTTGCAATTTTTTTAGATAAAGTCAAAGAGACCTGTTTTTATTGAAAGGCGGTCTCTTTGAACTTGTCAGTGTAACTGTCAGCGCTCTCTTTTCTTGCTGTGGGCTAAGAACAAATAAGGACGCAAAGAGACCTGTCTTATTGAAAGGCGGTCTCTTTAAAATTATTTTCCTGCAGACTAAGCCTTGTGAATTAACAAGGACGAAAAGAGACCTGTTATTGTTAGAGGGGGTCTCTTTTTTAAAGTCGCTAATGTTAACAACGGCTTTTAAACTACAACCGCTATTACCATTAGCGGTTTTAAGTTGAACCAAAAGCAAAATATGTGGACACTATGTAGGGAATTTATTTTTAAATCAATGTATTATGGGAATTGATTTTTATTTCAACAATATTATGGGAAATCGTTCTAAAATTGATAACTTGTTGAAATTGTTAGGCTAGTTGATTACAAGAGTTATTTGATAAAACTAGTTGTATCGCTAATATAATGGTAGAGGTGTATGCATAGTGCTCACTACTTAAGGTGCTTGTAACTAAAAACTCTAATTATTTAAGGTGCCTCAGGCTTTCCACACTTCATCATGTTACATGGATTAATTTATGATAGTATATATATATATATATATATATATATATATATAACATGTCACGCACGCATCGCATGTATATATGTACAACAGTATATATATAATGGATCAAATGACACCGATCATTGTTGCAAATTTTCACAACGCACAGTTTGCAATGCATGTACTCCCTCCGTCCCAAAAAGAACGACCCATTTGACCAAAACTTTGTCCCAAAAAGAATGACCCATTTGCATTAAAACACCCACCAATTTGCTACAATATTTGTGCAAAATTAACTTCCCCATATAAAAATTTGATTTTTCATGTTATTTTATTACTTTCTCTCTCTATTTTTTTACAAATCCCATGTAAATTTATCTTTCCAATATACTTTTACTTCTTTTTACTTAACTTTCTTAATACCCGCGTAATCAACCCAAATGGGTCGTTCTTTTTGGGACGGAGGGAGTATTATTGAAATCCAAAGGCATAGCAGCAGTTGATCGATAATATGTCTAATAAAAGCTCTAATCTCCATTTTATTGTCCATGTCACTACAAGAAATAGGTCATTTTGCGACGGAAACCTTGCAACGGACTACAATTCCGTCGCAAAAAGGGTTAATTTGCGAGGGAATAAATTCCGTCGCAACTTTGCGACGGAAACAAACTTTTGCGACGGAATTTCCGTCGCAAAGTTTGCGACGGAATTTATTCCCTCGCAAAAGTTTGTTTGCGACGGAAATAATCGTCGCAAAACAATATTAAAAAAAAAATAAAAAAAAAACATTTTGCGACGGATTCTGCGACGGAAATTCCGTCGCAAAAAGTTTTTAAATTTTTTTAAAAAAAACTGAAGTTTCGCTGAAGGAGAGAGAAAAAGAAAACGAAGAACAGAAAGAGGAAAGCGTAGAGAGAGATAGAGGAAAGCGTAGAGAGAGAAAGAAAATCCGGCCACTTCACCGCCGCTGTCGCCACCGGAACGACCGGAATCCGGCCACTCACACCTACTAACGCCCACCCCTTCCGTTCACTCCCACTCACGCGCACTCACGCCCACCCACGCCACCCCCTCCGTTCAAGCCCACTCACGCCCCTCCGTTCGCCGGCGGTGTGCAGCCACCACACCACCCTCCTTCCGGCAGCCGGATTTCCGCCACAACACCCTCAAATCCCGGTGAGTATTCCACTATCCCCCTTTGTTTTTGTTTTCAATTTAATTTTAATGTAAACCCTAACTTTTTCTAATTATGTTTTTTAATTTAATTTGTAACTAAATTTTATTATTTAATTACTTGTGTTTAGTGTAGTGTAGTTTAATTTATATTGCAATGTTAGAATTAGTTTAATTTTTAAGATATATTGCAATGTTAGAATTAGTTTAATGTATGTTAGTTTAGTTTAAAATACATGTTAGATTAGTTTATAATGTATGTTATTTTAGTTTAAAATATATGTTAGTTAGTTTATAATGTATGTTAGTTTAGTTTAAAATATATGTTAGATTAGTTTAAAATATATGTTAGATTAGTTTAAAATATATGTTAATTTAAAAATACATGTTAGTGTATGTATGTTTATTTGAATGTGGGTAATTGTGTGTTAATTATATGTGTTTCATCACTAGGCATACATTCACTAGTGAGATAAGATGTCCAAGGATGGGTTAGGTTGGAGTGATAAGGACCCCTGGATATATGTCATCTAAAACCTCATGTAGGTTTGATTTTATGAAGAAAAGAACTTAGCTTGATACTTTGCTACTATTGTTTGTGACTGATATGATTATATGCGTGAGTTGTGTAGAAGTTGTGACAATGAAACGAACAGAGCGTAGCTGGATGTATGAGAGGTTGTGTGGGCGGAATTCTATTGATCCTAGATTCGTGAAAGGGGTTAAGGAATTCATTCAGTATTGCAAAGATCATCCTGAGAGTAGTGACCCCGAGGAGATTAGGTGTCCTTGTGTGAAATGCAAGAATAAGAAAATTCTATCTTCGGATGATGTTCAAGTTCATTTGTATATTGCCACTTATGAACTATTTCAAGCCTCGAACTCAAGTAACTATGTTAGGTAGGTGTATTATGGTCAAAAATAAGCTCATTTGATAACAAATGTGAGAAATAGGCAAGTTAGAACCAAAAACGCCCCATTTTCGCCCATTTTTTCTAGTTTTAGGACCTAGTGAACCTATATTGCCACTTATAAACAATTTCAAGCCTCAAACTCAAGTAACTATGTTAGTTAGGTGTATTAAGGTCACAAAAATAGGTTCATTAGATAACAAATGTGAGAAATAGGCAAGTTAGAACCAAAAACGCCCCATTTTCACCCAATTTTCCTAGTTTTAGGACCTAGTGAACCTATATTGCCACTTATGAACTATTTCAAGCCTCGAACTCAAGTAACTATGTTATTTAGGTGTATTATGGTCAAAAATAAGCTCATTTGATAACAAATGTGAGAAATAGGCAAGTTAGAACCAAAAACGCCCCATTTTCGCCCATTTTTTCTAGTTTTAGGACCTAGTGAACCTATATTGCCACTTATGAACTATTTCAAGCCTCGAACTCAAGTAACTATGTTATTTAGGTGTATTATGGTCAAAAATAAGCTCATTTGATAACAAATGTGAGAAATAGGCAAGTTAGAACCAAAAACGCCCCATTTTCGCCCATTTTTTCTAGTTTTAGGACCTAGTGAACCTATATTGCCACTTATAAACAATTTCAAGCCTCAAACTCAAGTAACTATGTTAGTTAGGTGTATTAAGGTCACAAAAATAGGTTCATTAGATAACAAATGTGAGAAATAGACAAGTTAGAACCAAAAACGCCCCATTTTCACCCAATTTTCCTAGTTTTAGGACCTAGTGAACCTATATTGCCACTTATGAACTATATCAAGCCTCAAACTATTGGTTCTCATTCTTTATTTTTATTTCTGCATTGTATATCCTTTGTTTGTTACAGGAGGCGTACCAACACAGACAGGAGGAATCAAGAACCCAGGGTTCCCAACTGTCTGAAAATGAAATTTTCTTTGAGGCGGCTGGTGGTCGTAATAAGAAGGGTCGTGTTAGAGGTCTTGGTGTTGGTGCTGACTTGTACTACGGCACATCTAGGGGACGAGGATCGGGTTCTTCCAGCCAATACGTACCGTCGGTCATAACTCAAATGCAGGAAAACTTCCACAAGGAGTTGAATGAGAGGGTGGAAGCAATTGAGAGCCAGATCGATAGCCGTGTGGCGGAACAGCTCGATGCTCGAGTGGAGGCTCGAGTGGCAGAACGGATGGCTGAAATCGAGAGGAAGAACAAGGAGTTCTTAGAGGAGTTAGCCAGTAGATTTACAGGATTGACCACTCCTTTCACTTGTTCTACGATTCAGCCTCAGATTCGAGACCCCAGGAACGACCCGGGTGGTGGTGGTGGTGGTGGTGCAGGCCAAGGACAGCCAGCTTGTGTTTAGTTAGGTGTCATTTTTCGATTTTTGTATATGGATGACATTGTAGTTTAAAAAATTATATCATGTACCGTACTTGGTAGTTACGGCTACGTGTTGTATATATTTGAATTATGTTAGGGCGTGGACTTTTTGACTGAAATTATTTTAAATGCACGTATTTTATTAAACAAGATTGCATGAATACAGGTTCCAGGAAAACAAAACAAAATACAAAAAAATTAAACAGGATTGCAGGAATACAGGTTCCAGGAAAAAAAAACAAAATACAAAAAAAAAAAAAAATTAAAATTACAATAACTTTGCGACGGAATTTCCGTCGCAAAATTTGTGACGGAATTAAATTCCGTCGCAAAATTTGTGACGGACTATTCCGTCGCAAAAGAATCCATTTTGCGACGGAAATACATTCCGTCGCAAAATTTGTGACGGAATATTCCGTCGCAAAATGACTCCTCTTGCTACGGAATTTTCGTCGCAAATGTTGTTTTCAGCTACAACTACCTTTCCGTCGCAAAATCCGTCGCAATTCGTTTTGCGACGGATATTCCGTCACAAAAGGACTGTTTGCTACGAAAGTTCGAGCGACGCCATGCCTGTGACGGAAATCCGTCGCAAAGTCACTTTGCGACGGAATTTTGCCAGTTTGCGACGAATTATTTCCGTCGCAAAACGGCCCTTTTCTTGTAGTGTGTCGAAGAGGAGTATGTAATAGAATAAGCAATTGCGCATTCTTGCAAGTTTAGTGTGCGACTTGGATTATTTTGTATGGAGAATTCCCATACCACGGTCTTTGTGATAATTAGCATGGGTTTGTTAAGGGGTGTTTGATTTACAAAATGTAAACATGATGTATGTATGAATTTAAAATGGTTTAAACTTTCAAATCTAAAATTGAAGTAATTTACTTTCAAAGTAGATATAAATCAACTAATCCTAAACCGTATCAACCGGTGAATTAATCGGCTAACCAGCCGGAGAAACAACTTTTGAGCAACACAACACTTGGTGGTAACAAACTACGAAAAGGGCAACCCTTTTTTGGGCTTAGCCAATGAGTTGTGTTACGTATCCAAAATTGTCAAGTTAGACCCAATTCCTTCTCTCATGTCCCACATTTTAGGTGTAGAAATAAAGCTTAAGAGCTATACAAGATCATACATGAAATACTTTCTTTATTTCAAAATACATGTAATTGTAATTTGTAATAGCTTAGCATTATTTACTGATTTTAATGCTTTATAAAAAGATTAATATTTTGTAAATTTAGGTTGCACCAAAAACTAATATCAAATTATCAATATGCACATAAAGCTTTTGTTGTTTGTGTATTTGCAAAAATATTATGGTCAAAGACAAAGTTGATAAGTTGACAGTAAGGGCCTGTTCACTTCAGCTCCAATCAATTCAGTTCACTTCAGCTTCTAATTTCCTTCTCTCATAAAATATTCAGTTCAGTTCATCAGTTCAGCTCCAATAAGTTCTGTACAGTTCAGTTTAGTTTAGTTCAGCTCAATTCAGTAAATGTGAACAGGTAAATCATGCTACATTTTATTAAGTGAAGATAGGAAAATGTAGCATTTTGAATCAGCTAATAATAAGCATACATAACGCTACTTAGCTTAGCTTGCTTAAAATTTATACTCCGTAATTACTTAGAATAGTATTAGACTAATATCAATGGAAGAATTAAAAGAATATCTTAAATTATTACTAGACATAATTTTTTTTCTTTTTATTTTTATAGAGAATTAACTATCTAATTTAATATAAATAATTACTGTAAATAAGTATAATTAGCCTTTCTCAAATTTTGATCCTTTTGACTCGTCTCAATGAATATGCAGAATATCATACTTAAGATATTAATGATATGATCAAATGTGTGCATTGAAAAATATATATAAAAAAATAAATATTTTTTAATTTTTTATACTTGTTAAATATTTATAATTAGAGATAAAAAGGGTGAAAATTATGTATTGATAATTGTGAAAGTCAAAACATTACAAAAAAATGGAGGAAGTTTTTTTGTTACACGAATTCTTATTGGCCAACCATCATGAGGGTCACTTCATTAGTGTTATAGGGGGATACTCTGTCAATGTTACAAAGGTTAATTCGTCAATGTTATATGAAGTCCTCAGTCAGTGTTATTTGTGTTCAGTTAGTGTTACATGTGTTACTTGATCGTATTACACAAAAAAAACATACATCATAGGAGATCATTATACCAACGTTGTTAATCAAAAGTGTTCAAATGAATTCAAAACTCCTAAAACTTTACTAAAAAGAGACAAAACTTCCAAAAATAAAATAAAATAACGCCATCCAATTTGATTAAAATAAATAATCGGATGCACTTAGAATGTTTTGTTCTATTGATGCCTACATAGAAACTTGTAATAAACATGAAAATAAGCAAATTTACCAATACTAGAAACCCACAAAAATTAAACAAATCAAATTGGGATTTGAAAACAAAAAATTAGACCCCAAAAATTAAAATTATGTCCCAAAAAAAATTAGAAAAAAAAAAGAGAAAAATATGTGAAATCACATGGTGGCATGTGAGGGTGACCCACGGTGGGGGAACGTGACATCTACCCCGTTTATCGCGGGACGGAGGTTTCCTTGTCGGAGAGGCAGCCACTCTCTTTCTATTTGTACGATGTCCATCTTATTATTAACTTACCTATTTTATTTTTAATTAATTAATTAAATTACATGCTACTATATATTTTAGATTTCTAGTGTATACTATACCATACTATATTGTATTTGTATATAGTATACAACTATACAATGTAGTATAGGAAAATAAAAATGACATAGCACTAATCATATGTTATGGGTTATAAGACACCAAGGTATGTTGTATGCATAGTATAATATATAATGTATGTACAATTATACTCAAATGAATCTCATGAGATTGGATCGGTTTTGCTATTTAGATTTCTATTTTTAATTTTACGTTTAAGGTATGTATAGCTGTATAAGGTTAAAGGTTTAGTGTGTTTTGTGGAGGGATAGGTAAGAGAGAGATATGCAAATGTTATAATGAAATTAATCGAATTTGAGAATTACTCACAACATATATTTGTCAGGATGGTGAATTTTTTAATCAAAAGTAGAAAAGATCTTTCAAAAAAAAAAAAAAAAAGTTCGAAAAAAGGCTGATGATTCTCAACAAGTCGAAAATAAAAGAGGGAGTTTGTAACACTGATTAAAGTTGATCGCAGATACATGTACAAAACTCGATTGCTGACCAATAACACATTGCCTTAAGATCAAAATGAGTTTTATTATGTTTATTGAAGGTTAATTATCTCTTTACATGAATGGGAAAATTATTGTTTAATATGAAGTATAGGTTATGAAACGGTGTTCATTCTCCCTTATGAGCCTACTCATTAAGTACAAAGTCATACTCGATCGTGCAAAAATAAAAGTCTTTGCTAGCAAGCAAAAATCTAGGAAAAAGTTCTAAATTGGTCACCAAAGTCCAAAATACCACTGTTTGCCGTACATGTGACATTGGTTTACCAAACAAAAGTCATAATCCACAATCGTTTTTTACTTTTTAACGGCCTTTGAGATATGTTGACTCTAAAAAACTAGACTAAAATTTCCTTAACCTTGATGAAATAACCAAGCATGGTCCATATTAGGCTTTCAAAAGAGGTACGAAGTGACCAAGCCTTTTCTTTACTCCACAAAATATACAATCTATTTGTTGTATACGCGCTACATAGTAGGGAAGCCACCAAGGTATCACCTGAATGCTTGAACCCCACCCCACCCGTTAAATAAAAAGCACTACTGCACACATACAATATACAATCTACTCGTTGTGTACATAATACGTAGTGGGAAATGGGGAAAGCCATTAAGGAGAACAAGGTGTCGCCTGAATTCTGTTAAACCACGACCTACTAGCTATATATCTTTTTTATGTTTTCTTTATATAAAATTATACTTGCATGGAGAAAGCTATAATCCGTAATACCCATAAACATAATATCTACACCTCATCTAGCTTCAAAATCTAACTCCACCACTAATCCTACACTAATAAAATATTGATTGCCTCAACATAACTACATTCACCGTGCTCTTGCATGTACATCTAATGACACCAAGCAGATGGAATAATAATTCAACAAAGTTACGATAATATAAAATAAGTTTTGTCATGTAATTGTACGATCTATCCAGGAATGTTCAAAAATCACGAGAGATTGGTTGATGCAAATCTTAATTGGTTGCATGTTTGTATAATTGTATGTAGACGTTTAATCTCCATTGTTATTATCTTGATTGATTAAATTAGCTGGCAATCACTCTTTTTTGTTTAGGGCAGTCTTTTCACTAATTAAAAACACTACAAATCACATAACCAATTATGTTGATGTAATTTGATTAGTCTTAATTTAATAGTTAATGATTAACTACCCCCACCTCCTATTTTCCCCTTCTTTCACTAACATTTTTGGCCATCTTTTGCCGGTTTTACAACTGGCGCATTATTCGATTTGATGTTCAATCATACACTTTCATGTGTTTTCTTATAAAATTTACAAAATTTTAATTAATTTCAATTAATTTTTAATATTATTTTAATATTAGATGTGATGAGGTGGGTTGTAAATTCCTAGTTATTGTTGATGAGAAGCTAAAATTTGGGGTATGGAAGTTGATGCAAGAAACTAGTTTTATATTCTTGAAAAGAAAGGTATGTTTATTACAAAATCCAATGATTTTTGAAGTCCAAAAAAAACTAGACATAAAAATTATACAACCCATTTTAATATACTCATGTTATGGAAGTATGGGTCAATACTCAATATAACATGAAATATGTGATTTTGTTTTGTGTGAATAGGTAGGAATACATTGCTTCTTCCTCCACTTTTTAAGTTACCTCGGTTGTTCAATGAGAACTTCAATGAAATTCTAAAAATAATGCAAAATTGAAAACTCATTCTAAAGGAAGCTAAGTCACTAGTCACTACTATAATATACTCCTTCGGTCCTTCCCTTTCAAACTAATGGTTACGTTTTAATTTAACTTTTCGAGATTGTTCATATAGAGCTCTGAGTATTAACATCTCTAATTACGCATCTGTAAGATAAAAGATGATAGATTAATATTTCTTATATATAAATCATAAACAGTGGGTAGTTAAAATTGTGTATAGGAAAATGACGGTTTTTCAAGCGTAAGCACCATCATTTTGAATAAACAAAACAAGTGGAAGAAGTGATAAATATCCCAAAAGTAAAATAACCCTACCACTTATATATGTGAACATTGCTCTTAATTGATAATTACTTTTTTTTTTTTAGTTAAATCATTTAACTAAAATACTACTACATATGTAATTTACATATAAATTATCAATTTTAAATTATGAGTAATGATACAAATGAAATTCGGGTGCATAGAACGCACTCAAAGAAGAGTTTTAGAGGCTAGTTGAAAATATGAATGTATGTATCATACTTCATGCATGCACGATACATCAATGCTAAATTAAATCTCTCCATCATTTATAGATGTGCACAATACTCCCTTTTTTTTTTAGCTATTCAGCTCTGCTCTAGTGAAATCTGCTTTGCTTTGCAATGTGTTGGAAGTTTTGCTCTGTCCAGAAGCTCAAAAGAACATGACTGCCATGTTAGTTAACATATAATCCCTTAAATAATTAATAAATTAGCTGTACATGCATTGGGGCCAGCTGAAACTTCAATTCTAAAGCACATAAGCCTAAGTACAACAGTTAAACTACTTTAAACATTTTGAAACCTTAAACCCTCCTAGACTCTAGTAAAACCATATTTAAATTAAAACTATGTCCCAAATTGGTACTATTTTACTATGTAATTGTTGAGTTTATTAGTTCAACAATTTGAAAACCTAAGCATTTACATACATACATATTGGTCTTCATTCCTAGATGTTCCATTTCGTGTTTCATACTGTATATATATACAAGTATTATTATTGTTTTGTGTATTGTCTAAGTCGAGTGAAGCCTAAGTTTTTTAAAAAGAAAAGGATGTTTTGATCTTATGAGGGGTATTATTCGATAAGTGGGAGGTAATTATTGATATTATACTCCGATCCCTTGTTAATACTATAACAACTTTAATTAATATGTTACTTTTCTTTTTTCGAAAGCTTGATTTATATACATCCTTCGTAATTAACACAAATTAATGAAGACATACTTTATATCTTTATAATAAAAATAACAAAATCCTAAATACAACAATAATAGACAAATTAGGAGAACCAATTAACTGACAAAGGTTGATTATGTTTGGATGTTATTGGTGCTCACACATGGTCGGTTGACAAGATGAATAATAAAACTCTTACTGACTAAGCTGTCCACTGTCCATACAAATTATACGTATAAAAACTATGTAATTAAAGTTAATAATATGGTATTAAAAATGTTATTATAAACATAAATTTAAGGTATTAATTGAGAGGAACATTCCAAAGATCAGTGACAAAGAGTGACAGAATGGAAAATTCAGATATGCACGTGTATAAAGAGTACTTGGAACATTTACATTGGAATTTTTCATGCACTCTGATTTTTTGTCAGTGTAGAAGTGACATCCTTTTCATTTAACCATCTAATTATGAATATATAAATAATATATAGTAAATGGTACGGAGTAACTATTAATTTAATTACTTCTTCCATCACAATTATGTGTCACCATTCACTTTGCATAATATCTGATACTGTAGTATGTTATAACCTTACATGAAAAAAAAAGTCTGATGATTTCTAGCTTATTATACGATTAAAGTTGATGAATATTCATTGATTATACTTCAGTGAATATATGCATAAAGTATGCAAAATTAACCGAATGTTACCAATATTTTAGAACGGAGGGAGTTTTGTGAATCTAACATATAACCGACACCTCTGACACCTTTTAAAATTCCTTGTTCTTCTCTTTATTGTATTTTCTTTTGACTTACCCTACTAAATTGTCTTTTTTTTTTTCCCCCTATTACAATACAATTTCGTCTTATTTCATGTTTTTTTTTTTTTTTGAGAGATTATTTCATGGTTTTTAGGTATACATGTACATGTTAATTTCTTATTTAGCAAGAATGAAATGGGTGTTTTTTTCCCTTACCTTGATATGCTAGATAGATGCAACTCAAGCTAGTTACAGATCCGATTGCGAAATTGAAGTTGTTTATGATTCAAATTAAAGAAAGAGTTATTAAATGAACTTAAATTTCACTAACATTATAGCTCAACTAATTCAAATTTCTAAGCTTCATTTTCCAAAGAAGTATATAGTGAGGAGAGGAGGATTGTATCACATCAGAAAAAGATTATCTGCTATTGCAATATAAACAAGAAGGGTTAAAATATATAAAAAATAAAATATAAATAAAATAAAAATTTTAAAAAAAATAAATTAAAAAAAAAATAAATAAATAAAAAGCCACTATGAAATTATTACTTCAACTTCACAAAGCAAGATTTTGGAATGTGTTGTCTAAAAAACACAATAAAAAAAATTAAAAAAAAATAATAAATAAATTAAATAAAGAAAAAGTAAGGAGCAGCCAAACCACTCAAACAATGGGCCTAGTTTTATGATGAACCCTTAGAGGCCCATTTTTTACGGTCTACGTAGTAGTCATTTTCGTAGACCAGATAACACAGTAATCAAGTCCAACTAGCCTTCAGTATATTTCGTGTATAAACGGATAAATGGTAACTGTTCAATCTATAAATAGGAGACCATTAACAACTGTGTAGTTTCCCTCGTTAAAAAAAGTTAACAAACAATGATGACACTTCTTGTTGACATATTTTTTTTCACATTATCTTAGAGGTAATAACTTTTTTTAGACATCCTAAACTCACGGAATTTGCAAGGAGATTACAATACCCATAAACTCGCTCTAGAAATATAGACGTTAGCCCTTCAGAAATTGTAGCAATGCCAAAAAGTTTAATCCCACCGTATTATGATTTGCCGAACAACCAGCACAGGCCCATAGTGCCGTACAGCAACCTAATATAATTAAATCTTAATATAGCAATTTGGCACAAACTAAAAATTGATTCCCCAATTATTGTCTTTATAAAAAGAAGAAACAACACATTTGCTTATGTTACACACAGTCAGGCCAATCCAAGCTAACAAAAAGGCTTGCTGAAGTAAAGCGAGCCCAATTAGGACATAGCAGACATAGCTCAGCAAGCATCGAAAAGCACGTAGCTCAGTAACGATTGTAAGCTACAAAAGCCCGAGCTCAGAAGCTTGCCTTGCATAAATTGTAACTTTAAGGCAATACCTAGTTTGAGGAACATGAATCTGACAATGAAAAATCCAAACCTCTAATACCTAAATCACAAGAATAGTTCTCGATTAAAACTTACAATAAGACTGCCTAAGAGTCGGGAATCATTTTCACAATCAGGAAAACCACATTAACAACCAATATTTATCGAAAGAAACCCTACCTACAAATTGACATGACACAAGATTTTATTTTTGGGGCAGCAGCTGGAAGTCAGAGTTGTTCCATCTTCACCAGATCTTTCGGGGGTTTGATTGTATCTGGCTGTAACCAATCCTTTGCGCATATGAGGGCTTCAAGAGTCTCTGGCCGCAATGAGCACCGGTACGAGTCCATCTCCTTGAACGAAGAATCAAATACGGATTCAGCAGAAACAGTTGACAAAGGAACAGTCAAGATATCACGGGCCATCTTTGAAAGGGTTGGATATTTGATCTTGTTTAGCTTCCACCAACCTAGCACATCGAAATCTTGGATTCTTGGTAAGAGAGACTCCTCCAAATACTGATCCAACTCGGACTTCATTTGCTGGCTTGTTGTCTCCATAATATACATATCAAAGTCTGACAGTCCATTACTGTTGAGAATACCTTGATCTTCTCTCTTGACAATGCCATCAGTCCCATCTTCAAGAGGGGTCAATGGAAGAGGATGAGTCACATACTCATGGAAGAGCTCATGGATTCCCTCATCGACATTTCGGATGTATACAGGAGCTTCATCCATGAAAATTTTTGTAAAGCTGAACTCCACAAGTTTCATCTTAAACCGAGGATCCATAGCTACAGCAACTGCTAAGACCAGGCAAGAACTCTTCCAATATTTGAGAAACCTGTCTTGCAAAGGCTTAGCAAGGCCAGCTACAAAGAGATCATCACTTGCAGCTGCACGGGCTAGCTCCAGCTGAATCTTCCATACCTCATGGAAGAACACATTAGAAGACGGAGTAGGCTTTACCAAAAGCAAATTTGCAGTGTCGTACAGAAGTTTAAGGTACATGCAGATGTTCTCAACTTGACTCCAATCATCCATGGAAGGGGCATCCTTGTAATCAGGGTCACATGTATCTAAGCATGAAAAGACTTGCTTCAACTCAGAAGCAGCAAGGAGCATTTCATACGTTGTGTTCCATTTTGTGATGTTGTCAAGAGAAAGAGACTGTTCAGATGGTACCTGAAGCTGTTGCTTCAACTCAAGAAATTTTTCCTCATGAGATTCTGAAGTCTTAACATACTTCACACTGGTCCTGATTTTCTTGATTGTTGCTTCACTGGCAGAGATCACTTCTTGGGCCATGCTGCTCAAAGTGCGGGCAATGCAACTCTTAATCAACAACTGTCCATCAAGAAGCATTGAATTTTTCACAGCAAGCAAGGCCCTTAGATTTTCAATTGCAGCTTCACCCAGTGGCTGATTAAATGTAATTGAGGCTAATTTGCGATCTAAACCCCAGTCGGATAGACAAGTACCAATGGCATGGCTAAGTGCTCTATCTGACTCTGGAAAGGGCTCCATCACAACATTAAGAAGTCTCCGATGCAACTTCCAGTCATTATCAATGAATTGCCCAGTAACGAAAACATAACCAGTTGATTGACTAGAAGTCCACATATCCAATGTCAGGCATATTCGCCCTGGAATTCCCTCAATAAACTTTTGAAGATTCTGTTTCTCCCTCAAGAATATTGCTACACAATCCCCTTGTACAATGTTGAAGCTGACCATATCAAAACGAGGCTGAAGATTCTGGACAAAGGAAACGAATCCTGGATGTTCAACCATGTGAAGTGGATAATCATGCATGATGATCATCTTAGCAATCTCATGCCGGCAACGATCCTGATCAAAGATGAGATACGGTGAGCTAGAGGTCCTGTAACGCCTTTTTGGTTGGTGTTCAGTACCCGCATCAGTTCCACCACTCTTTGGCATATATGGGGACAACTGATTCTTCTCCTGCTGACGCAAAACAACAGGACAAGTCCCTTTAGCAATATGGCGCTTCAGGTGGCTTGTCCCAGCAACCTTAGAACCAGTACTGTATGCAAATGATTGCTTACACACTTTACAATAGGCCCTCCTGCAGCCAGCACCAACAGTTTCAATAGTAAAGTGCTCCCAGACTATAGACTTCTTCTTCCGACGCTTATTAGGTTGGGTATCAGGAGTTTCTTGCTGTGAATTAGGGACCTCCGTGCTGAGTGGCTGTGTATTAACCAGCTCCATGCCAACAGCATGAGAGTTTGCAAGTTCACCCCCATGAACATGCGAATTTCCATGTTCTACTCCAAGTGGTTGCAAATGAACTGGCTCTAGATTACCATGCTGAAAATGCACGTGCTCTGCATTGGCTGGCTGGGAATGCACAAACTCAGAGGCAATAGGCTGCGAATGCACAATATCTGAACTAAGAGGTTGGGAATACACAAGATCTGCAGTTCCAGGCTGGGAATGAACCATCTCCACAGTGACCGGATGCGAAAGCACATGCTCAGCACCAACGGACTGTAAATGCATATCCTGAGAACAGACTGGCGGTGGATAAACAACCTCCTCGCCAAGCGGCTCAGGGTGAGCAAGCTCAGTACTCACATGTTCTTCACCAGTAGCATGCTGATCAACTTGTTCCCCCATGTCCATGTCCATTGGCTCTGGTGCAACTCGTTCTGGCTTCACAGTCACTGGATGCTCCGCTTGTGAATTTGCGAACTCTGCCTCTCTTGGCTGTGCATCAACAGCTTCTGTATCAATCATTTCGTTGTTTTCATCAATGGAATCAAGAGGCTGAGTATACACGAGATCTGCACTGCCAGAATGGGGATGAACTCCCTCTGCATTGACTGGGTCCGAATGAACAAGCTCAGCAGAAACTGACTGTTGTTGAACAAATTCCGAAGGCTGTGATTGCACATGCTCCATGCTGACAGGCTGCGACTGCATTTCTTCTACACTCTCAGGCTGTGAATGAACATGCTCTGAGTTGACTAATTGTGGATGTGCATCCTCTGAAGATACTGGCAGTGTATGTAAGACATCCTCACCAAGCGGCTCAGGATGAGCAAGCTCATTGTTCACATGTTCTGACTCAGCCTGTTTACCAGCACTCTGAGGATCAACTTGATCGCCAATAGGCTGCGAGTTTGCAACCTCCTTATCCACACGCTCTGGTTCAGCTCGCTCTGGCTTTACCTTCACAGAATCTTCAGCTCCAGGTAGTGCATCAGCCTGTTGCGAATCCACCATTTCATTGTTTTCATCAGTGGTCGTCATAATTCAAACAAACCCAAAACCTGCAGAATGTACAATGATGAGATACTCTGAGCAAAAAATTCTGCAGTAAAGTATCATAACTTGCATAAACTAACAAACCAGATACACTGAATACAACATTGTCAAACCATACTATCTTACTAAAGCTTATATTCCACAATTTCCCAAGATGCTCATAGGAAACATCAAGAAGCCCTCAAAAGTTCTAAAACCTTATTATAATCCTTTTTACTTCACTGTGTAATTGCAATTGGATAGCTCATTACAATTAACCTCCCAATTCCGGAATGACAAACAATGATCTTTGAAGGTGCACATAACTACTATAAAAACAGCAGCAACAACAACAACAACAAAGCCTTAGGGTCCGCTAACATGAATCGTCATAGGCTCTAAAGGTGCACATAACTAAAAAAAAACACCATAAAACCTCAAATTTGGAGTTTCAATATGCAAATTAAGTCCCTTGCACCTCATTTTGCATCCAATATCCTTTAATTAATCAAAAGCCAGTCTATAAATCTTCACTGATAAACAACAATGCCCTTTTTCAGGGACTTAATCATGTAATACTCAATAACATTCGACAATTATAACGAACTCGCAAGCAATGTACACTTGAAACCTCCACAAACATCACCAAAAACCCGAAAATCACAAGACTCAATTGCAACAAACCACAATTCTCAATTTTTTCATCAGACGCAAAATAAACGAGAAAACAATCAACATGTTCTTCCAAATCCCACAACCCCAAACCCACCAGCAATTAATGTCATAAATACAGATGAAACTAACAAACAAACAACATACATAACAAAATAACCAAAATAAATCAAAGTTAAACCCTTAAACAAACACACAAAAAACCCAGAATTGACCCGCCAATATAGATTCAAATTCGATTAAATTTGATAGAATAAGATTAAACAATAGAAGAAAAGGAGAAAGAAATTGAATACCTTAAAACATAATAAAGGGTAAATCACTAAATCAAAAGGATCGAAGAATTCGATCTAAAACTGGGCTTAACAAACAAATCAAACAAAGAAGACCCAAAAACCAAAATCAATAAAAGGTGGGAGAAGAGAGAGAAATCGAATTGAATACCTCAAAAAATATTAATGGGTAAACCACGAAATCAAAAGGGGTTTCAGAATTCGATCTAAAACTGGGCTCATCAAACAAATCAAACGAAGACCCAAAAACCAAAAGAAGTCAAATCAATAGAAAAGAGGAGAAAGAAATAGAATTGAATACCTTAAAAAATGAAATGGGTAAATCACTAAATCAAAAGGGGTTGAAGAATTCGATCTGAAACTGGGCTGATGAAACAGATTGAAATCGAACGAAGCCCACACTCAGAGGAGAGAGAAGAAGAGAGAGAGAATTGGAAATACGGCTGGATTTGGTTTTAGGGTAAGTGGGTAAATTGAAGGAGGGGTCAAGAAGGTGGGATTGGACGGTTAAGATGTGTTTATTGATTTTGTGAATATCTCATTCATTCAATTGCATGGGCTTGGCCCCTTAAACTATTGGGAAATTTTGTCATGCTAATTATAGATAACTAGAGTGTACCCGTGCAAAATGCACGGGATAAATATTTTATAGAAAGATAGTATTACAAAGATCTAATAACAAAAATATATTTTAAATACGTGAAGTTGTTTGTGATATAGTAACTGACTTTTTTATGTGGCTGGGTACTCCGTGTAGCTAGCTACTATTATAGAATTTACTTTATCAGTGTTATTGGGGTTACCCGTTCAGTTATTATTGTTATCTCGCCAGTGTTATAAGGTTTATGTGTTTTGTGTTATAGAGGGTTACTACGTCAATATTATAGGGGTTACTCTAGTCTGGTTGTCACAAAATAAAAATGATAGGTGTTGTCACATAAAAAACAGTATAATAAACAATTGGAAGAATTTTAAAAGAGGAAAATAGTGGAACTTATGGTAGCGATATTACTAAATAAAAAAAAGTACACATAATTTGGAAAAAAATGTGCAATTATTGTACTCCCTCCGTTTAATTTATATGCATCACTTTGACAATTGCACTATTCACATACCATGGTTGACTTAATTTTTTTACCTCTAAAAAATGAATAAATGTTATTATGTTATATATCATTAGATTCGTCATAATGCCTAGTTTCATAGTATAATTTTGTTACAATTTAATACTAATACACAATTAAAGATATTTATGGTCAAAGTAGCGTTTCGGCAAATGTGACGGTCAAACTGATGCATATAAAAAAACAGAGGGAGTAATATGGGTGATTTTAAAAAGAAAATGGGTAATAGAATAAAATACTAAGTTGGTATTTTTTGGGGGGTAGTGTGTGTTATTAGGAAAAATAATAGTAGAAGTTTTTTTTTGGAGGGTTTCTTATGTTTTTTTTAGAAAAAATGATAGGTGGAAGTTTTTTGTAGGGGCAAAAAAAAAAAAAAAAAAAAAAGGGGGAGTGAATGAGAATTGAGAGATTGGGTTTTGGAGTGATATGGTGAGGAGTTGTTAAAATGACTCTTAAATTATATATAAGACTAGAATGTGCGCGTGCAAATGCACGTGTTATCATTAAAGATAGGATTATAAAATATATAGATGCAGATTGTCTTTAATAAAACATAAAATAGTAACAACAACAAAAAAAAAAAATTGGTTAGTAGTACTCCAATATTTTTATAGAAGTGATTACCAAGTTATTAGTTACTAACGAGTGATTTTCATGGATAATCTAAGAAGAGAACAAAATTCCATAAATATGCTACATGTTAATAAAATTATTGATGTATCTAGACCTATCAAAGCTGACTCGACCCGAACCCAGTCATTAAGCGATCCATTTTAACCCGAAAAAATGGTGACCCGAACCTGATAGGACCCGACCCGAAACCAACTCTAGACCCTAGTGAATCCGAGAATTTGAGACCCGAACCGAACATTAACTCACCTGGAGATGACACGACCTGAATATAACCCGTGAATTATTGACCTGAACCAAACCCGACCTGAATCGAAATTGACCCAAACCTGTTTAACCCATCAAACCCGAATGTAACCCATTACTAAACCGACCCGAATTTAAACCGACTTGTTATTAACCCGACTCGAATTTTACACGGCCTATTACTATCCCAACCCGATCTGTTACTAACCCGATCCTAAATCAGCACGACCTGTTATTGATCTAATTGAACCAAATTCAATCCGTATTGTTCCTAACCCATTTCGAACTAAACCTAACATGTTATTGACCTGATCTAATTTCAAATCAACTTAAACTCAATGTAGACCACATTGTTAATATTGATCAAAGTATATAGTTATATAGTTATGTTGATTCTGTTTATGTTTTTTTTTTTAATGAACTTATTACGTATATCTTATCAAAACTTATTTGAACTAATTAGCTCGAATTTGAACTTATCTCAAATTATTTTTCTTACAATAAATGAAGAAATTGGAGCATTTATTCTTATTATGAAGTATAAATATGCTTATAGTTGAATGTTGTTTAAAAAATGTGCAATTATATATGGAGATATATATTGTATTGTAGTAAAATACAGTAGTAAAAGTGAAAGTGAAACTGAAAGTGATTTATTTATTTATTTATTTTTTATCTGAATGGAAGTTATTGACCTCAAAAAAAAAAAAATCTACTTTATGAAGATTCAATCGTCACACATACAATTTCAACTGCCATTCTAAGTAACTCAACTGCAACAAACACTGTCTAACTATGTATGCTGATTTGATAGCAAAACAGAATCCCCTAATAAAGAAAGATCTTTAATCCCAATTTTGAAAGTCGCTTACTCAATCCGTCAATCGCCTCCTCCGGTTTCTCGGCCTTCTCCTTCGTGTTCTTGGCTTTCTTCTTCACTGATAACTGATTCGGGTTAGCTATGGTGCTCCATATCCTCCGGCCACTAAGATTCTCATTCAACTTGTGCTGTTGTGTGTTAACCATTATTGGGTTCAGGTGTTTATTTTATTTTTTATATTTTTATTTTTTGTTTTTTCCTTCAAAATGGATTAATTTGGGAGTATTGCATTAAGATTTAAGAACTTGAGATTATGAAATAGAGAAGAATTTGTTTAGTGGATTTATTTTAACTATGTAATTGTTAAATAAACTTGCCTTCAGTTTTTTTAGTGGGTAGTTTGTACTTTGTAGTGGGAAGTTATTTTTTTTTATTTAATTTTTTTTAATAAGTTAAATTGTTTTTAGAATTTTAAATTTGAATGTAGGTTTTTTTTGGAGGGATTAGTGTATTTGAGCGGGAGTGAATGTGAGGCAAGTATTTGGGTTTTGGAGGCTTTTGGTGAAAAGTGACTCTACAATTATAATATAGAAGTCCAATGCCAACTAGGAGTAGTAGGAAAAGATCCAATAAAAAAAATACTTCTATATGTGGAGTAAGTAGGAAAGGGCATATAAGGTAATAAAACTGATAGTTGAAGCACGAGATCGGTTTAAAAACTCTATTCTGTTAAGGATAAGACTGATTTATAAACACTATCACGTTAGCTCTTGATACCATGTTAAAAGAGGACTAACTTAATCAAAAGCTTAAACTGGACAAGATTGGTTCAAATACTCTATCAAAAATAATTATACATATGGGGTTAGTGGAAAAAATAAATGAAAAAATAAATAGAGAATATATATTAATTATACTAGTAGGGTTAGTAAGGAAGAGGATTAATAAAATGATAGTGGGTCAGTACCAATTTATGAATTGTTGAAATTATTATGAAATAGATGTAAAAGTAGAGTGTTACGATTATTGGAAAACATATTGATATTGAAAACTAGATGGAACCCATGCGATACATGGTTATATGAAAAAAAATTGTGATTTTATTTGTTTCTTTTTACGTATAAAATTTTACATGACTATACACAAATTTAAATTTTACATGACTATACACAAATTTAACAATCGAAAGAACAAGCCAACAATGGAAGAGGAGGAGAAAAAGCAAGCCATGAACAACAAAGCGGCGAGGAGAGCTAGGATTTTTGGAGGAGAAAAAAAGTAATAAATGAGATTAGAGAAATGGATAGTTAAATGGAGGAGTGATAGAAAGATTAAGACCAATTGACCAAGATATGATAATAATATGGTTAAGGCAAATTTTAATTTTTTTCAAAAGAGAGAAATATAGATACAGAGATACTACGTAGAAAGAAAATGGGTGAAGTAAACTCAACCAATTTGAAACTTTAAATAGTGTTACATGGACCGTTATATTATGTGACTGGACCATTTATATTATATGGTTGGATTTAAATTATATAGTTGGTTAGCTTTATGATATCATTGATATGTGATATGGTCCAATTTGGGTGTGGATTTTGAAGGTATTTTTAACTTTACTATCACAAAATAGAAAATGAATGAATTTATGTGTCTTTTTTATGGTGGACTAATACAATAGCCCATCCTTTTTAGAGCAATGTTATGTACTAGTACTTGTTTAGTTGTTTATGTAAGTAGGTTGGGTGCTTATTGAGTATTTCTAAATGATAAGGGGCCCTTGGTTTGGGACTTTGGTGAGCAAAGTCCAATTTTGGGGAGATATAGGCTGCATATAGCCCAATTTTGGGGAGCAATCATTGCTTATATGATAGGGCTGGCAAAAGCTGACCCGACCCGATAACCCGACCCGAACCCAACCCAAAATAAATGGGTTTTGAAGAAGATTTTCAACCCGTTTATGTAATTGGGTCAATCCGAACCCGACCTGAAGTTAAATAGGTCGGATTCAAGTTGGAAATCTCAACCTGAAACCAACCCGCCTAAACCCGTTTAGTTAATTGGGTCAGTTTCAGGTCGGGTCAACCCGAACCCAACCCGCCTAAACCTATTTACCACCCTATATTTACAACCTGTTAATTTTTAAGTATGGGCCAAGCCCAATTTATCTAATGATAAAATGAAAAACCCTAAAAACTTTCTTACCTCACGCCGCTTTCACTCTTTCAATTTCATTACTCTTTACTCCTTCTCCTTCTCTTTCTCTCTCCTCTCTCATGTTTTCAATTCTTTTCCATTAAAATTGTTGATTGAAATCGTGAATCTTCATTTCAACATTCTCAAGGTAATTTACTTATTAATTTCATTCTCTTTACTTATTAATTTTTGCATTTTTGTGATTTCTCTTTGCATGTGGCGTTTCTCTGTGCATTTAGCATTTGTATTTTGGTAGATCTAGTTTGCTTAATTATTTATTTAATTTATTCTTAATCAACAGATGACGACTGACACCCCTATTATTTCTCCTGAACTTGCGGATTCCGAATGAGATGATGAAGTTACTCAACTATGCAGCAGCACTCTTTTTAAATATTACTGCTTAATTATGTATTTAACAATACCCAGCCAATCAATCATATTTAATTTTATTGTTATGTTATTGAATGAACTGTACAACACTTATTTTGATTTTGAACTGTCTATTGAATTATGTTTGCATTTTATGTTTTTTTTTTCACGGACGTTTGCATTTTATGTTGTTAAAAGTTACATGTTTTTTTTTTTTTTAAAAAAAAGAGTTAATTAACAAAATATACATGTTAAACAGATTATAAGGTCATTTATTTTTATTTTTATTTAAAAAAAAAATCAGGTCAAGTCAGGACGGGTTCGAGTCAACCCGTTTAAAACCAGGTCGGATTCAGGTTGAATTTTTCGACCTGTTTAAGTAAACAGGTCGGGTTCAGGTTGGGGGGTCCTGACCTATTTATGTAAACAGGTCGACCTGAATCGACCCGACCTGTTTGCCAACCCTAATATGATGCTTTGCGCTGTGTACCCTGTGTTGGTATAAGGTCATGGCTAGTACTATGGTTTGGGACTTTGGTGTGTACATCACTACATCCCAACTCCTTTAGTATACTTGTTTATGTTATTATTGAATTGACCTATCCACCTTGTTCATTTAATCTCACATCCATCATAAATTGCATTTGACATTGAACACATACATGACAATTTCATTTTTTGATGAATTAGAAAGTTTTATTAATTACGAAAATACCATATAGGTTGTTGTTTCGTATTTGCATATGAGTGACATAATTCATTCAAAATATACTTTAAGATTTAAAAATAATAATAATATTTAGATAAAATCAAATCATTAGCTGTAAATATGGTTGTGAGTCGTGTTATGTATCATGCCCAGGTGCTTTTGGACTAGCTAAGACCTTGTTTGGTAAAGAGATTTTTAAAGAGCTTTTAGCTTATTTTGCCCAATTAGAGATTTAACCAAATAAAAAAGCTAATTTGAGTGTTTGGTAAATAGCTTATTAAAAGAGCTTTTTGTGCTAAAAAAACTCTTTTAGAAAAAGCTTGGTATAAGAGCTTTTTAAAATTAGTTTATTGAACAATTAGCTTTTTTGCTCTTAAATACACTAAAACAACTAACAATTAACAGCTATTTACCAAACACTTTTACACAATCAGCTAATTATAACCAACTAGTCAAACCAGCTAATATAACCAGCTAGTCAAATAAGCTAATATAATCAGCTACTAGCTAATTACCAAATAGGGCCTAAGTCTGACCCACGAGTTACATACTTACGTGTTAAGCCAAAATTTTCAAAAGAATATTCCATGCGGAGCCCTAGTCCACATATCATCACTCAAACCGTGTCATGCTTGCATGTCTAAGTCAAATTACACCATTTTATCGTGTTTTGTCATACTAGACAATGATGTACTTATCATACTTCCCGCAAATAAAGACGTTATAAGCTTGACCCGAAACTCATCTTATGTTTTACCTCTGTCCCTTCAAGTTTGACCCTAATGACCAAAATTTAAATCCCAAAATTATCATCTCATTTGCATATTAATACCCTTTTTCTCTCCGCCATTGAAGCGTGCTCGGAATTCTCCACTGAATTGGCTTCTGAGCTTTCTCTCCTCCATTGAAATACCTTCTCAAGTAAGCTTTTTTTTTTTTTAAATTTTAAAATTTGCTCTCATATTTCTTATTTGATTTATAATTCAAATAATCGAATATCAATTTCACAATCAGGCTTTAGCTTCTACTATCGTGAATTTATTCGTCTGTATGATCAATTTAGGGTTCTTTTTTAGACAGACTACTGAACTTTTGATTGCATATTCTGAATACATGAAATATTTTATCGAGCAATTTTGTTGCTAGAATTTTCTATGTGCAATTTGCGTTAAGAATTGTATGCCATTTTTGAGCCTAAATTGATAATTGAGTCAAATTTGGTTGCTAATGTGTTGCATGATTTTGTTTATATTTCTTTGATATTAGGATGGAATTATGTGTTTGAATATAATTGCTGTGATTTTGAGGTCATATTGAATTATATAATGGTTTTATGTTATTTTTGGCGATCAATTTGCTAGCTGAGAAAAATGCTGTTCATTATATACTAGAAATACTCTGTATGTTGTATGTAAGCTCTTATTGAATTAAAAGGGTAGGCGGGTAGCAATGCTTTTCCTCATTTTCCGGTGTCAGTTGATGCTTGGACTAGTTTTATCGACCATTTTTCGAGCACGACTTGATGTAGAGTTACATCGATCCTTATTCGATTAGTAAGCCTGGAACTTATTTCCTGTTGAATTAGATTTGCTCTTACATTATTCAGCTAATAGTGTTACACCAATTGGCTGTTGGTGTAGTGGTGATTGGGACTACACTTGGTAGGGAGGACCCGTGTTCGATCCCCCGTAACAACAATTGGGAGGGAACTGGAACCTTACCACCCAGTAATCCAGTATTGATCCCCGAATCCAGATTAGCCCAAAGGGTGAACCGGATAGAACACCAAAAAAATAGTGTTACCTTCCAGTTTCTTCATTGGGTTGGTAAGATGGAAGGTAATTAGGTAATTATGTGGGTTCGGCTGCCCATGATATGAGAGCTAGAGGTATGATGGCCATGATGCATCAGAAGTTGTTGATTGTTGAATTGATCCAAGTTAAAACAGTAATTACCCCAATGCTAAATTGGTTTTCTCATGTTTTCATCTACTTTTTTTTTTATTTTTTATTTTTTATTTTTTTTTAATGTTTGAGTAAAAAAAGAGACTTTATTACAACCCTAGAAATTATTTGTCTCGTAATTAAATATTTTCTTCCATGAGTTATCAATATAGAATATAAATAACTTGTGATTATTTATTCAGTTGTATGCATGCAGGCTAGTGTTTCATGTTGGAGCTTGACTAGAAAGGAGGGAACTTTGTTGGTTGAGTAATATATATACAATGGATTTATCTCCCTTAAAGCAAGATCTTGATGCGCTTTTAAGAGAGTTTTCTGAGGTATGCCTTTTGCAGCCGTATGATTAATGAATCCAGAAGTCTAAATGTTTTGTTTCATGATGGATTGGTATTCTTTCACATGGCTTTATTATACTTTTCCATCTCTTTGAATGGGCTGTTTTCTGTGGAATTAATCTCATAGCTCTTGCCAATATTGCATTGATTTCAATTTTGTATAGTTAATCCAAAACGCCAAAAGCATGTTTTGTCTAGACAACTAATAGCAATTTATTATTTTGCATACAGGGAGAGCTTAAAACTTTAGCAGACATGAAAAAATTATGGCTTGAACGGAAATTTTCCTACATATATGAGGCTCAACCTTCTACCAGCCTGAATATATTTATGCAATCTTTGTACAACCATTCTATAAGTAAGTTACTTCTTTGATGCGTAATGATTTAATGACATATTGACATACAGTTCGTTTTTGCAGATGCATCTTGTATGTGAATCAACAAGGTGAACTTTTCATCATTTTGAGAATGTATAGCCAGTTCTTCCACTTTAAGTACGAGCTATAGTTGGATGCCAATTATTGTATATAAGATATAACTAATTAAGTTTCATGCAAAGTTATTTTGTTAGGTTTAACCAAAAGATTGAAAATGTAAAAGAACTGAAATATATCCAGCTTGTCTATACCAAGTCTAAGGCTTTAAGAAATTTCAATTGCATTTCAATTGGATTTAATACTTATCTAAATGAAACATATAAAACGCATGTGATGCTGGCTGTAATGGTCTTAATGACACATCTAGGTAGCTTTGAGGTTACATCTTTCTACAGAAGAGCTTGCTGTTAATTTTTTTAGCCAGCACAGAATGGAGTCTTGTGATGGCTACTTTGAAATTTTTAGAAATTTGGGTTTCCTGATAATGTTCAACTATTGACTGAATAGTTAACTTGATAAGGCTAGCATTATCCGCAGGCCTGATGTGCATAGCTTTAATGATCAAAGTTGGTCGAGTTCAAATTAAAAGAGTAATGCCTGGATTTTTTAGCATACTGGATGGGGTGAAATTATAAGTAGTTGAATAGGAAAATATTGGGAACTCTTAAGGACTGGATTTGGATAGGATGGCAGCACTAACTAGTCGGTCTTCTTTCAAAAGAATGTAATTCATTAGCATACTGGATGCCAATTGAAAATAAATGTTAAAGCCAGATAAAAGAAATGAATGTGTTTGTGAAATGTACACCCAATTTGCTTCTTTAGTGCTAGCAAGAGTGGAACATCTGGAATGTGAGATACATAAGCACCTATTGAATTGATATAATGTGTGAGTCAACTGTTGAAAAAGAACTGAGAATCTGAAGGTCCAAATTATGTTATGATTGATCCTCTGAGCGCAAATATGGTCAAGTGACTTTGTATACATACTTATAGCTGTATATTGTACTTTTATAAGAATGGTTTTTTTTTTTATTTTTTTTTTATTTTTTATTTTTTATTTTTTATTTTTTATTGTGGTTCTTTTTGTTGTTGTTGTTGTTGTATTGCTACTGAATACTGATCAGATCTAATTCATGGTCACTGATATTCTGTCCCTTTTTAGTCTTAATATGTTTGACAGATTGAAATCCATATCCTTTTGTTGTTTGACGAATTCTTTTAATCTTTCCGTGATCATGTGCAGGTTATATGATCTCCACTAATTCTTTGTCACAGAGACTGTGTGCTCTTTATGCCCTCTATTGTCTCTACGAGACACAGCCATTCAAGCCTCCCTTCAAGATTTATCTCTCTCTTGGTAAGTAACTGCTTTTGCATATGAGTAATTTTACTTTTTCCACTTCCTTTATGAACCTTAAATGAAAGACAGAGTTATTCATATTAGATGTATGTCTATCAAGTCACAGCTGAAGAAGTTACCTCTGATTAATTACTCTTGCCATTCCCCCTTCTATTTCAGGTGGCTTATAAATTATTATCAGAAAAATAATACACTCTTCATAATTGCTTTCCCCTGAAGTGATCCTGGTGATATAGTTGTCTTCAAAGGCTCTCATCTTAGGTATGACTGTACGAATATGGATTTGCAGAATTCATGCAATCTAATATAACGGAAATATATTGGATTTGTTTAGTCTTTTCCTCAATACACAGTACACAACATCGCATCAGCAAATTGATATAATATAAAGTGACTAGAAAATCATAAAATTTGGCTTTACTGGCGTATTAAAAAAATCTTATATTTCTCTTCCCAGAATCAATAGGCAAGTAGATGTGTACGTGTCTTTTTTGATTGATTGGCATACATCCTTTCACCCTCAACCTTGCTTTGAGATGTAACCTCCTCTTGATGGTTTTTACAGGAGAATTACGAAAACTAAAAGCTCTGGTTGTAAATGCGAAAGAAAATGGAATCCAAGTAGTATCTGTTTTGGTCAGATGGATGCTAGAGAAGAATGCATTCTTGTTTGGTTTCGTCAACATAAATGATTTTTCTGAGAAAGAGAGGATAAAGGAATTGGTAGATGTGCAGAATGCCTGCATAAAGAAGATGCATGAAAAGTATGTCCGACACTCATAAGTTTAGTATTGTAGCTTTATTCAGCTTCATAACTGACCTCATCTTGCTGCTTTTCCTTTTTGTAGATTGTTGGCGAATACTAAGATTGAGCATTATCTTCACATGGACATGGTATGCTGCGTACACCTGTGATTTTAGGTTTCTTTTTGGCTGTGTGTTTTATTTATTTATTTTATTTTACTTTTTTTTTCTAATATATCATGATATCACTGTCATATAAATTGATGCCAAAGCATATTGATAAAACACACACACACACACACACATTGAACACACACACACTCATTTTACGCTATCACTACGAGACCTACTAGATATGTCTAGGCCTCTAGTGTGCCTTCTCTTCCCCTCTTTCTCCAAATTGTGATTTTGTCCTGCACTTGATATATTCAATTATGTTTTCTATGTTCTTAGTCGGTTTAGTAATTGGCTTAATCCTTAAAGTTGTTTATTTTGAATCATTTATGAACCACCTTGAGGTCATCAGTAATTTTTTTTGGCTCTAATCTTAAAAAATCTGATTCTGTTTATACTTCCGCTCTACCGTGCAAACTTGTTAGATTATAGATTAGCTTGTACTAAAGAATGTAATTACGTACTCTGAGGAATTCTCTCTCTTCTTTGCTTCTTTTTTCTGCCATCTTTTGAACTTTCTCACAAAATTGTTTGGTGAATTATTAATTGATACAATACACATATCTGATGTACTCTGATCCTTTTTAATTTGGATCTGTGAAAGCAATTTTGCTGCTGATTGTGTCTTAATAGCTTGAATTTTTGGAACAGGGCATGGAACTTGACCTAGAAGTGCTCAGGAAAATGGCCAAAGAATATGAAGGAACTAGAAATCTTGCTATCAGAGGTATTCTTTGCAGTACTTTATTGCTCTTTCCTGTTGCTATTACATGGTCAGGTTTATAATTTCAAAAAGTCATCTCGAGTTAGCTGTGTCTTGAGTCTCTTGACTTGAATATTTTCCCTTTTGGTCTTGTTTTACTGAACCCCATTACTGACAGCCTATTAACCAAAGATGCAACCACGCCTTAACGTTAATACTCATAGGAACTATGTTCTGTGTTTTTACGCGAGTACTCTTATTTAAATAGCGCTTATAATCTTCTTTGAATCTCAAGCTACCGCAATGGCATCATGCCCCAGGTTTACATAGTATTTTTAGCTTAGCAACCTTAGCCGTAAGCTAAATATAAGGTCAGTTTGTGAAAATGATTAATTGTGAAAGTATTCCAAATTTTGTGTTTTGATTACATACATAATTCTTGGTCCTCATCTTTGCTAACTTGATTTATCCTTTTTTTTTGCTTCTTTCTTTTTAAAGAGGCTAATAGGGTAGTCAATACCGAAAACATAAAGCATATTGCAGAAGATAGGCTGACAATTGTTGATGAAGTGCACAACATAAATGAGGAGTGGGGAAATC
Organism: Chenopodium album; assembly: GCF_948465745.1. Classification (NCBI taxonomy): domain Eukaryota; kingdom Viridiplantae; phylum Streptophyta; class Magnoliopsida; order Caryophyllales; family Amaranthaceae; genus Chenopodium; species Chenopodium album. The sequence goes on from NC_137857.1 coordinate 4,684,100, forward strand.
AAAAGGAAATGTTCTCACAGTTTATAGGAACAGACCAGCATTCTGTCGTAACTCATTACTGCAACAAATGCCGTGGGTAGCAAGCACAACAAGGATTGGATCACTTATGAGTGCAGAAGAAAGAAGGGGCAGCAGCAGCAAGGCCCAACAGGGGAGCCACCAAATCAAGCTAACGATTGCTGGCAGAGCCCTCTCTAAGAATGACAGCTGCAACTAATTTTGTCATCTTTCTTTTTTGGCAGATTGTGTACATATAAGTAAAAGGGGAGTGGGAGTGTGCGGGGTAGCTGGTAATTAGTAATCTCTAGAGAGTAGAGCATTGTGCCCTAAAGGTGCTATAGGAGAGTCGTGGCCTCAAGCCACTTGTTTGCAAGATTCAATCTTTATTCAATGAAATAGCTGCCTTCTTCCCTAAAAATATCATCTTTATTGCTTCAAGTTCTAATATTACAGTAGAGTACAAGTAAAACGTTACAATTACCAGAGAGAAGAGAGACACCACAAGCAACTAATGCTACTTTCTGCTGCTGAACAGCAGCAAAGTGACGATGAATTACAACACACTGGTTTCATGGAGCTTCTTATGGGAAATGAATCACCATTGGTGAACGGCAATATTCAACAGGCTCCATCATCTGAGCTGCGTTCGATGCCTGATGAAGAGCAAGAGTATGACTTGGAGTATGCTAAGGATCTGGAAGATCAATTATTTGATGATATATTATAATTCATGTTTATGACAGTGGGAACATTGTTAATAGCTAGGTTATATGCTTTATTGTTTCAGGGTGTAGATAATTTTACATTTGTTATGGAGTAAACATTTATTGTTGTTTACACATTTCAACTTTCAACATTTGTCTATATATAACACATGAAATTTAGATATGCAATTCTCTTTTGCATTAAAATACTTCAGATACGTCTTGTACCCGAGGCCATGATGCTGGCCCTAAATGATGCACAATGATAATTTTGAGTACCTCAAATTCAATACTATAGTAATATTACTGTAATAATCTTACAGTAATGCAGTAACAACAAAGTTTACATATGGCCTTGAAACTCAAGAATAGATCCCTTGCTATTGTGCACCTCCAACACTACAGCATACGAGGAGCAAAGGGAAAAAGAATATATTCATAGAAACTATGAAAAACACTACATAATATAAAAACTAACTTATAACTCAACCTCTACTATGTGAACCTTCTTACTCTCCTCTGGCATTTGATCCAAACTCAAAGTGACCAAACCAGAACCAGAATCGTACTCAAACTCGACTTCCTCGGACCCAACTCGGCACCTCTTGGGCCTTATTGAAGAGTAAGCCCCAAACACCCCACAACCTTTCACCTCCATTTGGACCTTCCCTACCATTTCATCACCATGGGCAGATCCATCTTCCACTCGTGCTCCGCTCCTGACTTGGTAGATTAGCCCGTCAATGGCCCCACCGGCGTTAAACATTTTGATTAGCCCAAATGGGGCAAAGCTAATGCCTGGGGCTAAGACCTTAATGGGCGTTATAGTGAACACATCATATTCCAACACCTTAAGTGACACTGGCAGAGATACATTGTATGGCAAGGTGATAACCTCACCCGTCCTGTGACGGTAGACAGCACAATCCCTGTTCCAGTCGGTGGGGTCCACTGCGGCCTCGGTGATGAGATGGACGTCTCGGCCACGGACAATGCCTGTTAGGGCTTCGGGTCGGGTTGGATGAAAAATGTTCTTTCGCTCAGTCATACTCCATGCTGCCCCTTGGCAGTTGTACACTCCTAGCACACCAGTGTACTTGTTCATGTTCCATATCTTCAGCAAGCTGCATTTTTGTCACAATAAATTAGACATTGCTAGTATTTCTCCAGAATTAAAAATTGTGCAACGTTTAATTTAGGGTAGTTTTATTTTTAATAATATCTTAAATATCCTTCATTAAGAGTTACATCACAAAAGTGCCCTTTTATATTGGATGGAATTGAAATAGAAATGTCTGATTTTATACTATCTTGGAATTGGACATGGTTTAAAGTTAATCAAAAAGGTTTAGAGTTGCCATACCTATTACCGTCTCGAGCTGGATCATTGAACAAGCAATCACTGGTGGGTCTACCAGGCATACGAGGACGGAGCACTGATCCATCAGGCAAAACAAGCTTCCTAAGCAGATCAAAGTTGTGCTTTCCAGGTGCATCACTGTAACACAAACATAGGATTAAATCAGAAACATAATCTACTAAAATTGGTTAACTAATTGTGACACGATCAGTAAGAAAAAAGACTGTACAAAAGTTTTATGCACCTGACATAGATTGGTCCTCCACTGATAGCTCTAGCCGAACCATGGTATTCACCGGCAGGGTGGTCTGAATGGAACATATCCCAATCAGGTTGCATAAACTCCCCTAAGAATACACTATTGTAAGCCACGGCTGCAATATGTATGGTGTGCGACACAGGGTCTCGTGGGTAAAAATCATCTGATGCTCTCACAATCGCTGTTTGTTTTGAGCTGTTCATGATATAACAAGCATAACATCAGCATATAAAGAACTAAAGATGAACTACTGATTTTCATATGTATTAGTTTATTATTAATGCCATTACGAGAAATCCTAATCCCCCCCCCCCCCCCCCCACTCCTCCCCTTCCCCCAAATGGATGCGTATGAAGTTATGTAAATAAGGCAGGCCTCGTCAAATGATCAAACCAAAGTACTACTGGTAAACCACCTAAAGCAGGAAAATTTCAAATCAGAATCACCAAAAACAGCAAAAACGGTAGGATTATAGGATTGTCAACTTACCAATACAATGCATCAGTATTGTGGCTCATGCATGCAATGCAACCATTGTCTGGAAAATTTCTAGCCACGGAAGCATCAAGAGCTTGGTGGTATTGCCTAGTGAGCTCCACTCGACCACCAAACCCTCCGCCTAAGGTCTCCAAGATACACTGCACATCCACCTTAACCCCATCAATCCCCTTAGAAGCTAAGTAACTGTGCAAGTCATTATAGAATTTGTACACACTCTTTGGGTTCACTAATCCTAACCCCTGCACCTTCATAGGGTCACTCTTCCACACCGGCTCATTTTCCACTACTCCCTTAGATACATTAGGGTACTTCATCAGTGACTCATACTCCTCCATCTCCTTAACCCCAGGGCGGACTCCACCCCAATATCCAGTAATGGCGTGCCATACATACACGTATTTCAACCCGTATTTTTCCTTAGCTATATTTACTATGTTCTTAATTCCAACACTAGGGTCATCCTTCTTTTGAAACTTCTCATTCTCCTTAATCCCAGTTAGTCTTGGCACAGGTTCATCCTCCTCTGAATTATCTTTATTCTCTTCAGATGAGGTTTCCTTTCGTGGGTCTACCCCGACAGACTGCCAACCATCATCAATGATCACAAACTTAGGTGGGGTCCCACCTGAGGAGAGGCTAGCCAAGCCAGCTTCAACACCTTCTTGGGTGACTTCTTTATAAAATGCATCCCAAGTACACCACCCAAAGTAGTCAATAATCCCAGGCAACTTCTTTTCATGACGTTGCCTAAACGTCTTAAGATGAGATTTAACTGCCCTGATCGCTTCAAAGATGGTGGCGTAGGGATCAGTCCCTGCACTCACAAACAGAGAATGAGTAAATGAAGTCCCCTTGATCTCATCATCCCCACTCTCTAAACAAAGCTCCAATTCATCTTGTGCGTTCCCCTGTAGACAAGCCCTGAACGAACCCTCAACCAAAGGCAGGAAAACTGCATAGATGATCTGATTAGCTTCATCTCCACTGTCTGATTCAATGTGTGACCCATCCTTGGTCTCGACCAATAAAAACTGAGTTTCCAAAGGGATGTCACCACCTTTGTCACCCATTTTTTGAGCCATCCACCATAACTTGAATCGGAAACATGCCATGAACCGAACATCTCTAAGAGTACCTAATGACACCACATGGCTGCTGCTAGGTTGGTCGAAGTCAGCCCCTATAAAAACTCCCTCAACCGGACCAGATGATGAACCTGATGTTGCTATCACATTATTGGGTACTCCAGTTAGGATGGTCCGGTCTTTTACTATAACATTCCCGTCTGCAATTCGAACAGCTGGTGCTATAGTCATTTCTTTTTCTTTCTCTAGGCTCTCAGCCCTCTGCCAAAATGAAAAACTATGTGAGCAAATATTAGATTCAAGGCAATCAATTTCCACGAGAAATGACAAACAAAGTAACAAACTTTAACACAATAAGTGACTAGAGATAATGAAATAACTTGTTAAGTTTATTATGTTCATATTATCTTGTGAAGAGTTATACATACAGGGAAATTGGATATAGTGCAAATTCGGGCTTATGAGCTGATAAACTAATGCCTAGTATACAATATCTAGATTTATACGGAGTAATAAGCAACAAAATCGAGATCTCAATGGGTTTTTTTTGTTTCTTTAAGAAGTCGTAACCTCAAAGATCTTTGATACCACCCTCAAGACTTTATAAACTATGCAGCCTAAGCTAGTTAACGTCCATTGGATCAAAAATGGTACTACTCCATACATCATACAATCATACATACAGGTTTGTGCAGCTTATGAAAAATAGTTTGTTACATCATACAAGTTTGTGCAACTTATGGGAAATACTACCTCCGGTCCAATTTACTCGCAACAAAGGGGTATTATTTGTGAGACATAAAATATTTCTTTGTTGCGAGTAAATTGGACCGGAGGTAGTAGTTTGTTACAAAAATTGGTACTGAAAACGACCCCATAATCTCATGGTACCAAATTCGTTGTTAGTTTGTTACGGTACCAGATGGTAAAATTAGATCCGCTTGTCTAAGGCTCGATCTTGGTACAAGTCCATAACAATCAAAATCAAATCACGACATTCACAAGCCTATTAATGAAGCAAATGCAACGAAAAACGACTGGTAACGTATAGAAGAGGCTACAAACTTGTGAATCTTGACCAATTTGATAGATTAAATGGACAAAACAAGTTATGATATGATATTATGGTTCAGGATTCAATTATAAGCTTAAAATTTACATAAAACAAGCTTAAAATTCTTGGACTAGCTTCAAATTCTAAATTAAGATGATCAAATATAAATTGAAACAGGATAAGCAAGTTCCTAATCTATATGGTACAAAACTAAGGTTGTATAAAAATTTATCAAAATAATCTAGTGTATAATTTTGGAAGAAGATAAATTAGACCCACCTAGAAATAGCTTATAAAAATATCATACTACCAAAAATCCAAAATTGTATCATGGTATATAAGTGTATATGTATTTTTATGCAAATATATCTTCAATTAAGAAACCCAAAAAAAATTGGACACCAATAATTACATCTAATCATCTTATCCCTAACAAACAATCCACAACTTAACACCTTATATCATCAATCATGTAAATGTTGAGTGTCAATTCGTCAACTAGTTTAGACGGTTAAAGTATCGGGATCCGCCCATATAAATAAAATATAAAATCAACTAATCATCAACATTATAACTAAAACCAGAAAACATTCAAATAAAAACAACATGAATCATCTAGCTACATTATAACTAAAACCCAGAAAACATTAAAATTAAAACAACATGAATCATCTAGCTACATTAACTAAAACCCAGAAAAGATTCAAACTTTCATAGATAAACAAATTTCTTACCTTGAAAGATTTAACAGAGAAAGGTTGAAGATGATTGATTGACTTTCTGGAAGATCTTAAACAATTTGAGGAGAGAAAATTTGAGTATTTCCCAGAATATTTAGGAAATTGATTGAAAGAAAGTGGCAAATTTGGATTTTTTACTGTAGAAATAATGCAGTTTTTCTTGTTAATTGTTTGAGTAAATAGAGGAATTTGAGATGAATTTATAGTGCTTCTAATTTTTGTGACCATTTTTTTTTTTTTTTTTGAATATTTTGGTTTTTATTTTATTTTATTGGAGGGAGAAAGAAACAGGAAAGTGGGAAACTATTCTCTGCTTGAATGTCTAGATTCTTTGGGTTTATACTCAATTTTTCAATGGAGAACTAATGGTTGACTTGTAGAATGATGATCCAACGGTGGATAATGGATTGTTGTTAATTTTCGACGGTTGATAATTTTGACACGTTGGATCCACGTCTTAGCTCAATCTAGAATCCCTATTTTTGGGAGTTTGTTTGTTTGTTTGACTCGCAACAAGGATGATAGTAAAGTACCATACCATTCACTTCACTTCTTTTTTTTTCTGAACTGAAATTATTTTTACTGAAACAAAATTATATTTGCTGAATTTAAATTACTTTTACTGAACTGAAATTATTTTTACTGAATTGAAATTATTTTTACTGAATTGAAATTTTATTTACTAATTTTCTCTGAACTTATTTTTACTGAACTGAAATTATTTTTACTGAATTGAAATTATTTTTACTGAATTGAAATTTTATTTACTAATTTTCTCTGAACTTATTTTTACTGAACTGAAATTAATTTACTTAATATTATTTTATTAAGGTGAAGTGAACAGGGTCTAAGTTATTACAAAAAATAGTAATAAAAAAAATAAAATAAAAAACAACAACTTTTATGGTGTTTGGATAATTATATCCTTTAAAAGGTTTATTTACTTACTTGGTATTTGTTATCATTAATATTACGGTATAATTGTTATTTTTTTTTAAACTCTTAACAATGGTATATGGACATTTATACCTCTAAAAATATTTGTTTACTCGTATTTATTTTCTCTTATTAAAGCTGTCTACAACTAAAATTATGACATAAGGAAAGAGTTTCTCAAACTTGATGCGCATTAGCCGCTCTAATAAATATATTTTTATTGTTTATAATTTGTATTAAGTTCATGGAGGTACAGCTCCAATTCTATGTCCAAAATTGAAAACTTTGACGGTAGATTATTGTGTATAATTTGAATATCTTGTTAATCTAAATTATAAAAAGTCACTTTTTATTTTGGGCAAGTAAAATATCTGATTCGTGATTAATCTAGATACTACAAGTAGAGTAATATTCTAGTTGTTGATCTACAGTATTCATTTTCTAGAGTTTTCATAAATCACTTGAACAATCATATAAGATCAAACCTACTTTTAATCATATGGATTTGGTAATTTAATTTATCCCTTTTTGTTGCATGATTGCACCACAGTTTGTTCACTTGCTAAGTGTTTAAGCAACTTTTTTCACTTCATTGAAAGATAAAACTATAGTGATCAAATCTAATATATATATATATATATAAAGGGGAGTTTTTTCCCGAGCTTTTAGAGAGCCACGTAGGATCTAATTTTCTCAGCGCGCCATATAGGATTATAAATCTTAGTAGTAGCCAATTAAATAAGAGATTATTAATTTCTTTTAGAATTAAATAATTCAAATGCCACGTAAGCAAAATTGGCGAATGAGATTTTTAAGTTTAAATTAATTAAATATTATCTTTTAATATTAGGGATTTTATCTAAATATATAACTAATTTTAACACATAAGTTTTTAAAAAATAAACATTGCACGGGTTTCATCTAGTAAAATTATAATTTATACTACGTAAAATTTATCTGGTCATATACTCATATTTAGTTAACTTCTTGTAATAGGCGAAATTTTTTTTTATTTTTTTTTATTGCAACGGCTATGTTATCAAAAAAAAGTCAAGAAAATTACCAAGTATGAGGAAGAGAATGAATTTAGGTTTTATCTTGAGGGAAAAATAAGAAGAAAAATAAAAGGGTAATGTGTTTTCAAAATAAAAAATAATAAAAGGGTACAATTAATTGATAAAAGGGTAATGTGTTTTCTAAATAAAAAATAATAAAAGGGTAATGATATATGTAGCCCTTATGGCTATGTATAAGCAATAATATACTTCATTTTCCTTAATAAAATAAACTCAACAATTATTTTTTGGGAGGGAGTACTTCAAAAAATCAACAGCCAAAGGTGCAACCTATAATCCACACTTTTTGAGGAAATTTTGAGGTTTCGAGGCCCGGTGGCAAAAAGTGTTGAGACCCTAAGGGATATATCTCGGGGTCATATAATGCCGTTTGAAACCATATATGATCATTATATGTTGTCATAAACGTACGTGGTAGGCTTGAGTTTACGAAATCAATGCAAGTTGTAAACGGGTAAAATGACTGTTTAAGGGCATATTGGATGGTTCCACCGACCCAATTGGACACCCGAAGGGTATTAGAGATCATGGTAAAGATCTTGGCAATTTTTATTTGCGGGCAAAAAAGGTCAAAATTGAAGGCTATATCCAAGTTATATGAGGAAATTTTGAGGTTTTGGGGGCCGATAGCGAAAAGCCTTGAGACCCTAAGGGATACATCTCGGGGTCATATAATGCCATTTGAAACCATATATGACCATTATATGTTGTCATAAACATCCGTGGTAGGCTTGAGTTTACGAAATCGGTGCAAGTTGCGAACGGGTAAAATGACCGTTTCAGGACATATTGGATTATTTTACCGACCCAATTGGACTCCCGGAGGGTATTAGGGACCATGGTAAACATCTCGGCAATTTTTATTTTCGGGCGAAAAAAGGTCAAAAAATTATAAAATTAAAGGCTATAATCCACGCTTTTTGATGAAATTTTGAGGTTTCGGGGCCCGGAGGCGATAAGCCTTGAGACCCTAAGAGTACATCTCAGGGTCATATAATGTCGTTTGAAACCACATATGATCATCATATGTTGTCATAAACGTCCGTGGTGGCCTTGAGTTTACGAAATCACTACAAGTTGTGAACGAGTAAGATGACCGTTTAAGGGCATACTGGACGGTTTAACCGCCCCAATTAGACTCCTGGAGGGTATTAAAGACCATGGTAAACATCTCAGCAATTTTTATTTTCCGGACGAAAAATGGTCAAAAAATTACAAAATTGAAAGCTATAATAATTCACGCTTTTTGAGGAAATTTTGAGGTTTCGAAGCCCGGTGATGAAAAGTGTTGAGACCCTAGGGGATATATCTCGGGGTCATATAATGCCATTTGAAACCACATATGATCATTATATGTTATTACAAACTTACGTACGTGATAAGCTTGAGTTTACAATATCACTGCAAGTTGTGAACGGGTAAAATGACCGTTTAAAAGCATATTGGATGGTTCCACCGACCCAATTGGACCCCTGGAGGGTATTAGGGACCACGGTAAATATCTTAGTAATTATTATTTCCGGGCGAAAAAATGTTAAAAAATAACAAAATTGAAGGCTATAATCCACGCTATTTTACGAAATTTCGAGGTTTCGAGGCCCAATGGAGAAAAGCCTTGAGACCCTAAGGGATACATTTCAGGGTCATATAATGTCGTTTGAAACCACATATGATCATTATATATTGTCATAAACGTCTGTGGTAGGCTTGAGTTTACGAAATCACTGCAAGTTGTGAACGAGTAAAATGACTGTTTAAGGGCATATTGGATGGTTCCCTCGATCCAATTGGACTCCCGGAGGCTATTAGGGATCATGGTAAACATATTGGTAATTTTTATTTCCGGGCGAAAAAATGTCAAAAAATTACAAAATTAAAGGCTATAAACCACGCTTTTTGAGGAATTTTGAGGTTTCGGGGCCGGTGGAGAAAAGCCTTGAAACCCTAAGGGATACATCTCGGGGTCATATAATGCCGTTTGAAACCATATATGATCATTATATGTTGTCATAAACGTACGTGGTAGGCTTGAGTTTACGAAATCACTACAAGTTGTAAACGGGTAAAATGACCGTTTAAGGGCATATTGGATGGTTCCACCGACCCAATTGGACTCCCGGAGGGTATTAGGGACAATGGTAAACATCTTGGTAATTTATATTTCCGGGCAAAAAAAGGTCAAAAAATTACAAAATCGAAGGCTATCCACGTTTTTTTAGGAAATTTTGAGGTTTAGGGGACTGTGGCGAAAAGCCTTGAGACCCTAAGGGATACATCTCGGGGACATATAATGTTGTTTGAAACCATATATGATCATTATATGTTGTGATAAACGTTCGTGGAAGGCTTGAGTTTACGAAATCATTGCAAGTTGTGAACGGGTAAAATGACTGTTTAAGGGCATATTTGATGGTTCCACCGACCCAATTGTACTCCCAGAGGGTATTAGGGACCATGGTAAATATCTTGGTAATTTTTAGTTCTAGGCGAAAAAAGGTCAAAAAATTACAAAGTTGAAGGCTATAATCCACGCTTTTGAGGAAATTTTGAGGTTTCAGGGCCTAGTGGCAAAAAGCCTTGAGACCAAAAGGTATACAAGTTGAATCGGATTGTGGTTTACATATTTTTACCAGTATATAAGTTGATTTAAACCTTCAATGACTCGGGTACGGGTTCTAATTCGGTCGGCTACTAGTTCGGGTTTAGATTGTTGTTGGGTCGGATTAAATCAGTTGACACTTAAATTACTCTCAGGTAGGGAGCAGGTTCGAGTTTAGGTCAAATAGTATTGGATCAAATTGGTTGTCGATTAACATATGGTCAGTTTTAAGTCGGGTTTCAAGTCACTAGTTTCACCCCATTGTCCGCGTACAGGTTGAGTTCAGATCATTGCCGGTTCAGGTCGATTCCTTGGGTCGGATCAGTTTTTGACAGCTTTAGGTGCAAGTGTAAATGTTGACCATACAAAAAAGTCAAATGCATTTATTTGAGATAGAGAGATGAAATAATTAATTTTTTTTTTGCTATATTTATTTTGAAATAAATGTGAGTGCAATTGGCTTTCCTTCCTCCAAGGCTCCAATATAGCGTTGGATGCATAATTTTTTTTTTTTTTTTTTTTATAGCAACCTGAATTCATTGTTAAACTAGTGAAGTTTTTCATTACATACTCTCTGTAATTCGGATACTACGTATTTGATCTCTTTTTGTTTAAACCATGCACATAAGAGTAACCTAATTTCATATAGTACTTGTTGTAGTTGATAGGAGTTTCACCAAATGAATTGGTTCCTAATAGCTACGGTGAGCCTGACTTGCTTTACTAAATTTGATTACCTATGAAAAGTTTCGATCTAATAGGATCATTCTCCTTACCACTAAAAAAAGAATGACATAAACTTCTAATCCGTGTACTGTAAGCTTAATTTTACTTGGTACGGTGTTATTAATACCGTGTAGCTTCCGATCTAATCCTTCCACGTGGCTCCAGCAAGGTTTGTAAAATTCTAATATCACGAATTCACAATCTGAGTTATTAATTGTAACATCATGATTTGAGTATAGAATTATAAAAGAAATTTTTATACTTTAATTTCAACGTCAATACATTTTTTAAGTCGTTAATGACACTTATACAATCAGTCAATCATCATAATCAACCTATATATATTAGAGCCGTCGAAACATTCTTAAGCAAAACGTGAAGTTATATATTTCATCCAATTAAGAAATTGAAACTAGAAGCGGGAGTTGCAAGAAAAATCAACTAATTTTAAATCAATAATAATTATAGAATCATCAATTTTAATTTATTTTTAATAATTTGTATAACAATCATTTAGCTATGTACGTGTAATTTTATACAAAATGCTTACATAATAATCTTTCACCATTTTCTCAAAATCCAATGGTTGAAAATCATCAATAAACTATCAATTAATTGATCCAATGGCTGAAATTATTTGTTGTGGGATATATCATATATGTTGAACAATCATTGACAATTAAATGATAGGAAATATATATACGGCTTATAATTTTGTGTGTTGCGTGACAGCAAAAGCTATTTTGGATTGTTCATATAAATTTTTGTTTCTTGTCAAATAATTGGCATGATGATAGTTCAACAGATTGTGACTAGGTAATCCATAATTAAAAATATGTGAAAAATGGTAGTTTTATATGATTGGTGCCATGCATTCATTGGTATGATGTATATGGATAATGATAATGAAATGCTTATTTTTGCTTGTTTGATCTCTAAATTTTGACCACAAAGTCTCAGCAATTTTGATATTGGATTTGTATTTTCAATCATTGGTGAGACATTTAATTATAAATTTTCAATAATAAATGTGCTAGATTTAAAAAAAAAAATTACTATTATATCGATCTTATCCAATATTAAGTATAAGTACCTTTTTTCTTGTCAAAAAAAAAAGTATAAGTACCTTTTTTGAGAACATACTAGACTAGGGTGCTTTCTATTCACCTGATTTTTACTTATGTTGACTTATTTATCTAATATAAACTTATTACACCTTATTAAAACTTATTTTAGTTGTAATTTGTATTGGTTAACCCTTATCAAAACTTATCTTTCCTAATCTGATTTGAAATTATATTAATTTATCTGAAATTAACTGAACTTATTAGAACTAAAATAAGTGAATATAATAATTTCAAATAAATACAGTTCAGTAAAAATAAGTTTTGATAAAGGTTAACTAAATTCAAAATTACAACTAAAATAAATTTTAATAGGTTCAGAGAAACAAAAATGAGGTGAATAGAACACTCCCTCTTTACATGAGAAAAATAAGGTGGAGGGATTATATTGTAATGCTAAGCAATAAGTCTTAGGGCCTGTTCTCATACATTGAGATTCAGTTCAGTTCAGTTCAGTTCAGCTCCTAATTTCCTTCTCTTATAAAATACTCCCTTCGTTTTTAAATACTTGCTCCATTTCTATTTTTTGCACTATTCATTTGTCCAACTTTGATTAATGTTTGTGATTTATACATAAAAAAATATATATATAGTCTTGTGGGTACTAGTTGGAATCATCTCAATGAATAGATTATTAATTTTCAATTGTTAGAATTTATACTTATTGATAATTAAAGATATTAGTGATCAAAGATTAGCATCGGCATGCGTGTCCAAGAGAATTGGAGCAAGTATTTAAAAACAGGGGGAGTATTCATTTCAATTCAGTTCAGTTCAGCTCAGCTCATTTCAGCTGAGTTCAGTCAATGAGAACAAACCCTTACTCCGTATGTAAGGCGGGTGTATATTAATTTTACATTTTTTTTTATTTTAGGGTAGACATGAGTTATGTTTATTGGATTTGTTTTTGTCTGCCTCTTTGGAGGGTGACTCCATACACACGTGTGCAGTTCTTAGTAAAAGTTAAAAAAAAAAAAAACCTTGTAAAAAGAAGTATTTTTTCGCACGGGTCTCCAAAGATACGGTATACGTTCTTTTTTACAACTAGCTTTATGTGATTCATGCATTATATTGCACATGTGCACCATTGCACCGTGCGGACAAGCAAGAATACACGAATAACACGATGATAGGACGATAGGTGAATTGTTACTAGAGATCCTTGCTTTGATAGTTTGATACATATGATGAAATGTCATTTAACATTATTATAAAAAATAAAAAATAAAAAAAACTATTTACTTATGACTATTATTAGGGTAAATTCATACCCTTTTTTTTTTTTGTTGATCATTGATATGAGCAACATCCTTTATAATTTTATAAGGTAAAGGTGTAATATGGATCACGACGAACAAGAGTTCAAGTTAGCTAGGTGTTACTATCTTGAGCGATGTTGGGTTGAGAGAATGATTTCCCCAATTAATTATTGATTAGTCCTTTCATGATATTTCTTCCAAATGTTAGCCTAGTAGAAAGGTAGAGGTACGATTTTTGTTGAAGGTGTACATCATTGTTCATAAAAATTGTCAATGAGTTGTATGCCATTAAATGCTACAGTACTAATGATTATATTACCGGAGTAGTATCTTTTGTTGTCCCTAATTATCATTATCAGTTTGTCCAATTGAAATCTTTTTAATTAAATATTTTTGAGAGGGTACGTAGATTAAGTTGACGAAAGATAAAACTAAAGTAGAAAGATGGAATATAAGGTTACAAGATCAATATGCTGATACTCTGATGGCCAAATGAGCAACCAAAAGATCGAGGACAAAGGGATTATGTTAGCTAAGCTATTTATTAGCTAATTGTTTGGGCTGCTTGGATAAAGTTAGTTTTTGAATAAGAGACTGTTCTCTTCAGCTTAAGTTCAGTTTAGTTCAGTTCAGTTCCTAATTTCTTTCTCTAATAAAATATTCAGTTCAGTTCAGTAAATCAGAACAGGCCCTAAGCATTCTGTAAATAAACATGCATTATGAAAACATGCAGTAGCATATGAAGGCAGTTAATACAAATTGAGAGTACTAACGTTTGGGAAAAGTTGCACAAAAGGGACTCAAGTTTCACAAGTTGCAGTTAGAGTACTCAACTGAAACTTTACCTTCTACAACAGGTTAACCAAACATTAAAAAAAAAAGGAAAAGAAAATTCTGACATAAAGTCAGAAGGTACTAACGTTTGTAATGGTTTTATTTTTTGAGCAATTAAAATATAGCCGTTAGAACTCCAAAAATAACAGACTTCTATTTAAACTCCTCTCCACAGCCATCTTCATCAATTTTCATTTTCTGCAAAACCAAAAAAAAAAAAAAAAAAAAAAACCAGAAGAAGCTATTTCAAAAAATTACAGCGCAAATTATAATTTTTTAGAAAGAACTTGTAACATGTCAAGGCTAAGCAACTCTGGTAGCAGATGTCACTTTGGGTTGTTGGTGTCTAAGAGTAGGGCTTGGACAAGAGATAACCCTGGCAGAAGGTTTCTTGCTTGCCCTGACTACGATGCAGAAACTGAAAGGAGGGGCTGCAAATTTTTCAAGTGGGTGGACATGGAAGACCCTAATGAATGGCAGACAGAAGTAATTTTGGGGCTTATGCAAGTGAAGCAGGAACTAAAGAATGAAGTTATGTGTATGAGGAAGGAATTGAAGGAAGCAAACAAGTATGCTAGGAAGGTTGAAAGTGATTATGTTATGCTTAAAATGAAGAGGGCTGCAAGGATGAATTTAGGCATTAATTGTGACTTATGGAAGGTTATTATTGTGCTTATTGTGGTAGGAATTTGGTATGCAATGAAGAATTGATCAAATGTAACATGAAAATGTACCTTGTGCTGCTAGTTCTTGCTGTTTCTCTTTTTCTTTGCTAAATCCTGTAAAAATTAATGAAGTTAATGTATGAACTTATCTAGTAATGAATGAATGAAATTGAATAATGTCAATGTTGTTATTACTTGCAATGCTTGACTTGTAATGGTGTTGCTATCTTGGCTCTGCTGCTGGCTTGACATAGGGTACTGGTCTTGGCTGAAAGAGTAGACAGTTTGCTATCCTTCAATATCAGTGTAAAATGCTCTATGTGGTTGATGTTGAGTTGGCCTAGGGCAAGTTGGAACCTGTTAATTAGGAAGAAAGAAAGAACCAGTTAAAGAATAAGTAAATTAACTTAAATTATGTAATTAATTTGATAAATTAGATTTTCTTATTGATGCAACTCTCTGAAAGCCATTAGGATATGTGTACACACCATACCCCCTCATGTGCATGGGCACAGAAGTGGTAGGTGCATTCCCAGCAGTTGGACCTTCTTGTGTTGTGGTTGATTGCACAGCAGATTCTCTTTCTTTTGGGGCATTCCTGCATCCCCTTTTGTTATGCCCTTTTAAACCACATAAGCTGCAAGTTTGAGTTTGTCCTGTCCTTCTTAGCTTTCCTGATGCTGTAGTCTCCCCTGACTGACACCTCCTCTTTGTTTTTGGTCTTCCTTGCACCTTTTTCAGCTTTGGTGGGAGCACAATTGCTTCTGATTGGGGCCATTCTTGAGGACCATTCAAGGGCTCTAAGAGAAAATCATAGGCCTTCATGTACTTGTGCTTTGTGAAAAACTCATTAACATAGTCTTCTGGTTGGTCTGCTTTATTCCAAATAGCTACCACAGCATGCTTGCAGGGAATTCCACTTAGTTGCCAAGCATTGCAACTGCAAGTTCTGGCCTGCAAGTTAACCACAAATTTGTCTTGTGTGGCACCCTTCTTGACCCTATAGCATACCCACCTCCTCCTCATAGTCCAATTCCTTTTTCTTATCCTGTGTCAGTTTGTCCCTAGCAGACACAAATTCTACATCATCTTCATCAGTTCCCTCACTGTCATAATCATATTCAACTTCTCTACTCATCCTAGGTTCATTAAAGCCAACACCACCACCAACACCTTTCAACAAGGACATGAAAGACCCTTGTCCAGACCCTGTACCAAACCTTGTACCAGACCCTACATTGAAGTTTGAATTCATGTAGATTTCATGTTCTGAGTACACATGAACCACTCTACACTCAAGCAATAAAGACAGAAATGGGTCAAATGTCTTAGTATCAAAACCTAGAAACCTCACACCATCTGCCATGGTTTTCCTAGGGTCCAAGAAGTGAAGCTTTACAATATTAGTGTAGCCTAAAGACTCTATCAACTGCTTTACATATGAGCTATTCACAGATTCAGGGATATCATCAAACACATTGATCCTACCACCCCTGTAGTACATTTGTTCATCTTCCACCCACATTCCACCATGGTGTACAACTAAACAAGGCTTTATATCATCCATATTGTCTGCCAATGTGTACAAATTTTATAATATTTTAATAAACATGATGTATATAGCCACAACATTTCAATTATATAACACAAAAGGCATAAATAGAACAAGAGTTGATCCACACAAACATAAATTTGATCCATAAAAACAGAGGCTTCATTCATATATGTATATATAATTTTGATCCATTACAAAATGGTTGTACAAGCCAAGCCAAATATTAGGTCCTAACCAATGTCATGGTAGTGACAAATCCCAAAAGATGATCAATGATTTGTCACATACAAAAACCTGCCTACCATGACATTGAATTTCTACCATAAACAACTAAACCCTAACATAAAAACAGAGATGCTTAACACTAGCAGCTGCTAACACCAAAAACCTACAAGCTGCACATAGACCCCCCCAACCTATCACAACTGCCTACTCCTCCTCCTTGAACAGCAGAGGGAATCCATCAAAGTAGGCTGTCATGTCTTTGTTCAGCCAAGCATGTAAGTCCCGGGCGTCGTTGAAGATGAGGTCATTTAGAACCCACTCGTTCACAGAGGCCCTTGGTCCCATAAAAGGTTGGAGGTTTGCCAGGTGGCAAGTCATCCACCACAGACGCCACTTCCTGCACACCTTCTTCACAGTATCCCGACTAAGCCAATCCAGCTTCGGGAAGACATGGAGGGCAAGGATGTCGGGGTTGCTGAAAATTGGGTGAGCTTCAGAAAGCGTGTCCATACCTAGGTCAAGCCGTGTAGTTAGATGATTTTATTTTCACATCAAACACTACTCTGTTTTACTGACTAAAAACCCTAGAAAATTACGGAAATTCAACCACAAACAAACCCTTTTTCCTAAATCAAATCACACTAAGTAAAAACGCTAATAAACTACAAGATCATGCCAGCAAAGAACATGCAAAACAGTAAAAAACTATTTTTTTTTTCAAAAAAAAACCCACAATTCCGTACAGTAAAACCCATTAACGACACATTTAAGAAGACAAAGACAAAAAAGGGAATATACCTTCAGATGATTGCAGCTGCTGTACTTTCGCTCTCTTAGCTGATGTTTCTTCACCAAATTCCCACATTAATGGCGACGAACTTGAAGGGGAAGGAAGAGGAATTTCAGTGAAAGGGAGAGCTCTGTTTTTTTTTTTCTTAATAATGAAATGATGAGGAGAGCCAATGGGGTGAAAGGAAAATAAAAAGGCTTTCTCCTTTCTCATTCTTGCGCCAACGTCAGACATGTAATGATGATTTTTCCTTCCCAAGGCACACGTGTCCTTATTAAATGATTTCCCTTTTTTTTATTACAGCAAATACTTGTTCTAACCGGTTTACCAAGTTTCCACCGGATTGTTTACCTCCTATAACAAGTTCAGTACCCTATGTGCAACTGTGAAACTTGAGTCCCTTTTGTGCAACTTTTCCCAAACGTTAGTACTCTCAATTTGTATTAACTCGCATATGAAGGCCTTTAAGTGCATGTTACAGTGCAATTGAGTCACTGAGAAGGATCTCCACTACTCTACAAGAATTTAATAGTGTATCATCGAATTTGATAAGTTATCACGTTTGAAAAGCAAGCCACAAAGTAAACAAAAGAAAGTTGAAAAAGACAGCACATATTAATTAGCTAGAATTATTGGCAGAAGTAGGTGCGATAGTAAAAAAATTAACAGGAGAACATATACTATACATTATTGATAATTGTGATTGTAAATTAGATCATGAACATATACACGGTATCTAAATACGTACCTTGTGTACTCACATACTATATGTACTCCATATAAATAAACGACATTATGATTACAAGTATAATATGTTCTTGTATCATATTCGTGTCCGTTATTTAAATATGTACGGATGTACCTTGTGTTCTTTTAATGCATATTCAATATCGACTTTATTCTGTAGTGCATACATATATATTCATCGTCCACACGTCTACCACAGTAGAATTAAGTAGATTCTTCACAAATCAAGAACTATGGAGGGTCCTCTAGTTTATTAACAATTATTATGGAAGCATAATGAAGGCTCTTACACTGTTAGACATCATGATTACATATATTTCTCATATTGAAGACTATATTGTCAACTAACTTAATAAAGAGAACCAAATGGCAAGTGAAGACTGGTGAGATTAACGGATTATTAACCAAAATATATTGACGAGTCATGGAATATGTAAACTCAATCATCATGGTTTATGGTTTGTAAAAATGTCAAATTATAGCGCCTCGTTTTTAATTGTTTTCACGAACAAAAAACCTAGTCTCTTTAGAGTGTAACCCAAATAAGTGTTTGACATATGATGTTGATAATTCAAGTTAACTTACGAACTACTTGCACTTGATTTGATTAAACTCGGTCTAATCTAATTGTATTAAGTGCATAACTCGAGATGTAAGAGCTTGAATAAAAATCGGGAAATTTGACTTTTGCTACCTCACAAACACCTCAATTTCAATTTTGCTACCTATCAAAACTTTTATTTTATTTTGCTACCTAACACTTGCCCTTTTTTAAAATTTTGCTACCACTGAACGGAATCCGTTAAGGAAACCGTTAAGTGAGTCCATAACGACACGTGTCGTGTTATTATTGGCCCAAAAAAATAAAAAAAAATAAAAAAATAAAAAAATAAAAAAAGGAAAAACCAAAACTACCCAGCCACCACCCCCTTCCCCCAAGTCACCGCACCCCTCCCCGAAACCACCACCCGCGTCGCACCACCACCCCCAACCCACCGGAACCCTTCCCCTCCTTTTCCCGCAACCGCCTTGCCCCCAAAAACCACCCCAAGCTTATTGGAGCTCATTTTAATAATTTTGAAAGGTAAATCAATTCGTTAATAAAATCGAATTTCTTTGCATTTTATTAACGAATTGATTTACCTTTCAAAATTATTAAAATGAGCTCCAATAAGCAATTGTGGAAAATGATGACTTAAATATATACTCCCTCCATTCCTAAATTACATTCCTTTTTGGAAATTTACACGGGAATTAAGGAGGAATGAGTAAGACAAATAACAATGATTAGATAATGCTATGGGAAGTACAAAGATAGATTAGTTATTACTCATGACATGTCATCAATCCTTTGCAAAAAAAAAAAGAACCAATCACATGCTCCTAAATTCCTAATTGAAAGTTTTTAACTAATCATATTCATTGTAATTTGGCATAAGGATTATGACTGAGATTAAGTAAGGATGAGTGAGAAAGCATTAAATACAAAACAAAAAAAGATAGTTGATTTACTAAAAAAAACTTACCAAAAATAGAAAGGAGAAATATAATTTTGGAATACCAAAAATAGAAAGGAGGAGTGTAATTTATTGTTCCAAACATACAATTCATGGAGAGATAAAGAAATAGATCAAACTGAATGTCTGTTTATTATCCTTTCAAGTAAGGAGACAAAACAATTTTAATTTTCATTATATAAGAAATATATATATTATTTACTCTTTTTTTTACTAGAAAATATATTTTCATATTCAATATTTCATAATTATTATATATAATATATAAAATAGAAATAAACAAAGAAAATCCTATTTTAGCTGGACCTAAAAAAAATTCGAATTAAGAAATAGGATTTTTGGTATAAGTAATAAACTAAACAAACTATGGATAAATCTAAGCGACCCCTTATTAAATCCAAGCGATCTTTTCGTAGGCGTTTGCCCCCGATTGAATTATTGGAAATTTTCATTTGACTTAGCTTAGGCATTTTGTGTACATGACAGAAGATCATCTTTATTTCAGGTATTCGGGGAATCTATATCTATACTTAGTCTATAAAAAGTATAACCAAGAAACTAAGAAAGACACATGTCTCCATCCATTCTATTACACTTCTCTAACCATAGTGCCACATGTCATCTTACACTATTAATTATTTATTACACCATTTTTTTTTTAATTCTTTCACTAAACCTATACTTCATCTCTTCATCTTCTTCTCTCCCCTTTAATTATTCAACCTTTTCCTATCCTCTCTTTAATTTTAGCACTTCCACCTTCTATTTAAGCCTCTTTTTTGTTTTTTTTTTTTTTATTAAAGTTCCAAAATTTTAATTTCTTTAATCATGTTTCCGATTACATATTATAACCTATAATGATTTACTGATATTTCCTCACTTATCTCTCAATACAATTTTATATGAATAACCCGTGCATTGCACGGGCCAGAAGGCTAGTTCTACTTAATAGACGAAACATCCTTATTATGTCAATGTCAATAGAGAGTACTTCATATCACTAATATTTATGTACACCCAATTGTATTATGGATATCTAAACACGCATATATGTAGACATGTAGTATATACTCTAGTGTAACTGTGTAAGTACTCTTTTTGGACCAAGTGTTCACTATGCTAAGTCCAAAGCCCATATATTAATTCCCACCAAATCCATCACTAGTAAAATAAAATAAAACGCCCCTTTTTTTTTCCAATCTACCATAAATGGCGCGAAAATTAAAAACCCTTCCCATTTCCCAATTTAGGGTTTCGATTGAAATTTCCCAATTTCACTTGAATTCTGAACCTAATTATCCAACAATCTCAAAATCTAACAAAAAATGTCGAATTTTTCTGAGCAATTGGAACAAATCAAAACCCTAATTTGTTCATCTTCAAAATCAGAAAAATCATTCGCTTATTCAACTCTTCAACATCTTCAAGAGCAGGCGAGCAATGATGATTCCTTAATTCAGCTTCTTGTTGATTTCAATAAAATTATCATTTCTTCAATTATCGCCGACATTCGAGTTATTGATGCAGATGAAGAAATGTAACCATATTCATTTGTTAAAGTTAGTTTCTTTAGTTTTTAAAATTTTGGATTTTTATAAATTTAATAAATAATTTTATGGTTTGTTTGTTGCAGTTCTACACTGGCTTTGAAGTGTTTGGGGTTCATAATTTATCATCCTTCTCTTGTTGTAGCGATTTCAAGTATGCCTTCAATTCTTTCTTTTTCTTTTATTTATTTATTTTATTTTATTTTTTTAAAAAAATTGGTTTTGTTAGTGAGTTTGATTGGGGTTTTATTGAATAAGATGATTACTTTATGATAGCAGCAATCGAGTTTTGTATCGTGTTTTTATTAATGTATTACGGTATACTGTGCTTGATGAACTGTGTCGGAACTCGGTGTGATGAACTAATGATTGCTTAGTGGCTCATGTTATATTGTTATTGTTGATTAGAAGGAGGATTTTCCATAGACTGAATTGTTGTTAGACTTTCTACGCGGGGAATTAAATGAAATAGAATACAAATTTGTAGCATATGTTTGTATTTGAGGATATTGTTACCTTTCTGATTGAGTGGAGTGATCAAATACAGAAGAATATGTTGATCAAGTGCTTGAGTCATTGGCTAGGCTGATCACGACAACGAAAATTAAGGTAACAAATGCTTGGTATAGTTTGGTCTGATTTGGTGGCACTGTTTTAGACTTGTAGCTGATGCACTTTAACATGTTGAAGTGCGTGGTTGGCCTGAATGCAGGTGATTTGCAATCTTGGCGTGTGGTGTATTTCCATTCAGCAACTAGATGCATCACATTTGGCCTCTCACTTTGAATCCTTATTGAGGGCTGTTGTTCATTCCCTTGACAACCCCGTTGGCTCGTTATCTACAACATTTGAGGCTATTCAGGTAATTTCTAGTTCAGGACTGGTATTTTCTTAAAAGATATTATTCCTGTTTGTCTTTATCTGTTTTGTGCAAACTGCAAAGTGATTAATATCAATTACAATGGACTCAAACTATGATGAAATAATCTTTACTTTTTGCTATGCAATATCTTCATTACAATTAAAGTTCTAGGTGTGTAGTAAGTTCTCGATTCTGAATCCCTTTACACAAAGGATTGATGTAAAGCTTCTAAGTTTTTCTCTCTTTTTTGTGGGTTTAAGGCTCTAATTGATTGATTTATTTCTTGTGGGTTCTATTCCTTACAGGCTGTCATGAAGTTAGCAACTCAGATAAGTGAAAAAATGAGAGACTCGTCATCTATATGGGCACCTTCTATATATCGAAGACTCTTAAGTGGAGAAAAAAAAGAGAGAGATATGTGCGTAAGATGTTTGTTGAAGATCAAGTTTCTAATTGCTCCTCCACAATTGGCCCTCTCAAAGGTATGAATGAATAATGGTCTGACCTTTCACTGTAGAAACTGATAATACAAGGGAACTATCATATATTCGTATTTTACAATTTGAGTGAGGCAGAAGAAACTGTGCTCTTGTGCTATTCTTGCTTTTTGAAGTTGCCCAACCATTATGCTTCTCATTGTGATCATCTAGTCATCTATATCAATGTATATCTCTTTATGACAAAATATGTGATGAACTTATTCTTCCATGACCCGCTTATGATCCCTTGATGGAGCAATTATTGTAAAGTAATAGGCGGATGAGTTAGATTTCAGCCATCATATTTGAGCAACTACCTCGTCCAAAAAATGTATTCGGCTTTAGAACCATCTTGGTACTACCAATTGTGACACCTTTTTGTCTGCATTATACAAACTATTAGCTCCTATCTTCTATCTACGAGATGGCTGAAGGTTTATAAAGTGTTTGAAGTTCTTTTATTAGCTGAAGATTGTGGTCCTTAGCTCATCTTGCTATACTTTGATTAAGCAGAGTGCTCTTTCATAATGTCTTACCTCATGATAATAGATGGGGTCATTTGGAGAAGAATTATACGACAGTGCATCATCTAGTTTTCATGATTTTTTTTTTCCAAACAGGCCATGAATTGATAAATTTAGCTGTTGCACTATCCCCACTTTTATTACATGGTGCTTTTTGTTAGGCCATTGCTCAAGACATGAAGCTAAGCTTACTTTCTGGGATGGACGAAATGCTGAAACATGGCAAGAAAGTTCAGGCTGTCCAAGCATGGGGATGGTTTATTCGTATTCTTGGACAATATTCTATGAAGAGTAGGCATTTGGTTAATGCATTGCTCAAAGTCCCTGAGCAAACCTTTTCTGATTCAGACCCCCAAGTCCAGATTTCCACACAGGTAACCTTTTGTACCATGTTTTTGCTCATGAAGTGCTTTATACTGGATGTACTTATCCCATGAAAATTCTCCCACATAAAAACAGCTACCTTGAACTCAGAAAGGTAAAATAGGCAAAGTGGCTATTCACATTGATAAATTTTAGGAAATGAGTTGATGAATTGGTATAATACTTTGTTATTCCAAATGAGTTTATGATTGCGAAATTCAAACTCAGGCATGCTTTTGAACAAGATTCTAAAGTACTATCAGCTTACGAATCATGGTACTCCTATGCTCTTCCTTGACATCTAAATTTTTTGCTTGCTGTGCAGGTAGCATGGGAAGGTCTAATAGATGCACTTATTTTCCTTCCATCAAAAGTATGTGGTGATACTTCACAAGTTAACGAAGGCAATGTCCAGAATAAAGCATTTTCAAAAAGTTTGAAGCTGATTATGACACCATTAGTTGGAATCATGACAAGTAAAGCTGGTCTTTCTGTCCAGTCATCTTGCCTGAACACGTGGTGCTATCTGTTACATAAGCTTGATACATTAGTAAATGATCCTCATGTTCAAGGTATAGTTGTGGAACCTATGTTTAAGGCAGTCTTTAATATTGGACTTGAAGATGATAATATTTGGAGGTGGAGACTCTGCATGGATTTGTTTCATGATATTATCCAATCAAAAACTGTAAGTTATGGATCACACAATCAGGTTGATGGTAAATTATCACCTGCAACAACTGATAAGTTAAGTCTTATATCGATATCAGAGGAATCTACATTAAAGAATTACTCTGTTAGATGGCTACCTTGGGACTGTAGTCATGTGGATTTTATTCTGAGTACATTACAGATGATTTTCTGTCAAGTAGCAAAAGCTACTTTGTGCCCCAATATTAAGAGGCTGGTTTGTGATGCTGCAACGAGGATGTTCTGTCTCTTCTTGAAAGGTGTTCAAATAGATTTTATGAAATCTTCAACTAATTATGATACTATTATGCAGTCCATGAATGATATTTTGGTGTTTGTAAAGACAGTATGTGACACTGCTTTTAGTGTGGATGATGCAACAATTGACTTTCAACTTATTTGCCTACGGACTTTAGAAGCCGTAACTCAGGAGCTTGATCCTTCTATTCTGGGTTCCTCTCTTTATAAGGTTGCTTTATTCATGAAGTGTAGATCCACACATGAAGTTGGATGCAATATGCTGACAGAAATTGGCCCCGCAAAGCTTATGGAAATGGTTCCACCAATAACTTATTTAACTGTGCATTACTTTTATCTGATAGTTCAACTTAGCAATAAGGAAGCCAGCATTGGGTCTAGTGAATCCAGTCTACAAGAAGCATATAATTATCTTACTCGCGTGCTATCTTTGTATGATTCTCTGGAAGTGATCCATGCCATCACTGTTATCCTGTATGATCGATTTGATCACAATTCCTTAAGGGTTTGGATTACAATTGCCCAATGTTTGAAGGAATACTTAGATGGTGCTAAGGATATGATGCCAATGAGAACCCATCCTGCTAGTACTGGTTGTATTAGCTTGTGCCGTTTCTTTGTTTATCCACTCATTGTCTGTACCTCTCAGAAACCAGTAAGCACCCAAAAGCAGTGCAATTCTCTTATAGCTTCTTCATGTTTCTCAGAAACCCTTTCACAAGCTAAACAAGTGTGGATGTCACTTTATTGTCTAGTAAATTCTACTATCCTGCAAGAAAATCAAAATAAGAATATTTTTGCAGAAGATCTTTGTTCATCTTTGAATGGCTTCCTCCTTCAAAGAAGCAACACGGGTGAGGTTGATCCTCCTGATAACAGTCAGGAGCACCATTTTCTTTCTTTCTGTGGGAATCTAGCTGAGTGTATTTTAAAGAACTTGCATATTGAAAAGGTCACTTCTGAAGCAATTAAGTGTGATTATACGGAATCCAGTGGAATAAACAGCTGCTTGGAATTTATAGCTAGGTCAGTGTTATTATGATTTTCTACCCTTAAAATTTTTTGTATCTACTGTCTCTTTCAGCAGTCATAAGTTGTTGCTTACTTGCCTTATAGTAATGGCCCTGGCATGGCTCCTGTTTCTTCCCTGTTATTTTTATTTGACCGGTGTTTTATGTATAATGTGTAAAACCATTTCAAGATAATAGCTGTGTGTAAAATGTATAGTGCAGCTAGTGCAGCTAGTCAAAATACATGACAAATGTTAAATCCAAACAAGGCCTTTAATGATCCTGTCAGTTTTTAATAGAGGGGTGATTTCTAGTTTTTGTGCTAAACACTGCTAGATATACTTGCCTTTAAAATATTTTATTTTGAAAATTGCCAAAATTTACATACTGCACTGTTACTTCGGACTGACTTAATCTTCTTAGGCCCAGCTCATGCAGGTTAGAATAAATTTTTTTAAGAGAGATGCTGACATTTTTGTTGTTGATTCTTATAGCTTGTGAATCTTCATCACTCGTATCTTTGCTCTTTTAGTCTTTTACTTGTTGGCTCACTGTAGAGGCCTGATTGTTGTTTATTTTTCCCTTGATAATGCAGGCTTATAAATCTCATGAGCACAGTTAATGAAGCACCAGAACATGTTATTTCAAGGTTACATATTGAGATCTTACAAGACAATTACATTTGAATTTACATGCATGCCTATTTTCTACGGATGGAGTATATTAATCTGTTAATGTTGTTTATTGCAGGATACTCCCCCCATTTACATACTTAGTCAGTTGCCTTCAATGGAAAGAAGATATTGTTTCCTTGTTTAAGGTCTGAGTCCTGCACTTACTGAATTCTTTGTTCTTACGCTGTGTTATCAGGAAATTTCCACGAAAATAATACGTAGTATGTTATTTTTTACCCACAATGTTATGTTATCAGGTTCTATGCGATCCTCTGCTTCCTTGGTTGTCAGAGTCTGTGATAAACTGCGAAAGCATCAAATGTCAACTGCAAATCTTGTGGGAAGAAATTATTAGAAGTTTGCTACGTAGCTGGCCAACAATAGTATTTGATTCCTCCTTCCTTAAGTTACAAGCACCTCTACTCGAAAAAACACTTGATCACCCTAATCCTTCTATTTCCATCCCCACGGTCACCTTTTGGAACTCTGCTTATGGAGATCAGGTTCATTTAGATTTTCCTCCTTGCTTGCTCAATGTTTTAGACAAGCTGTTGCGAGTTGGAAAGCTAAAGATCAGAAACAGGAAAGCTCCAGCAGTGGAGAAAAATAGTTCGAGTTTGGAAGTTGTCACTTCTCTTCCAAAACACAATGTAACAGCTACATTAAGTATGTGCTCAAAACGAGTAAAACTTTTGGAAAATTTAGTGGATGGTTCCCCTTGTAAGAGCAAGCTGCCTCCTCCAAGCACGAAACGAAAGAGGTCAGAGCTCACAGAACATCAAAAGGAAGTGAGAAGAGCACAACAAGGGAAACTGAGAGATTGTAGTGGACACGGTCCTGGAGTTCGAACTTATACAGGTGCTGATTTTTCTCAAGGAAATCATGAGGATTCACAAGATAGTCAGGACATTGAGAACGTTCGTGATCCCGAGTTAATCCTGAATTTGCTCAGAAAATCTGGTTGATTGCTTAAAACTTGGAGACTGATTTTGTTGCTCAGATGACACCTTCTGTTGGTCTTCTTGCTAGTGGAATAGTTTTGTTGATAATTTAATGTTCGGACTGTGTAATTATTTTGTGAATGAGTGTTAGAAAATATAAATCAACTTCGAACTACATGTTCTCAATTCTCAATAGCATTGTACTCCGTAACCAACATTGTAGTGAACGACAGTGTAAATTTTTTTTTTTTTTTTTTTTTTTTTTTTTTTTGGTGTTTAGAGAGCCACAAGGGCGGGGGTGAGAATCGATCCCGGGATCTCCTGGAACCGGGAGAGAGCTCTAACCACTTGAGCTATCCCTCACTCCCAGTGTAAATTTACAATTTATTTAAGGAAATAGTGAGTCATGTACTCATGTGTACTAAATGTATAAGTAAACATTGGAGTATGTATTATTAATGTAACGGCCAAATTACTAATCTATAGTTCTATACTATATACAAATATTAGCATTTGAAGAAATGTGATCGAAATCAAAGTAACAAAAAGTATCTCTACTAAGAAAATGAAAAACTCCCAATACTTGGACATAATATAAGAAGTAAAGAATGTAACAATTAAAAAATTACACATAAAACAATAAAATATGTCAAAACTTAATTTTTATGATTTGAACTTATTTATTTCTGATTTGATTTGAAATAGGGTGAACTAAACACGACTAGAGTTTTTCTTCTTCAAAAAAAGAAAAAAAAAAAATTACCATATGCCACTTATTATCACTAGATGCACCCGAAATGAACATGACACATATGTATAAAGAACGTGTGACGAAAAAAAATGAATAATAAATACATTTACATAAAATGCAAGCATGATATGTTCTTTGAGTTTTGATCGTTATGTTATTTGGGTATGAAGGATATGTTCTTAATGTATGTATATTGAAAATACTCTTTGGATTTCAATAATACAAAGTATGTTCTTTTATTAGAATGATATGTTCTTCTATACTCATGTTCATTTGTTCCTTTATGTTAATTGGGTTAAGCTTATATGTGTTTTAGTGTCTATGTTATTCAAATTTCTATCTTATATTTTTAGAATTTGACCCTTAATCTTCAATATCGTTTATTAATTATAATTTTTTTTTGTATATTAATTATCATCTAATTGTGTATATTTTTTTTGTTTAAAAATCAGAATTATAAACGTAGATGATGCTATTCTTATAAAGATCATTATATATGATATAATAATAATATACCCATGGAAAGAACATAGTGTAATATTTGCCAAAAAAAAACATAGTGTAATATTATTTTTGTACATTACAAACAAATATAAGGGCCTGTTCTCTTACGTTGAAATTCAGTTCAGTTCAGTTCAGTTCAGCTGAGTTCAGTTCAGTTCAGTTCAGTTCAGCTCCTAATTTCCTTCTCTTATAAAATATTCATTTCAGTTCAGTTCAGCTGAGTTTAGTTCAGTTCAGTTCAGTTCAGCTGAGTTCAGTTCAGTTCAGTTCAGTTCAGCTGAGTTCAGTCAATGAGAACAGGCCTTAAGTACATCTTATTTTAAGGTAAAGAACATTTATTAATTAACTCACATAAAGAACATCACAATATATACACATGACCATTATTAAGATGAATATTATAAATTATATATAAAATTAAAAAATTGGTGAAAATATATGACAAATATTCTTTCTGCTATTTTTTTTTTAACTAGGTGCATCATGCGCATGGTACACCTAGGTGTACAGATCAAGAGGGTGGTGAAAAGGAAGGCAAAGATGTGTGGGTTTGCAAGGGGATGTGGGTGGTGGACATCGTTTGTGGAAGGGGGGGGGGGTTTCGGTCCTTAAGGGGATGGGTTTGAATTGTGGGTTTGCAAGGGGGTGGGGATGGTGGCCGCCATTTGTGGAGGTCGGTTCGCATTGGGTTGTAATACGGGTGGGGAGGTAGGAGGAGAGAGACTAAAAAGGTAAAAACTTTTTTACAGGTTATAAGTCAAGAAAATGGTTAAATAAATGAGCGTTAAAGGTAGAATTATTTCTTAATTAATTGAAGGTGAGATTGTTTTTAGAAGGCATAGCAATAAATCAAGAAACCCATTAACAAAATTAATGTCTGCTTTTACAAAAACTGTAAAATAAATAAAAAAATAATAATAAAAAAAAAGCAGAAAGAAGAAAGTTCAGAAAACTGAAGCATTCTCAAAGAAACCCTCCCCAAAAACGAAAAATTACACAATCCCTCTCTTTCTCTCTCCTCCCAAAAACCCCCATTTTCTCTCTCTATCTCTTCATCCTCTCATTTCTTTAGGAGGGAGAATCAAAATTCTTCGTCACTTTCAAATCGCCGAATTTCTCAACTGATTTAGGGTTTTCATTTTCATCGGTTCTCTCTTCTCTACTTTTTGCTTATGGAACCTTGATTTTCTGCGATGAACCATGCAATTCTGAGATTTTAGCTTCTTCTTTAAGGTTTTTGTGGAAATTTTAGGGTTTGATTTTTCGATTTTGTTCAACTGCAATTTTTTTTGGTTTTGCTGGATTTTTTAGTGTGATTTTTGGTTGAAATAGTTTCGATCTTCGGATGGATTCGCGAGATTCAACTTCGTCTTCTTCGATTAATGTGGCTAGAGAAGGCTCCGATGACGACGGTGTTCTTTCGGCCACTGCTTTGCTCGCTAAAGAAGCTTTTGCCTTGTTTCAATCTGATAAGTTTTCGGAATGTGTTGACGTGCTCAATCAATTGTTGCAGAAGAAGGAAGGTGATCCAAAGGTATATTTTGATTATTATTATTTTTTTTTGTTTATAATTACTGTTTTAGTTCGTAATTCATTTGTGTTTTAGTTCGTAATTCATCCTGGAGACAGTTTTTCAATTGAATTAATCTATATTTATACTCTATTTGTTTCTGGAATCGATTTTTTAGCTTGTAAACCTCACTAGTTTAGTCGAAACATTTGGATGAGTTATTTTCATCTAGCTCACAACTCATAGTGGTGATAGTTCATATACTGAATTACAGAATTTGTAGCTTGAATGGATCTATAATCTATACTTATTTTTAAATTGGTTTCCCCGTTATTTGATTTCAATTTGCTGTAAATTGATAGATTGGAGAGATAATGTAGTTAATCTGTTGATATTTACTTAGTATGCGAGAACGAGTTAGGTGAGGAAGTTGCTTTGGAGTGTGGATGTGTGCACTACTGATGATTATGGCAGCAAGAAGATTTAGTCGCTTCCAAAGTTCCACATCATTTATGTTTAATACAGCATAGTAAGTTAGTAACTTGCTTTGGTGAGGACATGTCTTGATGTTGACGGGATATTTGTTCTGTAATTGTTCTCATGCTTGCCGAGAACCTGAATGTCTGTGACTTTGAGTGAGGTTCTCTAATTGAATTCTAGAGCTTGAGAGATTGGAGCTTTTAGCAAGGAATTGCTGGGTGAAACAGACTGGAGGATGAGAATTCAAATTACTTTTAATGTGGTGTTAGATTATGTTCTGAGTGGATATGCATAAGTTGGTGTTTCTTATCTTGTGCTTGAAGTTCTAGTGAGGGACAATTGATTCCTTTTTTTTTTTTTTTTTTTTTTTTTTGGGTGAATTTTAGCAACTATTGATGATTGGTTTGTTTTAAAAGAAGTTACAATCCATTGCTTCGTACTGAGATTTTGAGGAATCATATGTCTTGAAATTTTCCAATCAAAGATGCAAGACAACTAGCCTATGGTGTACCTTTTGCTAGTAGAAGTGTTTGTAATTGTGGCACAAGAGGATTTAAAGTGGTAGTCATGGAGCTTGAATAGTAGTGTTAAGCCTAATTTTCATCTTTAGAAATTGCTGGTTCTTTTTATTATCTCTATTTTTTTTTTTTCTCTTTGAATATTACAGAAGAAACTGCTCATGTGATATTTCATGTCAAGGTCATATCAATAGTTATACAATAAATTGTATTCTGTGCATATATTATTGAATTGCACAAGTATTAGATTCTTCGGGTTTGGAATCTGATTATACAAGTTACTTGAAGAGTCTCTTATCACTGTGTTGATGTGAAACTATGAGTATATAGTATCTAGCTTGATTAATATGTAGATCATAGACAATGTCTCTTGCTTTCCATGGTTGTTTGTTCATGTGCAACTTATGTTTACAGATTTCGCATAATATTGCGGTGGCAGAATTTTTGCGTAATGGATGTTCAGATCCAAAGAAATTGGTTGAAGTCCTTGTCAATGTTAAGGTATGGAATATGATTTTAGTATTTTGTTTCATGTTGCATGTGAGTGATGTGATTGTTCTCAAAGTGTAGCTGCTCATTTTCCTGTTTGATTTCATGTAATATAAAGTCGAATTAAGTGTAGTTGGAAGAAATAGAAGGAGAACTATCAATTTGCCCTTTTAGCAATATGCTGACTGAACATTTTTTCCAATTCTCTCAAGTGTGTTGAAATTTTTAGTGGTACTTTTTGTTTGAGAATAACTGTTTGCAAAGTGAAATATGGAAATATTGTAGTAAAAGAAAGCATACCATATTGCCATGACTTAGGTATATAGTACGGCAGTTCAGAATAGTGAGGCAATTGATCCAGTTATAATTAAATTTGTTGTGGATTTGTTACAAATTGGAATTCTTGTCTCATAAATGTTTTGGATTTGTGGTACATTAATGGAATTTTGTACTTCTTCCATTTTACAATTTACATTTTATTTGAAACAATAAGCTGGGATTTTAGAAAACTCTATCTTTTCCAGAGGAAAAGTGAAGATCTTGCTTGTGCATCCCGAGAGCAAACAGATGCTGCTTCCCAGGCTGCTAATAAAGCCATTTCTGGAGCCAAAGGAACTAGTAATCTGGCAAACAGCCCCAGTACAGTTTTTACAGATGAATTCGATTCATCTGTGGCAGCACTAAACATTGTATGTATAAAGTAGTATCTCACGTTCACAATGTTGGTTTTTTTTTTTATTTTTTATTTATTTTTTTTAATATATATATAATTTTTTATTATTTTTTTTAATACTTTGCTTTCTTTAATGATTTGGGTAAAGATTTAGTTTGTCCATTTGTTTAATTTGATTGCAGGCAACTGTCCTATTCCACCTTCATGAGTATTCAAAGGCATTGTCTGTTTTGGAGCCACTGTTTCAGAATATTGAACCAATAGATGAGGTAAGCTTATGTCTTTATATATGAGGTAAGTCTGTCTTTTTTATTTTCTTACAGATGCAAATATGTATCTTTCTGATTCCTTTTTTTTTTTTGCTTTCTAATTGTTAAAGCACAGACTACAGCTCTTCATGTTTGCCTTTTGCTGCTGGATGTTGCTTTTGTGACCCAAGAGGCATCTAAATTTTCAGTAAGTTTGTTAACAGTGAATGATTTAAATTACTGTTGATTTTAAATTGATACCATCATTGTATAGCTTACTCATATCAAATTACATTTATCTTTTTAAAAGTATTGTTGCCTAACATCCACCTTTTGTCATCACATCTCGGTTTCTTGCTGGGGAGTATCTTTCTGTTCCCAACTGGATCAATAGGTTGGTTGTAGAATTAATGAAATATGTTGAGTAATAAAGATTAAGATTCATGATGACTTCTCTAAAGGTTTTTGTAAATCATTTGGATCTTGATATATTGGTCTTCAA
The DNA here is from genome assembly GCF_948465745.1 of Chenopodium album. Lineage (NCBI taxonomy): Eukaryota > Viridiplantae > Streptophyta > Magnoliopsida > Caryophyllales > Amaranthaceae > Chenopodium > Chenopodium album. The sequence continues at coordinate 4,716,879 of NC_137857.1, forward strand.
AAGGCAGTTTGTGTTTATTTTGGTTGAGTTTCTATTGTTAGATACAGCAGTCAATATTTAGTTTGTATGTGCTGCTATATGAGCACATCTATGACATATTGGAATCTATTTTGAAATTGTTTGTTGGGCTCAATTAATTTTTGCAGCAAATTAACCTTCAGAGGAAGCAATTTTGTTTGTGTGCTGCTGTTTGATAAAACATATACTTCCTCCGTTCCCCCTAATATTGCAACAAGGGGGGAAGACACAGAATTTATAATGAGGATTGAGATAGAGAGAAATAAAGATAGTGACCCATGTGATGAAGAGATATAGATAGAGCGAAAGCAAGTGTTTATATGGTAATGCTGCAACATATGTGAAACTTCCCAAAGTGGTATTGCTGCAATATTAGGGGAATAGAGAAAGAATTTTCTTTTAACCTATGGTGGAAAATGCAAGTTCTTCCCTGTTAGTATTTGTAGAGAATTACTTTGGAGGAAGAAGTAATGCTGCCACAAAGCCCACAATAGTAATGTATTGTTTCATCCATAAAATAGGAATTCATGTGGTGGCTGGTTGGTCGAAGAATTTAGAATTTGAAAGTGTAGTTGTGTTGCATCTTGGTGTTAAAGGAGGTGCAAAATTTTCTTGTGGGCACTTTTACCTTTGAACAAACCAATTTTTTTTGTTAAGCCTTAAATCGTGGAAGGTTGCATGTCCTTAGTATAAGGGAACTCTTTACTGCTTTCTTGGTCTGGTTATTTCTTGCCCTCATTATCCAAGGATATGGTTGTTGAGGACTGTTCTGTTTTAGAAAACATAGAGGATTGGGACCATTGGTCTATGACTCTGTCATCCTAGCACAAAAGATAGCTCTAATATTTTTCGAGGTTAACTATTAGATGTAGGGGAGGATATAGTCTGAAATGTTGACTGTTTATGTTTCTGGATTGCATTTTGTGCTCTTCATGAACCTTGCTTTAGAGATATCTTTTTTGTGTGCCTATAAAGTGATAAGTTGTTGGTGTGTAGTTAAGATAGATAATTAGATAGGGATATACCTGAGACCGGAATATTGTTAGTTTTAGGGAATGGCTGAGCATGTTTGTTGGAAAATGTGTACTGTCCATGTTTCTTGAAGCAGATTGGCTGTTGGTAATGATGTGATTTTATGTTAGATTGCCTATAAGAAAAGTGTTGTCAAGTAGTTGTGGTAGGTGGCACATAGCATTGATTGTAGACAAATTTGTTTGATGATTTTGGTTTGTTAGCCTCTGGCCCTCTGTCTTTTAAAACCTGTTTATTGATATAATTTGAATAATGATTTTTCTTTCTGTCTGGATATATGCTTCCTATAGTTTGAAATCTAGTAAGCATGGGGTAGTGTTTTGTATGTGTTCTTTATATAACCTTTCAAATGCTGGTAGCTAGATATTATGGGGCTAAGGCATGGAAAAAGGCTTTGTTGGGACTTAAACTTTGGGTTAAGATGGATTTTTTTTTTCAGGATATATGCTTTCTTTAGTGAGAAAATTGGTGACTATGGTTTTGTCTTTTCTGTGATTTTTAAAGACACTTCAAATGCTTGTAGTTAAATGTTATAGGGTTAAGGCGTGGGAAAGGGTTTTTGTTGGGATTTGAAATTGGGTTGAGGACAGATTCATGTATAGTTTAGTGAGCATGCTGCATTGACTTGCAGCAGGTAAAAGTTTCAAGGGATGTCTAGCACCATTTTTACCATGCAGTTACTCCCAAAGCATCTAATATGGCTAACTTGCTCAATATTTTTTAGATTAAATTTGCAACATTGAAAATAAAAAATTGCATAAGTCTCCTCCACCTTTTTGTTAGGGTGAAGCATAAAATTTTTCCTATGCTGGGCATAACAGTATAAGTTAAGACATGTACATCAAGCCTTTGAGGAGCTGGATGCTGTATGGATGTACCTTAAAATCTAGCCACTGCAGTGGCAGTTGTATTAAATATAAAATAATAATTGCTGTGCAATGGTGGAAATTTGATGCTCTACATTTTAGTCTGGTTTCTTGTTTATTTCTGGAGTCTGATTAAAAACCAACCTTTTTCTCCTTCAGGATGTAATAAGCTATCTTGAAAAGGCTTTTGGAGTAAGCTATATGCTCAATCAAGCTGATGGTGGAAGTACAGGACAGCAACCAGCTTCAAATCTTGTAGTGAAGTCCTCATCAATTCCCAACAATTCGTCAGCCTCCGATGACTTCAATCCTGAAGGGACTACTGCTGGAAATACCTCAGAAGGCTCCTTATCTAGAACATTATCAGATGAAACAATTGAGTATGAGACCTTGCTATCGACACTCGATATAAGCGGGCAGAATATTTCCAGGGCATCTCATCTGTCAACTTCAAATGATCTGTTAAGGACACCAGCTGATCGGTCTACACCCACCATTAATTTGAGGTTACAGTTGCCCCTTTACAAGATACAGCTTTTGATCCTCACCAGAAACCTGAAGGCAGCTAAGCGTGAAGTAAAGCTGGCAATGAACATTGCACGTGACATAGATTCTTCTAGAGCGTTACTACTGAAATCGCAGCTTGAATATGCTCGTGGGAATTACCCTAAAGCTTTCAAACTTTTGAGAGCATCAAATAGTCAATCAGATGTTGGGAGTTCAATTATAATCAACAATAACATTGGGTGCATCTATTATCAACAGGGGAATCAACATACGTCAAGCATATTTTTCCACAAAGCCCTGAGCAATTGTTCATCATTGTGGAAGGAAAAGCCCCGGAAGCTAGCCACATTTTCTCAAGACAAATCTTTGCTTATAGCTTATAATTGTGGTGTGCAATACTTGTCCTGTGGCAAACCTGTTCTTGCTGCTCAGTTTTTTCTGAAAGCCTGTTTGGTTTTTTACAACAGGCCTCTCCTGTGGCTGCGACTTGCAGAATGCTGCCTAGTGGCGCTGGATAAGGGACTCTTAAAGCATCCTGAGACCCCTAGACATGAGTCACAGTTTAAGGTCCAAGTTATTGGGCAAGGGAAGTGGAGACATCTTGCCTTTGAGAATGGTTCTTTGAGAAGTGGTTTCACTAATCCCGATGACAGGGAGGATTCGAGTCATGACAAAAATAGCAAGCCAACGCTATCTCTATCGTTTGCCCGACAATGTCTTTTTAACGCCCTTCATTTGCTAGGCAATTCTGAGTTGAAGCATATCAAGTCTGGGTCATTGACAAAATCTTCTGCAGTGGAAAGTGAATCTACTGATGTAGCAACAGCAAAGAACTTGGCTCACAAGAACTTGGGAAGCAATGATACGAAGTCTAAAGATACAGCAGGTTCAGGTCAAGTGAGTACAAATGGGGATGCAAAAGAACAGAGAGCTGGAGCTCATTCTAATACAGCCGCGGCAAACATCCTCTCTGAGTACGAGGAGATATGTAAAAGAGAAAGCCATAAGCTCAAGCAAGCAATTCTTATTGATTTGGCATTTGTTGAGCTTGAATTAGGAAATCCACTCAATGCGCTCTCTACAGCTCTAACTCTCCTGAATATACCTGAATGTTCCCGAATGAATGCCTTTTTGGGGCATGTTTATGCAGCTGAGGCGCTTTGCTTGCTGAACAGACCGAATGAAGCTGCTGAACATCTCTCTACTTATTTAGCCGGTGGAAATGTGGAATTGCCTTACAGTGAAGAAGATTGTAGACAGTGGCAGACAAAGAAAACTCTGGACGTTGAAGATTCAAATACTGGACAAACTGCTGCTAGGGCTTCTGTGTATGAGGAGCAACAAGATAACGTGTTTCTCTCACCAGAAGAAGCCCGGGGAGCACTCTATGTGAACTTAGCATCCATGCATGTCTTACAGGGAGAACTTGAGCAGGCTAGCCGGTATGCAGCTCAAGCTTTGGCGACTCTGCCTGCTAGCCAAGAAGCTGCACTCATGGCAGTTTATTTGGATCTGAAGCTTGCCAAATCTCAAGAAGCTCTCATCAAGTTGAAACGTTGTTGTTGGGTTCAGTTCTTGCCCTTCTCTTCAAGATCAAAAGCCGCTTCTTGATCATTAGTCGGTTTTCTTCATTTTCCCTCATTTGCACTTAGTCATGTAGTCCATATCGCGGTGCCAGATATGAAAGGTAGGTTACCCAATCTTTACAAAGTATTTGTAACATAAATATAGTTCGATTCAGAGAATAAATATTTTCATTTTTCCATTTTTCTCTCATTAAATTTTCCTCCTAGATTTACATGTAGCCAGCCAATGTAGGGTCCGAGAGGATGGTGTGGCTTGGCCAACGTTTTCTCTTAGGTCAGTGTAATGCCTGCCATAGTGTCATTTAGTCATTTAGATGTGAGTTGTAGTTATTGAATTGTTGATGTTTTAGTGGCTAGTCATTTTTATGTTAATTCAGAAATAGAAAAAGAGCAACATGGAGCAGCTCTTTTCATACAAATTAAGCCAGATATCCTTCATTCAAGTTTTTTTTTTTTTTTTTGAAACACTTTCAAGTTTTCCTTTCTTTGAATTCAAATGTGTTTTCTGAACTTTTATTGGGAAAAGTCGGAAATATTCATTGTTTGCTTGTTCAATACATATATAAATTACGACGTAAGAAGTAAAGGTCATTTATCTAGTATTTACTGTCAGATATTGAAGTTGATTTGTGAGCACTCGATTAATCGAGTATGTTGTAGACTGGTTTTATTATTGAGTGTTACAACTTACAAGTGAAGGGAAACTGAAAACAGAACATAAACTGTCTTCAAGTTTGTTGCAAATAATAGTTAACGGAGGTAATATATGATCAAATGAATTCACTCGTCTTTTGAACAAAATTTCCATCAAACTAGATATCTTATGAAGAAAAGAGAAAGCAGATTAATCAAATAGTCTAAAACCCTCGGAATCATCGGATTCTTCATTGTCAGATATGTCTTCATTTTCTTTATCCACAGGATCATTTTTGGATATAACTCGATTATCTTTATCCAGAGGATTGAAAATGGCACCAAGGAGAAATATATTGTCACTGACATCTTCTTTGATTATAAACATAAAGGGATGATCAGCGATGAACCATATACTCGGCTTTGGAGGCGGCGGCGAATCAAAACTATAACCCATATCTTCATCCGAGTCATAAGTGCAAGCTATTACTTCTGTACCTTTCTCATTGCATTCAACTTGAATATGTTGGGTGATTCTAGAAACTTTTAGTGAGACGGCGTGGTCATTATCTTCGACCAAACCATCGAGCTCACCGTTGAATTCGAAAGGCAATGTTAACCCCAGCTCTTGCATATCCTCCGAAGGTATAAAATTGTACGAGAGCTTAAATCTTGGAATAGATAAACACGTTATCAACTCGTTCTTCATTTTCAAATGCTGGCTTGTTAGAAGATGGGGGCTTTCCTTAAACTTTTCGATCAATTTTGGTAGCCCTGTTCTTTCTTTTGGAAGGATAATGACCATAGAGAATTGCCTCAAGCTTGAAAGATCCTGATCATAGTCATGTGAGATTTTATAGGGAATTCTAACAACGTCGTATTCATCAAATGAACCGTAGTCATAGAAATTTTCGAAATCCTTCATGAAGGGCACATCAACGTACCGTTTTCTTTCACCTATAGGGTAAAATGTCTCAATTCTTGAGTTTGATTCCAAAAATTCATTTTCCCACTTCCCATTAAAATAGAGTCCATTTGCATGACTTAGGGTTAAGTTTGGAGAATTAAAGGCTCCATTAAGATAAAGTTTATTAATGAGGCCTTTTGTCTCTTGTTCAACCCATGCATTCACTTCAGCAACTGCTTCATCCTAAAAGAAAATTATCGATAAAAAATAAAAGATGCATAAAAGAAAATTATCGATATTAAAGAGACCTCTTTATTGAAAAAAAATCGAAAATAATAAGAGATGCAAATTTTTTTATTTCTTATTCCGTTTTTATGTTAAAATTCTTTTACCTTTACACTATTTACAAACGCTACATAGTCACGTAATTTAGATGCGACATGTATAATTTTAAAAAGTTATATTCTTTAATTAGATTTAGAGATATTATTGATAGTCCAAGTACACACGTCGAATTAATATGATAATAAACATAAAATACTTTCTAATTTTTAGAAGGTTTGGATTAATTTTGTTAGAAGGCCAACTCAACCAAAAGCTTAAACTGATGGTTGAGGTCCAGGAATATGTTTTATACACAGGCCCACCCATACCTGGTGCGAATTAATTTCACTTTAAAAGAGGGGTGGATGAGATTCGAACCCCTGATCTTTATGTCACACTGGCTCTTGATGCCATGTTAGTGGACCAACTCAACCAAAAGCTTAAGCTGATGGTTGAGGCCTAGGAATATGTTTTATACTCTATCAAATTTAACCTAAATTGTAGCGTAACCTACATCAACTATCAGATTAATTAAAATATAACAGAAGTAGAGATTTTTTACCTTTCGCTTAAAATCAACATACTTGACTTTAGCCTGGTATACATCTTCAAGAAACCTCTGGTGATTTTTATTAAGGGTTTTTGATTCCTTCACCAAAACAGCATTGAAGTTGCATATAACCGGATTGTCATCGTCGTCGTCGGAACCGGAGGATTTGGCTAATTGCATAAGATTAGAAGCTTGAGTGACCAAATCATCAACACTTTGAAGTTTGATATAATGGAGAAGTTGGTTTAAGGTTGCTCCTTTAGCACCATTAGCAATCATGTTTAATATCACACACATACCAAAAGGTGAAAAAACAACGTTTTCTAAAGGTTTTTCGGATGATTGTACATCCTTCACTAATTTGTGCATGGCAACATCTACGCAAAAATCCATGGTTATTTCGTTCTCTAGTAATTTTGTTGAGAAATTAATGATGTATGTTATATTTATACAAGGAAAATTTAAGTGTTATAGAGGAAATAGGAATCTACATACAAGGATAATTTTAGGGTTATAGAGAAATTAGGAATTTACATAGATACAATATTAGTATTGTTTATTAATTTTTTGGACACTTGGGCCTTGGGACTTCGTGGGTGGGAGCATGACCTATTAAAGCCCGTTAAAATCGTCGTCCATGTATCTTAATACTCTCTCTGTAACAGGATAACTAACACAATCAAATTTTACACACACATTGATGTGTTAGTTTAACCTTATTTTTACACGAGTAAGTATTAATAAAAGTTATAATAAAAAAAATAAAATAATACGAACATTTAGTGAAAAAAAGTCCAACGTGCTAGTTATTCTGAAACGAAAGAAGTATACTCTTAGGGCCTGTTCACATTTACTGAACTGAGCTGAACTGAACTGATTGGAGCTGAACTGAACTGAACTGAATAGAGCTGAAATGAATATTTTATGAGAGAAGGAAATTAAGAGCTGAACTGAATAGAGCTGAAATGAATATTTTATGAGAGAAGGAAATTAAAAGCTGAACTGAAATGAACTGAACTGATTGGAGCTGAACTGAACTAAACTGCTTGGAGCTAAACTGAACTGAAATTAAGCTGAAGTGAACAGACCCTTAATAAAGTAAAATATGAGCAAGCCATTAAATCTTCATGTAAAATACAACCTAACTATAACCGTGGAACTTACATTACTCTTGTTCCCTAATGTGAAGCTAAGGAAGACCATTTCCCAAGCAATCAATGTTCTTTACAACTTCCATGATTAAATTATGGACCATCTCATAACTTAATTAAGTTAGTTAACATTCACGTAATTTGGATCAATGTTTGGGTGAATGAAACGATAGGGAGACTATTTGGGTGGTTGCAAAGAGTTTGATCTTACATGTGATTATGTGAAGATTCATCATCAACCAAGAGCACAAATTCTAGCGATTACCTCATCCTTTGTAACTTTGGAAGTAAGGAGATCAAATTCTAACCCTACATTTTTGTGGTGTTTAGGGCTTGAGTCTCTTGCGATGATCGATCAAAATTCGCCATTTTTTGGATCTAGAAGACTTTTTTTTGACCCATAACCAAAAATAAACGAAAAGGTTAGAGTGAAAATGACCCGAACCAACTTTATATCAAACACAAATTCACCAATTAAGCTCACTAATTGACTTGATATATCGTCAATGCCTAAGTGAATTTGGGGTAAATGATAACATAACCAATTGATTACGGATCTTAATGTTTAAAGAAATTATTGAATGCTCGTCATAGAAAATTTCTTCTTTTTATATTTAGCATTCGATATTCATAGTATAGAGACTATCAGATATTGAATTTAAACGATTGCATATGTGAATATCAAACTTCTCAAGAGTTAACTTATAGAATAGATACAAATTAAAGGGATGTGCCATTGCATTACTTGGTTACAATAATAACATAATGTGATACAACACATAATATTACATATGAATGTAGCAATTTTAACTCATAACATATGAGTTATTACAAATAAAATATGTGTTCAATAATAAACCCAAATAACATCCTACCAAATTCCAATGAACAAGAATTAACAAATCCAAAATATTACATGAGGAGGTAGAACAAGTTAATGGAAATGATAAAAATATTGGATGCTCGACATCCTTTCATGTCAAAATCGTCCATTCGTTCAATCGTAATTCATCTACCAACCTGCAATATATAATACAAAAACAGAATTAAAGATTATAATCTAGAAATTTTTTTATATATTTATTTTTAATTTTAACTATAAGGTAATTTCTTAAATGTCCTTACGTAAATGGGCCCAATCATTGTAAAGAAATTAACCTTCAAACCTTAGACGTCAAATTTAATCTATTTATATAAAATGTTATCCGGAGATATATACATAAGATGATATTCGTTACATGTATCCAAATTTAATTATCGTTACATCAACTATTTATGATGTATAAAAATCTATAAAATCTATAATCTACATTTTAATAACAATTTTGGCACATTTGGCTAAAATCCAAATTATATTGGATCACAATCTTAAATTTTCTCTCAAATAACAATAATATTGTAATGATAAGATATATTATAGCGTGATTTAATTAGCATTCTCTCTATTTTTGTTTGTCTCATTTGGAATCTTTAATTTGCAGCGAAAGAATATTTAAGTGCGAGTAATAGGGTGATTGGTCAAGTGACATACCATTTAAACAGAGCAAGTGAAGCCAGGAGGTGGGTTCTTGCCACAACTGAGGAGAACTTGAAGAGCAATGGGAACATAAAGTTTAAGGTTAAGAAGGTTGACTTTGAGTGTTGTACACAAGCAAACTGCTGCTTCTGCCTCAGCAAGTCCTTGCAAAATTGGGCAACATTTGTTCACTGCTGGGTCACCAAGCCCAATGTGGACTAGCCCACCTAGAAGATCCACACAAGCACCCAACTTCAAGATGTCAATTGGGCATGTGGGCTGTCCTTTTGATGGGCTGCTGCCTGGTGGGCATGGCGCGTCACTTGGGCCTGATGGTGGGCTCAACACTGGTGGAACGGGCAACTTGGGGACGGTCACTGGGGGGACGGGCAAGTTGGGAATGGTCACTGGTGGAACGGGCAATTTTGGGATGCCAGTAGGCGGTAGAGGCAACTTGGGGACGGTCACTGGTGGAACGGGCAACTTGGGAACGGTCACTGGTGGAACGGGCAATTTTGGGACAGTGGTAGGGGGTAGGGGCAATTTGGGGACGGTCACTGGTGGAACGGGCAACTTAGGGGGGACAGTAACCGGTGGAACGGGCAACTTAGGGACAGTTACCGGTGGAACGGGCAACTTGGGGACAGTGACTGGAGGAACGGGCAATTTAGGGATGGTGGCCGGTGGTTCAGAGGGTTTCTTTCCGGGCTTGGGAGATGGCTGATCACCACAATAGCCACAACCCAATATGGGAGTAACCGAGGAAACGAAAAGCATGCATATGAAGAGAAGAGCTGAGGACTTAGAGGAGTCCATGTTAGAAGATAGTAGTGAAGAGAAAGAAGAGCACAGTAGGAAGTGTAATGGTAGAGAGTAGTGAAGAAAAGAGTGTAGATTATATAGAGGGCAAAATAAGGGAAAATCTATGCATACATAACAAGAGAACAAAAAAAAGAACACTGAAGCAGCATTTCACGTGAACAAAGCATTGGGACTAGGCCAAAGAAGAGGCTGCCAAAAATACTCCCCCACTATTAGTTGGCATAAAACAACCTTACTATTGCATTTTGCCCACAGTTGCTTTCACCCCTTTTTTTTTTTTCCTAACTCTTTTTTTACCATTACTTAGAAAAAATAAATCACCATATATAGTTCTACATTTGCTTTGGTTTGGGAAGTATCATTAACAATAAAATCATCATAGTTTTCTTGCAATACTAATATCAATACAATATGCTTGCTTGAGAATAATTAGTAATTAGTATGGGCTACTGGGCTAGCTACTCCATAACAATAATTGCTAGTGAGTAGTTTGAGCGATCTAATAGTAAAAGGGCGTACCACTTCAGTTTAATGACCCCGTTCAAAATTTTGGTTGAAATATTACTTCCGACCTGGTTTTTTTTTTTTTTTTTAATCAAATATATATCTCGAAAATAAGCACAAGCTTGACATAGATTACTCAAATATAGATCCACAACATCCACTTTAAATTATACACTAAAAGGGTTCAATGCCTAAACTATGTATTTGAATGTAACAACATTGACTTTAAATAAATAAATCAATATACATATTTTATAAAGTGGATAATGTTATAACTAATTAACTACAATCATCTAATTATAAATGTTTAAAGTATGATTTGATCGAAGATGTTTAATAAATAATAGTATTGGTTGATGAAAACATACATACATATATATATGACTCATATAATATGAGGAGTAAGCTGAGGGGTCTACAAGTTTTTAACTTTTGCATGAAGCATTATGTTGTTAGTTGTTACATACAATTGCTTACTTTTAATCAGTCAGACTATAAAGCTTAAAATTATGGAAATATATATAGTACTTCCTACTTCAAATATGGATAACTTTGTAAAGATATCTGGACAAAATAAAGCATACTAGTGTTTCTTCTGAAGCTGAAATGACTGCCCATAGTATCAACAAAACTTGACCATTTGCCAACAAAACTTACTTGTATGTCTGGTTTCTGGTTTTCACTTGCTTATTATACTCATATACAACATGATTCGCCTTATAACTTATTATTTGCATATATACTTTAATTATCGAATAAGCCACATTACCATTGAAGTCTTGGCCTAGCAGCAAAAACTAAAGAGCGGAGGTCATGTACATTGGTCACAAGTTTGGAATTTCCTTCTCTTATTTGTAATTTTTAATGCCCTTGTGATTCATTCGAGCAAAAAAGAGAAGAAAAAAAAAACAAACTTATTAGATGAAAACGTGAAAATGTAGTTTCCTATACAGACAAGTAATAAATGGGCCAACTTTGATGAACAAGTTGCGTTATAATTCTTGCTTCTCTATAGTTGTTATTTGATCAACTCCTATACATTTTTCTTTGGTTTGATCTAGTAAACAAGAGAAAAAATTTAGATATTATTCCAACCAATTGGTGTGAATAATCCAAAATAAAAACTCTGTCTTTACTCGTTAAGTAACATGCAATTGGATGTGGAATTTTTGGAAAAATATCAATATTTACTCTCCACGAGGCACTAGCTAGTATACAAGCCGACATATTAAACATACTAGAAATTATTTTATTAAAAAAAAAAAAATCAACATTCAACCAATATTTCTAATATCAGAATTCAGGGTTTATATATATTATTAAGTTTGAATATTGACCATTAAAGTGTCTACAAAAAATATTCATGAGATACATTCGAATTTAAAATTTTGATGGCATTTTTTCAAACAACATGAAGAGAATAATGTCTATTAAGAATCAATTATTTACTTTGTCAAATTACTCCCTTTATCGCTAAAAGAGTCGAATTACTAATTATATAGTTACCTAATTTTTACTTATTTTCTACCGAATAAAATATTCATCAATTTCAAATTGATCGAGTTATATTATATATAAGACCATGACTAATTAACCTTTAATCATAACTATATAAATTTATTTACCGACTACGTACCACACCATATATAGTAATGCAACTATTTAAGCTTTTTATTTTAAATTTCTAATAACTTACGGAGTTTTATATATATATATATATATATATATATATATATATATATATATATATATATATATATATATATATATATATATATATCATCACCGAAAAATAATTAAACAAAATGAAAATCTAACTAAATTATTTAAAGCATGTGACAATTATCTAGGGACGACCTTACCTTCAATGAATTGTCTCTTCATATGAATGTACTGCAAAATTATATACACTGTAATTGCGATTGATATTGAAAATGCATATATGAGAGTGTGACCATATACAAGGTACTCGTATGTATTGTTCAGTATGCATGCATAATGTTAAATATCTATCTTAAGGTGGAAATTGCAAGCTAATAATCATGATTCTTTACGTCCATATCATATATAATTCCAATGTTGTTAGGGACCAATTTTGATTTTGGAGAAGAAATCTACTTTGACATTTCCATTGGATAGCCAATCTATATATGTAATAGTGAATACCATAACCCTAAACACTATAAAAAGAAATAGTTATATTATAGTGTGTGTCCGTATCACATAGTAACACTTAGAGATTCTTTATTATTATAACTTTTTTCAAAAATGCTAATATGGCCTGGTAAAAAGTAAAACAATCAAGTATACCTAATATATGGCTTCAAATTATAGAAACGACCCTAAAATCTCACCAAAAGTATTATAATTTAGCTGTCCAAAAAGATGTTAGCAAACACCTCCATCACCTTTGCATGCCCTTCATAGCGTGCCATGCATGGACCAAAAGTACAAGACTTGATCAAGCTAATATATTACCATGTGAAAAATTAAATGGCTGTAAAATGCATTATAAACATGCATGCTTATATTATTGGACCTCAAAGATAGGCTGTACGAACTATGTAATAATATCCAAAGTAAAAGTAATGCAACCCAATCCTAAGCTATTTTGGTTTGTTAACGTATACTTTTATTTACCACTCAACACCATTGTACCTCTAAAATAGTAACGAAATTAATTGAAAATGAAATATATGTAGTATATGGAATAAAAAAAAAAAAAAATTAGCATAAGTCTATAACAATAATTTTGTAGCCACTTTAACAAAATCATTCCGTTGATTTTAAATGACAATCACTGATATATATATATATATATATATATATATATCATTCAGTAGACATTAGACACATAGGCAAATCAAGTGGAAGAAATACAACTCATTAATTAGCTCTAAATTGACCTACGAAAGAAGCAATCAGACATGATTTGATGAACAACCGTTGTCTTTGTTTTATTCTTTCCTTTCTTTTTCCTCTTCTTCTTCTTCTTCTTCTTCTTCTTTTTTTTTTTTTTTTTTTTTTCTTTGGTGGTCACACAAATTGAAGTAAAGCTATTTGAGCCAATGGTCAATTGGTTAGCCCGTCTGGAGTGGCACTCTTATATTTGATGTGATTGGTCTATTTTTACCTTCAGAAATTCTTAACACGTAATAACTTTGTATTGTATCAAGTTAAGCTTGGTCTAGTGAAAAAGATTGTATCTTCTAATATTGAAGCTAAAGTCACTTTGAGGGTGGGGATATCTTACCCTTTTCTCTTCGCTCTTAAAGTGTCTAACTTGTATTACATTAATGTAAGCCAATTAAAGTACGTAATCGATACAAGTGTTGACATGATGATTAAATTCAAATCTTGTGCACAAGTATTTTTACAATTCTCCACAAATACAATATTTAAACTTAAATAATACTTTTACATTTGGTGTCTTTTATGTCTCAACTTATAAATTGATTACATGTATAGCACAACATGAAGTCATATTTGTGAGATGGGAGTGCACATACAACTATACAAGTAGCTAGAAATTCATACAACGAATTAGATAGTTAATGTGAAAAGTGAACTGTTAGGAATTTAGGGTTACAATTCGATCATTTTCCACACTTTATTTATAATCTAACTCATACCACACCTTTCTACATTTGTGTTTTGTTTATATTGAATTAGCCATACATAAGATGACCAAGCTATGTGACAATGATCACATCTTATATGTCTTTTATGTGAAAGATAGAATATTGATAAGCAAAAATCATTATCACATGCATGACTAAGCTAGCTGCATACGCTTTAAATTGCTGTAGAAATAACAATATTTCTTTTATTTGTAATTGTTTGGCTCACGTTTGATCATTTAACTTTTAAAGATGAATGAAATTAAAGTAGTATAAACAAACAACTAATTTTACCGAACAATAAAACAACAGTGACAAACACATGCAAGCAAGAAAGGATGTTCAACAATTGTTGTGACAACAAATATACTACAGTACATTCCATTTTAGGCAATAAAATTTCGAATAATATATAGCTGGCAAAATCTGAGAATTTGCTCAATTCCATGCAATTATATTATTGTTAGTGAATCAATAGTTGCAATGCCCCCAAGAAATTCAACCCACATACTACACGAAATCAAATCATGGCCAAAAATGAGATGATAGGCCTTCTTAATTGTTTTTTGTCTTCTATATTGTCTTATGATCTGTACTGTTTATTACCTCTTGCCATAATATACTAGCTAGGCTGGCAGTAAATCAAATGGCTCATAATACTCTTTGGTTAAATCTATGGCTCCTACATTTCCTTATCATGTATTGGTGGTTCTCCTCCATCCTTGATCTTAGCGTGTTACCCCCGCCATTATTGTATGTGGCTAGATCTATCAATTCGGTCAACGGGTCGGGTTTGGATCATTTGGGTCGAGTGGTTTGGATAAATGGTCAAATTGGGTTGAATTTGAGTCGTTTGGATCGGCTTGGGTTAGGGTTCTCTCTAAGTAAATCAGGTTTGTAATCGATTCAAGTTGGGTCAGGTTAGGAATAGACAGATCTATATATATGTGGTGGTACTAGGAACACTATTGATTAAGTGGTTTCAAATATCATTAAGTGAGTTTGCTGAAAGAGTGATGAATTCGGTATTAATTGATCAATTTTCATCGGGAAATTTATACTCTTATGTAATTTTTGGGGGTGTGTTCTCCAATGTCAAAATAAAAATACGAAGTAATTGTTATATTATACGAAGTACATCTTAACCTTTATGTATTGTTCACATGTGAATTATTTTGCCCATCACCAATTGTTTAAGAATGCAACCTCATAAGGCGTGTAATTAAATACGACCCACACTCTCCTCCTTAGCTTGATCATACCCATTTAACCTTCTCTTAAAATTTTACAATAGAACATTATTGAATATTTAAATCCTGAATATTAAGATTGTTTTGCTTGTTTTCAAGTAAAAAAACAAAATAAAAATACAATTATATAACAAAAAATTATGTCTAAACACCAACATAGAAATTATTAGAAAGATTTTATGTACCCCGAATTGCATTTTGCGAAAGCACATGGCACATGGACAAGGAGATCAAATGGGAGCTTTCATATATGGTGGCATCGTAGAAGATGACAAGCATAAGATAAGATTAGCAATTTTTTGATTGCTATATATGATAATAATGTAGCCAATATAACGCTTGAAGTGTTACTTTCTTGCTTTGTGACTATTCTAATTTTGACTTTCGAGTATTCGTATTCGTGTAATTACATACTCCGTATAAAAAATTGATGTAGACATGGCGTATGTATATACTAACTAGAATAGTTGACAAGTTTTAGGAATTGTGTGTGTATATATTTCATGCGGCTCTACTTGCATTTTTTTTAAGGTAAGGAGAAAGCCTTTGACCGAACCTCAACTCTTACGGTTTTTTTGGTCCGGTATTTGCGGGTCAGACACTTTGAGAATGAGGGGGAAGGGTAGGGGATCCCCACCCTCAAAGTGTCACTAGTACGAAAAGAACCCCCAATCTCAAAGTTGGAAGGTGACAATCTTACCACTAGAGACCAAGCTTAGCTTGGTGGCTCTACTTGCATTGTTGTAGCTTTTTATTGACCAAAAAGTCCAAAATATTTGTACTTCTTATAATGAAATAAAGTTAAGTTATCCTACAGAGTATAACCAATGAGTATAGTTGTATAGATGTATATCTATTGATAATTCTGTACTCCTACTTTTTAAGTATCTTTAAGTAAGAGGCAGGCAATTACGATAGTTGATAGTATGGCACTATGGCATCATCACTATTTTCTAATGCTTTTTAGACTGATAAATTAGAGAGAAGTAGAAAATAATAAGAGTAGAATTGCTTGCCTTCTCATTGAAAATAATTGGGAATATATAGAGTTACAAAGATATCAGGAATTAACTAAAATATAAAAGATAAATATAAGGAAATATTCTATCAAATCTCCTAATATATGATAATATCTCAATACCCCCCCTCAAGTTGGAGCATGGGGATAAAAAATGCCCAACTTGGAGAGAAGAAAATCAAATTGTGCTTTCCCAAGTGCCTTTGTAAAAATATCAGCAAGCTGTGAAGATGTCGAAACATGAGAAGTAGATAGCCACCCCTCAGTAACAGCATCACGAACAAAGTGACAATCGATCTCAATGTGCTTTGTACGTTCATGAAAAACCGGATTCTTTGCAATGTGCAGAGCTGCCTCATTATCACAAAATAACTTAATTGCCTTTGGATGTTGCACGCCAAGACTCAATAACAAAGCCTTCACCCATTTTAGCTCTTTAGAACACGAAGACATGGACCTATACTCGGCCTCCGAAGAAGCGAAAGAAACTGTTGGTTGCTTCTTAGTTTTCCATGAAATAGGAGATTTTCCAAGAAAAACTAGCCAACCAGATAAAGAACGTCGAGTAAGAGGACAAGCAGCCCAATCTGAATCACACCAACCCTGTAGAGTTAAATCACAATCAGAGCTTAATAAAATACCCTGCCAGGAGTCCCTTTCAAGTATCGAACTACCCTCATTGCAGCATCCCAGTGTTCACTACGAGGTTGCTGCATAAACTGAGTCAAAATATGAATTGAATACGCCAAGTCAGGGCGTGTGATAGTAAGATAAATCAATCGACCAACAAGCCGTCTATAGGACTCTGGATCAGAAAGAAATTCGCCGGTGGCCAATCCCAATTTGTGATTTTGCTCCATTGGAAAACCACTAGGCTTTGCTCCTAACAAGCCTGTCTCAGAAATAATATCCAGAGTATATTTTCGCTGACACAAGAATAAACCTGCAGAGCTACAAGCCACTTCAATCCCCAAAAAATATTTCAAAGGACCTAGATCCTTCATCTTAAAACAATCACATAAGTAGGCCTTAAAAACAGTCAATGCAGCGGAATCGTTCCCAGAAATAATCAAATCATCAACATACATTAAAACTGTAATATGAGTATCACGAGTAGTATGAGTGAATAAAGAATAATCAGAGTAAGATTGTTTGAAACCATACTGTTTTAAGGCTTTGGTGAGTTTAGCAAACCAACATCGAGGTGCTTGCTTCAAACCATAGAGAGACTTTTTCAATCTGCAAACCAAAGAAGGATCCGAACTCTGAAAACCGGGTGGTAATTTCATGTAAACTTCTTCATCCAAGTCACCATGAAGAAACGCATTATGAACGTCCATTTGGTGAATTTCCCAATTCTTGGCGGCCGCAATAGCAAGAACAGTACGAACCGTTGTCATCTTAGCAACCGGAGCAAATGTCTCATCATAATCTACACCTTCTTTCTGATGGTTCCCATATACCACCAAACGAGATTTTAGACGCTCAACTTCACCATTAGCAAGAAACTTGGTCTTATAGACCCATTGACTTCCTAGAGCCTTTTTACCCGGGGGAAGAGGCTCCAAATTCCAAGTACCATTGTTCTCTAAAGCTCGAATTTCTTCATTCATGGACTTACGCCATCCTTCATATTGCATAGCTTCTTTGAAAGTTGTCAGATCTTTAGTTTGAACAACAGCTGAAATAAACTTCCGATAATTCACAGAAAATTTGTCACGATGTATATAGTGTGCTAAAGGATAAGGAGTACCTGAAGACTGATTGGAAGACGGAGACGGACTGTTGGCAAAAACCGAGTGGGTAACATAATCACGGAGCAAAACAGACCGATATTTTTCTCGAAATCCGCGCCCCATATCAGACTGCTGGGCTACGGATGGAGAAGAGGCGGCATCGGTGTGTGGCTGTGGCTGTGTACCTGTGCTGGTCGAAGAAACAGCCTCGACAGACTCCTCCGCGGCCAGGTCGCGGCTTGGGGAGTTATCCCGCAGCCTGGTCGCGGAGTGCCCTGTTTGAGGTGCTGCGACAGGCTGCTCCGCGGCCTGGGGAGCTCTCCCGCATCCTGGTCGCGAAGTGGCCTGCTGTGCCTTGAGCAGGGCCTTGAGTGGCCTCGGCAGTGGGGTGGGCAGCTCCATGAGCCCCCCCTGCCGTATGTAGACCATCATAATCATCATTTAAATCAACCTGTGCATCCTCAAATTCATATTCCGCAAAATCAAAGTGAATGTCTTCCGGCACATCATGTACTTCCAAAGCAATATTAACATCATCCGGACAACCAAAAGGAAAAATTTCTTCCACAAATTTAACATCACGAGACACAAAAAATTCTTTAGTTTCAAGATCATATAACCTCCATCCCTTCTTCCCAAACGGATACCCTAAAAATACACACTTTCTACTCCGACTAGCAAACTTATCCCCCTTAGACTTTTGATTATGAGCAAAACACAAGCATCCAAAGGTACGAATAGCATCAAAAGAAGGAGGTTTATTGAAAAGAATTTCGAATGGGGTTTTGTTTTGGAGAAGAGGTGTGGGAGTTCGGTTTATTAAGTGAGCTGCGGCCAAAACACATTCACCCCAAAAATAAATAGGTAATTTAGCTTGGAATCTCAAGGCTCTCGCAACATTAAGAATATGTTTGTGTTTTCGTTCTACTCTACCATTTTGTTGAGGGGTTCCTACACAAGAGCTTTGGAAAATAATGCCAGTAGCAGTGAAAAAATCAATCAAACAATTAAATTCGGTTCCATTATCACTTTGAACAATTTTAATTGTTTGATTAAATTGCCTTTCAACCATAGCAACAAACGCCATAAACATCTGAAAAACTTCTGTTTTATCAATCAACAAATAAATCCACACAGCTCTTGAATAATCATCAACAATAGTTAAAAAATAACGAGCCCCACACGAAGAAACATGTCGATATGGACCCCATAAATCACAATGCACTTTCTCAAAAATTCTAGATGTTTTATTTTCACTCAAGGGAAATTTGTCTCTAGGATGCTTAGCACGAAAACATACTTCACAACCTTTATTTAAACTACTTTTATTGCTAATGTGCAGAAGTAACTTAACTATTTTCTCCGAAGGATGCCCCATTCTTCTATGCCAAAGCTCCAAATCTGACGTTGCTTCAACCACAGACACCCGTTGCACCATATTCGGCTTGCCAAAGAAATAATATAGTCCATCTCGCCTAATTCCCGTTCCAATCAGCTGCTTCAGTCAGTCCTGTATAGCACACATATATGAGTTAAATTGAACAACAACATTTAATTGATCACTGAGTTGTGTATGGAAAGTAAATTGCAATTAAGATGTGGCACAAAAAGGACTCCAGAGATAGTTATTTGATCGGATAATTTGACCGATCCTTCCAAAGTAGCAAAAACACTTTCACCATTCGGCAATCCAACGGGACATTCAGTATAACGAGTGTCAAATAACCAAGATTTATTGCCGGTAACATGATGAGTAGCTCCGGTATCTATAATCCAACAAGTATCATCAAATTGACGATATAGATGATTTTCATGAATTTTTGCATTACCCACAATTATAGGTAAAGGGGACGAAGGTGGTGTCTCACCACCGGCCATGGTTGTGATTTTGAAGGAAAAAAAAAAATTTAACCTGCTCTTGATACCATGATAAATTAGAGAGAAGTAGAAAATAATAAGAGTAGAATTGCTTGCCTTCTCATTGAAAATAATTGGGAATATATAGAGTTACAAAGATATCAGGAATTAACTAAAATATAAAAGATAAATATAAGGAAATATTCTATCAAATCTCCTAATATACGATAATATCTCAATACAGACTCTATACATCAAAATCCTACCTCTATTAGAATCACTACATCTCAAACACTCCTAATTTCTTCAACTACTGTTTTGACATAGTTATAAAGCTAATAAATGCTATCTAGAACACTACAACAAAACAAGTGTGGATAAATCATAAGCTACTCGTACAACTTTTAATATCTTTTATCAATGAATCAATATACTACGAACTTTATACATATAAGACTTTTTTTTGTTATTTATTTATTTTTTTTGGAAGAAAATAAATACATATAAGAGTTTTACGAAATATTAATTTTAAAGTAGAATAGTGTTAAAAAAAAAAAAGAAAAGAAAAAAAAGAAAAAGAAAAAGAAAAAGATATGGGCTTGAACATCACACCTATTGGACAAATGGCTCACAAAAAGCATACAATGATATGGGCTTGAAACTAGGCTTTTTTTCCCCTTGTTTTTTTGTAGATAAATTTTGGAGATACTCTGTATATACTTAAAAGCCTTTCTCACAAAATCATACAATGATATTGTACATATGTTGAACATATGTGTACATTTATTGATCCTTATAAGTTTGTGTATGATATATCGTGTATTGTGCGTATTTCTAGAGTCTTTTTAGTTAGTTTTTAGTCTAGTTTAGTTGAATTGGTTCATTTTGGCTTGATTTGGTTTAGTTGCAATGACTTTGTGCTTTTATGGGCAGTTTTGTTATTTTTGATGTATTTCAGGATTAACGGAGCTAATTTGGAGATTTTATGGTGTTGCGAATCTAAAACCAAGGCTCACGAGGATTAAAGATTGAAGCTAAGTTCATTTGGAGCAGTTTTTAAGTCATGCACGTCCATGTTGGATAAGGCATGGACGTACCTAGTCGAGGAAGGAAATAAAGAAGCTGAGAAAAGAAGAAAAATGCCCAAGCATGTCCGTGCTTGATGGAGGCACGTCCGTGCCCGAGCAAAAAACCTTGGAAGAGTGTATTGGATTGGTAGCACGATAAGTCCTCCATATTATATAGAGTGCAGCACAAGTAGCTACAAGGAAGGTGATATTCTAAAAGCAAAACATCAATATTAAATCATTGAACAAAAACATAAATAAAATACAAAGTAACTCCTATAAATAATACTGATTGATTAAACCCTGAATCATCGAATTTATAACAATATTGAGTAACCTCAATAACATTGATCACGTAACAACATCATATCTATAATTTAAAATTAGGTGATTTGCTTGGTGAAATCGCTTGAATTGGGTTTAGAAATTACAATTGATGGAAAATTTGAAATTTAGGCATTATCATCTTCTTCTCTCCATAAAAATACAAGTAATTAATAAAAAAAAAGAAATTGCAATTGTAAATAACAACGATCACCTGTGAATAAATCATGGGCAGAAAGATAATTCATCGCAGAGAGAGGGAAGAAGATGGTGGGCCAGACGAGATGACGTGGAACTAAAGGTTGTAATCGTCGTGACGAAGAAGATGGTGGCGGCACTAGGGTAGTCGGGTCTCACAGAGAAGAGGAAGAACCGAAGAAGAATAATTTTTTTGTTTTTTTTCTTTGCTTTCAATTTATTTACACTATTATGCCATGGGATTAATGAGGCCACCCCAGTTAATCAAGCTGATTGACGAAACATATTAGTCTTTTTTATGGGCCAGCTTTGCAATATATGTAGTAGTACATTTTTTTTTTTTTTTTTTTTTGTTATTATTAAAATAAAAAATAAATAAATTAGATCTAGCATCACGAATTCACGATTTAGGAATGAGTCAATGGCTAACCACCACAATCTCCGTCTACCCATTGTCATCTTGCCGGTCAATCACGAACCACCACAATCATCCTCTTTACGTCTCCCTATCTTCCTCCTTCCTCAACAACCACTTCAACGCTGCGAAGGGTAACAAACGAACACCCTAGTTGCAAAATGGTGTAAATTAGGGTCATATCAATCTCTTAGGGGTAGCATCTTCTTTGTAGAGGCAATTTTAACCACCTTAGGTGGTGATGGCATTACTCTGGTAGACTAATGGGCCTGATGGAGGAGGAAGAAGGGAGGAATAAAGGGAAGAAAGTACAAACTTACTCTAAAATAAATAAGTGAAACATCTTATATGCCCAGTGATTTACCAAATTGGTAAATCAAGCTAATGAGCATGTATTTCCTCGGGATTAAAATCCCTTGTTTATCTAGGAGATAAACTGGGATAAGCCCTTACTTAACTGTTTGTCAAAAGAAAAAACAAAAATTATGAAGTACAACTTAGCTGACATGAGTTCTATTCAGTTTCTACTTTATAGTTTAACCTTTTTTTTTTAAATCACAGATTCTAATTTAACTCTTCACAGTTAACATATGAAGTACATACAATCATCATCAACAGTCAACAATCGTCAATGATAATCGATAATTTATCCTACGACACAAGCAAAACTTCATATCAATGCAAAACGCATCAAGTGAACTTTGTGTTTGTAATTTTGTGCCAGTTTTAGGTCCTCATCAATGGCTGGAAAATTCTTAGCTTAAATTTTAAAATCCATGTTTAAAATTACACTATTTGTAATTATTTCTTAGATTATGTTCATTTGGGATGCGTCACGATTGCCTATGTTTATGTTTTGTTTACTGATTTTTTTTTCATATATATCTAATTTAATTTGAGAATTAAATTCGAGCAAAAATGATTGGAAAATCAATGTACGAGTTTCTTGTTTGTTTAAGTGTTTAATGTACTAAACTTCCACAAACAAGATAACTTAATAAGTTTGAATATGGTCCTATTGAAGTTATTTTTATAAATTGTTTACCTAAATTAAATTTTTCATAAATCTCTTTAGTTTTTTTATTAATTTATTTTATAGAACAAAATTTGTGATTTTGGTGGCTTAATCAAGTTAGTAAATTAACTTAATTTCTTTTTTTTGGTCACAGGGTGATTATGTTGATGCCTCAACTAAAGCCAACTTTGTTCAACATTTTTACTCTGTTAGATACTTTTCAATCGTTCTATATAAGAAACAATACCACATTGTTAATGACGACATAATATTTCAATACACATATTTGATTTTTAAAAATTAGATTATTTTCGCAATAGTTTTTTTATTTCTAGTTAAATAAATTGATTTATTTTATATAAATGTAATTCTATTTTTCTAACATTTTAATGTTTTATTTATCCACTTTTTAAGATTAGATGTAGGTTTTTTTATTTTTTTTTTATTTTTTTTATTTTAGGAAAGATTAGATGTAGTTGGTTGTGAATGAAGTTGGTGATTCATTTCTTATACCAATGTTGCGACCCACTTCCACCCACAATTCCCTCATTTTCCATTCGAAACACCTCGAAACCCCTCCCCACTCCTGAAAACCCCCAACAGCCACTTTCTCACCTTCGAAAACCCCACCGGCTTGCGTGGGGTTTTTGAGGGTGGGGGAAAGGTATTTGGGGGTTTTCGGGAGTTGGGGAGAGTTTTAAAGAGAGTTTCGAGTAGTGGTTGTGGCTCGGAAAGGAGTTTCGAGCAGTGGTGGTGGCGGCTGGAAATCGAGTGATGGTGCCAGCAGAAAGGGAGGGGAGGAAGGTGACCTGGGTCACATTACCGGTGTTGGGAAGGGGAAACTGGTGTTGGGGGAGGGGGAAACTGGCGTTGGGGGAGAGAAGAGTAGCAGCAGTCGCCGGAGATAAAGTTGTGGGTGGCCGGATTGATTTTGGGTGATGGTTTTTTTTTAAAAAAAAAAATTTGTTTGTTTTGTTATTTTATATTTGTTTTTATATTCTTTTAACCAATTAACGCGTGACACGTGTCACTTTTTAAAAAAAAAAGAAAAAAAAAAGAAACTCATTCAACCGGTAACCGGTATTTGGGACTGAAGAAAAAGAAGACGCCTCAAAGTTCAGATTATTCTAGAATAATCTAAAATTGGGATTATTCTATTAAAATTGATGAAAGTTGAGATTATTTTTTCTAATTTTTTCCATTTTTAATAAGAAAAATACATATAGGAGTATTACGAAATATACTTTCCCCGCTTTTTTTATTATTACTATTTATTTTTTTTTACTTTACCTATTCTATTTATCACGTTTACCAATGCAGAACTTTAACGGTTAATAACTTTACTTCTCCATGCCAAAGCAGAACTTTAACAGTCAATAACTTTAATTCTCCATGATTAAAAATTATAAAAGTTATATATTGTGATAGTATTTAAAGATGAATCTAACAGTAACTTACAAGATCATGATACTATACATGATTTGACCTTATATCTGAACTGGTTCGATGATAAATGCTTCTAATAAGATACACCCTCCGTCCTTTTATTAGAGGCTCGTTTCTCTTAGTTATGTATGAAATAAATACTACTAAAAATAAGTCACTAATTTAGAGACGGAGGGAGTAAAAACTAATACTCGTAACTAATTTATCTATAACTCCAAACCCGACCCGAAATCAATGAGAATGACTAAAATGCCACTAGAAGATTTCTGCTTAAACTATTCAATTTTCTATGCCACTCAAATACTCAACCAGCCACACGATTTCTCTCACAATACTTATGACATACGGAGTACTATTATACTAATGCATTATTATAATTTTCCAATTCGAGTCCTGGAATTTGCTCATCTTTTCTCTCTCTAGTTTTTAAAGAGAGATTGTTCCCTTTAGGGTTTTCCCTTGGGAGGGTTTTTTCCTAGCCTCTTTTGCTAGGGTTTTTTCTTTGTTTTTTCTTCAATCCTTCCCTACTTCTCTTCATCTCCTTCATTCTTGATTTTAATTTGTGAATTTTGTAGGGGCTTCCACTGGTTTTTACCGGTGGAAAGCCCCAATTTCTCTTTAATTGTTTTCAATAAAAAGATACCTCCTTAAGATGGTGTTCATGATAGGGATTTTTATTACTTGTTTATTGAAGAATGAAGATCGAAGGTTTTTCAATTTCTACCGGAGTTTAGAAGACCACGGAAGTATATTATTCATCCTAAAAATTATGAATCTGCAGATCTTATGCCGAATTAGAGCGAACTCACAGATTGTATTGCTTCGGATGAAGTTTTTTGTTAAGGCTATTATCAATCGATTCTACAATGTTATTTTTAGGGTTTTATATATTTTTGTTGGAATTTTAAATTTCTCAAAAATTGATTGTAAGTGCCGTTTGGCTATTTTATAAATGAAATCTTTAATCTTCTCGTCAAAAAAAAAAAATTCCAATCCGACTAGCCGAGCAATCCACGACAGCCGACATCAATAATGTAGAGTTATTAATTAATCCCACAAGCCACAACAACACACTTAATTATGATTATAAAAAAAGTATGATTATAAAAAGATTAAGAAGAATAATTAGATTAATTACGAGTACTAAATTAGATTTATTACGAGTATTAAATTAGATGAATCCTTAAACCTTATAAAAATGCAAATGTTGGTACTATTCCTTATGAATAGTATTTTTTGGTGTTATTACAGCCTTGCCCCCAACATTAATGAATTGCCAATTATACCCCTTATTTCCACTGACTTACTTGGCCCTTGCTTTTCACCGACTTCCTCACCTTCTGACCTTCTTGCTTCTTCCTTCTTCCAACTCTGTCTGAATTTGAAGGAAAAAGGGTCAGTATTTAGGGGAAACAAGGAGAGAGAAACCTAGAGAGAGAAACTTCTGCAACTCAAGATCAACGATCATCCATTTCGACGATGGTGCTTCGATTTTTCTCAGCGTTTCGATTACTCTTCTCCTGTCGAACCAGGTTCGATTGCCAATTGTCTCCTCTTATTCTTTCCTTTCTTGATAATTAATTATTTGGGTTTTCTTAATTTCCAATCAATTTTAGGGTGGAATTACTTCAATTTGCACCCCTTTTGTTCGACAAGGATTGTGATTTATGGTTTTGCAGAATTTTGTTTTGAAGGAAGTTCGTCAATGGCGACTGTCAATTTTACCATGCTTCCAGAGTTCCAGGCTATTCCCTTTCTTGCTCCTCCTGTAATCGCCCTAATCACGACACTAAGGTAACTTCTTCCTTTTTCTTTTCCAATTTCGGGTTTTCCAAGCGTTTGAGATTTTTATTCACCCAAAATTTTAATGTCTGGGTAATTTTGGGCCTACAACGATATTTTGTTCGTTGATTTGGTTTTTTTTTTTTAAATTATTCCTGGTATTAATTCGGTTTTACTGGGTTTATTTTTGGTTGATGATGAAAGCTAAATTTTTAATATTTATTTGATTGGATTGTATGTTTGTTTTTTTGTTTTGTTTTTTTTTTTTTTTTTTTAAAGTTCATTTATTGGTTCTTTTTCATTATCTTGGAAATTACATGTGTAGATATGTGATCAATCTTCTGTGAGTGAAATCAAGTCTGTCATGCAAAATTTGCTTCAAGGATACCCTCTTCACGGTTTGGTAAATGAACTAGGATTTCTTTCATTACGCTATTACCTTTTTGTTTTACCTTCATATAACTCTAAATGCTCCCTGTCTAATAATCTAATTTGCTTAACTGCTACATGTCAATGATGCTGGCATTCTTAAAGATATTTGAATTACAACTTATGAAGGATAAATTTTATGTTTTTTCTGGCTAACAAAAATGCTACTATACTCATTATAGTTGCGTTGCTAATAAGCTTTTTCAAAATTTATATTCTTTCAGCTCTGAGCTAAATTGTTCTGTACTTCTGTAAACTTATTGGGAACTTATGCCATGATAGGGTCAATGTTGCCTCATGACAGAGTCAATGTTGGCTCTGTTAGAGAAGGTAATGAAATTAATGATTTGGGAGAAAGTATCTGGAAATTTGAATCTCTTGATCCTGAGGTAAGTACTCATTATTGCACTAGAATTATTCTAATAGTCATTGCATGTTGAGTATTGCTTGACCATTTTTTGCTTAGCTAAATGGCGTGCCTTTCTAAGTTTCTCTTTATGAATTCATCTTTTTGTGCTGTACAGTCATTGGCTCGCATGAACAAGAAGGACTCGTGGCTGTTTTGGTGGAGCCTTTATCTCACAGTGAGTGAAGCTCCTCATTTCATTTTATTTTCTTTAAAAATAATGTAGTCCCTTCTTGCAAATAAATATCTATCTATTTTTTTGAGCCATTACAAATACAAATTAAAAGTTACTAGGTACTCTCTTAAAATTACATCCTGTTCCTGAATTGGTACAATTGCTTCCTAAAATAAATTTGTTAAGGACTTAATGAAGTATACAACGGTTCCAAACATGTCTATCTTATATAATTTGGGATGCTGATTTTGGTATTTTGCTATCTAAGTCCAGGTTTGTTGTTTTTCCTTCTTTGTAGGCTGCTGCCTGGATCATTCTCGGAATATTTTCTCTGATACGGTTTCAAGCAGATTATCTCCTTGTTGTAGCAGTGTGTTTGTCTCTCAGCATTGCAAACATTGTTGGTTTTACTAAATGCCGCAAAGGTGAGTAAAATCTGTGTGCATCATTGTTGATTATCTGAACTAAATTAAAAGATAGTTATGTGTGGTGTCCCTTTTTTGGTTGCTTAATCTGAGGAAACTTCTAAGTATATAAGTTCCTTTGTGGATGGTTGTATAATCACTTGGTCACTAGAATGCAATTAATAAGGTTCCTTTTGCATTTCTATATGCAAATCAATTTGCAATTGGGTTTTTTTTTGGGAGGGGGAGGGGGAAAAAAGAGAGCCCTCAGTTTTATCATGTATGTTGATATGATCCATTGCAAAAGAAGCTTTATGTTGATAAGGAGTTAATATATGAGAATTATTTTGGGGTATGAGATGACACATAATTGCATTACTGATAATTTGCAGCTAATATGCCTACTTGTCTTGGTGCATTTGATTCCTCGTATTGCTGGTTCTTCTTATGCATGCTAAATGGTGATTGACCATCCCTTTTGTATCTGTTCTATTAAGGCTGTTGCATTTGACTTACTAAAAAATGATTCAAATAACTATTATACAGGGTGCATCCTATGAATGAGAGGTTATTAGATTCCACACTTGACGTTATCATGGTTTTGGGATTCAAATAATGGTGTGAAGAGGGAGCAACCTTTTTGGATACTTGTCCCCCTCTTCTTCACCTCACACTCTGTTTGTATTTAGCAATCATGCCACTATTTTGTTTGTGTCTTATGTTATGATTGAAGTTAACTGAGGATCCAAAGGGAGAAATGTAATCTACTAAATAATTAATTGGTTTGCATAATGACATTATATATAAAGAAATATAACTTGAAACATCATATGACGTGTGGAATGCATACAACGATATTTTGTTCATTGATTTGGTTTTTTTTTTTTCAATAAAATCAGGAGGAAGAATAAGCAAGATTTGGTGGATTCGAGTTTAAGGTGAAGAAACTCAGGTAATATTGCATGGTTGATCTGTGTTTTTTTGTAAAAAAAAAAAAAATAATTTCTAGAATGTAATGATTAATTTATGATGTGGTTGTGATTTGTGTGTTTTGGTTGATGTTTGTGTTTTGTGGAATTGATGGAATTTTAATTTGATTGATTGAGAAACAAGCTCAGTTGAAGTTAGGAAATTTTTTATGGAATTTGAAGTGTTTTTAGTAAATTGGTAAATGAATTGGTGAGAGTTTTGAGTGGTAATTTTACACATTGATTTTTTTGTTTGAGTGGTAAATGAAATGGTACATAACTTGATTTTTTTGTTTGTAATGAATATTTTCAATTAGCTCCCCCCTCTCCCCAAAATAAAGTTGAGTTGTACCAAATTATTATTTATCTCAAAAGTTTGTATTAATTCCATGTATTTTAATTCAGGTATCATTGTGAAAAATCGTTATTGTGCCTTTTTTGCATAGCTGATCATTTGAACTACAAAATTTATCAAGTTCTTTAAATAGGTACGGAGAAATTAGTATTGATAATGAGTTCTTTGACATTTAAAATTTGTTTTCATATTACTTCTTTTTTTAATTTGTGCCAAAAAGCAGATAGAGGTTCTAAAGGTCAATATAAGTGACAAAGAAGCTCATTCGAAGGCTGGGCTTGTTATGAGGGGTTGTGGTTCAAATGCTGAGGTAATTGCATATGTACATGGAGTGGTGTGTCATATATGATGGTTGTATTTTTTTTTTCTTTCATAGGTAACTAGATCAGTCTGAGTGTCGGGGTGGGGTGGGGTGGGGCATGGGTATTGAACTTTGCTGGTATTGGTGCTTTTTTTGTTATGTCTATCATTTTTCCACCGAAATTCTCCTTTTTCTCTTCAATATTTGTTTGGATTTTAACTGATTTTCTTTAATCTTGGAATGGAAATTGTAAGATTAGTCGAGACCTTTGATCTTGGCCTCTTGGAGTTGATACTTCAACAAACTAATATAAGAATAAAGGTTATGATACCCTATAAGGCTTTCTAGATTAAGACGTGATGTTTTATAGTGAAAATTATCTTAAGAAGGTTTTAGGTATAAAAAAAATCACCTTAATACTTTACAAGTGTATGCAGGGACAGAATAACAAGTTTCATGTTTGACCTACCTTGGTGCCTTAAATCATGGACTAACTCAATTTTCTTAGATGTTAGATGAAGAAACTGATAGTTTGAATGTTTAAGTTGTAGTACTGGAGTCGGTTTTGAAAAAGCAGAAGAGGGAGGAAGAATGGGCTTTGGCCAAGGAGGATCAGGATGTTCAGAAGAAAAAGAGGAGTTGAAATCAGGAAGCTGATCTTTAAGAGGGCTGAGCGACGCTAAGGAATACACAAACCAGGTCTGAGTATGTTATTTGTGGCGTCTATTCTTGGTGTATGGTTATTTAATTAAGTTTCTGATTAAACTTGTTTATTGTTAATCGGGAGAGGGAATTGATCTGTCTCACAGGGGAGACTAAATTGAAGGATGGATTCTACGTCGAGCCAGAGCCAAAGCTCTTATTTATCATCCGTATTAGAGGGTGGGTGATCAATTATTTTTCAATTAGTTAACTATGATAGTTGGCACTTAGGATAGAGGCAGAGGTGTCCAATTTTACTTCTCTAGCTACCGATCTTTTAGATGCTAGATTTTCTTTTCATGCTTCTTAATAGATAAAATGACACTTTATTTTGAATAGTCTACTAGGGATGAGGCAATTTGTGCACTTGATTAGCTCCAGGAGTCTGAGTCCGAATAAAGATCTTTTCGGTCTACGGTTCATAGATTAATGTTGACGTGGGAAGAGATGGTTTGAGCTCTACTCTTCTTTCATTTCTTATTATAATTGTTTCCAATTGTATTTACATGGTTCATAACGTTGGAATAAGAAGAGGTGGTTCTTAAGAGGTGTTGGCTTGCTCAATATTGGAGTTTATGTGTACGATGTGGTAATTGATTAATTTAGCAAGACCCTGCTGACATCTAATTATTGTTTTTAATTTTTTTTTCCCTTATAATGCAAATAATGAAAGTTGATATATGGCTCTATACATTTCTAAGGTATCTATCCAGTCATCACAGAAGCTAAACTCGAATATTGGTCATCCTTTTCCCCTCTACCTGTCGAGAATGTTATTGCTGCAGGACCGAAAGCAAAGGAAGACAGTCCCTCAGGTGCAGAAATATTGTTCTTTTTGTTTATTATTACTTCAATAGATCATTATATATTGCTTCTGAGTATTACTTAAGTAATTAATTTTGTTCTGTCTCTTATATATTTTGCAGAATTCCTCGACTTTCACTATTTTACAAATTCCTCAGCTCTAGATTACATGTACAAGCTCAATTTTTCATCACTTTATGCTCACAAACTTAGAACTCTTTGTTTCATTGGTTTACTGATACTTTTTTTGTCCTTTTGATTTCATTGGGTTTTCATCTTCTAGGTACTCTTCATTTTTTTTTTTTTTTGCACTCAATTTTGTTCATTAGATTACTTGTATCATTGTATGTACAGATATCAATATAACATGAGATTCTTAGTTTTCAACATTTCATCTATACTTGGCGCATATATGTACTCTACATTATTAGAATATATACACGCCCAACATTTCGATAATTATTGTTTTGCATATTATTAAATGAATTAGTGTTATTACAATTTCTATTGTTAATTAAACTGTGGTTGCTGTAAGATCAACAATATTTACATACGGAGATTAGAGGAATAATAAAAGGGGAGATTCTAGACAAAGACGGAGGAAACCATCCTTATAGAAGGAAGATATACAAGAAATCATCTTTAATGTAATTGTGGAATATATAAATAAAACTTTTTAAATTTTGACAAGTCATAAATATTGTACAATTCTTCTACATATAGAGAAGAGGATTTGACATTAAAAAGCAGATGTTGACTAAAATTTGTAAAACCATCAAAGTATTTTGCAAGGATAATTTTTTTAAAATTAGATATTCTCAAATTTGCAAACCTTACATTTGTAAAATTTGGAGTCTTTCCAATATTGGTGAACGTGGTTAGTATCTCCTCTATATCCCAGAAATTTATTTTTCAATTATTGTAGCTAGGAAATTGTTTAACTTAAATACTTTTTTGGATTTACATGACAGAGAGAGAGAGTTTAAAGCTATGAATCCACTAAAAAAGAGCAAGGAGAAGGAGAGTTTTGGGAAATAAAGAAAAGGGCTAGGAGAGAGATAGAGTAGAGTCAAGAGAGGAAAAGGGACCAGAGGGAGAACGAGATATGTAGATAGAGAAGGCAATGTCGAGAGGAAGTGTTAGCTAATTTGTAGCACTAATTTGTATCACTTTCAATAGATATTTTCCCATTAAAACTTTATCACTAATCCTAGCTTGTTAATACTACAAATTCATGTGTATCATTGCTATTATAAAATTCGAACACACCACGAATATCACAATAACCGAACACAATTACGAATATCACAATAACCGAACACAACCACGAATTTCACTTATCTTACCGTTGGGGGAGCACACGCACCGCGCGTGCTCCAACAACTAGTTCAAACAAAAATAAAATGTAATTCTCACTGTCAGTCTGTCACACTTGTCATCTCAATTTCCCCCAAAAAAGTGGAAACTTTTTTTCAAAATTCACAAAAAGTAAACGCCCATTATTTTCTTGATTACAGTATTTATTTTAAATTATTATTTTTATTTTTAAAATTTGAGGAAAAAGACCTCTTTTTTCTCAATTATCATCATCATCAACAATTTTGAATCTTCTCCCCTGTTTCGCCGATCAAAAATATCGCGATAACAGAGGAGAGAGAAAATTAGGGTTTCAAATTTCACCATTAATGGCGATTTTATATGCTTTGGTAGCTCGAGGATCGGTAGTTTTGGCGGAATTTGTTGGAACATCGACGAATGCAAGCACAATTGCGAAGCAAATTCTCGAGAAGATTCCTGGTGATAGCGATACTCATGTTTCTTACT
Organism: Chenopodium album; assembly: GCF_948465745.1. Classification (NCBI taxonomy): domain Eukaryota; kingdom Viridiplantae; phylum Streptophyta; class Magnoliopsida; order Caryophyllales; family Amaranthaceae; genus Chenopodium; species Chenopodium album. Next base: position 4,749,391 of record NC_137857.1, read on the forward strand.
CGCAAGATCGATATATTTTCCATGTTAAGCGTACCGATGGTCTTACTGTTCTTTGTATGGCAGAAGATAATGCTGGACGTAATTGATTTTTCCCTCTTCTTTTCATTTTGATTGGCTTAGGGTTTTTTTTGTTCAATTGATTGATTCATTGATTTGATTTGATTGTGTTACATGTTAGGGTTTTTGTGTTGTTTGTGAAATTGTGATTGTTAATTTGTTATGGATTGCTGCTTATGCATTGCGTTGATTATGAATCATGAAGAATTTGATTGCAAGATGTTTGCTCTGTGTAAGAGCTTGATTTTGAGGTCTTTGGTTGCAGATGATGGGTATTCCCTTCCCTCGATCCCGGAATTAATTGTGAAAATGTTATGTAATGAAATGTTCGGAAAAAGTTGTCACTTTTTTTTTTTTTTTTTTTGATACATTCTTGGTTTTATGATTGGATTTTCCTCGATCACCCTATTAACATATAAGAGAGGGAGTAAGAAAACTTTTTTTAAAGTTTTTTATTTTTTATTTTTTTCCTTACTAAGGAAAGTTGTGAATGTGACATTGATCTTTATGGTTTAGAAAGCTTTTTGCTAGCAGATTAGTGGATTTTGAGCTAAACTAGTCAGGATACTTGTGTTTTGTACTAGGTTTGGGTTGGTAAGAGAAAGACCATATGTGTTTGTAAGCATAGGGGAGCATGCCCATGAAGGCATGAGAATAACTTTTGCCGCGTTTATTTGTTGTATTAGATTTTGACTGTGAGATTATAGTAAAAGTAAAGTGTAAGGAAGGTATGGTGGTTTGATTTTCCAGGTAGTAATGAGAACGAAGTAAAGTATGATGATTAATCAAGGTTGAAAATTTTTCTATGCTTGTTGATTTTAGGAGGTTGAAAATATTCTTGTTGTTTAAGAAATTGGTTGACAGAATCATTTTTTGTGTAATTTTTGATTGAATATTTGAAAGTGTTTATTATATAGATGTGTGTACTGTTACTTTGATGCAAATTAGTGGTGACTGATGCAGGAGTCTCTGCATTGTCAGGCTACCTGAAATGTAGAGATAATTCCCAAATAATAGAATACGGAGTTGGTGAATGGTGAACCTAGAGTTAATGAATGCTATAGGCATTATGCAGGATCTTTTATCTTTTGTTGAGTGTTAAAATGCTGATGTTGTTTGTCCAAAAATTGGCTCATGATATGTTGATATTTCACGTGTAAAGCATAATGTAAGGGTATCTTTTCCCTCTATTCTGATACACCTTAACTTTGTTGTACAGGAAGAATCCCATTTGCATTTCTTGAAGACATACATCAAAAGTTTGTGAAGGCTTATGGACGCTCTATTCATACTGCACCTGCATATGCAATGAATGATGAATTTTCAAGGGTCTTAAGCCAACAAATGGACTATTACTCAAATGACCCAAATGCTGACAGATTGAACAGAATGAAAGGTGAAATGGCTCAGGTATGGCGTGAATTCCTAGCTATTCTTTTTTTTATGTTGGGTAGTCCAACATTATATTGTTGTCGTCTTCTCAGTTTTACTTTGGAGATTGAGGCATTATCTTTGAAACCATTGCTCGGTTGAGGTTTCCATCATGAAAAGTTAGTGATAGAATTTTTGATAGATAAAGTGCTTCTTTACAGCAAGGGATCAGGGTTCTTAATTTGATAGTTTTGTCTATCTTTCCTAGGAATAGTGAAGTACATGCCTGCAAGCTGTTCTTTGGTGAAGCAATTTTCTTGTGTTGATGTTACTATAATGTCTGTCTCATTTTGGTGCAACAATTGTAGGTGCGTAATGTCATGATTGAGAATATTGATAAAGTTTTGGATAGAGGGGAGCGCCTGGAGCTGCTTGTTGATAAAACTGCCACATTACAAGGCAATACTCTTCGCTTCAGAAAGCAAGCTCGCCGCTTCAGAAGCACTGTATGGTGGAGAAATTGCAGGCTCATGTGAGTAAACTAATGTGAAATTTGATTTTTTTTTTTTTTTTTTTTTTTTTCAAAATTATGTTCCCCCCTGCAAATATGCTGTTTATGTTTGCGCTGGTTGTGAAGAAACCTAACAGGTAGTCACTAGTCAGTGGTGCACATTGGTTGTGTCTGACTAGACTTTTATATATGTGTAAGATATAATGCAATGCTGCACACCTTCGACCTGCTAACATTTCACTGCTTGTCATCTAATACAACTGTCTATATTTTAACATTAGACCTGTAAAGAATATGTAGGGAACCATTTGTGCAAACCTATCACTTGTATGTAAGACAATCGAATTTCATGACTCTAATTGGATAATTGTCTAGCCTCTAGTGCACTAATGATCAACTAAAGTTATTTTACTTGTTATATTTTATGCATTGCTTTTGCACCTCTTGAAAAATTTCAACCGTACCTAAATCTGAGTTTTTTCAATTCTTGCAGGTTTACATTGATTATCGTTCTCTTGATCATCATATACATTGTGCTTGCCTTTGTTTGTCATGGGCCTTTGCTACCTTCCTGTGTTTAAGCGTGTGGCTGAAGCATTTGCTATTTATCTTAATCAAAGTAGACACCTTCATCGATGGATTGATGCTTGCTGGGACATTGTCTGCAATTTTCTCGTGGTGATGATCGTTTTATTAAGATGCTCAACATGGCATATACAGTATAACTTATTGCTGTGAAATTGTTACTATTATTGCTTTATTTGTGTATATGCTAGGTTGCCTCCTTTTCATGTTCTCGTTTTTTTTTGGTTTTACTGGTTGTTTATCTCTTGGCTCCATTAATTCTTTCTTATTTTCACATAAATTTCTCGGGTGTACTATGGGTGGTGTGGTGTTGGCTGTCGCCGTGGTTTCTTGTTGGAGTTTAATTGTGAACATTGTATTTTTAGTATTTCTTGTCATACACACATTCAATATACAAGTATATGTCAATATGTGCAATGTGCATTGAAAGATGCCTTTGAGTTTCGTTTCTTACCCAGTCTTTACTTTACTCTTTCATTTGGGACTAATATGATTATATCACATGATACGCTTGTGTACAATATTACCAGATTTACCACATATATGCTTCAAGCTTGGTGAGGACTTAATTCCCTCCTTATTGCTTTGGTTGTGACCCCTTGTCAACTACTTTCTCACTAATGATTCATATTATCCATTTTGATAACTTTTAATTAATTATATTATACACGATGTACATATGAAAAAATAAATGATTAGATGGAATCTCGATAGCTTCGTTGTGACATTTATTCAACAACTAATATCACCCCTAAACTTTATTAATGGTAAAAACATACATTGACAAACATGTTAAAGGCCTGTTCATATATACAGAACTAAGTTGAACTGAACTGATTGGAGCTAAACTGAACTGAACTGAATTGAGCTGAAATGAATATTTTATGAGAGAGGGAAATTAAGAGCTGAACTGAATTGATTGGAGTTGAACTGAACTGAAATTAAGTAAATATGAACAGGCCCTAAGTTAATACGATAAGCCTAAAAATAAAATATCCAATTTCTCAATTAGTTTGACTACGCTCTCTTTTCTTTTATGAATATTTTTATTTCTTATTGGGTTGATAGACGACCAATCTAATCTAATATATATATATAAAGGGGAGTTTTTCCCCGAGTTTTTAGAGAGCCACATAGGATCTAATTTTCTTAGCGCGCCATGTAGGATTATAAATCTTAGTAATAGCTAATTAAATAAGAGATTATTAATTTCTTTTAGAATTAAATAATTCAAATGCCACGTAAGCAAAATTGGCGAATGAGATTTTTAAGTTTAAAATAATTAAATATTATCTTTTAATATTAGGAATTTTATCTAAATATATAACAAATTTTAGCTCATAAATACAAAAAAAAAAAAAAAAAATAATCAAACAAACCGTGCATCGCACGGGCTTCATCTAGTATTTTATATAAAGAGCAAGTTGATGGGGCAAGACCGGGAAGTCTAAATCAAGAGTGGCTTGTGTTCAACCTCAAGTGAGGTTGTTGTGTTTATCAGAACCAAAACTAAATACCAAAATTCGTACCAAATTATTAATATAAAAGTAACACTATTTTTTGTTTAAGAATTATTGACGTAATAATATTCTTTTTTTTGAAGAAAGTAACAATATTATTTAGTTACTTTTGATTTTGACAATCTCGAGATAGACGAAGCTATGAACCAACTATCCCATGAATGATGTACCTTTTGTCCATTACAAAAGTTTTTCAATTATTGAAGATTAATACTCGTACAGTTTTTGAAGTTTTGTAAACTTTTAGATTACTTTCATATTTGAATCAGTTGAAACAACATTAGTAGTTATATTCTCGTGACAATGTCGTGTATAATTTCAATTCATAAAATTCGAAATAATTTACAATAATAATTATAAAAAACACGTGGAATAATCCAAAAGGTTCAATTAAGATTATCAATTCAAACTTAAAAAACAAAAAACGATAACAAACAAGCGTTTCGATATTTGACTGAGCCACACAAAATCAGTATGTTATGTTAAGAATAACTTAAGATTGATAAACAAACATTATTGTCAGCAACCCTGTGTGCTGCACAAGAGTTTCTTGAGAACATAGAAGTGTGTCACTCTTCCTTTGCACTTCTTCACTTTCTCTTTCTTCTCACTCTCTCACTCACTACTTTACTACTCCAACACCCCAAAAATTATAAAAAATCCAAAATTTCAGTGACTTTGCTGCTACATGCAATTGATACAATCAGAAATTTGGCCCCTTTTCAAGAAATTCGCAAATTCAAATCCAAGACATTCTCAAGGTTTGTTCTTTTTAATTAATTAATTGTTGGTTTACTGATTTATGAATGATGTAATTAGGGTTTTGTTTGAATTTGCTGACATTGTTTGCGGTTAATTTTGTGCGGGGAATAGTTTTTGCGCTAAAAGATTTCTTTGTGTTACAATGTTAATGATAAAATTTTGATTTTGATGGAATTGAAGAATGTGTTAAATTGAAATTAATCTTGATTTTGGCAATGATTTCTTGATTCGTTAACCTAATTGCTGTGAATTGTGATTAGATTGAAGTTTCGTAGGGTTTTACCGAGGATGTTGGGCAATTGGGGGTGAATGTCTATCTATTTTGAGGTCCTTGGATAATTGATTAATGAAATTAGGGAGAGATATATCATGTATGCGCATTTTGGCCTTTTAGGGTTTAATGCTATTTCTATTCAACGTAAAGCTGTCAATTTGGCAAAAAAGGAGATGTGGTTTTATAGCATGTATTGCAGGATGGCATTTTTTTCGTCTTTCGTCCATCGAAAGCAGTGTTCTTTTGTTAGATTTGATCATCTTTGCGTTTGAAATTGATATTAGTTTTTGAGACTGCCTAGTAATTGGCTAATTATTCATGATTGGATTACTGGGTTTGACTTTTTTTGATGAGAATGCGGCACTATGGAGATTGTGTGGAAGTGCGGTTGAAGTTAAATCTAAGTTGTGGAGCCATTAAAGAATAGGATGCTAAAGGAATACAGAAACTATATTGCTAGGTTTGTAGGAGACTAGGAGTGTTCATGAGCGGGGTGATTGGAAAGTGAACTACCAATTTTAGAGTATTAGTTGGGTTATAGTCTCAATTTATAGACTAATTTACTTAAGTTGTGAACATGGGGTTATTGGCAGGACATTTGGTATTCTCGACCTTGAGTGTTTGGCCAAGGCTTTATAATCAGTGTTTTATGATTTAAGACTAGAATCTGGAGGAGGTTTATTGATTTTCTTTATGATCTGTGTTGCTGCCTTGCTGGGAGCCTGTGGCCTTTAAACCGAAAATTCATTTGCAAGAAGTGTCTTGGATGTTGAGTGTTACCTTTAGTGTTAACTGTTAATTTGGGTACTAGTAACTACTAAGATGAACTGTAGTTTGAAGTGTACCTCACCCCACTCCTCAATCTCAATTCTCAACATTAATTGTTTAGGCTTATTTAGAATGAAGTAGAAAAAAGAGTGTCTTAGGATGATCTACCACCAGGGATCTTTCTCTTTGGAATCAGTTCATGGTTCATGCAATGAAGCAGTCTTGTGCTCAACAAGTCTCCATTCAGTAAATCCAAACGTATACATAAGTCTTCTACAGTGATGAGCTCAGGCATAGGGTTCATTCTTCTTCAGTTCTTCTCAAATGTATTTATATTTTTTCTAATCAACTGATGTCTGCATCTGGCCTGTTGTGATCATACGTCAAAGTCTTAAGGAGGCCAACTTTTTCCACCTTTGACATTCCAATTTTCCCCCTTTTTTCCTTATTTTCTGGATCTTCGTGTATGATTATCACTATAGTGTGAATCTTCTTTCAGGCATATTTAGATCTATGTATTGTTTACCGATTTTCTGCACTTGGTGCTTTACTGTCTTAGCTGTTAGTTCCCATTACAGATTTTGCCTATTTATATTAATGTTTTTATGTGATGTACTGCATTGTAAATCATGGTGTGCTGTGCAGTGTTCTAATTTCAGAAGGTTGATGATTTTGGGCATTTTCCACATTTGAGTAATTATTTCATGCTGGATATGAAAAACTCAAACGAAATCAGTCTGTAGACAATAGAAGATCATTTTGCAAGCATAAATGCAGCCACCAGGTCCACCACGACCATTTCGAGGAGCCCAATATGACAAAGACATGTTTACTTTTTTGCCTGCGCAATTAAAAAAAGATGTTTTGGTTGATTCACCAAGAAAAAGAAAATTAATCTCCTCTGATCACCAAAACATCGCTCCTGCTTCAAATTTGATGCATGGCGTTTCTGGAATTTCAGACTCCAAGAGTTCTACCCCTTCTTTGGGACCAAGGGAATCATCACAGGGTTATTCTGATCATAGTCAATATTGGGATCCGAGCGATTATGCAGCAAAATGGCAGATGCAGTCCCCGAATCATAAAGTTCCTTCACCTTCATTTTCTCTCCCAGAGGGCTGCACTCATAAAACATTGAAGTTGCCGCCTTCAGGGACAGAAAATTTTAACCAACATGATAATTCTGAGCCAAATTCGAATTTGGCTACTAACAAAGGGTCAAATTGGTCCCCTATAGTGACTAAAGACTTTAGCCAGCATCAGAACCATGCACATGTTATGACTCCTATTACATTGGACTGGCAACCTCCTGTTATTCGAGACTCTTACCAGCACGAGATTCGCGAATCAAATGCAATTGTAGTGACTCAAAATACATCAAATTGGCTGCCTTCGATGACTCGAGATCTTTCACAGTATGGGAATGATGAACCAAATGCACATGCAGCGACTCGTAAACAATCAAGTGGGCCTCCCCCGGTGACTCAAAACCTCAACCACTATAACAACTGTCAATCAAATGCACATGTGGCAAGGGAGTCAATTGTTATTCATCCCCAGGAGATTTTGAGCTATGCACATCAAATGCCTGTTAAGCCAAGGGCTATGGCATCAGATCTTTACGAACAAGCATCCAAAATTTCAGGGGAATCACAAAGATTGCCGCAAACTGTTTTTGAGCCTGGATCCGTTGGTTTGGATGTAAAAGGCCGTTGTGAAGAAGAACCCTACAAGGTTAATTGTCCTAATAATGTCAAAGAATATGGTGATTCTGGTGGGGTTGTCGGATTTGACAGTGCTGAAGCTTATAAAGTTGGATCTATCTCTAATGTTAAGCAAAGTGAAACTGACAGTAATAAGGCGTCTGGGAACAATGTCAATACATCTGTCTACAATCTACAGCATGAAACTAATAATCTCCTAAATGTTTTGAAGCTTTTGAGTGCTGCTTCTGGTGTTGGTTTACCTGATAATAATGATGGTAATGTTCAAGGTTCTAGGCATGATGTTAAAATGATGAAATCACCATCAGGTTCTACTATTCAGAATCAAAACCATCTTTCAGCAGATACAAACCTGCCCACGAATCCTGATGATGTTCCTGTTCTTAAAAACCCTGCCCTGATTGGTGAAAAAGCATGTGCTAAATTAGATGATAAATCCAAGTCTGAAAATGGACCTTCAGCATTTGCTGAGAAGTTGTGGAATGGCACCGTTAAATTAAGTACCTCTGTTTCAGTGTCTGTCGTTGCGTTCTTCAAAAGGTTATTATATACTTTGGTCTCACCTTTTTATTTGATGTCATTGTGCTTTGAGTAGTTTAAAGAATTCAACGCTTCTGTTCTATGATACAGCAAAAAAGGAAATTTTCTTATAATTTATTGAAAAAATGTCTAACCTTCCTAGTAAGGTGTAGAAATTGTAATAAGCTGAAATGGTATTTCTCACAATATCAATTTTCATAATTGTTAAATACACAATTTTAAAGAGATGATAAGGGACGAAAGGAGTAGAAATTATAATAAGCTGAAATTGTATTGGACTAGGCTAATATGCAAGTTCAGCTGATGTTTTGTGTGTTGTTTAAGGAAAAAGGAGTCTTCTGCTAGAAGTTAATTGAATTGGACAGTTAGATTTTTTTTTTAATGCTAATTTAGTTGCTGACTTGTTTTGTGAACAGTTGTGGACCTGGTGGTTTATAATTTTATACTTCTAGGATGCAGTTTGTGTCACCTGGCAGCATCTGTGTTTTCTATTGTTGATTGGCTGTTTTACTTTTGTATGCACTCTCCAGTTTCCAAAATTAGAAGGCAGGGTGGAGGGAGGTGCCGAGTCATTGCATTTTAGTGAATTTTCTTTTTTGGGGGATATGTATATTGTGAAATTAATAATTTCCCACTTGCATCCTTTCTTCACTCTCTTTATCGCTTTCAAATGGGCTATCTTTTTATTGTGTGAAACTGACTATTGTCCACACTGAAGCTGTACTTTTGTTATGAGTGATGATCACTTTGTTTTAAATGATTTTTGATGATGCAGCTTTGGGCTAGTGATTGTAATGAGGTTGGGTCGGTAAATATAGCTGTTAATATATGCTGATTTTAAATTGTAGTGGAGAGAAGATGCAGGACTTCAGTTGGTCTGAATTCGTGGAAGTTAGAGGAAAAGTTAGATTGGAGGCTTTTGAGAAATATGTGCAAGACCTTCCTCGCTCACGCTCTCGTGGACTCATGGTAAGCCGAGCTTCCTGTCACTGTAGTTATATGCCTTTGCTTGCTGGTTGTAGAACATACTGACAAACGTAGTTTGCAGATACTCCAATTCCTGTTTTTTGTCATGATTTTGAGTGAAATGAAATCCTGTTCCTTGCCTATGTTTCATGCCAGATTCACTATTATCCACGATGGCACACACATGCAGACATGCGGACAACCTACAACTTCTGTCTACATCCTTGAAATACTTCTGTTTCAAATTGATCTTAACATTTATATGCACTAATTTTAAGAAAATTGGTGAATGGGTGGGATGGATTTAAGAAAAAGGTGGTTTAAGTAAGATGGAGAATGTTAAGAAGTAGGTAGGTTTAAGAAACAAGATGAATAAAGTAAGAAAGAGTGAGATGGATTAGCTTCTTTCTATTTGGATTATATTGGGGAAGGGTAGGGTTATGGAAGGATACAACTTCCTTTTTCTATTACGAAACCAATTCCTCTTAACATGAAGAAAAACAAAGGTCAACTTCTCCCTTCTAATCCCTCCCTCTCTTTTTCTAAATAGTCTACAATATCAATTGCTTCTAATATTGAAGAAAAACAAAAGGGGAAGAGAGCATCATAGCGTGGTCTTGTTAGAATTAAACTAACTAAATGATGCTTGTGTGCTTTGTTACGTACAAAACAATTTTAATTTTCCATGGATAGGGATTTGACTGTACTGCAAAACTCAATGGAAAAGAAGAATAACACATTAACACGAGATTCAAGCAAGAAAATAGAGTGGATTAGAATGCAGAAGGAATGGGATAAAGAATTCACTACAAAGCAGTGTGAGTGAGATTGAGATCTTCACCTATGGCTTTGTTATTATATCATTAAAAAAGATTGAGAGGGGAGTGAGAAGAAGTGAAAATAAAATCAATGTAGTTTTATGTAGTCCTTAATGTGATAACTGATAAGGGTATAAACTTTGGTACAGAGAACAAATCAGGTGGGATGAGTAATCTAATGGGTTAGGGGGCTAAAGGAGATGATAAAGGGAACTCTATGAAAAATTTGTGGCTGGAAACATTAAACCTTAGGCCTTTTGACCTTGTCTATTTTGGTTACGTACAATTTGTCACTCACTTAATTCTGTATAATTGTCACATTTAGGGAAAGAAAATTAGGAAGGCAACATTTGCCTTGATATTTCCCACTATTTTGTAATCTTTCATTTAACACTATTTGTAGTTAAAAGCTCTTGTATGTTTAATATCACTTTAGGTCACACCAGAAGGGGAAATTTGAGGAATGAAGCTATTTATTGAAACCATATGCAGTATATAAGTTAAAGTTTCCATGAAATTTTATTATAATGTTCTGACTTGGAGAAGTGTAGTTGTTGTACTGATGTAGAAATGGAATAAGTAATTAATGAGTAATGGCTAATGAGCTTGACTGCCCCATGATATATCATGGACTCGTGTAGGGTAGGGGTGCAAATGAGATGCTATGTTAACTAACTACTTGCAATTGCAAACAATCTCGGTCAAAGATTTGTTCTGTTAATAAAGTATATAACTTGAACAAAAACCTTAAGCTCGTTAAGTAAATGGCACAGTTTGTATTTTTGTTCATGTCCAATTGTAATTGGTTATAGCTCAATCAAACTTGAAGTAATCTTTGAACATCTTTATATATATATATTTAAGTCAATCAATCAAAGCCTTAATCCCATAAGTGGGGTCGGCTAATATGAACCAAATTTGATTATTCCGTGTAGTCATTGACATAAATCTTCCTCCTCCATCCCTTACGATCCAATGCTTCATCCTCATGCAAATCCATATACTTCATATCCTTCCTAACTCCTTCCAACCAAGTCATTTTCGGTCTCCCTCTCCCTCGTGCGAATTTAAAGTAATTAAAAAAATATTTTGTGAGACGTACACATGAAAGTTTATCTATAACCTTTTAAATCAAGTCCGATTAAACTCATTCAATTTCAAGTTCAGACTCGAAATACAATTAAGCATGTTTGTAAACAAAGCCTGAACAAGAGAAAATCTTAATGTGCCGAAGCTTAAGATAACTCAAACACTAACTATTCTTATCAAGCTTACCGCGATCATATTAAAACTTGGCTTTACTCGACTCATTTGCAGCTTTCTTATTCTTGTGCTGAATTCTTTACTGTGTTATGATAAGGTGCTGTCAAATGCTGCTTACCGCGGTCCTTAGGAAATGCCTGTTTCGATTGCTGTTAATATTACTCTTCCCAAAAAGGGAATCTGATATACATCAAGTCTATTTTTTCCCCCTCTCTATCTAGCTGCTGATTGCAAAAGACCCTTTTTTTTTTTCTTCCTTTTTTGGCAAGGATTTGATGTAGAGGTTTTTTTTTGGTTGGCTGAGAAGGGGAAAAGGAGAGGGGGGGGGGGGGGGGGGGGGTAGGAGGTTAAAAGGGTAATTTAAGGTGTTGTAATGCACTGTTCATTCATTTGTATAGTTCTCCTTAATTCATCCTTCTCTGAAGCTTGAGATTAAAGTGCTCTTGTTGGTTTCATTTGTGGAGCAAATGATATGATCTATTGGTGTTTGCTATGGTTTGTTCAGGATTACATTTAAGTCTTTAGTTGAGTGTTCAATTACTGCTATCCTTAGTCTGTTATCATGCTAGTTTATCCCTTATCTCTTTGATATGTGTTATGACAATGAAAGTTGAAGAGGAAGGAGTAATTGATGAAGAGTATGAGGAGATTTCGTGTAACTTAGAATAGTGATAAATCTCAGTAGGACAAATTTAGCATTTGACAGTCCATGGTGATTTAAGGTTTAAGCTTTTGTCAACTGCATTGGATTAGGGCTATGAATACTGAACCGCACCCCACTACACAAACTAAATCACCCTTGTTGTAATGACATTATTTGACACTGACAATTACTAAATTGACCCCTTACTGAACTGTTGTTCAATATTTCTAGTATTGACTGATTTATTATTATAAGCTAATTGATTCATATAATACCTGACTTGAGCTGACCTAAAATTAAATTGAATTGCTGATCATCTAAAATGATTTCCACAAACGATATATTTCCCACCTCTACACCAGCTTCCTCATTGTTCTTGATCCTTTAAAGACTGTTATTTTGCTTTTTGAATGTTAGAATAGATTTCAACGAGTATAGCTTGTGTCATTGAATGCTTTTGGTTGTAGCTTCATTATGAACGATTGTAAACAAACAACCAAACTCAACAATGGGAGTAATGGTGTTGAATAACAAACACTTCGATAGTGTATAATATAAACAACCCAAGCATCGACAACATAATGATAGTTAATGAATTGGTGGGCTTGGGTTTGATAACCTAATGTCTAGTGATAAATTCTTGCCACATTAATAGGCCTTGGGATGTCAAGTTGGTGAGTGTAACCATCCCTTGACTACCAACACAACAAGATTTCAAAATAGTCACATAATTGAATAAACTCATTATTTGGACTTTATAGACCTATTGGTAGGCCTATTATGGTTCCAAACCAACATATATGACCCTAGGAGACACCTACCACGTTTACTTCAATTTTATAAAATACTTTCAAATCGGTCCGAAAGCATGGATTATAATCTTCAGTTTTTGACAATTTTTGACTCTTTTGGGTCCGAAAAAGAAAGAGGACATGGTGCTTCCCATGGACTCTATGAGGGCTTGGGGGGTCATTTGGGTGGTTGAAATCGTCCATATTGTCATTAAACTGTCACTTTTGTTGATTATGTGTGCTGTTAAATTAGTTGGCTATGTGCGCACCTCCTTCAATGACTCAAGGCCACCATGGGCTTTTTGTAACTGGTTGTATGTAGTTCCAAAAAATATTATATAGCCCTTAGATGCACCCCTTATGATAACTTGAGTTTTCGATCCCAAAAGCTGAAATCTCTGAAAATGGTCCTATTTCATGTATTATATCTTTCAAATTTGGCCTTAAGAGATTGGAAAGATCAGTGTTTGAAAAAGCGCGCCTAGGCGCAAGGCGATAGGGGTTAAGCGCCTTTTTGGGTCTAGGCGAGGCGATTTTAATAAGAGCAACTTCAATGGTTGTAGCTAGGGACTTGCTTGTAATTTCAATGATTTCCTAGCTACTAGCTTGACCATTGGAGCTAGAAAATTCAATTAGCTTGGCTAAGCAAATTAGCCTTGCCAAGCTAATTTGCTTGAGAATTAAACTTTCCAAAATAAAATGTTAATTGCACCAATTAAGCTATTTTCATGTATTTTCTATCCAACATCTATTACTAAGCTAATAGCTAGCCATTGGAGCAAAATGTAGCTAAAATGATAATTAGCTTAAAAGCTTATGTGGCATGGCAAGCTAATTGCCAAATTAGCTTGTCATTGGAGTTGCTCTAAGGCGCACTTGAGGCACACCCGAGGCGCACTTGAAGCAAAATTCTACCAACTGTTTATATAGTGCGCCTCACTTCAAGGAGGGAGGTGCACTGAGGCGCGCCTAGGCACTGCATAGCCCTTATCGCCTCAGCGCGCCTTGAGCTTTTTTATACATCGGGAAAGATTATGCATTGAGGTATTTCCAGGGTTTCTAAAGGGCCTTGGGATGCCTACTTGATGCTTGAAACAATCTCATTTATGTCATGGCTACCCTTTTTTACTATGTATTAGGAAAACAATAATTCAATAAACAAAAATGAATGGAAATCTAATTATAGCACTTGTTTATATAGTATATGATCCTTTGGGACAACCCCCACGTTTTTTTCAATTTTGGAATTTTTTTAAAAATTGGATTGTAAGTGTGGATTATAGCCTTTGATTTTGGACAAAAATGGGCTTTTTTAGGCCCTGAATGGAAAGAGGTCAAAATGCTTCCTAGGGACCCTATGAGATCCCAAAAGACCGTTTGGGTGGTTGAAGTTGTCCACTTCGCCTTTTAACTGTGTGTTTAGAATGTTATGTGCATACATCCCTTTATTGACTCAAGGCTGCCACTACGGGTCTTTTTGTGACTAATTAGTGATTCCAAGCAACATTATATGACCTCGGGATGCATTCCTTATCATAACTTGATTTTTCGACACTAACTCTCGAAAACTCTGAAAATGGTCTGATTTGTGTATTATAGTCCTCATATTTGACCTTTGGAGTTCATTTTTTAAACCAACATATTTATGCATCGAGGTGTTTCATGGGGTTCCTAAAGGGTCCTGGGATGCCTACTTGATGTCCAGAATCCTCATTCATGTCTTGGCCCACCCTTCGTTGTTATGTCTTAAGGAAAACATTGATTTAATAAATAAATCCGAATGGAAATTTGTTTATGGTGCTTCCAATTTATAATATATGACCTTGGGGGACACCCCTTATATTCACTTTAATTTTGAAAAATTTTCTAAAAATGGACCAAAAGCGTGGATTATGGCCTTCAATTTTGGACAAATTTTTACTTTTTCGGGCCCATAAAGGGAAGAGGTCTGGATGCTTTCCATAGACCCTTCAAGGTTTTAGGAGGCTATTTTGGTGGTGGGAATCATTTACTTTGCTTTTTAAACTATCATCTTAGCCAAGTTACGTGCACACCTCCTCTTATTAACTCAAGGCCGCCTTGGGCTTTTATGTGACCAACCAGTGGTTGAATATAGTTCAGATAACATTATATGACCCCTAGTTGCATCCCTTATCATTACTCGAGTTTTCGACATTGAGTCCCAAATATCCAAAAATGGTTTGATTTGTGTATTATGGGATTGAGAAGGATTGGAGACCCTGAGCTGGAAATCCTGTAATGTCACTGATTGTAGCTTAATTACTTGTTTCAGTCTGCCTGTTAGAGTAGTATGAGCCTTCATATTCTCTATCTTATTTGTGAATTGTAGTAAAAATAAAATATAAATGAATGTCATGTAAAATCTTAACCTAGAAAGGAACTAAGAATAAGAAAAAGAAATTAAGGGTTGATATTTATGAAACTTTAAATCCATCTGAGAACACCAATAAGAACATAATGATAGCATGGTAAGTGCTTTCTCCATTCTGGTTAAAAGTCAGTATTTTCACTTAGTCATGATAGCTCAAAGGCTATGTCTTTTGCAAATTATAAATGTCACTTGTAATACTATGTATTCAGGTAATGCAGTGACATTCAAGTGATAGACCTACAGCGATGTGTAGATCTAGAGTCCTCTCACAAACTCACCATTATTTGGAAGTTTTTTGTGTACAGGGTTTAATGACTAAATAAGTTGCAGTTCCAGAAAGAATAAGTTTTAAGTTTTTACTTTGTCCTTTGACGCGTAGGTTGTGGGTGATTTATAGATTTTGGCTATAGGTGTGGTTGGTCTTATGATTCAGCCCATGCAGGTACTTCTTGCCTCACTAGGATCATAATAAGGATAATTCTCACTTTCTGAGGGAATTGAAGTTGGATGAGATGGTTCAAGAGTTGTTTGAGATTGAGTCAGTCAAAATTTGATTTAGTCCAGGGCTTGACTCATGCTCAACTCAAGGTTTTTTACATGGTCACTTGACTCGAAAAAGCTCAACTTATACGTAAATTATTCAAAAAGTAGGAATTTCTGTAAGAGATTAGACAATTGGAAATAAAAAGTCAAACACTGAAAACAAGCCTATAAGTACTATAACCATACAAACTATTATCTGCAGCACAAAAGCCGTTCTGTAAATTAATTTGTACTCTTGGAGCTCAATCCTGAGTCTTTTGAGGAGTTCTGTAATCAAATTCGGTGTAGCAATGTGGCATGTTATTTGTATTCGTAAACACTATCCAATAAATGAAAATTGACCAAAACACTTTGAGAAATTTGCCGTTGTGCTGCAATATTTTTTTTTTTTTTGGGTTGGTAAGGACAAGGGCTCTACTGGGTCAGAATTTCTCACGGGTCCTCTCAACCCGAGTTAGCGGGTTAGGCACTTTGGGAGTGAGGGGGGAGGGTAAGGGATTCCCCACCACAAAGTGCCTCTAGTGGGATTTGATCCCACGATTTCAAGGTTGGGAAATGTAAATCTTACCAAAGCTTGGTGATGTTTATTTTAAACTATCTTTTTCCAAACATTTGAAATTGTCATCTTACTGATCATAGTATTAAACAGCTTTAGATGCTCAAAATTTGCTTAACACTGCCCTATCTAATTTTTATCGATCAAGACCAAAGAAATAGCATGTACTTAACTTATGTTGCAATAGGAAACAATTGCCTGGCTTTGATCTTATTGATGACCCCCATCATCAAAGATTCATCAGTTAAGCCTTATTGATTTTATGTTGGTATCAAGTTTTTAAAACGATGCGGTGTGTATTTAGCAAATCACACCATTGTGTTATGACGTTATGTGGTTATGTAAATGCCATACTTATTGCTCTTTAGCTATTTTGAACGAAGTGGTCATCTTTGTCCATTTCATTTCTATAAAAAAATTAAAAGACTTATCAAAATTGAAGCGTTTATTGAGGCTCACGAGCATCAATCGAATATCATGAATTACACGTAATAAACAAGTCCAAAACTCCAAACCACAAGCTTGAGCTTGCCTCTGTTGACATGCTGGTTGAGCCAAGTTGAGGTTCATTGAGCCTAATTTGCATTGTTTACGAGCAGCTTGGCTTGTGACTATCTGTTTGTGGGGACTAAAAGTCTCATTAATTCCTTTCTCCCGCTCAGACAGTCTTCAGGGTAAAGATGGGCAGTACACTACGAATTCTCCTAAAACCGAATTAGTATGAAATGTCAGGCTTTACTGTCAAGCAGAAGATTGATCCCCCCCCCCCCCCCCCCCTACACACACACACACACACAAAAAAAAAAAAAAAAAAAAAAAATTGATATGCAGATTATCAAAAAGTAGTTTGAAGTTACCTCTGTTTCTTATTATGTGCAATAAAGTTATATTCTATGTGCAACAAAACGGCCTTACTGTGAATAATGTCTACTTACAATTTTAAGGATGTGAATTTTTTATCATCCAAACATATATTTATGACATTGATATGCGTCAGTATTGCTTCAAATGCACGGGGCAATATGACAAGAACTGAGGGACTTGAGAAGTTTCAGTACGGAATATTAGTAGATTCTGTCTGTTGCATAAAATGAAGTTAAATGCTGATGTCTTTGTCAATATATCTCATTGTTGCTGCACACATTGAGTACTTTCTAGGCAGGTTCATTCTTTTTCTATGCTTCCTCTAAGTGACTTGACAATTCTAATGCTGTTCTCCTGTTTATCTTGGCACAAGAAGACAATTACTGATAGAAAATTAGTTGCATCAGAGAATTATAGTTTCTTTTTCTCTTATCTTTGCTTGGTGGGAGATATTCTAAATAAATACTCGTTTCGCTTCAAGTGGACTACTTCAATGGGGCAAAACATTTTTGGATTAGTTTACTAGGGGCAAATAGTAATAAACTTACTAGGTGTAAATAATTATATATGTAAGTCTGTCTTTTCTCGAGACTGCAATTTAACTTATTACAATATTATTAAGGAGAGTTCTCCAAAATTTACATACAAGATGTAAGCTCAGAGATTCATGTGTGTGTGTGTGTGTGGGTTTTGTTTTGTTTTGTTTTTTTTTTTTTTTTTTTTTTTTTTTTTTTTTTCGTGGAAACTCAGAGATTCATGTTGCCATTCGCAATATCATTTTCTTTTTCCCTGTTAGAGTCAAGATGCATGATAGTCAAACACTTGCAAGCTACTCTTGAATATTGTATATTGTACATAATTCTTTCTATATAAAAAATGCTACTTTGTGTCTTATGCTCTTCTCAACCTTCTGAATGCTTAATGCCCTTCGATTTCAGGTCAAATTATGTGCAACAAGTAGCTGAAAGTTTACTTAAATCATATACATGTACTTTTTCATTAAGACTTTTCATCTGTAAGTTTAAAAGATCTAAAATCTGAATCCAGGTGATGTCACTTTGCTGTAAGGAAGGTTCTGATGATGCTGGACATAAAGGCATGAAGGAGGTAACAATTTACCAGTTAAATATATAAGTGACATTTACAAATTGCTTCAGAATTTCTGAGTTTATCTTTTGTAACAGATTGCAAAGAAATACAAGGAAGGAAAGAGGGTTGGATTCGCAAAGTTGTCTACTGATGTTGATCTCTATATTTGTCCTCATAGTGATGCAATAATCACTATTCTAGCAAAATACGGCTTCTTCAAGGGAATGGCTGCTATTAAAGACAAATCTGATCCGCTTATTGGTTGTGCTGTGTGGAAGAAAAACTCATCCGCTCCTGCCACAAAAACAGCAGAGGGTAATGCCCCACCATTAGGTCAGACTTCTAAGGAAGTTGCAACATCTGAAAAAAGTCAGACTCTGATTGAAGGTGTGCAAAATAGCAGAAGAGACAAAAGTCCGGAGTTTTTGGCGTCACCTCAAGTCAATCATGATAAGCAGTCTATAGTCACTGAAAATTTGATCTCAGTCAGTGGTGCCTCTAGCAAGCTACCAGAGTTTAAGACTGATGTGGAACCAAATAACCCTATTCCACCTATTCCTCCGGTTTCCTCAAAACAGCCTGCAGATAATTCTGATGATGATGATCTACCTGAATTTGATTTTAGAGCTACAGTTTCTCAGGCTCCAGTGAACAATACTTCAGCTGTTGCGGCACCCATATCTGCTGAAATGAAGTCAATTGAAATGAAGTCAGAATGTTCGACTGCTTCTGTCCCTGTGCCAGATTCTCAATTTCAACAAAGTGCTGAGAAATATTCTGAAGCACAAAACCAAAGCTTCCCCCCAACTCAAGAGCATAATCAAATTGGGCATCTTCAAGGACTAGCCCCACAAAACATGGGGCAGCAAAATTTCCTTTATCAAGGAGTACAAGGACTAGTTCCGCAGAATGTAAATCAATATTCTGAAGCACATAGACCAAGCTTCCCAATACAGGACCAGAACCAAGCTGGGCAATCTCAAGGATCAGCCCCACTAAACATGGGGCAACAATCTGAAATGAAGATTCCTAGTTTGTCTGTACAGGATCAGAAACCAATGGAGAAGGGTGCTGCTAGTTCAAAGCCAAGAAACCTTTTCGACGATGAAGATATGCCTGAATGGTGCCCACCAGCTTTCTTGAAGAAGAGGGAAGAAGCAAATAAAAAGACAGGATCCTCGTTTTCTTTTAGCAAACCCAAAGTTACTGATTCAGGGTTTGCAAATTTAACTTCTGGTTGTCTGCTGCCCCTGCCTCCACCTCCACCTCCTCCCCCATTGACCCATATGCAGCTTGATAGCAAAAGTCACCCAACTGCCCCTCATCTTCCTAATCCAGCTTCCAATGGTTTCTCGCATGAAAATTCCACTGCTAAATCTTCCCAGATGCAGTTCAAAGAGAGAGACTACTGTTCTACCCGTCATGTTCCCCCACCTCCTCCAGTTGGTATTCCAGCAACCAATAATTTCATGCATCATAATCCTTCTGCACCAGCAACCCAGATGCAATTTAGAGACAATAATCCAGCTGCTATATCATCCCAGATGCATTTCAACGAGAGAGAGTGCCGTTCTGCGCCTCATGCTCCCCCACCTCCTCCAATCGGCAACCCAGCTACCAATAATCTCATGCATCATAGTCCAGCTGCACCATTGAGCCAGATGCATTTTAGAGACAACAATCCAGCTGCTTTATCATCCCAGATGCAGTTCAACGAGAGAGAGTATCTTGGCCCCCGTGTTCCCCCACCTCCAGTTAATAACCCATACCAAGCTGCTAATAATTTCGTGCATCATACTCCAGTTGCTCGATCAACCCAGATGCAATTTGGAGACACAAATTTCTCTCCTGCCCCTCGTCCTCCTCCACCATACATTGATAAGCCCACAAACAATGGTGCCATCCATCAGAATCCCGCCTTTCCTCCAGGTTTCGCACCAAGTCCTGCTTTTAGGCCTTGTTTTGATCAGCCTGGTATGACAAATCCTATCCATCCTCATATTCGGAGTACAAGGCCATGACTTTCGTGTGTTTTCTAGGGTGGTTGGAAAGAGCAATAGAAGGTATTTATAACTTTGTAGAGAGATGCCTAGATATGGAGATAGAATATAGTTTGAGCAGAAACTGACAGTAGTTTCAAGTTGTGTAAATAAGATAGAAATTAATTTTCCAGCCAGTAAATTTCTGTACTTTGAAAGTCTAGTCTCAATGCTAGTTTGCTGACATCAGCTCATGCACTATTCTCAACTCCATTGTTTGAAATTTTATATGTAACCTCTATATTATACAGATTTGGCAGCATAACCATAGAGACAGAATTGCTTCTTTTACAAAAAAAAATTATACTTCGTTAACCATGAACTGTTAAAATATATAGTAAAATTTATTGAAGGAATTACAAAAAACTCAGTACTTTATATTAGAGCTGTCAAAAACTGAGTAGACCCGAGAACTTGACCCGAACAAGCAATGATCTGAACCCAACCTGTACCCGGACAATGGGGTGAAACTAGTGACTTATAACCCAACCTGAACGTCACCATATGTTAACCGACAACCGATTTGATCCAATACTTTTTCACCTGAACCCGAACTAGCTCCCGACCTGAGAGTAACCGTCAACCGATTTAATCCGACCCAACAACAATCTGAACCCGAACTAGTACCCGACCCAATTAGAACCTGTACCCGAGTCATGGAAGGTTTAATTAAATTTATGTGTTTTTTGTTTAACTTATGTACTGGTACAAATCTGTAAACCCACTATCCGATTAAGCTTGTATACCTTTTGTTCTCTATTACTCATACATAGGTTTAATAAAATCTTGATAAAGCTGATCAAATTATGGAAGGCGTAATTAAATAGGTTCAACTTGGGCACATCAATATTTATTGGAATTGAACTTGAACCAAATCCCAACTCAACACTAACTCGAACCCGAATGTACCATCTATTAACCCACTCAGACCTGACTCACACACAACCCGAACCTGAAATTAAATCCGATCTGAACCCGAATTTTGCTCGAATTGAACTCGACATATATCCAAAAAGGTGAATGATCCAGAATAACTCAACTGAAATTGACCTGACCCGAACTTGAACCTGATATGAGGCTAGATTGACCCGACATAATCAGATGCTAATTTAACCCGAGACATGATTTGACCCATCCCAAATCCGACTTGAATACTCGAATCGAGAACTCTACTATAATACACGAAATCGGAGCGATTTAGGAGGTGTCGGGAGCTGGTGTTGGAATTTCACGAAACACTACGGGATGAATCCCAGGATCATATAATATTGTGTGGACCCATATATGACCATTATCCGGCGACGTAAAGGCCCCGTGAAAGCTTATAGCCAATACAAGAGGCATGTACGAAGCCGGGTAAAATGACCATTTAAAGGCAAATTAGATGATTCCACCCACCCAACTAAACTCTCGGCAGGTATTAGGGACCATGGTAAACATCTCGGCAATTTTTATTTCCGGGCGACAAAAAAGGTCAAAAAATTACGAAATTGAAGCCTATATAATCCACAATTTTTGAGGAATTTTTGAGGTTTCGGGGCCCGGTGAGGAAATAAAAATTATCGAGATGTTTACCATGGTCCTTAATACCCTCCAAGAGTCCAATTGGGTCGGTGGAACCATTCAATAAGCCCTTAAACGGTCATTTTACCCGTTCACAACTTGAAGTGATTTCGTAAACTCAAGCCTACCACAGAGGTTTATGACAACATCTAATTATCATATGTGGCTTCAAACGGAATTATATGACCCCAAGATGTATCCCTTAGGGTATCAAGGCTTTTTGCCACCAGGCCCCGAAACCTTAAAATTCCTTAAAAAGCGTGGATTATAGCCTTCAATTTTGTAATTTTTTGACCTTTTTTGGCCCGGAAATAAAAATTGCCGAGGTATTTACCATGGTTTCTAATAGCCTTCGGGAGTCCATTTGGGTCGGTGGAACCATCCAATATGTCCTGAAACAGTCATTTTACCCGTTCACAACTTGAAGTGATTTCGTAAATTCAAGCCTACCACAGACGTTTATGACAACATATAACGATAATATATGGTCTCAAACGGCATTATATGACCCCGAGATGTAACTCTTAGGGTTTCAAGGCTTTTCGCAACCGGGCCCCAAAACCTCAAAATTCCTCAAAAAGCGTGGATTTTAAGCCTTCAATTTTGTAATTTTTTGACCCTTTTTCGCCTGAAAATAAAAATTGCCGAGACGTTTACCATGGTCCCTAATAGCATTCGGGAGTCCATTTGGGTCGGTGGAACCATCTAATATGTCCTGAAACGGTCATTTTTCCCGTTCACAACTTGAAGTGATTTCGTAAACTCAAGCCTACCACGGACGTTTATGACAACATATAATGATCATATGTGGTTTCAAACGGCATTATATGACCCCGAGATGTATCCCTTAGGGTTTCAAGGCTTTCCGCAACCGGGCCCTGAAACCTCAAAATTCCTCAAAAAGCGTGGATTATAGCCTTCAATTTTGTAATTTTTTTTACCCTTTTTCGCCCGAAAATAAAAATTGCCGAGATATTTACCATGGTCCCTAATAGCCTTCGGGGGTCCATTTGGGTTGTTGCAACCATCCAATATGCGCTGAAACAGTCATTTTACCCGTTCACATCTTGAAGTGATTTCGTAAACTTAAGCCTATCACGGACGTTTATGACAACATATAATGATCCTATGTGGTTTCAAACGGCATTATATGACCCTGAGACGTATCCCTTAGGGTTTCAAGGCTTTTCGCAACCGGGCCCCGAAACCTTAAAATTCCTCAAAAAGCGTGGATAGCCTTCAATTTCATAATTTTTGAACTTTTTTTCGCCTGGAAATAAAAATTGACGAGATATTTACCATGGTCCCTAATAGCCTTTGGGAGTCTATATGGGTCGGTGGAACCATCCAATATGTCCTGAAACGGTCATTTTACCCGTTCACAACTTGAAGTAATTTCGTATACTCAAGCCTACCACGGACGTATATGACAATATATAATGATAATATGTGGTTTTAAACGTCATTATATGATCCCGAGATGTATCCCTTAGGGTTTCAAGGCTTTCTCAACCTGGCCCAAAAACTCAAAATTCCTCAAAAAGTGTGGATTATAGCCTTCAGTATTGTAATTTTTTTACCCTTTTTCGCCCGAAAACAAAAATTGCCGAGATGATTACCATGGTCCCTAATAGCCTTCGGGAGTCCATTTAGGTCGGTGGAACCATCCAATATGTCCTGAAACGGTCATTTTACCCGTTCACAACTTGAAGTGATTTCATAATCTCAAGCCTACCACGGATGTTTATGACAACATATAATGATCATATGTGATTTCAAACGGCATTATATGACCCCGAGATGTATCCCTTAGGGTTTCAAGGCTTTCCGTAACCGGGTCCTGAAATCTCAAAATTCCTCAAAAAGCGTGGATTATAGCCTTCAATTTTGTAATCTTTTGACCCTTTTTCGCCCGAAAATAAAAATTGCCGAGATGATTACCATGGTCCCTAATAGCCTTCGGGAGTCCATTTGGGTCGGTGGAACCATATAATATGTCCTGAAACGGTCATTTTACACGTTCACAACTTGAAATTATTTCTTAAACTCAAGCCTACCACGGATGTTTATGACAGCATATAATGATCATATGTGGTTTCAAACGGCATTATATGACCCCGAGGTGTATCCCTTAGAGTTTCAATGCTTTTCGCAACTGGGCCCTGAAACCTCAAAATTTCAAAAAGTGTGGATTAAGCCTTCAGTTTCGTAATTTTTTAACCTTTTTCGCCCGGAAATAATAATTGCCGAGATATTTACCATGGTCCCTAATACCCTCCAAGAGTCCATTTGGGTCGGTGGAACCATCCAATATGTCCTGTAATGGTCATTTTACCCGTTCACGACTTGAAGTGATTTCGTAAACTCAAGCCTACCACGGACGTTTATGACAATATATAACGATAATATGTGGTTTCAAACGACATTATATGACCCCGAGATGTATCCCTTAGGGTTTCTATGCTTTTCGCAACCAGGCCCCAAAACCTCAAAATTTCCTCAAAAAGGTTGGATTATAGCCTTCAATTTTGTAATTTTTTTTACCTTTTTCGCCTAGAAATAAAAATTGCTGAGATGTTTACCACGGTCTCTAATACCCTCTGGGTGTCCAATTGGGTCGGTGAAACCATCCAATATGTCCTTAAACGGTCATTTTATCCGTTCACAACTTGCATTGATTTCGTAAACTCAAGCCTACCACGTACGTTTATGATAACATATAATGATCATATATGGTTTGAAACGGCATTGTATAACCCCGAGTTATATTTTCTAGGGTTTCACACTTTTTGCCACAAGGCCCCGAAACATCAAAATTTCCTCAAAAAGTATGGATTATAGCTAGAGCTGTCAAAAACTGACCCGACCCAAGAACCCGACCTTATCGGACAAAGATATTAACCCATCCTGTACTCGGCCAATGGGGTTAAACTAGTGACCTGCAACCTGACCTGAACCTGACCTGATCTTAACCGAAAACCCATTTGATCCAATACTTTATGACCTGAACTCGAACCTGCCTCCGACCTGATAGTAACCGTCAACCGATTTAATCCGAACCCGAACTAGTGTCCGACCCAATTATAACATGAACCCGAGTCATGGAAGGTTTAATAAAAATTTATATACCTTTTATTCAACTTATATACTGGTATAATTCTGTAAACCCTCAATCTAATTTAATAAAATCTTTTGTTCAGCTTATATAACTTTTGTTCTTTATTATTTATATATAGGTTTAATAAAATCTTGATGATGTGCTTAATCAAATTATGGAAGGCGTAATTATATTGTTCAACTTGGTCACATCGATATTTATTAGAATTGAATTTGAACTAGAACTCGACTCAACACTAACCGGAACCCGAATGTACCATCTTGTAACCCATCCAAACCCGACTCAACACAACCTGAACCTGAAATTAAACCCGATCTGATTTTAACTCGAATTGAACTCGACCTATATCCGGAAAGGCCGGTGAATAACCTGTTATAACTTGAACTAAAATTGACCCGACCTGAACCTGATCTGAAGCTAGATTGACCCGACATAACCTGATCCTGATTTAACCCAACCCAAACCCGACTTGAATACCTGAATTGACAGCTCTAATTTATATTATTAGATAAATTTTAAAACTGTATAATAATAAAAAATAAAAAAAATAAAAAAAAAAAGAAAAAAAAAGAAAAAAGAAAAAAAAAAGAAAAAAGAAAAAAAAAGTTAGTAGTACTTAGTATTTAAAAAGTATTAATCAAGATAAATTTAACAAAACTCCACATGGTTATTTTTTTTCAATGAATAAAGATTAAAGATCACCAAAATAAATAGTGTGAGAATAATGTAAGTTTAAAAAGTTTCATTTAAAAGAAAATAGAGGAAGCAGTAGACTAGATATGAGGGAGGGGTTTTGGTTTTTACCAATTATAGTGTGTGAGGACTGCCTGATTTAAAGCTGGGATCCTATATGCTTACTGTAAAGTTTAAGATGCATATTACAAGGGTATATCTCCTATGTGCTATAATAATTTAGAATGAACAAATTCTCTCTGGCTGAATTGACAAACAACTTTGGGCGACGTCCAACATTGAAGTAACCAAGTAAACATCTATATGCAATTAGGCTAACAAAACAACGCAGAACATCAGCAAACACAAAGACTTGGATGTGGCATTCTTCATCATTAATTTATATAAAGATCATTAAGAGCGAGATTTTTCAAATACCACAAGTGCACTGATGCAAGAAAAGAGGAGGAAAACAATTTAAAGGCTTTACAAGAATCCACAGAACATTGGCCAAACTATCAAGGATCGAAATCATCAACAGTAAGCCAGCCAGTCGAATCCTCACCCTCTGAATCTCTATCTCGCAAACTTGAGTGGCCTTTCACCTCGCTGCCTCTGGATTCCACATTTTTATTCAATCGAACCCATTCATTGGACCCTTCAGGTGATGAAGTTCCCTTTGACTGTGACGGCTCTGAACTTGATAGTCTATTAGGGAGATCATTATCATCATCTTCAAGATCACTGAAAGAGACATCATCTTCACTTTGAAATTGCTTCGCAGCAGCTGCAGAAGTTCCTATAGTAACAGATTTTCCCTTTTCTTCCCACTCATCAGGCTTAGCATCAGATTCATTGCAATCATTAAAGGTAAAACTGCTCCCATCCTTTGCCTGTAGAATTTTCTTGCCGTTGTTTGATTCTGTGCCTTTTACACTTCCTGATGCGTTTAAATTCTCCGACGTTACATCCTCAGCAGATTGGCTATTGTTCATTGGTGTGTCACCTTCGTTGTCAGAGCTTCCTGATTGGGGATTTTCAGAATTAATATCCTTGCTCTTCTTAGCTTGAAGCATTGTCAGCAATGTCTCTCTTGCTTCAACAATCTGCAGGTGAAATCAGTCATGTTACATACTTCAATAAGAATCATTGGCTTCATAATCTCCAACACTCCCTTATAGTGTTATGTAAACAATAAAAACACATTAAGCCAAATATAGTTTAAACCTCAGTATGTAACACTTCTTCATATTGTTTATTTTTTCGCAAAAGTTTCGCTCTCAAATCCTCAGGATACAACAAAAGAGAAGAATTGTCAATTATCCCATACCAAATTTACCAAGCACACTGCTAATAATAGGTAAATGAACTTGTGTGTAATTTGCAAGAAAAGTCGCACACCGAAGTCCATAGTAATACAATTAAATTCCCAAAGTATCCCCATGGATTCATTTACCTTTGTAAACATTAAATTATAGCTCATTACCAATCTGAAGGGGGCATAAATATGATGAACTTATGGACTACCTTTACAAAGTTGCATATAAGCAAAACCATCACCATTATTAAGTAGTGCCCACCAAACAGAATGTAAGGGTCAAGATTATAATTTACACGTGAAAGAAAACAATGAACAAAGGGAGGGGCAGCATAGATGAAAATCCATATTACACATTTGCATGATGCAACACAGTTATCTTTTCAAAGATTTCAGCAGACAAAGTAGCAAGTTTAAATATTTCAAGGAAGAAAGAAAGAAAAAAAAAATGAGGATGAGCGAGGCATTGATCAGCAACCCAATTCATATGCAGGATAATCGAAAGGTGCAGTGTCACAAGCCAAAACAATCAAATGTGAGAAAAGGCAAAAATAACAGATAAAGCCCCCCAATGTATTTGATTGAGGGAAAAAAAAAGGAAATGAAAATCTTGCCTCGGGAGTCGATAGAAGCTCTAGGTCCTCATCATTTAACCTTGGATGCAACAATATAAAATATATCATCCAAAACTGCTTCTCATTTTTGTCACTACTAATCTGGCTTTTGAGTTCAGCAAGACTTGGAACCAATTGCTCAACAGTTGAGGCATGCTCATACTGAGCTTCAGACATATCAAATTCTGCAAATAGCACAAAACGAAGCTGAGGACAACACAAGAAACATTTGCAAAAATGTGGCAGAACACAGAAGGTCAAAAAGACACATAAAGTAGAAGCTTGTCATCACTAATCTTATAGCAGACACATCAACTGCTCATTTTGAGATTACGAAGTACATTAGAAAGTGCAATAACACTAAGTTATATGCAACAGAAAGGGAAAAAAATCTATACATATACACTTAATTTACATAATTAGAACACAAATGCTGATTTACAGAGTGATCTGCACGTTCATTCAGGTGATCTGTAGTCAAACCTGTGTCATCACCAACTTTTTCCACCCTAGAACGTATTTCACTTTCAACTTGGTAAAGATAAACCATAGAAGAATACGGGTACAAGCATAAACAAAAGGTCTTAAATTAATCTATAGCCACTGCTAATAGAGAATCATCTTTTTTAGCATCAATCACCCAAAAGCTGACAAGTTAAAGTTAAAGATGAGTGTATCTAAAGGACTATAAAGACAGTCGAGCAAGGTGATTGGTAGTTGTTATTGCTACTAAAATTAGCTCATAGTTACCCCAAACACATACCTAGGAATCTAGGATTGCCATCCATTTATGATAAAATAAGAAGAAACCAAAGCATTGTAAAGTTAAAACATAGGCAATGCTACACAACAATCCATCTCAACCACAACATACAAATTGAAGCAAAAAGCACACTGAAACCTCAAAAGAACACAAAAAATCTATGGCCGCCACTCAATGACAGACATCATCCTTCTCACATTGACCATCAAAACATATCCTCATATTGAACCTTCGGGGTCCTAAATCAAACACTACTACAAATTCTTTATCAGTCACAATTACAAACACTATTTACATAGTTACATGCCACAATTTCATCACTAACATGTCCATGTTCTAGTGATTGTACAAATATCACCCTAAATTGCATCACAACTACGGCCACCAACAACGTGATCTCAATTCCATCAATATCCAAAGCAAACCCCATTTTCGAAGTGAAGATCACAGTAACTACTAAAGAGATCACAATCAAATTCAAGCAGAAATACCCAAAAGGGGAAAAATGGGAAAATTTGTAGATCACAAGTTCACAGCAATAATCACAAAACTATAGATTATATCAATATGTCAATCACAATCTCAAACCCAAAACCAACAAATTCAACTAAAAACCCCAAAAAAGGAAATAAAATTTTAAAATAAATAATTAACATTTTACCATGATCAAGTGATAAAGGAAATTCAGTCCAAAGTTCAGGGCGATTAGAAATCTGTTGAGCAAACTCAATTACTTCATCATTAACACCAGCAACTTCTTCTTCTTCATCATCATCATCATCATCATCTTCATAATCATCACCATCATTATAATTTCTATTATTATTAATCATATTATTAACATCATTTTCTTCATCATTTATATGAAGAAAATTGGAAGCAAGTTTAGAAATTTCAGAAACAGCTTTGTTACTGGAAAAGATAGAGAGAGAAGATTTGAAAGTTCCCTTAATTTCTTCCAAGTCACTTCGAATACCCTCGAAGGTTCTAGAAGAAGGGGACCCACCATCGCCGGAATTCGAGGTTTCCGGCGAAATAAAGGCGCGAAATTGCCGCCCAATTGATTCTCCGATCGCCGTGAATTCCTCCTTCACTCCAGAAACGGCGTCGTTTCTGGGTTCTTCTTGTTCATCTTCTTCTTCATCATTGGAAAATTGGAGGGATTTGAAGGGATTTGGGAGTGGAATTGAAAGCCAAGACATTAAAAAATTAATGGGTTTTTTGCATTAATTACTAGGGAAATTGAAAATTTGCATAAAATTCTGGGAATCTTGAAAAAAATTGGGAATTTGTGGGAAATATGACGATGATAATGATGGGTGATTTTTAGGGTAAAAAAAAATTGGGAAATTTGATTGAAGTTTTGTTGGGTTGGTTCACTTTATTTTGTGAAATTTAGGAACTTTTTGGATAGTATAAAGATGGAATTGCTAGAATAAGCAATTTAGGGAGGCTTCTGAGTTGTACAATAAACCTTCTTTTTATGTATCTTCAATATTTAATTAGGTTATTGAAAGATGCATCTAAATCTAGTGTAATCATGTACTAGGAGATGATTTTGGTCCATATTTAATGTATCTAGATTTGGGTTTAATAAAATTGTATTCTTTTTGAGCTTAGGAAGAAGTTTGGAGTAGATTTTGAGTAAAGGATGGCGTGTTAGTGATTAGCATGTTAGAGGAATGGTTTAGAACTTTAGATAGTATATATATATGATCTATTTTAGGTAAAATTTATGTATAATAATCAAGTTTTTGGAATGATTTATGAATTAGAAGGTGTGTGAGCGTAATGTAATTGTTTTGCACAAACTAGTAGAGGATATTTATTGTTGTTAGATACTTGTAGTTTTGAACACTACTACAAACAACCAACATCAACGACGGTGTGAAACCTAATAAAGGATCCACGACACTTTTTATGAATTTGGGATGCATAATTAATTAATTAGTAATTATAAACATCTCTTGCAAAGATGGACTATCATTATATAGTGACAAATTTCAAATTAGCCATGACATTGTACCAAAAGGCCTGTTTTAGTTCCAAACCAATTAATATGATCCCAGGAAACATTATTTACGTCCATTTCATTTTTGACAAAAATTCTTAAAAAAATTGATCTACAATCGTGGATTATAACCTTCAATTTCAGACTTTTTTGGGACTCGAAAAGGATAGAGTATGAGGTGCCTCTCATACATCCCATGAGACCTCGAGAAGCCAAATATCTAATTTTCTTATAATTTTGATTATGTTTACTAACTGATAATTAAATATACTAATGATTGAAATAATACAATGGCATATCTGAAATGAAAAGTATGAATTGAATGGCAAATTTTAAATAAATATTCAGTCAGAACTCAACCTCCAGGCTCAAATCAAAAGCACCAAATCGAAGTCATACAAGTACAAGCAATACAAAAAATTAGTACAAATTGTTATTCAAATCTTAAGCTATACGCACTGCTGAAGTATGTGATAAAAATGTCAAAGTACCTGCCCAACATATTCATCAAATAAGCAGGTCAAATAATTACATCAATTATTAAACTACAGTTTCTCCAAGAATGATCAATAAAATCAAATGTCTGTCCTCCCTATAATTATCAAACAATAACCCTGCTATTCCTATCTAAACATACACAAAATATGGTACACATACCACTTTTCAATATACTCGTCTATCGTTTGTTCTCTCTCGTATTTATAGCAAATAATTCACGTGAAAACTCATAACATTCCCGTGTATGGGTTATATGTTTGCATGGGCATGCCAGGACCATAGGGATTGGCTGCATAAGGATTGCCAAATGGGTTCATGGCTGGTGCCTGTTGTTGATGGCCCATCATCATCTGCTGCTGCAACATGAATGCTTGCTGCTGATTGGCCATTGCAGCCATCTGAGCAGATTGTGGTGCAACCATGGCATTTGAGGCGTAATACGGGCCATGGACGGGTTGCTGCATCATTGGGTTGGTCAATGGAGCAGGCTCCCATGGATTGTAGCTCGTCTGCTGGTTGGTCCTTCTCATTGCATCATCATACAGGCTGTCTAGTGTTAGCAAATCCAGTCCACCAGCCTAGTGTTGAAAAAGTTGAAAATAGTCACTATATGTTGCATTTCAAGACAATGTCACAATACAATGCAAATTCTTCATTGAAGAGATAATATAGCCTTTCATTAATGAGCACAAAACTCTCCCAAGCGGTGCTTTCATGTTTGACACATTGCGTGCCAAAAACATGCCTCAGGGCTCAGATCCACATATCATCCTCAGACAAGCAATAATATATATTCTAATTGCTCTATGCTTTCTTATATTCTTGTTAATCATCAAACAGAGAGTATTACCAGCTTCTAATACAAAACTGCACGTATAACTTTTATCTAAATATCCTATTACAGAGTATAATATATTTTTTTCAGCAAGTTCTCACTACTATTTGAAGCAGGGCCCCACACGGCCACACCCACTCTCTTTTTTTCTCTTAGCTTTCTTTATTCTCTTTAGCCTCCATGCAAACAAATAATTCAGCATTTATCTGATTAAATATTCAAGGTAGCTATATTCTGATCATCTTATACGGTGTATAACTTTGGATAGTTTAACATATATTATTATACATTTAGTGCCTTTCCAAAGCATGTCTAATCCTGTAGTCTTAAGGGTTTTTCTATTCCCGTGTTCGCATCATAGCCCATACCAGCATTTATATACGTATCAAAATAACCTAGTAATTATATACGGTCCACAAGCAATAAATGGCTTATATGCCTTCTCGATCCTATAACAGGCAGTTTTGTTTTCTTTATTCTGGGGCAATGCATCTTGTTTAAATTGTACCAGGACTATTAACAAACAAACAAGTTTGCAATTAAGAATATACCAGCTTGGTAGTTGCAACGGCACTCTCATTTGAGCTTGGTGCAGTAACAAGTGCCAGTTCCCAACCAGTCGTGCCATTTTCCAGCTTGGGAGCAGGAGGTGTAGCTGATAGGTCATCTGTAACAAAATATCAAAACACTTCTATATTAAGAATTTAAAAAGAAAAATGTTTCAAAAGATAGTTTTGAGTTCATAGTCCATAAGACAACATGAGTCTTACCGATTGGAACAATAGCAAGAGCCATTGCATTCTTATCTTCTAAATCTGAAGCAACTGGCTTGGGATCGTCCATACTCTGCCAGAACAAAGAGGTAAACTATTACATGGGGGTAGAAGTGTTTCATGCAGATGGAATCTTTGTTGGGTAAACGCAAGCATAAAGCCTGTAAATGTGAAAACTTACCAATAAATCAGGAACTTCGGTCACGACTTTTTCTTCCTTGACTGGTTCTGGTGGAGGAGGTGATGGTGGGTGTTCCTCCTTAACATCAGTAACATCTTTGTCCTCAATTGCTAGGACTACGGTAGATTTTTCATCAACCACATGTTTGACCTGTTTAATTGAAGTTAATAGAATCAGAAATTCATACAAATCTCCAAGTAACAATTTTGATCATGCTGTTTTTTTAATACATTGAAAAGTTTTTTTTATTCCCAGTGATGTCAGCAAATAATCATCAACTCCCACAAAGTAGGGAAAAGGGAAAAAGAAAAGACATAGAAGAGTTAACATTTAAACAAGAGACTGTTCACACAAATATGATTTGGCGACTGAAATTTGAACATTGACCAAAAATTTGATTTTGACCACCACTCTCTCAAGAAAGAGCACAAGAGCAACCGCCATATTTCATTTCCGTACCTGTTCTTTGCGGAAAGTTGAACCTCTAGGTACTTCTCTCACATATTCTTCCATTGCTTGTAAGAATGAAGGAGGAGGCTGTATTAACATTATAAAGACATATTTTAGAAGCTATAGGATTGAAGAAGAGAGGAGATTTTTCCAAGGAGCTTCTTTAAAACCTGTTCAATTTTTGTAAACCTCTCTCCACGCCCAACATCAAGGCTCTTGCAGACTTCATAGAACTCCGACAGTCTTTCAGCCTACAATTAGATATAAATGTCAAATCCCAGAGTTGGAACTAGCAGAGTGTGCAGCAAGTCATCTCAAGAACTCAACACAGACCTGTTGTCCTGCTCTACGATATATATCGAGGGCCCTCAGTGCATCACTTCTTTGCATCTCAAAAAACTGTAAATAATATAATTTGCAGCAAATAAGAATAATTTCTGAATAGAATTAATAAAGTAAAGAAGGACAGCAGTGGCAAGTAAACCCACCTTGTCAACTAGGTTAACTGTACCATCACTGATAGCGCTATAGATTTTAGTACTTTCTGAAGCAACCTATTCGAAATTATTTGAAAGTCAGCGACTCAGCACAACGTTTGGTGTCACAACTCAAACACACTACAAGTTGTATAAAAGTTGATGGTGTAAAGCCACACATACCAGTGAAAGTGCCAATTGAATAACATGATTATGAACAGCTGCTCCATCAGGCTGCATAAAAATTCAATGCTCATGCATAAAATTGGAGAACAAAGCTATTTTGACATGACATCAGAAGCTCATACATGAAAAAAAAAAACTTGGAACAAATAGTATGTTATTTATGTTCACACTAAAAGGAATTGGAGCTTCATGCTTGTCAAACTTACAGAACAAGAAAATCATACCTGGCAACCAAGGACCCTGTAAAGAAGCTGCTGTAATGCTGGTAATTGATCGAGCAAGTCAACTGTATCAAGATCTTTTGTTCTCTGCACAGAAGATAGATATATGTTGAATATCTAGCTGAAATCATGCCATAATGGGAAAGTTCAAGCTGAAGACAAGCAACCAGGTATAACGAAATGCATAAGGAGAAGAATTCAAATGTCTTACAGGGCGCTCAGTCTCAACATCATATTTCAAGACACGGAAACATTCCAGCCTTTCTTCCAAAAATAACGCATAAGCACGAACCCAAGCAGAGTAATCCCATGCTGAACAAAAGATAATGGCAAATTCAGCAATGAAAAACCTTGCCAAAGGCATTAAACTGTTAATTTAAGCAGATATCTGAAACAATCAAACAATACCACTTGCACTTGAATCATCTCTGAAATGTGACATATTGAGCATATGATTCCTGCTCCTTTCATAGTTAATAAGCTCCTCTTGGAATGTTGGGTCCACTTCCCTCAATGCACGATGAATAACAACCAGAGTTTTTAACGCGACCTAAAAACAAAAAGAAGATTAAACGCAAAGGATTAAGGAGTTTCAATACAATCTAAGCCAGACGACACCATGCAAAAAAAAACCTTTGATGATTAGCTTTACTGGCGACAATATTACAAGTCTCTACATCACTAGTAACTAATACAGTTCAGAAATTACATAATCTAAAGGCAAAACATCTACATGGCAGTCACTAGATAAAATAATCTCCAAACTCACAACATACCGCCCAATTATGTGTTCTTGATAAGCGCCTAGCAAGAGCATGTATGCAATATGCTACATCAGCCCGAGGTCTTGTAGCAGAAACTGCTGCAAATATTGCTGCACAGAATAAAAAGAAATACTCAACAAAGACCCAAATGCTTTACAAGATAACACAATCAAATAAATAGCCAAAATGTATACATAACATACACTTCATCTCAAAACCAAAGGTCCAAGTTACAACAATCAACAACACCCACCTCTTATGTGTCTCTCTTTCGCCGGTCGCTCAACATGATTAGTAGCCTTGACAATTGCTACATCTAGCTCCTAAAACAACACATCCATTCAAAACAAACATTTATCAAGATTACAATAGCTAATTCAACAAGAAAATTATCACATAAACAAAAAGATTTAATACCTTGTAACCACTATTTACTTTAGCTAAGCTAATTGTGGTGGTATCCTTAATGGATCCCAAATATTTCCTCAAACTACTATTTGTACCTCCTCCTCCTGCCATAATCTCTGTAACAAAAATTCTTCAAACCCTCATTACAATGATCCAATATAAAATCATCTTATAAACACATAAAATCGCGGTCATTACAATTATATCATCCTTAATAAAGGAGCTACAGATCAAAAACCCTTGCTTCAGTGTCTGATAAACTCAATAAGAAAGGCATCATTTTTTATTACATACCCAGAAAAATTCAATAACTCCTCCACATAATTCAATGAATTGTTTAATACTTTAACATTCAACAGCTAATTTTAAACTAACATTTAACATGAACAGCTACTAAATCACACAACAAATTCCACATAAGATATGATCTTGCAACATTTATTATATTAAAATAAAAAACAGATAAACTTCTGCAAAATTAAGCTGGAATTTACTAAAGATAGCACTAACATTTAAACTATACAGTATTAATTATACAAGTAAGGATCCAAAACCCAAATACCCAGGATTCAAAATTGAAAATTTGCATCAAATTAAGCTCAATTTGTGAAAATTCAAAATCAAAATAGAAGTTGAAACTGTTGAGTAAAACAAAGAACAGAGATTCAAAATTTTGGGAAAAACAAATATAAATTAAAAAAAAACCCAACTCACCTTAAACTCAAAGTCTGAAATTCGACAAAACCCAGAAAATTTGGGAGAAAATAAAGGAAAAAAAATATAGGAGAGAGAATTGGACGCCTGCAAACAATGAAAAGTCGACCCACCAGAAGAAGAAGAAGAATAGTAAGAGAAAAAGGAGAGAGAAAATATTTAAAATAAAATTATTAAAATTATTTTATTTATTTTTTGATTTTATTATTTATTTTAGGTTTGGGTGGCTCGTCGGTGTCCTTTGAGTCCAATGACAATAATTCTTTTTTTTTTTCCACCCCTTTATTCTTTTTTACTAGGACAAGAAAAAACAATGTTTGAATAAATGTTTGAATAAATATTAGTGTAATAGTGAGTGGTCAAAGAAAATTCTAAAAAAAAAAAAAAAAACTAATGGATTCTTTTTTTTTTTATGTTTAGGATCGATGAGTGACCGAGTAAAAGATAAGATTATACGAAGTATTTCCTTTTGTAATAGGTAATACAGTTTTTATGCGATAAACAGAACGACTTAGTTTTAACACACAGAATAGGAAAGAGTTAGGTATTACCGGTATATGTAAAAATAATTTTGATTGATTTGTCCATCTATGTTTTCTATCTCTACTTAAAATAGTGTGTTATGAGGGTAAATTGCAATTAAAAGAAATGGATTGGTTTAGTGGTTAGGAGTGAAAGCATTTGTTTATGTTATGATAGATTACATTTTTAAATTTTTTTTGTAATTTGCATTGTCCTTCTTCGGCTTCTTGTGAATTATTCAGATTTTATTTTTTTATTTTTTTTATTTTTTTTATTTTTTTGCCATGTTAGTATCTAGCTACATTTGATTGTTCAAAAAAAAAAAAAAAAAAAAAAATCTAGCTACATTTGATTAATTCAAGCAAAGATTTTTATTTTCTCATATAAAAGTAACTATAACATAATTACTCTTTTTGTTTTGCATTTAACAAGTTGACTAGCTCGCTACCACACTTGTCAATACACAACTTTGATCATTAATCCATATTAGTAACATGTTTTCAATAATTTATAGGAAGTACATTAGACTATGGTGTCACATTGGACCAGTAGTCCAGTAGTAGTTGGTGAATCAGAAAGGAAGTTTGAGTCTAAACTACTAATTTTAGAATTTGGTGAAGAAAGTGATGAACAGACCCTTTTTAAAGACATCAAATAATAGATTGTACATCTTGGAACAAATATTTTGGAACAAATTTAGGGCCTGTTCATATTTACTGAACTGAGCTGAACTGATCTGAACTGAACTGATTGGAGCTGAACTGAACTGAACTGATTGCAACTGAATTGAACTGAACTGAACTGAATTGAGCTGAAATGAATATTTATGTGAGAGGGAAATTAAGAGCTGAACTGAACTGAACTGATTGGAGCTGAACTGAACTGAAATTAAGTAAATGTGAACAGGCCCTTACTGTACACCAAGATATACCTCCTTTATTTTCTTTTGTTATAATACTTTAATTAATAACAAATGCATAACTTTAACCATTAATATATATAACTATAATGTGCTTGTCGCATAAGAACGCAAGTGATTTTGCATTGTTTCTTCTTTCTCCTAACCTCCAACAGTAACACAAAAAAAATTGCTAAACCAGGTCACATTCAGAGTGTAACCACAAATTGCATACATACATTTGCTGGACAGCTTCCTTACAGCTATGATATCCTTATACAACACGTGATATCCTACCAAATTAGCATTTTCAAAGTTGTTATTCCATTTTAGCATTCATAATTTTCATGCATACTTCCCTAATTTAACAATATCTTTTCCATGAAATAATAGAGCACTAGAATGACCCATTTACCACATTGTTTAATACGGAGTATGTATAACATATTATAATACAATTTTAATATTTTATAATACTTTGAAAGACAGCTAATCGGTCATGCAACTTTATTGTTTTTTATTACGCGATCTTTAAAGGATAGAGGGAATACTATTGAGAATTGTATTTAACGTCGTACTTTTGCAAATCCTCACTCCTCCATGTTTATATACATATAAAGAGAGTAATTAGGAGTAATTAATACAAAATGAGAGGGAATAATAATCCAGATTAATGCCCTGGCTAAGTG
Organism: Chenopodium album; assembly: GCF_948465745.1. Lineage (NCBI taxonomy): Eukaryota > Viridiplantae > Streptophyta > Magnoliopsida > Caryophyllales > Amaranthaceae > Chenopodium > Chenopodium album. The sequence continues at coordinate 4,787,141 of NC_137857.1, forward strand.
AGTAGTGACAATGCTGTGGATGGTGTAATTATGCAAATGAGATTGGCAGTGAGTGTTGTGTTTGTGTTGGTGCGCTCTGCAATATGAGTCTTTTAGCCATATTGGCAATGGGCTCCACCAATTTGTCGGCTGTTGGGCCCCACTTCCACAAGGTTCCTTTCTGGGCTCCACTCGCCTATTGCTTAAATTGTCAGCTATTATATATTCTTGTTAACATGCACATAAATTAGTTTAGTCCATTAAGCAAGACAGAGGAAGTACTTACCTAGTACGGAGTATTATAGAGTATATGACTTCTTCCGTCTCATAATATAGGTTTAGTACTCCGTACTGTATATCATATTCCGTAATAGACAGAATGAGTACTGATAAGAGATTACGGAGTAAGAGGCAAAAGCTTTTAAGACGGTAATTTAATAGTTATTGTGAGATTAAGAATAATTGAACGTCTTAGAAATACTAGGGCCAAGCTATATATGAGCAAAATATAAGGTACTCCATAGTCCATAGAATACAAGAATAATGAAAAGTTAGAAATACTTTATTCGTGCTGTTACATTTCAAACCCATCCATTTAAGGAATATTATTACAGAGAATGTGATTATTATTCATTTTCTATAATGATTCTCGACAGTGTGGTTGTACATAAACTTAGCTACGGAAGTTATACTATCAAATTAGAAAGTAAATTAGAAATTATTCTAACAGATAATGTGTACACAAAACTAGCAAAAAAAAAAAAACACTGCCATGAAAATATATGCTACTAATATGTAACGGAGAAAGTATTATCAAAAAATAAACTAGTAATCCGAACATGATAACAGTTGTTTTTAATGATCATAGAAAAATATGGTCAAAGACTCAAAGTTAATACTCGTATAGAATATGCAACACACAAGTCAAAATTTTAACAACTAAAATAACGGAGGCAGATTAGAAAAGCTGTAATGTATTTATTTTGGGTAGATAGAATACAAAAGATGCACATATGTAAGCAATTTCAATATCAGAAGCTCATTTTCAAGTCATAAAATGAGTACGCCTGTAATCCTGTACGTGAGCCTTTGAATTTGACTGGCCAACTATTCAGTGAATAATCCAACTTTGATTCATGTTTGATGGAATTAAACCACCAAACTTAGGTAAATAGTTTCACCAAACCATCAATCTGTCTTTTCCCAGAATAGATAAAATACTAATTCTGTGGAATAGTCTGTCTCAACCTTGAACAATCTTAATGATAGTGCGAATTTACCAAAACTCAGGAAACAGAGATCAAGGAAGAAAATGCAATACATAATCCATGAGATGTACAAGTACAAATGCTACTGTATGCTTTTTTTATCTCTGTAAATAAAACTAGGGAATTGATTGACTTTAAAAGGCCCTTTTAGAAGAAAAAATGGTAAGACACGGGTCAATAATTCAAGTTCCATAAGGGGTTTATAAGGGTTTTCATAAAATCCCAAAAGAAAAACATTGTTACCACGAATGGCAAAAGAGCTAGTTCAAGAAAAAGAAAACAGGAGGTAAGCGGCCCCTTATGAGCACATCAAGTAGAGGAAGGCGGCAATGACTCACCGACCACCCTTCTTCTTTCCAGAATCTATTTTGTGAGGCTTTCTTTTCCGTGTGAAAGCAAACTCTCCGAATTTGTGACCAACTTTAGATTCAGTGATCTTGCAGCGAACAAAAGACTTTCCATTGTAAATTCGAACGACACTACCAACAAATTCTGGCAGGATAGAAGATCTCCTTGACCAAATTTTTTTGTTTGCAAGTTGCTCTTTGTTCTCTTTCAGTCTCAACAAGAATGCATCAACAAAAGAACCTTTCCACACTGATCGACGAGACATGGTCCTGGGAATGTCACTGATAACAATGAATAAAAATGTAAATAATCTTGTGGATTGTACAATCTCAATTACAGCCATGAAGAAACAATAATAGGTAATCAATCATACACCACATAGATCACACAGCTAAAACCCAATTATGATTGCCATGGAGATGTATAATGCATGAAAGAAAACTGGTCCTCAAAACCAAGTCAGTGTCTCCCTCCCCCAATCCACATGTTGACATGTAACAGAAGAAGATCGAGCTTCATAAATCCGGTAAATCCCCAACATTAAGCACCATGGCATTCGTCCTAAAATTTTGATAGAGGACAACTACAAGGGCCTGAGACATCACCTATTGACATATATGGGGACTTTCTAACAAGAAACACATATAATTGGTGTATACTCTCAAAAATTATTGGGAAAATCAGAGGCAAGAGCAAGGAAAGAGGAAATTGTTGGAGCACACTTGTCACCAACATCTTAAAACAGAAAGGTTCACTTGCGGTGGAAGGACAACATACTTAAAATGCAGATTCCCTTGTTTGTTACCACCAAGTTCAGTAGAGCCACAGAAAATGAGAAATGAATCTTATCTTGTTTTTGCTTGTTTATTTGCTATCCATCATATAATTCACAGTAATTGCTTCTCTAATAAGCTCTGATCAAACTCACAAAAGAAAAAAAAAATCTCTTTCCAAGGTATATAATTAATGGGAGTAGAAGGTAGGAAATGGGAAGTGTAATCCTAAATCTGCAATTTAAGTGTTCAATATTTGGGATGATATTCAAGTATTGATAGGATCTGCAATTGTCATTTGGGAGAATGAAAAAAGAAGAAGTTATAATCCTTAAGAAGTTCGAATAGAAGCCCCATTCAATTACGCCATGGAAATTGTAAACTGAATTCAATACCTAATCCACACTCCCAACACTAGCTCTCAATATCTAAATGCTTTGTACTTACGTTCATAGATGAATTTGGACAAGATGAATGACATTTTTACTACACAAGCCTTCTCCAGTTGTCAATGGAGGTGTTAATCGTGAGGTATTGAGTAACATTGTATATCTAATGGATTTAGTGCAATTGAAAGCGCCCTCAACCAAATGACACTTCTACGTGTTGGCTACATGCCTACATGGGCAGCCAACAAAGAAATGGGAAGGTACTACTTCTAACTAAGCAGTTTTGGGGCAAATTACAGGAAATGTGACCTGAATTCCATGTTTCATACAGACTAGCTATTCAAACAAGGATCGACGTGACTCAACAACAAGCCATCCTTGGATCGGAAAACAAGTTAGTGTACAGCAATTTCTCACTAACCTAGCTCTTCTAAGTTCATCAAAACTAAAACCCTGCAAATCTAGCTAATTTATCACCAAATTATAGCATATAAGGTATAACAATCATACAATTCAATATGTATAACCTAATTAAGTACCAATTCAAAATCACAGCAAATATATTCCAAATCATAATACCGAAAAATCAAATTTGACTCAACAATCGAATTAGGCCCGAAAAATCGCAGAAAATAATCCTCGCTTTAGGATATCAACGCAAATTGCACATAAACAAAATTCTAGCAACAAAAAAGTTTGTACAATATTTCACAAATTCATTCATTATATCTAATAATTCATCTGAATAAGAACCCTACATTGACTATACTGACAATTAAATTAACGATAAACCCTAGAATGTGAAATTGATATTCGATGATTTAAAAGAGAAATTAAAAAATATCTTACCTTAGATGCTACTATAATGAAGTAGAGAAATCCCAGAAGCCGCTTCAATGGAGAATTCAGATTAAGCTTCAATGGAGGAAAGAGAGAGAGTGTGAGAAGAGTGCAGCGTAGAAGTGAAAAGCTCCGAATGAAAACAGAGGAGGAAATCAGGAAAGTTAATCTCGCACATAATGTCAACCGTCCAGATCCATCAATCAATCAATTATATACTACTCGAGACACACCGCCCCCTTTTGATACCCTTATCGGCAAATTTTAGTCCCAAAATGTTCACCATATTTGCTTTTTCGACAACCGTTAATATTAATTTTTTACCAAAATTTCTTTCAATTTGCAACAATATTTTTGCAAATTTAAATTTTCCATGTAAATTTTGTTTTTACCTTGTACTTTTATTACTTTCTCTCTTTACTTTTTTGCATACTTAATGTTGATTTACTTTTTCAATGTACTTTTACTATTCTTATTTGTGTTTATTAATTCCCGTGAAAAATGCTCATAATAGACTATCAAAAGGGGTCAAGGGGACGGATGGAGTATAAACTTAAGTATAAAATAAAATTTCTTATGGAGTACATAAATAAAATATTTGATGTATCCTTCCACAATATAGTATATACTTCATCCGTTTTCTTTTAGATGCAAAACACTCTTTAGCGCGGTAATTAAGAAAGGTGAGGTTTACATGATATAATAAACTTTAAAATAGGATAAGTAGTTGTTATGAGTGTAATTTAATGGGTCATGTGCTTTAAATAAGGGATATAGTATAGTTTTTCCTTAAAGTAACTTTCCTTTTATAGTGTGTTGCAAGTATTGTGACATTTCCTTTTTAGGGAAGTGTTGCAAGTAAAAGAAAACGGAGGAAGTATATTATATTCAAATGCATAAAAAATCTGTTTGGCAAATAAGCTCTTTTATAATCCATTATTATATTTACATATGTAATATTACTTGTACAATGTTAATTTAAAATTAATTATTAGTATACTACTAATACGATTACAGTATATCATTAATTAATACTCCCTCCGTCCCTAAATTTAAAGCCTATTTATCTTTACTATGTGAGTAATAAATACTAGAAAGAGGCTTTGTATTAAAGGACAGAGGGAGTATGGAGTAATACCATACGAGTATCGACATTTAAAATTCATTCTCATTTAAGTTTTGTTATCTCGTAAAAAAAAAAAAAAAAAAAAAAGTGTTGTTATCGAGTTGTCTTAAAAAAAAAAAAGTAATTTGTTATCGAGAGACGGATCCAGGATTTTTCGTAATTTGGACTAAAATAACTTGTTATATTAAACTTCCGTGATGGAAGATGATTTTGTGGAGGAGGAGTATGAATTTGAACTAAAGAAACTTTTTATATCACACTTTTTTCCTTTTTATTCTGAAAATTAAGTCACAATTTCAATAAAGAGACGACCACTATTTTGAAATTAAAATAGATGCGATCAACATTGGTCCGGCCCGCTAGTCCGACCCGAAAATAGGGCGGGTTTGGGCAAGCATAAAACACATTTTTAGTTAGAAAGCCCGAACCCGGCCCAAAAAACCCACAAAGGCCATTTTGGTCCGGCAACTCCGTCACTTTTTCTGGGTTTGGGTACGAAAAATTGTGTTAAGGCCCAGCCCGGCCCGATTTTTTATCCCCTCTAAATTAAAATAACTAATACGAGTCTATTAGATTGTACTAATGTCAATAGTAAACTTTAGTTAGCAATTCAACAATATATGCAATCATGCATAAAATAAATGTTTTTTTTTTTATTTCACATCAGCGTAATATACTTAAAATATAAATACAAAAGTTCGATAAACTACCCAAATAAGCTTTACTAGCTCCAATGGTACAAGCCGTACAACTATTATAAATAAAATTACTAAACATTATCCTTGCAAGAAACAATCGGCTTGAAAAACCAAGTGTTTGCCTTCGAACATGTTTCGGGAGATACCTAATGTTACCATTGTTATCTTTGCATCCCATATACCGTTGATCTTGGAGAATGGACGAAAGAGCATAGAACACACAGATGTTGGTTGTTACGAGCTCAAAAGGACTCCAATAGTCCTTAACATTAGGCAACATGGGTAGGAACAACAAACGACCCAAGCAATAGCCCTCAAGTGTGGGTACCTTTGGCCTCTTCTCTAAGAAAAATACCATTAGCATACTAAAAAGTAAAAAAAAAAAAAAAAAAAAAAAAAAAAAAAAAAAACCCCAAAAGAAACTTAAGGGAGCCCCCATGTTGGATAGCAGGGCTAAGATAAAGGTTTTTCAAAGCAATGATTTAAAATCCATTATTTAGCTGAAATAATGGTTAATAAGAGATAATCTTTAAAAACTCTCTTGATCGTAAAGATTAAAAGAGCAACAACATACAAACAACAAGCCAAGACCTCCTAAAAACCTAAACATACCGCAGAAGAGGGCAGTCCCCACAATTACCCGAACCCGAGCACCAAGACACTGTAAAAGGAGACTAACACATCCCCTAGCTCCCTTAAAACCATGTTACAACACATGATATAACACAACCAGCACCAAATAATACAATGACAAAAGCATCGAAGAACATCCAACTTATCAAACTTTCGACAGAGAACCAAAAACACAAGGAGACCACAAACCGTACTAAAACACGAAACTAACACCACCAAACTGAAAATAAACAAACTAAACACAAACGAGCTTAACATGGATGAAATTTGTAAATGAGAAATACTAAAATTCCAAACAGGAAACCCTATCTACTACCTCCGTTACATATTAGTTGCAACTTTGGAATATTTTATCTCTCACAAATATTGCCCAAAGTTGCAACTAATATGTAACGGAGGTAGTAAGTCTTTGCCTTTTACCAGACTCGAAAGAAACCATCCGTTAGATGAAGAGTTTGATCTACGACCTTCAAAATCCTACCCTTTTGACCAAGTACTACTAGGTCTATTATATCAATTCAACATGTTTTCTATGAATTTCTTCTTATTAAAATTTTGTACGAGCACTCTTCAAACATCTATCAACCTATGCAATAATAGTGACAATCTAATTAATAAACTGGGATTTCCTCTAATCGAATATTGAACAAATAATACCACTTCTGGAAGGTCAAAATATTCATAATTGAGTAAAAATGACAAAGTCTGTATTAGACAATTGAATCAAAAAAATTTGAAGACAATGTCACAATGACATTAATATGCACATAAGTTTCACTCAATATTATAATCAAGAGATTTACAAGTAACACAATATATTACTTTTACAGCTAGTTCTAGTCAAATGATCAAATAATAAGCATAAATTTTATGGTTTTTTTTTTTTTTTTTTTTTTTTTTTTTTTTTTTTTTTGAAAAAGTAACAGATAAATAATGTTACAGAAAATGGTTGAAAAAAAATATAAGTTCTCGGCATTACACAAGCAGCCTCATGATCTTTTAACTACTGCTACGGCAAAAATGGGATGATATGTGAACTCCAACGAGATTTTAAGAGTAGCATCAAGAGCTCCAACACGGTTAATCACATTTAGAGCAATGTTGTTTCGCTCTGCAACCTGCTCAATGGATCGGAGTTCAGCCATCTTATCGGGGTCATTTGCAAAACTCTTCTTCAATTCCTTTACGATCTTCTGAGCATCCTTGAAGTGATTATACGTAACTAGTGTCTACAAATAAAGTGATGTTAATTGATGTAATCTAGGTGTAGAAGTATATGCACATCACTGACTACTGAGACAAGCCATAGCAACAGTATCTAAGAATCTAGGTTATACTCACAGAAAGTCGAGCTTGGGCTGTATAATCCTTATATGAATGGTAGGAAATGTGATCTGGCAGACAAGCTTTCTGTAAATGCTCGAAGTGTTGAACAAATCTCTACAGAGTTGTACACCAGAAGTTAATCAGTATAGCTATTTCCTTTTTAAAAACCAGAAAACAACGCTCCAGAATGCATATTGATAAGCTATTTCACACGCAATTTAGTTCATTGGAGTGATTGAACTGTTGATATATGAATGACTGAAAGATAAAAAGTAAAAAATTTAACAATTGACAACATAAAAAATCACCTCATATTCAGTATTAAAAGGACCCACATGCTGGAAGAGTTTTAGTTCATTTCTCATAGCAGCAAGCATCTGCAAACCTCATTACAGTTAGCATAAACATTGCACAACAGTAAAATCTATGGCACAAGCTAAACATGCACTTATTTCCATCTTACATTTCGAATTTTCAAGCCACACTAGCTAACTTACCATTTCATGGCATTATAAAACATGCACTTATTAACATCTTACATTTCGAATTTTCAAGCCAAACTAGCTAACTTACCATTGCAAGTCCCTCAGCAAGACAAATATAACATTGAAGCAACATAACAGCTGGTGGGATGCGGTAATCCTTTGTATCCATCACCAAATCTCTTTTCTTCTTCCCTTTTCGTTTAGCTGCTAATTTAGGATACAAATGTCAACTGCAATGGAAATGTGCAAAAAAGGCCGATATTGCTTGGTTGCAAGTGATTAGTACTTTAAGTTTTAAATAATAAGACTTCATTTACATTGGATGTAATTATGAATAATATCAAAAAGGTAAAAAAAAAAAAAAAAAAAGGAAAAAGAAAGAATTCTAATGGGATAAAAATTTCTCGGGATGAAATATTGTGTAACGCATTAATTTTAAATTCCTACCCAAATCTCAACATGTGCCATTTTATTAAAGGGAATATTTTGACAACCACCAAACTGCAAAAGTCTTAAATAACATGACTAATTAGCAGGCCAACACTAGGCAATTTGATAGTAAAACATGAAGTTACAAGCTTTGAATTTTTGGAACAGGTGAATGAAGTAATCTTCTAGGCCCTAAATTTAGATCATCTTGATGAACCCTTAATTGTTACAGATTGTCAACATGACAAGAGTACATGTGTTCTCCTTTTAGTCAGGGTCTTCATCTTTATTAAACAAAGGATTGGTTTATAACAGTAATTCTTTTATAAAGCAATTCAATATATTTTTTTTGGGCACGCTTTAGCACAAAGCCTTAAGCAACCAAAGGTACATTATACCAACATACCATCGATTGATGCAAATCCTCGTTTAAGAAGTAAGCTCACCTGAGTCAGCAGCAGAAAGCTGCTTCAAATGTGTTTTCTCTGCAAGCTTAACCAGTATGACATAAAGGTACCAGTATACCATGCAATACTCATTTGAGGAGTAAAGCTCCAATTCAAAGCCCAAAGAAAGAAAACGCAAAGCAATCCAATATGTTTGCTCTTCAACCCATATAAGTATGTGCCTAGCCAATTTCATGCATACATTCTGCAAACCAACTAAAAGGATATCAATCTCTACAAGGACAAATCAACCAGAAACACCAACTCATTTGTTTATTTTTTTTATTCCACAGCTTTAAACATTGGGGATGAGACAACCTCCTTTAGGTTTCCTATGCCTCTACAATTACCAAATTAACCAAGATGTGCACAAAAATAGGTGGGTTCTATTGGTTCACAAAATCCAGATTTTGAAAAAGGTCAGTGAATTTCTTTTCTTTTCTTAATTTCCAACTTGCATCAAATTACTGGAATCAAATCAATAGATATACCTCATCAGATATGCCAGAAAATTCTCCAAACTCTTCCCTGAAAGCAATTTCCAGCTGAAAAATAAAAACTTCAGGTTTTCAAACGAAGTTCAAGATTATTTGGACAGCTCAAAGGGAAGCATGCTTTACACAATATTCCAAATACGCTGAGAAACACTCAGAAGGTTCAGAACTATAGACAAAAAGACTTAAAAACACAGTAGGCAAACAACTCACATTTCTTGGAACAAAATGTTGATGCAGCCAATTTTCGATTAGGGTAAAATAATAAAACAGAGAAATACAGATTACAAGAAAAATAGCATCACAAATGTCATTTAACAGGAATGTTGTTGAATATGAGCTCAATGTGGCGAAACTTGAACACATGCTTGCTCTTTAAGTCAACAATTTTTTTTTTTTTTTTTTTTTGCTTTTAGGGGTAGGATGGTTCAAATGTTCTTTCACAGATGCACCTTGAGATAAGCATGAAAAAAAAGGTCAATGTTGCTGCTATTCAACAACGTTCCTAAATTCATGACAAAGAATTTTTGGAAGGAAAGGACGGGGAAGGAAGATGAAGGAAGGGGAGGGGAAGGAAGGGGAGGGGTGAAGAAAACAAAATCCCTCATTTGGATAACAGAGAAAATGAAGGAAGAAAAAGGGAGGAAATTTGCTTGTTCTTGTTAATTTTACCCATGGCTAAATAAATGTGTTGTTCTTGTGATAATATGAATTGAAGTTCTCAATTTTTCAAAATCAATAATTCACATATCAAATTTCTGGAAATATAAATTTTCCAAAATCAAAAATTCTGAAAATCAAATTTTCTTCCCTGTAATTTTCAAAACGAAAGTTTCTGAAAATTGATTATGAAAATTAAAACCAAAATATCTGAAAATCGATCTTCGAAAATCAAAACAAAAATTTTCGAATGTTGGTTGAGAAAAAGAAGACCACATTTTCTGAAAATTTAAACCAAAACCTTTTTTTTTTAAGATCAATTTTTGAAGATCATAATCAATTTTCTGAAAATTTAAACCAAAATCAATTTTTGAAGATCATAATCAATTTTCTGAAACTTGATTCATGAAAATAAAAATCAGATTTCATTATCAATCGATTTTTGTAAATCAAAACCAGATATGGCAGCGAAAGATGCGGTGAAAATGGCGGCGGAAGATGACGACCGGTGGTGGAGGCGACAAACAGTAGCTGGAGAAAATAAAAACCAGTCTTCCTTCCAAATCTTCTCTAATTTGAAAAGATTTGTTTCTTATTCCATTTCTCTTCCTCCCAATTCCCTCACCTCCCATTTTTGCTATCCAAATGGAGGAAAACTCATCTCTTCCTTTCCCTCCCCTCTCCTTCCCTTCCCTTCCCTTCCCTCCATCCAAACAAGCTGTACATCCTACATTCATGCCCAAGAAATAGACATGGCTGGTGAATAAACTGACATACTTGCCCAAAATAATTGGAATTTACACATGGTTCATCAGCCAAACTTATTTCTGGGAATGACTGACATTTCTAGTAAGAATCAGGTAGACTGGACAAGGAAACCCTAAATTCTTGGTTTTTTGGATGTGATAAACCATGAAAAATAAAGTTCCAAGGAAAGGAAGCGAAATACACTTTTTGGTTCCTTTCATTCCATGGAAGTTCAAGTTCCCAACTTAAATCCACATGGAAAGTGTCACCTCTCTGGTTCAACTGCTTCACAAAGTACTAAGTTGCCATCTTTTTTGTTTTTGTTGTTTTTTTTTCTTTTCTTTTTGGGAGGGTGGGGGGGACTAAGGAAGGGAACAAGTACTTCAGTAGTGGGGTTTGTTATTCTATTAGAATAAGTGTGAAAAAAAAGGTCAATGTCGCTGCTGCTGTTAACAAGTGATTAAATAATGATTCTTCTAATTTAGATTCACAACTGAGGGATCCAATTGACAAAGTTTTGCTCTTTGTGTTTGCATGAGTGACTAATTGAACAGTTACAAAAGTAAAAACATTAACATCACAGACCTGTACATATAAGTTTTGCTCTTTGGGTCTGCATAAGTGACCAATGGAATAGTTACAAAAGTAAAAACATTAACATCACAGACCTGTACATATATTACACGCCAATCTTGTAAAACTTTCCCAAGCTTACGCCTTTGCCATGCAACATTTGTGCAAAGGATTTTGAGCAAATTGATTAAACACTGCATAAATTAAACATAGAGCTTTGGTTATACAAAAAAAGTGATCAAGGAAATGATATGGTCTAAACTCTAAAGCTTATATATATCCAAAAAAAAAAAAAGTGAAATTTCCACATGGCAGCAGAATGTTTGAATTTTTTTTTTTTTTTTTAAGATAAAAACCTTTTATTCAAAATGAGAACCTAATGAGATCAGTGTGGTGAATACAGACCTGTCCTAATTGTACAACAGCTTCATTCTTTTGGATATTAAGGTCCTTCATAGATTCAGGTAAAGCTGAAGCTTTACACATGACAAAAAAGACAGGATCTCGCCCATATAATTTCCCGCCTTGAATCAAGAGAACCTGCAAACATGTCGTATAAGATATCAGAATAAGATAAATATGTTCACAGGATCATCTGGTCTCACGCCCTTCACCCCAACAGAATACATAGATTCTCATAAATTTCCAGAATTCTCAGTAAAGAAGAAACAACCAAGTATAATTTTTTTTATCAGATAGATTCTTTTAAGCGCTCACTTCCAAACACTCAGAATGTTTGCTGATAACACTTTTTTTTTCTTTTTTTTTTTTTTTTTTTTTTTTTTTTGGCTGTGCACATTCATGAGTTTGGATTTGTTTGTACGCATGCATGAGTTTGGTTATTTTGATATGTAAAATTTTATACAAAAAAGGGTTAGCCAATTCCTAAACAAATACAGATTATTTATGTGCAGTCCATACTGATCATCTGGATGTGATATGTTGCTGAATGGCAGTAGAGAATGGAGATGGAGACTTTCTGGAAACATCAGGAAAAAAAGAAAAAAGGAAACAATGAAGATTATGACAAGCTATGGATTATTCACTTTACAACTTGTTTGGATTAGTTTTTCGAAAAAAAACTCTCCTAATCTAGAAACAACCAGTGAGCCACTTGGTCCAAAGTTTACAAGAAAGAAGCTTACAATCAAACAAAACAATGGCCTTCCTTATGAGTATAATAAGAGATCAAGAAGTTTTATGTAAGGAATGTATACTATCCACTATTTGAAGAGCAGGTTATTTTAGAAGTAACTCGGTAAGTGGTTAATAGTAAACTTTTTAGTATTCCAAGTAATAATTCTAAAATTCCTCTATAACACCACTGAAACACAAGAGCCTCACATGCCACTCTCTTATAACTTTTCCTGCTTATTTTCCCACTCATAAATATAACGGTTACAGCAATATCTTTGAAATCTTTTACGGAGTAATTCCTATTATGCCTTTGACAATATTTATTCATAAATTGATTTATATCTTCAACAATAACTTTGAAATCTTATTATATCAGTAACAGTAAGTTATGATTTTTGACAAAAGTATTTGACCAAGTCAATTTATTTACATCTATCAAACTATCTACGTAATATAATTATAGAATTATACTAAAACACAAGATGGGTTTTCCACCCATTTTCTTATACCTTAACAAAGAATTTCCAGTTATATCTTGCACGTCTTTTAATTTGTATAATGTCTTTGACATTTTTTATTTAATAATTAAGAGTTGTATTTATCTTGAACAATATATATGGCTTTTTTTTTTTTTTGGTATGTTACGATTATGTCTAGCAAAAAACATTTGTTCATGTCAAAATATATTTACTTGTACAATAATATAAGTTAATCAATAATAATCTTATTAGGACCAACAATACGCTATCTAATTACTAAATACTCAACAAAATTATTAAATGAAGATTTTTAAGCAATGCCATTGCAAGAACTGTTACTTTGCCACATATTTAATCATATTAAATCCTTAATTAATTAATATTCTAACTAATTTTTGTTCCTAATTTTTTTTTTCTTTTAATTAGTGCTTCTCTTCATATGTGATTCTACCCTTCTTAATCCTTATATGGAGTAAATATTGTGAATAAAATATATACACATATATATAGTTTTCCTAACTAACAAATTAGAGAAAATAAACCGGCTAAAATATCTTTTTTTCCTTTACTTATGATTTTGTTCTCTCTATTTCAGATCAATCAAACTATTTTCTCTAACTTCCGTTTCTAAAATTTTCATGTACCATTCATTTCTTAATCTGCCAAACCTACTTTTGTATCCAAAGTGTACTTGTCATGGTGATGGAGTGGGTTTAGGCATGGGTTTGAGGTTATACTTATTAATAATGGGATCATATTAGTCAAGCAACTTACTAAGTTGTACATTTAAATATCATTTTTAGAGTACAACATGTGAGACGTTGCCACTTCGCATAATATTCTTTTGAATCTGTCATTGGAACAAGGTATGTTTCATATATACTTTTGAGGGTTTGTATGTTATTGTATCATATTAATGATTAATTTTTTAACATAAAAGAAACCACTTATACTCATCAAAATAAATCTCTAGATTTAGAATAGAATTGATATTGAGATTATTAAACAGTAGGCAAATAAAACTCCCAAAACATAGGAAACAAGCTTTTAGGTGTTTTGAATACTTATAAATACCACCTGTGTTTTTTAGGTCTTTTTTTTTCTACTCACTTCAATTATATTTTTTTTAGCAAAACTCTCCTTAATGTCCTATCCCTTGTAACCACAGTATATAAGCCAAAATTTCCAAGCACTCAAGTGTTAATAACAGGGTTGCAAGAGGCACACTAGAAATACCCATTGAAAGATAACATAGATGAAAGCAACAATCTTCCAATTCCTGGAAGAGTAATTAATTTTTATTATTAAACTCCAAATAGATGCCTAACTATACTACTAGAATACTGACCCCTCCATCTTGCTTGACCTACATTATTAATACAAGGTAAGAAACACACACAATGTATATGTGTGCAATATAAGAAACTTGGTTTCAATATATATAATCTTCTAGACTCTTCTATGTATGTACATTTGCATGTCAAGTTTCTAGAATGTTCTAGGTCTCTCCTTAGCAATTTAGGTAGGAAGGACGTAGAAACCTCCTTGTATGTATGTTCCTTTGGAGGTGGGAACAATCCAGAGAGTAGTAGATTATTGTACTCTAGAACCCTCCATTTGAGGAGGTTAGGAACGTTCTAGATGTAACTTGTAAGTAGGGAGGAGCACTATAAATAGGCTCCAAGGCTTCATTTAATTAAGCTATATTCTCCTCTTTATTCTTATAAAAAACAATTTATATTAGTTGTTGTAAATTTAGAAACTATGGAAAAATTAGTTGTGGAGTAGTTTTTATTAGGATAGGATGGTAGGGTGTTTTTTTTTTTATCAGTTTTTTTTTTTTTTTTTTTTTTTTTTGGAAAAAGATTAATATTTAATTTTTAATTTTAGTTCTGAGGTAATTTTTAAAATTAAGAAGGGTATTTTGGGGATAGTGAAATTTATTACCAAAGATGCCCTTCCTCTTTGTATATTACTATAGATATGTATTATTGAGACTAACTAGCTTTTGTAACCATTTACATTGCTATTGTTAGACACATTTCAGTGCTCTAATTATGGTATAATCTGTAATAGCATTGATGTCGTGCCCAGTTATGGATTGGAGCATAAGCCTTAACTCAAACCACCGCAATCTGACTATAAGTAGTAGTTTCAATGTAAAGGGTTAGTTTAGGTATTAAATTCCAACTTTTTTTAAGGGTTATAAATCACAAAGTGACCTATTAGAGAAGAAGAATAAAAATAAAAAATAAAAATAAAAAAAAAAAGAAAAGAAAGCTACTATTCAAAGTGATGCTCAAAGTGATACTAATATAGGGACAGATTTATATGATGATCACATTAATCTATCTATACAATAGAGCCGATAAATTACATCGAATACAGAAATAGGGACACTAAAAGCTGTGATGAACTCGGGTCAACCGATAAAAGTCTACACTAGAAGAGTCAAGCAAGGTCAGCAACAATGAAGCAGCAAACAAGGAGCATGGCAATTCCAATAAGCTAAAGGACAAGTTTAATTAAGAAGAGAAGAAGGAATGGAAGCAAGCAACTTTTAGTATGTTCTATTTTGGTTTTTCTATTTTAAGCTTAGTATTCACATGTAATCTCTAAGGTCAACATGACCATTAGTATAAATAATTTAGTAGGAGCAATTTAGAAGGCATTCAGAAATTTGTGAGGAAACTTGGAGACTAGCAGCCTCAAGTTGCTTGGAGAGTAGTAACCTCAAGTTACTTGTATCCTTCTTTTGTTATTATTGAATGAAATCTGCCCTTCTCTCTTAATTGAAGCAATTACAGCCTTAGTCTATTACAAATTGGTATCAGAGCAGGCGGTTTTGCGGCTGCCGGTGACCGGAAACCACCACTCCGACACCTCCATAAAAAATAAAAAAAATAAAAAAAAATGGCAGGACCAAACTTAAGTTAGCGTGCTGACGCCATGGATGGAAAACTCGAAGAGGTAGAATCTCGGCTTAAATCAATCGAGGAGAAACTCACGAGCCAAGAAACTTCGATTGGGCGGGTGGTTGCAGAGTCGGTGAGTAAAGCCATGACGGAAGCTCAGAAGGCTATCGCCGAAAACGTTACAGCCCTGTTTGAAGCGAAGAGGATACGTGGGACGGATCGACCGCCATCGGAACACCGCGGAGGAGCAGATGAATATAATGGCGCGGGAGAATGAGAAGATTAGGGCGGAGCTTAGGGCGACGGCTGCTGCTGCAGCCCCAACACCCCGACCACCGCCGATTTTTACGGTGGACAGCGAAAACAGTCAAATCCACGACGACAATGAGGTCCGAACCCCCGTTGCGGGGGAGTTTGGAATGCCGGAGTGGAGAAATCGAGACCCGCGCGGTTGGAATGACGACGGAGGAGGAGGAGATGGGCGTTGGAGACCCAAGAGGTTGGATATGCCGGTGTTCGAAGGAAAGGACCCCGATAACTGGGTCATGAGGGCTAAAATGTACTTTGACTTCCACCAACTTTCCGATCAAGACCGGGTCACCGCCGCGGTGGTGGCCATGGACGGCCCAGCCCTACAGTGGTACCACTGGGAGAACCGTCGACGACCTTTCGCTCATTGGACGGACCTCCGTTGCCGGCTCTTGAAGGAGTTCCGACCGGCCAACGCCGGCACCCTCCAGGAACAGTGGTTGGCCGTGACTCAAACCTCTACAGTGGCGGAGTACAGAATGAAGTTCATAGAGATGGCTTTTCCTCTTGAGGAAATTCCAGAAGAGATTATGAGGGGGCAGTTCATAAATGGTCTAAAAGAGGATATAAAGGCTGAGTTGAGGTTGTTGGATCCGGCCACATTGGATCGGGCTATGGATTTGGCTGGTAAAATTGAAGAAAGAAACAGAGTGAGCAAAGGGAAGGCTAGTGTTGGGCCTTGGCGTGCTGGGCCGAGTGGGGTGAGTTGCGCCCAGTCGGGTTCTGGTGGAAGAATGGGAGGGGGGCTCATACAATCATATGGGCTGCCAAACGTAGGCCCAAGTCGCACATGGCCACGGGCCCCGGAATCTCATGGATCCGTTAGTGTCGGACGACCCAATTCGGGTCAATCTACACAACGATCCGGTAACAAGTCGAGGAGGTTGACGGAGAGCGAGTTGCAAGACAAGAGGGCAAGGGAACTTTGCTTCCGATGTGATGAAAAATGGGGGATTGGGCATCGGTGTAGGAGGAAGGAATTGAGTGTTTTGCTTACCGGAGAGGGTGGAGATGATGACGAGTTGGAAGCGGAGGAATGTGAAGAGGAGTTAGAGGAACCCAAGGAGGAAGTAGGGGTAACCTTATGTTCGGTGGTCGGAATTTCAAACCCGAAAACCATGAAGTTGAAAGGAGTAATCCAAGGAAGAGAGGTGGTGGTCATGATCGACCCCGGGGCCACCCACAATTTTATTTCACTAACACTAGTGGAAGAGGCTAAGTTACCGTTAACGAAAGGGGGCGAGTTTGGGGTGTCACTTGGGAATGGTGACACCGTGAAAGGAAGAGGGGTTTGCCAAGGTGTTCGAGTTAGGCTAACCGGGGGGATAACCGTGGTGGAAGACTTCCTACCACTTGGGTTAGGAAATGCCGATGTGATACTTGGAGTGCAATGGCTAGAAAAACTCGGGACCGTCACCACGAATTGGAAAACCCGGGAAATGAGGTTCACGGTGGCCGGAACACCGGTGAGGCTCGTCGGAGATGCCTCCTTGGAAACGACCAAGGTCTCCCTTAAGGCTATGTTTCGGATCTTGAGTAAGGAAAGGAGTGGGCTTTGGGTGGAAGTGAATCAAGTGGAGCAAGGGGAAATTGGGCCAGCTGCTGAAAATGGGCCCAAAAACAAGGCTAATCCACCAGAATTTTTAAAGTCCATTTTGGAGCATTTTGCCAAGGTTTTTAATATGCCTACGGGGCTACCTCCAATTCGAGGCCATGAACATTCAATCACTTTGAAGGAGGGCAGCAACCCCGTGAGCGTGAGGCCGTATCGGTATCCACAAATACAAAAAGATGAAATTGAGAAGATGATCCGGGAGATGTTGGAACCCGGAATTATCAAGCCCTCTACTAGTCCGTTTTCAAGCCCGGTTTTGCTAGTAAGGAAGAAGGACGGATCATGGAGGTTTTGCATCGATTACCGTGCCCTCAACAAGGAAACGGTCCCGGATAAATACCCGATACCGGTAATCGATGAGCTTTTGGATGAATTACATGGAGCGGTCATTTTTTCCAAGTTGGACTTGAAGTCCGGCTATCATCAAATTTGGGTCAAGGCCGATGATACTCATATGACGGCTTTTCGGACTCACGAGGGTCACTACGAGTTCCTAGTGATGCCGTTTGGGCTCACTAATGCCCCGGCCACATTTCAATCTTTGATGAACAATATATTTCGGCCCTTCTTGAGGAAGTTTGTGCTAGTGTTTTTTGACGACATTCTCGTGTATAGCAAGAGTCAAGAGGAGCATCAACAACATTTGCAATTAGTTCTCACGAAATTGGCAGAACATGACTTGTATGCTAATTACAAGAAATGTGAATTTGGGAAGCATGAGGTGGCTTATTTGGGCCATGTGATCTCAAAACAAGGAGTGGCCATGGATCAAGAAAAGATAAGGGCCATAATCAGGTGGCCAGCCCAAGAAACTTAAGAGAGTTGAGGGGCTTTTTGGGTTTGACGGGCTACTACCGCAAATTCGTGGCAAGGTATGCTCAAGTGGCCGGGCCTCTTACATCACAACTCAAGAAGGATGCGTTTGGGTGGACCGAGGAGGCGGCCCCAGCTTTCGAAAAATTGAAGGTGGCCATGACCACCGCCCCGGTGTTAGCTATGCCGGATTTCGGCAAGGAATTCGTGGTGGAAACCGATGCTTCCGGTTATGGGCTTGGAGCCGTTTTAATGCAAGAAAACCGGCCCATTGCATTCTTTAGTAAGCTTTTAGGAGTAAGAGCACGGGCAAAGTCTATTTACGAGAAGGAACTTATGGCTATTTGCTTAGCCGTGGTCAAATGGCGACACTACTTGTTGGGGCGGCACTTTGTGATTCGGACCGACCAACAAAGTTTGAGGTATATTACTCAACAAAGGGAGGTGGGTAATGAATATCACAAATGGATGAGGAAGCTAGTCGGATTTGAGTTCGAGGTTCGTTATAGGCCGGGGGCCTCCAATCCAGTAGCCGACGCCTTGTCTCGGAAAGGGTGTGAGTTAGGAGCCTTGGTTTACACTCAAGGAGTCAACTGGGAGAAGCTACAACACGAAATTGACAATGATCAGTGGATTAAGGAACTCAAGGAGAGCTTTGGGCCAGACAAACAAAAGCCTAAAGGCTTTACTTATGAAGAGGGCAGAATCTTTTACAAGGGGAGAATAGTTATCCCAAAAACCTCCAGTATCATCCCAAGACTTCTTCGAGAATATCACGACGCTCCCACCGGAGGTCACGACGGAGAAGTGAAGACATATCTCGGGGTGGCGGCGGAATGGTATTGGCCGGGGCTTCGCAAGGTCGTGGGAGAGTATGTTCGGGGTTGTGATGTTTGTCAACGCAACAAGGCGTCGCAGCGGCAACCGGCGGGACTGCTGCAACCGTTGCCGGTGCCGACGGCGGAATGGGAAGAGATTTCCATGGATTTTATCGAAGGTTTACCCTTATCCAAGGGGGTGAACACGATTTTGGTGGTTGTAGACCGCCTATCAAAGTACGGGCATTTTATTGGGTTAAAACACCCTTTCGACGCTGCGAAGGTTGCCGGAATTTTTGTCAAGGAGGTGGTGCGGCTACATGGGTTTCCCTCCGCCATTGTTTCAGATCGGGATCGCATTTTCATGAGTATTTTCTGGCGAGAATTGTTCCGTCTACAAGGAACACAATTACAGAGGAGTACTGCATATCATCCCCAATCCGACGGCCAATCGGAGATTGTGAACAAGGCGGTGGAGGTGTATTTGCGCTGCTTCGCCTCCACCCAACCTAAAACCTGGGCTCAGTGGTTGCCGTGGGCGGAGTACGCCTATAACACTTCACCACACAGCGCCACTAAGACCACCCCATTCAAGGTGGTCTATGGTCGGGAACCGCCTAAGCTGTGGCGCGTGCAACCAGGTCAGACAATGGTGGGTTCATTAGAGGAGCAATTGCGCGAAAGGGATTTCATGCTCGATGAATTGAGGCTGAATTTATTGCGTGACCAACAATTAATGAAAGAAAATGCTGACAAACACCGGAGGGATGAACAATACGACATCGGAGATATGGTTTTTCTCAAGCTCCAGCCTTACCGTCAGAAATCTTTGGCGAAGAGACCCTTTGAGAAATTAGCGGCTCGGTTTTATGGACCCTTCAGGGTGATACAGCGCATCGGGAAAGTGGCATACAAGCTCGAACTCCCTGCCTCCTCCTGCAAGATTCACCCGACATTCCATGTCTCACAACTCAAGAGGGCAATCGGGGATCGTCCTGCCAACCCAACTATCCCACATCAGCTCACTAGTGATCTTGAGATGATAGCGGAACCCGAGGCTGTGTTAGATGTCCGCAAGAAGAGTCAAGGGGATGTCTTAGTTCGAGAAGTCTTGGTCAAGTGGTCTAATCTGCCGGAATTTGAAGCGACTTGGGAGGATTGGGATGCCTTGAATGATCGTTTCCCACACTTCCACCTTGAGGACAAGGTGAAACTCGTGGGGGGGAGTAATGTGATGAACTCGGGTCAACCGATAAAAGTCTACACTAGAAGAGTCAAGCAAGGTCAGCAACAATGAAGCAGCAAACAAGGAGCAGGGCAATTCCAATGAGCTAAAGGACAAGTTTAATTAAGAAGAGAAGAAGGAATGGAAGCAAGCAACTTTTAGTATGTTCTATTTTGGTTTTTCTATTTTAAGCTTAGTATTCACATGTAATCTCTAAGGTCAACATGACCATTAGTATAAGTAATTTAGTAGGAGCAATTTAGAAGGCATTCAGAAATTTGTGAGGAAACTTGGAGACTAGCAGCCTCAAGTTGCTCGGAGAGTAGTAACCTCAAGTTACTTGTATCCTTCTTTTGTTATTATTGAATGAAATCTGCCCTTCTCTCTTAATTGAAGCCATTACAGCCTTAGTCTATAATAAAAGCCTCAGTAGTAAGAACACAAATTAATGCCCATACAAAAGTTCCACCCGATAAGTAAGTTAGAAACAATGACTTGATCACCAAAATTATGACAGTGGCTAAACAGGAAATCAAATATCTAACCATTATTCATGTCTCGATCCTTCCTAGCCTGAAATTTGGGTGGTCAAATCAAGTTTGATCTAGGTTATGAAAGGACAGGTAGAGGTGTCCAGTGTAATGTAGTGATGTTTACAGCTTACTAACTCATGCAAATAACAGTAGAATTGAAGAGAAAGATTGATTCTTTGAATAATGTAGATAATCTGATTTTTGTAAGTTGCAAGAAATAATAAAGATGGAAGCTTTAGGAATGATTGATAATGGTGGAAGGGTTACAAACGATAATTTAATAGCTTAAGGCTATCAATCTTCGAAAGTGAGTTTAGCTCACAACTTTCCAAAATGGCTTTAGGCCATAACTCTCCAAAGGATTCACATAACCTCTCCCTCTTATTTATACTAGGGTTAAAGACAATTAACCTATGATACTAAAATTTTCAAAGTGCCCCTCCTAAAACTAGTCTATTACATCCTAGCAGGGGCTATTTCCAATCTAAAACTACGTATATTTTGCTTTGCTAATAACAAATTTTAGTTGATAACACACATTTCCCTATCACATAAATCAGCATTTTGCAAGAAGGTAGGAAATATAGTAGAGGTTGACGATAGCCATCATACGGTAATTATCGGATAGTAAATTTGTGGGTTTGACAGTGCCTAAAGAGATTATCAGGTTGGTGATGGCAATCAACAGAACTGGAATCCAAAAAACAAGCTGCTTTCCCAAATTACTAAGATACAGGGACAAATATATAGAAGTTTTAATCGCATAGTTACCGATCAACTATTAGGTCGGATTAACTAAGATTCTACAGATTCATTGCTGCCAACAACGAAAGCATTCATGGCATGAAGGGTGCCCGCGTACTTATGACACAACTAAACATGTAAAATTTATCCATCCCACATACTGTTGCCTCAAAACTACATGTTCAATTTCATAGAAAAGCAATGTTATCAAAGAATTATATGGCCAACATGATTCATGTCAGTGGATCAAACAGATTGAAATCCAATGATCAAAAAGGTAATGGTTAGATGAGATAGCAAACACAATTACAATTCCTTTAATTAATAATTTATGATTCAAGAGTTTTATTTTAGAGTTAGGATTTGCAAAATCCATCATTATATAATTTCAGGTTCATATACAGTCCACTGATGTTTCATTTGACTTTGCATATTGATGAAATCTTCTCAAATGACGAACCAGTATAGCTATTTATTGCGTTGAGAAAAACTCCCTAAGAGAATCCAATAATTTAAGGCAGATAACAGGTCTCACAGACTCGACAAAACGTTGATATTGATATAGTTGAACCTAAAAAGTAGCAAAGAGAATGTAGAGCTAGCAGTTGGAAACATCATTGTTAGAAAAATGACAATAAACAAACAAGTTTGAAAAAAATTAAAAGATAAATATTACAGTGCACAGAGGGTGAACATTGAGAACTCACATGGAGGTGAGCTCTGGCAACAAGATCTGGTTGCAGTTTTTGGAACTCAACAATAAACTGCAATACATTTTCTAGCAATGGATCCAATGAGAACGAACATATAACATCCAAATCATGGAGAAGCTTTTTAAAATATTCCAAAGCCTGGGTAGAGAAACAAATTGGTAGGCTATAAGCATCAGAAAGAGAAGAAGAGTAATATTGAGTACGGAGTAGGACATTTTCAGTATTCCTCACCATATCCCAGCTTGAAGTTTTGATTGCACGAGGAGGAGCAGGAGCTGATGATCTAATGTTTAAATTAGCATCAAAGCCAACAGGATGACGGCCAGAAGCAGTGGTTTCTACTGGAACTGTATCTTTTCTTGTCAAGCATCCTATAGACCTCAGAAACTCAGCTGATTTTTGCATTTGTTCCAGCTCTAATAAGCAAGATGAAATATGTTTTCTTGCCAACTCAAAGCCTCTGCCTTGGGGTTTCTTCATGCACATAAGAAGGTGGTAGTAGTGCTGCAACACAAAAAGAAAAACTAAGTCTCTTTACACTATAGGTCTGATTAATTAATGCAGCCATCATATTGAACAAAATTTAGAGGCCAAATCTTACTAAAGGCCAAAGAACTCTTAACCAAAAGCTTTATTTCCTTGAAAAATGCAATATAGTGACTGTGCTAGTGAATTCTTATTGGGTACTACACACTCAAAGCAAATTGTATACATGCATTAGCACACCTCAACAGATTACTAGAGCACGGATTCCAAAGAATATTGCAGAACTTGATATGTCCTCCCTAAATAACTAGACATGAAATAGAGTGGTCATCAATAGGAACGATTGTCCTCTCAATATATGCATCGGAGGCATTTAACGTAAAACATCCAGAGTCATGGTGTTCTACTGTATACAAAATCTCACAATAACAGAAGCACAATCTAACTACTCACGCAATGCATCCTGATGATCTGATGTAAGATTGACAATTAGGGCCTTTAGGGGAACCAATAAACGTAGCAAGAGTATATAGGTTAAGACCTTACGAAATCGTAAACGGCACAACAGAGCTCGACAAAAACCCTCCTCTAGATCTGGATTGGTTTGCAATGGTTCTTGATCTGCATTCCAAGAACCTGAGCATGTCAGCAGTAAACTAAACTACTCATAACGACATTTAACAATTGACATAGACTGCAGTAAGAGCAGCAAGCAACATGCATAGCTTTTGCCTGAAGACGTTTACAAAGAATAAGCAAGTGAGCCTTTCATCATCCATACTACCAAATTTAACTTATCACTTCAGATCAAATGAAAAAAGTAACTGACAAGGAGAGAATTCACAATTATTAACAAAGTCACATTCATAGACAAATAACTTAAACATATACCAAGTGTTTTTAGAATCCAAACAAATTTTGGAAAAAACAATCAACAAATGCACAGCTAACTCTGAAAAAGACTTGCAGCATGGAACAAAGGATATTCAGCCACAACATGTATAAACTAAAACCAAAATCCAACGGTTACCTTCTACCACCATCTTTTTGGAAGCTGGAGATTTACAGGCACGCATTTGTCGACAGAGTGTCTCTTCTACAGCATTTAGTGTAGATAAGAATGTGTCACCTTTCTCTCCGCCCAAAGGAAGACCATAAGCTATTGTGAACAGATCTTCTTCCTATCAGAATATAATGCAATCTAGATGGTAAACTATTTTATGGAGCATAGAACTGTCTCCTCTGACATAATGAAAAGAAGAAAAAGCAGAATTTAAGACATTCATCCACAAATATATGATTGTTTAGATCACATAATCCTTCATAGTCAACATTTGTAAAGGTTATAATTTAGGTTAATAGCACAATTTCTAGATTTTCTGTATCCCCAATTATTTTAATTTCCAACAAAAAAAGGATGCATGATATTTAGTTGGCTATCCTGAATGATTTTCCCAAATTTCGCTATCAACTATGTGTAAACGCAAGCAAGCAACACCTCCCTGCTGTCTTGAGAAGATTTGGCATCTCTGTGTCATTGGAGTCAAGGGGTGAATCCCAATCCAGGAAATTAACCTTGCTCCCCCAGCTTTGTTACTCGGACTCTTTCATTTACCTCACATGTCCGTGTCGACACGACACATGTCGGACACTGACACTTGGACACTTCATTTTTAACTTAAAACACGACTTTTTCAAAAAAATGGGCGATTCCGATGCTTAGACACCCGTGTCTAATTTGACACTTCATCTGAGTACAAGTAACATAGTCCCCCAGTGTGATTAATCAATGTAAACAATAAAGACTCTAGCATTACTATGAAAATTATTTTGGAGAAAAGGCACTACTATTAGTTTTCAGCATGACACTGTACCAAACAATTAGCATCAGTCCCTCAGCTTGTCAGGTAATTTAGCCACACCACACTTCATAAGTTTGAAACCACACAATAAGAAACTGCATTCCAAATAATAAACCTTCAGAGTCATCTTAAGGTTCATACATATACTTTGTATAATGCAACAATAAGGATCTAATATTATCTAATGTGATTAATTTGATCTGCAACATAATTTGAAGTTGCTCTTCTGACTCATATCACAAACATTATGGGTGGTTATGTCCGTCTTACGCAACCATTCAATAATTTGACTACTGCCTAGGTTATTATTACTCCATTTTATGCGTTTTCAAATTCTTCAGGTTTTCATCAAGGATTTTGCCAAATAAGTGGACAGAGCACTGTAAACAAGTAAATACTCTCTTTATCCTACACCACAGAGCACAGTAGGTCGGAATCATGTAAACTTATAACGAGTCCAGCAAGTATTACTTAGTTGTGATAATCAAGCAGAGAAAAGAAGGCATAAATAAGCAACAAAAGTTGTCATCCAAATAGATAGAGCAAAAGAGATGTTTAGTACTTTACTTCATGTGTGCGAGCCTCTGAAACAACAGATATGACAACATTGCATGTTGCACGAACTAATCTACAAAAAGAATGTAACAGGGGATGTGATGAGGTACGATCAAGCCGCATAAGGTAGATGCAAGAAAAGACAGTTTGTGCCAATGAGTGCCCCTTATGCCATGTAGCCTGCCATACAAGGACAGATATCAAACAGATGGAAATATACTAGTCCATATACTAAAAGCCCAAGCCACATTGAAATGTACCTCACAAGCAAGGAGGTGATCCATAATATCTAGAATGCATATAACATCCATAGTTTTATCAAAACTTAGCGGAACTGGAGCCGCACCATTCTCTATGGCCTCGTCAACAGAATGATATCTGCCATTATCCATGCCCGAATCCATCTTCGGGTCCATTATCTAACAAGAGAAATACAGAAAGGTATTCTTTTCAGTTCAAGGATTCGGCTATAGGCCTCCTTAATGATAAAATTCACAACATAGATTGCTATAAAACCTACACAAACCTACAATTCCCTAGTTCAATCAATGATAATCGATGTCACATGTTAAAGAAGCTCAACAAGAAAACTTTAAAAAGTTACATGCAGGCCTCCCTTGAAATATTGAAAAATGGAAGCATTGTACTTGTACTAATAAAGCCTAGGTGCATTATGCAGGTAATAAGTACTAATAAAGCCTAGGTGCATCACTATAGGTCAACAATATTGACAAACAATGTCTTCGTATTATTGTGAAATGAATACTATTGCCATACAATGTCTTCATATTTGTGAAATAATTGATATATTAACAAACAACGCCATCGTATTATTGCAGCATATATCAGGATCAATATCATAAACAAGACAATAGTTGCCAACATAAAAGAACAAACTTGAGACAAGTATGAGTACCTCTAAAGCCGACATGGCGGCAAATAGACTAAAATTATCGCCATGTATCAGCTCGCCGTCACAAAGCTCTGCCATACACATACAAAATTAAGCATTAACATAAAGAAAACATTAATTTCACCATAACACTAAAAAATTCTAACATTAAACCAAATAATTAACGAATGAAGCACCAAAACAACAACAATAACATAATAATCACTTCTATAATTCCACATTTTCAGCTAAACCATACAGTATAATCAATCAATTCAAAATAATTAAAGATCTTTAACAACAACAAAATTAATTCGATAATGTTTATAATCAAATTACGGTCTGCAGATCAATAAATAAAGCAGAAATACAACAATCAAAGATCTTAATTGAATAAAGAAAAGAAAAAACCATTGCAAGCTGAAGAAAGAAGATTGGAAACGTTCGTCCAAACAGTTCCGTCGCCGGAAGGTATCGCCGTTGCAGCAGACGGCGTCGTCGTAGTCGGAACATTGAAACCTCGATCGTCCGCCATTGAAGACGAAAGAAGAAGGAATTAGGTTAGGAGGAGAGAGAAAAATTGAAGAACAAAAATGGCGGTCTCAGTTGTTGCTAGGTAGTACAAGTAATTTTATTTCAGTTGGAAGGGTTTTGGTTTTGGGGAAATTTTTCGGTTTTTTATTTTTTATTTTTAATTTTATTTTATTTTATTTTTACCGGAGTAAATGTGCAAATTTGTCCCTCTAACACTGATCGAGCAACTTCTGTAATTCTGACGAACTAATCCATGTGATACCTACTGAGTAACCCCTATAGATGGAGATAATTGTGTATTAGAGATAGGATCGGGTGATTAAAGTTTAAGCTAAACTAAAATTTAATTGATCATATTGAGCATAATGAGAATGAGGATTTGTGTGATTGGTATAGATTGAATTTTCATGATGAAGTAACCTAAACTTAAGGAATTAGATGTATAGATGATCAATAATAAATAATGATCCAAATTCAGATGACTCAAATGCAATTACTTATTCCAGAACAAATATATAAACATATATACCTAATTATGATACACAATGGAGGAGAGTTTTGACTATATATACCTAATTAAGATTGTTTGGATGAAGGGCATGTTCACATTTACTTAATTTCAGTTCAGTTCTGTTCAGTTCAGCTCCAATCAGTTCAGTCCAGTTCAGCTCCAATCAGTTCAGTTCAATTCAGCTCTTAATTTCCCTCTCTCATAAAATATTTGTTTCAACTCAATTCAGTTCAGTTTAGTTCAGTTCAGTTCTAATCAGTTCAGTTCAGCTCCAATCAGTTCAGTTCAGTTCAGCTCAGTTCAGTAAATGTGAACAGGCCCTAATTCAATTTTGGTATTAAACTGTTAGCAGCCTGCTAAGTGCTAACATAATGTGTCTGCCATCTTGCACCTTCCCTATTAATTTCAATGTATGTGGGATAATTAATTTTGACTTACACTAAATTAAAGTTACTATCTTTGTGACTAGTTAATATTTTTGAATTACTTGACACTTATATTTCTAACTTAGTAAACTTAATTAGATGAACTTTTGACTAGTTAATACTTTTGAATTACTTGAAACTTATATTTCTAACTTAGTAAACTTAGATGAACTTTTGAATGTGTTAGATATGCTATCTTCTTGTATTTGTTTTTTTTTTTTTTTTTGACAACAGCAAACCACAAAGAAACTAAATAGAAAAGTTACAACCGTTAACCCGGCACTTATTAGCCAAGTCATGAGCCCGAGCAACTTGATCCCTGCTTACCTTCCAAACCAAGCAGACCTCTAGAGTGGAAGCCCACTTACGAATATCATAAAGGACCCAACAAATACTTACATCAGTCGTAGTAGAATCATTCAGCATTGTAACCAGGGCTTCTGAGTCAGAGAAGAGGATCAAGCGAGCGATACCTTTATCAATAGCCCACTCTAGAGCCATCAAACAAGCCATAGCCTCTGCATGTAGAGCTGTAGCTGCCTTACCGTAGCCCCTCCTCCATCTTGGGGCTCCACCCCATGTAGAGAGAAATCCCATCCCATACCCGCATTCTTTGTTCTCTTCTGCCAGGAACCATCAAAGAAGACTCGCACTCCTTGGAAGTCTCCCAATGTATTACCAATGACAAGCGCTCTCTGTCCTAAGGAAGTGTGGAGGAAACCAGGCGGAAAAACCCCCCACCTCCCCCTGAGGGATGACTCACACCCTCACTGGGTAAGGGTCTATCCTGAAAAATCCTCAGGTGCTCTGCCGATGAGTCTGCATGCCTTTGTAAAGCAGCAGAGTCAGTAGCCTCCCCTCTAAAGACTCTGGCATTTCTTGTGACCCAAATAGTCCATAGAGTCATTATCAAGGTAGTGATTCGGCTACTATGAATCCCATCCTCGCTATAAAAAAGCAGGATATATCTCTGAATCCATTGTCGCAACGTAGTAGATTCAGCAAATTGAAGTTGATTGCCTAGGGAGCAATTATCCCAGGCCACTTGAGCGGTCACACAGTCTCGAAAAAGATGTTGGACATCCTCATCTTCTTCTCCACACAACCCACATCCCATGTCAACTGGTATCCCTCGACAGTGAAGATTGGCCTTAACAGCCAGACCATTTAGGACTAGTTTCCACATGAACAGGCTCCATTTCGGCGGAATATGGAGCCTCCATAAGATCCTAAACATCAGTGGGTCTATATCATGCCGTAAAGAAGGGGGATTCTTCCCCTGCAAGAAAGCATATCCTGTCTTTGTCGTGTAGTTCCCCGACTTGTGAAAGGCCCAGTAAGTGAAATCCTCCCTCCTAAATTCAGGGAGCTCAAGTTCTAGAATTTCCTCCGCACTGCTTCTTTCAAATTTCTTCCTCACAAGAGACACATTCCATCTTGTAGGATTATGGAGTAAAACATCCCGCACCAGCTCAGACCCGACACCTCGGATAGAATGATCCGAGCAAAGGACCGGGACTTTCCCGTTAACCCAGTTCATACTAGCTAGTTTGACAGCTTCCCCAGAACCAACCTTCCAAGCAAAACCATCCTGGAATTTAGAAGAGGAGTTGTGAAGACCACGCCCACGCCTTCCCCAGGAGGGAGATGCCTTTAACAAAATACTTGGTTTGGAACCCCCAGCAGATCCCTCTCTACCCCCGGAGTAAACCCTCGAAACCAGAAGTTGAGGATTACAGTGCATCCTTTGAACTTGTTTGAAGATCAAGGCATCATTTAGATGGGCCATGGCCCTAATGCCTAGGCCTCCCATCCCCTTCGGAAGGTGAATCATCTCCCTGCTAACCCAGTGCATCCCTCTTTCACCATTTGAAGCCCAGAAGAATCTCGCAATTATTGAGTCTATGGAATTTGCAATCGAAAGAGGAAGTTTGAAACACTTCATGACATGTGAAGAAATACCAATGAGAACTGTATTGATGAGGATAATCTTTGCCGATTGTGAAAGGCGAACAGCGGTCCATTTAGCCACTTTTGCATAAACCTTGTCAACCAGGTATCTGAAAGCATCCCTCTTTTTATTTGGCAGGTCAATTGGCGCCCCAAGATGTTGCCCAAGATTATCCCGATCCTCCATACGCAGTATCCCCTTGAAAATCTGTCTATCATGGGCAGGAGTTTGAGGGCTGAACTTAATAAAAGATTTATTAAGGTTTAGCTGTTGCCCTGAGACCTTCTCAAATCTAGCCAAAATACTCACAATGGCCTGGCAAGACTGTGGATTGGCTTTGAAGAAAATCATAGCATCATCCGCAAAAAATAAGTGTGAGATTGATGGAGATCTCCTGGTAACCCTGATCCCTTTGATGAGATTAATATCCTCAGCCAATAACAGCATTCGAGAGAGGATATCCATACAGAACAGAAACAAATATGGTGATAACGGATCCCCTTGTCTCAATCCACAGCTTGGCTTGAAGGAATCGGTCATCTTTCCATTAACAAGGGCAGAATAAGAAACCGTTGAAATACACTGAGCAATCCATTGCACCCACTGATCGGGGAACCCATAAGCCGAAAGTATACGAAGTATAAAATTCCAGTTAACCCTGTCATAAGCCTTAGACATGTCAATCTTTAAGGCCGCCATCGAGCTTCTAACCTATGAAGTGTTAATAAAATGTGTCAACTCATGGCTAAGCAAGATATTATCCTCCATATATCGGCCCGGAATAAAAGCATGTTGAAACTCCGAAATCAGGGGTGGAAGAGTCCTCTTCATCCGATTTACTAGACACTTTGCAATACATTTATAAACCGTATTGCACAGACTAATCGGGCGAAAATGAGTTGCCGTCTCCGGGTTGTCAATTTTAGGAAGCATCACTAAGATAGAAGAATTAAACTCCTTTAGAAGAAAACCTGTTCTGAAAAAATGTTGAACTGCTTCAACTACCGTAACCCCGACCACGTCCCAGTGAACATGAAAAAATTTAGCTATAACTCCATCTGGCCCGGGAGATTTGAGGTGATGAATAGAGAACATGGCCTTTCTAATTTCTTGACTAGAAAAAGGTTTGATCA
Organism: Chenopodium album; assembly: GCF_948465745.1. Taxonomy (NCBI): domain Eukaryota; kingdom Viridiplantae; phylum Streptophyta; class Magnoliopsida; order Caryophyllales; family Amaranthaceae; genus Chenopodium; species Chenopodium album. The sequence goes on from NC_137857.1 coordinate 4,818,005, forward strand.
AGGCATCCGATTGCTCACAGTCGATTTTTGGTAATTCCATTTCTCGGAACAAAAGATCGATCTCAAGATTGACATCCACACTGTCATCGGTTTCCGGGACATAAACTTTTTTAAGCGACCCTTGTATGAGATCAGCAATATTATCATGATCGGTCACCCAAATATCATCATCATTTCGTAAAGTTATAATTTCCCTCCGCTTTTGCCTTTGCTTCACCCTATTGTATAACATTGGAGTAGCCATATCTCCTTCCCGCACCCACCTCTCTTTGAGGCGCTGCTGCCAAGTGTGCCCTTGATCTTCTTGTATTTGATGGGAAACTATAATCCCATCTACCAAAATAATGCATTAAATGGTTGTCCCAAAAGTTATTGCTTCCAAAGTGCATATTCCTTATAGTGTATTCATCAATTAGTAATGTAAGGTTTGTTGCGTTTGGCACCCTATTTAATATCAATATTGACAATTGTCTACTCAATAGAATTAAAATGTCAGTATACATACTGTTGCCATGCCAATAATTCTAATTTCAAAGAAAAAAAAATCAAATTTGCATGAATAATATACATTAATACAAATTTTATACAATTGGTGATGTTTGATGATTTTTCAAAAATATTATTGATATGGTAATCTTAGATCAAGCCTCCTTAACCATATAGAATGTAACATCATATGAATTAAGTCAAACGGCTTAGAAGGCCTATTCAAAGTAAAGTGCCACCTTACACTCCTTACTCCTTTAACCAACTTCAAATATTCTTTAGTGGAAATTCCTTTCAAAATTGTCTTAATATCAGGAATTCTAGCCACGGGAATATGAATTGAAAATTTACTCCAATCGAGAACATCATTAAACGGTAAAGAGTAATTATCTTTGATAATCACTGGTATACATTCTGCATGTATAGCTTCAACTACCCTTGGACTTGCCACCTCATAACCACTAGGGCACAAGCAATACTTGCTTTGCCCTAGCATTTTGAAGTAATTTAGGGTTTTGGGAAGGTACTCAAAAACTCGAATTTCTTCGTCCTTCTTATCCTTCCATTGCTCAAATAGGTATTTTCTTACATGGCCGTGGGCACCACCGGCGAAAAATGCAAAGATGTTACGTTGACTTATTCGTAACCCTAAGTTTGGTGGATTTAATTTTCTGGGTGGTACTTTAACTTCTGGGATGGAGACATCTCTCATTGGTTGGAATCCTTCTGAAGAATTGGCATTACAAAGTGCTCTTATGAGATTGTTGAACAATTTTGGATTGGCATCTGAGATACCTGGTGCCTAAAATACATATTATGCAACACTTTCATTAGAATTCTATACTTTGTTATCATATTTAGCCAACTAGTGATTAATTAAAAAAGAAAGAGTAACAAAGCTATTATATATACGATGTAAAATTGTGTAAATTAATTATGTAAAACACACATACCCAATCATGGCAAGAGAGCATGAAATGATCTGCTCCATGACTTCTATTCCAATAAGGATACTTCTCAACGACCACATTGACATAGTCCAACGCCACCCTATGTAGAGGACCACGGTTGTAGGAGATGAGGGGTCGATAAAGAAATTGCACCGCGTTGGCTACACTAAAAGGAAGAAAGAAAACGTGTGCCTCGTTAGGGTGGTGAGCCGCGAACTTGTTTAAGCTCGTCTTACCCTCTATTTCGTCAATGAATTGCCCTTCTATGCCATATATGTTTTTCAAAGGTCCAAGGTGCACTAACGGTTGTTCCCCTTCTCTATACGTCCATATTTTGAATCTTTTTATCATCTCTATGTGGCTCCTGCTTATTTTTACTTCATTCGTTAATTGTTCATCATCATCATCAATTCATCATAACAAAAATAGTTAATAACCTACCAATCAACTACATTGAGCCTTTTAACTATAACGAACTCCTATGTCACGTTCAATTCGGCAAGAATTACAAGTATACGTATATCAATAAATTATTCTAATGGTAATCACTATACTAACAATTAAGCTCTTTTAAAGCTCAATTTTCTTATGCTGTTGTCATACTCCGTAACACCCTCAAATTAAGATTAAACAATAATACTAGAACAGGGAATATAAAGTTTAATATAGACTACATTGTCTACATATAGATTTATCAATTAATACATATAAACTACTTCACTAATCACTATCACTAGTAAGTTATTACTCATAAGTTTAGTAAAATGATCTATCACTTGTCTAACACGTAAATAATATAAACCAATAGAACATGCTAGTAGTTTGCAGATGATCTATAAGAATCTGTACGTCTCGAAACATATTTAATTAAATCAATCTGCTTAATTAATTAAGGTACCAATCAATAATGGGTATATACTACTACGTATAATATAGTACTTGTTTGTTTTTAAAAAAATACTCGTAATAATTATGATGCAAGAAGCCAATTTAAACACATACCATTAAACAAGAGCTCTAAAACGCATGTAAAAGAGATTGTTTACTCAAAAACAGCAAATTGCATGTTGCTGCTAATAATTTACTTAAAAAATTAAACAGCTAGTGCCAATAAATAATTGCAGATTTTTTTTGGAATTTTGTAATTAATGAGGAGTAAAATGAGGAAAAACAATAGAGAAAAAGAAAAACTCAACTGATAAAAAGCATGTTGATTTCTGTAAACGGATCCTCTTGGTATGAAAGTTGTTACTTCTTCCTTTAACGTATAATTCCGACTCCGGGCAGCTTCTCGGATTGCTGCCCGAGCCCGAGCCAACCCTTCCTCAATCTTCTCCAAACTACTTTTCTTCTTCTTCTTCTCCTTCTTCTGTTCAATTCCTCATTTCAAAAATGAAAAGTCAAACTTTTTTTTTTCAAGAAAAGTTTATATTTTGTTACGAGTAATAATAATTCAAAACAATAAGATTAACATCAAATCATTGAAATGCATAATAAAATAAAAAAATATAAATTTAAGATCAGTTGTACGCAACCTTATTTGAAAAATACATAAACTTAGACATTTTCACAAAAAAATGATGGAAGAGGTATGTAGTAATAGAAACTTACTTCTAGTACGGTGGAAAATGAGACGTTGTGACGAACGTGATCATTAGGTTCATTATTAACGTTTATGGGTAGATTTGATGGCGGATTCGAAAGCTTCTTGTTAGAAGTTGGATTAGAGTTGAAGTGATTTTGGTTGAAGAAAGATGAATAGAAGAAGATTATTAGAAGAAAAGTAGGAATTAGAAGTAAGAATTTTGTGGTTGTATTAGCCATGAAATCACACAAACCATGCAATAATCTGTTTTCAAGGAGTACTTCCTTTTGTTGTGTATAAATACTTTACAACATATATTTTTTATTATAAAAAATGTAATTAATAAAACTATAAGGTCATTTTTATTGATTTTAGTTCCCTCGAAAAATAAAAATAAAAAATTGATTTTATACTATAGTTTTGTGGGGTCCTCTTCTAGTTAGGCATTGACCTTTGTAAATGGTTGCGCAATCATTGGGCCGGCGTTTATTACCAATTAACCAATTAGTCCGGCCCAAATATTCAACTTGTCAGCAGGTCCATCATACCAGAGTACACGCCACGTCACCAAGTGTTAGTCTAAGCATGAGCTTGAAACAAGTTTAATAAGTCATGATTATATTGCTTCAAAGTGCTCCATTAGAAGGTTAATTGTAATAATTCTATTACATTTTATATTTATTTGTTTATATTATTTTTATTTAGTCAACAAGCCAAGTACAAGCACGAGCCTTGGGTCAGTTGAACTGCCCGAGAAATTTATAAATTAAAAAGATGAGATACTAAAAATAATAAGAGATTTACGTTAGGGAAAATAACATTTTGTGATAACTATTGAGTTGTACACTTGTATAGAAGTAAGGGATACAAAGTTGAAGATACTAGGCGTGAAGGATGTATTAAGATGATGTTGAAGTTGATCATGACTTTTCCTTGGATTTTATCTATTTATATGCAATACTTTTTTTTTGAAAAAATGAGAGCGTCTCATTTTTAATTACTTTCGACGTTATCAAATATATATGACAAAATTTTCTTTTGTGATTATACATATTTCACCCTTACAATTAACATCATGAATATTCAAGGTCAATGAACAAGTTATTTATCTCATGATTAGATTAATGCACTTCATTCACTTCACCTTTATTTGTTAACCATTATGTCCACGTCTAACATCTTCCAACTATCACTAAGCTAGTGGTTGAATCTGTGGAAATTCTATCATACATACTTTGATTAAGTATTCAATAGGATAAAACCTATATAGATAAATAAATTTTGATATAAGTTTTCTAAAATAATCAAATTAAATAATTTATGGTCATAATCCTAAGTCATCAAATAAATGACCATTATAAATTTATAATCATATGTGTCTGATAATTGGAGCAAACAAATGGAAAGCTACACCTATGACTTCTTTCTTAAGAAGCTAATTAGTGTGACGTGAAACCATATTGTTTCTTAAATTATGCACTTATTGCAACATTATTATTCTTTGGAATTTGGTACTTCACTGAAAACAACATTTGAACCTTTGTTGATATCCTACTCTTAAAGTTATTAAAAGATTTCAAAATTTTATGAATGAATTTGCACCAATAATAGATGATATAGTGACCCAGTGAGTGAAAGTGATAGAGTATAAAACATATTTGTGGGCTTCAGCCATCAGCTTAAGCTTTTGCTTGAGTTGGTCCTTTAACATGGTATCAGAGCCCAGGTTTGTTGAGCCGTAAAACTTAAGCTGATGGTTAAGGCCCAAATAATATGTTTTATACTCTATCAGAAAGAAAGATGAGGCAGCAACAAGATGCATTATTCTTTTAGAAAACATGTACTAGTATATTAATGTGGATCATTACTATTATGTAGTAATTAGGCTCCAGTATAAGTATATATTTGGGCGCTTAGTGTCTTGGGTAATTAGTAAATGTATTATAGCCTACATGGCTACATGTATATAATTGTAGCTTATATAAATAGTTGAAGTGCTAAACCTAAACTAATGATAAGCAGATTAATCATTATTATTTCACATACGAGTACATGCTAAGATATTTCATGTATAGTTAGGGAGTAGTTTTAGGATAAATGATTTCTTAAGAACTTTCTCATCAGAAGATCGATGTATTATGAGTGAAGACAAAATGCACCAAAAGAAATTTTGTTGCAAGGTTGAAAACTAATTGTAAATTTTATGAATACTCTGCATATGATAATTATATAAGAGAGGGACTACCATTATTTCAAAAATAACAAATACGAGTCAACTAGATTGTACTAAATGTCAATTGGTAACTTGTGTAAGCAATAAGATGTGCAATCATGCATGAAAAAAGTGTAGTCCGTAATATATTTCTACCATAATATATGTATTTAATGGTGAATCTAACATTTTATATGAGTAAATTACGTTAAAATTAAAAACATTGTAATATAATTAATTATCACGTATATTAAATAACACATTATTGATACAAATTATTGGTAATAACTATTAATAGATTAATTATGATTTCATATCATTTTTATCATATTATATAATTCTATATTAAATAACAATCTTTTAAATATTTGCAACATTTTTTTTTTACAAAATCAGTGGGGTCAATTGACCCATCACAATGAAGATAAATCCGCCCCTGTATGTATTTGAGATTTTCGACAATAAAATTAATAAGGCAGTTTTATATTAAGTCTTCGTAACCATACAGAATGTAATACCATATGAATTAAATCAAATGGTTTAGCAGGTCTATTTATAGTAAAGTGCCACTTTACACTCTTAACTCCTTGTACTAATTTCTCGTACTCTTTTGAAGAAATTCCTTTTAACATCGTCTTAATCTCAGGGATTTTCGACACCGGAACATGAATCGAAAATCGACTCCAATCAAGAACATCACTGAAAGGAAAGGAATAATTATCCTTAATGACTACGGGTACACAATCTGCACGTATAGCTTCAACTATACGTGAACTTGCTACTTCGTAACCACTAGGGCATAAGCAAAACTTGCTTTTTCCTAACATTTGGAAGTAATTTAGATGCCTTGGAAGGTGTTCATGGAGTTGGATTTCGTCGTCTTTCCCCCATTGCTCAAATAAGAACTTTCTAACATGGCCATGGTTACCACCCGCGAAAAATGCAAAGATTCGACGCTTACTTGTCTGCAAACCCAAGCCTGGTTGGTTTAATTGCCTAGCCGGGACATTTATCTCGGGGATTGGTACATCTCTCATGGGTTGGAATCCCTCGGATGTATTAGCGTTACAAAGTGCTCTTATAAGATTTTGCAACAATTTTGGGTTAATAAATGAAATGTCCGGTGCCTGAAATATATATTCAACCATAATTACACTAGATAGGAAATTATATGAAAGACAACTCAAGATAATATCACTTTTGTATGAATTTGAAGTGACTATCATGTCAGCCTATCACGTATATATGTAAATTATAAGGTGGCTTGATTAAATAACGTGATTGTTAGTTAAATCTGAACATAAAGAGATATTAAGTTATAAAGACTCACCCAGTCATGGCAAGAGAGCATGAAATGATCAGCTCCGTGACTTCTATTCCAATAAGGATACTTCTCCGCCACCACATTGACATAGTCCAATGTCACTCTATTGAGCGGTCCACGATTGAAGTCGTGGGGCTTGTAAAATGATATCCTTATGTTTACTATACTAAAGGGAAGAAAGAAGACATGCGCCTCGTCAGGGTTACTAGCCAAAAACTTGTTGATCAAGCTCAATCCATCTTCCAGTTCTTGAATGAAATGCCCTTCTATGCCATAGAAATAGCTCATTGGTCCTTGGTGCACCAAGGGTGGCTCCCCTTCTCTGTAGGTCCATATCTTAAATCTTTTTACCATCTCTATATGACTCCTGCTTATGTTATCAATTTAGCTTACAATTAGTTAAATATAGTAAATCTATGTATTCGTATGTATCACAATGATAATTGCATAATGGATGTGTGTACACATCACATGTAACAACTATTTGATAAAATAACCTTTAACAATTAAATTACTAAATAAATGTAACATGTAACAACTATTTGATAAAATAACCTTTAACAATTAAATTACTAAATAAATGTAACAGTGCTATTCCCATGATTAACAACTAGTTTTGCCGAACTAGGCCAATGTATGATAAAAGTCCTTGCAAATCGCCGGGGCATGCACGAGTCATCATCACTCATGCCATAATTCATGATCGATTACTTAACCCATACAAGCTTGCGCATAGAATGATATGCATGCAACATACAAGTGCATGTGTACTCAAGATGTACAACATATAACATATATTACCCTAAAATTCATACAACTTCTCTTCCAAATCACTCCACCATTAATCATACTTTAAACCATCATTAATTCCAATAATAGGATCATGTGCCATTTCAAATATAATGTACGACCATGTGAATTTGCTACTTCATTCTACTTGTAATACCGTCAAATTCAACGAGTGTAAAATTATATGTAGCGATAATCGTGTAATCATCGTATAATATAAGGTTTTATATTTTCCACCTTCAATTTGTTTTCATTTTTCTTGGATCTCTCAATTCAAAAAGGAAACTTGTTTACAGTATAGTTTAAGGTATGTAATGAGCATTTTCGTACAATGAATTACTTCTTTTTAATAATTATTATGTGCTTCACACCCCGTTAATTAAATTAATTATTACTAAAATCATGTGTATTAGTCTCTCTAAGAATGTTTTTAACTCAAAATTTTGTGTCATAAAAAATATAAATATAATGATCAATAGTAAATTGATTATATTAACAAGTTTGGCGAAAAAGGACCAAAAAATAGCTAATGTAATATAAAGAATGGAAGTGTTACAAGTAAAAATTTATAACGTAGTTTTTTGTGCATTTCCTGTTATGCAGGAGGCAGAGCGAAATTTTAGAGATTATATTATTTTTTATACTTAAATTTGTTAGTTTGTCTGTTAGCTAGCTTCGTATATCATAAGGAAAACCTATTAATCAACTAGGGCACATGCTACTATATGTTATATGTGCATGCATTTATTATTAGAATTGTGATTTAATTGCTTTCTTTACTTTAACCTGAAGACCTTCCCATTTAAATAAATTACGGAAAAGCTCATTTTAAAAATATATGATAAAAAATATTTAGTCAACCATTTGGAATTCATTAATATTATTCCATTATTCCCCTGATTTTATTTTCTTATTGATATTCTATTTATTTTTCCGTCAAAGAAAGAAAGAAAGAAGTCCAAGTTATACATAGACAATATAAGGTATGACATGTTGTTCCCCCTCTTCCTAAAATTTCTCTTAAACCATAACCATTGCATGTATGGAATTATGAATTCTCCATGTACATTTTTCATCCTACACTCGAATGTAATTTTCATCTAGCACATCTTAGAAGATGTTGAAATTTTTGTGTTTGATTAAGAATTAACCTATTCATTAAGTGTAACAATTAGTCGACTTAGACGAAATCCTCATCAATATACTTTAGTAGACTATTATATTCCTAAGCTATATTATATGATCAACACCTCTAAGAAAATAAGAAATTATAATAATACTCATACTAGGTAGGTAGTATTACTATGTATATTTGTCTGAATTTAATAATTTGGCGTATCATCAACGTAAATATAAATTACTATTACTTCAATTTTGAAAGGAAAAAAAAAAAAAAAGAGTAATTAGTTTTAAAAATAAGATAAGAGTAATGACTTACTGATGGAAAGCATATGGATTCCGGTAAACTGAACCTCTTGGAATGAAAGCCTCTTCTTCTTCCGATGTATAATTTCGACTTTGGGATGCTTCCCTAATCGCGGCACGAGCTCGAGCCAATCCATCCTCAATCTTCTCCAAACTACGATGGTCGATGTTGTTGATGTTGGTGGTGGTGTTAGTGTTAGTGTTGTTGCTGAAGTTGTATTTCTTCTCTTCTACCTCTTTCTTCTATACATGCACAAGGAAAATTAATTTAGAAAAAAATTTACCAAGACATTAGAAAAAAATAAAATTCAAAAACAAATTAAAGCAACATAACCAATATATAAAGAACTTACAACTAGCATGGAAAAAATTGAGATGTTATTATGAGAATGGTGTGTATGATTATTAATAATGTTGATTGGAGGATTAGTATTAGAAGGAGGTGGAAAAAGATAAGAGAAAAGATTGATTTTTATATTAAACTTGTTTTGGTGAAAGAAAATCAAGGTTAGAATAAGAAAAGAAGGAAGAATTAGCAAAAATTTTGTGGGTGTGTTAGCCATGGATGAAGTTTATAGTGTTTTAAGTGCTTTTATAATTTTACCTCTCTTTCAAAATCTCTTCTAGGTTTTTTCAAGTAAGAGTTTTTATATTTCTTTGCTTCAATTCTTTCACTTGGTTGTGATCTTATATACTATGGAGTGAATAAAATAAACGATTTAAATTTTCAACATATACAAAGTACAAGTGGACATACTAGTATTAATGTATTATATGCTAGCTTGATTATTATATTGTTACACTTATGCAAAGTAATTAATTAGTTGATTATAATATATGGAAAAGTCAAAGTTTAGGGACTTAGGGTCATATGATGAAGATTTTATGAAGTATTTTAGAATATATGCATGGACTACTAAAAAAGTATCCCTTCGTTTATTTGTATGTTTTATAAGAGTATATTTACCCGCTCTTGTTTATAAGAGAGATGAGTAAATGTAAGAATAAAGGTGTAGATAAAAAATTACTTAGCACATGCCTAAATTAAAGTTTTTTTTTAATTAATTTAGTGAAAAACGGTATTAATAAACTTATACAAAATAGTTGATTGGCTATCTTAATTCCAATATGTATATATAAGCTAATAAGGTTAGCTTATACTCAATCAATTGATAAAGTACTACACATCGAATTATTATAATTTTTTTTCCAATTTTTTAGTAACGTTAATGTCACGGGTCATCTCCCATACTAAGAATGGGCATCAAGAAGTTCACTAGGCAGCAAGGCAACAATCGGGGCTAGGGGGCTTTCCTTGGTGCTCAACTAAGCACTTCCCCTTATAGATTTTTATTTAGTAGGTGCCTTGTAATTTTAGTGAACACCCACTTCACAGTAACACAAGGGCCATTTGGACGGACTAATGGGCTCAAATATGGAGGTCCACCATATGTTGGGCCAAGGAAGACCATGGTGGTGTCGGTTTTCCAAGATGAAGTCCCGAGGTATGAGTTTGGGCAGCGAGCAGTCCGGAAAACGTGAGATGTTTCTAGAAGGTTCCGGGCTTTTCTGAGGTGTTTTTTTTGATAGAGTATTCTAGAGGGGATGTCTCTAGAATATTCAAGGGTCTTCATGTACATAGTAGAAGTGTCTAAGGTCCTCTTTGTATGTACATAAGTGTTGTACGTTCTAGAATGTTCTAGGGTGGTCTTGGACATTCTAGGCGAGGAAGTGTGTAGAACCTCCTTGTATGTATATTCCTTTGGAGGTGAGAACGTTCTAGAGTAGTTTAGAGAAGGGTATACTAGAACCCTCCATTTGAGGAGGTTAAGAACTCTCTAGATGCTTAGAATAGGAGCTTGGATGCCTATAAATAGGCCATCCCCATTAATTTTTACATCTAGCCTACACTTAGCAACAATTGTAAAGTTCTCTCAAGTAATCAAGGTTTTCCTTTGAAATCTCTAGTGAGCATCATACTTCTCTTACTTAGCCAAATTCGTAGCACACTTAGCAAAAAGAAAAGAAGGAAGAATTAGCAAAAATTTTGTGGGTGTGTTAGCCATGGATGAAGTTTATAGTGTTTTTTAAGTGTTTTTATAATTTTAACTCTCTTTCGAAATCTCTTCTAGGTTTTTTCAAGTAAGATTATTTATATTTCTTTGCTTCAATTCTTTCACTTGGTTGTGATCTTATATACTATGGAGTGAATAAAATAAACGATTTAAATTTTCAACATATACAAAGTACAAGTGGACATACTAGTTACCTCACCAAAAAACAAGCTAGCCATACCTTTCAAGCTAGCATAGCTAGCGAGACTAAATGCTTTCGAAATTGCCTCAAATAGCCAAGGTCGGTAGCTTGATTATTATATTGTTACACTTACGCAAATTAATTAATTAGTTGATTATAATATATGGAAAAGTCAAAGTTTAGGGACTTAGGGTCATATGATGAAGATTTTATGAAGTATTTTAGAATATATGCATGGACTACTAAAAAAGTATCCCTTCGTTTTTTTGTATGTTTTATTAGAGTATATTTACTAGCTCTTGTTTATAAGAGAGATGAGTAAATGTAAGAATAAAGGTGTGGATAAAAAATTACTTAGCACAAACCTAAAGTTTTTTTTTTTTAATTAATTTAGTGAAAAACGGTGTTAATAAACTTATACAAAATAGTTGATTGGTTATCTTAATTTCAATATGTAACTTGACAAAAGCTAATATAAGGTTAGGTTATACTCAATCAATTGATAAAATATTAAAATGCTACACATATAAGTTTATAATAATAAATTTCAGTCCTTCTGTAACGTTAGCTATCTTAATTCTACGAAACTAGGCATAAACTTATACTAATAGACGACCCATGGTATTTTTGTAGTTTTAATAAAATTATGAATTTTGGCTAATATTACAATGAATGATATAAAACCAAAATCGGATCAAATCACATTTTCCTACCCTTAATCCCTTATGAACCATATTAGTTTAATTCTCAATTAAGCATATAGCTAGTAGATTGAAAAATCTAGGTTATTTCATAAAATCAAAGCTATTTTGATGGTAGGTTTAAGTTAAGAGTCAATTACGAATTTACCCCCATAGTTGGACGAGATACATCGTCCTTTTTTTTTTCTTAATTAAAGTGGCAAACTAACAACAATGTCCCTATCTTGTACACTTACTTCTTCAAAAAAAAAAAAAAAAAAAAAAAGAAAAAAAAATGTACACTTACATAATGTAAATGTATACTGAAATTATCTAAAGTAAAGTGACCTATAGTTTCTATATAAAATTATTATATTTAAGCTTCAGAAATCACTCCAAATGCCTTATAAAGCCAATGTGTAATAAATTAACGTAGATTGAATGTACCTAAAAGTTTTTGTATTATCTTACAAATCAACGTTGATATAACATCTTATTAACATATATCAGTTCGAACTCATTTTTTAAATATTCATATTTTAAAAATTACTTGATTGAACATAATCTCATCAATCGTATTTACAATTGTATCTCAGTCGTTCTCAAGCTAGTTATCAGTCAAGGCGTCAAGCCACCAAAAAGATAAAGATTAATACACACCACGGTGGCACCTGACACGGACACATGAATAAATCGATGTTGGATTTGTATTAACGTGTTGCAAAGCCTAAGTTTTATCGATTTACTTGCGAAGAACCACCAAGTAGGTTAAGTGAACAAAAACTGTTTTTCAAACTCATCCAGCTACGCTGCTCAACTATGGTGTTCATCCACCACTAAAAACCTTTCATAATGCTTCAACTTAGGAAACCAGTCGGATCATTTGATGAAAGAAAAGTATCATTGCGACCACATAATTAAATCGTGACTGCATAACGGTTGATCGACGATAACACAAAGCATATGCCACTAACCAACCATATACCATATCAGAGATACCGACACGCTAGAGTAATTAAGGTATTCCAAATTCTATGGATTCGTAGATAGCATTACTGAACAAGAAGCATCTTCAATTTTTATGTCATTAATATGATAATTCTAATATTTTTATACATAATGTATAAACTGAAAGTAAATTGAATGTCTATTATAGTTGAAATAAAATTAGTTAATATGAAATGAAAAAATAAATAAAATTAGTTGAAAATACATAAATAAAAATTATTTATGTATTAACAAATTGCGTGACATTATTTATAAATTGATAAATTATGTATAATTATTAGGTAAATATATATTTTGATTATGAAGGTTAAAAATCCAAAAAAAAATCTTAGTTTAATAGTACTCTGTATGTGTTTAAATTGACTTCTTGTATCACAATTAAATATAATTATAATAATATTGTAATTAAAAAATAAAACTTAAAAAATGGATGGTTAGTTTCCAATTAGCTTAAACGTTAAATGAAATGTGCGAAAAGGAGTACATTATTTATGATGTGACATTTGTTGTATACATGGTCTGATTTGTTATTAATTTCTAGACTTCTATAATGTTAAGTGCTAAGAATTCAAAATAAATTCTTTATAATTCAATGTATACCAATTAGGCGTCAATTTGATTAAGATTGTGATGAAAAGTAGAGTTTTTTAGTGGTGGATGAGAGTAAATTTAAACAGATATACGTTATTGGAGTTTTGAAAAAAAAAATCATTCAATTTGCAAGAAACTTTATCAGATCAATTTCATTATGTTTTGCAACACATACATTAATACGAGTTCAATATCGAGAGTCGATCCATTAGCTAAACATACTCACCTAATATTATATTTCGCACTTGTAACTATCTTTTTGTTATACGTGAAATTAAAAAAAAAAAAATCATATGTGAAATTGATAAACTATGACTTAAGCTTTCATTAGCACAAGCACAGCCATTAAATAATACAAAGCTTTAGCCGTGTAGAACAAGTACTCTACAGCTAAGCCAAGAAACAAGATAAATTTGGAAAATATAATCTAGAAAATATATCCTAGGAAATAATATATTCTCCAAACCTAAATATTTCCTAATAATATCTTAACACCTCCCTCAAGTTGGAGTATTAGGGTTGAAAATGCCCAACTTGGAAAGAAGATACTCAAACTGAGCCTTGCCGAGAGTTTTAGTGAATATATCAGCCAATTGATCCTTAGTAGACTCATGTGATGGTGAAATTAAACCTTCATTGATCGTATCACGAACAAAATGACAATCGACCTCTATGTGTTTCGTACGCTCCTGAAAGACCGGGTTCCTCGCGATATGCAACACAGACTGACTATTACAGAACAACTTGATTGCTTTAGGGTGTTGAATTTCCATACAGAACAATAAACCTTTGAGCCACTTTAATTAAATTTGGAAATTAAATCCACTTGTGAATTAAAGTGGCTCCAGACATAGACCTGTATTCCGCTTCTGCAGAAGAAAAAGAAACTGTAGGTTGTTTTTTAGTTTTCTAAGAAATTGGAGATTTTCCTAGAAACACTAGCCATCCGGTCAACGAGCGCCGTGTGAGGGGACACGCCGCCCAGTCCGAGTCACACCATCCCTCTAGAGTGAGTTCACTATCTGGACGCAACAATATTCCTTGACCGGGAGTTCCTTTTAGATAACGAACGACCCTTAAAGCAGCTTCCCAATGTTCTATGCGAGGTTCTTGCATGAAATGTGATAGAATGTGAACGGAGTAGGCTCGATCCGGTCTAGTGGCTGCGAGATATATGAGTCGTCCCATAAGACGACAATAAGCTTCAGGATTCTGCAGTAAGTCGCCACTAGCATGAGCGAGTCTGTGATTTATTCCATGGGAAACCCACTAAGCTTTGCACCTATTATACCTGTTTCAGAGATAATATCCAGAGTATATTTTCTCTGACACAAAAATAATCCAGATGAACTACGAGCCACCTCAATGCCCAAAAAATATTTAAGAGGACCAAGATCTTTCATTTTGAAGCAATCGCTAAGATATGCCTTGAAAGCCTTAAGTGCAGCAGAAACATTCCCAGAAATAATAAGATCATCCACATACACTAAGACATTTATTTGAGTTTTGCCATTAGTATATGTGAATAAAGAATAATCGACTAGGAAACCATACCGTTTCAAAGCAGTCGTCAACTATGCAAAGTCCAGTGAAATGAATTGGCCTTTGATCATACTACCTCCGTTTCATATTATTTGCAACAATTTGACATAAACTAGAGAGGAAAAATGTCTAATCGTTGCAAATAATATGTAATGGAGGTAGTACTTAAATTTTGTTTGACACAATGTCGATCGAATTAAGTTGCAATTTGATGATCAAAATAATTACTCTCTCAGTTTCATAATATATACATATTTGATTGTCTTTCTATTATAATAAAAATCCAATATAATTTGATTGTCTCTCAGTTTCATAATGTTTATTTTTCTTTGTTATTCTAGTTTTAGTACGATAGATAAATTATTGCCATTTCCTTACTCTTTTCTTTTTATTTATTTACTAGTATATTATGTTGAAGAGGGCAATATACATATGCTAATATGCCAATATATATAAACCAATTTGTTGTTGGTGTAGTGGTGATTGGGACTACACTTAGTAGGGAGGACCCGTGTTCGATGCTCCGCAACAACAATTGGGAGGGGATTAGAACCTAACCACCCAGAACTGATCCCCAAATCCGGATTAGCCCAAAGGGTAAACCGAATAGAACACACACACACACACATATATATATATATATATATATATATATATATATATATATATATATATATATATATATGTTTTTTTTTTTTTTTGATTCATATGAGCCACAAGGGCGGGTACAACGGGAGGCGGGGGAAATTCCAGGGCAAGGATCGATCCCGTAACCTCGAGGTTACGAGATGGGAGTGCTACCAGCCTACCATCAAGCCAACTCCACATCCTTATGTATGTATATGTATATGTATATGTATATATGTATGTATATATATATTATATGTATGTATATATATATATTATATATGTATGTATATTTGTATGTATATATGTATATATATGCAATAAATCACCAAACAGGCAAAGACTAGATGAATATTGGAATCTATTAATCGTATAAATTAATCACCATATAAATTTAATAATTAACAACTTTTATAATGAATCATATATTCGCATTGCACTACTTTTTTGAAATCATCATCAATTCTTCTTCACCATTTACCAACCTTCGAACAACAATCCAATTGAATACAAGAAGCAACTTCTAAGACCTTCTTAGACTATGGGAACTATGTTCTTACTAAAATCACCAATTCGCAACTAGCAAACTCAACCCCTATCTGCATTTCTCAGATCTATGTACATTATATCACAAACACAATATGATAATTTGCAGATATTACTAATGAGAAAATGAAATCAATGAATTAAACAATGGGCAAATAACAAATTTTGATGCTGTATAAAATCTAAAACACAAAGGATCACCAAGTATGTCTCTCTCTACCTTGAGTGAAAATGTTGTAAACCAATATCATACTAAAGCATACAATCAACAATATTCACCACACAACAAAACTGCAGCAGAATCGGACAAAAAAACTAGTTCGGTCAAGTCCATAAGAAAAGATATTGTAGTATGGTAGAAATTACAAAGAGAATCAGCAAAAACCTATGGCTCCACCGTTGAAACCTGCTGCCACTCTCCATCGACCGCCTCTTTCCACAATGTAACATTGTTGTCCCCGTCTGCAACAGCCAACAAGTTCCCAGTCAAAGACCAAGATACTCTCCAAACAGGAGTCTTGAAGTCCTTCAATACTCTGCCCTCCCATTGCTCCCCTTCTTTGCCTACAGTCCATATGACCACAGTTCCATCCTGTGAGGCGCTAGCAATTGTCGACTTTGGAAGCCCTAGATTAGGAGCCCAAGCAACATCCCTGACCCAATCTGAGTGCATCTGAAGAGCAGGGAAGCAGTCCATCTTCCATGTCCCATTGTAAAGCTTCCAAACTTTCACGGTGTTATCACAACCTCCAGAAACCAATTTATGAACGGGTTCAAGCAATCCAGATCCAACAAGAGCCCCTGGAGCTGTTGCAGGAGCCCATGAAACAGATGTTACCCCAACTGGATGAGCCTGATCAATCCTGTTTGTGTCCCAACTACCATCAGCCTGAAGGGTAAGAACAGAGATGGTCCCATCGGACGACCCACAAGCCAAACAAAGCCCTATTTCATGAGGTGCCCAAGAAATGGAATTAACTGAAGATTTGTGCTCATGGAACACATGAGCTTGTGCCCACTCATTCGGATTGCCCTCCTTCCAGATAATAACCCTACCATCATAAGAGCATGAAGCAAGAACTGAGCCAAATTTCGGGTGTGCCCACGCAACCTGCCAGACAGGCCCTTGGTGGCCGGTCAATGTGGCAAGAGGTTGTGTGGTGGAATTACTGCTCACACCAATTATCTTAATCGAGGTATCAGACGATGCAGTGGCAACACGTTTACCATAATAATCCATTTGAACATCATGAACAACATCATTATGCCCGGTTTCGATCTTCTGTGCAGGCATTTTCGTTCCTCAGTCTAATCCTTCCTCAACAAAATACAATTTCTTTTTCCAGTCCTCAAATTCAACAAAACTTCCACCAACTACATGAAAAGTGCATTACAATCCAAGTAAATTAATCAATCAAATTTCCTCAAACAACCCTAAATCAGTAAACAAGCACTTAAACCAACATAAAGAAAATGATAAAATCACATCAAACATGCAATGAAAAATGAATTGCAAGCAAAATTCACCCATTTTAAGAAAACCCCAGATAAGATCTGATGTGGGATTCAACAATCCAACGTCAAAATTCAATTCTTTAACCCTAATTCTTCAAATTTTCTTCAGTATGACAATAGAAATCAGATCTATAACATATAAAAGCACAAAATCAAGAATACCCAGAAACTAGTTTAGAAAAATCATGAAAAACAGATCGGAATAATTCACACTAATCAAACAATCAGGCATCAAAATGAACACAAAGAATGAAATCATAATATTTGGGTCTTGTAATAATTCATCAAGTTTCAAAGTTAGAGATCTAAATCAGAAGAGAGAAAGAGAAACATACCCGAAGAAAAGAATGTGCGTGGCCAAAATAATTAGAGAGATGATTGTGAGAAATTTAGGAGAGAGAAATCGGAGTAAAATGTACAAAGCCGAAGAGATTTAGAAATGGGGGTTCATGAACTGCTGAAAATCGGTGTACATATTTTGTCAAATGCAACCAAAAATATAGTAATGTACTAAATTAACCTTGATTTTTTTACATTTTTTTAAAAGACAAACCTTGATTTTCTTTTTTTTTTTTTTTTTGAAAGAACAAACCTTGATTTTAAATAGCCCTTGTTATTATTCTTTATATTTTGAGGAGTTGTGAATTGTGATTTCTAGGTGGGGTGTGTGTGATGTTAGACTTGAGAGCTTATGTTTTAATTCATGTGCTTTTTCTCTTGTAAAACGAGTATGTAATATGGTTGCCCATTGTATTGCTAGGTAGGATACTGGTGTGTCCGTGTGTGTGATGTTAGACTTGACAGCTTATGTTTTGATTCATGTGTTTTTTCTCATGTGAAACGAGTATGTAAAACGGTTGTATTGTATTGTTAGGTGGGATACCGGTGTTTGTGATGTTAGATTTGACAGCTTATGTTTTTTATTCATGTGTTTTTCTCATGTAAAACGAGCATGTAATACGGTTGTCCATTGTATTGCTAGGTGGGATACCTGTGTGTGATGAATTAGTTTGTACTGGTCCTTTCCCTCAAAACATTATTGCTTTGGCGGAAATTGATTTAACTTTAATAAAATGCTCGTCCTACCTTTTCCTAAAAAAAAATTGCGATGGCTTGTTCTACGGTAATTTTGTCTTTAAATATATTTTTGTTTTTCCATAACATTTAGTGATTTAAAAAAATATGTACTCCGTATTATAATGAATGGACATTTAACGTTTTCCCAAAAAAAGAGGCATTTGACATTAATATAATAACATTAAAAATAAACTTGAATGTAAATGTGTGCGAAATGAAATAAAACTACTCACCAAAGATATATTACTCGTCAAAAATAAAAAGTTATACGGTGAGCATGACAAGGAGCAATAATACGGTTTTAATGATTGCTATAAGGATGTGTATATGTACTAGTTGTACACCTCTATGCTCTAACCACTTAGCCATATGATGTTCATATTAGTTAAGTTCGAGAAAAGTTAGGGTTTATTACGTTTGATTTTAAAAGGACTAAATGAAGAAAACATATACAGTTGCATTATTATAAGGGTAATGTTATATGTAGCCCTAAGGGCTATATATAAGCATTAAATACATTCTTGGAAATAATATAAATTTAGGAATTCATGACAAAAACACGCGTAAATCAGTGTAATTAGTGTTTATATTTTGATGATTTCTTAACTTTTTACGATTTTCAAGGGTAAATTTAATGCTTATATGTAGCTTTAAGGGCTATGTATAGCATTTTCCTTATTATAAACAATTTGTATACAATTTTTTAAAGCTACCCAAATATAAGAAAAACTAAAATTTATAATCAAAGAAATAAATATAAATAAGTAATAAAAGCAAATAGTACATGCAATTTAAAGAATAAGTTGGAAAAATAAACTAAGCATTCATAATATTTTGATGTGTAATTATGTCACGTATTTCAAAAACAATACTTTACACGTTTTGATATTCATGTTTCTTTTAAAACCGATTTTATAGGTATTAAACTATTAAAGCTAGAAGAAATTGACATGAATTTAATGGGTGTCAGAGGGGATATGGTTTAAGACGTATCTTTGATCATCAATGACTATATACTTCATTTTTTTTTTTTTGTGTATTTTGAAAACATATGGTCCTTTGACCAAAAAAAAAAATGAAAATTGGAAATAAAAACCATATAACGAGACCAAAAAAAAAAGAAAAGATAAACACAAATTAATTGAAAACAAAAAACAATAACGAACACGATAACTAATTAAAGAGGGGATACCGTTTAAGACGTACCTTTGATCATTAATGACTATATACATTACTTTTTTTTTTTTTTTTTTTTTTTTTTTTTTTTTTTTTTTGTTTTTTGAAAACATATGATCCTTTTTCCAAAAAAAAAAATGAAAAATGGAAATAAAAACCATATAACGAGACAAAAAAAAAAAAGATAAACACAATTTAATTGAAAACAACAAACAATATCGAACACAATAACTAATTAATTATCCAGCTCATGAGCTCCTACTAATTAATTATCCGTTTGTCCAATGAGAAAGACAGACACTACAAAAGAAGTGGTGGAAATACAAGAAGAATTTGGCATTTCCCCTCCATTTTTCTGCACTCATTCTTCTTACCATCTCATCCATTAACCATCTCAAAGGTCAAACTCTCTCTTAAACTCTAATTTATTAATTTAATTCGATTATTTCTTTCCAAATTGTATATGCAATTTTAATTTTTTTTTTTTTTATGAGTTGGGTTGTTCCTTTTAATATTTCTAAAATTTCTCCATTTTTTTTTTCTGTTTGTAGGAAGATCTAGAAGAAATCTTGATTAAAAATGGAGGGTCATCATCCTTATTCACCAAAAGATTTGAACTTGCCTGGATTTGTCCCTAATTTTCTTTCTGCTTCTGAAATTTTGGGTGTTTTTGGTGTTGCCACTGTTATTGTTTTCTCCGTCTCATGGATTCTTCCTGGTAATTTTTTCAAGCTATTCTTAATTTATTGGTTTTTATTTTGAATTGTGCTGATTTTTTTCATAATTATAATCATTTTGTTAAATAGAAAAATTTTAAATTTGATTAATTTTCGTTGACTTTTGCTCTGCATTGGATAATTGTGTTGTATACATTGATTCTGCGACTTAGATTGCTGACTAGCTAATGCATTGTTAGTGAACCACGATAAATCCGTGTTTGTTTGCCCGGGAACTAATTATTTGTGGGACAAATACAGCACTAATGACCTTGTTATAGTTGTTGATTTAATGATTCATGGTGATATGTTATCTCCAATGTATGTTAGGATCTCAAGTGTTTTATCATATGAGATTTGGCACTGTAGGTATATCGGTTGTGTTCGAGTTTATATTTGCTGATTTTGGTTTCAATGTATGCCAAACCATGTACTCAGGCATCAGAAAGTTGCATAGTTTGTTATGCCATGTCCTATTCTGGTTAATTCGGGTTTGTGTTGTGTGTTCATTTCGAATATGTTGGTGTTCTTGTATCATGCACAGATTGCCAACTCCAATAACGAGTAGCGTTTTTTTTTTTTTTTTTTTTTTTTTTTTTTTTCAATTGGTTTGTGCTTGTATTGAATGAAATGAGAAAGTTTAAGTTGAGTAGGACTAACCATATATCTGAACTTTCAAGTCGTTTGTCAAGTCTAGACGATATGAAAATTTCTTCCATCAAGTTGGTTAGGAAGGTTCGTAGGAAATATTTAGTTGTTATTCATCCTTAAAGTAGGGATTCACCTTAATGGTCAACTGTTGTCTGAAATTAGAGGTCGTGAAATCCTGTAAGTTGGTTAGGATTGATCATAGGAAATATGTAGTTGTGATTCACCTTAAAGTACTCCGTATATTATTACTCTCCATTCTCATACACCAAGTTCTCTGTCACACAGGTTTCTTTTCAAAGACAACAAAACTTGAAAGGTTGCTCATATGCTGGTTTACTCTCACTGGTCTAATACATATGATTGTTGAGGGATACTTCGCTTTCTCACCAGATTTCTACAAGGACAAGAATGGATTTTTCTTGGCCGAAATTTGTAAGGCTCCTGTTTCTTAATTGGATTGATATACATTTTTTTCCCCTTGACATTTGAAGGTTGTTTTGCAATTTGTCTAATAATATGGATTTCACAGGGAAAGAATACAGCAGAGGTGATTCAAGGTATGCCTCTTTCGACTCTGCAATTGTTGCTGTTGAAGGAGTAACAGCCGTTATAGAAGGCCCTGCTTGCCTTTTAGCAGCGTAAGTAATTAGCATGCTCTTCATCTTTTATCGTGCTGATAATTTAACTGAGTTTTAACATATGATTATTGACATGATTAGATCTCTCATATAATGCATGCAGGTATGCTATAGCAACCCACAAATCCTATCGGTATGTTCTACAGCTGGCTGTATCTCTTGGGCAATTCTATGGTCTCGTGATATATTACATAACCGCAATATTGGAAGGGGACCATTTCTCTGTGAGTCCATTGCACTACTACGCATATTACATTGGAGCAAATTCACCATGGGGAGTCATACCGTTTCTCATAATCATCAGATGTTGGAGAAAAATTTGTGAATCTGAGGGTAGAAGTAAGATAAAAACCAAATGAAACTTAAGCAGTAGTTAAGTCAATGTTACATGAGTTTTTATTTTTTATTTTTTATGCACATTGAATATAAGCTTCCCATTCTTCATTTACTCAATTTAGAACAAAAATTTCGCAATATTTACTAGTATTATGGATCTTTAATTGTTGAATTAAAGCAACTCCTCTTTTCTGCTGTGCTATTATCATTATGTTACATGAATTCTTTTCATTATATAGTACTCGTAAATTCAGTGTAATTCTGCTTGTGCTACTTTGATCTTACATTCATAATCCTTCAGTCGGTAATATCTTTGAGGCAATTCTATAGTATTTTTATAATACTTGAATAACAATTTGGGAAGGGGGTAATTATTCCTCGAGCCCATTTTACTACGGAGTACTATGCATACTGCATTGGAGTGAATTCACCTTGGTGTTTGATAATGTTCCTCTTATTCAACAGTTGTCGGAGAAAGTCATGTTAATCTGATGGTAGAATCAGGAGAAATTTTATATGAAGTTGATGGTAATATTACCTTATTATCTGTTTGTTGAAGACAATGTTTGGACTTAGTAGAGAGCGGAGAATGTTGTAGATAGGCGGACTAAGTTTAAACTCTGTTCGGATGGTTTTCTACAATGCATTGATGTTTTAACTGAGTTCGATCTATGTTTATAATGTGTTACCCTTGGCCCTTTAATCTCAAGAAAATGCAACCTGATCTGTTTCTGTGCATTACTGCAAGTTTTCGATTTCTTCTGTTACATTGCTACCTCATGGAGAGTTGACAGTTAATTTTGTGCTATCAAGTCATCCTCCTGTAGTTACTGTCATTCAAAGTACAAACTCCCACAGTATACGAGGCAGTGAGGCTGATGAGGAGCATGGTTGAAATCTACTCGTATTTTTTTTTAGCAGAAAGCTTAAGGATTACCTCGACTTCAAAATTCCCCCCGGTTAAAACCGGGGTGGTGACCGGTGAGGTTATACAACTCCATTAGCTCAGGGTCCCTGATAAGTTTAAGGCGGCCCTGAACTTAGCGTGTGACAGCAACCAATTAACTACATGCATTTATTTTGTAACTATATTACTGTATATAATAATCTTGCTTATAAATAAAGTATTAAATATTATATTACATGTTCATGATTCAGGATTGTATATAAATCTAAAATGTGTATGTACTGTCATACAAATCTCAAGTCAAACTTCTCTTTCTCTTAATTATCCAAGATCATTTTTTGGGGAAGAACAGAAAGAAGAATGGAGGTTCATCTTCCAAATTTTCCAAAAGATTTTAATGTTTCAGATTTTATCCCTAATATTTACTCTGCAACAATCATTTTGGGTATTGTAGCTGCTGCCTCAATCGCTGTTTTCTGCCTCACATGGATCCTATCAGGTATATTTTTGTTCTACTCTGTTTATCTCTATTATCACGCCCCCCTTACACGGGATAAAATCTTGGTTCATACAGTCGACCCCATCTTTGGGATTAAGGCTTTACTTGTTGATTTTCTCTTTCGATATATTCATGTTCATTAATTTATCTTATATTAGTGGTAAGTAACTTTAAATGAGTTAATCTTTGTTAGTTGATGGGTTATTTGCTTTGTTTTATGGTTTAACTATAATACTATATATACATCCGTTGTGCCTATTACAATTTGCACAAAAATGTTAGATGTAAATTCCGGTGTCAGGGTCAGATTCAATAGGGTTAGGTTGGGTCAAGTTTAATTTGAAGTTGAGTCCTACTAAATAAATATGCACAAACAAGTCAAAATTTGAATCGGGTTATTTTCGGGTTAGATCAAGTGAGTTTTTAACACATGAATTAACCATATATACTATTTAGCCCTCATCAGTTCATCTTCTGTGACACAGGGTTGTTTTCAAGGACAACGAAACTCGAAAAATTGATCATATGTTGGCTAACCTTTAATGGTTTAGTACATTTGACACTCGAGTTCTACTTAGCCTTCAAACCTGATTTCTACAAGGATAAGACTGGATCCTTCTTCGCCGAAATATGTACTTCTCTTGCTCATATCAATTACTTCAATTTCTTCAGTTAGTTTAAAGAGTGATTATTCTCACTTCACTATAATTTGACTACATTACCTTTTTTTTCGATTTGCTAATATTTTTTATTTTATAGGGAAAGAGTACAGCAAGGGTGATTCCAGATATTTGTCTCTTGATTCAACAACAATAGCTCTTGAAGCTATTTCAATCTTCGTATTTGGTCCAACCAATCTTATAGCTGCGTAACAATTAAGCAACATTTATCTTTTATCTAGCTACTCCGGTAATAGTATACTTCTATGGGTGTGGACTTTCATTATACTCCATGCATTAGCACGAGCACATGCTAGTTTAATTTCAACAATGATTAGTTAAAAATTAGAATGTAGACTAATTTATTTATTATGAGTGTATCAAATGGATGGAGTTATTCTTAGCACGATTATATCGTATTTTTTTGGATGGTGTGATGGGACCTTAATGGACAACATATATCCCGTATAATTTATTTAGTCCACTCGCCCTTATGACTCTCTAAAAAAAAAAAAATTCAATCTAGTCCAACTTTGTAGGTTGGATCCTTCCCTAAGGAGCTAAAGGCAGAGCAAAGGATAGCGAAATATGTACAAATTCTTAGTAATCTTAACATTAATAGATTCCTAGTCACAATGACCTTGATTCGAATAATGCAATGAACCAACTAGATTGAGCTTTGGTACAGAATAGTTGTTAATGCTATAGTATGAGTTAGAGTTCGTTGTTAATTCGATTGGAAACCAATCTGTTTCGAATTTGAATCATGCTAATTGCTAAACTGTGATGTTTTTAAAACCTAATTGGTTACGACTTACGAGTATATAAGATGTCAATATAGCATTACTAGCTAGATTTCTTACATTGTACAACATTTTTGCAGGTATGCCTTAGCAACACACAAATCCTATAGATATGCTATTCAATTGGTTGTATGTTCGATGGAGTTGTATAGTGTTGTAATATATTATATGACTGTTTTCATAGAAGGGAATCAAGTTTCAGCAAGTCTATATTTCTTCTATGCATACTTTATTCTAGCCAACTTACCTTGGGTAATAATACCATCACTCTTAATAATCACATCTTGGAGAAAGATCTGTGAATTTGATGGTACTAATAAGAGCAAAGTCCAGTGAAATGAATTGGCCTTTGATCCTACTTAGAGTTTGTTTGACACAATGTCGATCGAATTAAGTTGCGATTTCATGATCATAATATTTACTCTCTCAGTTTTATAATATATACATGTTTGATTGTCTTTCTATTATAATAAAAATCCAACATAATTTTGGGTTTGTTTATTTTTCTTTGTTATTTTAGTTTTAGTACGATAGATTAATAATTGCCATTTCCTTACTCTTTTCTTTTGATTTATTTACTAATATATTATGTTGAAGAGGGCAATATACATATATATATACCAATTGGTTGTTGGAGTAGTGGTGATTGGGACTACACTTGGTAGGGAGGACCTAACCACCCATAACTGATCCCAGATCCGGATTAGCTCAAAATGTGAACCGAAAAAAAAAAAAAATGCCAATGTATGCAATAAATCACCAAACAGGCAAAGACTAGATGAATATTGGAATCTATTATTAATTGTATAAATTAATCACCATATAAATTTAATAATTAACAACTTTTATAATAAGTCACATATTCGCATTGCACTACTTTATTGAAATCATCATCAATTCTTCTTCACCATTTGCCAACCTTCGAACTTCAATCCAATTGAATTGAACACAAAGTCTGATCCAGCAGGTCACGGAGAAGGTTGGTCACATACTCACATTGAACTATTTTAGAGTACGACCTTTGTGAATGATAATAATTTCTTTATTTTTTTCGTACATTATTACATGTAAATTTACTCAGTTTCATAAAAATTACTGTATTTCCATTTCATATTATATTATGTGTCTTCAATCATAATAACTTTTACAGTCTATTTATTTATGGCTATGCATTAATTTTTCCAATTCATGCATTGTCGGGATAATCAATATATATTTTGAAATTGCTACCCATCTATTGTAGGTGGGTTACAATCTATTTATTTAGTTCTATATAATTGAAAAAATTTAAAAAGGAAAGTTGTGATTTGTTTCTTTAACCGCTGATATATGGGAGTTTCATAAAATTAGAAACGTTGTAATTTTTAATATATACTATTATACTATTTATAAATGTATAAATTCGGTTTAGGCAGTATTTTACAACATTTTACTTTTTCTAAGGTAGTTTTTTACAATATAACATTTTTTTTTATTAGGTAGTTTCTCACAAAATATGGGTTTTTTTAGGTAGTTTTTGACAAAAAGCCCATATAAAAACTAAAGACATATTATCATTATTATTATTGTTATTATCATCGATTGATCAAGGGCCTGTTCACACTTCACATTTACTGAACTGAGCTGAACTAAACTGATTGGAGCTGAACTAAACTGATTGGAGCTGAGTTAAACTGAACTGAACTAATTGGAGTTGAACTGAACTGAACTGAATAGAATTGAGCTGAAATGAATATTTGATGAGAGAAGGAAATTAGGAGCTGAACTGAACTGAACTGATTGGAGCTGAACTGAATTGAATTGAACTGATTAGAGCTGAATTGAACTGAACTGAAATTAAGTAAATATGAGCAGGCACCAATTGTTTGTTTTATTTCCGTAGATGGAAAACAGAAGAGTGGTGATGGTAATGGCGGTAGCAATGGTGACGATGAATATAATATTGTGTGGGTAATGATGTTTGTAGCATTGTGAAAGAGTATGATAAGCGAGCGACATGAAATGAAAGGGGAGTTTGACTTGGTCAAGATGGAGTGAAGGCGAACCCTACGAGCATACAAAATATGGATATCCCTGGAATGAGTAGGGGAGAAATCGATGTCAAAGTCGATAACACGAGCCGTACTATAGTGGTTAGTGGACTACGTCGAAAGCCGGTAGACAAACTTCTCATGTCCACCCTTGGTGATGAAAAGAGATATGGTTACTTCTGGAGGCGTTTTTTTTATACCTAATAGTGTTGCTAATTTCAATAATGTTCATATCCGTCTTTGGAATGGTGTCTTGGTTATCTCCGTGATGACCACGAGGCATTTTGTAAGAGTGTAGAGTGCAATATTATTAATTTATCTTTATATTTTAAAAAATGGTTTTAGTTCGTAATTATGTTGATTTTGTCTTAGGTATTTGTATATTAGTAAGCTTATAACAAAATCACTATGTTTATAAGTCATAAATTAACTCATATTACATAGTAATTGGAAAGAATCAAATAAATTAAAAAAAGGGAAAGGGGCTTGGGTTAGGTTTTAACAAAAAGCTCATACGAAGTATCTTATTGTAACACAAATCAAACTCGTAAAGTAATAATAAAGTATGGCCAATTAGCCAAATTGGTATAAAAGTTAGCACCCATGTGACATATTGGTATAAAAGTAATCACCGGCGACAGATTGGTATAAAAGTTAGCAAGTTGTGATTTATTGGTATAAAAGTTAATCACCGGCGACATATTGGTATAAAAGTTACCATGTGATGACATATTGGTATAAAAATTTTCCAGTGATGACATTTAACCCTCTTTCTTGTTGGAATAATAAGTGTATATTGTACAAATAATTATTTTTATTCTTGTAGCGAGCTCAAATCTATTGTTTTTCTTTATTTTTATTTTTTTTTTGCTTCAAATATTTATTGTAAATTTCTTGGATGCTATTAAAAGCCCAAAAGAAGTTAAAGAATAAAAAAGGGAAAAATAGAAAAATATAGAGAAATATTAAGACTAGATGAAGACCGTGCGATGCATGGTTTGTTTGAATTAATTAAGAATTATTACAAGATCAAGCTCTTTGATTAAATATTTTCAATATTGTATGGAGCTTCTTTTTTTTTTCTTCCCAATATTCAGTTTTATATAAATACATTTGCTCCCTAACTTCTTAAATATTTATTATAACTTATTACATGCTAATTTTAACTTTTGAGACATTAAATCATAAAAGTTTCTCTTTTTATTCTTTTTTTTTTTGAGATTATTTTTTAACTCACAATTTTTTATTTTATTTTATTTTTTTAGTCGTTATCTTAGGTGCATGAGCATGGAGGAGAGAATTATTTGGCATAAAATGAGAATTAACAACAAATAAAATTAATAATTAAAAAAAAAACTCCTTTGGCAAGAAAAAAAGGGTGAAATGTCACAACTTGTTAATTTTTATACCAATATGTCTCAATTTGTTAACTTTTATACTAATATGTTGCCGGTAGCTAACTTTTATACCAATTTGTCACAACTTGCTAACTTTAATACCAATATGTTGCCGGCGATAACTTTTATACCAATCTGTCACAAAGGTGCTAACTTTTATACCAATTTGGCTAATTAGTAATCCGTATTCAACTATTCATACACATAAAACTTTCAATTCACAACATAAAAAACACACGAGATTTATTTAATAAATATAAATACTCCCCGAATAATAAATGATCACAATTATGCAGGGGAAAAGCAAACCTTTGCTTCTTTTCCAGTAAGTGGTTCGTTACATGTCAATAAATTCCGATCTTGATGATCATAAAGATCGTAGACTACCATGTAGCCTGCGATGTGCTTGTGGCCGAGTATGTTGATACCATCATTGGACGTGGCAAAGCTGGTGTAGATTCTCCAATTGGTTCGACATGATATAAATCGAAAATATAGTTTTTAACTGTAGAAACGAGATTGTCTAAGATTTCAGATACAAACCATGTTAGATAAGTCCCCGAATCAACTACTATTTCATAAGTTGTATTCAACGTACCATCTCCTCTTACGAACACGTTGGTAAGTTTGATGAAGTAGACGGTTTCATCATCACGTATTATATGAGCCAAGCTATAACGTACGGGAATGGAGATGCCTTCACCGACAAGAAAAGATCCATCGATGGAATTGTTTAGAGGGAGGCAAAAACCCCACCTTGTTGCAAAGACTTGGGAGGGAACCGATAGCGCACCCGCGCCAAAGCTAGTTATTCCTTGGAAGCAACTACGCGGTGTTGGGAAACAAGTGTTGTTTAAGCCTAAACCAAATGTCAAGGTATAACCTCTACCGTTGTTGTTTCCTTTGTCAGAGTAAGGAAATATGGTATCGGAACCAACTATTCCCGAGGATTCTGAATTATCACCATATGCAACGTGATAATGGCAAATGCTATCACTATTACATGTCCATGAGGGTATGTTAGAATCACAATTTGGATTAAAAAAATCGCATTCTTGGTAACATAATGTACCTGAGCCATGGTATGGAGGCCTCGAGCCTCCATCCATGCATACCATGCAATTGGAAGATTGTACCCATACAAAATCGGATCCCATATCGAAAACCAAAAGTACCACTTCCGATTTTAGTGGGCTACCTCGTTCCAACTTCAATCCAATCATGTAAATTTCATTTTCGGATACGTTCAAGTAACCTTGATAAGGGATATAATGACGTCATAGTTGGGTTTAATGGGATATAACGACGCCATAGTTAGGTTCGTTTAATGGGGGTTTGGTAGTAATCGCAACATCTTTAAAATTTTTGCGGTAGTAATTCACAACTTTTTTAATTAGCGGTAGTAATTTACAAAGTGGTATTAACTTGCGGTAGTAATTGGCAAATTATCCTATTATTAATATGTTTAATTAAGGTAAAATTATTTATATTAAAATTATTTATATATTTAACAAATTACGTGAAATTATGTATATTTTATATACACATATAACTATATTTATCGGTATAGTACTTATTTTGACCATTTTGATTGATTTTTTTCCCCGATTTTTCTCTTTAAAAACGCTCTCTAAACTTTAATTCACATTTCCTTCACCAAATTCTACCAAATTTCAAAGAGAAAAATGTGAATTGAAGTTAGGAGAGCGTTTTTAAAGAAAAAAATCGGGAAAAAAATCAGTCAAAAGGGTCAAAATAAGCGTTAGGTGGGGTCTATAGATGGAAAATCCACCGGATTTTTAAAATGGGTAGTAATCTGAGCATTTATTTAATTTAAGGGGTGGTAATTTAAAATAAAAAATTAAACGGGTGGTTAGTTCGAAAATGATTACATTTTCTGGTGGTAATTTAAAAATTTTCCCTAAGTTTACAATGATGCATCGGGTTTAATTGTTAATAATTTATATGATTGTAGCTTTGCCTCTAATAAAGCGTGAAAATCAATTGAATCGTTGGGGAATCAAAGGTGTTAGTATATGTATATTAGTGAGTAATAAATAAATTCATATTACATAATAATTGGAAAGAATCAAAGTATGACACTATTGAAGAAAAAAGGGAAAGGGCCTGGGGTTGGGTTTAACAAAAAAATTCATATTTTTTAGCACAAACCAAACTCGTATACACAATACACTTATCTATTAAGGATTGACAATCTAAAGTCAATACTCAATATTAATGATGTAATCTTAGCTAATGTTATGCCTTAATTTTAGGAATTATACGTAGTTAGCACCTCTAGTAGTACTCGTAAGTTTAACTGGCTACGAGTACATATATAAGTATATAAGATGTTAATATAGCACAATTAATAAACAATCCTAAACATTGGAGAATCAAAGATGTATATTGTGAGAATAGTGTGTCAATGTAAACATTCAATGAGAAATACACCTATAAAGCCATAATTCTTAAAGCAAGGATTTAGTGGCTTAGTCCTACAACTTAGACGACCCACTTTCTTTAATCAACTAAACACATGCTAAAATGTTAAATGATTCAATTAACCAAGAAAATAAACACATAGAAGCAATAAGTTCATGTCGGAGAAAAACAAACATCTGCATTCTTTTTACTAAGTGGTCCTTTTGATATCTCCAAATGTCGATTCTTGGGATCATAAAATCGTAGACTACCATGTAGCCCGCTATATGCTTGCTTCCAAAAATGTTATCATCCGACGCGATAAAATTTAAGCAATATTCGTTGTTTGGAGTCTTGAACCAATCAAGATCGATATCATTCATGGTAATGAAAATTTGGCTCATTTGAATGGTGATCTCAATATCATATGGCTGGTCATAACACAACAACGGTTTCGGAGGTACTACAATTGGATCAACATTATATAAATCAACTATAGTGTATTTAGCCGTATAAATTACTTTCATGATTTCAACTTCAAAACACGTGATCGTCGTCCCCGCATCAACAAATATAACATGAGTTTTTATTGGATAACGTACCATATGCTCCTACAAGTACACCGGTGAGTTTTATGTAGTAGACACTTCCATCATCATATTTTATCGGAGCGACCCTATACTCCCCGAGAATGGTGATGGTATCACCAAAAAGGAAAGAGCCATCCATGGACGTGTCGGTAGGGAGGCAAAAACCCCATCGGTGGACAAAGAGTTGGGAGGGAATTGATAGGGGACCCGCACCAAATCCGGCAACACCTTGAAGGCAATCTGTTGAAGAAGGAAAACAAGTATTGTTTGTCTCTATACCAAACGTCAAGTCGAATGGTATAGTGTTGTTTCCTTTGCCAACGTAAGGAAACATGGTATCCCAAACAACTATCCCCCTCGATTCCGTTTTATCACCATATAAAATGTGATAAATGCAACGGTTGTCACCACCACATGTCACCTCAGACGCCTCAAGACCACAATTGGGTTCAAAAAGGTCGCATGCATGGTAGTATAAAGAACTTGAGCCATTATATGAAGGTCTCGAACCTTCATCCATGCAAATCGTACAATTTTCCGATTGCACCCATACGAAATCCAAGCCCGTACCAAAAATCATAATAAACTCCAAAGATGGACCCAATCCTAGCTTTATTTAGTCCAACCGCGTACAATTTTTCATCGGTTACGTTCACGTAACCTTGACCGTCCACATCAGCGTCGATATGGCTATGCAGTGGCGGATATTAGACTAAACTATATGGGGCCAAGTTATAAAATTTAATAATTTCTAATTAAAATTATAGATATCTAACTATTTACAAAAAGCAATAATCTGACCGATGTCAAGTTTAAAAGAAATGAAATCAATCGTCCTCACTTAACTATTATAGAAGCTTATTACATACAATTAAAATATGATAATTAAATAATAAATCACTATAAGAAAACAATATGCGAGTTTGATCTAAAAGTTTACTTTACACAACTTATATGGGTCAATAGATGCAAACAATATATCAAGATATATGTACAATATATGTACAAAAATAATATAATTATTTATAAATACATACTATTTTGGATTTGTAGTTGTTAAATTGTAAATAATGAAATAAATTTGTAATGATATAATGATTCGAGCGTAAAAAATTAAGGTCTCGATAAAAAACAATTTAAATACTAATTTTTCTTAATTAAGTAGTAAAAGTATCTATGTTGTATTAGATTTTAATTTTCATTTATTTGAACCAACTTGAAAAAGTTGTTGTGTTTGTCGCTTGACATAATATTTTTATCACGCTCGTCTAATAATCTTACAAAAATAATAGGGGCCGAATCCTTATGAGCCCTAATAAAGATCCCCCCCTGTGGCTATGGAATTGAGCAAGTTTTGGATGTTTTGAGTGATATATCTTATAAGCGTCATATTGATTAAAGATCAGCATTTTACCTAAGATGATCAAAGAAAACGAAGTGGGATGCATCTTGTCTTGAAGAAATGAAAGAAATACAATATTAGATGAATGGTTAGTTGCATATAACCAAGGCTTTTGAGTTGAGTATAATAGTATGGCAATATGGAGAGTGTATGTTTGGATGAAGTAAAAAGGTCAAAGTTGTTTGCATTCATAATCCTCTAATATAATATACAGGAAGAAATAAGTATATTTACTTTAGCTAAGTAGCTAATGCTCGTCATTATCTACTAGGCTACTACCTTACTTTAATGCATGGACTATGACAATGTATAATTTTACTTAATCTAGCTTTACATGTGCATTGAAACATAACTTGTAACTTTATAAATTTTATATGCTATTTATATATGGTTTCTAGCTAGTTGTAGTAAAAGTAATAGTTGTATGTTAAAGTATAGTAGTAAATGCTGTTTACATTTTGAACTCTAGTTACTTTAGGTTTATGTGATTTTATCTTCTCTTGAATCAAATTTCCTTGTAATCAAAGTGATGTAACTCATGTAAGCGTGCTTATGATTTGGAAGAAGTAATATAATCTTCATTTCTTGTGATAAAACTACGTAAATATCAAGGATCGCTGGATCGGAGTACACAACATTTTATATCTTTATTTATAACTTAAATTATGATAATCGATCTGTTGAGATATTTGTGACATGTACTATTTTATATCATCCATATTGACTACTATGAGTCTATAACAATTTTAATAAACATGATATGCAAGAAAAAACCCCATTTAGGAGTATGAATTTCTATCCGTGGGGAAAATGTAGGATTGTATGAATTACGGAGTATATCTTTAAGAATTAAAAGTAAATAAAGGAATATGGAATTGTGCGTACCAAATGCATCCTATCTATATTTTAATAACATAAATTTTTTTACAAGAAATAATACAATACTTTACATAGTAAAAAATATCTTTAAGAATGAAATTAGGAAATCATCAATAATAAGTAAATATTATTTAGAGGCAAAATATGTCATTAATTGATTGACATGTATCACTCTCAAAGTCTCAAACCACACCTTAGTGTAAGTGTGTAACCTAAGTGGCCTGGCTTGCTAATTAAACACATTATAAGTGTATCATTTAACCGAACCTATTTTGATAAATAATAATGAAGGCAAACTATTATTAACTATTTACCCTCCGTTAATTTTATTTATTTATTTTTTTTTTTAAAAAAACCCTATTTACCCTAAACAAACTTATCACAGACATTGTAAGCTAATTTGTGATACATACCAAAAATTGACATTATTTTAACACGCAAAGTAGGAACTTAATAATGTACAATTAGAAGCAATAACATTTTACATGAATGACACTATAACATGCATTGTGAAAATGAGGTGCCAACAATTGTAAAGCAACAAAGACAAATTTCATCATTATTCGTTAAAACAAGAAACATGAAACATTTGTATATGTATATATAATTATATAAATGTATATATATGCTAAAACTGCAAAACAGAAATTATGTACGGTGTCATTTAGTAAGGGGGTTCCGGAAGGTAGACGGGTGGAGTTGGCGAATATGCTTGGAGTGAATGTGGTGGACGTGCATGATAAGTACCTTGACCTTCCAACGGTGATTGGGAGGTCAAAGAGGGTGCTTACTAAGGATATTAGAGAGAAGTTGTGGAAGAGACTCCAAGGGTGGAAGGGGGGATTTATGTCAAAGGCGGGTCGGGAAGTTTTGATTAAGGCTGTGGCCCAATCTATTCCGACCTACGCGATGAGTGTGTTCAAATTTCCCTCCTTCTTTTGTGACTAAATGCGTTCGTTAGTGGCTAATTTTTGGTGGGGGCAAAAGAATGGGGAACGTAAAATTCATTGGGTGGCATGGAGGAAACTTTGTGAACCTAAGGCAGTTGGAGGGTTGGGTTTTCGTGATTTTAAAATGTTCAATACGGCACTTCTTGGAAAACAAGCATGGAGATTGATTCAATTACCAGATAGCTTGATTGCTCGTGTGTTGAAAGCTCGTTACTTTGCTGATGGTACATACTTGAATGCAGAGTTGGGTAATTTGCCAAGTTACACTTGGCGTGGGATATGGAGTGTGAGGTGGGTTGTGCAACGTGGATTATGTTGGAGAGTGGGGGATGGTCTTGGCATCTCAGTGTGGAATAGTGAGTGGATACCGGGCACTCAATCGAGAAAGGTTATTTCTCCTCGTGGAAATTATGCAGAAGATATGAGGGTGTGTGATCTAATGCATCTTCCCACAGCCTCTTGGGATGTGGCTAAAATAAAGGAGATGTTCTTGCCTTTCGAATGGGAACGCATTCTCAGCATACATCTTAGTATGCGCTTGCCTGCTGATTCTATAAGTTGGGACCTTGAAAAGAGTGGTGATTATTCAGTGCGGTCTGCTTACCATGCCATTTTTGGAGAATGGGAGACGGATGTTGCTGGTTCAGGGTCGAGTGCATCAAATTTCTGGGGGAAGATACGGGCTGCTGCTACATTGCCGAGGGTTAAAGTTTTCTTTTGGAGGGCGTGTAGAGGTGCGCTGCCAACAATGATGGGGTTAAGTAAGAGGATCCCAGGCAAAGACAGTATGTGCTCGGTTTGTAGGATGGATGGAGAGTCAGAAATTCATTGTTTAAGAGACTGTATTCCTGCTCGTCTCATGTGGGATGAGTGTGAGGTGGGCAGTGTTATGGTGGGAAGCTTTCAATCGTTTGCTGAAATGGCTATGGCTTGCTTTGAGCGTCTACCCAAGGATGAACACGAGTTATTTATGACAGTTTGCTGGATGATTTGGAACGCTAGAAACAAGTGGATTTTTGAGGGTGAGAAGTGTGATCCTAATCGCTCTATGGAATATGTTCACAAGCTGCTCAATGAGTTGAAAGGGAAGGAAGATAAGGGAGGGGGTATTGGAAGGGGGGTGAGGCAGAAGTGGAAGCCCCCTAGGGGGGGTTGGGTGAAGCTAAATGTCGATGGGGGGTTGTGTGAGGGGCAAGGTTCAAGTGTAGGAGCTGTGATCAGAGATGAGAAAGGAGAAGCACTACTTGCTGCTGCCTGGAGGTGTGAGGATTTATGGGAACCCTGCATTGCTGAAGCTAAGACGTTGTTTTTGGGGGTTAAGGCTGCTAAGGAAGCTGGGCATTCGCAAGTTGTGATCGAGAGTGATTGTTTAGGCCTTATAAACGCATTGGTGTCTCAAGAGGTTGGAAGGAGCTGCTTTCATTTAATTTTAGATGACATTCGTCATATTTGTAATTTTTTCTCTAAGGTTTCTTGGAGCTTCATTAGGAGGGAGGGTAATAAGGTGGCACATGAGCTTGCTCATTGCCTACCATGGGATGTAGGTCGTCATTTATGGTGGAATGATTTTTGGAGCTTCTCCTCAAAAAAAAAAAAAAAAAAAAAAAAAAAAAAAAAAAGATATGTAATGGATCAGTAAGGATTTTTCATCCATATATACTCAAGGTCACAAGGAAAGTATGTATATGAAAAATGCTTTGTATGTATAAAATAGAAATTATGATATCTATAGTAATATATAAAGTGAAAGGGGGTTTTGGGTGATAAATTTTACTTTCCCAAAATATCCCTTTCATCTACAAAATAAATTACCATCCTTATTTTTTAAAAAAAAAAAATGTAACTACCATCCATCTTAGTTCAAAAAAAAAAAAAAAAAAAAAAAAAAAAAACTTCCATCTTTAAAGGAAATTAAATTTTATTATTTAGCCTATATGACATCATCAACAATTCTTAAACCTACCAATTATTTTTTTATTAGAACAATTAAATAGATAATTTTGTGGGAAAAAAAAAAGAATCGAGCTTGATAGATTACTTATATTGCACACGCACACATTGTGTGCGCCTCTTAGCTTGTAAATATAAACTGCAAGTCTGTAAATACTACTCGTATATCAGAGACGTAGATAGATACTATATCATCATACATGATGATGACTTGATGAGTGATAACTGATGACATGGGATGCATTCCATATTAAAATATATACTTAAGGAGTAAGGACTAATTTGATCTTTACACATGCAAGGCAAAGGGTTCATATTGTGCTAAACAAGTTTTCTTTATATTTATCATGGAGTATAACCACCACGTAATTCAAGTAGCGATTTTAAGACAAATCCTATTTTCAACGTAAAAGTTACACTTTTGACTATGTGATAAAAGAAACTTGTTTATTACGGAGATAAATATGTATTTACTCATTATAAATATACATATTTTAAATTTTATAATACCAAATTTGTACTATAATTTTAGATAATGTATATCTTAATTCATTTATACTAGTAGTGAAATTATACTTAATGCAATCATTATGCATCTATCTAATATAAGTATAAAATAACTTGAATTTTATACTTGTATTTGACAAAGAAGTCAAGGTTAGTACCCATGCAATAACTAACCTCTCTTAATTACAACCTTAAGTTATTACTTTCTACAGTAATTTACATAAAAATATATAAATGACAGAGAATTATAAATTGTTATACCTAAGATATACTATAATATAGACATTCAATCCAGTTCAGTACTCATCGTATCTACCTATATAGTTGACACACTTTTTATTAGCATACTAGTTTAGCTCCCGTGCGATGCACGGTTTTAAGCAAATATTAAATCTAATGGTTTTAAACAAATACCGTTAAATTTGTTTACAATAATTGTAAGTGAGTAAATATAAAATTTTAGTAAGTGAAAATCAGTACGAGTATAAAATAAAACTTACTATCATATCATGTAATTTTATTAAAGTCATATTTACTCTGTAGATCAAAAATTTACGAAAGAAATAGAAAAAATGATAAAATTATGAGGATAAACATGGAAAAGCTTGTTATATATGCCTAGAACGGTAGAAGCAATTTACCTTGGAGATAGCAAGGTCTTCTCAAGCATAGTTATTACTCCGTACTCTATATTTTTTAATAGACAAAACATTTTCTCAGTGTTTAATTAGATCAATCCACTAATTTGATTAGATCACCTCTCAAAATGACCTAAAATTACAATTTTATAGGGTTCCCAACTCTAAATTCTCTAATTTCATACTTCCTCCGTTTTCTTTTACATGCAACACACCTTTTAAGCACGCAGTTTTAGGAGATGATTAGTGAGGGTAAACGAGCGATTCTATCAATATAATTTTTACACGAAAATTAGAATAGGGTTAAGTATCATTTGTAAAAATTATAGTGAAAAATTTGTCCATTTACATTACATAAACCCGACCTCAAAACACGTGCCACAAGGCTGTGTTGTAAGTAAAAGAAAATGGAGGAAGTATATCTTACCCACTAAATTACTCAAAGAATTAAAAAGACTAATTGAATTATTAACGATTAAAATTTGTTGTATTTAGAGATAACTTGGTTTTTTTTTTTTTTTTTTTTCGATTAAAATTTGGTTGGTATTTAGAGATAGCTTGGTATTGATATTAGGAAAATGCTATACATAGCCCTAAGGGCTACATATAAGCATTTAATTTACTCTTGAAAATTGTTTAAATTTAGAAAATCATGACAAAAACACACTAATTACACTGATCTGCGCGTGTTTTTGTCATGAATTCCTAACTTTATACATTTTTCAAGAGTAAATTCAATGCTTATATATGGCCCTAAAGGCTATGTATAGCATTACCCTTGATATTAACATCACGCAAAAATATAAAATTAAATTTATACTAACAAACATTATTGCCACTTGTCCTAGTTATCACCCCTCAAACAATTATAAGTTGAACTATTGCCGTTGGAAACGGATTGCATGAAAATTTGTGGCCATGATCATGCATTGAACTTGCTCTAAGCCTCAAAGTCTAAACATAAGACAAAATGAAACGTTCACACAAAAAATTTCAAGCTAAGTTTCCTTTCCAAAAATATACTCCATAATTGTTTTTTGGTAATGCTATATGTAGCCCTAAGGACTATATATAAGCATTAAATACATTCTTGGAAATTATATAAATTTAGAAACTCTTGACAAAAACACGCGTAAATCAGTGTAATTAATGTTTATATTTTGATGATTTCTTAACTTTTTACGATTTTCAAGTGTAAATTTAATGTGTATATGTAGCCCTAAGGGCTATGTATAACATTTTTTTTTTTTTTAATTTTTGATATCATATTAAAGGCTAACGTCATAATTATGTTCACATTGAGCATTTAAGCATATAAATTTGGTGAAGAAAAGTTGTTTTAATATTATTTTTGTAACCAAAAGTAAGAAGTAACAATAATGTTGAAGTTATTCTTATTTTTGTTCTTAGTTTTTTGCTTAGCCAACTTTCAATACATTGAAGGTTGGAGTATGGGGCCGGGAGATTATCAAGTTGTAATCGTGAATGGATTGAACGATATTTTATGGGTGCATTGCAAATCGG
Organism: Chenopodium album; assembly: GCF_948465745.1. Taxonomy (NCBI): domain Eukaryota; kingdom Viridiplantae; phylum Streptophyta; class Magnoliopsida; order Caryophyllales; family Amaranthaceae; genus Chenopodium; species Chenopodium album. The sequence goes on from NC_137857.1 coordinate 4,857,294, forward strand.
GTGATAAAGATCTACAACTTCAAAAACTTCCCAAAAGTGGAAACTACTCGTTCGATATTCATTCTAGTATGGTCATACAACGCCTCTATTTTTGTGGTTTAACTTGGGATGATCATGGACGCAAGGTATTCGATGCATTCGTCGATGAACAAGAATTCGTCGATAGACAATGTGGTGGACGTCATTGTATTTGGAAAGCTCAAGATGATGGTATATATTTGTACAATATATACAAAGCCAAGTACTTTAAGAAATATAAATGGGACAAATATTTATTTAAAGCTAATAAAATAAACTAAATTAATTAAGACCTCTTTGTATTAGGTAATTTACTATATCAAAAACTATAATAAATCTGATATTATTTTAATTAAAGCATCATTATCTTTCGTAATTATATTGATATTGCTTAATTTGAAGTAATTGTTTGGTTCGACTAAATCTGCATGTTAAAAGAGCTTGAAACATGTTAAAAGGAGCTTGAAATTTTATCTAGCCAAGCTATATGTGATTATGACGGTATAAATAAAAGACCAAAATCCTTTGAGAAAAACACTAGATTTCACTTTTTTGACGAAGTCTCAATTCGCCGATGTCATTTATTTATACTTTTACGTGTATAAAATTTGTGATATGGACTGCACCTTCAAAAGGTTGTGGTGCTACACGCACCCTTGACATAATTAATGGTATGGTGTTGTGGACAATTTCTCCTATAAAAAAATAAATAAGAAACAAAAGGAAAGTATGTATACAAAGCCATAAAGAATTCAACCATATGAAAGATAACAAAGAAAAATTAACGAACCAAAATTTCATATTATTTGGATTTTATTATAATATAAAAGCAAGCATATAATAATTAGGCAAAAACCTATTACAAAAATCAATTCCAAGGGAAAAATTCATCAGATCCTCCACTGTAAGTACTAACACTAGTTAAACCCTTTTGTTCAACTTTCCAAGGAACATCTCCACAACACCTCGAATGATCTCTATCATACTCGTAAACATCGATTGTTTTTGAAGCACCACTCCAAGCAAAATTACAAAAAAAGACGGTATTTCCTAAAAAGCTAGGCTTGAAATTAATATGAAATGCTTGTCCATTACTTAGGACTTGTTTACCAAGATCATCGTCCTTTGATTGGCAATGTAAGTTGAGGTTTTCATTCAACAGATTCGTTATTGTCACGGTTGTGTGGGGCCTAGTAATACACGTTTTGTTAAGGTCGATCTTTTGGTTTCCATTTGGGTCACTTATTATAACACGTGATGCAGATACGGGTGCAAAGGTGACAAATAGGGTGAGGGTTAGTGATGCTAACAAAATGAACGAACTTGCAAAATTGGCCATCTTTTTGTGTTTTTCCTATGATCGTGCTTAGAGGTTTAAGGTTGTTTATGAATTAAAGCTTTAGCGAGTGACATATATATATATAAGAAGAAGAACTCACACCGATGAATTATTATAGTAAATACAAAAACATTACTTAATATTCATACTTTAAATTTTGGAAATAAAGTAAGATTCATGTATATTTTTATGATATTCCCTAACATTTTAGGTAATTATTATACGAAATACACGAATGATTGTTAGTTGTTTACTTAATATGAAGGATTGCTTTACATATTACTATGTTGCCTAGTTTAACGTATAGATATATAAGGTTTTCTTTGTCAATTTAAGTATTGTCTATTGGCTAATAAATATGTTGATATATATAAAAATTTCCATGTTCAATGGAAGCAAAACTCTAATTTCCATAAGATGAGAAAATAAGGAAAAAAAATAAAAATGTGTGCTATATTCTAATTTCCATAAGAAGAAAAATTCATACTGATACGAGTGATAACTATTATTTTAGTAAATAGTATAAGTATTATTTTTATACTAAAAAATTTCGCTTAAATTTGGAAATAAAGTATTTACACCTCTTTAGCGTACATATGTTTTTTTGTCAATTTAATTATTGTCTTTTGGCTAATAAATATATTACTCCGTATTGTTTATAAATTTCTATGTTTTTTTTTTTTTGGACAAATTTCTATGTTTAGTGGAAGCAAATCTCTCGAAAATCCTAACTAGGGAAAAAGATGGTAAGAAGGGAAAATGAGGGGAAATAAAATTACGTTTCTGCGCTTTTAGACATGATTGATAATTGGGCTGATATCATAGTCTGTTAGTAGGCCGTAAATCTAACCTAAAGTGCCCAATACAATTTTGGACCGGATATTTAGTTGGCTTATTATTTTCAAGAGTTCTAAAACCAAAGGTATTGTTTATAGTATCGTTCAAAAAAAAAAAAAAAAAAAAAGGTTATTGTTGCAAATTTGAAGATACACCATGGTGCAACTAGAAATAGGTGCACCACGCCTATACTTTTGAACATTTAGTAAAAAATTCTGAACACTTGTAAATTTTGAACACGCAGTAAAAACATCTGAACATTGCAAATTTTGAACATTTAGTTAAAAAATTTGAACAATCGCAATATATCACGCTTATACTTTTGAACATTTAGTTAAAAAAATCTGAACAATCGTGAATTTTGAACATTTAGTAAAAAAAATCTGAACATCGCAAATTTTGAACATTTAGCACAAAAATTTGAACAATCGCAATGCACCACGCCTATACTTTTGAACATTTAGTAAAAAAACATGACAATAAATTTTTTGAACATTTAGTAAAGACATCTGAACAATAGCAAATTTTGAATTATTACAAGTTAGACAAATTTTGAAAGAAGTTTGTCTAACTCGTAATAATTTTATAATATAAACTGAAAATTTACTGTATACAAAATGAACATTTTCTTTATAAAATATGAACATAAAAATTGCATGTTTATGTTCAGTTTTTGTGACGTGTTCATATATTTTTACCAAATGTTCATTTTTTTGTAAAATGTTCAAATTTTTTTACTTAATGTTCAAAAGTATAGACGTGGTGCACCTATTTCTATGTGCAGCATGGTGCACATAATACTAATTGGGTTATTGTTTATAGTATTTATTTGACACTACTCCTTTCATCCTTTTATTTAGTTCGTTTCTTATATTTCACGGGTTTAATGTAAATGAAGGAAATATAAAATTATGTGTATACATTGGAAATAATTATAAAGAGTATAAATTGATTAATAGATACAGACACTTAATTTTAATTCACTTAGTTAGAAAAGCAGACACTTAATAAAGTGACAGAGGAAGCAAATGCTAATGTTGATTTTTTTTTCTTTTTTGAGTAAAGATGAGCATGAATTGGCTATAGATTGGATAAAGCGAATAAGCGAAATAGATCTTATAAGCCAACTCGAAATGTAGCCGAACCCAAAAAGTAAGGGCCTGTTCACATTTACTTAATTTCAGTTCAGTTCAATTCAGCTCCAATCAGTTCAGTTCAGCTCCAATCAGTTCAGTTCAGTTCAGTTCAGTTTAGTTCAGCTCTTAATTTCCCTCTTATATAAAATATTCATTTCAGCTCCAATCAGTTCAGTTCAGCTCCAATCAATTCAGTTCAGTTCAGTTCAGCTCTGTTCAGTAAATGTGAACAGACCCTAAGCCAGCCTAGCGTAAAACTAAATGGTTCAAAAGATTATTTGGATGAAGTACCTTAAATTGACGTCACTCAAAAAGTCAATTGAAAATTCAAAACTAATGTGTAATCAAGCTAATTTGACCTATTCAAATCGAGCTAATAGTAGTGACCTAGTGAGAATGAGTGACACAAACAATGGTACATTATTTTGCCTTAGTATGAAGATATTATTTTTCTTTTCCCCACAAATGAGTATGAAGATTTTATTTTATTTTCCCACAAATGAGTATGATATCATATCATTCATGTATTTATGATGGATTATTGTTAGAGGTTTGGAGTTGCCAAAGGATAAACATTTCTGTTACAAAAAATATAAATTGAATGGACACGTGTCCCCAAAGACATCAAAAAGTAGTTAAAGTAGCCCATTTCCTGTTAATTTGCATGCATATATTGAACGTTGACAAATAAAGTAGGTATGTAGAGCAGTAGAGGTAATACTACACCGTATTACGTATCTCTTGAAATTAATACAGATGATCTTCCCCAACCAAAAAATATCATGCACCTATTGCTAGACTTCCTCCATCTCTTTATTTGTTACTTTGTTTGGTCACATACATACACATTTAATTGATTTAGTTGAATATTGATAGAGAATGAAGCCCAAAAAACCATGACAATAATTTTAAATAGAATTTATCATTAATTAAGCAAAATATGGCTGGGCATGTCAATCCTATGGTCGTTTACACTAATCCTTTATATTGTGAACATGGTTCATATATACAAGAATTTGTGTATCTTAATTATTATGCTCAAAACTTTCTCTCTTTAACGTACGTGCACTAGTATATAAAAATTAAATTATTTTTTCTAATCACGCATTATTTATTGACAAAACATGTAGAGGAAATTAGAGAGAGCCTCGGCCCTCATAAATTTCGAAATTAGAGGAAAACTTTCTCTCTTTAACGTACATGCACTAATATTAAAGTTTTTACTTGGTCCCTCCATAAGTCAAATGAAAAATTCGTTCCCTCTAAATAATTTTTTTTTGGTTAGTGTAGTTGAGCATGCATAATGCTTAATATTCCTATTTTAATTTCCTTGCTTAATCCTTTTTATATGCAAGGTGTTTTACCTTTTTATTCAAGGTCCTTAACTCCTTACTACAACAATTAACATTCACGAATCACAAAGTATATTCAAATCCCTTGGTGCCACATTATTACTAAAAAAAAAAATAAAAAATTAAGAAGGTGCTTATAACATTAGCAAATATTACATTAGCAAATATTAAGCCGGTTAGCTAGCTAGGTAACATTATTCACTTGATTTGTCTCAATTAACTGAACTTAATTGATATGAACTTTTTAATATAAACTTGAATAGCTTCTTAGAATTATCGTAGTTGTAAAATGAATTTAAATTAGATAATTCTTATTTGAACTTAGTTTAAAAAGTCTTACATGCATGTCAAATTGGATAAAGAAGCTTGAAACATTAAAAATAGAATACATATAGATGTAACATAGACACTTTTCAACTATGTTTGCGATGACTCCTTAAAATTTTGTGCTTGTTAATCTTCCCAGTTCCCACCAAGGGTTTACTGATAAAGTATAAAACATATTTTTAGACTTCACCCATTAGCTTATAAGTTTTTGGTTGAGATAGTCCTCTAACATTAACTACTATTAGTATTACATATATAGTCAAAGTTAAAAAAAAAATGAGTCTTTGTTAAATTGTACATATACTCCGTACGTACAAAACTTAAAAATTTGGAAAAAGACCTAGCGACCGGGTCGTCGGGGTGGGGGGGGGGGGGGGGGGAGACTATGAGCTAGTAGCTAGCCAAAAAAATTCAAAGTTGTAGTCCTGTATGATGATCAAGTACAGTACAAATGGATAATCCAGCTGTCTTAGTTGTCAATCATCATCAAATGATACACAACGAACCAAGTGAACCAACTAACTATCTAATACTCTTACTATGTGTAGTAGTAATGAATTTATATGGTGGACCATCATATTTCAGTGTATGTCTTTGCTCTTTACAGAATATCATGAGTGTTGAAGACAATAACAAGTAACTACCATTATTTGACAAATTCATTTATTTTCAATTTTTTTTAAGGGAGAAAGAATCATATTTGACGGCTGTTTATTGTTTCATTTATACTCCGTACAATAAAGAAACAATTTTTACGCGCATGAGCTTTTAATTGTGATGCTGCATTATTTAATCGAGTTGTTACTCGGAAGTTGGAGTTTTTGTTTTGTACAACCGATTTACGAACATTGCTACATTTACCCATAAGGTAGATAACTCATTACCTACAATAAGAGTCGAGACTCAAGAGGTGCTAATAAATATTTAAATGTGTTGAATTGAAATCATTTACATAATACTAGTAGAAGTTTATGTGAATGTCCATATTTTGACTTAAAAAAATCACGGGCTATTATTTATATATAATTTTATTTATTTTGTCGTAAGTCTTTGATCAATCAATTGAATGTTACATCGAGAAAGACCTTAAGGAATCAAATATAGCTAGAGGTCTTTTAGGCGTTGAGAGTACAATTTCATAATCGTATCTCTATTCTCAAGTACTCCATGTATATAGGCTCATGCTTTATCTGTTCACAATTTACTTATTGATAAGTAGAAATATTAACCATGAAGTATATGCATTAATATATGTGATATAAGACATGTCAATTAATTTATTAGAACAAATGAAGTGGGATTTTTGGCCTCATTTAATTTATTGACTATCTATCAAAACATGTTAGTCAAATGTTGTTAGTGAGCACTTAAATAGACTCTTCATCTCAATGAAATAATCTTGACATACTCACTAGGTATAATTGTGTCATATCTCATGTGTCCTTAATCACATTATACTTCATCCCACTCTAAACTAAATTTGACACCTATGTCCTACCATGATACATTCATTTAAATACTTTAAATAAATTATGCGTATTATTAGTTATCAAGATTAATCATTTGCATAATGCAATTATGGCAGAGAACGAAGATGTGTGGTAGGAGATTTTGACAAGAATATATTCTATAAGCGTGATTTTGAAAATAAAGATGTGTGGAGTGTAGTAAATGATATCAGCAAACGTGTCCAATTAAAGTCGAACAATAATTAAAAAAACGATGGAGTGAACCTTTCCTATTTCTAACAAAAAGGTTGAATGCAGGTGGTTTAGGGATACACCTAGTAAGCTGGTAGAGTAATCGAACTAGTGTTGCTAATACGTGACGTTAGGAAAGAGTCAATGCGAGTCGGTCATCCCATTAAGAGGCGGCCAAAAAATGGGGAAGTCCTAAAACGAAAAGATGGTGAACTTCTAAAAGTAGTTGGCGGTTATAAGACCATAGGAACAGGGATGTCATGAGTAAGGTCAAAGCTTTCTCGGTCCAACATGGTAAGTAAAATTAATTTTTTGACCCGTTCGATGCATAAATTGTAAATTATGAATTAGAAATAACAAATTACTTGTGTCGACCGTGTTTTATTGTACGGAGTGTTTTTCTTAAGGAAGCATTGATGTGTTTAGTCGAGTGATTTTTTTTTTTTTTTTTTTTTTTTTGGGGTTAGGTTAGTTGGGAGAGAAATTTATGAGCAATGTAATATAATAAACGAAATCAAACCGATTAGAAAATGAAAGAATTGACATTGAACTTCTATATTAAATTAATGATAAGACAACAATTTATTTTTAAAGAAAGATATGGAAGGAAAAATGCAATGCTAGTGATTGTGATTTTAAATAGATGACACCAAATAAGTAAAAAAAAAAAGATGGCCTATGAGTTGTGTTATCTTGACTTTATTTGACCGGTTTATCAACTATTAATGTATCACTTTTAAATAAAGTACATTCTACGATTGATTGATTTTTGTCTTAAGCTCTTAATCCGTTCTCCTCATGATTCTCCACCATCTACCAAATCCATAAACTATAGCCTCGATCCATTTACCACTTCTACTATAAACGACATCCTTTAAAAAAGTACTCGTAAATGTTTACAGTAACCTAGAATTTCTCCACAAGATCGATAATCATTTATACCTTTACAAGTTACTCCATTACAAACTTACTTTCAAAGACAAAAACAACAATAATCCTCCTCTTAAGGTGCTTCTAAGCATCTTCATAACCTTGCTTAAAAATGCTGACCAAACAAATGGCCAAAGTCCAAAGGTGCGTGTACACAAGCTTGGTCAATAAGTAGTCACAACTTATGGCAACCAAAAATTTTTAAAAAAAGTTGCATAAAATTAAAGACAATCTATCTAAAATCTAAATTATTAAGTAAGTTGGTTGTGTTCTTCTTAAGGGAGGTGACCCAAACATTTATTGCTGACCTAACCATATAATATAAATTTCATACACATTCTTTTCATATATTATTATATATAGTCTCATAAATAAAAAGCCTGTAAATCACTGGAATAATATAAAACTACTACTACTACCTTCACAACTAATAACCTCTATTAAATGCAATTTTGCTAGAAATGTTTGTTTATTTTTCTTTTTTATTTCAACACATTGTAGTTGCGTCATCTCTTACAAATACCCCAATATAAAACTGACACTTTCATTCATCTTACCCACATCTTCTCTCAACAAACTACCCAACTTAGGAGAGAGAAAATCTGGGATTTTTTTGTTTTATTGAATACCCATTTTCCCATCTTTCTGATCAAACAAGAAAACAAAAAAAAATCACAAATTTTGTGTTTTTTGGTGTGATTTTCGATGTGTTCTGCAAGAAACAGGGGAAAACAGGGGAAAACAATGGAAAATGGGAATAATTTCTGTGAAAACAGCAAAAAATGCAACGAAAAATATGGTCAAAAGAGTAAAAATTGCAGGCTTTTGAGCTTTCATGAGTTGCCTGATTATATGAAAGATAATGAGTTTATTCATAAGTATTATAGAGCTGAATGGCCTTTAAAACAAGCTTTTTTTAGCTTGTTTCAATGGCATAATGAGACCCTTAATGTTTGGACGTGAGTAACACATTCTTTCTTTTTGTTTTTTATTTTTTTTTCAAACGGTTCTTTATAACGATTCATGTTAGCCGACCCATATCATTTTGGGACTTCGGCTTTGTTGTTTATGGTTTGATTTTGATGGTGTTTTTTGGGTTTGATTTTGCAGGCATTTACTTGGATTTATTCTGTTTGTGGGATTGACTGTTGTAAATGCAGCCCATGTGTCACAAGCCGTTGATCTTTTTGGAATTTTTAGGTATTTTTTTAATCATTTTTTATCATTTTGTTTGCTTTTTTAATTCTATCTAAGGTTGAAATTGACTAAATTAGCTGAATTTTATCTCATGAGTTGTTCTGATTTCACATTATTTTTAGTTAATTTAAGAACCAGTGAAGTTCATAGAGTAGAATTAGTAATCCAAGTTCAATTTTGTTGGGAAAATTTCAAAGTGAAACTATTAGATCACCTAGATGTTGAATTTTTGAATTACATTTACATATGGAGCGATGATAAAACACTCTTAGGGATCATACGCTTTAGTCCAATCTCGAAGTAGTATTTTTCATATTATGGAATATTCGCAACTAGATTGATTGAAGGGTAATATTGGAATAAACACGTTTGAATCTATCAGATGCAAGGATCAACTAGGATTTTCTCGAAATCAGTGATTCATTCTTTTATTCGACGGTGGGACTCCCAAATATTTTAATCACTTTTAATATACATCAAAATTCCAAATCTAAGTCATGCATAAATGTATTATCTTAACATATATCACCACTATTAAGGATTACAAGTAATGTAGTAGCAAATAATAAAAAATAATTCTTGTATATATGCTTCTTTTAGTCTAAAAATTGACTTATTAGGGTGGTTGTTAATTGTTAAACCATACTTAACTAAGTATTATTTAATTTACAATCTACTTAGTATCTTGTAGTTTTTGTGGTCTCTGAGTAGGTAAACCTACTTAGGTTGTTCATCTCCATGTAATTAGAAACTCGTTCAAGTTTTCGCGTGTTAATAATATTAATAATCCACCGTTTAGCAAGAAATTCATAGTTTTAGCAATAACTTCTTCATGTAATGTAACACAATAGAGTAACAAAGTAGGTAACGAAGACGAAGCAACAAATTAAACTACTCACATTTTTCTTGTAACAGAAAACAATATTGCTGTCAATCCTAAAAACATACTTACACTTCATTCACAATTATGGCAATGTACTATTAGCTTTTAATTTGCTTGCTACTTCAAAAAATTTATGGAATATGAACTTGATTTTCTCGTCAATTTCTTGAATATTTCAGGACTTTTCCCTCAGGAACAGATACAAATTCATCCCATGATTCGACTAAACTCTTTATGGTAAGCAAATTTCATGGTTCACCTACATTTATTTCTTTCGATTTTACTTGTAATAAGGAACTGGTTTTCTTATCTTGTTTACGATTATTGGTTTCAGGGTGTTACAAACATGGTTAACTTGGAGAACATAGCTCATCAAGGAGCTAATCATATAGTGACAGAAGCAGTAAGATGGCCATTTTATGTATACTTAGCTGGCTCAATGTTCTGCCTTCTTTCGAGCAGTGTATGCCATCTCTTCTGCTGTCACTCCCACGACATGAACCTATGGCTCCTACGAATGGACTACACCGGGATCACTGTCATGATCATAACTTCGTTCTTCCCTCCAATTTACTACATCTTTCAATGCCAACCCCTATGGCAGATTACCTATCTTGCAGGGATCTCTATCTTTGGTGCATTCACAATCGCGACCCTACTATCTTCTACCCTGTCATCAGGAAAATGTCGTGCCTTTCGTGCTATTCTCTTCGTGTCCATGGGCTTATTCGGGCTTATCCCTGCAGTACATGCTTGTGTCTTGAATTGGAATAACCCAAGAAGGAATCTGACTCTTGCATATGAGTCTGCTATGGCCTTGTCTTACCTTATTGGGACCGGATTCTACGTGAGTCGTATCCCAGAGAGGTGGAGGCCTGGTTGGTTTGATCTTGCAGGTCACAGCCATCAGATTTTTCATGTGTTCGTGCTGTTGGGTGCACTCGCTCACTACGGTGCTGCCCTGCTTTTCATGGAGTACAGAGACGCGGTTGGATGTTGATAATCACCCCATAAAGTAACCTTGGGTTCACCTTCATTTATTCATCTTCATTATATTCTATAATTTATTGTAAGCTTGATTAAATATTTGAAATTTTCATAGGATTTGTAGATAAACAAAAATTATTATTATTCATTTATTAGCTGTTCAAGGCTCTGATGAGTAGTTCAGCAACACAACATTTGCTTATATATCTGTTGTAATCTATAACAACTAGGAAATCCAAGACAAGAAGCAATTGTACGATACTTGTTTCAGTTGTATGTATAAATTTGTTGCACAATCACACGAATTTTATCGAATTCAGTTAATTAATTAGTTGTATTGAACTCAAGGCATGACTTAACTTACAAGTTACAATCCCGCCTTGCATCAACTGCAAGAACTCGAGACATGACTCTACAATCCCTTTAACATTGCCTTGCAGCACATTGCCTTGCATCTACTGCAAGAACTCGAGGCATGACTCTACAATTCCTTTAGCATTACATTGCATCTACTTAGTGCAAGAAGTCGAGGCATGACTCAACGACGAGCATGACTATGTTTAATCCTACAGCAACGATGCTTCCCTAGTTCTTCAATCAGAAAAACAGAAGTCAGAAACTCCTCCCCAAACTCAGAAAACGCCTCGAGTTTAGCCATCTCCTTACCCTCAATCATGACGTTCAACTCTTCAGCCCACTCAGGAAACAACCCTGCAAACCCATCTTCTTCCAATAGCGCCTTTGCTGTCTCCAAATTCTTCGGCGCCATAGCAAACTTCTCCATCTGAAAAAACCTGTTATAACTAGGCTTTAAACCCACCCACTTTATCTCAATTTTAGCTCCATACATTGTAGCCTTTTTCTTCCATTCACCACCAAATTGTCTTTGCAATTTCGGAGGGAACTCGACTAATGGGTGTCTAAGGAACGCTAGGACCTTCAACGAGCACGGATCACAATCCGTAAGAGCACATATAGGAACATCAATCAAATCGGCCTTAAGCTTCCTAAGGAAGCAATAAGTAGCTAAATCGCGCTCCCCTTTTACAACCACACAACGTGTGTTACTCTTCTGATGAAAGTCAAAACGTGTCAACAAATTTTCCAACCCTCCTTCACCTCCAAGCCATAAGATCACAAACTTAATCTTGGAATCCTTGACAAATTCAATGCAAGAAAGACCCTCCGGCATAGGGATAGGAGTCCCGGGAGGGTCAATGGCATCGAAGATCATAGGCCTATTGCCGATTTTCTTGTACCTAAGCCCAAAGAAGGTTCCATACACACGCTTGGCGCGCAAGGGACCTATGTCATTGTATCGCGGGCCATCTCATCCTCGGAGTCCGTGTCTAGATGACCGTCCTCGAGGTCAGACAATCTACCTTTCTTTTTTTGTGGTGTTATAATAGAAGTTACAACCTCAACAAGAAAAGGTTGTGTAGGGTAATCCCATAGACTATTACACACACTTTCTAAGGTACAATCTTTGTAAGGCCCAAATTTAATTGTACCCCAAGAAACATTCATATTATTTATAGGTACTTTTGTAAGGGATTTAACATGATCACGTAAATTACCTATAGTGCAACCCCACTTAAGGTCTACAAGAAATTCCCTATCCGCCCCCACGAGTACGTGGAGGCGGAGGGTGAGGTAGATGGTGGGGTTGCGGTCAGAAAGACCACATTCGGAAAGAGAGACCGTGTCGAGGGGTTCGAGAGGGAGGAGAGGGCCATAAGGAGAGGTGAAGTGGTGGGATGTGGAGGAGGGTGAAGGGAGGAGGAGGAGTTGTTGATTTATAGGGATGTTATGTTTTTCTTGGACAAGTGTCTTGAGATCATTGATTGTGGCACGAGGTTCGAGGTTGGCTATGTATTCGGGTTTTCCGGCGGTGGTGGTTAAGGGTACTACGGTGATCTTCATCTTGGGTGGTGGAGAGGGGTTTTTGGTGTTTGAATGTTTCAAAAGAGGGGGATGCAAGGAGATTGAAGAGTTGTTTTTAGGTGTTTTTATAAGGTAATTAAGTCTTCGTTGACTTTTGGATTAAGTAATACTTGGAGACCAAGGCTTAAGAATTGGGAACATATCACAGATTTAGGATATGTTTTTATTTTTTATTTTTTTTGACAACCAGGATATGTTTTTATTTGACTTATTTTGTTTGAATTTATCTGAAATCATCTACTCCGTAATATATTTCATTTATGTGGTAAATTGGTAATTCAGCATGTTTAACAAATACAAAGTATTTTATCATATGATGGATTAAGCAAAACCAAATTATTATGATCGCATTAATTTTTAGGATCCAAATCTTTTCATCTAATTTCAAGTAATCTCCCTGTTCTCTTTTATCTTCTTATTATTACTTCGTGAACCACGAATACTAAGAAAATGAAAATTATGTAGAAAGTAACATCTACTTCAACCCAATGTTTTCAATTCTTCTCAGACTAAGCACTGGAGCTTACTCAAAAGCCGAAACCACCACGTCGAATAGATTTAGTATTCGGATACAGGAAAGAGTTAAAGAAAATTCACTATGCTGTACACTTCCATAAAATTACAACATGAAACAGGGAAAGAATCCAGGGGAGGGATTGAATAAGTGCAGCTAGTGCTCATTTCCCATACTAGCATTGGCATCTTTATTGTTACACACTTACACTTGGCCGGGTCGATGCTACTATTTGACAGTGGTAGTATAATTATATGATTATTATGCGACTAATCACTACTGAACCAACTGTAAATATTGTGATTCTGAATTATATCAAAAGCAGTACATGATGTTTCTGGGACTTAAACCATACAGCAGATTTCTGATCAGGCTTTGGAATTTCCGAGTTTTGTCACAATGGACTGGATTTCGGAACTGCTGCACCCTTCCCCCACCTCTCCGATATTGGGGCTGTCAAGCGACACAACATGTGTAAGAGGGTAGTTTCTGCTGGCATGGAGAGATTTAAATGCTTTATTACCCTTCATGATTACACTCTAATGAAATCCACCAAGCAAGCCTTCATATATAAGACCTAGATCTCTAAACATTTTCATATTTTTCCTCTCATTTTTTGATAACCTTTTGAGATTTCTGCCGTTAGAAAAGCAAGTAACAAAAGAGGAATTTTGGCTAAACTAAATGATGACAGTACAAGAAATGTACTCCCTCAGGCTACAAGCTTATTTCTTTTACTAATTTAGTGGTAAAAGGGTTAATAAGATCAAGTAAAATTAGTTCAGGAACACTAAATTTACCTAAGTTTGGGTAAATGAAGTTCACATAATATAAGGACTACCCAAATTCAATTTCCAATTAACATAAGGTTTGACAAGCTCATACTAAGGAAAAACAAGTGAATCGAACATATCCTCAGCAATTACACTAGAAAGTTAAATTAAGTATAGTATTTGTTAACTTAGCTCTGGGACATATTTTGGAGACGGTGAAAAGTCAAATGAAAACTATATCTAAAGACACAGGGAGTACTTGCTCTATCCGGACTTTAAGAAGAAATGGTAAAAAGTAATACTAGTAAAGTATATAAGGATCTGATGTTGATAAACGAATAAAGTATCATAATTGGGAAGAGAGATTACGGAAATATTAAAGTGATACTGAATTAAATAAAAACATCAATAACATAATAGTAAAATAGCCACCAAGAATGACATGTGTCTATTCATGGTGTAGTTTTTTTCCTCCAAATATATGTAAACGGAATTTTGATTATATAATGTTTTATTCTCACCATTTTTAGTATGAATCTACAACCCTTTCAAAAGCCACAACATGTGTTACTATTTCAAAGTAATAGTGTAGTGGCGGTTTTGCCCTTCCCTTTTTGGTAAATTACTTTTAGGCTTTACCCTTGTATAAAGAAAGGAAAAAAACTCCTAAAAATGTGTAATACCGCTTTTACCCCTCCCTTTTAGTGAGGTTAATTTCTTTAATTGTGAAAACAAAAAAGGAAAGTAAACAACAAAGGGGAAGAACATCGAGAATATTGTCCCCTTTTGTGTTGTTGACTTTTTTTGACCTTTTATTTAATTTATTAGAAAAATGGCAGAATTATTTAAGATTAAAACGAATTGATTATTTAAGGTTAATCGGGCTGCCATCTATGGAGCTTGTTTGGTTCCTTTATGTGGTAGGTTGGAAACGTTAGGAGAGTTATGGGGTGCTTTGATGTCCAGTTAATAGCGAATGGCCATTTGAGTTAAAGTCTGTCGATTTGATTTGTGTTGATTGATATATGAACAAATTTAATAGTAATGGTTATGAACAAATGTAATGGTAATAGTTAGGTGTGTGGGATGTTAATTCTAGCCATTCTAATTAAGGTTTGCTAATTTTATTTCTGTTGATTCATATGTGAATGTATTTAGGGGTGATTAATTCGGTGTGTGGGATGTTGGTTTCTTACTATAGAGATGACAATCTATTATTTTTACATGTAATCAGGACACCTTATTTTTAAAGTGAGTATTGTAATCCTTTAATTAAAAAAAAAATGTCACGTAAAAAACGTAACAAACAAAAAAAAAAATTCAATTAAAGGAAAAGATGATGGCAGTGGTGAGGGTCAGTGAGTTTGCTTGATTATGCTTGGGTGAGTTAGTGAGGTTGCTTGCTCTTGATGATATATAGTCTTCCTTGTTTTAAGGAGTCAAGTTAAGTGTTACTATTTTGGTCATTTGACCATCCATACATACCTTTGAATATGTACTATGGTCTTTGGCATTGGTATTGTTATGAGTGTTACTTATTAATGTAGCTTAGTGTGTAGGAGTTTAGCTAGCTTTTTTTTTTTCCCTTTTTTCCTTTTTTTTGTTTTTGTATTAGTTTTTTTTTTTTTTTTTTTTAAAAAAAAAATTGTGATCAAGTTATTTGGGTGCTTGTATATATATATGTGTAGGATAGCCTTGTTTCTGTAGAAAGAGATAATGTGCTCTGCATTCTGAGATTTAGTGGCTTGTGTTTTGCTTTTGCTCAGGACTGACAGAAAGGGTATACAGCAGATCCTTAGTTCTAGCCAAGAAATATTCAGGTAACTTAACTACTGCGACATATTTATGAGCTATGTTCTTCCTGGTGTAGTCTTTGCCTAACCACCAGCATTGTATGGACCCTGTCATACTAGAACTTCCAGTTATTTGCTATGCCAGAGAATTGATCAGCCATGACATTTGATGTTCCTATGCGTTACAGGAGTATGACAAGGACATAGTAGAATTCATAGTCTTTGTGGTTATAAATATATTGTGTTTGCTGTTGTTGTTTGCTTGTGACTGATGGTGTTTGGATAATGTTGATATATGCTTTGTTTGGTGCTGTGTTAATCTAATGGTGGCTTGTATTGATGGTGTCTATTTTGGTTGTGCTTTGTCTGTCTGTCTGTGATGCTTTTATAGCTTCATCGAAATAGGCTTATGTAGTTTTTGGATGCATGCACTGTGATGTGTTTGCTTTTACTGCTGTTTAGTCTGCTTTGGTGGCATGTTCTGTCGTATATTCTGCTATGTAGAATAGATGGTCATTATATATAAGCTTTATGTGTGCCTTTATGGCTGCCTTTTTTTGCTATTTTTGGGTTGGTTGCCTTGTCCATATTGTTGAAAGGATGTGTGTGTTGTGGTGTAGGACCAGCTGCTAGATACCAATTGATGTGAATAGTGTGGTGCTTTTTGGAGGGCTTTAGGGGGGGGGGGGGGGAGGGGGATGAGATAGAGGAGTAGAAAATTGTATTCAGAGTGTAGGAATCATAGTGTAGAGGGCTTGATATATTCCCTTGGCTATGGTCTAAGATTGTAGGTGTTTGTATGGTCATGTATGGTCATGTTTGGCTGGTCTTTGTTAGAGTGTGTGGTATAGGAGGTAGTTGCTGCTGTTAGGGAAATGATCATCTTCATTTGCACATATGTCTTATATTGTAATGTTTATTATTACACACTTAAATTAAGAGTCTCCCCCTATTTACAGGTGATGGATTTACCACCCACACAAGTAGTGATGCCTTTCCGTCCTCTCTTGAAGCAGATTACCAGTTATTTGAATTTCCCTGATCCAGATTACCAATTTGTTGATGAACCTGGAAGCATTGCTTGTGTGGTTGTTAAGACAGACTGTGGTCCCATCGCTTCTGTTTACATTGGTGGGTATACTAAGAGTATAGAAGAGTCTTGTGAGGTGGCTGCTAGAAAGGCTGTGTATGATCTCATGAAGAGATATGAAATAGTTATTGAGGATGTGACTTACCTAAGGAAGCAAATGTATGAGCGCTGTGGTCAGTTATTTTGGTTTAAGAAAGAAGAGCTTGAGCGAATTGAGAGGGAAGAACCCAAAATCAACATGTATGAAGATATTCCTACTGATCTTGGAAACCAACACAAGAAGATAGTTGTTGATTTTGTGGTCATCTTAAGGGCTATCTTTAGAGCAGTTGATATAAGGTGTACTCCGATTGAGACTATTGAACATTCTGCCAAGCAATACACTTCATGGTTTACTATCATGCCTCATCGAGATGGCATAGGATTTCGATGCCTATTTAGTGACTATGGTTCAACAGTGGCTGAAGCTAAGCAGAGCCTTGCTAGAAAGGCTGTTGATTACCTCACCGATGTCTTTAATCTTGTGATAGTGGATACTAACTATAAAGTGACAACGGCTAGGTTTGATGCTGTTTTGTGTACCTTGGAAAGGGAAAGCTATCTGAGTGTGAAGGAGCGTGTATTGGGAATTAAAGAGCAGCTTAAACCCTCTACAGTGCTTGTTGAGCAGGACTGTCTCACTCCTCTTGGACAGGAGTTTCAGGTGCCCGTATCCATCCCACCTGTTCTGCCTCCTAAGAAGCGTCTCCTGCGCCACATTTATGCAGAGACAACTCCTGTTGCTGATGTTGGCTGTGAAATGCACTCAGTATTTCCGATGTCAGAAGATTTCAATGGCTGTTTCAAGCGTGCAAAGTTGCTGAGGGACTAGATAGGCTAGGTGTAGGAATGGAAATAGAATGTGGTGCATGTCTTTTGTTTTGCTTCTTTTGCTGGGGTATTAGGTTATGTTGCTTTAGTAGTCTATGGTATCGGGTATGTGTAAGAACTAATCATGTATCACTTTCTGTTGGGAATAATAGCTAGGACTTTAGATTTAAGTATATAGTCAATTATGTAATGTAGTGACTTTGGTGATTCCCTCGCTTGTATGGATTATGCATCTGAATTTGCCTATATATTGAATTATATAATGCAGTTAAGTTTATTTTCGTATGGATTTGGTAATTGGTTTGCCTTTACATGTTATTGTAGCTTGCTACTTTACAGCATCTATTTTCATATAGATTTGGCAAATGATTTGCTTTTACAGATTATTATATCATGTTAGATTATAGTATACTCAGAATATTTTGTTGGTTAGTATTGCTTTTCTATTCATTTGTTTAGTAAAGTGATTGTTTTATTGCAGCCATCTGTTTCATGGGATTTCTTAGAAGTAGCTACACTTAAAGGTTATGGTTTTGAGTAGATAGAACCAACATATAAGCTCAGATATGAGTAAGTGCTCTAATATGTCTTCAGTTTGTTAGAATAGTGTTGTAGTGTTTTTTGTGGCCTTTATATGACAGCTGGTTGTAGATCGACTTTTACGAGAACCATCATCTTCGGGTGGATACAACACCAAACGCCTAAGGAATTTACAGACAGAAGCTCAGAGTAAAATAGAAAGGTATATCATAGATATACACTTAAAATTAACTTTTTTTTGGCCTGCATTTTAGGGTTGTTAGCTGTTTAGGTAGCAATGCTTTTACCTTGGAGTTGAATCATTCTCTATAGGTTCTGTATTCATCAAGAATTATGTGGACAGGATATGCAGCATCATAAGTAGCTTTATGTAATCTATGAACTGTGTAGACTGGCTGATCAAGGCCATTGACAAGGAAAAAAAAAACGATTCTCATCATACGAATTACTTTTTCCTAGGATTCAAACGCAGCCTGCTGCTAAGGGTGCAAAGATACCACGTACAAGGCATCCTGTCATGAGTAATTACATTTAATCTCAATTTTACAGTCTTTGTTGTGTATTGTCCTTTTGAATTCATTAATCTATATGTGAATGTTTCGAAATATGCTATGGTGAGCAGAGGTCCCTGATGCTGTAATTGGCCAGAAACTACCTGCAGAGGCCTATAAACTTCCCCAGCCAACTCGATGCTGCAAGTGTAGGGCGCTTAAATTTGCCTTTGAGACGCTCCATTTCTGCTGCTGTGATGGTGAAGTTAAGATTGCAGCAAATGAACATCCTCCTGAATTGATGAAACTGTTCACTTCTATGGAGGAGGATGCAAAGCATTTCAGAAGATATATACGGTTGTATAACAACATGTTTGCTTTCACATCATTGGGTGGCAAAACCGATGCCAAGAAAAAAAGGGAATCTATGTGTTTAAGTTGCATGGGCAAATCTATCATAACCTTTCTGGTTTGATTCCTGGAGATGAGGGACCAAAATATATGCAGCTTTATTTCTACGATGGTCAGGTTGAAGCTGAAAAACGTTTGCGTTGTTTTCCAAAGCTAAGGAAAGATGTCTTGGCTATTCTTATGAAAGTTATGGAACTAAATCCCTATGGTAGGTTCTTTCGATCACTAAAAGACATTTCAATTACTGAGTCTACAGAGATTGTGCTTAATAAGACTACGGTACCAGATCAGCGCGTTTACAATGCTCCATCCACTGATGAAGTTGCTGTCATCTGGCCAGAGAACACTTCTTCAAGTGAATCAGAAAGTCTTCACATTTTGGTTACAGGGAAAAAAGATTCATCTCATAGGATCATGCATTATTATGGATGTTACGATCCATTGCAATATCCACTGCTTTTTCCCTATGGTGACTGTGGTTGGACTCAGGGTCTTAAAAAAATGTCTAAGGGTGGAGAACAACAGCTGCAGACTCAACCAGATCCTGTTTCTTCATGCATTGTGCATTCTACTGAAGATTTGTTGGAAGAGGAGGCTAGACGTAAGTATCTTCTGTTATTGATGCCTTTTATAGGAACACTAGATGTTTGCTTTTTTTAAGAAATTATAATATATTAGGCAAAAGATGAATCACTTGGGTGACCGAAAGTCTGTTGGAAAAAATGCAGCACTTGAATAGAGTATAGATAAAGCTGTGGTATTTTGAGGGGTATATACTGTAAATTATGTGTTGCTTAGTTTATCTGTTGTTGTTTTGTGTATAGGTGCCAATGGAGGTTCATCAAAATCTGATAGACAAATTTCAGCTAGGGAATATTATGCCTACAAACTTCAGTGTCGCCCCAATAATATGCTTCTTAGAGCAGGGAGATGCTTCCAGCAGTATATTGTTGATATGTATGTGAAGGTGGAAAATACGCGTTTGGATTTTTTTCGTAAGAATCAGCAAACTATAAGAGCTGATCTTTATCAGGGAATACTTGATACTATTGAAACTAGAGAAAACTGTGCAGCAAATGTTGGGCGCAGAGTGATCTTACCTCCAACCTTTATTGGTGGCCCTCGAGATTTAAAGAAGAGATATCTAAATGCTATGTCATTAGTTCAGAGATTTGGGAAGCCAGATTTATTTGTGACAATGACATGTAATGCTAATTGGCCTGAAATCAAAGAACAGCTTGCTGTTGGAGAAGAGGCACAGAATAGACCGGATATAGTTGCAAGAGTCTTTAGAGCAAAAGTGCTTGCTCTGAAACACTTGATTAAAAAAAAAACGTGTTTGGGGAGGTCGCAGCAATGATCTATATTATTGAGTTTCAAAAAAGAGGCTTACCACATGCCCACTTTCTCATCATTTTAAAGTCAGACTATAAGATCAAATGCCTTGCTGACTATGACAAATTTGTGTGTGCTGAAATACCTCCTGTTAGCAATAGCTATCTAAGGAAAACCGTACTTAAACATATGATGCACGGTCCATGTGGTCACCTTAATCCAGAGTGTCCCTGCATGAAGCACAAAGAGAGCCCGGGTCACTGCAAGTATGGTTATCCTTAGGGATGTCAGTGGGGCGGGTCTAGTAGGAGACCCGCCCCATCCCCGCCCCGATGGGGCGGGGATGGGTATAGCTTTGGCGGGTCGCGGGGCGGGGATGGGTCTAAAATCCATACCCGCCATGGGTGATGGGGCGGGGTTGGATTTTAGGCAATACCCGCCCCATCCCCGCCCCGCCCCGCCTGACCCACCCCATCCCCGCCCTGCCCCGCCTGACCCACCCCATACCCGGCCCAGCCCCGCCTGACCCATCTCATACCCGCCCCATACCCGCATTATACCCGACCCATATGTACATATATCATTAATTTATTTATTATGTATATAAAAAAAAAAAAAAAAAAACTAATTAATGAAGTTTCTGGAAAAAGCCCACACACTCTCAATTTCTCATTCTCAAACTTTCAACCCTAGCCGTCACACACTCAGGCTCACTTTCTCCTCCATTTCTCACTTTCTCCTCCATCATCTACAGATCTACTCCTTTCCGTCAAAAAAAAAAAAACAGATCTACTCCTCTCAGGCTGTCACCTTACTTCCACCTTTGAGGCTGTGAATCTCGTCGCCGGTAAACGAAGAATCTGACCAGAATTTCTTCCAGGTAATCTCTCTAACTCTTTCTCTTTTTTTTCCCCCAATTATTTTTTCCCTTATCATTTTATCATATGAAAAATAAATTAACTAATCAACTAAGAAATTAATTAAGAAGCCATTAGTTTGATTATGTATGAGTTCATTAAATTGATTTGCGTCTGTGAGTATGTCCTAGACTCCTAGGTAACAAAAACATTTTTTTTTTTTATGAAAAATAATTTGAATAATTTGCTATTATGTTTGATTACTTGTTTTTTGAGTTGCATGTGTCTATTTGCATTTTATTTTGTATTTGTATTTGTATGACGATAATTTGTATTTCTAGTTGCATGATATAGAATAATTTGTACTTGTATGTTCAATTATGTCTACTGTTAACCATAGATGTTGATAATTTCAAAGTATATGTTGATAATTTGTATTTGTATGGGAAATTGGGAGGTTCAAGGGTTAGATACTCCAATCATCATCTTCCCTTTCATTCTCTTCATTTGCACCAGAAATTTTACAGGAAACACTCAACTCTGCGTCCTTCTTCATTGTAGAAGAGAAAGAGAATTGAGATTGTCAATTTTTTTAAAAATAAAAAATTTGGAGATTATTTAAAAAAAAATAAAATAAAATTGTGGGGTTGATGTCCTTGATGATGCGTGATGGTCTTATTTATATGCAAGATTAACTTGGTAAAAAAGGAAAGTCATATAGATATTAGGATGGATATTATAGGATAGATATTAAAAAAGATTAACTTGATGATGCGTGATTGTCAATTTTTTTTTTTTTTTTTTTTTTTTTTTTTTTTTTTTTTTTTTTACAAAAGTTTTGTGTTGACTTGTTGAAAGTAGTAGTTTAATTTGTTCATGAATTGACCATTAAATTACTGCAATTTGTTTTTAGGGGAGAATGACATCAAAGAATGACAATAATGCTAGTGTTCCCACTTCAGCTAGTAATACTCCAATTACATTGGATGACGATGAAAGTCCCATGGAGACTAATTCCGATCCTTCTGTCCTACCAATAACTAGTAGGCATACTTCAGCAGTGTGGTCTGACTTTAAGAGAAAGAGGGTTGGTGATGCAGTAAAAGCTGAGTGCAACCATTGCTCTAAGCTACTTGCTGGTGGGTCGAAAGCAGGAACTACGCATTTGAAAGATCATTTAAAAATATGTCCAAAGAGAGTATGTCAAGATATTCGACAATCAAGATTGTTTGGTACACAAAAAAACTTGAATGATAAGAATGAAACGATGACATTGGCCCCTTATGAATTCCACCAAGAAGATGGAAGAAGAGACTTGGCGGAGATGATTATTTTGCATGAGTATCCAATTAGCATGGTTGAACATATGGGTTTTAGAAAGTATAGCAAGACACTCCAACCTGGATTTAAAGTGCCATCTCGCAACACAACAAGAAAAGATATTATGAAAAGATATGAGCTTGAGAAGGAGAATGTTGCAACCTTGTTGAGGAAAGCAAAGGGCAAGATTGCCTTAACTACTGACATGTGGACTGCTGACAACCAGAGAAAAGGTTATATGGCGGTCACCTCACATTTCATTGATAATACATGGAAGTTGCAAAGTCGGATCATAAGGTATTGTTTTCTAGTTACTTATAACTTGTTTATTTTTTTGGTTGCCTTTGTATTGTTATAGTTTTTTGTGTGAGATTTAAAATGAAAACATACCTTTATACTGATGTTCCCTGGAAAATATCATAGTAATTATAAGTGATGATGATAGGTTTTTATTTGTCAATTTCAATGGTGTTGATAGGTTTTTATATGTCCCTGCCCCTCATACTGCCGAAGTCCTTGCTGATGCATTGAAAGAAAGCATTCAATCATGGAATCTTGATCTTAGGTTGTCTTCTATAACTGTGGATAATTGTTCGACTAATGATGCAATGATGGAAATTTTGAAAGGAGTGTTTCCATATAGCTCACTTTTATTGCGAGGTGATTTTTTTCATATGCGTTGTTGTGCTCACATTTTAAATTTGATTGTTCAAGATGGTTTAAGTGCTGTGGTATCAAATGGTGTTCAAAGGATTAGGGATAGTGTTGTGTTTTGGACTGCTTCTGATAAGAGAGTACAAAAGTTTGAACAAGTTGCTAAGCAAATAGCTCCTGAGTGTACTAGAAAGTTAGCACTTGATTGCAAAACTCGGTGGAATTCTACTTATGAAATGCTTTCTATTGCTATTTGTTATAGAGAAGTGTTTGTTGTTTTAAGTGCAAGAAATAATTTATATAAGAATCCACCGACACCTGAAGATTGGGAAAAAGTTGAGAAAATATGTGAACATTTAGAAGTGTTTAGTAAAACTACCCTTAACTTTTCAGGAACAAATTACCCCACTGCCAATCTTTATTTTCCTAAAATTTGTGCTTTGAGAATTGCTATTTCTGGTTGGCTTTTATCTCCTCATGATTATGTAAGGAAAATGGCTGACATTATGTTGCTGAAATATAACAAATATTGGGCTAATGTGAATGGTTTAATGGGAGTGGCAACAATACTAGATCCTAGATACAAAATGGCTCTTATTCGGTTTTATTTTGCAAAAATTTTTGATGAGCATGACTTTGAAATTGAGGTTGGTAGAATTAGTGATCTTCTACGAAGATTGGTTGAAGAATATGGCTCTAAGATCGGTAAAACTCAAGGTAGTAGTAGCCAACAACCTTTTGATTTGGGTAGTAGTAGCAAAGCCAATGAAGAGGCCTTTATGCAAGAATTTGCAGAATTTTTGCAACAAGATAAGGATCCAAGTAATGAAATTTCTGAATTGGATAAGTATTTAGATGCTGCTAATGTGCCTCTAGTCCAAGATTTTGATATTCTTAATTGGTGGAAGACAAATGGAGGCACATATCCCATTCTTCAGCAAATAGCACGAGATATATTGAGCATTCCTGTTTCTACTGTTGCATCGGAGTCCGCATTTAGCACAAGTGGTCGGGTTCTTAATCCTTATCGTAGTCGGCTTTTACCGGAAGCAGTCGAAGCTTTAATGTGTACTCAAAATTGGATATGGGCTACTCTTAAAGGTAGATAGCTAAAATAACATTTTATTTAATTACTACTATTACTATTATTATTATTATTATTATTATTATTATTATTATTATTATTATTATTATTATTATTATTATTATTATTATTATTATTATTATTATTATTATTTTTTAATTAAGTCACATTGTTGTATTTGCAGATTGTGGAGAATTCAGGAATGATGAGTATGCCAAATTAGTGGGTGAATTAGAGGAAGAATTTGAAACATGGGATATCGATTCCGGAACAAGTGGAGTTTGCACCGAATAATGGATTTCTTATTATGTATTTTAATATTTGTAAACTTGTAGTATTTTTAATTTTGGACTTTGGACAATTTGAGTTACTGTTATTTTTTTTTTTCAATATGTGAAGTATGTACTGCATTCTTTGTATTTGAGTTGTACGCTGCTGTAGTATAGAATTTTTTTTTTTTTTTTTTTTTGTTGGAATTGATTTAAATATATTATTTGTGGTGGATTTCAGGTGGGGATTTGGTGGGTATGGGGTGGGGATTTGGTGGGTATGGGGCGGGGATTATGTGGGGCTAAAACGGGGATGGATATCCACATGGGGATGGGGCGGGGGTGGTTTTGAAGTTAGACCCGCCGGGGCGGGGATGGGGAAAGTTTCCAGACCCGCTGCGGGGATGGGGGTGGGGATGGGGATGAAAATGGGAGGCGGGGATGGGGATGGAAATGCCAAAACCCGCCCCGCCCCGCCCCGTTGACATCCCTAGTTATCCTAAGAAATATTCTGATGAGACAAGAAACAACTCGGATGGGTATCCACTGTATCGAAGACAGAATTCAGGAGAGATAGTCACTGTTCGAAAAACTCCCATGGATAATAGATGGGTGATTCCATATAACCCCTATCTATTATCTTATTTTGATTGCCATTTAAATGTTGAGGTTTAATCTACAATATCAGCAGTTAAGTACTTATATAAGTATGTTTATAAGGGGCATGATAAGATATCTTTTAATGTTGTGCAATCTGGAGACGACATACCTGTTCATGATGAAATACAGCAATATCAGTCTGGTAGATGGGTTTCACCCTGTGAAGCTGCTTGGAGATTATTTGGCTTTGATCTTTATGAGATGCATCCTCCAGTTATGCCTCTTGTTGTACATCTACCTAACTCGCAGACTATCAATGTTAGGCCTTATGAGCGACTAACATCAGTGGTGTCAGATGATAAGCGTTCAAGAACTTGTCTAACAGAATTTTTTAGTATGAATGCTAGGCTAGGTTCTGGAGCAACATGGTTGTATAATGAGTTCTGCGAGCACTATACATGGAATGCATCAACTAAGCGCTGGAACAAAAGGCAGAACAAAAAGATTAGCATTGGAAGATTGGCATTTGTTGGACCATCCGAAGGTGAGAGGTATTTCCTGAGGTTGTTGCTCCACAATGTTAGAGGTCCTACATCATTTGAAGCACTGCGAACAGTAAATGGTCATCTATGTAGTACATTTCAGCAGGCTGCATTGAAGCTTGGACTATTGGAGGAAGATAATTCGGTTGATTTATGTTTACAGGAAGGTTGTGCTGTTCAAATGCCCCATGCAATTCGCAAGCTTTTTGCTACTATACTTATTTTTTGTCAGCCTAGCGACCCTCTTTCTCCGTGGATGAAATATTATGACTTCTTGTCTGAAGATTTTAGACATAAGCATGCTTCTAATCCAGCTAAAGTAAAACATCTTACTGTAAGATCACTTGAATGGTTAGTTGAGTCTATGGGAAGTTCTCTTGCTGTATTTGGACTAGACCATTTAGTAGACGCAGATGATGATGAGATACAAAGGACAAAAGATATTGAAGATGCACTAAATGCTCCAATACCGCAGCAATGCTTAGAATGCAGAGCAAAATTAAACCATGCTCAGTTAGAGGCATTTGATGTCATCATGGATTATGTTACCAGACAGAAGCATGGAGCATTCTTTATTGATGGACCTGGTGGAACAGGAAAAACCTTTTTATATAATGCATTGTATGCAGAAATAAGGCTTATGAATAAAATTGTCCTGCCAACAGCAACATCGGGTATAGCTGCTGCTAACATTCCCTCGGGAAGGACTGCACATTCTCGTTTTAAAATTCCCTTGGATACTAATGAATCTCTTGCATTCAATGTGCCTAAGCAGGGAAGTCTTGCTGCATTACTCAGAGAAACAACACTCATTATTTGGGATGAAGCCTCGATGGCAAAAAAAGAAAATGTTGAGTCTCTTGATGTCTTGCTTAGGGATATATGCAACCCAGAGTTGCTGTTTGGTGGGAAAATTGTCGTATTTGGAGGGGATTTCAGGCAAGTCTTACCTATTGTGCCACGAAAAACCCAACGAGAAGTAGTCGCTGCAAGCTTAGTTTGTTCTGATTTGTGGCCAAAGCTAATAAAATTCAAGCTGACAGAGAACATCCGAGCTAGGCATGATCCAGCATATGCTTCGTTTTTATTGGCTCTTGGAAATGGCCAGCTGCAAGAGAGTGAAAATGCATATATTGAATTGCCATCAAAAATTGTCCAGCCCTGTGATGCTGCTGTGCCACAGAATGTGCATCTGACTTCAGCTGCATTTCCTGAAATGGATATGCCTCCATTTAGTGAGGTTATCTTTACAACAAGAGCTATACTAACCCCAATGAACGAAGATGTAGATGTTATAAATGCAGTATTGATTGATAAGTATCCAGGTGAGGCAGTCACATATAGGAGCTATGATTCAGTGATCGATGATAACTGCTCTATTTATCCTATTGAGTTCATAAATAAGCTCTGTCCTGGAGGCATGAGCCCTCATGAGCTTGTGTTGAAGATAAATAGCCCAGTGATTTTACTGCGAAACCTTTTACCATCATCAGGCCTGTGCAATGGAACACGACTTTTATGCAAGCGCTTCTTTCCTAATCTTATTGAGTGTGTGATTGCTGTTGGGCAGAATAAAGGAGAGCATGTGTTAATACCAAGGATAAACCTAAGACCTTCTGCGTCTTCAGAATATCCTTTTCAGTTTCAACGGAAACAGTTCCCTTTGAAACTAAGTTTTGCAATGACAATCAATAAGGCACAAGGACAAACACTTAGTAGGGTTGCAATCTATCTCCCACGATCGTGCTTTTCACATGGACAGCTATATGTTGCACTTTCGCGGGCTCAAAAGGCAACTAATGTCAGTGTAATTACTGAATCCCAGGATGATCAAGAACATTCTGGTCAAGTCAGAAATGTCATATCTTATGACATTCTCAAAATGGCTGGAATTGTATAGCCACATAAGCAGGTTACACAGAATATAGCTTCCTGCTGTTTTCCAATTACAGTATTTATGCCCTCTATTATACTGTGTGGTGTGTAGATACAACAACTGATAGTAGAATATTTGCTGATGTAACAGCACAGTCATGCAGGTCTACTTATTTTTTGTTGTAAGACACTATTGATCGCTGTATAGAAATTGACCTTCAGATGTCATATGATTTTCAGATGTGAATAAGTCATTTATATAAAGGATTCAGGGGAATTTTTCTCACATATTCTGTTTTGCACTTTCTGCTTCCATTATAATGACATTCTCAAATTGCTTGTAATTAATCAGCTATATGATCAGAGAATAAGACACTAACTGCTTCTGTTTTACTGTACTTCTGGTGTTTATTCCCTTTGTCAATAGTCTTTCTGTTATGAATCCTTTTTTTTTTTAAATTTTAGAAATTCTATTTTTGTTCTGTATTAAGATTTACTCTTGCACTACCATGTTTCTAAGACTAGAGTTGTATCTAATGTGCAGTGCTACACCAAGGAGTCAATGATTCTAAAGCTGCTCAAGCTGGAGTATTTATCTAATCTGCAATTGCATAGCAACCAATCTATAGTTCTGGAATTGCAAAGCAAGATAATCTTTTGTTTCTATGTAATAAAGACTAATAGCCAGCTTAAGAAATTAATAGACAATGCTTCTGTGAAATAAATGTATATACATATGTATATGTTTTCAGGCTTTTCTTTAAGTGCATGGCTCTTCGTTTAATACAATTGAGACAATGTTACTTTGCTCCAGGCATGCTACATGTGTTACCTAATAGTTTTATGACAGACTTTCTAAATGGTATGATCAAACAAGGCCACATGATTTTGAAGGGAGCATAAAAAAAAAGAGAAAAATGAAATGAAGCAGAAAAATAGATTAGATTAGGTTGGAGTTAACTGACAAATATCTATAAGATTTTGTTAAAAGACAGAATAGGTGAATGGGAGGAAATTAAGGAAAACCATTTGACCATGAACTCTTAAAGCTTCCTTGAAAAAATTATAGTACAATTTGATTTTGTTGCAATGAAATTTATAATAATGAACTTATTATGTTAACATAGTTAAAAATTTCCGGTCATGTTTCCGTAGTCCAATTAAGTGGCATCGTATCGTCCAATGAAATATTGCAAGAAATATGAGTAAATGATTAGCATAAAATCTAAAAATTTAATCATAATCAATTCTACATTAAGGGTCAGTTTTTGACAGCTTTTTTGAAAAGATTAAAATACAATTTGATTTTGTTGCAATGAAACTTAATACAAATGAGTTTATTAGGTTAGCATAGTTTAGAATTCCCGGTCGCATAGTTGTTTTTGTGTAATCCGATTAAATGGCCTTGTATTTTTCGATGAAATATAGCAAGAAATATGATTAAATGATAAGCATAAATTTGATAAACTTAATCATGACCAATTCTATATTGCAGGGTAATTAGAATAATAAATTGTGATTAGCTAATTAGTGTATACTCTTGACGAGTCATCTATTTTAACGATAATTCGTAGACAACGTGAATTAAATGTAACTTACTCTAAAATGCATAAGTACAATTTTATACCCAACTAATCTAAAGAAAGTATGGAAGCACATGATAAAATAATTCAACTAAAGTACAAGCTACATATCACAAAAAATCATCTTAGGCAAACTAGGAGCATTGAATGCTGGTTTTAAGCAAAAAAAAAAAACAGCAGACCACTATTTACACACACAGTAACTTTGAATAGAGTACCCTTTGCTAAGCTTCCAGTAAATTGAGGTCCCTATAAATTCATTGCTACAATTGAGCTCAAATTAACATCATAAGCTAGACTATTAATCTAAAGAAGCAAAAAGAAGGAGCTCAGTAAAATAATTAATTCTTCAACACCAACGTTGCTGTCACATTCTTTGGCTCAATCCACTGTCAGGTATGAAGAGACCATATACCTTTCAATTTCTTTATTTGAAATTTACAGTCAAATTAAGACCCAATAATTTGCTAGCTTATTGTCAATTTATGCATATACCAACATCATAGCATTTATTATAAATCATTGGATACTATATATGTAGAAAAAAGGTATTTTTTGTCGGAATGCTAGCTGTTTATGTAATATCGTAATTGTTATTGTTTGTGCTGTTAATGCAAATGTGTTAGCATGTATTTAGACAGTAATTAGATCATTACAGGACCCTAACGCTATGAAATTTGCAATATAAAATTTGTTCTGTGTTAATATGAAAAACGATCCTTGCTATACTCCACAACTATAGATTGGTTGCTATGTTAGTATAAAAAACGATCCTATTCATTTACCAGCATTTTATATCTATGTTGTGCAATTCTTTTATAATTCTGCTTTAATTTAATTGAATTCAAGGTTTTACAGACTAATTTTATCTAATTATTGTGATAATCAGTCATATACTTCCCATGATTTATTAACCTAATTGTTGTTATTATGCTTGCCAAATTGAGTTGAATTAGTAATTATTTAGGTACAAATGGTCATTGTGTTCAGATAATGCTGCCTATGAAATATATTAATACAAATCTGTCCACCATTTGTATGTTACTTTCAGAATAAATAATGCTAGGTTCCTCTTTATCATTGTTAAAAAGTAAAAATAAAATTCAATACTAAATTATTTTACTGAGTTAGGTGTTAAGCTTTGCAATCAGTGAGTTCAAATAATATTACTTATCAACAATATTATAGCCAAGCAGCTTACTTTGTTATAGAGCAAATGCAGTAACTCCAAAAAAAAAAAAAAAAGAAGGGATATTTACAAATAATTATTATAAACAAAACGCCTTCTGTGTAGAATATGTGTACTATCATCATGGTTAATAATCCTAATATAGTAGCTTTTAAAATGAAATTTACTTTTAGTGATGAATGCCAATTGTGAGGTGTAAATTGGCTGTGATTCTGTAGTAGACTTTCTAACACAATATGTGTGTTTCAATTTCCTACACCTTGATGGTGTTTTTGAAATAGGCAGTTCTGTGATGGCACCTCAACGACGGTTTCTTAATGAGCTTAATGCGTCAAGCAAATCGTTTAGAGTGAAGGTCTTTATTGCGGAAAAAGGTCGGCCACAAAAATCTGAAAAGAAGATCATATACCAGTACATAATAGTGCAGGATGACAAGGTATATTCTAAATAGTCCATATGCAAATGCACACTATGCTTTCTATAGATCATTATGTGCAGATGTGTGATTACATGTTCTTGCTGTGTTTTGTGTACTAGAAAAATCGCATGAAGCTCACACTCTTTGGTGATCAAGTTGAAGCGTATAAACATGTGATTCTGTTTAGAGGCAATTATGACATTGCTAATGCCTTGGTTAGACCACTTGATCCCCAATATAGACAGAAGGAATCAGATCTTCCATTTCAGATGGTATTAGGAAGTAGGACTGTCATTCAATCCTTGGATCCCGAAGGAGAAATAATCTTTCCAAAATACCAATCCCTTGCTTCTATTCCAAGAGTTGCTGATGATGATGCTAGACATGGTATAAAATAAATCTGAGCTTCTTTTCCAATCCATTTATGCTTTTACATATATATATATATATATATATATATATATATATATATATATATATATATATATATATATATATATATATATATATATATATATATATATATATATATATATATATATATATATATATATATATATATATATATATATATATATGCATGTATATGTTTTGCTTATCACTTAAAGACTATTTACACTTTTCTCTTTGATATAGATATACTTGTTATTGTGCTGTATGTTGCAAAAGAAGCAAGGAAGATTGTGACAACTCTAAATAAGGAGTCTTTTGTGCGCGACTTAATGGTGATAGATCATAGGTAATTGCATCTACTACTTAAATAGATAAGCATGTATATTACACAGTCACTTATCCTAAAAGTGAAATATTTATGTATCTATATCTATATATTTTCAGCACTAATCAGCCAGTAAAGGTTTGCACCTGGAATGATTTGTCTGGACCAGAATGTGAGACTCTTGTATCGGACAGTGATCTGTTTAGAGTTATAGGAATAACAGCCCTACGTCCTATCACTCGTAAAGGTAGCTCATGATACAGCATGAAAAACATTTGCTTAACCTGCCCTAATTTACACAGCATTAATAACATGATATGCACTTAATATTGTCCTAAAATTACAGGCTTCCAGATTGAATCAACCATGTCTACTGAGATAATCAGAGAACCTGAAGGTGAAAAGGCAGCAGCACTGGCTGAGTGGTATACTAATGCAGACTTTCTTAGTTAGATTCATAACTACATTTAAACTCTTATAATAGTATTCCAAGTAATAACCAGCACATGCTTTGATAACAGGGCAAGGAAACATCGGTGTGTGTTGATTGATCAGCAAAACAGAGTTACAGCTGCCTGGAATCCACCTACTGAGAGGATTTTAACCACCATAGAGCGCATCAGAACAAAAAAGGTATATATACTATCATTGTTCTAAATTATCTTGAAAATATGCAAGTGAGACTGTCAGTGCAGTAAGAGCTTTAGCATACATTGCATGTTATAGCTAATCCTGAAGTAAAGTGTCTAAATCACACATTAACACTTGTAACATAAAAACCATGTATTAAAGGAATTCATTTTCACTCAATAATTAGCAAATCTGTGTATACACCAACATTTCCATCATGTAGACATTCCCTGTATTTAAACAAATGCTTTCAGTTATATAAGAACCTAACATCTATCCACACAATAATATTATCAATTATATCATAATATAGGCAACAACAACACTTCCACAAGAATTCTATTGGCTGAGGGTTGTAGCACCAGATCTTGCATTTGAAAAGCTCAGGGCATACATCGGATGTTCTCACTGTGGTAAGCGCACATACTTGAATGTTGGGGAAAGCTTTAACTGCATAGCTTGTGGAAGAAATGAAGTATCTGCTACATACAGGTAAAAAAAAAAAGGGAGAGCTTCACCGTAAAACTGTTGTAGTCTTGAAATTCTATATATATCTGCAGCAAGCATATACTAACTTATAAGTTCTTGCAGAGCAACAATCACCTTCAATGTCTCGGATGGAACTGGAGCATTACAGTTTACTGCATTTACTGAAAACTGCATTCCATTACTTGGATTGTCAGCTGAAGATCTCTACCAGATGAAAATATTGGTAGATACTTAACTGCTCTTAGATCATGCTAGCATGTGCAATTCTTTTCGTGACTGAGGCAATTTTATTTATATTGCAGGAACAAACTGATAGGTTTAACGAAATTGCTCTCAAACTAGCAAGCACATACTTTCTTATCAAGATTGGTCCTACTACCGCCTTGGAACAAAATAAGGTTCTCCAATGGGGTCTAAAAGCTGTTGTAATGGAATACCTCGACACAGCTGCTGGAGCAGGTAGTAGCACTACAGCCAGTCGTTCTGTGCCTGCAACCAATGTTGCTGCACCTACAACCAATGCTGCTGACCCAGCAGGTGATGCTGCACATGCATATACTGGCACAAGTGATGGCAAAAAACCAATTGATGCAGAAGTTTTGAGCAAAACAATCAAGAAGGAAACTGTTCAAGCTTTTGATTCAGCAGTCTGGAGTCAAGAAGAGGAAGATGCATGCATCTTAGCAGAGACAATGGCTGCAGCAGATCAGGCTGCTCAATCTTAGACTGGAGATTCTGGACAAAAGAGATCTAATGATGATGATGAGACTGTTGTTACTACACCAGCAAAGGATGTCCTTGAAGCAATAACACAGACAACAGAAAAGATTTCAGACCCCATCAAGGCAAAAGAAGCAGAACAAATTGCTCGTGCTGTTCTCAAAGGAAAAGATGTTAGCATCGATGGAGAAGAAAGTATTGCAGGGAAAACAGAAGGCATTAAGCAGGAAAAGCAGACCATGCGTCGAGCCCTCGTCTTTCCAAATGATGAGTCTGATGAAGACATATAAAAAGAAATAAACCAGATAATGCAGATCAGTTGGGTAACAGCTTCATCTATAAATGTTTCCTAATATATCTACTCCTTACGGCTAGACTACAAGCTTAAATTTTTTGCATCATGTTACTTCCATCTTAGATCGGCTATGCTTTAGTATATATAGCTTTTGCATCCAATGGCTTACATAAGAGAGAATGTTACTTCTTATGAGATAATGCAACCTCAACTAAATGAGTATGCATTATCATTTAGCCTTTTGGAATATGTGGCTTTGAATAGGAACAAGTTCTATCACAGTACATGTTCCTATATAACACCACTTTTTAAAGTACTAGACTAAGAAAGTTGTTGTAATTAGTTAGCTTTTGCAGCCTGATTACTAGCAAGACTTTAGATCATCAGGCATCAGGCATTATGTACTTTTGAAAGAACAAGCTTATTATGTAAATATAATGTGAAATATTATTATTATTATGGTTAGTTAGGTGCTTTGGATGTTTTAATTCCTTCCCTATCAAATTCACTAGAGAAGTAAACACATAAATGCACTAAATTACCAGATATTATCTAATATAACAAACAAAAAATTTAAGACAGCTAAAGAGATACCATCAGCACTTCAAAATGCACCATACTTTCATATTTCATTAGATAATAGATCTTTACACCCTACTTATATGTTTACCTAGCTAATTTACAAGGCATTCACCTTTGACAAACTAACTATAATCTACCACTAAAAAAATCCCCCTGACAGACTTTAAATCTGCTAACATTTCTGAAATCTAGCCAAAAAACACCACACCATCAACAAACAAAAAACAACAATGGTGTCTAATTCTTTACAGGTAATTTTCAATCGGGAATTTTCATGGCAAACATGGAAGAGTCTTTGCTTGTCTCTTCATTTGCTCCCTGATAATTCCCCGAATCAGACTTTGCACCACTGTCATCATCATCATCATCGTCATGCTCATGACTCTCTGACTCAAATGATACATCAGACTCTGCAGCAGCTTTTTCCTCGTTCTGAGTTTCAGACTCAGAATTCATATCACTTTCAGCATTCTCATCAGTCTCATCATCTTCCTCGATCTCCTCTTCTTCTTCAGTATCTTCCCCTTCTTCTGACTCACCTCCTTCTTTCTTCCCATCTTCCTCAGCCGTATTTTTCCCTT
Source organism: Chenopodium album (assembly GCF_948465745.1). Classification (NCBI taxonomy): domain Eukaryota; kingdom Viridiplantae; phylum Streptophyta; class Magnoliopsida; order Caryophyllales; family Amaranthaceae; genus Chenopodium; species Chenopodium album. The sequence goes on from NC_137857.1 coordinate 4,892,167, forward strand.
TAGCGTCCTCCTCGTTCCCTTCTGCCTCACCTCCTTCCTTAGGATCATTTAGAACTTTATTGCTTTCTGACTCAATAATAATCACAGGCCAATCTCCACAACCATCTCTCTCGATTTCTCTTTTTCTCTTCTTACTGGATTCCCCTTTTTCCTTTTTGCCTTTCCCTACCCTTGAAATTTCTTGTTCTAGAAATTCCAGGTGACTATTCATCTTCTCCGTCATATCTGTCACATACGCGCGAAAGCTTGCAGCATTCTCTTCCTTTGATCTCGATTCATTTGATCTCCAAATCGGCGGTGTAAACACCCTCCCAGAAGTAGCAGTACTGTCAGTACTAGCCATTGTTGCACGAAAAGAACTTAGTTTTTTAGGAGAAAAAGAAATAGAAAAAGAAGACTGAAATGCAGACAGGAAAAGCAAAGCAAAATTTATGGACCACGCAACCCAAGTATATCAATTGACCAATCAAGTAGCAAATTCAACAATCATGACAACATCTAAAAGAATATAGACCTTAAGACTTCCAAAGTACAACTTTGATGTACGTGCTCTTAAATAATCTAAAAATAGAAAATAGCTTTTCATAACTTTCCCTACATGCACAACATTTATATAAGCGTGTCAATCGAGTCTTCAATTTTATAGATACGCCGAGCTATCACTCTAAAGACCTGTCTTACAAAAACGTTAAAAAAATTTAAAGGACAATACTTAATCGGCACAATAAAAATTTATTCAGTATTAGATAACACAAAAAAAAAATCGGACATAATGTAGCCCGATATCCACTAAACTAATGATTGCATAACGTATTATTTCTAATCATTACCTTCTAAAAAACATTCCCATAATTTAAAACAACCATGTTAAGTAGCAACAACCCCACCATTTATACCACCGAACACAACAAATCCTTAATTCGTTTCCTTTAAAACCTTCGATTTATTTCAATCCAATACGTGTGAATTGGGCTATCGCGCGCATCGCGCGCGATGGCACAACTAGTAACATAAAAAATTGAAAAGAGTTCAACAACGGTACGTAACATTTTTATTTATGCATGTTACATGTAAGAAATTTTGACTGTCTTCTCAACTAAAGCTAATTTCCTACCAAACACCTCTCACTTTCCCTCAACCCCGATCGCCGGCGATTCAACCTCTACTTCCTCTCTCACTCTCCAGATTCCCTCACCGAACACGTTGACCACCACAATAACCAGGCAAGGTGAATACATTTTATCCTTACTCATCGGAATTAGCTGTTTGGAGTTGATCAATATCTAAGAATTTGTTGAATTCTGGTAAATTATTGATACTAATGATTCAATTCTTTAAATATTTGAGTTTTTATAAGATTTTTGAGTTTTCTTTGATTTGTATGAGAGTTGACTTTGTGGATCTCTGTTAATTAAAGCCAATTTATTGGGATTAAACTGCTGCATGTGTTTACCATTCAAGATCATATGAGTTACAGGCATATATAGATATCTAAATTCATAATAACATTTTGGCTTTGTCAGGTATACATGGATTCTGAGATAGTTCATAAATCATGGGTAAAACATGGCTTTTGTAAGGATTCATGGGTAAAACATGGCTCATACTTGGGGAGGTTCGATTTTGCATACTATTATAATCTTTGCTTGAGGTTAGTCTCTTCTAGTATACATTCCTTAAGTCCACTTATGCTCATCATAATCTTGTTAGGAAAGATTTAAACAATTATGAATTTTGTTTAATTTCTTGATTTTTGTTTTCAATTAATTAAAGATTTCTAATCATGAATAGTTTTATTTATTTTTTTTCGAATTTGGGTTTAACCATTTGTTCCATTTTAATATTTACAATGATCTTACCAACTGTTTATTTTACAGTTTATATTACCATAATAATATAAGTAAATCATTTGGAGAACTACGCTATGATGAGTTTCATAAGCGGTTGGTTCGTGGTGATCGTGGTCGTTCAACTCCTGTGATACTTGACAGATTTCTGAGTTTTTTGGCTAATGAATTCCCTATGAATGAAATCTTTACGTGGTTTATGAAATCTGATTATTATCCATATAATAATCGTCAATGGTGTTGGGAGGATAGATTGGTTGAGAGTACTTTGGAAATTGATGAGATATCAAAATGGGATGATCAGGTGAACGAAAGGGGTAAAAAACTTTTGATAGATCAATCGAAATTGGAAGAAAAACTTGATGGTCCATCCCATTCCGTGGATGTTACTGACATCGAACTTGGAAGAATGATCAATCAAAATTGCAATTTGAGGGTTTCTGATCGTGTAATTGCGGAAGGCTCTAATGAAAAAATCGTGTATGAAGGAAATTTTTATGGACGTTTGGCGGCTGTCAAAAAAATGAAAAAAGCACATTATAAGCCAAATGAGGTCCATAAACTTCTTGCTTCTGATCAACACCAAAACATAGTGCGATATTTTGGGACAGAGTTTGACAATGATTTCGTGTATGTTTTCTTTGAAAGATGTTACTGTAATCTTTCGGACCTAATCTATGGTCACTCCAAAGTGTCACCCGAACAAATAAATTCAACTTTCTCTACTGAATTTGAATTTAAACAGAAAGACAAAGATTTTTGTCGATCAGACTTGTGGACTCTTACCGACTTTCCAACCAATCGGATGATTGAATTGATTAGAGGTATTGTATCTGGCTTGGAACATCTGCATTCTCGTGGAATTATACATAGAGATTTGAAGCCTCAGAATATTTTAATAGTGATGGTTGAGGATAAATTTGTTCCAAAAATTTGTGATCTAGGTATTTCCAAATCAGTGATTGATGGTAGTCTGACCTACTCTGGTAAACTGTACTAATGATTTTCTCTTGTTTTTTACGACGTATTTCTTTTTATATTTTCTCCCTGAACCCCTTGTTTCTTTAATTATATGTAGGAAGCGGCGGCACAGCTGGATGGAGAGCACCAGAACAGCTGTTGAAGAGGCGATACTCAAATGCAGTCGACCTCTTCAACTTAGGTGCTATTATATACTTCTGTTTGACAGGGGGTTATCACCCGTTTGGGGAACATTTCAAGGTTGATTACAATATCACAACGGATCATAAACTATTCTCCTACCTCTCCATCCCCGAAGCATTGGACTTGGTGAAGAAACTACTTCATCGGGATCCTGAAAATAGGTATTTTTCTATACGAAGCCATATATTTATTGATTAACCAACAGAACAATGCATATAGAAGAGAAGCCTTCAGGAGAATCAGGACACAAAACATCAAAAATCAATGCCTCCTATCCTATAATTACACACTAAATATCAGCATTTAAAGCATTGAAACAATTACCTTCCTATTTCCCAGTGACTATTCTGTTTAGTTAATACGTCAGGAACCACCATTACAGCTGAGTTGCAGACCACACATAATACACCAATGTTGTATGTGTCGTGTACACATGCTGATAATATCTTCTGTTTTTTTTTTTGGTTGTAGACCGTCAGCAAGCGAGGTGTTGTGTCATCCTCTATTTTGGGATGCAAAGCAGAGGAATGCGTTTATTTGTGACGTTAGCCATCGCATGGGACTAGAACCAAATTCTTCTCCCCTTCGGAAGTCTATTCAGCTCATTGCTGAGAAGAGTAAGAACTACAAGGGATGGAAGAAGTTAATTCATTCAAGTTTAGTTGATGACCGTACTGCAAGAAGTAATTATGATTTTACCTCGCTATATGATCTCATACGTTTTATGCGCAACGTAATAACCCATTATCTGGAGATTCCTAGCAATATCAGGATGATCATAGGTGGTGTTGACAGCTATTTCAGAAAGTTGTTCCCGGAACTCATCATCCAAGTCTTCAATTTTGTTCAACAAAATCTTAGCAATGAAGACATTAGTACTAGCCTACTAGGGATGTCAGTGGGGCGGGTCAAGTAGGAGACCCGTCCCAATCTCGCCCCAGTTTGGCGGGTGGTGGGGCGGGGATAGGGATAAAAACCATACCCGTCATGGGTGATGGGACGGGGATGGATTTTAGGTTGGACCCGCCCCATCCTTGTCCCGCCTCACCCGCCCCACTTCGTACCCGTCTCATCCTCAACCTATACCTACATTTTTGTATTTTTAAATATAAAATATATATTATTATACTATATATTTTATAAAAAAAATTATAAAATAAAATAGTAGATTTATAATATGGTAATATTATAAACAAAAAAGTGTATAATATTAACAACAATTTTATTTTATTTTTTTTGTAATTTATATTATTTATGTAGTATTGTGTATTGAAAGGTGGGAATTAGGTTGGGATGGATATCCAAGTGGGGGTGGGACGGGATGGTTTTGGAATTATACCCATTAGGGCGGGGATAAGGATGGATTTTGGACCTGCCACGAGGATGGGGCAGGTACAACTTTTTGTATGGTAATAATTTGAATGGCAATTGCTCCTCATGAAGTACCATTGAAAGTAGTTAAGTAGTCGTAGTTTGTACATCTACTCCAACCCAATGTTTTCAATACTTCATTACCTTACTTTTCATCTTAATCATTTTCATCCATGTTAATTTTGGAACTTGCTTCCTTTCATTCATTAAAAAGTGTCAATTAATATTTCCAAAGGTTAACAACCAAATTCCTCAAATTATAATGATAAATATTTTCAAAAACAAGATAATTATAACTGTATCAGTAGAGAATTGAGGATAACAAAATTCTGTTAGCCAGTCCCTCGTCATTCTGTTGACTAGACCCTCTACCTCTAATTTCTCCCCCGTAAAGAGAGAGGACCTTTTGGTTGATAAATTTTGTTTTTCCTAAAATACCTTACTACATTTTAAAAATTACATTATTACCAAAGATAAGTGCAATTAAAAATAAAATAAAAAATTCTCCTATCATAATTCATAACTACCCTCTCATTTTTGTCTAAAAAAACTAGCATCCTTAAAATTTAACAAAAACAAAAAAAAATTAACAAAAAAAAAAAAAGAGTAAATAAAAAAGATTTAAAAAAAAAAAAACACTACCATTAAGAAAAAAATTCATCTAAAAAAACAGAAAATTGATCTTGATAGATTACTGATATGCACACACATGAATTTCTCTTAGCTTGTTTCCATAATCCCAAATATAATACTTGGTAATTTTTAATCTTGCAATATACGGAGTATGCCAGTAATGCCACGAAATGAAAACTTGACACTAATGTTATACACTGCAATACAACCGATAATGAATGCTTCGGTATTTTACCAGACTAAAGCACTGGAGCTCACTCGAATACTGAAACCACCACGCCGAACAGATTAAGTTTCGGATTACAGGAATGAATGAAATGAACACAAATCTAAAGAAAATCTACTATGCTGTACATTTTCAGAAAATTACAACATGAAACAGGGAAAGAATCCAGGGCAGGGATAGAATAAGTGCAGCTAGTGCTCATTTTCCATACTAGCATTTGCACCTTTATTGTTACACTTGGGCCGATGCTACTACTTGACAGTGGTAGTATAATTATATGATTATTATGCGACTAATCACTACTGAACCAAATGTAAATATTGTGATTCTGAATTATATCAAAAGCAATACATGATGTTTCTGGGACTTAAACCATACAGCAGATTTCTGATCAGGCTTTGGAATTTCCGAGTTTTGTCACAATGGACTGGATTTCGGAACTGCTGCACCCTTCCCCCACCTCTCCAATATTGGGGCTGTCAAGCGACACAACATGTGTAAGAGGGTAGTTTCTGTTGGCATGGAGAGATTTAAATGCTTTATTGCTGACTCCCTTCAGGATTACGCTCTTATGGACTCCACCAAGCAAGCCTTCATAATCGGTGTCTCCACATTCTCCAACAAAGACCACCATCTTTGACAGATCAACGCCCCAACGAACATATAGATACCTGAAGATTAAGGATGCTTCACAGTTTAGACAGATTATAAAATACGGAGTACCAAGCAACCAGGTATGTGATAAAAAGGAGGGAACCCCAAATAATAACCTTCTGAAAGTTCTGATGTTAGAAAAGCAAGAAATAAAAAAGGATTTTGGCTGAATAATAACCCCAAATAATTGCACTCCCTCAGGCAAGCTTATTTCTTCCAATAATATTAGGGGTAAAGGGTTAATAACATCAACTAAGATAAATTTAGGAACACTAAATTTACACAAGTTTGGTAAATTAAGGTCACAGAAAGAGCTACCCAAATTCAATTTCCAACTAATATAAAGTTCGACAAGCTCATATAAAGGAAAATCAGGTGTCGAATGTACCCTCAACAATGAGACTATGAAATCAAATGAAGTACAGTATTTGTTAGATTAACTCCAGGACAGAAATATAACTTCATCAACTTCTAAAATCTCACTATGTTCTGCTTTGCCTATACATATCCTAAATTGTACAGGTCTATCTAAGGTTTCAAGAAACAGTGAGATTCTCAGCAAATGTACATCATCAAATAGTAAAGCTTTGTTACCTCCATCAAGGGGTGCAGAAGAGCTGAAGAGGTTAATAGATGTAGACGAAATTTTAAATTTAAGCTACAGTAAACCCCCTAGATACATTACCAGAAAATGCAATTCCATATTACAGGGGTAGTTTTACCTGAGGGCTTGAGAACGAGATGCCAGTACGGGAATCACATTCATTTTAGTCCCGTTTTGACAATAGATCACATGGCAGCGAAGACCCTGAATTCTCATCGACTTGCGGAGCTCCTTGCTAGGGGGAACCTGCAATGAGGAAAGCAATAGATGATAATCAACATCAACTATTCTGTTAAAACACCAATTCACAGTTCACCTTATAAAAAGTACCTTATCTGGGTTCTTTATCTTGAAAGCAAAGCAATAATCTGTAGAAACTTCATTATCTTCAGTGACAACTTGTTCTTCGTTATCATCTTTCTTTACAGCAATTGAAGCTGCCCAGCGAAGCAAAGTCCTCCGGAGGCCTTCTCCACCCCACCTGTATTCAATGTGTGAATGGTAATCTGAATCTGCTACAATAGGACTCTCCTCGGGGGTCAGAGATGAATAGTACATATCACTGCCACTGTTGCATATGTATGCATCAAAATCATTAAGATTGAAGCCCTTTGATAGCAGATATGACTGAATCTCCGGCATAGAATAGGAGGTTGACAATATAAACCCAATTGAACCTTCAGTCTTCTCTTTACCAGCAGCATCAAATATCCTACGAATAATATCAGAAAGTCCGTCTTCATAATCTCCATCTACAGCAATAACATATATATGTTTTCTCCTTCTAAATGCTGGATATTTACTAGAAGCCAGATCTCCTTTATCCGAGAACCTAGCCTTACGAGCATCTTTCGAATCACCCTTTGACCATGACATAACAGCATTCTCAAGATTGTTTTTGCCACCATTTCCAAGACTCTCAACATCTTCACCCTTATCCCCATCTAATGATATTGAGAACTTCAAATTTAGAGATATATCTTTTATGTCTCTTAACGAATCACTAGGAGATTCAGTCTCTTCATTTTCAATCCCTTCATCACTAGGTTTTTGCCACTGTGGCTGTCTTTGTCTGCAACTTGCTATTCGAGATAAGTATGTCTTGCAATGCTCAGGCCACGAGTACAGATGAATATTTTTCAGTCCATTCTGCCGACATTTTGCCCATAATTGCTTATCTGCAACAAGCTTCAGCAAAGCAGTAGCAAGAGATTGCTGCTCATGAGGATCCACAAGCAAGCCATTGTCAAGAACCTGTTCACAGTTTTATGTTAAAATAAAAAATCAGAATAAACAATTACACAGCCTTAATATAGAAAAAGCAACATATTTCAGAAAAGAGAACTGGCTTCATTAGCTAAATTACCCTCTGGATATCAACAGGACCTCCATTTTTTGTAGCGACCATTGGTAAACCATGAGCTGCTGCCTGTAAGAAGTAATAAACGTTGACCAAAATCTCAAGAGAAAAATACGTGCAAAAAACTTTATAAGTAGATTTGTCATGTTAGATAAGTACCTCTATTAAAGTTAGCCCGAATGGCTCAATAAAAGCTGGATTAATAAAGACTCCCTGCACCGATACAGAAACCATTTAAAAATAGATCGGATTGCTACTTTTGGACAGTGGATAAAACATTACCTGACAAAATAAGGGATTATACAAAAGTCAAAACTTAGTTATGCTTAAGTACCTTCGTCTTTGCTGCCAAGCGATAAATTTCAGGAACATCAGCTTGGTTGTGATGTTTGGGATATGCTACTTGACCATAAAGGTCATATTTATCAATTAGCTTAAGCACTGACATGAGAACTGAAGAGCTGGTGCTAGACATCTCGTCAATACCATCCCGATTACCCATAATAAGAGTCTGCAAATATCAAAGGCAAAAAATTCAATTTAGTAAAAATAGTGAAGGTGACATCATTAAGAAGTTCAACTATAAAAACATAATATCATGGAAGTAAACGTACTAGGTTAGCTAGCTCCCTTAATGGACGGCATTCGCCAAATGCTTTGACCAAAGTCGTAATGTTCTTCTTTGGGTCAGGCCTAGCAAGGGCAAGGATCATTGGTTTTCTTGGGTTAGTAAAGAAGCGCATTATCTGCAAAACAAATATATACAGAAAATTAAACTCAGAAACAAGAAGGTGCAGTAGAAGGGTGTAAACTGGTGCTGTGGTGCATAATGTTAGAGAAACAGCATCCAACCATGGACAAAAAAAAATAAGGGAAGTTAGTGCTGCGAAAGGGGAAAAGAGAGCATGTATAAGACCTCAGTCCAGATAGGCGGAGGTGATGTGGGATGTTCTTCAATTTCTTCTGCTTCACCATCCAAATCAACCTCATGTGGAACAATATGATGGAATTCCATTCCAGGAGGAATAACCTGCAGAACATGACAAACTTTCAAAAGCAGATTAAAAAAAAAGTGAAGTACAGTAACATGCAACCCAGCCGTTTGGGTGACCTCAGATGGAGCAAAATATTAACATGTTTTCCTAAATCTATCAGTCAAAAGTTTATATTCATTAAGAACAGCTCTTCAATGATGTCATTTGAGACAGACCAAATCTGATCAGCAAAGATCTTTTAGCCAATGCATGTCTCATCAAGTGTCCCAAACATTTTCACCTTGCCAGCTTATAAAAAATAAAGGTTATTTACTCCGTACAAGATGAATTTTAGTGGCAACATCTAGAGGAAAGGCCACGAGATGCCGGGATGAGAAACAAAGGACATAAAATTATGAAACATTGTAAAAAGCCCTGTTTTCCGTAATGAGTACTAGTATATACTGAGTAGCATAACAGAAAGCTTAACAGGTGAAAGTGTAATGTAACTGCCGCTAGATACTAGAAGTGCCAACTGCAGCATCAGGCAACTCAACATCAGGCACTAAAGACACAAATCATGTGGAAAGATTTGATAGAGTTCCAGACTTTTTTAAAGACACAATGAGTAACACAATAAGTGATCACAGCTACACATCGTCTGAATGCTATACTATGCATGGCACACACGCACCGTAATTCACCAGCCACATGTGTCAGCCAAAATCCTAATTTAAAAATAAAATTTTGAAAAAAAAAAAAGAATTAGTTAGGAAAAGTTTTTTGAGCTTTGATTAAAAGGATGATCAACAAGACCAAATAGATTTCAGATAACAGTTGTCATTAATCTCATTATCATAGTGGTTATTCAAGCATCCAAAAATTCAATTATATAAAAAACCAGCAACCAACTGGCCACAAACTTTAAATCTATATACCACTAAGTTTCAGTGAAACTTACAACCATACGGGGCATGAACCTTCCATAACAGCTTACACCACGCTTCATCCTTGCTCGGAGTTTACGTTCTAACACGGGATCAAACCCATCATAGAGCCGCCACTGCTCTTCTATTTCTTGTCTTGTACTAGTTATGACTATCTCAGAGGCATCAAGTGATAGCTCTTCAGCTTCTATCCTACGCATCATTTTGTATGTATTATTTATGTCCTCTTTAGACATCCGACCTTGTTTGAGGAGCTGCTCTAACTTGTCTCGGCCAAGAGAATGCCCTGTTAAAAGCATCGGAACATTTAGAGCACCAGAGAGCAGAGCAGCAGAATCACCAGCATCAGCATAATGTCCATGAATGGCAACTGGCCAAACTGTTTCACCACCACCAATTTGTTCACCTAGAACTTTGGACATCTGGACTATGTGGTTTAAAGCACCATCAACAAATTCTGGAATGTAAGGCCAAAGTTCTTCTTTTGGGATATATTTATCCCTAGGTCCAAAAGGTATACGAACAATGTAAGCACCACTGCTCTCTCCCATCTCATCATCATCATTATCATCATCAAAACCATTGGAATCTGTTCGATTCAGCATCTCAGTAGGCTCTCCGTAACTCCAATCCACATCAGGAGAAGAAACTTGCCTAGTTAGCAAATCAACTCGGTAAACTCCTGGCATTGAACCAAGAGCCCTTGCAAGCTCAACTACATATTTCACCTGTAATCCAAAAGCAGAAAAATCCATACTTAAAAGTCTGTTCATCATGAGATAAAGCTATGAATCACACAAACTTAATGTTACCTGACCACCAGTATCAGAATCACGACCAAGTTCCATGTTTTCGCCTCTTATCAAACCATGAAGACTGCATATAAACAAGTGGGGAAAAACTTAAGCCATACTACATAGGAGAGGAAAAAAGGAAAAAAAAAAAAAAAAAAAAAAAACAATATTTTGCAAATTTAAAGTTGATGAGCTGCAAGAAATATGTAGCATGGATCAAAACATTCCAAAGAACCCCTAAAATATTTTATCGAAGATATGGAAATTCAACATGATGTCAGAACTTAAGCCTTAGGCTTATATGATTCTGGTGACAGATCCTCAATTATTCTAAAATTCATGGTATTAACCATTAAATTACTAAACATGTAAATCATAGCAAAATTCTTGCTCTAACTTAAAACTCTGATAATTCACAATATGATATATTCTATTTTTTTAATAATTGGTTTGATACTCCAATTTATCAAACCTACATCAAAACCAAAAATATATCCTCATTCTTTTATGTCTAGTAGATCAAATTCAACAATTGACTAAGCCATTACATCAATCAAAAATTTTCATTGACTCAATCTTCAAGATCAGAGAATGATAGCTCCACATTATCTGGTTCTAGAGGTACAGTGACTTATAGGTTTTATGAAGTTTACATCATGCTGATCATTCAAATTACTATTCAGCCAATGAAATTGGAGCGAGAAACTAAATTTTTTAAAAAGGTCAAATGAAGTTTCTCTCAAAGCAAAGAACAAGCTCAATTTTGATGAAAATACTTACAAGAAACCTGCTCCTAATTCTATATTAATAAGAGGGAATACAGTGAGCCTGTGATGTAAGAAAATATATTGTAAGAAGCACTTTGTATTGCAAAAGTCTACAACAAATTGAAAATGAGATAGAATATAGATGTGAAGCTGCAAAAGCAATGGCATACTGGTTCAAGATCAGAGGCTCTAGCATTTTCTCATGGCTTGAATGATAATTATGGTGTTTTGAGGGTGAGATTGAAACAGAACAAAACAAAGTCAGAAATAAATGAGCAACTCAATCTTACTTACAGTTTTACAGACCTTGAATCGGTTCAAGTAACATCCTTAAAGTTCTCATCTCCATGCCTTATATCATGCTATCATACGTGAACGGGTCTGTTCATCAAGGAATTCTACTTCAAGGTGACTAAGACCACATACTCCAATCCAGATCCAAGAAAATCAAGCTTGGAAATTTATCAATCAGCTAAAAATCTAATTAGTAACCAACCATGTTCAAGTATTCCTCATAAGCTGAATACAGAAAAATGCCTAAAGCTGTTGCAAAACTCATTTGGCTTGCCAAGTTACTAGAAGAATTATAAGTCCGACTCTACGCATCATGTTCTTCTGCACTGTAATAGCCAGTCTACAGTACATACAGCTAAAAACCCAATGTATCATGAGCGTGCTAAGCATATAAAGATTGATTTCCATTTTACAAGGGAGAAACTTATAGAGGGTCTGCTTCAGCTAACTTATCTTTCTACACACTTTCAATTGGCAGGTACTTAAAAAAAGATGCATCAAACTAGGAATTTATCATACTTAATAATTATCCCTTCTTAGCTTGAGGAGCGTGTAGAAACTGAAATTGGTTGCAGAGGGGCCATATAAAGTAGCGCTCTCTCTTACAATGTTACTTGTGTATCCCGAGCAGTAAAGCAAAGCTCTCTATGCAGCCGCTTTCAACATATACTTCACATTACTTAACTATGATGCAACATGAAGTATTACCTTATCAATACAAGGTAGAGCTTTTTCCCCTTTTGCTGACTGATCCAAGTCTCCATAGCATCAAGAGAATTTATTCTTGGCAACCTAGGACGGTTGCTTTCACCATGAGCTGAAACATCCTTCTCTCCCTCGGATAAGTCCTCCGACATTTCAGCAGTTGCTTCTCGACGACCTCTCTCAAGCTCCATGCGGCGTTTTGCCTTTCGCTGAGCTTCTTCATTCTCAAGCTGTACATCAAGCAAAAAACATGAGAAACACATGTATATACCAAGCCAAGCATCACATGCCCAGATAGTACTAATTCAATAGAGTTGACTTAACAGGCACATATCAGTCAAAATAAGCTACTTAACACAGTAATTCAAAATAATTAAATAAATAAAGTCAAATTAACACATATAACACCATTTTATGCACACGAATAATTTGACTGACCAAAAAACCTTTATGGAAAAAGGCAGAAGTGTCAAAATCAGCAATTGACTAACCATATGATGATGTACGGAGTATTTATACACTACCCACTAGCCAAGTACATGTTCCACTAGCACAAAAATCATACATTTCTCCCCTATATAAACCATCCTTATACACCCCATCCCAGCCAACGCTTCATAGTCTCTTAGCTAGGTACACCCGAGTGTATAATCGACACTCTTGATTCCAACAAGAACAACCAACCAACCAAATAATCAAACACCCAAACAATAATAAATGACCATCAAGGTCTCAATTACTGCTACTTCTTTTCCAAAATTCGCGGTCATTCTAAACATTCATGAAACTCAAATAATTAGTAACACACAGAGATTAAACCAAACATCATCAAAATGGAAATCAAATTAACAGAATTGCAATTACCTGCTTCTTCTGACGAGCCAAATTCCATATTCTCCAACACATATTCTCCAATCTAGTATTCCTCTCTTGAGGACTTCTCGTTGCTTGTGCCTGAAAACCCATCAAATCATGCAAAAATCAAACCTTTTTTTCATCAAAAAATAAAAAATTATTACAACCCCACTTAATCAGATCAATCAAAACTCCAAAAAAATAATTAATTTACCAAAATTCACATAAAAAATTAAAAGATCAACACACTAAGATCAGCAATCTGACAAAATTCGATGAAAATAATGAAAAATTACCCGAGCCCATGAACGATGAAGATCAGTTTCATCAAAACCAGTGATAACTTCTTCAACAAAATATCGAGTAGGACTAAATCTTCCTCTTTCTCTCAACAAAAGAGATGATTTTGCATCATCAAGACCAGGACCCACATCCAAAATTGCCTCTAAATAACTGTTAATCCAATCATTTCCCGCCATTTTAGTCAATCAGAAGAAACTAACCCAAATACCAGCAATTGTGATTTTTCTTCTTATTAAAGTTGAGATTTTTCTGGGTTTCTTTTGTTTCTGAAAAAGGGTATAAAAAAGATGGGTGCTTTTTTCGAGAGTAGAGGTGCAGCAGAAGAACAGGGTGATTTGATTTTGGGGAGTGTGTGTAATTGTATGTGTGCCACAGAGTTGTAGGAAATGTTGTGTTGAGGAGGGAGAGTAGCAATTAATTTGTTGTGTATAATTATGGTAATTTTGATTATTAGTATATAAAAAGAAAAGACATATTTTGTCCGAAATTATTAGTCACGGGTCATGTTGATATTGTAATCTAAGGTATTTATGATTTTTATTAACAAGTTATACGAGTAATTATTTTAAGTAAATCTAGTGAAGTAATTTGGATTTTTAGAACTAAAAAGGTGAAACTTATTACGAAGTATAAACTACTCATATATACTAAGTAAGAGTTTGTTAAATTATGAAATAAACATACTTTTTGATCGCATTTAGTATAAATTACGCAATATTTTTTTTAATCATACTAATGTAATTAAAAGTCGATCGACTTTAGTAATTTATGTCTGGAGTAGGTAGAAAATCTCATATATGAGATCTTATTAATTACAAATTATAATGATTTATGAAACTATAAATAATTAATGTCAAAGGGTGTTCATCTAAGATATAAGCATAAGATTTTTATGAAACGGAAAAAGTAGCTAGTTGAATTATGATTTGAAGTACTACCTATGAATATTAAGGGTCTGTTCACTTCAGCTTAATTTTAGTTCAGTTCAACTCCAATCAATTCAGTTTAATTCAGTTTAGCTCATTTCTGTAAATGTGAGTATACCCTAAGTCTTTCAAAATCATGTAGGGGAGTAAAAGCTAAATTATTATTTTATGATTCTAGAATTTTAAAATATGATTTTGTGGCAAAGTATGATTGTATGAAATTATATGCCAATTTTTACAAACAATAAAAGAGTAGGGACGCAAGAGACTTTTAGTGATTAAGTTTTTGTCATTTAGTAACTTTTTAGCTGGTCTGAAAATAATTATGAATAATTGAATAGAATTAGTATACTAAAACTGATTTTTGAGTTTTATGTGAGTTCTTAAAAGAAAAAAGGGAACCGTTAATAATTTTTAGGTAGCATGTCATGTGTTATGTTATACGGAGTGTTAATCGCTTTTGAGCTAATAATCATCCGAGTTTGTTAGGGTCTTTTTTTAATTTTGATGTTGTATTTTCTTTGATATATATTTTTTCATTTTTTGGTCTTAATAGGTTGTTGTCTTTATAAATCGATATGATCAAATTATCTTTATTATTGCTAGTGTTATTATTCTTATTCAAACTTTCAAAGTAGTTATGACAGCTTTGTATTAAAGGTAATTCTGTCAAAATTAATTAAATTCACAAATATAGATGGAAATTCTAGATCTTAGACGGCTACATTAAATACAGCCCAAATTTTAACTAACTAAACTGATTAACATTCGCTAATAATAACTCCATACATTATTATACCCGTGTGGCCATGCATTAGTGTCCTCTTACAAAAACAACACTTAGGGCCTGTTCACATTTACTTAATTTCAGTTCAGTTCAGCTCCAATCTGTTCAGTTCAGTTCAGCTCCAATCAGTTCAGTTCAGTTTAGCTCTAAATTTCCCTCTCTCATAAAATATTTATTTCAGCTCAATTCAGTTCAGTTCAGCTCTAATCAATTCAGTTCAGCTCAATTCAGTAAATGTGAACAGACCAATATTTTTTGATTAATTAGCATATTGTATTGTGTTTAGCTTGATTTCTCTGAAAAGAATAGTGCAATACCACAATACTCCCTCCGTCCCTAAATTACATTTCTACTAATCTCTATTATCTGAGGAATAAATGATAGAAATAGAAAGGTAATTTAGGGACAGAGAAAGTAGTATTTACTACGTTAAAAAATTCTGAATATTGGTCCACTTATATTAGAGGATGAGATTCTGGTACTTCCTACGGAGTACATTGTTTTCACGCAATTTAAGGAAGATGAACCGTCATTTTCAGTTCAGTTTTATAAACAAATAAATAGAGAATTTCCAGTCGAAAAAAAAAAAAAGAATTCACCAATTTGATATTGTAATTTTGGACTATACTTGCCTCCTTTTGCCACGTACAAATGTACAATGTTTGGAGTATTATAAATATTTGGTTGAAATTAGCGGTCCGAGGAAATAAGAAAATAGCGAAGGAATCATTCGAGGTATTATACCATTTGGACGATCATATATAATTGATTTTTCTTCTTTTTTTTTTTTTTTTTTTGAAACAAAACGAGCGATGTATAATTGATTAATTTAATTGACATTAACTGTATATATGGTGCTATCCCCCACTTGTATTTGCTTCTAATATTTGTTAGGCAAACTTCTAAAAATTGATTTAATTTTAAGAAAATAGTATAGGGTTTGCAACATACTATATATTAATACGTACAAATTATATTATTATTGACATTTTATAACTTAATAAAAGACATTTGAATTATTATAAATTTTTTGTCAAAAAATTTTATTCTAAATTCATCAGTAGCTATTATAAGTGACAGTGTATTCATGCTAGCATTAAAATGTTGATTATGTTACAATTCATATGGATCCAATCATCTTTAGTAAAAAGCATATACATTTCAAGCATTTAGATGTTATCATGGTAGTTACAATTTATATGATTTTGAACCATGATTAACAAGCTAAGACTGTATAATAATAGGGAGTAAGAGTATACATCCTGAAATCATTTATTTTTGTAGGTATTTGATATAAAAAGTTTTTATTAAACATATTGTCATCATCAAGAGCAAATGGTAGATTGGTATTAAAGTATGTAATTGAAATTTATGATGTACATAGTTTGGTCCTTATTCAACCATTTTATGTTTGCGTAATTTTTTTTTTTTAAATGTAAGAAAATATAAATATTAGGAAGCCCACCTCACGAGGTAAATTCCAAATAAAAAGGGGTGTAACACAAAAACTTCTTAAGAGGTCACCTATATATCATAGTATTATTCTTGTCCAAACAAGCTTAACTGTAGAGTTTTTATGGAACAGATGCATTAGTGTTGATATGATCACAGTATCACACCTTTATGTTTGCCTTAAATGGGTTTATAAAAGGCATAATATGTCGATCGGAAGAATTACATTGTAACTTGATAGATTGATATATAGAAGAAATAAGATTAAACTATCGATCTGTCAAGTTTTTTTCTACCTTGTGCTAATATCAGAATATGACTAGGTGCAAAGAATAATTAAAGGAATGACTTTGCTGGCTTTAGGTGTATGTGGTTACGTTGACTCTTGATTAGCTTATTGAATTTCATGTTTTTAACAAAAAAAAAAGTCAACTTATTTTGTGTTAGAGGAAAGCATGCATAGCATCTTGAATATGACATGTTATCAACTGATGATATATATATTTTGTTGCCTAAGTTCCAAGAATTTCCTCAACTCATGAACAATACATCAGAAATTCAGAATTAATACATGGAATAATTTGCACCATAATAAAGTAGTAGTAATAGGGAGTACTACGAATCTATGATGTTATTTTCAACTTTATCGATCAATTAGTTGACAAATATATTAAGTGACCAATCAAATTAATGACTAAGGTCTACGCTTACATCCATTTTGTTGTGCTCGACTTATTAATCAAATTCATATAAGTTCCTACGGTATAAACCCATGAAAAATTCATGTTAACTAAGGGTCTGTTCACATTTACTTAATTTCAGTTTAGTTCAGTTCAGCTCCAATCAGTTCAGCTTAGTTCAGTTCAGCTCCTAATTTTCTTCTCTCATAAAATATTTATTTCAGCTCAATTCAGTTCAGTTCAGCTCCAATCAGTTCAGTTCAGCTCCAATCAATTCAGTTCAATTCAGCTCAGTTCAGTAAATGTGAACAGGCCCTAAGTATATCTCAATTCTCAAACAATAAGATTTGTGACACGTGTCAAATATAATCTACAAAATAGGTTACCGATTTTTTGTACCATTCTTGTGTCAAGGGCTGTGTTATTAAATTATTTTGAGATAAATCAAAGATGTTTCTATTTTGGGAAGATGGCTGAAAGAGTGAAAGATAGTATTTGACAATTTTTCCTTTATTTTTTTTGTCATGAACTTAAACATACAAACTATTAAACTATAAAATATTTACAAGTACATCGTAACCCTTAAAATTAATAGAGAGTGCTTCCTTTATTTCCAAAATTTTATAACGCATCAACTAAAATTTTACAAGTCAAAGTGTTACATTTTTTATAAAACGAAACAGTAACAGACATCTATCTATCTATTAACCTATACTAAAAACAAATACTTTCATGACAGCATGACACTTGTCATTACCTTATGAAAAAAATTCCCGCCGTTTATTTTTTTTTTTTTTTTGCAAAATCTTTAAGTAAACTATTTATAGTACCTTATATATTTTCTTTCGATTTTGACAATCATATCTCATATATATATCCAAATAAAATATTTCTTAATATTTTTTTTTATATACTTTAGATTTTGTTATATTATTGTGAAAAATATTTAACAACCATGCATTGCACCTAGACACCTAGTGTGGAACACTAAACGCTATAAATGCGCAGGTGTGTACGACATTAAACGGTAGGTTTACTTCCCGCCACCACGTGCAATTTGAGATTTGTTCCAATGTAATCGAGTACACTGTGTTATCATAGGCAACCCACTTAACTCCGTTGATTTTTCATTATACCGTGCAAGTTTCCAACTTGTGGGCCCAAACTACTTTGATTTTTTCCGAACATTGTTTGGAGGTCAACTTTTGAGAAAATTAGAGTCGTGTAATTTTATCATCACTATCTTCAATTTTCCTAACTATTGAAAGTGAATTTGTACAAGATATAAGGCTATTTATCAAATTAATTTGAATATACAGAATAAGACAATAAGTTATATCATGTTAAGTTGATAACATATACAAGTTAATCAAATATCTGAAATAAATACGTCTTTCATTCATCATTTAAGATTTTTCGTATTAATAATTATCATAGAAATACCCCGTAGAATTAAATTATGCTTGTGGTCTTTGTAGTGTAATTTTTGTAGTACAACCTTCAAGTTTGAATAAGATTACGGTTAAACTGTTATGATTTTAATAAAATAAGGCAATATTTTTTTGTTTCCTTTTTTTCTAACAAAAAGGGAATGCAACTACAAGATTAAGACTAGATGCAAAATTGCAAATGTAGAGACTAAAGAAATACTTCAAGCCACCCCTTTGTTGAATTGTTAGACACTTTGAATTTTGGAAGTTTGAACACAATGGTAATTAGCCGTAGGGAAGTAACACTTTTCATTGTTGCAAATTTCCAATACAAATGTAAGTCAATATGTCATACATCTAATTTTGCATAATAGATAATATTATCCTTGAGGCTTAGTCTTGTTTTTGGTTGCTTACTAGAGCTTGGATTAAGAGAAGTTTATTCGCTCACACTTGGTTCAAGGTCGATAATTGATGCTTTACACACACTTTATCGAATCTCACCTACAAGTCGAAAGCCTAACTGTAACTTGAAAATTTGTTATACTTTATCAAATATCACTTCTTGGTCTCACCTACAACAAGTTAAAACTCCAACAATCTAACCGTAATTTGAAAAAATGTTGCCAAATTAGTCACGATATGGATTGGAAATATACCCTCCCCAACAAGAACATTCACCATCAATCATTTGCTCAAGGAGAAACAAATTGATGGAAGTGAATATACCAAATCAAACCTTATGTTGCGTGAATTAAACTTTCCTAGTTTCTCCACCAACAGTCAAAATATTCCAACTTGACTTAAAAATAAAAAATCAAAAAATTGCGTCAACAGCCAATTGGGTGTTGCATCAACCATAACCCCACCTCCATTTCCAGCTATTTGCCTCCCTTAAAGCTTTTCTCCAAGTCACTCTCTTCTTTCTTCTTCTTATTTATCTTCTCTTTTTAGTTTTTAGACTCTTCAAAGAACAAAAATTGTTCTTGATTTTCTCTCTTTCTCTGGTCAGCCGCCTCTTTTACAGGTTTATTTCTATCACCCATTTTCACTAATTTTGTATTGCTTGTCAATTAAAAGTGAAACTTGATCCTTAAAGTTCAATGCTTGGGATACTTTTGTACATGGGTTTGTCTCAAATCATGACTTTGAACACTTTTTTGCTGTCTTTTTTTAGGATTTTGTATATGGGTTTATCTTAGATTTTGATTCTGAGCATCTATTGTGTTGGAATATGATCAATAATGCAAGTTTTTTTTGTTTGCTTTGTTGTATTTTATAATTAATTAGTTTAGGTTTGTTGGGTGATCATGGTTTTTGCATTTTTGTTAAATTTTGAGATTGGACTTTGAGTTTGGATTTATGTCCTTAAATTGGGTTTTGCAATCATTTTTGTGCTTTCAATCATGAACTCTTTTAGGTCATTAGATGTGATTCTCATACCTGTATTTGTAGCTGGTTGTTTTTTATAGTTCCAAATGTTATCTAATTTTAGTTTATACTGAGTTTGTTGGCTGATTAAGCCCGGCCTAGCTAATTTCGAGGGCCGGGCACGTGGGGCGGAGGCATTGTTTTTGCTCTAGCTTGCAGGTGATAATGAGGCATTATTAAGTTGGGTGTTTACTATAATGAGGTGGTTGATGTATGGTGTTTTCATTCTGGCTGCTTATGTGTACATGTTTAGCAAGTGGGTAGCATGAAATTCTGTACTCTTAATAGAATAATATAGTTTGT
Source organism: Chenopodium album (assembly GCF_948465745.1). Classification (NCBI taxonomy): domain Eukaryota; kingdom Viridiplantae; phylum Streptophyta; class Magnoliopsida; order Caryophyllales; family Amaranthaceae; genus Chenopodium; species Chenopodium album. The sequence continues at coordinate 4,912,674 of NC_137857.1, forward strand.
ATTAACATTAGATTTTATATGATTGAGTTGTTGAGCCATTATAATTTGTTTTAACATGTGATTCTGCATACTTTGAGGTATTGCAATATGGTTTAGCTTATTTTTGTAAGTTTCCCCCTAGTAGTCTGACCTTTTGGGGTTTCTTGATCTCAGCTTAGCTCCCGCGGCAGACAACTCAGACTGTGGGTGTATACGACAGTCATTAGTCTTCGATCTTCATCCATTACCGCTGTAAATTGGCATTTTTTACTGCAACAAGCTGCAGATCTTGGCTCTTTAATGATTTACTAAAAAGAGGGGGCATTGCGCTCTAGTGACGGACCGTCTATTCAATTTCAGTTGTAGCTGTCCTGCTGTATATCTCCATTGACGTTGCCAGTAGCTGATTTTGTACTGGTGTTTTTTGGTTCTTTAAAATTGTTGTTGTGTGCATATGTGGAGTTTCGGGGACTATTGTGGTTTGTAATCCATTCTTTTATTTAAAATGAGTGTATGAAAAACAATCAATTACTAGTTGCGGTTACCAAGTATGGGTAGCCATTGTACATTAAAAATTCTGATATGCATCATAAGCATATCATTTTGTATTCAATGGCTGCAAGTCTTTGCCATTGATGTTTCCTCTGAGGCTGGAAGGAAACTTCTCCGGGATGACATAAAAGAAGAAGCCACACCACCTGCAGCTCATTTACAAAAAGACCAGAATGGCTACCGTTATTCAAAGCTTATGGCCATGGCTGCACCTGGAGTACTACTTTTGGGTTGTTTATTTATGTGGCCGTGCTGTCATCCTAAGAAGAAGGATATTCACTCTGCTGATTCACATAGGGATTTAACTGCAAGTAAGTTTTAATTATTTGTGATGGCAAAATTGCCACCAATCACTTCTTGCTGGGTTGTTTTGTATCTAATGAATGCCCAATGACTTATTGGAAAGTTTCCATCTTTGCTTGTATATGTCACATGCTGATTAATCCTTCTATATTATGTTTATTGCTAACTGTAAAACAAACACAGAGCATTATAAGTTTGTCAGATGGCTGACTGTTGATGATTCTATTGCAGTGGACTTATCATCCTCCTTTGAGGCAAATCCAGAAAGGGCTAATGCTAGTCCATGGAGACCTGCACCACCTAGCCCCTCTCCATCGCGCTTTCCACCATCCAGTCCAAATCCATCGCGACATCCTCCACCTAGTCCTCGGTATGCAATGTCGCCAAGGCTCGATAGGTTTGGATCAGTTCATCTTAATTTTAGTCAGATTGCAAAGGCTACACATAGTTTCTCATCATCCTTTAAGATTGGTGAAGGTGGTTTTGGAACTGTATACAAGGCCCAGCTACCTGGTGGACAGTGGATTGCTGTAAAGAGAGCTAAAAAGGTACGGAATTAGAGAATTTTTTGTATGAATCCATATCTTGCAGCATTTTATATTGAGAAGCCTTTGTGAATCAACTTGTTCTTGAGGTTCAACCCCCAAAAAACTTGGGAATTAACCTAGAAATTTATTGTACTTCGACGTGAATATACCTCTGCAAAATTTAAACAGGATACTTAGATGACTTATTATAAGTCAGAATTCATTTTACAGTACAATTCTGTTCAATCACATTGAATTCTGACGTAGTAACTAAGAACTTGTCTGATTTTTAGGTGACTTTAAATGACCTCAAAAGATCAAATGGTTTAGATTAATGCATGTCTAATTATCTCGTTGTATTAACTTTGACTAACATTCCTAAATTAAGCTGCCAATTATATTGGAAAGGATTCTAGGGAACTTAGGATTTTATGTCAAGGTTAAGTGGGATAAAGTTTGATCTCCACAGTCTAGAAGAATATCTTAGAGTTTGTTATAGATGCGAGAATATGATAGTACCCTCAAGTTCTTTCTTGGCATGCCTTGAAAATTACAAGGAATATTTGAAATTGATGATGTGATTGCTCTCTTCATCTCCTCATCACATAGTGCCCCCCCCCCCCCCCCTCCCCCCTCTCATGATGCAACTAAAAAAGACGGAGGAAGCATGTAGTAGAATATGTTATTGTGTATTGGTCTATTGGATTAAGGTTCAATCTAAAACAGTCTCTCTATAATCGTAAAGGCAAAGGCTTGCAGATTGGTAAAACCCAAGACAGGACCCCTATTAAAGTCATTGGGATGAAGTTTTTTGATGTGTTGAGTTCCATGTCTATTCTTCACACTTCGAATTTTCCATTCCTAAACGAATGAGAGTCATAATTGTGCCGTTCAAATTTTAAATGCAAAACATGTGTGTTGCAGCCACCATTTGTTTGGTTATGTCTAATTTTCAACTGTTATGTAATTCAGTATATAAGCCTAACAGCCTGTCTCTTTCCATTGGCCCTCCGCAGAATTATATTGTTGTTACTATGATTGAGTGTAAAATTAGTGTATAACTCTGGCAACAAGCACTTTCACTTAGTCTTACCTCTCTACCCTGGCAGTGAGTAAAATTATTTTTATTTTATTTTATTTTATTTTTTTGTGATGTTATGAAGAGTGTAAAATTGTCTTAGCAACAAGCACTTCTATGTGCTTTTGCCCCTTTATCCTGGCAGTAGAAAACAACTTTTATGTTGCTGTTATTATCAAAAGTGTAAACATAGTTTAATTAATTGGCCATGTCTGTGAATGCTCCCACTTTTAGTTTTGTCCCTTTATCCTGGCAGTGAGCATTAATTTAAGAACTTGCTTTTGCCTTGCCACAGGAACACTTTGATTCTGCCGAATTCAACAGTGAAGTCGAGATTCTATCAAAAATTGAGCACCGCAACCTGGTCAGGCTGCTTGGATATGTTGACAAGGGAAATGAACGGCTTATAGTTACTGAGTATGTTTCAAATGGAACTCTCAGAGAACATCTGGATGGTAAGATTTATTCAGGAATATGATACTGCATCATAAATTCAGTACTTGGAAGTGTAAATCTCATGTTTAAACTGTTATATTTGACAGGTGTGCGGGATAGAATTCTGGATTTTAAGCAGCGTCTTGAGGTTGCAATAGACATTGCACATGGTTTAGCATATCTTCATCTATATTCAGGTAAGCAAAACCATTGTATATACGAAGTATAAATCTTATTTTCCTTTTAATTGTGCTAAAGTTAAATGCTTTAGAAGAACTATAGTGCATCATATAGGCACATAAGGAAACAATACTAATTGGTGGAACCTGCTCATTTTAAGTGTGTGTATTATTTGGATATACCTTCTCATTCTCTGTCCATCTACAAATACAAAAAATAATCTCATTTATTAGATTTCAAATTTGGAACTTGAATGATACAAAACAAAAAATTAGTATCAACAAACGAGTAGATCTGTTCTTGACAATTCTTTCTGAATGGGGGGAGTTGGGGAAAATTATTCTAGGTTTTCGAAATGTGGTCTTGGACATGCAATCAATCAGTATGTCCTGCATCATATTGTTGCATCATTTTAGATTGCTTGTCATGTCCGTCCATTGATTTCTCTTTTCCTTGCAACATTCTCATTTCTTATCGTTGGTTGCTGATCATTATAGAGAAACAAATCATCCATAGAGACGTGAAGTCTTCCAACATTCTCTTGAATGAGAATTTAAAGGCCAAAGTTGCAGATTTTGGATTTGCAAGAGTTGGTCCTGCTGAGGGTGAGCAGACTCATATTTCAACCAAGGTCAAAGGGACTGTCGGATATCTTGATCCGGAGTATATGAAGACGTATCAGCTCACCACGAAAAGTGATGTCTACTCTTATGGGATTTTGCTTATAGAAATTTTGACTGGACGTCGTCCTGTGGAACCCAAAAGACCTATTGAAGAAAGGGTAACCATCAGATGGGTAAGCCTCTTATTTTCTTGCCAGGTTCTTTTGGTTCTGTCATAGTTTGACTGAAAATTGGAACTTACCATTGCATATAATCACGTTAATTCTCAAGCCCATTGATCTTTGAAGTATCCCTTCGCCATGATCCCCTACCCCCCTCGTTCCCAAATTAACTCAAAATGTTATGTGGAAGATATGCAAATCTCGATATCCTAAAGTGACACCTTTAAAAAAAAAATTATGCAGGCTGTCTTTAACTACAATGAAGGTGATGTGCTGAGGCTGGTTGATCCACTAATGAATGAACGCGTAGATGTAGAAATACTCAGGAAGATATTTTGTTTAGCATTTCAATGTGCTGCACCCGGAAAAGCTGATCGGCCAGACATGAAGTCGGTTGGGGAACAGTTGTGGGCTATAAGGATGGAGTATCAGAGGTCAAGACGAGGGTAGATGATGGGGGATTTTCATGCTTCCTACTTCGACATATAATGGTGCATTTCCTCTTTTCACAAATTTGTTTGATGGTGAGAAGTAGCTTGATCTGTATGCTTCAACATTTATCGAAATACAAGTACCATTTATTGGGATGTTATATTACATTATACAAGGAGTATGGAAATTTGCTGCTTCAATAGAGCCCTATTGTGTAACTCTGATAATAAGTAAAATAACATTTACAAAGGGTGTACCTAAGCTACTCATTTTTTTGGTATGCCTAATGGTCAAAATCTGTATGTAACCCGACTTTGACAAATAGACAAATATGGTTTTTTGTATACCTAATGGGTTTTTTTTTTTTTTTTTTTTTTTTTTTTTTTTGGGTTGGTGCAAACCTAATGGTCATATGTAATTTGACACCTTTTTATGAATGATTGAATTTTTTATAAAACTACATTAGTTTGTTTTTGTAGATTAATTACCTTTTGCACGATATTTAAGGAGTTGAGAGAGAGAATGTAGTCAAAATCTATATGTAAACCGACTTTGACAAATACTAAGTAGCCAAAGCCAACACAAAAATATTACTTGTATTATTATTTGTGCTCCAATGGTTATCTACTACGGAGTACTAGCTTGTTATTTAATATTTTTGAACAATAGCTTGTTATTTAAATGAGCATCACTTTTTAAATTTATTATGCATTATTTTTTAATGACTTTATTAACGAAAATGAACATTTAGTTAATATATTATTTAATCAGCACAAAGCAGTTGAGCGTGGTGTTACTATTCATTAACATGATAAAAAATATTTCCAATTAATCAAATGCTCAGAGTAATACAATGGCCAGACAAAGAATGCACAAGTAAAAAAACCTTTGCATTTCCCCTTTACAAAAAATATCAGAACTTCAGAAGGAACCAGAAAAATGCGATGAGTGGTCGACAACTCTTAAACATCTTTCTCCATCCTTTCTAACAAATGCACATCTTGCTATCTAGGCTGCATTGTTATGATTCAATTTCAGCCTTGGTTCCCTTCGATCACAAGGAGTGAATCGAAAATCTAAAGATACTGAGAATTACAAGTTTTCACTTGAGCTAGCTATCTATAACTACAAATCTGAACAAAAAAAGATGTCTTCCAATTTGTGGAAGATGATGCCTAAAAGAATTTTGCAAAGGGAGTAAGCTGGAATCTTAACCTTTTCCTCTTATTCACCAGAGAAGGATGCAAACCGAGTATGTGATCTGGCATAAAATCATGTCTTGTCAACACCCCCACAACAGGTGGCCTCTGCACCAAGTCGTAAACTTCAGTTAAAAGACACTGTTGGAACATAAGTAGTAATAAACGGAAACTACTCAATTCATCCCGATTTTTGATTCCTTGCCCAAGGGATTAGTTGTCACATTGTCCCAGATTACAACTTAGCATGCTTTTGGATGGAAACTATGACAAACTAATAAACATGCAGATGAACCTCAAGATAAGGATCCTCCACAATCAAAATTCTTTGTTTAACTCTATTTGAAAGAAAATGAGCAAGCATCTAACTACTGGATACCTATTACCTAACACTTAAAAAAAAACATAACATTGTCCTTCAGTAAATATATACAAGTACTTTTTATACAATGTGGGTGTGAAGACAAGATTGTTATACTGTGAAGCCACTGAAGTGTTAAGGTTATAACAGTTAAATGTTTAGTCTAAGTCTATTCGAAGGTACTCTACTAGTCTTTCTAGACTAAGGAAGAATCCATATTGGCAAGAGTGTGAATGTTGCTTTGATACAACAGAGACGCAACTTAAAGATGTTTGTACTTTGAGCATTTATGAAAGTCCAAAATACAATAGCATAAGCTGATGATCATTAGGTCATTATGCTCTTTTATTGAGAAATATTGATATTGGTCTATCATCTCTTGTTAACATATGTCTAAATTCAGCCATGAAATTGCTAGTTCAACTTACACTAACATAATGACAGCTATTTAAGGACAGAAATTTTGATTGCACAGTGAGATGGGAAATATATATGGGACTTAAAGAACTGCTACTAAGCTGAGAAATTTAAAGAGCATAAATCCACCAATATTTTTCCTAGGAAAACTGACTACTTTCCAATGTTTGTGAGCCCTACGGCCCTACCTAGTCCCCTCCCACTACGGGGGTTGTAACAAGTGAGAAGTTCCCCAAAGGAAGTGGACATATGCAAATTGACCAAGTGCCTCATAAAATGGACCAACTATGCAATTTAAGATGTTTTCTTTTCAATCTTCTGCAAGGATGATGCAATTTAAGTATGGAGGTTTTAGCTTAATAATTTATTGATGGTTTAAGAAAGCTTGTATTTTCTTTGTTGAGTGGGCTGGCATTGGGGGGGGTGTGTGTGTGTGTGTGTGTGTGTGTGTGTGTGTGTGTGTGTGTGGCGGAAGCTACAATCAATAATGCACTGAATATAATCTTTGGAAACGTGGGGACAAAAAGGAGAACAAGCAACTTACATCAGCTGTCGTTGGTACCACTAGCATGTGCCTGAGACCAACTTCTCGGAAAAGTAAAAGAGCCTTTGCTAGAGACATCGTCTCCACAACTGTATAGGGTGAAGTATTTGTAAATGGACGAAGATCAACAAACATCTTCAATTCTTCATCTGTAAATTCTACATCTTCAATGTCATCAATACTGCTGGACCCACCTTTTGCAAAATCCACAGAAGAGAACTGCTCAAGTACATCAGCACCAGCTGACACTGGTGCGAGAACAAAAGCTTTCTTCTTCAGCAACACAATAAGATGAGCTCGAAGGATTAAGCCGAACAAAACAGGAGTTGCAGATTCTTCTGGTAAATTGAGCACAGGAAACCCATTGTGTCTTGATCTTTTGAGAGAATCAACTATATTTCCAACCTTTTCGATCCCACGAAAATACTCAAGTGGCTCAGTAATTACATCAGCTACATTCAGTTGCCTCATGTATGGCTCAGCATGGGTTTCTAGGTAAGGGAAGCCCTTCAGCTTCATCATGATGTCATATATATTGGCATTAAAACTATCGGCCACAGTCTTAGAGACAAGTAGAACTAACATTACAAGTGGCAGTAGCAACAGATTATTGGTTAGTTCAAGAAGTATAACACACAATGAGACCGTCATTCTCATAGACCCTCCAAGAAATGAAGCAGCACCCAACACAGCAAAGAGACCATGGTTCAGACTCGACTTTGAACCAATCAACATCCCAACATAACGCCCAAACGATGCACCCGTCACAATAACAGGTATGAAGAGACCAGAAGGGAGCACAATAGCATAGCTAAAAATGCTTAAGAAAAAGCAAGTTACAAAATAAATAAGCATGGATGTGCCATGAAATTCAGAATCGGTGCTGTGACGAAATAAGTTTCGAATGGCGTCATCATTTGTGTTGAAAATCAAACTGGCCAGATCATTGTAGTGTCCGGGTGCACACTGGAACTTCTTGTAGTTACCAGACCGGCCTATAGTAGGACAAGCCTCCGGCAAATCACCTGAACAAGGTTGGCAAGCTACAAACCATGGAAGTCCAAACAGAAGGCAGGAGGTGAATAAAGAGACTATACAAGCAAGACTTATTTGGCATACAATGCCTTTCCTGAAAATGTAGATCAAATGGAAGGGTCAATAAACTGACAACAACAACAACAACAAAGCCTGAGTTCCAAAATGATCAAATCAACCATAACCAAAAATCAATTATCTGTGTCTCCAATATTAGTTTAGTTGTTGGAAAGAAAAAACAGGACTTACCTGTTAATAAAATTGTAAAGTCGAAGAACCTTTTCTAGGATGAAATTGTACAAGGCTCCTAATAAGCCCCCTACGGCTCCAAGCAGCAGCACATATGGCACATCATAGAGGTAGTATACCACATTTTCTTTAGTGACATTAAACATTATTAAACCGCCAGTACCAAAGAGTCCACACTTGCCACTGTAACACAAATCCATGAAACTTCGAAGCATGATAGCAACAACTGCTGTACAAAAGAATGCTCTCCACATGAGTGCACTTCTCCACCTGGAGATTGGAATAACAAGGAAAAGTTAGTCTGAAAAGTAACCCCAATTTCTGAAAATATGCTCATCCATGTGAAGTAGAAAAATGTGTAGAGTTGAGGGCCTTATAATCAACAAGAAACTCTGAATCTAGCCCCACATTGAAAAGCATGTTATAATACTAGCTTGGATACTAAAGTAAACTTTTATAATGGCATTAGAGAACGAAAAGATAAGAGAGTTTCAAGAAACTGAACAATAGAAGTATCCACAATACCAAGAAGCCATTTCTTCCAAAGCAAATAACACACCACCAACAGGAGCACGGAAAGCAGCAGCAATTCCAGCAGCGGTACCACATGTTACAAGATCTCTCCTATCTCGATCATTTTTGAAATAATGAAGCCATTTCCATGTCAGACCATACTTCTTTGATCCACCCTGACCGAGCAACGAAGCAACACATGAAGCCATGTGCACCATGGGGCCTGCTTTTCCAATCATAAGGGAAGATGAAACAGCAGTGATACTGCCAATAATCTGTAACAAAAAAAAATGTTTATGTGAGAAGAAAGTTCCATATAAAACCAGAAGTGATATTGCACAGAAAATATGCACAAAGTCCAAAAAAAGCTCTACAATCCTAGCTTTATCCTCAAAAAAGCTAATATCTCTGTCCAAACTCATTAATAACAAGCCTACGGAAATAGAGTTTACATAGAAAACAATGTGAAATAGAACCACTTCAAATTTTATTATTCTAAATACAATGTGAGCATGCTACTAGTTGAAACTATTTCCTTTTAAATTCTTTCCAACTAACTAGGTACCACACAAGTCCTGACTGGTTGAAGGAAAGTAAGCTTCGCTGAAGCATTATACAGTATTCCAATGCATAATGTAGCAGAGTAACAGACATCATACATCCATGCCTCCGATAAAAAAGAAGCATGAACAAGAATTATCTAATTTGCACCAATGTCACAATAACTTTAAGTGTTCATGAAGGGTGATGTAAATCAATACAATTACTTCAGTTGAACAATCAAGCATCAATCCTAGTGAATTTTCTAACCTTAACTATCAAAGTCCTTGGAGAAAATATGTCAGGTGCATCCACACCATTCAAGTAAGCCTTAACTTCAGGTATACCTGACCCAGCAGCCGCCGGCGATACAAGTGCAGTAAACAATGATGCAAATAGAGTTAACCCAAGATTACAAGCTGTAAACACCAAAAATGCTGACAAATGCCTACATTAAAGCAAAAGCATTACAGTAAATTTTTGATCAAACAGTCCAAAATCACAAACCTTAAAATCAATTACTTGTACTCCATATAATGTAAGGATAAGATAAATGATAGAGAAATTAACCTGTTATACAACATCATATTGGAAGTGATAACAAATTTCTTCCCTGCTATATTCTCAATACCATAATTATGGAAGAACCCAATTAGACTGACAATTAAGCCAAGAAGAAAACACAATGCCCATTTCATAAACATGTACTGATAAATCTGAACTTTCCCTCTACTTCTCCAATCTTGCTTGAAAAAATCATTCTCAGTAATTCTGCAAATAACAACCAAAAATAACCCAAAAAAATTCAATCTTTATAAATAATCATACTAACAATCAAAAACCCAATACCCTCTATAATTATGCAAAAACCCCAGAAATTAAAACCCAATAAAATTAGATAAACATACTCATAATCAAAACTTTCAATTGGACAAACATTGACACCAACAAGAGCAAGTTGAGAATTGGTGCTGCTGAGAGAGAATCGACGCCTAGAGGAATCCATTAGAGGTTCAGTGAGTGATTCTTCATCTCCTCCATTAATGCGTGAAGTCATTGTTGAAGCTTTTGCTAAAATAATTTCACAGCAAAAATTTCATTCAAGAAAAAAACCCAACAAAAATTTGCAGAATTTCCAGAAATTTGAAGCCGTTGAATCAAATTTTGGGAGTTATAAGGGGTTGGTCAAGTACAGAAGACAATTGTGTGCGTACTAAAAACAATTTCGTTGAATAATTCTGACTTACGTAGTATTTTTTTTACCAAAAATAAGGATAGTGGTTGAGGAAGCAAGTATGGTTTGGACGAGGCTGCCATAAAACAAGTATTTTATTTATACCATACTTAAGCAAAAGTATTGGTTTTGCCTTGTTTAAATAAAAAAAAAAAAAAAAGAGTGCTTTTGCCTCAAGTAGTGATTTTACTGATTTTTACCGCAAAAGTTATACTTTTACAAAGGTCTTGTTTGGTAAAGAGTTTTTTGAAAAGTTTTTAGCTTATTGATCACTATTAGAGGTTTGACTCATTTTAAGAGCTTTTTGCAAATAGCTTATTGAAAAATTAGCTTTTTGGATATTTAATGCGCTTAGGCCCTGTTCTTTTGAGCTTCTGGGCAGAGCAGAGCAGAGCAGAGCAGATTTCAGCAGAGCAAAGCAGAGCAGAGCAGAGCAGATTTCAGCAGAGCAGAGCAGAGCAAAGCAGAGCCGAGCAGAGCAGAGCAGATTTCATTAATATTAATATTATTATTATTACTAATATTATTATAATTACTAATATTATTATTACTATTATTATTATTATTATTATTACTATTATTATTATTATTATTATTACTATTATTATTATTACTATTATTATTATTATTATTACTACTGCTACTGCTACTGCTGCTGCTACTACTACTACTACTACTACTATTATAATCATTAAATTTTATTATTAAATATTAATTATAATTAATAATATTTATATTATTAAATATTAATTATATTATTATTATTAATATTATTATTATCAAATATTAATTATGTTATTATTAATATTATTATTATTATTAAATATTAATTATATTATTATTAATATTATTATTATTAAATATTAATTATTATTATTATTAAATATTAATATTTAATAATATTATTATTATTAAATATTATATATTATTATTATTAAATATTAATTATATATTATTATTATTAAATATTAATTATATATTATTATTATTAAATATTTATTATTATTATTATTAAATATTATTTATATATTATTATTATTAAATATTAATTATATATTATTATTATTAAATATTTATTATTATTATTAAATATTATTTATATATTATTATTAAATATTAATTATATATTATTATTATTAAATATTTATTATTATTATTAAATATTATTTATTTATTATTATTATTAAATATTTATTATTATTATCATTAAGTATTAATTATTTATTATTATTATTATTATTAAATATACATTATTATTATAATAATTCAATATTAAGTATTAATTTTAAGTAGAGCAGAGCAGGGCAGAGCAGAGCAGAGCAGAGCAGATTGAAGCAGAGCAGAGCAGATTTAAGCAGAGCAGAGCAGAGCAGAGCAAAGCAGAGCAGATTTCAGCAGAGCAAAGCAGAGCAGAGCAGCTCTAAAGAACGGGGCCTTAAATAGCTAATAATAAACAGTTTTTTACCAAACACTTTTGCATAATCAGCTTTTTACAACTAGCTAGTCAAATAAGCTAATATAACCCTAGCTAGTCAAATTAGTGAATGCAATCAGCTATATCAATCAGCTAAAAGCTACAGTAATTTCCAAACAGGGCCGAAGAGAAACTTGTATATTTCACTAGTTCTTTGGAGTTAAAAGATACTACATCCGTTTCTTTTTAGTTGACACGTATTCCTTTTTAGGAAGTTTCTTTTTAGTTGACACGTTTTTTTTTAGGTAAATTTTTTACCTTGCATTTACAAGCTACCCCACTTGCTTTTTCATGCTCTATCACTCTCTCTCCTCTCCTTAATATATGTGCCTAAATCAAACGCATCAACTAAATAGAAACGGAGGAAGTATTATACTAGTTCAGTTGGTTATAACCTTCAAAGATATTGTGTTTAAGATTAAGGATCTAATCTCGTTTACATTACTAACATTAGACTATTTGTAATCCTATTTTTGTGGTTTTCTCTGCCTATAAAAAAATTAATTATAAATAAATAGTTTGGTATTTGTTGTATTTTTAAATTAATAAGAATGGCATGATAATTGCTTATACTAATATTTCTAATAAGGTCAAAGATCTTAAATGGCAACTACATCTCAATTTTCATTAAAAATGGCCATGTGGGGCTAGGTGAAATATTATAATTCTTTGGAAATTTTGCATTAAACCACCTTTTATAACCCTTTAATTGCAGGAAACCACCTTATAAAAATTTTTTCGCAAAAACACACCTTAATCGTAAATTTTTTTGCAATCATACACCTTTTCCCGGAAAATACCCATTGATCTTGTATTCCGGGGTTGACTCGACCATGAGATGCCCTAAAACCGCTAACCCTCCCTTTTCCCCAGCCACCCACTTCACGAAGGTACGAGAATTGGGTTTAGGGCGGCTTGAGGGTTGGGTTTAAGGACGGGAATTGGGAAAGGGAGGGGATGAGGTCGTCGGCGACGAAGGAGGGAAGTGGTCGCCGGCCACTGGAAGTGGGTGGCTGGGGAAAAGAGGGAGGGTTAGCGGTTTTAGGGCGTCTCATGGTCGAGTCAAACCCTGAAAACCAAGTCAATGGGTATATTCCGGGAAAAGTTGTGTGATTGCAAAAAATTTTACGATTAAGGTGTGTTTTTGCGAAAAAAATTTTATAAGGTGGTTTCTTGCAATTAAAGTGTTATAAAAGGTGGTTTAATGTACATTTTCCTAATTCTTTAATTGATAAGGAGTACAATATTCATTGATAAGGGCTCTTGCTTTTATGCTACGTCTATTTTGGAGTGGTTCCAAACTTTCAACCCGTTTATTTACGATAGTCCTTGTAAATTGCAAATTTGCAATGTTACTTGAATATAATGGCAACGGATCATGGATCCTACCTAGATCCATGTATCCATGCATATCCATATTATATAAAACTTTTTTTTAAAAAAAGTATAATAAAATGTGATTTATTGAATAATATTATAAGAATATCCGGTATTATCTATACCCTAAAATATTTGTTTATGTCATTAGTTCTTTGTCTGCTATTCTCATGTGAAGAGAGTCGATAATATTGTGGCTCATTTGTTGCAAGATAGGACACTAATAATAATTCTGAACATATATGTATGTACTCTTTCTCCAAAACTTTATAACTTTGACGGAACTTGATTTACAATAATATTGCCAACTCACTTTTTCCTCAAAAAAAAATTTATATGTAATTTTCCTTATTAATTTGCCAGCAACTAAAGTTGTGATATAAGAGCAAATCAAAGAGTTCCTCGAATAAGGCTAGTTATGACGTGCACATTGCACATGTTAGCCGCTCTAGTCTTATGAAGAGTAGTTATTAGGATTGTTTTTTTTTTTAAAAAAAATAACCTGGAATACAGGTTGCTATCTCTTGTATAGTTGTATTATACTTCGTACCAAACAATCCTTAACGGCTGTCATCTGAAGCATTACTATGATTTATAGGGGATAAATAGTTACTTGTGATAATCACCTTACACCAGCTAGGTATTTGGTTGATCATTGGAAAATTTCTTTGTTTAATCTATAAGGTTAGATTCCTCCACAAAATCTAAAGGATTAGATTCCCTTAACTAAATCTAAAAGGATTGGATTATACAATGCTAACTTATCATGCACTACTTTAATTCAATGATGCATACAACTACACTACATGAGGTTGAGATGTTGGAATAGTAGTATCGTTCTCGACCTCGTATCATTGAGGTTTAGGTATCAAATTAAATTTCATGGGGCTTATTTAAGGGAATTCTCGTATTTTTTCCTCAAGTAAGCGTCTTTCATACCAAAAGAATTTAATACAAGACTATACATAGTATAATTTGTGGTTGGTACACCCAGGTGTACCATGTGCATTATGCACCCGGAAAGAACATTAGACATTTTTTTAAAAATAGGCGAAAAAAAAGAACATTATAAACATTTGACTATATTATTTTCATACATAGTATTGTACGTAATGTTATTCAAATAAAAGACCAATCCCAATTTTCATCTCAAATCAATAATAATTTAGTTACTTGTTCAAATCACATGATGAGTTGATCCTACTTTCATATTAAAAGCCGCCTCCATATAATTTAATCATTAAACTAAGCTAATTGACATCTCCATAATTTCACTTTAATTCGAGGCCTGTTGGCGTAAGTGCGTGCCTAGCTAGCATTGGAGTATTCGTTCACAACGGAATATATATTTAACTAGTTATCCATGAAAAACAAAGAGTACTTATAGCAGGAAATTTCACGTACTGAAACCTTTGTTATCACGTGTTGTACAATAACTTAGAATATCGAAGAATTTACGATAAATGGCTAAATATGAAGAAATTTCTCACAAAACGATGATTTAATATTGGAGTTATACATGCATTTCCCCAAATTTGTAGTAGTGCCATGTGTATTGATTCGTTCAAGCTCAGATTTCTACTAGATTATGACATGAATTCCAAAAAAATAGTAACAACTTGCAATTAAGATAATTAATATAGATGTATTATCGAATTACTACAAAAAATGGCTTTGTAAGTAAATATAGTTTACAAGTTGAAGAGGAATGATGAACACATGTATTACTTGTATGTGATAGAGAGATTATTAGAAAATTCCTTAGCCTGGAGTGTATTCCATTGATCAAATATATAGAGTTACACACAATAAGATAAGATACAATATTCACAAATATTGAAATTTTTTCTATGGAGGCGGATGCACGATGCTCCGTGCATCCGTTTTCTCTTTAAAAACGCGGAATGAACATTCCGTTGTTCAGTAAAGAACATACATTTGTTTTTGTAAAGAACATATAGCTTTTTCATAAAGAACATCACATATAGCTGTATTGTAATGAACATATAGTTGTTTTATAAAGAACATATACCTATTTTGTAAAAAAAAAACATCCAACTTCATGTTCTTTATATATATCTAAAGAACATCTTTAATATTAATTAAAAACATGATAATTAGAGGTGATCAACTTCGGCCCGAGCCGACCCGACCCGATCCAACCCGAAAATAGGGCGGGTTTAGACAAGCCTAAAAATGCATTTTTAGTTAAAAAAATCCAAACTCGGCCCGAAAAAAATCCGAAAAGCCCACTACATTTTCCGGGTTTTTTGGACACGAGATATTATGTTATGGCCCAGTCCAACCCGAATTTTTTATCACCTTTAATGATAATATAATGTAATGAACATTATTTTTATTCAACCACCATAATCTAAAGACAAAATTCAAAGAAAATTTCAAAATAAACAATTAACATATGTCACAAATAAAAGTACATTATTCTGACAATCAAAGAACATGAAGATAAAGAACATTATTTAACTGCATGTTATGTTCTTTACAATTTTATAACATGTTCTTTGCGCTTTAACGGAATGTTCTTTACATTTCTATACAATGTTCTTTACAATTCTATAATATGTTCTTTTCACATAAACTAAATGTTCTTTATATATCTATGCAATGTTCTTTCCGCTTTTTTTTGGAAGAGATGCACCATGTGGATCGTGCATCCGCCTGCACGAACCATGCATTGCACAAATATATCCTATATACACAAATATATCCTATGACAAGATTATCTTCTAATAATCTCCATCAGTATGGATTATTAAAATTTAATATACAGTGATTTTGTTGTTAAATTCTTCAATTTTATCTCTTATTTACTTCTGTTCTTTATTACTTGACCCGCTTTGACTTTTACACTATTCACCACCCCTCCTTTGATCGTTTTTTGCGAGTAATATGTAAGGAAAAATATATTCATATAGGATATTTTTGAATTCATCTAAATAAGTACAATATCATACTTCCTCCGTTTTTTAATAGTTGCAACACACACTTTTTCACGGTATTTAAGAAATATGGGGCTCACATGATATTATACACTTTAAAATGAGATGAGTGGTTATTAAATTAGAAGTGTAATTTAGTGGACCATGTGCTTTAAATAAGGGAAATAGTATAGTTTTTCCTTTAAATAACTATTCATTTATAGTGTGTTGCAAGTATTGTGACATTTCCATTTCAAGGAAGTGTTGCAAGTATTAAAAAACAGAGGAAGTAATATGTAACTATAATAATTTTTATTTATGGAGAATTAAAGTTATTGATCGTTAAAGTTTTGCATTGACAAACGTAATAAAAGAAACACGTCAAGTAAAAAAGAACAAAGAAAGTATTAAGTAAAGTGATTTAATGACGGCTTGTTTGGTTGGCGATTATGAATGATGATATTATATATAAAGTGTGATCGTGTAAGTGGAAGCATTCACGACCACCTTGAATATCTTTATAATCCATATATTTTCATTATCACTGTTAGTGGACCAACTTAATTAAAAGCTTAAGCTAATAGTTGAGGGTCAATAATATGTTTTAGGAAATTTTGACAATTACCACCTTCTGTTATGTTCATTTTAGCAATTACCACCTTCTATTTTTTTTTTTTTGAAAATTACCACCTTCTATTTTCAAAAACATCAAAAGTTACCACCTTCTTGCCCCCCAACTACCACGTGACGTCATTTTGGGCCCATTCTTTCCCTTTCCTCCCTATTTCCTTCACATTTCTCATTCCTATTTGGATTCTCATCTCCCCTTTCACTTTTTTTCCCCTAAACCACCAATAATTGTTCGTCAATTTTGATTTGGATGAGTGAATTGAAGTGTTTTTGATTGTTTGGGGGAAAAGAAGTGAAAGGGAGGATGAGAATCGAGTTAGAAATGAGAAATGTGAGGGAAATAGGGAGGAAAGGGAAAGAATGAGCCCAAAATGACGTCACGTGGTAGTTGAGGGGCAAGAAGGTGGTAACTTTTGATGTTTTTGAAAATAGAAGGTGGTAATTTTCAAAAAAAAAAATAGAAGGTGGTAATTGCTAAAATGGACATAACAGAAGGTGGTAATTGTCAAATTTTCCTATGTTTTATACTCTATTACGTTCCCTCACACGAGAGCCTGTGATCTTTGTGTCACGCTAGCTCTTGATACCATGTTAGTAAATCAACTCAACCAAAACCATATGACAATAGGAGGATTAGCCCCTTAACCTTATAAAGTGTTTAACCATCAATTCTTTTCTTAATATTGGACACTTACATGTGTTATTTGGTAATTTCCCGCATGTAAGGTCTCTTTAACTCAATGATCAATTGATCCAATTCAATTTGGCCCAAAATAATTAATGTTATTAAAGGTCTTAAATCATGGGCTTGACAATATACTCAAACCATTAGAGGTCTCAAACAGTGGGTCTGATTCTGATACCATGTTAGTGGATCAAGTCAACTAAAAGATTAAGCTAATGGTTGATGTCTAATAATATGTTTTATACTCTATCAATCACTATACGCCATATATATCATGTATCGTCATATGGTTGTAATAAAGAATGTTTTATGTATTCATGTATTAAACTTTAACACTGTTTACATATAGATAGTCCAACAACAAATACTGCTCATTATTAACTTATTAAGATCACTAAGAACATTTGGGGAGGTTCAGATTTGTGCAATTTTATTGTAGTTAATTATTGACTTAATGCTGCATTAAATATGGAGGGGTTACAAATACATTGGTACAAATTCTATGATGAAATTGATGATATTATTATGCATTTATAAGTATGCGCAAAGATAAGGAAAATTTATATGTCATCCATAGTCAGAGAAAGTCTTAGTTTATCTATCAAATGACAAAACTGAAAATAAATAAAAAAAAAAAACTTATTAAATTTAGTAAAACAAATATTGTTACAAATATTTGAAAGATAAGAAATAATAAGTTATTTAACATTGAATTGTTTGATATGTGATATAAATTTATGATTAGTTTATCAATGTCAATTATTTTATTATTTTTTATTTTTAAAGACATGTCCAATATAATATATATGTAATTTCATGTAATTTGTTAATTTTTAAATTATAATATTTATTCTATTTATTCTTGATTAAATTTGAACTCACTTGTATAAATGCTAGATTCGACACTACCACCTCCCAAAACCACAATTGTTGACCTATTCTCTCTCCTCGTACAATGAATGAGTATGAACGATATCAGAAATTCGTGAATGAAAACCATGCAATTGAAGGTCATTGTATGATCCAGTTATTGCAGAGGTTTTCGCCTAAACAAGAGGTCGTTCATCTCCTTTCGGCGCGACTTGAAGGCGGGAAAGCCGCAATTATCGACATGCTGGCTTCCACGGCTCTCGATCCATCAAACTATTAACGAGTCAAAGCCTCCAAAAGGTGTTGGTCGCAAAGGTTTCAAAAAAACGGACCCGCTTAGTACCACTGCGGTGTTGAGTAAATTGAAACATTATGGGGTCATGTTCGACAAGTCCTATTAAACTGATTGGAAGGCCAGGTTTAACGCCAGACGATTATTCTTGCATGAGTGGGATTACATTGACTTTTTCAGGGTTGGGGACGAGGTAATTGCGGATGACCTGCACAAGTTTGATGAGATCAAAGAAGAACTTAAAACAAAAGGCCTAGTTATTGCAAAGGTTTATATCAACGATAATTATGATCAGGAAATTCACTCATTGCAAAGATACGAGCGCTATCAGAAATATGTTAACTTTTTCAATGAAATTGAAGGTCATTGCCTAGTTTTGATCGGGTACGGTTACTGTTTTCGTTGGAGTATAATCCGGCGGAGATGGGGAAGGGGAAGACTGTTTTTTTAGGCCCAAGACTCAGCCGGACCGACTGCGGGTGCATTTGGCAACGGTCTTTGTATTTTATTTCCGACTGTGATAGACTGTCGTTGTCCCTATCTTGTGACATGTTCGTTTGACATTTCTATGATTTTATAGTTTTGGTTTTTTTAAAATATATGATATATGTCATTTAATGAATCAAAAATTATTTTAACATTTTTAAACTTCTTATTCTTGTTTCTTGTTTTTAGTTTTAAAAAAAACAGAAAACTAAAAATCAAAGCCTAACTACCTATTCTCATTGACTGGACTGAACTGAAGTGAACTGAACTGAACTGAGCTGAGCTGAACTGAAATGAATATTTTATAAGAGAAGGAAATTAGGAGTTGAACTGAACTTGACTGAACTTCAACATATAAGAACATGCCCTAAGAGTCCATAATAATAAGAGTCTGTTCTCATTTATTAAGCTGATTTGAAATGAACTGAAATGAATAGTTTATGAGATAAGGAAATTAAGAACTAAGATAAACTGAATTGAACTGAACTGAATTGAAATTAAGCTGAATAGAACAAATCCTAAAAGTCCACAATTTGATTTGTGCTATTCTTTCTACGGCTAATACTATTGCCTAGAAATTTCTATTTACAAGGGAGATATTTTCCAACTAAACAAACACTAAATTTCAACATCATTTTCTTTACATCATGTGTATCTAGATCCATTTTTTGTATATAGGATCCAGATCCGACCTGGATCCGTCGGGTCTGGAAAATGAAGACCCGGATCCGGACGTCGGGTCCAACGGATCTGGGTCCAAAACGGGTCCAATATATTTTGTCAATTTTTTTTTGCAATAAATGTAATGTTCGGGTCAAAAAATTTATTTTAAACTTTCGTTGTTGTTATTAAGTTCAACCTAAATTAATGTTATACAACTAATTTAAAAACACAAAGTAACCAACTTATACACTCATATTTTGAATTAAAATTATAAACAACAAAAAAAAGTACGATGTTACATATGAGCTAGTGAATTGAAAAAACAACGATGATGTATATAATATGAGCATCCAAAATTCATCTCTTTAAAGAGTTAATCTTTATCACTACTAAAATCATCAACATTTTTAATAAAGAAACAACAATTTTAGTTTTTTTTTTAAAAGGAAAAATAAAAAAAGGGTAAACGGATCTGGATCCAGACCTGGATCCAAATCCCAGACCCGGATCTAGATCCGTTTTTGTCAGCAGGACCCGAATTCGACCCGGATCTATCGGGTCCAAAATTTGAAGACCTAGATCCGTGAAAAACGGATCTGGATCCACGGATCCAAGTCGGGTCGGGTCCCGATCCATTGCCATCCCTAATCATGTGTGTGTTAATATGGTACTCCGTAACATTTTAAAGGCTTGTTTGATTGCACAAAGAAAATGAGAGAAGTGAAAAATCATGAGAATTTGAAAATGGATGAGTTGGGACTTGTTCTCTTCACCTGAAAACAAGGAGATCAGGTCTGATTTTAATAAGGTATGATTTGGCCTGATTTGAATTTTTATTATCTGATCTGGTATGATCTGATTTAATAATTTGACTATATTTTGACCGCATTTTAATACTAATATATAAATAAAACATTATCAAAATAAATCTTATTATATTCTTCTCATTATGAACTTTTTTTTTGTAATACATACGCAATTAACAATATTTAACAATAAGTAAATGATAGTTAAAAGTTATGATCCGAATGCTACTGATCTGAATTTATTAAGAAATACTTTTATTGGGGTATATTTTAGGAAACAAGATAATTGTGAATATTGCAAAATATATCCTAGAATATTTTGTGACCTATCTTAGGATACTTGGCCTTGCCCTCCAAGTATATCTACATATATATTGTACATGGGCGTATTGATGAATGTGAATGACAGAACATAATTATTGAGCATAATTTGTAATGGTATCAAGAGCCTGAGTACGATCCACGATTTAATTCTTAAACTTTGTTTTTCATAAACATCGTTCAACCTTTCACCTAGGCTCGAGTGACGGGCCTGGTAATGTTATCACACCGATTCAATTTCGGGGTGATAACTATGTTGAATGGGTTAGGGTTGTGAGGACAGCTTTGAAGGCAAAGAGAAAGTTTGGCTTCATAGATGGCACGGTTGTGAAACCGACAGACTCTGAGAAACTTGAGGATTGGGTAGCCGTACACTCGATGTTGGTTTCTTGGTTATCCAATACTTTAGACCCGATCGTTAGGTCTACGCTCGGTGTTTATGATGACGCAAAGTTGTTGTGGGACAATCTCCGAAATCGATTTTGTGTTGTGAGCGAGACTCGGGTTTGTCAATTGAAATTAGCCTTGGCTGATTGTAAGCAAGGCATGACTTAATTAATTTATGTCTACTTCGGCAGATTGTCGGGAATTTGGGATGAATTAACCACATATGTTTCAGTTCCGGAATGTAAGTGTGGTAAGTGCACTTGCAATATTGTGCATTAGGCATGGATAAAGACCCTAACAAACCTCAATCCTCACGGTTTTTTTTGATCCGGTATTTACGGGTCAAACACTTTGAGAGCGAGGGGGGAGAGTAAGAAATCCCCAATTCATTCCCCACCCTCAAAGTGTCTCTAATGGGAATTAAACCTTCAACCTCAAGGTTAAAAGATACAATATTACTACCAAACCAAACTTAGCTTGATTCATTACAAATTACTCCAATATCAAACTGCTAAATAGGGAGTACGAGTATAATTTTTTAAAAATGTCGGCAACAACTTTAAGACATGAAGCGTTATAGTTAAACAACTCTTTAATAAAAATATTTGATTGGAAGATACAAACACTACCCCCAACAAATCAAATCACACTCTTTTTAGTCAAATTCACTCCATTTCTTAATTCTTTTCAACTTCCTCTGAAAAAAAACCTAAAATCATTTTTTATTTATTTATTTATTTTTTAAAAAATTTTATCAGATAACCCGCCATTGTTTTCTCTCTGCAATTGCAGCCGCAGCTCTCAAATTACCCAGAAAAATTCAGCAAAAAAATCATCAATTTTTTGTTGAAAATATAAATAAGTTTAAATACAGTGAGCTTTAAAGTAGGAATTTTGATTCAAAAATTGCAGGAAAAAAAAATAGAATTTTGATTCAAAAATTGCAGGAAAAAAATGTCTTTTTTCATGGGATTATTCGTGGGAACTGTAGTTGGTCTGTTAATTATCGTCGCTTTTGTTCGCTGTGAAAATGCCAGATCCAAATCTCGTTCTCAACTGGTAAGTTTTTCTTTTAATAATTTTCAAAAAATAAATTGGATTCCATAAAATTTTCATTGAATTTTGATGGGTAATCTTAATTTAATCTTAACTTTTGTGGGAAATTTTTTGTAGGCAGAAACAATTGCGGCGTTTTCTAGAATGACGGTGGAAGATTCTAGAAAGTTGCTTCCTCCTCCTTACTACCCTTCTTGGGTTGTCTTCTCCAATCGTCAAAAGGTCCTTTTTTTTTCCTCTCTTTTTCCTTTTCTTTCAATTTCAATTTATTTTCATTTATTATTCTTTAAAACGACGGTTTTTGGTTGCTAATTTTACTCTCTTTTTTATTTTTTATTTTATTTATTTATTTATTTTTTTGTGGTTGTGATTTGCAGTTGAATTGGCTTAATTCCCATCTCACCAAAATTTGGCCTTTTGTTGATCAGGTAATTCCTTTTAAAATATTAATCAAATTTACAAAATGGTATGGTATTGGTAAAAATAAATAAATGGGCTTTATTAAAAAAAAAGGCAATGAACTAACCATGAAATAGAGTAATATTGATGAATATTGACTATTGAGATGTTATGTATATAAAATTATTTTAATTTTAAATTAAAAGTATAGGAATGTTGGGCATGATCTTTTTTTAGAAACAAAAATTTTAAAAATAGGAAATTTTAAAGGGATGATAGGTTTGATAAGTGGCATGAAAGTTATTATGTTATAAAATATTGGTATAGAGATAGACATTGTCATATAGGTTTACCCCTCCCCTCCAAAAAAAGAATGTGTTTGTTTATGTTTTAAAATATTGGTGTGGATTGTGCTATTAATAGGCAGCATCAGAGCTAATAAGGGAGTCAGTGGAGCCACTACTAGAGCAATATAGACCAATTATATTGTCTTCCTTAAAATTTTCCAAGTTTACTCTGGGAACTGTTGCTCCTCAATTTACAGGTACTAGCAATGTTGCTTTCATTCTTGGATTGTTTTTGTTTGTCTTTACATTATTAGTTCATACTCTGTGTACTTTGTTTGATGGTAGAATTAGTGAGAATGAGTTTAGTCCTCGGCTACTTTCAGGTCCTTTATCCATGTTATATCTTGTATGGGGTTGAAGGATACATTGGACTTTTGGAGTATGTATGTACAAGGGGTATGTACCAAAATACGGGTACAACATTGATACACGTACGTGATATAAATAAGAACCATTGGCTTTCTTTTATCAAAATGCATGTTTAATTCCACATGTTTTGAGTGATGATGGCTTGATATTTATGGGTTATTAAAAAGGTAAACAATGCTAACATCTTACCCAACATTTGCCCGCTCAAGCGGAGATTATACGAAGTAACGAAGCAAGTTTTGATTCAACATTTGCTAGTAATGTCATTGGATCCCCACAATATTCTGCCTGGGCACTAGAAAGAATTGGGTTTTCTTACACTTTGAGGACCAAGAGATGATATTGTTGCCACATATCACAATGATTTGAAGTAGAGTAATGCACCCCAATCTCTGTCAGTATTGGCAGTGATAGTAGAAATGAGATTTAGTTAATAATAAACTGTGCTATTGATGTAGCATAAGACATGCTCCATGGCTTGAAATTGAGAAGTCCTAGTATCAATATACTTCGTATATCATTTGTAAGCAGATACTTTTCTTCTTCTAATGTTATCTGGCTGTTGCCAAGTGCTTTAATAAGCCTATTGTAGTAGGAGGAATAGAAAAAACAAAAATGGAAATTCTGAGGTAGCACTTAGCTTTAAATCAACAGTAGTAGAAGATGGGCATGTGGACTTATTTGGAACATGCCAATTTTGTGGTTATATTTTGTTTTAAGAGAAAGAGACCATCCTAGGATGTGATATAAATACTAAAGAAAGATTGAAAAGGACCCATGTTTGCCATATTATATTCATTTCTGGAAGAGAAATGGCACGATGAAGTAGAGGAGAGTCGGAGGCAGAGTATGCATTGACTAAATGACCATGATGTTAACAACGCAAAGGAGCAGATAATAATGTTTTTTTCCCAATGGTAAATAATCCAGAAAAATCCAAATATCATGCTTGACTGCTTTAGAAGCTTGCTGAAACCATAAAGCAATATTGCAGAAGTTCACATAATTAGGTTAAGATTTATCAATAAATCTGGAAGGTTGATGCATACATTAAGTCCAGCAAGCAAGGAGGGAGAACAATACGTGGGTAATACATAAGTTGAGTGAGCTTGGGAGGCAGGGAAGGAGATGTTAATGGACAAGGGTGGGGAGGGGGGGGGGGGCTGGGGAGCTTATCAATCATCATGGACTACGAGGAAAACATGGGGATTGAGGAAATTTGGTAACTATGTAGCTGGGACAAACTATATGTAGACCGCACAAAAACTATACGATGGAAAGTCAATTCAAGTTAATTTCATCTCTTTCTTCTTTTCCATCTTTACCCTGCCTAGGTTGACATGGTCAAAACTAGTTTTGCCCTTTTAAAGACCCACCTTGTCGCCTTTATGATAACGTTTTCCTCACTTCGCATTGCAATCAGTCAATCACTGCTGCTATATACGGGCATATTTTTTTGCAACTAGAGGAACCACTTCTCCCCTAATGATTTAAATACTTAAATTGTTTTTGAAAACCTCAGTAGGATAGAGCTTAGGATGGTTTAATTTTCTTGTAGGGGGTGAGAGAAACAAGGGGAATGGGAATTCAAGGTATATTGGTGCTTAGTCTTTCTTTGCAAAAAGCATAAAGGCGGTTGTGCTTGTGGAAAAATAAAGACGGCTATGTTTTAGATAGACTAAGTTATGACTAATTTCGCATGGACTACTTATAATAGGGTGTAGGAGTTTACCTGCTGAAATTACATAGCTTGTAAACAATATTATGGTTGTGTTCTGTTGCAAGAACATTTACATAAAAATAATGCTGTTTTCGCTGCTTTTGTTCTTTCAGGGGTTTCAATCCTTGAAGATGCTGGTGAAGGTGTCACTATGGAGTTAGAGATGAATTGGGATGGAAATCCGAGCATTATTCTTGATATTAAAACTAAACTTGGTTTATCACTTCCTGTGCAGGTAAAGCAATGTGTTAGATTCTTTTAAACCCGCTAGTCAACCATTTGGTTGTGAAAGCGTGTCTTTGATATTTACATGTATATGTTTTGGTACAGTATTCTTTCTTACAAGTAATATAAATGCCTGCTACTGTAACAATCTTCTGATAGACTGTTGTTTGATTCTTGTTGAGAATCAATGTTTCAATTTCATTATTATAAACTCAACAACATATCTCAACTAAAATCATGCAAATGCTATTGCAAGTATTTGTTAAACTGTAGACATTCTTTAGACGAAAAAATACATAAAAAAAGTCGATTCGTGAGAATTTAAGGATGTAATAGTCATGACAAGCCCTTGTAGTAAATTTCTTTGTTTTGTTAGCTGATTCTAAGGAAAATAGTACTTGACTTATTTGGCTATAATGTAAGTTTTGAAACCTCTTCCTTGACAATTTATTGGCATTCTTGATGTAGGTTAAAGATATTGGATTCACTGGAGTTTTCAGGCTGATCTTTAAGCCTTTAGTTGCGGAGTTTCCAGGATTTGGAGCTGTCAGCTTCTCTTTGAGAAAAAAGGTAATGCACCACTGTAAATATTCTTGCCTTTGTGACAAATTGTGAAGGATAGTTGCATTACTCAATGCTATGGATCACCAATCATGGCTTCTGGATGACCGTAATAATGTACTGGAAATCTGGAATTTCGTGCAATTTCTCTCACCAAACTAAAATAAATGGAGGTGCAAAAGCAATATTTTATGTGTTCAAAAGTGTTAAAGTTTAGCATATGATACTTACCTTATTTGATGTGAGTCGCTTCCTTCAGTTTTAACATGAAAGGAAGGTAAGTAGTGTGTGTGTGTCTGTGGTGGTGGTGGTGGTGGGGGGGGGGGGGGGGGGAGGGCTTCATCATTTTGTCCAAGTTTAATTGTCTTGACAAAGGCCATACCGCCATATGCTGCGCTCATGAAACTCATTTTCAAAATTCCCATTCTTGTTTGTCTATGTTGCATAACTTGCATTTAGTTTCTCACTAGTATATCCATGCCTTGACATTGCAGAAAAAGTTGGACATGACTCTTAAGGTTATTGGTGGAGATATAAGTACAATCCCAGGGCTTTCTGATGCTATTGAGGTAAATGCTCTTTTCTCTTTTTGCCACTTATTATGTGTCCATGTGAGCTTACCTGTGACTGTAGATGGTACCGGATTAGTAGCTAAATCACCTCATGCTAACTTTTTGTTTATCTTCCTCTTGCTTATGTTCTTCCGCTGGAAATATGATTGTTCTGTACTTCTGTCCTGATGCAACTGGTTAGGAATACGGGACTCTAGATAACCTTGCAGTGTATAACAATTTCAGAGTGCCATTTGGTATACATCATAGGCAGAATGTGTGTCAGACATATGTAGGCTTATCCTTAATCAGATTATACCTCAGGAATAAACTGTACATTTTGTTAGTAATCAGAAACACTACAACGAGCTTTTATAAGGAGAAGTCTTGTCAACTAGTTGCAGTTGTTGGTAAGAACTAAGAAGTACTGTCAGCACTAGTAGCACTCAATTTCGATACTGTAGCACTCAATTGGAGTTATCAGATTAGGTCTCCGGATTAATTATCCCAATTTTGAATATATGGAGATACCCAATGAAACCTTAGGTATGGACGTATGGTCCGTATGGACAGCATTATATTCTGATAAAAAAATAACTTTTAATATTTTTAATGTTTAAATTTTTCTATGTTCATCCCAATGCTTCTAGTGTTTAAAAGTTTTGGTGCTCTAGTGGGGTATTGAATAGAGTCTATATATATTCGTTACCAAATGTGTTCCTTTTCATATATGAAGTGCTGTTGCTGTTATGCTTTGCCTTGCCTTTCTTGTTAAGGCATTTTGTTTCTCTTTTAGATTAATTCATCACTTTTGTCTGTGCAGGGCACGATAAGGGACGCAATTGAGGATTCCATCATGTGGCCTGTTCGAAAAATCATCCCCATTCTGCCTGGGGACTATAGGTATATGACATGACAGATGAGAATATTTAATTGAGCCATGGTATTTATGTTGGAATGCCATTCTGATTGCAATATTTGTATTCATCAGTGACTTGGAATTAAAGCCTGTTGGGATGCTAGAGGTGAAGCTTGTGCAAGCTAAAGAACTGACAAATAAAGATCTGATTGGAAAATCAGATCCTTTTGCTGTTTTATATGTACGACCAACACGTGACAGGACAAAGACCAGTAAGACAATTGTAAGTAATTGGTTATCATGTCTTCAGAGTTTTTTTTTTTTTTGCTTTTATTTATTGTATATGGATACTTTGAATTAACCTTTTATTTATTTAATTTTTTTTTTTTTATTGGACACTCAGAATAACCAGTTGAACCCAATTTGGAATGAACACTTCGAATTCATAATTGAAGATAAATCTACCCAACACTTGGTGGTTAAAATTTTTGACGATGAAGGTCTTCAGGCTGCTGAACTCATAGGCTGTGCTCAGTTCCAGCTAAAAGATCTTGAGCCTGGTAAAGTGAAGGATGTCTGGCTCAAACTAGTCAAAGACTTAGAGGTTCAGAGAGATGCTAAAAACAGGGGGCAGGTGAGAAAGTGTTTTAGTACATTATTTTCCACGACCAAATTTTGGACCCATGACTAATTGCCATTATTTTCTTAGCTGTTTGAAGTTATTGGATTATATAGTACATTATTTTCCGTAAACACAATTTATGCAAAATTTGAGTATTAACAAGGCGTATGAACTAGAAGTCTACCACATCTTCTATAAAACAATCTATTGTGAAATAAAATAAGTATTATTTTTGATATGAATTGTAGGCCTTACCATCTTAGCCGACTTTTGACTAAATCCGATAAAACTTCAGGTCCTCCACATAATTATATAATTCCTTCGTCCCTATTTAGGGTAGAACAATTGTTGTGGAGTTTTGTTGATTAAATGTCAATAAAAGAAGAAAATAGTGGTTATATTTAATGTTTTTTAGTAGATGTGAGAGAAAGCAAGAGTAAAGATGAACTAAAAAGCAATAAAGAACGATATTTAATTGTGAGGACCCACTCAAATGAAAAAATTGAATCATAATACATTCTCTACGTATACTTCATCATTCTTTATAAATATATATAGATAAAAACATTTATGAATTTATTACGGAGTAATATTCCGTGAACTAGTTTGATCTGATTCACTTAGTATACAAACAAGCTTAAATAACAAAATTCAAGCTTGCTGAAACTATATCTAGCATATTTTTACTGTTTGAGATCTCTTTCTTTGTATTATGTCCTTAATAGAGGTTGCTTGATTGTCTTTTGTAGGTACATGTGGAGCTTTTATACTGTCCTTTTGGTGCTGAGAATGTTACAAATCCTTTTGCATCCTCTATGACTTCTTTGGAGAAGGTACTCAAAACTGAAGATGGGATTCAAGAAGTCGAAAATGGGACTAGTTTTGCTCCCAAGAAGAGGGAGGTTATCGTCAGAGGAGTGCTGTCTGTAACAGTGATTTCTGCTGATGACTTGCCAGCAGTAGATTTTACGGGCAAGTCTGACCCTTATGTGATACTTACTATGAAAAAATCTCAAACAAAAAACAAAACTAGAGTAAGTATTGGATGACCAAATACAGGATATATTATTCCTTTCTGTTTTAGCTGCAATTCATTTGGGTGGATGCTTATTCAATCTTCAATTATCTTGTTATCAGATGATTTAATAGAAAAGTTAATGTGTAACATGATAATCTTTGTGCTCGCAGGTTGTGAATGAAAGCTTGAATCCAGTTTGGAACCAAACATTTGACTTCCTTGTTGAGGATGGGCTTCATGACATGCTAATGCTGGAAGTATGGGATCATGACACATTTGGAAAGGTGCAGATTTATGTTCATCAATATTCTTTAAAACTTACTTGAAAAAAGCTTAAAGGTTCACTTTGAAGTCCAGGATTTTTTTTTTGGGGATTTTTTTTGGGTCATGGTGGTGGTTGTGTGTGTGTGTGTGGGGGGGGGGGGGGGGGGGGGGGGGGGGGGTGTTGAACTTATTTAGTTTGGAAATTTGGGTTAGCATGGCATGTTTGTACTTTGTAGTATTTGCTTGATGAACTTGCTTTTATCTCCATAGTTATCCACATTATTCAGTAAATCAGTAGCTACTAAATCATACTCATATTCAACAATTAATTTATCGAATTAGTTCCTTGTTTCAGCTAGCATGTGTTGTAACCTTTGTTTCATATTTACCTGAACTCTGCAGGACTATATGGGTAGATGCATCTTGACATTGACGAGGGTTATACTAGAAGGGGAATATAGAGAAAGTTTCCCATTGGATGGAGCTAAAACAGGTACTGTGAATTTGTTTTTGAAGTGGTCGCCTCAGCATGTCTATCGCGACTAACAAACCTCAGATTCTGCTGTACATTATACATGCTGCTCCTCTGAGTGTGTACAAAAAGGATCAATGGGGAGCTGTGAAGCATATTTAAAGAGAAGTTGCATTGAAACAAAGTAGACATATTTATAAATTTTGTTACGTTCCTGACTAAAGCTGCAAAGCATTTGATGTAAATTATTGAAA
This sequence comes from Chenopodium album, assembly GCF_948465745.1. Lineage (NCBI taxonomy): Eukaryota > Viridiplantae > Streptophyta > Magnoliopsida > Caryophyllales > Amaranthaceae > Chenopodium > Chenopodium album. The sequence goes on from NC_137857.1 coordinate 4,942,683, forward strand.
CTTGAAGAAAATAATGACAGTTTTGTTCCTTGAATTCTCTCTCTGCCCTTCTCTTCATTTAGGGTGTACATAGCCTGTACACTTACTAACTACTACTCGCATATTCCGACGAACTCAAAACATCCTTGAAACTGATTACTCGTTCGCATCAGATGGCTTAGTGTTCAAACTTCTAAGGAAGCTCAATACAATGAGGAAGTGGATCTTAATAAATACTATGGAGCAATTTTTAAGGGACAGGGGGATTACTTTTTGGTGCATGGCTAATACAATATTACTTACAACAATTAGTCTAGTATCATCGAAACCTAAATTCAAAAACGGGCTGTGCTTTTTTAAAATGAATGCAAGCCATTATTAATTAGAAACATTCAATTTTGCATCCACTTATATTGAACATAGACGAACAAGGTAATAGGAAACAAACACACCATTAAACTCAGTCATCAGAAATTAAAGCAATGTCTTTGAAGTCTGATGGACATGAGACATGCACATAGTTACAGAAACAATAAGATACATTAAACCAGGGAGCACAGTAAAATCTCAAAAATGAAGGCCAATCATTATAAGTAATGAGGTTCAAACTAGTATGTGATTGCTGATCCAACAATTGTACAATACAAGTGTATTGTGTACATTTGAGCGTCTCCTAAAACAAATCACACTGTATGACTTCTATGCGGTTTCACATCCTCTAGAATTGGTATCAAAATCATTGTGACTAGTTTTCTCTGACTATCAGCAAGTAACAACTACTTTTATTTTGCGAAAATCTATTCCGGCTTATCCAGAGAAGGTGATGGCGGTGGGAGTTTGTTCTGTTCATTGCTTTCTGCAGGCTGCTCTTGTGGTGGCAGTTGCTCTTGATCATTGATTTCTGCAGGTTGCTCAGGTGGTGATGCTGCAGGCTGTTCACTGTGTTCAGTCTCCTCCGGGTGAAAATTTATGGGAAATTTTGTAACCCTTGGCTTATCAGTCAATATGTTCCTTTGAACTCTATCAAGCAACACCTTCTGAGGTGGTTCTTCTCTTAATTGTTCATTGTCATAGTCATTGTTCACATAATATCCAACTCTGATAAATTCTTGTCCCATGTAAGAGCATGTCAATAGCAACACAGTGACACCAATAATATCCTCTTCGCGAATTTTGGATGGATCTGGTGGGTCTGCCTGAAATGAGGCACAAAGTACATTGATATGACATTCTCACATTATTGGCAACCAAAATTAGTAGCAAAAGCATGATACTATGATAGATAACCTGAAGAACAAAACGATAGTTGCCCACGTTGACAGGTCCTACAAGCACGCTTTCCAAGAGTTGATCATAGGTCTCATCTTCAGCTGATCCCACATAGATGAGTTTCCATTCTATATCTGTAAACATTAATGCAAAGCAACTACACTTGAACAACCACTAATTTGATGACCACATCCGCAAAAAATTCAAAATCCAACACAATGTTACATCCAAGAGGATAGTTGAAAATTGTAAAATAGCTTAGTCAGCCTTCATTATTCAAATGATTCCCTTAATCCTAAAATTTCTCATGTTATGGTTCTTTCTGCTACATCGTTTATGCATAATGTTGCTTATGTCAGACCAATATAAGACAGTCAAAACTACAAACTACCAAGAAAAAGCGCTAGTATAGAATATAAAACCATTATTTCTTCCATAGTTCCATTACTTACATCCATTGTAACGCTAGATATATTGTACAATCCAAATTTCCAAGGTTAGTAAAAGAAAAGATGCCCTCATTTGCTCAATACATTTTGGCCAGTAAAGAAGATAGCAAACAACCCACTGAGGATCCTGCTGCCTAAGTGACGGTGTGGAAAGTTTTATGCTGCCTTCCCCTTCTCCCTACTGAAATAAATGCCTAAGGTAGTTAAGGGTAGAAGAATTGAGAGTAGTGAAAGTTATATTGCTTAAAGGTTCTCTACCTTGTTGTAGATCCCTCCATTCCATATAGCATGCAGTATTATAGGTTTTACTCACTTTCCCCTTTTATGTTGCCCTCTACCCCTGTCCTACTCCATTAGGAGCACTATAGGCTGCTAATCTTCAACACATCAATCACACCTGCACAGACACTCCTTGCCACACTCGCACACACAAACTTGCCTAATCAGTCTACCACAGTCCACAAGGATGCTTGCTTATGTGCACATGACATATGCATGGCTATGTTAAGCTATAACACAAAAATTCAACTTTTAAAAAGACCCCCATATCAAGCAAATTGTCATTCCTGTCAACTGATATTCACTTTCAGGCAACAATACGATATCAAACTAATGGATAACATAGTGGCTCTCAATATTAGCACTATTCAAGTACATGTGACTGCCAAGAACAAATCAAATTAAAACGGATTATATAATATGCATAATTTACAAAGCTAAAATGACCTACCATCTTTAAGAGAAACAACACACTCATAGGATATCTCGAATTGAAATGGACTGAGAAACGGTGCTGGATTATCCAAAATGGCGACATTAGTAATGTTGACTGCACTCATCGAATTTCGGCTGTAAAAGAAAAAAAAAGCCCCTTATTTATTGATCAATTAATACACCAAGATTCAAGAACCATAACACGTATGAGAAATCTAGTTTTGAGATTTAAGCATGATACTGAAAATAGTCAAGCGAGGATGAAGCTAGAGATTTATAGCCAAAAAACGAAAGAGAATTCATTTGCACCATTCAAATATTAAATTTGTGCTACTATTTAATCATTACTCAAGCAAAAGAACATGTAATTCATGAAAAATTGTCTGATTTCGGCACTTGATTCCAGGAAAAACAAGAAACCTCCACACATCAATTAGCTTATTAAACATCATAACTCCAACTGAAAAGCAAAGTACACAACTTCTTCACCACAAATCGTAAAAACTTCATTTCATTATGAGTTTCTTTATCCCCAATTCCCCAGCAACAGTTTAACCAACAAATTAAGAACTCTTAGAGCATAACAGCACAAGTGATGTAAACTGAAATCAAGTAAAGTAGTAAAAAAACCACCAAAATCAGAATTAAACACTCCAAATTTTATAAAGATTTGATAAACCACAATTAAGAGGTGTAACCCTAATCGCGAATTAAACCCTAAAATTTAATTCCAACAAATGAACAAACGATATCCAAATTCGAAGTTCAAAAATTACAATTCAATAGAAAGAAAGCAAATTTAATAGAGCAATAACCAATTGGATAGATACCCAGATCATAAAATCAAATGAATTGAAAAGGGAACCCTAAAAAATCAGAATAACAGCATAATAAAAGTAAATTGCAGAATAATTTTTACCTGCTTAAGTACACAAAAATGGTGGTGAGTGAAGAAGATAAAGTAATTGGAGACGAATCTAAGAACTTTGAAATGAGATTGAAAATAAGAGAAACCCAGAAAAATTGAGTCTTTAAATTGTAGGAAAAAGAAAAAGGAGGGAAAATCTGGAAATTTGGGGGAAATTAGGGAGGGAAAATGGAGGAATGAAAGGGAAATACAATTTCAAAATGATCGTGTATCTTTTATTCCCAAGATGCCCTCATTATTAGTATGTACTCCGTATTATCTACCTTTTTAAACCACAAAAGCGTGTTATGTTACTCCCTGTGAGTCTGTGACCCTATATATTTTTTCGGCTCCATTTGACTTTCATAATTTTAAGACGTTTTTTTTAAAATTATGTACATATATGATATATCCATTTTTATATGTATAAAAGTTGAAACTAGTATTAATAAAATATACAATGAAACAATTTAGATTGATGGAAATTTATAGTCAAAATTCCAATATTCCTAGTAGAAATTAGAAAAAATGCATAGACAATATCTTTTTAATATGTCTCTCTGCTATGTTGAAGAAACGAACGATCGGAGTTTCGATCAGTAGATTATGCGCTAATTGAACGTAGTCGTTATCCATTTCGTTAACAATACTAATAGGAGAGAAAATTTTAAAAATAGTGTTAGAAGAGAGATTGAAGGAAAAGTGAAGAGGCAATGTCTTTAAAATCATGCCAGTTCTTATAACTTCAATGCAATATTGTAACCAAACATCTCAAGTTACATATTTAAAATAATAGGCAAAATTGGCCTCTACATTCTGAACTAAATCATAATTACAATTATTCATATGGAAGCAAGTTAAATTATCTTCGTTTCATCGCTTTCCTTTCATTGCTTGCTTCTCCGATTATTGCTTGCCCTGTATAGCCATCACAACAAAATTTCTCAATAAAGTTCACCAAAAACATAAACATAATTTAGCAAACCAGTTATAATGATGCAAATATTTCAAGTACTGAAGATGCACAATGAAATATTCTATATTATAGAGTAACACTTAAATCTCTGGAGGAATGTGCAAAGTATCAAAATCTTTACCTTCAAACAGAATCAAATAGTGTACTTAACGGTATTGGTTCAGTAGAATCATAGGGTCAGTATGCACTTTCAACCCATCATCATTTCGGTTCCAATGATAGAAAGCATGCGTTCTGTTCTTAATCTCCAATGTCGAATGTCCATAACTTGATTCTCTGAATGCAGAATATTGAGGTTGTGGATCTATGAACCTGTGTAAGGAAAAGAGATACTCGGTTCAGTCACCTGCTGTTTTAAATGATCTCAATATGCAGTAGCATTACAATAATTACTATGTAAAAAGTTTAGCCTCACTTTGAAAGACCTTGTTGATTTCCTCCGTCTCCCACATTTATGTAGAAAGGAGCTGCTTTGTCTGGGACAGGATAACATTCACCACTAGATACACGGTACTTTATGTTTGAGATTCGATTCTAACAAAAGAAAAATACAGTATAAGTTATGTACCACTCACTCGCATCATGCTAGCAAACCTGAGACGTAATTAATTAAGTACTTCATACATGTTTTGCCTCGTAAATCAATGTAGCTTAATAAGCAAACCTACCGATCTTTCATATGCATGAACGTGGCCAGCAAAGACTACATTAACCTTGTAATAAACAAACCATTCCTCAAAGACAGAGCGCATACTCTCTCCTTCCATAAAATTTGCTTCATTGCTGCTGTAAAAAGGAATATGCATCAATACAATTAACCATGGGGTCTTCTCCCTGTCCACCCTCTTCAGCTCTTCCTTAAGCCACTTCCATTGTGGCATGCCTCTCGCTGTGAAAAATCATATATCAGTCTCAGATTGGAAAAAGGTACGCACACTAACATATTTCTATGGAAGTGCATGATAAACAGTATAGTTGTTGTAAACAGACAAGACACGAGTCACGCAACCAACTAGATGATTTTTCCTCACAATGGCAGACCCAGACCACATTAAAATCCTCATTTTTTCAAACTTACAACTGCAACTGGAATTTTAAACATCAAACATGGAGTGACAGTAGAAAGCAATACTTTAAAAATATAAAAGAATCAACATGGTCTCCCCCGCCAAGGGAAACGTATAGTAAACAACATATTTAGAAAGGTTGATTTTAGGCCTGAAACCACCTCAGAAATCCGTAATGTAGTAGGAACCTTTTCAAAATTGTTAAAAAACTGCTGTACTGCAAAAATTACTACACTATTTATTCTGTTTTTCATGATCAAATTCATACACTCTAAACATAGGGCTGAATTAGTCTTATAAGAAATGCACAGAGAAAACATCTTGAACCCACTGCTGCAATTGCAGAGACCTTACATTCACTCATTTTTCTCTGATCTGACATTCAGTTTGAAATTTAGGAGATTTAGACATTTCCACGCCAAAGCCTATAGTGAAGTAGTTGCCGAAATACTTGGTCCTCAAATATTCAAGGGAGTGCCATGCCTACTGTAACTCTATCATACTGATCAGAACTCAACAACTATTAGGTCTTATGCTCAATTGTCATATTCTATTGTCTTCAGGATGGATTGCTCAGGAGGCATTTGCATATGAGGTTGATGAATGTAAAACAATGAACCAAAAAGCTATCTACCTTTCCCATGTATAATATGGCTGAGAAATGATTGCTTACGCCTCAAGGTTCCAACTTCCAAGGTGCCATGACCATCTCCACCCACCCCACCCCACCCCACCCCCTTACAAATATACAGTAGTACATATGTTATTCCAAAGAAATAGATGCAAGACAGACAGAAGCTTACCAAAGGGAGAATAGCTGGAGAGCACTATGATGTGGGCAGATGCTCGCCGGATAGCATACCAAAGAGGATCACTGCTATTACAAGGTGCATAAGGTGTAGCATACCTGTAGAGGTATGACTTGAAAGGAACAACTTCTCCCTGAACACAGATTAGAAAAAAAATCAATAGGTCAACTAAAAATGACAACAAAGTCATATATTTCAAAAGACATGATTCACACATCATATAATCAGAATATATATGAATCTTCTGAAAGTTTGTCACACCTAAACAACTGTGAAACACACACAGAATCACCACCCTACCCCCAGCACACACACACACACACACACACACACACAAAGATATTGTAAACTACTTTGCAAAATTTTATCCCTCCCAAAAATGATATAATCACTTGATAAATGCTCCAAGAAAGCAAAACCATTTCTCCTCTTATAAAAACATTGTCAAATGCAAAATCAAGAACATCAAATTCTTCAGACGGAAAAGAAATTCAAAATTTTTACCAATTCAGGCAAGTATTCTATTTCATGATTTCCAACAGACCATATCCAAGGCTGGTATGCAGCAGCCTTTTCAACTAAAAGTCCCCATGTATCCCATCGAATTCCGATGTCATTGCAATGATATTTATCAGCGTAAGAAAGATCCCCAACATATAAGACAGTTTGGGCTCCACTCTGAAGGTAATGCTCAAGTGTAGAGAGAGAATTATACGTCTGGCCCAAGTCACCTGAAACAGACAACAGAGAATGAGACCAACTATAAAAATCTTATCTCTTATATACTCTAAGCCAAATACAGAGGTAGGGTTGCGAGTCATCGTTTCCGGGTAGGATAAAACAATATGTTTGAAATTGGCAGCAGCTTCGTGTTTTAAAGTTTTTTTTCCAAAGGCATATGTAAGTTACATAAGAGATGTCTTTAAAAGTAGCACTTGAGCTGATAGTGTTCTGGAAAACCATCTCTAATACTCAAGCTTACTGCTAAAATATGTAAAAGCATAGCCAGAAACTACATAACAGATCAGAATATTTATGACAAAAATCGAAGAAAAAAAATCTTCCACAAGAAAGGTACAACAAACCAATAATGCCAAATTTGTATGAGGAATCTGGATTAATCATAGGAGGAGTTTGAAACCAAAATTTGCGGGATGAGTCGTCACTTCCAATCTTGTAATAATACTTTTTGTCATACTGTATTGCAGAAAACAAAGCAAAGAAGGAAAGAGAAAAGATGTAAGCCAATGAAGCTGTTAAAACCAAAAGTAGGCTCGCTAGCCACCAACAAACTATATTACCTCAAGACCATCAACAAGACAATGGTGGATATATCCAGAACTATAGTTGTAGAAGCTGTAGTTTGCAACTGTGCCCTCGGCAGAAAAATCAAGTAGATCCTCTGATGTTCCATATTGAACTTTGCTAGATCCCGGTTCATCAGGTGTCACCCACGAGATTATAACAGCTTTTCCATCATAGTCGCCTTGTGTGATATGCACCTTCCACCACAGCAACCAAACGGATAATCAACTTAAAGCAAGACTAGAATATATCTTATTTTGGAACACTGAAGGTCATCTTCAGCCAACAAACATCACCCTCACAATATTCAATTGTTACTTTTGATGTTTAGTCAACATGATAGCTTTTCTTCTTAAAAAAATAAATAGTTAGGCTTGTTACCAGAAGGTTAAATAATATACCAAGGTGACAAGCTGTTATTTAAGGTGGTTATAGATTCTCACTATATATGCCTGTGAGCCCCTTGATGAATTTCTTGAAATTTGACTTAATATACTTAACCACAAAAAAGATGGCTTATAGTAACTTCAACTTGTGTCTGATTTCAGTAGGTAACTGTATAGGATATAATTTTAATTCCCCAACGGTCCAGATCACATAAATAAAGAAGATAAGAATATGGACTTAGTGTGGGCAGAAAAATTGCACCGATGGTGTTATGAACTAGCATAACTGGCCAGGCATTATTGGTAGAAAGTGAATTTGATTAATGATGCTGAAATTACAGAAAATTAAAAATAAATGTCAAGTGATCAAGTAATCGAGAGACTAGACGTACTCCCAAAGGAAACTAGTTAAGTAAGGCTTAAATAAACTTCTCTTGCTGCCTCCTACTCCTACCATGCTCCACTATTTATATAGACTTCCTGATTTCATGATCCTCTAACTTATTTCCTGCCTTTCTTCCTCCATGAAATGAGACTTCATTTGTTATGGGTACTTTTCTATCAAAGAAGGTTTCATTATGAATAATTGTAAACTCCCAAAATCAACAATGGGAGATTGTGGGTAATGGTGTTGAGTAGCAAACAGCAATATATAAACAAACCTAGGATGCATGTATGATGTATCAACAATATGGTAGGTAATGAAGACTATGAATTTGGGTTTGATAACCCAATGAAAGAATCCTGACACCTTAATAGGACACTAGCCACTAGGATGCCATTTGGGTAATTAGAACCAACAGTTGTAGCTTTTGATTACCAATGCAACACAATTTTGAAATAGCAGCATAGTTTGAAACGAACTCATTCTCGAGAGACATTGTACTATAGTAAATCTATAGGTTGGTCTGTTGTGGTTCCAAACCTACTCTTATGACCCCAAGGATACCCCACACTCTCATTCTTACTGAAAGTATTACAAATTTTGGTCTGAAAGTGTGGATTATACAGAATTCTGCTTTGGACAATTTTCAACTTATCTCGACTAGAAAAAGGAAAAAGGCTGAGTTGCTTCTCATGGACCCCACAAGACCCCGGGAGGTCATTTGTGTGGTTGAAACCATCTGTTGTAGCTCATTAACCAAAGCAACTAATTACAGTACAAAGTAACCACATTACTGAACCAAACTCATTCTTGGAACTTCGTGGACCTATAGGAAGGCTTGTTATGGTGTTCCAAACTAAATTTTATAAACCTGGTAAACACTCTACACACTTATTTCATTTTTGGAAAAATTTCTATAAATTGGTCTTAAAGCGTGGAATATAGCCTTCAATTTTGGATAATATTTGACTTTTTCGGGCACAAAATGGAAAAATGCTTGGGTATTTACCATGGACTCCACAAGACCCTAGGAGGCTATTTTGGTGGTAAGAACCATCTTTTGCAGCTCTTGACTACCAATGCAACATAGTTTATGAAATAGCTACATAATTAAACCAAAACTCATTTTTAGGACTTTGTAGACCTATTTGTAGCCCTATTATGTTTCCAAACCAACATTTATGATCTCGAGGTGCCCCCCACACGCTCACTTCATTTTTGGAAAAATTTCCCGAAATTGGTCCAAAAGCGTTGATTATAGCCTTTAGTTTTGAACAATTTTTTACTTTTTCGGACCCTAAATGGATTGATGTTGAGGTGCTTCCCATGGAACCCACGAGACCTTAGGAGCCATTTGGGTGGCTAAAACCATCTCTTATAGCTTTTGACAACCAATGTAATGGAATTATGAAATATCCATGTAATTGAACCAAGCTCATTCTTAGAACTTTGTAGACCAACTGGCACGCTTGTTATGGTTCTAAATAAACTTTTATGATCCTACGGTTTACCCTACGTGCTCGCTTTAGTTTTGGAAAAATTTCCCAAAATTAGTGTGAAAGTGTGGACTACTCTGAAAGCTTGCTTTCTATGGACCCTAATAGGCCATTAAATCTTGGAATTGAAATAGCCACATAATTAAGCTGAATACACTCTTTTGATTTTGTAGAATTAGTAATAGGCTTACTATGTTTTAGAATGAACTTTTATGACCCAAAACGACACCTCACACTCTCATTTCAGTTTTAATTTGGAAAATTTTCTCAAAATTAGTCCAAAAGCATGGATTATAAGTTTATAACCTTCAATTATGGATAATTTTCAACTTTTTACAGGACCAAAAAAGAGAGAGGTTGGGGTGCTTCCTATGGACCCCATGAGAGCCTGGGAGACTATTTGGGTGATTGAAATCGCCTAGTTTGCCTTTAAATTGTCAATTTAGCCGGTTATGTACACGCCTTCCTTAATTAATTGGAGGCCACGATGTGCCTTTATGTGATTGGGTTCAAGCTGTACATGATACAAACAAAATATGACCCCAGCATGTATGTCCTACCATCACTTGAGTTTTCTAGTTTGGCTTCTAGAGATATTTTTGGACTCAGCAAGTTTAATAGTTTATACATCAAGGTGCTTCTCAATGTTGGCCCACTTGGTGACTGGAAGTCCAGAACGATCTCATTCATGCCTTGGCCACCTCTCGTTATCATGTCTTAAGATGTATTGGGCTTCACCTAATGTTTCCTTGCCTTACCTTGTGATGCCTTGGATTGGTATTGTGTTGCCATGCCAAAATAAGGTACTTTTTTTTTTAAAAAAAAAAAAAAAAGATGAGGTGATTTTATACCTTCTTTTCATGCCTATGCCCCTTGCCTAGGCCATGGAGTGCCTTTAAGCTTCCTAAATGTTTATTGTGCATTTTCGATTATACCCGTGGTACGGCTGGTTAATTACATATGGGCCATATGGCTGCATGATTGGCACCAGCCAAGCACAATCAATCTGTGCAGCCTGCCTTTCTCTACTAAAAATTGGCTTATCTCCTTCAAGTCTTGCACAAATCATGCTTGTGATGCTCATTGAAAACTCTCCAACTCGACTTCCATTTCCAAATGGTTTCACCTTTGAAATATTCATAGAGGAATTATAGCTCTATGAAGAGCTTGGTTTCTCCTTCAAGTCTGGAAAGCACTTAACCAAAATCCAAGCCTCACAATGCATCATGGACCATCTAAAAGCTTTAAGCAACAAAATTAAGCAACTAAGATGCATTATCACCAAATAACCTGTAGAATTGGAGCCCTAATTATCACCAAATAACCTGTAGAATTGGAGCCCTAATTATCACCAACTAATATAGGGGAGTGGCAACCATTTAGAGCAAAAATTACCGGGAAGCAACATAAAAAGGGTTCTATGTCTCTATGATTGAATTGATGAATCTTAGCTTCTTCTCTGAAGAATATTTTTCTCTCTAATCTTTCACCATTCTTAGACAAACAGTAGTAATGGATAATTTCTTCCACTATATAAAGTATATATTACACTTAAAGCAGAATTTACAAGGTTAAATTCAAACCATTCCAATTCCCCACCTTCCCCGAAAAGTTAAAAAATTATTTGCAGGAGCGCATAGTACGTCAGCAAATTCATATGCAAATCCCACGAGCCAGTCACAAGGCACAGGGCACAACAAAGGGAAGGTAGCACACAATGTTTGAGACGCAAAACTACTGTGTTTTTTGGACTAACAAATTTCAATTGAACACTAATTGCTAAACAAGACAAAACACAAAGGATATTAAACTTGCATTGTTTCTGCATAAATTAAATTATTCAATCCTCGTTTAACCACTTAAATGGAGAAATTCCAATCCAGAATAAAGGGATTAGTCATGAGTGTAGGTGCTTACCTGTTGAGGTGCATTACGGCCCTGTGGAACTTTGAATATTTCACTATCAAGAGGTATATCAATTGCTGGCCACTCTGACCGAACAAAAGTGCTTGTTATCCCAACACTCTCTTCGCGGATACAGCTAAAGAAAACCATACTCATCAGAGGTACAAAAGGAAATGGAATCGCCCACAACAAAATCCTCTCCGTCCTCATCGTTGCTACTGACAGTCACCTGATGCTTACATATACTCCTGCATATACAAGACAGCATAAACCACTTAGTGCAATTTTGAGACTAAATTATTAGACTAGACGATTTATGTTCCGATGCTTCTTCCCTTCTTGACAGCAACATATTTTCTTCAGTACTTTTAGCACAATAATATATCATAACAACAATCAAAGGATTTGTGAGTGCACAAGCTTTAGTAAATTTCCTCTTATTGTCTTTTTTTTGGGCATACAAGGTCAACTAAGGGAGTGTATGGCAACTTGGCAAGCACTTCAGATACTTTCCACCTCATTCATTTTTTGTGATTTCGACTCCGAAAACTCACTTTGGCAAATCATTTAGCTAAATTTTACTTCTTTTGAGCTCCCAAATTAAGTTAGTTTGTCAATTTAGCAAAAGAATGAAGCTTTTTCAGATCAAATAACCATCAACCTTAGCTTGTCAATATAACTGGTCTTTTTTAGATTCTAGCCAAATTTTCAATTCAAGTTTCAATCACATTACTAGCCGAAAACACCCTAAATCAATCAAATTAAACAGCCAGAAATTTCAAAATTCCAACCAACCCAATTCCACTAATCATTTCATAAACCCAAAAAAATTAAGTGTATTAAAAAACTTAACCTTAATTAGAAAAACAATGGGTTATTTTGATCCAAATAATGCCTTTAAAAATTAAGATACATCAACTTTTCATTCTAGCTTCTAAAAAGCCCCAAATTGATAATTCAGCAAAGGGGCATACACCAGCAAATTAATTTTTAACAAAAAAAAAAAAAGAAATTTGACAAAGTTAATCTTAAAATATCAGAAATTTATTAAGAAATGGTGGGATTACCTTGAAGCATCAATGGCAATGGAGAACTGAGGAGAGAGAATGAACATGGTGGATAAATTGAAGAACAATGAAGACTTTTTTTTAAAAAAAAATAAAAAAAAATAATGGAATTGGGTCTTTTTTAATGCAATTGAGACATTCAACAGAATTCATGCTTAGATAATGAGATGATGAGAGGGCAGATGATGAAACAATTAAACAAACAAGACTTTCATTTTTCAAATTTTTTTAATAAGAGTTTGGATTTGATTCTCTTACAATGCTGTCACTTGTTAATTGTTAGAGGTGGCTATTGGGCCGGGTCGGGTTGACGGATGCAACCCAATGGCCAATCATGAAATCCTTATCCACCCGTCAGCCAGGCTTACCGGGTTACCGGAAATGAATTGACTTTGACCCAAGTACATATGAATCGGTCCACCTATTCATGGGTTGAACTCTTCATCTACCAACTCGGTTATGACATCCCACCTCGACTAGTTGCATCATATGATCAATCTATCTATGTCTTATACGAAGTAATAAAAGTATAAAACAATTTTTTTTTTAAACACTTTAGTTTCCACCTTATCAATCCTGTAAACCATACTTCTTTTATGCAACCTTGAACATGTTATACTTGATTTACAGAAATAAAAAAGATGCAAACTCAAATAATATGAAATTTTATGTTTGGATCATCTGTGATCAATTTTGCCAAGTCAATTGCTTTTATATTTTGTGAGGGTTAACAATCACCTTACTGTTTATCAATAAAAGAGATTAAACAGGGTTAACAATCAATTTATATTTTAAAGCATATTTTTTGAAAAAAAAAAGCAGACATTTACTTTGAGAAGTTGATTTCCAACTAAAGGCACCATAAAATTACAGCAAAGAAACTGAAAGTCTGGAAGACCTGAAACTTCATTACAGAAACATGTTATCTCAAACTAATCAAGACATTGTACAAGATTTCACTCCTTAACATTAACATTAGAAAACAGCAGTCCCAAAAGATGGCTTCTCCAGCTTCCTTCTGCGGCTATTGCTTGCCCTGTATCGTCATAACAATATATTGTCTCAAGGAATGTTCATCAAAGAGGCAACAAATAAAACATGACCAGTACTAATGTTCATCCAACTTATTTGTATCATCTTAGAAACATAGTGCACATCGACGCTCACATACAAGAAGCGACTGATGTGCTCATGCAGAATTGAAAACAGTTGAGCCCCAGTTTTGGTGGTTAATAATACTACGTAGCTTTAAGAAAATGATGTGTACAACCTTAACCCAGACAGACATATGTTGTATTCAAAGATGAATTTAGTAGTTGTGATTGGTGGGAAATCTGTCTACCACGTAATTCAAGAGGCAGTGTCATAAAAGAATACAGTGCGTACTGCTGAATGAGACAGCATGCATTATGCTAGGTATCATGGTAGTGGATTGATTCTTGTTTTACAAAAGAAAAAAGGGATACAGATATAACACTTTGTTATCACCACATGTGTTAACTAGAGAAATGTAAGATTAAGTACTTCACGAGTTCATTGTATATCTAGCTGTGGCATTTTTTTTTACCAAAATCCATGGAGATTCGTCACTAATCAGAAATCTTTACCTACAAAATAGAATCAGATGGAGGACTTACCAGTACTGGTTCAGTAGAATTGTGGAGTCAGTAGGCACTTTCTTCCCATCATCATTCCGATTCCAGTGGTAGATTGCATGTGTTCTGTTCTTGATTTCCAATGTTGAATGCCCATAGCTAGATTCTCTGAATGCTGAATAATCAGGTTGTGGATCTCTGAACCTGAATGATAAAAAGGTATGAAAAATTCATAAGCCTGTTTGAATGATCTCGTAAAGGAAGTAAGAGCACTATGATGCCTTCTAGTCCATTTAAAACGTTAAGATTATAGTATCACCTTCCAGCAAGACCTTCTTGATTTCCACCATCTCCGACAGTAATATATACCGGAGCTGCTTTGTCTGGGACAGGGTAACGTTCACCACTAGATACATTGTATTGTATGTTTGAGATTCGATACTTGCAAAAGGAAAAGAAAAAATTAGTTGAGAAACTCATCCTACCAAACAAAAGTTCTTCTATTCAAGGGAAAGAAGTCTTTTACGTGACTAGGTTCGAAAAATGACTATTAAAGCACATCATGCTAGCATAAATGCATTATGGAGCAGTAAAACCAAATGTATTTCCCTTAAGATTCTTGATAATCATTATTAATGGTCCTTTGTTAACAAATTCTACAGCAAAAGAAATGGCCAAGTAAAAGACAGTGCCTTGAAGTCATGAACGGTGTTCCAAGCATAGATATTTAAATATGTCTTCCTTCTGTTGATAAATCAATTAAGTTAATGTTTTGCCACATAAAAGTCAATGCAGACAGAAAAACCTACCGATCTCTCATATGCATGAACGTGGCCTGCAAAGATTACATCAACCTTGTAGTGAACAAACCACTCCTCAAAGACAGATCGCATACTTTCACCCTCCATAAAATGTGCTTCATTACTGTTGTAAATTGGGACATGCATCAAAACAATCAACCATGGAGTTTTCTCTCTGTTCACCCTCTTCAGTTCTTCTTGAAGCCATCTCCATTGTGGAGTATATTTCACTGTTGAGGAAATTATATATTGTCAAGTACATGGAAAAAAAAGAGAGCTAAATAAACACGAAAACACATAAGGTCATAAACTTCTAAGGAGAATGCATGTCAAGCAATGGAATTGATTTACAAGAATTGATGGGGTGTTGCACACGCATGTTGCTTGAATAGCTAAAGCTTACCAAAGGGAGAATAGCTAGAGAGCACAGTAACACACACACACACACATGTTGCTTGAATAGCTAAAGCTTACCAAAGGGAGAGTAGCTAGAGAGCACAATAACATGGGCAGATGCCCGCCGGATAGCATACCAAAGAGGACTACTGCTTTTACAAGCTGCATAAGGAGTTGTGTATCTCTGGAGGTATGATTTAAAAGGCACAACTTCTCCCTAAATACAGAAATGAACAAGATATCAATAGGCAATGAAAATGAAAACTTATTCATGCATCTGATAGAGACATGATTCATACATCATTAAATCAAAATATTTCATTCAAATTTATGATTACTTGCCTTAGGCTTTAGCAATATGGCTGTTAATTAAGCATCCAATATTGAATACTATGCTTTTAATTGTTGATAATTGTTGATTAGTACTGTGAATGAGATTCACAAGGAGGCAACACAAAAATTTGACATCTATGTTTGACCAAGTAAATATACTTATGATACATATATATCTATCTATATAGATAAAAATGTCATCAAATAATGTCATTGAAAGTTTTACCAACTCAGGCATGTATTCGATCTCATGATTCCCAGCAGACCAAATCCAAGGCTGATATGCCGCAATTCTTTCAACAAAACGACCCCATGTATCCCATCGGATTCCAATGTCATTGTGATGATATCTGTCAGCGTAAGAAAGATCCCCAACAAACAAGACAGTTTGGGCGCCACTCTCAAGGTAATGGTCAAGTGTGGAGAGAGAGTTATATGTCTGACCCAAGTCGCCTGAAACAGACCAAAAGAATGTCAAATCCTACTGGAAGTCTTTAAGTACTTGATCATCTCTCTTTTACTGCTTAGCCAAAAAGGGAGCAGAATAGGCAAAGTGACCATGAAGTCAGTGATATATTCAGGTGTAACCATAAAAAATATGCTCACATACAGAACAGTATTAGGAAATTTTTCTTAAAAAAAAAATTTAAAAACAAAATTCAAGTCAGAATCCTGATGCCTGTCTGTAATCTGGAATTGGCAGCGACCAAAAATTTTGTAAGTAAAATGTTTTTCAAAGCAGCCGGAAAACCAGATTATATCACTCAACTTATTGCTTACATCTGTAACAGTTTAGCTAATACCAAAAGCAACATTCTAAATTGAATAGCCAATAAAAAAAAGTTCAGAATAGATAGAATAGGTATGCTTTGCACAAGAAACTAAGACACTAACCAATAATGCCAAACTTGAATGAGGAATCAGGACTAATCTCAGGAGGAGTCAGAAACCAAAATTTGCGAGATGATACACTGCTTCCAATCTTGTAATAGTACTTCTTGTTATACTGTAAGGCATAAGATCAAGGGAGGAAAATGATATAAGTGGAAAGAAAAGAAGTAATCTGGTGAAGCTACTACAATCAAATGTAGCTAGTCACAAACAAACAGCAGTACCTCAAGACCATCAACAAGACAGTGATGGATATAACCAGAATTATACTTGTAAAAGCTGTAGTTTGCAACTGTCCCCTCTGCAGTAAAATCATATTTATCTTCTGATGTTCCATATTGCACTTTGTTAGATCCCGGTTCATCAGGTGTTACCCATGAGATTATAACAGCTTTTCCATCATAGTCACCTTGTGTTATGCATACCTACCATCAGAGAACCCAAAAGAGTGATTAAGAATTTAGAACTTGGCAATGATCTCATTTCCAGAACACTAAAGTTCATCTTCAGGCAACATAATGTCGTATTCAATGGTATTACAATTATGTTCATATATATATCTTTCAATACAAGCACAAATTGTAGTTGACTTCTTATGGCCATATATCTTAGTCCAGATTGTAGTTGACTTCTTATGGCCATATATCTTAGTCCAGATTGTAGTTGACTTCTTATGGCCATATATTACAATTATGTTATGCTCATTTGAAAACTTTCAAACTCTACTAATATCTCCAAGTGTTTCAAGTTCAACTTAATTCACAAAGGAGATATAACTCTTCAAAATGCTTGGTATCGGCAACTCTTTCCATCTTTATGCAAGTCCAGGACCATCCTCTCAGCCAAAATACCATGGACCGTTTAAAACCCAGGAACAAGACTCAAGCAGTTGAGATGCACCATTAAAAGAGTAAAACCATCTTATAGAGTTAAGCTTGTAGCAGCTAGTCAACTATCCCTGATTCTCACCAAAAGATACAAGGGGAATGAAAACAATCTTCAACAGATATTAAGGGACTAATGCACAATTAGCCACTTTGCCAGGGAACTACATAGACAGGGCTTCTATTTCTAATCAATTGACTTGAACTAAATAAGATAAAACTTAACCTCTTCTTCCTACTATTCTTCGAACTGAATAAGATGAACCTTAACCTCTTCATCCTACAATTCATTTTACAACAGATCTGTCACAATTCATAAATACTCAATACAACTCCCCCACTTTTTGAGTTCAACCCATATTATGTCCCCAATGCAGGAATGTTTAGTAAGTCACAGACAGCACATGCAACTCACTCAAATTTGAAGATAATGCCCAACTGGAAAGATAGCATGCAACAACTGATAAACAAGAAAATTTGATTTTTGCACTAACAAGCTTACATTTTACTCGAATTGCCACCAAAACAAGACAAGGAACAAAGACACATAAGAAATTGATATATCTGTTTGAATCTGCATACATTAAATCCATCAAAACCATTAATCTAGTGATCTAAGTGGCGAAATTCACAATGCAGGGAACGAGCCTAAGTACATAATGAGATAATTGTTAATGAGGTTGTATTTTCTATCTTATTAGAGTCAGAAGTGCAGGTGCTCACTTGTTGAGGTGCATTATGACCCTCTGGAACAGCAAATGCCTCATTATCAAGAGGTATATCAGTTGCTGGCCACTCCGACCGAACAAAAGTGCTTGTTAACCCAGCATCTCCCCTGTGAACATAACTCATGAAGACAAATGATGCAAAAAGAAGTTGAGTTGTCCACAACAAAATCCTCTCCATCCTCATCATTGTTACTGACAATCAGCGAATGCTCGCATAGACTGCTGGATACATAAGATGACACAAACCACTTAGTGCAATTATGTGACTAAACAAGTATTTTTGTGACTAACCAAGTTAACATCTATCGTAAAACTTATGCAATTCACTTGTGAAAAAATCAGTGAGCTTAGCAGCTTACAAATAGTAGCCCACTAACAAAACCAACCACAACCACAGTCAAACAAGGCTCAACCCTATTACATAAAGAGAGAAAAAGGAAGCCTATGCCATTACATGATGAAAAAAAAGGCGCGCGTTTTATTGGAACCAATCTAGAAGTCAATTTTCTTGTACATTGCTTCTTTTTAAGTTTTTTTTGCATAATAGCAACAGACAAAGTATATTTCTTCAACAATAAAATCATAACAATGAAAGGATTTGTAAATGTATGAGGCAATAAGAAAACCTTTCCTTTTTTTAAGTATCACCAAATTTGACATTGCCTAGAACACATTTTCACAACCGTTAACCCCACCCCTCTTTTTGGCATATTAGATCAATGAGATGTGTTAAGCAAGCACTTCATGTACTTCCCACCAAACTCATTTTCCGTTCTCAACTTCGAATCACTATCAACTTAGTATGGAAAACATTAAGCTAACTTATTTGAATTAATGTTCAACTCACAATTTATGCTAGCTTATCATAATGTATGTTTGGTAAGCTAGCTATTCAAGTTTGAGTTGCCTTATAATTTTACCTGAAGAATGAAGCTTTTTAATATCAAATATCAACTACCTTTCATCTAGCTTTTTCAAGTTTCCATTCAACTTTTTCAATAAAACAGTTTTCATCTATACATTATTCTTTCAAAGTAAAGTTAAAAACTTTTCAATTTTCAACCAATTTTCAATTTAAACAACATATTTCAGCAAACTTGTCAATTTTAAACGATTAACCCAAAATCAAATTTTCAAATGACCCAATTCAAATAATCATTTTATAACCAAAACCCCACAAGAAAAATCAAAGATTGAATCTTTATTCAACAAGTAATGGTTCAAAATGATCAAAATAAAACCCCTGAACTGCATATAAATTTCATTCGTTGACTTGATAACTATGTTCAAATCAACTATCAATAAAAATTACATGATGGGATCTTCAAATTAATAATTAATAAAAAGAGGCATAATCTCTACAATAGGGTATAAAATTTTTTAAATGAATTAGTAAATATTAAACAGTAGAAGAAATTAAGGGTACCTTAAAACATCAGCGGATTACAGTGGATAGATTGAAGTAAAAGAGAGGGAAAATGGCGGATATTTATATAATTGAAGATGATTTGGACTTTAATAATGTACTAGTAATTGGGATGCGTAAATTAACAGGAACCCATGCTTATATGGCAGATGCTTTAAAGTAACAAACAAATGTGTTATTTGTCGTGTGTTTTAAGGAGTCAGGATTAAATTACATGAATATATTGTCATAAATTAGAGATAGTAAGATAGAGCTAGGCATGGGCCGAAACGGCTAAGGAAGAATTAATATTTAGCGTTGTTTGAAATTGTTTGATTTATTTAGCGAGTTAAATGTTAATGACATTACTTATATTTAAAGGATAAGGATTTCAAGTTATATGCTACGGAGTATCTTATGATTTTTCCCCCCTTTTCGTTTAAGTTATCTAAACTTTGATACTCCGTATACATAATATTTGTCCTATGGAAGTTCATCATTGCGCATTTGCCTCATTATAGTATGTGTAGTTTGGAAGCCTCTAGCCGTAGCCTCACAAGTACGAGATAATTGTTTGAAGAACAGTGGAAACAGTTTGTGTAATGAAGGCACAAATCTAATTTATACAATAGAAGTATACTTTATTATATACTCCGCACTTATTTAGAAATAAGTTTGAGTTTAATACAATACGACACAAACCAAAATAGCTACTTTGTAACTTACAACAACTTAAAAAAAAAAATTTTAAAAAAAACTAGAAACTAGCAATGTATGTGCCTTCAAGAGACCTTATTATATCCTTATTCATACCACTTCCACAAGATTCTTCCTCCAAAAGAGCTCTGAATTCTTTTGGATCTATTAACTTGTCCTGCACCATAAAGAATGATTAATGTGAATGGTTAGTTTTTTTTTTTCATAATTGAAATTAGGGCTATTTAAATGGCTAGATGTCTTGAGTTTTGGACAGGGATAAGTACAATGCTCAAAAAAAAAAAAAAAAATACAGTATATTAAAAATTAAAGTGGAGTAAAAATATTATTAATATAATTTGAGCATAACATGTAACATTTTACATTTATATATATATTAACTATAGATGTTTTATTGGTGATATGTAAAATACTTGTATATATAAATAATTAGAAGGTCTCATTAATTTTATTTAATTAAAACTTTGTCTTCTTCATCATATGATTCATAACTAAATGTTTATACCTTATATAGAAGCAGTGTAAATAGGAGTTTGACGCGACTTTGACATCCTGTTGAGAAAGAGTGTAAGAAAAACATTTTAGGGAAAAAAAAATCCAAATTAAGGGCTATTATTTGAAACCCAAACTAATTTATTCTCTATTAAAAAAAATGAAATAAAATAAAAAACTAATTTATTCTAACAATTCATATCTCAACAACAACTAACCCATGAGGATCTAGGAGATGGAGAACCATCCCTCCATCCCCCCCCCCCCCCCCCCCCCCCAAAAGTGATGAGGGTTGGTTCGATTTTTCATCCCCTACTCTTGTGATAAGTCCCCGATATCTTACCGTTTATAAAAAACAACTACTAACCCATATATATATTTATCAATTAGGTAATTATAGTATTTGTTACTTATCAATTAAGTGGTGATAATTGGTAATCTTTATAAAGACTCAATGTACAAGATCTCGTGATCAATCAATTGTCTAATTTAAATGAAGACTTCACAGTTCACACTTAAGTGTGGATTGTAGTTATTTATACTATATATATATATATATATATATATATATATATATATATATATTAAAAAAAGTACAATTAAGAGTGATTATTAAATCAAAGATAGAACTCGTTTTAATTGTCCTTTTTCCGAATATATATATTTACCAGTATTGATTGTGTAGCACAAATGAATCAGCAGTAACTTTGTTGCCATCTTGGTTGCGATGCCAATAATAGAAAGCATGAGTTTTGTTCTTAATATCCAATATGGCATGCCCAAAACTTGGTTCACGAAATGCTGAATAATGTGGTTGAGGAGATATGTACCTGTAACAATATAATGAACACAATTAAACAACAATAATAGTCTATAACAATAATAACGATTGTAAATAGACAAGACATTAAGATAGACACTTAGACACGTGCCTGTGTGTAAGCCACTAATGATTTATTAGTATGGGGTATAACCATTAATTAAATAGATATAAGTTAATTGATATTTTTGTGTTATTGTCTCAAAAGTCTAAGGGCCTGTTCTCTTCAGCTTGTTTTTCAGTTTAGTTCAACTCAGCTCTAAAAAATTAAGTTTAGTTCAGTTCTTATCTTAATTTCCTTCTCTCATAAAATTTTAGTTTAGTTCAGTTCAATTCAGTTCCAATAAGTTCAGTTCAGTTCAGCTCAGTTCAGTCAATCAGATTTGGCTCTAAATCAACCCAATTTATGACTACTATTCACTATAGTTTCAAGATAAATCCTCAATTATATGAAGTAGTGGTTGCTTTCTCTCATTATCATTTCTTTATCATCATATTTTGTATTCATATTAATAGAAGGCCAGATGATGATGCTTTAAAATAGTATATGTGACGATTAATAGTTTTGCAATTCGCACACATAATTATTGTGTTAAGAGGCATAGAAAAGAAACTTACTCTCCGGCAATTCCCTCGGAGTTACCACCATCTCCAATAGTAACGTAAAAGGGAGCTGATTCATCCAATTCAGGAGTACATTCACCATTTGATATGTTGTACTTCAAATTTGACACTCTATGCTGAAATTTTTGTATCAAGTAAGAAAAAAAATACTTTAAAATCTAACGAAAGTGTTAGACGACGTAACATATTACTTGTATGAAAGTAGAATAAAAAAAAAACAGAGGAAGTATATATATATATATATATGACTCATACCGATCTCTCATAAGCATGAACATGTCCAGCAAAAACAACGTCGACCTTGTAGTCTACGAACCATTGCTCGACGACAGTTCTCATGCTTTCGCCCTCCAAGTAATGAGCAGTGTTAGAGTTGTAGAGTGGAACGTGCATTATTACAATCAACCATGGTGTCTTCTTCCTGTCAACTTTCTTAAGCTCTGCCTCTAGCCACCTATATTGAGGGGAGTATTTTACTGTCGAAATAAATTATATTAAAGGAAAATATTAACCAAAGCTCTAAGGATTACAGATAAAAAGAAAAGTTAAAATCAGAACATTATATTGTTAACTTTATAACACTGAACGAACAATAATACAACTTAATTACTGTAGATATTTATTACGGAGTAGTTTAAATTACCAAAACTAGAGTAGCTAGAGAGCACGATAATGTGAGCCGGCCCACGTCTGATTGCGTACCAAAGCGGATCTGTACTCCCGGAGTGCATGAATGGTGAAAGGTATCTAGTTTTGAATTGCAAGAAATTTCCAATCAACCCCTGAAATTAATGGATTTATACAAGTAAGCATATCATACATGACCTTGATGCATAATTGTACATGTATGGGATACATACATGTGTTACGCATTACATAAATCTCTAGTGATAGTCATGTACTCATGTGTTGTTCCTCGTTAGAAAAATACCCTACATGTAAGTTGAGATGACTTGTCTGTACGAAATTTATATATGACTATTGGGCTAAAATTTTTGTTACTGTTACCAGTTAGTTTTATGTAGTTAGATTCTCTTCCGGTGTGAGCTTGGTTTAACCCAATAAAGATTTATCAGATGTTAATTAACTTCATTACTAGTATATGTAAACTACATAATTACCAATTGAGGAAAATAGTCAATGTCATGGTTTCCAGTAGTCCAAATCCAGGGTTGATAAGCAGTGCTAGGCTCAACAAGGCGACCCCAAGTATCCCATCTTAAGCCAACCTCGTGTGGAACATCGATATGCCTATCTGCATAAGTAAGATCTCCTACAAACAACACGGCTTCCCCTTCACCGCCTTTCATGTAATGTTTCAAGGTGGAAAGCGAGTTCTTTGTTTGCCCTAAATCACCTGAAATTACAAACAAACAAATTAAGGATATTCCAATTTCACAAGTATCATCATTTTAGTTTATATTCAATTACGTGAAATTAAAACGTACCAATTAATCCAAATGTGTATGGAGAGTCCGGACCAACCTCTGGAGGTGTTTTGAACCAAAATTCACGGTGAGAAGGACCACTACCAATTCGATAGTAGTACTTGGTGTTATACTACATTGGATCACACAAGAAATTTGTTAAGAAAATTGATGAAAAATCGATGATTAAATTTAAAATAAAGGTATTTTCTTTAGGGTTTTAAATTGTAATAAATTACCTCCAACCCATCAACAACACAATGATAAATTTGTCCAGATTTGTAGCCCTTGAAGCTGTAGCTAGTATTGAATGCCTTTGCTTTGAAGGTATATTCACCCTGCTTTGTTCCATAGTACACTGTGTGTGACCCATGTAAATGTGGTGTCACCCATGAGATTATAACTGCCTTCCCATCATAATCTCCTTGTGTGATGTGCACCTACATATTTCATCATCAAAATCATTTTTAATGTACGTTATATATAGTTAATGATGAGAATTACGAAATATTGGTATCTACTTATTAAGGGTCTGTTCTGATTGACTGAACTGAATTGAACCGAACTAAACTTATTGGACCTGAACTGTACTGAACTGAATATTTTATGAGAGAAGGAAATTAAGAACTGAACTGATTTGGGCGGAACTTATTAGAACTGAACTGAAAATAATCTGAAGAGACAATGCCCTAAGTACATAAAAATTGAGGATTGAGAATTTGAATTGTCATGGTAAAAAGCTGGCAAAATAACAAACTTAGGGTGTGTTATGTTCATCACCTTATTGGACCTGACCTGATTTGACTTTATGTGAACTAAACTTATCTGAATTGTTATAATATATATATTGTTATTAGATGAGGAAAATAGTCGAAGAGGTTCGACCTAGTTCCCTGGTATAAACCACGGCAGATTCATTCTAGTATATGAATGATAGATTTAACAAACATTGAGAGTAATTAACATTGTGAAGTGAGAAACTTGAATTTATTCATGTCAAATTTCCTAATGATAAATGTCATATGGTATGAAAAAACGCGTAAAATAATAACTATTACCTGTTGTGGAGCATTGTAGGCCTCAGGAGCAGCAAAGATTGTATCATCTAGAGGAATATCAGTAGATGGAGGATCTAACCTCACATAACTACTTGTAATACTTTCACCATTAACAACATTATAGCTTAAGCTATTAATGCTAACTATAATAGTAATTAGCAACACTAACAACTTAGCTTCCATCATAATATTTTTAGGCTCCCCTTTAATAAAAGTTTGTACTATATACAATAATTTGATATGTTTTAGTTTCATTTCTAGACAATTTATAGCAAAAAAGAAAAAAGAAAAAAAAAAAAAAACATATAGCAGATTAGCAGTCTTTTTCAAGCATTTAATTATTTATTTTGTCGTAATTCGTTTTTATTTACACACGTTTTGAAATAATTAAGTTGTACTATACGTGATATATTTGAGTGGTTTGTGTTAAAGATAGTTTTATCATGTTATCTGCAATGTCTTCTAACGTGTGATTCTTGTTGATTTGGCTTTATATTATGCATTTATGCCTTCGTGCTTAAAAACACAACCACACTTAGCTTGATTGTATAATGTTACTGCCTAGGAAATTTCTAGTGAAAAAGAGAAGATATACTTCTGTTGCACGACAATTGTATGTACTAAATGTGAAAATGTCTTAACGTATTGCTATCGTTGTCTAAAGGAGAATATATACATTCGACGATGAAAGGATCGGATACTAGCTAGTGTGTGTGGATCTCATACGCCACGCGCGTGTTGTGCATACGCACACCATTGTGCGGCTCAGCTCTTATGGAACACTTGAGCATCATCGTATACCACTCGATCTTGATTATAATTAACGACAAGGGAAATTTGTCAATAATTATACAAAACTCGTACGTACAATAAACATTTGTAATGGTACTATGGTAGTTTGAATAAGAGTACAATATTAAAGTGGCGGATATTAAACCAAATAACTAAGATTGTCAAAGTTTGAACTTCTAATCTAACAAGTTAAAAATAAAATTAAAATTCAATTATTAGGTCACACACAAAATATTATATACTCGATTACTCGTACATAGTTTATATAAGTCATTTATAGGCGTAACATGGCCCCTTGTCATATCCAACACAAAATATTCCTCATTTGAAAAAGAGGAGTGGATGAGATTTGAACCCGTGACCTTTGTGTCATGCTGACGTTGATACCACGTTGAAGGGCCAACTCAACAAAAAAAAAAAAAAAAAAAAAAAAATTAAACCGATGGTTGAGCCCCATGAATATATTTTTATAATCTATCACTAATTAGCTTGGCCCGAACCCTTGTATGAATGTTACGATCCTTTCATCTTTCCTAGGAATACTGAAAAATCACTTATCACTTGTTTGATTGTTTTGTTTCAAATACACAACTCTTTATGCTATGCTTGGAAATGTTGGAATAGAATCACGTACACCACAAAAACAAACATGATACAAAGGCTACAATAATGAGTTAATCAGGTATGTCCTAGCTAGCTTATTACATACTGTAGTAGAGAACTCGAGATCATTGTACTTAAAAGTTGACAAGTTTCTTTGTAATCAATGAGTACGAGTTTGAATGATTACTAAGTAATAGTACTCCCCCGTCCCTAAATTACATTCCTACTTTTCTCTATTATGTGAGGAATAAATGCTAGAAATAGGAATGTAATTTAGGGACGGAGGGAGTAGGTTTTTTAAATGCGTGAATAGATCTTATTTATTCTCTTTACATTTTACTACAATTAATTCGTGAGAGGCATACAGGTTTAGTATACGGAATGGAAAACATGGCAAAAAAAACCCTCTTTCTCTCTCTAGAGCTCTCTCTCCCCAAAAACCTCCGTTTTTCCCTAATTTTAATCCGGCCATGAGGCTCGCCGGCGGGCGTGTGGCTCACCGCCCATGCCACGGCGTCGGCGAGCCTCCGATCTATTCCCTTAGGTTGTTTTTTTCCTTTCCCGTTTTGGTTTTTTGTCTTTTCAACCTTACAACTTGCGCCGCTCCTCTTCGTCCGCCGCCTCTGTTCATCACCGGCCGTGCGGCCGGCTTGCCACTGTATTTCTTCTCCGTTTCCCCGCCGCGCCTATGCTCCACCTCTTTGTCCGTTGTCGCGACGTTGAGTACGAGAACGGGGAGGGTGAGTTTTCTCCCTCTGAGTCCCTCGTGTAGGGCCGTTCTGAGTCCCTCTTGTAGGGTCGTCGTTGCCGCGGCTCAGGGGTGTGTGGGGTTTGGGCTTCTCGGGCGGGTCTCGGCGGTGCGTGCTTTTATATCCGGCGGTTTGTGGGTTGAGTTGGTGAGCCTCGGAGCGTTGGTGGTGGGGCTCGGTCTGGCGGCGGGGTGGGTTGTTAAGGTTTCGTTCGTTGTCTTAGTTTTTAAGTTTTTTCCCGGTTTTTCTTTTAGGAGTCTTTGTGTGTTTTTTAGTTTTGTTATTTCTTCTGTTTGTGTGGTGTGTTTGGGTGATATGGGGCATGCAGATCGGTGTACTGATCTTCTGGTGCAGGATTTAAGCCGGGTTTTTTGGCTATGGGGCTTCGGTTTGATCTTCTGTTGGTTTGGGCTAAAGGGTTATGCTTCTATGCCGATATCCGTGTTTGAATCGGAGATTGTCTTGTCAATGGTGAAGTGTACGACACCAATTTTGATTTCAGGTCGAGGAGTACGGGATTCTGAGCCAATGAAGGTTCACGTCAGAAACTACAACATATTGCCAGACCCCCTTGCAAGAGGCTGCATAAGACAGTGTTATATGAGCCAAGGGTACTTAAGAAAGTCATTTTGCGCGAGCAATAGAAGTTTCCCTTATTTCGAACTTGTAATTGGTTCTTTTGTCTTTGTATTGTTCGATTACGATCTCTTATGTAAGTGCCGTATGGCTTATTATTAATGAATTTTAATCTCCCCCTTCAAAAAAAAAAACAATTAATTCGTGAGATAGTTTAATTAGTTGAATCAGTTTTTCCCTTGGTAATATTTTGGTGCACTGAAATAATCATGGAAAAAGGCTCTATATGTTGAGGCCCATTAAAGTTAATTTCAATTACTTTTATTGGTTTAAGGCCCATCAAAATATAAGGACTAGTCTGATGATGTGGCCCAACCCAAAGCTTAACTTTGAGTCTGTTATCTTATCTCAAATTCACCATTTCAAATTGGTTGTGTTCTTCCCTCTCCATCACTCCATGCACACTTTTGAGGATCGTGTTCTTCGCTCTCCATCACCATCTCAAGATCTCCCCCGGCCAGGAGTGACTTGCTGGGTTCGAATGTTCGATCCTCACCCCACCCCTCATGTGATAGGAGGGACAAGCCCATATGTTACTGTGTAATTAAAAATAAGTAAAAAAAAATTTCACTCCATGCATGCATACCATGCTAACAATACTCTCAAATATATTTATTTTTAGATAGGAAAGATGAACAAAGCTAGGAAAGTCTTCTCTCAAGACTAAGCTCTAACTTAGAAAAAATAATGGAACATTAGCTATCTATAAAAGGGTCTATAATCTCTATATCTTGATGAGCTTGAACGTAATGGCCCAATGAAACAACATAATTTGCTACTTAGTTAACTTCATATAGATATGACAAGATTGAAATGCACTAAAAAGTACTCTCAATCTCATAGATTATACGAAGTAATCGATTAAGTTGAGAATTCTTGCATACGAAAAATTTGTACTTCTCATGCATGGATATGATATAGGAATATAGGATAAGGACATTATAAATGAAGTCGATTATCTCTTGTTCCTTTATGAATTTTTGGGCCATATTTCTTAGGTGTTCCTATGTTTTATTAATTGGTCACATTATCTCATGTGAAAAGAGATGGAAATGTCGTTGTTCATCATCTTGCTAGATAAGTACTCGGTATATAGTCTTTCGATATTGAACCAGTTTGAGAGTAATATCATTCTTCTTAATATTTTCCCATATATACTAATGCACATTTCGTTTATGAATAAATTTAAACACTAATCTTTTCCCATTAAAAAAACAAAATTAGATATTTACTAAAGGAAAAGAGTTCGAGATTAACTTATGGATTCAATGGCACTTGTAGAATTATTGTTTTACAACATTATTATTATTAATTATTTGTTGTTGTTGATGTTGAGGCTTGAGGGTCAATATCTTATGTTTCCGATTGTGAATTTTGTGGTTTGCAATTTATATATTATCCTAGTTTGCTATAGAACATAGATGAAACCATAAAATAAAAAATTACAAAATAAATTAATAGAATATTAAAGGGACATGTGTCAACCATTAAATTACAAATAACCCAAAAAGGCAATAATTGGAAAATAAAGAAAACAAATGTAAATACTTGAACCATTAATTCTCCTCTAAATGACAAAAATAGGAATCAGCATGAAACATGAATTGATTGGACATACGAAGCTGATGGCTTAGGATCCGAATATGCTCCTTGCAAGTAACACAATTAAATTACGTGGTCAAATGACATTATGTTAGGACTTTTATTTACGTATACTTTCGTAGTATTTTAATTAAATGGTTAACAACAAACACGGCATTTTAGAAATAACTTACCCGTTCTTAAACTACTAAATCATTATTTAAGGGTGTATGCCTGTATGGTATGCCTTTCTTTTAAAGAAAACAATTGATTTAGGGTAAATTGGTAGACATAATGCATTTGACAGAGTATTTTTAAACTTTATCTTGGATATTCGGCTTTGTGCTAGCTCGATTGACCGATTTTTAAAAGTCAAGTGGAGCAACGAAAGTACGGATTAGAGGATGTTTATAAGTTTATTTATTTACACACTTGATCTGCTTCTAGTGTTTCGCTCTAATATTGTTTACAAAATTTAAAAGACATTTGCTAATATATATAAGATAAGATATGAATCATATAATAGGATTAGACCTTAATTATTGTAGTAATAATTATCTAAAAGCCTAGAACACATGAAAACGCTACTAAAGATCAATCAGCGGCTCTTATTATATGTAAAGATTAATAATAATAAAGGACGTTAACAAAAAGGAGCATTTTGATGATCAATTGGGTTTGAAATAATCACATAAAAACTCTCAACAACGAATTTGGCCCTATTGTAAATTAAAATAATTGGTACAACAAAAAGAATTGGGTCCCAAACCCCCAACCCATTCCAACATTTAATCATCCCATTAGCAATCTCTAGGTTCATCAAGGTGATCAAACACGGAAAATATATTAATACAAAAAAAAAAAAAAAAAATTAATAATGTTACTTGTATTAAGTTCAAATTGAATAAATTAATTTCAACCACCAAATAAGAAGACTCAATACATTATTGACAAGAATTTAATTTTTATTAAATAATATGCAAATCTTTAAATAAGTTCACCATCACATGATTACCTTATAAATAAATAAGGCTATCTAGCTAAGGAGAGAAATAATGAGATAGAATCTCATGCTTATATCGACTCACAAAAGTGGCCTTATAATGATAAGATGGTCTTTTAAAAAAAAAAAATTAAAAAAAAAATCATTTTATTATCTTATTACTTAGATCGATTTTTTTATTTTTATTTTTACTCTAATTGAATTTTATAATCTTTTTTTTAGAGCAAAAATTTTATTATCTTATTACTTGTATAAAAATAACCAACTTCTAATTTACATTATCACTCGTAATTTTTTCGATTTTAAATAATTAATAATGAAAATCGTTTATCAACAAGCATACAAACCAAATCATACGACAAAAAAGTCAATCAACCAACAAATAATAATCAAATATTTAGTTGAGTATTTTGATCAATAAAGAGAAATTCCACATTTGTGTATCCTTAAAATTGGATATACTCTTTTACAAATTTCTTAGCAAAAGGCATCATTTCCTCCAACCTTTCCCAATTTCTTTCTCATAAAAAATTGGAGTTTGACTAGTTGGTACATTTTTTAGACCTTATTTTTATTTAGACCTTATTTTAATTCATTTACTTGGAAAAGTTTCTCTCTACCTCTTTTCTATAACTATCAATTTCTCCCTCATTTCATCCTTCATCATTAAAAAAAAAAAAAAAATTATAAAAAAAAAAGCTCAAATTTTTTTAACAATGGAGGAAGTTGAAAGAGAAGAAAATCAACAAGTATTGAAAGTTCTAGAACTCTTAAAACAAGCTTCTCATGATTTACAATCAAACCCAAGTCGTCAACCAACAGAGTCAAATTCATCCGCCATTAAAGCTCTGTTAGAGCTCGAAACAGAGTCAGATACCATTCTTTCCGATCCAAGTTCATTTCAGCTTTCGCAACATCTATCATACCTTAAAACTCTCATTGAATCACTCAATAAGAGTTGTGGGTATAGTTTAAGGTCGTTTTTAAGGCGCAGAGTCTCAACTCATCAAATTGTTCGAGTCGCCGAGTCGATTGAATCAGAGATTCAAGCTTGGATTGATCGTGAGTTTATTGATTCTCTCTTGAAATCGCTTCGTGGGTTGGAGTTAGATATGCCGAATTCGGAGGAAACAGAGAATTTGATCAAACTATTGAATCAGTTTCAGAACAGAGTTTCGCAAGGATTTGATCGAGAATTGCAGGATTTAGTGCTCAAAGCAGGGATTTTTCAGGAGTTGGAAATGTGTTTGATTAATTCGAGTTTGTCGAATAAGATTAGAGATGAATCTGCTTATGCAATTGAAGGATTAATAAGATTTAACAAGAATGTGTTTGTTGGTCAAGTGTTAATGGGTCCTACAATCAAAGCTTTGATTTCAATGTCATCAAGTTCATCATTGAAAGTTCTTTGTTCTTTGATCAAGTCAATCAAAAGTCCATTAGTCGATGAAATTGAATCAAACAATGAAATTCCGAGTATAATTGGGTTTCTGAGATCGGATAATTTGGCAATTCAGGTACTTGGGTTCGATTGCGTGCTTGAAATCGGGTACTTCGGGCGAAAAGAAGCAATCGAGGCGATGATCGAGGAGAATATAGTGAAGATATTGGTGGGATTGCAAAGATCAGAGCTTGGAGGAGACTTAATTGATGTTAGAGAGTGTGAAACAGAGGAAAACAGAGGAGAAAAACAGGGGAAAACAGAGGAGGAAAACAGAGGAGAAAAACAGGGGAAAACAGAGGAAAACAGGGGAGAAAAAACAGGGGAAAACAGAGGAAAAAAACAGGGGAATAGAGAGAAATATTTAGAAAGACATCCATTTGCAAGTTGTGTTGCAAGATTTGCAGTGCAATTAGAGGTGGGAGAAGGATTAAGGCAAAGAGAAAAGAGGAGTTTTAAGCAAGAAATTTTGAGAAGAATTAAGGAAGCTTCATTTTCTGATGCTGAAGTTGCTACCATTCAAGCTGAGGTTTTGTGGGGTTCTTTTCTTTGATTAATTTTTTGTAGGAAATATTTAGAAATTGTTGGGTTATGTTAAGTTAATTTTAGATTGTTTGGGTTAGTAATTGTTTTTTTGTATGTAATCTAAAAGAATTTGTTTGGTGAGGTGAGATTTGAACATTTTTGTTTTAATTTTTTTTTTACCTTGAAGAGATTAAAAATAACCCAATTGATAAAACAAAGTAAAAATATATATTTTGGTTATAGTAGAAAAACTTATTTAAATTCCTTAATTTTCCATATAAAATGTGATTTTTTTGAAGCTGAGGAATTTCAATTGATTATACAAGTTAGTAATGATATTTTAATACTCCGCATTGATACAAATTATAATATGAGTTGTCAATCTTGCTGTGTATTAAATTTTACATAGTGTGCATATATATATTAAAAAAACATATTATTATTTTTTTAATTTTAAATTAATCATACTTATAGAGTTGGAGACTTGGAGAAGTGATTCTGTACATTTTTGAGGGGGGAGAATGAGTCTGTAGACTCTGTACATACTAAGCACCACCATCAATGTGAAAAGATCAATTCAAAAGAAATTTGTTTGAGAGTATTTATCCTCGTACTATAAACACTGAAACTTTTATTCATTCTATCAGAAGTATCATGTGAATGTCTGATCAATTAAAGAGCTTTTTCACAGTTTTATTATTTGGCATAGGTTGTACACTAAAGAATTTCTTCCACACGGTATAATGAAGTTAGCTTCAATAATTGACTTGAAAGCTACCACACTTCTTTAAGGTAAATAGTAGGGGGTCCATTAAGGCTCATTATCAGGCACTAGAGACGGGGTAACCATCTGCAAACTCGAGAACTTCCTTCGTTTCTAAATGTTATTTTTGTTTGCGATTTGTTATTTTTCAATGCATGTATTTGACTATTAACATCTTTGTAAAGTATATCACTATATCATATGCAAGACGAATCTCATAAGACTCATGGTCAAAGGTTTTTTTTAAAGTAATACATTTAATAGAAACAACATTTAAAAACGCGGATTGAACAAAATTTTCTTTTCAAGTGATACATTCAAATAAAAACAACATTTAAAAACACGGAGGCCAAAATTTGTCATCCAAAAGGTGGTTTCCAAATATTACTACACGTGTGCATCTCAACACCAACAAATACAATGAAACAAAGACTGTTATGCTGGATCACCTTAAACAAAAATAGATTGATGGGAAGTTAAAAGTGCTCTTAATTTCCAGAGACTAGTATACTGTAAATTGTGATGCATTTTCAGGCTGAAATACATACACTTTTGATTGTATGGATGGATAATAAAATTGCCTCCTAATTCCTACACTCATGAGTCATGCTCAAAATGAGCAAGTACTACTCTCCTCCCAAGACTATACAAACAACAGGTTGTATCCCTCGAATCTCACTAATCAGCAAAATTGAAACGTACATCTGTTGCTGCTATCAAAAAGGCTGATGATTTATCGGTTACTGAGGGAAGGACACCCCTATGTATGTCAATGCTCAACCTAAAACTCCAGAAGTAGGCAGCAGGATGATTTCATCCCACCTCCTGAGCATCAGTAAGTTGAGATTTATGTTCTCTTTTTCGGAAAATAGCCCTGGCAATAGTGAACACAGCGATGAAAGCTATTTGCACATGTTCAGAGCTAGAGGTCTTGATGGAAACTTGTCCCATATTCCGGTTATTCAAATTTGCATTAACTGACATTCTTGTACCTCGGCTTGGACGGAATTCTGACTCCAAATTTCCACTCAAAACTAACTCTTTCTTAAAAGAGAGAACATTAAAGGTCATACTGACCTTATCACTCCTCACTGGGTAGTCTCTCCCTCTTAAAGTAGCTTCAAGGCTCCCACCGTTTGCAGCTTCCCCACCACCCTCCAATCGACCAGCATTTATAGCCAATTTCACTCTCTTACCTATGTGAAGGGAATCTTCGAGCTTAGTACCAATGTAGTACTTATTCTGGAACGATGTCACAGAAACTCCACACCCAGCAACATTTTGCTTCAAGTTTCCTGATTTTGCGTTGCTTCGAACAGTGTAGACCATATCACGGCCAGATGATTGAACATCAAGGCCTATAGAGTATGTGGGGCCCCTGGGATCTGTATAGGCTGCAGCACACTCGGAGTGAATACTGAAATCATGCTTGTCCTTGCTCATTTGTCCAGAAACTGAAGCAGTTATGTTCCTTTTAATTTCAATGGCTGTTTCCAAGTTTACTCCGTCAAAGCCCACATCATGGTCCCATCCATGGGGATCTAGTACAGGCCTCCAGAGCCATTGGTCACTCATTACAACACCTCGATATCTGTATACAGGTGAATCACAGTCAAAACTTGGAGGGACTGCTGTATCAGGGAGCTGTACAGCCTCTGGCATTGCTTCAGGATCATCGGTGCCTTCAGAGGGCATGATTTTGTCCCCTAAAAGCTTTCGTTCATTCCTCTTGCGTGACTCTTCCTTCAACTGCTTCTTCAAAAATAAGGTTTCTCTGTAATCTAGCTCATCGAGATAATCTTTCTTCTGAGAGTCACTCAGCTTCTCAAATTGAACTTTTGTCAAAATACGGATAGGAGGCAGCTGATCATACTCATCCTCCTCATTATCTGAAAGGCAATATTCATCAACTTCATCTGTCATAGAGGGGCGCTGCTGGAGAAAAGATGAAAGTAGATGGGGCAGTGAAGGCAGCCGAGAGTTATTAGATGGCCCAAGTTCAATGCTGTTTTGGAGTCCCAAAAGGGAATTAGCATCACCCAGTACCTTAGTGCACGTGCACAATAACAACAATTGTCGTTTCCAGATCTGCCCATTCGGAAGTATTCTTTCTCCTGAGGTATTTGTCCTACACGAATGGTTTTCAGCCAAAACAACCGGGTTTTCAAGCTTGGCATCAGAAACCACCAGCTGTATATATCTTTGCAAAAGGTCTGTGCAATGGGTCACATATGATTCATAATTGATGGAAGAGCCGGTGGGTCCCTCAGGAAGTTCCGCAGCAGCATTCGTCATGACAAGAATAGTGTTAAACCACATAGCAGAACCAAAAATATCTGTCATAAGCCTTAAGAGGGGGAAGTCATTATACCCCTTGCTCATGGTATCAAGGCGTTCAAGATACAAAACAACATCTGGAGGATTTTTTTTAATATACCTTTTTATAGAAAGCATAATTTTCCTGTTCCTTCGTGCATTGCGTGCAGAAGATGGCCAGAATCCAGGAGTGTCAATAACTGTTACCTTAATATCATTCACAAAACCAGTAATCTCTTGGATGCGATCCGTAGCAGGCTTAAAAGCATTTGTCATAGCCTTTGTCTGATTAAAAATTGAGTTAATTGAAGCACTCTTACCAACACCGGTCTTTCCCAAGACGAGTATTCTCAAAGAAAAATCAAGTGCAGGTCGCCCAGCAGCCTCCTGTTCTGTTGCTAAAGCTCTAGCTTTATCACTTCTGAGATTAATTCTACTTAAATCTGATTCCCCTGCTCTTATCAATGTTGCTAGATGAATCCGGTATAGGACCTTAGCCACAAGTATATCTTCAGGTGATTGCCTAAGCCGTTGTAGAATACGGAAGAAATTGATTTGAAGTGTCTCAATTTTTGACAATGGATCCAACTTCATTCTACCAGTAGAATCGGGAGAAGAGGGAAGGTCAGTAGAATCCATTGAGCTTTCTTGACCCCTGTTGGAAGAAGGCAGCAAATCAGCAGTTACATGCGATGCTATCACCCCAGCATTTTGTGCAGAGCCTGTACACACCAAGAGCAGCATCACATAAGAAATTGTTCAAAACTAATGGTACACTATCAAAGTGAAGTTTCTACATCAAAAATATCTAATATATCCTAAACATACTCTGCTATAACAGTATCAAATGTTAAAATTTCGTACATTTTTTCTTCAAAATTTCCCCCTTTACCTGCTCCCCTCCATCTTTTAAGAGGCTGGATTCGAACCCACTTTATTGGGCCCAGCCTCCAATCCCTTTTTTTGTGCTGGACTCGAAGTTTTCGGGGGTACACTATCCAAGTGAAAATTCTACATCAAGAATATCTATCATATCCTAAACATACTCTGCTGTAACAGTATCAAATGTTAAAATTTCATATTACATTTTTTCTTAGAAACTAAAATTCATATTACATTGATGCAACATGTATGATACATATGTATTACAAAGAGCAGCTTGCGCTACATGGCCCTCAAACCCAAACAACAAGCCTACAGGCAAAAGTAAACTTTTTCCCCCAATCCACATGTAAAGCTAGAAAAAAATATATATAAGTCGTGGTGCAAAATAAATTCCAAGGGACAAGCCTCCAATCTAGCTACCAGATTTTTTTTACTCATCTTAACGCGGGAGTCCTGTGAAGCGAGGGGGAAGGGGGGGGGGGTGCTTCGAGTAGTGTGGGTAATAAGGGTAGAATCTAGCTAATGCCGATCCTTTAATTTAGAAACTTTGACTTATCAGATATGAGGTGGTCAAATAATTGCAGCAACATTGATGTTCTTGTGTGTTACTACTTACGGCAGCTTAAAATTCAA
Source organism: Chenopodium album (assembly GCF_948465745.1). Lineage (NCBI taxonomy): Eukaryota > Viridiplantae > Streptophyta > Magnoliopsida > Caryophyllales > Amaranthaceae > Chenopodium > Chenopodium album. The sequence goes on from NC_137857.1 coordinate 4,979,494, forward strand.
AATCACCTGGTGGAACAGACTGACAGAGCAATCTGACAAAAGTCCCAAAGCAACTGGATTTATAGAACTTTCTTCCTCCCAGAAAATGAACATAAGGGGATAGCATCTAAACCAATATAACCTCAATAACATGCTTTCTCCTGATAATGTTTAAACACAAAATACGATGCATTTTGACAGCAGGCATCAACAGAAGCACAAAACTGAATACTAACAACATAAAGACTCAGGTAATATTACACGGACTTGAGATAAAGAGTTCTCATAAAGCATTGTGTAAGGAGAATATTCTATCAATCTAGTGTAATCAGCTGTGGTGTAAATAGGGCTGGTACTACCATACAAGTAAATGTAATTAGCAACACTCAATCATTCACTAGTTAGCACTTCTTGATGCCAATCTATCTGGTTACATAAAAAATACATCAAAACCAGCTTTCCAATAATAGCTTTCCAATAATATCTAATACTTGGTTAACATAAATTCCTTAAATTTTTAAGTTGAAGTACCTGAAGAAGCAAACTCCTCATTCTGGGGTTCTTCTTCCAAACTGCTAGACAAAGGCCTTGGCAAGACAAATGAACCAGAAACTAACTGAGCGAAAACCCAATCCCTGATGCTCTTCATCTTCAAGAAGACAAGAACTAGAAGTAAATACAAAGTAGATATCTAAAGTGATAACCCAAATTTTCAACTAAGAGAAGCTGAAGAGCTTAAATGAATAGAAGATGCTGAAATTGAATGTAATTCAAGTAGAACAACTCGATTCTTTAAGGCTAGAAAGCTAAGTAGCAAAATGGCAGAGGCAACTGAACAAGCATAACAATCAACACAGTTATGTTAATTACTTTTAATCAGTTGCATATGTAAGATTATCATTTTGACTAGCGAAAGCATAAGAAATGAAGAAACATTACTTAAATAAGTGATCATAGCAGTTGACAACCTTGCATCTACTTGCGACTTACGCCTTATAGAAACATAAAATTAGAGCTTGTAGCTTGGATAAAATCCACTAACAATATTTCAAAGATCCAAATGGTCACTGTGAAATACACTTTGTAATTGCAAGTATATACTATCTTAGCAACGGCGAATTTAGTTACCTAAGACTAGAGCCCAATTGATTAATTGAACCATAAATATACAGATTGTTTCTCTCCTAATTGTCACAAACTTATCCAAAATCACAGTACATATTACATCATAAAACCTTCAACCCAGCTTCATTGCGATAGTGGCAACTGATAATTGATAATACACCAGCAAAAATACTACTGTACTCCGTATGTTACAAGGATTCAAAAACTCATGCCAGACACAGGTACGTGTCCAAGTGTCCAACTCGACTATTTCATATAAACGACCATGTTTTTGATCCAAATGAAGTGTCAAAAGTCCGGATAACATTGTATGCAATATCCCAATTTTCACCACTTCTTATGAACCCACCAAAGACTATCACACAAATTGATATACCACTGAAAATATTCTGCATTCCATTATAGCAATTTCAGAAACTACCAACATTACAGCAATTAAAAGATGCAAAATCAGACAATCAATCAATTAACCAATTCATTCAAATCACATAATTTTGTTCCATAATTTTCATCACAATGCAATAATTCAAAGAAAAATTCAAGGAAATTACCTTCATTCAAATGTTGACCCACGACCAATTAATACACAGAGACAAATACCGTGAGCTTGGAAGATTGAAAAATTCCATCAAAATTGAATCTTCAACTCTATAAACAAAGGGAAAATCGATGAACCCATTTGATAAAATTGAGGATAGAATCAAATGAAAAAGACTAAGAACACTAATACACTCTCCTACCTACACCACAAAAAGGCGATAAAACCCAAGCCAAAAATCAAATCTTGGGTATTGTGAAAAGACAGAAGTAAGTGAATTTGGTTGTTGACGATTTTTGCGTCGTACAAGACAGTGAATAGAGGAGTATCTGAATGTTAGACACAAATAAAAACCCAATTTTGAGATTGAGAAAAGAGGAAGAATGGGAGAGATAATGTTTTTGTTGTTGATGTGGCGTATAATTGGTTGGTGGGATTTTGGGCTTTGAGAAGAGAACCTCTAGTAGAGGTGTCAAAAGCACATCCGATCCCATTCGAAATCAGACCGAAAATATCATGGACAAAATACTTTAGTAAGGCTCAACCTTAAAAATTAATCCGACCTGATCTCATCAGACCCGATCCGATTATCCGAATTGACACTTTTAACATCAAGTATATGATAAATGAAGTCTTGGAATATTAACCTGCTCCACCCGTTTTTAATAAATGGACGAAAATTCGAAATAAATAGATGAGAAGCAAGTGACGGATGAAGCGGGTAATGAATCGGATCGAATGTGGATGATATTTTTTTCAACCGCTAACCATCCACCACTCATTAAACATCGGATCGAATGTGGATGATATTTTTTTCAACCGCTAACCATCCACCACCCGTTAAACATATATTAAATTTTTAATGTAAGAATTTTAATAATGAATAAAACATGAAATGTGCAAGAAAATACTTGTTTTTTCTATTGATGTAATTTTAATTATGAAACCTAGCCTTATATCTCAGCTTCTATAATATCTCAAGGCTAGGCTTATTATACAGATCTAAACCCTCATAACATGAATATTGGCATGTAGATCCATCTGTTACAAAACTAAAGCCCATTGGACATTATTGGATCGTAAAGTCATGGACCAGACTGTGTCCATAGTTTTATTTTACTTGTAGTACTTTCATTCAATAAAATTTTGTTGTAATTCAAATGACTACCTAAAAGATGCAGGAGTTTGAGCAAAGTGGTTGGTTGACTTCACAAAGACAATAATAATCATAATCATAATCAGCGTCATGGTCCTGGTCATGGTCTGAATCCTCGCATTCTCCCAATGTCTGTATGGGTAATAAGCTCTCTGTTGGCAGTTGTTTAGTCCTGATGCACCATACTCATGTAGAATCCAAACTGTTATCGGACCGTCTCAACCAAAAGCTTAAGCTGATGGTTGAGGCCCAGGAATGTGTTTTATACTCTATCACAGACATTGACACAAGACACCCTTGTATATGAGTCGTCAAGAGCATAAGAAACCATGCCAGGATGCGGAAGGTGCGAGCGTTGTTGCACGAAAGAACATTGAATAACAGATTCCACAACACCATTAGGTATAGGCGTCTCAACGAACACCTCATCAACCATGTCAAAGGAGAGAAGAAAAGCTTGTACTGTTCTATTGTTTTTGTTTGTTCAATACTCTACTGTTGTTTGTTGGGTATTTCGAAGCCCATTTATTAGATAATTTGGGCCAACTAATTGCATTGCATTTCTGTCAACAGTCCAACACCTTGTTTAGTTTAGTATTAGATTAGTCCCGTGCAACACCTGATTTTAACATTTTATTTGGCTTATTTGTGTCTAATATTCCCTCAAAGAAAAAGGTGATTGGGAAAATCCCTTTTGTACTGTAGAATTACGGAAACTCACGGCTTAACTTTCATTAATCGGGGTGAAACATATATATACAACTCTTATTCCTAGTTTTACCTTAATTAGGTTACTAGAAATAAGGAAACAATATAAAAGATAGAAACAAATATATCTTCCTAAAATATATCCTTAATACCCCCCCTCAAGTTGGAGCACTAGGATCAAAAGTCCCCAACTTGGACAAAACACCATCAAACTGAGACTTCCCAAGAGCCTTCGTGAATATGTCGGCCAATTGGGTAGTGGTAGGAACATACGATGGAGAAATTAAGCCGTCTATAATTGCATCTCGCACAAAATGACAATCAATTTCAATATGTTTGGTCCTTTCATGGAAGACCGGATTCTTTGCAATGTGCAAAGCAGATTGACTGTCACAAAATAACTTGATTGCCTTAGGATGATGGACACCCAAACTTAGCAACAAACCCTTTAGCCACTTGAGCTCACAAGTAGCTGCATACATAGACCTGTACTCGGCATCACAAGACGAAGTCGCCACTGTTGGTTGCTTTTTAGTCTTCCAAGAGATAGGAGAATGGCCTAAAAATATCAACCAACCTGTAATAGATCGACGGGTAAGAGGACACGCCGCCCAATCTGCATCACACCAACCTTCCAAAGTAAGGTCACTAGTAGCACTCAACAAAATACCCTGACCCGGGGTGCCTTTCAAATAACGAACAACTCTAAGAGCTGCTTCCCAATGCTCAATGCGTGGCTCTTTCATGAACTGAGACAAAATATGAACGGAGTATGCTAGATCTGGTCTAGTGACCCCTAGATAAATCAAACGACCAACCAACCTACGATATGCCTCCGGATCCTCAAGAAACGCACCTGTGGCACGACCGAGCTTGTGGTTTTGCTCCATGGGAAAACCACTCGGCTTTGCCCCTAACAAACCTGCTTCAGAAATGATATCCAACGTATATTTTCGTTGACACAAAAATAAACCTGAAGCACTACGAGCAACTTCTATGCCCAAAAAATATTTCAAAGGACCTAGATCCTTCATTTTAAAACAGTCACTCAGATAAGCCTTGAAACCAACTAATGCAGCGGAATGATTACCAGAAATTATAAGATCATCAACATATACTAAGACATTAATCTGAACTTTGCCTTTCGTATACGTAAAAAGGGAATAATCAGAGTAAGATTGAATAAAACCATACCCTTTCAAAGCCGCAGTCAACTTTGCAAACCAACACCTCGGTGCTTGCTTCAACCCATACAAGGACTTATCCAGTCGACATATTAAAGTAGGATCCTCACTTTCAAACCCGGGAGGTAATTTCATGTATACCTCCTCATCAAGATCACCATGCAAGAAAGCATTATGCACATCCATTTGATGAAGTTCCCAATTCTTCGATGCTGCAATTACAAGAAAAGCCCGAACCGTTGTCATCTTTGCAACTGGAGCAAATGTTTCACCATAATCTATGCCTTCCTGCTGATGATTGCCAAAAACAACTAGCCGAGATTTGAGACGCTCAATATCACCATTAGACAAATATTTTGTCTTAAACACCCATTAACTCCCTAGTGCACGTTTACCGGGGGGAAGATGCACTAAGGTCCATGTACCATTATCTTCCAAAGCTCTTATCTCCTCTTGCATAGATTTCCTCCAACCTTCATGTTTCATGGCCTCTTTAAACGATTTCGGATCATGACCACCAACAATAGCTGCCAAGAACTTACAATAATTCACAGAAAACTTGTCACAATTTATATAATGTGCTAAAGGATATGGTGTACCTGAAGGAGTGTTGGACAGAGTGGAGAGAGCCGGATTGTTAGCAAAAACGGAGTGAGTCACAAAATCTCGATGTCGAACATTCGGAAACTTGTCTCGGAACCCGCGTCCCAAGGGAGCTGCTGCCCCGGTACTACTATTGTCATCACTTGGCTGCTCCACGTGCTGTGGAGAGGCAGCAGCCTCGTCCAGCAACACGGGCTGCTCCACGTGCTGTGGAGTGGCAGCAGCACCGTGCTGCTGTACAGGCACAGACCCCGCGCCCGCGGGCTGGCAGTAGGTGTGGCTGCCGAACCCGCGCCCGCGGGATCCACCTGCGGGTCTGACCCCGAGCCACCCATATTATCAGACCCCGCGGCCGCGGGCTGGACCTGCGGGCTGGCAGTAGGTGTGGCTGCCGAACCCGCGCCCGCGGGATCCACCTGCGGGTCTGATCCCGAGCCACCCATATTATCACACTCTTGACCACGACACCCCTCATCAATTTGAGTATCCTCAAATTCAACAAAATCATCATGAACTTCATGACCCAAATCAAACATATTAGGTACAATATTTACATCCTCGAGAGTAGCAAAAGGGAACACATTTTCAACAAACTTAACATCCCGAGACACAAAAAATACCTTAGATTCAAGGTCATACAAACGCCACCCTTTCTTCCCAAAAGGATAGCCCACAAAAACACACTTTCGACTTCTACTAGCAAACTTATCTCCATTAGTTTTCTGATTATGTGCAAAGCATAGACACCCAAAAGTACGAATGGCATCAAACATAGGGGGCTTATCAAATAGAATTTCGAATGGAGTTTTATTTTGTAGCAGCGGAGTGGGAGTACGGTTAATAAGGTGAGCTGCAGCAAGAACGCATTCACCCCAAAAATAAATGGGTAATTTGGCTTGAAATCTCAAAGCTCTTCCAACAGACAAAATATGTTTATGTTTTCTCTCAACCCTCCCGTTTTGTTGCGGACTTCCCACACAAGAAGTTTGAAAAATAATACCCGTAGTATCAAAGAAATCACGCAAACAATTAAACTCCGTACCATTATCACTTTGCACAATTTTTATGGTTTGAGAGAACTGTCTATCTACCATGGCAACAAACATCAAAAACATACGGAAAACCTCTGTTTTATCATTCAATAAATAAATCCAGACAGCTCTAGAATAATCATCAACTATTGTCAAAAAATAACGAGCTCCGCATGAGGAAACATGTCTATACGGGCCCCACAAATCACAATGAATTTTCTCAAAAATTCTAGATGCTTTATTATCACTCAAAGGAAAACTATTTCTAGGATGCTTAGCACGCATACATACTTCACATCCTTTATTTAAACAAGCTTTATTACTAACTGTGGGAAGCAACTTAACTACTTTCTCGGAAGGATGACCCATACGACGATGCCATAACTCCAACTCTGAATTTGCAACGCTCACATGATGCACCAAATCCGTTTTGCTAAAGTAATACAATCCGTCCCTCCTAGTTCCCGTTCCAATCAGCTCCTTCGTTTGGTCCTGTATAGCACAAATATAAGAGTTAAATTGGACAGTACAATTAAGATCATCATTGAGTTGCGAAACAGAAACTAAGTTACAACTCAAATTAGGGACATAGAGTACTCCGGTGAGAGTAATCTTGTCCGATAAACACACAGAACCAATAAGAGATGCCAACACCGTGGCCCCATTAGGCAAACCAACAGGACATTCAAAACTCTTTGTATCAAAAAGCCAATGTTTTTCTCCGGTCACATGATGAGTAGCCCCCGTGTCAATAATCCAAGAGGTTTCATCAAACTTACCACTCAACCGATTATCGGAAATTGTTGCATTACCCATCAATCCCGTAATCGCCTTCCACTGTTCACTTGAGAATAAACGACCCGAGGCAAAAGTGCCCGAATCATCCGAGCTTGAACTACCACCAACAACCGCGTTGGCCTTCACCGGACCCCCGCGACCACGGCCAGCAGGTGGCTGCCCCCCTGGCTGCTAGCACCACCTTCCGGCCACCCATACTTGTCATAGCATCGAGTTTCCTCATGCCCACGCTTTTTACAGAAATTGCAAGTTTTATCGGACCAACACTTCAAGGTTTCATGTCCCACCTTTTTACACTTATCACACACAGGCAACTGGCGGTCAGAAACACCACCACGACCTCTTCCAGCACCCGTACGAACAGCAAACCCGAGAGCAGGGGTCTCCTCCTTCTGTCGAGAGATACCCCGCACCTTCTCTTCTTGAGCCACCTGTTGAAACGCCCTAAGCAAGGAAGGCAGAAGGTCTTGAGCTAACAAATTGGACCTAACAGACGCATAGTACTCGGAATATAAACCGAGCAGAAACTGCTGGAGGCGATCTCCATCACGCCGATCAGCATGTTGACGGCCTACATTACATGTGCACTTTCCACAATTGCAAGCAATCAAAGGTTCTAATTTATCAAGTTCATCCCACAACACTGCCAATTTGCTATAATAAACGGCTACTGACATATTTTTCAATTGTTCACAACGATTAATATCCGATTTAATTTGTTGTATTCTCGGACCATTAACTAAACAAAAACGCTCATGTAAATCATCCCACAACTTCTTGGCATTATCATATTGAGAAAGCATGGATTTTACCTCGGGATCAATGGTGTTCATAAGCCAAGAAACAAGCATACAATGAATTGTAACCCAATCGTCCTTCGTACACGGTGGTGAGAAGGAGGTGATGCTTCCATCAAGAAAGCCGAATTTCCTCCGGGAAGACAAAGAAATTCGTATAGCATGTGCCCACTCATGAAAATTATCAAGCTTGAGTCGTTGTGATGTAATGTAATCCCCGGGCCGATCTTGCGGTCCAAGGTAAAACGGTGAATTAGATTCAATTTTGGTAGGAGGCAATAATGGAGGAGTTTCTACCTCCCCTGACATTGTCGAACACACAGAGGGGGAAAAGAAAAAAAAACAGAGGAAAAAAATTAACCTTGCTCCGATACCATGTAGAATTACGGAAACTCACGGCTTAACTTTCATTAATCGGGGTGAAACATATATATACAACTCTTATTCCTAGTTTTACCTTAATTAGGTTACTAGAAATAAGGAAACAATATAAAAGATAGAAACAAATATATCTTCCTAAAATATATCCTTAATATGTACTCTTGTGTTTTTTTTTTTTGTTTTTTTTTATTTTTTGATTTTAAGTGTGGTGAAATGCAAATAAATGTATAATCTTTAGTAATCATGAATTATTCATCTAAGTTTAACATAACATTAGTAATAAATTTTGACTAAAATCTTTAACTAAAGTTAGTTTTGAGCTATATATAATGGCAGGGCTCGTGCCCATCTCTAGTAGTTGTGCCTTTCAAAATAAATTGAACAAAAAATAAAGGGGCTAATTGGAGTCTAGGATATCTCCATAAACATATCTTATTTGTCGAATCAAAATTATTTTGTATATATTTATATATATTCCATAACCAATATTCACTCTATGCCTAAATCTAATTAGACAGTGAAACTAGAAATAAAAAGTTACATATTAATTTTGCACAATAGAAGACTATATAATAACAAAAAACTACATTTCTAGACATACACAATAATTCTCAAAAATTTCCCCAAAAATTAAAAAAAAAAACCCTTATACCACAAGTTTTTCATGATAATTTAGATCAATCTCTTTATCCTTTCTTCACATCATTAGATTGTTGCTTCGTATTATTGTTATTGTTATTGTTATTTTTATTATTAGCGAGTAATGAAGTCGATGAAGCAGGCTGATATCCCATAGCATGGTAAGGATATTCTGATAGAATTTGAACCACTTCTCGCATTGTTGGACGTTCAACACTATTCTCTTGTGTGCACAACATAGCAACAAAGAACAAATGCATCGCCTCGTCTTGGGGTACCGCGGTTAGCCTTGAATCAATGATGAGAGGCACATTTTCCTTACGACAATTCGTTTGGACTCTAGACCATTGCACAATGTCCACCCCTTCTCCAAAATCACCAACAGGACGACGTCCTGTCAATAGCTCAAGTAGTACTACACCAAAACTGTAAACATCGCTCTTCTCGTCCACCCTTAAAGTGTACGCATATTCTGCACGTCAAAATAATTGACAAGTTAGATATTGTCATAATATCATATACTAAGATAATACAATTACAATAAAAAGACGGCAATATGAATAAGAATCATGCATTAAAAATTCAAGTATCGGATACTTAACATATTAAAGAAGTCGCATTTTAAAACTGTCGGAGACTTTGGAAAACAATATCATATATTTGAATCCTCGAAAGATTCATATCGAATCAACCAAATTAGATTCTTAACACACCCAACTTGAAAATTGCTTTTTTTTTTTTTTTTTTTTTTTTTTGAAATTTAGGCACACATTCTAGTTGCTATATTTAATGTATTTTACGTATTCATGAGTTACATAACATAAAATTAAGCAACATTCAAGATACACACAACTCAACTAAACTTGTAACAAAACACAAAAATGATTAACTAATCTAATCCAAATAAGCTGATGGTCACCTCTATCTATTATGTTGTATATATTATACGTACACGACAGAAACGAGTAATTAAAAAAAAGGAAGAAACATAATAGGCACTTTAATTTCTTTATGTAAAGAGAAAACATTAAGGGGGGAAGTGGGCACGATAATATATGTGCATGTGGTATTCACTTTCACAGCACACGATGGATGATAGTGTCACACTGGCCCAGAGATATTAATCAGTCAACTTTGCTTTGCTTCATTCTTTTTTTTTTTTTTCCTTTTTTTTTTCCTTAACTTTTTCTTTTCTTTTTTAATTTTATTTATAATTTTCGTTTAATAATTCTTTAGCTGTTTTCCATAAAATTCTCCCCAAAAATATTTGCTCCTCTGACACCTAACAATTCACCAACATTTCATCACATATAGCCCCCCCACATCTTTCACTTTAGCCTCGACAAATCATGGACTACCCTATTACTAAAATGTGTCCCACGCCTAAGTTACTATGCATGAATAGTTCAATATCCAACTCAGCTGCCACAAAATCATTACTCGATCCCTCCGTTTAAAAAAATAATCTTATCTTATAGCAATAAGATAGGTCATGCATATTATGTAAACAATTAGGGCCTGTTTAAATTGACTGAATTGAGCTAAACTGAACTGAACTGAATATATTATGAGAGGAGGATATTAGGAACTGAACCGAATTTAAATTGAAGAGAACAGACCCTTAACATTTTAATTACAGTACGATTTTTATTCAGGTCAGTTTTATCATGTCTAACTACGAATATAATTGATCTCAAATATAATTTGAACTAGTGACATGTATGATGTATATAGGGATGCGAGTGACGGTAGGTTTAAAATAGAGCTAATGATGAGCCTAATGATAATGTTTGGTCGCATTCATTGGACATTGAGAATGAGAGTACAATGCAATGTACCAGCTAGCAGCCTTTTGTAAGGTTCAAGATAGATCCCAGTTTTGGAATTTAACACTCCCAATAAAATTTTACAGTATTGTTGAATGCTTTTTATCCTTTTAATTAAAATAAAATTACCGCCATAATAGTGTACAGTGATTTTATTGTGTGAGCTGAATTTTATACATTTGAGAATTTACGACAAATGTATGATCAGAATATTGATTTAAATTGAGCTATGAGTATAAAACATTTAAATTAAGCTTAGAATTTAAAAATATTGCAGAGTAATTTTTTCAAAGTTTAGATTCTTAATATTAGGGAGTACAAAATTAGGTAGCTAAGATGTGATATACTTTCGAGAAAGAAAAAACAAATATGAAATATAATTTATTTATGTGGAAATGTAAATGGATTTTAACCACTCGACATGAGTATATTATACTTGTATATGTTACTCTTTATATATTATGCGTTACAATATGTTATTTTAATTTCTAGTGTTATAAAAATAATAAAATATGAATCACTTTGTAATACGAGTAGTTAGGTAATAAAATCTTCGTAAATAAATTGTAATTTCACATATGTTGTAATTTCAAATAAGAATATAATTAACGTACATACAAAAATCAGAAAAATATTACACGTATTATTATTACTTGTATTACGGAGTAGAATAATTTTGGTTTTTTATTTGGCATGTTTTCCAACAGCAGACAATCACAATTTACCAAAAACTATATAAGCCAAAGTGGGCCACTTTTGTTCACTAAAACAAAATACTGACCAATTGACAGAACTTCACAAGTTCACTCACACTATAAGCATTTGATATAAATTAATTAACTAACTTAACGAATTCATGCAAAAATTAATCTGATTTTTTTTTTAATTAACTAGTCCACTATATCATGTAAGGACACTAAAATTTTGTAAGCTAGGTAGAGCAAAACTGCTACACTCAATTGAGAGAATGACAGTCACATACCTGGTGCTATATAGCCATAAGATCCAGCAATTGCTGACATGCACTCTGACGCGCCGCCCCCGGACAAGAACTTGGCTAGCCCGAAATCCGCCACGTGTGCCTCGAAATGCGAGTTCAAGAGTATGTTGTTGGATTTTACGTCACGGTGAACTATCAAAGGTGAACAATCATGGTGAAGGTAACAAAGTCCCTTAGCAGCCTCTATTCCAATTTTGTATCTCATATTCCACCCTAGGAACCCTCCCAATTTTTTACCATGTAGTGCTTCGCCGAGGCTCCCGTTCCGCATGTACTCGTACACCAAGAGATTGGTGTGCTTGTTTGAGCAGAACGCGAGCAACCTCACTATGTTACGGTGCCTTATTTGTCCAAGGGTTTCAATCTCGGCTTTGAAACCATGGTCATGCCTATTGGGTCCAAAACCTAACAACTTTTTTACCGCGATTTCGGACCCACAAGGCATTTTACCGTGGTAAACAATCCCCGCACCCCCTCTTCCAATCACATTGCCATCCTTCATGCATTCAAGAATATCCGAGACATTAAATTCCACCTTTGTGAAAGTGGTCATTTTCCAAGAATCTGACCTCTTTTTAAAGGATTTTGCCTTGATGACTGCGGCCACCGCGAAAATTAGGGAGCAAACCAAAAGGGCAAGAGCAAAAATGAGCTTAAACTCACCACTACTCGATTTCCTACCCGGACTTGGAACCAGGGTTAAGTTACAAGGGTTATTCAAAGATGACCCACAAAGTAACGGGTTACCCACAAAGGATGAGGCATTAAACACGGCAAACTGCCCTGATTCGGGCAGTTTGCCCGAGAGGTCATTGAAGGAAAAATCAGCACTCGTAAGACTTTTCATAGACCCTATCGACACGGGTAACGTACCATTTATGTGATTCCTAGACAAATTCAAATAACCCAAAATTCTATTACTAGAAATTTCAGGAGGAATTGACCCAGAAAGATTATTTTGGCTAAGATCAAGATATGTAAGATGAACACAATTTCCAATTTCAAGAGGGATTAACCCAGAAAGATTATTTTTGCTAAGATCAAGCTTAATCACTTGCTTAAGTTGACCAATAGACTGTGGAATTGGACCAGAAAATTGGTTACCCTCAAAATAAAGAAATTGAATTGAAGTAAAATTGGACAATGAAACAGGCAAAGGCCCTGATAATCGATTATTGGACACGTCGATTTGATCTAATTCAGCAGGATTGAATGACACAGGATCAACATTTTCAGGCAAATTACCTGAAAGATAGTTGTTTTGAAGCTCTAACAAGTTAAGTTTGGGTAAGTAGACCAACCCATTTGGGACACTACCATTAAGGTAATTTTGGCCTAATCTTACCCTAACAAGACTAGTACAAGAGCCTAGATTTTGAGGGATTGGTCCAAAAAGAAAATTATTCATCAAAATTAAGACACTAAGTTGGTTAGAATCACACAAATTTGAAGGGATAGTACCAGTGAGTTTATTTGATGACAAATCTAGCTCTTGAAGCTTCCCATTTTGGCCTAAAAATCGCGGTATCTCACCCGTGAAGTTGTTCTTCCACAGCTTGAGAGTGTCCAAGCTAGGCAAACCATCAGCCACATAATCAGGAATTGACCCATGTAACTTGTTCATGAAAAGATTGAACAATTTGAGGTTTTTAAGGTTGATAAACTCATGAGGTATCTCCCCACTAAGCTCATTAATCGAAAGATCGAGATTAACTAAACTTGTGAGGTTCCCTAATTCATTAGGGATACTTCCTGAAAGATGGTTCATATGCAAGTATAGTGTATCAAGGGATGCTAAATTCCCTAACTCTTTCGGTATCGAACCGGATAATCCACAGCTTGATGCATCCAAATGAACAAGATTAACCAACTTCCCTAACTCCTTAGGAATGCCACCTTCATACACATTGTATTGCCCTACATAAAGCTCCCTTAAATTTGTCAAGTTACCCAACTCTTTTGGGATACTTCCTTCAAGATCATTTCCTCCAACAAACAAATATTCTAAGGAAGTAATCTCACCATAATTTCTTGGGATTTCACCAAAGAAATAGTTTCCTCCCAAATCTAAATGCCTTAGTTTTTTCAGCCTTGTTACCCCTAAAGGAAGAGGTGAACTAAGGTTATTGTTATTCACATCAAAGACTTCTAAATTCGGCGAAGATGAAAAGTTCCAACTCTCTAACCCACCATTGAAGAGGTTGTTAGATAGGTTGAGGAAGCGAAGATTTTCTTTGTTATCAAGTACGGCGTATTCGAGTTTACCCGAGAAGTTGTTTCCTGCTAAGGAGATATGAATGAGGCTATCTAAGGTGGCTAAAACAGGGGAAACAGAGCCTTCAAGGTTTAAATCAGTTAAGTCTAATGAGATTACTCTCCCATTTAGACACTTAACTCCTTTCCAAAAACAAATCGAGCTCGAATTCGAGTTATTCCAGCTATCTAATGAAGGCTTTGAGTGTTTAAAACCTTGCTTAAGAGTAAGCAATGCTTCATAATCTGAGGCTAAAACATGGGATGATAAAGATGATGATAACAACAAGAAAAATGATAATGATACCAAATTTAGCAATGAAGTGTGCATTTTACTGATGTTTTTGGTAAGGAAAAATGGGCTAAAAATAGAAAGTTTTTTTTTTTTTTTTTTTTTTTTAGTGTATGATGAAGAAGAAGAAGAGGATAAACATTTTGGAAGAATTTATTTATTTTGAAGGGTTTTTAAGTGAGTAAATGAGAGTGTATAAAAGTGAAGAGAATCTGGGAAACTTGTTCTTGAGGTGTGAAATAGTAATGGAATCAAACATCCTCTTAAGAGAGAAAAGAAGAGTCTTCAAATTTAAGCTAAAGATTTTTGCTTTATTTCTTTCTTTCTATCTTTCTGTAAAATGGGATGATAAAGAAGAGAAGGGTGCTGCAAACTTCTGGGGCCTCTTAATAGTATCCTAGTATATATATATACTCGCTCCGTTCTTTTTTATTCTTTTAACTCCACCGTTGACGGTTTTAAACATGTACTCCTTTTATTTCCTTTTGTTTGTCTGAATTTTCTTTTATGAATTGTGAGGTAGTAAATAAAAGATAGAAATTATGAGGACTATGCTAGTTAAAGTAAAAACGTGACAATCTTTAAAGAATAATTGACGAATTGGAACGTTATTTAAAGGACAAAGGGAGTGTATCATAACTATCCTAATATAATGTTTATAAGAGATGGTTTTCCGATGAAAGGAGAATTTGCTTTGACAATTTATTGACTGACTTGAAGTTGAAATTTTAGTGTTAGCAATAACTAATCAATTTGCTTACATAAGCTGTTAATACTTTTTATGTTTGTTTGGATTTTGTAGCTTTGTTCTGGTAGAGAGGCAGGTAATTTAATATTTTATCCGTCATCTTTTGACGTAAATAGATTTGATAAACAAGATTTTCTTAAACAAGGTTGGTTGATATTTTCAAATAAAAAATAAATAAAAAACACACAAAACCTACTTTCTTGTATGTCACTTTAATAGTTTTATTTGCTACTTTCTTTCTTGTTGTTCTTCTTTCTTTGCTTTATTGCTTTGATTTCATCATATTTTGTTTACTCCTTTTCTTCTTCCTCTTCTTATGCTTTAATCACCTAAGTGCCATGTCGATTGATATTTGCTTTCTTTTATAGAGTTTTGTTTAATAAAAGAAATTTTGGATGGAAGGGAGCACAAAGGATTTAAATTGTGCAATATATAGCAAAGTTGTTTCCATAATATAGTTATTTAAGATGGACTCGGTCATAAACTGACTAATAAGAGATCATTAGAGCTCAAGTTAACTATTTAGCTTGACTTTATTGTATAATAAATCGAATAAGTTAGAGTTAAACTTGGCTAAAAACTCATGATCCAACTAAATAGTGAATAACAATTTATAAATTCTGCAATATATACGTGTATGAGGTTTCAATGAGTCATTTGTTTCGTATTATCTATTAAATTATTTTTTCTTTAAGAAGTATGTATTTTTATGATTGCGACTACTACACAAGTCAAATTAGTTTTTGGCCCAAATTCAAACTCAAATCGTAATAATTTACATTTTTATCACGCTTGTTGGACCAAGTATAAATTTTGTGGCAAGAGATTTATGTATTAAAGTGGATGTGCAATGCATATTAAAGGTAATCAAACCTAAAATTATTTTGGACTCATGCTCAAAAGAATGATAAATAAAATAGACATTATATTACTACTTCAAAATTGCATATAAAAGCTTTGGACATTGTAATCATGAGTTCTTCAATAAGAAGGAAAACTTTTCAAATTTCGTTATCAATTTTCGTATTTTCTTTGGATTGGTTTTATGTTATAGTTTGGGTTGACTTCCATTACATCATATACATAGGACCATACATCTACTAATATACATAGAAGAAGACTAAGCTACAATCAAGCACACATAAAACTTGACATATAAAGTGACTAATATTATTGTGAGACAAACTTATATACTTGTAATATAAGACGAATTCACTTTCTTCAATAATAGAGATTACTCATAATTGTGTAATTGATTAATTAATAATAAGAGTCAATATTATTATTACTCGTGACTCGTCTTACACAATAATTACTCTTTTATTCGCGATGCTAATGATGCTATACTTGAATGAATAACTTCTTGTATTATGAAATTTAAAAAGTTAGTGAAAGAAAAGGCAAGTAGAAATAAAGCCGTTTGGATAACAGAAATTTAAAGTTGATCACCCAAAAAAAATTAAAAATTAAAAAGAAAAACAGAAATTAAAAGGTAAAGATTTTATGTGAAAAAAGAAAATAAAGAGATAGAGAGAGGAGAGAAGTAAAGTTGGATTCTCTTCTTCTTTGTAAAAAATAAATTCAATGTGACAAAAATACCCTTTAGCTTTAATCAAAGGCCATGTTTGCTTTTTCTCTTTTATGCTACTTGTAGACTAAACTTATATGCTTTAGATCGGAGAGATGATGAAGTAACACTTTATATGATAATACATGAAGAAATAAGGAAAAAATAATTATAAAAAGATGCTGCATGATTTTGATCATATGAGGATCCACATAATAATAATAATAATTGTATAGTATATAGTGTAATAAATATTATAAAGGTGGTGAAATGTGGTAGACAATAATCATGATGAATAAATGGTGTCACTAAGTATAATAGTAGTTTCCATGATCATTAGCATTGGATCTTGTGAATTTTTGTTGATGTTTATAAGCATTAAGGTTGTGTAATTGATTACTATGAAAAGTTTCATCTTCCATATATAATTGAATGTATGTAATGTTTATTAGTAGACATAGACACTCATCTTCTACATATATATAATGTATTCAAATGTATTTGTCTTCTTATGATATCGAATATTATATATAATTATCAATTTGATGATGGAAATATATGCGTATTCTTTAATAAAGTTGTATGTAAAAATAATTTATGTATATGAGAATTAAATTGATGGAGCTCTTCTAGCTAGTTAATTAACATACATGCATATACATGTACTCATGCACTTTATTGATGATGTTTTGGTGCAGACTTGCAATGGCAACAATTGCATGTATTCAACAAGAATTTTCCATGGGGTAAAATCTATTTTCACCCAGGTGTATATCGAGTTTAATGTAATAGAGTGACTGGAAAAATGAACTGAGGTCTTAATAAATTCAGTATTAAATTATTGTGAATTTTGTAATATGACTATTCGAAAATTATACACATTGTACGTATAACACGAGCACCTAATTATGCTAAACGTATGTAGAACTAGGTACTCCCGAGACCATTTAAAAAAAAAAAAAAAAAAAAAAAAAAAAAAAAAAAAAGTACCCAAAACCTAACAAAAATGAGCAGTTAACCATTATTTGAAGCAGTTATCTTAGAATAAAAGGTACAACAACATCATATCGATCCCTATTTCTGATCCTAATACAAGTCCCTACATGACATGGAAAGGGTAAATACAGTTAATTAAAATGGTGAACAAGAGATCAACTAGTTAGTAGAAATCAAAATAACACAATTAGTGTTAGTTTAATAATTGGGGGCCAGAAATTGATATCAAGATTTGAAGACCCAAAATCTTTACTCCACTAAAAACAATTTAAGTCAATAAGCAAGAAGAAGACTCCACATTAATCAAGCCTTTTTTTAACCATAAATACAACAAATTATCATTGATAATAAATATTTGCATCCCCAAACTTTTGATCAATTATTATGATCATATTAACTTTTCTAGAGTTGGTGCAAGTGTAATGTAGTAGTCAATCATATTCTCAAGATATATATTGAAAGTTACTTGAATTTGCTTCACAATCAACCCACTACTTTGATTGGTGATACATAACCTTGACTTTAGGACAATTTTTGACATTTTTTCAGACTCTAAAAGGAAGAGGTTAGGGTACAACTCGTGGATCTCATGAGGAGACCATTTGATGGATAATTAAAACCATTGATTTTTAGCTCTTAATTACCGATGCAATGTAAGTATGAAAAAACCAAATAATTGAACCAACCTCATACTCCGGATTGACCTATTCATAAGATTTTTATGATTCCAATTCAATTTTTATTACCCTATCTATGAGACATCTCACATGCTCATCACTTTAATTTGGAAATATTTTTCTCAAAATTGGTCGATAGCGTTGATTATAGACTTTAGTACTGGATAATTTTCGAATTTTTTCAGCCCATAAAGAAAAGAGGTTAGGGTGCTTCCCATGGACACACGAGATCTTAGGAAGCCATTTGGGTGATTCAAGCCCTCTTTTAATTTGTAGCTTGGCTACCAATGCAACAAAAATACGAAATGGTATTATAGTTTAATCAAACTCATCCTTAGGACTCTTTAGACATATTATAGGCATTTATGCTCCAAAACAGCTTTTATAACCCTAAGAGACACACCACACCACACATACACTTAAATCATTTTTGGAGAAATTTTTGAAGTCGGCCCGAATGCGTTAATTAGCCTTTATTTTGGAGAATTATTTTACTTTTTCGGGCTTGAAAAAGAAAAAGGCCCGGGTGCTTCCTTAGACTTCAATAGCCTCCGAGAAGTCATTTAGGTGGTCAAACCATCTTTTGTAGCTCATGATTACCGATTCAACAAATTTACGAAATAGACATTTAACTGATCCGAATTTATACTCAGAACTTTGTAAATCTATTGATAGGTTTGTTATGGTTCCAAACCAAACTTTAATATATCACTTGATAATGAATCAATGTATGTAAAATGCTCATACATGATACAAGTTACATGCAATTAAAGATCAAACTACCATAGGTGGCCAAGTGGATAAATTTCAATTTATCAACTTTATTACCTTTTGCCCTAGCTAGTTCATCTTAAGTTGGAAACATGTGCCTGCAATGACAGTGAATTGTAAGAAGGTAAAAGATGATGATTATTAATATATCATTACATTTGTCTTCTAAAAATGATCAAAATATAATTTTGCAGCCTGAAAATAAGGGTCCATTGATCCATCCTTAGAACAAAAACTTTAGCTTTTGTTCAATTGTTTTTTCTTTAAGACCTTCTTTGCCCTTTTACAATGGGACCAAACTCTTCAAAATATGTGAAAATTAATTAATTTATTAGTTAATTATGGTATTTTATATATTTATAATATATGAAAGGAGCTTCTTTAGAAGATGGAATAGTCTTAAAGAGAGGGCTGAAAAAGCAAAAGTAACAAAATTTGCATTGTTTTATTTTGTTCAATGCTTTCGATCTTCCACTTCAAAAAGAGATTTCAAAGAAAATAAAAGGAAACTATATGCCTTCTTTTTACATGGAAAAGAGTGATTGTCTTTCATGTTAACTCTCTTCAGAGGGAAAATGAAATTTTACAAAGAAGAATCCATTATCCATACATGGAGAATTGTGCCATTGTGTTGAGTACAACTCCGCTCATTTTCAATTCGTAAAAGCTACACCCGATTATATGTAGATTTGCATGTAACGGGTAAAGTCACAACTTGCTCATTTTCAATTTATAAAAGCTACACCCGATTATATGTAGATTTTGCAAGTAACGGTTAACACCATAACTTATTACAGTATGAAGCATCGTGCTTTTATTAATAATATGATTTAATTAAGTGATTTTGTGGCTTATTTTTCAAATGTTATGTGCTTTTACTTTCATGATGATGTTTATGCTCTTTATGTTACTATTCGTTTTATAATGTGTGTCTATAATAATTTTTGTGCTTTTATAATAATCTTATGTATGTAATTTTATTTGGTAGGCTCTCAAATTTGTTCGTTATTTGTATTAATAACTTTATGTAATTTTATTCGGTAGACTCTCATTTTTGCTCGTTTTACCCAACATCCAAAAAAAAAAAAAAAATTAAAAAAAAAAAAAAAATAGCACACGAACTTAGCATTACAAATTACTTGTAGCACATTCACAATAACACAACTCTTTAGCAGATTACATCATTTTATTAAAATTTATCTATCCTGAACTTTGTCGAATTTTAATTGGTTTAAATGACCTTCCTTCTCCATTTAAATTTTCTGCTATATTTGTGCAACTACAATACAACATGTTTAACATACTAGTATAAGACAATGACTAGAATAAGTGATGATATTAGTTTCTTCAAATTCAGTTTTTTTGTAACATTTACAATAAGATATCACATGTTTAACAGGTTTCTGTACTATGATTAGTATATTCCTACAAGACACTAATCAGCTAATCATAAATTTGATTGCCTACTTAAAAGAAAGTTAAAGGAATTACAGGAATTAATGGACGAGGGAGCTCTACAGGCACGTGACTACGTGAGGCAGCACATACAATGAGTTTCTTCTACACTCTTTTCATCATACCAGGATATATTTCGCATCTTCTTGTTGCAACTGGATGCTGCCCTCATTCTTCTTTCTTTCTGACACTTCGAGCAAGCAGCTGATCAAAGTGCAATGATGTTCACAAATTTCCTCTTAGCAAATGCCAACCACCATTTGTTTGGTGTTCCATTATGTCGATAAGCAACACCCAGTAGTCTCCCACTAGTCTCTTCTCTTATCTGCTTCAGGTAATTTCTGAATAACACTGTTAAGGAAGGGAAAAAAAAAAAAAAAAAACAAAGTTGAGTTGCTCAATTTCATGAAATGGCGGGCAACTGGACATCAATTCAACATGATATTTCAAGGATGATATCTGAGAAATAGAAAAACAGTAGTACACTATGTAACCTAGACTCTTCTTTTCACGGCCCCAAGCACCCCATGTCAGATCCTCAACACTCTGATATGGGTGTGGATAACTTAGTCATTTTGCACCAAAATGAATGGAATTTTAGCATAACCATAGGATATAAACATGTGTGATACCATCCCAATACCCAAGTCCGAGTAATTTAGGTGATACATTACAAGTCGACATTGCTTTATTGACAATCTCCAGTGCTGTTAGAAGTTAGAACATAAAATGCCTACTTCATGACATCTGATAACATGATGAAGCAAATCAGGAGAAAAGCCAATATCAAATTTCATGCACTTAATCAGGTCATTCACAAGATGAAGACAACACTAAATTCTGAAATTGGACCTCAATAAATGCCTTTTGGATTATTGAAGCTGACAACACGGCTCTGAATCCTAAAATTTTACACAAGTGCATTTGAGCTGTTAAAAATGAAGTTAACATGGCACTAAACCTGGAACTTGTCCTTCAGACATGCATTTTCAAAGAACATATTGGATTGTCCTAAAATCAATTTGTAAAAACATGCTGCAATTGTGTATGAAACAAATGATTCACATAAGCAGATTACATATCGAAAGATGCAGGTACATGTATTGTATAATAATCATAGAAGGATAAAGAAAATTTACGTGCTTCCTGCTGTGATTTAGGAGGCGTAAATAAACCAGGGAAAGGAAACCCAGACTCTCCAGGGACTGGAACATCCTCAAGACCCAAGTTTATGATTGCCTTGGTACCTTCAGCCAGTGTTCTACATCCCTCGAGCCTCTTCAAAGCAACATTTATATAGTAAGTCAAGTAGATAAGTAGCTTGTCAGCAGAGCTCTTTATGTCAAAATTCCTGAAGAAGACATTAGCGCGGAAAAAGGTAATTGCTTCATCAACAATATCAGTGCTTTCTGCACAATTTTAAACAACACACATCGATCAATAACAGGAGAAAATAGTCTGTAAAAGTTCTTTACGGAGTTCATTAAATAGGTAATAAGGAATTGTGATTAGCCTAACCTTGATCAGAAATTGGTGCAGGACCCTTAATATGGCTTTTTAATGCAAGTAGTGGACAACCACAAGCTTTCGTTACGCCTTCCTCATCAACAAAACTAGAGTGGTAAACCTATGATCATAGCGACAACATATTAATTCTGCTAGCATCAAAAGCTTGGAAACAAATCAATTCAAAGTCCAAACTACAATGAATTTGCCTATAATCCCTTGATTGTATTCTAAAGATTAGAAAAACCCAACTCCAAAACTACGTTCCACAAACTCAACTACATAATGTACATGTCTAGGTGATCGAATCACGCATTTTCCAAAGATTTGGCAGTTCACCAACACGAAAGTTTCAAAGTGTATCAAGTATCCAACATGAATACTTAAGGTGAAACAGACAAAGCACATAACATTATATTGAAATTTTAAGATTTCGACATAAAAATCATATCAAATAAATAAATACCATCATCAGAACAGAAAATTCAATTGGAAAATTCTTGCATTATTTAGCTAAAGAAAGCACTTCTACATAAAACTCCCAGATCAAAGCAATCCCAGAAGTCAAAATTGTATAAATGCTTCAATTTCATTCAAATACATCATAAATTGTATAAACAGGAAAATTCCCATCTTCAACTAAATCCAATGTCATACAAATTAAGTAAACAAAAATAAAGCTCAATTAAATTAAAGGGTGTTATTTTTTCTCACCATAACGAGCTTCAGACCTCAATATTGCAGAAATTTAGCCTTGCAAAGATCTGGGCACAAGAGAATTTAATCACAAATTTGATTCTACAAACATCAAATTATAGATGTTACAAATAATGGGAAACATGAAACTGTTAACAATTTTATAAAATTAACAAGAAATTTAAGGAAGGATTAGAATATTTTACCCGAATTAGAACTTAGAATTATATTGGGGTTTTTGAGTTCTTCCTTTTTCCCACTGATGAAGATTATTTCATCGAATTCAGCGATTGTTAGGTGGTTGAGAATTTTTTAGTTCTATTTATACGACGTCGTTTAGGAGGACCACAAGTTCCAAAACCAACCATATTATATTCATTTTATAACTATGGTTAAGGCATAAGGGATTCTAAAGCTCGTTTAATAAATAAGCTTGACACGTATAAGTCAAACATAAGAAGGCTCAAACACGTTTATTTGTTCATAACCGAAACTATTTACAATCAATTGTAATATGTACTAAGGTCGTTAAGTTCATTAGAAGTGTTAATATTTGAAATTAATACCAATCATACAACATGACATGAATATTAGAGTTCTTTGATGAGCTTGATTACTATAAGATTCATTCAAAAAACGAGAAAAAGAAACTCGATCAAATGAGCCATACCTGAGCTCAAACATATGAAGTACGGAGTACTAAATGAACCAAATTTGTACAAAATTTCAAGCTGAAGTTCGAATATTTGAAATAATGGTGAAGAGATAACTACCTTGAAAAAACTATTATACGTATGAGACAATTCTGTTTGCACCAGATGCTAACACTATAAAAGAATAACTAGATGAGAGAAATTCAAGGGAAGATGAAATACAATCAATATGCCTAAATCAAAGTAGAAAGATGTCAAATTTCACCTATACTTCTAAACTTCACATAGGAAGTAACTCAGGAATCAAGTCAGTACTGCTGCTGCTACTACTACTACTGCTGTTACTATTGAGCACGACGACATGTCCACTAGAATCGATATCCAGAATAACTGAATCACCTTCTTGGATTTCACTCGCAAGCATCTTCTCAGCCATGCTATCCTCCAAGAGACTCATGATAGCTCTTCTCAGCGGCCTTGCTCCATAACTAGGATTATAGCCATCCTCCACCACTCTATCTTTGAATCTCTCGGTCACTTGAATATCGATGCCTTTAATTTGAAGCCGTTTGGAAACTTCTTTCAACATGATTTCTGCAATCTCCTTGACTTCCAACTTTGTAAGCTGCCTGAACACAATCATATCGTCTAACCTATTCAAAAACTCTGGCTTAAAGTACTGCTTAAGCTCCTCGACCACCAAAGTCTTTATCCTGTTATAACTGCTATCGGGTTCGTCGTATGTCAGATCAAATCCCATACTGCGGCCACCTTTCTCAATTACACTGCTTCCAACATTTGAGGTCATAATCATGAGAGTATTTTTAAAGTTCACCGTCTTTCCTTTACTATCAGTTAATCGCCCGTCCTCTAAGATTTGCAACATCATGTTAAACACATCAGGATGAGCCTTTTCAATTTCATCGAAGAGCACCAATGTATAAGGGCGACGCCTCACAGCCTCAGTAAGCTGCCCACCCTCGGAGTAACCCACATAACCAGGGGGTGAACCAATCAACTTAGAAACCGTGTGTCTCTCCATGAACTCACTCATATCAAGGCGGACCATGGCTTCTTCAGAACCGAAGTAGTAAGCAGCTAAGGCTTTTGCAAGTTCTGACTTTCCTACACCAGTTGGACCGGAAAAGATGAAGCTGGCAATTGGACGGTCAGGATCCTTTAGGCCAACACGAGAGCGCCGAATTGCACGGCTGATGGCTTTGACAGCTTCGTCTTGACCTATTACACGACCGTGGAGATTGTCTTCCATTTTGAGAAGACGGCTTGATTCATCAGCTGAAACTTTCTGAACTGGTATACCTGTCCAAGAGAAAACAATTTCCCTAATCTCTGCATCTGTCACAACTGCTCCAACGTAATCCATATTTGCCTCTTTCTGTTCCTTTTCTTGGCTTATGAGTGCAGATATTTGCACCTTCAGTTCTAGTTCTTGGTCACGTAGCTCACCAGCCTGCATATGACAGTTTGTAAAACTGTTCAGCAAGAACACCACATATCACTGGCAAAGCATGAAAAGTCAGGCATTTTGCAGCACTATGTTCTGAGAGAGTAGAAGTAACTACAAGTCTTACAACTCAAAGCCTCAAAGGAATAGACCCGCCCACAGAAGAAGGAAGCTTCATACAGTTCATAGTCAACCATAGCAGACAGACAAATGAACCTGACAAGTCACCTAACCCGAACCAAACCCAACATAAACTGATTTGAATTTTTAAAAGGTCACTAAATGTCCGATCGAGAATGGAGATTGACCAACCTGACCTAAAAATAGCAGAATTTTGTTCTTAACCAAATAACCAGAACGCTACCTTCTACAGAAGTGACTATGTTTAGAAAAGAAGGATTAGTTATTAATTAGGAGAGTAATTCAGATAGTAGATGAATTTATAAGCCTCCTTGGTCATTCCATAATCTCAATCAATATTATACTGTGGTTTCTGTTTCCATCTTTTTAGATCCATACAGTATGCAAAATTCTTGTATTTCAGGGTTAAGGACACCATTAAAATGGTTTAAAGACAACATCATATAAGCAGTGGAACTTGTACAGACATGAGTTCATGAAAACAAAATTATGAAAGGACAGTAGCAAATTCTTTAATTCAAATCATAACTTTCTCGTCTTTCTGTCAACCATTATAAAAGAGCACACAGATTTACTAATCTTAGGGGATCATGAAAGTGTGACACAGGTTCTACAATTTACAAGAATGAATAAAAAGGAGTATATCTCAGTAAACAAAACTCTTTACCTTCTCAAAATCTTGGTTGCGGATAGCAGTATCTTTCTCGTTTACAATCTGAGTGACCTGCTTCTCAAGTTCTCTTACTCCTTCAGGAAACTGGAAGATGGGAGAAATAATTAAGGCCCCAACATATAAGTTTTAAGCCCAAAACTCTGGAAGTTTAAATTCATACCTCAGCATGGCGCAACCGCACACAAGCACCAGCTTCATCAATAAGATCGATAGCTTTATCAGGAAGAAATCTATCACTGTGAAATATACAGATACATCAGAACAAATTACAAATGACTACAGCATTAG
The DNA here is from genome assembly GCF_948465745.1 of Chenopodium album. NCBI lineage: Eukaryota > Viridiplantae > Streptophyta > Magnoliopsida > Caryophyllales > Amaranthaceae > Chenopodium > Chenopodium album. The sequence goes on from NC_137857.1 coordinate 5,005,440, forward strand.
AAAGGAAAAGAGCAGAAATATAAGAAGAAATGTATCTAATAAAAGTTTATTGTCAAACATGAAACTTTATTTGTCTTCCTTTAACTCCTGAGAGTTGGGAGGGCTATGAAATAAAGAAGTAACAAAGCTCCATACGAAAATCAGCATGGTTTCACTGATCTTTACGAGTGAGCCTAAGTAAAAAGTGGATCATATTTCTCAAGACGAGTCTTAAAGTATATAGGTTGCTTCATACCAACTAACTACTATTGGTAAACAAAGAAGATTCCAGAGATGGTGCATATTGCCAACCTATGAAAGAAAGAATTGTTTAATCTGAAGCAAAATAGAATGAAAGTGAATTATTATTAGGATCACATCATAAGCAACCTACCCTTCCACCCCATAGATAAAAAGCATATGTAACCTGATTACTTGACAAAGTGGTATAGTAACTACGCATCAACTGGCTTACACTTGTTTTCAGAACATTGATCGGCTACGTGACAACCTATAAGAGATGGATAATAGGCAATGTAAGGGAGCTGAGCAAAAATAAGGAAAGAATACATGCCTGATGTACCGGGATGACAGTTCTGCTGCTGCAATTAATGCTTCGTCTGTATAGGAGAGCTTGTGGTGAATTTCATATCGCTCACGGAGCCCTCTGAGGATCTGTATTGCTTCGTCTACTGTGGGCTCAGGCACTTCAACAGGCTGAAATCTTCTCTCCAATGCTGGGTCCTTCTCAATGTGTTGCCTGTATTCATCAAGTGTTGTGGCCCCAATGCACTGTAATTCACCCCTTGCAAGAGCTGGTTTTAACATATTAGCAGCATCTATTGCTCCTTCTGCTGCCCCAGCCCCAACCAAAGTATGCACTTCATCGATAAAAAGAATTAGGTTATCTGATTCTTTGACTTCTTCCATTATCTTTTGCAGTCTACTCTCAAACTCTCCACGATATTTAGTTCCAGAAACAAGACGACTCAAATCAAGAGTAATAACCTGAAAGCCAAAAAATGAGTTATAACCTGAAAGAAAAAGATGAGTCCTAACGTCTATAACTGGAATGATCACTTGTAGATTCAATTTAAAGAGTAGACACTGTAAGAAACAATTTTTATTTTCATAGTAGTACAATATCAGCCCATGCTATGATAGAATAGGATAAATTCATAAACAGGTTGCTGAGTTGAATAATACAAGATGAGAAAAATTATTGCACACTGAAATACTGAATAGCTCCTTAATCCATGTAATTTTGCTGCAATATAAAGTGGCTTGCTCACCAAAATTCTATGAGCATATTAAACAAACAAGCATGGAGTATTCAATACATATCTCCTGGAATTCTAGTTCTTTTCTCATAGACATCCTCTCTAAAAGGGTAGACAGGAGCAGGTATGCCCCCATCTTCTCTATTAGCTAATACGGTTAGCAAGAATAAATATAATTGCACTATCTTTTCAATGTATATGCATGGAAATATTAAAATTGGAACATCACTTTAAATGTGCTCACTACTTTTAAAGGTCATTCACAATATGCAACACATACCTGCTTTCCCTCGAGTGTTTCTGGAACATCACCAAGAGAAATTTTCAGAGCCAGACCTTCTGCGATAGCTGTTTTACCAACACCTGGTTCTCCAACGAGGCACGGGTTATTTTTTGTACGACGACTCAATATTTGGATGACACGATCTATTTGTTTTTGCCTTCCAACTACAGGATCTAATTTTCCCTTTACAAATAGAAGAGATTCAATTAAAAAACAATGTACATACTACATAAAGATATAGTACTATATTAATTCAGTTTCTGATAGTCATCAATAAGTGTTCCAGCACATATTTCCAGCCATCAAAGAATAAAAGAGAAAGGTCTACAAGGGTTGTGCATACCTCTTCTGCCACCTTTGTTAAATTTGTGCCATATTCTTCCAATGTGAGCATACTAGCACCTGATTTTCCACCTGCCTGGACAGGCTCCTTTTCCTCACCCATCATGCTTATAATCTATTTACAACATGGAAATTGTCACTTGCATGAACAGAAAGCTTATGAGAACTCTTTACACACACAAATTAATTATCATAGATATAAAAAAATTACAATTACTAACCTGTTTGCGGATTTCTTTTGCATCAACACTTAGATTATCAAGGACACGGGCAGCTATACCCTCACCTTCACTAAGCAATCCCAGCAGCAAGTGTTCCGCACCAATATAATGTTGACCTTCAGCATACAAAAGATAGGCACACAAATGAATCTCAACCTTAGAGGCACACTAATGAACCTACCCAAGCTTGTAGGCAGAAATTTAACTTCGGACGTATACCAAATACTTGAGAGACTGCTATACAGTAAGTGTATGCAAAATGCAATATCATATAACAACCATTTTTCTACTAGGAACTACAGCTTTAATAAACAACTATCAATAGCAAAGTCTTACCAAATTTTCGTGCCTCTTCCAATGATAACTCCAAGACATGCTTAGCACGAGGACTAAATGGAATTTCAATGGGAACAAATGCACCACCTCTTCCAACGAGCTTCTCAACTTCCAAACGTGCAATTTTCAAGGTAATACCTGCGGATTTCAAAACCTTAGCAGCAATGCTGGACCCTTCACCAACAAGTCCCAACAAGATTTGCTCAGTGCCAACAACATTATGACTTAATCTCCTCGTTTCCTCTTGAGCAACCAATACAACTTTAATCGCCTTGTCAGTAAAACGATCAAACACCGCAGTAATTACACCCCTCCTTGGTTTCTCTCTACGAACCAATGCATCTATCATTTTAGACTCTAACCCTACAGTCCTAGATCTTCCCATAAACCCAAAGTCTACAGTCCTAGAGCTTCCCAAAAACGGGGTACTCACTTGTAGCTTGGGGAAAGCTTGAGTTCTTAATCTAGGGTATTGAATAGGTGCTGTCATTCTAACAGATGAATTAATCATCCTGTTACCCAGAATTTTCTCATTTCTTCTTTGATGGTTTAATGAAACAGGTATCTTAAGCAAGTGAGGTGCAGCAATAGTAGCCATTGTTTTAATTTGGATTCAACAAGAATTCTGCATGCAATACAATTAAACCAACCAAGATAAGCACAATCATCAAATAAATTCAACAGTTTAACACATGAACAAATAAAATTGATTAAAGAAAAACTCACTCGTACATTCATTCAACTATACTACATAGAATCCAACACAATACTTGAAAGTATCATCATCATAATAATCTTAAAATGAGTATAACTCTAAAACCCATCAAGATTTTCATCCAAAAAAATTGAAACAATAAAGTTAAAACGAATTACTATTGAATACTGATTAACCCAATAATCTAAACCCCAGAAAAATTGCTAATAAACCCAGTAATTACAACCAACAAAAACCCAGAAAAATTAAGAAAGATAGAAGATTACTGTTTAATAAAGATGGGAATTGCCGGCAGAAGAGATGCTAAACGCAGGAACAAAGACTCTGAAAGTAGAGAGGTAAAAGAGAAAAATGCGTATTTTTTAATTTTTTTTATTGTTGATTTTCATGAAAGAATTAAGGTTAAAGATTGAGACTTAAGGGCCCATTAATGAGCTTTTTGGCCAAGTTTCTACCTGAAGCCCGCAAATTCGACTAGGATTGGTATAGAACAAACAAGAAGATTTTGAGGTGGGGTTGCATTTTTTGGCTTTTTTTTTTTTTTTTTTTTTTTTTTTGTGTCTATTAATTTTTATTGGAGAATTCTATTTTGAGTATGGGAAAAATCCAATTTTGTGATAGTTTCCACGTATGGAATACTACGCTAGTTTATTATTTGTGGGTGATTATTTGTATTTTCTTCATTTTTAAAAATTGTTTTGCTCGACTTTTATTTTGCATACACACTTTAAATTATAAATAGGATAATGTTATATGTAATCCTTAGGGTTACCTATAAACATTAAATTGACTCTTGAAAAATGAATAAAGTTAGGAATTCATGATTAAAAAAACACGCGTAAATCAGTGTAATTAGTGTTTTTATTTATACTCCCTCCGTCCCCTTTTGATAGTCCCTTATGGGCAGATTTTAGTCCTAAAATATTTACCCCATTTGTTTTTTCAAACAACCATTAATATTAATTTTTTACCAAAATTTCCTCTAATTTGCAACAATACTTGTGCAAATTTAAATTTCCTATGTAAATTTTGTTTTCCCAAATACTTGTGCAAATTTAAATTTCCTTTGCAAATTTAATTTTTCTAAACTAAACTTATCTGATGAACTTATTAAATCTCAAATGAGGAAAAATAAGATGAACGGAACAAACCCTTATCAATGTCTTTATTTTAACTAATATTTTTTAAATAAGCAAAAGAATATTTGCAAACGAATTGTCTCCATTGTTTTCAATCTATTCATTTAATTTTTAACTTGTGCCAATCAATTTCTTGTGCATAGTTTATACTACCCTTTGTTCATAATAACTTATGAGCTAAGTAATCATCACTACTAATCATAATATATTACTCGTCATTAATCTTCAGTGTTTTGATTAATAGTTATGCTAAACTAGCCACTTTAGTAATTAAAATATCCCAATTTATATATATATTCAAATAAGATCGGGGGTTTGTCCAAAAATCCCAAGTCGGCACTAGAATTTTTCATGCTAAACAAAGTCATACAATTTGCTACTTGGAGCCCACAAATTGAAGGCAATTAATCTAATTGGATTTCTCACTTTACATTCTGTCTCATGCACAAACGTTCAAGAAGACAACACAAACATTAATTTATCATATATCACTTTCATTTGAGTAGTTTTTGTTTTTTTTTTTTTTTTTTTTTTGATAAGAATTTGAGTAGTGCTTATTACTTTCTTTTTAATGCATTTGATTTTCGCAAAAAGTAAGCCCTTGCTAATGCAAATACGTATCAATAAAAATCCCATATTTATAAACCCTATAATTATTCTACGCAATATCTGTTTTTGAATAATAATCTTAAGCGGGCATATTAACGATAACAAACAAGACATGATTTGTCATAATTTTTGAATTCAATAGCGTTATGAAAAATATATAGTTATCTTATAACCAAATTGAATCATCTACTATGAAGACACGGAGTACTATATATGTAAAGGTGGTGGTTAGACCTAACAAATTAAAATTAACTTGCGTACGATTTTCCAACTCAAATCCTCTAACCCAATGCATATCAAATCCAAAATTAGGTGGTTTAATTTAAATCGAAGTCAAAAGTTAATATAACTAGTATCTATCGTTTATTTTAACATTATTAGCTAAATAATATAGTAGTATATAAATTAAACTTATAGGACCAGACACAAATAGACCCGAACCGATATGTCGATCAAATGGCTAGCTAGTTCACCAATTTAAGTATACCATTTTGCTCAAAGAACGTGAGAGCCAGAACTCTTTCTAAGACAACTTCAACTACTTTTGCTTAATTAGACAAATATTCATGTATTAAAACTTATTCTATTTCAGGTGAACATCCTTTCATAATTTAGATTAAGGTAATGAGAGTACATACATTATTAACTTGTAATTGTACCTTTCAAGACAATCTTGCTTTAGCAAAATATATTTCATGTCATTATCAATCATACATATGTCAAGAGCACTAATGTATTTATGTTGCCTTAGATTAGAAGCAATGTCTATAATAAACATTCAAGGAAAGCAACTTTGATATCATAACTTCCATAAGGAAAATTGAAAACATAATATCTCCGTCCCATTTTATTTGTCATGAACCATTATTTTGGCGTATATATATTCATGAGAAATAAACAATGACGTTAATATAGACCAAGCTTCAATACAACACTCTCTTAATTACTTGTAAATATCCATAATAACTAGAAAAATCAACATAAAAATTGATGAAAAATAAAAATAAATAACTGCCCATGTCACAATCCATCTCCTAATACAACTTATAATCCTCAACCATTTAGGACATTAAGAATTTTATCCTTAATTGGAATCAGATTTTCTCTAACTAATCTTCATGAAATTGGAATATATTTTTTTTCAATTTTTTTTTTTACAGATTGATTTTGAGGGCCAAAAGAATACAAAAAGACTAGCTGTACAAGTGACTTGTTCCTACCAAAAAACAAATAATTGAACCATACCATTTTAATCTAATAGATGATAATGATGATTAACACACTAAAATGAAATTAAATTAGGCTTGTAAATGAGGAAGTCAGCATGTAAGGAAAGTTAGCTAACGGCCCTCGTTGGTCTGCTAGTTCATGTAGATCCCTAACAATCTCAAATACAGCCTCTGGTTTCGCCAACTTCAGGGCATTTTCCGACATCTTCTTAAGCTCATCGCGCTTAGTGCTGAACCATTCTGCGACTATTCTTGCTGTTTCCTTAGGACTACGTGTGAATACACCCGCACCAGTCTCTACTACATACGGTACATTGCCTTTCTCCTGAAGTTAACATAAAAAAAGGGCTAGATGTTAGCATTGAGCTATGAAATGCATGCAATACATTATGCATGAATAAGATTATAAGAGAGTAAGGTCTTTTCCTTTTTTTGGATGATTGGTGCATATGTGTTTGAATTTTGTATGGAATTTCGAGGTTTTAAACCTATTGTATAAGGGTTTTCCTTGTTTAAGTTTGGGGTCGAGTCCATTTTTGACAGGCCTACATGAACGAATAAGCCAATTTATTAACTCACTTGTCCGGGAATGTAATCGTTAAGAATGATTGGAAGACCCCTGATCATTGCCTCTGCAATCGTCCCTGGTCCTGCCTGTGACAAACCGAAACCATTTAACTCATTAAGTCCGGTTTTAAGCTTAATAATAATGCACAAGAGCACAAGCAGGGGAAAATTGTTCGAGTAATAGATGTTTTAGGCTCACCTTTGTTATAATGCAATCACAAGCTCCCATCCACTTCTCCATCTGTTTTTCAAACCCTCTAACCTATAAATCAAAATGCATTGTTATTCGAAGAAACAAATTATATTGTTAAGGTTAAGGTAGAATATATTGTAAAGGTTAAGGCTAGTTACCTTGACCGGGATTTTCCATTCCAACGATTCAAGAGTAGAAGCTAAGGATCTATTGCGGCCACAAATGATGATCAATTGACCTATGGGTTTCCCAAGCTGTTTATCGAATAAGGACTCTCCAAGAGCTTTGGCAGTCTTTTGTACAGGACCCATCCCTTCACCACCTCCCATTAGTAAAACCGCGGGCAAATTTGGGTCCATCTCAAGCTCTACTCTCAAGTCATCCTGCAAGCACAAGTTCCATTAGTAACTGTTAAAGCCTAGCTTTCATATAAACAAACACACACAGGAAAAAGAATAGCACAGTGATACGATATTGTCAAATGTGTGCCCACCTTTGAGAGAATAGCACGAGCAAACGAAGGCCTAACAGGCAAGCCAAAAACTCGGATTTGAGAGTCATCAAGGCCGTCTAATGAAGCCCTCTTTGCAACCTCCTCTGAGGGACAGTAGCATCTATTGACTCCAGGATGAAACCTGAGAAAATGAATTGTTTCTGAATGTTAAAATCAATCTAAAGCAAAGGCAAGTAAGTTCTGATTTTCGAGTGATCAAAACTGATAGCCACTTACCAAGTTCGATGACAAGAGTTGAGATCAGTGATAACAGTTACAAAGATCACTTTCTTCTGTAGTCCTTGCCATTTCAAAACCCACAAGGGAATATGTTGCATAAGAGGATGAACACTAATGATTATATCCGGCTTGTATTCCATTAAACCAGCCTCCACTTCCCTTCATCCACACAAAAAATTTCCATCATTAGCCATTTACACCGTGATTATTAAAAATTCAAGCAAGTCTATTCACAAAATTAGTTATGCATTTAACATAGGGCAAAATGCCCTTTAAACAAGCAAATCGTAGCTAGACTTGGTTAAGGGGATTATTGATAGTTCACCCCTAATAGTTGACTAATTGTAAGCCAATAAACAGGGCTTTTTCTAAAAGCATAAGAACATGATTACCAACATGTAGTATTAGTCATTTCTTATAAGCATTATGAACTAGTAACAACCATGATTACAATAATTATCAATCATTTCAATGGAAAAGGCCACATGCATGTAATAAGTCACTTGGAAAAATCGATCATGATCACAATAATAAAGCTTCTATACTTTAGAACTAATCTCTTTAAATAAGGAGATAAAAAGCAGTATACACTACTCCAATCAGAAAGATATTGACAGATTCTTCAAAGGATTATTATTTCGCGGAGAAGGTAATCTCACATTTTTAACAAGTTATCGAACAAATCATCATAGGGACATAATCCTGAAGCAAAGACAAACATACTTGGCATAGAAGGCGGCGATTGCAGCAAGGTACATAGAGTGAATCCACTTAGGAGAAGTACTGTGAAATGCAAGGTTCCAAAGTTGTACATGCTTCACCATGAATTTGTACTGTCTTTCCATGTCATTCAATGGCCATCCAGTATATTCTTTCCATACATCCTTTATAATTATCTGGAATTACAGTGTGACAACCATGAGATGCAGATTTTATTCTATAATTAACAAAGATATTATGACAGCAAGATTAAAAGTAAAGTAGGGTTGGTTTTAATTTTGTTTTTTCCTCCTTATTTAGGGTATTGGACAACTTCATAGAAATTTCTTTTTGACAACATTTATGCAAAAAACAAATAAAGGAAAGTTCATAATTCATCAATTAAAATCATTCTGAAAGTACAACCAAAAAGTACCAACAAATTTAGCAGTAAAAAGGCCAAATATTTATAGGAAAAAAAATCTAAATTCAGGTAATTTAATTACATGCAACTATTATATAATTCATCACTTCCATATTAAATTTTTACAGTGGATGCATGAAACATTAAAACTTCAGCATCAAACTAGGATCAAATGTTTATAAATCTCAAATCTAAAGCATAATTAGAATTGCAATCAACCATAAAATTAACAATTTGGAAGCTTCAAAAAAAATCATTTGACCTCAGAACAGCTTAGCAAGATAATCAACCAAATGACAGCTCAAAAACCCCTGAACCCACCCACCAAATCCAAGAGAAACACAGAAAAACCCATAGAATTCACAAGAAACGCAGTAAAACCCCAGAAAATGTCAGAAAAACTGATTAAAAACTAGCAGAAAAATCAACTCAAATGTAGCACAAGAATAACAGAAAACACCCAAAAAAAACCCAAGAAAAAAATCCCAGAAAAACCCATTAAAAAAACAAGGAAAAAGAAAAAAACTTACATTATATTCATCACCAAACTCCAATTTAAAAGTATCTCTAATAGCTTCAGCAGAAGCCCTGTGGCCCCCACCAGTATCACTCATCAAGATCAACACATTCTTTGTACGATGTGCTCCAATTTGAACCATCTCCATTGTTGAACCATCTTCATCTTCTTCCATTTCATCAATATCCATTGAAGAAGATGAAGAAATCACAGAAGATGAAGGGTAAAAAGACGAAGAACACCTTTTTTTACTGTAATAACCTCCAACTTTTGAAAATACAGAGCTCAATGAAGATGATCTTTTTGGTGAAATTACAGACATCACCATGTCAGAAATTAAGTATACCCAAACAAAGAACAATAATTTCTCACAGCTTAGCTTGATCCAACGGTCGAATTTCTTCCGACCGCCGGAAATTGGGAGTAAAAAAGATGAAATCTTGGAATTTTTTTGATCAAAATTTTGAATTTTGAGCAATACCCAACGTTTAAATTTGTATAAATTTTGTGGGTTTTTGAAGGGTAGTAAAAAAGATTTGTTCGTGGTCCAAATTTGTTTGTTTTTTGGGCAATTGAAATGGTAGAAGAGGGTGAGTTATTTTTAAGGGTGAGTTTGATGCTTGGAATTATTCCAAGAATTTCGAATTTTTATTTTTATTGTTATAAAGTTGGAATGTTCTGATAAGTAGATTCGGATCTTTCTATTGGCCCATAAACAAACAATAGCCAAGTGTATATTTATTACAAAAACAAAAAATTTTTTAAAAAAAAAAAAAAAAACATTTTCTATTTCCGCCATTTTTTTTTTATAGTTGCAACAATTTATCACGGTTTTTAAGAAAAAGTGGACCTCATATGTTATAATACACTTAAAATTGGGTTAAAGAGTTGATAGAAGTATAATCAAGTGGACCATATGCTTTGATTAAATGTAATAGTACAATTTTCACCATAAAAACCTTTCTTTTATGGTGTGTTGCAATTATTATGACATTTTCATTTTAAAAAAGTGTTATAACTATAAAGAACAGAAGAAGTATTTATTATTCACAATATTTCTTTTTATTTACTATATGTTGTCGTAGAAATTTTTTTTTGGGGCCACAACCTTAAGTCCTTAACTATGTGCAGTAAAATTTTGGTGCGAATAATATGAAGTTTATTCTTTGGTAAGTTTTACAAATTGTCTAAGAGATACCAATAGTCCAATAGTATCGCCAACTTTGCCAAGTGGAAACCCTTTTTTTTTTGTTAATCTGTCACTCAATTATTGATCTTGGGTGTTTTGAAAGGAAATTATTGTGTATGCCCCTCAATTCTTATGCTAAATATCCGTTTGTCCATTAGAAAATAAAAGGTAATTATTGTTGTTTGCTTGTAAGCTTGTTATTATGTTCTCGAGTGATTTGAAAGGTAATTTTTATTGTTCGCTTGCTATGTGAGGCTAGAAATTGTTCATTTGATTGAATATGTTTATATGTTCAAATGAGTAAAAAATAAATATGTATGTGTTTATGTAAAAACACCGAAGGATAGAGGTATCTAAATACTTTTATCTTGTGGTACTTTTGTGTTATGGTATAAGTATATTCATCCTTAAAATTGCCCCTTATTAATTCTATCAATGTAAAGAACAACCCCTAAAGTGATTGGTCCAATAGAAAAATATAAAATGTGAGTGCAAAGATCAAAAGAATTATCCATATTTATAATATCTTATTCTATAATAAGAGTCTTAATTATATGGATTTTGAAATTGAAGCATTGATTTCTTGTAAAATGGTGGAGTGAATACAAATAAATCAGTTTTTTAAGCTACATCCTATACGCATACATTAGTAATGCATGTAAGAAGCTAAAAATTGAATGATTTAGAATAATTAAACATTAATTAAACCGTATACACATATCTTTAAAATAAATTCCCAAATCACATATATACCACTTTAGAAAATGCATTTGACTTTGCAAATACCAGACCAAAAAGAAAATGCATTTGATTATTTTTCCCAAAAAAAAAAAATGCATTTGACTATTGATGTTTATGAGCTACTTATTGCCTTACTCAATCGTTGTTTTAATGAGCTCTAATTTGAGGGTAAAGATGTATCCAAAATGCAACTTCATATGTATCTAATGACTAATCAACCAAAATTGTCCATACATAAAAACGGTCATTATCAAAGTAATAAAGAATATTAAAGCAACTTAAATTAGTGATGTCAAAGCTCAACTATAAAGTTATCCACCCTTAAATCATATCAAGAACTCCTGAATAAAAGCTATCATTTTCAATCTATTGTACTCGTGAAAATGTTGAGGATAACCGGATATTGCAACAATTTTAAGTTCTTAATTACATTCTTGTGTTCTCTAATCAAATTTATATTTCCTCCATCCCTAAATTACATTCCTACTTCTCTCTGTTATGTGAAGAATAAATGCTAGAAATAGGAATGTAATTTAGGGATGGAGGGAGTATAAGAAAATGCTATACATACCATCAAAAACGAAAATGCTATACATAGTCCTAAGGGCTATATAAGCATTAAAAATACTCTAGAAAATTGTTTAAATTTCAAAAATTATGACAAAAACACATAATTACACTGATTTGCGCGTGTTTTTGTCATAAATTCCTTATTTTTATATTACAATTTTCAAGAGTATATTTAATATTTATATGTAGCCCTAAAGAATATATATAGTATTACCTCTTTTTATATTTATAAAAGATAAAGGAAAGCCGCATTGATCGACTTGATTTGGATTAATAGGAGTCGGAAAATTCATACAAAGTGTATGGTATTTTTACATCTCTAGTACGAAGTACGGAGTATGAAATTACAAAATGATGATGTACAATTTTTTAAATTGTCCTAAACAAGTTGCTTGGCTAACGTCATATAGAATATCTTATGCTAAATTTTGTCATTAAGTGCATCATATTCAACAACTGTACTTGCTCAAATCACTAGCTCAATGCAACAATGACTTAATTAGCGTCTAAATATTGCTAGTTACGTAGTATAAGGATATTTTACTAGATTTTGATACTAGGATTTATATTTACAGAAATGCTTGATTTTAAAAGAAAAAATTAATTGACTTTGTTTGTTAATGTCATATAATTATGGATTAATGAATTTTATCTTTTTCTCCCAAAATATAATATTGATTAAAAGATATATAATGACCATGACTCAAACTTAGAAGGCCATACATAAACATTGCACTAATATAAATAGAAATCAAGGTATAATATATAATACTCATAAATTCAAAATATCACTCCCTTCGTCCCATTATTTTGTGACTACTTCTCAATAAATACGGTAATTAAGAAGAATGGTGGAAGTAGTATAATATTTTATTGGAAAGATAAAAAGTAGAGAATATTATGTGAAAAAGAGAAAAAAATAAGTTATGATTTTTTGGCATAGGTGTATTTTGTATGGAAAAGATAAAAAGTAAATAATGATTAATTAAGGGCTATTTTTAGAAACGGGCACATCATTTTGTGACACCCAAAAAGATATACATGCACGAAATTATGGGACGGATGGAGTACTTAATTACTGTACTTACCTTAAACAAAGAGAGTTAAATAAGTATAAGTTAGGACCTGTTCACTTCAGCTTAATTTCAGCACAGTACAGTTCAGTTTAGTTCCAATTAGTTCAATTCAGCACCAATCAGTTCAGTTCAGTTTCTAATTTCTTTCTCTCACAAAATATTCGTTTCAACTATATTCAGTTCAGTTTAGCTCTAATCAATTCAGTTCAGCTCAGCTCAGTTTTGTAAATATGAATAGGCCTTAGTTAGGGTGAATGATTTAGAGTTAAGAATTGGCTGTTAGACCAAGATTAGACTGCTGTTAGCTGGATTTCTTCATTAAAAATTATTTATATGTTTATTTATATTTATATAAGTCTTAACATTTTATTAATTTATTATTTATGTATATAAGAAATGGCAGTTATTAGTTAATGTAGGCTCCCATGTTATCAATCATGATCACTATCAGCCAGCTCAATAACGGCTATCGATCTTTCTATTATACTGCCTTTTCAATTTGATGTTACTCCTCTTGACCTTTTATGTATGTTTATATTTTGTCATTATTATATACTTCGTATACAATATACTTCTTATGTTATTTCTTAGGTTGCATAGATTATTCACTAAAATGTTTACAGTTTACTCGTATTAAAAGTAAGTATCCTATATGTAATATTTTGGCGCTCAACCCAAAAGGTTGGAGGGTTGCCTCCTCTTGGATGATATCATTTTGACCGGTTATTTTCACATTTTAAGATGTAAATAGCTTTGAATATACTGCGTTAGATGATGAGTAGTTCTTTCAATAGCTTGAAAGTTATACCGTGATTGCCAGTATAATTGATGTATTAGTGTATTACCAATTGTTCCAAGTCTATAAACAACACCCAATAAGGCAATGAATGAACGTTTTATGTCTCATTTTGAAGATACAACCACACACGCACGTATACATAACTAAGACAAGCAGTACTGGAGTATGTGATTTGTTTGGTTGTTAGGAAGGTTAGCTAAAGAAATAAAATTATCATAAACCAGTTCCAAGTCCAACATCCAACTAATATTCAACTTCAGCCTTGTCTACATAGCCACGTTGAAAGGTAGGTCCAAGTTCATTGAATTATTTATAATAACATGCACATTAATATAATACTGACCCTCCATGGCTTGGTGGCTAAGGATACACTACCTGAAGTCCCAGGTCATGGGTTCAAGGGTTGGTGGAGAGAGAGAGAAAATATGGGGTTTGTTTATTCACAGAGGTATTTCAAAATACCTCCTTTTCTCTTAAATATTACAAGTATAAATGTTTTTACTCTTGAAAAAATTAATTTTTGATGAGACTGCATAATAATTCTACTACACAATCGTTGACAAGGTTCAATCTTACAGTTACGTATGATATAATATTATATTATATTATTATGCGCAACACTCTCATAAACATATAGTGGTACTCCCTTCATCCCAAAATAATGGCAAAATAATTAGATGGTAGTAAAAAAAAATTTGCATTTTCATTTAGTGATTTAACATAGACAAATTGCAAAGTCCTCCCTAGATAGTAACTCCTCCCAAAAATTTTCGAAAATAAGATGAGCCGGTATTCTATTCGAGGTAAGGATTCTGCCATTAGATATTACATACAACATGGTAAAGAAATGGTGTCACTAACTGGCATATTCTACCAAAGCACCTAAACATAGCAATTTTCGCTTCCTAATTCTGCAACAAGCTCTGTTGAAATAAAAGCCTACGACTAAGGGGTCAGGTAACAGTATTCTAAGCCGTTAAGTAAACAGCCGCCATTCACAAACCCATAACCTTGCAAGTTAAGTGCATTAAATCTATCTACATATGATGTTTAATGTTAACAAACCCGGAAATTCTTCCCTGATTCAAGTAACCTCGGCCTTTGGGACAAAACCTGAGCATATTGGACAAGGCGGGTCTCTTATATCCTCAAGGCATGTTCTCTGCTCTAAGCAATCAGCGTGAAAAATATGCCCACAAACTAAAATTGCAACAATTGATAGCTCTTCCGAGGCAGTGGTTCCAAATTGATGAGGCTTCCGTCTTAATGATTTCTGGCATAATCCGCAAGCCTTCTTACCTCCTTCGGATGAAAGTGCATGAATGACCGAGCTGCTCGACCTAATTCTTTCTGGACGCCAGAAGGCCCTTTCCCTAAATTCTGTAAAATCTTCATTTTAAATGAACAAATAAAAAAAAAAAGTAAGAATTTGTGTTCAGCAAAGGAGAAAATCGGCTAAGCACAATAACATAATTAGTACTCCGTAACAGCTAAGAAAAGTGTAGCACAATAACAGGTAGAAAGGTTGATCGTATTATAAAAGACCAAACTGCTTTTGCTAATATCAGCAACAAGAGTTTAGGGTTAAATACTTGTTCAATAGTAGAGCAGATCTATGGGATCTAAGAATGACCTCTAAATTACGAATAGCACAAGAAAGCTTAAGCTTCTACACAAAAACTCTCCTTTGTCTCATTATCAACTTTATGATTATGCATATATGCACTTGTAGTGATCATCAATATTAAGTAATAAAACCAACTCATTAGTCTAGTAACAAGGCCATCTTGAAACTTGCATGTCGTCATGTATCTTTTCCCAACTTCACCAAGGCATTAGTCGAGTGGCCATCTTGAAACTTGCATGTCGGCATGTATCTTTTCCCCCTTCACCAAGGCACTGAAGTAATCATTATATTTAAAGATAACGATCTACAATAAATCTCCCGTATTTCTGATTATACCTGCGCCTTCAAGTATCATAGCCAATAAGGTTTTAGCTTAGTACTAAAACACTGACATACTGGGAATATTAGGTCCCAAGGCCAGATTTATTTCTGATGTTGTATTGAAGGTGTGATGTTTTACTAGCCATAAAATTCCGGTGAACCACCCCCCAAAAAAGTTCTAATAAGAAATGAGAAAGATAATAGTGCACAGATCTTCCCAATCTGACACTCCCTTCTTATGTAACACAGGTACTTCACTTGATAGTTGTCCCTGTACCCAATAAGCACAAGTACGGGCGATATATAATTACTTTACTTAATAGTGTGCCGCCGCAGGTACCCACTGTTTTATAATTTTTAGAACTGCAGTTTTCATCCCATTCCCTTTTGACCCAACCAACTCGGTGCAACCACATCCCCATTTCCCCACAATAGGATCTTTTTGTGGGATGAGAATTTCAGAATAAACCTTTAAAGTGCAACATAGCTTATTCCCTGGATCTAATAATGAACTTTTATCTTGCTATAAATCGCCAGCAAATTGCATGCTAAACATGTATGAGGAACAAGGCATCAAGCATTCAAGCCCCTAGAAATGTAATGCGCATACTCATAATGTGACTAACACCAGCATCTAGTCCTCATAAATCCATGCTATTTTCTTTACCTCCTCCAAGAATTACATATCATAAGGAAGAGATGGCATGAGATAAAGGAAGAGGAGAGAAGGAAACCTGCATGATGTCCAAAATCAGAATTGTATTTACTACCCAGCTTAAAACATAATCGCTCATCGTGAAATGGGCTACTCTTGCCGTAAGAAGCAGAGGGCTTATGGTAATTGGATGAATTTCGACGAGAATACTGGTTTCCATAGTGGTGACGTGAGCGCTTCAACAACATTGAGCGGCTCAGATTGTGATGATGATGTTGACCAAGGGCAAGTTGAGATATTGGTTGCTTTCCATGACTATCCATAATTTCCTTAACAGAAGAATGAGGCTTGAACATACCACTGTTTTCTGGATCAGAAGCGTTCTGCTACACAAGTAAACAACAGAAGCCCTTTGATCAGGAAGAAACAATAAAAGAGTAGTAGTAAAGTAAATTGAAAGCATAAAATAAATAACAGCTCACTTCAAATCAAATTCCGGGGTTCACAAATGAAAATGCACATGCAGTTTAGTGGAAAATATCTAAGAAAACATCTACATGTAACATTAACTATCACCCTGCCAGGAGACAGGATCGGAACATGCAGCTTTCAGTATATCCCAATTCCCTGACACAAACTAGTACAAAAGAGGAGACTATCTCTGTAAGATCCACTAGGGAACATTTTAAAAAGGGAAACAGTAAAAATAGGATAGACAAACATTTTCAGCGCAAAAATAAGGAAAAGAAATTGATACACAAAGCATTAACGATAAATCGATAATGACGAGATAGAGATATAAGGTAGAGCCGTAGAGATAGTAGTAATGGCACTATGGCAGTGATACAACTAATGACAAAAGACACACACAAGAAAGGGGAAAATGTGAAAAATTAGGGAATTGTTTTTCTTAGACATGGAAACTCTGCTTTAGCAATGGGTTTTGGGCCTTATTTTCTATCTTTAACCTGTTCTGAACATGGATGAAATAAATAAGAGTGTAGTACAGAGATTAATTGGTTGAAAGGGTCTCAGCCTACAGTGATCTGAACTGTTACCAAGTTTAAATTATGCCTATGTTTGATACATCCAAAGAATTGATTTAAAGCATGCCTATGTATAATATTGCTAGAAGACCTTCAAGACTCAATAACCAAAGATGAATAACATCATACTCCGTAGTAAAAAGCAGTACTAGAAGCAATAGCAATTCTAGGGAGAAGACAAACCTCCCCAAGTGTCAGAACCCTTCCTGATGAACATGGCATGGAATCTGTAACACAACCAAAAGCAATTTATCTTATTGTGAGCTCCCCATTCAAAGTGCTTGTCAAGGTTTGTCAAGTGATTAATTCAATGAAAATGATTATTACTACGTATAATATTTAGCATCGGAAAAACATATGAATATGGTGTACTATATATTTTAGTACTCGACATGCATGGGAAGGTCTATCTCAGAATTCAGCAGATAATATCACGTTTTTATCTAAACCTAGTGTCAGTGAAACTATAATAGAAACACTAAAGAAAATCTCGGTGTTTCCCAGCACTAAAATAACCGTCCAGCTGAGGCTGCCAAGAGCATAAGACCTCAAAAGCTGAAGAGTATTCCAAAGCAAGCCCGAAGAAAACCTGATTTTACAGATTCATCTTCTTCGTCATAAAATGTGATGGAAGACCTTTAGCCTAAATTATGATAATTGGCCTACTTTTATGGCTCTCCAAGTCCAATGCTAACACCCTTGCCTGGAAACGCTAGAAATGTGACAATACCGTTCCAGTCTGGAATACGCCAATACGGTGCCAAAGCATGCACGTGTCTAGAAAACCAATTCAGTAAATTTCCTATAAATTTCTCATAGTTTGGCACAGAAATCCTGAAGTCCATTTCCTTGTCTGTAATCATAATAATTTGAGGTAACATAGCTTTAAATTGAATTAGGGCAGTAGGCACCAATGTCTAACACAGGCAGATGTAATTAAAGGCCCAACTTCATCAAGTTTCTCATACTTGACAGTTCAAAATGTCTAGGATAAACCACTTATAAGTTATAACCATGTCTGATATTCCTGGCCAGCTGACAAAGTACATCTTCAATTTGGAGAATAGCATCAACGCAATACAGGCAAATGTGTAGAAATCTAACTCGAACAGTCTCCACAAATTTGATCTACACAGATGTGTCTATGCTTCATGATGCCAATACACATATCCTGATGAATATCAACTAAATGCACCTCCCAATCGAGAACCAAAGCACAACATAGGCGTGTTTCTAGGGATCCAAACACTGCCCATTTTCTAGAATTTCTCCGAATTTGACATATGGATCAGTCATATTCATACCTCATACCTCATGTTCCACACTATTGACTGTTAAACTTAGTAAAACTGGCAATTCACCAAATGACATCATAAATCCTTCAAAAAAAACATCCTTTGAACACTTGAATAAGTGAATAACTTATTTAACCAGCTGAAAATAGATCCACTTATAAAGCTATCACCCCTTCATAATCTCTACTGGAAACTAATTGTTGTATCCAACTTAAACTCAATTCTTAAAAAACAAGATCGAAACTTTGATCAAATAAATCTCATCAAACTTTGATCAAATAAATCTCATAAAAAAGCAAACAAATTAAATCACAGGAATATATACCATTTAAAATTCTAAATGATCATTTTAGCAGAATTAAAGTACAAATTCACACTGAAAGCACACATCTTTTTTACCTAAATTCAAGAAATTAACACAAAATTATCAAAATCAAAACAAAACCCATGATCTTTATCATCAAATTATTAAATGGGTCTGCCACAATTTTCCACATTTTCACATTTCAATCAAACCCCATCACTAAATTACATGAACTAGCAACATCCCACCAACAACACTTGCATAATTTGAAAAATTACAACAAAAAAAAATTAAAATTAAAAATTTGAGAGAAATGGAAAACCTGAAGGAGAAGGATGGTAAAGAGCAGCAGATGATCCCGTTCTCTTTCTTTTTCCCATAATTAACCGATAAATTAGGATTAATTAACAATTTTAGCGGCTGAAAATGAGTAATTTTGCCAATTAATCTACAAAAAGATACTATTTTGTTGCTCTAATTTTCTGAATGGCTAGATTTTGGGTCGAAGAAAATAGAGGAAAGGTAGAAAAGGGAAGAAATAGCGGAGAAAGAGAGAAAGATGATGATCAATTTCTTCAATTGTTCATGGGAAGTCAATTGAAGAAGACACGTGTTGTTTTATCTTTTTTTTGGGAATCTCATAGCTTCTTCCAGATTGTTTGCTTTGCTTTGATATTTTTCACGATCAATGTTTCTCAATCTAAAATATCTAATGGAGTTTTCCAAAAGATACCAAAGAGGCAAGGAGTATAAGACTTTCAATCAAATCTCGTTTACTCCCTCTATATTTGAATATAAGTGTATCATTTTGACTGACATACGTATTATACATACATAACCTTAACCATTTCCTACAATAATTGATCAAATCTGGTCGCTATTGTTAACAATTGATCAAACTTCGAACACACACTCAAACTCCCTCCGTTTTTTTTTATGCATCACTTTAAAAATTGCACTATTCATATACCATACTTGACTTAATTTATTCACCTATAAAATATAAATAAATATTATTATATAATATATCATTAGAATTGTCATAATGTATAGTTTCATAATATAATTTGTTTTAATTTTTACTAATACACAATTAAATATATTAATGGTCAAAGTAGTGTCTCGGCAAATATGTCGGTTAAACTGATGCATACAAAAAGAAACAGAGGGAGTACGACTTAAGTGATAGGCTTAGTTATTTTGTGCGAGGAAAGTGCATCAATTTACTACACTATCAAATTAATTTGCAAAAGGAATAATTGATATTATCGGTCCTGACTATGGACATTCTTCTTTAAAAGGTCTCAACTATCAATTATCAATTAACTTCTTGCGATCACAACTTTGACAGGGTCCTTCTCAAAACAATCCCTAGTTTCTTATGACCGGATAAAGCAGTTAAAAATTAAAATTGTCACGTGTTGAATTTTTAGTGTTTTTTTTTAAAAAAATAAAAATTACCTTAAAGATGGTATGAATGGGTTTTAGAGTGATAGAGGATTAATATTTTTTAAACTACGTCTAATAAAACAAGATATGTAAAACTATTAACTGATCAAATCAGTTAAAAATATGTCAGGGGCAGTTTTGAAAAGAGTCCCCTAAAGTTAGGACCACCCTGAATTAATCAATAGTTGAGATTTTTTTAAAGAAGATCGATCATAGTTGAAACTGCTAATGTCAACTTTTCCTTTATAATATACAAATCATTTACACTGAATCTCCTCGACGCACTATAATAATATTTCAAGCTAGATTAAAACTCACTCGAACCAAAACTTTAACCAATTCAATTTTACCACACTCGGCTCCTCTTAACCCCCTCGACTCGGGAAAAAATCCCTCATCAAGCCTTCTCGATCCCAAAACCTTCATAAGTTCATAACCCTATACCATTCTCCCTACTACGGATTACAACTTAAAAGTCTATAACCTAACACACACACAAAAAGAAAAAAGAGCTAACCTTGAACAGAGTTCATCAATATCTGAAGATGTTCAGAAAAGCAATTGCCGCCGTCGCCGGCGCCGGCGTTCACCAACCACGGCGCACGATTTTCCGGCGACATTCCTCCGTCGTATCCTCCGCCGTCAACTCCGTCTTACTCCGCTCACTCAAAGACCACTACCTTGAAGTCTCCAAGATGGCCCCACCTCCGGTAAAATTCTTAATTTTTGTTATAAACCCTAAACCCTAATTTTGTTAAACCCTAATTAATTTGTTTTTTCAACAATTCAATTGATTGTTTTTGCAGAAAGTTAGCCCACCTGCTGATTTCACGATTATGAAGGGGGCATTGGATTCTAATGGTCCAGTGCTAAAAAGGAATTACAAAAATGAGGAAATTAGCATTTCTGTAATGAGATTAGCTAATTTTGTTACAGAGGAAGATGAAAATGATGATGATGATGGTGGGATTAATCAATTGTTTGTTCATGTTGATGTTTCGAAACCTGGGATGAGTGATTCTATGCATTTTCTTTGTGGGTTGTACCCGGATGCTGTGGGGA
Source organism: Chenopodium album (assembly GCF_948465745.1). Taxonomy (NCBI): domain Eukaryota; kingdom Viridiplantae; phylum Streptophyta; class Magnoliopsida; order Caryophyllales; family Amaranthaceae; genus Chenopodium; species Chenopodium album. The sequence continues at coordinate 5,026,840 of NC_137857.1, forward strand.
TTCACTCTGTTGCTCTTAGACCTAAGACTACTGAGGAGGGGTTTCTTATGATTCCTAACAAATACACCGGCCCGCTTTTCGAGTTCGTCTCTTGTCTCTCTCTTTTTGTTGATTGTTTGCTTGCTTGTTTCTTTATTATTAGATTATATTGTGTATTTGTTGGTTACTTGGTAATGTTTGTTTATTCAATGATTTGATATGGTTGTAATGGTTTTGAAGGTTTATGTAACTTTGAAGTGCTAAGAAATTTTGCTCATTTTTCCCGATTGTGTTCTTGTCAATTTAGTTCCATGAGATTGTGGGGGGTTTTGATGTGTGAATAATAGGTAAGGTACATTGTAAAGGGTTAATCTTTTTGCTAGTGGAAGATGTTAATGAGTAAGAAGATGAAACTGAAGATGTTTTGGAGTGAATAGGAGCATTTCATGTGGTTTCTAAACATAGATTAATGAAGGGATGTAACGTGAGGTGGAATGGTGCATTGCTTTGTTTTTGGAAGTAGAGATGGATGGATCATGGATGTATATGCTTTCTTGATTGGTTGGCCTTTTGTGAAGTGGAGTAGGTAAGCCTGCAAGGTTAATGGCATAGGTTAAAATCTCAAGTATATGAAGGATTTCTGCTTTGATGAAAATGGCTGTGTTATGAACTTTGAATGATTAATTTTTGTAAAACTACTAATTAGTTGTAGACTTGTAGTGATGATATATTGATATGGCAATGGAGTATCAAGTGAGGCACAAACATTATAACTTTATAAGCTGTGTTATACCAACAAGGATGTTCTAGTTGACTTATAATAAGATCATAGAAGTTTTTGAAGCTTAGGCTTTTGGCACACGTCATGTATGTTCTTACTCTGTCAACTTGTCAAGCGGTGTTTTCTTCTAATTACGCAGCTGTATTGCCTTTCATGTACAGTGCAAGATGTTTTCCCTTTACAAAATGTTTCAATTTAGGATAGGGCTGCATTGTTCACTCATTGAATGATGGTTATTTTTTTTGTTGAATTGTTCTGTCATTTCCTAAGCAACTTCTTTGATTTTGGATGGATTATTGTTTAATTCTTGATCTTGAATCAGAAAGTTGAAATAATTACCTTCTAAGGCCTCTATGATCCTTAAAAACAATCCTATTTCGATACCCAGCCAAATATATGTCTGTTGTTTATCCATGGACTTGTATTTGTGGCATCTAGAGCACGTTTGACAACATAGATATAATCAGCAATAGGGCACACCTTGGCAAACATCAATCTGATATACTGCTCAGCGTAGTCAACTTAAAACTTGCTTTAAAAGAGCAATAGGTTTCAAATTTAAGCCAACTTGCAGAGCACGTTGATTAGTCATTTGATATAATCAGCATTAGCCATTAGGGCATACATTGGCAAGCAATAACCTGATACACTAGGGTCTGTCACTCTGTTCTTATTGATGTCTCTTCTGCTATTTTCTTCTGTTCATTCCCCTACAGAATATATAATCTACACAAAGTTAATATATTAGGTGGTAAATAATGATATGCCAAGAGCACCAACTTAGAGAACTTTCCGGAATGGTGAAGTTTGGAAATAGAAGAAAAGTTTTCAAATGGCAAATTATTCTGATTATTGTTCACTGTAACTTCCAATTAGGTTTGTGGGACTGCTTCTGAGAACTACCCATCTATTAATTTTTGTATCCTACCCCTTGTGCCTTTGTAAGTCTGAGCAAAAAAATTTCGTTTATTTTATTTTTTTTTTTTCATGATTTGACACAGCTTTAAAATTTTATCTTTGACTTATTTAATTGGACGAAGATTATCCAACTATCAATCATTTTGATTATTTGATGAATATTTGGTAAGGAAATAAGTTGTCAGGGTTACCTTATTGTTGAAATTTGGAATTTTTGGGGGGAAGCAGTAGATACCGGATTCTTGTTCTTTTTATTTGGTTTTATAGATCCCTACAATACTGTCCATAAATGTTTAATTTTGACACCTTCTGACCATGTACTTTTATTTATGTTTGCTGGACGTCCTGTTTTGTGCCATGGTAGTATCTTGTATTGATATAGCATCTATGCTTGTTAAGACACAAAATGCACATACTTGTCGACATTTGATATTGACATAGAGCTTTTTGCCTTGTATCTTAGATAATTAAAGTTCTATCTCTTTTATTTGGGGTTATATAGGTGTTAGTTTCAGATTGGTAGTCATTCGAGATATGGCCATTTAGTTAGGATAATTGATCAGTTGATCACAGAATCATAAGTTTTGTACTTTTGCTCTCATCTACTCTCTTATAAATGTGAATTCTGGTCTAGATGTGTTAGTGATTGTGTTTTTTGTTGAAAGAGAATTCTTATTTTCTTCTATGAGCTGATTTTAAGGAATATTTGTATGCTTCAAATTGGTATGAAGCACATAATATGGAAGATAATTTTTCGTTATAACAAATATTTGGTTTCTAAGAATTAAAGAGTAATTTTCAGACTCTAGAGTCTACCTTGGATTTTGACCAGGCGTATATTCTTATCAGCTTCATTTGCTATTGTTTTGTTTATTTGACTCTCTAAGGTTATAGCATGTCTTATTAGCAAATAATTTGAAATGGTGAATAGAGTTGTTTTCCTGAAATTTAATAAACTTGGATGTCCTTCTCATTAACAGAAATCTTGATGAAGCAACAAGAGATGCCTTTCACAATTATATAGAGGAACGTGGCATAAATGAGGGTCTTTTTCCTTTCCTTCAAGCGTGGCTATATGTAAAGGATCATCGGAATCTTATGCGCTGGTTCAGATCAGTTGGCCTTTTTGTCGATGGACGTGAGATGGACAAAGGAACGGATGAGGCAGCTGCTAGTGCTAGTAAATCCAATGCTTCTAAAGGTGCTTAATAGTCTTTGCAACATTTAGGCTATTATACAAGTATTTAATTGCCAATTTGGTGGAATATCAGATGTGTACCTGTTTTGAGTTAGTTAACAAGTGAACCATTTTTTGCACATCTACAGTTGCTTCGTGCTCTTCAGTTTTGCGCAGTTGAGGAAATTCTTCATGGTTGCAGGCTTATACTTATTTCAACATTTTATTTTACTTTATGCTTCACTTAAAATAGGTTATACTCTTTCTGCAGTTGTCGAGTAGTCATACAATTTCAATGGCCTTCGTCACTTCACTGACCATAGTGACCAATATCCCAGGTTCTAAGATTTCGTGTAGTAAACAACTCATTGTGTTGCACATTCTGTATAGATTTATTTTTCTTCATATTCTGATCAGGAAAATGTGTTCGCCTTTCGTCAGCTTCTTTCCAGGTATTCAGAATTTTAGATGGTACATTTTCTGGACAACTTTTTTCCAAATTCCTTGTGCCAACAAAGAGCTTAGGAATACCACAGAAAATTTCTTGCATTTTTTCTTATGACATTCATTTCTATCAATGCTTGACATGGCAACACAATGTACAAGCACTTTTATTTTGATTTTTTTGGGCTTCTAGTCCAGAATAAAAATATAAGTTGATATGTGCCATTACTTTAGATTTTTCTATGATCATGATATACGCAACCCTAATGATATACGATGTATTTCCTAAATTAGTGTTAGCCTGAGATTTTGTGACCAAATTACACGTTAATTGTTATTGTATGTTTAGATTATGTACAAAATAAATACAAAAACATTGCGACGTTTTAAATTATAAAAGCTTTTTCACATTTTATTCTATTCTATGGAATATCATATGTTACCCTCTTTGAAATTCCTTACCTTGATGTTATATCACATCACAAATGTCTTTAAAGCTTAGCCGTTGATTTTAGTTTTCATTTTTGTAGAAAAATAAAGTAGTATTTGACATTTATGAGCAAAAGTATTATACGAAGTTCATGAAACACATGAACTATAATTCTATGAAACCCCTTTTTTTTAATTTTTTGGCCCACACCACCTTTTAAAAATGTGAAATGATGTTAGCCAATATTGGGCCTTAGCTTGTCATTTACGGATAATGATAGTTGATTAATGTTTAAAGAGTTGATGATGAGTGATAAACTCATCTTCTAGATAAATAAAAAGATAAAGTTGATCATTCTTAAATTTTGTGTGGATTAAACTCTTCTAGCAATGATAAAGTTGATCATTTTACTACTCGTAAACTTGTCTAGTGTTTTTGTTTAAGCGGGTGGGGGATATGGATGATCCATTGATCCCCTTCGGCTCTGCGATTATCTCATCAATTTAATACATACGAACTAATCGGTGTTAGTAGTCCTTCCGGTCTTGCGGACTAGAATAAGGGGGTCGGGTGCGAAAGGCTAGAGCCTAGAGGAGAGAAATTGGTGAGAAAAAGAAAGAGGAAGTAAAGGTTATTACTAATATCAATATATATTAATACAAAAGTAATTTGTGCAATGACAATCATGAAATGAAAATGTTGCGACTAAAAATAAATGGTGAGATGGGTCATGACTATAGAAAGGTGAAATGGGCCATGTTTTGTATTAAGTATTGGATATATTTGTATTATTTTTCGAATTATGTTACGTTACACTAGATCAAGCAAATCAAAGCACTACCTCAAAAGTTGATTTTGGTGATTGATTTGGCAAAGCACCATCTAAATCTATTTTTTATATAGAGTTAACCTTTTCCGTTCCACAATATAAGTCATTTTTTATTTTTAATAATCCGGTATCTAGAGCAAATTCCTTTTTTATCCCCTGATTTAATTGTAACTAGCCTTCTATCCCGTGCAATGCACGGGTTGTTCATAGATAATTGTATTGAGAGATAAGTGAGGAAATATCAATAAATTAGTATGGGTGTAATGTGTAACAAAAACCATGATTAAAGAAATTTATCTTTTTGGACTTAGATTCAAAATGAAGCTTTGTAAAAAAGAAGATGGGGGGAACTAAAATTAAATAAGAAAAGGAAAGGGTTGAATTGAAGAGGGGATATGAAGATGTAGGGTTTAATGAAAGAGTGAAAAAAGATATTGTAATAAAAAAAATTAAACATATAAGATGACATGTGGCACATTGGCTTGGAAAAGAAGATGGAGAAGTGTAATAGGATGAGGACACATGTCTTTTTGGTTTGAGTTTTTAAATACTAACTAAGTATAGATAGATTGTTTAATTGTTTATTGCAAAATTTAACATGGACTGTGCCCTACTGGCTACTATGTTACAAACATGTAGATCATACACATAAGGAAATCTTTTTTTGTGATTCAACCATAATATAATACAAAAACAATTCTCATATTATATTACCTGACCATGTCTCATCATTTTCCTCTTGCATTATACAAATGAGTAAGATTTATAATTAATAATAATAACTCTATCACTGAATTATTCTCACTTGTGCTAATAATGGACGAAATTCACCAGGAAGCAATAGATTTTTAACGGATATTTAACTATGAATAAGGTAAGTTGAATTTGTATATAACATACAAAAAAAGGATCAATAGATCGATCCTATGATTATAGGCTTATAGCACAACATTTCATTAAGATTAACGGATCCTTCAAGTAGGGGCGGAATCGGGGACCACATTGAAGCAAGTGGGTTCAATTGAGCCAATAACGTAATGAACTCGCTTAATAATATTTAAATTCACGTAACAATATCTTTAGCTCAATTACTATCTTTAAGGGCTTTATATCAAAAAAAAAAAAAAATTATCTTTAAGGGCTTAACTTTAGTTACAAGAGGTACAAATATTTGTGATATTATTGAGCAATGACTTATTAAAACCGTATCCACGAATAATTGAACAGGATACGACCGTAAGAGGAAGGAAAACCTCGTTCCTAAATAAAGATAACAAGCTTTCAAAAAAAAAAATAAAGATAACAAGGATTGAACACTACCTATAATTAGATGTGAGAAGTGATAAGAGGAGTAGTGATTTCCACTCCTTGCCTAAAACAATTAAGGTGCAAACTAAATGGTACCATAATAAATTTTGTACAAAGACAAAACAAGGACAAAAACATTAAAATGGTGAGAGAAAAAATATCATAGGAGTAAGTAAGAAGCCAAAATAACGACAGGTTGTTTATGAAAGGGAAAAGTACAAGGGTGATGTCTTTAGGCAAATAACCCAAATTGAGTGGAAATGAAATTTGGCTAGATTTTAATTTGCAAATTAAATTACATAATTTGTGATTGATCTATTTTGCCAAACAATCCAACCTGGCTTACGTAGGGACATATATTTAATTAGCTAAATTACAAATACCCCACAACTAAATTCAGTTATACGGGACAATTTTTTTTTTTTTTTTTTTTTTTTTTTTTTTTTTTTTTTGAAACCAAATGGACAACTGTTTTTTTATAAATAATTAATTATTATTATTAAATCTCAAAAACAGACAATGTCATACAACCTAAAACAAATTATTTTTATTGCTATTGTTATTGTTATTGTTATTGTTATTAATTTGGTGAAACAATTGTTTATTATTAGGTCATGTCTTAGACAAGGATCTAAAAGTGGACCTTATTGGTGAGTAAACTTGGTGAGAAATTAGTTATCCCATGCATGTACAATTTGGGCAAGTGATCTTGATAGTTGATATCAAATCTGATTAGCAAAAGGATCCAAGGCTCTCAATTATTATTTGAAATTATTGACATTAATTTATTTAATTGGTTTGGTGTCTATAAATTGTTTAATAAGATCTACATCTCATCTCATAGACGATAGATTGCTTGACTTGCCTGTCGCCATTCTCTTTTGATTTCTAGCTTTATATATGACCTTGAATGCGATGTATTTAAATTATTAAGGCTAAATTCTGAGAGTGTGTGTTTCATAATAAAACAATTATGGAGTAATATATAATGAGAATTGAAGGGATTTGATAATAATATAATTACATCCATTTAGAATAAGTGACTAATCTGGGCTAGCTACATGCAACATAAGAGTAAATAACTAAATATATTCTTTGTTAATGAATATATAAACAAATAATGTACAAAGAGAATGTAACTTTTTTATAAAGTTGTGTTAACTAATTTGAATATACTTAATATTTGTTTTAAGTTTCATTGGTTTCGTATTGAAATATTATTCTACAAAATTGTGTAAGAAATAATTTGGACAACATTGATGTTTGATTAATTAGTGCTAATTTAGACAACCGAGCGATGAGAATCAAGAATTCAAGAATCAAGACTAATTAATTAGTGTTGTTAAAGGGTAATTGGTTAGAATAAAGTGTGAATTGACATTTGCGAATTCTATTGAGAATAAGTGAGGAATAAGCTGTATAAGAGTTTAATTAAGTTCACACTTCTTCTTCATTGGTATTTAGTAGATAACACGATAGGGAATAAAGACGAATGAAAAAAGTGCATATTACTCATGTTAGCATATTCTTTTTAATTTCTTAAAAAGTTTAGTGGGTCCATGTTTAAATTAGTTAAACAGTTAGAGTGGCTGAGTAGGTCATAAGTCCAAAGGGGATACTAGAAGACATTCCAAATGCTTATTTTAAGATTCAAATATAAGATTTAGACGTGTTATGCTCAACGAACTTAATTTCAGTTCATTCAAACAACTATGATTCTATATAACAAAATATGATTTTGTTTAAGTTTGGAATACTTATAAGGTTAGACAAGATAAGTTTATACTACATCGTCTACATGTATATAAGTCATCAAATTAAAATATGTTCTAAGGATAACTTCCTTGGACTACTGCCTTGCATTGGTTCAATTCATTCATGTACACACACAATCATCCATCTTTCAGTTTAACAATTGAGACTTAGCTTATAGGAGTCAGATGAGACTCAAATCCACGATGCATTTACAAAATCGTTGATTCTATGCTATTTCACCACAAATTTGCCTTACTCGTACTCATACTTTAAAACTATATATACTCATACTATTTAGCTAATAGCACCATGGGGGCGCATACATTTGGATAAAGTTATTTTGTGCATTCGGTAATCGGTTCGCATTCAAAATCTTCAATAATTTTAATTAATTTGTAAATTTTTTTCTATATGTATATACTAGTATAGAATAGCCATTTCAGAAGAACTCGATGTGTGAGTCTTTTGCACAGTATAGAGCATTTGTAAACCCATAAAATTATAGAAATTCTTATAATCAATCATTTATTTTTCAACTCACTCACTAATTTAATTGTGCATCTATTCAATTTTTTTTCAAAGACAACAATATAGCAACTAGTATAAGAATCTTCTAAGGGTGTAGAGCATTTTAAGCTAGGAATCCAAATGTCCCCTTTGAGATGCGAGCAATAATAGTAAGGAATTGAAAGTGATAAACAAATAAAGAAAACGACTATTATCTTCATCACCCAATTGCACACCATTCAATGTTTACGTGGGCCTTTTCACCTTATTCTGCATGCATTTTAGATATTTTTCTTTCAATTTTTTAAAGTTTTTTTTTAACCATTATTTTCTTTTTCTTTTGTTTTTTCTTTTTTGACAAAAAAACCATTATTCATGGTCCAATTTTTTTATAATCATTGAACTAATTCAATGTTCAATTCATTTATTATGTCCATGCCATATTAATGCAAAATTTACACCGTGTACCTAATTGTTATAATACGTGGCCTAATACGTACTTAAGCCTGAACACAAAATTAATTTAGCAAATATTTAATAATGAAATGTGTTTTAAACTAAAATAACCTAATTATTGTTCAAAAAAAAATTATTACCTAATTATCATTCCTAAATCTTGATATTTAAATAAAGGCAATGATTTAATCAGCTTGTTTTTTCTAAAAATTAAACAATAGGTTCGTATTTTATTATTATACAAGTATTTATAATTTTTAAAGTTCAAGATTGTCTTAATCATTAAAATATTGGTAAGTACATCCAAAATTATAAGATCTAAGATCCACACTCAACCATACCCCATCCATCATTGCATTACAACAACACTTCGTAGTTGCTACCATCTATTTCATTATTACTCTAAAAGCAAAAGAAAAAATGGTTAATTCAATTAGTTAAAATTATACTATAGTCTTTTATGTAATTTTTCAATTCAATGTGCTAACATATGAATTAAGCATGACAAGACAAAAATATTAAAATAGCATATACTTCATACAAATATTATCAGCTTTTGTCATTTTGTAAACCATATTAAACCTTTTAATTACTTTATTTAAAAACATATTGTGAGAAAGCTTAGAGTAAGAACTCTAAGAAGGTATTGAATTAATGCAGCTTATGACTTTTGATTGAGAGAGGCAATTATCTCAGCTAGTTGATTAAAGTCAATAGAATTGAAATATTATATTAGCATATAACATGTTGATCCAAAATAACAAAAATATTTTCCTTAAAATAATCATACCTCATTTTCCATGTCTTTGTTTAGTAGTTAGTACTAATCATCTTTACGGCAAACATTATTATTATTATGTTAACCTTTCCGTGTTAACCCCATTAGTGACTATAGAAATTAATTAGTACTTGAATATATGACCAACTCATACGTGTTATGCAAGTCATATAACTTGTATATTTGTAAATTAAATGGTGTATACAACAATAGGTTAAATTTGTTTTATATTTAAGGTCAAGTGCTATTATAGTATGAAATAGAAGGGCATACATACACATGCATGGACTGGATATCAAATCATATGCATGAATGAAACTTGAAAGTGATAGGTTAACTACTAAATTTTATGGATTCATTAGCCACCTTTATATATACACTACATACTTATCATTTGCAATATTAGTTCATGCTATCCTTACCATATAATTATCAATGTTTAATCCCGGCCCGATACTCACGTATACTTAATTATGGAGCTAGAATTTACCAATTCATATTATTTGTTGGCATTTATAGTAGAAATTAAATATGTAAAAAAAAAAAAAAATCAAGGTATATATTGTCACGTAAAAATCTAATGTTCTTTTACAAAGTTCGTCAAAATTAGACATAAAGCAAGCCGCAAATTACTTCTATTTACACAACTTGAATGAAGTTTTTTCAAATCTCATCTATTGATTTTGAATAGATTTGTGTCATTGATGGATTTCTTGTTACTCATAAGTGGAAAATCGGTATACATAGTGAGTAGTTTGTTATGGAGTACCATCAAATGAAAACATATATCTATATCATCTATAGAAAGAGAGAGAGATATTTTGGATGGTGGACCTTTCATAGATATGTTTCGTTGATTATAATAAGAAATTAAAAATCATATATGTCACCATACTATTTGTTATGCTTTCATAATATGAGTTAAAATTTTGTAGGTAAAAGCCAACAGAAAAAATAAATAAATGAATAAATAAATAGTAATAATATTACTAGAATTTTTTCTTTAAAAAAAAAAAAAAAAACAATGAAAAAAAGCATCGAAAATAAAATTCGCTCCATTACAATTCTGTTCTAGAACAAATTCTATGCCACTGAATTAGTGTAACCAAGATAAGAAGAATATTCTAACCCTATCTACCTGTTTTTATGTTTTTATTTTTTTTTTTCACTTTTAAAACACTTTAACGATTATAGCGATGCTAACAAATGTAAAAATCTTATCCATGTACACAAAAAGTGGTTCCAACGAATTATCTGATGTGTAAAAACGTTATCGGCCGGGGAGAAGGTCTATACAAATTCTTAAGTAGACTTGGTTCACACTAATTTATTTTGGACCACTAACATTAGAGAAACTATGGTTTTTTTATTAATTAAAAAAAAAAGTCACTATAATTAAATAAAAGTCACTAAATTTAAAATAAAAATCATTTTGGTAATATATAGACTATAAGAGGTTAATTTTTTTAATGAAAAATTCTATAAGGTCGATATAAATAATAAAAGTCACTATATTAAAATTAGGGTCATAATGTCGTACTTCAAGTTCACAATAATATTAAACGTTATACAAATTTAAATAAAGGTTGCTATATTAAAAATAAGGGTCACTATGTTCAATATAATGTCAGTTGCGTGTGTATAAACTTCGAGTTCACAATAGTATTATTGATTTATTGTGGACCAGGTCCATGCAAGTGTTTCTAGAAGGTCTATATATATTGAAGTTATTGTTTATTTTCATAAGGATAATATTTATATCTTCTAACATCATGTCAAAAAATAAATAAATAAAAAAGATTTGGAGTCATTGTATTAACCTTATTTTCATTTTTTTTTTGGTGCGAATTTTCATTTATTAGAAGAGTAAGAAGTTCGGATTAGTGTTCTTCGAGAAATATAAGTTCTTATGAGTATAAATTACAACTAAAATAAATATTAAATAAAATTTAATAAGTTTAGATAAGATAAGTTTTGATAATTGAAATTAAGTAAATAAAACCCATTTTTAAAATCTAATTTGAAAATTACATGCTTAGTGAATTAAAAAATAACGATCATTCAATTAGGGATACTTGTGTAATATCCAATATATTTTTTTCTTACTCAAACTTTCGTATGTGGTTGGCCACTCTTATTTGAAAGAATGGGTCAGGTTACTTTGGTTTGGGTTTACTCGGTCAATTAGAGGTTATTTACTCGATTAGGGGTTACTTGGTTGGTCAGAGATTACTTAGCTCAATCAGGGATTACTCGGTCACTCAGGGGTTACTTAGTCAGAGATTATTTGATTAGGGGTTACTCGGTCGATCATGGGTTACCTGGTTAGAGGTTAGTCGTGTATTAATTGGCAACACACAAAAGTTATTATTTTCTTATATTATACTTCGTAATATTATTGATGCTTATGTAATATAGTTAGCCAATTTCTCACCAAAATTTAGCCCATACTTTTGGCGCCACACAATTTTAAATATTTGACATATCATAAAACCGTGTATTGTAATTCTTTATCTTCTCCACCGTTGGCTTTTGTCACCCTTTTCCAAATCAACATGCATTGATTTTAAATTTATTTTTTTTAATAGATTGACGTGAAGAACTTAATTTGGTAAGTTGCTTGGCAATTATCCTACATCATTATGACCTTTAGTTGGGCATGATCCAAATATATGTTTGTCTTAATCCTAAAACAACACATCATAGATTATGTAAACAAAGTAAGTTTTATGACAACGTTTTCTACCTTTGACAAATTTTGTATAAAACAAAAAAAAATAAAAAAAATTTATGACGACGTTTTATACCTTACCCACAATAATTTTATCTTAAGGTGGGTAACTTTTTTTCAAAATATATTCACAAGTGATTTTTTCTTTATATAGTTTGTCTTTGTTTATTATATTTTACGATATGGATAAGATGATTCAATTTAATCTAGAATTAAATTAAAAAAAAATTATAGATTAAAACGCCACATCAACAATATCTTTATACAAATGATACTCCGTCTCCTATGTTTTATTTGCCAGAGCTAATAAATTTCCATTTACGTGTGTTTTGTTTAAATGTATATATCGTATACGTTTGATCATAATATCTTTAAGTTTTAAGTTCGACCACAATCACCACATGAATGACTAATGAAAAAAATAAAAAGGTACTACAGGGAATGTTATGTATTGTGGACAACCGGCCATTACTTTAAAAATTGTTGAAATTTTAAGGTACAGGCGTCTGTACCATGCTCGATATAGACAAAAAATGTAAAAAGAACATGTAGCTGTTTTCTAAAGAACAAACAATTGTTATGTAAAGAACATCCAATCTTTATTTTATTTTATTTATTTTTTTTGTATATCTAAAGAACATTTGTAATATTAATAAAAAACATGATATTATTATGAAATGAACATTATTTATATATATCAACCTTAATTTAAAGATAAAATTCAAACAACATTTCACAATAAATAATGACCTTTATGTAACAAATAAAGTACATTACACTGACAATCGAAGAACACGAACATATGTTCTTCTCACTCTTTTTTTGGTGCAAATATGTTCTTTTGACTCTAAATATATGTTCATTACATTTGAATGATATGTTCTTTTCACTATAGCTATATGTTCTTTACTTTTCTACCTTATGTTATTTCCGCATTTTTTTTTACAAAACGGCTGTACGATCCACCGTATAAGCGCCTGCAGGAACCACATACTCTAAAATTGTTTGTATGTATTAATTAGTTGGCTTAATAAATACTAGTGTTTTTCTCTTTTTGATCTAGCTATCTTCTCCTCTTCACAAACTTGACTTAAGTGTACACCTACAATCGCGGATACATGATTAGGTATAATTTGTAGAGCGAGAAACACATAAGAAAATTTTTTGGAATTTTGGGTGTTTTATTTCTTTTAATTGAAAACCCTCAGGCAAGTAATATATGTAAATTGGGGTAAAATGGGAGAGACTAATTACTCTGTATATGGTTGTAAGAATGAAACATATTAATTATGCTGAAAGTAATAACGCCAAACTGGTAAAGCTTGTGATAAAGCGCGAATTGAGTAATTTTAAGTGTTTTCCGAGATCAAAATAAAAAGCTCGAGTTTACCGTGAATCAAACCGCACTTAATGGGTTGATCTTCGGAGGGGTAAGTACTTACTTAGTAGCTTGAAGGTACGGTTTGAGTTTTGGCTCATCGCCCCCACCCCCCCCTCCAATAAAAAATTCTAAACTCAATAATGACAAGAAGTAGTTTGCACATTTCTACAAAATTATGCCCAATGTTTTTTTATTTTATTTATTTGCTTAAAATTTATACAAGTATGAAAAGAATGCGATATAAAGTGTAGTAAATTTTTCCAATCAAGGAATTTATTAATTCATTCACATAAAAAAAGGGGGAAAAAAAAACAAAAAAAGAGACCAACAAAAAGTTGAGTATTACTAATTGGAAATTTGGGTGACGGAATAGTTTCAGGACCAACTACAAAATTGCCAACATTAATTACTGATTTGTAGTATGATTAGTTGATTACCTATTATTAGCTTCTTTATATGAAATTAATGAGAATTGAACCATAATATTCAAGTCTCCATACTTTGATACTCCATATTATAAATGTGTTCACTTAAGCAACCATATTAGGTCCGATTGGACGAAAATGTCTTAAGTTCATAAATAAAAAAATTCCGCACTTGCGACAAGTGACACGTTATCTTGTAGTAGCTGACATAAGCGCATAACGCATAAGCACAACATACTCTCAGGAAAAAGTAAAGAGAACGACATTTCAAAATTTGGAAACAAATTATTTATAGAGTTAAATTATAATGTACTTCGTGTATAATACATACGAGTAGTATATAATATTGCACCTAATGGTCCAAATGAACAAAAAAAAGATTATATTAAAGTGCATGTTAATTATACATTGAATTTGAGTCCGATTTCCTTATTATCTTTTATTCAGATATGATCTTACTTTTCTCGTCTCTCGAATAGTTATACTTATAGGCTTAGATAAAAAAATAATGGGAGTAAATTTTTTTTTTTTTTAAATAGGAAAAAGTAAACATTCATATGAAAAATACCAATTTCAGACAAAACACCATCAATCTTTCGAAATTTTCGTTTTCATAAAATCATGGAAGTAAATATTTTGTATCTTTTTTTAGGAAAAAGTAAACATTTCATATGAAAATACCAATTTCAGACAAAACACCGTCAATCTCTCAAAATTTTCGTTTTCATGCAAATCATAATTTCACTTCTTAAGTTCTCACCTAAGTAGAAAAAATTGGAAGATTCAAAATTTTTTTTTGAATAAAGATTTCAAATTTCATCCCACAACCAGTACAGTAGTATGTAAATAAAATAAATAAAAGTATATTAAAAAAAAAATAAAAATAATTTAATAAAACCCATTTTTCTCATTTCTCTCTCTATAAAATCAATCTCACACATCTCACACTTCTTCTCCTTCTCTTCTCCTCCAAACCCTCTTCTTCTTCTTCTCTCTCCTTATCTTCATCACCCCCAAAAAATAAAAAAAATAAAAAAAAATGGGTGTTGTTCTTCTTCCAGATCTTGGAACAGAGATTTTGATTCCAGTTTGTGCGGTAATTGGAATCGTTTTCTCTTTAGTTCAATGGTACATCGTTGCACAGGTTAAGCTTTCCCCTGATTCTGGGCGTAGTAACAGTAATAAGAATGGATATTCTGAGAGTTTGATTGAAGAAGAAGGTCTTAACGACCCTGCTGTTGTTGCAAAATGTGCTGAGATTCAGAATGCTATTTCTGAAGGTGAATTAAATTTTTTTTTTGGGTTTTTGTTTTTTTTGAGTATTTGTTTCTGGGTTCATTTTGATTTTCTTAGTTCTGGGTTTGTTTGATCTAATTTGTATACTTTGATTTGAATGATTTGTGGGTTTGTGTTGATTTAGCTGGACTTTTTTTTGCTGTGGAATGTGTCGAAGATTAATTTTTGGGTGTGTATAATTTTTGTGGTTTTAATTTTGTGGGGTTTTGTTTATCAGGATTTTTACTTCTTAAATTAATTCGATTAATAATAAAATCAAATTTGGGAGCTTTATTTATCTGTAATTGTTGATTTTGAGTTTAACTTATTTTGATTTGGATAGTGATTTAAATGCTTAGAAATAAAAATGGAACTGGATAATTTGATTTTAATGCTTATGATTTGAATTATTATCGACCCTTTAATCATATCCTATGTGTTTAAGAAATTAAATTTGGTTATTTCTTTGTGATTTATAGTCATTTGGGAATTTATAAATGCCTGGATTTTTATTTTCTTTCAGTTTTGTATAATTTTTAGATTTGGGTTGGAATTTTAATACTTAAATGGAATTGGACTTTCATCATTACTGATTGGTGGAGAAAATGGCTTCTCCTTTAATCTGCATTTGAAGAGATTGATTTTATCATATGGAATATGATATTATAGTGTCGGTCAATTGCTGTTAAATTCATTGTTAGCTCACACATTTTCAGCTTGCATTGGCAATTTGGTTGTAGATTTGGAAAGAGCGAAAACTTTTCGAAATTGTTACCGTCATTTGGTTGTAGTATTTGACCAAGAAAAGAGCGAAAAATTTTAGAACTTGTTTTTTTTATCATTTGGTTGATTTATTTGTGTAGCTCACGTTGTGTGGTGATAATTTAGATTGGGAATTGTTCAATAAGTTGTGGAATACATGACCTGCGAAATTTAATTTCTATACTATCAACTATGTATATGTTTGTGCTGTTCAACCTTTTAATTTTGACTTTTTCTTCCAGATCTGATTGTTTTTATAATAGTTTAAGCTATGTTATTGCTCGACTGTGTACTTTCATGTAGGTAACTAGGGAATTGTTCAATAAGCTGTGGTTTAAGTCGGTAGGGTTTAGTAGGATTTATGAAAAGATTCGGAAGTTGTGAGGTTGTTGTGCTGTATTTGTTTGTTAGTCATGTTGTTGCGATCATGATTATGCTGATTTTGGGTCCGATGCCCACGAATGTGGGGATACTGTGCCGCTATGAGATTTCTATATAGTAAAATTAGTGATATAATTTGTCAAATCCTAGGAGTTCTCAATCTAGATCTGATGTTTAATTATATCTTTAATGTTTTGCACATGGTGTGCAGACTTGCAAATCAAGGCCTTTTGTCAATTTCTTTTTAGCTCTAAAATATGCACATTTGCTGCGTATGGCATCATGTTTGTGCAGTTAGGATTTGTATTTATAGTATAGCTCTGCAAGTGTGAACTGGCATGTTGTCCTTTCAGGACTAATATATTGTGGAACATGCTGCTTGTGATCTTGTTTTAGCGGCATTACTGGGGAATGGGGGACATTAAGGCTTGTATAATGCTCGGCTGTGTACTGTTTGTGCGTTTTAGTTATTTGTTTATTCCCCCTTCCCATTTAGGACTACTTTATTCTTTATTTTTATTCTTCATACTTTTTATATTTTTTTCCAGATAGCCTTACTTTTTGATTTTTTTTTTCTTTTCTTTTCTTTTTTTTTTGTAATGTTTTGTTTTACATTGAAATAAAGACAGTGTAAATTTTATTATGGGCCGTTATTAGTCGTGGGCCATGATATTGACTTCAACTGATAAGTATACTCTCTTTGTTTTCTTTAAGCCCCTTTGTGTGTGTGTGTGTGGGGGGGGGGGGGGCTTTTGGACAATCATAAAAACTAAATTTTCCCTTTGTGGGTTACAATGACTAGTCGGAGGATTGAGCTTACATGATGCTGCTTTGCTTAATTGATTCTGTCTCCGATGATTGAGTTCTATTTTTTCAGTTTGAAATATCTACTTCATGTATAGCACCTTGCTTAGTTGTATGAGTGTATGACATCAAGCTGCCTCTATTCTTGTTATCAAAGTTTAAAGAGTATTGTTTAGAATTGTGGAATTTTGATGTCAAATTTCTGCATGGTATGATATTGTTCCTGTGACGTGATGATACTGTAAAAACTATTTTATGTGAACAATGCGTTAGCTTCATCAATGTTGCGTGAAAGCAAACTTGACCAAATAACGGTATTGAATCGATTATATAAATTCTTTTGATTTTTCAAATGTGCTGTCAATTCTTTTGTATTTTTTTTATTTGATGAATTGCTAACATTGCATTGTGCATTACTTTTACAGGATCAACCTCCTTCCTTTACACTATGTATCAGTACGTTGGTGTCTTCATGGTTGCTTTTGCTGTATTGATATTTGTTTTCCTTGGATCTGTGGAGGGTTTCAGTACAAAAAGCCAGGAGTGCACCTATGACAAATCCAAGACCTGCAAACCTGCACTTGCCACTGCTGTCTTCAGCACAGTGTCATTCTTGCTTGGTGCTATCACCTCTTTGGCTTCTGGTTTCCTTGGGATGAAGATTGCAACATATGCAAATGCACGAACAACACTCGAGGCCAGAAAGAGTGTTGGTAAAGCTTTTATTGTAGCATTCAGGTCTGGAGCTGTCATGGGTTTCCTGCTTGCTGCAAATGGTCTTTTGGTGCTTTACATTACCATCCTGCTCTTTAAGCTGTACTATGGTGATGACTGGGAAGGTCTTTTTGAGGCTATCACTGGTTACGGTCTTGGAGGATCTTCCATGGCCCTTTTTGGCAGAGTTGGTGGAGGTATTTACACCAAAGCTGCTGATGTTGGTGCTGATCTTGTCGGTAAAATAGAAAGAAACATCCCCGAGGATGACCCTAGGAATCCAGCTGTAAGCCTTCCTCTCACTCTCAGTGAAATGTTAGATATTTATATTCAACTTTAATAGTTGAATGAGTTGTTTGTATATTATAGCCTGGTGACTTACATGGGTGCCTATTTTTCTTTTTAGGTTATCGCTGACAATGTCGGTGATAATGTTGGTGATATTGCTGGTATGGGTTCTGATCTCTTTGGATCCTATGCTGAGTCATCCTGTGCTGCTCTTGTCGTGGCATCAATTTCCTCATTTGGGATCAACCATGAATTTACTGCAATATTGTACCCACTATTGATAAGCTCTGTTGGTATTGTTATCTGTTTAATCACAACCTTATTTGCAACTGATTTCTTCGAGATCAAGGCTGTTAAGGAGATTGAGCCTGCACTCAAGAAGCAACTAGTCATCTCCACTGCTCTAATGACTGTTGCAGTTGCAGTTATTTCATGGGTTGCCCTTCCTTCTTCATTTACCATTTTTGATTTTGGAACTCAGAGGGAGGTGAAGAACTGGTAAGCAACTTCTCCTACCCTTAGCCTCTTTCTTGTATTATAAGCATCTTTAAATATCAAAACTTTACTGTATTTTTTGTGTAGTAGTATGTTTACTTGATTTGATTTTCCACATCATGCAATTATTTATAGTGTGGTTACCATATATCTTTGGGTTAA
The DNA here is from genome assembly GCF_948465745.1 of Chenopodium album. Classification (NCBI taxonomy): domain Eukaryota; kingdom Viridiplantae; phylum Streptophyta; class Magnoliopsida; order Caryophyllales; family Amaranthaceae; genus Chenopodium; species Chenopodium album. The sequence goes on from NC_137857.1 coordinate 5,045,620, forward strand.
TTGTTTCCCTTTCATTGTGTAGGCAATTGTTCTTATGTGTTGCTGTTGGTTTGTGGGCTGGTCTCATCATCGGATTTGTAACTGAATACTATACTAGCAATGCATACAGGTATCTCCTTGATAACTACCATCTCTATTGATCTACTTGCTATTTGTTTTTGGCTAAACTCTTGACTGTCATATACAATTGTAGCCCTGTGCAAGATGTTGCTGATTCATGCCGAACTGGAGCTGCCACAAATGTTATTTTTGGCCTGGCTTTGGGCTACAAATCAGTCATTATCCCCATATTTGCCATTGCTGTCAGTATATTTGTTAGTTTTAGCTTTGCAGCTATGTATGGTATTGCTGTGGCTGCCCTTGGTATGCTGAGCACCATTGCCACTGGATTAGCTATTGATGCATATGGTCCCATCAGTGACAATGCTGGAGGTATTGCTGAGATGGCTGGTATGAGCCACAGCATCCGTGAGAGAACCGACGCTCTTGATGCTGCTGGAAACACAACTGCTGCTATTGGAAAGGTATTGCAATTCTTATATCTTGTAATATAATTCTTCTGGATAACCAATAGGTGGCTGATCAAATATGGGGTTGGCCAAGGCTTAGCTTACATTAATAAGCTGGTTTACAAATGGTCACAGGGGCTACCCATCTCTGATCAGCTTTGAGATCTTTATTGGTTAACACCTGCCTATGTAAGCATGTCAAAATATAATCCACTCTTACCAATTTGCTGTCCTACTTTTCAGGGTTTTGCCATTGGTTCTGCAGCTCTTGTTTCTCTAGCCCTTTTTGGTGCCTTTGTGAGCCGTGCTGCTATCTCAACTGTTGATGTCTTGACCCCAAAAGTCTTCATTGGCCTTCTTGTGGGAGCCATGCTTCCGTACTGGTTCTCTGCCATGACCATGAAGAGTGTGGGAAGTGCAGCTTTGAAGATGGTTGAAGAGGTCCGTAGGCAATTTAATGAAATCCCTGGCTTGATGGAAGGTACTACCAAGCCTGACTATGCTAACTGTGTCAAGATCTCCACTGATGCTTCCATCAAGGAGATGATTCCCCCTGGTGCTCTAGTCATGCTGACACCATTGATTGTTGGAACCCTCTTCGGTGTTGAAACTCTTTCTGGTGTTCTTGCTGGTTCTCTAGTGTCTGGTGTACAGGTAAAAACATGTCCTTTTCTTCGACTGTGCTGTCTATTAAAATTGAGTTATATTGAATTTATGTGTAGGTTTATTTATTTATTTTGGTGCGAAAGAGAGGAGGAGGGGGGGGGGGGGGGGGTTTAAGATAGGAGAGACGCAAACCTTCCTATTACCACATGTTTCATAGGGAGTCTAAAATGCAGAGTGCTGGATTTTAAAATCCTGTCTACCTTTTTCTATAGTTTTGCCTAGTTGATTAGTTATTAAGAAGAGGGGATTTTCTTCTGCACCGAATTTATATCCCCGCGTTAGAATCAACATTCATATGTATTGAGATTTTTCCTTGTGTATAGTATTTAGTTGTTTCTGATGAAAATTCTTTTTTTGCACTACAGATCGCTATCTCTGCATCCAACACTGGTGGTGCTTGGGACAATGCCAAGAAATACATTGAGGTAAGCAATTGACACCCCATGATTCTACCTTCCACTTTGTGTTGCCTTAGCTCTATGCTGAAAAAACTAGTAAATTCTATGACAATAGTTTGTGTCTTGTGTTTACAGAAACAATTCTATGAAATGAGGCAATTGTATTAATTCTGTTACAATAATTTGTTGCAGGCTGGTGCTTCTGATCACGCAGTGTCGCTTGGCCCTAAGGGATCGGATGCACACAAGGCAGCTGTGATTGGTGACACCATTGGTGACCCTCTTAAGGATACATCTGGACCATCACTCAACATCCTGATCAAGCTGATGGCTGTTGAGTCACTAGTGTTTGCCCCCTTCTTTGCTACCCACGGTGGCTTGCTCTTCAAGTTCTTCTAAAGATGATCAACGAATGCAGGCAACGAAGGGAGGAGTTCGCGGTGATTTCTCCCCATTTTGTCGCTTACAAATTTGGTAGTTTTTAATTTTATCGCACAATTTTTGAACGTCGTTAGAAGGCAAGGCTGAGGGGCTAAACTCCTACTTCACTTTGTATTGAGGGGGGTGGGAGGTTGATGATGATGATAATTCAAGTCAGTCTTGGTTAAATAGAATTATATGGTCAACAATATTCTTTTCTTTTTTCTTTTGATGTACGACTGGGATTGTAGTAGTAATCATTTTGCAAACTTGTTTAGGGCAAAATCCGGTTTCAATTTTAGTTTGCAGTCGTCTTTTTTCCCCTGAGAAAGTGTATGTGTTCACCTTTTTTCGCCGGTGAGAATCTGTTGTTGAGCATTGTTGTGAACACAAATATCTAAACAGATTGTTGTCTTCCATATATATCTTGCAATGATACACATCAGTTAATCAAAGATAATACTTGTACTCCATAGTCCATACTCCATACGACATTGGGCCATCAGTTAAAACAAGTCAATCGTATAATTGTCTCAAAATGAAGGCTATTCGCTTTGGATAGGTTAAAGTTAATGTAGCTCGGTAATTAACTAATGAACCAAGTAAATTAACCCAATTGATATTAAACCTTACCCAACTAATATTAAACGCACCTACCTAAGAACTACAATAAGTACCTGAAATCAAATCATAGTAGATAGCACCTAAAACTCCGAAAGTGAATCACTAAAGTAGAAACCTACAACCTTAAGGCTTTTATATTGAGGGTTGAAAGAAATCAACAAGAGAATTATAGAAAATGAATGAATTGAGAATTGTCAAGAGAAATTATAGAAAATACATGATCGAAACCTACACCACCCAAGTAAAGTATAGGTAAAAAAAGAATTCGATAAAATTACATTCATTTTCTATCTACGGTACACCTAGATGTATATAACAAATTCTATAGATGTACCGATATGTGACTCTTTGAGTTTCTTTATCCCCAAATTAATGAACCAATTATGGAGAGAAACAAAGGTTTTTTTTTTTTTTTTTTTTTTTTTTTTTTTTTTTTGAGGAAATAAAGAATTTGGAGAAGAATTACTACTTAAAACCCTTAAATCAAAAGTTGTCAATTCTCATACTTGTATTTAATTACCAAAAAAACAATTCTTAATTTTGAAATCGCCCAGCATATAATAAATCAAAGATATTAAAAGGAGTCAAATCCAATTTAATACAAGGATGCAAATGGAGTCGTTTGAATACGAGAATGCATTATGGAGTCGTTTGATAATCCTACACTCCTACTCAACATTGCCCTTTTAATCTTACTTCGTATTGGACTACCCTATAAAGACTCGTTCCATTTATTTATTAGACGCCCGACCCATTCATAGCTGCAGCGGGTTAGGGTTTTTTCAATGTGGCTCCAACCCATTTAACAGCTCAACTCTAATTTCGAATATCAAAAAATAAATAAATACTCCGTAAATAAAAAATCGGATTACCTCCTCTTTCTCTCTCTCCCCATTGAAGCGCACTCATCGTTCTCCATTGAAGCAACTTCTGATACTCGTATCCTCCATTAAAGCAGATTCTGAGGTAATTCAATTTGCTGTTTCTATTTCTATTTCTAATCATCATCTCAATTTCACAATCTAGGGTTTTTATTTATTATAATTTAATTTATTTGAATCGTCAGTGTAGTAAGTTTAGGGTTTCAAAATTATTACTAACATTATATGATAGGTCATATTCAGCGATTGTATTGCTTTAAATTTCATAATCCCTGATAATTCAATCAATTTTATTGTTGTAATTGAACTGTATTTGATGATTTGTTTGATATCGCATCTGATACAATGTTGGGTTTATGTTATTGTTCATATCCGCGTTATGCAGGATTGTATTTATGTTGTGAGCCGAAGGTCGCGAATTAACCGGATACTATGGGTTCGTACAAGGAGTCGGACCCCTCGTTGGGGTTCCTAACAAAGAAGGAAACGGAAGTTAAGCTTCCTCGGTCGACCCGGGTCAAGAACAAGACTCCTGCTCCTGTTCAGATCACTGCTGAGCAAATTCTGCGTGAAGCTCGTGAACGGCAAGAATCGGAAATCCGTCCACCCAAGCAAAAGATTACTGATTCGACTGAGCTTGCGGATTACCGCCTTCGTAAAAGAAAGGAGTTTGAGGATTTAATCCGTAGGGTAAGGTGGAATGTTAGTGTGTGGGTTAAGTATGCTAAGTGGGAGGAGTCACAGAAGGATTTTAAACGTGCTCGTTCTGTTTGGGAGCGTGCTTTGGAGGTTGATTATCGGAATCATACATTGTGGTTGAAGTATGCGGATATGGAGATGAAGAATAAGTTTATAAACCATGCTCGGAATGTGTGGGATCGTGCTGTTTCTTTGCTCCCGAGAGTGGATCAACTGTGGTATAAGTATATCCATATGGAGGAGATGCTTGGGAATGTGGCTGGTGCTAGGCAGGTTTTTGAGAGATGGATGATGTGGCAGCCTGATCAGCAAGGATGGCGTTCTTACATTAAGTTTGAGTTGCGTTATAATGAGATTGATCGCGCTAGGGGTATTTATGAGAAGTTTTTGCAGTGTCATCCTAAGGTTGATGCATGGATCCGTTATGCTAAGTTTGAAATGAAGAATGGGGAAATTGCTCGAGCTAGGAATGTCTATGAGAGAGCGGTTGACAAGTTGGCAGATGATGAAGAAGCAGAGGTGCTGTTTGTGGCTTTTGCGGAGTTTGAAGAAAGGTGCAAGGAGACAGAACGTGCTAGATGTATTTATAAATTTGCACTTGACCATATACCTAAGGGACGAGCAGAGGAGGTGTATAAGAAGTTTGTTGCATTCGAGAAGCAGCATGGAGATAAGGGAGGTATTGATGATGCAATTGTTGGGAAAAGGAGATTTCAATATGAAGAAGAAGTTAGAAAGAGTTCTTTTAATTATGACACTTGGTTTGATTATATTCGGTTGGAGGAAAGTGTAGGTGTCACAGACAGAGTTAGAGAAGTTTATGAGAGGGCTATAGGCAATGTTCCTCCAGCTGAGGAGAAACGCTATTGGCAGCGTTACATTTACCTGTGGTAGGTTTTATTGATAATAAATTCTGAAGTTTATTTGTTTTTGTTTGAGAGTAGTGAATACTGAGCATCTTATGTTTACTTTCTAGGATCAATTATGCTTTATATGAAGAACTTGACGCACAAGATATGGAGCGAACAAGAGAAGTATACAGGTAATATTTTAGACTACTACAATTGACACTGATGTCTTTTACCTTCTGTTGGAAAAATGTTAGAGGTGCATGCACTTTTCATGTATGTATATGAATGAAGGTTATCTTTCATGACATGTCTAGTGCAAATAATGCTTAGACTTATTAGGTTGAAGATGCCAGTCATCCCCTCTCTTTCACAAAGAAGAATTGACCCACATATGTGCTTAGATGAAGATGTGTTGGCAGTATGTAGTCAAGTAAGAATAGTGTAGGATGCTTGTCTAGTCTTATAATATTTTGCTTCATAAAGTCTTTTTTCGGTGCCACATATTGGCATGCATGTTTGATACCTTCTGTGTAGGAATAAATTATCTCTTGAACTCTAGGTGTCAGGCTGTCATCTTGGGGCGTAAAATGTCATACCTACATCAGTTCATCCTAGAAACTAAGTATATATTCTTAGTGCCCACTGGCTACCTGATGCTATTGTAATGCCAGTGTGCCACAAATTCTGCTCTAGATGTGGTAATGTCATAGAGTTTTTAAGGGAATGGTAAATAATAATGTTTATAAATTTTATTTGCCCCAAAGTATGACTGTTAGCCTTTAAAATAAAAACAAAACATATCTGTATAATAGACACTACTCTGTAAAGTGCAAAAGCAGCACAGTGCAAGAACACTTCCCTGTACTCCAGGGGGAAAGGTCCAAAAGAGAAGTAACATAACCTGGAACTGAAACTGATAAGATAATAGCTCAGAAAAAGACATCTAAAGCCTAAAAAAGAAGAAGATACTTGTATCCTATTGCTCAATCATCCTCAAATTAGGTACACATTCACTCATTGAGGCACTAGTTTGACTAATTTCGCAATTTGATCCTTTGTAAATTTCTCTCTTGACTAATTTCGCAATTTGATCCTTTGTAAATTTCTCTAGCATTTAGTATCTCTCCTGCCAGGTTTCATAGATTGTAGCATCAGTTCAACTAGGTAATTGTTTCCTTTAAAGCGTGGCAGTGTATAATGTAAGACCACTAAGAAGATTGAAACATCTGAAAAATTATTGGTCAACATTTTCAGGGCTTTCCTTTTGATGTGTGCTCCTAGATATTACCCCTTGCAACTAAACACCTCCTGTAAGGAGATTTTCTTTAGCAGTGAACCAGACAATTACAATAACCCGAACACTTCCCTATGAGTATCAGCACTTCCTCTAATATACTGATAAATGGCTACCATATGAATTTGCCCATCAGCAGCTTTATAGGCTACATAAATTAAATTATTATGGCTTTATGCTGACTTTTTGGATGAAAGCTTGCATTCTTATAAAGTTTAGCATTCTTATGGCCTTATGCTGACCTTTTGGATTAAAACTACTCTTACAAAATCCCTGCTTGATTTGCCTTTCATTATATGTGGAGGTAAATTATTTTTAACCCATCACCCTCCAAAGTTGCTCTCTAAAGCACATTATTCTGGATAAATATATATATATATATATATATATATATATATATATATATATATATATATATATATAGTGTTTCCTAGTTTTCATTTAGTTTTGTGTCTTGTGGGTACTAAGGGCCTGTTCTGATTGACTGAGCTGGGGCTGGGCTGGGCTGGGCTGGGCTGACTGAAGGAAAATTGTTTTTGACCCATCACCCTCCAAAGTTGCTCTCTAAGCACATTATTCTGGATATATTTGGTTTCCAATTTTTTATTTAGTTTTGTGTCTTGTGGGTACTAACTGTTGCCCTTGCTTCATTCAGGGAGTGCCTTAAGTTGATCCCTCACGACAAATTCTCCTTTGCAAAGATTTGGCTTTTGGCTGCTCAGTTTGAGTTACGACAATTGAATCTCAATGGAGCTCGCCAGATATTGGGCAATGCCATTGGGAGGGCGCCAAAGGATAAGGTAGCATCATGTGTGGAACTTCATTTGCACAGCTGTCAAATATATGTGTTCATGCTCTAACAACTGTGTTTTTCCCTGACAGATTTTCAAAAAATACATTGAAATAGAGTTACAATTGGGAAACATAGATAGGTGTAGGAAGCTATATGAAAAATATTTGGAGTGGTCACCAGAGAATTGCTATGCATGGACCAAGTATGCTGAGTTGGAGCGTTCTTTGTGCGAAATAGAACGAGCTAGGGCTATCTATGAGCTTGCCATAGCTCAACCTGCATTGGATATGCCGGAACTGTTGTGGAAGGTAATTAACCATGATCTTCCTTTTGGATGTTGTTTTCTTTTAACATTGGGAAAAAAAAAGTACTGGTTAAAGTTTATGATATGGATTTAGTGTTCTAGCTTTGCAATTGCTATAAAGTTGCTTGCTTGTGTCTGAGATTCCTCCTTTGATAGTCTGATGACTCTTTTAGCCTGGTCTCATCTGTGCTGTCTTTCTGTATAACAAAATTGATTCTTTTATCCAAAAAGATTCTGATAGAATTAGATTCAACCTCTCTTATAGACTCTTACTGTTTCAATCCACTTTCTGACGTGCCCCAGATAATTATGTTGTTTGGACTAAGGTTTGGTCTCTTCTTATCTATAAGTATTTGATTTATGGGTCTTTTATCTTGCTTCTGCATTCAAGATCATTTGAGTTATGTTTTTGGTCTTAAGAAAAAATTAACCTATTTTTGACTTTTGAGTCTTGCTGTGTTGATTGGATCATGTTGGACGTTCTGAGGCATGCATATCTTTGTTTAAAAAAAACTTCGTGTTAATACATATATCAATTTATAAACACTTTGCTTTTGACAGGCATACATTGATTTTGAGATAGCAGAGGGCGAATTTGAAAATACGAGAGCATTGTATGAGAGATTGCTTGACAGAACAAAGCATTTGAAGGTGTGGATCAGCTATGCCAAGTTTGAAGCTTCTGCTGCAGAGGAAAATGAGGCCTCAAACGTGCCAGAGGATGAGCCCCAAGAACTTCTACTTGAAAAGAAGAGATTGTGTGTACAACGTGCTAGACGTAAGCATCTTGTCCTCTTAATGTTGAATTTCTTTGCTTTGTTTTTCAAGGAGATACTATACCTGCTATACCTGACACATTAGATATAAACCAGTTAGATTTGTGTGATTTGCCTAACCAGTATCTAAATATTGTCTGTTCGTTATTGTTGCAACTTTTTTGTGCTTTCAGTTTTATTTGAAAATTAAAAATTAGTTTAAGCTTGAGAAAGCCTTTTTTTTTTGGTTTATTTTTTTATTGTCAGTTATCAAAATTAGTGTGATTGGTACACGGATGACTAATATCAAGTTAATTATATTACCATTTCGTATGATTTTAAAATCTCACGTTCAAAAACATTAAAATGGCAGTGACACCAATGTGGATGCCTCCATTTTATGTCTTCTCTGAGTATTGATCTCTTTCTTTAGGTGTTAATTGATTTTTGTAGCCACCAACTTAGAGTTAAGTGAATGGACTTTTCTTGTATTATTTTAATTTTACAATCTTCTTGTAATGCTGAAACATGAGCAGTAAGTGAATTTCATCTTTACCTGTCATATTGGAGCCTTCTTAGAGGTATTTTTGGTGTGAGGCATTGGGGTGTTCTTAGGTTATGGTAATGATTACGGAAGTTCATATTCACATTGCATCCTGTCATGAACTTTGGGGTCTATGCTATGATATGCTAGCAAATTCAACTTTGTACTTTATTTTTCTGCAACTGCATTACAAATATTAAACTGCCTAAACCCCTTTTTTTCATCAGAAGATTCTGCATTTGTAGCCTTGTACAGCTGAGCCGAAGTGCTTAACTTATTTATTTCATTCTTCAGGGGTATTTGAAAAAGCCCTAAATCATTTTAGAGTTTCTGCTCCTGAGCTGAAAGAGGAGAGAGCTATGCTCTTGGATGAGTGGCTGAAGATGGAGAAAGATTTCGGCGTGCTTGGCGATGTTGGTTCAATTCAAGCTAAAATGCCGAAGAAACTCAAGAGGCGACGACCTCTAATGACAGAGGATGGTCCAGCCGGGTATGTGAAAGTCTTTGCCATCACTTGTTTGCATTTCATTTGTGTTCTATTCTGAAATCATATTGACCCGATTTAGGGCATATGAATTCATTGTATCTAGTCTTGTGTTTGTCTACAATTTGTTCATGTGTTATTTTGAAATTGGACCTTCTGGTGTGACATTATCTCATACTCTGTAAATTTAACAGATTCGAGGATTACGTCGACTATATGTTCCCCGAAGAGACACAAACTACCAATTTGAAGATCTTGGAGGCAGCATACAAATGGAAGAGGCAAAAAAATGGCTGATGAGTGATTACAGCTTTTACGAGTATCTGCTTCAATTTTTTTTCCCTTGTAAATCAGTTAATTTGTACCAAGTTTTGCAGTATCTGTACACGAAAAATATTCTAATGTAGAATTGTTTGTAAGGATTGTATACTTAAATACTTGTATGAAATTTTCCTTGAGAAAGTGTAATTGTCAAAATTGGAATTTGCATCTTTATACGAGTATTATGATACCAAATTCGACAATTTCTGTAAAATGTTGATCGGGTATACTTGGTAAGTGACTGCTTTCTTTTCTAAGGAAATAACATTTGGATCTATATCAAATCACCTGACCCGAAAACAAGTTATGAACAAAATTGTGACCTTGAAACCTGATTTATTCGAACAATCGAACCGGGAATAACTTGTTAAATTTTGGGTTTTGAACTTGATCGAACCGGAAGAACATTACATTTTGAGTAAGATAATTTGATTATGAGAACCTTCCTATTAAAGTAAATACCTTTTTCTAATATTCGTTGAATTCAACCTTACATTGTGCAACTTTGGGGTAATTTTATAAAGAGTGGTCCATGCAATTGGGGGAAGCAAAGATTCAAAAGCACATGGTTCATGGTTGTTGCTAGATTTGATTCGACAATCCATATATTCATTTGGCACAATCATGACAAGACTAAACATAACTAGTTATTCTTGCCATTAACTATTCTTGAACTTATGGGGTTCAAGGTTAAATCGAAAAATATTGGAGTGAAAGTGACAAAAGAGGTGAGAATGATTTGGTATTCGGAGAAGAAAATATATATTGCTTTGAATTCGAGATTTGGCCCATCCGAGATACTAAAACGTTGTGGTTGAGTTGTTCTCTAGGTTTAGCACTACTCCAACAAATTCGTGGACTTGAGAGTAAGAGATTGAAGTTACATAATACTTCTGTCTTATTATTGGACGGATGTTGTATGTGTTATTTAATGTACTTCCATAGCAAAATGAATTCAACATATCTACGCCATTTATCAACAACAATTTGTCAAATCATAATGAGTCTTTGTAAGACATTATCAAACTACTCGTAATAAATAAAATGATAGAAAATGAATAGTTAGTTATTAGCAACCAAATTTAAGTAGATCCATACTATAAAACACTGAATACCATCAAAAGATGGTCAAAGTATCATTAACAAGTTACAACCTATAATTAAAAAAGAGGGTACAAGTTGTTATAAACAACTCATAAGAAAAGTATCTCAAGAGGAATGCAATTAAGGCTCTCAGAGCCATTAATCCAAGGTAGTCTTTTATTGAAAATTTTCGTTGTTGGTAAGAATCTCTTGAACCTTCATGCTATCTACACATTGTGTAAAGATTTTACAATCTACAACTATAGAAGTATTCTACTCCATATAAAATTTATCGTTCAATTTAATTTATGACATGAAAATTGAAAAAAATAATTATAACAAATCAAACCAAATTCCGCTAAAATAGCAAAGTGATGAGCTATATGATCTTTCGAGCATGATAAACTTATAAAACTTGGCCCTAGCGAATAACGTTCTACTTCATTTTTTTTCTTCTCCATTTTATATAAAAAAATTGACATAACATAAATCATTTAAGCCGAGTATCCATCATAATAAAGAACAAAAATCGAGGCCTATCTTCTATATATCATTAAGTTATGACTTTGAATTGGAATAAAAACAAAATTGCTTTGGACCAAATCAATCATTTTATTTATTATGTATGCCTAGTTGTGTGACGAACTATTCTTCGTGGAAACTTACTTTTGGTCAATTTATTCATATTTAGTAAAAGTGGCTTGACGGCTTGACTATCAATGAACACGTGACAACACGTACAATGATTAACATATACTTAGTGATATAGTAATACTAGTTAATTACTAGTAACTATAAACGATGAGGTATTGGATTAGCTGCCATATGGTTTTGGGAAGGAACCTCCTTAAATTAATGAAGTGGACTCTCTTTCTTGGTTTGCGGATGCGGCTTAGACCCGTATTTGACATGGTATCAGACCAGGCCCACGATATAGCTCCTTAAGTTGGTCCATGTGAGGGGGAGTGAAGAAGCACTCTAACCCGAAAAATCACATGAGACAAAGTTAAAAAAAGGTATTAGATTAGCTTCTAGATTGTCAAAATTTATAAAAAAATGGAACACTCGTTCATAATCTAATAAAATGAATAATACAAAGTTTGAAATACTCCCGTGATCCCTTATTGATTATTTTAAAAGTCTTTAAATTGATGTTTAATTATTTCTCCATTATTATCGATCTGTAATTAATTAATATTTTAAAAATTTATGATTATAGATATCGAAAAAGATTTCACATAATTAATAAACTTTGTTATTTTCTTATATATTAGTATAAATTTACATTCAAAGTTGATGAGCATTAAGTACCAAAAAGAAAATAAAGCCACGATAATTATAGACGGCGGAATATAATTTAATTTACAACTACAAGAATAATTTAAACAAAAAATAAAATAAAAATTCAAATAATTTATTTTCTCAGCCTACAAACATGTGAGAATAAGCTCAACTAAAGTAGGTATCTGTCGGTATAATATTTCTTGGTTGTAATAATATCAACGATAGATTTTCATTTTCTTACTTATACCATATTCCCATGTATCTATTTTTGATGTGCTCTTTTATCTACCATCATTTATTCATTTTGTCAATGAACTTTGAAGTACTTTTGACATGTGTTACAGGATTTTTTTTCTACTTCAATATGTCCTAATCAATATGATAAAGTAATAATTTGTAAAAACAATCCTCTAAGTGGTTGTCATAGTGATAACGCGACTCTTAAAATTTGTAAAGACGTGTTAGTAATAATACTCTCTCAATTGAAAGTTTAAATATTAGAGTTTGGTTTGTTTTGTTATATTTATGTTAATATTGTATATTTGGTAAGTCTATCGTATTTGGAGTTTTAGGCAAGTTAGGTATTCCAATTATATTTGGTATATATTTGTGATTAATGGAATACACGAGGCTAAGCCGTTTTCTCCCATATTTCTCCACTTTAACATGGTATCACAGCCTCTCTAATTTTTAGAGAATTTTTCGATCCTTGGTTTGTTTGTTTGAATTACTTCCGCAAATTGATTTGTTTGTGAGATTAGGCTTCAATTTTTCGTTACAATTTTACAAAGATTACATTTTTTTTATTTTTCGGAATTAGGGTTTCTTTCCCCAATTCTGATCAGTTTTGTGGTGCATTCCTTCGAGTGTACTGCTGGGCGTTTTTATTTTATTTTGTTATATTTATGTTAATATTGTATATTTGGCAAGTCTATCTTATTAGGAGTTTTAGGTAAGTTAGGTATTCCAATTGTATTTGATATATATTTGTGATTAATGGAATACACGAGGCTAAGCCGTTTTCTCCCATATTTCTCCACTTTAACATTAAATATCACAATATGATCTAAGCTACGCGACTTTGATCAAATATACGCGTTCAAGTCAACTTAATTTGTTGTATAGCGTTGAGAAAACTAACCCATTTAAACCTGCTCAACAAAAAACCTATCAAACGATTAATCGTATATTATAATTAAAGAGTTGTTACAAGTATAAGCTAGGTTGAGGTTAATTAACCCCTAATCACCGCAATTATATGAGAAGAAGCGGACCGAGAGTGAGAGTATGTAGCTTTATGCGCATGAATTTTTTTGATCTTATCCTAAACCATCTTTTTTTAAAACATTTAATTAACTTCACATCTTTAATTATTATAAAGTGAAAATCTTACATGAATATTATATTTTTGCATAAATTTGGTCAATGAATTGAAATGAGGTGATGGCTATTGTTTGCTAGCATACATCGCATAATGTTTTGATTTTGGCTTATATGGCTAACGATATATCATTAATATATTATAGACTTTATAGTCAATTCACACGGGTATTAGATTATATTCTTTGATTTTAATCTAAAAAATTACAACCATTTAATAATAAATTAGATTAGAAATGTGCATAGTCGTATATTTGTATTTACTTGTAGTTAAAGTTACAAATCTTACAATATTACAAGTGTCAAACTTTTAGATTTCTCATTGCACTTTTATCATTAAGTGATATGAAAGTCATGTATTTTGGCGTTTTCTTTGAATTTTTAATCATTGGTTAAGAATGGAAACTACGAGTAGCAATTTATTTATTTATTTTTAATAAGTTTATTTAGGGAAATAATTAATCTATTTCATTGTAGAGATTTTTATTACTACCTCCGGTTCATTTTAGTCGCAACAAAGTACAAGTTTTCGGAAACCAAGGCAAAAGATTGAAAACATGATTATGGAATAATAAGGTTATATGCTTAACTATTAATCCAACCCACAAAAAAAAAGAAAAAAAATAATACAACCTTAATTAAATTAAATAGCCCACCACCTCCAATACCACCAAGCAACACCCAAACCACCCACCACCACCCAGCACCGTCGACGCACCACCACCTCACGCCCAGAAAACCGCCGATGCACCACCACCACCCCCACGCACCCAGAAAACCGCCGATGCACCACCACCAACCCACGAACCCAAGCAGTACCCAGCAACCCACGAACCCCAGCACCCCAAGAACCCAACCACCCCACGAACCAGGCGACTCGCCACCACCACCCCACGCACCCAGCACTGCCGATCCATCAACCCACCAAACCAATGAAACCATACCCACGAAACCAAACCACCCACCTGACCAATGAAACCATACCCACGAAATCAACCCACGAAACCCGCCGATCTGAAACCCGACCCACGAATCAAACCCAAGTCGCCGCCGTTCTGCAACCCCCAGCCGCCGATCTGCAACCACGAACCAAGCACTGCCGATTCACCAACCCAGCAAACCCACGAAACCAAACCCACGAAACTAACCCACGCGAAACCCCACGATCTGACACCGCGAAATCCGACCCAAATCAAACCCACGACGGCGCCGTTCTGCAACCCCCCGCCGCTCTTAACACCATGAAGCCACCATGAAAATGGGGTTGGAGGAGGAGAGAGAATATTAAATGGGATGAGAGTTAAATAATTTTTTTTTTTTTAAGGTTGGGGTTTAATTTAATAAAATCAGATTTGTAATTTAATAAGGGTGTTTAAGAAAAAAAAAAGTAAGGGCATATATGTCATTTTACAGCCCAAAAGTTACTAAATAAGGAAAATAAAAATTTTGTTGCAAGTAATATGAACCACCCCAAAATGGAAATTGTTGCAAGTAAAATGAAGCGGAGGTAGTATATTAAATTTGCCCGGATAAATTGAATGCATTGAGATGCACAAGTGAGAAGAGCAAAGATGCCCGTCAAAAAATAAAATAAAAGAAGAGCTAAGATTTTTATATGTATATATGATGTCTAAATCTTCTAAAATTATAAAAGAACAAATATATTTATGGCGCCCATATAATAATTCTTGGAACAGAAATTGACAAGTTTTTTGACAAGAGAATTTGAAGCTTATTTGTCAAAAAAAAAAAAAAAAAAAAAGAATTTGAAGCTTAAATACTTCACCATTATTTACATGATTTTGACCAATTTTCTAATGTATTAACGTATGGATATATAGAAAATTATATCATCGCTCCCCTCTAAAAAAGAAAAGAGAGTCCTTCCATACACATCGGTATAACAAATTCTCTATTAAGGGATCATTGTTCATACACCCTTGATATACAACAATTAATGTACTTGCTTGTATTATAAGTATTTTTTATTTGTTTATTATTATTATTATTATTATTATTATTATTATTTTTGTATTATAAGTATATTGTATATATCATTATCCACAAAGAAATGTATGATAATTAATACGAAGAATAATATAACATCCAAAAATAAACCAACCAATTAACCTAATCAACAATCACAGTTAGTGGTGCATATCATGGTCGTAAAGCTGGTGATGAAATCTAATCTGTTTACTTATTATATCACTATATTAAACTTAGATAATGATATTTTATAGGGGCAATATACAAGGATTATGTTCCCGTCAAAAAACTTCAAAAGGATTAGGAGGGGAAAAAAATCCTTAAATTAACTAAAGTAATTACCACTGATGTCATCACTTTCCACATGTCAACCTCTTATAAAAAATTTTCCCGCCAAAACTAATAATGACATCATTATTTTTTTTCAAAATAAATAAAAATTTGATAGAGATAAATTAATTATACATTTTCCTAACTTTTTTATATTTAAATTGACTAATTATGCAATTTTGATTGGAAAAATTAAAGGAATGTCAGACTATTTCATTTTCTTATATTTTATACAGATTATATGAATTGGGGCTTCCACTCTTTATTAATTTCTCAATTTATTAGATGTATTAAATTGTTTGTACTACATACATATTAAACACAAATAAGCTAAATAATATTGTAAAAATCGTAAAATAATATTTATTTAGTGCATCGCACGAGTCTAATCTAGTAAAATAATATATATTATTCAGTTTTTTATTCGCTTCTTAACATTAGTCTCATTTGTTTTTTTTTTTTTTTTTTTTTTTTTTTTTTTTTGTGTTTGTTTTCATTAAGTTTTAATGCATATTTTAAGCAACAAGATATTTAATGATTGACGTATATGAAAAGCTAATAATAATACGGAGTAGCTAATGAAGAACTGAATAAAATGATATCATCCACATAGAATAGAAGAATCACTCTTAAAAGAGGATCTGCAAATAAACAGATATTAAAGGATTAGCTCGACTTCAGCTAAAACTGTGAAATAAAGTTCGTGAAGCATGTTGTAAATCACTAATCAAGCGATGTAACTTTTATGTTTAGAACGAGCAAGGTCAACAAAGCATGGTGGTTGAACCATAAATACTTTTCGCCTGAACCAACAAGGGATTTTCCTAAATTCATTTTTTGTTGATTTCAAAACATAATTTATAAACCTCGTCAAATTTAAAAGGATGGTTTTCAATATACGTCGTATATATTTTTTATTTCTTGACTCCAAAATTAATACAATTTGATCAAATTTTAAAAAAAATTTAAACATGAAATATATAATAAAAACCGGAGTGAATATATTAATCTATTCTTATGACTTTGATAGAATGATTCATGAATGTTATGGAGTATATTAGAAGGAATAACTAGCTTAGGAAAGTATGAAGTATAAGAAAGAATAGATGATTCATTAATTTATATTGCTCATCAATTTTAATCTGGGCCGCCGGCAAAATTTGGTCGTACCTATAATCATAAGCATTACTCCGCATAATTTTCTGCTAGTTTACTCACGTGGGAAATTCCATTAAGATCCAAGTTTTTTTTAACAGTCAAACTTTTACAAGTATTTATTTATTTATATCTAATTATTTTTTAGGGTTTACTTGTTATTTAAGATTGGTAAACAGTCAATGGCTGCTGCTCAGAATAATGTTGTGGTATCTTTGGGATTTCTTTTTTCTTTGGGATTTCTTTAATTTCTCATAATCAATTGTTTAAGGCCTAAATTATTGTCTGAATCGACCGCCAAAATAAATAAAAAAGGCCTAGATGACCATGTTTAAAAAATGGTAAAAAAAAGTATGAAGTATTAAACAACCAAGAACCAAGAACCAATTTTCAAATAAATTAAAGCTATAATTAACTTTTTAAGGAAATTTGAGTTGTGCATTTCAAAAAATCAATAAGGGCCTGTTCTCTTACGTTGAAATTCAGTTCAGTTCAGTTCACTTCAGTTCAACTCAATTCAGTTCAGCTCCTAATTTCCTTCTCTTATAAAATATTCATTTCAGTTCAGTTCAGTTCAGTTCAGCTGAGTTCAGTTCAGTTCAGCTGAGTTCAGTTCAGTTCAGTTCAGTTCAGCTGAGTTCAGTCAATGAGAACAGGCCCTAAGAATGGTTATTGGTTAATACTGTACAATCAGTTGGAAATTAATAATCGATACACTCAATAGAAAAATACACATACATGATACATGTCAAAGTAAACATTTATTTCTTAAGTAGTGTTTGAAATAATATTAGCCTGTAATTTAATTCACTTCCATAAATGTGTTATGGACTCAATAATGGGCTGGTCCGGTTAATCAGCCTGATTAACAAAACTTTGTTAATCAGGTGGCAATATTGTAAATTGAGAGCTTTGGTATTTGTGTTATATTAATTTATTATTGCATTGTACGTTTTGCTAAAGTAGAACAGGTTACTTTCATCTTCTTCCTACCCATATATCTACCATTAAAGCACCATTGAAGCTTCCTCTTTCACCTCCACCAACAACAAACACCAACACCATCTCCTTCCTCTTTCGCCTCCACCGACAACAACCACCAACACCATCTTCTTCCTCTTTCGTCTGAATCATCTCTACCGACGTCAACCACCATGTCGGCGACAAATATAAGCGGCTTCGCCGCCAAATCAAACGAAAAACTCTATAAATTCCTCCGTTGAATCTGTCAGCAATTAAGCATCCTTAACAATCTCGAATTCCTCCATTGAAGTTCATTCTAGTTATCAGATGCAATTCTATGTTTTATTTTACTTTAATACCCCCAACTTGCCCTGGAAAAGACAAATTTACCCCCTGATAAACATTACAAGTTTATCAGCCTGATGAACTTGGATTTCCTCCTCAATAATCATAGCGTCTTGTTGTGATTAAATTAAACAACAGTGAAGTATATACTACGTATCTTAGATTAAAAAAAACGTGCATTTTGAAAGCAGATCGATGCATGAACTTATGTTTCCAATATCATCATATCATAACAACCTTTCGCTATTATTTTTTTAAAGAAGGAAACAAACATTAGATTAGGGCATTTTAGGTTGATTATGAGTGTAATTATTAGCCATAAATATAAAGTTATTTGCCGGATTTGCCTCCCATGGTGATAGATAATAGACCAACTCGAAAAACATTCCGTTATCAATGGTCCTATCTCCAAGACTCCAAAGTACTCTTGATGCAACTAATTGCTAATTAACAGATTTTACCCTTTGTCTCACCATTTATTGTGAGTATTCATCATAAATTTGGTCACGAATGAAACATAAAAGTCTCAATGTCTCATTCTATATGAAGCTAAGCTAGCTAGTATAACTTTCACCAACAAGGAGGAAGCCGACTTTGCTATATTTGTTAACACTTCTAATTTCCTAGTTTGTTTTAATCTTTATATACTTTTGTAAAGGTTAGGTCAAATTAACTATTATTCTAAATTTCTAATATATAATGTTTGGGTCAAATTAACTATTGTACTAAGATATATTTCCCCATGAAATTAAAACCAAGCAAAGTGTCGCCTTACCTAACTCATAGTCTCATACCATACCTTAATACATCTGCAGCTTGATGTATGTCCAAATACATTAACTTTCAGGAGATTTATATCCAAATACATTAACTTTCAGGAGATTTACTTGTACTTATTATTTTGGTGTAAAAAGATCGATTTGACATGGTTTTGTGACCAGATTGACCACATATAATGATATAGTTAGGCCCTGTTCTTTTCACCTTAAAAAAATAATATTAAGTAAAAATAATTTCAGTTCAGTAAAAATAAGTTCAGGTCAGTAAAATTAATTTCAGCTCAGTAAAAATAATTTCAGTTCAGTAAAAATAAGTTCAGTTCTGTAAAATTCAGTTTTCTTAAAGAAGAATTATAATAGAAAATCAGTAAAAATAATTTCAGTTCAGTAAAAATAACTTAATTTCAGTAAAAAATAATTTCAGTTCAGTAAAATTAAGTTCAGTTCAGTAAAAATAAGTTCAGTTCAGTAAAAATAATTTCAGTTCGGCAAAATTAAGGTGAATCAAACAGGGCCTTAGAGTGATACACGGAATATCTTATTAGTATATATATACTTCCTCCGTTTCTTTTTAGTTGACACGTTTCTTTAGTTAAGTTTGCCAATACACTTATTCAATCATTAATATATTTAATTATCGATAAATAAAAATTATGAAAAGTTGATATTTTGAAAGTATATATAACGTGAGGAATCTAATAAGATCCCACATGACTATATTTTTCTTTACGTATAAGCACAAAACACGGTCAAAGAGAGGTGTGTGAATAGTGTTAAAGTCAAAACGTGTGAACTAAATAAAAACGGAGGTAGTAATATATATGGTCACATAATGATTGATGAAAACCATAACGGAGTATAAAATATTATTCTCATATCTTGCAAGACATAGGATACATAATAATTAATTGTGCTTATATTATTATAATTTAGATTAAGATTATTTAGGTTTATATTGTCGCATATCATAATGACCAATTTCTTATCTCACGATTATTTTGCATCACAAATCAAAATCAAAATATATTAAGTACGGCAAGTTACTCCGTATTTGTAATAAGAAGTAGCTTAGTGTGATTGGTCAACTTGTACAATTTTAACCTAAATACTTCAATTCAATTTTCATTTGTCTCACTCTTGGGATTCCTTTTTTGAAACATTTCTTCATAACTAAATTAATTATATATATTTTACTATATTAAATGATGATCAGTTAACCAGTTTTAAATTTAAAATTAAGTCAACTCAATTGATAAAGGGAATTATTGGACATAAACATTAAACGCCTTAATTAAGTACCTACATTCGAGACCATATGAGTAAAACTTGATTAATACAAAAGCAAATCTTACAAGTTATATGATCAACCTTAGCTTCAATCTGATCTCTTATCCTAAGTTCATGTAGTGTTCTTTATTTTCACCTTAATATAAGAGCCTGATTAAATTTGGCTTTAGCTTATGTACACATGAGCAACTCTAGTTGTTGTTTGATGTTTTTCTTAAGGTGAATTTGAATATGTATTCTAAATCAAATCAGATCACCAGTGGTATTAGGCTAAAAGAGCATTACGGAGCAAATAGAGTTATAGAGCTATTAAAGGGCGTTTAGTAAAGAGCTGTTTAAAAGAGCTTTTTAGGCTCAAAAACTTATATGAAGAACCTTTTGAAAGAAATTCTGGAGTTTTGACTATGTATATATTAAAATAATTAATAACTAACAATTATTTATCAAACACTTTTGCACCAACACACCAAATAACAGTCAGCTAGTCAAAAGAGTTAATGCAGCGCAAACAATTACCAGCTAACAGCTAGTTAAAATAGCTAACAACTAATCGCCAAACTAGGTCTGATCTATTAATTAAAAAATCAATTAATTCAATAAAATCTTTGATTTAAAAAAATGATGAGTAATATGAAAAAGTAGGTCCCACCTAAAAAACACCACCCACCACCACAACTTAACATGTGTCAAAATCACCCCAAAAAAGTCTAAAGAGAGGAAGGTGGTGTCCTCTACTTCTCCTATTACTACTACTAACTTCTATAAAATCCAACCATTTCTCTTCCCAATAACTCGTTGCCAAGATCTAGCTTATAGTCCTAACTCCCTAGCCCCCCAACTTTGGCCACCTACCCCCAATTCTCTCTACTCTCCACTTCTCATTCTCATTCTTATTCTCTAAATAGTAATAAACATGCTTTCTATCTCATCATTCCACCCTTCCACCACCACCGCCGCCGCCGCCAACCACCACTCGCAACAATGCTCCGCTTTTTTCTCTCCTCCCACTCACCTTGCACTTCCTCTCCGCCACCGCCGCAACAACAACCTTCATGTTCGTTGCGGCGGGGGTGGCTCGGAGTCTAATAATGATTTTATTGTGTCCTCATCATCAACTCGGGTTTGTAGTGACCCTCTTGAAGTTGCTAATAGAGATGTTAAGCTTAAGATTGGTATTATTGGGTTTGGTAACTTTGGTCAGTTTTTGGCTAAGACTATTGCTCAGCAAGGTCATAGAGTTTTGGCTTATTCTAGGTCGGATTACTCCCGTGCTGCTAAGGAGATCGGCGTCGAGTATTTCTCTGACGCCGATGATTTATGTGAGGAGCATCCTGAGGTCAGCTTTTTTTATTTAGTCACGTTTACTATTTTGCGATGTTTAATTCTGTCAATAAGTTGTGAACTTGTGATTGTTAAAAAATACTTGTTAGTCGTTTCGTTCTGTCATTGTTATGGTTATTGTGATAGGTTGAGATAATGGGACTAGGACATAAATTTCGAAAGGGAATTATTTTGATTGTAACTTTTTTTTAAAAAGAATTGGCAACTTGCATAGATAATTCGTGTAGCTTTAATTTTATTAGTTGGTCTATAATAAATTCCTAGCCTAACAATTGAACATCTCTTTTATACTTTGTATAAATTTTTGAACTGTCAAAATCATCATTGATAACTTAAAACTAATACTTCCTCCGTTTTCTTTTACTTGCAACACACCTTTTAAGCACGCACTTTTAGGAGATGATTAGTGAGGGTAAACGAGAGATTTTATCAATATAATTTTTACACAAAAATTAGAATAGGGTTAAGTATCATTTGTAAAAATTATAATGAAAAATTTGTCCGTTTAGATTACATAAACCCGACCTCAAAACACGTGCCACAAGGCTGTGTTGCAAGTAAAAGAAAACGGAGGAAGTATGAAGTACTAATGAAGTCTACGAACTTGATTATTTTATGGCTTATAACATAATTAGGGTCTGTTCTCATTGACTGAAATAAGCCGAGTTAAACTGAATTGAACTGAACTTATTAGAGCTGAACTGAAATGAATAAAATTAAAAGCTGAACTAAACTAAAAATAATCGTATGAAAATAGAACCTTAATTAACATGACAATTGTCCATTGCCAAAATATTAATTATTATATCACTTAGTTTAGGCGGTTAATTATGAAATAGTAGCAAAATGACAATATAATATGTACTTTGATTTTTTATTTATTAGTCTAATAAAAAACTTCGCATCTTTTTTTAGAAAAAAGACAGAATATACAAATTAGAAAATGGAGCTACCAAATAAAAAAATAATAAAAAAAAAGTTAGAAAATGGGATGTTAAAATGACATAAAGTAGCCATATGCAAAATTTCGTATCGTTTTTCTTTGACCACGTCGTGTTTATTAAAAAAAAGACACAAGAAAGTCAATTATTATTTTGTAATCCATCACTTTCTAAAAGAAAAATCTAAAATGATCCCTTTATTTAACTATTGAAGTTGTGACGTTTTGACGATAAACAATCTGGTATGTAAAGGCTCGAGAGTCGTAAGGATATTGTTGTAAACGTGATTGAATTTCAAAATCAAGTGTGACTCAACTACATTCTAATATGCTAAAACTATTCTATTTTATCATGCAATACCAAATTAAAATTGACATACATGGTACGATAATGAATTCAGTCCCAATTGGTCTCCTTTAGTCGTCCTAGTAAAACATCTCATGTACCAAGTTGGTTATGTTCACGCGGTTTTGTAGCACTAGTAGTTATTTTCATTATTACAACATTATTATTGCTCTTCAATAAATTGGATTTGGTAGGAAATTTGGGGTACGAAGTACTAGCTTGACCAATTCTAATTTGTGTACATTATTGTTATTCTTTTTTCAGGTGATCCTTCTATGCACCTCCATCCTCTCAACGGAGAAGGTCCTCCGCTCGCTCCCCCTCCACCGCCTTCGTCGGTCCACCCTCTTCGCGGATGTCCTCTCGGTCAAGGAGTTTCCCCGCTCCCTCTTCCTACAAGTCCTACCTAAGGACTTTGACATCCTTTGCACCCACCCAATGTTCGGCCCTGACTCGGGCAAGAACGGGTGGGGCGGGCTCCCATTCGTCTTTGACAAGGTCCGAGTCGGGTCAGACCCGGCCCGGACCTCTCGGGCTGAGGCATTCCTGGACGTGTTCAGGAATGCCGGGTGTAGGATGGTGGAGATGACCTGCGCCGACCATGACAAGCACGCGGCCGGGTCACAATTCATAACCCACATGATGGGCCGGGTTTTGGAGAAGTTGGCCCTAGAAAACACACCAATTAACACCAAAGGGTATGAAAGTTTGTTGAATTTGGTGGATAATACAGCAAGAGATAGCTTTGAGTTGTTTTATGGATTGTTTTTGTACAATAAAAATGCAATGGAACAGTTGGATAGAATGGATTGGGCTTTTGAGATGGTAAAGAAGCAACTTTCTGGTTATTTGCATGATCTTGTTAGAAAACAATTGATGCTTGAGACTAATAATGAACAAAATGGGGTTGATCAAACATTCATGCTTCCTTCTCCTAGTGATGATCGTCTTCAAATACCTCCCTCGGCTGAGATTCCAGAAAAAAAGGCCGATTTTGTGGTGGTCAATGGTACAAGGTAGGCAATGTAGTAGTGTTAACAAAGAAATCGACGACAACAGCAACAACGACAATAACAATAGTCGAGCACGTACGTATTGAGCCGTTGGTGCTAGAGAGGGGATACAGGATGTTTTGGGGGTTCCTGAAATCCATTGCAGCCTCATTAACTGCATTTTTTTTGTTACTGATGGTTATGTATCTATGTTTTTTTGCTCAAGTAGTATAATTAGTAAGTATGTATAATATTAATCAAAGTAAATTATAGCTAAGTGAAAGTAAGTTTCATGAGATGATAAATAAATGTACAAATCATGAAAGTTAATTTATTTTTTCATGTGTTGATTAATAAAATGACACTTTAAACAAGATCAAGGTGTGACTTTACTTTCACATGTTGTATTCTTCGTTTCAGTTTATACTGTTGACATACTTTTATAACCTAATTAGCATATCATAAGTAGTCTATTACAAATAGATTAGAGGGAGAAATTGTAACACCCCAACCCGACCACCAAGGGTCAAGAATAGATACCAAATACTCAAGGAGGATCTGAAAACCGGTGTATATTACTATACACGCTTAAATGTGGAGTATCTTAGCTCTTTAAAATAAAAGAAAGATGAATTGATGGCTTCAAACTCCTTATATGCTAGATTTGCTAGGTTAGCTACCGGATGTTCCTATTTAACAAATATGCTAAATACGCAAGTTTAGTTATCTGATGAGAAACGCATAAAATGCGTACGTGTCATATTAACAATGCTAAATAAGTACTCAATATTTGATTTCAACAACCATCATATTTACTTGTTTAGAATGGGATATTTTGTACACTTAATTTCCACATGTAATTTGTACTCAATCTGAAAAAAAAAATACAGTAATTCAGGAATACAGCTAGCTTAGAAACAGCCGTTAGCTCATTATCGTGGTTGTGTTCTAGTACCAAATCTGTGCGAGTAGCAATTTCCAGTTTTCCACCTAATACATACTTCCTCCGTTTTCTTTTACTTGCAACACTTCCCTAAAAAGGAAATATCACAATACTTGCAACACACTATAAAAGGAAAGTTACTTTAGGGAAAAACTATATTATTTCCTTTATTTAAAGCACATGACCCACTAAATTACACTCCTAACAACCACTCATCCCATTTTAAAGTTTATTATATTATGTGAACCCCACATTTCTTAAATATCGTGAAAAAGTGTGTGTTGCATCTAAAAGAAAACGGAGGAAGTATATAGTAACGAACTAAACTGAATCGATTGGAGCTGAACTGAACAGAAATTAAGCTGAAGTGAACAAACCCTTAATTTCCACATTAAGTTGGTACTCAATCTGTAAAAAAAAATACTAGTACAGTAATTGAGTAATACAGCTAGCTAAGCAACAACAATTAGCTCATTATTGTGATATACTAGTGTTTTAGTACCAAATTTGTGCGAGTAGCAATTTCCACCTAATACATAGTACATACATATAACTTTAATAAGTTGACATTTACATAGGCTCATTTTTTATCCCTTCTAATATATCTGCTCCACTGAGGTAGTTAGACAATAATTCTTTAGATTAGTCTTTAAGCGAATCAAATTAGGAAATCAAACAAACTACAATTTGTGTTTTCAAAAGGATTTGGCAAAATAAACCGAAACTGTATGGGAACAAATAACTGCCTCATCAACAAGTTGAAAGTGGGATGGATTAGCAAGCTATACACACTTTTAAATTGGCAAAAATAATGCTTATAGTAGGATCGGAATTGAATCTCCAACATTAAAGTTAAAAAGTACAATTCGTAATATTATGCCAAACTCGTCATCTATGGTTAAAGTTGAGAAATAGAGATTAGAGCTATCCACAGAATTTTGCGTAGTACTCCGTACTAAGATTATAATTGAACACGTTTAAATATTAGATCGACCCGTGTTTTATATTGTAATATCCGAATATTTTATGATTTTATATATAGTTTATTTTTATTTATTAAAAAAACTTTCCTAATCTCATATTTTTATTTTAGAGTTCGAAAAAGGTTTAAAACCCTATTTTAATTTTAGTAGAACTCTTATTTAATTTATATTAACTATTTTAAACCCTATTAATATTCTAAAACTTTACAAGATATTTTATATAAAAAAAAGACAGGGACAACAGTCAGCGGTTTTCCGATTTTGTGCGTTTCACATTCACATACCAAAACCAAATATGTTCTTTAATTTTTTTTCTTTTTCGTTCAACAATTTCCATCATCATATCAATTGCCTTGTTTGATGATTACATCATGATGAGATCCATATAGAAGCCACATGATATATTATTTGTGCAAACTCAAAGTCTACGAACACCAAGGTCGCCGGCCTATTTCTCGTTGCAGTCCGAAGCTATTTCATCCGTATGGTAATCACACGTATCTATTTTAGAGTTGTTTATATTATTATTGAATGATTAGTTGTTCATGTGCTTTAATTTATATGTATGATTAATGTATACAATTTCATGATTTGATCAGATTTAATGTGTTGTTATTATTGTTGTACGTATATGATGAATCGTATAAATATGTTAGGGTTTTTAATGTTGTTGTTATATGGAGTATTGTTTTATCGAGGTTTAGGTTTATAAATGTAGAGTATTATTTTGGGTTGAGAATTAATTAATTTTGGGTACTAGTATTAGCCCTGGAAGAGTTGAGATATTTATGAATCGAATTGTCGTGTAATTTGGGTACTCGTGCCATTATTGAGATACTATGTATTAATTTGTGAATGGTTATTTGATCAATGTATGAGATCAAAAGGTTGAGAGTGATTATTTTGTTATTGGTTTAAGGCTCGGCGTTATAGACCTTAGTCCTTGGCATGTTTGGTAATGAGATAATGATCATGAGTTAAGAATGAGGTACAATCTTTATTATTTATTTTTCTATGGTCCTCTACAGTGGGAATTGGCCCGTATGTGGTCTGGTTAAGGTGTTTTCTGGTTATTGAGAGTATTCAAGTTTTTATACTTGTTGGTTTGTTATTCGAATTACCCATGTCCAAGGCTAGGTATAAAACAAAGAGCGTGGCACACTTATTGGTTAGAGGAGTTAATTGAGCAGAGTATCATATTATTTTGAGGTTGGATTTTATCAAGGTTAGTTATGTGAAGTGTCGTATTTAGTTTGATATTTTGGTGAATGTAGCTTCAAACTACATTGTCAGTGAGCTAATTATATTATTAAATATTATATCATTTCATTATATATTTGATAAGTGGTGATTACTCAGCTTTTTGCTGACGTGTGTATATTTTTGTTGTGCTACTTGTGTTTGCGGCCATGTCTTTTTCTTATGGTGGCCCTGCGACGATCTATTTTGGAATTTGTCCTTAATGGTGAGCAGACAAGATTGTTTTAGCAGGTTGATCAAGTGATCGTAGCTAAAGGAGCTCAAGTGTTTCGATTAGTATGCTATAATGAGTTTGTAAAGTTGTATAAATAGCTCACCTAATTTATTGTTATTGGGTTGTAATTATTGGGATTTTTGTAAGCCTTAGCACTTGATAGGTTGTCAAGTGTGGCAGTAATACCTCTGATTTAGGTGTATGCTTCCGCAATTTTATTTAAATGTTGTTTATTTTTCTTATTTCTTGACTATTATTAGCTAGTAAATCGGAGGTGTTACATATATATTGTTCATATGGTGTGACATTGTCATTAACTCATAGTAGGAGCAAAATTTCGTTTGTATTATATATTAGTGAGGACAATAAAAAATACTCCGTATATAGTTTATACTTTATATTTTACATTTATTTTACAATTAGTTTAAAATTTGGAAGGTATTAAATGGTTAGAAAATACGTAGTTACGTACTTGTAATAGATATTAAGCTGAAACAATCTTTACAAAGTATATGTTGTACCACGTTGTCTACTATGTACACATCGAACTAACACCATTTATTACTGATTCACCACCTTTTAAATATATCGTAAGTCTTCTATATTTAAAGTTTTCCTCAAAATCTATATCTACACTCCTTTAATTAGTTTCTTTGGGACGTAATAACCTTCCTTTTAATTTTGTTTTGTCCCAATTTTAACTTGTATCTCTCCATTATTTACATACGTATCAAATATACGAAATCATTATTGATCGATCCATCACTCTCTTCATCGATTGTCATGCATCTATCAAAACAATTATATTGCGTACAAAGTGGTAGTAGAAAACTAGAAATGCATGTGGCTGTCTAAACGCAAAGTACGTTTCATGCATACTAACCTCTTATTAATTAGGAGCGTTCGTTATAATATTCTTTCTCGATCAAGTCCCAAGCAATTTGCAAGTTTAATTCTCGGAGGAAAAAAAAACACCGAATTAATTATTAGTACATGTTTGCATATTTTATACTCTTAGTATTAATCCTTGACCCTAATAATATCGATTAAATTCATAACTATCGCGTTGCATTATGCTTTAATTTGTGCGTACTAAAATGATTAACTAATGTATTATTAGAGATCCGAACAAAATCTCAAAAATATAAAAAAAAATCAAGCTTATAATTGACTTACCTTAAGGTGGCTTCGCTTGAAATTAATCAAAGGTCGAACACAATTCAACTCAGCTCAGATCTTGGGACAAGTTTTATTAAGTCAAATTTGAATGATTTGAACTTTTATCTAGTTAGCAAGCTAACAATAAGGGTCTATTTATATTTACTGAACTGAGCTGAACTGAATTGAATTCAGCTGATTAGAGCTGAACTGAATTGAATTGATTGGAGCTGAATTAAACTGAACTGAGCTGAAATAAATATTTAATGAGGGAGGGAAATTAGGAGCTAAATTGAACTGATTGGAGCTGAAATTAAGTAAATGTGAACAGACCCTAAGTCATGATGAAACGAACATGGCGTTAAGAATTCAAGTACTAAAAGAAACTCCCTCTGTCCCTTAATACAATGCCTCTTTCTCTTTATAATGTGAGGAATAAATGCTCAAAAGAGGCATTATATTAAGGGACGGAGGGAGTAACTTATAATTGGTATTGTTTCAATAATTTTCAATCCTAATCATCATAAGAGTTTGCATTAAATATGATATTCCTAATCATCATAAGAGTTTGCATTAAAATGGAGTAGAAATACAACATTGGTTAGACGAATAGTTTAGGTCGACCCAATTATTAAAACTATTGCAATGGTTAATTGATCAAAAGTTGGTGTTTGATCAAGTCAAAGTTGAGTACCTAGCAAAAAGGTTAGCTTTAAATTGCTAGAAACTCCGATCCTATTGTTGGTCCAAGTGTCACCGAAAGACAATATTAAAAAAATGGAATAAAACATGTCTCTAAATAGCAATACATATATGTTCTGCTTAAAGTTTTCATATAGATTTAATTTGCAAGTATTTCTAATGAGAGTATGAGACACGCATAATGATTTACTCCCTATATGTAACACCTTTTCAAATAGAAATATATATTGCGAATTTTGCGATTAATAGATTAAAAGCAGATGATTAAGTTGATAAATGATTCATATATATAAGAGTATAAGCAAATAATTGAGGTTCAACGTGGTACATACTACAACGGACACCTATAAATGATCAAAATGACAAAAATACAAAGATTATAAGTGATAATGTAATATATTGCATGATCTGAGCTAATATTATAGTACAAATTAAATGAACTGATTAGTTTTCTATATTGTCAAACATCTCAAGAAAAGGGATAAGGTAGGTGTCAATTTGACAAATTAAAATTACTTTAATTTAAGTTGGTTGCAAAAAAATCAATTATGTAGGTATTGTGTTCATACTCTTCTCTCTTCTTGTCTGCAAAACTACGTGTTGTTGTAACTTCCTCAAATAGAAAGGGGAAAAAAAAATACGTGTTGTATTATTGTTAAGGCACCTCATCAATTAATTTTAACTTCTTTTGATTATTCTATTTGAAAACTACATACTCCAAAATCTATGCTTCATCGTGGAATTTAAATTTAATATATGTATTCTCTTCGTTCCCTTTTGTTTTTGTTTGACCTATCTCCGTCTCTTTACCTATTCATCCTCTGCATGTAGGCTACTATAGAGTACAACAATTGCATACATTTCAAAATTTACAAGATGTCCTACATTAACCTTTTACCTACCTTTAATTTGTATCACAATAATGTAAAGATTGTAAACGCTCCAATATATATGTGACCTCATGTCGAAGACTAAGTTAATTAAACTTTATAGTTCAAAGTTTTGCGCTCACCTACCAAAGTAATTTTATTTTATTTATTTATTTTTTTTAAGGGGAAAATAAAAAAGTAAACTTCAACATTTCTTGTACAAAGTCTAACATTTAAAGTAGGAAGCATATATATTTGACCTACCCATGTCGATGCAAAGCCAAACAAGCCTAGTGGCATCTTTTACTTAATTGCACCAAACATTAGTAAAAGATCCAATTATAGACAACTAATCTCAATGCAAAGTAATTAATTTATTCAAATGAGCATCTAATTAATCCCTCCACGCATTCCCATCATCCCATGTAAACTACTTCTTGTAGAGGTCATGCAAAATTATCAATTTATCATCAAATTTATACTTATTGCACAATTAAATATTATTATAATGATATTACATGCATGTACGTATGTATTATTAGTGTTGAGAGTAAAACAGATATTCATCCTAACAACTTGATGTAGTAGAGATTTTGCATCCATCCTAATGTATTTTGATCCATTAGATTCCATCCTAATTGTAAGAGTTAGTATTTTGGAATCAAAAATCAATAATCTGTTAATTAATTAATGAGGCTACGCATGATTGTCTCACAAATCTCATACGAAAATGTCCAAG
The DNA here is from genome assembly GCF_948465745.1 of Chenopodium album. Taxonomy (NCBI): domain Eukaryota; kingdom Viridiplantae; phylum Streptophyta; class Magnoliopsida; order Caryophyllales; family Amaranthaceae; genus Chenopodium; species Chenopodium album. The sequence continues at coordinate 5,076,245 of NC_137857.1, forward strand.
TATATTTATATATTTCCGGGATTAAGTGATGCCTCATTTAATTTATTACAGGACAAACGTATATGAGGCTTGAATACTAATTGATTAAAAATGTTTTTTTTTTTTTTTTTCTCCTTTTTTTTTAAAGAAAGAAAAAACTATGCTAAGAATACATACTCCGTATTTTAGTATATATGATGTCAATACATTAATTATTCTTATATATATCAAAGCCATACATCAGATCACATGTAAACCTCATATAATATATTTGATTTGCAGTTTTAATTCTGGTTCACGTTTTTTTTTAACAAAATCAACACATCTATCACATCATACGTAAACAAACCACACAATATGTCTACTTTTTAAAAGTATAATGATGGATTTTAGTTTATTTCGACCTCGAAGACCATGGACATACAAACGATTAATTGTGGGACTTACACAAACAAGATTTCAATATGTATCTTTGAACTTAGTAAAGAAAATCAATCGCATGACATAATATAAGGAAAGATACTTAAGACTGCTTAAAATATTAAAAGAGTAAGAAAATTACCAACTACGCATGACAGCCGCATGACTGCATGAGTGTATCTTTTTGACATGTGGTCTAAGTCATCTTGACTTTGTACAATGTTATGTTAATGATGATTGAAGTGAGTGAGTTTGCATTTTTATTTTTATTTTTATTTTTATTTTTATTTTTTCTATTTTTTTCTTATTTTTTTTATTTAATGATGAAAACCTCATTTGGTTCAAAGACCTCATAAAATTACATGTCTCTAATAAATTATTCATTTTTAATTTTTTGTTGAAGACTAACTAGTTAATTTAGTTGGTTAAAATTTTAGAAAATCATATTGGTAGAATTATTACAACAATTTCCATTTGTTCACGTCTATAACTTTATACTAAAGGCGAAACCAGGAATGACACATGTCATCTCCTGATTAAATATTTTCCCTCCAAAAGTTTTATTTTTATTCTTTTTAATTTTTTTGGCCAAAGCTTCGTAGAGAAGTTTTTAATACAAACTATACAATAATATTTCATTTCCTATCTGATAAGTATATTCTATCTGTACACATTCAAACAAAGATATAAAAGTATTTTTTTTATACAATATAATGCAATAATAGTTTCTAATCTATACTTTGTACAATAATTCATAATTATTTTTATTAGTGATGCATATATTATTTTCCCTGTTTTCTTTAGTGATAAATTTTTTAAAAAAATTTATTTTATAATTACAGAACTTTCATCCTATTTTGCAATTAAGTATAAATTTTTATAGTTAAATAACAGTGTTAAACTAATGATAAGTATTAAGTATTAAAAATTACCGTGCATGGCACGGGATTTTAACCTAATTATATCTAAAGTCCAAAAAATCACTCTACCAACTTTAGACACATAACTAAATTTCTATAATAATCATAGAGAATACCTTACTTAGATTACTTGCTTCCTAATTAATTTAGTGTAAACTTGTTTAATTTGCATCACTAAGGGCCTGTTCATATTTACTTAATTTCAGTTCAGTTCAGTTCAGTTCAGTTCAGTTTAGTTCAGTTCCAATCAGTTCAGTTCAGTTCAGCTCTTAATTTCCCTCTCACATAAAATATTCATTTCAGCTTAATTCAGTTCAGTTCAGTTCAGTTCAGTTCCAATCAGTTCAGTTCAGCTTAGTTCAGTAAATGTGAACATGCCCTAATTTACAATCACACAATTATAAAACTATATAGTGCATACATGAATCACATCTCACCAAAGCTACTACTCAACGAATAGTCAAACACAAATACAATCTATTCTAACCTAATCTTCGCATCTCACCAAAAGCAACTACTCAATAGACACAGTCAGTCAACACATACATATACTATTATATACTAATAACTAATCTAACCTAATCTTAATTATGGATATGTATTACTGTATTAGTTGAAGATAAACATGCTTGTACGGTATTTGACCCGGGCGGTCCTTTGATTATGGGTCGATCGACTTGATTCATATAAGGACTACTCTAATTGTTAATACGACATATGGAGTACATTGTATCATACTTCTTTCGCATTTTAGCTACATTACAAAAATTTACTCTATTCACGTACAATTTTACACACGATACAATCTCTATTTTTGATAGTATTTTCTTATAATGAAAAACATATTCGCGTGGTTTTTGTTAGACTTATTTTGATTTATGATTCCCAAATTTAAATATTACGGGTAATATGTTGGTTTTTTGTTTTTTTAATGAACAAGGTATGTGATCCACGTTACAATCTTGGTTACGCGTGGACAATGTGTTATGGAGTATTTTTTAGGCCAAATCTCAAACCTGACCCAACTAAACCGGACTTATTTTACGGGGTCGGACATGATTTTTTGAACTCTACTACTCCGTATGATGTTTGAAATGTTTGGTAGTCTAACTACTCCGTAACAAGTGACTGAAGTAAGGCAAAAAATATTCCCTCAAAAAAAAAAAAAGAAAAAAAAAAAAACAGTAAGGCTTTCTCAAAACACAAAAAATATTAAAATATAGTTTCCCAAATTATTCAGAACCACCAAATTAATTTCTCACCTCAAAAAAAAATTCCCCAAATTCTCCTTCGAATTTTCCGACCAAACACGAAACACATCCAAATGCTTTCTCTCTCCTCCACAACCACCGCCAAACTCTCGCCGGCGCCGGCGGTTTTTCCGGCGAACCACTCTTCTCTCTCAAATAACTCCGGCAACCTCCTTTCTCTTCGCCGGAAATTTCATGGCGGCGTCAAAACCCTAACTATTCGCAGCATCGATGCAGCTCAACCATACGATTACGAATCCAAACTTGCCGCCATTAATGGCAATTCATCTTCACCATCACCGGATTACCCGAAGCTCAAGGTTGCAATCGTTGGGTTCGGAAATTACGGCCAATTTCTCGCGAAAACCCTAGTTTCACAAGGTCACACTGTTCTTGCGTATTCTAGGTCAGATTACTCGAAAATTGCTTCGAATCTCGGTGTTTCGTACTTTTCTGATCCTCATGATTTGTGCGAAGAACATCCGGAGGTAATTTTGTTGTGTACTTCGATTTTATCAACTGAATATATGTTGAATTCACTTCCATTGCAACGTCTTAAGAGATCGACGCTTTTTGTTGATGTTTTGTCTGTGAAAGAATTTCCTCGTAATTTGTTTCTTCAGATTTTACCACCTGATTTTGATATATTATGTACTCATCCTATGTTTGGACCTGAATCTGGGAAAAATGGGTGGGGAGGTTTGCCATTTGTTTATGATAAGGTTAGGATTGGGAGTTCAGAGGGTAGAATTAGGAGGTGTGAGAATTTTTTGGATGTTTTTAGGAGAGCTGGGTGTAGGGTTGAGGAGATGACCTGTGCCGAGCACGATAAGTACGCGGCCGGGTCTCAGTTCATTACACATTTCTTAGGGAGGGTGTTGGAGAAGCTTGATTTAGAAGATACGCCGATTAATACCAAAGGGTATGAGAGTTTGTTGAATTTGGTGGATAATACGTCGAAAGATAGTTTTGAGCTGTTTTATGGGTTGTTTCTGTACAATCAGAATGCTATGGAGCAATTGGAGAGGTTAGATTGGGCGTTTGAGTTGGTTAAGAAGCAGTTGTTTGGGCATTTGCATGGGTTGTTGAGGAATCAGTTGTTTGGGTGTACTGAGCTTGATGAACGTATTGGGAAGGCGAAGGAGTTGAAGTTGCTTTCTGATGCTGCGGCACAAATTGGTGCTGCCTCGAGCTCGACTCCTAGGGAAAATGCAAATTCAGAAATTGACTGAAAGTTTTTGTAGCCCGGCTCTTCAATTTTTTGGTGTGGCTATTGGACATGAATTTTGTAGCAATCAATGTTGAGCGACTATCATTCTGACATTCTCTGATGTTGAAGTTGGATTTAATTGAAGTGGCTATGAAGGCATTGTTGCGGATGAGATGGTCTAGTGCACCACGCTTTTACTGATATGCTGACTCAATTGTTTTCAAGTGGGAAACTGGTTTAGTGATGGAATTGCTTTGGAATGAAGATGCATCTTACATGGTCACGTGAAGTTTTTCTATGGCAGATGCTTTAGTGAGCTAGGTGAACTGATCTGATGTGCTCCAAGTTTGACTGTGGACTTCCTGTAAAATTCTTTTCCTTTGTTGATTTTGAGTTTAGGTGTTTACCTATCTCTATTTATGGAATAAATTGCCTTTTAGAATTCTCTTCTTTATTTAGCCATAAAAACTTTGTACAATACATGAGCAGATTTCTTGCAATGTATGTATGATAATAATTACTGGAGTTTATCTGTTGTTCAATTCTCATATTTCTTCTGATGAATTAAGTTTTTATTTATTGAGAATATACATGGTCAATACAGAATGGTGTGGCAAGGGAAAATGAAATTTGTCTTTTATAAATAAGAACTTCATTGATCAAGTATGGAATCATTGACTGGTCATCGGTTAAAATCTGAATTGCTCTGTTCCTTGTCTTCAAAGAATATTTTAAAAAGAAGAATTAGAAGAAAGAAAGAAAGACAAGATTTTTTCTTTTTCAAAACAAAGGAAAGCTACTTCATTGAAACTGAATGTAGTGTCCTTCACAGGAGTGCCTTAAAATTGTTCAAATTTCTTAAAAATTACAAAGCAGAAGAAATCCCAAAGAAATTTGAGCTATTTACTTTTCATACTACGTGACTCAAATATTTTTCAAATGTATGCAAGGTCAATTTGTGTCTAACTAGCCTACATACATATTCAAATTTCTTCAGTGATAATGTATATCTATGTTTCTACATCCTGTCTTCTTCTTTTTATCTTTCCTTGAGACTTATGGTTCTGCACTCCCCGGGTCTGAATATTTCTGCTGTGGTGCCATTGTTGAGCACACAAGTTTTAAATTATGATGGTTAGCACTTAGCAGTGCGTCAATCTTATGCTGCTTGGTATGTCATTAAGGATGATAATCTATGAAGCTCTTGAAGCTTTAATGTTCCGTGTGATACTGCAGTCCCTTGTGATATTGTGATGAGATTTCTTGTGAGACTGGTGTATCTCCTGACGTATCTAATAACTTATCTTATGAGACTGATGTATCTGATTTATTGTAGTGTCCTTGCTCAGAATGCATTCCTGCTTGGTTGTGTATCAGCACACAGGTTTTGTTCAAATGTGTATTCTTTTTATCCAGTTTAATTGACTTTGTTGATAATTTACTTTTCCTGTTTTCCATGGGAATATAGAGAATTGCATATTTATGTGGTTAGAAGAATAACACTTAGGTGCCTATTGCTAGTTTTCAAGGTTGACAGATATGACTAAATTGAAAGCTTAACCAGATATTTTTATGTTGGGTTGTCTATCTTTTCAGGTTTTTTTTGAGCTAATGCATTGTTGTTGAGCAAACTTACATGAAAAGGAGACTGATGTGCTTAGCTAAACCATGCCGCTCCTCCCCCCTTCCCACTCTTTCCTTTTTTTTTAAAAAATAAATATTTTATTTGAAGTTGAATTACTGAATTTTGTATGCATTTCTTGAAGCCTGGTCAAGGCACATCTTTTGCTCCAGCATTTTCCAGGGAATTTATAATGTTGAAAAATTTCATCAAAATGTTTCTGATACTTATTCAATGTGTTGTTTGTCAAATAATTGTGCTTGTAAAATGGTATTCGAAAATGTGTGATGGTTTATGCTGAAGTTGTAGTATTGTTCGAATCCATCATTTGTAGCATAGTTTCTGACAGGCCTGTGATGTTTAGCTGGAGAGTCGCTCCTGCCCTGGCTGTATCTCATTTTTTTAGGTTCTGGTAAGCAGTAAAGCAGATTACTGTCAATGTTTTTTTTTTTTTTTTTTTTTTTTTTCCTTTTAATCTTCTTCATTTCAGAATTTATTAGTTTCACTACTCTATGACGTGGGTTCTTGACAGTGGTATTGCTCATTTCTGCAGATACCACATTCAATCGTTTTCTGTACTTGCTGCTATTATTGATTCCATAAAGCAATTGCAATGAGTTATATCCATTGGTAAGTCTATCATATGATGTTCTTTTAGCACTTGCATTTTAGGCTATTCGTCATTGACTCATAGTCCTTCAATGATTATTAATTCTGTAGTTTGACTGTAAATTACATAATATTTATTATTAGCATGAATTTTTGCTTGGATCAATGTCATTATTGCCTTAATTCTGTACAATCAGAATGCTATGGATCAGTTGGAGAGGTTAGATAAGTTGTTTGGGCATTTGCATGGGTTGTTAAGGAACCAGCTGTTTTGGTGTATATGAACTTATTGGAAATTGGGAAGGGTTGAAGACTTGAAGTTGCACCCACTTCTTTTCTTCCTATGTAATGTTCTTTTAATCTTGCCTTGAATTTCTAGTTATGCACCTTCTGAGTGTATAGTTACATAAAGAAAATACAATAAGACTGCCCATAAATACTAATCAAAAACTTTAGATAAGAGCATATTGGCTTGCAGAAGATACTAATAAGAACTTCAGCACTGAATTGGAACTTAGGGTGCAGCAATTGTTCAGTACTTACTATATCCATTAACATAAAGTTTGGGGGGATCCAAATATCTGCAGCGTTATTCCTAACTATATAAAGACTATAAGAAGTGTCAAATTTGAAAGACTCGCATGGTCTCCGATCCAGAGTCTGCAGTGCTTAAATTTTCATTGCATTGATGGCTCTTTCCGCTGTTGGAGAGTATTGGAGGTATGTTTTAACGTAGTTTTTGACATTCTTGTAAAGCTGTGGCCTCTCTTTGTTTATCAGATCACTTAATGGCTCTATTTCTTTCTCAGTATGCGGAAAACATGCAATAGCCACAGATGTCCTTTCTCTCTCCTTATCTATCACTACCTTGTGCACTGCACTCTTCAGTAAACCATTACTCATTATCTGCATACAATCAAATTTACTTCCATCAATTTATCAGCCCCCCACTACATGATCAATTTCCACTTGATAAAATATTTGATAAAATTGTAACCTGTAATTTTTTTTTTTTTTTTTTTTTTTTTTTTTTTTTTTTTTTTTTTTTTGATACAATCCTTTTTATGACAGACTAACAATAGGTGATGTTTGACCTTTTGTACTCTTTCCTCAAATAAAATGTTACATTTTATGGGAGTTTATTTTTATTTTTTAAGATTGAATTGATGTGCAAATACTGTACTTCACCTGTTAAAATTATGAGTTACTGTCATGCCAAGAAGAAATTCTTAGTTAATGTTAATACGGAGTATAAAAGATGACATGGAAAATCAAGTTTGCCATACAAGTAATACAGAATTATGGTCTCTACTATGTTTCTTTGATTAAATGTGGTCTATTATGTTTGTATTAACAAATAATTTTGCTATGAAATTACCTCTAATTGGTCTCCAATATTGATGAAAAGGGTATCAGGAACAATGGGAACTTTAAACCACTGGTTATGTTTCTGTACTTGAAGACCTTCAACCTCTTTGTCTTGTAAGAGAATGGTAATTGCTGAAGCATCAGAATGTGGTTTGAGGCCGAAAACGTTATCCGAGAATGAACATGGAGGATAATAGTTGAACCTTGCTAGCATATATATGTTCTGCTCTGCTTCACACTCTCTGAGGAACCTATCTTCTTCTAAATTAAGTGATTTTGAGATGGCCTTTAGGATCATTTCTAGCACCCTCCTCACTTCCTTAGTGTACTCATCTAATGTTTCCCTACAAGTGCTCAAAAATAGACAAAATGAATTCCAAGTTTGGGCGTTGTATTAAAAACACTTCTGAGGATTATTTCTTAAAACTTTCCATATGGGTATAGTCTTCCATTTTTCTCATTTCCATAAAAAAGGTAAGAGGAATATTATTTTGGAAGCTATCATATTGTACATAAAACATTTTATGTATTGAATTATTACCTGAAGTTTGGTAATTCCTCAGGCCAAAGCTTGAAGTTTCTCTGATCATTAGGATAAACTTTGAGTACCAGTCTATCACTCCAGCTATAACTTTGATCCTCAGTAACCGTATCATTTCCATATCCCTCAACCCATTGTAAAGTTCTAGAATACTTCTGTTTCACTTCTTGTGGTAAAGCAAAGAAATCCTTATCAAGTTCTTGGATTTGGTTAAGTAGCGAGCTTGTCAAACCATGATTTCTAAGCTGAAAAACATCAAAGAACAAATGATGAAATAAATTTTTAGTAAAACTGCAAGTATCAAACATTACATTATGGATACTGAAACTCTGAACTCTTAAGTATGTCAACACTAAACTAACCTGAAAACAACCCCAGGAACTCAGAGTGGATTGCAGCTTTCGCAGTTCTTCTTCGTGTTGTTGCAATGATGAAGATGAAAGAAGGTTGAGATCAATTATGGGACTATCCATATATCCTACTGCGGAATTATCAGGTTCTTTGTCTGAAGGCTGGTAAATGTATCTTTCTGGGATTTGATTGCCTATAGTTTTAATCATCTCTTGAATTGGTTTTGGTGGTAATTCTAGCTTCATGGGAGGGACAGATGATGCAGCCATTTTACTTGGTGAATCTAACAGGCAAACAAGGAGATTAGATGTGTGTATATTGAATTTGCTAATTGTTCAATTCCGTGGTCTTTGTAGCTTTCACTCAAAAATATTCTGAGGAATTATCAATTATTCACTATTGGGATGAACAGAAGCAGAAATTGGTTTTCAACTTTTTCTAAAAAATTAAATTATTTGAAAGATTGGGATCAGATGCCTTTGGTTTTGAAGATTTTTTAGTTGAGCATTTAAATGGAGTCTTTCTTTATTGTTGGTGGGGCATTATGTTTTGTATTATTATGGCCGTGTGCTCTCTCCATTTCATATTACCAGACTACTTGCATTATTTCAATACACATATTATATCACTGATATCATCAATATGGAGCACTTGGTAATTTGGTATAATTTAGGCGGTCAGCTTTGAATACCAATGCAATAACTAACAATTCTTTTATCTCTATTAGTGTAAACTTATCATGCATTCATTCGTGATCGGGGGTAGTAATAATAGTCAAGTATTTGATAAATGCCAACTTGGAGATTTAGAATACCATCAGTGATTTGTGCCTTTGCCTTTTGGACATTATATAGGACTATATGAGTATATATTAACCTTGTTGATGAGAATATCATTAGAACAAATTACTTACATCAGGTTTTAGCAGCTCTGATTTTCATAGCTTTAGTCATTAATTAGTCGAATGTCATTTGATAGATTGTTTCCGAAAGACCTGTATGTTGATTGAATTGCAACTTATTACTGGAGTACAATAGTTTTAAATTTTTATCAGTAACAGTTTTTTCCACTCTTGTCTAATTCCTGATCTTTTTGCACATATGTGGCCTTTCCTTGTTGATTAAATCACTTGGTGGTCCAATTTCTTTGTGTGGAACACATCATAGCCACTTTTCTTTCTTCTTATCTACCACTACCGTGGCCGTATGCACAACACTCTTCCCAAAATAAGCATACGTTTAGATTTTTTATTTTTCCAGTCAGTTTCACTTACTGGTCATTAAGGTTATTGAAAGGGGCATCATGACGGGAAATTTGAACCATTGATTATCTTTTCTGAACTCAAACACCTTGAACTTGTTTGTCTTGCAGGGAGTGGTAATTGATGTACCATCAGAATGTGGTTTAAGACCTAAAACAAGATTTGATAAGCTGGTAAATACACTTCTCCCGGTATCTTCTTTCCTATAGTATAATCAACTTTTGAACGGTTTGTGTCATTGTATGAGCTGGTGGTGTTCACTTAAAAATGTTTATACGATGCTTTAATATTGATTAATGTGTGATTAAGTGTTTATGTATGTTATACATGACAATTATTATAGGACTGCTATTGTAAAAATTACTGAAATACATTAAATTCAGACCTCAAAATGCATAGGAAAATAGGAAATCATTCTTAATCAACTTATTTGCTTGAGCTTTGTTATTTTATTCCAAACTAAACTTATTGGCCCTTATTTGAACTTAACCTCGCCATATTTGGTTTGTAAATCGAATTTGGTATCAAAGTTTATCCAAACTTACCTAAACTTACCGAAAAGGTGAAAAGAACAAATCCCAACACTTGATTATCATCAACTTTTGTCACTAGTCTTATTATAAGTTAACATACATAAAGCAGAGGGACTTAATGAGTGCCCAAAATTATGTACAGAATATGACAACAGAAAGCAAGGTTCCTTCAGAACTTATTTGAAGTACCTCAAGAACAAGTGAACAACCATTTATCATAATCTACACAGCCTTATGGCAAACTATTCACTAGTTTTTAGATAGTTTTTTCTGAAACGCCCATATAAAACAACCTACAACTTGGGAGTATTATAGCCGGAAGTTCAGATTTTCACTGCATTGATGGCTCTTTCTCCCCTTGAATAATATTGGAAGAAAACACTAACATAGTTCTTGATCTTCTTGTATAGTTGCGGTCTTTCCTCATCAATTAGCTCACTTAATGGTCCTATTTCTTTGTCGAAGGGTGGAGAACATACCGTAGCCAGAGAAATCCTTTCTTTCTCCTTATCTATCACTACCTTGTGCACTGCACTCTTTAATATGCCATTGCTCATAATCTGCATACATCACATTTCTTTATCAGTTAGCGATTTGTAACCCAGCCAAAAACAGAACATAAGGTCTATTATTGCAGAATTAGTAATAAAATTCCTTTCGAAATACCTCCAACTGGTCACCAATATTGATAAAAAGGGCATTTGGAACAACAGGAACTTTAAACCATTGGCCATCTTTTTGAACCTGTAAACCTTCGACTTCTTTGTCCTGCAGGAGAATGGTAACTGCTGTACCATCAGAATGTGGTTTAAGGCCTATAACTTGTTCTGGTTTTGAACATGGCGGATAATAGTTGAATCTAGTGAACATGTTTATAGCTTCCACTCCTCCACACTCACTCAAAAACCTGTTTTCGTCTAACTCAAGTGATTTTGCGATCTCTTTTAAAATGGTTTTCATTACTCTCCTCACTTCCATGGCGTACTCTTCCAATGTTTCCCTGTAATATGCTCATATTTATCAACGTTATTGTGAATAAAAGAGAATTATAGTTTTGAGGAGTTAAACATATAGTACATGATTGTATGCAGAGAAAATTCTCACCTGAAATCTGGTAAATATTCAGGCCAAAGCTTAAAATTTCGGTCTTCAAGAGGGTAAACTTTAAGATGCAGTCTATCATTCCAGTTATAACTCTGACCCTCACAAGCTGTATCACCTCCATAACCTTCAAACCAATCCAATGTTCTGCTATGTTTCTGTTTATCTTCTAATGGCAGAGCAAAGAATTCCTTACTGACTTCACGGATTTGATCAAGTAATGAACTCGATAACCCATGATTAGTAAGCTGAAAAAACATCAGCAAATTAAAGTTGCAAAATAATCAGTCTAATGATCTGTGACAGCAAGAACTCCAGAATTTTTTTTTTTTTTACTAGCAAATAGTGTTCAAACCTGTAAGCAACCCCAGGAATTCAGAACGGATCGAAATTTTCGCAGTTCTTGTTCGTGTTGGCTTGAAGATGCAGCTGAAAGTAGGCTAAGATCAATTATTGGACTGTCCATATATTCAATCTCAGAGTGATGATCATCTGATTTGTTTGAAAGTTGGACTCTGTATCTTTCTGGGACTTCTTTGTCTGTAGATTTGATTAATTCTTGAACTGGTTTTGATGGCAGTTCAAGATTCATAGGAGGAAAAGATGATACAGCCATCTTACTTGTTGATATTAAAATGACAATAGTGAGAAAAGGTAGAAGACATTAGGTGTTAATTGGATAAGTATATTGTTTTTATGGTAGCTTTCATTCACTTGATAATTTAATATATATGGAAAGACTAACAATCAACGGATATTTATTTACTCCCTCTATCCCAAAATAAGTGTTACAAAAGGTTTTCGATGTCATAAGAAATCTAGTCATGCTAGATCAACATATCACTTTTTTTTAAAAAACTACCTATAAGATTTCTCATCACACAATCAAAAGATATACACGTTTGTGACAAGTAATTTTTTTTTTAAGAAGAAACCAATTTAGAACATGTAGACTTTATTTGTATTGGGTACAGTACTGCTCGTTTTTGACATCCTCAAGTTCAATTTCTTTGAGCCCAGCCCAATTACAAAAGGACCCAATAAACTTACTTGGACAGTAAGATTAGGGCATCTTCTACTTTACAAGTTTACAACTCTTCCATCAACTCCGATTCTTCGCCGGCGACCGGATAACAGCCTTATAAGCTATATGCCTGTATAGATTCTATCACGTTGAGTAATAATAACTTTGTCTAGCTAGCTATGCATCATTATACACTAGCAATTTCGTGCATAAATATATGTATCATCTTTTAGAAGCTATATAAACTCAACATTACCTTAAATTGGCAAGGATTGCTTGACATGCCAATTAATTGAGTAATGATCATATGTATGTAGCCTCTGAGGTACAAATAACATCTAATTGGAATTGGTACCGAGCTTTTAAATTGGTACTCCCTCTACTCCACAAGTCCACAGTCCATACTTCTTCCTATATATATATATATATGGATTACTTTTTATAGGAATTGCGGAATTAAGAACTATCAAATTATATTTGCAATTGTATATTTGCTTTTTTATGGAAAAATACATAATTTAATGTTGATGGAGATAAGATCATATGTTTTTGTTGTCTATAACTCATTCTTGCATTCAAAAGAAAATAAAAATCCATTATCAATGTGAGAACAATTTTTTTTTTAAAAAATTTTATTTCTATTTTTTTTTTTTTTTTGGAAAAATGAGGAACACAAATATATGTTGGGATACTCTTAAAAATAAAAAAAATAAAAAAATAAATTAAATAAAATTGAAAAGATTAAGGGGAAAAAAAAATCTAGAAAATTTCCTAAACTTTGACCCCCATATCTAATTACATATCCCATTACAGTAGATATTGCGTAGCAAAGAAGCATCTATCATTATGACCTAATTAATTTTCCTAAAATATAAGCACTAATTTTCTATAATTATAAGCTTATCAATTAATGAGGCCATCCCATCAATCCAAACAATAATAAACAGTATTTCCTTCCAATTTTCTTTGCCCTAATATTTTTTCCCTTTCTTTTTCTTGAAGACTTGCGTACAGTTAGAAGTTAATGATGAATTCCTCAAAGAAGTTGACTAAAATTACCCTACTTTACCCATCTTTGGATGAACCCGGGAAGGTGATTCGAGCTGTAAAATTTGTCAAATTACCAAGATCTTACTTTACCAAATCCAAAGACATTAATGTTACGTCAAAATCCTTGGTTTCTTGCAAGACAAACACCCTCAAAACTACTCAATCCTCAAAAACAAATACATTAGCAACTGGAAAGAGTACTACAAAACCTTCAATTAAGTCAAACACTCTTATTTCGAAATTCGTTAAAGGAGCAAACGCAAGGAACACTACTGCTACGCATTTGATTAGCGCTTCCGGTACTTCATCGTTGTTGTGTAAAGATGCTGTTGCTAAGGCTGCCGGGGTTAAGGAAATTATCACTAAGGCTACTAATAGGCGTGCTATACGGCCAAGTGATCTTGAGAAGATGAGACACAACCGAGATTATTCATTCTTATTCGATGCCAATTGAAGGCGAAGATGATCAAGGTTCAAGAAGTTATATGTTCGTTGTACTTAGTTTAGTTTGGAGTTTAATGTACGATAGATATATCCAAATCTTTATGTTACGCATAATGCAATAATTTGGTATAGACATATATATTATTCCACTAGATTAACCAACTGTTCACTTTAATCTTTAGGTATTGTTTCATGTAAGTGATGTAACAGTACAATCTTTAAGTCTATATATCTATGATGTACTTGATCAAGAATATTGATTTTCTTGAATTACTTCTTCCATCAAAAGTATACGTGTTCACGCAAGCACTATGCTTGTCGTCTTGAATTCTCATATTTTAATTTGTTTCATTTTAATTATTTGGAATGTTGGTGTTAATTCGATCCAAATTTATCTGTTTTTGTCTAATTTGAGACTGCGCGAGTCAAAAAATATTGGTTTTAATTTGATCTTGTTCGAAGACATGTTTGGTGGAAGTTTTGTAGTATGGCACGCTCGTTTATTAGCCAATTGAGAATTTTACAGTGTACATATTTCTTTTGCATTATACCAATTAAACTTACATGGTATAAATTTAATAAAATTTCTATTCTATTCCCAACTTAACTTGTCGGCCCTAATTTGGACTTATTTACGCAATATTTGATTGGTAAGAATTGTAACTCAAACTTGGCATCTTGCTTCAAAAAAAAAAAAAAAAAAAAAAAAATTAAATAAAAAATAAGGATAAAAAGAAAAAAGTCCCAAAGCCTTAGGTCACCAATTTTATCATAAGCACACATTACATAAAGCAAAGGGGCTTAATAAGATAGCCCATACATAAATACGGACGTAAACATGAACAAAATGTGAAAGAAGAAATAAAGCATGATTCTTTAGAATGAAGCTACTTAATAGACTACATCAAGAATAACAATCATCCATTATTTATCTTGCGATAGCAAGATATAGACATATTTGACTGTAATACACAGCTTTATTGTACGTCGTCGCGAGGTTTAGATATTCATTGTAGGGATGTCTCTTTCTCCTTATGAATAGTAGTATTGGAAGAAAAGGGCTCACATAATTCCGGTTCTTCTTGCATGGAAGCTTTTAGTGTAGTCGTCGGCTACAATCGACTGCAATAACATAAAAAGGTATAGACCGTTAAAATGTTTACATTAGTTCTAGCCATCTATTTTGTCAAAAAATTAAAAAAATCAAAAATAAAAAAAAAATAAAATAAAAGGATAAATCTAAGATTTAGTTACGCAGTCATTAATGTCATGTTTGCTTTGGCTAAAGGTACATGAATTAATAACTTATGTAACTCAATTAATTATTTTTATGTTAAAGGTGTATATATTCTATCTTTTTGTTGAAGTATGGAGTACATACCGTAGCAATAGAAATCCTTTCTTTCTCCTTATCAATCACAACCTTGTGCACAACACTCTTCAGTTTGCCCTTACTCATCATCTGCATTTAACACATACAATTTCTTAATAAGTTTCCGTATTTGACACGTGTATATATATGTGTATATATACACGTGTCAAATACTAGAATTTCCCGTTTCCATGCAACCTAATATATGTACGTGCCTTGAATAGAATAGAACTAGTTAAAACATAAAAGGTCTATTATCGCGGTAATTTTAAATCACAGTCAAATTAAAGTAGGTACGACCTCCAACTGGTCACCAATATTGATAAAAAGAGCGTCAGGAACAATTGGAACTTTAAACCATTGGCCATCTTTTAGAGCTTGTAAACCTTCAACTTGTCTGTCTTGCTGGAGAATGGTAACTACCGTCCCATCTGAATGTGGTTTAAGGCCTATAACGCTGTTTGGTTTTGAACACGGCGGATAATAATTGAATCTTGTGAACAAGTTCATGGCCTCATCCTCTCCACACTCTTTCAGAAAGCTGTTTTCATCCAACTCCACTGATTTTGCAATCGCCTTTAAGAGGGATTTTGTTACTCTCCTCACTTCCACGGCGTACTCCTCCAATGTTTCCCTGCAATAATAATATATGTTTATCACATAGTTTTGTCGAGGTTTATCATACATTATACTTCGTATATATAGTAGAAAATATAATAGTCACCTGAAATTTGGAATATATTCAGGCCAAAATTTGAAACTGCGCTGATCAACAGGGTAAACTCGGAGATGCAGTCTATCATTCCAGTTGTAATTCTGACCCTCGGAAATTGTATCGCCTCCATAACCTTCAAACCAATCCAATGTTCTGTTATGCTTCTGTTTTTGTTCTAATGGTAGAGCGAAGAACTCCTTCCCAACTTCACGGATTTTATCAAGTAACGAACTAGCCAGCCCATGATTTATAAGCTGAAATTATAAAATAAAATAAAACATCATCAGAAAACGGCGAAATAGTTAGTCTAATAATTTAATCAATGACTAATATTGACTGTTTAAAACAAACCTGTAAGCAACCCCATGAATTAAGAACAGAACGAAGTTTTCGCAATTCTTGTTCGTGTTGGCTTGACGATGCATCTGAGAGTAGGCCAAGATCGATTGATGGAGTTTTCATGTATTCGATATGAGAGTGATTAATATTATTATCTTCTGATATATTTGGAAGTTGTTGGATTTTGTAAGTTTCAGGAACAACTTTTTCAGCACTAGATTTGATCAACTCTTGAATTGGTTTAGATGGTATTGCGAGATTCATAGGAGAAATGGATGAAACAGCCATTTTACTTGCTGATTTTAATTTTAAGATGAATATGCTGGGAAAATAAATAGATCAGATTATGTTTTGATGATTGTAAATTGGATATGTTCGTTGTTTATATAGTAGCTTTTACATGTACGTGAATCCATGATACAATGCAAAAGACTAATTAACAAGTAGCAACTAACTATTTAATACTAATTAATGGCATAGCCATCTCCCATTTATTTAGCTGATCAATAATACAATGATTTTTTTGAAAAATTTATTTCATAATTAAAATTTATTTAAGGTTTAGTTGCGCCTTAAAATAAAATGATATGGAAAACAAGTAGGGCAATTAGTTTAAAACATGTTGTGTTTTTTAACTTCTACAAGTAATAATATTCTTCGTATACGGTAATCATATATATGTACTATAAATATCTATTGCTACGACTAGACCGTACTTAGGGAGTTATATTCTAGTCTGTACTCGATTTGGTTTAGATCACATCAAATTTCGGGTTACATTCTAGTCAAGTTATGTTAAGTCGATCTAGTTAATAAAGGTTATTTCCAATTTGGGTTGGGTGATCATATTAGGTCAACTAGGAGTATGTCCGATTATTCTTATAGGTTCAAGCCAAATTCAAATTATTAGATTTAATTTGACATCTGTACTGTGTTATGTTAAGCCAAGTTTGGACATTTACAATATACTCCTTGAATTCCTATAATTTACTTTTGTAACTAAGATAATATTGTATTAATTAATCGTTAAATTCATCATAGTTAGAAGATAGATCATAAATTAACACATGTTTTAAATGTATGGCTTAAATTAGTTTAAGTGTCCTAGTTAATTATCATACTACCTACATTACAGATTATGTGCAACGATTAGACATTTTCCCTCTCTGCTTTATGTCAAATCGTTGCACATAATCTGTAACGGAGGTAGTATTAAATTAACATAGAAGCTTAATACACCATTGTGTATGGAGTTGAATGGATATCAATTTGCGCACGTGTTTGTTATATCTCAAACTTTAGATCACAATAGAAATTGAATGGATAACAATTGCATAGAATTTTTTATATACACCCGGGTGTACCGAACACCCAACTAATTCAAAGTTAGTTTTTGCTCTTTATTTGATGATTAAATAATAAACAATTATCAAAATGAAAACAAAATACTTATGGGTGTACAGTACATCCGGGTGTACATAACAAGCTCTCTCTAGAATTTTTTATATACACTCATGTGTAACTTACACCCAACTAGTCCAAGGTTAATTTTTGCTCTTTATTTGATGATTAAATAATAAACAATCATCAAACTGAGAACAAAACACTTATGAGTATACGGTACACCCGGGAGTACATAACAATCTCTCCTCACTTGTTTAATCAACCTCTCCATTCCAAAAAGTGTCACAAAAAATAATAGTCATGTATTTTAATATTAATTTATTTATAATTTATTTCATCACACAATCAAAAGATAACTTAGGTATAAGTTGAGTCTTAATATGTATAAAATCATTGTTGCAATTTATTTGATTTATTTGACATGTAGTGATGAGTGTATTTATTTTCGTAATTTCTACAAGTAATATGAAATTATCTGTATGTAGTATAGTATAGTTAACTTCTTTAAAAAAAAGGCTTAAACGGATTCAGATTTCAAATACTACATATATTGTTTCTTGTTGTCCAATCAACCACCTATCGAATCACCACCGCTAACGACTCGTCGGATTGATCTTCAGTTTTCACGGCTTCACAGTACAAACATGGAGAGGCTAAAAAAAGACGAACATTTAATCTTAGTGAAATGTTGTTATTGGATCAATTGATCTCACTTTTTTTTTTTTTTTTTTTTTTGCGATATACAAATTCAACTTAATTAATTGCCAAGTTCAACTTAATTAATTGCCCGATATAAATCTATACTTCGTACATTCGTTGAATCTATTGTTTCTTTTCGTATCTTAGCACATGTACTTAGGACTATAATCCAGTAATAATATTGAGTTATTAGTAACATTTTCGTTTTTATATTAATCAACAAGATTTAGAGACGTCTGACTATACACATGCATCCTTAATATTAACTTGTGTACTATATTACACACTACATTTTCGATAGTTTGTTTGAATAAGATTGGAAGGAATAACTCCCATGATTCCCGCTCTTCTTGTATGGAACGAAGCTTTTAGTTTCATCGTCGGTTACAATCGACTAAAATAAGATAAAAATATATAGATCAGATCAGCCATCTATCTGAGTAAAATATGACCCATATGGGTTTAAGTGGAGTTGTAACTTAAAATTGAATTGGGTTTCAGGTCGGGTTCGGTTCAGATCACTTTAATTCTTTGATCATATTCGAGTCAAGTTATATTTAGGCAATCAATTACTTTTGTATACACCCGGTTTTCAGTAATTTATTGTACATCAAGTTCATTTTTGTCAAATTTATTGTCACTTTTGTCAAATGTATCACTTTTGTCAAATTTATCAATGAAGCATAAATAACTCTTATATATGTCACAGTAACTTTTGTGCGTTTTAGTGTAACTTTTGCGCCTTTTATAGTCACTTTATAACAAATGTTCAGTAATTTACTGAACATCCGTTTTATTTAAAAATTTGTGTTAGTCAATAATATAGCCTCAAAGTTGTGTTCAAATTTGAGTTGGGTCATACTCATATATGTAAAGTTAGAAGACTTTGAGCTAGTTACTTTTTTTTTTAATTTTTGTTTATTTTATTTATTTGAACAAAATTTGGACTAATTACTTTTTACTCTTGAATCCTTCTAATTGACTTTTGTAATCAAACTCATACTGTATTAATAATCAAATAATGAATGCGTGATCCGAGCGTTGCTTCGGATGTTACTTTGAGTATTTTTTTATATATTATAGATCAGAGCATGAAAAACTTGTTGACTTTTTTTATCGCCGGTAAATTATATGATAATTATATAATGACAAGAACAAGTTATTTTGGATTATTTTCACTTTTATATTACATTCTAGTATGTATATTTTGGATTATAATATATATATATATATATATATATATATATATATATATATATATATATATATATATATATATATATATATATATATATATATATCAAAAACTTTTGCATGCCCCCGGTGTACAATAATTTTATATCGAAATTTTTGCGAAAAGTGACCCTTTTTTTTTTAACAAAAGTGACCCATATTCATGAAAGTGACCCTTTTTTTCACAAAGTGCCCCTTTTTTTTTTCACAAAAGTGACTTTTTTTTCTCACAAAAGTGACCCTTTTTTCACAAAAGTGACCCTTATTTAAACAAAAGTGACCCCTATTTTACAAAAACGCACTAATGTCCGCCGATGTCCCTGCCATATCCATCCATTGGTGGCGGGTTGCATCTTTGTCATTGCATTTACGTTAGCAACACAGTAATTGCAGTACAAAAATTTAACAAAACAGAGAAGTATTTTCTTAAAATAGAAAAAGATTTAATCGCTTAAAATGATAATGCAATGCGTCTACAAATCCAGAATTCAATATAACATAAGTAATTAAAATCAGAAGAAAAAAAATTACATACAGGAAGAGGTTACAAAATCATAAAAAGTGAAAGAAAATTTTGAAAAATAATCAAAATACCTCCATCATGAACTTTCAAAACAAGCATTTTAGCTTAATTAATTCGGAAAAATCAAAATCAGATCAAGTACTATTAACTAAATAACAAAAATCAATAAATAGAAAAGGAAAAAAAAACCTTTGAATCTGAAGACATATAGAGATAAATCATGGAAGATGAAGAGAAAATGAAAGAGTAAAGAAAAGGAGAGGGAAGAAAAGTAAGAGTAGAGAGAGAAACTGAAAGAAGAAAGAAAGATCCAGAAAATGAAAAATAAGGAAGAATGTGCTTAGAGCATCTCCAATGGCAAGCTACAATACATTGTAGCTTGCTTTTTCACATTAATTTTTAAGCTACAACACTTTTTAACAACAAAGTGTTCCAATGGTAAGATACAACATTTTTTAGTTTGTAAAAAATAAATTATAAAAAATAAATAAATGATTATACACATGTTACAATATTAGTGGAATATATTTGTCTATTGTACAATCAAGCATGTAGCTTGTTTAGGCTACAATTGCTAGCATGTTGCTCAATTTTTTGTTCTCCAATGGTAAGCATGTAGCTTAAAATTTTATTTATATTGCAAGCAAGTCCTTACAATTAAACCATTGGAGATGCTCTTACTTTATTTGAGCCGATTTACAGTTTTGTTACTGTACACCGGGCTCAGGTCGGAATCTGCAATAATTAACTTTTTCTCCGATGTTGATCTCTCACGTGATCTTAAAAAAATATCCCACTTTTTTTTTTTCACAATTTCCTTCCAATTATTCATTCTCTCTCTTCTAATTTTCAAATGACACAAATCAAAATAAGGAAATTTGAGGGAAATCATTGAAAAAAAAAAAAAAAAAAGGGGGTCATTTTATTTTAAGGTCTAACGAGAGGCCAACATCGAAGAAAAAAGTCAATTATTGTCGAATTTTGACCTCAAGGTCCCCCAAAACAACAAAATAAATTTATAAGGTCCTTTAAGACCACTTTAAACATATAAGGTCCTTCCAAACAAAATAATGAACATATAGATCCATTATCAATATAAGTACAATTTTTTTTCCTTTTCTTTTTTTTTTGGAAAAATGAGGAAATTTAATTATGTTGGGACACCATAAAATAAATGAAAAGATTATTTTCTAAGGTGAAAAAAAGCTAGAAAAAAGAATTAACTTCCTAAACTTTGAACCCCCATATCTAATTACATATCCCATTAGGCCATTATACTACATATTGCGTAGCAAACAAGCATCTATCATTATGACCTAATTTTCCTAAAATATATGAGCACTAATTTTCAATAAATGTAAGCTTATGAATTAATGAGGCCATCCATAAATCCAAACAATAATAAACAGTATTTCCTTCCAATTTTCTTTGCCCTAATATTTTTTTCCCTTTCTTTTTCTTGAAGACGTACTTGCGTACAGTTAGAAGTTAATGATGAATTCCTCAAAGAAGTTGACTAAAATTACCCTACTTTACCCATCTTTGGATGAACCCGGGAAGGTGATTCGAGCTGTAAAATTTGTCAAATTACCAATATCATACTTTACCAAATCCAAAGACATTAATGTTACGTCAAAATCCTTGGTTTCTTGCAAGACAAAAACCCTCAAAACTACTCAAACCTCAAAGACAAATACATTAGCAACTAGAAAGAGTACTACAAAACCTCTAATTAAGTCAAAATTCGTTGAAGAAGCAAATGGAAGGAGCACTACTACTGCGCATTTGATTAGAACTTCCGGCACTTCATCGTCGTTGCGTAAAGGTGTTGTTACTATGGCTGCCGGGGATAAAGAAACCGTCACAAAGGCTACTAGGCGTGCTATACGGCCAGTTGACCTTGAGAAGATGAGACATAATCGAGACTATTCTTTCTTATTCGATGCCAATTGAAGGTAATGAAGATGATCAAGATTCAAGAAGTTTTATGTTGTAATTTGTTTACTTTGGAGTTTAATGTACGA
The DNA here is from genome assembly GCF_948465745.1 of Chenopodium album. Classification (NCBI taxonomy): domain Eukaryota; kingdom Viridiplantae; phylum Streptophyta; class Magnoliopsida; order Caryophyllales; family Amaranthaceae; genus Chenopodium; species Chenopodium album. The sequence continues at coordinate 5,098,236 of NC_137857.1, forward strand.
TAGATATATCCAAATCTTTATGTTACGCATGCAATTGTTTGTTTGTTTACTTTAATCTTTAGGTTTTATTTCATGTATAATCTACTTGTCTATATCTATGACGTACTCGATCAAGATTATTGATTTTCTTGAATTATTGCTTCCATCAATAGTATATGTGTATTCTCTTTACTTGATAGTATAGGTCCTAAGGCACGCTTGCACTATGGTTGCATTGTCTCGAATTCTTGTATTTTAATTTGTTTCATGATTTTGGAATATCGGTGTTTTTTCGATCTTAATTCATCTAGGTTTGTCTAATTTAAGATCGAGTCAAGAATATATATAGGTTCAAATGCTGTTACGTTATTTTATTCTACTCCGTATTTGATTATCACGCAATATTTGATTTGTATATCAAAGATGAATTGGCATCAAACGGTTAAAAAGAACAAAATCCCAATGCTTAATTATCATAAATTTCTGCGACCAATTTTTTATTATAAGTACACATTATTACATAAAGCATAGGGGCTTAATAACATATCCCATACATACGTAAACACAAAATATATATGAAAGAAGAAAGCATGGTTCCTTTAGAACGAAGCTACTTATTAGAATACATCAAGAATAACAATTATCCAAACCGTGCTAGAGCAAGATTTAGACATATTTGACTGCAATACACAGTCTTATGAGAGTGAGGGATATCTCAAGTGGTTAAAGCTTCCCACCCTTCTAATAATCGTGGGATTGATTCTCATCACTCGCCCTAGTGGCTCTCTAAACACCAAAAGAAAATACCACGTAAAAATAATGCACAGCTTATTGTATGTTGCGAGGTTCAGATATTCATTGCAGGCATGGCTCTTTCTCCTTTTGAATAGTATTAGAAGAAAAGAGCTCACATAATTCCGGCTCTTCTTGCATAGAAGCTTTTAGCGTAGTCATGGGCTACAATCGACTATAATAACATACAAGATATAGACCGTGTTAATATGTTTATCTAAAATCCTAGCAATTTTTGTAAAATATAAATAAATTAGAAGAGTATATCTATGTTTTAATTAAGTACTCGTACTATTAATGTCATGTTTGCTTTGGCTAAATGAAGATGAATTAATAATTTATAAGGCCTCCAAAAAAAAAAAAAAATTAATAATTTATAAAATTCAATTAATTATTTTTATGTTTAAGGCAGTATATTTTCTATCTCTTTGTGAAAGTGTAGAGTAAATACCGTAGCAATAGAAATCCTTTCTTTCTCCTTATCAATCACAACTTTGTGCACAACACTCTTCAGTTTGCCATTACTCATCATCTGCATTTAACACATTTTTTTAATCAGTTTCTTATTTCGTACTATTTGTTACATGTATAATTAAATGTGTATGTATGTATGTATGTATGTATGTATGTATGTATGTGCTAGAGTTTCCCGTTTCTATGCACCCTAATACGTGTACATGCCTTGAATATAAATTATAATAGAGCTAGTTAAAACATGAAAGGTGTATTATCGCGATAATTAAAAATCATAGTCAAATTAAAGTACGTACCTCCAACTGGTCACCAATATTGATAAAAAGAGCGTTAGGAACAATTGGAACTTTAAACCATTGACCATCTTTTAGAGCTTGTAAACCTTCAATTTGTTTGTCTTGCTGGAGAATGGTAATGACTGTCCCATCCGAATGTGGTTTTAGGCCTATAACGCGTTCTGGTGTTGAACACGGCGGATAATAATTGAATCTTGTGAACAAGTTCATGGCCTCGTCTTCTCCACACTCTTTCAAAAAGCTACCTTCATCCAACTTGACTGATTTTGCAATCGCCCTTAAGAGGAATTTTGTTACTCTCCTAACTTCCTTGGCGTACTCCTCCAATGTTTCCCTGCAATATGATGATATATACATGTTTACCATCACCATATAGTTTTGACTTTTGTGGTTTATCATATATTATATGAAAAATTTGTGAAATTGATATTTTAAGTGTTCGGCTTATTGTAAAAGGACCTTTTAAGTGAAAAGTTGTGAAAAAAAGACCTTTTAAGTTCTATAATTTTTTAGGGGTACTTGGGTGAGTTAGTGTTGACTTTCGATCACATATTACTCACTTGAGTTTAAGGGTCTGTTCTGTTCACCTTATTTTCACTTATTTCAAGTGTAATAAGTTCAGATAAGTTCAGATCAGGTCTAATAAGTTTTAATTAATAAGGGTTAACCAAGTACAAATTAGATTTAAAATAAGTTTTAATAAGGTCTAATAAGTTCGGGTAAGTTCAAATAAGTTAAGATAAGTTCATATCAGTGAAAATCAGGTGAATAGAACACACCCTAAAAAGAAAACTGAAATTTTGGGGCAGAAAAAGAAAGAGTAAGGGGGGAAATGAAAAGGGTAGTTCGAATAGGATGGAAATTTGGGGGGAATTTATTTATTTATTATAATTTTTTTTTTGTTTAACTCACGTGACTAACATGTGAAAGTCAACGCCGGACGGCTTGGACCCGCCCAGAAAACTCACACAAGTACCCTTAAAAACAAAAATATAACTTAAAAGGTCCTTTTTCACAACTTTTCACTTAAAAAGTCCTTTTACAATAAGTCGGCCACTTAAAAGGTCATTTTCCACAAATTTCTCTATATTATATACTCGTAGTATATGATTGTATGAAGAAAATGAAAATGCCACCTGAAATTTGGAATATATTCAGGCCAAAAGTTGAAATTGCGCTGATCAAGAGGGTAAACTCTGAGATGCAGTCTATCATTCCAGTTGTAATTCTGACCCTCGGAGATTGTATCGCCTGCATAACCTTCAAACCAGTCCAATGTTCTGTTATGCTTCTGCTTTTGTTCTAATGGCAGACCAAAGAATTCCTTCCCTACTTCACCGATTTTATCAAGTAACGAACTAGGCACCTCATGATTGATAAGCTGAAATTAAATTAGTCTAGTGATTAAATGACAGCAGCAAACACTCCCCAAAAAAAAAAAAAAGACAATTGCTTAATGTGTTTAAGACAAACCTGTAAGCAGCCCCATGAATTAAGAACAGAATGAAGTTTTCGCAGTTCTTGTTCGTGTCGGGTTGATGATGCATTTGAAAGCAGGCCAAGATCGATTGATGGAGTTACCATGTATTCGATCTCAGAGTGATTATTATTATTATTATTATTATTATTATTATTATTATTATTATTATTATCATATGATATATTTGAAAATTGTTGGATTTTGTAAGTTTCAGGAACATCTTTTTCTGTTCTAGATTTGATCAATTCTTGAATTGGTTTAGATGGTATTGCAAGATTCATAGAAATAGATGAAACAACCATTTTTACTTGCTGACTTTAATTTTAAGATGAATATACTTTAAAAATACAGATGATAATGATTAGGTTATGGTGTTTATATAGTAGTCTTCATATGTACATAAATGATACAAATGATAGAAAGACTAATTAACAAGTAACAACCAACTAATTAATGGCATATCTCACGTTTATTCATTTTTTTATTTTTTTATTTTTTTATTTTTTTGAGGAAAGGCAAGCTGATATAATTAATTAAACTTTAGTTGATCAATAATACATGGAAAAATTTTAATAATTTTATTTCATCACGCAATTAAAATTTATTTAATTAAGGTCTAGTGGCGACTTAAAATAAATTGTGGGAAAACATGTAGGACAATTTGTTAATTTTTTTTAACATGCTGAGTGTTTTTCAACTTCTACAAGCTATGTACGTAGTATCACTAATATGTAATCATATACGTAGTAGTATAATCATCTATTGCTATGATTAATTTGTACTTAATTAGGAAGTTAGTTCCCTAGCAATTAGGGTTATTAGTAATAATCTACTATATGTACCGATAATGTACGTAGTATCACTAGTGAGATTGTACGAAAGGTCCAGTTTATACTTTCCTAACGATTCTCATTTCAGGTTTGTCAATACATGCATTTTTTTTAAACACTAATACTACCTCCGTTAATTATTATGTGCAACTTTGGGGTATTATTTGTGAGATATAAAATATTTTAAAGTTGCACATAATAATTAACGGAGGTAGTATATTTATTGCGAATATGTGAAGATTTAAAAATTTGATATTAAATAAGTAAAGTTTGAGATGAATCTATTAAATTTAAATTTTAAGTACATGAAAATGTTTATCTGTAAGTATAAATCATCAATGTTATCAAAAGTGAAGTTTATAAATGGAATATTTGTGTAACTACCCATTTTTTGCTCTTTTGAAAACAACTACCCATTTTTAAGAAATTTGTTTGCAACTACCCATTTTTTTCAAAAGTTTGTGAATCACTACTCACAAACGGATTTTGTCTTATTTCACAGTTTGTGGGCCCACATTTTGTTTCCCATTATCAACCACTTTCCCACCCTAATTAACCCCTTTCCGTTCTCAATTAGTTGCAACAATGTTTTAACACTTGCTAATGCATAATTTCAACCTTTATATTTTTTTAATTACAGATAAGAAAATTATGTAAACACTTGATATTGTGAAGATATAAGTTAGACTAATTTAACAAGATCTCAAATAATTAACATATCTCATTCAAAAAAAAAAAAAAATGATTAACATATCAACATACAAAGATTGTCAAATACTCAAATGGGAGAAAGTAAATAGTGTAAATTTTCACATGTTGTAACTTAAAGATCGACCACAGAAGAATTACAATTTAATTCAATTATTAATTAAAAACGAAGACACAAGCATAATATGAAGGATGAAAGTTGTTGATGTCGATCTTATGAATAAAAATGATGATTAAAGTGAAGGTTAAAGATGAATTTAAACAGTGGAGGTTAAATTTTGTGTTTCATTCACAATTATATGTTTTCTTCAATCTTTATGTAGGGGCGGGAGCCATATTGAAGCAAGCGTGTTCAATTAAACATTTGACCTATTTAATTACTTGGAGTAAATTCATTTCTTATGCTCGAATATATACTTCAAGAATTATGAACCCCATTATTATTAATAAATTTAGCTCTGCCATTTCTGTACGGACATAATATTATTAAGAGGTACATATTTATAATTAGGAGGGTGATGGCGAAGGCAAATAACGACCCAAATTTAGAAAGATTTTGCAAATTAATTTACATTAAATTTTTTTGACAAAGAATCCAACTTGGCTTACGTGGAGATACATATTCATTGGTTCTATTTAGTAATTGTATATAAATAATACGACAGAAAACTGTATATTACGTACTCGATCATGTAGTCATGTAAGCATATCCTTTTTTCTTACGGAGTACAAGTTTAGTGGGTCCCTACTCCTTAGTTGAGTAGGTCTTTAGTCCTAAGAAGAAACTGGAATACATTCCAAATGCCCATTTTAAGATTGGAACTTGAAATTTAGGTATTATTTTGTTGATGACAATTAAGTTGAGTAGGTCTTTAGTCCTAATAAGAATTTATTTTGTTTAGCGCAAAGAAATGATAAGTGCTATTCATGGGTGTCTTTTCCTAGCACCAGTTGCTAGATCATGTGCTCTAGCCACCACATTGCTAATGCAAAGGACAGTCTTTTTAGGGACAGTCTCAGTGTCCGCAGATCTCCCGTTTCGACTGCGGGGGTGTGTTAGATTATGTAAATAATCTTATGTATATATTAGTTTGTAATTTACTAATATGTCCTTAGTTGTTAACCCTAGACTAGGCTTGTATATATATTGATGTTTGATCAATGAGAAGCCGACAACAAATATTCACTATCTCTTATAGGATTCCATCATGTCTATTTTATTTTTTTTACTTGTATTTTAAATACTCTAGTACTCTAATTTTGATTAGTGTTGATGATTTCTAGATCTTGTTAGATTCGTCTCGATTTATATTTTTTCATAACATTTTTTTTTAAATTTTACTCCCTCCGTCCCTAAATTACATTCCTGTTTTCCTCTATTATGTGAGGAATAAATGCTAGAAATAGGAATATAATTTAGGGACGGAGGGAGTACATAATTTGTGGTATCAAAATATTAATATATATTTAAAATAATGTATTATACCTGTCATAAATAAATAAATAATACATTGATAAGCTTTTGGAATTGGATATACATTTCGTGTTAATCATCAATTCCTTCTTAATTAACAAAACTTAATTGTCATCAGATATTAAAACGACATTTATTGTTAGTGAGAATCATGTGATGTATAATGAAAGTCAATTAGCTGTATGAATTCATGTTATGCCTAAAAATATACAGTAATATTTATGTGATTACTTTATAATAATGCTCCCTTTGATTTGGTGGAATCAATGTGCATGACGTGTGATTATTCTTTGCATTGAATAATTTCTTAGATTTCATGTAATACATAGTTAGAGAAGCATATAATACGAAGGGCATGTCCATATTTACTGAACTGAATAGAATAGAATTAATTGGAGCCGAACTGAACTGAACTGAATTGAATTGAATAGAGCTGAAATGAATATTTTAAAAGAGAAGGAAATTAGGAGCTGAACTGAACTAAACTAAACTGATTGGAACTGAACTGATTAAAGCTGAACTGAAATGAACAGAATTGAAATTAAACTCAAGTGAACAGGTTCGAAGGATATCAATAGATAGACAAATCAATGAAATCATCGGTATAATCCTACTAGTGTTACATATGGATTAGTAAATTACCGTTGTGCCCAACACTTAGGAAACTCCCTAATTACAACCTATTCATAGCAATTATTCTTAATACTAAAGCTCTGTTCATTTTACCTTATTTTTGCTGAGCTAAAATTATTTTATCGAATTGAAATTATTTTTATTGAGTTGAAATTAATTTTGCTGAACAAAATTTGAGTGTCGCGCACAAGGTTGTGATGATAAGGAGAAAGAAAGGAATTCTATTGCTACAATATGTATATAAATTATGAAAATTATAATTGAATTACATACACCGCCTTAAATATAAATCGAATATTAATAATTGAATTACACACATTATTCATGTTTCTTAAACCAGAAAATGAAAAAAAAAAATGTATTTTAATGTAATAACATATGGAAATAGTTTGCTCTCGTACTCATTATATAAAGGGCATCGTCAGTTGTAAATGCCCAATAATACTAAGTATTTAATTTGGAGGTACCAAATACTATCTCCTTATCATAATTTTTACAACTTTAGAATATTTTATATCTCACAAATAATAGTATAATACCCTAAAGTTGCAAAAAATATAAAACGGAAACGGTCAATAATTTAGTCAATAAAAGCCGACGATTACACTAAAAGCTTTTATGCAAGAAGAAAGAGCCATCACTGAAATGAAAATATGAACTTGAAAATAATATAGTTGGCTGTTAAATTATGTAGGTATGTAATAATGTGTACTTAATTATAATAAATTTGGTGACTCAAGTTTATGATAATTAAGCATTGGGATTTTGTTTTAACCTTTTGATGTCTTTTCATCTTTGATTTACAAATCAAATATTGCGTGATAATTAAATAGCTAGAATAGAATAACAACGTAACAGCATTTGAACCTATATTCTTGACTCGATCTTAAATTAGACAAACCTAGATGAATTCGGATATATCTATCGTACATTAAACTTCAAACTAAACAAAGTACAACATAAAACTTCTTGAATCTTGATCATCTTCATCACCTTCAATTGGCATCGAATAAGAAAGAATAGTCTCGGTTGTGTCTCATCTTCTCAAGGTCGATTGGCCGTATAGCACGCCTAGTAGCCTTTGTGACGGTTTCTTTATCCCCGGCAGCCATAGTAACAACACCTTTACGCAACGACGATGAAGTGCCGGAAGTTCTAATCAAATGCGCAGTAGTAGTGCTCCTTCCATTTGCTTCTTCAACGAATTTTGACTTAATTAGAGGTTTTGTAGTACTCTTTCTAGTTGCTAATGTATTTGTCTTTGAGGTTTGAGTAGTTTTGAGGGTGTTTGTCTTGCAAGAAACCAAGGATTTTGATGTAACATTAATGTCTTTTGAGTTGGTAAAGTCTTTGGATTTTGACGTAACATTAATGTCTTTGGATTTGGTAAAGTAAGATCTTGGTAATTTGACAAATTTTACAGCTCGAATCACCTTCCCGGGTTCATCCAAAGATGGGTAAAGTAGGGTAATTTTAGTCAACTTCTTTGAGGAATTCATCATTAACTTCTAACTGTACGCAAGTCTTCAAGAAAAAGAAAGGGAAAAAATATTAGGGCAAAGAAAATTGGAAGGAAATACTGTTTATTATTGTTTGGATTGATGGGATGCCCTCAATAATTGATAAGCTTATATTTATAGAAAATTAGTGCTTATATTTTAGGAAAATTAGGTCATAATGATAGATGCTTGTTTGCTACACAATATGGTATAATGGGATATGTAATTAGATATGGGAAGGTCAAAGTTTAGGAATTTAATTCCTTTTTCTAGATATTTTTTCCCTTAGAAATTAATCTTTTTATTTTTATTATGGTGTCCCAAAATACAGTTATATCCTCATTTTTCCAATTCAATAATAATTAATTGCATTGGGGCTATTTAGAATCGCTTGTTGCTATACATATATATTGTGTTTGCTCAAGTTTGGTAGTGTTTGCCCAATCTACAACACATTAGGGAAAATGACGGGTAAAGGATCAAAATTTTCGAGTTCCTGTGATGGTGTAATTAACAATTGGACAAGCTGAAAACATAAACTTGTTCTTATTGCAATATTTAATTTGCATATCCAAGTTAATATCAATCTATATCTGAACTTACCACAACGTATTGCTATTTCGTGACATAAGGTCGGTGTAAATAAAGAACGAAATTACAATGCTAGATAACCATAAACTTATGTCACTAAACTTATGATTATAAACATTTACATAAATTAAAGCTAAGGGAGTTAACGCGACTGCCCACCATAACCATACAGTTTTTTTTTTATTTATTTATTTTTTTTTAAAGGTAAGGAGAAAGACCCTGACCAAACCTCAACCCTCACAGCTTTTTTGGCCTGGTATTTACGCGAGTCAGACACTCATAAGCATACAGATATGGCAAAGGAAAAAAGCATGGTTCCTTTAAAAATTACTTAGGAGTACATGATTACATCAAGAACAACCATCCATTATTTATAAATCTTACTAGAGCAAGATTTAAAGACGTTTGGATGTACACAACCTTGATTTTAACTACTCACTGGTTTTTCGATAACAATTTAGCCACAGGTTCAGATTATCATAATTGTCTTAACTTGCTAATAGGCTACAATTGTATTTATATACTTGTACTGTTGTACATCAGACTTAATATGGACATAAATGTATAATATAGAATTATAGATGCTATCTTATTTGGTAGTGTACGAGTTATTGCTCGTGTGTACGTATACCAGAGGTTGGTACTTTGGCCTAGTACTGAGGACTTCCATATCCACCATTCTGAGAGGGTTTGATCATGTAGTCATAATAAAATTATCAATTTGTAACTTGGTCAGAAACAGAACAAAATCACAACAGGTCTATCTATTACTGCAGTATAGAAATAAATTTCTTGTCTAATTACCTCCAATTGGTCACCAATGTTGATAAAAAGGGCGTCCGGAACACTGGGAACTTCAAACCACTGAGTCACTGACCATCTTTCTGAACTTGAAGGCCTTCGACTTGTTTGTCTTGCAGGAGAATGGTAATTACTGTACCATCAGAATGTGGTCAAAGGCCGATAACTTGTGCTGGTGTTGAACATGGCGGATAGTAGTTGAATCTTGTGAACATGTTTATGGCTTCCTCTCCTCCAGACTCCCTCATAAAGCTGTTTTCGTCTAACTTGAGTGATTTTTCAATCGCGTTTAGGATGTTTTTTGTTACTCTCCTCATTTCCATGGCGTACTCCTCCAATGTTTCCCTGCAATATGCTCATATATATATTTTTATCATATATTTTTGAGGTTTATCATATAGTAGCATATGATTCTATGCAAATCATATATAGTTGTCACCTGAAATTTGGTATATATTCGGGCCAAAACTTGAAATTCCTATGATCAAGAGGATAAACTCTGAGATGCAGTCGATCATTCCAGTTGTAATTCTGACCCTCGGAAACTGTATCACCTCCATAACCCTCAAACCATTCCAATGTTCTGCTATGCTTCTGTTTTTCTTCTAATGGCAGAGCAAAGAATTCCTTCCCGAGTTCACGGATTTTATCAAGTAACGAGCTCGATAACCCATGATTAATAACCTGAAAAAACATCAGCAGAGTTGCAAAACTATCAGTCTAATGATCTATGACAGCAAACACTTCAGAAATATATAATATGGCAAATAGTGCTTAAAGCAAACCTGTAAGCAGCCCCAGGAATCAAGAATTGATCGAAGTTTTCGAAGTTCTTCTTCGTGTTGGCTTGATGATGCAGCTGAAAGTAGGCCAAGATCAATTACTGGACTGTCCATACATTCAATCTCAGAGTGATTATCATCTGATTTGTTTGGAAGTTGGACTCTATATTTTTCTGGGACCTCTTTGACAGTAGATTTGATCAATTCTTGAACTGATTTTGATGGTAGTTCAAGATTCATAGCAGGAAAAGATGATATAGCCATTGTTACTTGTTGATTCTAAGATGAAGATCGCTAAATAAGACAGAATAGATATGTAGTTTATGTAGAAGCTTTTACATAAATGATACAGATGAAAGGCTAACAAGTAACAGCCAACTAATGTACTCTGTAATTAGTTGCTGATGACTTATCTCTCATTTAATTAGTTGATCCCTCCGTCCCAAACTATGTGTCACATGAAAAGTAGTAGCAATATAAGATCGATCAATATATAGATTTTAATTTTACAAAAAAAATGTGCAAAAATGTTTGTGGCAATAAGTTTAAAACGTGTAGAGCTAGTGTATTTATTTTTGCAACTTCTACAAGTAATATGTAATCATATGTAGTATAATTAATTACTAATACGAGTACGACTCGAGTAGGTTGTATTTAGGGATCGGAGTTAGGTCCCTGGCATAAGGCATAATTAGACTGCTAATATAAGATATAAATTCAGAGATCAAGATGCTTGAGAAAAGGCACTTAATTAGACTGCCAATATATATTAGTTAAACCAAAGGCTCTAAATGAGAGAGTAACAGTATAATAACATGATATCGGACTTAACAATATCCTGCAAAACTAATAAGAACTTCAGAACCAAAGTTTAACTCAGAGCACGACAATTATTCAGAATTATTTCCGTGGATACAAGGTTGGAAGAAATGTAAGCAATCCAACTGTATGCAGCATCACTCCAAACCAGTCAAAGATTATTAGAGAGCTTGATTTCTCAAAGCCGCGTATAAAGAATTGCAACCCATATACAGTCCGCAGTGCTTAAACTTTCATTGCGTTGATGGCTCTTTCTCCTGTTGTAGAGTAGTTGAAGTACATACTAACATAGTTCTTGACCTTCTTGTATTGCTGTGGTCTCTCTTCGTCAATCAGCTCAGTTAATGGTCCTATCTCATTCTCCGGGTTTGGAGAGCTTACAATAGCCACAGTTTTCCTTTCTTTCTCCTTATTTATCACAACTTTGTGCACTACACTCTTCAGCATACCATTACTCATTATCTGCATGCATCCCATTTTACTAGATTAATTTTTAAACTTTTTACTTCTGTAAAAATTTACACTTCCTCTGTTCATTTTTATTGTTGCAGGCCTTGCAGCATATATAGTTCTTATTTGATCGTGCTCAAACCTTACAAACTTATATGTTTAGAATGTCATATAAAATAAAAAGTATTGCCTATTATGTTAGCATTATTACACCAATACTAATGTCATGAAATTACCTCTAGTTGGTCTCCAACATTGATAAAAAGTGCATCAGGAACAATGGGAACTTTGAACCATTGGTTATCTTTCAGCACTTGAAGGCCTTCCACCTCTTTGTCTTGTAAGAGAATGGTAAGCACCGAAGCATCAGAATGCGGCCTAAGGCCTAAAACATGATCTGGAGTTGAACATGGAGGATAATAGTTGAATCTTGCGTTCATGTATATGCCGTCCTCTCCTTCACATGCTCTAAGAAATATGTTTTCTTCCAAATTCAGTGACTTTGCGATGGCTTTCAAGATCGCTTGGAGCACCCGTCTCACTTCTCTTCCATACTCATCTAGTGTTTCCCTTCATATGTTCAAATAGTGACAAAAAAAATCTCAAGTTAAAGCTTTCTATTTAGAATAATTTCATGATACTACTTTTAAAAAAAAAGCGAATTTTCAGTAGTCTTCTTATATTAGTTTAAAGACATATTGAAAGGAGTATGTATTGATTTTATTACCTAAACATTTGTAAATCTTCAGGCCAAAACTTGAAGTTTCGCTGATCAGCAGGATAAACTTTGAGATGCAATCTATCATTCCAGTTACGACTCAGATTTTTAGAAACTGTATCATTTCCATACCCCTCAATCCTATCCAGTGTTCTAGAGCGCTTCTGTTTCGCTTCTATAGGTAAAGCAAAGAATTCCTTCTCAACTTCTCGGATTTGGTCAAGTAAGGAGCTTGACAAACCATGATTTATAAGCTAAAAAACATTTACAAAAACTGCAAAATTAATCTTCCATTCAAACAGAAAGTACCCCAGATTATATTCTGGTGTCTGAATTATTAATTAGTTATGTCAGATCAAACCTGGAAACAACCCCAGGAAGTAAGAGTGGATCTAAGTTTTTGCATTTCTTCTTCGTGTTGGTGTAACAACTGCACTGAAAAAAAGCTAAAGTCAATGATGGGACTGTCCATATAATCAACTGCAGAATGATTATCAGCTGCTGCTTTGTTCGGAAGCTGATAAATTGCATATCTTTCAGGAACCTGTTTGCCTGCAGTTCTGATCAGCTCTTGAACGGGTTTTGGTGGTAATTCTAGAGTCGTAGGAGGGGCAGAAAAAGCAGCCATTATTTTACCTGATGACAACTCTAGCAAGATAATATGGAGATTTAATGCTAGAGGAGATTATACTCAAATCAATTAAACATATGCACTTGAATACATTTGACAACCTGGTAGCTTTCATCTAACAGATTCTGATGAAACACTAACCATTTTTAATATTGACTGAGTAGACTTATTAGACTTGAAATATAAAATCTTTGAGATAAGCATATAAAACCAAGGTTAGGTGTTAATGATGTCCCATGTCCGAAAAAATGATGTAGGGATATAACCAAACAATGATATCATCAACACCTTGAAAGTTTATTATCTTATTACCAGTACTGTATTTAATTTGCTGCTTACATTATGACCTGCAGACAAATATATGAGGATTGCTAGGATAAAAGACCTGCGTACATAATGATCAAATTGCAACTTATTGGAGTAGAATTAGTTTAGATTTTCATTGCATTGATGCCTCTTTCTCCTTTTTGATAATGCTGGAAGAAAAAATCAGGATAATTCTTGATCCTTTTGTACACCTGAGGCATTTCCTCATTGATAAGCTCACTTAGCGGTCCAATTTCTTCGTTTGGGCGTGGAGCACATATCATAACCACAGATGTCCGTTCTTTCTCCTTATCTACCACTACCTTGTGCACTACACTTTTCAATATGCCATTACTCATTATCTGCATACATACATAACTTTCTTCATCAGATCATGATCAATCCCTCCTATAGTCACACAAAATCAAAAAGAGGGGGAAAAAAGGCCTATAATTGCAGTAATAGGAAATTTTAAAAGGGCATTACCTCCAACTGATCACCAACATTGATAAAAAGGGCATTAGGAGCAATAGGAACTTTAAACCATTGGCCATATTTCTCAACTTGAAGGCCTTCAACTTCTTTGTCTTGTAGAAGAATGGTAATTGCTGTAAGATCAGAATGTGGTTTAAAGCCTAAAACTTCATCCGAGGATGAACATGGCTTATAATAGTTGAATCTTGTAAACATATCAATTGCTTCTGCTCCTCCACACTCTTTCAAGAAGATATTTTCTTCTAATTAAGCGATTTTGCAATCGCTTTCAAGATAATTTCTAGTACTCTTCTCACTTCCATAGTGTACTCCTCCAATGTTTCCCTACAATAATATCGTTCAATTCATCAACTCTGGTGTAATTTAGTTGACAAATAATGAAAAAATGTAAAAGGGAGGTTTTTGAGGAGTATAGTATAATATATATTGTATCATTGTATGCACATAGTTATCACCTGAATTTAGGTAAAATTTCAGGCCAAAGCTTGAAATTTCGGTGATCAAAAGGATAAACTTTGAGGCGCAGCCTGTCATTCCAGTCATAGCCCTGACCCTCTGAAACTTGATCAACTCCATAACCTTCAAGCCAATCCAATGTCTTGTATTGCTGTTTTACATCTAGAGGCAGAGCAAAGAATCCCCTGCTAGCTTCATGCACTTCGTCAAGCAACGAGCTCGATAAACCATGATTAACAAGCTGAAAAACATGAATGAATTCACAAAACAAACATCCTGATCTGATGATCTAAGACAACAAGTAATCCTGGGGAAAAAAATACTGTGCTTAAAAGCATAAAGGTTTCCAAAACAAACCTGTAAGCAACCCCAGGAACTCAGAACAGATTTAAGTTTTCGCAATTCTTCTTTGTGTTGACATGACGACGAAGCTGAAAGGAGGCTAAGATCAATCATTGGACTGTCCATATACTCAATATCAGTCTGATCAACTGGTTTGCTTGAAAGCTGGTATGTATCTCTTTCTGGAACCTGTTCGCCTGTGGTTTTGATCGGTTCTTGAACTGGTTTGGAAGATGATCCAAGCTTCATAGGAGGAATAAATGATACGGCCATCTTACTTGGTGATTCTAACCTGATAAGGATTAGAAAAGTAGAGAGATGCAAGTACAAATTATTAAATCTAGCACTTGCCAAAACAATGAGATAACCTTCCTTAAATGACAAAATAGTCATAAATTCTGACCTGTCCTATATGAAGGTCATAAAATATAGATATACACTTTGTAATTTATACAGAAAGATTAAGTAATCTCTCACCCATTTGATTTCAAATTATCTACTGAGGTGATTAAGTGTAGCAACCCTTATTAAATAATGTGTGCTGGCGTGTGTGTGCGTTTGTTTAAACTGATCATTTGATTAAATGAGACTATTATTTATTCAACCTTTCCAATTGCATAATTTCTTGAACACACTTGATTAACACTTATTCTGTTATTCATTCAAATGTAATATTGAGGTTTTAACACCAAAGCTTAAATTGCATATCTGAAATACATGTTAAAAGGCAAAGGCAGACAGCCCAAAAACAATTACAGCTGCTCATCCTCATTAAGCAAAGCAAGGCAAGGCCTAAATGTACACGACCTTATTTTCGATGAATCATGTACGTTATTAAAATACACAAGTACTTGTTTCTGACACGACATATTAACTTGGATTGTTCCATTTTTAGAGTTTCACGGTAGATAAGGATCTTTCTCCTTTCGGATAGTATTGAAAGAATAAATCACCAAAATAATTTTTGACAGTGTTGTATAATTGGGGTCTTTCCTTGTCAATAAGCTCACTGAATGGTCCTATGTCTTTGTCTGGGTGTGGAGCACAAAACATAGCCACTGAAGTCCTTCCTCTTTCCTTATCTATCACCACTTTGTGCACTACACTCTTCAATATACCGTTACTCATTATCTGTATACATCAAAATATTTCTTTATCAGTATTCAAAGCCCCATTGTATAAGAAATAAACTCTACCATGTCGAATATTGTATCAACTCCCAAGTTAAATTAATTAACTTCAACTATTGAATCAACCACACAATAATGTACTCCCCAATCTCCAAAACAAATAGATCTATGCTCTAAAAGCCAAACAAACTAATTTAATAGAGTTCAAGGCAAATAAGTTTAGTTCTTCAAGGTCAAATAGGTTAAGTGCTAATAAGTTCAGGTAAGTGGAATTTAGGTGAAGAGAAAGTGAATATAACCAATAACCAATAACTATTCACAATTTTATGCAATCTATACATCAAATAAGATATACATCAGTAACATGAGCTAATGATTTGTCAAACTATCATTTTTTTTTTCTTTGAGATTGTGAGAAATTAACTGTAGCAAATGAATGGACAAAGGAAACATTATTTGGCCTTTTGAAAGTTATCTTTTGTAAATTGAAAACAAATAGCAAATTTTAATCAAGGTATCAATGAATATAGTTTGTCAAATCACAAACACTTGTACACAATAAATATAATGTATTTGTATACAATGAGCTTAGTCTACTGACAAAGCCCATGAATACACAGATACCCACTCAATTATTGTATACAAGGTCTGCTGACATCAAATTACCTCCAATTGATCACCAATATTGATGAAGAGGGCATCAGGAACAATGGGAACCTTGAACCATTGATTATCTTTCTCAACTTGAAGACCTTCGACTTCACTGTCTTGTAGAAGAATGGTAACTGCTGAACCATCAGAATGTGGTTTGATACCTAAAACATGTTCTGGGGAATGGCATGGAGGATAAAAGTTGAATCTTGTGAACATATGTATACCGTCTTTTCCTCCACATGCATTCAAGAAGCTGCTTTCCTCTAAATTCAGTGATTTTGCAGTAGCTTTCAGAATCACTTCTAATACTCTTGTTACCTCCATGGTGTACCCCTCCAATGTTTCCCTACATACATATCCACAAATTATCAGCATTAGCTTACAAAAATATAAGATCTATTACTACAACTGTCAAGAACTCGAGATGCCCTTGTATCTGTGGAATTTTTTTTACAGACAACCCTCCATTAAAATAACTATAACAGGTGGAATACTGCTTGAAAACATCACATCAAAGTAGTTCTCTATACACCGTTTTAGCATTAAATTATCACCTGAAAGTTGGTAAGAATTCAGGCCAAATCTTGTAATTACGCTGATGAAGAGGGTGAACTTTGAAACGCAGTCTATCATTCCAATTATACCTTTGATCCTCAGAAACTTTATCACCTCCATACCCCTCATACCAATCCAGTGTTCTGCAATGTTTCTGCTTCACTTCAAGAGGCAGAGCAATAAATTCCTTCCAAATTTCACGGATTTGGTGTAGCAAGGAGCTTGATACACCATGATTTATAAGCTGAAACAAACATTAACAAATCACAAATCAATAAACTACCTGATGATCTAAAAACAGAACAGCAAGTATGATCATGTCTAAACTCTGAAGCCCTGAAGGAGTGCCTAAAAAACCTGAAAACCTCCCCATGAAGCAAGAACAGATCGGAGTTTTTGTAATTCTAGTTCATGCAAGTTTGATAATGAATCATTAAGGAGGCTAAGATCAATAATGTTACTATCCATGTATCGAATATCAGAATAATCATCAGCTTCTTTGTTTGGAAGCTGATAAATAAATCTTTCAGGTATTTCTTTGCTTGTAGCTGTAATTAGCTCTTGAACTGATTTTGGCGGTAAGTCTAGTTCCACACGAGGAACAGATGATATAACCATCTTATGTAGTAATCCTAACTTTAAAATTGTGAGATAAGTAAGGGATATTTGGTAATGAAATGCATACATCTGCTGACTGCTGTATTTATAATAGTTTAGATCACTAAAATAAAAGGCTAACAAAAGTAACAACCAATTAAAATGCATGGTCTGTGTTCGTCATTTAAATATATATTTTGTTAACTTTTATATGGTTGTATTAAAAAAATCCAAGGTGGTCCTAGAAGAATATTTGGTGGCTGTTGTCAAGAATCAAATATGTTCTCTCAAGAACATTCCAGCAGCTAATATTAAGGAATCGTAGATTAAATTCTTGATAGTTATGACAGTCATGCTAAAATGGTAAATTTCATTTCAATTTTTCAAAGAATCTTGACTAACGAACCAATTTACAATAAATTGATATAATTGGTACGAATAACATGAACAACAGACCAGATTAAATTTAATTGGTAAAAATTGGAGTGAAGAGCATCAGTATAATCATGAACATAATCAATCAGTTAAACTTGCGATTAAAAGAGACTTAATACACTTGATGACCTGGTAGCTTTTATCTCTAACAGATTATGATGAAACACTAATCATTTTTTAATGTTGACTGAGAAGACTTATTAGACTTGAAATATAAAATCGTTGAGATAAGCAGATAAAACCAAGGTTAGGTGTTAATGATGTCTCATGTCTAAAAAAACAAAAAAAATGATGTACACAAATAGATATAACCAAACAATAGTAACATCAACACCTTGAAATTTTATTTTATTCTTTTGATCTTTTTACAGTATTTTAATTTGCTGTTTATATCAATATCAGTTGTTATGTACTCCCTCCTACTCAGAGAGAAAGCAAGATAGTTGGCATTTAAATTCTTGAGTGAAAGTTAAATCCATTCCCTCCTAGAGGCAGAGCAAAGAAGGCCTTATATACTTCTTAAAAAGCTCTTTAGCATTAAAACAGTACTCTAGATTACTAAAGACATAGGACTTCAAACATTAGTTAATCACTATAGATAGCAAAAGTGAAGTGAATCTCTACTCAACCAAGATACTCTAAAGTCTCTAACCCAAGACTAATGCATCAATTCGCGGCAAATTTGCAAAAATCATCACCTTTCCTACTCTCTCCCAATAAATACAATGCATAGACCCATTTACTAGATAATCGTAGCGAATGAAGCGAGAAAGGCGACCATCATCTTGGTTAGGGCGGGTAAGGGCCCGGCCCCACTTAAGTATATTCGAGTAGTTGATTATAAGTAATATGATGTCTAATAAAATGTTGTGGTATAATGGTAAAGTATTGTTATTTTTGTGCAAAAAGTTGAATGATCAAACCTTGGTCCCTTGGTCCCCTTAACTTTTTGGCCCAAGATCCGCCACTAAGTATAACTAAGCTTTCACCCTATAATTCCTACATAATGCTAACAAGTTTATCATTTGAATTAGGAACGGAATGTTATAGGCTTCAAGCTTCACCCCAACTCAATGTCATTGAAAACAAAAAATCCCAGATTCTATACTTGTTCTTTATGAATATAGGGATTTTAGTTTAAATTCTTGATAGTTATGGCAATCAAGCTAAAATTGTAGATTTCATTCCAATTTTTCAAAGAATCATTACCAACAAACCAAATTACATCAAATTGAAATAATCGAATAACATGAATTGGTAAAATTACAATCAATTGTAGTACAAGAACATCAGCATAAACATGGACATAATCAATCAATTAAAAGGGACTTACTGAATAATTGAACTTTTTTATTTGAGAAATGCGACGGTGGGACCCACTGCCGCCAAAGTAGTTCGTCCGCTGTGCTGGTGGACTTGTAAGCTGGACTGCCAGGGTTTTGTTGAATAAAATACTCCATATAATGTTGTTGATTTTTTTTTTTTTTCTCTTTTTCTTTTTTTGCGAATGAGTAATTATGGCATTGCAATTTGCAAATTACAAATAGTCCATTGGTATAAAAAAATAAGGGGAATGCGAACGTGCAACCTAGTGGATTAATACTTTATTGAAAAGTAATGAATGTGAGAAAAAAATATAATTTAAAAAGTAGTAGTGGATTTGGGTGGGGAGCATGCATGAGAGGAGAGATATTTAATATATTAATGTAGTTTTTTGCCAAAAAAGAAAGTGTAACACTTATTAAGACACGGCTCGATTTGGTAAGTGTAACACTTATTAAAACACGGAGGGTGTAGATAGATTGGATTTTTATTTTGATAGATATTTTTATCTAATAAATACATGATACATATTATTAATAAGTATATAGGTATATTGCATCAAAAAATAAGTATATAGGTATATATAATATATAGATTACTTCATAAAAATTTAGATTAATTGCAACAATTTGACTTAATAAACCCCTAAAATTAAATAGAGAGGGTCCATATTCTCTTTGAGCAAAAGCTCGAATTTTACCGTAATTTTATAGTTGATAAATGATCCAATTCAACCATTTATCAAAACATTTATACGTGCATAAGATAAACGTGTCATTTATTTAAACATGGAGTACTTTTATATATGTGTCATTGAAAAAAAACTAATTGCACGTGCAGAATTTCAATTAAGTTCATAATACAAGTAAATAAGTAAAATCTTAAACTTTAAAATCATTGATTGGTCTCTTCCCTGATTGATAGCAATTCAAAAATGTAGGGAAATATTCTTTGAGTGAAATCCTTTTGTAAATTTGAGGACGATCTTCTGTAATAAGTTCATCTAACGGTCCAATTTCATTATTTCTATCGCTGTCCCAAAATGCAACAACTGATAGTCTCTCTTTTTCTGTATTTGTCACCACTCTATGTACCGCACTCTTGAAGATACCATTGCTCATTATCTGCTTCAACATACAAGAATTACATTGTTAGTTACTATTTTAAAAGTTCGTTGCATAACAAGAATTACATTGTTAGTAACTATTTTAAAAGTTCGTTACATAACAACATTATGTTTTTTTTTTTTTCGGTTTTGTTATCATGCCAAAGTACACTAGTGTATATCGTTATGAATTATGATACCTACATTAGCATAACAAAAGCTAAGTATGGTGCATGGTTTCGAGCGATTACCTCAACTGGATCGCCGAGGTTAAAAAAAAGAGCATTAGGAATGACGGGAACCATGAACCATTGTTCATCTTTTAGGACTTGAAGTCCTTCCTCATCTTGTAAGAGCAATGTCATTGTTGAAAAATCTGCGTGTGGCTTCAACCCAAGAACTTGTTTAAGGCCCTCACATTTTGGGTAGAAATTCAATCTTAAGTTTGTTTCTCTATTTTTATCATATTGTTTTGAAAATCTCTCTTCATTCACGTTCAATGATTGAACTACCAACTTGAATAGGGCATCAAATATGGTTTCTAACCTCGCCGCGTATTCATGGAACACATCCCTAATGCAAATTACATTTGATTATTAGAACTTGGAGTATTCTGAAGCAATGATAGACAATTAAAGCTATCACCCTTCAACACATATAACGTAAGCATTT
This sequence comes from Chenopodium album, assembly GCF_948465745.1. Taxonomy (NCBI): domain Eukaryota; kingdom Viridiplantae; phylum Streptophyta; class Magnoliopsida; order Caryophyllales; family Amaranthaceae; genus Chenopodium; species Chenopodium album. The sequence goes on from NC_137857.1 coordinate 5,119,263, forward strand.
AATAAAAATCAATTTGAATCTTTAGACAAATACGTGCATATATATAAACAGTACCAAACGTCAACTTTATAGGGGATTTACTAACCATCTAACATGACACAACACATGAGTTGAGTCGAGCATAACATTATATCGTTCGTAAAATATTAGCATGACAAGACGCAACTTTTTCTTGACTACTTCCAGACCAACCTCATTGAGCACGAGACCCACCACTCCGGGCCGCGCCATTATGCATAAGACATGCAAAAACATGTGCCACTAATTAACTAGCTACAAATGACAGCTATGTGCTAGACAATATGCAAGTAATACTATAATTGATTAGTTAGGTGAGCAAATTACTTGAAATTAGGAGGAAAATCAGGCCAATATTCAGGTTTACGTCGATCTTCCGGAAAAAGTGCGAGATCAAACCCTTCATTCCAATCAAGAACCTTGTTGGTAGCACTAGGACTAGTAACGTAAACGTTCCCAACTTGGTATCCATGCCCACTTGTATCATTTGGTAACATTGCTAATTTCCGTTTCTCCTCCATTGGAAGACCAAATAATTGCCTTGAAACTTTTTTTGTCTCATCAAGTAATGTTGTTGGTATACCATGGTTTATCAGCTGATAGATTCCACAAAAAATAGATTAAAAAAAAAAAACAATTATATATATAATCGCTCAAGTTAGACCCGACACCTCTCACATGTTAAGTCAATTTAGCACCGCAAGTCAACGATTAAGAGTAGGTGGGCTTAAGGCCTAAGGGAATCACCTACTCCCAAGCAAAATGTAATTGGTGGGGCTTAAACTCGTAACCTCAAAATCATCAGGTGAATTCTCCAACCATCAACTCCACCAAGCTTGCTTGGTATATGAGTTGTAAATCCATAATAAAGGATGCCTGAATTGAATAAAACATATAGAAAGTATATACATAGAAATAAGAAAGCTAACCTGAAAGCAACCCCATGAAGAAAGAGCTGATTTGAACTTTTGAAGCTCTTGCATAGTTTTTTGTGATGAAGAGGATGAAGTAAGGATAGAATAATCAATAAGAAGAGAATCCATATATGTAACACACTTATCAACTGGTTGATAATAACTATCTTTACAAAGTATATATTTTTCTCCCATCATTTCTTCACTCTTTTGTTCATCAATTTCATCGAATTCTTCCTTAGCCATAATTGGAGAGATAGCAGCTTCAATTTTATTGTTTAACATAAATTATGATTTTGAAGGCTATTTCCAAGTTAGAACAAAAATAATCAATTAATTTTATTTTGTCGTTATTAGTATAATTCGTATGACCCAAAACAAAACTTTGAGATATATCGAATACGTGTGTAAATTGCTATCCATTCAATTCCATTACAAATGTGGACGTCTCACCTTGTACGAGTCCGCATTCCAACCTTCAAATACTAATTAGTAATTACTTTTAAGCACAAGTGCTAATTTTTTTTTATTTGGTAGCCCATCTAGCTGATTCACCTTTTAGGCTAATTTAAATATAAAAATCAGTTTTGAATGATTAGGCTTTAATTCCCTCCCAATTGTAAGTATTGGAGGATCAAACATGCTTTTATGTCGCTTGCTGTGCTAGCGGGCCAAATTACCATGCTCATTCCGATTTTTCAAAATTATGTTCACGACACGATCGACCCATGTCCCACCACTCGGTCACCGTGTCGTGCCGGGCCATGCCACCACTGTGTCATGCTTGTGCGGGCTAGCATGCCTCATGCCCACCTCTAAGTAATTACATTTGCATTTACAATTGACTGTGTCAACTAATTAAGCAACAATCAAAAATTTAATTAAATCAAAACTCTAAAAACTTTTAAACCATACCTCCTTAAAGTTCATACGATTGTTAAGAACATAATAGATAAACATAATTTAAGTAAGGTTTTTTTACTTTTACCACAAATAAAATCAAAAATTTGTTTTTTACCTCCAAAACATTTATTTTACCACCAAATAAAAAATTAAAAATTGTTTTTTCCCACCTGGCATTAAAAAAACCGATAAACCTAACAGATTTAATTTTTAATTCTTCAATTTTCATGACAAATCCATTGTCTTTAGGGGTGTTGGGGGCATATTGGCTCTTTGGATCCAATTTGATGTCAGAATTGACAAAAAAATGATCGAAAATGCCTCATTTTGCGTGTTTAAATAAACCTCTCGATTTGCGTGAAACCCGCAAAACAAGGCATTTCCAATCATTATTTTGTCATATTTGACCTCAAAATTCCATAGAGCCCACCATGCTTAATTAAAAAGGTCTCTAAACTATTTTTGTCAATTTTGTCAATTAAAAAGGTCCCTAAACTATTTTTGTCAAGTCAGCCTTATAGTCCCTATAATATTCTCTTAATTAATTAATTTGATAAGTCCCTAACTATTGTAATAAAATAATAATTAAATTTTACCAAATAATTTAAAATGGTTCCTAGACTATTATTAACTAAGGGATCTATCTATAACTTTATACTCCGTACTAAAGGTGAAACCAGGAATGACACATGTCATCTTCTGGTTAAAAATTTTCCCTCCAAAAGTTTTTTTTATTTATTTTATTTTTATTTTTATTTTTTTGGCCAAAACTTCTTAGAGAAGTTTTTAATACAAACTATACAATAATATTTCACTTCCAATTTGATAAGTATATTCCATTCGTACACCTTCAAGCAAAATATTATTCTTTTTATATAATATTATGCAATTATAGTTTTTTATCTTTAACTTTGTAATGTAATTCATAGTTATTTTTATTAGTCGTGCATATATTATTCACTCTGTTTTTTATAGTGTGATAAATTTTTTTTGTAAGAACTTTCATCCGATTTTGCAATTAGGTCTAGAATACTATTTTATTTATTAAATAATAGTGTTAAACTAATGATAAGTATTAAATATTGTCGTGCATGGCACGGGATTTAACCTAGTTAAGGGACTAAAATTCTACAAATATGTATGATAATTTATGCACCCTATTTGACCTTAACTCAGGTTAGAGCAAGAGCAACTTAGAAATTGTGGAATTTTGGTACATTTAGGTGTCATTTGGTTGCACAAAAGAAATGGGGGACATAGAAAATCATGGAAATTTAGATATTGAGGTTTTGTTTGGTTGACCACAGAGCATAAAAATATGGGAATTTCAATTTCATGGAAATTAAACTACCAAGTACCCCCTTGGTAACTTGAAATTCCCATAATTTGCAAATTCCTCCATGAATAACAAACATTTTTCAACAATTTATGGGACTTCTAATGTGGGAAGTTAGTTCCCATAATTTGTCAGTTCCTATGGGAAGTTATTTCCGTTGTCAACCAAACGACCCTTAGATATTTTTGCTTAGCGGTCATAGGCCTCAGCCCACTTGGGTCACAAGTTGAAAAGACCTTGAATCGCAAAAGCCCATGTATTGTTTTCATTAAAGTAAATTAGTAAAAGTGTAAAACCCATACGTTTAAGTTTTTTTTTTTTTTTTTTTTTTTCCGAAACATACGTTTAAGGGTTTTTAATTTATCCCCTTTTGTAAAATTATGTACTCGTAGTTCTGAAAACTAGAAAAAAATAATCTTATGGAGAAAGCGGGGTCAGAACGGATGGAGAAGAAGGAAGAGGAGTTGAAGAGAGAAACAGAACCTGAGATGATTAGCAAACAAGGGTAGGTTGGTTTTAATTTTGTCATGATAAATTTACTCGGAATAATTCTGAATTTTAATTTCTGTTCTGTAACAGTTATACTATTTTTTATTTATAAATTATTTTAATTTAATTGAATTGGGATTTTTTTCCCAGTGCAATCATCGACTACGGCGGGGATTCTTCTGATTATGATTCTGAGGATTATAAAGCTAATGCTTACAAATATGATGATGATCCTGACTTTTGTTGTGGTATATATGAAGATTTTTCAGACGACGAGGAAATAGAGTATGATTGGATTGCAAAGTGCGTATTTTTCAAATCAATTTAATTTATCTTTATCGTTTAGATTGCGAATTGAATTGAATTGAATATTTTGTAGCGGGAGGCCTCATAGTATTCTTACTTGGGGTGAACAGACTGATTCCGACGTAGTACTTCCTGCACTCTGTACGCCCCAGATTTGTGTTATTTTCTCGGACGGGTGCGTCTTTTTTCTTTTCTTTATATTAAATTCTTATACTTGAATTAAAATCAATTTATTAAGGTTGGAAATCTTTTATAATTTGCAGCACTAGAAAATACATTCCAATTGATTCAGATGAACCCCTTCCAGTGGAGCTGTATAAGGATCGCATAATGTATGTTTTCATTTTCATACATATATTTGATCAAGTTTAATTCATTTTATGGGGTGTTTTCTTTTATGTGATTTGATGATTCTTTTGTAATGGTATTGATAATTATATCAATTTAACATAATTAGTACTGTATTGATTATTTGTGGTGGATATCTTTTCCAGTCACGGTTTCTTTGGACAACCTAAAGATGTGTATGAAATTACGACCAAAGATGGTTTCAAGGTCCAAATAGATTCATTAGTAGAGAAACCAAATCTGGATCTTGAGCGTCAGATTGCAGGGCTTGCTTTGTCATATTTCAAAAATACACAGGTCTGTTGCTCATGTCCATTGATTTCCTTAAGTTTGTATTTTGTTTTATATTATTTTACTTTTAAAAAAAAAAAAAAAAATCATTGGTAGGATGGTGATTATGAGTATGTGAGAGGTGTTAAAACAAGAGCTGCATTTTCACAACGCTTTGGGATTCATATGATCTTCATTGCTCATCCACGAGGCGATGATTCTGCTGGAAAACTCTTTTCTGTCCATGTGGCTACTGGTGATCCACCGCTCGTTCTTGATTGTCATATATTTTGTGATATAGATCCACAATGTATACATGAAGGTGATCAATCTCAATTTGTGTCATTGAAAATGTTGCACAAAGTATTGATTCTCTTTATCCTAATCACTAATATGTTTTGTTGGTTGTTTGTGCCTAATATTTTAGGGAGACTTCATCTTCAGGGGAAAAAGGTTCGTTTAAGTAGAAGTCAGATAGCATGCAACTACTGTGCTGAAGAATTCAACTAGGACTATCCTTGGTGTTGTTGATTAAGTTGACTGGACCCTGAGCTTTACAAATCTTTATTATATGACTATCTATCAACTCTTTGCAAGGTTTGCAGGATTTAAATTGTTATCATGCTTAAGTACACGAGAGTATATCGTTATCATACCTATATTAGCATAACAAAAGCTAAAGATGGCGCATAGTTTCGAGCAATCACCTCAACTGGATCGCCGAGGTTAAAATGAGAGCGTTAGGAATGACGAGAACCATGAACCATAAAGGATGCTTGAATTGAATAAAACATACTGAAAGTATATACATAGAAATAAGAAAGCTAACCTGAAAGCAACCCCATGAAGAAAGAGCTAATTTGAACTATTGGAGCTCATCTTTAGCTTCTTGTGATGAAGTAAGGATAGAGTAATCAATAAGAGTTGGTTCCATATATGTAACACAATTATCAATTGGTTGATAATAACTAGGTAAAATTGGTATAAACCACCTTTTTTATTCGACTTTTTTGAAAAAACCACCTTTTAAGTTTTTTTATTAACTAATCCACCTTTTAAGTAACTAAATTTTTTATTGCACCACCCCTATTTCAAATCTAACAAATTGCATCTCAACCATCCACTTCCAAATCATCAACCATAGCAAATCTTTCTCTTCCATCTCAACCATCCACTTTAATTACCTCAATTTAGGTTTTGAACATAAACAAATACTACAATTTAATTTTTGTAGTAAAATTAGGTTTGGTTTTTTAGAGTTTTACTCAGTTTAGTCATGCATATATATAAACGGAAGGGTCAAATGTTTTTGGAGGTGAAAAAAATACATGATTTAGGAGCGAAAGTCACAAGTTGTGGGCCTCTTTGACGTATTAGTTATTTTTTTCTTCATAATTTGAAATATGGGTGGTGCAATTAAAAATTTAATTAGGTACTTAAAAGGTGGTTTAATTAAAAAAAAAAAAACATGAAAAGTGGTTTTTTCAAAAAAGTTGGACATAAAAGGTGGTTTATACCAATTTTACCTAATAACTATCTTTACAAACAATATATTTTTCTCCCATCATTTCTTCACTCTAACAAGAAACAACCTAGAGTAACAAGAAAACAACTATTTGTGTTTTGTACTTGTTACTGTATTATTATTGCATGACCCAAAACAAATATTTGAGAACACGTATAATGTTAATTGCTATCCATTCGATTTCCCTGAAAAATGTGGACGTCTCAACTTGTATGTGTCCCCAATCCAAGCTTTATTAAGCTTCTATGTTTTATTAATTACGGAGTATATACTTTTACATACACGTACTATTTTATTATTGTCTTCTCTTCTCCATTTCTCTCTACTCGATAACTATGCTAAATTGACTCTTAATTATAACATAGAGGCGAAAATAAAGTAATTCATAAATTAAACCTAATAACACGAACATGAATTCAAACCTAATTTGAATTTAATTAACTTGAAACCCATAAGAGTAAACAACGACATAAGTCTAAACGAATATGACTTAATTATCTCAAACTTGACCTCGACTTTAAGGCTAGTCTAACATTTCCTGACCTAATATAAATTGACTCGAATTTGACATGAGAGGTCGAAATTTGACGTGATTTTAACCAGACTAAATCTAACCTGAAAATCCAATTTTACACCTCTATTTAGATAGTTAGACTTGTATCAATCATCTAGTCCATCTAAATATAACATTATATCTATGTATGCCAATAGGGCGGGTCAAATAAGAAATGGTTCCAATCCCGTATTCAATAATGGGGGCAGGTGGTGGGAGCTAAGATCGATGAGAATGAAAATTGTACCTGCCAAAGGGATGATTAGATAGAGGTTAAACATTATTGTTATTTTAAGATCCTTATATATTATCATAAATTGCTTTCGATCATTTTCTTTATCTTTCTACGAAGTAAATTCGGTTATGTCTATTTTTTCTTACTATAGTGAGTAAGAAGATTTGAAAAAAGAAAAAATGGGTAGCAGATGGAGAATAGTTAATTCAATAGAAATGATGATAATATTGGTGTCAGATTCAACTATACTATAATTCATATAAATTAATCACATAAATCCTAATAAATCAATAACATAATTCCTTATATCGGTTTGGATTAAAGAAATTTAATAGAATTGTTATGTGTGTATGTCAATTTTAATATGGGAAATAAACAATTTTTTCATTTTTTGTGCATAGATAAATGATGGTCGATTTAATTGACATGGTAACATTGTACTAGTACTTAGGGCCTGTTCACATTTACTTAATTTCAGTTCAGTTCAGTTCAGTTCAGCTCCAATCAGTTCAGTTCAGTTTAGTTCAGTTTCAATCAGTTCAGCTCTTAATTTCCCTCTCACATAAATATTTATTTTAGCTCAATTCAGTTCAGTTCCAATCAGTTCACTTCAGTTCAGTTCAGCTTCAATTAGTTCAGTTAAGTTCATTTCAGTAAATATGAACAGACCCTTAATTGTAATTAAACTTATTTAACCTAATTTCACATTATTACACATTGTATGTTTGGATAATTGTAACTCTTCATTGGTAATTGTTAATATGGATAATTGCATTATTTCATTATTTACTATTCATTAATTATGATGGATAATTGTATCTTTTCATTACTTGCGTCTTTTCATCCATGTTTCTTTGTCTATAAATAGTTGTTGGTTGTTCTCATTTATGAATACAGAATATAAGTTTTATTTACTCTCTCAAGATATACATGCATATAGTTGCGGTTACTCTAATCTAGTTTGTTCGCTGGTTTCTTATAATTACAATACCATTTTATAAGAAACGAAACCCGTTCTATCCTGGGAGACAATTGCTTAATAACCTTGGGTATCGTAGAGGGAGCAAAATTGTCTTAAGGACACAACGCAATTTGTTGGGCTCGGGTTATAAAAATTATATTTTGAATCAAGTATAAAGGTATGTGTAATGTTCATTTAATCTGTTTTATACACTAGATATATATTATTTGATTTTTGATACTAGTTTTGTGTAGTATCTTTAACAATACAAAGGTGCATTCTTCCAAAGAAAAATAGGGGCTAAAAAAGACCCACAAAAATCAGATTAGAGTGCTATTTCATCAAGTTAGCGTACAAAATTTATGGAGCAAAAACAAGTGATCATCATCATCATCTCTCCACCATATCATGCAATATTTTTTTCTCTTGGAGCAACCCTGTAATCAGAAAAATTATGTTAGAAAGTCAATAATCTACTACGTACTTGACTTCATTAGAGATTATTAAGCACATACACAAATTATGTTAGAAGTCAATAATTAAGAAATAATCTGTTAATAGGAGATTTTAATCAATTTTAGTGTATTGTCAATTCTGTTTTAAGTTTGTTATTTTTGGGTTTTTAGTAAGGAATCTTTTTCTGTTTTGATTGTGTGGTTGTAATTGCACTTGCTAATGCTTTTTTTTTTTGAAGGGGTGCTAATGCTTATTTAAGCACAAGTGAATTGTAATTGGAATTAAGAATGATTATAACTTCTCGCTACATCTATTCTTCTACTTCTCTCTCTAAATTCTCTCTGATCATTTTCTCTTCTCTGAACTTCTCTGCAATTTCCTGGAGAACTACTTCACCCTTATCAGTGGTATCAGAGACAACCGTTGCCTTCCTCACATGCCTTTCGTCGGCGTGCATGGCAGAGCATTTTGAGGTTCTTTGGGTGGAGCATTTTGAGGTTCTTTTAGGGTCTGTTCTCATTGACTGAACTTAGCTGAACTGAACTGAACTAAACCGAACTGAAATGAACTCAGCTGAACTGAATTGAACTGAACTCAAATTAATATTTTATAAGAGAAGGAAATTAGGAGCTGAACTGAAATGAACTGAACTAAACTGAACTGAATTGAGCTGAACTGAACTGAATTTCAACGTAAAAGACCAAGCCCTTAGTTTTAAAAATAGGAAAAATAAAAAACGGTAAATGGATCTGGATCCGGGTCTGGCCGTTTTTTTTAGCAGGACCCGGATCCGTCGGGTCAAAATTTTAAAGACCCTGGATCCACGGATCCGGGTCGGGTCCAGATCCATTGCCATCCTTAATTTTGACCTCAAATCGAACTCAAAAAAGCCAAATTGATCCCATAAACATTAAAGAACATGATTTTGACACGAAAATCAAAGAATTCTTTTAGTTTCGTTATATTTAATGGTTATTTTGACAGCATGTGATGAAAAACAATTTTTAGATTTTTAGTTGGTGGTAAATAGAACTTTTAAAAGTTTGATGGTAAAAATAATTTCGTGTTTTTTTTTGGTAGTATAATAAAAAAAAAAAACCTATAAATAAATAATGGTGGTAAAAAAAAATTTCGTGTTTTTTTCTTGGTGGTAAAGTAAAAATAAACCTATAAATAAAAAAAAAAAAATGTAAAAGTGCATAAATATTTTTCAAAAAAAAAAGTGCATATGTAAAACAAAAGAAATCTCAACACTCATTACATTTGTACACGTGGAAGGACATAAATGTAAGAAATTATATGTGAGGGTAAGAACGTAAATAAACATTTTGAAGGGCATATAGGTCTGTACATTATTTATAAGCGCAATCTCACTAGGGATACTTCGTACTTGTATATGGGTATTTTGGTCTTTAATTATTATTATTATTTTTGAATTGAAGCAGGTTTTTTTTATTAATTTTATATCAATAGGTAATTTTTTCATATAGCCATATAGGTAATTTTTTCATTTAGTACTTTATACTCCTATATTTTTTTTAATTTTTTTTAATCTTAGGCGTGACGCTCCATAGTTGCTCCAAGTTATACAACTCCATCAAACTTCTTTGTTTTTTTTTTTTGGTTAAACCATCAAACTTTGATTAATAAAAAATAGAAAATAGAAAAGTGTTAGTGTTAGTGTTAGTATCTGATCCCTCCAAAATCGTCAGCTTTATTTCTTTTACAATTTACACAATTACACTGTATTGACAAGAATAGTATTGAAGATTTATATTGAAAATATTTCAATTTACCCCAATTTCAATTTCTACTGGTATGTAATGTTCCAATTTTATTTCTTCTTTCGTCAATTTTTTCTACTGTTATCTTTACCAGCTTGATCACCAGTTCATCACAACTCCCCAGCAATAATTATATATAAAAATCCAAACTTGGCTGTTAAAATTTCAATTTATGTGCTTTATTATTTAATTCTTGGGATTATTTATCTACTAATTTAATTATTTGGGGTTAAATGTGTTGGTAATATTTTAATTTGCACTTCTGCCAATGTTATGTTTTCTTTATATGCTTTTCCTTTGATCCGAATGAACCACAAGGGCATTATAAATTACAATTGGCGGAGTGGGGATTCGAACCCGTGTACACGAGTCCTCAATCTTTGTCGCCGAGCCAAGACTTGGTTGGTTGCTATTGTTCAATGTGAATTTCCCAAAAAAATTGTTAAGATTATAATTTCAGACATTTGAAAAAATGGGGTAGCATTAATTAGAGTGGAATTTGAGTCATTTGACTTGTAATGAAAATTGAGAGGATGGTAGTGTCTTTGGGACAATTCCTTGCCTTTTGTGGACGCCTTATAAAAAACCTAGGAAATACATTTGTGTGTTAAATACACTTTATTGAATGTCATTTGTTAATTGGAACAACCTTTTTGTCACCGTAGGGATAAGGTTGCGTACATTTGGACCCATTTGACCCTGCTCAAGGCGGGATTCTCTGTATAGGTGTTGGGATGATGTTGATAGGCTTTTATTCTTAGGTGAGTTTGGTCGGGTTGGGCTGTGTTTGTGGTGTGTGTGTGCCGTGCACGTGCTTGTTACTTTTATGAATGTTCTAAGAGTTTACAATTCCATCAATTTCTTCTTTGGCTTACTTAATCTTGCTTTTCTTTCACCAAACAAGTATGCCCTATGGAATGGATGCATTAATTTGTTGAGATGGACTTTGTTTGGAATGTAATGAATATGTTTGTGATTTTGTTAGTCTAATTGACTATATATGTGCTGTTAAATGGCTTTCTAACACGAGCATAATATGATTTTTTTTACTATCACGAACGTGAATGATTGAACATTGGTTACTTAACCCATACTAGTGGCGAAGTGCTTAATTTCAAGTGAACACTGTCTATGTTTTGCTCTCTTGAAGGCTTGGGGTCAGTCGTTGGTGCACATGACTAGTTTATGTGTATCAATCAGATTGATGTTTATCTGTGAATATTGTTTGAGTTGGAGGAAACTTGATGTTTGACGAACTTGGTTCTTGTTGTGGCTTGTAGGTAATCCAAGGAAAAATGTTGTCTGCAGGGTGAAAGCAACATCACTCTCTTCAATCAAGCTTGGATGAGCCCTTGAATTTGAAGAACTAAGACCTGTACAAAAAGCCATCTGTTGAACTCGTGTTAGTTTCATGCCTGACCAAGTTCGTTGTCTGGTATGTTTACTACTTAGCTCCCTGTATGTTTTATATGTCAAAATCTGTTCTGTTTTATCAGTTTTTTAGTCTAACAACTATTATCAGGACATCTGCACCCTTTGTTTAGTTTCCTCTACCTCTGCTTTTGTTATCTAATGTCTAATGGCTTAATTTATGGCTCAGTTGACTAGACTCGAATGATTTGATATAGTATTTATGTGATTAATGTTTGAGTTTCACCTGAATCTTGATTGATAGCGAGGATTATATGTTGTGAGTCTTGTGACCATCATTGTGATATAGATTTTATTACTCAGACAGTCATAGTTGGCTATTACTCTATTAGTGTTGGATTATATTCCTGTGTGGGTCTCTGTGTCAAACTCGACAAAGTTATGAAAATTTCAAATGTTTTTGCTTAAGTGTAGTAATCACATCCATGTCAGAATATCAAGCATTTGACATGAGCTCTTGTGTCTGGTAACTTAGAAGATTAAGTGGCACAGTCTTATCATATCAATTTGTGTATCATAATTCATAAAAGCAAACACACACAATTATCATATTCTGACATGAATTGGAATTCAACTTAGTGTGATAATGCAAATACTAATAAATATCAATTCCAAAACAGAATCGATTCAATGTGAAATACATTCCATAATTATTTGTTTTCCCTAAGAAACACTCGTTTTGACACTAAAGCTTCAGTGCATCTATTGTTCTGCGCTCTTGCGCATAGCTCTCAAAGAAAATCTGCCTAAACTCATGGATGTTGAACCTTTTATAGTTTTGTTGCTGATGAATACTGACCAATTCATTGACTGGCCCAATTTCCTTTTCATCTTCTGGAGTGCAAAATGCAGCCACTGATATCCTGTCTTTTGCAGCGTTTGTTACCACTCTATGTATTACGCTCTTGAATTCCCCGTTAGTCATCACCTGAAAAGAGAACATTCTTGGACATTATATAATTCTGACATATTTTATCCTTATCTTCTAGACTTATAAAATGATTGAATTATCTGTTTTTGGTTTCATGGGACTAATGTCGATTTGCAAAAACTTACCTCTCCTAAGTCACCAAAGTTGACGAACAAGGCTCCTGGAATGACTGGAACCCTATACCAGAGATCGTCTTTCAGGACTTGTAGACCTTCGACCTCTTTATCTGGTAAGAGGAATGTCATTGTTGCACCATCTGAATGTGGTTTGAGCCCAAGAACACGCTCAGGGCATGGGCAACGAGGATACAGGGTGATTCTTCCGGTTATTGGTCCTTGCTTCCCTTGATGTTTTAAGAAGCAGTCTTCTTCTAAGTTCAGTGACCTTGCCATTGCCTTATAGAAGCCCTCAGTCATTGCTGCTAGCTTATTTGAGTACTCATCTATCATTCCCCTGTCAAATTCACAACAAAAGTCACAATCTGTCAATGTTGATCCTTGAGATGACATTGCTCAGAATTCCTGTACATTTTGCTCAATAAAAGTACGAGTTATCTTAAGAATTTACCCAAATTTCGCCGGCTTTGTTGGCCTGAATTGGAGCTTCCGCTTTTTCTCTGGGTAAAGTGTAAGAAATAGCCTGTCATTCCAATTGATAGTTTGAGCCCCTGCAAAAACTGAATCACTTCCATATCCTTGGAAAACATCATCTGCTGCAGAGCACTTGAGCTTCTCTTCTAGGGGAAGCGCGAAGAATTGTTTAGAAACTTCAATCAACTCTTCAAGGAATGAGGTGTCCATCCCATGATTTATGACCTATGAATACAAATTTCTAATTTGCGTTAAATCTTGCAATTTACATAATATTTAATCTTATGATTCAATTAATCATTTGTATACTACTGCATGGATCATGATCATCAGTTATCTCAATTTTAATTTTTAATGGTTTAAGAATGAAACTCCTATCAATTTATTTTGGGTTGTACAAGAAAAATGCAAGTTACATAAAGGTCAAAAGCAGCAAGAACCTATAATTAATCCAGATCAGATAGGGTCTGTAGAGCTTTAAATGTACTTAATTTTGTACTTATTTGTCATGCTACAAGTAATTATATTTCACCCCCACCTTCCACAGATAAAAGAATGAAAAAGAGGTTGAAGACAGTGTTTTGACTTTTGATTGTTCCTACTTGAATTTGGATCTTTCTCTAGTTGTGGTCGTAGCGTACCTGAAAGCAACCCCATTCTGAAAGGGCTGACCGAAGCTTTGCAAGTTCCTGTGTTGAGGAAGAGAGGAGTGAAAAATCAATGAGCAGATTGTCCCTCCACAATCCAGGGGCATCAATGGCTTCAGGGAAACCATCTTTGTGAAGGTATATATCTGGTATTTCATCTCCTTTTTTCGTCAGTTCTTGAACTAGCTTTGATTTTAATTCATCTTTTGTTATGGAAGCTGGTTCTGGCATTGTAGCAGTAGTAGAATTAGTAGTATTAGTAATTTAAAAGCTTATGGTTGGGGAGCTTATTTTCTGGGCTACTCTGTGTTTTTGTGAAATTTGTTATGCAGTATCAGTTTAGTTGGGTAGTCTATTTATCAAGTTATTTAATATCAGCAGGTAAGACAATGATAAAGATGGGTTATTTTTATATGAATATTTAAGTGTCCCTTGCCATATCCTAGCAGTAGATGAAGCTGGCTTTCCCGTCTTTTAAGCATTAGACTTTTGACTTTGGTTTCTCCTTGTAAAGATGATGTATAATAATAATAATGATCTTGTTTTAAATGGTCTGGTTTTTAAAATTTTAAGTGAAATGTTGCATTAAACATGCTTTCCCTTCTTTAATCTGTGCATGGGTTCGGTTTTGAATACTTATTACTAGAATTAAAGTTTTATTGATAGTGTGATAATCGTTTAGTGGTTGTTTGATTGACATGTAAAAATACAAATTTGTACTTTATAAGAAATTGATAAATGGATTAGTTATGTTGACAATAAGAAATACGATTCATGTATTTTCTGAAAGTTTAGAATACATAAGGCATAATGATGCTTGGTAAATATAACTTATTTACTGCCCATAAAAAACAATGTAAAACTTTTTATAAGGAATTAGTGACTTTAGAAATTGCATCTTGTTTAGAAGTTGAACTTCTTTTATTGAAACAAAATAGCTTCAAAAATTTTGATTATTAATTGAGCTTGACAATTAAGTTTGTGGTCCTTTCCTTTTTAACCAAATCTGGACTCTGGAGTGAACTTCAATTTTTCTCAATCAATTTAGAGTTCCATATTGGGTATAAATTATTTAAAGAGAAACAAGGATAGTACTCCATTTTTCATTTTTTGCCCAAATGAATTTGGCACATTTTTCTTTATGTTTCCTATAGGAAAAGAGGTATAACCTGCCCCAGAAGAATGATCCTACTGTTCAAGTTCTATGTATTAACTTAGAAAATACTAATTATGAGTATTTTTTTTTTATCTGGTCTTTAATTTATCAACGATTAATTTCTTTGTTAATTGTGACCATCTTTATCATTGGAATATTAGTCTAGAGCAGACAAACAAGTCCTCCGAATCAAGTTTGATTGAGCTCAATACTGTTCATGTCATGTTTGGGTGATAAGTATTTTGGCTTACTTTGGGTCGATTTTAGTTGTATTGATCTCATTTATCTTTTCATTGAGCCAACTTTGGTTATAAACAAAATCAGGTCACATAATTCAGGTATTGTTTAGGTCTAGATTGAGTAATCAGGTACAAGTAAATTCTGTCAAGTTCTTTGGTACATTGTTTTTTTTTTTTTGCAAAATAAAATAATTTTACTCTATACTAGCTTGAATAAGATTTATCATCACTGTTCACAGCTCACAAGTGACTCACACTCACAAATAACTAAATAAGTTATGCCAATTTGCTCAAATAAGGAAGTGCCCTGTAGCCAACGAATCAACCATCTTGGTCTGCAAATTTGCCACAATGTTTGATAATTTACATGTGCATTAATTGTTGCACAAGCCAACACATGTATTTCCTTGCTTCTATCTTCTGTCACTGTTATTACTCCTCCCATTTTTTATTATCTGCATTGAAGTTTGAAGTTGGTTTTTATTTAAAAATTATTTATGCATATACTGATTTTATATGACTTAGTTGCACATAATTATTAGCCTGTCAAGTTTGTTTGGGTCGAATTTGAGGTAAATTCATTTTCATGTCAGAAAGTTCTGTCCAAGATCCTCCAATTTATTTCATAAATAAAGACACTACATTTCTTGGTGGGTTCTTGTTTGGTTCATTTTTTAATGGGCTGAGCAAATTTTGAGAATGGGCCTCAATATATGGCCTCATCCTAGCTTCCCTGATATTTAACAAGTGATGCAGGCCCAGTTAGGTTGGTATAGTTTTGAAAAATAGCCCAAATGCATATTTTGGATTCATTTCTCTTTGTGGTTAATGTTACTTGGTTTTTACTCTTGGTAGCAGCTTAACATGGGGTGCTCTGTCTTAATGTGTCATGTTAAGCTGCTACCAAGAGTAAAAACCAAGTAACATTAACATGACACATTAAGACAGAGCACCATGTTAAGCTTAACATGACACATTATAATTGATTTTCCTATTGTTCCAACATCTTACGATAAAAAAATTTACCGTTGTTTCACTAAATTATCATTTTAGTTATTTGTATCCTTCCTTTCACCCACTTCATTAAAGTGAGGGTTTTTGGAAATCTGACAAATTATATTTTTAGAAAATGTGACAATTTTTCTAAACATCCAAAAATAATACAAGAATGATATTAGAGTATTACTTATATGAGTATTAATTTTGCTCCAGACTTCTAGTCTAGGTTTTATTTAAAGATGAAAACTACAATGCTAAGCAACCTTAGAACTAATCTTACTCTCTCAATGAGAGAATTTCTATGAACAGGATATATCTCTCCTTAGAAAACTCATGTGGGTTTATTTTGAGCTAGGTTGTAGTTGTAGTCAAAGATCAAATCTTGAACATACTAAAGCTTAAATGCATCAAGTGGCCTATGGCCTAGTACATGGCTCTTGAAGAATGTCCGCTGAAACTCGTAGATGTTAAACTTCTTGTAGAGTTGAGGCTTGTGGACACTGATTAGCTCGCTGACAGGTCCAATTTCCTGATCCTTATCTGGGTGGTAGAATGCGGCCACTGATATTCTCTCACTTAAAGAACTTGTGACCACCCTATGCATGGCACTCTTAAATACCCCGTTAGTCATTACCTGTATACGTCATAAGTATTATTTAGAAGTTAGTATTATATAAACTAATTATCAGTAAATTGTATTTGGTGAGGAGCGCTGTTTTGATCTACTTGATTTTGAAAAACAACATTATCATTCCAATACCAATTTTTTTTGGGTGTTACATTCACTTTGGTGTATATGACTTTTGATGTTGGATAATGGTGGTATTGCTAATGGCCCGCGATCATTCTATTAATCCTAGTAATTGGTATCATGACATTTGGAAGTATATATGTGTAAAGAATCATATTATTTTCCTACTGTTTGGGTTAATATCATGATATGAACATATCTGAGTGCAAAGATATTTGGATTTGAAATACCTCTCCTAAATCACCAAGGTTGACAATCAAGGCTCTAGGAGAGGTTGGAACTTTGTACCAAATATCATCTTTCTGAACTTGGAGGCCTTCAACACCTTGCTGTGGTAAGATAATCGATATAGTTGTTCCATCTGTATGTGGTAGGAACCCAAGAACATGCTTAGGGCTTCAGCAATGGGGGTAGAAGCTGAACTTTCCTATTAAAAGTCCTTTTTCACCCTGAGAGTTTATGAAGGTATCCTCTTCTAAGCTCAAGGATCTCGCCATTGCCCTGTATATAGTCTACTGTATGCTTACAATTTTTCGAGTACTCGTCTAACATTCCTCTGCCAAGTTTATAGTCACATTAAATGAAATTGTTTAGGAGTTATAGTTTGTATAAATGGGTTGTGATCTTTCTTAAGGGGATAGAGGGGTAGGGGGGTGTTAAGAGGTTGTGATTTACCTGAATTTCTCTGGTTTCTGAGGCCAGAATTGAAGCTTTCGGTCTTCTTCTGGGTGAAGTGGAAGAAATAACCTATCATTCCAGCTGGCTATTTACTGATTATCTCCATAAATTGAATCATTCCCATAACCTTGGAAGATGTCATCTGATCCAGAGCTCTTGATCTTTTCCTCTAGGGGAAGCGCGAAAAATTGCCTTGAAACTTCAACCAAGCTGTTTAGAATTGAGCTATCTATCCCATGGTTTATGACCTGTAGAAAGAATAAAGTTCTAAATTGTTGGCTCTAATTGCTATACAGTAAAGCTTAATTTGTCATTTGAAAAAACATCGCCTTTTAGGCAAATGGTGTAATGTATTTCTTGGAAAATTGGTTTTTGAATCAAACCTCTATCAGACAGATTTTAAGCACCATCTTTTATGCAAGTTTTTTTTTTTAAATTATGTTGGTGTCCTTTCAAGTGTCAAAGAATGATTGGGTGATCCCAACAAACATAAAGACATAATGCATCTGTATGACACTCTGGATTTAAAAAAAAGTGATAAAATAGTTTGTTATGATGATGATGATATATAGCTACTGATTTTCTTCATCTCATTTTTGGGTGACTTAGCTCTAACAAACTTGACTTTGGATTATCAGATTGTTTAAGCATACCTGAAAACAACTCCATTGTGAGAGAGCTGATCGGATTTTTTCGAGTTCTGTTGCTGAGGAGGAAGAGAGAAGAGATAAATCAATAAGCAAATTATCTCTCCACAAATCAGGGGCATCAATGGCTTCAGGGAAACCATCTTTGTGGAGGTATTTTTCTGGTATTTCATCACCTTTTTTGGCTATTTCTTGAACTAGCTTTGCTACTACTTCTTGCTTGGTTAGTGGAGTAGGTTCTGCCATTGTAGTTAAAAGTATAGTTGTTGAATTTTTGGCTGACTTAAAGCATGTGCTAGTAGTAATATATATTTACACCTAGGGTTGTCATAACTTTAAGTTGATTTTCCTGTCTAATTAATCATTCTACTTTGACGTAAACATTTTCCAATGCATAACTTTTACAATTATTATACTCTTTCCATTACATAATACTTCCTATTTCCCTTTTCAGTTCCCAAAAAATGGTCTTGTTTGAATCTTTCCTATTTAATTACATTTTGTTTTTAACATCAATTTCCTTCATTTTACTACATATAATATAAGGAAAATTTCACATTTGCTACCAGGGAAAGGACCCTAATTTACATTTGCTACCGCTTTAATTTCTTATTTTAAATTACTACCACTTAAATCAACGTTTTTTAAAAATCACTACCACTTAACGGAATCCGTTAGGATTTCCGTTAAGTTTATTAAAAAAAATTAATTAAAAAATAAAAAATTAACCAAAAAAATTAAAATAAAATAAAACCACCCTCCCCCCTCCCCTGCCACCCCTCCCTTAAACTACCACCACCCTGCCCTCCCCCCATGCCGGCGGCCGGCGCCGGTGCGTACCCACCCCCCTCCCTTTCCCCCACCCCTACACAGCCAACAAATTCCCCTTCCCTCTCCCCGTTCTTGCTGCCTAACACCCACCCCGAACCAAAACCACCCCAGCCCCGATCCCCCCACCGGAATCCGCCCCCCCAGCCCCGATCCCCCCACCAAATCAACCCCCTCCCCTTCCCCTACCGTTTTCGACCTTCACAAACCCTAAACCACCACCCAGATTCCACGAAAAACGAATTTAGGGTTTTGTTTTGGGTGGTGGTTTAGGGTTAGGGAACGCCGAAAACGCGGTAGGGGAAGAGGAGGGGGTCAATTTGGCGGGGGAAAAGGGGTAGGGGCGGATTCCGGTGGGGGGAAGGGGAAAGGGGTGGTTTTGGGTTCGTGTTGGTGGCTGGTCGGCAGCAAAAAAGGGGTTCGCCGGAGTCACGGGCAGGGAGTGGGCTCAGGCGACGATTGGCTGGACGGTGATTGGTGGTGCGGTGGTTTGATGTTGAACAAGGGCGGTGGTTTGATGTTTAGCAATAGCGGTGGGTGAGAAGGAGTGGTGGCTGGACGGTGGTTGGGTGGTGGCAATGGAAATCCTAACGGATTCCGTTAAGTGGTAGTGATTTTTAAAAAACGTTGATTTAAGTGGTAGTAATTTAAAATAAAAAATTAAAGCGGTAGCAAATGTGAATTAGGGTCCTTTCTCTGGTAGCAAATGTGAAATTTTCCTAATATATATGTGCATACTTTTTTTTTTTTTTTCATTTTTTTTTAATTTTTTTTATTTTTAATTCCTTTAAAACATTAATCTCCCATGAAAAAAAGATAGCAAATAACAACGAGAAAATGCACAACACTCCAAAGTATAAAAATTTCGTCTTTGATCCCAATATTTGGTAAACATCTATTGTAAATCAAGTAACTACTGTAGTATTCCACTTTCCTTAGTTCTTGTGAAAATACAAAACACAAACTATATTATAGGACCTAGTTGATAAAATTATACAAAGTATACAAGTATAAATTTTAAATGTTAATATTAAAATACACATTAAATGATTAAAATATAAACAATATGGTCACAGTAAGGCATTCAAATTGTACAAAAGTCAAAGTGGAACAATTACTGAAGAAAAAAACAAAATATGCAAGGACTAATTATTCCTGTATGCTTATGGAGTTATGGTAGCCCATGTTTGGTTGTTAGACTTGTTTGTGTTGTACTTGTTACACAGAGGAGTTCTAGGAGGTTGATGTAAGAAGATAGTGGGGTTAATTGTTTATTCAAGTGGTAAGAGGTAGGAGAGGAGAGAAGTAATAAACAAAAGTAGGTGAGAGGACCATGAAAAAAGAGAGATATGGCCTTTAAAAATATCTTGTCATAAATAGAAGTGTATCGCTTTAAAAAAAAACAGCTGATTTAAGGGAGTGCAACTTATTATTTTTATTATATTTTTTTATTGCGGTATCTCGGCCCGTCTCGGAGATGATGCAATTATCGCCAACTGGATTGCGATTATTACAGCATAAATGTGGTTTAAAAGTCTCTAGAATTTCTATCTGTACCTAAAATTAGGATTCTACAACTGATAATAGCATAATAGTACCATAAATCTAGTGTATTCTGGATTATCCTGAATACATTAATAGTGTGTTTAGAAAAAGAAAGAGAAGGAAAAGAAGGGGAGGTAGGTGAGGGAGAGGGAAGGGAAAGGGAAGGGAGGGAAGAAAGATGAGTTTTCTTTCCAAATCTTTGCATTGTTTAAGAGATCAATTTCCTACAATTTATTCCCTCCATTTCCCCCCTCTAATTCCCTTCCTTCCTCATTTGTTATCCAAATGAAACATAATCCATCATTCCATTACCCTTCTCCCCATTTCCATTAGTTCAAACAATGTGTAAAGGTTTAAAGCCATTATTAGAGCGGTAGGGGTAGGTATCGAGTGATAGTGCCAAATATCACCAAGACCATAAATTATCAGACGACTTAACTTAAAACTCGGTCTATATAAAATTCAATAAAATGCGGTAGATGTTGGTGCATTAGATTTGAAAACCAGTACAACTCACGGACAAGTTTAATATTGTGGGAGTACTTTTCTAGATTTGATAGTGTGTTGATGGCTGTAAGTGCAAACAGTGTTCCATTATAACCGAGTGATTTTTGATCAATACTTGTGTACTAGTTTTGCTTTCTTACAATATAACAATTCACAAATAAGGCTATAGGATAATATATTTGTAATGGATACAAGTGGTATGTTAGACAAATACTTTTATTATATGCACAATAATATGTAAAATGCTTTCAAAATTTTAATAAAACTTCTGTTTAACGATGGAGAGAGCTGGTATGCTTGCCTCTGCTAGTATTTGGATTTTGAAAAGGACACATACAATTACAAACTATGTAACTCATACTTCATTTCACTTCAAGTGCCATGTTTTATCCTGGACAATAACAGATAGCCACATAGTTATAAACATATGACACTCTTATTCGTACCAAAAACATGGAAAGTTTTCATACATAAAAACTGTCAATTATTGGAACACATTTACACTGAGTACCCGAGTCCATGTAATGTATATATAGTACTAATGAACAAGTCTTATCAAACTCAGAAGAAAAGTTTGGTTGGATGCGCCACTCTTTTGAAAAAGTAAAGCACCCATGAAATGAAGAGTAGATACTAAACTTTGAATGCATCAAGTGCTCTTATGCCTAGACGAAAACTATCATATATTTTTGGATTATATTCTTTCAGGTTAAACTTCCTGTAAAGTTGTGGCTGATCAGCACTAATCAATTCTTTTAGAGGTTCAACTTCATCGTCATCTGGGTTGAAAAACATGACTGCAGATATCCGATCTTTTGTTGAATTCGCACTCACCCTGTGCACTGCACTCTTAAATACTCCATTAGTGAAAGCCTGCAAAGTGAAAACATAACAACCCTTTGGTTTCATTGTATTACCAGTAACTTTTAAGTGGGAAAAAATGGTTATTTTTAAGGAAAATTTCACATTTGCTATCAGGGAAAGGACCCTAATTCACAATTGCTACCCCTTTAATTTTTTATTTTATGTTACTACCACTCAAACACACTAATTATTAAAATCACTACCACTTAACGGAATCTGTTAAGATTTCCGTTAAGTTTATTAAAAAAAATAAAATAAATTAAAAAAAATAAAATAAAAATTAAAATAAAAAAAATTAAAAACCACCCACCCAAAAAACCCTAGCCCTCCCCGTCAACCACCCTCCCCCCTCCCCCTACCGGCGGCCAGCGCCCAAGCTGCAGCCGCCGCCGGCGATATTGGTCGGAATTGAAGCCCTTCCCCTCCCCACCCAAAACTAACAACCCCTAACCCTAAACGCCCTGCCCGAAACCACCCTAAACAAGTTTTAGGGTTTCGTTTAGGGTGGTTTTGGTGGCAGGGAATTGCGATTGACGCGGCTAGAAAAAGGAACGGGGGACGAGGAAGGGGAGGGGGGTCGATTTGGTGGAGGGAACGGGGTTGGGGGCTGATTCCGGGGGTAGTTTTGGTTTCGGTTTGGGGTGGTTGGTCGGGGCAGCGAGAACGGGAAAAAGGGAGGGGGGTTCGCCGTTGGCTGCGTAGGGGTGGGGGAAGGGGGGGGGGACGTGCCGGCGCCGGCTGAAGTTCTGGGCGCCGGACGCCGGCAATGGGGGAGGGCAGGGGGTGGCAGGGGAGGGGGGAGGGGTGGCAGGGGAGGGGGAGGGTGGTTTTTTTTTTTATTTCAATTATTTTAATTTTTAATTTTTTTTTTAATTTTTTTTAATAAACTTAACGGAAATCGTAACGGATCCGTTAAGTGGTAGCGATTTTTAAAAAACTCTGATTTAGGTGGTAGTAACATAAAATTAAAAAATAAAGGGGTAGCAAATGTGAATTAGGGTCCTTTCCCTGGTAGCAAATGTGAAATTTTCCTATTTTTAATTCTTATGGGTTGCTGTGAATGTGAAGAAATCACACTTACCTCTCCTAACTCACCGAAGTTGATAAAAAGTGCGCCTGGGATGAACGAGACCTTGTACCATTGACCATCATTCCAAATTTGGAGACCTTCTACCTCTGGCAAGAGATACGTGACCATTACGTTGTCTGTATGTGCTTTTGTTCCAAGAATACGTTCAGGAAATGGACAACGAGGATAAAGATTGAACCTTGCTATTGCTGGTCCGTGTTTCCCGAACTCTAAGCAGTTTTCTTCTAAGCCAAGTGACCTTGACATTACTTTGCAGAGAACCTTATTGACCGATGATATCTTTTTTGAATACTCCTCTATCATTTCCCTGCCAATATCCGTGATCTTACTCTAAGAGTCTCAGTACTGGTGTTGAAACGACTGTTAGGAATGTAAAGTTTGTTACCTGAATTTGTCTGGCTTCTGTGGCCAGCATTCAAGCCTGAGTTTTTCCTTAGGTTGGAGAAAAAGAAATAGCCTATCATTCCAGTTTCGTGTTTGAGAACCTGAATAAGCTGCATCTGTGCCATATCCTTGATATATGTCATCTGCTGCAGAGTACCCAAGCTTTTCCTCTAAGGGAAGTGCAAAGAATTGCTTGGAAACTTCAATCAACTCTTCAAGGAATGAGACTTCTATTCCATGATTTATGACCTTTTAGTTAACAGAAAATTGGAAGTGTTAATTTTGAATCAAAGTACCATACTCTTAAATTTTAATGCTTAAGTGATGTTCATTTAGTGTACTTCTATTTTTAAATATTCCTTTTTACTAACATGCCAAAGATCAATATACTACTTAATTTTTCTCCTATGCTTGTCAAATTTAGGACGTTTGCGATGAAAACATGCAAAACAGTGAAATTCATTTCTTGGTTTGTAGATTGAAAGAATGAACAGGAGAAGTAGGAAGAAAGCAAGCTTACCTGAAAGCAACCCCATTTGGAGAGAGCTGATCGGAGCTTGGTGAGTTCAGGTTCAGAGTACGAAGAGAGGAGGGAAAAATCAATGAGCAAATCACCTCTCCACAAATCAGGGGCATCAATGGCTTCAGGGAAACCATCTTTGCGGAAAAAATCCTCTGGTATTTCATCTCCTTTTTTAGCTATCTCCTGAACTAATTTTGATGCTAGTTCTTGTTTGGTCAAGGGAACAACTCCTTCCATTGCCATTTTAGTAGACTAATTGTACTACTTATTATGTAGTGATAGTAAAATGGTGATAGTTGCATTAGCTGCTGCCTATATATATGGGAGGGATCTGGTGAGAATAAGTCAATATGTGAGAAAACATACTTATATGAGAACTGATCTAAAATTTAGAACATGTGAGTAAAAGCTTAGAATATCTGTGTAAAAATTTTGAACATATGATTAAAAATTCAGAACACATTATTTAAACTTCAGAGTTCAGACACGTGATTTAAAATTTGTAACACGTGAGTAATAATTTAGAACATCTAAGTGAGTTATAATTTAGAGCATCTGATTTTGGATTTATAACGTGTGATTAAAATTTTAAAAACCTGATTTAAATTTTAGAAAATTAAATAATAACATCTGATTTCGGATTTAGAACATATGAATAAAAATTAAGAACACCAGATTTTAAATTTAGAACAAGATGAGTAACATTTAGAACAAGTGAGTAAAAGTTTGGAGCATACGAGTAAAAATTTAGAACACATAATTAAATATCATAGAAAACAATTCAAATTTAAAACACATAAGTTAAAGTTTTGAACAAATAATTTAAGATTTAGAACATATGATTAATAATTTAAAATATTTAATTTGATTTAACTCATTTAAGATTTAGAATAAGTGATTTAAAATTTAAAACATGTGATTTAAAATTTAGAATATACAAGTAAAAATTTAGAACATGAGAGTGTTCTTACATAGGAAATAATTCTCACATAAAGGAGAAATTCTTACAATATATATATATATATATATATATATATATATATATATATATATATATATATATATATATATTAGGTTCATATGATATGCTTGAAGAATGATTTTCTAGGCTTTTGTGATTAGTCTGATTACTCGTATCATTTTGATGCAGAATTTATTTAGTTGCATGTTTCAAATTTTGATACTCCCTCCGTTTTGTAGTCAAGGCAGTACTTCCGTTTCATATTATTTGCAACTTTGGAGACCACACGATCTCCTAGGTAACTTTTGTTTGTGAGAGTAAAATAGAGAGAGAAATATGAATTCATGTGATGAGGAGATAGATTGAAAGAAGTGACAACTTAAACACGAAAGAAATTATTTGTTGCAAACAATGTATAGCATATATTGTTGGCAAAAGTTGCAAATAATATGAAACAACAGTAGTATTTCACATATATTATGATGTAAAATGTTGTTGAATTCATCTCAATTTATTTTTTTAATCTACCTTTTATAAGGTGATCATAAAATATTATTGAAGACACTAAAGGTCATGGCAAATTTTCTAGTTACAGTTGAACAACTAAAAATAAGAGAATAAATAATACTCAGTATTAGTAACTTGTGTCCTAGCTAAATCAATTATTGAATACTTTTGATACTAGCTGACAAAGCAAATCAATTACCACTCGCTGATGCAGCAAATCAATTCTTGGTTATTTTTAATATTGGTAGGTAATACAATCAATAATTTTCTTTTGTCATTCACTTGCATGCCAAATGTAGACACTACTTTATATGGAAATTCAAACTAACTTGGTGTCTGTGACGATGCTTTCGATGCGTTTATAAATGGAATGATAATTTTAAAAAATCAAGATGGTTGGATTTTTGTGGCCATTGGTGATTTTGTCTTCAGTTAGAAGGCTCTGGATCACACTTACCAATTTATCATGGACAAAGGATTAAAATCAATTATGCGTATGTTTTCTTGGCAGTTTTATTGCTTGAAGTTTCTTTTACAAAAACAGTTTTTGTGTCATTTTTTTTTGTTTTAATTTATTATTGGTTGATTTCAATCGAGCATATTATTATTAATTTGTTATAAGAAATTTAAGTATAAAACTTTGTACTCTTTAAATTTGGGTGGTAATTGCATTAGGAAGGACATAAGGGAGGCCGAAGTATATTTTCATAAGGCCTAACCGCCTAAGTATATTTTGAAGAGGCCTAATATTTTACTGCATTAGGGAGGCCTAACTTTTGGAGCCTTCACCAATAATTGTGATCCAATTATATTGATTTCCCGACAATATCTCATGCTTTATTGTCGTTGGTGGTTGTTTAATCTTGCTGATTTTTATGCAATCATTTCATTTGCTCAAACCATATAATAATGTTCAGGTGATTCACGTTATGATTTTCCCTCTTTGGTAGTAGCTAAGACATTGCTAGTATTTTATGAATTGTAGGATTTACCTTTTTAAGTGTAAAGGTATACAATGCTAATTGAACTCAGAAACCAATTGATTTACTCTGACGTTCTATTCTACAAGACTGCAAACATGCTTGACAGTCAAATGCAAACTAATTGTACCCTTTAAAATAGAAGATGTACCATTTTGAATGCATCAAGTACTCTACAAGGTCTGCACCCTTTTCTAACAATTTGAATGAATGCTTTTACTGATTGCCTTATTGATCTTTAAGCAACTATCAAGGGGCACTTTATTAACAAATATTGCAAAACTGCCTGGATTTAATTTTAATCAGGGAGTATTGATAAATTGCTTGGAGTTAGTTGCATAATTTGTTAGGCAATCAGACTTTTTTAATTAGATATTCATTATACTTCCTCCGTTTTTATTAGATGTATCACTTTTGTAATTGTGGAGTTCTAGGCAATTTTTAGAGTAAAGAGAGATAGAGAGAAATAATAAGGAGGCCCATGTGATAAGATAAAGATAGAGAGAATTTATTGACTAAAAGGGAAAGTGATGCATCTGAATAGAAACTTCCCTTTATAGAAAGTAAAGTATCTTTTTAAAAATGAAGGAAGTAGATTTGATTTACTGAGTTTGGGTTGCAATGTAGAGTGCAAGCTTTATTTATGGTTATGAATAACATGAATTTGAGTAGGGTATTATGAAACAACTGATTTTTTTTTTTTTTAGGTGGGTTTTCTTCCTAGTTGTGATTGAGAGCATGTACACCTGTCGGTTAAATAGGGCTGATCAGAGCTATACGAGTTCAGCTCCAGCAGCAGGTGCTGTGGAAAAAAAAAACTAGCTTTCAAAGAGCTTACTATAATACTATATAATCTGCTATTCATACAATCATAGGTTAAGGGCATGAACAATGGCTTCATCAAAACCACCTTTGTGCAGGAATTTCTCTGGTATGTCATCACTCATTTTGCCTCCCTCTTGATCCAGTATTTCAACTTTGATTACAACTACCTCTTGCTTAGATATATTCCACTTTAATTATATGCTTGGATTCCATTTATAGGTTTTTTTTTGTTTTTTTTTTTGGTTTTTGTTTTTTCTTTTTGTTTTTCCTGAAATCATGATACTCTTTCAATTTCATGGGATATGCTACGCAAGCATTTCAAATGAGTTTGGCATTAGCGTATGAAGTTAAGGACTTAAGGGTATTTGCGGGCTTGGAACTAAGAAGTAGGGAGGGAAGATAAGGAGATTTTCACCTCCTAGCAACCTTCACATGATAAGATACGAACCCCAAACCTCTAGCCTCTAGGGTCTAAGGTAAAAGTCTTACCTCAAGTGAGACAAGCTTTTATTGGTATGAGGTCAAGGGATATGTGATACACTCAACTTTGAGAAAATACAAGTTAATCTTAATGATTGACAAAATTTGTTGATCATAAGGGTAAAATCAACTTTTCTATAAATTATTTGGGATATTTTTGTCAATGTGCTAGGATGTTCGTTACTTTAGCTTCTTCCTTCCTCCTTCCTCTTTCTTACTGCTTTCTCCATCATTCTCTCTCGTCACTCATCTACTTACTCAACAATGGCGCTTCTTCAACCTCACTTCACCACCACAACCACCATCACAATTATTGTCATTTGCTATCTCTTTCTTCTACACCGCCGACATCACTTCTTTCGTCATTTTCGAAAATCAAGCTCAATTGACGGAGCTTCAATGGAGGGCATGGTCACCCCTACCCTTTGGGGTTGACCATGCCCTTAATTTCACCCTTTATGCACAGGGTTTTCGTTTAAGGTCGGGGAAGGTGAGTGGAGATCGGGGTGCTTCAACGGTGTTGGTGTCAGGGAAGCTTCATTGGTGTTGGTATAGGAGATGCTTCAATGGTGGTTGAGGTTCGAGAAGCGTTAATGGAGGAAGAAGCAGGAAGCTTTTCAACAGAGGGAGTTTTAATGGTGGTATGGGTGGAGTAATGGCAAAACAACCGTCAAATTGGCCGTTAATTCAACCATGAGGTGGCATCGAGTACTGTTGACCAATATTACAATAATGCCATTAGATTGACGAATTTCGTCAATCATTAAGATTAACTGGAGCTGGCTCCTCGACTTTATACTTCCTTTACTTACCTGAGTGCCCATTTGTGGTTGTTAAATGCCCAATCTTTTAGTGCTTCTGCTCAAGTTTTGGGCTTAATTATCTATGTTGGGTAAAGGTATCTGGTGGTCAATATTGCGAGTGGTATTTCATGTTGGCATAGGGTCATAGACTTGATATTGAACTTCTTGTAAACTTGACAATGAGCACTAATTAGTTCACTTAAGAGCCTTAGAGGTCTAATTTCATTATTCTCTTTCCGGGAGAAAAATATGGCCACAATTATCCTGCCTTCTGATTTCATAGCACCCTTTGCCTTGCCCTCTTGAACACCCGATAAATTGCTACCTGCAAAGTGCAATCATCATCTCCCCCGAGTTACCAACTTAAAGTTGATAAATAGTGCCCCTGGGATGACCGAGACCTTGTAACATTTTGAATTGGTCATCTTTGATGATTTGAGACCATTGGCCTCTTTCTCTAGCAAAAGAGGTCATGGGCATGAGTTAGGAGGATAGTGGATAGACCTTGCTTTTGTTGGTTCTTCTTTTCTTCTGGTTTAGTAGCAATCTTCTTTAAATAATTTAATGTTACGTCAAACATTTCATGGGTAAAAATGTGCAAATATAGTGCTCCCTATATTACTCTCACTAATCAATTAACTTCAAATACCAGATCATTGACACTTAACATATTGGAACATATACACCCTAACATAGTGTACTATTGAACAATTCTTATCAAGCTCAGAAGAAAAGCTCTGTTGGATACCACTCTTTTGAAAAAGTAAAGCACCCGTGAAATTGAATAAAAATGACTTATACTCTAATGAAGAGTAGATACTAAATTTTAAATGCATCAAGTGGTCTTAAGCCTAGACTAAAATTCTCAAAGATTTTTGGCCTATATTCTTTCATGGTAAATTTCCTGTAGAGTTGTGGCTGATCCGCACTAATCAATTCGTTTAGGGGTTCAACTTCGTCATCATCCGGGTTGAAAAAGATGGTCGTAGATATCCTATCTTTTGCAGAATTCGCGATCACTCTGTGCACTGCACTCTTAAATACTCCATTAGTACGAGCCTGCAAAGTAAAAACATAACAATCCTTTGATTTCATTGTATTACAAGTAACTTATAAGGGAAAAAAAATGGTTAGTTTTTATTCTTATGGGTTGCTGTGATTGTGTAGAGAGCACACTTACCTCTCCTAAATCACCAAAGTTGATAAACACGCCTGGGATGACTGAGGCTTTGTACCATTGACTATCTTTTAAGATTTGGAGACCTTCAATCTCTGGCAAGAGATACGTGATCATTGTGTGGTCTGAGTGAGGTTTTGTTCCGAGAATACGTTCAGGACATGGGCAACGAGGATAAAGGTTGAACCTTGCTATTGCTGGTCCATGTTTTCCGAACTCTAAGCAGTTTTCTTCTAAGCCCATGATTTATGACCTTTTAGTTAACAGAAAATTGGAAGTGTTATATTTTGAATCAAAGTACCATACTCTTGAATTTCAATGCTTAAGTGATGTTCATTTAGTGTACTTTTATGATTGGTTTAAATATTCTTTTTACAAACATGCCAAAGATCAATATACTACTTAATTTTTCTCCTATGCTTGTCAAATTTAGGACGTTTGCAATGAAAACATGCAAAACAGTGAAATTCACTTCTTGGTTTGTAGATTGAAAGAATGAACAGGAGAAGTAGGAAGAAAGCAAGCTTACCTGAAAGCAACCCCATTTGGAGAGAGCTGATCGGAGCTTGGTGAGTTCAGGTTCAGAGTACGAAGAGAGGAGGGAAAAATCAATGAGCAAATCACCTCTCCACAAATCAGGGGCATCAATGGCTTCAGGGAAACCATCTTTGCGGATAAAATCCTCTGGTATTTCATCTCCTTTTTTAGCTATCTCCTGAACTAATTTTGATGCTAGTTCTTGTTTGGTCAAGGGAACAACTCCTTCCATTGCCATTTTAGTAGACTTATAGTACTACTTATTATATAGTGACAGTAAAATGGTCATAGTTGTATTAGCTGCTGCCTATTATATACAAGTACAAGTATATAATAAGTAGTACTATTATAGTATTATATATTTAATAGATTCATATGATATGCTTGAAGAATGAATTTTCTAGGCTTTTGTAATTCATGTGATTAGTCTGATTACTTGTATCATTTTGATGCAGAAATTAGGTAAAATTGGTAAAAACCACCTTTTATGTTCAACTATTTTGAAAAAACCACCTTTTATGTTTTTTTTTTTTTAATTAAACCACCTTTTAAGTATCTAAATTTTTAATTGCACCACCCCTATTTCAAGTTATGACGAAAAAATTAACTAAAACGTCAAAAGGGTCCACAACTTGTGACTTTCGCTCCTAAATCATGTATTTTTTTCACCTCCAAAAACATTTGACCCTCCCCTTTATATATATGCATGACTAAATTGAGTAAAGCTCTAAAAAACCAAACTTAATTTTGCTACAAAAATTAAATTGTAATATTTGTTTATTCTCAAAACCTAAATTGAGGTAATTGAAGCGGATGGTTGAGATGGAAGGGAAAGATTTGTTATGGTTGATGATTTGGAAGTAGATGGTTGAGATACAATATGTTAGATTTGAAATAGGGGTGGTGCAATAAAAAAATTAGTTACTTAAAAGGTGGTTTAGTTAAAAAAAAAAACTTAAAAGGTGGTTTTTTCAAAAAAGTCGGACAAAAAAGGTGGTTTATACCAATTTTACCCAGAAATTATTTAGTTGCCTGTTTCAAATTTTGATACTCCCTCCATTTTATTAGTTGTTCGAATTGGACTTTTGGTGGGCTATTTTCTAATTTTGCTTTGACTGTATTTTTGTTCCGTTTCATATTATTTGCAACTTTGGAGACTCCATGGTCTCCTAGGTAAATTTTGTTTGTGAGTGTAAAGTAGAGCGAGAAGTATGAATTCATTTGATGAGGAGATAGATAGAGAGAAACAACCACTTACAATTGAAAGAAAATATTTGTTGCAAATAATGTGTAGCATCTATTTTTGGCAAAAGTTGCAAATAATATGAAACAAAGGTAGATTACACATATATAATGATGTAAAATGTTGTTGGATTCATCTCAATTTTTATTTTTTTAAATCAACGTTTTATAAGCTGATCCTAAAAGATTATTTAAGACATTAATGGTCAAAAATGTATGTTGGCAAATTTGCTAGTTACAGTTGAACAACTACAAATAAGAGAACAAATGATACTCAGTATTTGTAACTCGTGTCCTAGTTGATAAAACAAATCAATTATTAAAAAAAAAACTTTTTAATACTAGCTGACAAAGCAAATCATCACTCGCTGATGCAGCAAATCAATTCTTGATTATTTTTAATAGTGGTAGGTAATACAATCAATTATTTCCTTTTGTCATTCACTTGCATGCCAAATGTAGACACTACTTTATATGGAAATTCAAACTAACTTGGTGTCTGTGAGCTGTGACGGTGTTTTTGATGCGTTTATAAAATTGAATGGTTATTTTAAAAAATCAAGATGATTGGATTTTTTGTAGCCATCAGTGATTTTGTCTTCAGTTAGAAGGCTCTGGATCATACATACCAATTTACCATGGACAGAGGATTGAAATCAATTTTGCGTATGTTTTTTGGCAGTTTTATAGCTTGAAGTTTCTTTTACAAAAACAGTTTATTTGTGATTTTTTCTTTATTATTGGTTTTCAAACGAGCATGTTACTATGAATTTGTCATAAGAAATTTAAGTATATAACTTTGTACTTTTTAAATTTAGGTGTTAATTGCATTAGTAAGGACATAAGGGTGGCCTAAGCATATTTTGGAGAGGCCTAATATTTTACTACATTAGGGAGGCTTAAGTTTTTGGAGCCTTTGCCAATAATTGTGATCCAACTATAATGATTTCCCGACAGTATCTCATGCTATCTTAGAAATAATATTGTCTTTGGTGGTTGTTTAACGTTGTTTTTTTTATGCAACCATTTCATTTGTTCAAAGCCATATAATAATGTCCAAGTGATTCACGTTGTGATTTTTCCCTCTTGGTAGTAGCTAAGACATTGCTAGTATTTTATGATTTGTAGGATTTAGCTTTTTAAGTGTAAAGGTGTACAATGCTAACTGAACTCGTTCAGAAACAAATTGATTTACTCTATCTGAAGTTCTATTCTACAAATATGCTTGTCAGTTAAGTGCCAACTAGTTTTACCCTTAAAAATAGAAGATACTAGATTAGACTTGTGCATTGCACGATTTGAATAATTTTACTCCATTTTGTTATGCGTAAAAAATAGTTTGATGATGACATCAGATGTAAAAATGGAGGGAAAATTTTTAATGTGAGAATGACACGTAGGATAGTTTAAATGTTGATGATGTCAGCAAATGTTTTGTTTTAGTAATAGTTAATAGATACCATTTTAAATGCATCACGTACTCTACATGGTTTATGCTCTTTTCTAACAATCTGAATGAATGTTCTTACTGATCTCCTTATTGATTTTCAAACAACTATCAAGGGGCACTTTATGAACAAAAAATGCAAGCATGTCTAGATTTAATTTTAATCAGGGAGTATTGATGAATTGCTTGGAGTTAGTTGCATAACTTCTTAGGCAATCAGACTTTTGGAAATTCATGCATGATAGATTTGATCTACTGAGTTTGGGTTGCAATGTAGAATGCAAGCATTATTTATGGTTATGATCAACATTTATTTGAGCAGGGTATTATAAACCACAACTGAGTTCATTTTTTTGATGGGTTTTCTTCCTAGTTGTGATTGACAGAATGTACACCTGTCAGTTAAAGAGGGCTGATCAGAGCTCTACGAGTTCAGCTCTAGCAGCAGGTGCTGTGGAATAAAAGTAGATTTCAAAGAGCTTACTATGTAATCTGCTATTCATAAAATGATAAGTTTAGGGCATGAACAATGGCTTCATCAAAACCATCTTTGCGCAGGAAGTTCTCTGGTATGCCATCTCATTTTGCCTCCCTCTTGATCTAGTATTTCAGCTTGGATTACAACTAACTCATGCTTAGATATATGTCTATTTTAGTTATATGCTTGGTTCCCCTTATAGGTTTCTTGATCCAGCATTTCAGCTTGGATTACAACTAACTCATGCTTAGATCAATGACCAGATTCTCTCGCCACAAATCAGGTGCATCAACGGCTTCAGGAAAACCATCTTTGCAAAGGTATTCCTCTTTTATTTTATTGCATTATAGCTATCTCTTGAACTAGCATTGATTTTAATTCTTGTTCAAGGAAGAACTTCTGTCATTGCTACTGTAGTAATAGACTAGTAGTATATAGTAAAATATTTCCAAAGATAATTTTGTGTCGACTTCTAGGCTTTTGTATTTTTTGTGATTATTATGTTGATGCAGAATTTCATTAGTTGGTGGCTTGTTTGATTCCAAGTATAATAACAGTATAATCACTACTAGTTGAATAAATAGTTTCATATCTTGATGGAGGTTGAATTATTTTGGCCATTAGTATTTTGTCTTTGTAGAAAGGCAAATATCATGCTAGGATATTCTAGTGTTTCTGCTCAAGTTTTGGCCTTTTGGGGCCTAGGCTAATAATATTGGTCCACTATTTGTGAATCTGATTGCTAAATTTCATATGAGTGGAAAGTGTTGCCCTGCATTGGAAAATGGTAGATTGGGAGAGTATTAATCTAAACTTTGGAAATACTCATATAACCTAATTTTTGGATGCTGAGATTGTATGTGCTTAGACTCTCCTCGTTAATGGATGCAGCCGTGCAGCCCACGCCTATTTAGGAGAAACTGTTATATTGTAATTTGTAAATGTAAAGAACAGTTTGAGCACGGATATATGCAAGTATGTTGCTTGCAATCCTCTGGCCATACTATGGGTATAAACACATGACACTTCAATTTATACCAAGAACATGAAAAATATTCATGATTTGGTAGCCAATCAGCCAAATAATAAATTAACACATACACGTGTCTTATATGAGTACCCGAGTTGAACGAGTTTTACACTTATCAGAAGATATTAAACTTGGAATGCATCAATTGCTCTTGACCCTAGCCTAAAGCTTTCATCGAGTTTCTGCATGTACTCATTCATGTTAATATTCTTGTAGAGTTGAGGCTGATCAGCACTAACCAGTCCTTTTAGGGGTTCGATTTCCTCATCGTCTGGGGAGAAGAACATGGCCACGGAGACCCTGTCCTTTACAGAATTCGTGCTTACCCTGTGCACCGTGCTCTTAAACACCCCATTAGTCATTGCCTGCAAATTGTAAACATTACAATCTTTTGGTCCATTGAGCAAAAACATATAAATCAAAATGCAAAAGAATCAAGTTGGTTGTTTTTAAATTTTTATTTTTATCTTATGAGTTTGCTGTGAATGTGCAGACAGCACAGTTACCTCTCCTAATTCACCCAAGTTGATAAACAGCGTGCCTGGGATGACTGATACCTTGTACCATTGATCACCTTTCAAGATCTGGAGACCATCAACCTCATTATCTGGCAAGAGATATGTGATCGTTGAGCCGTCCGAGTGAGGTTTGGCCCCAAGAACACGTTCCGGGCATGGGCAGTGAGGAACGAAGTTAAACCTTGCTATTTTTGGTCCTTGTTTGCCAGATTTGAAGCTGTTTTCTTCCAAGTTAAGTGACTTTGCCATTGCTTTACAAATGACTGTATTCACGGTTGCTATCTTCTTTGCATACTCTTCTATCATTGCACTGCCAAAATTCGGCAGCCATACTCACAATCTAGTACTGACGTCGAAAACAAACAAACTTTGATATGAAGTAGGAATTTAAGGTTTATTACCTGAATTTCTCAGGCTTCTGTGGCCAGCACTGAAGCCTGACAATTTCCTTAGGATAGAAAAATAGAAGTAGCCTATCATTCCAATTGTGAGTTTGAGTCCCAAAAGTAAGTGAATCACTGCCATAACCTTGAAAGATTTCATCTGCTGCAGAACACTTGAACTTCTCCTCTAAGGGAAGCGCGAAGAATTGCTTAGAAACTTCAATCAGGTCTTCAAGAAATGAGCTCTCTATTCCATGGTTTATGACCTATTGAATTGATTAAAAAATTTGAAGTGTTTATAAAAAAATAAAAAATAAAAAAATAAAAAAAAAAAAAAAAAAAAAACTGAGTAAAATAATTTAAACTTCAATCAGCTTCTCAGTGAGTCTAATTATCTTTATTTTTACTTGACTTTTTTGATTGCTCTACCTCGTTTGTTACTCATATTAGCTAGCTCATTTAATGTGTTGAGTTATTTTGGGGGATCATTCAACGTAGTAGTGCTTTGTATAATCTAAAATCACACGTTTGAGCTAAAAGAAAAGTGTACCTGAAAGCAACCCCATTGAGAAAGAGCTGATCGGAGCTTTTCGAGTTCAGGTGCTGAGGAAGAGGAGAGAAGAGAGAAATCAATGAGAAGATCATCTCTCCATAGATCATCAGGAGCGTCAATGGCATTAGGGTAGCCATCTTTGTAGAGGTACTCTTCTGGTATATCGTCGCCTTTAGTAGCTAGTTCTTGGACTATCTTTGATGCTCTCAAAGGAAAATTTTCCGCCATTGTTAAAGTACATGCTAAGCATGTAGTAATTGTTTTTAGAGTAGCAAGCGAGTATAGGCGTATAGTCAAGGCAAGAGTTGTGATTGTCATAACAATTATTGGTAGGATCGGATCGGATCGGATCAAATCAGATTGAAATGGTTTTAATCATTCAAGGGAGACACTTGAAGTCAAGATTTGTTGAATTCTCTGGATTTCGACTAGAAAAAGCTTATGGCATCAACTCAATTACTCTATGGTTTGATGGTTTCACGTTAGGAAGAGAATTGTCCCCTAAAGCTATAATAATCATGTCATTTGCACTAAAGTAAAAGTAATTATATGAATATGATGCTTAAATTATCAAACGTAACTTCACATAATACCTAGTAGATCAAACAAAGTTTGACTCACTTGATAAACGGTCTTATTTTAGATTTTAGAGATTAAGATTCGAGTTTTACTATTAATGAGACTACTTTGAGGTAGGGATTCCTTTACCCTCCTCGACCACCCCCCTTAGAGAACAAGATCAAGTGTTCCGCAAGGCCGCAGTAGGTGATGCTGTGCAACGATATGACTAATGGAAGTGACGTTAAAGTCTTAAAGATGTGGAAATCATGTTTCCAAAAAATAAATAAATAAATAAATAAATAAAATGTGGAAATCAGAAGGGAAAACAAAAAATCACATTGATAACAAAAGATGTACTGTAATTCTATAACAGAATTTAGCATAATCTAGCCCAAAGAATATTGTTTGCATAATTGCATATACTATTCATAATATCAAATATGGTAGATTGGTAGGTATATAGCATCAATATATATATTTTCCAACATCTATTTCTTAATCTCTTTGTCACAAAAAAAAAATAGAATATAAAAAAAATATTAAAAAAAAAAAAAAAAATCTTAATTTCTATCCTAAGGAAACGAGGCTAATCAAATCGTGGTCACAAGAGCCGAAAAAATTTAGGTAGTGAAGTGTAAATTCTGGCCTTACATATGATTGATATGAAGATCTCTAAGCATCATGTGAATAAATCACTACATTCCTTTCACATTATGTGCAAAAATTAATATTTATTAATTGTGAGATTTAAAAAAATCAATTGTTGTACATAATGTGAAAAAGAGATAGTGAGATGATGGACGAGTATTCGAAAAACAATTAGCATTACACTAATACTTGTACTAATAATGATCAAGCTTACTAAAAAATTTAAGAATTTCATAATACGCAAAAATAAGCAATACAACAATTAAACGATTGATCACCCAATATTTGACGCAACATTAATTAATGGAGCAATTTTGTTATCAAATCGAGTTGAAATTAAATTCACCTAGATGATTTGCCATGTTACATTGTATCGTTCAATTACAAGTAATTTTCTCTTCCAACCCTAATTTACGAGTTCAAATCTTAGTTATAATTACTAACAAACTCTAACACAAAATTATTTCAAGTAATCATATGTAAATAACTAGTATGACTAAAATCATAATTAGATAAAATAAAAATGCATGCTCTATCTAGAAGTTAAGCCAAGGGTGAACGTCTAGGATTACTCTTACGACGTCGTCTAGTAGGAACAACGACCTTAGGGACGACATTGGTTGTCCTAGGCTTGCTGGTGACATCTCCAATAGCAATAACCACCTCACGGCCGCCAGCTCGGGAAGTGGATTCTTCAGCTTGAGTAGTATCAGCAACAAATGCAGCAGCAGCATCTTGATCAATATCATCCAAAGTCCTAATCTTTTTATCTTCATCAATAATAACACCACTATTATTAATATTTTTCTTGCTCATAATTATTGAACTAAATTTCTTTGGTCTACCTCTCCTTCTTTGTAACTCACTACTAATATTTTTTTCTTGATCAGCTATTTGTTGTTCCATAATTTTATAAGATTATTAGAATATATATTATATGAACTCTCATTATATATATCTTATTATATAGAATAATTTAATGAAGTTTATTTAATTTGAAAGTTAAAAATAGCAAGTAAAAACTTGCAGTATACCCAACTATCAAATACTCAAAATGGTTAAAAAGAGGGTTTTTAGTGGTTAGATGATGACTATCTATATGTTTATGTTATTTTGGGTAAATTAAATTAAGCTTTTTTGACTTGGACTATAGAGATTGAATGATTATTGAGTTAAGGTAAGAATAAGAAAGCAATAAAGTTATTACCATAATCAGAAAATGTACCATTTATAAGGTGTAAATACTTGACTATGTAAAACAAATTTAGATATGAAAGCACATGCATGAGTTTTATATATACTTTTATAGTTGCATCAAAAATATATACTTTTATATTGAGTAGTATTATTTAGGGCATGTAATAATTTTCCTCTTGAAACATTAATGTGAATCAATTTGCTACACTCCGCTTATGTATTTGTTTAAGTCGATTTTTTTTTTTTTTAGATGTCGTATGACATACTATTCAAAAACAAATAATGTACTAATATATTGTTATTGTGTTTGTTCTAGTGTAAAAAGAATTAGCTCCTCATCTTTTTTCACCGCGAGGAAATTGTTTGAAAGTACGAGTTATCTGATTCAATTTATGTTCATATTGATGATTATGCACAGATAGAAGTCTTAATTTGTAAGACATTGTTTGTAATGGACAAAAGAACCTTGAGGGAAGTTGCAATGTTGCATATAGGTTTTGTCTTGGGCTCCATAATTGCTAGAAGAAATTCAAAACATTTTTCACTTTTTTTAATTAACGTGCTTAATTAATTGCAATTAGGTGACTACTAAGATATTAATAGTAACCAAACTCTTGCTGAAGACCCAACTACTATATGCTATGAATGGAAAACATGAATAACACTGGTTTAAATGATGTAGGTGAATAATAATGTGCTTGTATGTTATAATAATAATAATTATATTTCTAAATATCTCGATCTAAATAAGCTAGTTACAACATGAATATATTCTAAACAAAAGATAGTATATGCAATTAGGTGACCAATTAAAATATGATTGAAAATGAGTCATTAACATCTCTTAGTTATAAGAATAATTAAGCTAGTTCCTTACAACATTTTTTTTAAGGTACACAAAAATTGACTTGTATAAGGTAGTTCTAAACAAAAAGTCTTCAAAAATATATATATCGCAATTATATGGTAATAAACTAATAATTCTATTATAATTTTCACTAACTAAGAATTAAACCATAAAAGCCAAATACACTTAAAGAAAAAAAATATATATATATTCATAGTATATGATCAACAAACTAGCTTAATTGGTCAAAGTCTTCTTGGTGGCACTCATCAGATCATTTGCTCTTGTGAAAAAAAAAAAAAAAAAAAACTCGATTAATCAAAAAGACTTAATAAATCCTCATCGGACTCTCCCTCTTCGAATTCATGAAAGGTTGTACTTGTCATGTTAGGCACATCTTCTTCATCAGATTCATCGTTGTCTTCATTAGTGTCCTCATTGTTAAGAGGATTAAAAATCGCTCCTAGGAAAAATATGGTGTCTCGTACGTCTTCTTTGATCACAAACATGAAGGGATGATCAGCAATGAAGTTGATAACTGGCCGAGTATGAACACTAAACCCCACATCGGTGTCTGAATCTTCAGTGCAACATATTACTTCTGTACCACTTTCATTGCATTCAATTTGTGTACGTTGAAGGATCTTTGAAACGTTTCTTCTAACACCCCCTTCAACTATACAAGTGAATTCATCATTATTTTCGGTAAAAG
Source organism: Chenopodium album (assembly GCF_948465745.1). Classification (NCBI taxonomy): domain Eukaryota; kingdom Viridiplantae; phylum Streptophyta; class Magnoliopsida; order Caryophyllales; family Amaranthaceae; genus Chenopodium; species Chenopodium album. The sequence goes on from NC_137857.1 coordinate 5,159,057, forward strand.
GCAATGTTAGCCCTAATTCTTTCATTTCTTCTAAAGGAGTAAAATCATACATGAATTTAAATTTTGGAATCCATAATCGAGCTATTTCCTCTTGCTTTAAAACCAAATGTCTTCGCGACAAAAGATTAGGGTTATCTCGGAATTTTTGGGCTAAATTTGGTAGCCCTAATCTTTCTTTTGGAAGAATGATGATCATTGAGAATCTCCTCGAGCTTTTATAATTAATATTTTTGTTAACCTTATACGGAAACTTAAGAACATCATATTCATCAAATGTACCATACAAACACGACCTTCCATAATCCTTCATAAAGGGGGCTTTAACCATTTTATTATCGTCTAGAAGGTAAAACTTCTCCCTTTTCGTGTTTGATTCAAAAAATTCATTTTCCCATTTTCCATTGAAATAGAGGCCATTGGCATGGATAACCATACTCGATTCGTTCTTCTGATCAAAGGCTCCGTCAAGAAAAAACTTTTCTATATAGCCGTTTGTCTCTTGTTTTATCCATTCATTCACCTCATCTACTGCTTCATTCTAGAAGAAAATAAGAAAATCAAAAGATCAGATTCCATTAAGTACTTATAATTATAAAAGTAGGACTTGATTTAGAATTAAAACCAATGCAAATAAATTATTGATTAACTACTTCTTCGTATAGGTAAAGAAGGTTATGAAATAAAACGGAGTAACATAATACGAAAAACAATATAAGATCGATGATTTCGTTGTAAATTATATTGTAAAGTACTTCGTATGACGGTATATATATATATATATATATATATATATATATATATATATATATATATATATATATATATATATATATATATATATATATATATATATATATGAGTAATTCTTGTTAAGCGAAATTGGATCAATAATATGTAATATAGAGAACTAACGTGTTAAATTAGAATTTAACTAATACTTTTTATACTATGTTATAAGACTTATAACAAGTTACATAACAAATTACATTACAGTTTTGAGTTTTCCTTAGAGTATACTCCATCATACAATAAATCAAAAACCTAAATAAAAATAAAGAAATAAAAGTTTAGGTTAAATTATTACCTTACGAAGAAAATCCTCGTGCTTTAGTTTAGCCTTGAATACGTTCTCAAGGTAATCCTGGTGATTTTTATTGAGCGATATCGACTCCTTCACCAAAACAGCATTGAAATTGCAAATGACAGGATTTTCATTATGTTTCGAGGATTTGCCGATTTGCATAAGTTGGTTAGCTTGAGACACCAAATCATCAACACTTCGAAGCTTGAGAAATTGGAGAAGTTGTTGTAAGGTATCTCCTTTAGCCCCATTGGTAATTATGTTCAATATTACGCAGATTCCGAAAGGCGAAATCGCAATGTTTTCTTGATCAGAGGTACTAACCATATCGTATGATTTTGCCTTCTCTTGTAATTTGTGAAGACAAACATCTAAGCAAAACTCCATTATTTTGTTTGATTTTGTATCTCTTTCGTGTAGTACTAAATTATGACTTATGAATTGGGAATAATATCAAGTATATATACATAAAAATAAAAAAAATAATAAAAAAAATTAGGGGTATTACTTATACTAGGAAACTTTAATGACTGTGTACTTGTGATTGGTAGGTTTGTTTTAAGAAACAAATATTTGGTGATTCGCATAACATCAGATTCTTAACTTATCTTAACGTCTAAAATAAAATAAATAAATAAATATATAATAATAATAATAATAATAATAATAATAATAATAATAATAATAATAATAATAATAATAATAATAATAATAATAATAAGCTACGGTTTTTTTCCTTTCTCCTTTTCTTCATTGGGGGAATTAGAGAAGGATGCTATTGCGTTGCTGAAGCGGGTTCAGGCGTTCGCTAAGACTCGGGATATTGGTGCTCGTGCAGCTGCTCACATCTTCAGCAGGATCGGGTTCGCTATAGCTAGAGGGGTGGGGGCCCATATTGTATCTTGGCTTCCCACTAATTTCTTGTAAATTGATTGACTTTGTAGGTTTTTTTTTATATTTTTATAATAATAATAATAATAATAATAATAAAATAAAGATTCGATAGTATGATTTTATTTTTGAATTTAAATTATATAAAAAAAAATTAATTTGTGAGTAGAAGAGTTATAGTGTTATACGAAGTACTATATATCTATAGTAAATGTTTCAAAAAATATATATATCTATAATAAATTAGATGAAGCCCGTGCAATGCACGGTTTGTTTGATTATTTTTTTTTTTTTTGTATTTATTAGCTAAAATTTGTTATATATTTAGATAAAATTTCTAATATTAAAAGATAATATTTAAAATTTAATTATTTTAAACTTAAAAAACTCATTCGCCAATTTTGCTTACGTGACAATTGAATTATTTAATTTTAAAATAAATTAATAATCTCTTATTTAATTGGCTACTACTAAGATTTATAATCCTACATTTTTATTTTTTCTTATGATTTTTTTTTGGAAAATTTGTAAATTACCACCCAAAAATAGAACCATTTTCAAAATAACCACCCATTAAAAATTTTATTTTAAATTACCACCCTTAAATTAATTAATTACGCAGATTACCACCTTTTTTGAATTTTCGATTGAATTCAGATGTGTGGGGCCCTCCTAATGGCTAATAACGACTAGTTCTTGCTTCCCAAATGAACCCCCCCCGGATTTTTCCCTATATAACATATCTCCTACCCTAATTTGCGATTTATACTGCAAATTCTCCCCAGATTCCACAAAATTCACCCCAAACATATGAGCTTGTAATTGCAGAAGTGTTCTCAAGAAACTTCATAGGTGAATTCGCATCAGGCAAAGACTTTCATTCTTTAAACTTAGGGTTCTTGTTGTACTTAATAAATTGGGGAATTGAAAACCGGTTGATTAGGGTTTATTTTCTTCGCAAATTAGGGTTCTTATTGTATTTTAATTGGGGGAAATTGGGTGTTTAGTTAATTAGGGTTCATGTTTTTCACCCAATTTTGTTTTTTAGTCATTGAATTGCTACTAATTTAGGGAAACTTGTGTTTGCAAATTGTGTTCGCCCAAGCTTCAAGCAAAACCCCAATTAGACAGGAATAACTTCTTTTGTGAACTAAAACTAATTTAGGGTTTTAATCTGCAATTTAGGATCCTAATTTGAAGAGTGGGTGAGAATTTATGGAGATAGGTGGATTTGCAGAGAGAATTGAATAAGAGAATTGAGAGAGGAGTAGTCTTCAATAGCTTACATTTGTGAAATCGACAAAAAAGAAAAAAAAAATAGGAGGGAAGTAACGACTGTGGGCCCTACACATTTGAATTCAATCGGAAATTCAAAAAAAGGTGGTAATCTGCGTAATTAATTAATTTAAGAGGTGGTAATTTAAAATAAAATTTTTAATGGGTGGTTATTTCGAAAATGGTTCTATTTTTGGGTGGTAATTTACAATTTTTTTTTTTTTTTTTTCAGGAATATTCTTATAATTAGACAAAATAGGATTCAATATTACTAACCCTCTTTTATATCACATTATTGTTTGAACACTCGGTCCTTCCAAAAAAAACGATTTGATTTTCAACTTCTATAAAACACCATAACCTAACTCAAAATAAACCCAATCGATCCAATTTGATCCGAACCAAACTCAGTACCTCACGTTCACACCGAATCTGAATTAATTGACTAGAAAGTAGAAACCAAAAAATTATTCTCCTTGACTAATCTATATTTCCTTTGACTAATTGAACAAACATGGATTCATCTTCTCAATTTCAGAGCTTCAATTCAACAAAATCAAAAATCAAAATCATACAGAAAATAATTGCAATCCAGAACAAAAATCATCATGTTCCAAGAAAAGCCAGTACAAGAAATTGCTCGAAGCTGTAACAATGGTGAAATCCCAGAAAAGTTCATCCATAAAAATGGATACCCACAATCAAAAATTGACTCTGTTTCATATATGGATGATTTTGTCATTGATTTCTCTCTTCTCTTTTCACCTTCATCTTCTAAAGCTAAAGATGAACTGGGCAAGCTTCGATTAGCTCTCACTCAATGGGGTTGTTTTCAGGTTTGAATTTAATTTTTGGGTTTTTTTTTTTACTTGATTGAAGTATTTTGGGTGCTAATCTTATTGTTTCATAGTTGATATTTGATATTATATTCGTTATTTCATTCGAAAGGATAATTGTTTAGTTGTAAAGACTTTGGCTTTTTATTTGATTTGATTAAGAGGAAAAAAAATAGGTTTAGTGTTATATTTAGGTGTTTGATTGATTTTTATACAGTTGAAGATTGATTATCATTTCAAATTGTTCTGTTCTAGCTGAGAATTTAAAGTGACAAAATCATAGGTTTAAGGGTCTGTTCATGTTTACTGAACTGAACTGATTGGATCTGAACTGAACTGATTGGAGCTGAACTAAACTAATTGAGCTGAAATGAATATTTTTTGAGAGAGAGAAATTAGGGCCTGTTCTCATTGACTGAACTCAGCTGAACTGAACTGAATTGAACTCAGCTGAACTGAACTGAACTCAGCTGAACTGAACTGAACTGAAATGAATATTTTATAAGAGAAGGAAATTAGGAGCTGAACTGAACTTAACTGAATTGAGCTGAACTGAACTGAACTCAGCTGAACTGAACTGAACTGAATTTCAACGTAAGAGAACAGGCCCTTAGGAGCTGAACTGAACTGATTAGAGCTGAACTGAACTGAACTAATTGGAGCTGAACTGAACTGAAATTAAGTAAATGTAAACAGGCCCTAAGATTAATTAAGATTTTGATTTCAAATTAATGGTGTCACTTATTAGTGAATTGGAACAAAGTAAATGTAAATTTTATAATGTTTGCTTTTTCCATCAATAATATTGTGAATGATTTATATGTTTGTAACAGTTCATATTCTTTGGCATGGATTAGAAATTTCAGATATTCAGTGTATCAATTCTAATGTTTAGTGTCCCTTAAGGTTAATTTGAGACAATTTGTGGGAAATGTGAGTAAAGAAAGCAATAACCCCCCTCTTGCTCCTTCTTTGATGGTGACTGTCTCACAAAAAAGGCACAGTGGCTACAACTTTAAACTTTTAGGGATCGAGGGAGTATGTACTCGTTCATTTAATATCCATGTAGGTGTTTTTCTGTGTTTGTTTGACTGTTTATAAGAAATTTAGAACAAAGTAATGTGAATTTTTTGCTGTAAAAAATGCTAAGAGTAATGTTTGAATGTTACATATGTTGTCTCAGGCCATAAATCATGGCATGACTAGTGAATTCCTTGACAAAGTACGCGAAGTTACCAAGAATTTTTTTGCATTACCTCTGGAAGAGAAACAGAAGTACTCTAGGGAGATCAATGACTGGGATGGATATGGAAATGACACGGTTGTATCAGAGAAGCAGACTCTTGATTGGACTGACCGGCTTTATCTTACTGTATACCCTGAAGATCAGCGCAAGCTGAAGTATTGGCCTGAGAAGCCGCTTTCCTTTAGGTACACCTCTATTCTTAACATCGAGATGATTTGATATACTAGTATTTCTTAAGTTTCTGAGTTCATGTATGTGAACTTTGGCAGGGAGGTTATACATGAATACATCTTGAAGCTTAGAGCAATATTTGAACTTCTCATGAAGGCAATGGCCCATTCCTTGAATTTGGAGGAAAATTCCTTCCTAAAAGAGCATGGAGATTTAGTAATAATGGCCTCAAGATTCAATTTCTATCCACCTTGTCCAGATCCTGAAAGTGTTCTTGGTGCCAAACCACACGCGGATGGAACAGCAGTAACATTGCTTCTGCAAGACAAGGAAGTTGAAGGCCTTCAAGTGCTAAAAGATGATCAGTGGTTCAAAGCTCCCATTATTCCAGATGCTTTATTTATCAATGTTGGTGATTTATTAGAGGTAATTACTTCCTTGAAGCTGTGATTGCCTTAAATATAATCCTCTTAGGCTGAAATTTTAAAGGGAGTTGCAGACTCGTATTGAATATGTCATTTAATACTTGAATTCTAAGGGGGATTATTATCTTTTAAATAGAATTTATTAATTTCTTCTCAAAAATTGATGATCTGCCTATAGTTGTGCTAAAAAAGTAGATATAAGATTGCTCATTTACACCAAATATTTTCAAGGTTGAGTTCAACCCTATAAATAAAGGCCTGATAATATTCTGATCAATCAATCTATTTGGAACAGATAATGAGTAATGGAATACTGAAAAGTCCCGTGCATAGGGTGGTCACAAACTCGGAAAGAGAGAGAATCTCGGTGGCAGTGTTCAGTCTCTCAGACCCTGATAGGGAGGTTGGACCGTTAGCAGGACTAGTCACAGATGACAGACCTCAGATGTACAAAAGAGTGAAGCATTACGAAAACATATTCTTCGAGAACTATCAGTTGGGGAAGAGACCGCTCCATGCTGTTAGAATCTAATACTGTGTTGCTAAATGTGTGTATCTTAGTTGATCTCTTGAGTCTTGAGATTTTATCACGAACTCTGTATGTTTTTGCTGAGAACCTTGCTTTGTGATTTCTATGCTTGAAATTTTTTCTTTTTTTTCCCCCTTCTTAATTGAGCCTTTGAGGAGACAATTTAGTATTTGCTTGTTGATTTCTATTGTGATTGCAAACACTCTCGCAAGGGTCGAAAGAGGGCCTCTAACTATAATATAACTCGATTCTAATTATACTGTGTATAAAAAATTCCTTCTTAAATATCCTTTGTATTACATTATATTCTTAACAAAAGATAAATGGAGCAGATTAGGAGCCAATATTTTAAATTAGTGTTTTTCAACATATCAATCAATCAAGCCTTAATCAATAAGTGAGGTCGGCTATATGAACTTAAAGTGATTTTTCAATATATGAACTTTTTAAAAAATTTATTAATAAAATACTTGTATTAAAAATGTTAATGGTCAAAAGTACATCTTAACGAGCATCATTATTGAAAAGATTGCTCTATGACAAAAAATAGAGTCAGTGCAATAATAAAATAATCTGCTACAATTGGAGTACTTTATTCATTTTGACTAACAGAGATTGGTTGATCTTATCCTGTATGAAAGTTTCTGCTAAAGATAATTCAAGCAGAAGATTGCAGGTCACAGCATAAATAGAACTATGGAGGAAGTGTTGCAATCAAAGCCGGTTCAAGAAATAGCTCTAAGCTGTAATGGTGAAATCCCAGAACAGTTTATTCATAAAGATGGATTCCCACAATCGAAAGTTGACTCTGTTTCATACATGGATGATTTTGTCATTGATTTTTCACTCGTGTTTTCTCCTTCTTCTCCTGAATATGATCATGAATTAGGAAAGCTTCGATCAGCTCTCAGTCTATGGGGTTGTTTCCAGGTATGATTTTTCGTAATTAGTTTTATCTGTTAAGCATGTTAGATTTATTTTGGTGCTTATTATTGAAGCTGATGTAGATGTAGAGTGTAAACCATACTCAAGTTGATTTGGACATGTGAAGGGTATAAGTTTAAATTTCTCACAATTATTTTGGTTTCTTTTCTATTGTGAATAAAAAAAATTTAATAGAATGATTTCAAAAAGGAAAAAAAATGCTATGTTAAGAAGTGATAATTGTTTTCTCAGGCCGTAAATCATGGCATGACCAATGATTTCCTTGACAAAATCCGTGAAGTTGGCAAGCAATTTTTTGCACTCCCTCTTGAGGAGAAACAAAAGTATTCTAGAGGTATTGATGATTGGGATGGGTATGGAAATGATGCAGTTGTATCGAAGCAGCAGACTCTCGATTGGATGGATCGACTTTACCTTACAGTTAACCCTGAAGATCAAAGAAAGCTAAAATATTGGCCTGAGAAGCCGGTTGCATTTAGGTACATCTTTAATATCTATATTCTATAGTATTTTTCCTCTAGGTAAGGTGAATGATCTAAGTAGACTTGACCTCTACTCGTAAGTTGACTTTGTCTAGCCTTTGAGTTTCATTTGTGTGAACTTTGGCAGGGAGATTATACATGAATATACGTTGAATCTTAGGGTGATATTTGAGCTTCTAATGAAGGCTATGGCACGATCCTTGAATTTGGATGACAACTGCTTCTTGAAAGAGCATGGAGATATGGTGACAATGTTTGCAAGGTTCAATTTCTATCCACCATGTCCAACACCTGAAAGTGTTCTCGGTGTCAAACCACATGCTGATGGAGTAACTTTCACAGTTCTTCTGCAAGACAAGGAGGTGGAAGGCCTTCAAGTTCTGAAAGATGATCAGTGGTTCAAAGTTCCCATTGTTCCTGATGCTTTATTTATCAATGTTGGTGATATGTTAGAGGTAAAATGTTCTTCCTTAGACTTGAATATGTCGTAGAAGAATCTTGTTTCAAGCCGGGAAGTTTAGATTATTGGAGGTAAATAGAAGTATATGATTAGTCGATTTTATAAAATGTGACTAGTATAGGACTGTGCAACGCGTGGACATGGACATGTTCAGTCATAAGTTTATTGTCTTAATTATGATTATGTTAAAATGATGATATGTTATTTTTTGAATTGGCACAGATAATGAGTAATGGTATACTGAAAAGTCCAGTGCACCGGGTGGTCACGAACTCAGAAAAAGAAAAAATATCAGTAATCGTGTTCTGCTTCTCAGACTTTGATAGGGAAATTGGACCGATTGCTGAACTAATTACACAGGACAGGCCCCAAATGTATAAGAGAGTGCGACATTATGAAAAGATCTTCTTTGAGAACTACCAAAATGGAAAGAGACCGCTACATGCTATAAGAATGTAATATTGTACTACTAGAATGAGTGTTTCTAATCTGAATTGGATGATCATCTTAAAGTCTGTTTTCGGTTTCTTTTTCCCATGTAAAACGGGATGGGAATGTTGTTGTCCATAATTTAGCCCGTTTGTCCTTGTGAGGTTTCTTGTTTCTACTGTGGTCCACTTTATTTGGACTACCACTATACTTAATTATCATTGGTTGATTTTTTATTTTTTATTTTTAAAGCTTGGTCAAACCTCTATTTTAGTATTTTCCTTTTTTAATTCTTTTTTTATTTTCCAAAACATAATTACTGAATTTCTGATAATTATTTTATAATTTTCGAAATTTATTTATTAAAATCAGTTTTAAATTAAATAAAAAAATAACATTAAATATAAAAAATCAAAATCAAAAAATTGTTCATCAATGTTCTTCATTATTCATCATTGTTCTTCAAGAAGTTTGTTCATTGATGGATGAGATTAACCACCATTATGGTAATCTTTGTCCCGTAAATACACTTGCACATCAATGAAAATTGAAAATATGCTTTGATTTACATATTATGTGTGAAAAGTTGATTGAAAATTTGGATTCATGTGTGAATCTGGGATTGTTTTAATCCTAAAACAATATACGAAGTATTTTAATTGGATAATCGCAAACAAGGGATGTAAAATCGGTCATTATATGTACGCGAAAATAAAAATAAAAATAAAAATTAACAATTTTTCGAAATCTGGGTTTGTGAGAAAATTGGAGAAGACAACGATTTTTGTTTTGAAATACTTGTTTGATCGGGGAAAAAAAAAGATATAGTTTTCAATCTGTTTGCATATAAGGCATTAACCCAAATGTTTTGCTCCTACTTTAACTAAAAGAGCTTGTTTTAGAGGGACTCAAGTTGTTAGTCCTTTTTTTTTTTTTGCAATAAACATGCTAGTTGTGTCTTTGATGGTGCTAAGTAAGTCGTTTAGATGGTGTGGGTTTGAGTCAAATTAATTTAGAGCCATTTATTTTACTACTCAAGGGTACCATATAGAAAAAACCAAAAACTCAAGGGTATATTTTAATGTAAAATAAACTAATAACTCAAAGTCACCTTGTAGAAATTTGAATTTAAGAGGGTACAAGGTAGAAAACTCAAAAACTCAAGGGTACCATGTAGAAAAACCCAAAAATTAATTTGTCAACTGAAGAGTTATAGTGTTATACGTAGTACTATATATCTATAATAAACCCTTCAAAAAAAATATATATATCTATAATAAATTAGGTCAAATAATGCCTTTCAATGGTGTGAAAAAATATATAATGCCTATAAGGAAAAAAAAAAAAAAAAAAAAAAATCAAATAACATTCTTATAATTTATTTTTAAGGCATGTTCTTATAATTAGACAAAACAGGGAGCCGGCCCCCATTGATCTTCAAGATTAATGTTTTATGTTTATCAAATGGCTATTTAGTAAATAACTTGAACAGTAAATGGGTCACATCAACATCCAGCTGTAAACTACCCAAGAAACCGTCACTAACGCCGTTTCCCTCTTTCTGCCATTGAAGCTTCTCATGCTTTCCTCTTTCCTCCATTGATGCATTCTTCTTTCTTACATTGAAGCTGCTTATGAACCACAATGTCAATCACCATATTTTCGACGGCTTCGCCGCCGGATTAAACGAAAACCCTAGTAGAAAGTGGAAAATTAATGGGCATGGTTAACCCCAAAGGGAAGAGGTATCATCCTCCTCCATTGATGCTGCTCGCGAGCTTCAGTTTCACCATTGAAGAGGGCTGATTTCGCCATTAACGTTCTTCAAATACTTTGTCCTCCATTAACATCAGAGTTCATGAAAGTTAACAATGTTAACTTATTTTATCAGTGAAAGTACAAACTTACCCATACTTTAATGCATAATGTGACAATTATACCCTTAGATAAACATTACAAGTTTATCAATTTGATGAACTTGTATTTTCTCCAAAAGAGGATTCAATAAACACTCGATCCTTCTAATAAATACGATCTGATTTTCAACTTAATTCACCATAATTTAACTTACTACCTCCGTTTCACATTTTTTGCAACTTTGAAGAGTGCACGGACTCTTAGGCAAAATTTGTTTGTGAGTGTAAGATAGAGAGAGAAAATTAAGAATGCATGTGATGAGGAGAGAGAAATGACAACCTAAAAAGGAAAGAAAAGATTAGTTGCAAATAATGTGTAGCATCCATTTTTAACAAAAGTTGCAAAAAATATGAAACGGAGGTAGTAAAATAAACCCAACCGATCCAATTTGATCCGACCCAAACTCAGTACCTCACGTTCACAACGAATCTGAATTAATTGACTAGAAACCAAAAAGTCAATTGAATAAAAGCATAAAATATTCTCCTTGACTAATCTATATTTCCTTTGACTAATTGAACTAACATGGATTCATCTTCTCCATTTCAGAGCTTCAATTCAAAAAAATCAAAAATCAAAATCATACAGAAAATAATTGCAATCCAGAACTAAAATCATCATGTTCCAAGAAAAGCCAGTACAAGAAATTGCTCGAAGCTGTAACAATGGTGAAATCCCAGAAAAGTTTATCCATAAAAATGGATACCCACAATCAAAAATTGACTCAGTTTCATATATGGATGATTTTGTCATTGATTTCTCTCTCCTCTTTTCACCTTCATCTTCTGAAGCTAAAGATGAACTGGGCAAGCTTCAATTAGCTCTCACTCAATGGGGTTGTTTTCAGGTTTGAATTTAATTTTTGGGTATTTTTTTTACTTGATTGAAGTATTTTGGGTGCTAATTATATTGTTTCATAGTTGATATTTGGTATTATATCCGTTATTTCATTCGAAAGGATGATTGTTTAGTTGTAAAGACTTTGGCTTTTTATTTGATTTGATTAAAAGGGAAAAATATGTGGGTTTAGTGTTATATTTAGGTATATGCTTCAATTTGTGAAGAACATTGATGGCGGTTTGATTGACTTTTATACAGTTATAAAGATTGATTTTCATTTCATTCTGTTCTGTTCTAGCTGAGAATTTTAAGTGACAAATTCTAAGGCCTAAGATTAATTAGGATTTTGATTTCAAATTAATGGTGTCACTAATTAGTAAATTGGAAATGTAAATTTTATAATGTTTGCCTTTTCAATCAATAATATTGTGAATGATTTATATGTTTATTAGAGTACATGATTAGACATTTCAGATTTTCAGTGTATCAATTTTAATGTTTACTGTCCCTTCATGTGTAGCTTGAGACAATTTGTGGGAAATGTGAGTGAAGAAAGCAATTGCATTAACTCCTCTTGTTCCTTCTTTAATGGTGGTCTAACAAAAAATGTCGAAAGTAGCTACAACTTTCAGGGATCGAGGGAGTATATACTGGTTAATTTAACGACCAAGCAGGTGTTTTTCTATGTGTTTGTATGACGGTTTATAAGAAATTTAGAACAAAGTAGTGTGAATTTTTTGCTGTAAAAAAATGCTAAGAGTAATGTTTGAATGTTACATATGTTGTCTCAGGCCATAAATCATGGCATGACTAGCGAATTCCTTGACAAAGTACGCGAAGTTACCAAGAATTTTTTTGCATTACCTCTGGAAGAGAAACAGAAGTACTCTAGAGAGATCAATGACTATGATGGATATGGAAATGACACGATCATATCAGAGAAGCAGACTCTTGATTGGACTGACCGTCTCTATCTTAGTGTATACCCTGAAGATCAGCGCAAGCTGAAGTTTTGGCCTGAGAAGCCGATTTCCTTTAGGTACATCTCTAAGCTTAACATGGAGATGAGATGATTTATTTCTTAAGTTTCTGAGTTTCATGTATCTGAAATTTGGCAGGGAGGTTATACATGAATACATCTTGAACCTTAGAGCGATGTTTGAACTTCTCATGAAGGCAATGGCCCGTTCCTTAAATTTGGAGGAAAATTGCTTCCTGCAAGAGCATGGAGACCTAGTAATAATGGACTCGAGATTTAATTTCTATCCACCTTGTCCGGACCCTGAAAGTGTTCTTGGTGTCAAACCACACGCAGATGGAACAGCAGTAACATTGCTTCTACAAGATAAGGAAGTTGAAGGCCTTCAAGTGCTAAAAGATGATCGGTGGTTCAAAGTTCCCATTGTTCCGGATGCTTTATTTATCAATGTTGGCGATTTATTAGAGGTAACTACTTGGAGCTGTGATTGCCTTAAATATAATCCTGTTAAGTTGAAATTTTACAAAGTAGTTGCAGACTCGTATTGGATATGTCATTTACAAAATCGCACTGGTATACGGTGCCTAATACTTGAATTTTAAGGGGGATTATTATCTTTTAAATAGAATTTATTAATTTCTTCTTAAAAATTGATGATCTGCCTATACTTGTGCTAAAAAAGTAGATATAAGATTGCTCATTTACACCAAATATTTTCAAGGTTGAGTTCAACCCTATAAATTAAGGCCTGATAATATTCTTATCAATCAATCTATTTGGAACAGATAATGAGTAATGGAATACTGAAAAGTCCCGTGCAATCAATCTATTTGGAACAGATAATGAGTAATGGAATACTGAAAAGTCCCGTGCATAGGGTGGTCACAAACTCGGAAAGAGAGAGAATCTCGGTGGCAGTGTTCAGTCTCTCAGACCCTGATAGGGAGGTTGGACCGTTAGCAGGACTAGTCACAGATGACAGACCTCAGATGTACAAAAGAGTGAAGCATTACGAAAACATATTCTTCGAGAACTATCAGTTGGGGAAGAGACCGCTCCATGCTGTTAGAATCTAATACTTTGTAGCTAAATGTGTGTATCTTGGTTGATCTGTGGAGATTTTATCACGTACTCTGTATGATTTTTTTGCAGAAAACCTTGTATTGTGATTTATGTGCTTGAAAACTTTGCCTTTTTCTTCTTGATTGGGGCTTTGAGGAGACATTTTAGTATTTGCTTATCGATTTTTATTGTGACTGCAAACACTCTCACAAGAGTCGAAAGAGGGCCTCTAACCATTAAATAACCTCGATTCCAATTATATGTGTATAGAAAAATCCCTCGAATACTTACATGATTATATCTTTAACAAAAGATAAATGGAGCAGATGACGAGCCAATATTTTGAATTAGTCTTTTCAACATATAACTTTTTAAAAATCTTATTAATAGAAAACTTGTACATTTTTTTTTTTTTTTTTTTTTGAAACAAGAAAACTTGTATATCTTAATGATCATCATTATCGAAAATATTGATCTATGATAAGGAATACCAAAACAGCACAACATCTGCTATTATTGGAGTACTTTTTTCATTTTGATTAACATTGATTGGTTGATCTTATCCTCTATGGAAGCTTCTGCAAAAGACTATTTAAGCAGAAGATTGCAGATCATAGCATAAACATAACTATGGAGGAAGTGTTGCAATCAAAGCTGGTTCAAGAAATAGCTCTAAGCAGTAATGGTGAAATCCCAGAACAGTTTATTCATAAAGATGGATTCCCACAATCAAAAGTTGACTCTGTTTCATACATGGATGATTTTGTCATTGATTTTTCTCTCGTGTTTTCTCCTTCTTCTCCTGAATATGATCATGAATTAGGAAAGCTTCGATCAGCTCTCAGTCAATGGGGCTGTTTCCAGGTATGAATTTTCGTACGTAATTAGTTTTATCTGTTAAGGAAATACTCCGTAGTATTCTAGAGAAGAGTAAACTTTTAGGTATGTTAGCTTTATGTTGGTGCTATATTATTGAAGCTGATGTAGAGTGTTAAGAAGTGATAATTGTTCTCTCAGGCCATAAATCATGGCATGACAAATGATTTCCTTGACAAAGTCCGTGAAGTTGGCAAGCAATTTTTTGCACTTCCTCTTGAGGAGAAGCAAAAGTACTCTAGAGATATCGATGATTGGAATGGGTATGGAAATGATGAAGTTGTATCGAAGCAGCAGACACTCGATTGGATGGATCGACTTTACCTTACAGTTAACCCTGAAGATCAGCGAAAGCTAAAATATTGGCCTGAGAAGCCGGTTGCATTTAGGTACATCTTTAATATCTATATTCTATAGTATTTTTCCTCTAGGTAAGGTGAATGATCTAAGTAGACTTGACCTCTACTCGTAAGTTGACTTTGTCTAGCCTTTGAGTTTCATTTGTGTGAACTTTGGCAGGGAGATTATACATGAATATACGTCGAATCTTAGGGTGATATTTGAGCTTCTTATGAAGGCTATGGCACGATCCTTGAATTTGGATGACGACAACTGCTTCTTGAAAGAGCATGGAGACTCAGTGACAATGTCCGACACCTGAAAGTATTCTCGGTATCAAACCACATGCTGATGGAGTAACTTTCACAGTTGTTCTGCAAGACAAGGAGGTGGAAGGCCTTCAAGTTCTGAAAGATGATCAGTGGTTCAGAGTTCCAATTGTTCCTGATGCTTTATTTATCAATGTTGGTGATATATTAGAGGTAAAGTGTTCTTCCTTAGACTTGAATATGTTTATGTCATAAGTTTATTGCCTTAATTATGATCATGTTAAAGTGATGAGATGTTATCTTTTGAATTGGCACAGATAATGAGTAATGGTATACTGAAAAGTCCAGTGCACCGTGTGGTCACGAACTCAGAAAAAGAAAGATTATCAGTAGTCATGTTCTGCTCCTCGTTTGACAGGGAAATTGGACCGATTGCTGAACTAATTACACAGGACAGCCCCCAAATTTATAAGAGAGAGCGACATTATGAAAAGATCTTCTTTGAGAACTACCAAAATGGAAAGAGACCGCTACATGCTGTAAGAATGTAAAAAAAATGTAATATTGTACTTTGGACCAAAAAAAAGAATGTAATAATGCACTTTGCACCAAATAAAGAATGTAATGTTGTACTACTAAAATAAGTGTTTCTAATCTGAATTATATTGGACGATCATCTGAAAGACTGAAAGTATGCTTTCCGTATCTTTTTGTTTTTTAAATCTTTGTAATGCCTATGCGTGGAGAAAGCATTATTGCCTCTATTTTTTTTTAAGGTGCATTGACAATTTTGATTTTGCTGAATCAATTTTATTATTCACCTAGTTTATTTGGTAAAGGCCTAAAGGGCAGAGGTAGTGCCTCTAGGTGCAATGACAATGATGTTGGATGATGGCTACCTAGCTACCTATTGTTTTGAATTGTCTGGATTAAGGACACAATTATAATGGGATAATATATTCCCCTCAAATTAGGAGAAATTGTTTTGACGTTATTTCGCATTTAAAATAAAATGCCAACACGAGTCCTTCCGGCGCATTTTGTCCTCACTCATGCACTTCCCATGAGGTCACCCATCCCAAGACTACTCCCAGCCAAGCACGCTTAACTATGGAGTATTCTTAGCATATGAGCTTCCTAAAAGGAAGATGCATCTTGTTGATATGAGTAGTATATCAAACTCCTTTAAAGCAATCATGAGGGGTATTTACTGAACTAAGGTGAATAGAACGGGGCCTTAAGGGCCTGTTCATATTTACTGAACTAAGCTGAACTGAAGCTGAACTGAACTGATTGGAGCTGAACTGAACTGAACAGAGCTGAAATGAATATTTTATGAGAGAGGGAAATTAAGAGCTGAACTGAACTGAATTGAACTGATTGGAGCTGAACTGAATTGAACTGAACTGATTGGAGCTGAACTGAACTGAACTGAAATTAAGTAAATCTGAACAGGCCCTTAGGATATATATTTAGGTGTGTTAAATTTGTTAATACGAACTATCATAATTCTAATTTGTTGTTTTCAAACACTTATTAGTCAATCAAAATTAAGTATTGTACATAGTAGTCATTTCAAGGATGAAAAAGGCAGGTTTTTTTTAGGTAAAATTGGTATAAACCACCTTTTTTGTCCAACCTTTTTGAAAAAACCACCTTTTAAGTTATTTTTTTTACTAAACCACCTTTTAAGTACCTAAATTTTTTATTGCACCACCCCTATTTCAAATCTAACATATTGTATCTCAACCATCCACTTCCAAATCATCAACCATAGCAAATCTTTCCCTTCCATCTCAACCATCCACTTCAATTACCTCAATTTAGGTTTTGAGAATAAACAAATACTACAATTTAATTTTTGTAGCAAAATTAAGTTTGGTTTTTTAGAGCTTTACTCAATTTAGTCATGCATATATATAAAGGGGAGGGTCAAATGTTTTTGGAGGTGAAAAAAATACTTCCTCCGTTCTATTAATATTGCAACAATGGACTTTTTGCACTATTCATTACTCTTGTTTGACCATATAATATTGATTTATACGTTAATCAAAATATAGTCATGTGGGATCTTGTTGGATTCGTCTCATAAAATACTTTCATGATATCAAATTTTTATAATTTTTATACTTACACAATTATAGATATTTAGCATATAATACGTGCTTTGGGATGCGTAATTTCCTCCTTGTTGCAATATTAACAGAACGGAGGAAGTACATGATTTAGGAGCGAAAGTCACAAGTTGTGGGCCCCTTTGACGTTTTAGTTAATTTTTTCGTCATAATTTGAAATAGGGGTGGTGCAATTAAAAATTTAGATACTTAAAAGGTGGTTTAATTAAAAAAAAAAAACATAAAAGGTGGTTTTTTCAAAAAAGTTGAACATAAAAGGTGGTTTTTACCAATTTTACCTTTTTTTTTAATCCCTCTGGGTACTAAATATTAATAAGTGTTGCACTTGTTGAATGTACACTTCTTTTTTGGCAAAAAAACTACATTTTAATATTACATCTGTGATCTCTCTCATCTCATAATCTCCACTCAAATCCATTACTGCTTTTACTACTACTATTACTACTACTACTACTACTACTATTATTATTATTATTATTATATATTATTATTATTATTATTATTATTATTTCTCGCCTCTCACATTAACTCCATGTCTTTCTTTTACAATATTTTAATACTCCAAATATTCCACTAACCTCTTATTTTATTTAAGTCAATTAAATTGTCTAAAATTATGTACCAGTTAAAGTGTAACACTTATAACACGAAAGGAGTAAATAAAAATTTAAAGTGGAAAAATAAAATTACTTGGAAAATGGAAAAAGATTGACTATTCCTTAAGAAATTCAAAGTAGCTAGTCAATTGTCAATAGAGTTTTGTGGAAAATGCAAAGAACGACATTCTTTCCTAACCTTTATAGAGAAAGGAAAAAGTTAAGACGATGTCACAATAGTTTTAGAGGGAAATTTTGTTATGAGAAATCAATACATGAACTATAACGATGTCAGGGATGAGTAATCTTGTTATAATTACAAAAAAAAAATAAAAAAAAATTACTCAATATACCCTTGAAATTTAAAGTTCTTCAGAAAAGACCATTAGTACAAAATTTACTCCCATGTTAATGGCAGTTTAAAAAACAATCAACTAGGAACACACATTCAAGGAAATGTAGTTAGTATTAATCAAAATTCTACTTCGTAATTATTAATGCTTTGGTACATTCAAACGTTCAATACATTTCTGATAATCTCCTATGTGAAAGAATTCAGATACTATTCCTTCATATAATTACAGACAGGAAATATTATGTAGGCCATTTACAATGTGAAAATAGATTAAGACATGAATTTCGCTAAATGTTGTCTACTCTAATTTGGAAAAACTTTGAGGTTTGCTGCTCGCAAATGCCAACCAAACTACAGTGCCTGTCAAGTAGAAGAAGATCGAGGGTGCGAATAGTGCAATCTGCAAAATAAAATGACATAAAAGTAAGCAAAACATAGGTCATGGCACGATAACAATTGATGAAAGGTAATGATGACGGGCATACACTCCATGAATGAGTTGAATCGAGTAGATAACCCGTGAGAGCCACACCAACAATGCCCGGTACTGCCCCAACAGTATTCGTTATACCCTATATTAACATCAGTGATTAGAAGATAAGAGAACATTTAAATGACTCAGGAAAATATTTCTTGCACAAATTAACGTCAACAAGCTAGGATCAAGAAGGAGAAAGCATCATTTGAACTATAGACTTTAACATCCTCAGAAACAGCAAGAAAACATTCATCATTGCAGTAATCCTTTCTTAATATATATCCTGTGCAAGAGTTTTTTTTTTTAAATATAGTATTCTGACTGCATTATTAAAGCCCCTTCATGCATCCTCACTAATTTGATTCAGACTAATTCATGTCTATAAAAACGGGGATGCTAACATTCATACCAGAAGCACACTTGCATATTCACGTGATATATCTTGATGCGTGCAATAGAGCCCTGCATCAAAATAGGGCCATAGCGATTAAGCATGTGTTCTCCCTAGATAAACTTGCTCAAAAATTCAAAATTTAACAACATATCAAATTTGTAACATATTACCGGACAAAGCAAAACTTGACAGGGCTAAACCACCAGTTAGTAGCCCCACAACTTCCCAAGGTGGTAACCCTAAATCTAACGAGGAAAGAGTCATGCAGAAAGCAGGGGAGAGAAAGGATATAGCTTGGCAAATCTTTCTTACCTTCATGTACAAAAACAAGTCATTAGATAAAAAGACGACAATGTGAAAGCAAAGTATACATAGGTGAGCAACAGATCGGAACCAACGTAGAGCTGGTCAAAGTTAAGGAGTTTATAAGTACAAAAGCTACATAGCATGTTTGGCTGCTTGATATGGCGGATAGCCCAAGAAAACAACTATACGAAATTGCACTCCTGTACTAACAATTAGAAGATTTAAAGCTGATTGAGAGGAATAAAAAGAGAGAGAAAGAAAAAGGGATCGAAGGATTTAAGGGTTGATAGGATCGAGAGAAGATAGTCTTTAACTCAAAGATGTGTCACGAGATTAAGGAACGGCAGAAAAAGGGACGTCTGAAGAAATATCAGGACAGAGAAAATACTGTCAATGTACCTAATATTAGCTTAAGTATGATAGCTTTCAATGTTATACAGAGAGTGAGATAGCCTTATAGGCAAGGTTGGCAAAATGAGATAAACATTGATGTTTGGGACTGGGACATCTAAAAAACTGAAAAAGTTTATAGGACGGGGGGATCAATTTTTACTTCAAATAGTAATTACATTCTAGTTGAATTCATGATTTTAGATCATGATTTTGCTCTTGTTACAATGAATGTTGAAGAGCTGATTACTGCTCATATTAGAAGTTTAGATTATAAGCAGGATGTAATCATTTAGGCCATGTAAGAACTTCTTACTGTGGTTGTCTCAACTCCACGAGAAATCAAATTATCAGCAAATTGTGCGGCAAGGTTGGTAGTAATAACTGAAGCCAATGGAGGAAGTACAGCAACCTGAATCAGAAAGTATAAAAGACATAAGCTTTTGATTTAACATTCAGTATAGGATATTCAAGGGAGACATTTCCCAATTCAGTACAGCAATGTTTAAGAACAGGACATGCATGTCTTTCAAACGTCCAATTCAAGGACATGAGGTTTAGCTAAATAAACGGTAAAAAATTATCCAACTTCAACCACCACAAGATAAAGAATAACTTTGACTGCAGAGATGTTAAACAAGACATATTTGGGTTCCCTTGTAAGAAGCACAAAACTCCTTTTTTGGCTTTTATGAATAGAGTAACGGAGTATATTATGAGTCAAATAGTTAAAATAGTTACGCTATCTTTTTCCTTTGTAATTGGTAGGACAGGTTCAGGCCAATTACATTGATGACACACCTGATCTGAATTTGGCCTTCTACTTTTGAAAACAGAAGGGGAAGGGGGAGAGGGAAAGAGAAGGGGGTTGAGTGCAGCACCCGAATTTAAAGCTTACCCCTGCAGCTTCAGTCAAATTAAGATTAAGTTCCTCACTGCAAGAAACGAAAACTAATGTCAATGCTTTTATCACATTAAACATATGGAAAACAAAGATGACCAAAGCAGACACCAACTCGTCAAATGAATTGTCCCAGTCTCCTAGGCATCCATTTACATGATTTATACTTCTCTTAAGAAATTTCAAGAGTATCATTCTGTGAGGAACGTCAGATAAACGCAGTGTTTCTCCAAACCAGTCAAAATTTCAAGACTACAAGAGAAATAGTTTAAACAGAACATATATAGCGTCCAACTATAGATAACAGTTTTGTTCCCCTTGTAATCATATTACCCCAATGTACTTACCTAAAGTAAGTAGGCAGCCAAGATAGGCAAGTATAGTGCCCCCAGCTTCCACAAAAATGAGCATAAATCATAGCCCAAATAGCTGGACTTCGGAAAAATGCTTTCCATGGAACATCCTGTAAATAAGGAGGAAATAACCAATCCTAAGAGTCCAAAGATTTAAAAGCAATCTCTTGACCTAATAAATTGAATAATGAAAAAGGAAGATCAGCAATTTGGCAACATTTTATCGTATACTCTGCCATGCACAAGACACGAGAAAATCATGCATTTTCCAGCCATACAGTAACAATATCTAGTAAAATGAAAGTTAAGAAATTAAAGAGAGCTATGTTCTGAAACCGTTGAAATCTAGTGCATTTCTGCATTTCACTCATCTTGTCAATTTCATAGAGCATAATTAATTATAGATAAGTTCGAGAAGATTTAACGGACATCTCACTTCATAAAGCCTAGACATATTGACATAATCCTCGAGGGTGTGCTATAAGTTTCAGGCTTTCAGCAAATTTTGTACACGAGACACAGCTACCTTGAGCAGATAGTGCAGTTGCACTTACAAAAATTCCACTTTAGAAGAGATCACTATACACTACTAATCTAAAGCTATCAAATAAATTTCTAGCTAATGGCAAACTCCATGTTAATCCTCCCCATAACATATGTTCAACAATAAATATGTTCCTGCACCATAGGAAGAAGATTCTTTCATGAAAATATCAATCAAGTTCTTCGAAAGATCATTTGAAATGTGGCTATCTCCTTTCCATGAAGTGGAGCATCAAAATCAAGAGTCAGCAGAACAGGCAGTAAAATCTTACTTTCTTCTTGCACTGTTTCACATTTATCTCAGTTTCTTTGGCACTACACTAGATACCAAAAGAGCTAATAAAGTGTCAAGAGGAAAAGATGTAAGCTCTGAACAGCAGGATCTGATTGCGAAAATAGAATCATGCAAAACCATGTTAATGGCTCTTGACATGTATAAACTGCTTATTTAGAACATGAAAGTCATCAAGTTTAAGGTTGAACAGAAAAGCAGTAGTCCTTCCATAAATGAAATGATTATTAAGGTGACTTGTAATCAAATGGGAATCTTTGCCCATGTGTCAGGACTCAGGAGAGGCAAAGAGAGATGGAATTTACCACGAAAAAGACCAAAGAAAAGTGTTACAGTTACTGACAACCAGAGGGAGTATTTGATGTTAATTTTAAGATTGCACAATCAAAATATTTATTACTATGTTACACAACAGAGTATGTTGTTCTTACCTTCAATGAGCTGTTTTGCTCCTCCAAGGAATCTAACCATGATTTCTTATTCGATGTAGACTCTACACCTAAAATGAAAAGAAGTACTATTAGAAAGAATAGCAATCATCAATTCAATATATAACATACGAATTTTACATATCAATTAGTTTATATCCATGCCTCCAGGGTGTTATTCAGAATCAGTGCGGCCCATAGATTTGTTACAAAGACTTGGCTACAGGTGCCAGCACAATATAAATTTAAGTATTTGACATTTCCATTTTCCAAAGACTTTGCATGATTTTTTTCAGAAAAGGTCACCAAGGCTTAATTTTAGAGTCCGGCATGGAGGCTTAGGGTGAATAAGTAACACATTAATGTAGACAAAAACATACCAATATGTATGCATGACAGATGTAAGTCAATTTCAAAACAAGGAGAAAATTCACAGGCTTCCTAAAGAATAGATGTACTAATTGACATATACTCCGTAATAAATTTCATTGTCAATCAGGATGAGCTAAAAGGATACTTCTTATACATGCGCTAGAGGCTTAGCACATATACAGTACTACACCTGGATTATTATTTTATTGGTAACATAACGTGCATGATGCACCTTTAACTTGGCACTCACAGGCCTCAGGTTATCATTGGACCACTCCACAGAGTTTCAAGCCAGTTTCAGAAAAAAGTATCCCAGCACACAAGGATATTGTCAAGACAATATACAAATATAATTATAAATGTTCGCTACTGAAGGAGGATAAAGCAGAAGATAATCAGGAAAGAATCACTTGATGTTAGTTACCATTTGTAAGAAAATGCAGTTACATTTGAAAACAAAGGTTTTGAAAACAAACAGGGTGTGAAAAAGGGAGAGAATAATCGTAGCTTACTAGGAATAGTGGAAGCAGCTGACTTAGTCTCTCCTCCTTCAATATACTGAAATCCCAAAAACCTTCAAGTAATTTTTTTGGGTATAAAAGTTATACTTCAGTCAAATTTGACATTGGCAAGTGAAATTGTACTGGTATGAAAATCCAAGCAAGAATCTTAAGAGTATGTGCAAAATAGAGCAATCAAACTACTTTCACATGGAAAAAGAAGCCCATGTTAAATATCCAGCAAGATAACAGGTAGTACATACAACTTGATTGTTTATTGTATCAAAATCATTTTAAAACCCATAACTCCATAAGTTACTGACTCCCATAAACATATCAAATAGCTGTACCAGTTAGCTCTTCACAAGCCAGATATCTACATCTTTAACCAGAAAGTAAACTACTCTTTCCTACACTCACACAAATCTTTCAAATGAAGTTGATAAGTGAGAAGTTTTTTTCCCCTCTTTACATATAGGAGAGTCAATATTAACGGTACAAGCTGAGCAATGCATGTGCAATAGAGCAAACACTTGAATGTTTCAACAATAAGAACAAAATCATGACATAAATCCCAACACAAGCAGGTCTGAACTCTGAACACATTAGATGTATGAACCTAGTAGATACTCTAGTAAGATGGTTTGACAATGGAAAAAATGATTATGCAACATGGAAAATTGGTATTCAAACACTTGAGTGATTCATAATTTTGCAGCGGATGTCACAGAATTTAATTAAAAGGAGCACAAAGTGTAGCATAAAATTACCGGAGCTAGAACTTATTTAAAAAGGAGCACACAGTGTAGCATAAAAATTACAAGAGCTCACCAAGTTACTCCTAATAGACCAAATAGGTAAAATACAGATTCCCAGCCAAAATTCTGAATAAGTGGAGGAGCCAAGAGAAGCCTGAAGAAAAATCAAACACAGAAAGTATGATTGGAAAACTATATTATAATATAGAGTCACCCAGCCAATGTTGACACAAGTTTGTTGTCTTCCTTTTGTTATATCTTTGACATTCATCACAGTACCATGCTTTCTTTGCTATGCAATAGCAGATGAAAGAAAAAAAAAAAAAAAAAAAAAAAAAAAAAAAAAAAAAAAAAAAAAAAACAGTAATCCTGCACCATTTACATTTATCAATTTATGAATCGATTATCCTGCATTTACAGGTTTTCCTTTTTGATCAATTACTCTGAGAATTAGTAAAAGGAACAATTGCACTCGTAAAGCACAATGTAAGACAGAGTCATGAATCTTAAGTCTACCTACTCCAATTACAGAAAAACAATAAGAATAAATATATAAGGCAATACCCGGCTACACTTCCTACACTTAGTCCACCGAAAACAAATGCAACAGCTCGTGATCTCTCCTCGACAGGTATGGATCTGCATAACCACCGAGGGAAAAATACCAGGAAGAAAGATATTAGCTAACATTGTTGGCTTTGTTGCCTTTTAACAGAAATTAGACCTTGAGAAAATGCATACAGAGCTAATTATACATGTAGCAGCAACAGAAAATTTCTATTAGACAATACATTGCATAGAGCATAATCCTGACAAACATCAAGCAAGCAATTTCATAAAATTCAGATAGGGAGCAGCACAATTGGACTCAAATGATGTAATGACTAATGACCTAAGTCAACTATCTAATTTTGAAAGCAAACCAAGCATATCTAGCCAACCAAACTATGAATTTAAAGATGCATAGTTATGGACAAGGAATTACAAAGAATCTGCCAAAACATTTATGATACCACTTGGATTTACTTTAAGATATCACTAGCTCTGTGAATTGAGTGTATTTCAACAAAAACTTTCACCCCTTAATTTAATTTTTTTTTTCTTAGAAGTAGTGTTGCGAGGCGCTTTGGATATGACATGTTATAGTTTAATATTGAGAAAATGACCAGCACAAAATCACATGGAAAATGAAAAACCTGCTAGCTATTGAACCACAATCAGTTGATGGCATATCACTAATTAAAAAACAAAAAAAAAAAAACCTAAAAAAAAATAAAGTAGAAACCTTTACAAGACATGATTAACTGGAAAGGTTTCATGATTTTAAATTGATGTCAAAATAACAACAGGATTATTTAATTCATACCATATTAAGCTACTTTCTTACAATAAATATACCTGGCAATCAGATCTGTGGCAGCCGATGGAGAAACACCTTCACCTATTCCAACCTGAATTACAATGCAATTACATGCTCAATAATTAACCACTTAATATTGAGTATAATACAAGTTGAACTCAATTGAAAATCAATGAGGTAGCTCAAAGATTATTAAAAATACAAATGAAAATTTTAAGAGTGACATTATGTATCCAGCTAGAACGGGAATGAGGAAATCAAGTAATTACCATACCAATATTCTAGACAAAACTAGTCCTGGCATGTATCCAGCTAGAACAGGAATGAATGCTGTAGCCAATGACCAAGTCAAAACTCCAAATGCAAGAACTTGCCTGTATTTAGAAGTACATACATCATACATGAGAACAAAATGCCACATGGATCTCGATATTAGAGACCCCACATGTGTAGAAAGTGTGTAAAGAATCACAAGAATGAGGGAACAATAAATAGGAAACAATCACTGGATCAGTCAAATGTAAATTAAAAAAATGCTGTAACTCAGGTTTCATGGATACATTATGTAGAGGATGCAATAAACTGATAGGATTCATGCATCAACTAAGACAGACAGCTTTTAGTTCTCTTATACCCCCCTCCCCTTCAAATTCTATATATTTCTACACTGTCAGGTCCGTTAGATGGGTATATAAGTATGTCTTCAGAAAACAACAAGAAGATATTGTGTTATAGACTAAGTATTGGTGCTGTAAATATTGTAATAAATTGTAAGATTAATAAGAAAGCTTGAGTTTTTTTTATTGAAACTAGCAAAAGGTTAGAAAGATATATATATCTTTAGGCTATAACTCTGAATGGTAGGTTGAGGCTACTAATCTCACATTCAAAATATTACTTAATTTTCTGCCTAACTTCCTACTGCTACCCTACTTCTCTTATATACTCAAGCACTACCCTTACAATAATGTATTTTGGCCCCATTATGTTGGAGTATCTCAGGTCTGCTATTTCATGTTGCCTCCTCTCCTAGTGGAATGTTAATTGCAATTGTCTACTAGTGCATAGCTGTCCCCTCTTTTTTCTGAGTCTGCAAATTGTCTCTCATTGTTGGTTCATCACATACTGAACACATACAAGATAGCAAACGCAGAGTAGTGAGTACTTTACTAATACATAAACCAATGACCTTGTTACCTATAAGCTTTTCATGCTCAAACTTCACAACCATTATGCATTACTTCCTCTGTTCTTTTTTACTTGACCTGTTTCTTTTATCACGCTTGCCAATGCAAAACTTTCGCGATCAATAACTTTAATTCTCCATAAGTTAAAATTACAAAAGTTATATATCATGATAGTACTTATTGAGACAAATTCAATAAGATCTCACATGAATATGTTTTTCGTTACATACTATTCACAAAAGACGGTCAAAGGAGAGGTGGTGAATAGTGTAAAAGTCAAAGCGGGTCAAGTAAAAAAGAACGGAGGAAGTATATAATTGTTCAAGCACAACAATAAATCTGAAGGCGTGTCCAATTTATATTTATTAGTGATGCAGAGATTCTGTTATATCTCAATTCAAATAGGGTAAGGAAAGTTCTCATTTGCACAATGGTAGTTGATCCTTTACTTTAAGAAATGCCAGCTAGTTTATTGGTTACAATTACAAAGAGGTACTGGCCTACTGCAAGCAGTCATATACTCTCATATATTCATTTTTCCCAATGGCAAAATTGACATTGATAACCAAAATCTATTTTAAAATTCACGGACAAGGTCGTAGTAAGTTAACCAAATATTAGATGCATAAGATAATAGTGTGGATAAAAACAATAAAACCACAATTACACAGCAAGCTGCTCAATTGTTTGATAGTAGCAACAGTCACACAATGACTCATTAATCTTCACAACTTGATGCGTGAAAGACAAAAATGCTTACAAGATCTTCATTTTTATAGGGGATAATGAATGTTATTGGATACACAACCTATACCCTTTTCCAACATTTAGCAAGAAAAAGATACCATAAAAATCATCTGTGAGAGCAGATACCACTATCTTATGCTAAGTTCCTCGAAAGCATAATGGTGTCTAATCATCAAGTAGTAAATATCTCTAGTACAATCAAAGTTTAGATCTAAACAGGTAGTTGCCTAGTTGGTGCAATAGAAACAATCAAATAGGCTCAAAATCTCTAATGTTCATTTTGAATAAGCGTACAAACTAATGGGAATGTTTACATAAAGGACTATACTCAACTTAAGGAGACTTACCCAGAGAATCATGGCGACACAAGTAGCATGTTTTAACCCTGGAAAGAGGGTGAAATAACCAGTAATTAAAAAGAATCGACGAAAAAAGATAGTCGTCTACATGGATGCATAATCTTTGACAATTGAGAGAAAATTTTATACTATTAATTTATCATGCAATATGTACTTTTGTTTTTTGGGTTACACTACCACCAGATCAACCAAATCCCCCTCAGCATATGAAAATCCATCATGTAACTAGGGCTTGTTGTGTACATGTCCAACCTATAACTCTTATGAGCTACTTTGTATTTAAAATGTAGGAAACATCTTTTTTTTCAGAGTTCAAAGTGCATAAGGAATTAACCAGTAAAGCAAGAAGGCTCTCCCTTTGTTGTGCAAGAATAAAGTGAAACATAAATCTCAAGCGGACTAATAACCAAAGTACGCTGGAGTAATAAAAGATCAAATCTTCATATAAAAAGACTCTGATCTTCCCAGACTACCATAGATTAAAGAATTAGCAAATCAGCTTTGTTGTACATGTGACTAAGGTTGCCAATTATCTGACCAATGAAAGCCAAAAATAATGCCACTATTTGTTATGCAAAGATCACATATTAATTGGCATTTTCAGCCTTCCATTTTCCATACTCCATAGTAACCTATTACCAACCTGCCTCCATATATTTTTGCAAGCCATCCGCCTGGCAACTGACTTAGTGCGTAACCCCAAAAGAAAGATGATTGTACCAATCCAGCCACTGATGAATTCCACCCAAACTGGTGTGACATTGGAATTATAGCCACACTCAAGTTCACCTATTGAGATCAGATTAATTCTAAATGTAAGTATTCAGTCTGGTACAAAAATCAGATGCACATAAGACATAAAACATTAAATGCCTTAAAAACCAATTTCCCGATACTTGATACAACACACAATTCACTAAACCAGTATTATCAATTATACACAAACCCTTCCATCAAATGATTATTAACCACCATAACAACAAATTTTTCTGTATAAACTACTTAGTACTTACTGCCACAGTGCCACTGATATCAGCAGGAACAATCTATGAATGAAGATGAGATTTTGGTTGATATGTTCTTTAACTTTGAATTGTATGTTCTTTAGGGAGCACATCATACAACCGAAGGTTTAATTGCTA
The DNA here is from genome assembly GCF_948465745.1 of Chenopodium album. NCBI lineage: Eukaryota > Viridiplantae > Streptophyta > Magnoliopsida > Caryophyllales > Amaranthaceae > Chenopodium > Chenopodium album. The sequence goes on from NC_137857.1 coordinate 5,187,705, forward strand.
CCAAAAACTAAATGAAATGCAATGACAAACAACATTATGGCAAACCCAAACCTCAAATTTCCAACAAAACCCACTTGCTACTAAGATTAATAACCTTAACATACTCAAAACAACCCAATAAGCCCAAATAACTTGAATTGCATGACAACAACAAAAACAAAATCAATCAATCAATAAAAAATTACCCAAAAATTTTAGTACCTTATCCATATTACAAATGACAAAAGCTAAGGAAGTGGTGCCAATGAGCTTATATCTTTGAGGCAATTTCTTCCAAGGTGGCCAATTCCATTCAAAACCCTCCTCCTTCTCACTGCTATTGTGCTCAATTTCATCAACCAATGGTAGTGATTGATCAACATCATCCTCTATTCTTAATCTAGTGATAGTACTGCATACCCTTTTGCCCAAACAATCAATTTCTCTATTCTTAAAACTAGGAAACAATCTCAATTTCAAATGGGTTTTTGTGGGAAATTGGTGTAAGAAATTCTGAGGGTGTTGAACAAGAATTGGTATTTGGTAATTTTTGTTTCTTGGTTTTTGAGTAGTAAAGTTGCAAGCTTTATGAAGCTTAATGGTGAAATTCGCCATTGTTACAAGCTTTAAAGCTTTGATTTAGCTCCAAAACCAAATTCATATGACAGCGAAGTTCAAAAATGGTCTCAAAACTCTAAAGTTTGAGTAAAAAACTCGTTTATTTGCTCGAAGAGAGAAAAATCAGAGGATGCTAGATTACCACGCAAAATTTCATACAAGGTTGTGATATTTTAGGGACCCACGCCCATGGAAGAAGTGACAAATAAAAGTGTTCTCAACTTGTTCAACCCCAAAAAAATTCGACAAAGGATTAAAATGAGGAAACCAATCTATTAAAATTCCTAAAGTTGTTTTCAAAAAAAAAAAAAAAAAAAAAAACCTAAAATTAATTTTACCATTTTTTTCTTTATTTATTTATTTTAAATAAGGGTATGTTTTCATTGACCGAACTCTGCTGAACTGTACTACACTAAACAGAACTGAACTGAGCTGAATTGAACTAAACTGAACTGCATATTTTCTAAGAGAAGAAAATTAGGAGCTGAATTGAACTGAATAAATTGAATTTCAACGTATGACTACTCTTTAAAAAATAATAATAATTATTGTACCATCCCAAAAAATTTTGTATTTGGGTTAGGACTCCCTATTTCATTCGAAGTAAAAATTATCATGTGTCACAGATATTTTTTTTATTATTTTTTTTTTTGTAGGGAAATCATGTGTCACAGATAACAATATGCATGCTTATTTAAACCAATTTCATTTGTGTATTTTCAGTGTCAAATTTTTTCGTCGTGATAAACCAGAATCTAAAAGGTACGGAGTTTGTTTTAGCTAACGATGTTTTTATTGTTAAGTTCCCATGTTTACGTTTTAATCACAAACGATTAACTTTTATGCTCATTAATGCGTGCATACCTTTGACCATTAATTACATTACGTGTTGAAAAAAAATTATTGATCGTTATTTGATGATTGAGAGGTATACAAAAGACATGGATTATAATGAAATTACTCGTGAAAGGGCTCAAGTGGCGCTTGACTATTATAATTCAAATCACAAGGTTATATTTTCTTTATCTTTTCTCAGTTATTTTTGCATATTTTTATTTTCTTAGCTAATAATGTGGTGATATATATTATTTTTATTTCAAATGTATTTAGGATGATGCTGATTATGAGTATGTAAAGATGGTTTCCCAAAGTCCATATAAGATTATAAGGCTATGGCACAGCACTTTGCTTTTGGTTTTCATATGAACTTCTTTGCTCGTAAAAAAGACGGTGATTCTTCTCCAGTGCTGTTTTATGCCGATCTGTTATCTTCTCCTTCATATGAAGAAGATGAGATTGAGTGTTGTATCCTGAATCCAAGTCCAATTTCTTTTGGTAAGTTTCTAAGGGTATATCCTCGGAACTTATTAAACCTTATTAAAACTTAGTTCAGTTTAATCTAAACTTGGCTAACCCTTTCTCTTTGTTATTAGATTGTAACATGTCTTAAGGACTAAAATGGCTTGCTAATCTTGTGCATTTTTCTTCAGATGAATTTCGTCCCAATGGTGTTGGTATTGGTTCATCGGTTTATCATCCTCCATACGTAATAAGATGTGGGTATTGCGAGGATATGGATAAGGTGATGGCTAAGTATGAACTTGAGAGCGATGATAGTGATGATGGTATTGACATGTTCTGATCTAGGAGTATCATTTACATCCTGTGTCACCTGGCTGTATCTAAGTTTACTGATTAATTATGCAAGTGTTGTTCTTTGTGATGCCCAAAAGTTGACTGCTTTCTTTTCAAGAGATAATCGATTTTTGCATTAGTTGAAAATGCTTCAAAAGGGCATAACATAGGTATAGTTTTTGATATAAATTTGATGCTATGATTTTTGTTATCAAAATCTAAGCACAATCAATAGACCATAGGTCAAAGTTTTATGACCTATGCAAGAACAGAAGCAGATGAAATCCATTTCGATTTCACCACTAAGACTATCCTAGCTAATACCTTAAAAACTTATTTATGAATTAATGATAAACCAATTATTACAAGATGAACACCATTCTGGTTCCACCTTTTTATTTGCAAGCAGGAAGAATGATGTAAGGCATGTGAACGAATACAATCGAGAAAGGTCCTACAACTATCGGCTCTGATGAGTTAACATGTAAAGGAGTTAAGGAAGGTATGTCTCCTGATGAACTCACACCCAAAACCTCTCCATTAAGAAGCATTGTTTGGCTCTGCAAGTCGCCATCTTTTGCAGTCAAATGATACTCGGCTCTTACTCTTTCTGTTGCTTCTTTCTGATGCCACTTAATCGCTCTATTCTTGTGGATATGTGGGTGCTTGTTTAGAAGACTCCAAGTTCCATTGAAGCCTACATTCGCTTCAACAGTTGTATTTCCATCTAGGTTGATAAACAGCAGCATTACCCCTTGCTGCAGATGAGAGAAAAACATCACTTAATGATCCATTTGTAAGGCAAATGCTGTTGATTTTTCATGAATTGACTTTTGTAAGAGTTTTAACTTACAGATAATTTTGAACAATGAGCATATGTTCGGATTTTCTTTGTCCCGGAAAAACTTGTTGATAGCACATTTCTTCCCATCAGTCTATGCCACAGAAGGGCACTGCAGAAAGAAAATTAACCAATCATCAAATCAGAGTTTTTACCTAATATTGCAACTATGTAATGTTCTGTTTTCAAACACACAAACCTGTAATAGTCGGGATTAGGAACAAAGGTAGTGGTGTTGAGCAAGCCATAGTTTCCTCCAATCAAAGTTTGTCTACAATATGTTTTCGTATCAAAAGTTGATGACATTCCAAGCTGATCTAAATACCTGTTTTTAAACATCAAATTATCAGGTTTTTCTGTCAAACATAGGAAAATCTCACAAACAAAGAACTGGTGTATGCAGTATTAAACGATTACATACCAGAAACTGAACACGAATGCATTAGTAACATGGTTATGACCGCTGTTATAAGCACCTCCTGCTTCCCCGACCCATGAAACTGCAGAAGTCCCAGAACTCCTGAGAATGTTCTGTAGTCTTCTAAATGTATCAGCCTCTCCATCAAGATATGATGGATTGAGGATCTTATCAATAAGGTGTGTATCAACTCCTATAATAAAATTCAAAAAGCAATGAATTCAGTTTCTGTCCTATGATCTTAAGAAACGATTGATTAAACATAGTGATGCTATGTAATATACTAATATACCTGGCCCTAGGTTGTAAATATGGTGTGTCATAACATCAAGGTCGTTATGTGTTTTATTTATGAATTCCGTAAACCAGTTTTGATCAAAGAAACCTCCAGGTGCTATGACCAAAGGCTTAGATTTGTTAGCCTTGTAAACTTCTTCCAGCATATTTTTCAGAGAAATCAGATCAGATGCATACTGAGCTGCTGAAACTCGTGTTCCAACACCGCTTCCACTAAGCTCATTTCCTGCCAGACAGAAGGATATTTAAACTCAAAGAACACAGTACACAAACTCACTAACTTCCACTATTATAACATTTAAAATATATACAGCAAGTTGAAATATGTAGATCACCTAGCTCCCAGCCATGAATATCATAGCCCTTTTCGACTGTATAATGAACAAGAGATTTGGCATTTGAAGGATCCCAAGCACCAGTAGCTGAGCCATCAGACTGAATAGTTCTTCCAGCAAGAGCATTAAGTCCAAAAACAATCAATGCCCTGAAAACGAACGAAGAAAGTTCAATTATGTGTAATAACAAATGCATAACTAACAATCAAAAATCATGGTACATTTACAGGTGATGAGATCAAGCAGGATTCTTTTTTTCTTTACCCTGCTTTTTCGAAGAAGGCGTTTAGTTCATCCCATCGCTTCATTGGTAAGCATCCAGGAGTAAAACCAAACATTTCTGTGCTTCTATTGCTAAACTGATTACATGGTAATTTAGAATCTTTGCTTTCATAAATCACTTTATCTTGCAAAGTACCACCAAGCCTAATCTTCAAAGGCGAAAAGGCTGCATTATTAACATGTTTCAAGTAAGGAATTTCATAAATACAACTTTACATGTAAAAACACCTATGCTACTCGACCAATTACTTTGCCTTAAGTACCCATGCTAAACACTGGATAATCCAATACAAATCATATGGATACTTGACAGTTGACACCATTTTGAGCCAACAAAACATGCTTATAAAATGCATAAAATAGCCGAGTCAAACACTTAAACGGACACACACTCATGTCCCACCCTTATAGTCAAATTCTGATTAACACAGTAATTGCAATTGTCGAAACTACTCAACAGAAGTTAAGATAGGAGCATATAACACACCTTGTATTGCTTTTAAAAATATTTGATTGCTGAGATCCTGCACATAAAATTCATAAACCAACATAAATTTCAAGAATGTGCATAATAAATGTTAAAACAGATCAAAAATAAAGTATTCTAGCCAAAAAAAACTAAGGGTTTTTTTTTTAAAAAAAAAAAAAAAAAAAAAAAAAAAAAAAAAAAAAACACCTGAAAACAGAATTTACAAGCAAAATTTCTAGATAAATATACTAAGAACTCTCACAATTTTTAATTTTTAATTACTTCCAGTTTTGCCTTGAGCATGGTACAACCAAGGCTATTTTTCCGCCCATATACTAACAGATTATATAATAAAAATCCTGCTGAATCACAATGTAATACAACTAAAACAGAATTTTCAGCAAAATCACAGCAATAAAAGAAGCTAAAAGTTCATATTTTTGATGTTTAACAAGAGTTGCAAATAAAATATACCAGATTAAGGAGAGAAGCATGATCCCAAGCACAAGTACCATAATCACATTTCTCAGGAGGCCACCAATCTAAAGTAGCACAAATAAAATCTTCATCAATTCTACCAATGGCATTTCTTCCATCAATAAAAACTGTTCCTTTTTCACTCTTTCTTCCTAAAACTGAGCTTGAACTCACTAAAACTAAGTTTAAGCTCAGAAAATACACCAAAATACACATACCCATTACATAAATCTGAGTACCCATTTCAGATTTTTATTTTCCCACCAAAAATATCCCAGATTTATGTGTTTTCACCTATTAACAAGCATTATTTAAGCAGCTTTTTTTTTTTTTTTGTTTCTTTTTATTTTTTGGAGTGAAATGGGGAAGAAAGTAAGGAGTGTGGGAAACAGGTGGGAGCTGAATTTTAAAGAGGGAGAGAGAGAGAGAGAGAGAAAGGGGGAAGAAGAGGATTAAAGAGGTGGGAATTTGGAGGTATTCAAGTTATGTCTATTCTCTTTATTTTTATAAGTTTTTACTTTCAAGTAAAAATAAGTTTTTGATTAACAATCAAGTTTAATCCTTTTTAATATTTTTAAAATTACAAATAGAGGATAAATCTAATGGGATTTGATATAACTATGTTTTGATCGAGTATATATTTTCAAAAGGACGTATATCTATAGAAATTACTAACTACAATTATATCAGATTTTGCATGTCTTTTGGTTATTATGGCATGAAATTTCATGATATCTCATTATCTTGATTATTATAGTACAGAGTACCCTTCTATAAATATTGGGCGTCTGATATCAATATATCATTAATGTATATCTTAATATTTCCGATTTATATATTTTAGTGATTATGTGAGACTTTGATACTAGGCAATAATAATTGTATCAAGTCATTAATAGCTTTCTAACACGTTCTTTTATCAACAATATTATTTAATTTATTAATTTCTTTTTAATTAATACATATACTCCGTACTTATTTATTTTTTAAAAAAATACCTAATTGAACATACATTTCTTTAGGTGCAATGCGTGAATTTTTTCAAAATAATATCTTCAATTTCTATTAAGAAATTTATTTTAATACTTTTTAAGGTCAAAACATGTCATATAAGAAGAAATAAACAAAGAAATTATATAATAGGCAATAAAAATTAGTCAATTTCTTTAAAGTCAATTCAACAACAACAACAATAATAGTACAAGAAGAAATTTTAAAGCTTTATACTCATATAGTCATATGGATGTTATTGGCTATATGAACCAATAATCTAGCTAATCCATTGCTCTTGCAAATTGCAATAATGCTCACTTTTCTTGTCATTTTTAATTCTTTCCATCAAAATTATTTTGGGTCTTCCTCAGTGCCTTTTATTTTCATTCTCTCAATCATCCACCTTCTATATTGATGCATACACAAGTTGAACTGTTGAAGTCTCACGTTTTCAACCCAATGTACTCATATCTTTTCATTACCAAATTTTATTTTAAGATAGTGAAATTCAATCATCACTTATTAATTTACCAAAAGTTTAAACTTCTATACAATAAAATTCAAGTACAGATTGCAATCCGTAAAATAAAACTACATACTCAAATTTGCATGATCGTATACCTATTTGTAACATTGAACTTTTTACCTATTTTAACACACTTCTTTAAAAAAATAAATAAATAAATAATAAAAAATAAATAAATTATTATATGATCATATACTTACAGATGTTACAATAACAAATATTTACTTTGTATGTTCATTTGCTACTTTAATTTGTTAACTTCAACTCAATATAAACTTATAAACATCATTTTTATACGGAGTATTATTGGAATAAGTTGTAGCATTATAGTTGTGTTTGGTAATTGTAAAATTTTAAATAGTACAAAGTATTAAGAATTAAGAAAGTAATTCGTACAAAGTAATTTTTAATAAGTTTATGCTAGACTGCTGTGTTACTCCATGTTACTTGTATAAAGCAAGTTAGTTGAAAGTGGGCCTTTTGCATCTCTGGTTCCTTAAGAAAGTAGTAAATCAACTGTTTCCTTTATGCAACTCTGCTAATTCACAAAGGACCACAACTCTTCTTGGGCACGCACATATTTTGTTGTTTTACACTAGAACTAGTTTTGGCGGGAAGATCATGGTGGGACACCAATTTAATTTAACCACCTTGTTTGATTGTCAATTTTAAGTATTACCTATGTTACATATTAGTTGCAACTTTGGAATATTTTATCTCTCATAAATATTGCCCAAATTTGCAACTAATATGTAACGGAGGTAGTAGTGATAATGAAATAATTTAATAGTTGATTATAAATATGTTTATAAGTATTTACACCCGTTAAGAAAAGAAGGGACACGACACGGTAAATGTATCATAGAAATTTTTTCTATACCGACTAATAAAGCTACGGAGTACTTTCTTATTCCTCTACTTTAATACTAAATTTCTCTAACATTTATACATAGACATGACTTTATTTTCCAAATTATGAGAATTCATGGATTAAGATAATTAATACACTTACATCCAACATTTTTGACTAATCAAAATATAATTATACAAGGTGTTTCTGGAAAACAGAGATGCTCCTGGGAGTTCGGGTAATGAAATCAAGATGTCCTAGAGCTAGGCCCAATGAATGTTCGAATTTCCCTCAGCTATGCTTTGCTGTCCGAGAGCTAGGCCTGCAAAACAAAGAGGGTTAGCTGCCCCGAGGGTGTGACCCGGGAACGCCCCTCCGATGCTAAAGTCAGCGAATGTCTCTTAGAAAGAGAAAGTAGTGAGAGAAAGAGTAATTAGAGAGAGAGAAAAAAAAAGTCCCCTTCATTAATGATTAGAGAGCTATTTATAGTTGTACTTTCAGGTGGCATGAATTGTATTTAATTGGACAGTTTAAGGGTAAATCTATACTTTGCAACCATTTATGATGGATTGGGCCACGGAGGGTATTTTCGTAATTTCAGGACATTAGGCTTAGGACAATGGACTTAGCCCAAACACAAGGTTTTATATATAGTACTATGTACTTGACCACAATCCTTCAATAAGAAGTAGATTATATGAGTGCATAGTTCGTAGTCTTCGTAAGCTTAGGTAAGGTTTCCAACTTTCCACTACTATTTTATTAATTAAATAAGTTTAATGCGAGTAAAAAATATATCAGCCCGTCTTGTGTGTGGCTGGCCACACCGTGTGGCTACTTATAAAAGAACAAAGTAACCCTTGTGTCACTGACCGAGTAACTCCTATAACACTAACCGAGTAACCCCCATAACACTGACCGAGTAACCCCTGTAACACTGACGAGTAACCACTATTACACAAACGAAGTAACCTCTATAATGGTTGGCCACACGGTGTGGCCAGCCACATATAAGATTTTGTGAAAATATATATATATATATATATTGAACTATTAATAAAGGAGATGGGGGAGGCCGGGCGGGTAGCAACTTGGCTCCACAACCCAAGATCCAAACAATATCCTGAAATAATCTTAAAAAAAAAAAAAAGAAAAAAGAGTAATGACCCAATAACAAAAAGTAGAACTTTCCTTCCACCACATGAAATCTGTAAAGTGAAGTAGATCTTCTTAATCTGATAGGAGTATAAAATTCTAAATATAGATTTAGTTTCTAGCCTTTCTACTACGTACTCATAATTATTTTTTGTTAAAAAAAAAAAAGTAGTAAAACTGATGGGTACATCACTTTTCATTTTTAATTCCTCCCTTTATTTTTTGGTGTTCCATCCGATTCACCTTTTGGGTTAATCCGAATTCGGGATCAGTTCTGGGTTGTTAGATTGCAGTCCCCTCCCAATTGTTGTTGTGAGAGATCGAACACGGGTCTCCTTTACCAAGTGTGTCATTGTAATTTAAAATGTGGTATTATGAATATGGACTATGGTAGATGTTTGGATGAAAAATTATTTGTGATTAGTAATTAATCACCTTTTAATTTCAATTGCTTTTACATGTTATTCAGTATTGTTAAAGACATGTATACTCGTATTCTTTACATAATATTTTACTCTATTCAATTCATTTTTCTAAAACTAATGTCAATTAAGCTGATACACTTAAAAAAAAAAGGAGGGAGTAAAACATAATGTAGTTTATCTACTTATACATAGCCGGTGGGCCAAGGAAAATAGATACTCGTATGTAGTTAAAAATTAAGCTTTGAAGACAGTGTTTCTGACCTTGTTAAGGTCACCAATGCATGGTATGATCAACTGCTACATATCATTGATTGGAATAAAGAGTTGAATTAATGATTTATAGTATTCCAAATCTGGCAATGGTCAAATGCCTTTAAGACCACAAATATTGGGCCCCAAAATAAAACCTAATTATATTACTATATGGTCTTATGAAGTGTATAAAATAATACTCATTTGGACACATTTGGACTGTTGTTAGCAACTTCAAAGAGATTATAATGGTTATTCAAGTCCTTAATCAATTAGTTTAATTCCTCTAAATAAGTATTCTGTTTTGGGATAATAGATTGAATTATTCCCATGTTTAACAAAACCATATTGGGTTACCTAGTGTATAGTGACATATTATAAATGGAATATTAATGTCATTAAGCTAACCTACCAAAAAAAATACTTTACTTCATTATTGCTCCTACTTTATATCTGGGAATTATTGGTATTATTCAAATTAAATGTTAGATCTTGGAGTCTTTCATTTAATTGTATTTTGGTGGGGGTGCTTGAGTTGTTAGATCTAATAGTTGAAATTACAATATAAGTTTCTTAGAGAAAATACGGAGTAAGTACGTACACAAACTCTTCAACTTAATACGTAGTATTATAAAGAACATCTTGTTCATACATACATTTCTAAACAAGGCTGTTAATCGTATATTCAACTAATGAAATTTTATGGTGAATATATATATTTCAGTTGGTTGTTAGAAGTAGATAAAATGATTTCATATGTGTGTATATATTTATATATATATAAATGACGGTCAAATAAACTACAATCTTAGAATACACTTGATAAAAAAAAAAAAAAAAAAAAAAAAACATGCTCATGTACACGTAATATGTAATGAACTTAAATCATGTGGTTTGATTGAAGAGTGCTTTATCATTCTTTAATTTTCCTAAAGAAGTTCTCAATAATGAAGAGATATAAAATCTCTTTATACTACATGAGAGAATTAAGTTGCACTTGGTTGGCTTGAACTAAAGTAGTATAGATTTATTTGGAAACAAAAAAAGAAAAAGTATACCTATATCCCAAATTAGACTACACTTTATGTGAATCAAATCACAAAATAATAAAAAATGGTACAAATCATGTGGATCAAGTAAGCACTTATTGAAGACAGATCATCTAAATTTTGGAGTCTAAAATTGATGGGAGTTTAAAGAACACTCTCATGTGTTGTTTGGTGGATAGAAGTTGGAAGTTTAACCTAACATTACCAACCAATTGGATTCGGTTTTTGATTTTGCTTGCCCTTAAATTTGCTTATACCAACCTCAATTTTTGTGCTTTGATTTGATTTTTACTTCTCTTTTAACAAGATATTAATTAACGTCAACCTTACTAAAATTATTATAAAGTCCTTGACTTCATTGGGGTTTCGGTTATTTGAGTTACGTTTTCTTAAACTCGAAAAAACTTTATATATTTATCTTGTCATTTATTTATTTATTTTTTCTCTTTAATTTTTTATTTTTAAAAAAATTTCTTTTTTTTTTTTAAATTTTTTTTCTCTGCTTTGTCATTTTTGTCAATGTATAGTTTTAACCCTTAACTTTATGAGTAACAAATTAAGATTATAAAACAAAAAAAAAAAAAAAAAAATATTACAGAGACAATTTACTAGGATTTACAAAAAACAATTACATTTTTTTGCATGTATTTACACCATATCACAAAAGATTATCAAAAAGGAATGTGTATATAGAGTTAAAATCTAAACGTATCAATGGCAAATCAAAGAAACAAAAAAAATACTGTTTTCAATATATATAGAATTTAGACAATAAATTGAATAAAACATTAAAAATCAACCTAATTTGAAAGTATAAACTATGTAAAAAAAATATATGACAAAAACTTCTAATAGTACGTAATTTTAATGTATATACTCAATAAATAATTTCTAACATTGACAGTCTTTATCCAGCAGGGAGTAGCAAAGTACAATTGCATGTATTTGTTGAACAGGCCCACTAAGCAAAACTACACATTATGTTGAGTCAAATATATATCACCTAGACCAAATGAATGCATAATTACACATTTCTTTGTCATCTCTAGATAAAGTTTTACTAGATTTTAAACACTTTTTTCTTAAAGTTGCTGATCTAAAACGTAAAGAATTAGATGCTTGAACCAAATGCATGTTATTACTCAATAAAAGCATTGCTTTTACAGGTTAAAAACGAAATTTTTATCAATCTTTACAAACTAAGATGAATACTAATTAGCTAAAGTTAATCAAAAAGTGAGCATATAACGTTTTATTTAAGGTATAAAGTATTTAATTAACTTAAATTACCTAATGGAGAAAATTATCTAATATATTATAAAGTTGTATACATCATTTTATATGGATCTATAATGAAATATGCAAGTGAATTAGTAACACGTTTTACAAAACTTAAAAGTGAGACAAAGTTTTGTATTCTAACAAATATATCCAATATCATATTACCATTATTTTGTCATAGATATAACAAAGTTATGAAAGTTACATGTGCATGGTGAAAGGTTGATACTGGCTCACCATCAACCAATTTCAAGTTGAAAATGTAAGTTTCTAAGTCAATTTTCCAACAAATGTTTGTAGTTATGGTACTCCAATAAAAATAGGACACATTGACATTAATTGAAGAGCAAGTATCTTTAACTTGAATTTAAGATGAGGATTTATAAATTGATTGTAGTAGTAGTAGTAGTCCTTTCAAAATCAGGTAACAAAATTAGAAGATAGTAAAAGACTGCTTGCTATTCAAGACTCTTCACTTCTAAGAGAAAACCTTGTAAATTAACTTGTCAATTGTCTATGTCATTACAAAGAAATAACTCTTGAATAATTAATGAAGCAAATCAAAGGTCTTAACAAAAATTATAAGGCCAATAAAAAGTGCAAATTTGACATTAAATAGAAATCGAAACCCTCGTTGTTTTATAAGAGACTAAGGTATCCTATGCGCGCGATGCGCGCGAAGGAGCTAGCTCTTGCGGAGAAGTTGTATTGGCGTGTATTTACACCTTTGGTTAGGGTGGTAGACCTAGTAATTTTAATACTGACTATTTGATTTATGTGCATATGTGGTGAATTTGTAGAATTTTAAGAAAGCCACCAAAATTTTTTAAGACAATTATTTTTTTAAATCCTCAAAAGTTTGATAGTGTTATATCAAAATTATTATTATTTTATAATATTTGATTGTTTTCCATCCCTTCATATTTTAAGCGGCCATTGTTAGTTTAGAACTCTTAATTGTTGTGCATTTTTCATTTCAATAGTACTTAGTATAATATTTCTATCGTGTTTTTCTTCAAATCATCGAATTTTTTTGTGAGCTTTGGTCATGTGGAGTAATAACATGTAAACAAGTTCTTTAATGTTCTACGACAACCATCTAATATCTATAGCAATACTAAAGCAATAGCCAATTAGTTATATTTTTCATCTTAAATTCTCTTCATAATTAATACCATTTTTTTCTACCACCGATTTCCCTTAATTTTAGGATATTTAGTTCTTTATACCTCTTGATAACATACGCCTGCTCAAATATCACCAAACTATTTAATATATGAATTCCATTCAAATTCTATGATGGATGTTGTTTATATGCAGACTTAAAAAGCTAATAAATCACATAGTGAGGGATAACTCAAGTGGTTAGAGCTCCCCTCCCGGTCCAAGAGATCTTTGGATCGATTCTCATCATTCGCCCTTGTGGCTCTCTAAACACCAAAACAAAGCTAATAAACCTTAACAATAGTTGCAATTAAAAAACGATTTTTTTTTTTTTTTTTTTTTTTTGTTTTTTTTTTTGGGGGGGGGGGGATGATAAGTTAGTAGGATTTTATTCTAAATCAAAGTTCGCAAGAGTCAAGAGACTTTGCGGAAATAAGAAGAGCAACTATGAAAAAGTAAAAATAAACAGTCACTTGGTAATAAACCGTTTCATTGTACATACAAATTTTTTCTTTTTAAATAATAATAATAATATCATATAAGTGTAAAGCATTAGAATTTTTTTATTTTTAAAAAAATCATTACAAATTATTTGTTAACAAAAACAAAATTAATTGATGATATGTTTAATGATAAAAAAAAAAACATTAAATATATTAATGATAGTAAACATATTAATGAGGGTATTAAAGTAAATACACATTTTGTACATAACTTTGTACATAGTTTTGAGGGTATGATTGGTAGTACACTATTCCTAAGAGAATGTTTCTACTTTTTATAAGGTAGGAATAAGAATCGAACCCCTCTCTTATAAAGGTAGAATCGTAGAAAGATAACCTTGTTGGTACACTACAATATCTCAAAAAATTATTTTCATTGAAAAGTATAAAATATTACTATATAAATTAGGAAAAATTGAGTTTATAATTAAATCCCAACTTTGAGCAATTTACTATGAAAAATCCCAACTATGCATCATCCCTCAAAAATCCTAACTTCGATACCCATTTTCTTTTAAAGATCCCAACAAGTCACCAAACCTGTTACTTTAGGTTACAATCCAAGTGGCAACACGGGATTGGTAAAAAAAAAATTAAAAAAAAAATAATTTTTAAAAAAAAACTAAAAAAACCAAAAAAATTTAAAACAGCAGCCCCCACCCCATCCTAGAAAACACCCTACCCGTACCCCACCCCCGTCGGATTATCGCCCCCTACCCCCGACAACCCCTCCCCCGCCGCCGGAATCCGACGACCAACCCTCTCCCACCCTCAAAACCCACCCCTGTCTTTCCTCCCACCCTCGCGAAACCCACCCACTAACCCCCCTTAACTCGAAAAACACCCCTCCCCTAAACCCCACCTTCGAAAACGCCCCCTTCCCCTTCCCCAACCGTGGGTCGATTTCAGGGGTGAGGGAAGAGAGAGGGGTGATTTCGAGGGTGGGGGTTTTGGGAGGGGGTTTTTACGGTTTAGGGTACGGTGGGAGGGAGGGTTTTTCACCGACACGGAGGGATTATCGGGGGTGGGGGAAGGGTGGGCGCCGTTTTTCGGCGGCGGGGGAGAGGTTTTCGGGGATGGGGGTGATTTTCCCGACAAGGTGGGGTGGGGGTGAGGTGTTTTCTGGGGTGGGGGCTGGGTTGTTTTTTTTTTATTTTTGAATAAATCAGATTTTTGTAGAAAAAACAATTAATTTTATTTTTTGGACCACTAAAATTCTGACAAGTGGCAATTTTTTTTTAGAAAAAATGAGTTAACCTTCACTTCAGGTAACCAATCATCTGGGATTTTTAAAAGAAAATGGGTATCAAAGTTAGGTTTTTTTAGGGATAATACATAGTTGGGATTTTTCATAGTAAACCGCCCAAAGTTGGGATTTATAAACTTAATTTTTCCTATAAATTACAACCTTTATTATCGTAACTAAACAATCTCCTTTTTAACTTTCAGTTTGTAATTAAACACTTGATTAATTAAATTTTAATCAAGGAAATATATATCTACACTAATATATTAAAAGGCGTTTATAAAAACGTCCATGTGCCACGTAGACTCTTCTATATTACGCCATGTCACTTCACAAACAACTCATGTCGCCATGTCACTTTGCCACATCGCTTCACAAACACTTTATAACGCCACATCTCATATTATTTAAAATATGAAGACTCGGAGATTCGAACCCCAAACCACTCACAACAAAATTGACTTTACAACGACCTAAGCCAAGTATCACACATATTATAAATATGAAAAAGAAATATACAAAAGTGTATATAATTATTTTAAAAAACACTCACATTCATTCTTGATCTTTTAATCCAAATTTATATATAAATACATATAAGTATTATAATATAGAATAAACATAATAAAAAATCCAAAATTAGTTTTTTTTTTTATATATATATATAATTAGAATATACTCATAATATGGTTTCAAAAAAATAAAAATAAAAATAAAATACCCATAATAAAAAAAAATTAACATGTCTTTTAAAGTGTCTAAAATGAAAATGAAATTATTCAAAGTGTTACACGGGGCAAAGCCCGGGGTCACACACTAGTTCAATTTTAAAAAACAAGAAAATTTTTCCAAGAATAACAGGACCTTTCGGCGTTCTTCCAAAAATAGAATAACCATTGGATTATCTCCAAATAACACGACCTCTGACACAAGTCTTTTGTAAATGGAACTAAATTGATAAATTCGCTCTTGGTTACCGGACTAAAGCCGTAAAACCTAGCTCAAAACACGAAAGCCCTAAAAGGGCCCTTGCGAGTCGCCTCCTGCCCTCCAAACAGTATGGGAGCCTTTCAAAAATCTTATTTTAAAGGTTATAGTTAACACATGTTGCGTTGTAATTTGTTAAGATTTTTTTTTTAATTTGAACTTTTTTTAAATAATGATTATGATTTTAAATTTTTTTAATAACCTGAAATTTTTATTAAAAAATCTGGAAAAAAAATAAAACAACCACCATTGTCCACCTTTTTCCTCCACCTCGTACTCCCCGAAAACAACCCCACTTCAACCCAAGCACAACGGGAACAACCCACACCAAGTCGACTCGGATCCAGATCCGACGGGTCCAATGGATCCGGGTCCAATACGTTTTGCTTAATTTTTTTACAATAAATGTAATGTTTGGGTCAAAAAATACATTTCAAACTTTCGTCGTAGGTTATTAAATGTCTGCTCTGATTTACTGAACTGAACAGATTGGAGCTGAACTAAACTGAACTTAACTTAATATATTAAATGAATTGTTTATGAGAGAAGGAAATTAGAAATAAAAACTGAACTGATCTAAATGAATTGTTTTTGAACCACCTTGCCCTCTTTGGAGGCGGGCTTCGTGAAATGAATTGTTTATGAAAGAAGGAAATTAGGAATTTAACTGAACTAAACTGAAATTAAGCTAAAGAGAACAAGCCCTAAGTTCAACCCATTTAACTTATACAACTCATCTAAAAACATAAATCAACCGACTTATACACTTATGTTTTGAAATAAAAATTATAAACAACGAAAAAAGTACGATATTACAAATAAGCAAGCGAAAAAACAACGATGATGTCTCCGATATAAGCATTCAAAATCCATTACCGGCAACTTGTCTTGGAAAATAAAGGGATGAAAAATAAAACACTATTCAATCAAACTACATACTTTATGTTCTTTTTTTTTTCTTTTCTTTTTGAAGAGAAGAAAAAGGATTTCATTAATGAAAGATAGCCAAACGACACTTACAAACAATTTCAAGGAAATCTAAAATTCCAGTACAAGTACAAATCACCTTAGAACTAGTTACATCGCAGATTCGATCGACGATCGCCTTAATAAAAAACTTCATCTTAAGCAATACAATTTGTGAGTTAGTTATAATTCGGCTTGAGATCCACGGATGAGTACTTGTTTGGGTGAAGAAACTCATATGGCCTTCTAGATACTTTCGAAGATGATGAAACCCTAAATCTTTAATCTTTAGCACGCGAACAAACAAAAATATATATAAGTCTAATTGAATAAACCCCATCATAAAGATGGGATCCATTTACTGAAAGCATTTAAAAAGTTTTTTGGGGCTTATCACCAGTAAAACCACCGGTAGAAGCCCCTATAAAAATTTACAATTGAGATCAGGATGAAGAAAAGAGATGGAAGAGAAGAGAAAAAAGGAGAAGAATGAAGGAAAACCTTTAAAAAAGCAGAAAAAAATCTAGTAATGGAGGCTAGAAAAAAAACTCTCCCAAGGAAAAACCCTAGAGGGAACCAAAAAAACCCTCCCACATACTTTATGTTCATTACAGATTATGTATATACGTGAATGACTTTTATTTTCTTTAATTTTATCAAGTGTATCATAGAATAGAATTGTAGCTTATTGACCATCTTATATACTTTATACAAATGAAATAAATTTATCTATTTTCTAACAATCAAATGAAATATATATATTCACCTTAAATTTTCATTATTTGAATATACGATTAATTATCAGCCTTGCTTAGAATTGTATGTATGAACAAGATGTTCTTCATAATATTAAGTTAGAGAGTTTGTGTACTAACTCCGTAGACCGTATTTGCTAAGAAACTCTAATAAAAATTTCAACTATTAGATCCAATAACTCAAAACACTCTATACCAATATACGAGTAAATGAAAGACTCCAAGATCCAACATTTACTTTGCATAATATTAATATTCCATTTGTTTCTGGTTTTTTATTATCCCTAGGGATATAGGTTGCCTCTGATTGACGGAACATTTGTCTTCGATGGTCAAGTTAGTAACTGGAGAAGGAAAATATTTAGATAGAGAAAGTAAAGAGAAGTTAGAGCACTTTTTATGCATTTTTTTAATGTTATGTCTCAATCTATCCCTCCCACCATTAATGATAGGGGTACGTATTTATAGAGTGGGAAAATGTGCATCTAGGGTTATTTGAGTCTTTCACTTCATTGGGGGTTCGGTTATATGAGTTACTAAAACTATTATAAAGTCTTAGACTTCATTGGGGGTTCGGTTATTTGATTTACATTTTCTTAAACTCGAAAAAACTTTATATATATATGCTCTTTATTTATTTTTATCTTTTTAATTTTTTCTTTGCTTGTCATTGTGTCAATGTATAGTTTTAATCTTTAACTTTACGTGTAACAAATTAAGATTATAAAACAAAAAAAATATTACTAAGACAATTTACTAGGATTTACAAAAAAAACAATTACATTTTTTCGTATGTATATACACCATATCACAAAAGATTATCGAATGTGTATATAAAGTTAAGGTCTAAACGTATCAACGACAAATTGAAGAAAAAAAATACTGTAGTCAATATATATAGATTTTAGACAATAAATTGAATAAAACATTAAAATCAACCTAATTTGAATATATATACATATACATACATACATATACATACATATACATACATACATATACATACATACATACATATACATACATACATATACATACATATATATACATACATATATATACATATATATACATACATATATATACATATATATAATCTATATTATATGGTCAAACAAGAGTGATGAATAGTGCAAAAAGTCCATTATTGCAATATTAATAGAACGGAGGAAGTATATATATAGTTTTTTCCCGAGTTTTTAGAGAGCCACGTAGGATTTAATTTTCTTAGTGCCATATAGGATTATAAATTTAAGTGGTAGCCAATTAAATAAGAGATTATTAATTTTCTTTGCAATTAAATAATTCAAATGTCACGTAAGCAAAATTGGCGAATGAGATTTTAAAGCTTAATTAAATACAAAATATTATCTTTTGAGATAAGGAATTTTATCTAATATTTTAAAACTAATATAATAACAATTTTAATCACACAAATATGAAAAATAATTTTTTTTTTTAAAAAAAATACTAACAAATCGTGTATCGCACGGGCTTCATCTCGTTACGTAGTATTAACAAGTAAACTAAAGAATAACATGTCTAGGAGTACACCTACAAAAAAAAAAGTTAAAAAATATATTAATATTTAATCTAATTTTTTTAAGAAAAATATTTTTAACAATAAAATAGAGTATTAATTTGGCTTTTCGTCCGAGTAGAGACAATTTCCTCAATCCTCAGAAACGGGAAATCATTCTCCAATTTGAGCACTTATTCCAGCTAGTTGTTACTCAAATGGCAAATTTTTGAATTCTAAACTCTGATTAGGAACAACGTTCTTCATAACATATGTGGCTATCATATCAGCCAAACTATTTCCCTCTCTTGGGATATGTTTGATTACCCAACAATCAAACTGAGAGAGTACATCTAACAAATTGCTACAAAAAGATTAAAAAACAAATAAGGATTCAAACATATTTATACAATAAATTAATTTGAATAATTTTAAAAATAATTATTATACTAATATTTACCTATAAAGGCCGACATACTCATCACGAACATACGAACGTCCATCCAGGACATCTACCCAATCTAAACAATCAGTTACGAGTTATGCCCGGGTAAAACCATTCCTCAAAGTATAGGTAAGAGCTGAAAAAAAATGACAAACCCCTCCCCAATAAAAGCTGAGGTTGCGGCCACTTTGGTCCAAAACAATATGACATTTCCTGATGGGTCTAATAAAACTACACCACCCCCGGTTTCGGTAGAACTCCAATATTTGGAGTAAGATGCATCAACATACATCTTAATCCAACTATCCGTTGGCTAGGGATCAAAATTTGAATAGGGTGCACTCATTATTTAAGCCGGGGTAGGCTAAGAAAGAAGTAAATTATCCAATAAGAAGGCTAAGCTATTAGGTTTTGAGAATCAAGTACAACTACCCGCCTACGTATTAATACTTAATTGGACAGAACATTACTAAATTGACAAAATCTATTTTGGTAATGACAATTATTTCGTTAATCTTGTCTATTTTCATTAAGTAATAGCGAGTGAAAAATAAAAGACAAATAACAAAAATTAAAAAATAATTGGCAAAAAATCATTTATACATAAAATATACACCGACTATATGTTAATAAGCTTGAAGGGAGGGTTAAGAATATTGATTTATCATCTTATTTTTTAAAATTTATTGCCGAAAAATTATGTGCAAAATTTACGTAATTTGTTAATTTATAAATAATTTTAATATAATTTGTTTTATATTGGTTTGAACCATTTATATAAAAAAAAAATGCTGAAACAACTGCTAACATGAAATCTGATCTAAATTTTTTGTAGCATTAAATTCAATTATGTCAATTAAAAATTTCTTTTTAAAAATGTGTGCAACTTACTAAAAATCAAATAAAAATAAAAATAAAATTTTAATCTAAATTTTTAAAGGATTAGTGGGATTAAACTTTGAATATGATACACAAGTTATATCACACTAAGAAGGAAAATAGTATTCCGAAAAAATGATATGGTAATTGATAATCGGAATTAAGGACAAATATGTGTCTTAATATTAACTTAGACCACAATTAGTTTTTATAATTTGAAGAACATCTTATAAAAAAAGTTAACAAAATCGAACCCATTTTATAAGAGTATGAAGATGATGTTGTTGGCATACTAACATGGTAAAGTCTATAATAGACTCGATGTACAATAACTTGTTGACACCCAACGATCTAGTATATCATACGAAATGTGATTATTGTAGGGTTTTAGGTACTTTAATGCGGAATTTCACGAATCATATTCATTTGCACCTAAATAGGATCTACAATCATAACTCATAAAGAATCACATAATACATACCTTTGGCGCGTGATTTCCACAAGTAATTGACTAACAACCAGGGAGATAATAGAGCCCAAACGTTGCTCATCTACTTAGTCCACGGGATAGGATTGAACCTCCACTTCTACTAGATAGTTTGACACGAACACTTCGAACCACCTTCTACGGAGAAGGGAGGAGAAAACCGAGCCACAAACAACCACGACCATCACCGTGCACCACACGCACCAAGTAGTCATGAGAGAAAAGGAGAGAGTATGTGTGTGAGGCTAGGGTTTGGTTGCTAGCAAGTCTTTTTTCAATCGACTGCTCAAGTGTGTATACATCAAACCTTAGGCAAGACCTCTATCAATATACCTATACTAAAGGCGAAACCAGAAATGACACTTGTCATAACCCGGTTAAAAATTTTCCCTCCAAAAGGTTTTTTTTTTTTTCCTTTTTTTTTCAAAGCTTCTTAGAGAAGTATTTAGTTTAATACTTACTTTACAATAATATTTCTTTTCAATTTGGCAAGTATATTCATTTTTACACATTCAACAAAGATTTATATATTTATTTATTTTATGACGGGAACAAACTCATATAATACAATAATGTAATATTATCTATAACTTTGTAATGTAATCCATGGTTATTTTTATTAGTCGTGCATGCATTTCTTCCTCTGTTTTCTTTAAAAATTCAAAAAATTGTAATTACAGAACTTTCATCCTATTTTGCAATTTAATATTTTTTTTATAGTAAAATAATTGTATTAAACTAATGACAAATATTGAAATTACCGTGCATGGCACGGGATCTAACCTAGTTTATACATAATATGTATAATTAGAGTCCAAATCAAGCCCACAATACTCTCCCTTTACAACCCATATGGCCGGCCACTCCATGAGGCCCAATAATGGGCTTCTTTCTTTCGTTCAATCCAGCACCCTTTTGTGTGACCTTATAGGATCCATTCTATTGGGCTTTGAACTATTTGACTAGCCCAAAGATCATTGATCACGTCTAGCAACAGATAATGACGATCCAAAAAAATAAACTAATTATCTATATAATTCGATTCATTATATATCTAGTAATTGCACTTGATGAAGGCATAAATCCTTCAATTATATCATATTAAATGTGATTATATCATTTGAAAAATGATTTTATCATCCAATTAGGTATATGTATCATTTTAGAAATGAATTTCTCATTAAAATAAGTAAGAAAAATTTACAAGAATAATACAACCTTGTTAACCTTCTTTAAACAAGACAAACTTTGAATTATTCCGGATCAATACAAAATTTAATAAACATTTTCTTTAAACTAGAAACTTTACTGGCGACTTGTTAAACATGTCACTATTTGTTTGTTTAATTTCTCCCTTTTTTGGTATCTTTGTACATTCTATATGTAATTTTATGTCAAATAATAATAAGGTAATTTTAGAAAATAACACCATAAAAAAACCCAAATTTTGATTATAACACCACAAAAAAAAAAGTTTTTATTATAACACCACAAAAAAAAATAAAAATTTGATTTCACCACCAGTTATTAACGCCATCCAAAAAACAGTTACTGGACCCCACATTGTACACGTGTCACTTATCTATTGGATTAAAAAAAATTTAAAAATAATTAGGAAAAAAAAAAAGAAAAACCCTAAACTCTTAACTCGGCCACCACCTTCACCACCGGCGCCGGTTCTACCTGGCCCACCGTCGTCACCCCAACCCGCGCTGCCGACTACCCTTAGCCGACCAACGAAACCAGGATAGCCCAGCCAACAGACCACCTGAACCACGCACCACACAATACTGGCGTACCCAGCCTCAGCCCCGATTCCCCGATTCAATTTTGGGCGCGGGTTTGGGTTCAAGTGACCTGTGAGTCTTTGACGGTGAGGGTGAGAAATGTAAAGCGGTATTTGGGTTTGGGTTTGGGTTTGGGTGAGGGGTTGAGTGTCGATGACGGATCTGGGTAAGGGAGGGGACTTCGGTGACGGATCCGACGCCTTGGGTTTGCGACGTGGGGTGGTTTTCGGGAAGTGGGAAGGCAAGAATGGGTGCGTGGTGGGGCTGGTTTTCGTCAGTTTTGGGTGGGGGCTGGGGGTTCTGACGGGCGACGACCTAGGGTTGAGTGTCGGCGGCCAGGGCTGGTGAATCCGACGGTGGAGCTGGCTGGGCTATTCCATAGATTTTTTTAAAATATTTTTTTTCTTTTTTTTTATTTTAATTTTTTTTAAACCAGTAGATTATTGACATGTGTCAATTATGGGCCCTACTTAACGGTTTATTTGGATGGAAAGGTTAACTGGTGGTGAAATCAAATTTTTAAGTTTTTTTTGTGGTGTTATAATAAAAACTTTTTTTTTGGTGGTGTTATAATCAAAATTTGGGTTTTTTTTATGGTGTTATTTTCTAAAATTACCTAATAATAACTCCGTAATTTACCTTTAGTTAAAAAAAGGCACCCCCAAACACCCAGCATAGACGAAACCCATCCCACCACTGAACCCACCATCCCCGCCCATGAGGGCCATGAATTCCACCGGAAACCCCACCTATGATGACCCACTAAATCCACCGGTAACCCACCTGAAAACCTAACCTACAACCTCACCCATAAAATCCCACACGGAAACCCCACAAACCCATCTACTACCAAACCACCAAATCCATTGCCAACCATTGTAATTGGATCGCTAAACAACTCACCGAAGTATTGTTGTGGGCTTGACGGTGGTTTAGGGTGTGTAGGAAGGTGGTTTGCTGGGATTTTGCGGTGGGTTCATTCGAATGGGTTGGTCGGCGTTAATGATGGCGGGGGGTGAGATTGGTGTCCGGGGTGGAAAAAAAAGGATTTTTTGTATTAGTTTGTGTTAATTATACTACGTATCTATAAATAAACTAAAACAACAAGCACTGACATCATCACTTTTTAAAATTATACACATGTCAAGCTGTTGTTAAAATTTTTCCCGCCTAAATCAATTGCTGACATCATATTCTTATTTATTTTTTTACCTTAAATTATAACAATATTTTTGTAAGACAATTATAATAATAATAATAAATATTATTATTATTATTATTATTATTATTATTATTATTATTATTATTATATTATACTCCATATTTTATATTATATATTTCTGAGTGACTATCTGACTTCAAAATATAATACTCTCGGTTATAGAGTACCCCGTAATGCATAGATTTCTTAAGTTTTTACTCTTCTTCAAAATTAATAAGATCTATATATCATTGCAAATGGAAATTAATAGTTATATTTCTATAATTTATCTCATATAAGGGACATATATAAAATATATATTTATTTCAATGAATTTTTTTATGACATGCATCGCACGGGGCTTATCTAGTTAGTTATTATTAGAAGTTAATTAGTTTAGATTTTGTCAAAAATAAATTAGATTAGATAATATTTAATTAGTACTCCACTACTCCATATTACTTAGAGGGTTAAATGATAAGTTTTAGGTTAGTTAAGGATTATTTAGAAGCTAATTGGGTTAGTTATAATTTAATTATTTTAATTAAGTCTATTAATAATTTAAATAATTAGGATTATTAATTATTAATAATGATAAGTTGTGCCTTGTTTAAAGAAAATACATATCAAAGTTTATCTTATTCAGAAATACTTCAAATTTTGTCATGTTTAAAGAAGGTTACATAAAGTTTAATTTGTATTATTCATGTAATTTAAAATTTCCAAAAAAGTATCAAACAGTATTTATATCATCCTACAGATAATTATATTATATGACTAAATAGCTTAAAATATGTCTATATCATTCAAAGTATGACTCACATTAAGATAATTATATCATCTAAAAAATTAATTATATCATTCTGAATATAACTATATTATTTGAGAGTGTCCAATATTGGGTATATAATAACTTATTGTAGATTTGGTCCATACAAGACATGTTGTACTAAGATCTCAAGATTAAAGATCATTTTCATAGTACTCATAATAAGAATACAGTATTACTTTACAAATTTTTATTAGATTAGGAATTCCAACCCATAACCCTTTAAGAGTTAAGAGCATAAAGATTAATCTCCTTCTAAACTTGTGAAAAACTTGATTAATCAGGTTCTAATAAAGTAAATTCCTTAAGAAAAAAAAAGACTAAATGCCCTCGGGCTGAGATCCACTTATAAATTGCTCTCATTGAGGCTTTAAAGAATGGATATATTTTGGACTTAATTTTGAAAAAAAAGGGCCAATATTTGTCATTCATGACACTATTGTCAAGGACTCAGGGCATATTCTTAGGTGCACACTCATACACCTAGTGCACAATATGAACATTAGCTTTTCAGAAAGTGAACATAGGCATAAAAAATATGAATATTAGCTTTTCAGAAAGTGAACATAGGCATAAAAATGTGTGATTTTCGATTTCTTATGTGGTGACTTTGTGATTAACTTCGATTGATTAGGTTCTACTATCTCCGTCAACATTTAGTTGCAACTTTGGGGTATTATTTGAGAGACATAAAATATTCCAAAGTTGCAACTTTGGGGTATTATTTGAGAGACATAAAATATTCCAAAGTTGCAACTAAATGTAAACGGAGAATTTTCTTAATTCTAATGAATTGAATTTTATTATTTTATCTGATTTTCTGCATTTTTTTTATCAGTGAACATAATCATGCAAAATATGACCATATACATAGGTTCCCTTAAATTCATTAACTTTTCAGAAAGTGAACATAGGCATAAAAAATATGAACTTATGTATTTCAGAAAGTGAACATAACATTTCAAAATATGAACGTAAGCATTGGTTTTCTTAAAGTGAATATAAGCATTTAAAATGTGAACATATACGTAAAAGAATATGAGCATAAACATTTAAAAAAGGGATTTTATCACTGGTACCCTCAAAGATTTGACTTTTATCAATGGTGCACCTCATTAAGTTTTCATTATCAGCGGTGCCCCTAATATTTTCACCTAATTGCTACAGTGATCATATGTTATCAAAACGTTTAGTAAACATTAAATTGGGGTTTTTGGCTGGTTAAATGGGTTAGAAAAGTGTAAATACTGAAATGCCCTACCCTAAAAACTGCCTTCAAAAATCAGCTCTCCTTTTCCCTTCCTTTTTTCAATTTTTCAATTTTTCCTTCTTTCCTCTGTCTCCTATTTATTCTCTCTACTTCTTTAGAATTCCCCTCTTCTCTTCTCTTCATTCCTCTTCTGTTTATTCTATTGTACTCAAGAGTCAGCTTCCTTGATAACTTCATCAACATCCTTCCGTACATCAAGCTTGGTATAATGAGGAAAACTACAAAGGGAGACCCAACTATTGCTAACCTCCATTGCAATGCAAATGCTGCCACATAGCTTGAGACGAATAGGGATGCGTTCCTCAAAAAATTTGGTACCCGATTCTTAGCAGAGGTAGCATTGGGGTGCAAAACTCGAGTTAGCTATATAAAACTCTACAAGTTATCATGTATAATAGAAATGGACTTGCATTATCATGGATGATGAGTTTACACAGTTTAATTACCATTTTTACAATTTATGACTGCTTACCAAATAAATGGGCTGAGAGACTAAGAGTGAGCCTAATGAGAATCGAACAATAACCACTAGCGTGAATTAAACACAGGAATTCCTTTGAATTTCACACAATAGCTAGCCAGAGGGCAGTAAGGAAAATTAAAAAAAGCAATTATAACAAGGTATACCTTTTCACTAATTACATCTTGGATGACAAGGCTATCATTGGTAACACTGATGATTACATCAGAAGTACTACTAACATGCAAATCAAAGTAAGGAAAACTATAAAGAGAAGAGGGGAATTCTAAAGAAGCAGAGAGAATAAATAGGAGACAGAGGAAAGAGGGAAAAATCGAAAAAAAGGGAGGGAAAAGGAGAACTGATATTTTGAGGGAGTTGTTAGGGTAGGGGCATTTCAGTAGTTACACCTTCCTAACCCATTTAACCAGCCAAAAACCCCAAGTTAACGTTTAATTAACGTTTTAATAACATATGATCACTGTAGCAATTAGGTGAAAATATTAGGGGCACCGCTGATAATGAAAACTTAATGAGGTGCACCATTGATAAAAGTCAAATATTTGAGGGTAATAGTGATAAAATCCCTTTAAAAAAAGACAACATATGCATAAACATATTTAATTAATATTTCATGAACAACACTACATATTTACATTATGAATACTTGAAAATATATATGAACATATAAAATATTATTATGAATATAATGCATTTATTTATGAACATAAAAATTTGAAGTAATAAAAATAATAGGATTATGAATCATATGCATTATAAGTATTAAATGTTCTTACGTGTTCATTTTTTATTAATAAATGTTCATTTTTTTCCATGATCATATATTTTAACCAAATGTTCATATTTTTTACTAAATGTTCATTTTGTAGAGTGTAGTGTTGATTTTTGTTACGTTGTTGCACCTATCTAAGGTGCACCCTGGTGCACCTTAGACTAATTGAGGACTCAGGGCTAGAACGAGCTTTAATGATAGAGTTAAAAACCCTAGTAAACATTCATGGGCCTTGCCATAAAAGGAAATTAAGCAATCGTCTTGAAAATCGATTGGTTGTTGTGGTTGTAGAAGTAGGACACTTGATTTAGGACCGGGGACGTTAGACGTGAGTCAGGGGACACTAGATCCAGGACCTTGAGCCCATCTAGCTAGCCCGGTTCGTAATGTAGATACGAGGAGAAAGAAAATAAAGCAGTAATTAATGGCTAAGGTTGACCTATTACGAGTAGCATATGAACCAAATGAAACCTGAGGATTTACTTATAACCTTGACGAATAAACAAGCCCTTTGCTTAAGCACAAAAGAATTTATTAACAAAACTAATATCAACTCAAGGATATTTGTGTTGTTACAAGACTCACAGCTACTTAGTTTCAGGCTTCGGCTTAAGAAATAGGTTACCTCATACCATCCTTCACCTGTAATTTTTTCGGGGCATACAACTATTCAAAATACGACCAAGGGTAGCTAAAGCATCTTGAAATTTACGAATTTTCATGAAACCCTTTATCATGGAAACCTCGTTTTCTGAGAACTTTGCTTGTTTCATGATCATATGAACAAGCTTCATTAGAGCATCTTCCATCCCTAGTGAACGAAGACCATCTGCTAGCATCATAAAAGAAGAGAACTCTGGTATAAATCCTTTCTCCAGCATCTCAACTAGAAAATCAACAGCTTCTCCTATAGGACCTCCGCTTGAACAAAGACCACGAAAAATTATCTTATGAGTTACAGCATCTGGAGGGTCACCCTTCTCCACCATTTCTCTGTAAAGCCTCATCGCTTCTTTTGATTGTCTCCTTCTAAAAAGAGCCTGTATTACGGGGTTATATGCATGAGGGGTTAGAATCATTCCTTTCATTTGAATGCTTCGAAGGAGTCGAGTGGCAACCTCAACTCGACCTGCTTTACAAAGCCCCTGAATCAAGGTCCCATAAGTAACAATATCAGGCTCACACCCATTTGAAGTCATTGTTTGCACCATATCTGCCGCCTTCTTAATATCTCCTGCCCTACAAAAATGAGAAAGCAAGGAATTATAAGTAAATTTATCGGGTTTTAACCCTTCCATTATCATCTGGTCCATCAGTTCAGCAGCATCTTCCACCCTTTTAATTTTACAAAGACCGTCAATGAGGGTGTTGTAAGTAACCAGGTTTCTTGACACCCCTTGCAGTTCCATCTGATCAAAAACCTCTTCGGCATCTTCTATCCTCTTGTTTTTACAGAACCCATCAATCAATGTATTATATGTCACCACATTTCTTGCACAACCACTTGATTCCATTTCCTTTAGCAAGTTTAGAGCTTCATCAATTTTCCCTCTAGAACAAAGGCTGTCTATCAGCATATTATAAGTAAATTCATCAGGCTGACACCCATCATTTTTCATATCTCTGAATAGCTCCATAGCAAGCTTGTGGTTTCTGGACAAGCAAAGACCTTGTATGATAGAATTGAATGTACATACATCAGGCAAAATTCCCTTGCTTGTAAGAAGGCGCACAAATTCAGTGGCTTTCTCAACTTGATTCTCTTTACACATGGTGTTAATCAGAGTATTATAGGTAACAGTATTTGGTGTGCAACCCCGTAAAACCATCAACTCAAGCACTTCCATCGCCTCTTCAATTTCACCCATTTTACACAGCCCGGATATAAGAGCATTATAAGTAAATATATCGGGATCAAACCCTTCTTCTAGCATAGCATCTAACACCTCAAGTGCATGTTTAACATGACCCAATTTGCACAAACCACTAACTAAAGTGTTAAATGTAAAATGATCAGGATGAAATCCCTCAACAACCCTTTCCTGAACAAAACCCAATGCTTCTTCTATCCTTCCCTCCTTACAAAACCCATACACCAAAACATTACAGTCACATTGGTCGAAACACAACCAGCTCCCACCATTTGTTCTCTAACTCGCAAAGCGCCATCCACATTCCCTTCCTCGATATAACCCTGCATAATCGTCGTGTATGTTTTCTCATCGGGGGTCAATCCATACCTTTCCATCTCTTCCATCATAATAAGGGCAGGCCTAATTTGATGAGCTTTACAAAGCCCTTTAATCAATATATTAAATGTGGAAACATCTTTCTTAACCCCACTTTCTACCATTTTCGAATGAACAATTTCGACTAATTTCAATTTATGCCCATCAACAAGAACATTCAACAAGAAATTAAAGGTATGAGTCCCACATTTAACCCCATACTCTTTCTCCATCATATCAATCACATAAACAGCTTCATCATACAAACCACAATTAACATAAGAATCAATGAAAATCAAGAAAGTACCTTCATTAATTTCACAACCTAATTCCTTCATTTCATACAAAACCCTTTTCATTGAATCAAAAGACCCTTCATTTCCAAGCTTCCTAAGAACTTCCTCAATAATTGACAAAGTGGGTATGAAATTAGACTGTTTTGAAGCCCAATCAAACACCCAGAGTGCCATTTCTGCATCTTTCTCTTTCCTCAGAGTTTCAAGCAGTAGTTTTGGAGTAAAATTTGGGGGAAGTTGATGGGCAGAATCAAATGACAATGAAGAAGAAGAAGAACTGGGATTTTGAGCTAATGAGAAGGAGATTAATGGGGAAGATTTGGAATTTGAAAAGAAAATTGAATTTGATGGAAATTTTTGAGGTATTGGACATGGATAAGGTTTAAGGTGAGCAGAAAAACACATTGAAGCAGCCATTTTTATGGTAATTACACTATAAAATAAAGAAGATTGAACAAAATAAATCAAAATTTATGGAAGATTTAAACATGCCAAGAAGAGAGAAATAGGAAAACTTACTGTACTGCTGCTATTTTTGCCGGGGTCTGCTCAAGTGACCATTTTTAGATGAGTGAAGCAGAGTTCATCGGATGAGGGAAGCAGAAAACACTTGTATAAGGCACAATACCAAAGTTCACTTTTTTCTTTGTTCTATTTAATTGTAAGCCGTATAACATTTGACTTTTATATTAACCACACCGATCATTACTTGTAATTACGGAGTATTGTAGTATTTACGATAAGGAAAAATGTTATGTAGACGGATTAATTAGGGATTGTATTATGAGACGGAAGGAGTATTATTTTATGGATAATGCTATATATAGCCCTAATATATAAGCATTAAATACAATCTTGGAAATTGTATAAAATTAGGAATTCATGACAAAAACACGCGTAAATTAGTGTAATTAGTATTTATATTTTCATGATTCCTAACTTTTTATGATTTCTAGTATAAATTTAATGCTTATATGTAGCCCTAAGGGCTATGTATAGCATTTTCCTTATTTTATTTAACTGGATTTTTTTTTTTTTTTTTTTTTTTTTCCATTTAAGACGTACTTTGTAACTATTTTTATGGTATCATTAAAATCTACAAATAATATGATTAAGAAACTCGTCATGACTTATGATAGCAAATTTTAACCACATTCGTAGTGGTAGAGAATGTTATGTAGATTTAATTTCTCAAGTTGTCTAAAAGTTTCTCCAATTGCATATAATATAAAAACTAGTTTCTGATCGGAGCGAAGGTGATACTTTAAATAATTTTATATTTATATTAGATGCTTTAAAAGTCTTATTGACTTTTATATTACTCCGTATGAGTAAATTAGAATACAATTACAAAAATAACTTATTTTGGATTTATTTTTGTTTCTATTCTACATTCTAATACTTGTGTTTATATGTAAATGTAAATTAATAGAATACGGAGTATGATTTATTTCTAACTTATAAGACGGTAATGCATGTTGTTTTCATTCAATGACATTTTGGGTTCGAATTTCTTTAATTTGTATGCATTTTAATAATTAAGATCATTGAATGATGATGTGACTACATGATGTTAAAGATCGATGAATGATGACGTGAGTAATTTGTGGTTGGTGCACCCGGGTGCACCATGCACATGGTGCACCTAAAAGAACATTTAATATATTTAAAAGAACATGGGTAAAAAATGAACATGTTTTTATTTTATTGCAACTGCAAATCCATCACTCTCTTCTCCTGCAATTTCTCACTCCTCTTTCCCTTCCTATCACTCTCTTGCTGCCAATTTTCTCTCTCCTTTACACCATTGTTTTCATCAAAGAATTTCAATGAAGTTCTTTAATTGGTCTCATTTTGCTTCAATCTCGTAATAATGGTACTTCTTCTACTATTTGGGTAAAAACCATTTCCAAAGTATTAATTTTCTCTCTCTAGAACTTTTCTCTCTATTTTTTTCTATTTTTTCAAAAAAAAAATCAAAATAGCAAAATTGTTCATCTTCAAAGTGAAACCCAAGAAAAAAATTGAATTTGTTTCAACAATTCAACCTTCAAACTTGAACAAATAGTGGATTCAAGTAAAATGTAAGTATAAATTTTGTACATGCAAATTATTTTTCGTCAATAATTTTAAAGTCAAAGTGTTTAATTTTGTGAATTTGGGGTTTTTTAAAAAAAAAATAAAAATAAAATAAAGCTATGAAGTACAAGTTGTTCAAAAAAGAACAATTGGAGGAGAAAGAAGAATAGTACCAAATTGAAACCAACTGGAAGATAACCAAACAAGGTTAATTTTTCAAACACTAGCTTGTTCTTATTCAAACAGTAACATGTTCTTTAAAATATGCCTAATGTTCTTTTCGGAGGCCACGTTCTTTGTCGAACACAAACATGTTCTTTTGTTGAAGATTATTATGCATGTTCTTTTTCAAATACTAGCATGTTCTTTTTCAAGCACTAGCTTGTTCTTTTTTCAAACACTAACATGTTCTTTTTATTCCATGTTCTTTAAAATATGCCTAATGTTCTTTTCGGAGGCCATGTTCTTTGTCAAACACAAACATGTTCTTTTGTTGAACTTTATTATGCATGTTCTTTTTCAAATACTAGGATGTTCTTTTTCAAACACTCGTATGCTCTTTTTTTTTTTTCCTCATGTTCTTTAAAATAAGCCTAATGTTCTTTCCGGGTACACCATGCGCATGGTGCACCCGGGTGCACTATACTATTTTCATGACGTGAGTGGTGTGAGATAGGATGCACGTGGCACATACACAAAGTTAGAAACGTCGTCTTTTAATATAGGTTAGAATATTATTATCAAAAGAAACAATTAGCAAATTTAATTAAGTTTTCTTATGACACAAAGTGATGAGCTAGCCGATCACATATCAAGGTTGACAAGTGAGGGATTACTTAGGGATCAGAATTCCACAAATAAATTGTAGTGGCCTAAATTTTCAAATAAGTTCTCATGGCAATTTAATCAAGGAGATAAATTAACTAAATTAATCGGCATTTTGACAAAATAAAGCCTTTGATTGATAATTGATGCAAAAGGCCAAAAGGGCATGCATGACATATTACATTCCAAAAACTACCAAATAAAGTCCATAAACACTAAAACACATACTAATAGACATATAGTGATGATCATTCACTTGCGAAAAACAAAGTTATGGAAGCCTTCATGAAGCTTGGTAACAGAAGCAGCAGCCGCCTTCGCCACACCTTCTCCATGGTTCTTGGCTATCGAGTCAGCAGCAACAACAGCAGAAGCAGTGGCAGCAGTAGCAGTAGCAGTAGCCACGGTTCCAATCACCGGCCCAATAATAGGAACTACGTTGACAACAGGTACAACTGCAGCTGCAACTGGAGCTGTTACATTAGCTACTTGAACAACTACTTCCCAAATTCCCATTTTCCTAGTACTAAGCAGGTAACTACGTACGACTCGTATTATAAATTAAAGAGATGAGAGATTATTGCTAATAGATTGGTAATGTATTTATAGTGAAATATTTTGTGAAGCAAGTTAATTTTACTGAGTAGACTAATAGGTAGGAGTATTTAATATACTGTTATGTACAATGTACATTGTATACGTATAGAATTGGTAAGGCACATACTACGTATTTAATTTTCTTACATTTTCTATAATACGAGTATTAATAAAGTAGGAATAATTATACGGAGTATAATGTATCGAGTTTGGGAAATTTTTGGAAAATCGGAGATTATTGAAACAACGAAAATACGAGTCCGTTAAGCTTATTGTTTAATGCCGCATTAGATCTTGAAATTAATTTTGATCTTGAAACTCCGATCCTAAGGGCAGTTATATAGGCTCCGTAGCAGTAAATTCTTTGACTTTCCAAGAAAATTATACCTATAGCTTTTTAGAGTATCGACTTATCATGTTAGATTTGAGTCACGTTAAATTATTTTGTCCATTTCAGTCTTTCAAATAGTTTAAATTGAGTTATTTTTGACACCTCTATTATTATAATGTTCAATACAAGTATTTCTATACTCAATATACGGAGTACATTACATTTAATTTATACTTGTACTTCGTTTTAAAATAACAAGGTTATCAAAAGGTACAATTAATTTAAGAACTTTACACAAGACCGGGTTAATAATAATAGAGATTAGAGAGGGTTTATTGCTCACTATTATTTGTTTGTCACTAGTTAAACCATGCTACAATCGATGAACATCCTTGGGAGTTGGGGTACTTCTACCATATCATAGAGATTAGAGAGGGTTTATTGATCACTGTATTCTTAAAACTTCAGTAAAATTACAGCAATAATACATCATTGCATATAACAAATATTTCTAGCAAGAATTAGGAACGAGCCAAGCAATATAATTACTAGAACAGGCATGAAAAAAGAAACATTATTATTGTAAATTAAATTATCTTAATAATTCTCCTAGGACTTATGTAAACGTACTTAGCTTGCAATTGATAAATTATTTGCTACTTTGAAGAATAATAGATCGAACATTGGTACGTAAATTATTCTTTTTTAATTAAAAGGCGCGGGCGCGGGAGCAAAAGCACCCCCATCGCTCCCAGGGGAAGGAAACAAAGGTGGAAATGCCCCGCCGCTGCCATCACCACCACCAATACTTGGTGGAAAAGGATGTGGTAAAGGCGATGATAAAGGTGAAATTGGAAAACCACCTCCGCCACTCGAACACAAGCTCTTAAAAAAGGGAACTATAAAAGGATTTTCAGGAAGTAGTTTAGGTAAACACTCATCATGAATCTCCTCTAAAGCCTTGCAACATGGTTGACTTAACTTCCCTAGATTAGCCCAAAAGCTAGCAACACACTTTTCTATATCTGATATGGGTGGAACGCACCCTTGAATAGCATCATTTGGAATGGATCTACCACCATATCCAATATCAAATAAGAGTGTCATGCATAATATAAGGGTTAAATATTTAAACCCTAAAATCTTTGAAGAATAATTTTTTGCCATGGTTCGTTTAAATTATATAGTTGTAGTTGTATTTGTTTTGGTTCAATTTGTGTAATTTTGTTAAACAAAAATCGTGAGGGTTTAAATAGTGTAATTTGGAGTGTATTATAACTCCTTGGGTAAATTAATTCTTTTGAACGGTTGATTGAATGGATTTGTTTTTGTAGGTTATTAGTAGATTAATGCTAATTAGTAATTATTCATTTCGTTATAGGTTCTTTTTAAGGTGTAACTTAACATATATGTCTTACTATAGTATTCAATTTATTAAATTAATTAGACCACCCATCAAATTGGTAATAATGTTGAATTTGCACTGTAGAGGTTGTTATAACATGCACCAATGCACGGGGAATCCAAGAATGTACAATTAGCACTCCGCATTGACGCATATAGTCTTTATAAGATTTTTTAAATTTTTTTTTTTTTTTTTTTTCTGATTGAGATTTTATAATTTGTTAGTTCAAAATTAACTATAGAACTAGTGCATGCATGAATCAAATACGTAATGTTAACAAAGTTTCAAAATATATGAAATCAGCCTACCACCAATCAAAGACCTAGGAACTCTGGAGCTGCACAAGGCATGGACAAAAACACACACGTTGAATATGTCTATATAGAAGATACTGTAGCATTTTTATTTGTCTCATGAACTTTATATAAATGACAACTAACGGACGCAAATGAGCATGCACCTATATATGCTAGGAAGGCATGGTAACGCATGACACACGGCCAAGGTATGAGCTGAGTTATATATATATATATGAGATCCTGACCACCATAGATGCGGCCTCTTGGATGAAGTCCCTTGGGAAGCATAAAATACTAGAATGCATCTTGATGTCTAACTTTGTCGAATTCGAAAATACACGAAATCAAACCATGTTTTTGGATCTTGGGATATGATGTCAATAGCTCAAGTAATAGTAGGTAATGTATTTTAATTTGAAATCGTTTTCGTTTAAAATCTTACTAGCCGGTCACATAAAAAGGCTTAAAAGGACCTTGAATTAATGAAAAGAGGCATGTCCAAATTGGATAAAATATTACATAATAATTTAATAATAAGATCAAAAGCAAAGTATAATGGTGGACGAATGGGTTGGATGGATCTATAATCATCCACCCTAAGTCCCTAAATCGTCCGTCCCGATCCATCCATCGTTCATTTAACATCTGCTTAAATTTGGATTTTTATAGGTATATTTGGACTGTGTAGATGAAAATCCATCGGGTACAAATGATATTGCCACCCCTTTTTTACAAACAAGCGAAGGCTAAACAAATTGTGAAGATTTCAATGCTATAATTTTTTTTTTTTTTGGAAGATAGAATTATATACTCCGTATAGTAAGGGAAGAGTAGGTTCGTATTTTTATAAGACTACAACCTAATTTAATCTATCATAAGAAAATCATAAACTGTTGTCGATAATGATTCATTTCTCGATGGCTTTATAAGCTACTTGGTGTTTAAGCAAGTTGACATATTTTGCAGTACTATTATCCTCTCTAAAATTATGTTGAGACTAAACAGAGTCGAAATAGTTCCTTGACATGCATGGAAATATCTTGGTGCATTGGATGTTATGTTTGATATATTACGAAGCGGCGTAAAATTTCCTTTGTTAAGTTTATTGTCATCAACTATAGGATTGGGGATTGTTGGCTAATGGCTAATTAACAAGTTATATATCTTTTTAACAATGCTAGTGAATTCGATCACCCCATTTTTGACCTTGCTTTAATTTGGTAAAGACGATTAAGCTTGTTAAATATGTATAAAACTTTAAGCTAAGCCTTCATATTTTAATTTGAAATTAAACATTTGATCGAATCATAACACGGGTACTCGGGTAGTAAAGAATACTAACATAGTTGAACGAGTGTACTATATTGTAATTATTGATAATGCAACTCTTTTCCATAGGTTGATAGATATCTATGCATTTATCTTTGAATAATTCAAATAATCTCTATACTACTTGATAATATGATGGAATCATTGAAAAATTAACGAGACCATACCACACACAGTACATAAGGGAAACACAATTGATTTATAATCCATATATATTATTTCGTAGTTCATACAATTAAGTATCGTGAAGAACTAACTACTAGTTAATCTACAATAGAATTTATTTGATACTCTACTAACTCCATTGAAACATAATTAAGTACTTCATAGGATGAAAAAATATTTGAGATCATTATATTGGACGATTATTCTTCCTTAGAAGGTGTGGGAGGACTAGCACCCCCTCCGATTCCAGGACTAGGCAACAAAGGTGGCAATGGAAGACCCCCTCCACCACCACCAATAGGTGGTAAAGGCAACAAAGGCGGTAGTGGAATACCCCCTCCACCACCACCAATAGGTGGTATAGGCAACAAAGGCGGTAATGGAAGACCCCCTCCACCACCACCAATAGGTGGTATAGGCAACAAAGGCGGTAGTGGAATACCCCCTCCACCACCACCAATAGGTGGTATTGGCAACAAAGGCGGTAATGGAATACCCCCTCCACCACCACCAATCAAAGGCGGTAATGGAACACCACCTTCGTCTTTGCCACCACCTCCAGCAATTGTAGATTCCTTTGGAATGGATCTGCCACCATATCCAATCCCAAATGAGAGTGTCATGCATAGAATTAGGGTTAAATATTTGAATCCTATAAAAAGTGGGAAAATACTCTTATGAATAGTGTTAGGACATTTTTAACCCTAAAAATGTTTAATTACCTTTATACCCCCATTAATGTTGTATGAGTAGTTTATGAATAATCAATAATGTATTTATTTTATTGCTAATTTATTATTATTGATCAATTTCACAACATGGGTTTTATCGTTAATTTAATTGCTCACTTGTCAGTATAATCAATTTAGGATTGCTTTAATTATTCTAACCTTCATAAGTATTTTTTTTTTTTTTAAAAAAAACCTAACCTTCATAAGTATGATTATGAGAGGTTTTGATTTTACATTCTTTCCTATATGAAGCACAAGGAACCATGGAAGCAAGCATTTGTCCAATATAGTGCAAAAGCAACTGTGTTGAAACTGAAATTGATATATGAGAAATCAAGCTCAAGTGTGGGTTGGTGAATCGGTTATATTTCGGACAGAAAGAGAAAACCGATGTCCATGATTTTGATATAAGTTTACAAGGGTATTGGTTCATTTAAAAAAGTTGATGAAAGTGAAATCCGAAAGATCGTATGAGTAGTTCTGTAAAAAAAAAAAAAACAAAACTAGAAGCTAAGACAAAGGTTGGTCAAATACAAACAGAAAGTTATTCAAGAGATTGCGGTATTAATGCCATATCATTGAGATAATTTAGTTAGTTTGGTGACTCTTAAGGTCAAATCAATAATTGCCCAATTTTTTACTCATTTGAACTGAAGACTAGCTTGGTAGAAATTTGAATTGGGAATGAACTTAATTGACAATTTCACACAGTCAATCACTCAACATCTACTGTTATTAATCCTTGTATCTTATTTCTCCACTTAACTTAGGGTCTGTTCTCATTTATTGAATTGAGTTGAACTGAATTGAACGAGAGTTTTGATTAGTTCAAGATTTCAATCTTTATCCAGGGCTCTTGGAGCCTTCTGATCTTGCTACCGACTTAGGACACACTATGTTCGTTGATTCCGAAAGCATTAAGATATGTGCACTGAACTGAACTTATTAGAGCTGAACCAAACTGAGCTGAAATGAATATTTTATGAGAGAAGGAAATTAGGAGCTGAACTGAATTGAACTGAACTTATTAGAGCTGAACTGTACTGAACTGAAAATAATCGTATGAGAACAGACCCTTAGTTTTTGAGGTTACTTGGTCCATTTTGTCTACTGTATTTTTTACCGATTCAAGAAAATAACTTCATTATTTTGTAACTTTAACAAAATAAATTAGTGACTTATAATATTAATTTACTCTGAAAAAAAAATTATTTACAAGGCAATTATTGTTAAATGACATAAACTGCAATTATTACGATCATAATATAACTTTAACCGATTAAAACTTAAAGTGAGGTGTATTGGTATCTTATATGAATACAAGAAAAATATAGACATGTAATGTCCTGCTAATTGAACCATTTCATTCTGTACTTTAAATATAGCAAACATTTCCATGTCTAGAACTCAATACTTTATAGAACTCCTTCACTAATTCTAGAGTAATTTGGTAAAGTTATGAGCATTGCTAAGATACATGACATTCAATATATCAATCGCATATGTACAAATTGTTATAATAAAATATATGCAAACATGCATAAGGTATTAAGAC
This sequence comes from Chenopodium album, assembly GCF_948465745.1. Taxonomy (NCBI): domain Eukaryota; kingdom Viridiplantae; phylum Streptophyta; class Magnoliopsida; order Caryophyllales; family Amaranthaceae; genus Chenopodium; species Chenopodium album. Next base: position 5,226,718 of record NC_137857.1, read on the forward strand.
TAACTGCAATAACTCAACTTGAAACACTATCTATACCGTGCGCATCGCGCGCGTAGGATCCCTAGTAGTTACAAAATTTGAAGAAAACCCTAATATTTTATGTAATACTCGTAGATGCAATTTCCATATGTTGTTGTTTTCATTAATTTCTTTTATAATAGAAAATTGTCTATATTGTTGCATATAATTTTAGGATGGTACTTTGGTACAACAAGAATATCATCAAGCCTTTCTCCTAGGTAATTTGAGGAGGTAATTGAATTTTTTTTTCTTTTTTTTTATAAAAAAAGTTGGATAAATGTTGTGTAGATATTAAAAAAATACAAAAATTATATACGGATGGTATAATGGGATATCATAGAGATTGTAAATGAAAATTGAGGTTGCATGCAACACCCTAAAATAAATCTCCCTCTACATAAATACTAGTAAAATACGTATAATTATACCGTAGAGATAGACTTAGGGGTGTTACGTATCGACACGTGATTACACAAGACTACTCAAACTTACTAAATAAAACCAATACTTTGTTGCGGAAAACTTCAATACTCTTTCTTTATTGATGAAAACCATAAATAGTAACTATTGTCATGAGTACTCGTAAATAAAGACAAGGACCAGCATTCCTAGTCTAGATTAAGACATTCGCAGGACTCCAATGCTCATATAATTTGACTCCACCTGAAATTAGTCTGCTTACCACTAAGGCAAACAGGACGAACCAAAACAAATAGTTATTACGAATTAGCAAAATATGCTAAGTACGATAGGTGCAAGATAATTAAACTCAATTGATTAGCAAACATGCTTTCAAAACCAATTCCAATAATTAATCAATAAATTCCACAACTCATAATTTAAAACCAAATCCAATAAACTATACTTAAATATAATTCCAAAAATTCAATAACTCAATAAGAATGATTATTAAAATCAATTATTTCAAAAACTCAATAATTCAATCATAATAATTAATAAAATCAATTAACTTAATCTTCTCTCTAAGTGTGCACACCCGTCAAGCTAGTCTCCAACTATTTCAAGGCTATTCTTAGAGAAAGACTAGGTCATACAAACACTACTAGAAAACAAGCAAATAACGACGGAAAAAATACGTAGGAAACACCGTGTTTTCCGTCACTGGTTGTCGCAAAACCTTTTGTGGGAAAAAGGGCCTTTTCCGACGGAATTTCCTTCGGAAACACTATTCCGACGTAATTCAGTCCGAGGAAGTGATTTTAAGGCCTCGATAAAGTCCGTCGAAAATTTCCGACAGGCTGTATTCCGTCGGAATTTTGCGACGGAAATTCCGTCGGAAAATTCTTTAAAAAAACAAAAAAAAGTCTCCCCCAACCCCACCACCAGCCCCCCCAACCAGACCCCACTACCTATCCCACCTTCAAACGCCACCACCGATACCACCACACTCACACCAGTCCCTTCCCACCTTCAAACACCACCACCGACAATCCAACACCACCACACCAAAAATGAACCCCAAAAACGCAAAACTTAGCAAAAAAAGCCGAAAATTAACCCCAATAATCGAAAATAAACCCAAAAGTACGAAAATTAAGACAATAAAATCGAAAAATACCACACAAACAAATCAAAACCACTAGATCTACATATATAACATGAATTTCGTAAAGAAAAATAAAAAAACGATAATTAAACAACAAAAATTAAAGAAAATATATAATTATACAATCATCTAATAAAATATATAAATTAACATTACAATTACATAAAAAATTAACTAGATCTACAATCCAATCTAAATTAAAACTAGATCTACAATAATTATGTGGTTGACGATTCTTGCGACGGTGGTTGTACAATAATTTTCTACACGTATACAATCTTGAGGAGAGATGATGTCAGCAATGTTTTGTTTTAGTAATAGTTAATAGATTAGTTAGGGATACAAGTAAAATAAGTAACAAAGTTACAAAGAAACCCTTACTAACCTATCTTTTTCCTTTATTTTTTTTTTCTCTTTATTAAAGGTATAAATGTCATTTTAGTTACGGATTTTTCACCACATAACCTTGAGTTTTTTGTTTATTCACCGTATACCCATGAAAATTTTCAAATTCAGCATATACCCCTAAGTTGTTACAAAAATGCACCATATATCCTTAATGAAGATAAGATGAGTAGAATTTGGTTAATTGTACATCAAAATCACCTTAGATATCTCCCTTCATCCCCAAAATCACTCTTGTTGTTTCTCTAGCCCTAGAAACCACTCCAAATCTCCATAACCATAACCGTATAAATAATTTTGAGGATGAGAAAATGAAATTTAGGGCAGTTTTTGGGTGGAATTAAGGAATGTGGGTGGTTTCGGGGGTAGAGGATTGTATTTAGGGTGGTTCCGGTTCATAATTAACCCAAATGATCGACGAAATTAACAACAATAAGTCATCAAGGGTATATTGTGTATTTTTGTGAAAACTCATGGGTATATGATGAATTTAAAAATGTTCATGGGTATATGATGAATAAACAAAAAATTCAGGGGCATATGGTGAAATATCCGTTTTAGTTATAATCCCTATCCCTCATTCTTATTCCAACCCCCTATGTATAAAATTGAGGGATAAGGGCCTGATCACATCTATTAAACTGAGCTGAACTGAACTAAACTAAACTGATTGGAGCTAAACTGAATATTTTATGAGAGTAAAAAAATAAGAGCTGAACTGAGCTGAATATTATACAAGAGAGGGAAAATGAAAGCTGAATTGAACTAAACAGATTGGAGCGAAACTGAAGTGAAATTAAGCTTAAATGAACAGACCCTAAGAAGTGATTTTATCCTTGTTCCATTCTTCTCTCTAATCTCAATCCCTAGAAACAAATATAGTGATTATTTGATTAATATACCTTTCCCCAAATCCCTATCCTTCTTTATATATCTCCCTAAACAAACATGCTGTTATACTCTGTTGTGGCTAGGTTTTTGAGTTGAAGTTCCTCTAAAAATTTAGTCTTTCTCGTAGGACTCCGCCCTCCCAAGGTTGTTGTTTATTCCCCATTATTCTCTCCTCTCAAGTCTCTGTAAAGTTTGTTTATTTGTTTTTGTGATTAAATTATTTGTTTTTTTTTTTTTTCTCTGCAGGAAGTCTGATCTGAGGTTGTCATCTGGTGAATCATTAGGGTATATCGCCTCTTCCCTCCCTGTCATTGTGAAATTACTTTGTCATCCTAGCTAACATAATAATCTTATCTCATCTTCGATTTCGATTCCACCAAAAATAAGAAGCTTATGTTCTAAACTTATGAATTATTGTTGTCAAATTTGTTGGGTCAATAAATGTTGGTGTGTTCGTCTGGAATTGTATCAACTGCACGTTTCCATAGTAAAATTACTTTGTTATCCTAGCTAACATACATGAATTTATGTGTGAATTTGTGAAGAAAATTGTATGTCATCATCAAACCTTTTATTTATTTATTTATTTATTTTTATGTTTTGGTAATGGGATTGTAGCGGAGGACAATTAGTTTTTCATCATGATTGCATTGTTTATTTTTGTCAAGTACCTGAATTTCTTAGACTCCTTTTGGTTGGACTTTGAAATTAGAGAAAATGCAATTATTTTGATTTCAAAATTAGAAATTGAGAGAAAGGTAGAAATTAGCTTGGTTGATATATGATAAGTTGGAATGTGCCTCTGAAATTGAGTGTCTTTGGTTATAACTTTAGTCTTTGGGTTCGTATTTGTACCCCCTATTCCGATTTCTATCCTATATTGCTCGATTCCTTTTATGCTTCAGAATACGATGTTGAATGAGAAGTTCTATGCTGAATTGGATGGCATACTCAAACGTGATGACAAAGATAGTTTTGTGGAGCTCCTTGATGAGTATCCAGAACAAGTGGAATCGTGTTTGGTGATACTTTGTGCACAGCATAAATCCAAAAAATGTTTGACTGCATTGGTGACTGGGGAGGTGTGCGAACCACCCCCTCCACCAGAGGGCTGTGCTACATGTATTCACATAGTTGCTTATGTCTACCCTGACCCTGATGTTATTAACATAATGCTCATGCGAGGTGCTATCCGGGATTGCAACATAAAGTGTGAAGTGGGTCTCTATTCCAAGTATGGGACCCCGCTTTTCCTTGCGCTTGATTCTTTGAGGTACCAGCCTCTTTAGTTTGGTCATCTTCCCTGGTTGATAAATCTGTCACAAACACTCATTTCTGACCATTTTTTTCTCTTCATGTAGTCATCTTGCAGTCTCGCATCTCTATTCGTGGTGTCTAGGCGACTCCATCATCAAACTTATAGTGCTACTTTGCATGTGGGAAACGGTTTGTTATTATCTTTCAATGGGTTTTGTATTATAAATTAAAGAATATTAGCATTGTGACCAATTTTTGTTTGTTTGGCTGTATACTGGCTTGTGATGTATGACAAATGTATGTTTGTTTGGCTGTATACTGGCTTGTGATGTATCTAATATTGTCCTGTTTGTTTCTTTTACTCAGAAACAACATTTGGACTCTGCAAGGCTGCTAGCTTGCCACACTGAGTCGGTCAATGACATTGCTTGGACCTTACTTCAGGACAGAAAATTGAGGCAGTTGGCGGCTTTACTTTTGGTTGCCCGAGATGAGGCTATGGCTCCAACTGAGACAGGTATGTTTTCACTGTGTGCTTGACTTGCATCATACCATGTACTAACCTATCCTTTTTGTGTCGAAATAGGGATGACAATTCAACAACACCTTACCAATGAAATTGATGGATTGAGTTCCGAAGTTGATTTTGACAATTCTATGCTTATGGATGCCCGTGTGCTGTTTGATGTTTTTGATAGAGCCGGTGAAGCCTTGAGCTCATATTGTATCACGATGTTCAAACCTGTACGTTGAGACTTAAGAGGGAGTTGTTCTGAATCAGTAAACTCTCACCAATATCGGTGTTTATCGGTTCTCATTTCCTTTTCTTTCAGATCCCTCCGGAGAAAGTGTTGGTCGATATTGTTGGGCTGCTTAAGGAAGCTGGTTTTCCCCTGCAAACCAGGGACGTTGACTTGCGCGATTGTTACAGGTTCTTTTTTTTTTTTGTTTGTTTGTTCTTTGTTTATACTTTTCTCATTCACAATCTTTGCTGAGCAACTTGGTTTTTCTTCTAATGTTGAATTCATAGGGGACGTCGTGGGGTTTGGAGAGCAAACTTGTTCAAGCTGTCAGGCAAGTCACATTCGCTCTAACAATATGGCTCCTTATTTTGGGGCAATATAAGAACATGTATTAATGCTTCTTTTCCTCGTGTTGGGATTCTTGTGGAACAGATACTCTGAGACCGGACAACAAAATCATGGAAAGCTCCTCTTCAAGTTCACATTTACATACTTTTGCCGGTCAGAATGGAAAGCTTGTGTATTCTCAACTCCATTGGGATCCTTTGCTTGGTAGGCTCAAGTCGGGGGAAGTTCTAAAACTTTCGTCTTCTGTCCCCGAAGCGCGGTTGCTTAGCACAGTAGCTGGTTCAAGCATACCACTAAGACGTCATCTGGCTTATGTTGCCTTCAAGCTGAAAAGAGGGATCCGATATTTGTGATTAGTGATTATCTACTCCGTACTTAAAAGCCATGTGCATTGTCTAGTGATGGGTTGTGGTGTTCACTTTTTTGGTTTGAACCGCTATTATAATTAAAATTGTGTGGAGAATTAGCTATAACCTTAACTCCACCCGTATATAAATATATTAGTCTTGTCTATAACCCCGGTTCTTGTATGGCTATATGCTACTCTGTATTACGTTTTGTTTATGTTTTTTTTTTTTTTTTGACAGTGAGAACTAAGAAAGGAAACCACAAACAACAACTTAAAAGGACCAAAAAAGACACTTGCGAGCACGAGCCTTTCCAGCCAACCAATGCGCGGGGGACACCCATTTCCTCGGAACCTTTAGAATCTTGCAAACCTCCATAGTAGACAGAAGAGCCCGGATATCCCGAAGTAACCAACATAAAGAAACCTCATCTCGCTGTTTTTGGGCCAAGATCAAACACAAAGACTCACAGTCGGAGTAAATAAGGATCCTACGAAAACCTCTGGAATAAGCATTGCGTAATCCCCAGAAACAGGCCTGTAACTCAGAATGTAATGCTAAAGACGCGAGAGAAGCACGGGCCCCTCCCCCACGGACTGAAGGAGAATCACAATCGCGAAAAATCCAACCAGCACCAGCCGAGTTGTCCAAAGAAGACCAAGAACCATCACAGATCATACAAATTTCAAAAGTAGAAGTAGGACCCCCACAAAGAGTGGCAGCGATACCCGAACTAGTCGGTTTAGGACCAAGACCCAAAGAATAAGAGCGAATGCAAAAATCCTGAGCTTGTCGCCCCCGCACATCCCACTGAGATGCCAGAAGCAAAATATCATCGGAAGACACAGTTTGATGCCGAAACCGAACATTATTACGTGATAGCCAAATAGCCCATAAAAGGGAGAAAAACCTCACCAGGCTCGACCAGTCCTTAGCAACCTCTAACAAAGAGACCATAGTGGAAAACCATTGGAGAAAAGGAAGGTGAAGAAGACCTTGCCTATTAAAACGTAAAGAGCAATGGACCCACAATGGAGCAACGAAGTCACAGTCTCGAAACAAATGGTCCACCGTCTCCTGCTCTTGTTGACAGAAGCAACAAAGTGAATCAACCAAAATGTCTCGAACAGCTAGAACAGAGGCAACCGGGAGTCCAGACTGAATAATTTTCCAGCCAAAGATCTTCCATTTAGGAAGGAGGGGGAGCGCCTAAAATTTTCCCCACCAGGAAGCAGGAATGAACCCCACGGACAAATGTCCGACAGTCTGCTGAAGTAAGAGCGCATAGGCAGATTTCGTAGAGAAGGTGCCATCCTTAGTGAATTTCCAATAAATAAAATCATCCATATGCTCCAGTGGACGGTCCTGACTAAGGATCCGAGAGGCAGTTGGACCATCAAACAACCGATGGACTCTCGAGGAGTCCCACGCGTTAAAACGCGGATCAATAATATCAGACACATGAGTCGGGAAATCCGACAGAGATAAACCAGCCTTGAAATTTACTGGACCCCAGGAGCCTAGTCGTCAGCTGTAATACGAACACTATTACCACTACCCACCTTCCAACGAACAGCAGGAGCTACAGCAGAAAGAGCCATCTGTAACCCGCGACAACCCCATGAGGCTCGAGTTATCCGAGCAGATGAAGTGACAGCAAGAGAAGGGTACTTGGAAAACATGAGCCTAGAAACCAATAACTGGGGATTGTGAATCATCCTCCATCCCGTGTTAGCGAGAAACGTTTTGTTTATGTTGTAACTTATGAAACTTAACATTTTCTTCATAATTTTCCCTCTCATACTTTACCTTTCTTTCTTAATTTTGATGCTCCATTTACGTGTAGAATGCTACGGAGTAAAATGTTTCTCTTTTTTCTTTTGATGTACTCCCTCACTTTATTTAAACTTCCAATCTTTGTTGACATTTTCTTTCAAAAACTTTCGATAGAGTCCTATTTTTAATTACTCTCTGAATAATGGATACACTTTTATCTTTTGTCCGTTTTAGAATAATTGATATGGAATACACATTATTAATTTGATGTGTTATATAATTAGGGATTGCAAAAACAATAGAGGGAGCCGAAGTTTAGCACCTTGATAAATAAATATTAGTAATCAAAATTTGTTTATTAAGGTCATGAACTTGTATTTTCTAATAAACACGCATAAGGCTCAAATCTTCATATTTGTTGTCTCCTTAGGCACAATCAGATATCCATTTCGAATTATCATTGACATCAACCCCTTAGTTTAAAAATGCCAATGCCCATACCCACAAACTCAACTCAAATTCAAAAATAAAATAAAATTGATTTGATCATAGGAAAGAATATTAAACTGAAAACATATAATAGGGAAAATGTAACAATAAGGTTTACTGATAAAAGCTTGTTTGATAATTGGTATAACCATGAAATACATGAATTTATTATAAGATAGTTCTCTTCAGCTTAATTTTTAGTTTAGTTCAGTTTAGCTCCAATCAGTTCAGTTCAATTCCTAATTTCCTTCTCTCATAAACAATTCATTTCAGAGTTCAGCTCCAATCAGTTCAGTTAAGTTATTTTCAATAATCAGAATATGCCCTAACCCTTTTCCATAACATCTTATTTATTATTATTATTTATTATTATTATTATTTTTTTTGAGGAAATTTATTATTATTATTATTATTATTTATTTATTTTTATTATAAAGGTAATAAAAATCAGTAAATCCTATCTAACAAGGGTTTTACAACTTTAACTAACAATTAATCATCGCCTACAGTAGAGTGAAGATGTGAGTTAGGGAAATAATTGACTAACAACATGACCTACACTTGAAATCCAATCTTTAGGGCTTGTTTGGTTGGGGGTATTCATCAAAGGGAATGGGAATCAACTGCCTTGATTTTATTTGTTGTTGGTTGTTAAGCCTTTTTTTTTCATTCCCTTTACCCTCCTCATTCCCAAAATCCTTCTAAGTAGATTCCCCACCCCCCTAGGTATTTCCCATTTCCATTCCCTTTACCTCCTCATTCCCCAAATTCTTCTAAGTTGATTCCCCACCCCTCTAGGTATTTCCAATTTCCATTCCCATTCCCTAGCCACCAATAACCACCATACCACCACCCTCCTACCTACCCAAATCACCGGAAACCCGCACCACTGCACTACGACCAGCCACGTCACCCCTTGCCGCCTCTCCCCCACCCTCGCCGCACCTCCCTTCCTCTCGCCGGCTAACCGTGAACTCTCGAAACCCTATCCCCATCCTCGTAAAAACATAAAAAAAACCCTTCTCTCTCACTGTAAAACGGCCGGTAGGCCCTCCTCCACCGTCGAAATCCTAGGCGCTAGGGTTTCGAAGGTGAGGGAGGGCCGGGCGACGGGTGTAAGACTAATTTTTTGGGTTTTTGAGGTCGAGGGATGTTTTCGGGGGAGGGGAGAGCTATGGGGGTCGACGAAGGGCGGCGAATGGTTGGGAAGGTGCGGCCGACGGTTTTACAAGGATGGGAAGAGGTTTCTAGGGTTTTTCGCGGGTGGGTCAATGTTTTCAGGGGAGGGGGAGTGCTTTCCGGGAGAGAGGATAGGCGGCGAAGGGTGGGGGATGTGCGGCAAGGGCCGGCGAGTGAGGCTGGGTGGTGGGGTGGCTGGAAAAGGTTTCAAAGTGAAGAAAATAGTTGGTTCAATGGTGGTGGTGTGGTGGTTTGTTTCCTTGTGTTTTTTGTAAAACAAAAAACATTGTACTTGGAATGGTTTTTCTTTCCCTTTGTTCATTTCATTTCGTTTACCCTGTTCTAACCAAACGACCCCTTAAAGAATAGTTGCTGAACTTGGTGAGACCGTGACAAAGACCCATATGTACTGTCTAGTCAGAATCCAGTAATAGGTAATCAACTTTAATCGAATTTATGACGATAAGGTTGTTGCCTTTACTATCTAGATATTTTACAACCCTATTGTAAGGCATGTAAAATATACCTTTGCGCAGGATAGTAATTTTGCATTGAGAGGATTTCTCAAGATTAAAATAGATGTCGTGATAATTGTGTTGGAGTAAAGAGAGGAAACGTAATTGACCATAACACTCTAACTCGGCCGGGCAAATCTTTTCTGATCGAGCACGATGACAAATGTTTTTTTTATTTATTTAATTGTTTGGTCGGGCAGAGCCCACCCAATCAGGCACAAGTGCAAAGTTGATTTTTGTCGGACTGATTGGAGCTGAACTGAACTGAACTGAAATCATCGGACACGCATGCAGGTTGAGATTACGTATCACTCTCGCCCAACTTACACTTTTAAATTAGGCGCAGATGCACGTCAGCAGTCCAACAACTCTTTCCTCTTCCTTTGGTTTTGGAAAAGAAATGCATTTTTAGTTAACTTACACTTTTATTTAAAAAATAATTTTCCAATTTTGAATTTTAAAAGACAAAAATATAGGGATATAAAATTATATCATAAACAATTTTGGCTATGTACAAAGAAAAGCAACATGTACAAAGATAATGTAAGCGGTTTTTCACTCAAGTTATACTACATAGTCACTATTCACATAAACCACTTTGACTTCATTTTGAAATTTTGTATTGAATAAATACATAGTCATGTAAGATCTTATTAGATTCATCTCAGACTCTAGTGTCCAAATATCAAAATTCATAATTTTTGTTAATACATAACTAAAGATCCTCTAATTGAAATAATGAAAAGGCTAGTTGATGAATATGGCGCATACAACAAGAAAATTTATGGAATAGCAAGCAGAAAAGCAACTAGCAGCCCGAGCAAATGGCTTGCACCAGGGGCAGGCTTAGTGAAGCGGAATGCAGATGCGAGTTTGGTGGAGGAGGGTTGGGTGGGATTAGGGGTTGTAGCTCGAAACAGCAGGGGTGAGGTGTTGCTGTCTGCAGTGAGAAGAGTGCGAGCAATGTGGCCACCTGAAATTGCAGAGGCTAAGGCCTTGGCTATGGCTGTAAAGCTTGCGACGACTTACGACTTTGCCGATGTCATTCTGGAATCAGATTGCCAAATTCTAGTTAATCGTCTTTCAAAGGTTGCGGTATACTTTTCTGATTTGGATGGTGTGATTGAAGAGGTATTGTCTTTGAGTAGTGCTTTTAATTCTTTCTCTTGATCACATGTGAAACGTGATGGAAAACTTTGTTGCTCATCACCTAGCTAGATTACTGCCTTTTGGTGCTGAACAAGTTTGGATTAATCATTGTCCAAATGAGGTTGCTCCCTATGTACTCTCAGACTCTTTATTGATTGATTAATAAAATTGCTCGATGCGGTTCCCTCAAAAAAAAAAAAAAAAAAAAAAATAAAGATACTCACATTTAAAAGTATTTTTTGGCAAACATGCCTAAATGAAATGTGCCAACTAATAAAAAACAGAAGAAGTATTTAGTACTCCTTCCGTCCCTTTATAATATTCATTACTCACATAATAAAGAGAAATAGACTTCTAATTTAGAGATGGAGAGAGTACTTTGCATAAATAAAGTACGGAGTAATGATTAATGAGTGAAGGAGATGTGTACACATAAAATGATCTATTTACCCCTTTTTTTTTTTGTTTGAAACTACCTATTTACCTTAATGGGTGTGATGTCCAATCTAGAGGCATTGGATTGTTCGGCATGAAGGTGTAGTATAACCTTAGTTATTATAGAAATAAAGAGGTATCGATTCCCTACAACAAAGACTAGACTGTAGGCCAATGGCATGGCTCAAATGCTTTGCTTCGGAATTGGGGACAAGTTGTTCAACTTGATCATTCAACATCCCATTTCCCCATCTCATTAAATGCATCTAGCCATTCATATCCCTCAATAGATATCCTTGAAGTACAAATATAATCTTAGAGATGGGAAACCCTTGTACGCAAAAAACATCCAAACATACAAGGTTCCAGGTCTTGCTAAACAGTTAGCCTGCTTTTTTAGCCTAAATAAGAAGCAGCAGCTAAATTAGAAGTCGAGTTGTTCACAAAATACCAGCATCCAATAGCAACTTAGTACATGCCTTATAATCTACTTTATATTAGGGTACACAATGAGAACTCACAAAAACCTCAACCCTTTTTTCAGTTTCATGACAGTCCTGTAAGCCAGGTGCTGAGCAGCTGGGCTGATGCTGTTTTTCATGTGACAAGCTGTTGTGCTCATAAACCTTAATTGCGATGATGAAAACCTTGAAGGTACAGGATTCAGCAACCCCATTGAATTACGCTTGGGACGGCAACCACTTTGTAATAGCTGAAAAGAGACAAAGTGGTGTCACAATCCATGACCACAAAAAGAGAAAGGACAAATAACATACACCATAACCTTCACCCCCACTCCCATACCCCCCCCCCCCCCCCCCCCCCCCCCGGGCCCCCCCTCTTCCTCCAACACACTCATTCTTTAAACTAGCAGAGAATAAAAAAAAAAAAAAAGCAAAATATTTCAAATTCCCATTGAAAAAAAAAAAAGTTGAGATTGTTGCTATGAATTTTGCATGACAAGGGTGCTGATATGTGCATATCCATAGTTTTTTGTTCCATAAAGCTGAGTTTAATGAATTTTCTGAAGACACGAGTACTTGTTTTGGAAATAAAAAGAAGGATGACGTAAAAGGACTAAATCATCTCAGGAAAAATAAAAGTAGAAGAATGGTATAGTGCTTTGAAATAAACTCAATAAGCCCACAACCTATAGGGCAGCCTTGTGCAAGTTCAAGAATACCCTTCATAAATTCAACAACCCGTAATGTAACCCCTCTATAAAGCCGCTGGTGAAAAAATATAGGAAGTATCACATATCCAAACCCACAATCCTATAGCAGTAATCGCATAGCCAGTGGCAGATCTTGAGAAGTTTTTATAGAAGAGCAAAGAGTATTTACATAATACATATTAAAAGTTGCGAATTTCATACGAGGGATTAAAATATTAAAAGGGATATGGAAGAGGCTTGCAGTGAATCAGAGCCTGAGCACTGAGCATGCATTTCTGTGTGATAAACTAAAATATGCATTTAGATTTTTGCAAGTAAACAAAAAAATCCTAGCTTGTTGACAGTGGAGTGGCGGGAAACCACTATAGAAGAAGGTAGAGAAAGAATATACAAAATAAATCACATGCAATAATATCTTTAAAATAATTAAATTCGAGACATAGACCTTTCTTGTAAGCACATCATTTTTAGTATTAAATAGCACAGCATATTATGCAATAGCCATTTGCCAATCTTTCTTAATATCTAAATATGGCTCTTCCAACAAACTTGTTTGAGGCATTATATTTAACAGCAAATAGCATAACAATTCTGCTCAATTACCAACATAAACAGACTTACAAAATTGGAGAAAGAATCTCCAGCAGAGGGAACATTTAACCAATCTCCCTTTTTTGACTGAAAGCGCGCTGGAGCTATAATTCCAAACACCAGCACAGAAGGATTAGTACTTCTCATATAAGTATGCACCCAAAAAGTCAAAGGGCCAAGGAATTTCATAAGAACAAACTGAAATAGTTACCTAAAATCTTCGAGGATAGCGAGTTAATTTTGGACACAGCACGACGTTCTCTATCAAATAAACAATGGAACAAACAAACATAGAAGAAGCTTTAAAATTTTGCCCTTAAACAATGAGAAAGCAAGTGGAAATTGAACCCCAAACAGAATGAAATAGAACATACCTGAAATAGATACCTAATTTGAGGTCACCATCAATCACATGAACCTTGGATTTTTTGAGCAACTCACAAACATCAGCAATTGCATCTTCCATAGCCACCTGAAAAGAGGTAAAGAAATACTATCAGCTGTTCAGGAGTTCATTATCATTTTGCTGATTAATGGTAAAATACCGGTAAACCTACGTACATTTTTCTGCATTGAGCTACAATACAGGCCCAAAGCATCACCGGCTCTCTCAAACACGTCAAGTAGTTGTCGTGCATCTATAAGTATGTTTTTGTACTCAGCTTGTTCACTTCCAATGTCAGTTTTAGAAAATGAATCGATCTCATTTGTTAAGCGTTGGTGAATGGTCAAGCCTAGAAAACAACAGAGAAACACTATAGTTTATAATATGGGTTCATAGAATTAGCATATAGATGCAATTTACACTATACCTGTGTCAAACGGAGCCATAACCTTTTCTCGGGCAACCAAAAGCAGAGCCCCAAACTGTTTCAATGCTCCAAAGTTAACAAAAGTCCAAGCAATATCGTTGATCGAATCAGTGTATTGGGCAAGCAACCGTGCAGAGTCCAATATCGGTTTCTACATCAAATTTTGTTTAAAGAAATGTAAGATTGCATAACCTTGAAGCAAATAAGAAATGTAAGACTGCATAATTTTGTTTTTCCTTACCTTTAAAAAAAAAAAAAAAACAAAATAAAAATGGACACAGGCCAAAAAGACTCATCGTTAATGGCAAATGATACTTGCTATCTAAGGAGCCATTGCAAGCTTTAAGAGAGAATCAGTCAATTGAAAAGCTTGATGGACTAAAATTGTAATAATAAACAACTTAAAAATCAACTTCCTTTCGATAGACTGAAGTTGATAAATCAAAATTAAATGTGTTTACAACATTGGTGAAAGTTTACCATTGGAGTGGAAAATTGATGTAGCTAGATTAAGCAACGTTGCTTGATTTTTCAAAGATAGTATCACCCATTAAACATATGACATGTGTATAATAAAAACTATTTAAATTATTTATATTTTTTCCAAACTATTTAAAAAAAAAAACAAGAAGAGTGAGAAATAACCAACCGTTTTCCATTGGCAAAGTAAAATAATAAGTTTGATGAGGGAGTCGCCGCGAATCCAAGGGTACAAATGCTCCAAAAAACTGAGATGGAGCAGGACAAAATGGATTGGAAGACCGTGTACTGATGCAAAAGAGCAAGTGACATTAACAAGAGGAATAGCGTTGCATCGGTTGAGCATTAGATGAATAATTTGAGGGTCGGGACAGGAATGAGCAACATAGGTGAGAGCATTAGATGAAGGTGAGTGATCATCATCAACAAGTGCAGGAAGAGCATCGCATTCGCATTCGCATACTTCCCCATTGAGCAACGCAAGCAAACACTTCTGGGCACCAAATTCAGCACACTTTTCTACCAAAGATTTCGTAATCTCACTTGGATGTTTTTTAATCAGCTTCACAAAACGACCCTTGCTATCGCTATCAAGGGTCCTTTCCAACATATCACTAAATCCTCCACCTTTTCTCATCCTCTATCCACAAATTAGGATAACCTTCAACGGTACTGGCTAACCTTCAACTCTGCAGACAACAAGGCAGGGAGAAGAGAGAGACGAAGATATAGTCGTATCCTGAATTTTGCCCTAGTTGTTACGAGTGGTTTTTTTTTTTTTTTTTTTTTTTTTTTTTTTTTTGGTAAAGGAGCAACAAAGGAAAGGTGTGTGAGAGAGAAAAAGATAGAGAGACCAAGTAGGCTTCTCTTTAAGCTATTTTTTTTTGAGGTCATCATGTAACTTAATCGGTGGGTGCCGCTTAGCCCAGCAAAGTGCTGGACCAGCACAACTATTTTAACAATCTAATATATATAAATAAAGTAGGCATTTTTGGAGAGCATTGGGAGCGCCACATAAGAAAAGGTATATTTTCGACCAATTAAAAATTAGATTTCTATTTTATTTTAGAATTAAAAAAATCACTCGCCACCTAAACAAAAGTGACGAATGAAATTTTAAATTTTTGCCACGTAGGTAAAAACGACGAATAGTAATTTATTAGGATTTTAATTATTTAAAAACACTAAATTTTATCATTTTTATTTGTTACAAAACTAAAAAGAAAAATCTAAAAATTATATTTTGATATTTAAAAAATAGAAATTATCATTTGATGTTAATGGTTTTATGCAAATATCTGATGATATGATATTTTCATACAAAAATTTTAAAACTTATAATGCAAGAAAACAATTAAGATATCACCAAAAAAATATTTATATACAAAATGTATATGAAAATTCGTGCATCGCACTCCACATAAACAAAAGTAATATTTCGACCAATGAAAAATTATATTTATTTATTAATTTAGAATTTATATTTTTAGTCGCCATTTAAGAAAAAAGTTAACAAATGAAATTTGAGAATTGAAAACAAAAAATAGTAATTTAAGATTTAAATAATGAAAAAAAACAAAAATTATCTATTATATTATCTTTTACATTAGGATTTATATTATTTTAACAAATAATTAGAAATTAAAAAATATGTTTTGATTTAATGATTTTATCTAACTATCCAATGAATGAGATAATATTTATTTCGATTTATAAATTCAAGTTCTATATACGTGAAATTTGAATAAGAATAATTTAAAACTTAACAAAATATTTTATCATAAATTAATGTTAAAATAATAGAATAGAAAATAAAAACAAAAAATATTCAGAAATTACAAATATATATATATATATATATATATATATATATATATATATATATATATATATATATACAAAAATGAAATATTTAAAAACCGTGCATCGCACGGGCTTACATCTAGTATTAAATTAAAGCGAGAGGTAGACCAAATAGGCAAGTACTGCAGTAACACTAAGAAATTACTACGTACTGTATAAAACAAGGAACTAAACTTTGCCCAATGTTGCAAATAAGGGACTGGACTACCTAGTACCCCCTCCGTCCCTTTATTTTTGCTCCATTGCTATTTTTGGGGTCAAACTTTGACCATAAATTACCGTTAATATATAAAAAATAATTTAGTCACGAGTGGTCTTGTTAGATTCGTCTCGTTGTATATTTTATTAATATCACGTTTTTATAATTTTTATGTGTATGAAAATAAAGATATAGGCATTTTAATACATGTCTTGGAGACTATGCCCAGTCAAATGGGGCAAAAAAATAGGGACAGAGGGAGTAATTTAGTATTGCAAAAAAGGGACTGGACTGTCGAAGAGGTATGTGGATTTTTTTTTTTTTTTTTTTTTTGTAGAGCCAAAAAAACGATGATTTTAACTTTCATTATTCACACCACAAACATATTAACAGTGACTAAAATTAGAGCCAGCAAAAACTAATATGATACGACAACACGAAACAATTGAGACACGAAAAAAATCGAGTTAGTGTCAAGGGTTTACAATATGTTCAATTAAACAGGTCAACACAACATCGCACGTAAGCAAGTTGAGTTTGTGTTGAGATTTCCAATTCATAACTAACACGACTCAACCCGCCTAAGAAAAAAAACAAATAATTTATGGAATTAATGAAACATATTTCGTACGAGGCTAACACTTTTTATATAATACGACAACATGACATAAACCGAATATGGAAAAAGCAATTTAGTGTCAAGGGTTTCCGACATGTTTATTAAACAAGTCAACATAACACGACACATTTTATTAATGGGTCAAGTTAGTGTTGAGATTTCCCAACCTGTTTAACTTTGAACATGAATACAACACAAGTACACAACTCAACTCGTTTGCCACCATTAAGCCTATAACTATAACAAATCAAGTATTCTTTTGGAGGTAAAATTAAAGACAAAGTTTAAATGGAGCCACAATCGGAAGAAGACTTCAGAAAATCATCTAGTTTTACAAAGGCTAAAGAACAGAACAACTTTGACACAAATTATGGCCATGTACCTAAAAGGTCAGCACAGAGTGGGCCGGGCCATACTTCGTATTATGTCAAAAATGGGTCAAGTAACGGTCGTGTCGTGTTGTGTTGGACTTATGTCAACCTTTTATAAACAAAACTCATGCATATGCCATGCCAGCAAGGTTAGTAAGATTTTTTTTTTCATTTCATAAATTGGTCAAAAATATATGAGCCGACCCGTCATTGCAAAATGAAATTGAAAAGCAAATACAAAAATAAATCTTGCATATCCAACATCATGAAGCAATATCAAAACATTCTTATTATGTACCAAGATGAATGCATACTCTTAATATTGCTTTGGAAGCGAGTCTTCGTAACGTAGTGCTTGAGATGGATTGCTTAGCGCTCTTTTACAAGCTGAAGAATAAAAAACGCGAGAAGTCGAGCCTTGGGAACATCGTGGGTGATATCCTTCACCTTGGTCAACTGTGCTCTTCAATATATTTTTCCCTTGTTGGGAAGAAGGGGAATGGTGTTGCTCACATTTTAGCAAATGTTAGCAGTAAAGAGTGTGAATGTGTGATGGTTTAAGAGTTTGGTTTGAGGATGTTCCTCCAAACATTGTTACTGCTGTAACTTTTTATGTTACTTACTTTCCTTTACTAATATATTTGGATGAAAAGGTGAAGCTTCTGAGGAAAAGATTATGCTTTTAAGCGTTGTGCATTACACACTAAAACCCTTGTTTGTCCAACATTCCTTAACTGTGAAACATGTACGGAGTACTATTTACATCTTAACCCTGTATATAATCAAAGACAAATTACAGAAGTCTGATGCCAAAACTGCAAAATTTAAATTGAAGAACAAATGCAAAAATATAATTTTCATATAGAAACTCATGTGCAAAAAAGAATAAGGTTGAGTTATATAGACCAGAAATTTACAATTTAGGGCCTGTTCTCATTGACTGAACTCAGCTGAACTGAACTAAGCTGAGCTGAGCTGAACTGAACTCAGCTGAGCTGAACTGAAGTGAAGTGAACTGAAGTGAAATGAATATTGTATAAGAGAAGGAAATTAGGAGCTAAACTGAACTCAACTCAACTCAACTCAATTTCAACGTAAGAGAACAGGCCCTTAGCAGCAAAGCCTCAGGATTTCTCATTAAAGCAGCATTTCATCTATCATGAACCATATAATATACGAGTAGCATATGAACCAAATGAAACCTAAAAATTAACTAATAACCTTGACAAATAAACAAACCCTTTGCTTAAGCACAAAAGAATTTATTAACAAAACTAATATCAACTCAAGGATATTTGTGTTGTTACAAGACTCACAGCTACTTAGTTTCAGGCTTCGGCTTAAGAAATAGGTTACCTCATACCATCCTTCACCTGTAATTTCTTCGGGGCATACGACTATTCAAAATACGACCGAGGGTAGCTAAAGCATCTTGAAATTTACGAATTTTCATAAAACCCTTTATCATGGAAACCTCGTTTTCTGAGAACTTTGCTTGTTTCATGATCATATGAACAAGCTTCATTAGAGCATCTTCCATCCCTAGTGAACGAAGACCATCTGCTAGCATCATAAAAGAAGAGAACTCTGGTATAAATCCTTTCTCCAGCATCTCAACTAGAAAATCAACAGCTTCTCCAATAGGACCTCCACTTGAACAAAGACCACGAAAAATTATCTTATGAGTTACAGCATCTGGAGGGTCACCCTTCTCCACCATTTCTCTGTAAAGCCTCATCGCTTCTTTTGATTGTCTCCTTCTAAAAAGAGCCTGTATCACGGGGTTATATGCATGAGGGGTTAGAATCATTCCTTTCATCTGAATGCTCCGAAGGAGTCGAGTGGCAACCTCAACTCGACCTGCTTTACAAAGCCCCTGAATCAAGGTCCCATAAGTAACAATATCAGGCTCACACCCATTTGAAGTCATTGTTTGCACTATATCTGCCGCCTTCTTAATATCTCCTGCCCTACAAAAATGAGAAAGCAAGGAATTATAAGTAAATTTATCGGGTTTTAACCCTTCCATTATCATCTGGTCCATCAGTTCAGCAGCATCTTCCACCCTCTTAATTTTACAAAGACCGTCAATGAGGGTGTTGTAAGTAACCAGGTTTCTTGACACCCCTTGCAGTTCCATCTGATCAAAAACCTCTTCGGCATCTTCTATCCTCTTGTTTTTACAGAACCCATCAATCAATGTATTATATGTCACCACATTTCTTGCACAACCACTTGATTCCATTTCCTTTAGCAAGTTTAGAGCTTCATCAATTTTCCCTCTAGAACAAAGGCTGTCTATCAGCATATTATAAGTAAATTCATCAGGCTGACACCCATCATTTTTCATATCTCTGAATAGCTCCATAGCAAGCTTGTGGTTTCTGGACAAGCAAAGACCTTGTATGATAGAATTGAATGTACATACATCAGGCAAAATTCCCTTGCTTGTAAGAAGGCGCACAAATTCAGTGGCTTTCTCAACTTGATTCTCTTTACACATGGTGTTAATCAGAGTATTATAGGTAACAGTATTTGGTGTGCAACCCCGTAAAACCATCAACTCAAGCACTTCCATCGCCTCTTCAATTTCACCCATTTTACACAGCCCGGATATAAGAGCATTATAGGTAAATATATCGGGATCAAACCCTTCTTCTAGCATAGCATCTAACACCTCAAGTGCATGTTTAACATGACCCAATTTGCACAAACCACTAACTAAAGTGTTAAATGTAAAATGATCAGGATGAAATCCCTCAGCAACCCTTTCCTGAACAAAACCCAATGCTTCTTCTATCCTTCCCTCCTTACAAAACCCATACACCAAAACATTTACAGTCACATTGGTCGAAACACAACCAGCTCCCACCATTTGTTCTCTAACTCGCAAAGCGCCATCCACATTCCCTTCCTCAATATAACCCTGCATAATCGTCGTGTACGTTTTCTCATCCGGGGTCAATCCATACCTTTCCATCTCCTCCATCATAATAAGGGCAGGCCTAATTTGATGAGCTTTGCAAAGCCCTTTAATCAATATATTAAATGTGGAAACATCTTTCTTAACCCCACTTTCTACCATTTTTGAATGAACAATTTCCACTAATTTCAATTTATGCCCATCAACAAGAACATTCAACAAGAAATTAAAGGTATGAGTCCCACATTTAACCCCATACTCTTTCTCCATCATATCAATCACATAAACAGCTTCATCATACAAACCACAATTAACATAAGAATCAATGAAAATCAAGAAAGTACCTTCATTAATTTCACAACCTAATTCCTTCATTTCATCCAAAACCCTTTTCATTGAATCAAAAGACCCTTCATTTCCAAGCTTCCTAAGAATTTCCTCAATAATTGACAAAGTGGGTATGAAATTAGACTGTTTTGAAGCCCAATCAAACACCCAGAGTGCCATTTCTGCATCTTTCTCTTTCCTCAGAGTTTCAAGCAGTTGTTTTGGAGTAAAATTTGGGGGAAGTTGATGGGCAGAATCAAATGACAATGAAGAAGAAGAAGAACTGGGATTTTGAGCTAATGAGAAGGAGATTAATGGGGAAGATTTGGAATTTGAAAAGAAAATTGAATTTGATGGAAATTTTTGAGGTATTGGACATGGATAAGGTTTAAGGTGAGCAGAAAAACACATTGAAGCAGCCATTTTTATGGTAATTACACTATACAATAAAGAAGATTGAACAAAATAAATCAAAATTTATGGAAGATTTAAACATGCCAAGAAGAGAGAAATAGGAAAACTTACTGTACTGCTGCTATTTTTGCCGGGGTCTGCTCAAGTGACCATTTTTAGATGAGTGAAGCAGAAAACACTTGTATAAGGCACAATACCAAAATTTACTTTTTGGGTTTTTCTAAGCTATATGTATTCGAGTTTCTAAGATGTACCTTGCTTTTTCAAGTTTCTAAGTTGTGCCCCTCAACTCACTACCATTAATGAATGGTACCCTCCTTGGCACTTCCACGTCACCTAAAGTTAACTATAAATTTAATAGAAAAATGATAAAAGGTAAGGAAACGGTAGGAGAAAGAAATCTTAGCCACCGCAACCCTAATAATGAAAACTGAAGCCACTAAATCACACTCTCAAATAATTTTTAAACAACTAATAAGGGTATATTTTAGTATTGATAAGGAGTTGAAGGGCATGGCTTAGAAACTTGAAAAAGCATGGGTACACCTTAAAAACTCGAATACCTTAGGAGTATAGCTTAGAAAAACCCTTACTTTTTTCTATGTTCTACTTGTATTTAATTGTAAGCCGTACAACATTTAGACTTTTATATTAACCACACCGATCATTACTTGTAATTACGGAGTACTTTAGTATTTACAATAAGGAAAAATACTCCGTAGTTATGTAGACGGATTACTTAGGGATTGTATTATGAGACAGAAGGAGTATTATTTTTTTTTTATTATTGACGGGACAGAAGGAGTATTATTTTATTTGACTGGAACACTTTTTTTTTTCAATTAAGACGTATTCCGGGTAATTCCGGCACAGATAATCTTCGTGGGTTGGTAAAGGTTTATCGTCCAATTACGCACCTGCACAGTCAACACAGATAAGCTAACCCGGGGTTATCCGGGAATAACCTCTCCGATGCTAAAGTCAGCAATCCGATAAGAAGAAAGAATGAAGAGAGAGAAAGTGTTTTTGATGTGTAGAGAGAGAGAGAAAAAAAGATTGTACCTTTGGATGAACATTTGCTTGGGTATATATAGAGAAATAACCAAGCTGGTGCCACCTATAACGATAGGTGGCAAACCGACCCCATAGGCAGCAGGTGCCTACGTGGTCTGAAGCAGCTCTCCACGTGGCCGTTTAGAAAGGCCGTTATGGACATTTGAGCTTTCTTACTAATCAGTTGTTTCTGTGTTATTATTGCATATTACCGGCTAATTAGCTATTACTACCGGTACTATCCCGTACAACTAGCCCCCCAAGTGAGGTCGTCGGTGAAACCGGCGTGCTCACTTGTAAGTGTAAGAAGAATCAGAACAAAATGTGGCACCGATAGTATTTTGAAATTAGAAATGTAAGATTCGCCCCTTAAGTGAGCTAAGTACCGATAGTACTTTGGTCACTTTAAAACTGAAAAATCTGTAATTTGCCCCTTAAGTGAGCTAAGTACCGATAGTACTTTGGTCACTTTAAAACTGATTGAGATTTTACAAAAAATCTCTGATTTGCCCCTTAAGTGAGCTAAGTACCGATAGTACTTTGGTCACTCAAAAACGGATTGAGATTTTACAAAAAATCTCTAATTTGCCCCTTAAGTGAGCTAAGTATCGATAGTACTTTGGTCACTTTAAAACTGATTGAGATTTTACAAAAAATCTCTGATTTGCCCCTTAAGTGAGCTAAGTACCGATAGTACTTTGGTCACTTTAAAACTGATTGAGATTTTACAAAAAATCTCTGATTTGCCCCTTAAGTGAGCTAAGTACCGATAGTACTTTGGTCACTCAAAAACGGATTGAGATTTTACAAAAAATCTCTAATTTGCCCCTTAAGTGAGCTAAGTACCGATAGTACTTTGGTCACTCAAAAACGGATTGAGATTTTACAAAAAATCTCTAATTTGCCCCTTAAGTGAGCTAAGTACCGATAGTACTTTGGTCACTTTAAAACAGATTGAGATTTTACAAAAAATCTCTAATTTGCCCCTTAAGTGAGCTAAGTACCGATAGTACGCTTTGGTGTTATCACTTTGATGAAAAATTTAAAAACTGCAAAATTTCGTGGGCGGGAAGAGTTTAAAATGAGTGGGGCACGTGTCATTCATCCTGCGTTTTAGGTTGCGAAAAGGCGTTTTTCCCCAGCCGTTGGATTGCATGCACAAACTGTCACTTCAACTGCCACTGTTCATGGGGGTATTTAAGCGTCGAAAATCAGCAATTTTCCTCATTTGCTCTTTGTTTCAAAAATTTTCTCCGACGCATTTTCTGCGAACACACTTAGGGTTTCGTCGATCGATTTGCATCATCAAGAGGAGAACGATTTCAATTGCTTGCTTGAAGATCCAAGTCTCTCAAGTTTCTCACTTCAGTGTTTCTGTCCGTTCTTTCATACGAAGTTCATTTGATTCTACGAGGTAAAAAGCCCTAACTTTTGTTTATTTTGGTAATTTAGAGCGTCAGTTGCCTGTTTCGCCTTAGTGTTGTTTCTGTGGTTGTATTTGTTAAGTTTATGCCTAAATTTGTTCAAAACTCGACTTCGGGTAAGGCCGGCGAGGCTGACCCGTTTGCACCCTTGTCCCCAGCTCCGGTGAACGAAGTTGAATATTCTTGTCAGCCTACCTGGTCTAATATTTTGGAAGACGTTGAGATCATCTCAATCTCCCCGATAAGAATTTGCCCTCAACTGCATTCTACTTTCGAGATTATTCAATACGGGTCAAACTTAGGCAAGATAGGTCGTAAAACAACAGCAATGCCGAGAACCAAAAGAACTAGTTATCAACCTGAGGAATGTGAAACCTCTGAACACCGTGAAGGCAAAGAACCTGTGGTTGAGGGAAATTCTGATGTCGGTGAGGAGCACATACAGTCTCTAGAGAGATCTCTGGAGGATATGGGTGAGGAGAGTGTAGGTAACAGTGAAAATGAAGGTGTAGGTGAGAGTGGAGATGAGGGATCCGGTGAACCCGGTAGTGGGGATGGCAGCCAGGATACCGAGGTAAGTAAGCAAAGGGTGAGAGTGAGGGAGGGTGAGGCCGCTGAAAGAAGCGATGTCGTCATGAAAGAAGAGAATTTAGATGAGGGGTATGACTCTGAAAACGACGATCCAAAATACCGAGAACCTCTTGAACTAAAGGCCGAGTATAAGGTTGTCTCAACGAAAGTTGACCCAGAATGGCTTGCGAAGGCTACCGAGAAAGAATATTGCCGTATCGGTGCTCATTTCTTCAACCTCCCTGACGGCTATGATTTGAAATTACCCGAAGAGGGTCAAACTGCTCTTGACTGTCCTGACGGTCATATAGTTGTATATGCAAAACATCTCGAGTATGGCTTACGGTTCCCACTACATCCTTTTGTCGAGAAAATTTTTAGGGCTTGGAATGTGTGCGTGGCGCAGCTAACGCCCATTGCTATTCGTAATCTTATTTCACTGGTGTGGTTAATGATATTCATGGACTTCCCTCTTACTTTGAACTTATTTCGCACTCTTAACTGGCTAAAGAGAGATAGTCAGTCACCAGGGTTTTGGTCATTGTTCACGGCCCGGGGTAAATGCACGGTCTGGCCGAAACTGACCAGTTGTAAAGGCTGGATGGAGAATTTCTATTTTTTAAGTGTTCCTGAAGAATACAAAGTTCGCAGGCGTTTCTATCCTGCTCATAGCATGTTTGATACTATTAGGCGTAGAAGATTAGGTGAGATAGAGAAGTACGCTTGTAAGTTTTTTGACTGTACATATGTGAGGGCCGATAGTAAGAATAAAGCTGTACCGGGGGTGTGGCTACCCAACTGTAATTATATCTTGGGTAACGCCCCTTTGTCTCATGTCGGTCTCTGCTGGACTGACGCATTTGGTACGGCTCTTCTCATATTAACAGCTTTGCTTTATTTTTTTCATTTTCATCGTGACTATTACTATTTTTTATGTACATCGTTACTGTCTTCTTCTCTTTTCACTGTCATATTTTATTTATGTACTTTTATTGGAAATAACTGACTGCCCTGTCGGTATCTCGATTTTTAGTGTATCTAAGCTTCACAATCCAGTTACTCGTATTCATTTCTTGCGTGCTTGCTGTGGTGCAGGTATTGATAAGTTAGACTTCGCCAACTTGGGCTTACATCCTGACGGCATGGTGAAGTATCAGTGCCCTCTAAATCCAAAGCACAGTTACGATACCTTACCTGTTTACTGCACACGTGCTCATAAAGGGAAGAAAAGAAGACGGCAAGACATGACTTCCAACGAGCAACGCAGGACCAGAGTTCCCCGTGCTCTTCCGGTCAAAAGAGGTGGAGCAAATGCTTAGAAAAGGTCCAGCGACCTCTCCGGCCGTGACCAGAATAAAAAACAAAAACAGGAGGAGGCCGCTAAGGATCAGCAGAAGCCGTCAGATGCCTTCAAGGATCTGAACGTCGTGAATTTGGAGGACGACGCTCCTACCGATGTCAAGAAGTTAAATATCACTTTGCGCCGACCTGCTGAGACAAGTGTGATAGCAGCGGAGAAAGTTGTTACAACTGAGAAGACGGTACCAGCGGAAGAGTCTTCTCTCAGGGTCCGACAAACTTGGTTGTCGGGCAAGTCCGCCAGCAGCAAGAACGCCTTTATACCTGTGCTGACAGGGGATTATATCGAGGTCCCCCATGTAAAGCTTCCTACCGAGGTGGCTGAGGAGTTCTTGGTTCCTAGCGGCAGTGCTGGCGAGCCGTGGCTTCCGCGCATTAACGTGAATAGGGGAGAGTCTGTTATCTGCGACGATCCCAATACCGGAGGCAGCATGGGGTGGAGAATGCTGAAAGATTTGGCCACGGCTACTTAGTTTCAGGCTTCGGCTTAAGAAATAGGTTACCTCATACCATCCTTCACCTGTAATTTTTTCGGGGCATACAACTATTCAAAATACGACCAAGGGTAGCTAAAGCATCTTGAAATTTACGAATTTTCATGAAACCCTTTATCATGGAAACCTCGTTTTCTGAGAACTTTGCTTGTTTCATGATCATATGAACAAGCTTCATTAGAGCATCTTCCATCCCTAGTGAACGAAGACCATCTGCTAGCATCATAAAAGAAGAGAACTCTGGTATAAATCCTTTCTCCAGCATCTCAACTAGAAAATCAACAGCTTCTCCTATAGGACCTCCGCTTGAACAAAGACCACGAAAAATTATCTTATGAGTTACAGCATCTGGAGGGTCACCCTTCTCCACCATTTCTCTGTAAAGCCTCATCGCTTCTTTTGATTGTCTCCTTCTAAAAAGAGCCTGTATTACGGGGTTATATGCATGAGGGGTTAGAATCATTCCTTTCATTTGAATGCTTCGAAGGAGTCGAGTGGCAACCTCAACTCGACCTGCTTTACAAAGCCCCTGAATCAAGGTCCCATAAGTAACAATATCAGGCTCACACCCATTTGAAGTCATTGTTTGCACCATATCTGCCGCCTTCTTAATATCTCCTGCCCTACAAAAATGAGAAAGCAAGGAATTATAAGTAAATTTATCGGGTTTTAACCCTTCCATTATCATCTGGTCCATCAGTTCAGCAGCATCTTCCACCCTTTTAATTTTACAAAGACCGTCAATGAGGGTGTTGTAAGTAACCAGGTTTCTTGACACCCCTTGCAGTTCCATCTGATCAAAAACCTCTTCGGCATCTTCTATCCTCTTGTTTTTACAGAACCCATCAATCAATGTATTATATGTCACCACATTTCTTGCACAACCACTTGATTCCATTTCCTTTAGCAAGTTTAGAGCTTCATCAATTTTCCCTCTAGAACAAAGGCTGTCTATCAGCATATTATAAGTAAATTCATCAGGCTGACACCCATCATTTTTCATATCTCTGAATAGCTCCATAGCAAGCTTGTGGTTTCTGGACAAGCAAAGACCTTGTATGATAGAATTGAATGTACATACATCAGGCAAAATTCCCTTGCTTGTAAGAAGGCGCACAAATTCAGTGGCTTTCTCAACTTGATTCTCTTTACACATGGTGTTAATCAGAGTATTATAGGTAACAGTATTTGGTGTGCAACCCCGTAAAACCATCAACTCAAGCACTTCCATCGCCTCTTCAATTTCACCCATTTTACACAGCCCGGATATAAGAGCATTATAAGTAAATATATCGGGATCAAACCCTTCTTCTAGCATAGCATCTAACACCTCAAGTGCATGTTTAACATGACCCAATTTGCACAAACCACTAACTAAAGTGTTAAATGTAAAATGATCAGGATGAAATCCCTCAACAACCCTTTCCTGAACAAAACCCAATGCTTCTTCTATCCTTCCCTCCTTACAAAACCCATACACCAAAACATTACAGTCACATTGGTCGAAACACAACCAGCTCCCACCATTTGTTCTCTAACTCGCAAAGCGCCATCCACATTCCCTTCCTCGATATAACCCTGCATAATCGTCGTGTATGTTTTCTCATCGGGGGTCAATCCATACCTTTCCATCTCTTCCATCATAATAAGGGCAGGCCTAATTTGATGAGCTTTACAAAGCCCTTTAATCAATATATTAAATGTGGAAACATCTTTCTTAACCCCACTTTCTACCATTTTCGAATGAACAATTTCGACTAATTTCAATTTATGCCCATCAACAAGAACATTCAACAAGAAATTAAAGGTATGAGTCCCACATTTAACCCCATACTCTTTCTCCATCATATCAATCACATAAACAGCTTCATCATACAAACCACAATTAACATAAGAATCAATGAAAATCAAGAAAGTACCTTCATTAATTTCACAACCTAATTCCTTCATTTCATACAAAACCCTTTTCATTGAATCAAAAGACCCTTCATTTCCAAGCTTCCTAAGAACTTCCTCAATAATTGACAAAGTGGGTATGAAATTAGACTGTTTTGAAGCCCAATCAAACACCCAGAGTGCCATTTCTGCATCTTTCTCTTTCCTCAGAGTTTCAAGCAGTAGTTTTGGAGTAAAATTTGGGGGAAGTTGATGGGCAGAATCAAATGACAATGAAGAAGAAGAAGAACTGGGATTTTGAGCTAATGAGAAGGAGATTAATGGGGAAGATTTGGAATTTGAAAAGAAAATTGAATTTGATGGAAATTTTTGAGGTATTGGACATGGATAAGGTTTAAGGTGAGCAGAAAAACACATTGAAGCAGCCATTTTTATGGTAATTACACTATAAAATAAAGAAGATTGAACAAAATAAATCAAAATTTATGGAAGATTTAAACATGCCAAGAAGAGAGAAATAGGAAAACTTACTGTACTGCTGCTATTTTTGCCGGGGTCTGCTCAAGTGACCATTTTTAGATGAGTGAAGCAGAGTTCATCGGATGAGGGAAGCAGAAAACACTTGTATAAGGCACAATACCAAAGTTCACTTTTTTCTTTGTTCTATTTAATTGTAAGCCGTATAACATTTGACTTTTATATTAACCACACCGATCATTACTTGTAATTACGGAGTATTGTAGTATTTACGATAAGGAAAAATGTTATGTAGACGGATTAATTAGGGATTGTATTATGAGACGGAAGGAGTATTATTTTATGGATAATGCTATATATAGCCCTAATATATAAGCATTAAATACAATCTTGGAAATTGTATAAAATTAGGAATTCATGACAAAAACACGCGTAAATTAGTGTAATTAGTATTTATATTTTCATGATTCCTAACTTTTTATGATTTCTAGTATAAATTTAATGCTTATATGTAGCCCTAAGGGCTATGTATAGCATTTTCCTTATTTTATTTAACTGGATTTTTTTTTTTTTTTTTTTTTTTTTCCATTTAAGACGTACTTTGTAACTATTTTTATGGTATCATTAAAATCTACAAATAATATGATTAAGAAACTCGTCATGACTTATGATAGCAAATTTTAACCACATTCGTAGTGGTAGAGAATGTTATGTAGATTTAATTTCTCAAGTTGTCTAAAAGTTTCTCCAATTGCATATAATATAAAAACTAGTTTCTGATCGGAGCGAAGGTGATACTTTAAATAATTTTATATTTATATTAGATGCTTTAAAAGTCTTATTGACTTTTATATTACTCCGTATGAGTAAATTAGAATACAATTACAAAAATAACTTATTTTGGATTTATTTTTGTTTCTATTCTACATTCTAATACTTGTGTTTATATGTAAATGTAAATTAATAGAATACGGAGTATGATTTATTTCTAACTTATAAGACGGTAATGCATGTTGTTTTCATTCAATGACATTTTGGGTTCGAATTTCTTTAATTTGTATGCATTTTAATAATTAAGATCATTGAATGATGATGTGACTACATGATGTTAAAGATCGATGAATGATGACGTGAGTAATTTGTGGTTGGTGCACCCGGGTGCACCATGCACATGGTGCACCTAAAAGAACATTTAATATATTTAAAAGAACATGGGTAAAAAATGAACATGTTTTTATTTTATTGCAACTGCAAATCCATCACTCTCTTCTCCTGCAATTTCTCACTCCTCTTTCCCTTCCTATCACTCTCTTGCTGCCAATTTTCTCTCTCCTTTACACCATTGTTTTCATCAAAGAATTTCAATGAAGTTCTTTAATTGGTCTCATTTTGCTTCAATCTCGTAATAATGGTACTTCTTCTACTATTTGGGTAAAAACCATTTCCAAAGTATTAATTTTCTCTCTCTAGAACTTTTCTCTCTATTTTTTTCTATTTTTTCAAAAAAAAAATCAAAATAGCAAAATTGTTCATCTTCAAAGTGAAACCCAAGAAAAAAATTGAATTTGTTTCAACAATTCAACCTTCAAACTTGAACAAATAGTGGATTCAAGTAAAATGTAAGTATAAATTTTGTACATGCAAATTATTTTTCGTCAATAATTTTAAAGTCAAAGTGTTTAATTTTGTGAATTTGGGGTTTTTTAAAAAAAAAATAAAAATAAAATAAAGCTATGAAGTACAAGTTGTTCAAAAAAGAACAATTGGAGGAGAAAGAAGAATAGTACCAAATTGAAACCAACTGGAAGATAACCAAACAAGGTTAATTTTTCAAACACTAGCTTGTTCTTATTCAAACAGTAACATGTTCTTTAAAATATGCCTAATGTTCTTTTCGGAGGCCACGTTCTTTGTCGAACACAAACATGTTCTTTTGTTGAAGATTATTATGCATGTTCTTTTTCAAATACTAGCATGTTCTTTTTCAAGCACTAGCTTGTTCTTTTTTCAAACACTAACATGTTCTTTTTATTCCATGTTCTTTAAAATATGCCTAATGTTCTTTTCGGAGGCCATGTTCTTTGTCAAACACAAACATGTTCTTTTGTTGAACTTTATTATGCATGTTCTTTTTCAAATACTAGGATGTTCTTTTTCAAACACTCGTATGCTCTTTTTTTTTTTTCCTCATGTTCTTTAAAATAAGCCTAATGTTCTTTCCGGGTACACCATGCGCATGGTGCACCCGGGTGCACTATACTATTTTCATGACGTGAGTGGTGTGAGATAGGATGCACGTGGCACATACACAAAGTTAGAAACGTCGTCTTTTAATATAGGTTAGAATATTATTATCAAAAGAAACAATTAGCAAATTTAATTAAGTTTTCTTATGACACAAAGTGATGAGCTAGCCGATCACATATCAAGGTTGACAAGTGAGGGATTACTTAGGGATCAGAATTCCACAAATAAATTGTAGTGGCCTAAATTTTCAAATAAGTTCTCATGGCAATTTAATCAAGGAGATAAATTAACTAAATTAATCGGCATTTTGACAAAATAAAGCCTTTGATTGATAATTGATGCAAAAGGCCAAAAGGGCATGCATGACATATTACATTCCAAAAACTACCAAATAAAGTCCATAAACACTAAAACACATACTAATAGACATATAGTGATGATCATTCACTTGCGAAAAACAAAGTTATGGAAGCCTTCATGAAGCTTGGTAACAGAAGCAGCAGCCGCCTTCGCCACACCTTCTCCATGGTTCTTGGCTATCGAGTCAGCAGCAACAACAGCAGAAGCAGTGGCAGCAGTAGCAGTAGCAGTAGCCACGGTTCCAATCACCGGCCCAATAATAGGAACTACGTTGACAACAGGTACAACTGCAGCTGCAACTGGAGCTGTTACATTAGCTACTTGAACAACTACTTCCCAAATTCCCATTTTCCTAGTACTAAGCAGGTAACTACGTACGACTCGTATTATAAATTAAAGAGATGAGAGATTATTGCTAATAGATTGGTAATGTATTTATAGTGAAATATTTTGTGAAGCAAGTTAATTTTACTGAGTAGACTAATAGGTAGGAGTATTTAATATACTGTTATGTACAATGTACATTGTATACGTATAGAATTGGTAAGGCACATACTACGTATTTAATTTTCTTACATTTTCTATAATACGAGTATTAATAAAGTAGGAATAATTATACGGAGTATAATGTATCGAGTTTGGGAAATTTTTGGAAAATCGGAGATTATTGAAACAACGAAAATACGAGTCCGTTAAGCTTATTGTTTAATGCCGCATTAGATCTTGAAATTAATTTTGATCTTGAAACTCCGATCCTAAGGGCAGTTATATAGGCTCCGTAGCAGTAAATTCTTTGACTTTCCAAGAAAATTATACCTATAGCTTTTTAGAGTATCGACTTATCATGTTAGATTTGAGTCACGTTAAATTATTTTGTCCATTTCAGTCTTTCAAATAGTTTAAATTGAGTTATTTTTGACACCTCTATTATTATAATGTTCAATACAAGTATTTCTATACTCAATATACGGAGTACATTACATTTAATTTATACTTGTACTTCGTTTTAAAATAACAAGGTTATCAAAAGGTACAATTAATTTAAGAACTTTACACAAGACCGGGTTAATAATAATAGAGATTAGAGAGGGTTTATTGCTCACTATTATTTGTTTGTCACTAGTTAAACCATGCTACAATCGATGAACATCCTTGGGAGTTGGGGTACTTCTACCATATCATAGAGATTAGAGAGGGTTTATTGATCACTGTATTCTTAAAACTTCAGTAAAATTACAGCAATAATACATCATTGCATATAACAAATATTTCTAGCAAGAATTAGGAACGAGCCAAGCAATATAATTACTAGAACAGGCATGAAAAAAGAAACATTATTATTGTAAATTAAATTATCTTAATAATTCTCCTAGGACTTATGTAAACGTACTTAGCTTGCAATTGATAAATTATTTGCTACTTTGAAGAATAATAGATCGAACATTGGTACGTAAATTATTCTTTTTTAATTAAAAGGCGCGGGCGCGGGAGCAAAAGCACCCCCATCGCTCCCAGGGGAAGGAAACAAAGGTGGAAATGCCCCGCCGCTGCCATCACCACCACCAATACTTGGTGGAAAAGGATGTGGTAAAGGCGATGATAAAGGTGAAATTGGAAAACCACCTCCGCCACTCGAACACAAGCTCTTAAAAAAGGGAACTATAAAAGGATTTTCAGGAAGTAGTTTAGGTAAACACTCATCATGAATCTCCTCTAAAGCCTTGCAACATGGTTGACTTAACTTCCCTAGATTAGCCCAAAAGCTAGCAACACACTTTTCTATATCTGATATGGGTGGAACGCACCCTTGAATAGCATCATTTGGAATGGATCTACCACCATATCCAATATCAAATAAGAGTGTCATGCATAATATAAGGGTTAAATATTTAAACCCTAAAATCTTTGAAGAATAATTTTTTGCCATGGTTCGTTTAAATTATATAGTTGTAGTTGTATTTGTTTTGGTTCAATTTGTGTAATTTTGTTAAACAAAAATCGTGAGGGTTTAAATAGTGTAATTTGGAGTGTATTATAACTCCTTGGGTAAATTAATTCTTTTGAACGGTTGATTGAATGGATTTGTTTTTGTAGGTTATTAGTAGATTAATGCTAATTAGTAATTATTCATTTCGTTATAGGTTCTTTTTAAGGTGTAACTTAACATATATGTCTTACTATAGTATTCAATTTATTAAATTAATTAGACCACCCATCAAATTGGTAATAATGTTGAATTTGCACTGTAGAGGTTGTTATAACATGCACCAATGCACGGGGAATCCAAGAATGTACAATTAGCACTCCGCATTGACGCATATAGTCTTTATAAGATTTTTTAAATTTTTTTTTTTTTTTTTTTTCTGATTGAGATTTTATAATTTGTTAGTTCAAAATTAACTATAGAACTAGTGCATGCATGAATCAAATACGTAATGTTAACAAAGTTTCAAAATATATGAAATCAGCCTACCACCAATCAAAGACCTAGGAACTCTGGAGCTGCACAAGGCATGGACAAAAACACACACGTTGAATATGTCTATATAGAAGATACTGTAGCATTTTTATTTGTCTCATGAACTTTATATAAATGACAACTAACGGACGCAAATGAGCATGCACCTATATATGCTAGGAAGGCATGGTAACGCATGACACACGGCCAAGGTATGAGCTGAGTTATATATATATATATGAGATCCTGACCACCATAGATGCGGCCTCTTGGATGAAGTCCCTTGGGAAGCATAAAATACTAGAATGCATCTTGATGTCTAACTTTGTCGAATTCGAAAATACACGAAATCAAACCATGTTTTTGGATCTTGGGATATGATGTCAATAGCTCAAGTAATAGTAGGTAATGTATTTTAATTTGAAATCGTTTTCGTTTAAAATCTTACTAGCCGGTCACATAAAAAGGCTTAAAAGGACCTTGAATTAATGAAAAGAGGCATGTCCAAATTGGATAAAATATTACATAATAATTTAATAATAAGATCAAAAGCAAAGTATAATGGTGGACGAATGGGTTGGATGGATCTATAATCATCCACCCTAAGTCCCTAAATCGTCCGTCCCGATCCATCCATCGTTCATTTAACATCTGCTTAAATTTGGATTTTTATAGGTATATTTGGACTGTGTAGATGAAAATCCATCGGGTACAAATGATATTGCCACCCCTTTTTTACAAACAAGCGAAGGCTAAACAAATTGTGAAGATTTCAATGCTATAATTTTTTTTTTTTTTGGAAGATAGAATTATATACTCCGTATAGTAAGGGAAGAGTAGGTTCGTATTTTTATAAGACTACAACCTAATTTAATCTATCATAAGAAAATCATAAACTGTTGTCGATAATGATTCATTTCTCGATGGCTTTATAAGCTACTTGGTGTTTAAGCAAGTTGACATATTTTGCAGTACTATTATCCTCTCTAAAATTATGTTGAGACTAAACAGAGTCGAAATAGTTCCTTGACATGCATGGAAATATCTTGGTGCATTGGATGTTATGTTTGATATATTACGAAGCGGCGTAAAATTTCCTTTGTTAAGTTTATTGTCATCAACTATAGGATTGGGGATTGTTGGCTAATGGCTAATTAACAAGTTATATATCTTTTTAACAATGCTAGTGAATTCGATCACCCCATTTTTGACCTTGCTTTAATTTGGTAAAGACGATTAAGCTTGTTAAATATGTATAAAACTTTAAGCTAAGCCTTCATATTTTAATTTGAAATTAAACATTTGATCGAATCATAACACGGGTACTCGGGTAGTAAAGAATACTAACATAGTTGAACGAGTGTACTATATTGTAATTATTGATAATGCAACTCTTTTCCATAGGTTGATAGATATCTATGCATTTATCTTTGAATAATTCAAATAATCTCTATACTACTTGATAATATGATGGAATCATTGAAAAATTAACGAGACCATACCACACACAGTACATAAGGGAAACACAATTGATTTATAATCCATATATATTATTTCGTAGTTCATACAATTAAGTATCGTGAAGAACTAACTACTAGTTAATCTACAATAGAATTTATTTGATACTCTACTAACTCCATTGAAACATAATTAAGTACTTCATAGGATGAAAAAATATTTGAGATCATTATATTGGACGATTATTCTTCCTTAGAAGGTGTGGGAGGACTAGCACCCCCTCCGATTCCAGGACTAGGCAACAAAGGTGGCAATGGAAGACCCCCTCCACCACCACCAATAGGTGGTAAAGGCAACAAAGGCGGTAGTGGAATACCCCCTCCACCACCACCAATAGGTGGTATAGGCAACAAAGGCGGTAATGGAAGACCCCCTCCACCACCACCAATAGGTGGTATAGGCAACAAAGGCGGTAGTGGAATACCCCCTCCACCACCACCAATAGGTGGTATTGGCAACAAAGGCGGTAATGGAATACCCCCTCCACCACCACCAATCAAAGGCGGTAATGGAACACCACCTTCGTCTTTGCCACCACCTCCAGCAATTGTAGATTCCTTTGGAATGGATCTGCCACCATATCCAATCCCAAATGAGAGTGTCATGCATAGAATTAGGGTTAAATATTTGAATCCTATAAAAAGTGGGAAAATACTCTTATGAATAGTGTTAGGACATTTTTAACCCTAAAAATGTTTAATTACCTTTATACCCCCATTAATGTTGTATGAGTAGTTTATGAATAATCAATAATGTATTTATTTTATTGCTAATTTATTATTATTGATCAATTTCACAACATGGGTTTTATCGTTAATTTAATTGCTCACTTGTCAGTATAATCAATTTAGGATTGCTTTAATTATTCTAACCTTCATAAGTATTTTTTTTTTTTTTAAAAAAAACCTAACCTTCATAAGTATGATTATGAGAGGTTTTGATTTTACATTCTTTCCTATATGAAGCACAAGGAACCATGGAAGCAAGCATTTGTCCAATATAGTGCAAAAGCAACTGTGTTGAAACTGAAATTGATATATGAGAAATCAAGCTCAAGTGTGGGTTGGTGAATCGGTTATATTTCGGACAGAAAGAGAAAACCGATGTCCATGATTTTGATATAAGTTTACAAGGGTATTGGTTCATTTAAAAAAGTTGATGAAAGTGAAATCCGAAAGATCGTATGAGTAGTTCTGTAAAAAAAAAAAAAACAAAACTAGAAGCTAAGACAAAGGTTGGTCAAATACAAACAGAAAGTTATTCAAGAGATTGCGGTATTAATGCCATATCATTGAGATAATTTAGTTAGTTTGGTGACTCTTAAGGTCAAATCAATAATTGCCCAATTTTTTACTCATTTGAACTGAAGACTAGCTTGGTAGAAATTTGAATTGGGAATGAACTTAATTGACAATTTCACACAGTCAATCACTCAACATCTACTGTTATTAATCCTTGTATCTTATTTCTCCACTTAACTTAGGGTCTGTTCTCATTTATTGAATTGAGTTGAACTGAATTGAACGAGAGTTTTGATTAGTTCAAGATTTCAATCTTTATCCAGGGCTCTTGGAGCCTTCTGATCTTGCTACCGACTTAGGACACACTATGTTCGTTGATTCCGAAAGCATTAAGATATGTGCACTGAACTGAACTTATTAGAGCTGAACCAAACTGAGCTGAAATGAATATTTTATGAGAGAAGGAAATTAGGAGCTGAACTGAATTGAACTGAACTTATTAGAGCTGAACTGTACTGAACTGAAAATAATCGTATGAGAACAGACCCTTAGTTTTTGAGGTTACTTGGTCCATTTTGTCTACTGTATTTTTTACCGATTCAAGAAAATAACTTCATTATTTTGTAACTTTAACAAAATAAATTAGTGACTTATAATATTAATTTACTCTGAAAAAAAAATTATTTACAAGGCAATTATTGTTAAATGACATAAACTGCAATTATTACGATCATAATATAACTTTAACCGATTAAAACTTAAAGTGAGGTGTATTGGTATCTTATATGAATACAAGAAAAATATAGACATGTAATGTCCTGCTAATTGAACCATTTCATTCTGTACTTTAAATATAGCAAACATTTCCATGTCTAGAACTCAATACTTTATAGAACTCCTTCACTAATTCTAGAGTAATTTGGTAAAGTTATGAGCATTGCTAAGATACATGACATTCAATATATCAATCGCATATGTACAAATTGTTATAATAAAATATATGCAAACATGCATAAGGTATTAAGACTAACTGCAATAACTCAACTTGAAACACTATCTATACCGTGCGCATCGCGCGCGTAGGATCCCTAGTAGTTACAAAATTTGAAGAAAACCCTAATATTTTATGTAATACTCGTAGATGCAATTTCCATATGTTGTTGTTTTCATTAATTTCTTTTATAATAGAAAATTGTCTATATTGTTGCATATAATTTTAGGATGGTACTTTGGTACAACAAGAATATCATCAAGCCTTTCTCCTAGGTAATTTGAGGAGGTAATTGAATTTTTTTTTCTTTTTTTTTATAAAAAAAGTTGGATAAATGTTGTGTAGATATTAAAAAAATACAAAAATTATATACGGATGGTATAATGGGATATCATAGAGATTGTAAATGAAAATTGAGGTTGCATGCAACACCCTAAAATAAATCTCCCTCTACATAAATACTAGTAAAATACGTATAATTATACCGTAGAGATAGACTTAGGGGTGTTACGTATCGACACGTGATTACACAAGACTACTCAAACTTACTAAATAAAACCAATACTTTGTTGCGGAAAACTTCAATACTCTTTCTTTATTGATGAAAACCATAAATAGTAACTATTGTCATGAGTACTCGTAAATAAAGACAAGGACCAGCATTCCTAGTCTAGATTAAGACATTCGCAGGACTCCAATGCTCATATAATTTGACTCCACCTGAAATTAGTCTGCTTACCACTAAGGCAAACAGGACGAACCAAAACAAATAGTTATTACGAATTAGCAAAATATGCTAAGTACGATAGGTGCAAGATAATTAAACTCAATTGATTAGCAAACATGCTTTCAAAACCAATTCCAATAATTAATCAATAAATTCCACAACTCATAATTTAAAACCAAATCCAATAAACTATACTTAAATATAATTCCAAAAATTCAATAACTCAATAAGAATGATTATTAAAATCAATTATTTCAAAAACTCAATAATTCAATCATAATAATTAATAAAATCAATTAACTTAATCTTCTCTCTAAGTGTGCACACCCGTCAAGCTAGTCTCCAACTATTTCAAGGCTATTCTTAGAGAAAGACTAGGTCATACAAACACTACTAGAAAACAAGCAAATAACGACGGAAAAAATACGTAGGAAACACCGTGTTTTCCGTCACTGGTTGTCGCAAAACCTTTTGTGGGAAAAAGGGCCTTTTCCGACGGAATTTCCTTCGGAAACACTATTCCGACGTAATTCAGTCCGAGGAAGTGATTTTAAGGCCTCGATAAAGTCCGTCGAAAATTTCCGACAGGCTGTATTCCGTCGGAATTTTGCGACGGAAATTCCGTCGGAAAATTCTTTAAAAAAACAAAAAAAAGTCTCCCCCAACCCCACCACCAGCCCCCCCAACCAGACCCCACTACCTATCCCACCTTCAAACGCCACCACCGATACCACCACACTCACACCAGTCCCTTCCCACCTTCAAACACCACCACCGACAATCCAACACCACCACACCAAAAATGAACCCCAAAAACGCAAAACTTAGCAAAAAAAGCCGAAAATTAACCCCAATAATCGAAAATAAACCCAAAAGTACGAAAATTAAGACAATAAAATCGAAAAATACCACACAAACAAATCAAAACCACTAGATCTACATATATAACATGAATTTCGTAAAGAAAAATAAAAAAACGATAATTAAACAACAAAAATTAAAGAAAATATATAATTATACAATCATCTAATAAAATATATAAATTAACATTACAATTACATAAAAAATTAACTAGATCTACAATCCAATCTAAATTAAAACTAGATCTACAATAATTATGTGGTTGACGATTCTTGCGACGGTGGTTGTACAATAATTTTCTACACGTATACAATCTTGAGGAGAGATGATGTCAGCAATGTTTTGTTTTAGTAATAGTTAATAGATTAGTTAGGGATACAAGTAAAATAAGTAACAAAGTTACAAAGAAACCCTTACTAACCTATCTTTTTCCTTTATTTTTTTTTTCTCTTTATTAAAGGTATAAATGTCATTTTAGTTACGGATTTTTCACCACATAACCTTGAGTTTTTTGTTTATTCACCGTATACCCATGAAAATTTTCAAATTCAGCATATACCCCTAAGTTGTTACAAAAATGCACCATATATCCTTAATGAAGATAAGATGAGTAGAATTTGGTTAATTGTACATCAAAATCACCTTAGATATCTCCCTTCATCCCCAAAATCACTCTTGTTGTTTCTCTAGCCCTAGAAACCACTCCAAATCTCCATAACCATAACCGTATAAATAATTTTGAGGATGAGAAAATGAAATTTAGGGCAGTTTTTGGGTGGAATTAAGGAATGTGGGTGGTTTCGGGGGTAGAGGATTGTATTTAGGGTGGTTCCGGTTCATAATTAACCCAAATGATCGACGAAATTAACAACAATAAGTCATCAAGGGTATATTGTGTATTTTTGTGAAAACTCATGGGTATATGATGAATTTAAAAATGTTCATGGGTATATGATGAATAAACAAAAAATTCAGGGGCATATGGTGAAATATCCGTTTTAGTTATAATCCCTATCCCTCATTCTTATTCCAACCCCCTATGTATAAAATTGAGGGATAAGGGCCTGATCACATCTATTAAACTGAGCTGAACTGAACTAAACTAAACTGATTGGAGCTAAACTGAATATTTTATGAGAGTAAAAAAATAAGAGCTGAACTGAGCTGAATATTATACAAGAGAGGGAAAATGAAAGCTGAATTGAACTAAACAGATTGGAGCGAAACTGAAGTGAAATTAAGCTTAAATGAACAGACCCTAAGAAGTGATTTTATCCTTGTTCCATTCTTCTCTCTAATCTCAATCCCTAGAAACAAATATAGTGATTATTTGATTAATATACCTTTCCCCAAATCCCTATCCTTCTTTATATATCTCCCTAAACAAACATGCTGTTATACTCTGTTGTGGCTAGGTTTTTGAGTTGAAGTTCCTCTAAAAATTTAGTCTTTCTCGTAGGACTCCGCCCTCCCAAGGTTGTTGTTTATTCCCCATTATTCTCTCCTCTCAAGTCTCTGTAAAGTTTGTTTATTTGTTTTTGTGATTAAATTATTTGTTTTTTTTTTTTTTCTCTGCAGGAAGTCTGATCTGAGGTTGTCATCTGGTGAATCATTAGGGTATATCGCCTCTTCCCTCCCTGTCATTGTGAAATTACTTTGTCATCCTAGCTAACATAATAATCTTATCTCATCTTCGATTTCGATTCCACCAAAAATAAGAAGCTTATGTTCTAAACTTATGAATTATTGTTGTCAAATTTGTTGGGTCAATAAATGTTGGTGTGTTCGTCTGGAATTGTATCAACTGCACGTTTCCATAGTAAAATTACTTTGTTATCCTAGCTAACATACATGAATTTATGTGTGAATTTGTGAAGAAAATTGTATGTCATCATCAAACCTTTTATTTATTTATTTATTTATTTTTATGTTTTGGTAATGGGATTGTAGCGGAGGACAATTAGTTTTTCATCATGATTGCATTGTTTATTTTTGTCAAGTACCTGAATTTCTTAGACTCCTTTTGGTTGGACTTTGAAATTAGAGAAAATGCAATTATTTTGATTTCAAAATTAGAAATTGAGAGAAAGGTAGAAATTAGCTTGGTTGATATATGATAAGTTGGAATGTGCCTCTGAAATTGAGTGTCTTTGGTTATAACTTTAGTCTTTGGGTTCGTATTTGTACCCCCTATTCCGATTTCTATCCTATATTGCTCGATTCCTTTTATGCTTCAGAATACGATGTTGAATGAGAAGTTCTATGCTGAATTGGATGGCATACTCAAACGTGATGACAAAGATAGTTTTGTGGAGCTCCTTGATGAGTATCCAGAACAAGTGGAATCGTGTTTGGTGATACTTTGTGCACAGCATAAATCCAAAAAATGTTTGACTGCATTGGTGACTGGGGAGGTGTGCGAACCACCCCCTCCACCAGAGGGCTGTGCTACATGTATTCACATAGTTGCTTATGTCTACCCTGACCCTGATGTTATTAACATAATGCTCATGCGAGGTGCTATCCGGGATTGCAACATAAAGTGTGAAGTGGGTCTCTATTCCAAGTATGGGACCCCGCTTTTCCTTGCGCTTGATTCTTTGAGGTACCAGCCTCTTTAGTTTGGTCATCTTCCCTGGTTGATAAATCTGTCACAAACACTCATTTCTGACCATTTTTTTCTCTTCATGTAGTCATCTTGCAGTCTCGCATCTCTATTCGTGGTGTCTAGGCGACTCCATCATCAAACTTATAGTGCTACTTTGCATGTGGGAAACGGTTTGTTATTATCTTTCAATGGGTTTTGTATTATAAATTAAAGAATATTAGCATTGTGACCAATTTTTGTTTGTTTGGCTGTATACTGGCTTGTGATGTATGACAAATGTATGTTTGTTTGGCTGTATACTGGCTTGTGATGTATCTAATATTGTCCTGTTTGTTTCTTTTACTCAGAAACAACATTTGGACTCTGCAAGGCTGCTAGCTTGCCACACTGAGTCGGTCAATGACATTGCTTGGACCTTACTTCAGGACAGAAAATTGAGGCAGTTGGCGGCTTTACTTTTGGTTGCCCGAGATGAGGCTATGGCTCCAACTGAGACAGGTATGTTTTCACTGTGTGCTTGACTTGCATCATACCATGTACTAACCTATCCTTTTTGTGTCGAAATAGGGATGACAATTCAACAACACCTTACCAATGAAATTGATGGATTGAGTTCCGAAGTTGATTTTGACAATTCTATGCTTATGGATGCCCGTGTGCTGTTTGATGTTTTTGATAGAGCCGGTGAAGCCTTGAGCTCATATTGTATCACGATGTTCAAACCTGTACGTTGAGACTTAAGAGGGAGTTGTTCTGAATCAGTAAACTCTCACCAATATCGGTGTTTATCGGTTCTCATTTCCTTTTCTTTCAGATCCCTCCGGAGAAAGTGTTGGTCGATATTGTTGGGCTGCTTAAGGAAGCTGGTTTTCCCCTGCAAACCAGGGACGTTGACTTGCGCGATTGTTACAGGTTCTTTTTTTTTTTTGTTTGTTTGTTCTTTGTTTATACTTTTCTCATTCACAATCTTTGCTGAGCAACTTGGTTTTTCTTCTAATGTTGAATTCATAGGGGACGTCGTGGGGTTTGGAGAGCAAACTTGTTCAAGCTGTCAGGCAAGTCACATTCGCTCTAACAATATGGCTCCTTATTTTGGGGCAATATAAGAACATGTATTAATGCTTCTTTTCCTCGTGTTGGGATTCTTGTGGAACAGATACTCTGAGACCGGACAACAAAATCATGGAAAGCTCCTCTTCAAGTTCACATTTACATACTTTTGCCGGTCAGAATGGAAAGCTTGTGTATTCTCAACTCCATTGGGATCCTTTGCTTGGTAGGCTCAAGTCGGGGGAAGTTCTAAAACTTTCGTCTTCTGTCCCCGAAGCGCGGTTGCTTAGCACAGTAGCTGGTTCAAGCATACCACTAAGACGTCATCTGGCTTATGTTGCCTTCAAGCTGAAAAGAGGGATCCGATATTTGTGATTAGTGATTATCTACTCCGTACTTAAAAGCCATGTGCATTGTCTAGTGATGGGTTGTGGTGTTCACTTTTTTGGTTTGAACCGCTATTATAATTAAAATTGTGTGGAGAATTAGCTATAACCTTAACTCCACCCGTATATAAATATATTAGTCTTGTCTATAACCCCGGTTCTTGTATGGCTATATGCTACTCTGTATTACGTTTTGTTTATGTTTTTTTTTTTTTTTTGACAGTGAGAACTAAGAAAGGAAACCACAAACAACAACTTAAAAGGACCAAAAAAGACACTTGCGAGCACGAGCCTTTCCAGCCAACCAATGCGCGGGGGACACCCATTTCCTCGGAACCTTTAGAATCTTGCAAACCTCCATAGTAGACAGAAGAGCCCGGATATCCCGAAGTAACCAACATAAAGAAACCTCATCTCGCTGTTTTTGGGCCAAGATCAAACACAAAGACTCACAGTCGGAGTAAATAAGGATCCTACGAAAACCTCTGGAATAAGCATTGCGTAATCCCCAGAAACAGGCCTGTAACTCAGAATGTAATGCTAAAGACGCGAGAGAAGCACGGGCCCCTCCCCCACGGACTGAAGGAGAATCACAATCGCGAAAAATCCAACCAGCACCAGCCGAGTTGTCCAAAGAAGACCAAGAACCATCACAGATCATACAAATTTCAAAAGTAGAAGTAGGACCCCCACAAAGAGTGGCAGCGATACCCGAACTAGTCGGTTTAGGACCAAGACCCAAAGAATAAGAGCGAATGCAAAAATCCTGAGCTTGTCGCCCCCGCACATCCCACTGAGATGCCAGAAGCAAAATATCATCGGAAGACACAGTTTGATGCCGAAACCGAACATTATTACGTGATAGCCAAATAGCCCATAAAAGGGAGAAAAACCTCACCAGGCTCGACCAGTCCTTAGCAACCTCTAACAAAGAGACCATAGTGGAAAACCATTGGAGAAAAGGAAGGTGAAGAAGACCTTGCCTATTAAAACGTAAAGAGCAATGGACCCACAATGGAGCAACGAAGTCACAGTCTCGAAACAAATGGTCCACCGTCTCCTGCTCTTGTTGACAGAAGCAACAAAGTGAATCAACCAAAATGTCTCGAACAGCTAGAACAGAGGCAACCGGGAGTCCAGACTGAATAATTTTCCAGCCAAAGATCTTCCATTTAGGAAGGAGGGGGAGCGCCTAAAATTTTCCCCACCAGGAAGCAGGAATGAACCCCACGGACAAATGTCCGACAGTCTGCTGAAGTAAGAGCGCATAGGCAGATTTCGTAGAGAAGGTGCCATCCTTAGTGAATTTCCAATAAATAAAATCATCCATATGCTCCAGTGGACGGTCCTGACTAAGGATCCGAGAGGCAGTTGGACCATCAAACAACCGATGGACTCTCGAGGAGTCCCACGCGTTAAAACGCGGATCAATAATATCAGACACATGAGTCGGGAAATCCGACAGAGATAAACCAGCCTTGAAATTTACTGGACCCCAGGAGCCTAGTCGTCAGCTGTAATACGAACACTATTACCACTACCCACCTTCCAACGAACAGCAGGAGCTACAGCAGAAAGAGCCATCTGTAACCCGCGACAACCCCATGAGGCTCGAGTTATCCGAGCAGATGAAGTGACAGCAAGAGAAGGGTACTTGGAAAACATGAGCCTAGAAACCAATAACTGGGGATTGTGAATCATCCTCCATCCCGTGTTAGCGAGAAACGTTTTGTTTATGTTGTAACTTATGAAACTTAACATTTTCTTCATAATTTTCCCTCTCATACTTTACCTTTCTTTCTTAATTTTGATGCTCCATTTACGTGTAGAATGCTACGGAGTAAAATGTTTCTCTTTTTTCTTTTGATGTACTCCCTCACTTTATTTAAACTTCCAATCTTTGTTGACATTTTCTTTCAAAAACTTTCGATAGAGTCCTATTTTTAATTACTCTCTGAATAATGGATACACTTTTATCTTTTGTCCGTTTTAGAATAATTGATATGGAATACAC
The DNA here is from genome assembly GCF_948465745.1 of Chenopodium album. Lineage (NCBI taxonomy): Eukaryota > Viridiplantae > Streptophyta > Magnoliopsida > Caryophyllales > Amaranthaceae > Chenopodium > Chenopodium album. Next base: position 5,271,347 of record NC_137857.1, read on the forward strand.
ATTATTAATTTGATGTGTTATATAATTAGGGATTGCAAAAACAATAGAGGGAGCCGAAGTTTAGCACCTTGATAAATAAATATTAGTAATCAAAATTTGTTTATTAAGGTCATGAACTTGTATTTTCTAATAAACACGCATAAGGCTCAAATCTTCATATTTGTTGTCTCCTTAGGCACAATCAGATATCCATTTCGAATTATCATTGACATCAACCCCTTAGTTTAAAAATGCCAATGCCCATACCCACAAACTCAACTCAAATTCAAAAATAAAATAAAATTGATTTGATCATAGGAAAGAATATTAAACTGAAAACATATAATAGGGAAAATGTAACAATAAGGTTTACTGATAAAAGCTTGTTTGATAATTGGTATAACCATGAAATACATGAATTTATTATAAGATAGTTCTCTTCAGCTTAATTTTTAGTTTAGTTCAGTTTAGCTCCAATCAGTTCAGTTCAATTCCTAATTTCCTTCTCTCATAAACAATTCATTTCAGAGTTCAGCTCCAATCAGTTCAGTTAAGTTATTTTCAATAATCAGAATATGCCCTAACCCTTTTCCATAACATCTTATTTATTATTATTATTTATTATTATTATTATTTTTTTTGAGGAAATTTATTATTATTATTATTATTATTTATTTATTTTTATTATAAAGGTAATAAAAATCAGTAAATCCTATCTAACAAGGGTTTTACAACTTTAACTAACAATTAATCATCGCCTACAGTAGAGTGAAGATGTGAGTTAGGGAAATAATTGACTAACAACATGACCTACACTTGAAATCCAATCTTTAGGGCTTGTTTGGTTGGGGGTATTCATCAAAGGGAATGGGAATCAACTGCCTTGATTTTATTTGTTGTTGGTTGTTAAGCCTTTTTTTTTCATTCCCTTTACCCTCCTCATTCCCAAAATCCTTCTAAGTAGATTCCCCACCCCCCTAGGTATTTCCCATTTCCATTCCCTTTACCTCCTCATTCCCCAAATTCTTCTAAGTTGATTCCCCACCCCTCTAGGTATTTCCAATTTCCATTCCCATTCCCTAGCCACCAATAACCACCATACCACCACCCTCCTACCTACCCAAATCACCGGAAACCCGCACCACTGCACTACGACCAGCCACGTCACCCCTTGCCGCCTCTCCCCCACCCTCGCCGCACCTCCCTTCCTCTCGCCGGCTAACCGTGAACTCTCGAAACCCTATCCCCATCCTCGTAAAAACATAAAAAAAACCCTTCTCTCTCACTGTAAAACGGCCGGTAGGCCCTCCTCCACCGTCGAAATCCTAGGCGCTAGGGTTTCGAAGGTGAGGGAGGGCCGGGCGACGGGTGTAAGACTAATTTTTTGGGTTTTTGAGGTCGAGGGATGTTTTCGGGGGAGGGGAGAGCTATGGGGGTCGACGAAGGGCGGCGAATGGTTGGGAAGGTGCGGCCGACGGTTTTACAAGGATGGGAAGAGGTTTCTAGGGTTTTTCGCGGGTGGGTCAATGTTTTCAGGGGAGGGGGAGTGCTTTCCGGGAGAGAGGATAGGCGGCGAAGGGTGGGGGATGTGCGGCAAGGGCCGGCGAGTGAGGCTGGGTGGTGGGGTGGCTGGAAAAGGTTTCAAAGTGAAGAAAATAGTTGGTTCAATGGTGGTGGTGTGGTGGTTTGTTTCCTTGTGTTTTTTGTAAAACAAAAAACATTGTACTTGGAATGGTTTTTCTTTCCCTTTGTTCATTTCATTTCGTTTACCCTGTTCTAACCAAACGACCCCTTAAAGAATAGTTGCTGAACTTGGTGAGACCGTGACAAAGACCCATATGTACTGTCTAGTCAGAATCCAGTAATAGGTAATCAACTTTAATCGAATTTATGACGATAAGGTTGTTGCCTTTACTATCTAGATATTTTACAACCCTATTGTAAGGCATGTAAAATATACCTTTGCGCAGGATAGTAATTTTGCATTGAGAGGATTTCTCAAGATTAAAATAGATGTCGTGATAATTGTGTTGGAGTAAAGAGAGGAAACGTAATTGACCATAACACTCTAACTCGGCCGGGCAAATCTTTTCTGATCGAGCACGATGACAAATGTTTTTTTTATTTATTTAATTGTTTGGTCGGGCAGAGCCCACCCAATCAGGCACAAGTGCAAAGTTGATTTTTGTCGGACTGATTGGAGCTGAACTGAACTGAACTGAAATCATCGGACACGCATGCAGGTTGAGATTACGTATCACTCTCGCCCAACTTACACTTTTAAATTAGGCGCAGATGCACGTCAGCAGTCCAACAACTCTTTCCTCTTCCTTTGGTTTTGGAAAAGAAATGCATTTTTAGTTAACTTACACTTTTATTTAAAAAATAATTTTCCAATTTTGAATTTTAAAAGACAAAAATATAGGGATATAAAATTATATCATAAACAATTTTGGCTATGTACAAAGAAAAGCAACATGTACAAAGATAATGTAAGCGGTTTTTCACTCAAGTTATACTACATAGTCACTATTCACATAAACCACTTTGACTTCATTTTGAAATTTTGTATTGAATAAATACATAGTCATGTAAGATCTTATTAGATTCATCTCAGACTCTAGTGTCCAAATATCAAAATTCATAATTTTTGTTAATACATAACTAAAGATCCTCTAATTGAAATAATGAAAAGGCTAGTTGATGAATATGGCGCATACAACAAGAAAATTTATGGAATAGCAAGCAGAAAAGCAACTAGCAGCCCGAGCAAATGGCTTGCACCAGGGGCAGGCTTAGTGAAGCGGAATGCAGATGCGAGTTTGGTGGAGGAGGGTTGGGTGGGATTAGGGGTTGTAGCTCGAAACAGCAGGGGTGAGGTGTTGCTGTCTGCAGTGAGAAGAGTGCGAGCAATGTGGCCACCTGAAATTGCAGAGGCTAAGGCCTTGGCTATGGCTGTAAAGCTTGCGACGACTTACGACTTTGCCGATGTCATTCTGGAATCAGATTGCCAAATTCTAGTTAATCGTCTTTCAAAGGTTGCGGTATACTTTTCTGATTTGGATGGTGTGATTGAAGAGGTATTGTCTTTGAGTAGTGCTTTTAATTCTTTCTCTTGATCACATGTGAAACGTGATGGAAAACTTTGTTGCTCATCACCTAGCTAGATTACTGCCTTTTGGTGCTGAACAAGTTTGGATTAATCATTGTCCAAATGAGGTTGCTCCCTATGTACTCTCAGACTCTTTATTGATTGATTAATAAAATTGCTCGATGCGGTTCCCTCAAAAAAAAAAAAAAAAAAAAAAATAAAGATACTCACATTTAAAAGTATTTTTTGGCAAACATGCCTAAATGAAATGTGCCAACTAATAAAAAACAGAAGAAGTATTTAGTACTCCTTCCGTCCCTTTATAATATTCATTACTCACATAATAAAGAGAAATAGACTTCTAATTTAGAGATGGAGAGAGTACTTTGCATAAATAAAGTACGGAGTAATGATTAATGAGTGAAGGAGATGTGTACACATAAAATGATCTATTTACCCCTTTTTTTTTTTGTTTGAAACTACCTATTTACCTTAATGGGTGTGATGTCCAATCTAGAGGCATTGGATTGTTCGGCATGAAGGTGTAGTATAACCTTAGTTATTATAGAAATAAAGAGGTATCGATTCCCTACAACAAAGACTAGACTGTAGGCCAATGGCATGGCTCAAATGCTTTGCTTCGGAATTGGGGACAAGTTGTTCAACTTGATCATTCAACATCCCATTTCCCCATCTCATTAAATGCATCTAGCCATTCATATCCCTCAATAGATATCCTTGAAGTACAAATATAATCTTAGAGATGGGAAACCCTTGTACGCAAAAAACATCCAAACATACAAGGTTCCAGGTCTTGCTAAACAGTTAGCCTGCTTTTTTAGCCTAAATAAGAAGCAGCAGCTAAATTAGAAGTCGAGTTGTTCACAAAATACCAGCATCCAATAGCAACTTAGTACATGCCTTATAATCTACTTTATATTAGGGTACACAATGAGAACTCACAAAAACCTCAACCCTTTTTTCAGTTTCATGACAGTCCTGTAAGCCAGGTGCTGAGCAGCTGGGCTGATGCTGTTTTTCATGTGACAAGCTGTTGTGCTCATAAACCTTAATTGCGATGATGAAAACCTTGAAGGTACAGGATTCAGCAACCCCATTGAATTACGCTTGGGACGGCAACCACTTTGTAATAGCTGAAAAGAGACAAAGTGGTGTCACAATCCATGACCACAAAAAGAGAAAGGACAAATAACATACACCATAACCTTCACCCCCACTCCCATACCCCCCCCCCCCCCCCCCCCCCCCCCGGGCCCCCCCTCTTCCTCCAACACACTCATTCTTTAAACTAGCAGAGAATAAAAAAAAAAAAAAAGCAAAATATTTCAAATTCCCATTGAAAAAAAAAAAAGTTGAGATTGTTGCTATGAATTTTGCATGACAAGGGTGCTGATATGTGCATATCCATAGTTTTTTGTTCCATAAAGCTGAGTTTAATGAATTTTCTGAAGACACGAGTACTTGTTTTGGAAATAAAAAGAAGGATGACGTAAAAGGACTAAATCATCTCAGGAAAAATAAAAGTAGAAGAATGGTATAGTGCTTTGAAATAAACTCAATAAGCCCACAACCTATAGGGCAGCCTTGTGCAAGTTCAAGAATACCCTTCATAAATTCAACAACCCGTAATGTAACCCCTCTATAAAGCCGCTGGTGAAAAAATATAGGAAGTATCACATATCCAAACCCACAATCCTATAGCAGTAATCGCATAGCCAGTGGCAGATCTTGAGAAGTTTTTATAGAAGAGCAAAGAGTATTTACATAATACATATTAAAAGTTGCGAATTTCATACGAGGGATTAAAATATTAAAAGGGATATGGAAGAGGCTTGCAGTGAATCAGAGCCTGAGCACTGAGCATGCATTTCTGTGTGATAAACTAAAATATGCATTTAGATTTTTGCAAGTAAACAAAAAAATCCTAGCTTGTTGACAGTGGAGTGGCGGGAAACCACTATAGAAGAAGGTAGAGAAAGAATATACAAAATAAATCACATGCAATAATATCTTTAAAATAATTAAATTCGAGACATAGACCTTTCTTGTAAGCACATCATTTTTAGTATTAAATAGCACAGCATATTATGCAATAGCCATTTGCCAATCTTTCTTAATATCTAAATATGGCTCTTCCAACAAACTTGTTTGAGGCATTATATTTAACAGCAAATAGCATAACAATTCTGCTCAATTACCAACATAAACAGACTTACAAAATTGGAGAAAGAATCTCCAGCAGAGGGAACATTTAACCAATCTCCCTTTTTTGACTGAAAGCGCGCTGGAGCTATAATTCCAAACACCAGCACAGAAGGATTAGTACTTCTCATATAAGTATGCACCCAAAAAGTCAAAGGGCCAAGGAATTTCATAAGAACAAACTGAAATAGTTACCTAAAATCTTCGAGGATAGCGAGTTAATTTTGGACACAGCACGACGTTCTCTATCAAATAAACAATGGAACAAACAAACATAGAAGAAGCTTTAAAATTTTGCCCTTAAACAATGAGAAAGCAAGTGGAAATTGAACCCCAAACAGAATGAAATAGAACATACCTGAAATAGATACCTAATTTGAGGTCACCATCAATCACATGAACCTTGGATTTTTTGAGCAACTCACAAACATCAGCAATTGCATCTTCCATAGCCACCTGAAAAGAGGTAAAGAAATACTATCAGCTGTTCAGGAGTTCATTATCATTTTGCTGATTAATGGTAAAATACCGGTAAACCTACGTACATTTTTCTGCATTGAGCTACAATACAGGCCCAAAGCATCACCGGCTCTCTCAAACACGTCAAGTAGTTGTCGTGCATCTATAAGTATGTTTTTGTACTCAGCTTGTTCACTTCCAATGTCAGTTTTAGAAAATGAATCGATCTCATTTGTTAAGCGTTGGTGAATGGTCAAGCCTAGAAAACAACAGAGAAACACTATAGTTTATAATATGGGTTCATAGAATTAGCATATAGATGCAATTTACACTATACCTGTGTCAAACGGAGCCATAACCTTTTCTCGGGCAACCAAAAGCAGAGCCCCAAACTGTTTCAATGCTCCAAAGTTAACAAAAGTCCAAGCAATATCGTTGATCGAATCAGTGTATTGGGCAAGCAACCGTGCAGAGTCCAATATCGGTTTCTACATCAAATTTTGTTTAAAGAAATGTAAGATTGCATAACCTTGAAGCAAATAAGAAATGTAAGACTGCATAATTTTGTTTTTCCTTACCTTTAAAAAAAAAAAAAAAACAAAATAAAAATGGACACAGGCCAAAAAGACTCATCGTTAATGGCAAATGATACTTGCTATCTAAGGAGCCATTGCAAGCTTTAAGAGAGAATCAGTCAATTGAAAAGCTTGATGGACTAAAATTGTAATAATAAACAACTTAAAAATCAACTTCCTTTCGATAGACTGAAGTTGATAAATCAAAATTAAATGTGTTTACAACATTGGTGAAAGTTTACCATTGGAGTGGAAAATTGATGTAGCTAGATTAAGCAACGTTGCTTGATTTTTCAAAGATAGTATCACCCATTAAACATATGACATGTGTATAATAAAAACTATTTAAATTATTTATATTTTTTCCAAACTATTTAAAAAAAAAAACAAGAAGAGTGAGAAATAACCAACCGTTTTCCATTGGCAAAGTAAAATAATAAGTTTGATGAGGGAGTCGCCGCGAATCCAAGGGTACAAATGCTCCAAAAAACTGAGATGGAGCAGGACAAAATGGATTGGAAGACCGTGTACTGATGCAAAAGAGCAAGTGACATTAACAAGAGGAATAGCGTTGCATCGGTTGAGCATTAGATGAATAATTTGAGGGTCGGGACAGGAATGAGCAACATAGGTGAGAGCATTAGATGAAGGTGAGTGATCATCATCAACAAGTGCAGGAAGAGCATCGCATTCGCATTCGCATACTTCCCCATTGAGCAACGCAAGCAAACACTTCTGGGCACCAAATTCAGCACACTTTTCTACCAAAGATTTCGTAATCTCACTTGGATGTTTTTTAATCAGCTTCACAAAACGACCCTTGCTATCGCTATCAAGGGTCCTTTCCAACATATCACTAAATCCTCCACCTTTTCTCATCCTCTATCCACAAATTAGGATAACCTTCAACGGTACTGGCTAACCTTCAACTCTGCAGACAACAAGGCAGGGAGAAGAGAGAGACGAAGATATAGTCGTATCCTGAATTTTGCCCTAGTTGTTACGAGTGGTTTTTTTTTTTTTTTTTTTTTTTTTTTTTTTTTTGGTAAAGGAGCAACAAAGGAAAGGTGTGTGAGAGAGAAAAAGATAGAGAGACCAAGTAGGCTTCTCTTTAAGCTATTTTTTTTTGAGGTCATCATGTAACTTAATCGGTGGGTGCCGCTTAGCCCAGCAAAGTGCTGGACCAGCACAACTATTTTAACAATCTAATATATATAAATAAAGTAGGCATTTTTGGAGAGCATTGGGAGCGCCACATAAGAAAAGGTATATTTTCGACCAATTAAAAATTAGATTTCTATTTTATTTTAGAATTAAAAAAATCACTCGCCACCTAAACAAAAGTGACGAATGAAATTTTAAATTTTTGCCACGTAGGTAAAAACGACGAATAGTAATTTATTAGGATTTTAATTATTTAAAAACACTAAATTTTATCATTTTTATTTGTTACAAAACTAAAAAGAAAAATCTAAAAATTATATTTTGATATTTAAAAAATAGAAATTATCATTTGATGTTAATGGTTTTATGCAAATATCTGATGATATGATATTTTCATACAAAAATTTTAAAACTTATAATGCAAGAAAACAATTAAGATATCACCAAAAAAATATTTATATACAAAATGTATATGAAAATTCGTGCATCGCACTCCACATAAACAAAAGTAATATTTCGACCAATGAAAAATTATATTTATTTATTAATTTAGAATTTATATTTTTAGTCGCCATTTAAGAAAAAAGTTAACAAATGAAATTTGAGAATTGAAAACAAAAAATAGTAATTTAAGATTTAAATAATGAAAAAAAACAAAAATTATCTATTATATTATCTTTTACATTAGGATTTATATTATTTTAACAAATAATTAGAAATTAAAAAATATGTTTTGATTTAATGATTTTATCTAACTATCCAATGAATGAGATAATATTTATTTCGATTTATAAATTCAAGTTCTATATACGTGAAATTTGAATAAGAATAATTTAAAACTTAACAAAATATTTTATCATAAATTAATGTTAAAATAATAGAATAGAAAATAAAAACAAAAAATATTCAGAAATTACAAATATATATATATATATATATATATATATATATATATATATATATATATATATATATACAAAAATGAAATATTTAAAAACCGTGCATCGCACGGGCTTACATCTAGTATTAAATTAAAGCGAGAGGTAGACCAAATAGGCAAGTACTGCAGTAACACTAAGAAATTACTACGTACTGTATAAAACAAGGAACTAAACTTTGCCCAATGTTGCAAATAAGGGACTGGACTACCTAGTACCCCCTCCGTCCCTTTATTTTTGCTCCATTGCTATTTTTGGGGTCAAACTTTGACCATAAATTACCGTTAATATATAAAAAATAATTTAGTCACGAGTGGTCTTGTTAGATTCGTCTCGTTGTATATTTTATTAATATCACGTTTTTATAATTTTTATGTGTATGAAAATAAAGATATAGGCATTTTAATACATGTCTTGGAGACTATGCCCAGTCAAATGGGGCAAAAAAATAGGGACAGAGGGAGTAATTTAGTATTGCAAAAAAGGGACTGGACTGTCGAAGAGGTATGTGGATTTTTTTTTTTTTTTTTTTTTTGTAGAGCCAAAAAAACGATGATTTTAACTTTCATTATTCACACCACAAACATATTAACAGTGACTAAAATTAGAGCCAGCAAAAACTAATATGATACGACAACACGAAACAATTGAGACACGAAAAAAATCGAGTTAGTGTCAAGGGTTTACAATATGTTCAATTAAACAGGTCAACACAACATCGCACGTAAGCAAGTTGAGTTTGTGTTGAGATTTCCAATTCATAACTAACACGACTCAACCCGCCTAAGAAAAAAAACAAATAATTTATGGAATTAATGAAACATATTTCGTACGAGGCTAACACTTTTTATATAATACGACAACATGACATAAACCGAATATGGAAAAAGCAATTTAGTGTCAAGGGTTTCCGACATGTTTATTAAACAAGTCAACATAACACGACACATTTTATTAATGGGTCAAGTTAGTGTTGAGATTTCCCAACCTGTTTAACTTTGAACATGAATACAACACAAGTACACAACTCAACTCGTTTGCCACCATTAAGCCTATAACTATAACAAATCAAGTATTCTTTTGGAGGTAAAATTAAAGACAAAGTTTAAATGGAGCCACAATCGGAAGAAGACTTCAGAAAATCATCTAGTTTTACAAAGGCTAAAGAACAGAACAACTTTGACACAAATTATGGCCATGTACCTAAAAGGTCAGCACAGAGTGGGCCGGGCCATACTTCGTATTATGTCAAAAATGGGTCAAGTAACGGTCGTGTCGTGTTGTGTTGGACTTATGTCAACCTTTTATAAACAAAACTCATGCATATGCCATGCCAGCAAGGTTAGTAAGATTTTTTTTTTCATTTCATAAATTGGTCAAAAATATATGAGCCGACCCGTCATTGCAAAATGAAATTGAAAAGCAAATACAAAAATAAATCTTGCATATCCAACATCATGAAGCAATATCAAAACATTCTTATTATGTACCAAGATGAATGCATACTCTTAATATTGCTTTGGAAGCGAGTCTTCGTAACGTAGTGCTTGAGATGGATTGCTTAGCGCTCTTTTACAAGCTGAAGAATAAAAAACGCGAGAAGTCGAGCCTTGGGAACATCGTGGGTGATATCCTTCACCTTGGTCAACTGTGCTCTTCAATATATTTTTCCCTTGTTGGGAAGAAGGGGAATGGTGTTGCTCACATTTTAGCAAATGTTAGCAGTAAAGAGTGTGAATGTGTGATGGTTTAAGAGTTTGGTTTGAGGATGTTCCTCCAAACATTGTTACTGCTGTAACTTTTTATGTTACTTACTTTCCTTTACTAATATATTTGGATGAAAAGGTGAAGCTTCTGAGGAAAAGATTATGCTTTTAAGCGTTGTGCATTACACACTAAAACCCTTGTTTGTCCAACATTCCTTAACTGTGAAACATGTACGGAGTACTATTTACATCTTAACCCTGTATATAATCAAAGACAAATTACAGAAGTCTGATGCCAAAACTGCAAAATTTAAATTGAAGAACAAATGCAAAAATATAATTTTCATATAGAAACTCATGTGCAAAAAAGAATAAGGTTGAGTTATATAGACCAGAAATTTACAATTTAGGGCCTGTTCTCATTGACTGAACTCAGCTGAACTGAACTAAGCTGAGCTGAGCTGAACTGAACTCAGCTGAGCTGAACTGAAGTGAAGTGAACTGAAGTGAAATGAATATTGTATAAGAGAAGGAAATTAGGAGCTAAACTGAACTCAACTCAACTCAACTCAATTTCAACGTAAGAGAACAGGCCCTTAGCAGCAAAGCCTCAGGATTTCTCATTAAAGCAGCATTTCATCTATCATGAACCATATAATATACGAGTAGCATATGAACCAAATGAAACCTAAAAATTAACTAATAACCTTGACAAATAAACAAACCCTTTGCTTAAGCACAAAAGAATTTATTAACAAAACTAATATCAACTCAAGGATATTTGTGTTGTTACAAGACTCACAGCTACTTAGTTTCAGGCTTCGGCTTAAGAAATAGGTTACCTCATACCATCCTTCACCTGTAATTTCTTCGGGGCATACGACTATTCAAAATACGACCGAGGGTAGCTAAAGCATCTTGAAATTTACGAATTTTCATAAAACCCTTTATCATGGAAACCTCGTTTTCTGAGAACTTTGCTTGTTTCATGATCATATGAACAAGCTTCATTAGAGCATCTTCCATCCCTAGTGAACGAAGACCATCTGCTAGCATCATAAAAGAAGAGAACTCTGGTATAAATCCTTTCTCCAGCATCTCAACTAGAAAATCAACAGCTTCTCCAATAGGACCTCCACTTGAACAAAGACCACGAAAAATTATCTTATGAGTTACAGCATCTGGAGGGTCACCCTTCTCCACCATTTCTCTGTAAAGCCTCATCGCTTCTTTTGATTGTCTCCTTCTAAAAAGAGCCTGTATCACGGGGTTATATGCATGAGGGGTTAGAATCATTCCTTTCATCTGAATGCTCCGAAGGAGTCGAGTGGCAACCTCAACTCGACCTGCTTTACAAAGCCCCTGAATCAAGGTCCCATAAGTAACAATATCAGGCTCACACCCATTTGAAGTCATTGTTTGCACTATATCTGCCGCCTTCTTAATATCTCCTGCCCTACAAAAATGAGAAAGCAAGGAATTATAAGTAAATTTATCGGGTTTTAACCCTTCCATTATCATCTGGTCCATCAGTTCAGCAGCATCTTCCACCCTCTTAATTTTACAAAGACCGTCAATGAGGGTGTTGTAAGTAACCAGGTTTCTTGACACCCCTTGCAGTTCCATCTGATCAAAAACCTCTTCGGCATCTTCTATCCTCTTGTTTTTACAGAACCCATCAATCAATGTATTATATGTCACCACATTTCTTGCACAACCACTTGATTCCATTTCCTTTAGCAAGTTTAGAGCTTCATCAATTTTCCCTCTAGAACAAAGGCTGTCTATCAGCATATTATAAGTAAATTCATCAGGCTGACACCCATCATTTTTCATATCTCTGAATAGCTCCATAGCAAGCTTGTGGTTTCTGGACAAGCAAAGACCTTGTATGATAGAATTGAATGTACATACATCAGGCAAAATTCCCTTGCTTGTAAGAAGGCGCACAAATTCAGTGGCTTTCTCAACTTGATTCTCTTTACACATGGTGTTAATCAGAGTATTATAGGTAACAGTATTTGGTGTGCAACCCCGTAAAACCATCAACTCAAGCACTTCCATCGCCTCTTCAATTTCACCCATTTTACACAGCCCGGATATAAGAGCATTATAGGTAAATATATCGGGATCAAACCCTTCTTCTAGCATAGCATCTAACACCTCAAGTGCATGTTTAACATGACCCAATTTGCACAAACCACTAACTAAAGTGTTAAATGTAAAATGATCAGGATGAAATCCCTCAGCAACCCTTTCCTGAACAAAACCCAATGCTTCTTCTATCCTTCCCTCCTTACAAAACCCATACACCAAAACATTTACAGTCACATTGGTCGAAACACAACCAGCTCCCACCATTTGTTCTCTAACTCGCAAAGCGCCATCCACATTCCCTTCCTCAATATAACCCTGCATAATCGTCGTGTACGTTTTCTCATCCGGGGTCAATCCATACCTTTCCATCTCCTCCATCATAATAAGGGCAGGCCTAATTTGATGAGCTTTGCAAAGCCCTTTAATCAATATATTAAATGTGGAAACATCTTTCTTAACCCCACTTTCTACCATTTTTGAATGAACAATTTCCACTAATTTCAATTTATGCCCATCAACAAGAACATTCAACAAGAAATTAAAGGTATGAGTCCCACATTTAACCCCATACTCTTTCTCCATCATATCAATCACATAAACAGCTTCATCATACAAACCACAATTAACATAAGAATCAATGAAAATCAAGAAAGTACCTTCATTAATTTCACAACCTAATTCCTTCATTTCATCCAAAACCCTTTTCATTGAATCAAAAGACCCTTCATTTCCAAGCTTCCTAAGAATTTCCTCAATAATTGACAAAGTGGGTATGAAATTAGACTGTTTTGAAGCCCAATCAAACACCCAGAGTGCCATTTCTGCATCTTTCTCTTTCCTCAGAGTTTCAAGCAGTTGTTTTGGAGTAAAATTTGGGGGAAGTTGATGGGCAGAATCAAATGACAATGAAGAAGAAGAAGAACTGGGATTTTGAGCTAATGAGAAGGAGATTAATGGGGAAGATTTGGAATTTGAAAAGAAAATTGAATTTGATGGAAATTTTTGAGGTATTGGACATGGATAAGGTTTAAGGTGAGCAGAAAAACACATTGAAGCAGCCATTTTTATGGTAATTACACTATACAATAAAGAAGATTGAACAAAATAAATCAAAATTTATGGAAGATTTAAACATGCCAAGAAGAGAGAAATAGGAAAACTTACTGTACTGCTGCTATTTTTGCCGGGGTCTGCTCAAGTGACCATTTTTAGATGAGTGAAGCAGAAAACACTTGTATAAGGCACAATACCAAAATTTACTTTTTGGGTTTTTCTAAGCTATATGTATTCGAGTTTCTAAGATGTACCTTGCTTTTTCAAGTTTCTAAGTTGTGCCCCTCAACTCACTACCATTAATGAATGGTACCCTCCTTGGCACTTCCACGTCACCTAAAGTTAACTATAAATTTAATAGAAAAATGATAAAAGGTAAGGAAACGGTAGGAGAAAGAAATCTTAGCCACCGCAACCCTAATAATGAAAACTGAAGCCACTAAATCACACTCTCAAATAATTTTTAAACAACTAATAAGGGTATATTTTAGTATTGATAAGGAGTTGAAGGGCATGGCTTAGAAACTTGAAAAAGCATGGGTACACCTTAAAAACTCGAATACCTTAGGAGTATAGCTTAGAAAAACCCTTACTTTTTTCTATGTTCTACTTGTATTTAATTGTAAGCCGTACAACATTTAGACTTTTATATTAACCACACCGATCATTACTTGTAATTACGGAGTACTTTAGTATTTACAATAAGGAAAAATACTCCGTAGTTATGTAGACGGATTACTTAGGGATTGTATTATGAGACAGAAGGAGTATTATTTTTTTTTTATTATTGACGGGACAGAAGGAGTATTATTTTATTTGACTGGAACACTTTTTTTTTTCAATTAAGACGTATTCCGGGTAATTCCGGCACAGATAATCTTCGTGGGTTGGTAAAGGTTTATCGTCCAATTACGCACCTGCACAGTCAACACAGATAAGCTAACCCGGGGTTATCCGGGAATAACCTCTCCGATGCTAAAGTCAGCAATCCGATAAGAAGAAAGAATGAAGAGAGAGAAAGTGTTTTTGATGTGTAGAGAGAGAGAGAAAAAAAGATTGTACCTTTGGATGAACATTTGCTTGGGTATATATAGAGAAATAACCAAGCTGGTGCCACCTATAACGATAGGTGGCAAACCGACCCCATAGGCAGCAGGTGCCTACGTGGTCTGAAGCAGCTCTCCACGTGGCCGTTTAGAAAGGCCGTTATGGACATTTGAGCTTTCTTACTAATCAGTTGTTTCTGTGTTATTATTGCATATTACCGGCTAATTAGCTATTACTACCGGTACTATCCCGTACAACTAGCCCCCCAAGTGAGGTCGTCGGTGAAACCGGCGTGCTCACTTGTAAGTGTAAGAAGAATCAGAACAAAATGTGGCACCGATAGTATTTTGAAATTAGAAATGTAAGATTCGCCCCTTAAGTGAGCTAAGTACCGATAGTACTTTGGTCACTTTAAAACTGAAAAATCTGTAATTTGCCCCTTAAGTGAGCTAAGTACCGATAGTACTTTGGTCACTTTAAAACTGATTGAGATTTTACAAAAAATCTCTGATTTGCCCCTTAAGTGAGCTAAGTACCGATAGTACTTTGGTCACTCAAAAACGGATTGAGATTTTACAAAAAATCTCTAATTTGCCCCTTAAGTGAGCTAAGTATCGATAGTACTTTGGTCACTTTAAAACTGATTGAGATTTTACAAAAAATCTCTGATTTGCCCCTTAAGTGAGCTAAGTACCGATAGTACTTTGGTCACTTTAAAACTGATTGAGATTTTACAAAAAATCTCTGATTTGCCCCTTAAGTGAGCTAAGTACCGATAGTACTTTGGTCACTCAAAAACGGATTGAGATTTTACAAAAAATCTCTAATTTGCCCCTTAAGTGAGCTAAGTACCGATAGTACTTTGGTCACTCAAAAACGGATTGAGATTTTACAAAAAATCTCTAATTTGCCCCTTAAGTGAGCTAAGTACCGATAGTACTTTGGTCACTTTAAAACAGATTGAGATTTTACAAAAAATCTCTAATTTGCCCCTTAAGTGAGCTAAGTACCGATAGTACGCTTTGGTGTTATCACTTTGATGAAAAATTTAAAAACTGCAAAATTTCGTGGGCGGGAAGAGTTTAAAATGAGTGGGGCACGTGTCATTCATCCTGCGTTTTAGGTTGCGAAAAGGCGTTTTTCCCCAGCCGTTGGATTGCATGCACAAACTGTCACTTCAACTGCCACTGTTCATGGGGGTATTTAAGCGTCGAAAATCAGCAATTTTCCTCATTTGCTCTTTGTTTCAAAAATTTTCTCCGACGCATTTTCTGCGAACACACTTAGGGTTTCGTCGATCGATTTGCATCATCAAGAGGAGAACGATTTCAATTGCTTGCTTGAAGATCCAAGTCTCTCAAGTTTCTCACTTCAGTGTTTCTGTCCGTTCTTTCATACGAAGTTCATTTGATTCTACGAGGTAAAAAGCCCTAACTTTTGTTTATTTTGGTAATTTAGAGCGTCAGTTGCCTGTTTCGCCTTAGTGTTGTTTCTGTGGTTGTATTTGTTAAGTTTATGCCTAAATTTGTTCAAAACTCGACTTCGGGTAAGGCCGGCGAGGCTGACCCGTTTGCACCCTTGTCCCCAGCTCCGGTGAACGAAGTTGAATATTCTTGTCAGCCTACCTGGTCTAATATTTTGGAAGACGTTGAGATCATCTCAATCTCCCCGATAAGAATTTGCCCTCAACTGCATTCTACTTTCGAGATTATTCAATACGGGTCAAACTTAGGCAAGATAGGTCGTAAAACAACAGCAATGCCGAGAACCAAAAGAACTAGTTATCAACCTGAGGAATGTGAAACCTCTGAACACCGTGAAGGCAAAGAACCTGTGGTTGAGGGAAATTCTGATGTCGGTGAGGAGCACATACAGTCTCTAGAGAGATCTCTGGAGGATATGGGTGAGGAGAGTGTAGGTAACAGTGAAAATGAAGGTGTAGGTGAGAGTGGAGATGAGGGATCCGGTGAACCCGGTAGTGGGGATGGCAGCCAGGATACCGAGGTAAGTAAGCAAAGGGTGAGAGTGAGGGAGGGTGAGGCCGCTGAAAGAAGCGATGTCGTCATGAAAGAAGAGAATTTAGATGAGGGGTATGACTCTGAAAACGACGATCCAAAATACCGAGAACCTCTTGAACTAAAGGCCGAGTATAAGGTTGTCTCAACGAAAGTTGACCCAGAATGGCTTGCGAAGGCTACCGAGAAAGAATATTGCCGTATCGGTGCTCATTTCTTCAACCTCCCTGACGGCTATGATTTGAAATTACCCGAAGAGGGTCAAACTGCTCTTGACTGTCCTGACGGTCATATAGTTGTATATGCAAAACATCTCGAGTATGGCTTACGGTTCCCACTACATCCTTTTGTCGAGAAAATTTTTAGGGCTTGGAATGTGTGCGTGGCGCAGCTAACGCCCATTGCTATTCGTAATCTTATTTCACTGGTGTGGTTAATGATATTCATGGACTTCCCTCTTACTTTGAACTTATTTCGCACTCTTAACTGGCTAAAGAGAGATAGTCAGTCACCAGGGTTTTGGTCATTGTTCACGGCCCGGGGTAAATGCACGGTCTGGCCGAAACTGACCAGTTGTAAAGGCTGGATGGAGAATTTCTATTTTTTAAGTGTTCCTGAAGAATACAAAGTTCGCAGGCGTTTCTATCCTGCTCATAGCATGTTTGATACTATTAGGCGTAGAAGATTAGGTGAGATAGAGAAGTACGCTTGTAAGTTTTTTGACTGTACATATGTGAGGGCCGATAGTAAGAATAAAGCTGTACCGGGGGTGTGGCTACCCAACTGTAATTATATCTTGGGTAACGCCCCTTTGTCTCATGTCGGTCTCTGCTGGACTGACGCATTTGGTACGGCTCTTCTCATATTAACAGCTTTGCTTTATTTTTTTCATTTTCATCGTGACTATTACTATTTTTTATGTACATCGTTACTGTCTTCTTCTCTTTTCACTGTCATATTTTATTTATGTACTTTTATTGGAAATAACTGACTGCCCTGTCGGTATCTCGATTTTTAGTGTATCTAAGCTTCACAATCCAGTTACTCGTATTCATTTCTTGCGTGCTTGCTGTGGTGCAGGTATTGATAAGTTAGACTTCGCCAACTTGGGCTTACATCCTGACGGCATGGTGAAGTATCAGTGCCCTCTAAATCCAAAGCACAGTTACGATACCTTACCTGTTTACTGCACACGTGCTCATAAAGGGAAGAAAAGAAGACGGCAAGACATGACTTCCAACGAGCAACGCAGGACCAGAGTTCCCCGTGCTCTTCCGGTCAAAAGAGGTGGAGCAAATGCTTAGAAAAGGTCCAGCGACCTCTCCGGCCGTGACCAGAATAAAAAACAAAAACAGGAGGAGGCCGCTAAGGATCAGCAGAAGCCGTCAGATGCCTTCAAGGATCTGAACGTCGTGAATTTGGAGGACGACGCTCCTACCGATGTCAAGAAGTTAAATATCACTTTGCGCCGACCTGCTGAGACAAGTGTGATAGCAGCGGAGAAAGTTGTTACAACTGAGAAGACGGTACCAGCGGAAGAGTCTTCTCTCAGGGTCCGACAAACTTGGTTGTCGGGCAAGTCCGCCAGCAGCAAGAACGCCTTTATACCTGTGCTGACAGGGGATTATATCGAGGTCCCCCATGTAAAGCTTCCTACCGAGGTGGCTGAGGAGTTCTTGGTTCCTAGCGGCAGTGCTGGCGAGCCGTGGCTTCCGCGCATTAACGTGAATAGGGGAGAGTCTGTTATCTGCGACGATCCCAATACCGGAGGCAGCATGGGGTGGAGAATGCTGAAAGATTTGGCCACGCCGGCAGACAGGCCTGTTGACAAGCTGATAGCTCCTTGCGGTCAGATGATGAATGATATGCTCCGGGTAAGACAAAATTGGCTTCATGACCCTTGCTACTTTTATTACTTATGTTTTGATTCATATATTATTATTATTTTTTATTTTACTATATATATATTTATGTTGTTTTTTTTTTTTTTGCTTTAGACGGTTAATTCGGCTGTCGAGGTGGTACACATGTACCGTTATTACCAGCGCTGTCATGATCAAGCTGAAGCGAAATTCAAGAAGTGCGACGACGCCCGACAAGCTGCTGTTAACGAGAAGGAGAAACTCAAAGGCACCGTCAAAACTATGGAGAACCAACTGGTTGCCCTAAACACAAAGCTGACCAATCAGGAGTCTATGCAAAGGAGGATTACCAGCCTCGAGCAGGAGCTGAAAGCAGAAAAAGAGGCTAAGGCAAGGTTGGAGGGATCCTTGAAAAAAGCTGAAGAGGAGAAGCCCGGTATCAGGCGCCGAGCAGTCAACCGGTTCCTACAGTCCAACAACTATCGGAATTTGCTGGTGGACCGGTATACTGGTGGGTGGGTAGCCGCTCACCGTTGCGTCTGCAAAGCCGAGAACTGGGATGCGGAGAAATGGCAGGCAGCTGAGGCTGCTTATGGTGAAGACATGCATCTCTCTCCTACCAGCTACGAAGGGGATTATTTTGACAACCCCCCTCCAATCGAAGTGCTGAAGAACCTGGATCCGCGAGATTTGCCGGAAGAAGAGTTTGCTGATGCTCTTATTGCTAGTCCTGTCAAAGAGGACATTGCTGTCGGCACCTCTGAACCTGCCCCCGAGAAGGAGCCTGGGTCAAAGAAAGATTAATGGGGCGGGCAGTCATCACCGGAATCTTGCGGGTCCTCCTTATCTGTAATTTCCAAGGCTCACTGTTGAGCAGCTTATGTTTGTTTCTGCTTGAAGACAACAATAATTTATTCTGTTTTTAAAACTTGTATTTTGGCCGATCTGACCCTTGTATTTTTTGGGTGATGGCTGTCGATTTCATATGTATGTTCTAACAATTTTTATTTCCTGTTTGAGTTAAAACACGTATCTGTAATGTTTTAAACACGTATCTGCAATGTTTGAACTTAGCGTCCTGCATGCTTTGACTGCGCTGCCGTTCGACGGCTTCTTTATTGAGCCTATTTTCTGAATAATTTTACCGTTGATTTTATTTTATTGTCTGCATGTTCCTTTACTGTCTTCATTCTAATGTCGTCAATAACACTATGCTTGTCTGCGATTTCTACAACTGCTATTTACAAGTAGATAGTAATTTGTATTATAATTGCATATTCGTTCTTTTATTTGTACGAAAAAATTTTATAACTTGCCCTGCCGTCTTTTCGACTCTTAGGCTTAGGCATATGCCCCCGAATTCCGCAATTAATTTCCTTAGAAATTGATTTCGGAATTCCTTATCAATCTGTTATTGCCGGTATTTTCCAGTATCTGCAGCCTTTATCAGGCCAAGTATTTGACAGTAGATCAGACCATCAATTTCAACTTGCCTTGAGGCGCAATAGTTATCCAACCTTCCTCCTTACTTGAATGAAAGAGACAGCTAGCTAGGCTGTTTATCAGATCATATCGAAAGTAGGGGATGGCTCCATATGTTATAGCACTTTCTTGTATTAATTAACGGCCGTGGCCATAAATCATCAAAACAAATTACAAGCCTGGAGGTTGGTTACAAAAATATTAAATCATGACTACATGCCATGCCGGTACCTAACATAAGAAACAAATGCACAATCTAAACGTAATATTTTTTAAGGACATTTGTATTCCAAACATTCTTTAACGGTACTCCCTCTAGAGTCATTAGCCGATATGATCCTTGCCGAACCGTTTCATACACCTGGTAGGGGCCTTCCCAATTTGCTGTGAGCTTGCCTTCTGCATTCCCTCTACCCGTCGCTGCCATTCGACGAAGGACCAAATCCCCATCTTCCAGAGGCCGATAATTAACTCTCTTGTTATACGCTTGACTCATACGATTCTTATATGCCGCTGACTTGATGGCAGCCGTAAGCCGAGTTTCAGGTAAGAAGTCTAACTGTTGTAGTAGGAGCAAGTCGTTTTGATCCTCACAAAAATGCTGAACACGAAACGTAGGGAGTCCTACTTCAGCCGGAACGACAGCTTCAGAGCTGAAAGCAAGGTTGAATGGCGATTCTCCGGTGGTTTCCCTTGTTGTCGTTCTATTCGCCCATAATATTTCCGGGATCAGATCGGCCCACAAGCCCTTTGCATCTTCTACTTTCTTTTTTAGTACCGTTAATATCTGCTTGTTTGCGGCTTCCACTTGCCCATTTGACTGAGGATGGCAGACAGCCGCATATGCAAATTTCACCTTGTATATGCTAAGGAAGTTCTTAACCGGATTGCAATCAAATTGGGAGCCGTGATCAAATACCATGGCGACCGGTAGGCCAAATTGGGTGAATATACCCTTCCATATGAACTTCTTAACTTCACTGGCTGTTATCTTTGCTACCGGTTCTACTTCTATCCACTTAGTGAAGTAGTCAATCCCTACTATTAGGAATTTTCTTCTCCCTGTTGCTGACGTGAAAGGTCCGATAATGTCCATTCCCCATTGTGCAAACAGTATTGGATTTAGAATTGGTGTCAGGTCGTTTGGCGGCTGATTTATTGCCGACCCAAATTTTTGACATTTGTCGCACCTTTTCGCGTATGCTAAGGTATCGGCATTCATTGTTGGCCAATAGTATCCTCTTTTCATTGCTTCCAAGGACATTGACCGGCCTCCAGCATGATTTCCGCAATCTCATTCATGGATCTCTTCTACCAGCCTAGCTGACTCATAGGCCGATATACAACTTTGCAACGGTAACGAGAACCCCCTTTTATACAACATTCCTTTGAACATGACAAACCAGACACTGTCCTTCCTTACTTTCTGGGCTTCTATTTTGTTCGCCGGTAAGACGTTATGCACCTTGTAGGCCAGTATGCCATCATACCACTCTTTGCCGTTAACCACGCAATTCACTTGTTTTGGAGTGTCGTCGGGTTCAATGCTTTTACGTTCCAGAAGCTCCACCATCACAGTACGTTCTAGATCATTGAAGCTTGAACTTGCCAATTTTGCCAAGGCGTATGCCTGTGTGTTTTGCGCTCTCGGCACCAATTGTATTTCGAATGATTCCAAGTTAGCCGTTATCGCTTTCAACTTTGCCAAGTAAGCCATCATTGTTTGTTCCTTGGCCTCATAAGTGCCGTCAAATTGACTTGCCACCAATTGTGAGTCTGTCGTGAGCTCTATCCGCCTTGCCTCAGCCGTAACACATAATTGCACCCCCGCAAGTGCTGCCTCGTATTCGGCTTCATTATTAGAGGCTTTAAACTTGAATTTGATGGCGTATTCGAATATGTCACCTTGCGGTGATGTCATGACAATACCGGCTCCGGAGCCTGTTGATGCTGAGGAGCCGTCAACGGAAACTTTCCACACTCCGTTGATTTCTTCTTCTTCTGTGTAAGATGCTTCCACAATGAAGTCAGACAGAGCCTGAGCCTTTATCGACACTCGTGGCTTGTAAATTATAGCATATTCCAACAACTCCACCGCCCATTTGAGCAATCTTCCTGACGTCTCCATCTTCTGTAGGGACTTCTCTAACGGCTGGTTTGTTAATACTTCAATGGTATGCGCATCAAAATATGGCCTAAGTTTTCTTGCTGCTATTACCACTGCATATGCAATCTTCTCTATCAGAGGGTATCTTCTCTCAGCCGCGTTCAAAACGTGGCTCACAAAATAAATTGGCAGTTGAGCCTTCTTTCGTTCCACTATCAGCACCGCTGCAACCGTCTTCGGAGATGCCGAGATGTACAACTGCAGGCTCTCTCCCTGTTCCGGCCGTGCTATGGTCGGGAGAGACCTTAGATGGCTTTTGACCACCTCTAATGCCTTTGCTTGCTCCTCTCCCCAGATGAATGTTTTGTTTTGCCGGAGGACTACAAAGAACGGTAAGGCCTTATCAGCTGATTTGCTAATAAACCTTGTCAGCGCCGCCATGCGGCCAGTAACTCAGTAAGCTTTTGTATATCTTTTATCGACTTGGGTTGTGGTAGGCTAAGTATAGCTTCTATTTTGTCGGGATTTGCATCTATCCCCCTCTCACTAACCATAAACCCCAAGAACTTCCCTGAACGAACCCCAAAGACGCACTTTTCCGGATTGAGCTTCATTCGGTACTGACGCAAAGTTTCAAATGTCTCCCTTAAATCTGCAACGTGATCAGTGGCTAACCGGCTTTTTACGATGGAGTCATCAACGTATACTTCCACATTTCTTCCTTTCTGATTTGCGAAGACTTTGTCTACCAATTTCTGATATGTTGCCCCGGCATTTCGTAACCCAAACGGCATTGCCTTGTAACAAAATACTCCGGCATCAGTGATAAATGTCGCTTTCGTTCTGTCTGGTGCATACAGGCTGACCTGATGGTATCCCGAGAAAGCATCCATGAAACTGAGCAGAGCATGGCCGGAAGTGGAATCTACCAGCCTATCTATTCGGGGCAGTGGATAGCAATCCTTTGGGCAGGCTTTATTCAGGTCAGTAAAGTCCACGCACATCCTCCATTTTCCTGACGGCTTCCTCACCATGACCACATTTGCTAACCATTCGGGGTATGTACAAGGCTCAATAAACCCTGCCGCTAGAAACTTGTTTACCTCTGCTTGTATTGCTTCTATCTTTTCTGTCGAGAAGTTTCGTTTTTTCTGCCTGACCGGTCTGGCCTTTCTATCCACATTCAGCTTGTGCACTATGACGTCTGGGTGAATCCCTGGCATTTCATCTGCCGAGAAAGCAAATACGTCGGCATTCTCCCGTAAAAGTTCTACCAGGTGACAACGGGTATCAACATCCATGTCTGACCCTACTCGCACAGTCCTTCCCGATACCCCAGGTTGCAATTCAATTTCTACTGTCTCCCCTCCCGGCGAAGGGTGGGGAACTGCTGCCGGGCGCGTATCGAAATTCTCTATTGCTAAGTCGTGTGTAGATACAGCTCGCCCCCTTTTCTGCGTTTCCTGATTAACTTGGGGCTGTCGGTTGGGCTGCTTTAGAGCTGTTACATAGCACTCTCTGGCCATTGTCTGACCTCCCCTAACGCGCTCTGTCTTCCCCAAATTTGAAACGTATACCATTGTCAAATGATATGTCGAAACTACCCCTTGCACATCATGGATCAGGGGTCTACCGACAATGGCGTTGTACGCCGATGGCACATCAACTACTAAAAACTCCGTCATAACATCCCTGGCCGCCATGCCCTCGCCAATTCTAACTTGCAATGCTATACTTCCTTCTGGCCTAACTGTAGAACCGTTAAAACCAATAACCGGATACGGTACCGAGGTTAGGTACTTCCGGCCTATTCTCATTGCATCAAATGCTTCTGCGAACAGGATGTTAGCGGAGCTCCCTCCATCGACCAGCACGCGTTTGATGTTGGCTCCATTGACCATCAGAATTAGAACCAATGGATCATCGTGAGGAAAAACCAAGCCCTTGGCGTCTGCCTCTGAAAAGGACACTGACGGCATGGACGCGGGCCTTGGGCGTTCGTCTATACCTAGTGCATTTACTGTGTGTCGGTGCTCAGACAAACTCTTTTTCGCCCCGCTAACTGATCCCCCATGTACCGGACCACCGGTAATAACCTCTATGGTGATTTTGTGATTGGGCACGCCATTCCCCTGACGGTATTCCCCGTTGTGGTTTCGCCGGCAGGTGTCATCTTGCATGGACGAGTCACCCTGTCATCGATACTCATTTTGTCTGGGTTGCGGGGCTGGCTGCCGGCTTGACCCTGCTTGTGCCCGGTACTGAGACAGGTGGCCCTTTCGAATAAGGTCTTCTATATTCTCCTTCAACTGAGTGCATTCCTCCGTATAATGGCCGATATCCCTATGGAACATGCAATACTTTTTTGTGTCCCGACCTTTGGTTATCATTGGTGCCGGTCGCGTCCATTCTTCTCGGTGTTGATTTATTGAATATATTGCGGCCCTGGGTGTGTTCAATTGCGTGTAACTGTTGTACCGGCCAAGACCTCTGGGTGGCCTAGCGGCTCTTGGTGGGCCTGATTGCTGCTGTAATCTGTTCGTTCCGCCAATGTAAGCGTGAGGCGCAACGCCGTCGTTCTGCCTTCGAGAGGGTTCTGATGCCGCTATC
The DNA here is from genome assembly GCF_948465745.1 of Chenopodium album. Lineage (NCBI taxonomy): Eukaryota > Viridiplantae > Streptophyta > Magnoliopsida > Caryophyllales > Amaranthaceae > Chenopodium > Chenopodium album. Next base: position 5,295,755 of record NC_137857.1, read on the forward strand.
TGGCTACTGGTTTTCAACAACTCCTCGCTTTTTATGTATTCATAGGCCTTGCCAAAGGCCACGCCTAAATTTGGAAACGACTTTCTCGCCATATATTTTTTGAAATCACTATCCCCTAGACCATTCATTAAGGCCATTACAGCTATTTCTTGCTGTAATTTTGGTATCGTATTAGCCTCACTGTTGAATCTCCTTATGAAATCCCTAAGGGACTCGTCCCTTCTTTGCCTGACCGACATAAGCTCTCCAGAAGTTCTTTGCCTTGCGCTATTGCTAATATATTGACCGGTAAACAATTCAACCAAAGTATCGAAGCAATCAATAGATCCATTCTCCAAATTGGAAAACCAATCCGAGGCTGGGCCCGTGAGCGTTGTCGGAAACACCTTGCACCACACCGCATCGGTGTCGGTATAAAGTAACATATGGCTTTCAAACGCCGCTACATATCGCCTGGGATCTCCTTTTCCATCAAAGGTACATGCCGGCATTTTTATCCTTTCCATTTGTTGATCCAGTAACTCCTGGGTGAAGGGTGATACTCTCGGCCTGACTATAGTCCTGGTTCCACGCCTTAGCGGCCCGCTATTGACCTCTTGCTGTCGGGACCCTGAATCCCCTATCGGCGTCCCATGAGTTGGTTGGCGTTCACTTGGAATAATTATTCCTCGATTTTGGGGTTGTGGCGGCGGTTGCTCGTCCGCCTGGTTGAACTAGCTTGCCAGATTCACAATCACAGGAATGGCCGGTGTATTAATTCGCCCCCTGTTGGCTGCAGCTTCAGCCTCCTTCCTTTTTCGGGACATCGCCTTCATTACCCTTGCCGTTACCTCTAACTCCTCTGGGGTAAATTCCTCCATGGGGTCCGACATTCGTGCGGGGCTTTGTTCTGGTGTTACCGGTGTGTTCACAGTATTCCTGTGGAGAAGATGAGTTTCATCCTCCACTTCAATCTCGGGTATTGCATTGACGGTCTTGTTTGCATTGACATTCAAAGTGCTGCTATCATACTGACGGTTTTCGGTTTCTGCTGTCGGTGTTATGCGTTCCTGGTTTTCTTCCATGACTGGCGAAGGTTATTTGGACGATAGAAGTTATTACTATCCCCTCCTTCTAGCGCCAACTGTTCCGGGTAATTCCGGCACAGATAATCTTCGTGGGTTGGTAAAGGTTTATCGTCCAATTACGCACCTGCACAGTCAACACAGATAAGCTAACCCGGGGGTTATCCGGGAATAACCTCTCCGATGCTAAAGTCAGCAATCCGATAAGAAGAAAGAATGAAGAGAGAGAAAGTGTTTTTGATGTGTAGAGAGAGAGAGAAAAAAATATTGTACCTTTGGATGAACATTTGCTTGGGTATATATAGAGAAATAACCAAGCTGGTGCCACCTATAACGATAGGTGGCAAACCGACCCCATAGGCAGCAGGTGCCTACGTGGTCTGAAGCAGCTCTCCACGTGGCCGTTTAGAAAGGCCGTTATGGACATTTGAGCTTTCTTACTAATCAGTTGTTTCTGTGTTATTATTGCATATTACCGGCTAATTAGCTATTACTACCGGTACTATCCCGTACAAGACGTACTTTGTAACTATTTTTATAGTATCATTAAAATCTACGAATAGTATGATAAAGAAACTCTTCATGACTTATGATAGCAAATTTTAACCACATTCGTAGTGGTAGAGAATGATATGCAGTTTGAATTTCTCAAGTTGTCTAAAAATTTCTCCAATTGCATATAATATAATAACTAGTATGTGATCTGGAGCGAAGGTGATACTTTAAATAATATTTTTATATTAAATGCTTTAAAAGTCTTGTTAACTTTTACATTATGAGTAAATTAGAATAAAATTACGAAAAAACTTATTTTGGATTTATTTGTTGTTTTTAGGATATTTTGACAATTACCACCTTCTATTATGTCCATTTTAGCAATTACCACCTTCTATTTTTTATTTTGAAAATAATCACCTCCTATTTTCAAAAACATCAAAACTTACCACCTTCTTGCCTCCCAACTTCCACATGACGTCATTTTGGGCTCATTCTTTCCCTTTCCTCCCTATTTCTTTCACATTTCTCATTCTTAACTCGATTCTCATCCCCCCTCTCACTTTTTTCCCCCAAACAATCAAAAAACACTTCAATTCACTCCTCCAAATCAAAATTGACGAACAATTATTGGTGGTTTGGAGGAAAAAAAGTGAAAGGGGAGATGAGAATCCAAATAGGAATGAGAAATGTGAGGGAATAGGGAAATAAAGGAAAGAATAGACCCAAAATGACGTCACGTGGTAGTTGGGGGGCAAGAAGGTGGTAATTTTTGATGTTTTTGAAAATAGAAGGTAGTAATTTTCAAAAAAAAAAAAATAGAAGGTGGTAATTGCTAAAATGGACATAACAGAAGGTGGTAACTGTCAAAATTTCCTTGTTTTTATTCTATACATTCTAATACTTGTATTTTGGAGTAATAGAATATGATTGATTTCTAGCTAAGATGGTGATACATGTAGTTTTCATTCAATGATGTTAAAGATCATTGAATAACGATGTTAATACACAAATTTAGAAACGCCTACAAATAGCAAAATTAATTAAGTTTTCTTCTGACACAAAGTGATGAGCTAGTCGATCACATATCAAGGTTGACAAGTGAGGGATTACTTAGGGATCAGAATTCCACAAATAAATTGAAGAAGTGGCCTAAATTTTCTCATGGCAATTTAATCAATGAGCAAATGTTGAATTTAACCAACTAAATTAATCGGCATTTTGACAAAATAAACAAAATGTTTACTAAAGATGTAGAAACATAAGTAATACTCTGTATATAATGAATTCATAGTGTACGTGTTTGTTATTACCTACTTTTTTTGTTCGGATATAATTTGAGAACCGAACTATAGAATTCAATCAAAGTAAGCATATAGTCAGATAAAAAGAGATCGAAATACATGCATACTAGCAAAATTATAGATAAATTGATAACACAATCATAATTATATATAGTTGAGCAGATCCAATTTGTTACTACTGCAAAAGGCCAAAAGGGCATGCATGACATTTGATTATAATTATATAATCATAATGTTGAGCAATTAGGTTTTGATGATTATAAACTAATGATGATTATCTATCTAACGTGTATGTTAAGTTGTGCATAGAAAGAGCAAGTTATGTTTGGAACAGGATACAAGGAACCTGAGCAATGACAAGTATATATACAAGGAACTTGAGCAATATAGGATAAGCAATAGAGGAACAAGAACAATGATAAGTGTTACGGTTGTTAAGCATGATGATGGCTAAGGAACCATGAAGGTAACTATGTAAATAGGTGTTTACATATGTTAGCTTCACGAGGTAAGTATCCTATACATATATATGTCATGTATGTGTAGAAGTCTTTTAATTTAGTTTAGTTTTCTTTACTGTTTTTATAAATGAAAAAACTAACCTTCTGAGTTGCTTTGTTATCCTCAGAAGTTTGCTCAGTTTGTCATCATTAAAAGGGGCAACTTGTTGACCCTTATGAGGTTTTGATGATGATGTTAAGAATTGAGCAAACTTCCATTTAATAAGGATTTTCTAGTGTTGTGATGTTTGCAGGTTCAGTAAGCGTTGAGGGCTGAAGTAGGAACTGAAACAGAGGAACTTTAGAAGATCCATGAGGATACAAGTAAAGTTAGAAGAAGAGTTCCAGAAATGGAACTTCCCGAAGTTTCTCAACAGGAACTTCAAACGGGTGTAACGACCTGGTTCTGGTGTAATGCTGGGGCAAACCCTAAGATCCAGAATATATCAAGACTACAGGATTCCAGAACAAGAGTTTCAGAGAAGCAACATGAAGACAGAGAAATAGAAGTATATTGCTCTAGGATTCATGTAAGTATGTTCGACATAAAAGTCGGTCTGGAACAAGTCTATATAGAACCTAGGTGAACTCCAAACAGTCAATGAAATTAGAGTAACTGACTTGTCAGGAACTCGGAGACTGTCAGAGTTCAGGAACCTAATAGGAACTTAAGTGTGCACGTTGTTAAAAGTCGGTTTTAATGATATATATATTTACCTTATATATGCATATCTTTTAGGGATTTGGTTTTACTGAATAAAGATATTTATCTTCTAATAAATCCCTTTTGGAAAAAGATAAATTTTGTTTAAAAAGTATTTTTAAACTAAAAGATAAGATTGGAATTAAATATGATTTTATGTTAAGTTTATCTTATTATTATTGACAGATTTTATTCTTAACAAAAAGATATATTTTCGGAAAACTTGTTTTTAGAAAATATCTTTTAAACTTATCTTTTCAGAAAATCTATCTTTTTCAAGATGAAATGAATAATTCGAGTGTACTATAAATATGCTCATATGTATTCATTCAAAGTCGAGGCTGACGAAGTGTAGTGGTCGTGCTTAATGGTTTTAGCCTTCACCACGAAGCTAAGTCAGTTCTCCTGGTCAAAGTTCCTATCAGGTTTTGGTTACAGTATGTCCAGTGAGTTCCAGACAGGTCTCGAGTGTTCAACATATTAGTTTTATCTCTTTATTCATAGATATGTATTTAGGGATATTCAATGAGATCTTGTAATGGGAAAAAGGGTTTTTGAGTGTTTTGTATTTTGGGGTGAGATTGTGAATTCTCTTAAATTCACACAAGTGATGAGTTTGAAATCTCGTAAAATTCGAGTGGTAGTTAGTCACCCCGAGTGTGTCTTGGGTTGCAAGTGGGAAAAAGGAACCTGAGTGTGTCTTAGGTCGAGAAAGGAACCTGAGTGTGTCTTGGGTCGAAAAAGGTGCCTGAGTTTGTCTTAGGTCTGATAGGATAGGTTCCTGTCAATCAGCAAGTGTCTTAAGAGGAACTTGCGAAGCAAAGGTCTGTGTAATAGGTTGTACTAGGAGAGTTGCCTATTATAGTGGAATTTGTTTATAAGTCCCAATAGGGCCGAGGTTTTACTTCCAGTTAGGCACTGGATGGTTTCCTCGTAAAACTTGCTGTGTGCTTTAAGTTCCTTTACGCATTAATTGTTTATTTCCGCTTAAGTTCCGCGATTGGAACCTACTACCATTCACCCCCCCTCTTGTAGTAGTTCATCTAAACTAATACATAATTATATAAATTATTTTGTCCATTTTAGTCTTTCAAATAGTTTAAATTGAGTTATTTTTGACACCTCTATTATTATAATGTTCAATACAAGTATTTCTATACTCTATATACGGAGTACATTACATTTGATTTATGCTCGTACTTTGTTCTAATATAACAGGGTTGTCAAAAGGTACAAATAAGTTACGGAGTAAGAACTTTACACAATAAGACCGGGTTAATAATAGAGATTAAAGAGGGTTTATTGCTCACTATTATTTGTTTGTCACTAGTTAAACCATGCTACAATCGATGAACATCCTTGGGAGTTGGGGTACTTTTGCCATATCATAGAGATTAGAGAGGGTTTATTGATCACTGTATTCTTGAAACTTCAGTAAAATTACAGCAATAATACATCATTGCATATAACAAATACTTCTAGCTAGAATTAGGAACGAGCCAAGCAATGTAATTACTAGAACAGACATGAAAAAAGAAACATTATTATTGTAAATTAAATTATCTTAATAATTCTCCTAGGACTTATGTAAACGTACTTAGCTTACAATTGATAAATTATTTGCTACTTTGAAGAATAATAGATCGAACATTGGTACGTAAATTATTCTTTTTTAATTAAAAGGCGCGGGCGCGGGAGCAAAAGCACCCCCATCGCTCCCAGGGGAAGGAAACAAAGGTGGAAATGCCCCGCCGCTGCCACCACCACCACCAATACTAGGTGGAAAAGGATGTGGTAAAGGCGATGATAAAGGTGGAATTGGAAAACTACCTCCACCGCTACCACCACCACCTCCGCCACTCGAACACAAGCTCTTAAAAAAGGGAACTATAAAAGGATTTTCAGGAAGTAGTTTAGGTAAACATTCATCATGAATCTCCTCTAAAGCCTTGCAACATGGTTGACTTAACTTCCCTAAATTAGCCCAAAAGCTAGCAACACATTTTTCTATATCTGATATGGGTGGAATGCACCCTTGAATAGCATCATTTGGAATGGATCTACTACCATATCCAATATCAAATAAGAGTGTCATGCATAATATAAGGGTTAAATATTTAAACCCTAAAATCTTTGAAGAATAATTTTTTGCCATGGTTCGTTTAAATTATATAGTTGTAGTTGTATTTGTTTTGGTTTAATTTGTGTAATTTTGTTAAACAAAAATCGTGAGGGTTTAAATAGTGTAATTTGGAGTGTATTATAACTCCTTGGGTAAATTAATTCTTTTGAACGGTTGATTGAATGGATTTGTTTTTGTAGGTTATTAGTAGATTAATGCTAATTAGTAATTATTCATTTCGTTATAGGTTCTTTTTAAGGTGTAACTTAACAATATGTCTTACTATAGTATTCAATTTATTTATTAAATTAATTAGACCACCCATCAAATTGGTAATAATGTTGAATTTGCACTGTAGAGGTTGTTATAACATGCACCGATGCACGGGGAATCCAAGAATGTACAATTAGTACTCCGCATTGACGTATATAGTCTCAGGACTTAGTCATTTATAAATGAATTTTTATTCAATTCCTTTAGAAGGTAGCATTTTTATTTGTCTCATGAACTTTTTATAAATGACAACGAACGGACACACATGAGCATGATGAACCTATGCTAGGAAGGCAATTGGTAACACATGACACGGCCAAGGCATATATATGTATGACCCTGACCACCATATAGGCGGTCTCTTGGATGAAGTCCCTTGGGAAGCATGAAATACTAGAATTCATCTTGATGTCTCTAACCTTGTAGGATTTGAAAATACACGAAATAAAACCATTTTTTTTGGATCTTGGGACATGACGTTGATAACTCAAGTAATAGTAGTAGGTAATGTATTTTGAAGTCGGACGGTTCATTATTTAAAATCTTAATACTAATCGATCACATAAAGGCTTAAGATGACCTCGATGAATTAATGATAAGAGGGATGCATGTCCAAATTGGATAAAATAATACGGAATAATTAAGATCAAAAGTAAAGTATAATGGTGGTCTGGATTGGACGGATGGGGTTGGATGGATCTCCAATCATCCACCCTAATTCATCCGTCCCGATCCATCCATCTTTCATTTAACATCTGCTTAAGTTTGGATTTTTATATGTATATTTGGATTGAGTGGATGATTATCCATCGGATACAAATGATATTGCCACCCAAACAAGCGAAGGCTAAACAAATTGTGAAGATTTCAATGCTATATTTATTTTTAGAAGATAGAATTATATACTCTATGGGAAGAGTAGGTTCGTTTTTTTATAAGACTACTCCGTATAATCTAATGAATAATCATAATAGAAAATCGAGAACAGAAAATTATAATAATTGTTGTCGATAATAATGATTCATTTCTCGATGGCTATATAATCTATTTGGTGTTTAAGCAAGTTGACATAATCTGCAATACTATTATTCTCTCTAAAATTATGTTGAGACTAAAAAGAGTCGAATTAAAGGAATAGTTCCTTGACATATATGCATGGAAATATCTTGGTGCATTGGATGTTATGTTTGATATATAACGAAGCAGCGTAAAAACTTCCTTTGTTAAGTTTATTGTCATCAATTATAGGATTGGGGTTGGCTAATGGCTAATTAATAAGTTACGTGATATATCTTTTTAACAATGCTAGTGAATTCGATCACCCCATTTTTGAGCTTGCTTTAATTTGGTAAAGACGATTAAGCTTGTTATCATGTATCCAAAACTTTAAGCTAAGCCTTCATATTTTAGTTTGAAATCAAACATAATTAATCTTTAATCAACAACCTTGCTTGGTTTCACAATGAATATACCAACATATGATTGATCGATCTACGCACTAATAAAGGTCAATAAACTTTTGACAGTTAATCAAATAACCATACGTGTTTTCAGTAGTTTTTAAACAATACACGGGTAGTAAAGAATACTAACATTGTTGAACGAGTGTACTATATTGTAATTATTGATAATGCAACTCTTTTCCATAGGTTGATAGATAGATATCTATGCATCTATCTTTGAAAAATTCACATAATCTCTATACTACGTACTTGATAATATGATGGAACCATTGAACAATTAACGAGACCATACCACACACATAAGGGAAACACTATTGATTTATAATCCATATATATTATTTCGTAGTTCATACAATTAAGTATTGTGATGAACTAACTACTAGTTAATCTACAATAGACTTTATTTGATACTCTACTAACTCCATTAAAGCATAATACTTCATACAGATGAAAAAAAATATTTTAGATCATTGTATTGGACGATTATTCTTCCTTAGAAGGTGTGGGAGGACTAGCACCCCCTCCGATTCCAGGACTAGGCAACAAAGGCGGTAATGGAATACCCCCTCCACCACCACCAATAGGTGGTATAGGCAACAAAGGCAGTAGTGGAATACCTCCTCCACCACCACCAATAGGTGGTATTGGCAACAAAGGCGGTAGTGGAATACCTCCTCCACCACCACCAATAGGTGGTATTGGCAACAAAGGCGGTAATGGAACACCACCTTCGTCTTCGCCACCACCTCCAGCAATTGTAGATTCCTTTGGAATGGATCTGCCACCATATCCAATCCCAAATGAGAGTGTCATGCATAGAATTAGGGTTAAATATTTGAATCCTAAAATCTTTGAAGAATAATTTTTATCCATGGTTGGTTTAAATTGTGTTGTGTTTGTTTTGGTTGATTTGTGTTATATGTTAAAAAAGAGTAAAATTGTTAGGCATTATATAGTTTTTTTTTTTTTTTTTTGACAAAGAGAACTAAGAAATTAAAAACGTAAACAAATAACACGACGACTACGAGCTAAACCAGCGAGGTGATGAGCAAAGCCAACTTCCGTCCGGGAAACCTTTTGGATGGAAAACCTGCAAAAACTCTGAATAATCTGCCGAATTTCCCGTAATATCCAAACAACTGAAATAGCTGCAGAGGAATGGCCTTCAATGGAAGTCTTAGCAGAACAGCAATCCGTATAAAGTCTCACCCTCGAATAGCCTTTATCCCGAATATGACGCAACCCAAGCAGGCAGGCCAATAACTCAGAATGAAGAGCCGATGACGCCAAAGCTGCCTGGACCCCACCTCCCTCGACCGAAGAACCCAAATTAGAGCAAAAAAACCAGCCCATACCAGCACGGTGGTCCTTATCAAACCAAGAACCATCAGTGACCAGACAGATATCATAAGGGCTTGAAGGCAAGAAGGTTGAAGACAGTCAGCAAATTCCCTAGCCTTTCGACTTCGAAAACTCCATCTTCTGCCATAGCAAAAATCCCCGCAGGAGAATACACCTCCGAACGAAATCTAAGATTATTCCTTGCTAACCAAATAGCCCACAAGAAAGCAAGGAACTCATCTAAACCATCCCAGTTCTTAGCAGTCGCAAAACTGGCAATAGACGTAACCAACCAAGCTTCAAAGTTCTGACCTACAGTCAAAGTCCGAATCACCTCTAGCTGGTGAGTAGCCCTGACCAAACAGGTGAACTCACAGATTTGAAAGAGGTGAGGGGCTGTCTCAAGAGGACAACGACAAAAACCACAAAAAGGAGAAATAGGCACCCCTTTTAAGATCAGAACATCCGCCGTCGGAAGACCATTGTGAAGAAGTTTCCAAATAAAGATCTTCCATTTCGGTAAGATCGGAAGACCCCAAAATTTCCGCCACCAACATGGAAAAATAGTGGAATGCATCGTCCTCATTAATCCACTATGATTCAAAACCTGAGCATACGCTGATTTAGTAGAAAAAGCACCGTCCCGAGTGTATTTCCAGTACACAAAATCATCCATTTGCTCATGCGGTCTTTCCAAACCCAAAATAGAAGTGGCAATAGGAGGGGGAAAGAGTTGGCGGACACGAGTACTATCCCAACCATGAGAAATAGGATCAATAATATCCGACACCAGCGAAGGAAGGTCGTCCACTGGAATGGAATCCTTGAAACGTACAGACAGTCTTGGAACCCAGTCGTCAGCAGTAATATTGATCTGAGAACCAAAGCCCACCTTCCACATCACACCTTGAGAGAGAACTCGGGCCCCTTCCAACAGACTCCGACAACCCCAAGAAGGACGTGCAGGTAAAGGAGAAGCTTTATAGTTTATAAGATGAGGATACCGAGCCCGGTAAACTCGCGAAACTAAAAGTTGTGGATGGTGAATTAAACGCCACATTTGTTTGGCTAGTAAAGCTGAATTAAAAGAGGGCACATGCCGAATGCCCAAACCCCCTAACCCCCGAGGAAGATAGAGGGCAACCGAAGGGGTCAAAGCTAGACCCCGCGAAGAATCACTATTCTTCCACCAAAAGCGAGTCAGAAGACGACCAATACGATCTGAAATAGTCGTCGGAAGCTTAAACACCGAAAGGACATGATTCAAAGAAGCGATGACCACTGTATTGATAAGGACTAATTTGGCCGCTGCCGATAAATGACGAGAACTAAAAGCAGACAATTTACGGGTCACCTTATCCACTAAAGACTGAAACTGATGACATTTAGCTCGTCCTAAATCCACCGGAAGACCCAAGTACAATCCCATCGAATCTTTAACTTGCATATTCAAGGCAGTACTCAAATAATCACGGTAATCTGTTGGAGTATTGGAACTGAATTTAACAAAGGATTTTTGAACACTAACCATTTGACCCGAAATGGAGCAAAAACGATCAATAACTTCCAAAAGATGGGCACAAGCCTCAGGATTAACTCGGAAGAATAACAGAGCATCATCCGCAAAGAACAAATGAGAGACCGAAGGTGCACGCCTAGAAATACGCAGACCCTGAAATAGCCCTTTATCCTCAGCTTTTCGCAACATTAACGAAAAAATCTCCATACATAGGACAAACAGATAAGGGGATAAAGGATCTCCCTGACGCAGACCACAAGCCGGTCGGAGAATCGAAGAAGGCTTCCCATTAATCAGAATATGGTAAGAAACCGTAGAAACACATTGCTTAATGAGCTGTATCCAATAAGGAGGGAAACCAAAAGCTTGTAGCACATTCCAAAGGAACTCCCAATTAACTCTGTCATATGCCTTGTTCATATCGAGTTTCAGAGCGGCCGAACAACTCCTAGAACTGGAAGAATTCATATACGAGAGAATTTCATGAGCAATTAGACTGTTGTCTGACATTAAACGACCCGGAACAAACGCAGATTGTGATTCCGAAATTAGAAGTGGCAAGACCTTCCGCAACCGAGCTGTCATACACTTTGCAATACATTTATACAGCACATTACAAAGACTAATTGGACGAAACTGAGATGGGTTATCAAGATGCTCAACCTTAGGCAAAAGGACCAGAAAAGTACGATTCCAGTCCTTCAACAGATAACCTCGAGCAAAAAAATATTGGATCGTAGAAGTAACCTGGGGACCCACAGTCGCCCAATGAGATTTGAAGAAGGCAGCCGTAAAACCATCTGGCCCAGGGGATTTGTCATTTCCTATCTGGAAAATCGCATTCCGAATTTCTTCCGCAGAAAATGGAGCCAAAAGTTGCTGCTGATGAAAGGGACTAATCTTTGGGGTCTCTAAATCGTCCCAAAAACCTGGAAAACTAGGTGAAGGACTATGATGACAATTATAAAGTTCTGAGAAATGGCTAAGCAGAAGATTCTCAATTCCCACCGGATCAGATATCCAATCACCACAAGTATCTTGCAAACTAAAGATTTTATTCCGTCGCCGCCTCTCTTGAACTGAGGAAAATAGAAGACGGGAAGTAGTTTCACCAAAAGCATCCCATTTGACTTTAGATCGCTGTTTCCAATAGAGAAATAAAGCTTGGACTTGAGTAATTTTCTGCTCTCTAGTATGCAGAAACTGAGAACCTGCCATGATAGAGTCTAGAGACGCAGCCTGAGAACCCAGTGAAGTCTGTAAATCTTTCCAGTCAATGCCCCAACTCTTTTTGTGCTGCACACACCATTTCAACAATCGTTGTCTCAGATGTAGCAACTTCTGGGATAAGACAAACATGTGTGACCCTGGAAGATGAAAACTCCAAGCAGACTGTATTAATAAAGCGATCTCACGAATATCTAAACACCAATTTTCAATCCGATAAGGGGCTTTCCTAGAAGAACTAGGCATTCTCTCACGTAAAATGATAGCTGCATGATCCGAGAAAAGGATTGGCTGGTGACTGAGAGTTGCATCGGGATTAGAATCTAACCAAATACTAGAAGCATATGCTTTATCCAGTCGTTCAAAAGTAGGGTTTCGTAACTGACCATTTGTCCAGGTAAAAGGAGACCCTGTGAATGGAATGTCAACCAAACCAGAACCTATTTTCCATTCTAAAAAATCATAACGACCAGGAATCGAAACAGCTCCTCCCAATTTATCATCCATATATTCTACTTGGTTAAAATCACCCAGCAAAACAACATTAGGGTAATGGTTTAAAATATGTGAGAGTTCATCCCAAACAGTAGAACGTAAAGAAATGTGAGGCGACCCATACACAAACACTACAAATTTTATTATTTGTCCAGGAACTACAACTTTACAAAAGATAACATGCGAAGAGACTGAAATAGGAACTACAGAAATCGGGGAAAACCAAAAAACCACCAACCCCCCACTAAGACCTATAGCATCCGAACCGCAAAAACCATCAAAAGCTAAGCCAGACAACTTATCTACAGCAATATGTACAGGAACTAAAGTTTCCATTAAGAACATGATGTCGATGCCAAACGAGCGGACTAGAGAGGACACATATGGAACTTTGGGGGAGTCCGCTGCACCAAGGCCCCTGCAGTTCCAAGCCGCCACATTCATGGTGGCTGTGGTGGCCCAGACCGGGGAGCCACCTCACCCTCAAAAGAAGAAGATGAATCAGTAGAAGAAGTGTCTCCCAAAGAGACACCCTTGCGCTTCTTAAACGGCTTAAGACAAGCAAAAATAGCAGAGTTTGCATCTTCAACCGTCAATGGAGGAGTAACTGGTTCATGAGAGGAAGCCACACGCTTTCGAGAACAACCCTCCTTCACCCAAGTCCAAATTAGGCATTATATAGTTGTATGTACGTACTAGTTGTTGGAGGAGGGCGTTATAACTCCTTAATTAGGAGTAATGTATATGTTTTGAACGGTTGATTAAATGCATTTGTTTTTGAAGGTTAATAGCTTAATAATGCTAATTAGTTTGTCACAAGGTTTTTTATGGTGTAATACTGTAATGTATATGTAACATATATCTTAAAAATTTTCAATTTATTTAATTAAGGCACCATCAAATTAGTATTAATGTTAAATTTGCTTAGCCATTACTCATACATTTTTTGAAGGAGAACATGGAGAAGGTTACTATTAGCATGAACATTATTGCAAATCAAGCTCCGTTAAAGCAGTAATACTTTTACGAAAAAGAGTTCATGCAAAAAACTAATCTAACAAAAATTAGAGCAATCCGAGTAACAAATACATATACTATCATCCACTAATTGCATTAAATTAAACATCAAAATGGCATATTAGAAACCAACTTAATTTAAATTAGTAACCACGCACACATACATCAAATAAACTTCTACTAGTTGATCATTTAGTTTCTCGAATTATCTGTTATCCGAGGCCTCGAAACCTCCTCGATCCACTTCCTTGCAAGTTCGAGCATCCAGGGTGCAGCGACCCTCCCAGCAGTTACAATAGGCGGTCCGACAATCGGTATTTGCTGGACTAACTCTGTTACCATCGTTAGTCCAGCTCCAAGTATAAACCACCAGAAACTCATCTTTTAATACTCGTTATTTCCAAGTATTTTCTACGGGTTTTTCACCATATGCCCTTGAGTTTTTTGTTTATTCACCATACACCCCTAAACTTTTTTAAATTCATCATATACTCTCGAGTTTCACAAAAATACACCATATACCCTTCATGATTAATGATTGTTAATTTTGCCAATCATTAAAATTAATTATGAACCGAAACCATCCTACATACATTCCCCTACCCCCGAAACCACCTACATTCCTTTTTTCACTCCTAAAATCACCTAAATTTCCTTTTCTCATCCTCAAAATCAATCATACGTATATGGTTATGGAGAATTGGAGTGGTTTCGGGGGCTGGAAAAAGAAGAGGAGTGGTTTTGTGGATGAGGGGGAGAGGTCTAAGGTGGTTTTAAGGTATAATTAACCAAATTTCACTCATCTTATTTTCATTAGGGGTATATAGTAAATTTTTGTAACAACTTAGGAGTATATGGTGAATTTGAAAAATTTCGTGAGTATATGGTGAATAAACAAAAAACTCAAGGGTATGTGGTGAAAAAACCGTATTTTCTACTAGTTGAAAACTTTTGGATTATATTAATTTGTTAAGACGTAGCAAATGCATGCATATGAAATGGCATGTAGTGCAACTGTGCATGCATACACATATATATATAGAGTGAAAATGTACAGGGTTTACGGAAATTTCATGAAATGCCCCTGAGTAATTTTTTTATTCACCAAATACCCATCAAAACTTTTAAATTCACCAAATACTTATGAGTTTAAAAAAATTTCACCAAATGCCCTTAATGACTAACGGCGGTTAATTCCGTTAGTCATTAAGGTTAATTAGGCCACGTGGCATGCTGCAATTGGTTCTCTTTTAATTAATTAATCAATTAATTTAATTAATTACTTAATTAATATAAAAAAAAAATTAAACCCACCCCCACCCCCAGCCACCCCCCTCCCCTACCAACCCCCTGCCAGCGGCCGCCGGCGCCGGTGGTCCTTCTACCCTTAGCCGGAACCGGCGCCGGTGGTCCCTTTTCGCCGGCGAGGGCAGCCTCCCCACCCTCCGACACCCCCTCCCCTACCCCCAGCCCCCTCTCCCGACGTTTCCCGTGCCCTTAAACCCTTGCCCAACCTCGAAAAACACCCCCCTTCCTTCGCGCCCGGCGCCCAAACCTCCTCCTCGGCGCCGGCGAACCACTTTCGCACCACCCCCCGCCATCCCCACCCCCTTTCCCCCCTAAACCACCACCCAAAAAACCAAAAAACCCTTTAATCGAAAAACCCCCAAATCGAAACCCTAGATTTTCGATTTGGGGTTTTTTCGGTTTTTAGGGTGGTGGTTTAGGGGGGAAAGGGGGTGGGGATGGCGTGGGTGGGGCGAAAGTGGTTCGCCGGCGCCGGGGAGGAGGTTTGGGCGCCGGCCGCGAAGGAAGGGTGGTGTTTTTCGAGGTTGGGCAAGGGTTTAAGGGGGCGGGAAACGTCGGGAGAAGGGGCTGGGGGTAGGGGAGGGGGTGTCGGAGGGTGGGGAGGCTGCCCTCACCGGTGAAAAGGGACCACCGGCGCAGGGGGAGGGGTGGGATCTGGCGGTGGTGGCGGTGGCGGTGGCAGGTGGTTGGTCGTTGGGGGTTGGTGGGTCTTGGGTGGTTGGGGTTTTTTTAAAAAAAAAAAATTTTAATTTTTTTTTATTTTTAAAGTTTTTTTTTAATAAATTTTTAAAGTTTTTTTTAATAAATAATTAACTAATATTACAACAACCAATTAGAGGCTGCCACGTGGCATATTAGTCATTAAGGGCATTTGGTGACATTTTTCTTAAACTCAAGTGTATTTGGTGAATTTGAAAGTTTTGATAGGTATTTGGTGAATAAAAAAATTACTCAGGGGCATTTCATGAAATTTCCGTTTTTTTTTTCATTTTAAAAAACTTTTTTTTCATGATAAACTCTTGAGTTTCTAAAGATAACACAATTACTATAATAATGGACCAATTACCATTGCTCCTAGGAAGTTGAAATTTTTTATTGCTGCCCGACGTTTACATATTTACATGGAAGTCGTATTTAGTATTTACATTATCTAAGTTCGAGTGTATATTTACATGAAATTAGTGTAATCCCTAAAAAGTTAATTATACTACGGAGTAATACCGAGTGTATAATACGATGGACTTTTTTTTTTTTTTTTTTTTTTTTGAAAGCATACGATGGACTTGATTACTCGATTGTTTGGTTATTTTACTTGTTTAGATGGAAAATGAAAAATTGCTATGAAATGCATGGGTCATTTGTTGTTTCATTTGTTTGTTTAACTAGAAAATTTAAGAAAATGATTTGTAACATTCCAAGGAAATTGAAATTCTCACGTAGCAAGTGATTTTTTATTGGATCCTCAATCATTCACAATCTAGGTCGAATGAATCATAAATTCCCAACTTTAACATCAACTAACTAGATACATAAAACTTTTTTTTTTTTTGTTAAAATTTACAGAGTATCTAACCAAAGAATACTTCTTACTGAAATTTAAATTCGAGCTTGTAGAATACGTACAATGTAATTCTCAATTCAACCAAAAAAGCATTGTCTTGATGGTTGAAATAATACTCACTCCGTCCTATTTCCACCCACTCTCATTCTTTGGGTCCTAACCCCGATGCTAGAATCGCAAACTCTAAGGTCCAAACTTGTACATATCTTGTTTCTAATTGCTCTATCCGTTACTATTTAATAGACACAATTTTAATTATTGAATCATATTCTCTAGACTGGTTTACTTACAACTATTATGAAGGTACGACTTATGAGAGATTCTAATCCAATATAATCTTTCTATTACTCCGTATAAGTTACGAGAGATTCTAATCCAATTGAATCTTTCTCCTTTTAAGAAAAAAAGAAAGAAAAAATAAATACGCATTAGCTATTCTAATTTCTAAATCATAACAGTTTATTTATCACGAATTCACCACTCAAACTCAAAATAATTTGTTCACCCATAAAAATATCCGAAATAAGTAAATAATCCAACCCAAACCTAACTAAAACCCAACCCAACCCGACCCGAACTATATTGTGATCCAACCCGAATTGACGCCTCTTCTTGCGTGCCTTTCAGTTAGATTTGATTTATGGCTTACTACTAACACAAAATTTTTGAAACACTACTAAGTACTAACACAAAATCAAACCCAGAAAACAGAGTCATTTTCTGATTTTCAGAAGAAAACGAGAGAGAATAATGCTGAGAAGAAAACCAACAAAAATCGAAGTAAAATTAGAAGACAAAGAAGAACTCCAACAACTCCAATCACGCTTCACCACACCTTCTTCTACCTCCGACACCACCTCCTCCGCCGCCGCAACAACCACCACCACCACCACCACAACTCTTCTGCAACACTTCGATCGATCTTCCTCCAAACCCCAACGAATCGGCCTCTCTTCCCCTTAACAATGGAGGTCGAAGTCAAGCTCAGACTCCCTCATTCCGCCGCACACCAATCTCTCTCCTCCGTCCTTTCCCCGTTTCTCCGGCGAACCCACTTTCAGCACAACGTCTTCTTCGACGGCGCCAATTCCGAGCTCTCTGCGCTTCGTGCTGTTCTTCGATTGAGGTTTTATGGTGAAGATCCCCAAACAGCAGAACGCTGCGTTTCGAGTCTTAAAGCTAAAGCAGTTCTTGTTAATGGGGTTAGTAGAGTTGAGGAAGATGAGGAAGATGTTGATCCGTTTGTGGGTCGGGAGATTTGGGCTAACCCGAATTTAATTGGTTCGTCGGATTCTAGGGTTTTGAAGAGGGTGAAGGAGGAATTTGGGGTTAAGGATGAATCTGGGTATGTTTGTTTAGGAGGGTTTAAGAATGTAAGAGGGGTTTATGAATGGAAAGGGTTGACATTAGAGGTGGATGAGACACTGTTTGATTTTGGGACTTTGTATGAGATTGAATGTGAGAGTTCTGAGCCTGATAAAGCTAAGGAGATGATTGAAGAGCTCTTGAAGGATAATGGGATTCCTTATTCATGCTCTAAGATGTCGAAATTTGCCATCTTTCGATCCGGGGAACTTCCATTGTGAGTGGTGTTGGATTTCATTGCTCTGATCATACTTTGTTTAATGCTATTTGTATGCTTGGCTTTATAATATGGTCTTTTGTTAAGTGTAATTTTACTTTGACATTGATTATATGATTGAGATATTTCAATAATTGAACAGCTTATGTATTGTATTTGCTATGGTCTAATGGTGTGTTAAATACATTGTTTGATGATTGTTCAACTGTGTTTTTTGCATATGATAATTGATAATTGTAAAGTGCTTGGTTATCCGGTTGATTCTTCTAGTTCTTTACATTTGATGAACCTCGTCTTATTGGCTGCTAGAGGCTATGCTCTTTATTGCATCTATGCCTTCACAAATAATAGTGTCTGAATGATGAAAGACGATATAAAAAATGTACAAATGTTTCGTGCAATCACAAATAATAGTGTATGAATGATGAAAGGCGATATAAAAAATGTACAAATATTTCTTGCAATCACAATTTAGATCTTGCGATGGTAGTTTTAAGTTGAGTGGAATCTTTTTCAATGCTTAATTATTGGTATTGATGGTGTAATATTGTTGCTAGATGCTGTTGAGGCATGATTGTATGCCTTGGATGCACAAGCAAATGTTATCACGTTCTAACAAATTATTATACATTTTTTGAGATGTTGTGTGCTTGCTGAGAGATTGCTTTGTCTATTGGAAGATAAAAGTCTGATTATGTTTTGGTAGCCATAGAGTAAAGTGTTCCTATATTAGCTTTTTTTTTTTTTTTTTTTTTTTTTTTTTTTTTTTTTTCCCCTTCAATCTGGGATTGGAAAGACGAGTTTAGGAAATAGCAAGTTAGCAACAAAGACTAGGTCTTTTGTGGTAGAAATATTAGTGGCTAATGGGTTAAAGATTGGCCTGAATTGCCTTTACAGGCAGTCTTATGGTATGATTTTCTATGTGACAGCATAAAAATTGAAGATGTAGGTTCTTGTTCTTTTAAGGATATCATTCTTTGATAAGAACTACATACTTTTGCTACGCAACCATACAACAATAATGCTAATTTGGGTGTTCTTCAATGATTGTGTAAAGAATTTTGGGTTGCCAGAAAATGATATTCAGCTTTGCTAGTTGTATGAGGTTAGATAAAAGAACTTAAACGAGATTAAAGCTGGAATGATTGTGGAGTTGTACTCTGAGATATGATAATGGGAGGTGCTTTATACCAATAGATTCTTGTTTTTAGCCATGGAATGATTTGTATCTCTTTCTTATTTTATTCTCGTAAGTTTTGAGAGTGATACCTTAGCTCACTACATTTGGTGATGTGATATAGGAACTTAGCGCCATAGATTATTTAGCCTTTTAGGTACGATCAAAGGCAGTCTGAATTTGACAATTAGAACATATATTGATAGGGAATGGCAATCCAAAAATGCCATGCTGAAAGCCATGATGTTTATAGTGTGTATATTAGTCAAATGATGTACTTGGTGGTTTTACTTGTTTGTAGATATAATGATGTATATTGAAGAGATGGAACAAATGTGGCCTTGGACATTTAGTGGGATGTACGTTTCATCTTAGATAGCTTATTCCTGGAAATTAAGCTAAAATAAGTTCCAACAAGTTCTCTTAAGTTCGGATATACTCAAATGAGTCAATTTCAGCTTTTCAGGTGTAAAGTCTACACCCAGACTAGTTTTAACTTGCTGGAACTGTACTTTAAGGGATTGGGGCCTTGGGGGGAATATGCAAGAGTAATAACCAAGTAATATGATAAGCTTGAAGATGCATATGCATATGCAATATGCAATATAGAACTACAAAAGGGAGGAAAGAAAGCATGTGTTTGTGACAGAGAAACTTGAAATGGAATGGAAACAATAGTAAAGATTTAAGTGAGGGGATGGCTACCTCAGTGCATTAAGAGAAAGATGAAGGGGAGTCCCATAACTTGTACAGATTTGACACTTAATGTTCAAATCCATAATAGAGCCTCAGTAACATCGGGTGGGGAAGTACCTAGCAACTGTGTGAATATTTTAGGACAACCTTCACTGACTAATGCAGAGGAGGGCTCAGGCTTGCACACCTCCCCATTGACTTATGCAGTCAAACATTTTTTGGCTTTCCAGATTGCACACAATGCAACCCCCACGAGCCGTGATATAGTTTCACAAGATCTACTAGGTCATCAAGATCAATAATATTAGATATCTTTTCCATGAACTCAGCAATCATCATTTGTCATCGCCCCCTCATAACAAAATAGACAACTCCTTGGTGTACCTTTTGCTCGTTTATAGTCGCTTAAGGTTGTCCCTCAGGGATAATTCTCCTCGATGTACCCTTTTGCTCCTTGGAGTTATGGAAGATGAATTATTAATTGATTTTTGTTTTTTTTTTGTTTTTATAGAAAAATTGATGTTTGATAAAGTTGGTATTACAAAGGCTTGATAATGTTCATCCTCCATAACTCCCAAATTAGAAGATATGGAAGATGAACATTTGTTGTTTTTTAAATAAATGGAAGATAAATGAACATTAAAAGTAAGTGATGTGAATAAATAGTTCATTTATAAATAAGTGATGTGAGATAATTCTCTTTTCTACTCCCTTCCTCTCATAAATACACGTTAGACTTTGAAAGTAAGTGATGTGAATGAAAAACTCACAGGCTCCATCACACCATTATTACATCTAGCACCATTAGCATATTAGGATTACAACAATTAGGAAAACTATAGTAACCATAACTCCTTTTCTTGCTTGGACGACTGAAACATTATGGCGATGAAATGGATGAATCTTTTCTTCTGTCTCCGAACGATACTTGCACATAAATACAGGGCAAGTATGGGCATTGAAAGAGCTTCTTCCCATAGTTGATGGTTTCCACGACAGGCATTCTGATTGTAGTCATTTTCTTCTTTGCCTTTGCTACTCATGATCGCTGGACTCAGGATTAAGAGCCAATGAGAAGGAATCATTGCTTGATCTGCATATAAATACATTATTTATTAATTTGAAAACTGCATAGAAATACATTATGATGATACTCATTTGCTTGTTTAGAGCTTCTCCGCCATTGCTCCCTCGCTTTCAAGGAGGGCATCGCTCCTCTCTTGGTCCTCATTCTCTCATAATAAATTACATTTAGTTTTTGACAACTAATTTATACCGCTATATTTCAAAATTGGAACTCTTGCTATCTTCACTTCCACCTATCTCCCTCAAAGACACTGCTGACATTTTCATCATTCACATGAACCTGTATGTCCTGCAAGCTGCAGCTGGTCCATCCCATGACCAAATATCACAGATTCATAGTACAGTGTAGCTTGCCCAAACAAACATTGCCAAATTGTGGCAGGAAGCAAGAGCATGATGTAACAATATTTTAGTAGACTTCTTTTCCCTTGATATATCGCCATATCACTTGACAATTTGAAAGTATTAAGACGTACCTTAACGGTTCTTGGAATGATCAGAAATTCCCATGAAGCAAAAACATATACAGAAGAAAATAATAAAAAAAAATGTCTACCCAGCAAAGGACCAACTAGTACTTCATAATTCGATAAAGGTAACATTCATAGTTAGAATAATCAACAATTCTACAAACTTATCACAATAATGAGTGCACAATAGACATAGTCCTACGAATGTTAACCAATGTGTAAACCACCATGCGAAATAACTAACCTGATCCAACTAGACATAGTCCTAAAGGCCCTCCACCCTCTCTAATGAACTCCTGCATGGGAAGCTTAAGCAAAACAAATCTAAAACTCTACTGAACCCTAAGCTCATTCTCACTTCCTCTTCTTTGCAGGGGGCTGGTCATCTTCTTCCTCCTCGTCTTCCTCTTCCTCCTCACCATCTTCAGCATCGTCATCATCATCATCCCCGTCGTCATCGTCGTCGTCGTCATCATCGCTTCCTCCTTCCCCGTTAGCATTAGCCCCTGGCTCATCATCCTCAGGGTCACCCTCATCATCATCATCTCCCCCAGCTTCTCCTCCAGAGAAATCCTCATCGTCATCATCATCCTGATCCTCTACAGCATCTTCATCTTCTTCATCGTCATCCTCTGTGTCACTACCATCTTTGTTCTCAGGACCAGGTCGTTCTGTTTTACGGAGCTCCTCTATAGGAAACCTGTACAATCATTGTTGAACAATCAAACACTAAGGATTATAAATACCAATTACAACTTCACATAAACTGAAGCAAGAATATACCTCTCCTCGATAGCAGTCAAACCAGGCAGCTTGCTGACACTCCCTAAGACAGCTCCAGTCTGCAACCATATCAAGTAACATCAATTTACCATAGTATAATCGAATTCTTACATCATCAAAATTGTTGTTCAGCAAACTTTTTAAGGAGTGTGGAAATTAGAGAGAACACAAGTGTCACAGATCATTTATAATGAAACCATTTTACTATTAAGAAAAAAAGTTGCAAGGCTTTTCTCATACACAAACTAACCCCAAAGACCTCCATTACACTCATTTGTCATCATAATCTTGAGTATCTAAGAAAAAGACAGCAAATTTCAGAGATGAGCACTTGATTGTGTAGTTCATACAAGTTTTGATTTAGTATGAAAATCGACTTTACAGTACATCACTTCTCAAGAGAAAACAGTATCCATCCTATTAGCCTCATGATGGCCAACCGAAGAAAGAATGTGTAGCCACTTAACAGATAATCTTACTAAGTTTACCTCCAATCCCCAAACAAGACTTGCTCTAGAACAGTTAATCATCCTCTAGTCAGACCATCCATACTAAACCTACAAAGTGCAGTCACTTATCTGATTCCAAAGTTTAAAAGATTAGCAATCAGTTCCATTAAGAAATAGTGTGTGTCAAAACAGTTCCAGCCCTGGCAGAAGGCAATCCCGAAGGTTTGTCGGAAGTTTTTCACATGCTTAAAGATCAAAGAATAGCAAACAAGAAGCCCTTTTTTTTCTCTAGAAGAAACAACCGGAATAAATATAGAATCTATATCCTATCATCTCAGTACTTCGAAAGCCTAGTTGATCTACTTCTCTGTCCAAAAATCCGAAAACATTAATTTGAAAGCCTAGTTGTATCTACTTCTCTGTCCAAAAAAACCAAAAACATAATTCAAAGCCTAGTTGTAATCTACTTATAAAAGGAAATTCTCAAAAGCAACCAAATCTAATAAAGGAAGCATGTCATTTATACAGACAATTGTCCATTAAATTGCAGAAGTAAAACAATTCATAGTGAGACAAACAATAGAAAGCAAAAAGAACCCCAAAAATTTGCTTATTCGACGAGCAATTTATTCAAATACAGCTAAACAAACCACAATTCACAACTCATGCTTCCATTTCAGACCAGTACATCCCAAAATCTTGCTGAAATGTGACATAATCGAAATCATATTGACCAGAACAAACTGCAATTATTCTTCTTAAAGCAAAAACATGGAATGTACATTTAGTTAAATTACCAAATTAAAAACCCTAACAAAATTAGCTAACTAATATTCAAATAAAAACAACCAATTTCAAACATATAGAGAGATTTAGCAAAAATAAAATGCATAAAATTAGAGAAAAAATTGAGAGAATTAAGAAACAAAAATACCCAAATTTAACAAGAAAAAGGAGCAAAAATTAAGAGAAATTATACCAGAAGAAGAAGACAAGCAAGAGAATTTCCAGCGAGCAAAAGGGTTTCCAAAATCACAAATTCCAAGTTGGAGGAGGCATTAATTTGACCCAATTGAGAGCTGTAAAACCCTAATTCCATGGTTCCCAAAACCCTGCAAATTTGAGAAGAAAATTAAAGGGGATAAATTGAAAATTGGAGATAAAAAGAAAGAAAAGAAAAGGTAAAAAGTTGGAGATACCGAGAGGAGAGAGAAAGTGGACACTGGATGAGCAAAGGAGAGAGAGAGGGTGTATGTGTATTTGGGTGTTGGGGATTGGGGGTTTGGGCAAGGGCAACTATAGTCTAGGGTTCGTTTAGTCATAACCATAATTGGTATTTTATCCGTTCTTTTTTAATTGTAACACGGAGAATGTTGTACTAATTTTTTTTTTAAAAAAAATACGAAGTAACATTACTTCGTTTTTGAAAGAGGATTATGTTTTACGGAAAATTGTTTCCTATATTCTCACATTTACATTTTTCATTGTAAATATCTCCGTTTATCAAAATATTTTGCATATTTTTTTTTTTTGAAAGAAAAAAAAAATGCAAAATATTTTGCATATTACCATTGTAAATAATCCAATTCATAATAATATTTACTTACTTCAAATGAAACTTTTCCTATATTTAAAGTTAATTTAATGCAAATATTCCAATTCATAAAAATGTACTCGTATTTGATATATGTGACACTTAATAATTGATTTTCACTATCTTATTTTTGAAGGATTAGTAATAGATGATGTAATAATATTCTAGAGTTTTTTTTTTTTTTTTTTTTTTTTTCTCTTTTTTGAGGAATTTTCTAGAGTATTATTTATTACCCATAATAAATTATTATATATCCAAAATAGGAGGATTATGTACAGATATCATTCTATTGAACATGTACAAGGTATACTAAGGAATTAAGGATATCATATCTTGAAAATTTTACCCAGGGATACTCTTGATATTGACCATATTTTGCTTTTCTTTTTCTGTTTGAGGACATTGCCAATAGAAGGGAGGATTCGTTCCTGCCATATGATATGGAATACCCTCAACCTTTGCCACTAGGCCAAGATGTGATTGGTTTATAATGTAATACGAGTATATTAGCATATTGAGTTTTACTTTAATGAAATTAATGTATTGAAACAAAGGCAGTAGAGGAGATGAAAAATGAAAACTTCAAGTAGGAACGGAGAACCTACATCTGCGCCTAACCCGCTCCATCGACACCCCCGCGTGCACGTTCATCCAGTCTTTTCAGGGGAGGGATAAATATCATAAAAGCTTATATTTTTGGAGAAAGGGAGCAATCTACAAAATTACAATAATCTACATTTGGCATTATCAGTAATAATTTCATTTCCTTCTCTCAATTTCTCTCCCTACACGTTAATGAACAAAAAATAGATGAATACAATAAAATTATGCAGCAGAATCATCAGCACCAACGCCAAATGGATATTCGACATCCAAAACCAATTTGATTTCATTGTCATGCTTAGTATCTTCTTCTGCTTTCGTATCTTTGGCATCCTTGGAAAGCAAGTTGCAATGGATGACATGCCAAACTGGCCGCTCTTCTTGGAAAAGACTGCAAAGAGGACATTTGGTTATGTAACAAGCAAGATTTCTTTCCAATTCAAATGATATATCACAACGATTCATCCCCTCGTCATTAAGAATATAACATTATTGTACAAAAAAGATCTCTCCATCATATTATTTTAGTGTAGTATATTGGGAAATCTATTAGAAAGGTCAAAAATTTTTACAACTTGAAACAATGTGACATATGATTCCAGACATTAGGGATGAATAATTAGTAATGAAAACAGAACACGAGCAAGAGAGAGACTCACGGGTGTGAACAAAGCATCGGAGACTGAACTGTAAGTGCATATTTACAGGTGGATAACTCTGTAATAGAGGTAATCATAGATTTGCCCTCTGAACACACAAATCGTACCTGAGATGAATACGGGAAGGAATTAATAATGAGCACAGGCAAAGTGTGAGCAGGTCGACAGGTGAAGTGTAAAAGGTTTATACCTCTGTCTCTCGATGCTGATTTGTAAGGTCACATACTGTTCCATTGGTATATTGATGAGCATGATACCTGCATAGCTCGTACCATCAATAGCATCTATGTCAGGCAGTAGTAACCAGATTATATCTACATTAATCTAGTTATAAGATTGAAAGTTATCATACCTCTGAGAAGCATCTTTAGAATGTGGATCTTTCAATATAGATATGTCAGAGAGATTCTGGTTATAAGCAGCTGTAGCTTCAGCATCATATTCTCCCAGCACAAACTCCTGAGCTATCTGTATCATCATAGTTTTATGTTAGTTAGAAACTTAGAACCCATAATTTCATGCAAATTTTGGATGCAACAATGAATAGCTATCCAATGGCTGCTAAAAAATGCTCCAGTTGTCCTATACTCTCATATAAGGTGAGGTAAATTTGAAACAACTAAGGCAAACAGCAGATAGTTGCATTGGAAAGAATTACAAGATAAAACAGGAGTTCAACTTTATTGAAATTTGGCAAAAATCAATAGTTTAATTGTGTCCCCCACCCCCACCCCACAAATCCATTTGCGTCAAGGAATAGAATATCAAAAGCAATAGCTACCAATGATTAAATCAGAAAACAAGCCAAGTCCTGCTTTATCTCTTCAGTTATGAGAGGTCATCTTATAATGGAATTGAACTATGTTTTTTTCATTTTAAGATATGATTCACTATGCACCTAAAAGTAAAGCATTATACTACACAATGATCAAACTATCCCATTGAATAGCACCAGGATGCAATCAGTAACATGGTTAGAATTTTAGCAAAATAAGTATACAGACAGACCAAAAGACTCATGAATCTACCTTATCATCTTCCAAATGGACCTGCCGCAGTTTCTTCTTGAAACAGAATTCATACGTCCACCAACCCTCTTGCTGCAATAAAAGGGAACAGGAACAAGTTACTACCAATTGCACATAATACAGGGGGGGAAAAAATGCAACCTCCTCCTCCCCTCACCCATGAATCTGTTATTCAAGTCATTTTGCAGAAGCAGGAAAATAAGATTTCTTTCTGCAAGAACAAAGGGTTAACCCCCCCCTTCCCTCCTCCCAAATAGAAAAAAATAGGAAGCAAGGGTAGGGAGATTATAGTGAAACCACTTTTCTTTCAGCAGTTGAATAGATGCCAAACAATAGATGCCAGTACAGGCATTGTAAAGTGTAGACATTTGGGTCTATAACATGCCATGGCTCATTCAGGATACAGGAACAGATTTTGAAAATAAAGTGACATTTGTAGGGATATGGCAAACATGATATATTATCTTAATCCTTAACATCTTTTGCAAGCCTTGCACGGACTGCACACAAGTATAAGCACAAAATTTCAGCCGGGTTGATAAGTTATACAGATATTGTTAAAATCCATCTATATCTAACTTCTAATATTAATCTCTACCAATTAATGATTCAAACCTATATAGGGGTAAAGGTCAATTATCAAGCAATCAAGGATTTCATATTTAAGACAAAGCCTCAATGTACATAAAACAGAAGAGTCAATGTAACAAAAACTTCATATAAAGGAGAATTCATACTGACCCTGAGAAGACACTGCTCCTCCAGTACTTCAAGTAGTTCATCTGGTGTCTTGACTTTCATTCGTTTTTCGCTTTCCATAATCATGCCACTGGTGTTATATTGGCTGACTGGCTTTCCACTCTTAGGTTTCTCAATCTTGGGTAGGAAGCACAAATAATTCTTCCCATCTTCATTTGGCATGAAGACAGACTCCTGGTCATCACCCTGTATATCAATGTCAAGCAATGATATCATTAATATGTGGATTAAAAGTAAGAAAACCACAGAATATGATAGATAATCCAAACAGAAGAACTATGCCAAATTGTTTGGCCAACATATAAGGGGATGCTGCCATTAACATGATTCCATTTCCCTACCTCAGACAATGTGAGTAGATGGAAAACTAGGTTGGCCTCTTATTGTAATTATACTTCTTCTGTGTGGACTCACTTCAAGCCGTCAAGGAAAGCTTTTGAGAACTAACAAATTAAGGAATCTACCCAATATAGCTGAACTATATCTAGCACTCATCTAACAGTAAGACTGGAGTTATTTGACCTTTTCCCTTCCAATCCTTCTATTTTTAAGTATAGAATGGTTAGCTACTTAAATGATTTTGAGAGGCTTAGAAGTGTGAATAAACTATGTCTGAGAGTCTGAGATCAAGACATAGCTGAGTCGGATTCAGTAAGTTCATTTAAGAGCACTAGATTGCTCTAGAGAACAAGATAGCTTAGCTTTAGTATTGGAAACTTTTAAAACTTAATTAAGAGACAAAAGGAAACAAACTTTCTATGAATAAGAAGAAAAATTTACAGGTCCAACAACTGAGTAGTGGAAAATAACAGGTTAAGTCTAAACAGCTTCATAACTAGAGCTCTCATACCACCAACCACCTCATAGCTTCTCACAAGTAGAGAACAAAGCAAGGCGAAATTATGTCCTCAACACTGATATTGGAACACATGCTAGGTGGGACAAAATCAGTTACTAGCTTTAATATCAAAGTAAAAGTTCTTGCGAACAATCTCAACGTAGAATATGTTTGAAACTTAATTGATCCATTAGTCAAGAAAGATAAAGAGTGAACCAAACCGAAAAGGTATCTCAAAGTTCAGCAGTATCATAAGCAATCCGAAGATGAATAAAAAGTTCATGATAGATTAAGAAAAAATCTACACTTTTATCAGCTAGCTTACAGGAATATATGGCGCATCTTCGGAGTGGAATTCAATCTTGTATTTTGGTTCACGTGACCTATCAGAATTTGTGCCACCTGCGTTTTGAGCAATAAACAGAAGTAAGTTTCCATTTCCAAACAAATGGTCAGGAATATCGCTGTAGTAAGACTAATACAGAATTTGGTTCTCTTGGTTTCTCTTCTTCTTAATAAATTGACCTAGAATATCTATCAATCACTATAGTAAAAATGATAAATAGAGGGGTTTGTAAAAGAATTTTATTAAACAAACTGAATTATACTATATTCACATTGTCAATCAATATACACATTTAACAAATTGATGATCAAAGTTAGTCAAAATAATGTAAAAGAGGTGGTAATATGAACAAGAATCATAGTAGAAGCCCATCCTATCATTCAAATAAACAAGAAATATCAAAAAGTTTAAATTTGCAGCTAATAACATTAGATTACAGATGAAGCAGGTCATAGGTCTTTAAAGTTTGCAGATCATCAAGTAAACAAACCAGCAGTCCCTTAAAAATTCCAAGACAATATGGTAAGTTGGTATTTTGGTACGGATGTGAATCTGTACCCGCTTAGTCTTAGGTGTCTACATTAACATCAACATCACATGATTCATACCTTTTGTCCTAAAGCAGCGTCCACTAATTCGCTAACGTCCACATAGACCAAAATTCATAATTACAGAATAAGTAGTGGTATATGGTACATGGTGCAATGAATTTTTGGGCTAGAACGACAGTGGGAAGCATATTACTTATCCATTCCGCATAACAAAACATACTGCATTCGTGGTAGCACAGGTCTAATAGGAAGCTCTTAAGTCAAGGAAAGGACTAGATGTGAAAAATGTCATACATGTAACCTTAGCCTATTGATAACATGGAGACTGTTTCTTCTAATTCTTGATCCACCTATTCGATTAGCTTTGGCATCCAACAATTCCCATTCTCTAGATACCATCTTTAATCAGATTATGTTCGACACTACCGCGAATCATTTAAATTCTTCACAATCATTCAACCAGGAAATTAACAACTTAAAACCACTAAACAAATCACCATTACATAGAAATAACTTGCTCAAGCGAATCGATTTTTCCAAAACAATTTCAACCAACAAAAAGAAAACCACTCTTTGATTAGCATCAAGGTTATCAACCCATTAACTCAAAACCAAAATATAGTCCAGATATCCACTAATGGAAATTCATACTTAGCTCAAAATTCAAAGGCTTATAAACTAAAACCTAATAAAACCCAGAACCTCCAGCTACAGAACAAACAAATCTTTGTTTTCATCAACTAAATAACAACAGAAATTAAACCCAGAAAACACTCATAATTAGGGTTCTAAATTACTTAACTGTTAAGAAGAAAAATCGAATCATAATCAACTTTATATTCGTACTAAAAATGAGCATTATAATTTGAGCAAGAACAATGTAAACTAAGCAATTCGATTAAAAAAAAAAAAATGAAACTTTAGAAAGGAAAGAGTATGATATGATTTACCTAATCGAGTTGTGATTACTGGATCAGCTAAAATTTTCTGGGATAAGAAGAAAAGAAAAATCTGGGCAATAATTAACCAAGAAAATCTCATCTTTGATAAAAACAAATACTTGTATTAATCAAAAACCCAGGATTAATTCTTGAAATTGTTCCTTGTAGGAGAGAGAAAATGGAAGAATGAATGATGAAGAAGAAGGAAGAAGTTGGTTGGGTCGTTAATTGTTGCAAACGGGTACGGGTGTGAGATCCGTGATAGTTAAGGATATTGGAATTTGAAATTGCCACGTTATTTGGACCAATCAAAATACTCCTAAATCGTTTAATAAAGAAAGAAATAAAAAGAAGAAGGAAAATTAAAGGGTTAGTTTAGAATGGATCAAAGTGTGATGGATTCGGATCTGGGCTTGGATTTGGATATAGATTACCAAGAGGAGGATTTGGGAGGAAGATAGTGCATGGGCTTTAAAAGATACATTTTTTTTAATTTAAGATATGTGGAGGAGATTTTAGGTACGTCTTTTTACAAAATCTTGAGTCCGTGATATAAACTATCAAGGAGTAAAAATAAGCTAATTTAAGATATATCTAAAAACAGATACGTAGTATATACTTTGTTGAGTTGGAGTATAATAGCCAAGAGAGGCAACATAGTCTGCTGCCCGATTTTCTTCCCAATAGATATGTCTTGCCTAAAAGCTCGAAAAAGAATCCAAAATAGCCTTGAAATCCACCATAAGAAGTTTAGGTATCCATAAACAGTTGAAATGACCCTACAAAATATTAATAATAGTAAGATTATCGTCTTTAATAAAAATATCAGAATTATTGAAATCCCTAACAAGAAGGAGGCCATTGCGAAGGCTAATAGCTTTTGTGAGGAAGGCCGGACAAGAGCTTAAATTATAATGAAGTACATCTGGCCTCATGATTACCCAGGTCACCAGGTGGTTCCGATGGACCACACCTGCAGTAGCAGAATTCTAATTGATTGGCAAAACCATCAAAACTAAGTTTTACAAAAACCGTATGGGGGTGGAGGCCACGATACAGTAGGTGGGTGATAGGGTGAGGGGGGGGGGGGAGGTGACGGCAGTGGTGGTTGTCGTAATAGGAAAATGGATGGCATCAAGAAGCGACTGTGATTCCCATTCCTTAAACATAGAGAAAGCTTGAATAAAAATACAATGAATATTAGCAAAATAGTTCTTAAAAATAAATACTCCAAAATAAGATAGCTATTTTAGGAAGGAGTGTATGTAGGTGAAGTGAGTTTTAAAAAGCGAAATAAATCATGGGTTTTGATTAATTAATCTGAGGGATGTGACCGAGCCACTTAAAGACTGACGAAAAAAACCAAAGTCCCATAGAAAATGGGCAAGAAAGGAAAAGATATCCTAAGATTCAGAATGTTTAAAAGATACAATTAGATTTGGGCCAAATTTTTTTAATTTTTTTTTTCTATTTTTTAAAAAAGTAGTAATTCTATGAAGTAATTTTTTTTATTATTATTATTTCAAAAAAAAAAAACTAATTTTTTTATAAACAAAAGAAAACTAAAAATTGGTTGAGGATATATATTGATGATGATACCAATAAAGTTGTAGTTATTATTTTAAAAATTTAGGTCAATGTAAATAAAAGAGCATACTTAGATATTTAATGTAAAACTGATTTTAAAATATGTTATCGTCTTTTTGGAGTAGAAATTTTCTTATTTTCACACCCTCCCAAGAGTGTAACTTGCAATTTTGAAAGGTTGGTCTAAATTGGTTTGTGAGGATTTCACAAAAAAAAAAAAAAAAAAAGGAGGAAAGATTCCTTATCAATTAAAAACAACCAAGAGTAATTATATTGTTTATTCGATACAATAATCAATAAATTTTAGAGTGTATGAATATAATTTCTCTAAACAGTATTGTTGAATTGTTACCTTCAATAACTTATAATGTTATAGCTTTAGCTTTTCGGATATTCATTATTGTTAGAGTGGGGTTTTAATATTACACAAACTTTTAAATTTTATTGTACATCCGTTATAAAGTTACCCTTAAAATAAGCAAAAGTTACCCTAATATGGATAAATGTTACCCTAACATAAATAAATGTTACTAAGTATTTATACTTTATTGATAAAAGTTACCCAAAAAATTGTAAAAGTGACCCTAAATTTGATAAAAAGTGACCCCCGATGTACAGTAAATTATTGTACACCGGATGTATACAAAAGTTATTGATAATATTATCGGTCTAATTTCATCTAAAATCTTTAATCTTTTTCCCTACATAAAAATTCAATTCTCATAATTTGTCTATGTTGTATTCTCTTTGATAGAGTATAAAACATATTTCCGAGCCTCAACCATAGGAATATGTTTTATATTCTATCACTCTTTTAATCAACAAAACTACAATACTTTTTTGAATTATGTTAAATCAACCAAGTTGTATTATCGTTTAATTTATTAAACAAGCAAATATGGGTTTATTGTTAAAAGGACAATGACTCGATGCCATTCATATTTACTAATCAATTATTGTCTTGGTCTCTATTTTTTTTTTTCCATTGTTAATACTTGGGTTAAAATTTAAATCATAAATTCTTAGTAATCTATAAGAGATTTTATAGTTATGTGAAATTCTGTTACATTAATTTCATTGTATAATTTATGAATATCAAGTTTTTATAGTTTTTATCCGTATAAAAATAAAGATATATACTTATGCGTTTTTAAGACGCGTGTTAAACATTGTAAAAAGTCAAATTAAAATAAAAGGGATTGATAAGACATTAATATAATATTTTTCTCAAAAAATAATATGTAATAAATAATTATACATTAGAAAATTAGAAATATGATAGTGGAATAGTGGGGTATCAGGTATGGTGTGACATACTGACATTAAGGACATGTTTGGCTTGGTGTCCACTAAAAGGCAAATGGGTAGACGAAAGACGA
This sequence comes from Chenopodium album, assembly GCF_948465745.1. Taxonomy (NCBI): domain Eukaryota; kingdom Viridiplantae; phylum Streptophyta; class Magnoliopsida; order Caryophyllales; family Amaranthaceae; genus Chenopodium; species Chenopodium album. Next base: position 5,328,675 of record NC_137857.1, read on the forward strand.
TAGTCCCACACTTTTTGGTGGAGACTTTACAAACAATCCAAACAACTTTTGTCAGCCTTTTTTTTGACAGTTGAAAATTCCCGCGAGAATTCGTTACCCTTTACAACAGATAGTATTGTTAGAGTGACGTGAACACCACCCTAACATTTTTAAATACGTACTTCGTATTTCTTCTCTAATTTATTATTGTTTTAAATCAAGATCAACTATCTTTCGTATATAAAGTATTGTAAAATTTGTCCCTTTTTTCAACATTCATTACGTCTTATTGAGATGAATTTGAAGTAAAGAGAAATGATGAAGATTGAGAGTATTAGCATAAATATAATTTTTAAAAGGGTAATCACAACAATGTTCCTTACATTTATGACATGTTAAGTTGATAGTTAACGTTCTTGGCAATATATTTTCTTTACATGAAATATATAACAACTCTACCAATAAAATCTAAGTGATTGTACAATTCAACAATATGTCATTAAGATTAATTGGTTTACCAGCTTTGGTTTTATAATTAATGTCGATATATGTTACAAGTTACGTACCTAATTTTCAGATATTATACTTCCTATGCATTAGAAATGTGTACTATACATGTTTTGATTGTGGAGTATTGTGTGCTTAAAAAATCTTAACAGTAGATAATTTTATCATGATTTTTAGTAGGGGTTGAATATTCTTACTAACATTTTGTATTTGTTAGTTGATATTAATATTACTCCACTTTAACAATCTTGATTCCTCAAATCTGCAATTGTACTCATGTTACCATTTGCAAAACCTTCCAAATTTATGATAAGAGTATCCAAAGCTTACATATACTATTCTATATAAAAAATATTAATTTCCACCAATTCATATGGATCTTGATAAAAATAAAAAAAAATCTATATTTTATATATAAATTCTTATATGTAACTGGTCACAACTATTATATAGATTACTTCACTAGTGTTATAGGGATTACTCGGACAATGTTATGAGATTACTAAGTTAGTGCTATAAATAAGGGTTACTCAATCAGTGATATAGAAGATAGATGATCAGTGTTATAAAAGTTACTTTGTTTTTTTACAAGTGGCCACAGGGTGTTGCCAACCTCACACGAGACATATTTTTGTATGGAATAAGGGTTTTATTTATTTATTTGTTTATTTTTTACTATATAAAAAAAAAAGTAGTAATTTGAAGAAGAAGGGAATCCGATAGCGTGTAGAGAGAGAAAGAGGGAAAGGAAAAGAAAGAGTGCGTGTTGTTGGCAAGCAACTAAGCATAGCTCAGATCTCTTTCCTACCATACTCTGTTATTTTATATTCCTCCTTTTTTTCCTCCCAAAAAAAACATTTTTCATATCAAAATACAGAAATTCTATATTTCCATTTATACATAAATCATACACAAAAATTTATAAAACCTACTTCAATCCCAAAGAAGATTTATACAAATTTCTGCCATTTGGGAGAATATGGCAAATACCCAATTTGTATTTATTTGAAAATTTCAAAATTCTGGGTTAATTTTATATTTATTTCTGGAAAAAGAAACAAAATTTGCAGCTCATTTCTTATCTTTTTCATGTGGCTTTGATGCTAAGCTGTAAAAAAAGTTATTCAAGATAAAAAGAAAGGAGGACCCATTTGTATTTGGGGGTCTTCTAACAATTCTTCCAAGTTTATCATTTTCTCTCTCCAATTTTTTGTGGTGGGTGTAATTTTGCAGGAATTTTGTTACCCAGATTACTCTTTTTTTGTCTGCTGAAGATAGGTGTTTTGCCTCCTTGTAAGTATTTAACTTTATATTATGTTAAATTAATTGATTTATTTGAGCTCATTTCAGCTTAATGTATTTATGCTATTGAATGGTTGATTATGATTTTGGTGATGTTTGATGGCATAGTAGCTAAATATTGATGATTGAAAAAAACAAAAATTGTGGGATTTTAAATGGGTTTCTAGCTTGTAAGAGATAATGCTGATAGAAATTCTTCCTGCATTTTTGAATTAATTGATACTCCTTACATTCCTAAATAGTGATTATTGTTATATGGAATTTTCGGATTTTCAAGATCGAACTTTGACCATTAATATCTCTCAAAATCTATAGTGTAAAATTGGTAAGATTATGTATTTTGTTAGATATGTATGAAGTATATCTAAGAAAGGAATGATCTAGTGTTGTGGAACTGAAAATTTTGTGAATTTGGGTTGGTAGGTCTGCAATGGGGAGGTCAAGTGGGAAGAAGAAAAAACAAATTGGGGAGAAATCAGGAGATTTGACCCAAAAGCAACCTAGATCAGTAGATAACAGTCCGAGGGCGTATGATAAGGATACAGAAGTTTTCATTGCCATGGCACAGGAGTTGAAGGATGAGGGTAACAGATTGTTTCAAGGGAGGGACTCTGAAGGAGCCTTGTTGAAGTACGAAAAGGCGGTCAAGTTGCTACCGAGAAATCACATAGATGTAGCTTATCTTCGCAGCAACATGGCTGCTTGTTATATGCAAATGGGTATAAGTGATTATCCTCGAGCTGTTCATGAATGTAATTTAGCTCTAGAAGTTACTCCAAAGTACAGCAAGGCTCTTATAAAGAGGGCTAGGTGTTATGAGGGGCTCAACAGGTTGGAGTTGGCTTTAAGGGATTTGAATGCAGTTCTATCCATGGAGCCGAACAATTTAACAGCCTTGGAGATAGCGGAGAGGGTAAAGCAGACTATAGAAAGTAGAGGTGATAGGGTATTTGACCATCCTCTTCCTGAGTATATTGAATCACCTAGTGCTCCAGCTTCACAGCCTCTATCCAAAGCAGTAAAAGAGAAATCGAAGAAGAAAAGTAACTCGAAATATGAGGAGGAGAAGGCAGAAGATGACGGAAATTGCTTGGAGGACATATTGGAAAAGAAAACAGTAAACAAGAAGACAGTGGCTGTTAAGGAAGATAAAAAAGCCAGATCCCAAGAAAAGAAGAAGGCGTTGAAGACCAATGTACAAACAAAAGCAGAAGATAGTCAGCAGAGAGAAGTTGAGGATCTGTTAGAGAAGAAAACTGAAGATAAGGTGGTGGTTGAGGAGAAGATGTCTTATGCCAATGGAGATGAGCCAAAGAATAATGTGAAATTGGTTTTTGGAGAGGATATTAGGTGGGCACAACTGCCTGTAAATTGTAGTCTCTTAAAGTTGAGGGAGGTCATACAGGATAGGTTTCCAACGTCAAAGGCAGTTCTTGTCAAATACAAAGATCATGAGGGTGACATGATCACTATTACTACCAGTGATGAGCTAAGATTGGCTGAAGCATCTGCCGGCCCCCAAGGTTCCGTGAAGATTTACATAGTAGAAGTTAGCCCAGAGCATGATCCTTTGTATGAGAAAATAAGAGGTAAAGATATATCAGAGAACGGAAGTTGTAGAGGAAAAAAAGTAAAGGAGCAGGGGACATTGTGCATTGAAGAATGGATTGTCCCATTTGCTCAATTGTTCAAAAATTACGTTGGATTCAGCTCTGATGCATACTTGGATCTTCATGAGCTAGGGGTGAAGCTCTATTCTGAGGCCATGGAAGAGACAATTAGTTGTGAAGAAGCTCAGGTCCTGTTTGACATAGCAGCTGAAAAGTTTCAGGAAATGGCAGCATTGGCACTGTTTAATTGGGGAAACGTCCACATGGCACGGGCAAGGAAGCGAGTGCATTTTGTAGAAGATTCGACCCAACAAATTATGCTCGATCAGGTAAAAATTGCCTATGATTGGGCCCAACAGGAGTATGAGAAAGCAGGGCAGAAATATGAAGCAGCACTTAAGATAAAGCCAAATTTCTATGAAGGTCATCTAGCGTTAGCACTACAACAATTTGAGCAGGCAAAACTTACTTGGTACTATGCAGTTGCAAACACTGATGATTTAGACACATGGTCACCAAATGGTGTCCTTGATCTGTATAATAAAGCTGAGGAAAACATAGAAAAAGGCGTGCAAATGTGGGAGGATTCAGAGCTGCAGCGTCAAAGTGCAATCTCCAGCCTTAAAAACAGCCATGCTCAGATGCAGAAAATGGGTTTTGATCGTCTATTTAAAGATATATCAACTATTGATAGTGAAGAGATGGCCATGACTATCAGTTCCCAGGTTAATGTTCTATGGGGTACCATGCTTTATGAAAGATCTATCATGGAGTTTAAGCTAGACCTGCCGGTTTGGCATGAATGTCTGGAGGTCGCTCTTGGAAAATTTGAACTTGCAGGAGCTTCTCCAACTGATATAGCTGTTATGGTGAAGAATCACTGTTCTAATGATTCCGGGGTAGAAGGTAGTATGTCTAAATCTTTTACAGAATTATGCATTAATTTCAACCCTTTTGCCATATGGAATGCTTAACTATGTGTCATGATATTAGGTGTAGGTTTCAGGATTGACGAGATTGTACAAGCATGGAACGAGATGGATGATGCAAAAAGGTGGTACACTGGAGTACCGTCATTCCGCCTTGAACCATTACTGCGGCGACGGGTGTCAAAAATATATTATGCACTCGATCAGGCTTGATTAAGATATTTCCACTTCAGATGCCATGAAGTATGTCTCAGATCTTAGGTTACTCCTGAAGTACCCAGCACCAATATTTCCAGATGTGTAATTTCTTAATTGAGGTGAGTTAGTGAATATGCTTAGCTTGTCTCTTAATTTCTGCAGTCTTCACATGCATTGTTTTGTCCTATCTGATTAATTGTTTGTTTCTCTCAATAGTTCGAAATTTATGAGGGTGAGGTTGCCTAGATTTGTATTGGATGGTTTTCTGGTTGATTGTTATTACTATGTTAAAAAACAGTAGCTTTATTAACTGAATGTCCCAACTCGTAACATGACTAGAGTTATCAAATTGAGTTCAAGGGCTATATGCAGTGATAATTCACAAATCACAACCCTATCGAACAGTTTTTAAATCACAACCCTTTCGAAACTTGTTACTGAATGAATGTGATTAAATTTTGATTCAATCCTATCTAACAAGTCCAATGTTCAGAGACTTTCTGTCATCTTATTGAGAAATTGGCTTCAATGATGTTGTCCATGTTGATCCTGGTGTATATATGTGTCCTGCCCATTAATAGGGACAGTGATTTGGGAAGATATCTGCAAAATAATTCCCACAACCTAGGTGAGATGAGCTTCCCTGAAAGTCTCCAAGTATCTTTGATGCTATAGAGGACACTACATCATTAGACACCATGTTTAGGTCAACAAGAACATGCGGGGCTGCTTTAATAGGCCAGTTGTAATTCTTGTAAAGTTGTTGAGTCCAGATATAAGTTTAATATCAGTTGAGATATTGTTTTGCATATGACAAATGTATAGTTGTATTTAAACGTGTTGCTGAACAGATGGATTACTTGGGCTTATGTTGATTTTCATTGATAAAATAGTAGATGGTTTTCGAGTATAGGGTATGCCTTATGGTGTAACATGATAGAATAGGACAGAAGGAAAGGATTATACCTTTAAAGCATAATATATAGCTGTATTGAATCCTTCTCTGCTTCTAATCCTATATATCAGAGTAACTTCATTTATATAACTGATTTTTCTGCTCTTCTCATGCAGGTCAGGCAATTTTTTTTTTTCTGTGTGCATCAACTCAAAGGGCCTTCATTTGGAAAAAGGAACTAAGTTGCAATTTTGTGTTTGTACATTTTATACACCATATCGGGCAGAAATGAAACAGTTAGAGTCCACTTATGGCGGTGTTTTGCTTTTAATTCATCACATTCCCAATGCAAGAATTGAAAGGCAATATATAATACCATACAGAAGGTACTTATTATATTCTTTCTCAGCTAGTGTAGCTTTTGTATTTGTATTTTGAGCTATGTGGTGTGGCAAATTGGTACTGCACGCACCTACCGATTCTGCAATCCAAATATCGAGCACTCATAGTGACACATGAAGGAGGGCCAGCAGTTTCTCTGGGCAGTAACTGAGCTACACCAAGGTTTTGCGAGAAGCTACTAATTTTGTGGCCAACAACATACACCTCTGCCCCTCCAAAAAAAAAAAAAAAAAACAAAAAAAGGATTGGCTTGTAAGTTGTAATTACCGTATACGGAATAGTGTGTCTGATGTCTTTGTTTAGTTTTATTTTGTGATAGTTTTGCCCCCTTGCTGTAGGAATGGAACTTGGAGCAAGATTAATGGTATGGTTATAGTTTGAAAGGTTTGCATTAGACGATTTTTTTATTTTGGTGGTTGTAAATTTGTAATCTTATATCAATGTTTAATTTCCTTCTTAGTGGAGCATGACAATGTTGCTATTTAATGATTATTAACATGTTTATCAATACAATTTAGAAAAAAGAATGAATAATTAATACATACTTCTTTCTTCATGGTTCTTCCATCAAAGTAGGTATCACATAATGAAAATGTTTGAAAATCGAACAATCTTAGAACTTATCACAACTGTACTTATTATCAACTGAAGATAATAAAAAACATAGTTTTGTGCCATATTCTTAGAGATACAGCTTTTATTAACTGAAGATTGAATCTTTATCTTGTGGTGTACAAATACACACATCCATAATTCCATATTGAACAATTTGACATCATCATTATATTATTTTGGATTTCATTATATTATGGATTGAATCTGATTAAATTACAATTGGATCCTGCCTTCTGTTTCAAGTTGATTTAAGGGAAGAATGGAACATCTGTGATTTGAATTTGTTATTGATAATGTATGCCAAATGTGCCAAGTGATGCGAGGATAATTGATTTGGTAATCAAGAGGCGATTGAGCTTACAATTTAACGTATTAGTAGATAAAATGCAGGGGCGATTGAACTTATTATCATAAAACTTATCAACTGAAGATCGAAACCTTAAGCTTCAATAAACACAGTTTTGTACCATAATTTAAAAGATACAACTTCCATTTGTGTAGTGAAAGCATTATATACAGAGTTCAGATGCATGGTTATAATATTCACTAGTTCAGAAAAATCAAAGCTATTTACAATGATCCATCAAAGTTACTTTCAAGATCGCACTCCATTTCTTAATTTTAATCTTAATTTAAGTGTGTATTTATTTGCCCCCATTATATGTACAATGCCAGAAAAGACGACAGAAATGGAATATTTACAGTTGCAGCTGATCTTATTCGGGACGAAAGCTGACCAGGTTAGGGAGGGCGGAGGACTGCAGCTTCCTTATCTCAGATGCAGTTACCTTGCATGACTCTAGTGTCAATGAACGCAAGTTCTTCAAAGGCTTCAAGTGTTGCAGGCCATCATTAGTTATGCGGGAATTTGAGACGTTCAAAGATACCAATGCTGTTAATCCTACACCAATGAATAGGACAATATGAGTAGAACCAACAAGGGCAACAACATCCAGCTTCCATATTAGTGTAACATATGCACAACGCACCGGATTTTGGTTAATTTAATTAGAAATGAAAGTGTTTGCGTGGGAGGGGAAGAGATTCAGGGATACAATTACAACAGAGTTTGATACAAAACTTAATATCCTACAAAATACACATGGTAAATTTTCGTTTTCAGATAGTCCCTCCAAAGAAAATTAGTAGTCACGCGCATAGCCATACACTGTATGGTGTCTAAAAAAAGTATTGCACTGATTTATGATTGAATTTCGCACTATGCCACCCCTACATAAATTAATTAACGGGAAGAATGATATGATGGAACAATGGAGGCTTGGTAAAAGTTGGCTGAGATAATTGGATGGCTCAGCCCTTTAACTAGCATAAGAAAGTCAAAACAAGGGACAAACCAACCATCTTGCATGCTTTATAATTAAATTAAGATCGCATTTGGGTTTAATCTTAATTTAAAGTCGAACCCAAAAGTGCAATTACTAACAAACCTATCTTATAGAAAAGTTGTATTGCTTCAAATTAATTGAAACAAAAAATTATATCAACTGAGTAACAATAAAGACGTACCAGAAACCATTTCCAGGGCCTTGTCAGTGAGGTTGCAGTTTTGAGACAAATTGAGCAGCGTAAGAGAAGTAAGATCTTTAATGTTCTTCATACCAGCATCTGTCAAGCCTCCACCACATATTTCAAGTGATAGGAGGTTCTTGAAGCCTGCAATAGCAACAAAAATTTAAGGTATTTCAACAGGATTTTATTTATACCAAAAGAAAAAATAATTTTAACAGTAACTTCCCTTTCCCCCCCAACAGAGAGAGAGAGAGAGAGAGAGAGTATCCTCTCTCAATAGACCATCATGCTAGCACACGCCTTTTTTTTTCTTCTAGCCCACACTATTAGATTGAGGCCATGAATTAAAGGAGGAGAAGAAAAACAGGCCAACTCCCCATTAGCTCTACTTGGGCCAGTCCCAATAAGTTGGGTCAGCTTTCACTTCCCTGAGTATGGGGAGTGGGCAAGGGTGGGAGTGAAGTCAACAGATTTTTATACCAATGTATGTACAGAACACGACACGAGACCTAAGAAATTTGGCAATTGATACTGCCAATTCTACAGCATGAATTCACAAGCACTGGAGGAACTCGTAAAATCAGTTCAGCATGAGAGAGAGCCTAGATAAGATGTTAAAACAGAAGAAACCCACATGCAGAGCAATATGTGAGTTGCTATTCATGACAAGGGGATGGATTTTTTCTAGTATACAAGAATAGTTTAATTAATGACAAGTGGATTAGTGGACGGAAAGGATTAAATTAATAAGGCGTGGTAATACATTAGTGTTAATTCCCAAAAAGAAAGAACAATCCTGTAATGGATAGAACCTTTTTTTAAAGATCAGGATTCAGGATAATATTAACGCTGCTGTCATAGATCAGTACAAAACATTGTATAACAAAAGCAAGTTGGCATGACTTACATCGCAAATATTGAGTCCCTGAGTCTGTAATTCGTGCCCCAAAAAGATCTAAATGAGTCAAGCCTTCCAAACCTGCAACATTATATACAAACTCAACATTTAACTTTTTAATATAGAATAAAACAATTTAACATAGAATTCCACTTAAAAATGCATGATGTAGTGGAAGATATGGTGGAAAATTAAGGGATGAAATAACTTCTAATATGCCAAGTGGCTCACAGTTGAAGCAAGCTGAGTAATAAAACACTACTCCATATCATATTTCAATATATTTGTTAATGCCCACAAATTGCTTACTTGTCAGAGCAGCTAACCCAACATCAGTGATTTGGCGAGCATCAAGGTTTAGTGATTTCAGAGAACTTAAACCCGACAGCTTCTTCAGACCAGCATCAGTAACCAAGGTAAATGACAAATTTATGCTCTCAAGATTCACCAAACCTACAAATTTGAAAAAGATTTGATCATATCAAGTCAGTTCTCATCAATAGAAGTCTAGAAAAAACATTCCCACAAAAGCTGCCAATAATGACACAAGAATGATGTCTTACCACTCAGATACCGCAGCCCATTGCTTCCAACTTCAGTATCTGATAACTCCAAATGTTTCAGCAGCAAAAGTCCTATTCAGAAGGAATGACAATATTTAGCATACAAATGCTCCCAAATGCAAACATACAAGATCTAAAGATCATTAATTTAAGCCCTAACAAAGCCATAGCCACTGGCACTGAATCTTCAAGCATTCCAAGAAAGAAAGAAAGAAAGAGAAGAAGATATTGAGCTTCATTGTAAGCAGCAAATTATCAGAAACCAAAGAAACAAAACATTTGCACATGGAAAATGGGCCTCATTGACATAGAAATAACATTGTAAAGGACTCAAAGAGCAAAATCCTAACAAAATGTAATTGAATCTTAACCCATTCATTTGCCATCAGCTATAAAACGAGTCATAAAGCCAATTTTACAAGCACAAAAAGGGGAAAGAGGGGGGGGGGGGGGGGTTAAATAGGAAATTCAGAATAAATTTCATCTGCAAGCCAAGATATTAACATGCAAGAATACAATACTCACTTAAACAGACAAGCTTGTTCAAGAGCGGAATTCTGCTATGAATTGATGATATTAGGGGAGGGGAAATATAGGTAGTTGTATTATGTCATTTGGGTAATATCCTATCTAGTTAGAGGAAGAGCTCTATAAAGAAATAGAGAGGACTAATGTAAAATATTGATGAATCTTTCGGATTAGCTTAGAAAGCAAAATTGGGAGGTAATCCACCTCTTGAAAGTGGAATTATCCTACACAAATGCTGCATGTCAGTTTATTAATAAAGGGAATCATCTTCTTCCTATTTTCTGCCATTAACGATGCCTAAGATAAGTTAGTTATAGAAAATTCTTCCAAAAGCATGCAGAGAAGCATTAATAAAGCAGCTTTAAATAAATTGATATTTAAATAACCATTTTAACATCAAGACAAATTATATAGTGATAGAACAAGGGGACGTTAGGTTTAAAAACAAACCTGTCAAGTTAGCAAGTCCTTCATCACCAATCCTACAGGAGTCTAAGTTCAAGGTTTCCAAATTTGATAAACCTGAAATCATGCAATAAAGGAAGAAAGAAACAACCTGAGCACTCATGCAAGTCGCTAACCCTTCAAGTTAACAAGAATAATGCTTTATAATTGGCCATATACTAAAAACTTACTACATAAGTGCTAAGATTTATTCAAGAAAGTATGCAACATCTGATATAGAAGTGAGGCTGCAGAAGTCTGAGATGTTAATTTTAGCAACAAGTTTAACAAATTTGGAATTCTGCTTTTTTGAGAACCAAACTATAGGTTTTTCAAGTTCACTGAAAAAAAATTATTATGTTTCTTGACAATCTTTTCCTTGAAGGAGAACGAAAAACTTCAGGCTAAAATGTACAGCATTTTTTTCCCTATTGGTTACAGGGCAATTAATGACCATTAATCGTTTAAACATGTCCTCTCAGAAGTTTACATAGGGTAGAACCAAGTAATATCAATTTTTTTTTGAAACAAACTAACTTAAATAAGGGCCAAGCAAATGACACAGCCTCTACTCATCCACTGGCAGAAATTAAAAGGAACCTATTACATTCATCAATGCAAGTACACACATAGAGAATTAACACAGAAGGGGGAAAGAGTGAAGAAGCAATAAAACCTTTAAGATGAACCAAACATGCATCTGTTATATTGTTGAAGGCCAAATTGAACACCTTCAAGTTCTCAAGTCCTGTAAAACAGGTAATCAAGGATCCATATTTAGAGGTAGCATGAAAAAAGCAAATTTTAGAGGAAGTTATATAGCATTGGTATCATCAATCAATAAAAGCTCAATAGAACTAACCCGAGAGCTTGTCAAAACCATGATCAGACAGGCCGCATCTGCTAAGGTTCAAGTATGACAAAGCTACAAGAGCTGCATCAGTGAAAATAAATTGACGGATGAGGACCTTCAATGAACAATTCAATCTAAAATATTTTCGCTCATAAGGATTGCCATATAATCAAGTTAAAATCATTAGTTAACAATAAAAGTGACAGCACAAGCCTTTCCTTTTTAAAAATTCAAATATTTAGTGATACACAATTCTATAAGAGGAAGGTAAAAACTTATTTCTCTTCCTCTACTCATTTTATCATCAACTCACTGCTGAAAATTAACAAGTATTAAGCCCACAATACAATTTAATAGTTTCGGATATGGGCTTTCTTGTTAGATACTCCTTCCGATCCTTGTTCTTGGTTGAAATCTATATATAATATAGTGTGAATGGGATCTAATCTAATACTTTCACAATAAATATATAAGAAAAAATTACACTCTTGGGATCTTGTTTGATTTGCCTTCGTATGAAGTTATATAGATAAATTAAGTTCTATTAATTCTGCAAAATAATCATTATAAAGCCGCTTGCAACACCAGTGTAAGTTATCACCAATTACTGCCACCACTCCATAACTACTGTTAGTTGGTACAAAAAGACCAGATTAAGCACCAAATCCATGAAAACTACCTAGTACTTCAAGTAAAAGATCCATTTTTATAATACATGTATAAAGATGTTTATGCTTAAAGTTATACAGTGGAAACTGTGTAAATAGTAAAACAAGAACAACATAATGATGCGGAGGGAGCATTGAGTTTCAGAATACGAAAAATAAAAAATGGTGGGTATATATAAATAACCTGAAATGGAGTCCAAACATGCAGCACTAAGCTGGCAACCTTCCAGGTTCAACAATATAAGATTTTGCAATCCTGACACCCAAAGAAATTGGCTACATCAGCACATCAAAGGTGTAAAAAAAACTTGAAATTATAACTGACATGAAAGAATCTGGAGAAGTAGCAGATAGACTCAGAAATTTAAATTGGTTAGGAAGGTGCCTACCTTTCAAATAAGAAACGCCAGCATCAGTGATACTGCTGCAAGAAACTTGCAGCTCCCTCAAGTTTGTAAATTCTGGAGTACCATAAGAAAGAATGCAAGAGAAAAAAAGTACATCAATTTAGCTTAAACCAAAGTGCAAACATGTGCAATCATTTTGACAAAAAAATAGTCACAACTTAACATTAGCTATACAGAATATACACATTTTTGTTACATCATTGACTAAGATATGTTATGTTGGTCCATGAGAGGTACTGGACAATAATATGGGTTTAGAAGCAGCTATTATTGAGAAAGTTTCCACAAATGTTGATTGCAAGAGTCAAGACTCATGTACATACATGACAAGTTGATGCTTATAAAGCCGATGAAATGAAAACAAGCAGATACCTCACCTGAAATTGCCTCCATATCTGAGTCTGTAACGCATTTACAATACCTAATGTTAAGAGACTTGAGCTTCTTGAGACCTGCAAGTATATGAAACATAAAAGTTCAGAGGTATTGTAAAAGAGTACAAAGTAAAATATAGTTTGCATCAAGAATAAAAAAAATAATAATAATAGAAATTAAAAAAAAAAAAAATCTCAACCAAGATAATTATCCCAGCCCCAATAAGAGCCCAAGCTTACTGCTTTATTTTACCATCAAGGTAAACAATAACAGGCATTTACCATTTACAGGTTCAATTGTACATAATCTTAACCCTTGGCAGAATGGTTCTTTATATAGACTGTTGATTGGGAAAGAAAACACACACACACAAATGCTTCACAATACACAAGGAGTAGAGCATATTTAGTGATTAATTATTTTCAGTCTGCTATAATCTAAAGCTTTGATCAAGACCAAAACTTTCTTTTTATAAAGGACAGAATAATACTGCTCATCATGTGTGTAAGAACTCCCTTAAATAATCAATTTTAATGAAAATTATCTTGACCTGATAGGTGTCACGTCAGTAACAAAATATAAAATAACTCAGAGACTCTGAGTATAGATCTCAGCATAACATGACATAGCAGGCCGCCAAAGTATGAACTATATTACATTTATAGTAGTGTAATAAATCAAGTTTTAAAAGGCAAGAAGCATGCCAAGGAGATGGCCATCTTGGAGCCTAGGTCATGAAGTATAAGCAAAGGCGTGCCACAGCAGACAAAGCGCCAAGCGGAGAAAGAAATGCATTTTCATAATTTAAAATTATACTCCGTCAGGGAAAAAAGATATATCCAAAATATGTATCTTGTAAATAAGCAATCATTACTGTTTTTATATGATGCAGCATCTATAGAACATCATACTTCCTCAGTTCATCAATAATCGCAATTTTTTTACTTTTGTTGTTAAAAAAATTTAATTTTAACCAATGCTATTATGCAAAATGTTGTTGGGTTTAGTCTTAGCATAAAAATTCAAAATTTCATCTTGTTTGTAATTTTTAGTACATAATATATTCTACAAATATTAATGGTCAAAGTAGCATATTGGCAAGCGTAAAAGTCAAAACATTGCAACTAATTAAGAACAAAAGAAGCAAAAAACGAACTTAAATTCATGATCACATTTGCCATAAAGTCTACTGTATGATGTATCTAGGCATGCCTCTTAATCCTCAAACGTCTTAGTGGTTGGTTCAGCAATAATGAATGGACAAAAGCCATAGAGTCGATTACCTAAAGACCTAGAGTGCTATGCACTTCGGCATTTCAAGTCAACAAAAGCTATACCCAAATGACACATTCTCCTCCATGAGAAAGACACTCTAAAATTTGATGGATCTTCTATAATATGATGAATAAAAACATCATGAAAATTTGACTTTATACAGGTAAGGATATACCAGGAAACTAACCTTTAAGATAAACAAAACCGCCATGAATCCCAGAACATCTCTCAAGATCCAATTCAAGCAAGTTGACTAAGCTGGAGAAGGCACGCATTCCTTCAACGGTCACAGCATAACTTCTCCTTAAACTCAAAGAAGAAAGGTTTGAAAGCCCTGAAAATGAATAAGTTCATCAGTTTTCAGTCAAAAAGCCAAAGATATTATATAATCCATGCTGACTCAACTCAGTAAAAAAAGACATCTGTAAACCATACTCTTTACCATTCACCCTCAACTCCCCCTTCCCCCCAACCTCTTAATTTTTATAAGCACCAAAGGGATTTCTAAAGTGTCATGTAGGGAAATAATTTAGCCAACAAAAAGATGACGTGTAAATAAGTACACACAATCAAGTCAAGGAAGACTGTTTTTAAGCAGACAAAATAGGACTAAAGTCAACCATAAATGAACCTATCCCTTGTTTGAAAAACTTAACAAGCAGAAACTCAAAACTTGGCTATAGAGAACACACATGAAAATCATTTCCGCTCTCTTAATAAAGTTGATAATACCATCCTGAGTTCTTGATCTACCCGGATACATGTCTTTATTTTTCATTATCCAGAAAATATCTAGAAAATGCAAATAACAAAGTTGAAAAAATACTGTTATTTCAAAACAAAACTCATACTTCCATATTATAACTTCCATTTTTAAGCCACATTACCTAGTGATGTTGATGTAAACAAAACGATACAGCCTGAATGAAGATGGGAAAACGGTATGTTTTGTCTTATCACACAAAAAATTTGAACTTCACCAAATTACTCTCACAAAGTTCTACTCCCTCATTCCCTTTTTGTTAGCAACATGTGCTCACTTTTTGTGAGAGCTTTTTGGGTCAAATACTCAAATGGTGCAAACAATAAGGGACGGGGGGAATATCAGGCAGCAGCATCCATTTATTTTCCATCCCTCACCCAGATAAGAGAGTGAAAAGTAAGAAAATAACTGAGGCCATCAAGAATGTGACCATAAAAATAAGATAGCAGCAATGTTATGGATACTGGAAGATAAATTGATGATATATAGAGATCATAAATACGCACAGTGTAGTAGTAAACTATCAGAAAGTTCATAATTATCACAAGCAACTTTAAAAATTTACCACTGAAATGCCTCAGGCCATTTGCTGAAATATGATCACAGTAATTGAAAGCCAGAGCTTGAAGATTGGAGCAACTTTTCAGGAGAGCCAACCCAGAATCTGTCACATCGGAACCAGAAAGATCAACAGAGAGTAAAGAGGAGCCTTGAGAAGAGACAACGTCAATCCAACTGTCATCAACTCCAGGATAGTCTCCCAAGCAAATATCCTATCAATATTAAAACACAGTCAGTCAAATTAACTATAGGGATCCACACAAACATATCACGATAATGTCAGTTGAGCCAGACCTCGAGAGCACAGTCACGGAAAGCTTCAAGTGAAACATCAGTTAAGCGATGTGAGCGGACTAATTCATCAAATATTTGCTGACTTATATCTCTTGGAAGCACTGAGAATGACTTGTATTTATCAATATCCTGTACATAGAAATAATACATATTATAATCTATATAACTTTGACAGATAACATACAAAAAGTAGGAAGACAGACGGGCATAACATTAACAAATCCCACAGCTACCTGACAGGCTTTATGAACGCATAGCTCTATCAAAGATGGGCAACTGACACCCTCTGGCTGACATCCTGATGTTGTCCTTAAAAATGGGGTACCCAGTAACCATTTTGAACTCCCATTTTTACTGTATCTTCTATTGACCCCTATGCGCACACCGTCTTCATTGACCTGGTTACCCCTCTTCCTTGAACAAACCCCACCCATTGCAGCAACAATATTTCTAAAATCCTTCAAATGGAGCTAAGAATTTTAGGAGAGAATATGAAAACCCCATGTACACCTAATATCTTGTTGACCTTGTCACCAAAGTAACCAACAGAAAATCAGAAACTTCCATCAGCCATAGTAGAACAATCAAATAGCATGCAGAATGAAACAAAAAAAAAAATTCGTCGAGATTTGATTGCCAATGAATTTTCTCAAGCAATATATCTCTTCACTTAAATTAATAACCTATAAGCTTAATTTAGCCATATAGATCACATTAGTAGACACTGTGGACCTATCACTTCTAAAAGTTTCAATACAAATACAAGTTTCATAAATTATTGGACTCGAACAAAAAAGGGGAAACTATTTAGGCCAAGTATAAGAAGCTTAAGAGTAGAAATATCAAACATTAATAGCATAAAGATACACACAATTTGTAAGGGAAAATGCTTAGGGGCATGTATAAGGAGCTTAGAGTAGAGACATTAAACATTTATAATACTCCATCAATCTGCACATAGTGTAAAAGGGAAAATGCTTAGGGCCATGTATAAGAAGATAAGAGTAGAAATATTAAACTTCAACAAAAATCGATCTACACCCATAAAAAGTTACTCGATACAAAAAATATCAAAAGTAGGAAGCTAAATAAGAAGAAGAACAAAGAAACCATGGACTGATCCCTTTAGTCTTCTTTTCTACAAAGTCAAATCAACTATGTGCACCTAATGTAACAGTCCACCAATCATTGAAAACGATCACAAAAAAATACCTTAGCTACCCAATTTGGCAATTTAAAAAGAATCAACATTTCATCTCAAAAAGTTTTCGTTTTTATACTATGTCTTTAAATTAACACAATGTGCCAAGAATTAGAAACTTTCACAGATAATATCATACTCAAAGACATATAATACAAGATTGAGCTCCTAATACTCAATCAAAAAACCACATTCACAAAATAAACCAACTTACAAGTAACTTACTTGCACATAGTTAATTTTTTTTATATGTCAGTGTATAAAAAGCCGAAAGACAACAACGTAGACTAAATTTGATCCGAGGTCTTAGGTACCAAATTTCAAGTCCGTATCAACTAAGCTAGTTGACATCGACTATAGATTACACACATATTCAAACAAATACAACAAAACAAAGCAGATATAAATTAATAAAGATCATCACTTTACCGAAATTTCTTATAATCGCAGAATTAATATTCCCTAACTGTCAAATTAGGATGAATTCACACCAAATTATATATTCTTTTCCATTTTTTACGAAAAAAAAAAAAACAATTGACAAAAAAAAATGTAATAATCTTCATGATCATCCCAAAATAAACACTACACAAAAAAAAATCTCAGATAAACCCTAAATGATCAGCTAATTAAAACATAATTCAATGCCAAAAATAAGAAATTCAATAAATTAAAGAAATAAAAAAGAATACCTTGCAAAAATGAAAATTGATGATGAAAAATTGTTGAAGATGATCAAGTAAAAGAGTGAAGCAAAAAAAGAGGAGAGAGAAAATTGATGATGATGATGATGACACGAAGATGGAAGAACAAGAACAAGTAACAAGTTATGACTG
Source organism: Chenopodium album (assembly GCF_948465745.1). NCBI lineage: Eukaryota > Viridiplantae > Streptophyta > Magnoliopsida > Caryophyllales > Amaranthaceae > Chenopodium > Chenopodium album. The sequence goes on from NC_137857.1 coordinate 5,346,308, forward strand.
TGAAATGTTGTGGAAGAAAGCTGGTGAGTCCGAGCCTAGTTTCCGAACCTACGGATGTTTGACACGTGGACGGTAGTAGTCGTTCGGTGGGAAGTCGTAATGGATAAGGAAGATAAATAGCAAAGGGGCTGATGTGGGTCCTACTTGCTTCCACTTTATCTGCTAAATAAATATATGTGTATTTAATATTTGTATTTATCTGTAATCTTGTCAGTGATTTTTTATTTTTTTTATTGAAATTATTAATGAAATTATTCTTAATTAATTTATTTTAGGAGTGATAATGTTAGAGACTGTAAAAAAAAAAAAAAAAAAAAAATGTTAGAATTTGTTCTCATCGACTGAACTGAACTAAACTTATTAGAAATGAACTGAATATTTTATGAGAGAAGAAAATTAAGATAAGAACTATACTGAACCAAACTGAACTGAATTTAGTCTCCTAATAATATGATATTATAAATTTGTTTTTTGAGATTAACGTTTTTGGAAAACGGTTTGAGGAATCATAGGTTGCATACTTGCACGCAAGTGCAAAAGTAGTAGCCATCAATGTGTGAATTCAATAGAGGAAATTTTTAATTTGTAGAATTGATTATGATTACATGATAGATGGTGTAGTTGAGAATCTTGAGATCATATTAATAGAAGTACATACATGGATAACAAAGATATTTAAATAGTAATGATTGTATTTTACTTATGGTATTATTTCTTCTGTTTTTATTTAAATGTAACATTTTAACTTTTACATTATTCATGTATTCTACTTTGATTAGATAACATATCATGCTTTGACTCTTGTTATCATGCTTTCAAATGCCTTATTATGCCCCTAACTTGGCCTTGTGTTGTCTTGCCTTTCGAGGCTTTGCATTACCTTGTTTTGCCCCTAATGCAAGATAAGAACACACTAACCTCTATTACAAAAGATAATCTTGTTTGTTCTTCTTGTTTGAACTTTTTTTCACAAAAAAATTCTAAATGGGAAGAACAAGATGAATTAGAGGGAGTAAAATTGATATTGTTTTTTTATAAAAAGAATATATAAGAGGTTGATATTATGCATTGAATATGTTGAAATTAAGATAATGGAGAAAATATAAGATAATACTGTAATTGTTATATCGAGAGATGATATATCTAACTATTACCCGTTCATTAATCATTATTATTACTCGAAATTACCTTTCAAAGAGGTACACAAAAAGTTTTATTTAGGTTCAAAGCAACATACCAATGGTCAAATATCCTATATATCCAAATTGCAATTGGCTTTGGAATACTCTTAATTCAAGTGGACCATCATGTTATTCATGTAGAACATTGTCAACATCACATCTTCAAGGAAATTTCCAACATTTACTCAAGATATATTCAAATTATCGTACGTAATAAACATATTGGTACTGTATTAAGGTTTTGCACTATTTGTCTATTTGACTAATTCTGTGTGAACTATATCCACTACAGAAGAACTTTTATCTCACTTAGCATTTCAGCAGAACTTGTGAAATCTTTTTTACTATACCACAACTTATTTTGTCCAATCTAAGACTATAATTACCAACATGGGGATTAAGACTTCATCTCATTCTCATTGATGATGACTGACTAATATTTATTCCCGTTTGTACAAAGACCGTGTTTGATTATATTGTTTATCAATTAAGTTAGTTGACATCCAGATAAGGAATACTTCCGTATTAAACAACTTGCAAAGTTGAATGTGACAAGTCTCTTTCTGTGGGTTGAGAAGGACAATGACTACAACCAGAGTTTACAACTTACAAGATACACCAATGACTTTCATGTCAGTTATTCACTATACGAAAGCACTAACATTAGAAAAAGTATTAACCACCAAACCAACTAACGCAATTGCACTTGAGTGCAAAATTGTTCCTGGTGTGAAATGTGTGAAAATTCATCGTTTATTCCGTGGAAATATAATTGATCCTTGGAGGATTTTACAAGCCAAAGTCTCACTTTTCTTCAACAAACCTCTCTTTTCCATGTCCATGAAGTTCACACCGAAAAATGTCATGCTTTCCCTGATTGATCTTTCAGCGACGAAGCAATAGTCTCTATAGAAAATAATATCCTGGTCTGCGAAAATCCCCTCAGCAACCACACGGCGTTAAATGGCCGCAACAATTTTATATATTCTTATAGGGTTTAATATGGAAAATTGAGAATGAGAACTACCAGCGCCTGAATCAAAAGGATAAATGAGGATGTGATAATACTCAATTGTGAATAATAAATCTCGCTGTAATGTTTACAGACATATACACACAAGTAAACAATAGGCTTTGAACTAGCCAAGTGTTACAATGCAGTTACGGATCGAGAACTGCTTTTACCGAGACCCAAACCCAAGCCTAGGGGAGCACCATTTGTTCTTCCATGACTATGATGATGATTACATTGAGAATGAGAATGACCATGCCCAGTATCTGAATTCTTTGGATCGACATTAATAGCAATATGGCCATTGCCATTGGTTTGGTGAGGATGCACTACCCCATTTGGCATGTTTGGGTTGCATCCCATTTGCACCATCCCTATTTCTTCTTCATGACCTGATTCTTCAACACGCTCCACATCTTCATTGTAACCATTAATCAAAAAATCTGAACAATTTTTCCTAGCCCCATGATCAAAGGGATTTCTAAATCGACCACCCGGACCTTTCAGATAGCTGTAACGCATTACATTTGCCATTTCATTTGTTGTTATATTACGAGATATCTGCAGGAGAAAAGAAGAGGTAGTCATGCATAGAATGGAGGATAATACCATCTTGAGGCCAACTAAATGTAGACACTTGTGGATATAGTTAGTATTCTAGAAGCTCAACACAGCGAAGGCGTGGAGTAGCACAATTGCCAAATAAGCCATATGAAATGGAATGAATTTAGCTGCAGATGCTGAAGAGATCCAACTATGGCGATGATGGATTAAATTAAGGATGAAAGGAGAACCAAGAAACAAAAGAACACAGCCACATATAATGGCTTTATAGTCATTTGACTTTAAAAATTCGATAATCTGAAAAATCTCATATAAGAACTAAGAAACACGAAAAGTGAAAACCACACAGGCAAGTACCATATTCTAAGAACTAAGAAACGAGCGACAACTGAATTGTTGTCTGATGTGCACTAGTGTGTTTCTGTTTATTTAGTGCTCAATATCTTGTACTAGTTTGCTTGAGAATATTATGAACACAAGCTATAAAGATTCCACCCTGTTATAGCCTTTCTAGGGATGTCATGCAACAATCCTGGAGAAAAAATCCACTACATGATCCTTAAAATCTTCAATATCTTTCTATGAAGAATTCTCAACCAACGATTTTGCTGACCTAACAATAAAAAGTCTCTCCACAAGATGAATGTTATCCATGATGAGGGATGGTAAAAATATAATAGAATTATGTTATGAATATGAATCTCCACAACCACTCAAAAGCATTAATGTGCCACACCAGGTAACTATGTCTATTTGGAATCAAATGTCGTGAAGCAAAATCGAACTTACAATATGCATTCAAAGATCACCATATAAAAATGAGTAATCAACCTCACAGCCAGCAGCAATTTTGTTAAATAACCCTACGAAACAGTTAATTAGTTATTATGCACCCCCCCCCCCCCCCCCCCCCCGCGCAGTCTTTTTGTTCGAACACCCCCAACACAAGATATAAATAACATCCACTTATTAGACATGTACTTGCAGAACACAAGCAGCAAAAATTAAAATTGAAAGAACATTTGGCAAAATCAATATATACAGACCAATAGATATTCATCATGAACAGAATTCGAAAACACACCTGAGAAGCTTGGACAACAGTTAAGACTGCCACCCCAAAAAAGAGGAAAAAATCAGCAAGTAGAAATGATATGGCACCAATATGATGAGTACCAGCATGATTTAGCCATGCTCCAAAAGAAGACGGAGCCAATGGGTCGCTAACAACCCCTGTATTGTGAATTACCAAATAAGATTATAAGCCAACAAAGACAAGTGTCAATACAACTTGGTAAAAGTAACAGAACAAAGCAAGTCACATACTTATAAGAGCGACTAGGCCAGTAACTATCATAGCAGAAACTTCCAGTGCAAGAAACATAAAGAACTCCCATTTGTTTTTCTGCATCAACAAAACAGAGGTTGAGTTCTCACATATATATCAGCTGATTTAAGACATGCAGCACCAGATAAATTTGTCAAGAAATGCATAAAACAAAGCAGATTTATTTAAACACAAGTAAGCCCAATATCCGTGTTACTAAGCCAAATTGACAGAGCAAATGAACCACAACCATCTAAATCAATAATCCATCCTGAATGGTCAGCATTAACATAATAGCAAGTGATGCTAATAACTTCCTCAGACAGCTATCATTCTTACACAGTTTTACACATTAAAGTTAAACACAGATTCATAATTAGCTTCACAAAAATCCACAACAGAACACAAGAAGTATATTATGATAGAAGAAACAGATACGGAGCTCATGTACCTTGCCAATACAATTTGACACCCAAGGGCAGTGGTGATCAAATTGTTCAACACAACGATCACATGTTGAACAGTGTTTTGCACGAAGAGGTCTGACTATCTATCATCACAACAAAGAGACAATATTAGAAATTACTACACACAGTAATTACATGTACCAGCAGCAACCAAAATACAAAATTTCACCCATACCTTGCATGTTGTGCACAGTTGGGACCAGTTTCCAGCCACCAGGGCAGGATTGTCTATCTCAATTTTCAACAAGGGTTCCTGCAGAGGTGAGAAGAAAAGCACTATCAAGATACAACACAAGTAACACATAAAAACGAACACTAAATTTTTTTAAATAACATCAGCAGAAACTCCAGTACGAAATTTCAGCTTACATCATCCTTCATATTTTGAGCATCATGCACATTCATTCTGATATAACCTGGATCCTTTCTGAAACAAGCACAAGATGAGCTAAGTGAGAAATTGATTTATCGACAAAACAAATCTCAGGGGAAAAACACCTCAGCCATAAATTGTAAACCTTGGTATACAAGTGACGGGATCAACTTCATGAAGCACTCAAGTAATATGGAGCCATGGAGATAACTAAGCTTACCTGCTACATCTATAGAACATGACTAATCCAGCGGTAGCTAGGAAAAAACCTAGCCATGCAAGAAGGCCAAAGCCCATTGTTAACCTTGGAAGCTTCGCATCTATAGGTTTCATTAAAAATTTGTCAAATTCATATAATCAACCACAAAGTTACATTTTAGTTGAATGATCAGAAGTAGTTACCCAAGATCACTGAATGTGCATACAATACAAGTAGCAGCAAAATAATAAACCACAACATGGGAGCAAGTCCTAATTTTGAGAGTTTGCCAAGCCGGCTGTTTGGATCCCAACGTTTGTCGAGTAACCTTCGAGCATTTCCCTGCAGGACCAAATGTATCAAGCAACATAAAATCGATGATAGGCATACAGCAATAAGTACAGCAATGAAACCGGGGCAAAATTATTGCACACAGTAAGAGAGGCAATAAAAGTATCTTAAGTACAAGCATTGCCCTTTTTTATCCTATATATACTTCAGTGCACATGAATTGAGGGTCAGTAAACCATGGAGAGATATGAAAGGGGCAGGATCTTAAGATTTAAATGACCTTAAGTTCTCCTAGTGCAATTTCTTACAACTATATCATTTTATACCTAGATTGTCAGCCACTTCTAACAAAATCAGGTAGTGGATGATGTCAAAAATATTACCTAAGAATTCACATTCTAACATTTCATTCCTGCACAAAATTAATATATTCAGAAGCAAAACATGCCAGATAAAATTCTTTTGAAAGAGTTACAGTACAAAAGGTGACACAAACAGATTGCAAAAGTTACAGTATCCTACTGGAAGTGTTTCGAGTGAGTTGAAAGATATCATAAACACCTTAACTATGTTCAAGCTTCAATTGCCAAGGTTACAATATCTAAGAGCTACATTAAACTTAATTTAAGCAGACTCAGGATTCTTTTATAGTGCAAGAAACAAACAGAGAACTGAGTTGAGTTCACCAAATTGACACATCGTTGAGTAGCCTGAGCTAAAGATGATGTACAGAAGATAATATGATTCATTAAAAAAGTGTCAATGATCTATAGGTACTTAATTCAGACAAGAAAGATAAAGAAAGCTCGTCTGCAATCAACATCTACTATAAGTCTATAAACATAATATCAAATGTACAAAGAAGATCCGCACCCATACATAAACACACTTTATAAATAAGCAAACCAGTTTAGAATGCAAGACCTACAAGGAAAAAGGCAACTTGTCTGTGATTCTTTTCAGCAGCCAATTGTGCCGGAGTGAGTCCAGTGTTATCGGCCACAATCAGGTCTTCTTTCTTTCCAGCTTGTACCAAAACCGTGCAGGCCTCCAAGTTTCCTCGAATGGCAGCCCAATGGAGAGGGGTACAACCTAAATGCAAGAAAGAGAGAACAAAAATAACATGTAAACTAAAATGTTAAACATAGATTCAGCTTCCATAATGGACTCATATCAGACTGCACAAAAATAATCAGAAATTAGCATTATACCTTCCTTATCTTGCCGTCCTCGATAAGCATCTAAAAAGAGAAGAAGACGTATAGAATCAGCAAATCCTTTGTATGCTGCCCTATGGTTGTCACATTTCAAGTAAACAAACACCAAAAATATTATTGTACATTTGCAGAAGAGAAAAGAACAACTACGCTGCTAAGATACCAAGTCAGCCACATGAACAACACACATATACATTCAAATCTTACACCATAGAATCTCCTTCTATTCAATACAAATATGCAACTACAAAAGCTTACTTGTTTCACTCATTTATTGTTAATGAAAAAAACAGCAACATTCACAAAATTTAAATGTAGACATCATGTATTGTGCGCTATCATGTGAGTAATTTTCCCCCCTTAAACTGAATACATTTATCATTTTTTATAGCTTAGTTTCTTAGAGAAAGATTAAACAAATGTTAAATCAGGGAAGAAGGGGTACCAGAAGTGGTCTAGAACCATGCATGAAATATTAAGAGCAATAACTTAAATTTATCCACTATGTTGAAAGGGAAAAGGAAACAGAAACAGAAAATGTGGAAATGCAATAACTAGAGTATAATTCAATAATCTTCCTTCGAAATCTAGTGTAGCTTTGCTTATTGTTAACAAAAAAGTTAATTAGAGAGCGCCAAAGTTAGTTGGTTTTATTTACTCTATTCTCAGTGATTTCAAAAAGAAAGGGTCAATTTGTCACTCTAAACTCTAAAGGTCCTTGAGAAAATGAAGTTTGCTGGCCTTTCAAGTAGACGTAATAAGCAATGAAAAATTGACAACATAAGAATTAATGCAACCAAGTCTTGGACAAGTAGCAGTTCTAATTCAAGCACAAGTTTCTGTTCATACCAGTGCAACGGACTTCTTCCATCATTATCTGGAACATCTGGATCAGCATTCCATTTCATAACAATATGATAAAGGAAGGCTGTCTGGCCATACTGGGCTGCAACATGAGTTGTCTGCAAATAGCTCAACAGTTATTACTGTTGCAACATTGAAGCATGAAGCAGAAAAACTCTATCCTATTTACTTACTGTGAAACACATTACTTGAATAAACTTAATTAAAAATAAAAATCATAATACAATATTATAACCAGCTAGAACAAAAAATACAAACTTGTAATACCACCAGCTTTCCATAGCTAATCACCAGAGAACTGAGTTATCAATTATCTAGCCAAAACCATAAAATTATTGCTACAAAATTAAAGAAAACAGCAAGAGAAACAAACGTGCCCCTGTAGCTACACAATAACCTACATGGTGCAGTCAGACTCATAGTAGAACAATAAAGTAAAAACTACTCACGTGAAACAGATCAGGTATACTAGGAGGGTAATGACATCACAGGATGAATCACCATTGAATTTGAATAAAAGAATTTGAACACCAGGGTACACAAAGGATTCCAATTTAATCTCCAGTACACAAATTTAAGTTTAAAGTCTCCAACCCAATTACAGACCAGTGAACATCCTAGCTATACTACGTCAATGTATTCAGCTTAGTCCTTTAATGTACATGAAAAAAATAATCATGCACTAAGTTAAATAACCTTTGCACTAAACACATCATATGTCAGAAACCCACAAAAGTTTGGTGCAAAAATCATTCAAAAAATTCCCAAACAAATACCTTTGCACTAAACATAACATATCAGTCTCTTCACACATATAAGTTCTGTCCAAAAATCATTCAAAAATTCCCAGCATGTACCTTGTGCTTCATTGTTTTAACAAAAATGCTACAAAAGCTTTCTATTAATAAATCAGATAAACTAGGATGGTTATCAATGTAATGCTACTCAACCTGAACATGAGAAATTTTACTTGTTTGGTATACTTACAGATCTATTTCCAGGGAAGTAGATATATATCCATGTGTTTGGTCGACAATTACACGGCTTTTTCCTAGAAAATTCATGGAGGAAGTTACTTGCCAAATCCCCCCAAAAAAGCAAAACTTCTCATGGGCAAAACAATTTCTTGTATTCAACCAAGCATATTTTGGCACTCCTAACATCTAATCAAACAGAAACTATCAACTTATCCAGCAATACAATGATGATAATGTTTAGATAATGTTTAGATATAAAGTTGCCTGTCTTCCAGATACATTAGCTACAAAAGTACATTTACAGGTCAAAGTAATCTCACGTAAGCATAAAGTGCAGAATGTGTGTCATACTTTGAAAGGAAAATAAAGAACATTAAACTAAGAATATGGAACAAATGACGAAGACCCTCCATATGAAAGAAATATGATTTGGATAACTACACCAATTGCTCGACAGCTTCACTAGCAAATTAATAAATGACCTCCCATAATTCTATAAATATACAGATAAAGGGGGCAACCTGATAACCGTACATATCAGCAGCATTGACTCGAGCACCCTCTTGCAAGAGAAGCTCAGCAACCTGGACTGCTCCTCGTACAGCACTCCAATGCAATGCTGTCTGCCCAGTGTGATCAGCTGCATTTACATCTCCACCATGCTATAGATGAAAAATGAAACAACAAAAACCATGCAATTAGTTAAGAGTTTAATTCTAACTAAAGTTCAAAAAGAAAACTTCTTATACACATATACAACAGCTATAAAACTCATCTCAGCAAACAAACAAATGTTTACACCATGCCTAAAAGCAGATTAACAGTGTTTCCAATGGCCTTATCTTATAAGTAATACATCAGCTAGTCGACACAGCTCCACAAAGGCTCTCACGAATGAGAAGAACACAATAAAATCACAAAAGTCATCTCACCAAACAGAAACAACTCCCTGATGTTTCACATAGGATACCCAACCGCTTACCAGCTTGAACAATTGAGCGTATAAATTAAATCCAGAAAACGCAATGCAATCGAGCCTCCTAAGCTACATAAGCTGATAATATCTAAAACATGCCCAAATTCCTAAACGAACACCAATTCAAAAAATCATAGTAAAAAATAAGGATGCTCACTGAGATATCATGACTTTTGAATGATACAGTACTAATCTCTTTTTACTTAATTACCCAAAATGGCCCATGATGAATATATCTCCTACTCCCCAATGTAATTGACAATTGAAAATTATATCCTAAAAAGAACTTTTATGTTATCTTCCAACAATGGGGAACAATCCCTTATCTTAATAACAGCCAAAATTCAAGATACCACCAAACACCACTCAACCTTGAAGCACCTTAGTTATAATATGAGAAGGTGAAAATGAGCAAGAACAAAAAAGGGAAAAAAGATGTTATCCTTGATACCCAAACCCTTTATTGCATCACAAGTACTTATACACTTGAATATGTGTATGGGAGCTTGTTTACTTCATTTTGGACCAAAAACATGCAAAGTTATTATAAATAACACAGACCTTGATAGTGTCACTAACAGCAGCATGAATTTTAACAATCAGGTAACACTCCATCAAGGCCCTAAGTCCCCAATTATATGTGATAATTTAACAAATAGATACTCAGCTCAACCAACACCGTGAAGATCCCATCCTATATATTGATTCTATAGCATTTCCCCTTGAGATGACATAGGATATCTCACTAGCACAAACCCAATGTAAAGTCCAAAAACAGCAAGAAGAAGCCCCTTGTCAGTCAACTGTATGGTCACGTATCACAAGCAAAACTTGCAACAGGCAGGTAGATTTTTCCTCCCTCCCGGAAGACATTTAATGCCAGAAATGCCCCACTATTAGCCAAAAATATTCTCAAACAACCTTATAGTCAGAGTACTCACAGAATACCCACAAGGGTTTCAATGAACCTATGATTATCCCACCCACAAACACATACATCCAAATATCCAATCACTATTTCATAAATAAAATATCCAATCACTATTTCATAAATAAAAGTATCTGCTAGGAATTAGCATGGTTTCCAGCACTAATAATGGCAGAGAAACAGAAGAAAAAGGGTGATTAGATGAGAATTACACTAATTTGGATGATAATCCCACTTTCAAGTGTTGGATTGACCGGATTCTCTCCCAAGTATGAGCTTTCGAGAAGCTCACTCTCTCCCTATCACTAACCTCACAATATTCAACATATCCTTATTCCTCCTAATGATGCCTATTTATAGAAAAACTCTCTCAACAAATCTCTAGCTTATTCCCCAAGTTACTACTAATAGACTATGACTAACATGCCCTCTTCTTAATATTGATTCCTTGCATTACCCGCCGCCCAACCTGGCTCTGATAACATTTGCTAGAAATTAGCATGGTTTCCAGCATTAATAATGGCAGAAAAACAGAAGAAAAAGGGTGATTATATTGATTAGATGAGAATTACATTAATTTGGATGATAATTCCACTTTCGAGAGGTGGATTATCTCCCAAGTATGAGCTTTTCCAGAAGCTCACTCTCTCCCAATAACTAACCTCACAATATTCAACATATCCTTATTCCTCCTAATGATGCCAATTTATAGAAAAACTCTCCTAACAAACCTCTAGCTTATTCCCCAAATTACTACTAATAGACTTTGACTAACATGCCCTCTTCTTAATATTGATTCCTTGTAGTATCCAAACAAAAATTGCAGAATATTATTATGCAAATATAAATTATATTATTCAGATACAGTTGTGCTAACTTTGTCCCCAATTAACAAGCCAAAATTCTATTTAGTAGTATCTTTAAATATATACGAAGTATAAGTGAACATTATAAAAAGTTGATGATTTGAGAGTACATTTATAGACGAATTTGACTAGATTTCACAAACTATATTTTTCTTTGTGCATAAATCATAGAAGACAGTCAAATGAAGTGTTCGAATAGTAACACAATGAAACATGAGCAAACCAAATGAAATGGAAGGAGTAGTTTGTTAGCTAAATTCCAAATAGAGTAATACTAGTATAATATTTTCAGTAGTAGCCCATGATATTCTTGCAAGGATCTAGAAAAGAGGCAACATTGTAAGATAGAGATTTACAAACATGATAAAAGTAGAAGATAGTTGTAATATTTCAGCTAAATCCCTTGAATTTTACCCCAATATCAAAGGTTCCTAGGACTACCTATTATTTCGGGACAGACAGAGGGTGTCTTTATCCAACAGGTGCAATCAGCCAATCACTTAAACTAGCTCATTTCATAGCCCTTCCAAACAATCAAAGTTCAATCGCATTGACCACTAGACCCTTCCAGGAAATTGAGCAATCGAAGCATTATCCTGCATTCGTCTCCCAAAGATGAACCCCTATTTGGTAAGCAAGCCCCTAAATGCCATAGCACCCGAAATTGGACCTAATCTCAGAGGTGGGTTCATCATGCCTAGCATCATATGGAGTGTGCTATTCAATGCAAAAACATACTATAAAAGCTTCACCATAATACCACATACAACTCGAAATAAACGAACAAAGGACCAATTCAAAAATTCCTTAATATTTTCCCACTCATCCAAAAAAAGAAACAGTCTTGAAGTTTAACTGATTCACAAAAATGCAGCAACTAATCTTGCACAAAAACTCAAACTTAACAAACATTCGAAACCAAGCTCAAGCTAACAGTATCTTCAAATCAACATTTCTAAACACAAACAACCTTCAACCACATTGCTTCCAACATTATCACAATCACAAAACTAATTCAAATCAATACATAAAAGAAAAAATCAACATACAAGTACAAAATCAACAAAAAAAACTGAAAAAATGGCAGAAAATTTTGAATTGAAGAACCTCAAGAATGTAGCGAGCAGCAGCAGTACGATTGTTAAGAGCAGCCCACTGCAACGCAAAGTAACCAAGAGCATCAGGTTCACAAACAGAGCAATTTTCTCTCTCCACTAATCTCTGAAGCTTCTCCATATCACCATACGCCGCAGCAGTATAAACATCGTCTTTCAAACTCTCCTCATTTTCTCTCTCCTCCGCCATTGAAGTCGACGACGAAGCTTCCGCCGCCATTGATCGATCTCTCGATTGCACGACTTCTTCTTCAACTATTTCGATTTCCGACGACATTTGAGCTGATTAATCTTGTTACAAATTCAGCTGAAAAACAAATGAATCTGGAACAATAAATTTGAATTGAATTGAATTGAAATGAGAAGAAATTGAATTGAAGGAATGTATAATTGCAGATTGAGGAGGTTTCTAGGGTTTTTCGAGGAGTTGTCCGTGTTGACTGGGGAAACGGTAAATGAAGAGAGAGAGGACAGGGAGTATGTATGGAGATGGCGATTCCAAGGTGGCCTGTTGAAAATGATTTTTCTTTTTTCTTTTTAATTAAAGATTAAAGAGTATTAAATCAAGCTACTACTTGTCTACTATTGTATGATTAATTATAATCTTCCCTTATATTAATAAAATTTGATTTCATGATTTGGTTATAATTTTCGATCAAAAAACACCTTCAATTCAACATACGTAGTACTTCGTATATAACATTAACGAAAAATTTGTCAATACAAACATTTTGACCTTAAATTACATATCGTAATAAGAATTATTAAAAATTTATATCATGAAAATTATATTAATATATTTAATAAAAGTTTACATGAAAACATTTTTTTTTTGAAGTTTTTTTATGAGATAGTTAAAAAAATAGTCCAAAGTCAATATTTGAATAATGAAGGTAAGATATGTCGATGATTTAAAAATCTTGTTACGGGATGTTATATAATTTTGTGGGAGACTGAGACTTGATCATACATATAAGCAGTGTGTGATCTCTTGGAACCGATAGGGAAACCAAATTTAGTTTATTTTTGGGTCAAACCAGTGACGGATCACGGCAAACTAGACCAAGGTGTCGCACTGTTGTGCAATTTAGACCCTTAACTAAGACTTATTGAAAAAGAACGAGGTTTGTCAACATGCTTGAGAATTTAGCCTATCAAAGTTGAATGTTCCAAAGTTAACAAATATAATTCGGGCTTGTTCGAATATCTGCTCCAAAAACAAGCAGATGAGGTAAATAGACTTCTGTTATAGTCGTAAATAAAGCCCAGCCCAGCCCTCGACTGCAAGTCAAGAAGAGAACCTCAAAAACACCCTTTGTAAATGATTTAAATGCTGAAATTCTATATAATTTTATCATTGGTATTTGATCTACTAATGCTAGCCACTTCAAACTAAAAATAAAAAACTGCCTTCCCAAAGAAACTTTAAGAATAAAATAACTTTACAAAACCGAAATCCGATCAAAACCAATGAACCTGACCACTGAGCAATGCAATCCCTACAATTTCTGTACACCATCAGCATATTCTAAAGTACCTCTTGATTTCTTCCTGTCTATGCAATAACTTATTGATTCTAACTATGACTATCAAGAAGCCAATAAATAGTTGACCTGCTGGTTTTTGTTAGATGCATCAGCATCGCCATGATAAGAGCTCACTCTATGCAGTATTTACAGCATCAACAGGTCAGACCTCTCCTCTCAGTTACTTAGCCATGGAAGAATCCAGCAAGGCCAGATATTCATTAAGAGCTTCGGCTTCTTTGGTCACATCAATGTCATAATCTGAAAATGCGTCACCTCTATGTAATTCCTCTACGAGTTCATCTTCCATCTCAAGGTCCCGTTCTTCCCCTTCACGAGAACTTGATGGACTCTCTCTCTCTTCACCACTGGAACTTGGCAAGTTTTCTCTTTCTCCGGCAGTTGAACTGGTAGCAGGATCGAAATTTGGTACAGAGCCATCAACAGAAGCAGAGGACATCTGACCCTGTGCAAGCAGCTCATTTAATGCCGCGGTTTTTGTTCCCTGGGAATTAATCGCAGCAATCACTGCACACCAAAATTCAATCAGATAAGTCGTTTGCGGAAGCCGGAAGGACATGGCAGAAGAGGCATACAACTTACATCCTATGTCAATTTTTTTCTAGTAGGAGCAAAGAGGGCAAACATATAAATATATAAGACAGACATAAGTATTCATGTCAGCCTATAGGATACGAGATTATCATATAATTCATATACTTGATATACCAGAGAAAGACTGCAAAAGGTTGCACAACCTTAAAAGGATATTTCAAACACTCAATAAATAAATGGCCAGTTTAAGATCCCCAATACTTTTAATTTCCCAGAACCCAGGGTCCAAAGGACATAAAGCTTGCAGTTTAGTGGTTAAGAACCAGGAATCATTTATATGGTGAATCCTAGGGCTAAAGACATGAAAAAAACATAAACAAATTTCCTTTGTCAGTGGTGCATTGGTGAATTAAGCCTATTAAGGTATTTAAGTATCCCTTCGAAATAAATAAAAGGAAATTCAAAGTGGTTAGGACTTACTAAATACTTCCAGGAACAAAATAATTCAAACCAGAGGTCATCAAAATATGAGAAGAATTGAAAATTAAAAAAAAAATGCAATTAATACCAGGTAAACCTACCTTGTGATCTTTCAAAACCCATGGATACAAGTTCGTCACTTATTGAATCCACATGTTTCTGTTGTCTTTTCCTCTTTTTAGATTCAATATCAAGCTGCAAATGAAATGAAGGCAAATGAAGAATTTGGAAAAAAATAAATAAAGGTCGTAGCTACTCAGAAATTCAGAATATCAATAAAAGGATTAAAAGGGTTGTATTGTGCGAAGGGCATAACAGTTACCTGTATCTTAGAGTTAAGCTCTGGATTAGTCAGATCATCCAAAGCGTTTTGTGTGTCATTCTCATGCCTTCGGAGGACTTCTGCGGCAAGCTCCCTCTCAAACCTGAAAAAAGAGCAACTTATAGCTTTACAGAATATTTTTAGATGCAGTCATTTACAGGTCAACAAATTCACTGAAGTGACAAATTTGCTTGAAATAGATTGCATCCCTCTTGCATTTCTACACCTTTCGTATAATGTTAGTTTCATAAGGATGTATGAATGACGAACACAAAAGATCAATTTAAGTAGAAAACTTCCTAGTTCCTACAAATAATCACCTTTGGCCATAACAATTGTATGTAGGAAATAGCGTTGGGAACTAAGTGAGATTTTTTTATTATTATTATTATTTTTTTTTTTTTTTTTTTTTTTTTTTTTGACTGAAGAACAAGTGAGCTTACCCAATGGACTCTAACACTTGCACCATTTGAAGATCAACAGCTTTGCCAAGCGGAGTCTTTCCAAACTTCTTCTGCTCCCTGCAAGAAGCTAAACATGATAAGAATATAGAAGCAACTAAATGGAACAACTAGAATTAATGAACAAATACCTAATTTCTTGTTGACGCTTGATATCATCTTCCCGCTTCTTTGCCTTCTTTTCTTTCTCCTCCTCGAGAAAATTGATAGCACTTTCAGCATCCTGCTCATTCATCTTCAGAGCTCTCTTGGCTTCATATTCATGATAGCCCATGCTCATTAGCAGCGATAAGGCTTCATCTGATACTTGAAGCTGAATAAAAATATATATATACATCATCATTTACAGCAGTAATGTGAAGCTTGTCTGATAATTGGCAAAAGGGATAGGATGAATATGAATAGTAAATAGAGATACAGCAAAACAAGGATCATGAAAAATTTAATAGTCTCAAAACCAGCAAACACCCCATCCACTTCAAAATCAAGTACTACTTAGACTGCATCTAGTTTTAATAGAGAACAGCTCATTATTCTTAGCCTGAATCCTCAAATTGTTTACGCGTGAAACAGTCCCCGATCTCATAATCTCTTGGCCAAAATGATTCTATCACAAAGGCAAATAGCCAGATACACGCTACAGCACCTAGAAACACTATAAGACAAACTTATACTGTGCAAAATCAATGTGGAAATTTCCAAAACAGCAACATAATGGCACAGAGGAAAAGCAGAAAAGAATCTACATAGAAAGGATGCCCCTGATTTTAAGAGCAGGGTGGAAAAAAGTTTTAACAGATTTTTTCATTTTTTCATCTAAAAGTAACATCTACTTCTTGAATAACAAACAGTTTAAAGACAATCAGTTAGGGAGGTGATCAAAAGAGGTAAGCCACTGATAATAATCTTAAAGAACACAACATAGATTTAACTGTTGCATACCTTAGAGTATCTTGCTTTGGCAGATGTCAAAGCTTCTCTAGATTTATCCAATTTGCCACAGTGAAAAGCTGCAACACCTTCCAAGAGCTCTAACCTCAAATATCTAGGAGGAACAAATCAAAAATAGAATTATGCAGCAGTCTTCCTTCTAAAAAAAAACTACAGAATAGGAAAGAAGGAGGTAACCTACAATGCAATCTCTGGGCTACGACTACTCTGAAGCTCTCTTGCACGAGAGGCATTCTTTCCATGGGAGCGTTCAATACCTACTCTAGCTTTTGCAAGACGCTCACCAGCCAACGCGAGCAAGTTGATGTCACGAAGCATAAAATAGCACCACACCATGTCAATTTGAAGGATTGGAACATTGTCAATACACTGCAAACATGAACCATTGAATAAGCACACACATTTTTATGCAAGAGAAAACATGAAGAAAGCTAATAACCAGATACACTCAGATATGCAGAATAAATACAGTAACTTGCAACTCCTTAAAAAACTCGGGGTGAAAACAAATGACTAATACAGTAATACCTCTATGAGTTTTGAGTCACATAGAGAAAACGCTTCCTGAAAAACATAATGAAAATCATGATAAGAACTTCAAATTCAGAGAAGAGTTACACAAAAAGATCAAATATGTCTGACAATAATTTCTTATTCACAATAAACTCTCCGCATAGACGTGCTGCCACTAACCTCTCCCATTTCAAGCACCTCTAATGCGTCTTTGTATTGCTGTGTTCTCATTAGCTGCTTTCCTTTTGTATGCAGCATAAGACCCATCATTATTGCCCTGTCATATACAAAATATAAGGCAAATCCGCACATGTGGTTGCTTCTCATATTCTCAACATCTGAAACTAAAGAGAGATTCAAAGATTCCAAATGGTGCATACAGTAGCTTGCAATAAGCAAACACATACCTTTGATCAGTCTCAGAGCCCATATTAACCTTCTGCCCTCTTTGATCCTCAAGCTCAATGTTGTAGTCATCAATAGGTAGCGATCCATCAGCATGTCTCTTAGCAAGCATAGCAACAGCCGCCCTGGTAAATTTAAAGAAAGATAACTTTCAGGCATTAAGCATTAGGGGCCAGCAATCATGCTAAGATTTCTATTAAACCAAGCAATAACCAACCTCGTTCTCTTTTAAATTTAAATCAATCAAATTAATGTCCGTTCAAACAAACGATTGTAAGCAATAATTCAAAAGCCCAGAGTCCCAAGTGACAATATAAAAGTTCAAATTATTCAAGAATAAGTCGAAGATACCACAGGTGCACAACAATATGATCCACTGACAGCAGACCTTTCTAAAGCAATTCAGTGCAGAATACGAAACTCCCTTATAATCTTATGAACAACATAAAATTATTAGGCCCAAAGCTTTCAATTCTCACTAACACTACTACAGAAGGCACTTCTTCCCAGCTTCCCTAGTTCCAATATTACATAAATGGATATTATAATGTATATAACTCGATGATCAAAGATGTGAAAACTTGCATAAAGATATAAAATCAGCATATTTACCCAATTCCTTTTATGTCACTTTTACTTGGTGAAGAAGAAAATACTACTTATAGTGAAAACATGAAATTCAATCCCCTAATTCATCAAAACAAAAACCCTTTACAACAATTCATGCTACCAAAACACAAATCAACATAATTTCCCCAACTTACTTACATGATCAACAACCCAAAACCCTTATCCCAAACCCCAAAAAAATCAAAACTTTCACAATCAAATCCAACCAAAACAATTAAAACATACGACAAATTAATAGCAAAAACAAAAAAAAAAAAAAATAAGATTAAGAATTTACTTAAGACGAGTGAGTCTAGAAGAGCGCTGTTCTTCAGCCACCAATTCTTGCTGAAAAGACTTGCCCTCATCAACATTAACTCGAGTAACCAAAATCTTGGCATTGTTTTTGAGACCCAAATCACTTAATTTAAGGTTGTTTTGATCATCAGTTTGGTCTTTAAGTAATCGACCGCCAAAAATAAGATTGATTGAAGAAGGGGTACAATTTGATCGGTTAGCAACCTCTTGACGCAACATGGGTACAGTCCAATTCTCTAATTCAACCTCTAAAATACCTGACCATGTTCCTGCTAGCTTCAATTTCGCCGCCATTGTTAGAGTGATTGCAGAGAAAAGAGAGAGGATTTGAGAGTTCGGAGACAAGAGTCCTTGGTGTGGATTCTTTCGGTGATGAATGACTATTTATATTGACTTAAAAAGGAGAAAACACAAGGGAATTAAATACCCTTAGAGGGTGTTTGGAATGTGCAAATTTGGGGTGGGAATTAGAGTTTGCTTTGGACGATTTTTTTTTTTTTTTTAAAAAAAAAAATTTATTTTTATTTATTTAATGAGTATTATAATTGACTATTGTGCTATACGGAGTATTTCTCTACAAATTTCAATACTCATATGTATTTCAGTTATCGATAAGTTAAAAAATCGAGTTATCTACAAATCTTCAATGATTCAATTGTTGATATAAAAGAGTTCATTATTAATAATTAATTTAAATTAAATTATCTTTTAAGGATTCGTTTGACATTGATGTGGTTTTCTGTTTTTTGGTTTTTTATTGTATAAAAGTACATGATATATGTCACATAATGAATAAAAAATTAATTCAACTTATTAAAATCATAATAATTTTGAAATCTGACAACAAAAAAGTGAAAACACCTTTTTCTTGTTTCCTGTTTTTGGTTTTTAGTTTTAAAAGAAAAACTAGAAACTAAAAACCAAAAATAATGTCAAACAAGCCCTTAATGTATTGATTTATATACTGTGAAGGGAATGTATACTAGTGCTGAAATAAAGCACAACAAACTTTTGTACATCCCTTTTAACAAACTATGTTTGACGGTTTGCCCCTGTGTGGAATGACGGATTTGCCCTTATATTGAATTTTGGACTCTTAACTTTCCTAAAATAATAATAACAAACCAAATAACAAAAAATTTGGCATGTTCATTGCGAGAGCACGATTTACAAAGAGGTGTGCCAAATCAAAATCAACTTATCGGCCTTGAGCTTTAGTGTTATTGTATATTAAGACGAGTTGGCTAAAATGAGACGTAGCATAAGTAAAAGTGGATCATTGGTAAGCAGATGAGAGTAAAGTGGATCATAGTGATTTAATTATATGGTTCATTCAATTTTATTATATATGAAATTGAATTCAAGTTGGATTTGAAAATTAAGATCAATATTGGTGCTTTTTTTTTTATACAAAAAGACTAACATAGATTATATTGTAAAAGTCACATTCTCTACTTTGATGAATTATGTTAAGCTATCAAGTGTTACTAGTAACAAGAACGAAGTTGAGGCTTTTTTTTTATGTTCAAGTGTGAACTTATTTAGTGGTTTTGATTATAAATGTCCCATACATAATATGATGTAAATATAACTTTTTTTAAAAGGATAATTATACTCGAGTAACATCCACATCATCATTTAACGATTTTCAAAGATATGGATTTACACACAAGTTAAACAAGTTCCATTTTGAATGGTCTAAAGACATGATAACATTTGAATGTTAAGATCGATCTATTACTTCTACTTATTTGTTGTCTAGTAATAAATCTAGTCATTTTGAAGAATAATATTGTTATAATTGGAATAATCAACTCAAACCTTCTGTTTAATGTTTTTTGGTAGTTACAAAAAGGACTATTCAAATTCGTAAAAATTGGGTGAGACGAACTCACGGTGAATCCATAAATCAGACAATAATAATCTAAAATCTGTCAATTATATTTTAATACATGATATTAATATTCTAATATCTGACATTTATTAATCTAATAGTAGTATTTGATGATACTAATATAATATCTGACATTAGATTATTAATGTCAGATACAATTATTAATGTCATACATTAGAATATTATTGTCAGAATATTTTGATTAGGTATATTGGACTCATGATGAGTCCCGTCTCACGCAAAAGTTTCTCATTCAAATTACTTCCGGATAAGCATTAACCAAGTATATACTTTTGATTTTTTTTATTTTTTTGAATAATATACTTTTGATGTTGATTGTTCATCCCCAGCCCCTATTCCATTTGAATCAATTATTTATCAACTAGAACAAGTGTAAATATTGTCTATCTTTATTACATAAAGTATTTATCAACCACGTAATACATCAACTTAGCTTGTAATTTCATAATCTTAATGATAAAAAATTGAATCAATTATTTATCAACTAGAACAAGTGTATATATTATCTATATTATTCTTACATAGAGCATTTATCAACCATATAATACATCAACTTAGCTTGTAATTTCATAATCTTTATGATGAAAATTTGAATCAATTATTTATCAACTAGAACAAGTGTAAATATTATCTATATTCTTACATAGAGTATTTATCAACCACATAATACATCAACTTATTAGCTTGTAATTTCATAATCTTAATGATAAAACCATGGGGTAAAAAGATGACAATCAAGTGTAATGAATAGTTTTTAAAGTCTACATTAATTAAAACTTTGTACGTGCTCTTAATTATTACATCATAATATCATATATATAAAGTGTGCAGTGTGCCATATAACATGCCAATTGCCAAACACCTTACAAGTAGTTTTAACTAGTCTAAATTAGTTCAAAAATTCATGTATTCATGCACAAATATCACTTTCACATTCCATGTTTGTTGAATACTTGAATTCAACATACGTAGTATTTAACTATTACTATATTATTGCGAATATTCATTACTTTTTATCTTTTCAAAAATGAAATTCACAAATTCATCAAGAGTTCTTTGAACAATTTTAATCAAAGATCTATTTCATACAATTAAAGCGTTTATAATACTCGTAAAACTTTAAAACGAGACAAAAGGAGTATCACATTCAACAATTTTAATTAATAATTTACTCTATATCGATGGCCAATTATATCAATTTATAGCAGTGATAATAACTTTATAAGTAAAAACTCAAGTTGTTTACTACTGAATATGAGTATTGTTTGTGATGGCTACAAAATTACTTGTGTCTAGAAACATGATCTCAATTAAGGTGTCTGTGGCTCGATCTGTGCACCGTACTTGGCTCAGCCTAATAAAGAAGTTATGTCGTGAGTTTGTTTACTCCTCATTCTATAAGTTTGGCCCTTTTTTTTATTATTTTTTTTATTTTTTTTTAGTATTTTGTAACCACAATTTTTAATTATGAGTTACATTTGTCTCTACTAATTTTCCTTTTCACCGAGCCTACTAAAATTAAAATTGTCAAAAGTAAGACCGCAAATACTACAATTAAAGGGAAATTACTTCTTCCTACATTAGTGTTGTTATGTATATTCAAATATCAATATACCCAAAAGAAATCTCCAGTATGTCAAAACCAAATGTATGTTGAATTTTAAGGGAGGCACAAATATACTCAAGCTTGAAAGATCATGTCAGAAAGATCATGTATGGGTCATCTTGGAATGAGCTTGTATCCCTACATGCAATAACATCAACTATTAACAATATTACAAATAACAAGCACTTGCGAATTTGAATGAATTATTGTACATCAGGTTAATTCTAACAAATTCAAAAAGCACATGTTGTCAAGTTATTTATTGCTGAACGTGGTGGTGTATTAATTAATTAAACCATTAATTAGATTGCAAATAAATTTATGATACGGAGTATTATAAATTACCAAAGTTACTGAATAGATTTTTAGAGATTTATGATGTATTCGTATACGAGTTTAATATCTAAATTATCCATTAGATATAAACATAAATGGAAACAAATTTATTATGATATGATGATAGACATCGTGCTCTAAACAAGCTTATATTACGATGGCATGTTAGGCATCTGTTAAATACTGGAGTACATATTACATATCCTTATAGGCTTGGCTCGTTTTATGTCAACAATACCATAGTCCAATTGATTCATTTCCGTCCAACAACACAGTACTCCAATTATTTCATAACTTGTATATTTGCAAACGTTAATTGGTTACTTGTTCAATTTAATCCTTGTTAATAATTACAAATAGCTGTCAAAACAAATACATATTAACAGAACCAAATTATACGGAGTAGAAAAGAAAAATAGAAGTTTTACCTGAGCAACTCAAAAAGTCATCTTTTCTTCAACTTGGTCGTCACACTCACCATCAACCTGCTAAATTATTTGATTATTATTATTATTATATGATTACAACACAATTAAGTTTAAATATAAAGATATAAATATAACCTTAATTCGGAGCTGGTTATCGGGAACGAAACGAACGTGAGGAACATAAACCCCCTTGAGAGCAGACGCAAGAAGAACTCGGTTGCGGTGAGTATTACCCTGCAACGGCATTCCGCCACTATCCAAGTACTCATACGCGGCACAAACCCCCTTAAGCTTGAGCTTCACGTCCAACTCCCCAACCAAGCACACAGCGTGCATAAGTTCTTTGCCATCTTCTTTCATGATTTTCGGACCATCCCCAGTGTAAATACGGTTTTCTTTCTTCACATCTTTATAATCTTGGATAACCGCAAAAACCCCTATTACTGGTCCGAAATCCTCAATAGCAGCATTGACTCTTTCAATAGCCTTATCTTTCAATCGTTGTTGAGGTAGAGACATTGGGATAATCTCACAGCTCGGCACCAAAAAAGGCTGCATGAATTAATAATGTGATACCCAAATTAATAATAAAAATTACAATTAGTACAGAATATTTAAATGTGAGTAGTAACATACATAAACTTGTTTGTCTTCTGCACATTTGACACGGGAACGAGAATTAGTCTTGAGCCTCTCGACGATTAAATCAGGGTTTTTGGCTTTGGTCTCCGCATCCTCTGGAGCATTAGAGATCAACCACTGAACGTCGACTGAAAAATTCTGACGTTCGTCGAAACAATCATGGTCCTTCCACAATGCTTTGGATCTGGTTTCGACGGAAGGACAGAAGGAGTAATATGCACATTTGTTTCCAATCTGAGGCTGTATTTTGGGTTTGATATAAACTCCATTATAATCATGGCTCAACCAAGACATGTAACTTCCATTGACAATTTCACAATCAACTGGAAAATTCTCGGGCTTGGAGAATGGAATTTCCGCCATTAGTGTTTTCGCACAAATAAAACCCACTTCCTCTTTTCTCCCTTCTCTAATGGCTAATGGCTAATACCCTAATTTGTGGGGTCATAATACCCTATTTTTTGTGGGGTCATGTTACATGTACCGTGAGAAGCAAAGAGCAATGTG
Organism: Chenopodium album; assembly: GCF_948465745.1. Classification (NCBI taxonomy): domain Eukaryota; kingdom Viridiplantae; phylum Streptophyta; class Magnoliopsida; order Caryophyllales; family Amaranthaceae; genus Chenopodium; species Chenopodium album. Next base: position 5,370,239 of record NC_137857.1, read on the forward strand.
TACATAGTGTGAGGTGTGAGGTGTGAGGTGTGAGTGTGTAAGTGTAAGTGTGTAACCAAGTAATGTAGTGAGAGAGAGAGATGCATTTTTTATTTTTGAAATACAGGACTATTCTGCCCTCATTTGATGAATAGGGGTACAAGTCTGATACCTAATCCCATAAAATCAGGATGTAAAAATCACAGCTACACTAATACTCCGTACGTTTCAATAAGCATTCAAAGTTCAAACATAGGTACGGTAGAGACTAGAGAGATGAAAGGGGCAATGGCAGTTATGGCACTATGGCAGACATATATTTATACGCAATTTAAAAAGAATCACAAGATTAGTTTTTCAATAAAAGGGGTATTAATGCCTCAAGTGTACCTTGTACGTATGTACATTCACAATACTACCAAGTACGGAGTGTATTTTTTTTTAGGCACTCCATACAAATTACTATTTTGATCAAAGTAGATCAAATAAATATTGTAGCAAATAATCCTCCATATATTTTTTTTTATAACTGTGACACTGATATACTAAAATTATTAGTAAATACTAGTACGTGTAGGTGCATTTATCAAAAGTATTAGGAATGACTCAAATGAGAGAATAGAAAGAGTTGAAAAATTTAATAATGATACTCCCTCCGTCCCTAAATTACATTCCTACCTCTCTCTATTATGTGAGGAATGAATGCAAGAAATAGGAATGTAATCTAAGGATGAAGGGAGTACTCTTTAATATGATAATTTAATGATAGAATTGAAAAATATGAGGAAACAATATCCTAAAAATTACTCCGTACAAAAGTCTAGCTCCTAATACTTTCAAGATATTTTTGTTAGAAATGTCATGCAGTTTTTTTTCGAATATGGTTTGGTGCAGTTTGAGAAATCCCAAAACCAAATTAATATGATTTGGTTTCGGTTTTTTTATTTTAAGATTTGAAATACCAAAAACCGAAAATCAAACCGAATTATGGCCCTTATCCAAATGCCTAGCCCAATACTAAATTCTACCCTACATATATAAAGCCACAAAATAAAAAAATTAGGGGTGAGCTAAAATTTCGTGTACTCGAAATTAGAATCGGAACCAGTAGGACTTGACGGGTCCGAAACTGGAATTAGACCCGGTGGTTTCAATTTTGGGTGATAAATTAAGGTTCCGTTTATAATCGTTTTAAATTCCAATTCTAAAATTTTTGGAAACGAAACTAGTTGGGTACTTAGATAATTACCAATAATGCTAAACTAAATAAAAATATATTGAATGTACTCATATCTTTTTAGTAAAATAAAAATGTATTATTAATACTTAACATAAATATAAATAGATTTTTTTTTTAATAGACATAAATATAAATAGATTAATGCATATATAAACATAAGTATTAAACGTAACACAATGAAAATAACCAAAATAAGTATTATAATTCCCCTCAAAAAAAAAAAAAAAAAAAGTATAATAATTTGTTTATAATTATACTCCGTATTTAACAATTACGTATATAAATGGTTATTTGGAATCAGAACCAATACCCAATACTCGGTGGTTCCAATTCGAAGACCTAAATTTTAGGACTCAATTGAACCAAATCCAATACCAATTCCTAATTTTAGACCAATGTCTACTAATTACGGGTCGGATTCATAAAATTTAGATCGAGTATTCGGTTTGCTCACCCCCTCAAAACTGACATTAGGATATTACTTTACCTTCACCTTAGTAGTATTTTTTACGGATATAAAAAAAAATATCTACCCTTTTTGTTCTTTCATAATTTTATAATTTGGTGTCGGAAAACCAGGAAGATGGAAACAGAGCGGATGGAGAAGAAGATGAAAAATGCTTTCGTGAAAGAGGGGTCTGATCGAATGGAGAAGAAGCTCAAGACTGAGGCTGATTCTCAGAAGATGAACATACAAAGGTTAATTTTTTTTAGGGTTTATTTATTAATTCTGCAATTACATTTTGATTTTTTTAATATTTTGTTTTAAACCCTAATAATTTCAATTTAATTTAACTGGCTGATCAGTGAAGAGGACAATGATATATACTATGGCGAGGATTCTTATTCTTATCATTCTAGCAATGCTCATGATGATGATGATCTTGATGATACCGCCTCGTGTTTGTATGTTTATTTGCAAATTACTTTTTCAATTTTATATTTACAACCCCTTCAATTTCGAATCTTATTTGGCACCTGAATTATTTGCAGGGGAGATATTGTGATAGATGAAGAAGATTTAAAGTTTGACCCAGAAATTATATTACAAGGGTGCGTTTGTTTTCTTATCATTTTTATAAATAATTTCAATTTTATGATTATTGAATTTTAAGGGATTTGATTAGGACTACTGGACTAGTTTTGGAAATTATTGTACAGATAATAGTACAGTATAATAATAAGTATATATTGTAGTATCATTGTTTGCAAAATTTATTTGTTGTATACAATTACCATCAAATTAGGGTGATAGTAGTGGCAATTGCAGTAGAATTAGCAACAAGAACTGTGACAAGATTTCTTGATGCGTATCGACTTGATATAGAAAGTATGGCCTTCAAATTTTGAGAATGCATATCTTATGTGAGCTTTATGATTATAATTCATGATGTAGTGATGCACCGTTATTTTATTTTTTAATTTGAGTATTACTCCGTATTGTATTTAATTGTCGTATTTCATTTTGTAGCAAGAAGGTTTATCATACCGTTGAATGTGGCGGACTCAGTACACCGGAGATACGTGTTTTCCTGGAAGGGTAATTTTTTTTTTTTTTTTTTTTTCTTTTCATCACTTTGATATCGTTTAATTATATTGGTTTGGGGTCTTTCGAATTTTGCAGCTCGGAAATTTCGTTTCCCATTGATCAGGATAAACCCCTTCCAAAGGAGCTATATGATGCTCGTAGGCGTCATAGGTGCAATTTCATTATCATTTTGATCTGTTCGGTAACTATATAACTGCTTCCTAGCAGAGCTTGAATGTTATTAAACACTTTAATTTATACTTGTTTTATTTGTGGTGCATTATTGTTCTTGTGACTGCAGAGTCATCGCTGATCCATCTAAAAAAGAGTTTGATTATTTGGTCAAAGGGCGTGCCTTGGGTCAGATAGATTTAGCTTATAGAGATTTGCCAGAGCATGTTCAGTGTGAAATTGCTTCGCTTGCTTTGTCATATTTCAAAAATATGCAGGTTATTGTTTTTTATGTCTGTCCTGTATCCTAGTGATTATTTTCATACATTTTACTGATTATTTCTATTACTTTTATTATTGGAAGCTTGGTGATTATGAGTATGTGAGATGTGTTAAAACATCTGCGGCATTCTCACAATGCTTTGGGATTCATATGATCTTTGTTGCCCATCTACGAGGTGATAATTCTGATGGAAAACTTTTTTCCGTTCATCTGGCTACCGGTGATCCACCCAAGGTTCTTGATTGTCGTATTTTGAGCCCTATAGATGCACAATCTATGCGTACTGGTGATTCATTATCTCCATACTTTGTTGCTAAATTGTATCGTATTTCTTCACTAGCATAATTTGTTATTCTATTGTGTTTTGCTTGTTTAGGTAGACCTGTTTTCATGGGTGAAAGAGTTCCATTGAAAAAAAAGGATATAGCTTGTCGCTATTGTGCTCAAGAATTCAACCAGAACAAGAATGTGAATTTCGGTGCTACAATCTGATAATAGATTCAGTAGATTGGCCATCTTGGTTTAGAACTTTATGTAATGTTATATGACTATTTGGAGGTATCTTGGTATTAGAATTCTGCTGCTACTATCTGATCATAGATTCAGTAGATTGGTCTCTTGCTTTAGAACTTTATGTACTCCGTAGTGCTATATGACTAGTTGGAGGTATCCTGTGGAAATTTGCGACATGTTTTTTTGAGAGTATACTATTATCTACTTCAGGCTTCTATTTCAAATGTTTGGCACATTTCCAGCCTCGATGAACTCTGGTGTTTTTACTTGTGCTAGGCAATACATAATCTTTATGTTGTTTTAATTTTCTGGGGAAACAATCAAGTGGCTAGCCTGGTTGGCCCTCGAATTAGTGACGTCGATGGCAATTCCCTTACTATAGAGTATATTGGGTTGTGTTTGATTTCGCTGTTGATGTGGTCATATCATCATGATAAGCTTTACCTGAGGGTTGGTTGGAAAGAGAAGGGAAATGAACAAGAAATGAAGAATAGCCTAACCTGCGATTCTGGAAATTCCAGGCTTGGGCAGAAACTTTTGGGCTGATTATTATTTTTATATAAATTTTGCCTTTGGACAGCCCTTACTCCCTCTTAGCCCACAACTACTGAACTATGTTTAAAATTCAGACTAAAGACTCACTTTCGGACCAAAAAATACGGAGTAGTTGGCTATCACGTCTTGAAGACTCGAATACAAGCTTTGGCCCTTTGAACCTGGCTCAGGTCTAGTCAGGCCGATCGGGTCAAACATAGCTTCTTTTTTATTATTATTATTAATATTATTTTTTTCAAAATATTAAAGGGAAATACAACTTCATTTTTTGGAAAAAGAAAATACGTTTTTTGAAAAATAATACTTCGTATATGGAAAAAAAAGAAAATACTGTAATAATCTCAACTTTGTTCGATTTACATTAAATAATCTCAACTTTTACTTGCGTCTTTTTTTTATCTAATATAACATATCATATAATCATATAACTAATACTCCGTATATAAAGCTAAACTAATACTCCGTATATAAAGCTAAACTTTTAATCAAGTATCTATTTAAAAATTTAAGTCTCATTTTATCTCTCTAGCGTTCTCTCTCTCCCCGAAAAAACCCTACCGTCTCTCTCAAAATCTCTCCGGCCATGAGGCTCGCCGGCGGGTGTACGGCTCACCGCCCATGCCACAACGTCGGCGAGCCTCCGATCTACCTCCTTAGGGTTTTTTTTCTTTTTTCGTTTTGGTTTTTTGTCCGGTCGACCTAGCAATTTGCGCCGCTCCCCCTTTTCGGCCGCCGCTATTCCTCACCGGCCTTGTAGCCGGCTTGCCGCCGCTCTTCTTCTCCGCTTCCCCACCATATCTCTACTCCACCGCCTTGGCCGTCGTCGCGACGTTTTGCAGGAGAACGGGGAGGGAGAGTTATCTCCCACTGAGTCCCTCGCGTAGGGCCGTTCTCAGTCTGGTGTTTCCAGCCGTCGTTGTCGCGGTTCAGGGGTGTGTGGGGTTTGGGCTTCTCGGGCGGGTCCCTGCGGATCGGGCTTACCTGTACGGTGGTATGTGGGTTGGGTTGGTGAACCTCGGTGCTTGGATGGTGGTACTCGGATTGGCTGCGGGGTCGTTTGCTAGGGTTTCGTTTGTAGTTCTCGTTTTTAATTTTCATTTTGTTTCTTATTTTAGTCGTTGTGTGTGTTGTTTTTTCGGGTTTGTTATTTTTTCTTCTTGTGTGGTGCGTTTGTGTGCTATGGGGTGTGCAGATCGGTGTGCCGATCTTCTGGTGTAGGATTTGAGCCGGGTTTTTTTTGGCTATGGGGCTTTGGTTTGATATTCTTTTGGTTTAGGCTTAAGGGTTATACTTCCAAGCTGGAGTCCGTGTTTGAATCGGAGATTGTATTGTCAATGGTGAAGTGTACGACACCAAGTTTGATTTCAGGTCGAGGAGTACAGGATTCTGGGTCAATGAAGGTTCACGTCAGAAACTACAGCTTATTGCCAGACCCCCTTGCAAGAGGCTGCATTGGACAACGTTATATGAGTCAAGGGTATTTCAGAAAGTCATTTTGCGCGTGCAATTGTAGTTTATTTTATTCCGATTGAAATTATTTCATTTGCCTTTGTATTGTTCGATTACGATTTCTTATGTAAGTGCCGTATGGCTTATTATTAATGAATTTTAATCTTCCCCCTCAAAAAAAAAAAAAAAAAAAGCTAAACTTTTAATCAGCGCACGAGATAGCGACACTTGGCATTCCAGCGTTTTGCCAAGTGTAGTGCCACGTTGATTACATTTAGATAGACTTCATAAGATAAATTAATTAGTTTAGATTTCTATTTTCAATCAAAGTTGGATAGAATTTTAGAAAAATTGTTAGTTGAAAGTTTTATTTATGATAAAATACCAATATTTCATAGGTATAAATTGAATTATATTTTATTAAAAAAATATTAGATCATAACTCTAAAAAATTTCATATGTATAAATTGAATTATAATTTTAGTCAAAAAAATATTAAATTATATCTCTAAAAAAAATATCAATATTATTATTAGTCATTTACCTGCCTACTGCATAATTTAAATCGTTATAAAAGCACATCAATTCCTAACTAATTTTGTACTTAGAGATATATTTTGAAATTTGACGTATAGATTAAAAAATGTATCTCAAAATTTAATAAACAACACAGGCATCGTTCTGGGCACAAAACTAGTATATATAAAGGGGAGTTTTTTCCCGAGTTTTTAGAGATATAATGTAGGATTTAATTTTCTTAACGCGCACGTAGGATTACAAATTTTGTTGTAGCCAATAAAATAAGAGATTATTAATTTCTTTTAAAATAAGGTAAGTAAAATTGGCGAATGTTTAAGTTTAAATTAATTAAATATAAAATATTATCTTTTGATATTATAAATTTTATATAAATATATAACAAATTTTAGCACATACATAAAAAGAATTATAAAAAAAAAGAAAAGAAAAAAAATGATATATATATATATATGTGTATATATATGTACATATATATATATATATGTATATATATGTATATATATATATATATATATATATATATATATATATATATATATATGTATACATACATATATATATGTATACCTTTACCGTACTAGCCCCATCCCCTCTTCCCCACTCCCCACCTACCAGAAAACCGCCACCTCTTATGTTTGGTCAACCTAAGGATTTTGGCACCCACCCCTTCCTTGTTAACTTTCTTTATCCCTTCCCCACCCAATGGTTCGTCACGGCTCCAACATTAGGGTAATTTAAGGCGATTTCCCGTTGGGTGAGGGTGGGTTTAAGGCGGTTTTAGGGTGGTGGATATATTTTGGGGGTGGGTTTAAGGGGTTTTAGGTGGTCTTGGAGTGGGGTTTCAAGTTTGGGGTGGTTCGGGGGTAGGGTTGGGGAGGGGGGATGTTCTGATAAAGTGGATGTGGAAGGAGGGTGATTTCGGGGGCGTGGTGGTGGGCAGGGGTTGGTCGTCGGGGATAAGGGTGAGTTAAGGGGGGTGGTTATAGGCTAGGTTGTTTAATTTTTTTTATCAATTTATTTTTAAAACCACTCACATGTCGACACGTGTTAAGTAACCTATAATAATACAAATTTTCCAAAATTGATAACCCAAAATCCAATCAAGGTGGCCGAAATTTTTGAGCTTCCGTAAATCCAAAATTTCGGACATCCTTGTAGTATTTAGGGAAATATTTTGCTAGATTTTAAGGCTTAAAAATAATTGTGTAAAGAATATTTATTGCATAAAATAATTAATTAAAAAGATACCTATTATTCACTAAATTAATTAACCTAGAAAATTAGATTTTCCACACTAGGAAAATATGAAAATCTTAGTTAATCATTAGGAAATTTCGGACCTATTAATTAAATAATCAGATATAATTTGTGCTTTAATTAAAATATCCAAAATTAATCCCTTTTTTTTTAAAAAAAAAAAAAGGATAAATAGATAATAAATCTTATCCAAAATCCAAAAATAATAATGGAGTTTTAAAGTACTTTTGGAGCCAAAATTCAAATATCATTTTGGCACTAAAATTATATTCCAATAGTAAATTAAATTACTAAATATACCATTTTCAGAGAATACTAATTAATTAATTAGAAAATACATTTAAAAATACGGGGTATTATGCTTTTCAATAAACATTTACCAAATTATACTTTTGATGTTGAATTATTTGTTCATCCCCAGCCCTCATTTCATTTGAATCGAATAGTTATAACAAATGTAAATATCATCTATATTCTTACATTGAGTATTGATCAACCACATAATACATCAACTTAGCTTGTAATTTCATAATCATCTTAATGATAAAATCATGGGGTACAAAGATGACAATCAAGTGTAATGAATAGTTTTTAAAGTCTACATTAATTAAAACTTTGTACATGCTCTTTATTCTTACATCACATATATATATAACTTGGTAACTAAAAACAGGAAATTGGAAACATAAAGGAAACTAAAACAGGAAACTGGAAACAAATCATAATAACTTCGTTGCTTTGGCTAACTACATAACAAAAACTAAGAGACCACCTATTTGATACAAGAAGTCTTTTTTTTATTAATTCAAAATGGGGGTACTACAACTGTACCTTTCTGTACCCCCTTAGATCCACCACTAGTTAGAGTTTAGGAGGGTGGTCGCCGGCGAGGGTAAAGGGGAAGATGAAGGGGTCGGTTCGGCGGTGGAGGCTGGTCGACGGGGGTGAGGGGTTTTAGGTGACGGTTGGGGATAGGGAAAGGGGTTGCTGCCATGGGAGGGGGAGAAAGAAATGGTGGCTGATTGGTGGTGGTGAGGGTGGTTTTTTTTTTTTTAAAAAAAAAAATTATAAATTAACTTAATTACTATATAGGTTTGTGAGAGTTATAAATAATTAGAAGAATTAAGGGGAAATTAATGATTAATTGAGTGATTAGAGATTTGAGGTTGTCCTCAACAAAAAAAAAAAATTTACAATCTGGTTTTTAGTTGCCAAAAATTTTCTATAAGGTTGTTTTCCAACAAAAAAGTTGTTACAAATGGTTTTTTCTGACAAAATTCTCAAAATGAAAACACAGTAGAGAAGTGAAGAATGTCAAAAGCACATAAAAACTGCAATGGAGAAATCGAACATAGCAAGATTCTTTGATGGAAAAAGAAGATACATTATGCGAATCAAACACGAGCTAAGGGGTCAATCAAAATCGACATTGGAAATTACTTTAGTACCTCCAGACATGGATCAGTCAAAATTGACATTATTATTGCTTCAGTACCCCAGATAGGGATTACTCAAAATTAGGGATGAGCTAAAATTTCGTGTACCCGAAATTGGAATCGGAACCGGTTAGGACCTGGCGGGTCCAGAACCGGAATTGGACCGGGTGATTTCAATTTCGGGAAATACAATAAGGACTCAGTTAAAATCGGTTTCAATTTCAACTCTAAACTTTTTGGAAACTGTAGGCGTCGTTCGAAGCGCGCCTACGTAAGCATGTTGTGAATATGCTTGGCACTCATAGGAAGTGGGAATTGACATATACGATTAGGGACACGATTAGGGACAAGGAAAGTAGGGAGCCGCCAACAAGTTTTTAAGGAACTTGTAAACCGTTCACGGATCATAAAAGGCAACCACGATTAAGGGACAACGAAAGGCAACAACGATTGACCCGTGAAGGTTACACCCCATTCATAATCCATGAGATTACTAACTCCATATGGTTCGGAACCATAAAAGGAGGATCGGGGATGATGGTACGAAGTGAGTCATGGAGTCACATTCGCCCGTATTGGCCTCTACTCGATTCTTATTGTGAAAAGTATTCCTGTGATCTCAAAGGCATGCAAACAAAGATTCAATTTGCTCCAAACTATTATTAAGCTAAATTGGTTGAATATTAATGCAACATATAATTCTAATATATTGTGATCACTTGATTAAACAACAAGATTAAAAAGAAACCTAAACAGGTTGTCCAAATTATCTTATTAGGCGTGATTTTCAATTACATATTCCCTTTAAACATGCAATATGGTGATCATAAAATAATAGAACAAACATTAATATTGGAAGCAATCTAACAATAATAGCGTTAATCAAATCAAATAATAATCCTCATCATGATATTAGCAATAAGAAATAATAATGAGAGTAATTAAGTGATTAATTACTCACTTTTGCGATTTTTTGAAATTGCTACATCATGAATAAACTGTTAGTAACTTCAATAAAAATAAATCAAATTGAAATTAAATTAAATAAAAAGTAAAGTTGATTTGGTCCAAACCCTCAGTTAATTCTACCTTTCCCGTCTTGGTTTAAATATAGAACTTCGGGTATTGTATGGACTTTTAGAGTGCTTAAGGGATGTATTATAAGAGAATAGGGTGGCTAGAATTTAGGCTAGATCAAGAGAATGATTTTTGGTGTAGGGAGAGAGAATAATTTTTGGTGTAGAAGAAAGAAAGAGAGAAGGATTAGGATGATTTGGTGATCAAGCTTGTTGATGATTAAAAAGGGGAGATATGACCTCTATTTATAGGGAAAAAAGAGAGGTCGAATCAAGAAAAGATAAGAATTCGAATCGGATAAAACTCTTGCGATAGACAGCAGTTTTTGCGGTTTTTGTTTTTATCATATCTTTTGATCCAGAAATCGGAATAAGATGAATAAGATATCGTTGGAAAGCCCTTGAAGTCTACTTTATAACCCAATTAGAATCAGATTAAAATATTATGTAGAATAGAAGATATAGCCGAAATAGTGGGACGGTTTCAGTTTTGGATAGAGTTTCGTATTTCTTTTATATCTTTTTCGTTATAGCTCGGAATTAATATTATAATATATATCATTGGAAAGATAATTTCAAGAGCTATCCAACCATCTAAGAATCAGATAAAAACAGTGAGGAACGGAAATAATATCTGTCAATCTTTGAACGTCTTTCAATTCGAATAGAATTACTAGAGGAGTTTTATTTTATTTCAAACTCTTTAATCTTATCTTTTCAAAAAGAATAATTAAGATCTTTTAGAAGCTTATAGAAGCTTCCAATTAATCCTAATTGGATTAGGAGTGGGATTAAATCCTTTGGACCCTCCACATGATCATTGGGTCGTAGGTAAGGTGGGCTTAGGTTCGGTTTGGACTCAGTTTAGTATTTTAGCCATAACTTATTCGTTATAACTCGGATTTGGGCTTATAATATATCGTTGGAAATCTCTTTTAAATCCCCATCCAAATATTTAACAATTGGAGCCAGATTATGGACCAAAATAAACTGGTCTAAACGTTTTTTTAAAAAGGACACGAAATGAATGATTTTAATGGACACGAAATGAATTATTTTAGGTTTAAAGGCACGAAATGAGGAAAATAAGTTATGGTTTGGGAAAATGGGCTAGGAATTGGGTTGTTTTAAGAAATGTATTGAATATGAACCTGGATTTAAGCACTCTAAAGATTACATACTCAACCCGACCAATAATGGCGGTGAAAAGTTGTTCATCATCGGGTTTGGTTTTGGGGAGACATTTTTAGGTGTCTACAGAAACAGAACTAGTTGGGTATGGTACTCGGTTACCAATATATGTTAAACTAAATAAAAATATGTTGAATGTATGTTTTTAGTAAAATAGAATTGTATTATTAATAGGTTATCAAAATAAAAAAAGTATTATTAATACCTAATATCAATCATCAATAATCATCAATAACCTATACTAAAAGTGAACCTAAAATGACACTTGTCACGATGTCATTAAAAATTTTTCCGCTAATTTTATTCTTCTTTATATATATATATATAGAGGAAGGCTCATGTAAGAACCCTCCTCTATATAAGAATCCAATCTTATATAAGAACCAATCTCAGCCCTTTATTAGTTTTGATCTAACCATCTAAAATGATCCTTTAGTAATGGCATTTCTGTAATTTTGAGAATTTCGTATTTAGAACATAGAAAAAAAAATTTAGAACATAAGTAGAAAAAATTTAGAACGTAAGTAGAAAAAATTTAGAACATAAGCAGAAAATTTTAGAACAAAAGAAAAATAATTTAAAAGATAGCAAAAATTTAGAACATAAACAACCAAAAAATTAAGTTAGAACATAAGATTAATAATTTAGAACATAAGTTGAAAAAAATAATCGTAGCATAGGCAAAAATTAATAACATAATCTGAAAAAAATAATTTAGAACATAGAAAACATTTAGAACATAAGCTGAAAAAATAATTTAGAACATAGGAACATATTTAGAACATAATCTAAAAACAATTTAGAACATTAAAAATAATTTGGAACATACGTAGAAAAAATTTATACTATATGAAAAACTTTAGAATATAAGCTGAAAAAATAATTTAGAACATAGAAAAAAAATTTAGAATATAAGCTGAAAAAAATAATTTAGAACATAGGAACAAATTTAGAACATTGGAAAAATTTTGGAACATAAGTAAGAAAATTTTTCGAATATAGGAAAAACTTTAGAACATAAGTTGAAAAAAGTTTAGAACATAGGAAAAAGTTTAGAACATAATTAGAGTTCTTACATAAGAAAGGGTTCTTATATAAGGTGGGGTTCTTACCGGATCCCTCCCCTATATATATATAATACTAGGAATCTTTTAATTACACATATAGTAACATAGATTAAAATTAAGTATGGAAATATATCAATATCCAAGATTATTATAATACTATCAAATTTTTTTCCCCCTTCAACTTAAAATTTATTTTAATTTAAAATAGAAAAATTTATTTTGGTAGCCTAAATTATACATAACGTTTATACTACAACTTAACAAAATCATTTTTAAAGTTTATTATATTATACATAACGTTTATACTACAACTTAACAAAATCATTTTATTATATTATACTCCTTCGTTTTTTTATAAGTTTTAGTTGGATTTGCACATTTTTCGAGACTATTATTACCGTGCATGACACGGGACTTAACCTAGTTCTAACATAAATACAAATAGATTAATGCATATATAAACATAAGTATTAAACGTGACAAAATGAAAATAACTGGAATAAGTACTCCCTCCGTCCCGTTTTGATAGTCCCTTATGGGCATTTTTACGGGAATTAATAAACACAAATAAGAGTAGTAAAAGTACATTGAAAAAGTAAATTGACATTGCGTATGCAAAAAAGTAGAGAAAGAAAGTAATAAAAGTACATGGGAAAACAAAACTTACATGGAAAATTTAAATTTGCACAAATATTGTTGCAAGTTGGAGAGAAATTTGGTAAAAAAATTAATACTACTGATAGTTGTTGGAAAAAGCAAATAGAGTGAACATTTTGGGACTAAAATTTGCCCATAAGGGACTATCAAAAGGAGACGGAGGGTTTATTATTTATTTCGGTTCATAACATTTTGATGGAGTACCCGGTTTGCTCACCCCTCAAAATTGACATAAGGATATTACTTTAGTAACCCCATCACATTGTTTTTCACCCCTTATTGTTCTTTCACTTCATAATTTTATAATTTGGTGTCGGAAAACCAGGAAGATGGAAACAGAGCGGATGGAGAAGAAGATGAAAAATGCCTTCGTGAAAGAGGGGTCTGATCGAATGGAGAAGAAGCTCAAAACTGAGGCTGATTCTCAGATGATGAACATACTAAGGTTAATTTTTTTTTTTTTTTTTAGGGTTTATTTATTAATTCTGCAATTACATTTTGATTTTTTAATATTTTGTTTTGAACCCTAATAATTTCAATTTAATTTAACTGGCTGATCAGTGAAGAGGACAATGATATATACTATGGCGAGGATTCTTATTCTTATCATTCTAGCAATGCTCATGATGATGATGATCTTGATGATACCGCCTCGTGTTTGTATGTTTATTTGCAAATTACTTTTTCAATTTTATATTTACAACCCCTTCAATTTCGAATCTTATTTGGCACCTGAATTATTTGCAGGGGAGATATTGTGATAGATGAAGAAGATTTAAAGTTTGACCCAGAAATTATATTACAAGGGTGCGTTTGTTTTCTTATCATTTTTATAAATAATTTCAATTTTATGATTATTGAATTTTAAGGGATTTGATTAGGACTACTGGACTAGTTTTGGAAATTATTGTACAGATAATAGTACAGTATAATAATAAGTATATATTGTAGTATCATTGTTTGCAAAATTTATTTGTTGTATACAATTACCATCAAATTAGGGTGATAGTAGTGGCAATTGCAGTAGAATTAGCAACAAGAACTGTGACAAGATTTCTTGATGCGTATCGACTTGATATAGAAAGTATGGCCTTCAAATTTTGAGAATGCATATCTTATGTGAGCTTTATGATTATAATTCATGATGTAGTGATGCACCGTTATTTTATTTTTTAATTTGAGTATTACTCCGTATTGTATTTAATTGTCGTATTTCATTTTGTAGCAAGAAGGTTTATCATACCGTTGAATGTGGCGGACTCAGTACACCGGAGATACGTGTTTTCCTGGAAGGGTAATTTTTTTTTTTTTTTTTTTTTCTTTTCATCACTTTGATATCGTTTAATTATATTGGTTTGGGGTCTTTCGAATTTTGCAGCTCGGAAATTTCGTTTCCCATTGATCAGGATAAACCCCTTCCAAAGGAGCTATATGATGCTCGTAGGCGTCATAGGTGCAATTTCATTATCATTTTGATCTGTTCGGTAACTATATAACTGCTTCCTAGCAGAGCTTGAATGTTATTAAACACTTTAATTTATACTTGTTTTATTTGTGGTGCATTATTGTTCTTGTGACTGCAGAGTCATCGCTGATCCATCTAAAAAAGAGTTTGATTATTTGGTCAAAGGGCGTGCCTTGGGTCAGATAGATTTAGCTTATAGAGATTTGCCAGAGCATGTTCAGTGTGAAATTGCTTCGCTTGCTTTGTCATATTTCAAAAATATGCAGGTTATTGTTTTTTATGTCTGTCCTGTATCCTAGTGATTATTTTCATACATTTTACTGATTATTTCTATTACTTTTATTATTGGAAGCTTGGTGATTATGAGTATGTGAGATGTGTTAAAACATCTGCGGCATTCTCACAATGCTTTGGGATTCATATGATCTTTGTTGCCCATCTACGAGGTGATAATTCTGATGGAAAACTTTTTTCCGTTCATCTGGCTACCGGTGATCCACCCAAGGTTCTTGATTGTCGTATTTTGAGCCCTATAGATGCACAATCTATGCGTACTGGTGATTCATTATCTCCATACTTTGTTACTAAATTGTATCGTATTTCTTCACTACCATAATTTGTTATTCTATTGTGTTTTGCTTGTTTAGGTAGACCTGCTTTCATGGGTGAAAGAGTTCCATTGAAAAAAAAGGATATTGCTTGTCGCTATTGTGCTCAAGAATTCAACCAGAACAAGAATGTGAATTTCGGTGCTACAATCTGATAATAGATTCAGTAGATTGGCCATCTTGGTTTAGAACTTTATGTAATGTTATATGACTATTTGGAGGTATCTTGGTATTAGAATTCTGCTGCTACTATCTGATCATAGATTCAGTAGATTGGTCTCTTGCTTTAGAACTTTATGTACTCCGTACTGTTATATGACTAGTTAGAGGTATCCTGTGGAAATTTGCAACATGATTATTTTAGAGTTTTACTACTCCGTGTTATCTACTTCAGGCTTCTATTTCAAATGTTTGGCACATTTCCAGCCTCGATGAACTCTGGTGTTTTTACTTGTGCTAGGCAATACATAATCTTTATGTTGTTTTAATTTTCTGGGGAAACAATCAAGTGGCTAGCCTGGTTGGCCCTCGAATTAGTGACGTCGATGGCAATTCCCTTACTATAGAGTATATTGGGTTGTGTATGATTTCGCTGTTGATGTGATCATGTCATCATGAAAAGCCTGACCTGAGGGAGTGAGGGTTGGTTGCGAAGAGAAGGAAAATGAACAAGAAATGAAGAATAGCCTAACCTGGGATTCTGAAAATACCAGGATTGGGCAGAAATTTCTGGGCTGATTATCTTTTTTAAATAAATTTAGGCTTTGGATATCCCTTACTTCTTTTTAGCCAAAACTGAACTATGTTTAAAATTCAGACTAAAAACTCACTTCCGGCCCAACATAGTTGGCTATCATGTCTCGAATACAAGCTTTGGCCCTTTTAACCTGGCTGGGGTGCGCTCAGTTAGTTTCGGATCGGGTCAACCATAGCTTCTTTCTTTTTTTTAAAAAAAAATAATATAAAGAGAAACACGAGTACTTTTTTAAAGTTTGAAATAACTCTTATAAATAGTGTTTGGATAACTCTTTTAATGAACTCTTAAGAACGGTGTGTAAAAATTTGTAGCTATTTTTTTTTTTTTTTTTTTCATATTTCCTTCATTAATGTTACAAACCAAATTGAAAGAATTTCCCGAACATGACTAGCTGATGCTCGCTTTAACCACCCTAGTTTTTCCAAAAAATAATTAAAAGTGCTTCAATTAGAGTTTGAACTATTACCAATTAGAACAAATTTAGAACTCAATTAAGATTCAACATTAATTTTGGAAACCTTTCTAAAAATGAAACAATCTCATACCAAATTTGACCACAAAAAACCATGGCCGCTTCTCCCAAACCTCCTTCCACTAAACGCCGCACCACCAAACGCAAAACTCCATCAACCACCACCACCATCACCACCCTTTCTCCTCTAATCTCCGCTATTACAACTGCTCTTTCATCCTCTCACTCTTTCCTCCATAACAACGATCTTCATCTTCTTCCTTCTCAATCTCTCTCTCTTCAATCTTCTCTCGCTTCTGCCTTCCTTTCTCTCTCTAAACTCCAACCCCATTTACAGCTCCCTCTTTCTCTCTCTTCCTGCTGTTGGTTTCAGCGTTTTCTCCTTTCTTCAACCTGTGATGACGATCCAAGGTGGGTTGATTTCTTCCGTATGTCAAAACCCACTTTTTATCGCCTCAATTCCATGCTTTCTGATTCGATTTTATCTGCTCTTAGTTTGTCGATTTCTTCTGATTATGCATTTGGGGCTGCTATTTATAGGCTCGCGCATAATGGGTCGTTTTCGATTGTGGGTAAACGATTTGGGTTAAGCTCGAATGATGCTTGTAGGGTTTTTTATGCTGTTTGTAAGGTGATTTGTGATCAATTGGGTGGTTATTTGGGTGGATTTAGGTCAGATTTGGGAAGAATTTTGGTGGGTTTTGAGCGGATTTCGTTGATTAATTGTTGTGGGGTTTTAGGGGTTGAGAAATTCCCAATAGAAGGTGAGATTTTGGGGAAAGATGGGTTTTTGATGGTTCAAGCTTTGGTTGATTGTGATGGGAGATTCTTGGATGTTTCTGCTGGTTGGCCTAGTACATTCGATCCCGATTCGATTTTACGACAAACAAGATTGTTTTCGAGTGTGGAGGAATCCAAAGAGCTGTTGAATGGTCCTGAAATTGAGCTAATTGATGGAAATTTGGTGCCTCAGTATATATTGGGTGATTCTTGTTATCCTTGTTTGCCATGGCTTTTGACTCCTTTTGTGAGGAGAGGTGAGGCAGAGGATTCGAGCTCGAGCGAAAAAGAGTTCAATGAGGTGCATAAGAGAGCAATGGAGTTAGTAAGGATGGCATTTGGGAGGGTTAGAGCTAATTGGAAGTTGCTAAATAGGAGGTGGAAGGAGGAGTTTGTTGAATTCTTGCCTTTTATTGTCATCACTGCCTGTGTGCTGAATAATTTTTTGATGAAGCATGGAGAAATAACAAGTGATGATGATTCGGGTTGTGTTCGAGAGCAGGATATGCCGGTTTATGATGGGGAGGTCGATGAAGGTGCTGCGAGGATTAGGGATTTGCTGGCATTGCATCTTAGCCGGGTAAGACAAGATAACTGAATACTACTTATGTGAAAAGCACTTAATTTCCTTAATTTAACTTGTTGATGATATGTTTAGCCCTTGTAGAATTGGGATATTATTTGTTTAATTTGATTGGTACCTTTGTAACTCAATGTGAGTTGATGATAATTTCATTGATCTTTGGTCAATCTTGTTGAAGTTTAAATAAGAAAAATGCCACATGTTATACCTATAAAAGCTAATTATATGAGTGTCATAAATCTGGTATCAAAATCAAGTTCTGAGTGTATCTGCTGGCCGGCGGTTAGCCTAGCTCCCTATCCCATACTGGTTTAATGATTTCAAATCAAACAGGGCTGTTCTTAGGGTTGTTACAGGAGTTAAAATTCAATAATGAGCATTAGAGGGCATACCATATTTTTGCATGATGTTAGATATTGTCAAAGAACTTGTTTTTTCTTATGTGGAGTATCTTTTGGTGGTAGCAGAGTTAGATTTTAATGAAACACTATGCAGTGCTATCAGGGAAAAAAATTTGGGATGCCTCAATATGTAGTAGTGACCCTCAAAATGTAGGACTGAGAGTCTAAGATAAGAACCCATCTCGTGTGTGTGGAGGTTTGAGCCTAGAGGTAAAAAGCCAAGGGAGTAGCAGATGGTTAGCATGATGTTAGATATTGTCAAAGAACTTATTTTTCGTATGTGAAGTAACTTTTGGTGGTAGCAGAGTTAGATTTAAATGAAACACTATTAAGTGCTATCAGGTAAAGAAATTTGGGATGCCTCAATATGTAGTAACGACCCTCAAAATGTAGGGACTGAGAGTCTAAAATAAAGAAGATCTTTACCCATCCCATTTGTGTGGAGGTTTGAGCTTGAGCCTAGAGGTAAAAAGCCAAGGGAGTAGCAGATTCTAGAATTATAAACATCCTCTATGAGTACTCGCCTGAATGCCTGATAAAGAAAGAAATTCATGAACCTAAAAGGCTAAAACCCAATCTTATGCTATAGTCTGTGAAAGTCCTATCACTTGAGGTCCCATCTTCTTGCCCCTTGTATTGTAGACATATACTATCTTGGTCTTAATTTTGAGTTGATTAATTACCTGGTGTTTAGAATATGGATGGTGATTATATTGTGACTTTGGTTGAAAATTTTGTATGGGAACTGGGAAGGGTATAATCAGGGTATCATGTGAAAGTTGATAAACTGAAGTCATTAATCATTCCTTGTCACTTAGCTGAAAGTTTCTCAGATGAGAGAAATTAGTGACTAGGTTGATACTCTTTGTCTCTTCTAAGGATCTATTAGGTGGAAGTGAGGTTTATTATGCCAACTGCTAATTTGTTGCCATGTGAAGTCTAAATTCAGTTAAGTGATTTGATTAGAGTTAACTTAATTGCCTCTATTAAGAACAAATGCCTTTATCTTTTTGATGAAAAAGGATGAGTGTTCAAGGTTAAACTAATAAAACATTCTCACACCAGAGCCTTAAGCACATGTTAAACAGAGCTTTAAGCACATATCTAAAGATACAGAGGAAGTAAGTTGCTTGAAGGTCATGTTAAACAGAGCCTTTAGCACATATCTTAATTTACCTTTGTTCACTCCCTAAAGGACATAAAATGGGTGCTAGTACTATGTTGTATACAAGTACTTAAGGAATAAATTTTTTGTTGATTTTTCAGCTAAACTTTTAATTCTTTCCTCTCTCTCAAAAACAAATTCAAGTTGGTTTATGAATAAATGAGTTATTGTGAGTCATCAATAGAAGATTAGCATTATAGAGTACTTCAATCATATACTCGGTACTCCACTCAATCTTATTGTTTAGATGGAGAACTAATGGTGTTTGAACTTTAAAGAGATCGCACCGTTCTATTGAGATTGTTGTTTGATAGGGAGCAATTGGTTAGAATCAGCACTCCTAAGCTAGGAAAAAGCATGTCATCTCTCATCTGCAATGTTTCTAGGGAACTTGTTTTGGTACTGATGTAGATACCTCATGAAAGAGAAGCTAGAAAAAAGGAAGGAAATTCTATTTAAAAGATGTCCTCTGGCCTATATATAAAAAAAAATGATAAGCTTATAAATATAATGATTAAGCTAGAGGTGGCGGGTATGCTTCACTGAGTTGGTTTTTTTTTTGAAGGATTTGCGGTAATGTACAACAGTACAAGAACAATGCATTGATGTCTTCTAAAAATCATAAGCCTCTAGGCAAGGTGGATTTTAGTTCTTATGACTTGATTTTATTAAGGAAATAATACCAACTTTTCATAGATAACTAGTTTTTGGGCCCGGGCTACCCCGGGTTAATACATGGGGTTGATCATTAATATACATTGTAATGTATAAATCAATTTTCTTGTAATTAAATTTGTTGTTCATATTGAATTCTGATTTGTTACATATTAATATTTTGTATTCAAAAGAATATACTACCTCCGTTTCATATCATTTGCAAGTTGCAATGATTAGACATTTTCCCTCTCTACTTTATGTCAAATCGTTGCAAATAATATGTAACGGAGGTAGTATAAAAAATAACTTAGCTTGGTGGTAAAACAATTAGTTTTAGAGTTAGAGGTTGCGTGTTCAAATCTTGTGGAGAACTCTTATTTATTTATTTATTATAAGTGCATGACGTGGCGTGGACGTTCTTAGGAAC
This sequence comes from Chenopodium album, assembly GCF_948465745.1. Classification (NCBI taxonomy): domain Eukaryota; kingdom Viridiplantae; phylum Streptophyta; class Magnoliopsida; order Caryophyllales; family Amaranthaceae; genus Chenopodium; species Chenopodium album. Next base: position 5,390,496 of record NC_137857.1, read on the forward strand.
ACCTTGTGCATGACGTGGCGTAATGAGGGGAGTCTACGTGACAAGTGGACGTTTTTATAAACGCCTTTTAATATATTAGGATAGATTGCTAAGAGAGAGAGTAGATAAACAAGCGGAACATGCATCCATAGTCATATAAATTATACATAGTCATCAAATACAACAAGCGAGGCACCATACAATCATACATTATCACATTCACAAGTGACGAAGAAACCTTCACATCAAGAACCTCATGATCATCAAACACGCCTTGCTCTCCTTAGCTTTCTTATGATGTCCTCGAAGAAGTAGTAGCAGGAAAGGATGCATGCTTTAGCAAGATAAAACCATGCATTCCACCAATGAGGATTAATCAACATGATTATCACAACCGCAAGAAACATAGTCACACCAGATCCCGCGAAGGTGATATAAAAGGCTTCCATGTCAATCCAGCCACTGTCTTCATCTTGGGATTCACTTGTACTCGTGGAGGGCGTATCATCTGTAGTGCAGTTGACGGACAAAGGAAGTCCACAAAGGAATGGATTGCCTTTGTAACTGGTGGCATCAAAGGTGGATGACTGAGCTTGAAATGGGATCTTCCCTGACAGGTTGTTGTAGCTGACGTTAAAGACCTCCAGAGTATTCAAATTTGTAGCTTCAGCTGGAATCCTTCCATTCAAGTGATTGAAGGATAAATCTAAACTCTCGATGTTCTTCAAGTTTGAAAAAGAGGATGGAATGACACCCCATAATTGGTTATGAGATAAATTCAATGTCTGGATGTTGCTCAAATTACCAAGCTCATGTGGTATGTGGCCTGTTAATTTGTTGCAAGACAAATCTATTCCATACATGTAATTAAGGATGAAACCTTCGTAATTGTAAGCCATGTTCTTTGTCACAAACTCTGCCTTGCTGTAAATAATATTGTGAGCTGAATTTAATTTCACCGAAATCAATTCTCCCACTCTGCCATCATTTATTAACTCAAAGTCCATACCAATATCAACATAAGGACTTCCATCACCGTACCCACTAGTAAATAATTGAGATAGGCAAGTGGGAATAGAGCCATATAAATTATTGGAGGAAAGATCCAACAAACTCAACTTAACTAAGCACAATTGAAAGGGTATTTGACCGTTAAACTGATTACCTCTCAAGAATAGACCTTGCAATTGAGTGAGATTACTGATTGCAGCAGGAATTCGACCTCTCAGGTAATTATTACTGAGATCCAAGCGAGACAACAAAGAGAAACTTTTACAAAATGCATCTGTCACATGACCACTCAATCTATTATCGTTTAACCTGAGAGTTTGGATATTGGAGCTGAAAATTTTTGGCAAAAGTCCATTCAATCTGTTATATGATAGGTCCAAGACACTTAATTGGGAAGAATTGTATATGTGATTAGGAATAGGACCTTCTAGTGAATTATTACTTAGATTGAGAAACTCTAAGCTTGGACCAAACTTGTTATTTTGGAGGCCACTTGAATATTTATTACCTTGTAAATTTAAGAACCGCAGGGACAATAAGCCATTGAAAAACGGTAGTTCGCCTTCAAAAGCATTATTTGAAAGATCAAGAGATACTAAGCTATTGGTTAGGTGATGCATCTCTCCTGATAAAAGGTTGTTTGTCAAATATAAACCTTTTAGATAATGTAAATCAACAAGACTTAAGGGAATGTTTCCCTTGAATCTGTTGTAGGACAAGTCCAACTCAACAAGATTGGGAAATGTCATGCCTATGTGTGCTGGAATATGTCCTTGTATCTTATTTTTGGCAACCCATACTCGGCTTATATAGGCATGCGCAACAGAAGGCAATTGGAGTGATCCAATGAAGGAGTTATTGTTAAGGAAAAGTGAATCCAACTTAAAGTTGTTCTCCAGAAGCCATGTCGGGAATTCCCCCTGGAGTAAATTGTCAGAAAGATCAATGAACCTCAACTCTGGTTGATGGCGAAGGAAGAGGGGGTATGTAGAGAGTGCACAATTTGACAGACTAAGTGCCTGAAGTTGCAGTCCTCGAGGGAAAGGAGGTTGGGAATCGTGTTTGGAGACCTCATGGACAACTTGGTTGGAGTCTCCAAAAAAGTACTTCAAGTTGGTATGGTTTGCAAACGACTGGAATGAATGAGGAATTAGCAAATGATTGTATGATAGTATGAGATATATAAGAGAGAGGAGATGAACCAGAGGAGATGACCCAATATTTCCTATCAATTCATTACCACTGAGATCCAATGTTACCAAACTTGTCAAGTTTTGCAAACATGTCGGAATTCCCCCAGCAAGTTGATTACCAAAGAGATACAACTCTTGAAGTGAGGTTAGGCCACCATAAAATGAAGCTGACAAAGTGACAAGATATAAAAAATTTCGTCATGATAGTGAATACAATCTCTTTTTTACAAATAGGGAGTAATAAGTTACTTAAGTATAATACTTTTATTATATGTCAAAAAAAAAAAAAAAAAAACACAGTATAGTACTCTTATTCAATAATGCCTATGAACAGCTTTGCTTCAAAAAAAAAAAAAAAAAATGTCTATGAACAAACTACTTGTTTTTATGTATGTTAATAAAATATGTGCTACATGATAGTATATTAGTATGACACCTCTCATTCAAATATAATGAAAATGTTTTGTATAGTGCTTGAACTCAAGGCTAATCTTAGTTAAAAAGATATAAATTAAAAATATAACCTATCTTATCTACCTTTTATTTTATGTTTGGTATATATTTGAGATTATTATCCTAGTAAGTAATGATAAAATATACGGAGTACTTAAAAAAGAGTTGAGGTCACTGTACCATTATAATTGGTGAATCCAGTGATAGCATTGTAACTTAAATCCAACTTCCTTAGCTGATTGAAAGCTGTCATCATGCAAATCTTTAGTCAATTATTAAATCTTTCTTAAGAACACAACTGATTGATTATTTGGATGCTTACCGTCAATTGGAACATTTCCTCTCAAATGGTTGTTGTTCAAGTTCAGAGTGTGGAGTGATTGGAACTCAAACAGTTGGCTAAATATGTTATTATCTAACTCATTCCTAGCCAGATCCAGTACCTTAAGGCTTGATGACAAGTTTGTAGAACCTGCATATTATTATAGCAGTATGACTATATGAGTGTGTATATATACTACTATATAGTTTTATAAGATCAAAATATATGAGTAATACCAAAAGTGTGTTACCGTACCATTACAATTAGTGATGCCAGTGATCGAATTATCAGATAAATCTAGCTCTTCCAAATGCTTTAGTTGATGAAAAGCTATCACACATATGGCTTCAATCAAATAAGTACATAAATTATTTCATAAATGCTGAACTGAACAAGTAATTCCATGCTTACCTTTAAATGGAACAACTCCTCTCAATAGACTGCCTCTCAAATTTAGAGTGTGGAGTGATTGGAATCCAGATAGCTGGCTAATGATATTATTTTCCAACTTATTATATGACAGATCCAACACCTTAAGACTTGATGACAACTTTGTAGAACCTATATATTATTACATCGTTATTAGTGTATAATTGTAGTTACAGCAGATCAAATATAATGCATGCAGTGAGTTAATTAACTCTGCCTCTTTGTAGAAAATGAAAATTAATTAAAATAAAAAAAAATTATTTTGTTCAAATGGTCAAGTATGCCAAGTAGGAAATTACTGCTTTTCCGGCATTTTGGTGTCAAAAGTCTAAAAACAAAGTTTCAATGCTATACGATACAAAACAACAACTAATGTAAATTTTCTAACTATCCTTAGCATTAATGGGAATAATTTTTATTCAAACTAAAAATAATGGGAATAACTTACCGTTATTATTTCGGAAGCCGGTAATTTCAGTACCTCCTAAACTCAACTTTTCTAAATTTTGACTAATGGCCTCAATATCTGCTTCATCTCAAGAAATAATATATAATTAGGTATATAAATTTGAAATGGCTCTAGATTCACATATATTTAGAAATTGATAGACATACAAAGTAGTTTCAAGCTTACCATGAAGTTGTAATCCCTCCAAATTGTTGTCGTCTAAAAATAGATATTTGAGTGACGAAAATCCACGTAATCGTGATACGCTACTTACATCAAAATTATTGCCTCGTAAATTAAGTAACTCAAGACTTTTAAGCTTGGATGACAACTTTGGTGCACCTATTTCAAATTGAAACAGATTTAGCGTTGCAATTTAGTCAAGAAACAAGTCATCTACAAATCCAAAATACACAAAAGTAATGATAATATAAATTGTGTTGAAGTCTAATGCATTACCTTTATCCTCATCCCAACTTTTAATGCTGAAGCCAGTGAGATTAAGCTCTCGAAGTTCCTCAAAAGGATGCAATACAGAGGCATTAAAATGCACTTTAAGTAAGTGATTGAAGTATTCCGGACGTAACACAGAGAGAGAAACTGCTCGATAATTGAGTCCACACGTAACACCTTCCCAATCACCACAACAATTGGTTGTTTTACCTTCCTTCCAGGAGGTTAACCACACAGACCGAAAATCTAAGGGAAATTGGTCTCCTAAATTCTGTTTAAGCTGCAAAAGAGCAGCTTTTTCTTGCTCCAAACACCCATTTACTTCAACCCAAGTAGCCAATACTGTCATCATCCATAACCACTTACCTACCCCTTTCATTTTTTTTTTTTTTTTTTTTTTTTTTTTTTTTTTTGCTAATTTTATAATAAAATAAAATAAAAAGTTCTAGGATTAATTTGTATTGAGTATGCTTTTATTTTTAGTGGTAAGAGAGCAATAGTTACCCTATATTTTGTTAATTTTATATATACTCAAATTATATTCATGTAAAATTCCGGAATTCCCTAAGTGCCATTTTTATACAAATGGTTCCATTATACTAGCCAAAGATTTTGATTTTTCAAAAACAAAAAGACTTTGATTTTTCAGTCAACTGTGATAGTGTACTGTCATACATATCTAGAGATTAATACATCAATCTAATTGACCATACAAAGAGATTAATACATCAATCGAATTGACCTAGAGACGATAAGTTAATTAGTTTAAGCACTAATCTAAACATTAACTCGACCCATTTAATATAATAAACGTGTCATGTATTGTTGTTGACCTGTTCAAATATGTTGGAAACCCTTGACACTAACTTGCTTTTTCCATGTCCAATTCGTGTCATATTGTCTTGTTATAATTAAAGTTTAAGCCTCATTGAACATATTTATCATTAATTCCATAATTAATGATAAACGTGTAAGCGTCATTGTTTAATTAAATGTGTCGTATCGTGTTCGTGTAGAATGCCATTTAATTTAACTTCTTGATCTGACTCTCGACACTCACCTAGTCACCTAATTGTAGAATTGGTTCATTAAAGTGAAGTGATAAAATAAGTGTAATATATAATGATTCTTAGTCTCTTAGACATGTACAACGACATCCATAATGGTACAAAATCAAGACTTGGGAAAATGACTTGATGACTTCAAAAACACGGTCTATACGCATATATGGTTATTATTTACGATTGTGAAACCTTGGAGATAATACTTGACTTGAAGTTGACTTGCAAGTCTTCCCTCCGCCCCGCTAACCACGCTAGAAAAAAATGCTGGTCCTGATCGAAGTTCATTTAGCGTCTTATAATTAATAATTGAACCAAATTATAGTGATACTTTGTTTTTAAGCCTGTCAGAATAATTTGTCTAAAGGACATGCCAAACTGAGCCTAAGCACATATCTTAATTTACATTTGCTCACTCCCTAATTATAGGACGTACAATAATATGGAAGCAATAACACGGAACAAATAGAAACGATTCAACAGAATGGGGAAATGCCATTTGTATAGATATGAATATATGAAGGACCTAACCAATTAATCATACCAGCTTAATTAATTGAAAGCAGTTTACCATGTAATCAACTTTAGATATGATATTTGCTTCTGCATTATCAATGAGATTTGCCTATTTTTGTGTGATGATTAGTACGTATCAATTGAACCCGATAAATTTCTTTAGGCAATTAAGTAGTTACATTTGTATATATATACGTTTTTGTAAGGGTGGGTGATAAAAAATGGTTCATGCATGCATCTTGCACTATTTAACTGAGTAAGCATTTGATTGAGAATCTGATTAGCTAAGGTTAGAATTTATTAAGGTTATGAGAACCAAGTTGGAATATGAATTGACAAGCGAAGGATACATACAATCATCAATTTAAGATCAAGAACCTCATGAAACACACCCTTGCTCTACTTTTAGCTTTCTTATAATGTCCTCGAAGAAGTAGTAGCAGGAAAGGATACATGCTTTAACTAGATAAAACCATGCTTCTAGTCAGGATTAATTAACATACACTACAGGATATTATATCAAAGAGGGCAATTTAAATCGCCCTCTTAGGTTTAAATTTCGCCCTATTAGGCAAAGAGGGCGATTACTAGCATAAATAACAACTCCAAATAACTTGCAAAATCAACAATTGACAAAAAAAAATTGACAAATGTAGAGCAATACTAACATGCACGAACAAATTGACAAAAAAAAAAGGGAAAAAAAGGAATTGTTTTGACTGAGAAAACCATTGTTTTATTTTATTAAAATGTTTATTGACCAACGAGGGAAAAAAAGGAATTCGCCCTTTTTGCTATTGATCAACGAGGGCAAAAAAGGAATTCGCCCTTTTTGCTATTGACCAACGAGGGCGAAAATGGAATTCGCCCTGTTTGTTTCTTTTTTGTTTTGTAAAATAGAAAAAACGTTTACTCTGTAATATTTATTATGGAATTAGTACGAACTTTTCATAGTTGATCTCTAAGAGATAGAAGAAATGATAAAGAGTAACTGGGGAAGAGGCATCGATATAGGAATGTAGTCTTTTAGTTTATTATAAATTGTCATTACTTCATAAGAGGGTACCATTACTTCATTATACACCGTTGTTGTAGAAAGAAATGGGTCAGAGTTTGAATTTACCATGTCCTGTTTCTACAACATGTATTTAAGAGGACTATACATGGGATTTCTTGATCTTCTAGACTTGGTTCTAATTTAGTTATAGTGACTTGATTTTATTAAGGAAATAATACCAACTTTTCATAGATAATTGCTAAGAGCTGAGTTAGATGAAATGAACAAGCAGAACAAGCATCCATAGTATATAAATTATACATATTCATCTAATACAACAAGCAAGGCACCATACATTATCACATTCACATTCAAATTCACAAGTGACGGCGAAACCTTCACATCAAGAACCTCATTAAACACGCCTTGATCTCCTTAGCTTTCTTATGATGTCCTCGAAGAAGTAGTAGCAGGAAAAGATGCATGCTTTAGCAAGATAAAACCATGCATTCCACCAATGAGGGTTAATCAACATAATTATCACAACCGCAAGAAAAATAGTCAAACCAGATCCTGCAAAGGTGATATAAAAGGCTTCCATGTCAATCCAGCCGCTGTCTTCATCTTGGGATTCACTTGTTCTCGTGGAGGGCGTATTATCATCTGTAGTGCAGTTGACGGACAAAGGAAGTCCACAAAGGAATGGATTGCCTTTGTAGCTGCTGCCATCAAACGTCGATGACTGACCTTGAAATGGGATTTTCCCTGACAGGTTGTTGTAGCTAACATTAAAGACCTCGAGAGTATTCAAATTTGAAAATTCATCCGGGATTCTTCCATTCAATTGATTGTAGGATAAATCTAAACTCTCGATGCTCTTCAAGTTTGAAAAAGCCGATGGAATGACACCCCATAATTGGTTGTGTGATAAATTCAATGCCTGGATGTTGCTCCAATTACCAAGCTCATATGGTATTTGGCCTGTTAATCTGTTGCAAGACAGATCTATTCCAGACATAAAACCGAGAATGCTACCTTCATAATTGTAAGCCATATTCTTTGTCACAAACTCTATCTTATTGTAAAAAGCATTGTGAGCTATATCTGATTTCATCGCAATCAAGACTCCTTCTATGCCTTCATTTATTAACCCGAAGTCCATACCAACACCAGAACTTTCAGAGACGCCCCCTGTAGTGGGTAACTGAGATAGGCAAGCGGGAATGGTGCCATGTAAATTATTGGAGGAAAGATCCAACAGGTTCAACAAAAGCAGGTTGCACAATTGAAGGGGAATTGGACCATGAAACTTATTTACTCTCAAGAATAGAGCTTGCAATCGAGTGAGATTACCTATTGCCGCAGGAATATGACCGCTTAAGTCGTTATTACTGAGATCCAACAGAGACAACATAGAGAAGTAGTTACAAAATGCATCTGTCACATGACCACTGAATCTATTATTGTTTAACTTGAGAGTATCCATGACGGAGCTGAGTTTTTTTGGCAAAAGTCCCTCCATTCTGTTAAATGATAAGTCCACTATACTTAATTGGGAAGAATTGGATATGTCATCAGGAATAGGACCTTCTAGTGAATTATTACTTAGATTTAGAATTTCTAAGCTTGGACCAAACTGGTTCATTTTGAGGCGACTTGAAAAATTATTACCTTGTAAATTCAAGAATCGCAAGGACAATAAGCCGTTGAAAAACGGAAGTGCCCCTTCAAAAGCATTATTTGATAGATCAAGAGATTCTAAGCTATTTGTTAGGTGATGTATTTCTCCTGATAAAAGGTTGTTTGACAAATATAAACCTTTTAGAGAATGTAAATCACCAAAGCTTAAGGGAATGTTTCCCTTGAATCTGTTGTAGGACAAGTCCAATTCAACAAGATTAGGAAATACCACGCCTATGTTTGCTGGAATATGTCCCTGTATCTTGTTATTGGCAACCCATATTCGGCCTATATGGGCATGCACAACAGAAGGTAATTGGAATGTTTCAATGGAGTTATTGCTAAGGAAAAGTGCATCCAACTTAAGGTTGTTCTCGAGAAGCCATGTTGGGAATTCTTCATGCAGTGAATTATCAGAAAGATCAATAAGCCTCAAGTCTCGTTGATGAGGAAGGAAGGGGGGGTGTGTAAGGAGTGCACAATTTGACAAAGTAAATACTTGAAGTTGTAGTCCTAGAGGAGAAGGAGGGTGGACATCTTGTTTTAAGATATCATAGGCTACTTGGTTGTAGTCTCCAATAAAGTACTTCAACTTGGTATGGTTTGCAAACAATTGGAATGTATGTGGGATTAATAAATGATTGTATGATAATGTGAGATCTATGAGAGAGAGGAGATGAACCAGAGGAGATGATCCAATATTTCCTATCAATTGATTATGGCTGAGATCCATTGTTTCCAAACCAGTGAAGTTTTGCAACCATAAGGGAATTTCTCCAGCAAGTTGATTGTAACTGAGATCCAACTCTTGAAGTGTGGTTTGGCAACCATATAATGAAGCTGACATGATAAATAATAAATAAAATTCATCATAAAGGTGAATAGATCAAATACAATCTCTTTTACCAATAAGGATTAAGGAGTAATAAGTATAATACTTTTATTCAATATTTGTAACGTCTTACGTCTATGAAGATTGTACTTTGTTTTATCTATGTTAATAGACATATTTGTTGCATGACAATATGACATCTCTCTCAAAATCTCAATTATGAATATTTAGAGAAAAAATTGGTTTTAGTATGAATATCTTTTAGGACAATATCACTTCTCTTTCAAGTACGGAATATAGATACTTTAAAGGTTGGGATGGGGCGGCCAGCAGCTGGTTTCGGGGCTTGTGGTAAGCGCTCGGTCGGTAGGGGGTGGGATAGGCAGGGGGAGGGTTTTTTTAGTTATCTATTTTTCTAATGTTTTGACAATGTTTCCTCATTTTGATGCGGAGTATGTTTACCAAAATTATAAACCCATTTTTTTTTTTTTTTACAATATTTTCTCATTTTGATGAGTTGTCATCATTTTTCAATAAAATATTTTTTTTATATACTTTTTACGTCATTTTTTAAACATTTTCTCTCTCAATCTCTTCATTAATTACCAATCATGCATCTTTTCTTTCTCTCTATCTCTCTCTAACCCAACATGCATATGTGTACCTCTCAATCATGGGTTTTAAAAAATCTCTTGATTCTCGTGAAAAATAAAAAATAAATTTGTGAATAAAGGACGGAGGGAATACATAAAATAGCAGTGTTTTTTGTGTACTGAAAAAGAGTTGAGGTCACTATACCATTATAGTTGGTGAATCCAATGATATCATTGAAACTTAAATCCAGCACTTCCAAATTCCTTAGTTGATGCAAAGCTGTCACCATACAAATCTTTAATCAATTACTTCATCTGCTTCATTTTAGTTGCATCACTTTTAAAAACAGAAATTTTAATTTAGTTGCATCACTTTTCTTTTTAGTTAACTAGAGTGAATCTGTGCTAACGCACATGATATATGTAATATGTATAGCTAGAAATTTATTTATTGATATATTTTTTTTAGAGAAAGGAAGTTATTTGGAAGTTAGTGGAAACTAGATTATCCCCGTGCGATGCACAGTTTTGACAAAAAAAAAAAAGTATAGTGTTGAACTCGTATATACAATTAATCTTTTCATTTTTTTCATTGGAAGGAGATTTCTCAAAAGGAATACAATTTGAATATTTCAAGAATTTTCTAGATGTTTGAATATTAGTGTGAAGGAATTGAGGAGAGAGAACGATAGATCTTTAAATCAAAAGAAAGAAATACAATTGCTATTCAATTTATTATACTTCCATTTTCTAGATTAAAATTGTTGAAATAATTCACTTGCCTTGTTTACGAAGTATCTCAAAAAAAAAAATTTAAAAAAATGACATCATCCAGGTTTTAGGCGGGAACAAATTTCATAAGAAAGCGACACATATACAGTTTTGAGGAGAGATGGTGTCAGCAATGTTGTATTTTAGTAATAGTTAATAGATAAAAAAAGGAAAAAGGAGTGCAAAAAATTACATGACTGGAGTTTTGGAGGATTTTGATGAGAGTTACAAAAACAACTCTTAAATTATACTTCCTCCGTTTTTTTAGTTAACACCGTTTGACTTTTACATTATTCACAAACTACACTTTGACTCGCTTTTGTGATTTCTAAATACGATAAAATATAGTCATGTCGGAACTTGTTTGAATCGTCTATATGTATATTTTATCAATATCCATTTTTTATAATTATGCAATGTTGATAATTGAAGTTATTAAGCGTTAAAAAAATGTGTTTGCAAGCGTGATGATGAAAATGTGTCAACTAAAAAAAACAGAGGAAGTATAAAGGAAAATTTTTAAATTACCAACAAAAAATGTATCCATTTTCAAAATAACCACCTGTTTAATTTTTTTTTTTTTAAGTTCATACCCGTTAAATTAAATAATCACTCATACTATCACCCATTTCAAATCCGGTGGATTTCTGTACTGTGGGCCCCACCTACCTTATTTCCCTCTTTTTTTTATTCATTTATCTCGACTTTACTATCTCTCTATGCTATATATTGAACTCAACCAAACCTTTCCTCATTCAAAATCTTCTTTAATTTTCTAAACAATCTACTTTCTTCTCCCTCTTTCTTCATGAATTCTCAGCAACTCTTTAAATTAGTAAACTAAAACCCTAATTTTTTTTGTTTGTTTAGTAAAGGAATATAATAGTTGTTGGGTAATTGATTGCAAAGGAGTCACTTTCTCTCTCCTTCTTACTTGAAACCACCATTATGGGAGGCAGAGAAAGGAGCTGCACTCAAAGGAAACACTTTAAGCAAAGGGGAAAGCGGAAGTAACTCTAATTTCATAACAACCCCAATATAATTGAAGTGGGAACCCTAATTCAGAACTCACATAATTAAGGTAAATGTGGATGCTCACATAATTAAGGTAAATGTGGATTCTCACACTGCTGTTCAATCTCCTTCTTCTTGGTCTCCTCCCCCAGCAAACGTAATTAAGGTAAATGTGGATGCTCACATAATGAATGGAAATGAGGTCCAATTCGGTGTTGTTATACGCAGCAGTCGGAGGAATTACTTGCGGCAGTTGTGAAGAAAATTAAGGCGAATTGGCCACCTGACCTTGCTGAAGATGGGGCTGCGAGATATGGGATTAAATTGGCTCGAAGACTGGGATATGTGGAGGTGATCCTTGAGTGTGATGTGTTAACTGTTGCTCGTGCTGGCAGAGCAAACAATCTAGGGCAGCACCGATCTTCCTTATGTTTGATGATACTAGGCGAATTTGTAATGCTTTTAATTATTTTTCTTATTCTCATGTTAAGCAAGCAGGGAATACTGTGGCCCATTGTGGTGCGAGGTGGGATACGAGTATTTCCAAAGAACTTGTTTGTTTAAACTCCTTTCCCCAAAGCCTAAACACTTTGGTGGAGATTGATTATCATTAATATAGTCGTGCTCGCTTTTCCTAAAAAAAAAAAAGGAACCCTAATTTCAGAAAACCCCCAAATTTTCAATTAAAATAGAAACCCTAATTTAAGAAAATCCCCAATTCAATTGAAGCATGAACCCTAATTTCATAAAACCCCCAATTACACCTATTTACCCTAATTGTACTGGAATTTGGTGAAGGAAATGCGAAATGAAGTTGGGAGAGCTATTTTAAAGAGAAAAATCGAGGGGAAAATCAATCAAAAGGGTCAAAATAGCAGTTAGTAGCCGTTAGGTGGGGCTCACAGACAGAAAATCCACCGAAATTTTGAAAAAGGTGGTAATTTGAGTAAATATGAGTACACTTTTTTTTTATTCACTCTATATCTCTAATCTTCAAAAATTGCCCATAAGTCTATTGATAAAGTGATGCAACTAAAAGTAAATTACTTTGTAGATTAAGTATTAATTTTTTCATAAGAGCACAAGTGACTAACTACTTGCAACCTTACCGTTTATTGGAACAATTCCTCTCAAACCGATGCTTTTCAAATGTAGAGTTTGGAGTGATCGGAACCCACTTAATTGGCTTATGATGTTGTTATCCAACTTATTCCCAGTCAAAATAAGTTCCTTAAGACTTGATGGCAAGTTTGTAGAACCTACGTATTATTATATCCTTATGAGTGTATAAAGTTACATGCATAAAACCAAACATACGAATAATACCAAAAGTGTGGTACCATACCATTACAATTAGTGAAGCCATTGATCAAATTTCCATACAAATACAGTGCTTCCAAAGTCTTTAGTTGATACAAAGCTGCTACACAACATATATAAATAAGCCATAATATAAATTATTTCATAAATTTACACTTAGCTGAAAAACTAGTTCTATGCTTACCTTTTAATGGAACAATTCCTCTCAGTTGGTTGTCTCCCAAATTTAGAGTGTGGAGTGATTGGAATCCAGATAGCTGGCCAATGATGTTGTTACTCAACTTATTCCTTGACAAATCCAATACCTTAAGACTTGATGACAACTTTGTAGAGCCTATATATAAATATATTATCTTATCTTATCATTATTACATAGTAGTATATATTATTGTAGTCTATGTTATTTTGACTCTTCTAGATTTTACTAATTTCATTAGCAATAATGAGAATAACTTACCGTTATAATTTCGAAAGCCGGTAATTTTATTATTTCCCAAAGTCAACTCTTCTAGATTTTGACTAATGGCTCCAATATCTGCTTCATCTCAAGGAATACTATATAATTAGCTTAGTTATGTAATTTTTTTTTTTCTAAAAAAATATAGATAATGGCTCTAGATTTATTGATAGATTTTTATAAATAGATAGACGCACAAAATAATTTTCAAGCTTACCATCAAATTGTAGTCCCTCCAAATTATTAGAATCTAGAAATAGATATTTGAGTGACCAAAATCCACGTAATTGTGATAGGCTACTCACATTAAAATTATTCTCTCGTAAATTAAGTATCTCAAGACTTTTAAGGCTGGATGACAACCTTGGTGTACCTATTTCAAATTGAAACAAAATTAGCATTGCAATTTAGTCATGAATAATACATGTCATCCACAATAATATAATGGTAATATTAATTGTGTTGTAGTTTAATAAAATGCACTACCTTTACCCTCATTCCAACTTTTAATGTTGATGTAAGTGAGATTAAGCTCTTGAAGTTCCTCAAAAGGATGCAATACTGAAGCATTAAAATGCACTTCAACTGAGTCATCTAGGTCATCAGGACCCACTAGAGAGAGAGAAACTACTCGGTAATTGAGTCCACACGTAACACCTTCCCAATTATCGCAACAATCGCTTGTTTTATTATCTGCCTTCCAAGAGTTTAACCACTCAAAACGAAGCTTTAAGGGAAATTGGTTTCCCAAGTTTTGTTTAAGCTGCAAAAGAGCAACTTTTTCTTGTTCCAAACACCCATTAGCTTCAGCCCAAATACTAAATACCGCCATCATCCATAACCACTTACCTACACCTTTCATTTTTTTTTTTTTAAATTTTTTTTTATGTAGGTTATGCTTTTATTTTTAGTGGTAAGAGAGCATTAGTTTCCCTAATTTTTTTTTTTTTTTTGATAATTTTATACTACGTGTATACTCAAATTATGTTTATATAAAATTCTGGAATTTCCTAAATGCACTTTTTATACACATGGTTGATGGTTTCATTAAACTAGATGAAGACTTTGATTTTTCTGTATTCATACCAAGAGATTAATGCATCATTAGAATTGTATATGTAAAATGTATATCCCCACTCAAGAAAACTAAAAAAGATATGACCGTCGTTGACAATAAGATATTGACCTGGTATATCCAATGTGTGTGTACATAGGTAAGTGGTTGTAGAATTTAATTTGTACGGAGTATAATTCTAAGACTTTTGTTAAGACTATAGATCATTTTAATATTTGTCATCTTGTCTAAGTTTGAATATTACTTCTTAACAATCCTACTATATTTTTTCCTATAAACTAATGCATGAAAATTTTAAGCTTTCCAAATCATGTTAGATTTGTTAACATAAATATTTTCAAAAATAGGTATGAGAATTTCAATTTCTAACTTCCATTGAACACTAACCTGACCCATTTAATCAATGTGTTCTGTAGTGTTGTTGATCTCTATAAATGTGTTGAAACCTTAAAAAATAACTTGTTTTTTTCATGTCCGATTCGTGTTATATTGTCTTGTTATATAAAAAGGTGTAAGCTTCATTGAATGTATTTATCATCAATTCCATAAATTAAATGATATATGTGTAAGTCTAATTGTTTGATAAAGTATGTTTTGTCGTGTTACTTGAATTTTTTGGGTTCGATTTGTGTCTCGCATATTGTTGTTTTTTTCTCCAGCTCTAATTAAAACCCATGTAATTGAGGAATTAGTTTTCGTATAAATTGTAGTATAGCTAGAATTCGTTCATTCATTAAATTGAGGAGATTAGATTGAGTGTATTACATAAGAGTCATAGTTACTCTTAGAAATTTAGGACTTGTGAAAAATATACTTGCATTAATACATGAAAAACGACTTAATGACTTGCTTTCATATTTACGAGTGTTATTCACATTGTAAAAAAAAAAAAAAAAAAAAAAAAAAATGACTTGCAAGTCTACCCTCTGACCCTGCTAATCACGCTACGAAAATTGAACAACCAAAGTGATACGGAGTACTTGGATATTTTTTTTAGTGGTAATGTGAATAGAAGATTATTATACATTATTTACACACATTATTCCTTTAAGGTCTTTTGTAATTTATACATTTGAAAACATAATCATGGAATATAATCACATCGATCTATGAAATTGGTTGCAAAAGCATTTGTATATACATAATCAAAAGTAAGGTAGGACAAGTAAGAGGAAGAATATTACGTAGTACGGAGTTCTATTCTTCCACAATAATCCGGCTACAATTTGATACATGTATTAGGGGTGGCAAAATCTAACCCGACCCCATAACCCGATACGAACCCGATCTGAAATTAGCGGGTAAAGGGTTGAGATTTTCGACCCAAAATTTTAGATGGGTCAACATGAACCCAACTTGAAATTAAACGGGTTATAAGGTTGAAAATTCCAACCCGAAAATGAGTCATGTAACCCGAAAATATTATTGGGTCAAAATCAAATCGGGTGAATCCGAACCCAACCTAATAATTCAAACACGAAAAAGGTTAGGACCAAATTAAATAGAAAATTATTAATTCTAGCCCAAGCCCAATTAAACATATACTTCTACTTCCTCCGTTACTATTTGACATGTTCAATTTAGGCACACATATTAAGTACACCCTCCGTTTTTAAATACTTGTTCTACTTTCCTTTTTCGGCCGTTTTTAAATACTTGCTCCATTACCTTATTTGGAAATTTTTTACAATATTCAACTCATTTCTATTACTTAGTGGACCCAACAAATATCATATTTTATTGATTTAATATTCTCTCTCCTCCAATTTCTCCACCACTTTTGCTGTTTACAATTGTTTATACTTTCACCAACCCCACTACCTCCATATTTTACTACTTTCTCCAATTTCTCCTAAAAATCGGAGGTAAGTATATATGTTAGATATCAAAATCAAAACCCTATTTTTCTTCTCAACCGCCTCATTAACTCTTTCATTTTACATTTTTTCTCCCTTTAACTCTCAAGTTTTCAGCTCTCAACAATCTGCTTGAATAATTTTCCGCTTCTATTAGGAAAAGATATAGTAGTATCTTTACAAAATCTAATTGTTAGGCAAGATATATTTGTTAGCCATATTTTCTAGCTTATCTTAGGAAAGGATAATTAGTTTCCTAGTATGATTATATTTGCTAAATCTCTTCCTTGTGGCTCAAGGAGAGTAATTGTATAAATATTTGAGGTCTTGGAATAATAAAATCAAGTGATTGAGTTTCAATCTTATCATGGTATCGGAGCTAAGGTTGCTTCAATAATTTTTTTTTTTTAAAACCTTCTACCGCCATGCTTGGCGATGACAATACACCCCATCGTGTGAATGGAAGGTGGATCATCGACACCAGTTGCTCCCATCATGTAACCGGCGATATTTCTTGTTTATTGGAGGTCCATGATGTTCCTTCGTGCAATGTAGGACTCCCGGATGGCCAAAGTGTAGTTGCCATAAAAGAAGAGGTTGTAAAATTAACGGACAAAATTACTCTTTATAAGGTCCTTTTTGTTCCAAAATTAAACTGTAACTTGATTTCGGTTTCACAATTGTGCTCTACTACTAATTGTGAAGTCATAACTAACTCTGCAATTTGTACTATACAAACCAACGCACGAGGGAGGTGATTGGAACGGGTGATCTAAAGGATGGACTATATTATCTTTGGGAGGAGGCATCAATAGCGGCTATATCCGTTGAAGACACTTTGAAGCTATGGCATAGGCGTTTGGGTCATCCTTCCGAAAAAGTTGTAAAACTCCTTCATTTTCTTAGTAGTTCTAAACACACTAGAGACAAATTTTCTTTAAGTGAAAATAAAGTTTTCCGTATTTTTGAGATAGTATATTGTGATTTATGGGGACCATATGCCGAACCCTCTTCTTGTGGTGCAGTTTGGATTTATTTATTGATTGATAAAACTGAAGTTTTTAGAGTATTCATGTCGTTTATTGCTATGATTGATAGGCAATTCTCACAGAAAATAAAGATTGTACGCAGTGATAATGGTATTGAGTTTTTTTGTTTGAAAAATTATTTCCTTGCCCAGGGTATTTTATTTCAAACCTCTTGTGTAGGAACCCCACAACAAAATGGGAGGGTAGAGAGAAAACATCAACACATTCTTAATGTTGCTCGTGCTCTTCGTTTCCAGGGGGGTTACCAATTTATTTTTGGGGGGAGTGTGCTTTAGCTGCGGCCCATGTTATTAATCGTACCCCTTCAGTCCTTCTAAACAATAAAACACCCTATGAAATGTTGTTTGGCTCCCCACCTCTTTTTAGTGAATTACGTGTGTTTGGGTCATAGTGCTTTGCTCATAATCAACGGACAAAGGGAGATAAATTTGCAAGTCGTAGTCGTAAATGCATCTTTGTTGGGTACTCGTTTGGGAAGAAGGGATGGTATTTATTTGATCTTGATAAAAAGGAATTTTTTGTGTCTAGATATGTTCGTTTTTTTGAGGATATTTACCCTTATTTGGATGCCGAAAGCACAAATATAGATGTTACTACTGATGGTATGAATGCATGGCCACGCAATTATTAATTTGGGTGATAATCCGAATTATTTTTATCCGATTGATGAGGGTGACGATGGGCAGCCACTGCTGCCGCCACCTGTGGCTGTGCCGCCACCGCCAAACCCTACTACGGCAGCAGGTAGGGAGGAGGAGCTTGGGGATGCCACGGCACCCGATCTAATGGGGCGTGGGCATCGTATTAAAATTCCTTCGACAAGATTCAAGGGGTTTGTTACTCATACTAATGTGGCTCGAAATAGTCCATCAAAAGATCCTCCTAATCCAATCGTTCCACCTCCCTCAGGTATGCCGTATCCTATAGCACATTATGTTAGTTGTGATAAGTTTTCTGCAAAACACCGAAATTTTGTTGCATCAATAACAGGTGGAAAGGAGCCGCGATCATTTAAAGAGGCAATGCAAGACAGTGGTTGGAAGCAAGCAATGAAGGAAGAAATGCGTGCCCTTGAAGATAATGGCACATGGACCTTGGAGACATTACCTCCCGGGAAGAAGGCACTTGGAAGTCAATGGTTGTACAAAATTAAATACAACTCTGATGGGAGCATTGAAAGATTAAAGGCGAGATTAGTTGTCTTTGGTAATCATCAAACCGAAGGCATAGATTATGATGAGACGTTTGCTCCAGTTGTCAAGATGACCACAGTTCGTGCATTCCTTGTCATTGCCGCTGCAAAGAACTGGGAATTACATCAAATGGATGTACATAATGCGTTTCTCCGATCCATGGTGACTTGAATTAGGAAGTATACATGAAACTTCCCCTGGGCTTTACCACTGATGAACCGCGTCTTGTTTGTCGTCTTCGGAAGTCTTTATATGGTCTTAAACAAGCTCCTCGATGTTGGTTTGAAGAAGTATGGTTTTGTTCAATCTTACCCAGACTACTCAATATTTACTTATACACAGGGCTCAATTCAACTTAATGTCCTTATTTATGTGGACGATCTAATTGTTGCAGGGAACAATTCTACAGCTTTAAAATTGTTCAAAAATTATTTGAGTTCGTGTTTTCATATGAAGGACTTGGGTGTTCTCAAGTACTTTCTTGGCATCAGGTAGCAAGGAGTAGTATCGGTTTGTTCCTATGTCAACGTAAATATGCACTTGATATAATTTCTGAGACGGGGCTTCTAGGATCCAAACCGGCTTTAACACCCATGGAGCAAAATCATCGCTTGGGTCGTGATAATAGCCCCCTTCTTGATGACCCAGAACCGTATAGAAGGCTAGTTGGGCGCCTAGTTTACTTGGCCGTTACTCGGTCAGATTTGACATACTCTGTACATGTGCTCTCTCAATTCATGAAGGCTCCACAACAAGCTCATTGGAAGGCTGCTATACGAGTGGTGCGTTACTTGAAAAGCACCCCGGGTCAAGGCATCTTGCTGCGTACGGACAACGATCTCACCCTTAACGGGTGGTGCGACTCGGACTGGGCAGCATGCCCTCTCACCCGTCGCTCCTTATCAGGCTGGCTGGTTTTTTTGGGTCGTTCTCCCATTGCTTGGAAGTCCAAGAAGCAGCCCACCGTAGCTACTTCTTCCGGTGAAGCCGAATACCGATCCATGTGTGCTATTACCATGGAAATGAAATGGTTAAAGGGCCTACTATTGAGCCTAGGGGTCCAACATCCTCGTGCTATTCCTATATTTTGTGATAGTCAAGCGGCAATTCATATAGCTCAAAACCCGGTGTTTCATGAACGAACAAAACACATTGAAGTTGATTGTTATTTTGTTCGAGATGCAATTCAATAAGGTTTAATTACTCCAATTCATGTTCGTACAAATGAGCAACTTGCGGACATTTTTACCAAGGCCTTGGGTAAACAACAATTTGATTATCTCCTTAGCAAGTTGGGCATCTTTGATTCAAGTGCTCCAACTTGAGGGGGGTTATTAGGAAAAGATATAGTAGTATCTTTACAAAATCTTATTGTTAGGCAAGATATATTTGTTAGCCATATTTTCTAGCTTATCTTAGGAAAGGATAATTAGTTTCCTAGTATGATTATATTTGCTAAATCTCTTCCTTGTGGCTCAAGGAGAGTAATTGTATAAATATTTGAGGTCTTGGAATAATAAAATCAAGTGACTGAGTTTCAATCTTATCAGCTTCCCAGTTCTCAATCACCACACCTCCAAGCTTTCCTTTTTTCACGTTCAAGTTAATTGCATTTCATTCAATTAGTTTTCTATACAATCTTTCTTTTGAAATACGGTATGGTAGGAGAATTAGATTTGTTGTTTCTTTAGATCTTGTTCTTTTTTTTAATAAAATTTTTAATTCTTATTTGTAACTTTGGTTTGTAATTCGTTAGACTTTAGTTTGTAATACTTCGTATATGATTAGGCTTGTTATGCAATCATCAATAACAATATACTAAAAGACACACCAGCAATGACACGTGTCATCTTCTGGTGTGTCCTTAGTATAATCTTTTTAAAAAAAAAAAACAAAAAATACTTTTTGATAGAAAGTATACGTAATATATTTACTTTCAAAATTTAGGATAAAAACCGTGGAATAATATATTTCTAAAATTAAATATCTAACCATATCTTTGTATAAATAAATTCTTATATTAGTAATTACTTTCTAATGTTTAATGATTATTTATAGTAAAAAAAAATTATGAATATAAAATTTTCAACTTAACATAGATGGTGAATGAAAAAATTATCAAAAATGCCATCAAGGTTCAAAATAGAAGAAAGCAATAAAATATGTATTTAAAATAGATTAGAAAAAAAATAGATTTTAAATTAATACTCCGTGACAAAGATTGAAAAACCCCGTGCATGACACGGGATCTAACCTAGTGTTCTTTATTTCAATTAGGATTAAAGCGTTGTTTTTCTTGAGAAGTTGAAGGTACACTTGTTTAAATTGAAAAAATTTAGGTTATTTTTTTATAAAAAAAAAAAAAAAAACAGATTATTTAGGTTAATGTCAAATCAAAGCAACCTAACTTAAACCAAACAAAAAAATTAGGTCAACATAGGTCAATTTCGGGTTAACCCGAACTCGAAATTATCAGGTTGGAATTATCAACCCAAAAACTTAAAAGGGTAAAGTTCGGGTTGAGGGATAGTTGACCCGAAATCAACTGATCCGAACACGAATCGACCCGACCTGATCCGATTGCCACCCCGGCCTACTTGTATACATGTTAATATGTACTCATTAGACTTACGATACCCTCCGATTCTCTATATGCAATGTGTATCCAGATAATTATTTCAATTCAATTAGGTTTAATAAGTGGTTAAAACCAGCTATTTGTATAAAATTGGATTCTCTTCTTGATACTTCGCTTAACACGGGGATGCCTCAGTTTCTCATAGTGATAAACAAATTTTGTTCCTCACATATCATTTTCATTAATAAACCACCAACTTTATTCAATTTTATTCAATTAATTGTGGAGCCCACAATAATGAAAAAATTGTTGATTTATTTACAGAAATGCCCCCATGAGAAATAAATTTTGTAATCTCCCGTTACCCTGTCTTCTAATCAAAGTTCTCACCCATGTCGTGCTTCTTGATATTCTACCATGCCCTGCTCTTCTTAGGCTCCTTAGCTTCCTTATCTTCTCATCCAAGAATCATGTTAGATTTATTAAAATAACAAATTTTGTTTCTCACATAGCATTTTCGTAACTAAACTAATAACTTTATTCAATTTCATTCAATTGTAGAGCCCACAATAATGAAAAGTTGTTGATTTATTTAGAAAAATGCCCCCATGAGAAATAAATTTCATTTCTCAATATGAAAAACAGGGAATTTCCCATTTACCATGTCTTCTGATCAAAGTTCTCACCCTTATCGTGATTCTTGATATTTCATCTACCATGCCTTGCTCTTATTCGGCTCCTTAGCTTCCTTATGTTCTCATTGAAAAATCATGTTAGATTTATTAAAATAAATACTTTCAAAATTTCAATTTGTTTTATTATCAGTTTTTAATTATTCAACGATAAAGATGCTAATAGTTTTTTTAATGATTAAACTAACTCCCTCGAAAGATATATAGGGCAAAACTCTCTCGAAAGAAAGATCGTTACTCCGTCACGAACGACAATCTCCGTCCCCAACAATCTGACTCCGGCAATATGGCCGATGAGTTGGCGCAACAATATTCTTCTTTGAGATTGGAAGATGAGGAAGGAGACCTTATTGATCCGAATAACGTGGAGTGTGAGGAATCGAATGAAAACATCAATTTGCTTCTTGTGGGACGTCTGTGTACCAATCGTCCGTATAATGTCGAGACTTTCAAACGTAAAGGTATGGACTCTCATAAATAATCTAGTGATTAGGGTCCATAGCCCTAATTTATTTGCTTTTCAATTCTTTCATTGGAAGGATAGAGAAGTCTTGAAAGGTAGGTCATGGTGTTGGGAAAATCATTTGTTATTGCTGAAAGAAGTTGAGGGGGGTGAACAACCTGACCGTATAAAATTAACTCACTCACCTTTCTGGATTATGGTAATTAATCTGCCATTTAATTGTCGTTCGAATGCTCATGTGAAGGCTGTTACTTCGAATATAGGGGAGTTTATGGAAATTGAAGAGAATACTTTGGGTTTGGATCGGTATAGGAGAGTTACGGTGATGGTTGATGTAAATAAACCACTTAGGCGATATCAATGGATGAAAGATAAAAGAGGGAAGGAGGTGAAGGTGGACTTTAAGTATGAGCGGCTGCCGTACTTATGCTTTGCGTGTGGATTATTGGACACTTTGAAAGAGATTGTGTGAATGTGACAGAGGACGATAAAATGTAGAAGTTGGGTTGGGGTTTTTTCTTGAGGGCATCACCCAGAAAAGGAGTAATGAAAAAAGCTGAGGAAGTTACTCAGATTATGTCCACTAGAAAACAGCTCTTTATAACTAAAGAAAACGACCCTAACACTAACATTAATAAGCAGAGTGAGCTAAAGGAAAGGGAGGAGATGCTGCTTTTGACTAGGGGAAATAATGTTGTTACTGGGGATAGCAAGGGATGTGGGACCGTGGAGAGTGGGGGACAATTAGTTGTTCCAATTGTGATGCTGCCAACACAAATGTTGAAGGAAAGGTGGATGGGAATATGAGACAAAAGGTGGGTGATGAAAACATTGCAATTTCACCTTTTTCTTTCAAGGTGGGGTTGTCTTCTCCTAAAAAACAAGGCAGGAAGGTGTTTAAGGCTGCTAGATACCGAGGCAAGGAGCATGATGTCATGGAAACCGATGATGGATATGGTGGGCTACAATCTGGAAAGAAAAAGGCTAGACTGCCAGGAGGTGGAGATTTATTGGGTGGGGATGAGTTATCCTCGAAGAAAGCTAGAGGGGGCGGTGATGACATAGTGCTGCCGGATTTGCATCAAGAAGCGGAGGTTGGGGATGTCCAACCCCGTGAAGAGCAATGAGAATTTTAAGTTGGAACTGTTATGGGCTTGGCAACCCATCGACAGTTAAAGCCCTCCAAGATTGGTGTTGGAGGGACCGGCTAAACATTGTTTTCGTGATGGAAACAAAAATCGATTCTCATCATCTTGAAGTGATTCGAAATAGGTGTGGTTTTGTGCATGGGATATGTTTGAGTAGTAATGGTAGGTCGGGAAGGTTGGGGCTTTGGTGGAAAGACTTAAATGTGGAAGTGGTTTCTTTTTCTGCTCATCATATTGAGGCAAATGTATGCAATGTCCATGGTACTCCGAGTTAGAAGATGGTTGGTGTTTATGGGTGGCCCGAAGCAGCAAATAAACATCGTACGTTGGAATTTATGAGGCAAATCAATTCGGGTTGTGCTATCCCTCTGCTTTATGCGGGTGAATTTAATGAAATTTTGGGGCTAAAGGGGGAAAGAAAGATGGATGCATTAGAGACGTTCGATCTGGTGGACTGTGGGCTCCGAGACTTGGGCTACAAAGGCAATATATTCACTTGGGAGAGGGGTAATTCGGTGGAAACTTTTGTAAGATAAAGGCTTGATAGATACGTTGCCTCGAGTGGATGGTGTTCGTTGTTCCCATATGCGGAAGTCATTAACTTCCCAATATGCCACTCTGATCACACTGTGATTTTGTTGAAATTTGGTGAAAAGAATGAGTGTGTAGGAAAGGCAAAGTGTTCCGGTTTGAAGCTCTATGGCTCTCTAGTGATGAATGTAGTAAAGTTGTGTCAGATGAATGGGTGTGCGGGGCGAGTGAACCTATTCATAAGTGAATTGCAAGGGTTGGTGAAGACCTCTCGTTTTGAGCTGGGCGAAAATTTGGGGATTTAAAGAAAAAAATTAAAAAGGCCGAGAAAAAGTTGTAGGATGCTCAAAGAGGTTTGTTCGATGCGCGACGGTTGGAGTTATGTAATAAAATTAAAAATGAGATTGAAGAGCTGAGAAGACTTGAGGAGTCATATTGGTACAATAGGGCGAGATCGAATGAACTAAGAGATGGAGATAAAAAATACTAAGTATTTTCCATCATAAGGCATCTTAGAGACGAGGGAAAAATTTTATTCAGGGATTGTATGACGATGGAGGGGAATGGAAGACTTCGGTGAACGACATTGATGGGGCGATTGCGTCCTACTTTGGGGCTCTGTTCAGCTCTGATAATCCGGGCAGCTTGGAGGATGCTACGACTGGCATTGTCCCTCTTGTTACGGATGATATGAAGGAGTGTTTATGAAATGTAGCCGTCGGGGGAGCAAATCAAAGAGTATGGGATAATGCTTGGCTCCATGGGAATTGGTACCTCAATTAGAGTACGGGATAATGCTTTGCTCCATGGGAATGGTTCTCATATTATTCGTACTCCTAAACCTGACAGCAACTTGAATCTGCGAGTGAATGATTTAATTGATATGGAAGGTGGTTGTTGGGATAGAACCATGATTGAGGAGGTTTTTTCTGAGATTGATAGGCAGGCAGTGCTGAATATCCCAATCTCCAGAAGACTACCCCGAGATAGCTTGTATTGGTAGTCTACACCAACTGGGCAGTATACTGTAAGGAGTGGGTATTGGCTAAGATGTCTTGGTGTGTTGAGATCGTGGGAGTTGAATTGGTTAATGGGCTGTTTGACAAGGATGTGTGGAGTGCTATATGGAATCTAAATGGTCCCCTGAAACTAAGTCATTTTCTGTGGCGTGCGTGCAAAGGGCAGCTTGCTGTGACTGATGTTCTCTATAGGCGTCATATTGGTGCTGCCAGGAATTGCAAGGTCTGTGGATGCAATGAAGAAACTATTGTGCATTCAATTTTCGAATGCAAATGTGTTGTGGAAATATGGGGATGCAGCGATTACAGGGAACTCCTTAAGGATTGCTCTGATTTGAATTTTGCTGACAGACTTTATTGGTTTGCAAAAAAGGTGAGTAAAGAAAAGCTGCGAGTTTTTGCTTCGTTGTGCTGGGCAACATGGCACTGTCGTAACTCACATATTTTTGATGGCCATGTTGGTTTTAATGTTGTGGGAATGGCTGCGGGTTTTGTTCGATTAAGCTCTGATTATGGGATATATAATGAGAAGGTGCGAATGGGAGGTGCAGGGGTTGGGGAAAGATCTGCTACTTCGTGGTCTCCACCTCCAAGTGGGGTTGTTAAGGTGAATGTTGATGCCTATGTCATGGATGGGGTTGGGGTTTACTTTGGGGCTGTTATTCGTGACAATCAGGCCACTTTGAGGGCTGCTGCTGTCAAGCGCTGTGAAGCTATGTGGAGTCCAGATATGGCAGAAGCTGGTGCTATGAGATATGGGTTGGAGTTGGCTTGTAGGTTGGGGATTGATAAGATTGTACTTGAAAGTGATTCCCTTGCTGTTGTTCGTGCTATTCAAGCTAACCAAGAAGGAGCTACTCCCATTTTCCTCCTCTTTGATGATGTTAAAAACATGAGTGCAAATTTCTCTTTATTTTATTGTAAGCATATTAAACGAGCGAGGAATACAGTAGCCCATTTCGTTGCTAGATGGGATACTAGTATGGCTCCGGAGCGTGTTTGTATGGGTCCTTTTCCCCAAAGCCTAAACACTTTGGTGGATCTTGATTTGATTTAATATAGCTTCGCTCGTGTTTGTCCTCAAAAAAAAAAAAAAAAAAAAGATGCTAATAGTTTTTATTTAACTTGAAAGTTTTGTAATTGAATAAATGAATATTTTATAGGCGAGACATATGGTAATCATCTTAAATTGTTTTTTTTTTATTCACTATAAAAAAAACCAAATACTTGTTTACATGGAGTTGTGGAAGACTAGAAGGTATAGCTAGAGGATATGTATTTAAACCAGACCTACCAATCGTGTCGTGTCGTCGACGGATTTGTGCTCAGAGTTAAACTGGTATAAGAATTTAACTCTAACCTGGCCCATTTAATAAACATATAGTGTTGTGTTGATAAATTGTTTTAACATGCTGGAAATACTTAACACTAACTTGTTTTTTCTATGTTGGATTCATGTCATGTTGTCTTATTATATGAAAAGGTGTGAGCCTCATTGAATATATCTTAATTCCACAAATAATATACGTGTACGTAAGTCTCACTATTTAATTAAATGTGTCGTGATTAATAATTTGTGTAGAAACTCTTGACACTCACCCGTTTTTTTTTGTATTCAATTCTTGTTTTGTTGGCATTTTACTACGTATTTTTTTCCACAACTCTAATTAAAACCCGATACTTGAATAATTATGACTCCTTATAAATTATATAGGCAATGTAGGTAGAATTTATTCATTAAATTGAGGAGATTAAATAAGGGTAATATAAAATGATTCTTGCTTCTTGTAGTTACTTAGAGATTTAGGGTTTGTTCTTTTCAGCTTAATTTAGTTTAGTTTAGCTCTAATCAGTTAATTCAATTCCTAATTCCCTTCTTTTATAAACAATTCATTTTAATTCAATCCAGCTTCAATCAATTCAGTTCAATTAGCTCAACTCAATTCTGTAAATCAAATCAAACCCTTAAAATAACGTCTATAATGGTACAAATTTCAAAAGACTTTGGAAAGTTGTCAGACTTGTTGTAGTCTATAGTCATGAAAATGACTTGATGACTCATGACTTCCAAGACAGGTACTACTCCGTATTATTTACGAAAAGACTTGAGACTTGCAAGTCTATCTTCCCTCCGCCCCGCTAACCCCGCTAAAAATTCTGGACCTTTTTATGTTTAATATTTGAACAACCTAAGTGACACTCATTCTTCGTTTCCTTGCATCGTTTTTAATGGTAATGTACATAGGATACACAAATATTGAAATTTATACATTAGAAAACAAAATCATCTATCGAATATAATCACATCTATCTCATGATCAAATTGGTTTATCTCAATTACTCATGATAAACCTCTACTCAATTACTCATGGTTTATCTCAGATCTGTGATAAAATTGGAGAACATGTGATAATCATAGAAATTTTTCAATGCACATCTATTTTCATCTATAGTCTTATAAATCATTCCATACTAATATACTATACATAATACAACTACGGAGGTATCATTATCGATCACATTCTCACAAGGGGTGATATCATCACACCAAGAAATTAAACACATTATACTAAATATGCCTTGCTCTTTCTTAGGCTCCTTAGCTTTCTTATGTTGTCCTCGACCGAAGATACATACTTCAATAACAAGATAAAATCATGTATATACCTGTTGTAGGTTGGTAATAAAGACCTCTAGGCATGGAAGCTGGACTTTTAATTAAGTTCTCGTGACTTGATTTTTTTAACAAAACAATACCAACTTTTCATAGATAATTACTAAGAGGGAAAAAGAGATGAACAAGCAGAACATGCATCCATAGTACATATATTATACATAGACGTCATCGAATACAACAAGCGAACTACCCATACATTATCACATTCACAAGGGACGAAACCTTCACATCAACAACCTCATTAGACACGCCTTGCTCTCCTTAGCTTTCTTATGCTGTCCTCGAAGAAGTAGTAGCAGGAAAGGATGCATGCTTTAGCAAGATAAAACCATGCATTCCACCAATGAGGATTAATCAACATGATTATCACAACCGCAAGAAACATAGTCACACCAGATCCCGCGAAGGTGATATAAAAGGCTTCCATGTCAATCCAGCCACTATCTTCATCTTGGGATTCACTTGTATTCGTGGAGGGCGTATTATCATCTGTAGTGCAGTTGATGGGCAAAGGAAGTCCACAAAGGAATGGATTGCCTTTGTAACTGGTGTCATCAAAGGTTAATGAGTGACCTTGAAATGGGATCCTTCCTGATAAGTTGTTGTAGCTGACATTGAAGACCTCGAGAGTATCCAAATTTGTAACTTGAGCTGGAATCCTTCCATTCAAGTGATTGTAGGATAAATCTAAGCTCTCGATGTTCTTCAAGTTTGAGAAAGTTGATGGAATGACACCCCACAATTGGTTATGAGATAAATTCAATGCATGAATGTTGCTCAAATTGCCTAGCTCGTGTGGTATATGGCCTGTTAATTTGTTGCAAGAGAGATCTATTCCAGACATGGAAAAAAGGATGCTACCTTGGTAATTGTATGCCATGTTCTTTGTCACAAATTCTACCTTGTCAATCATCTCGTAAGCAAAATATTGGAGGATACCCCCCCTAGTAGGTAATTGAGATAAGCAAGTTGGAATAGGACCATATAAATTATTGGAGGAAAGATCCAATATATTCAACTTAACTAAGTTGCACAATTGAAGGGGAATTTGACCGTTAAATTGATTACCTCTCAACAATAGAACTTGTAGGTCAGTGAGATTACCAATTGCATTGGGAATATGACCTTTCAAGTCATTGTTACTCAGATCCAGCATAGACACCCTAGAGATATTGTTACAAAATGCATCTGTCATATAACCACTCAATTTATTATTGTTTAAACTGAGAGATTGGATATTGGAGCTGAAAAAAATTGGCAAAGGTCCCTTCAATCTGTTAAATGATAGGTCCAAGATATCTAATTGGGAAGAGTTGTATATGTCTTTAGGAATAGGACCTTCAAGTGAATTATTGCTTAGATTGAGAACTAATAAGCTTGGACCAAACTTGTTCATTTGGAGACTACTTGAATAATTATTACCTTGTAATCTCAAGAATCGCAAGGACAATAAGCCATTGAAAAACGGAAGTTTGCCTTCAAAAGCATTATTTGATAGATCAAGAGATTCCAAGCTATTGGTTAGGTGATGTATCTCTCCTGATAAATGGTTGTTTGACAAATATAAACCTTCTAGAGAATGTAAATCACCCAGGCTTAAGGGAATGTTTCCCTTGAATCTATTATAGGACAAGTCCAATTCAACAAGGTTGGGAAATACCACGCTTATGTTTGCTGGAATATGTCCTTGTATCTTATTGTTGGCAACCCTTATGTGGCTTACATAAGCATGCGCAACAGAAGGCAATTGGAGTGATCCAATGAAGGAGTTATTGCTAAGGAAAAGTGTATCCAGCTCAAGGTTGTTCTCCAGAAGCCATGTTGGGAATTCCCCCTGGAGGAAATTGTCAGAAAGATCAACGGACCACAAGTCTCGTTGATGGCGAAGGAATGGGGGGTATGTAAAGAGTGCACAGTCTGACAGACTAAGTGTCTGAAGTTGTATTCCTAGAGGGAAAGGAGGTTGGGCTTCGTGTTTGGAGAGCTCATGAACAACCTGGTTGTGGTCTCCAACAAAAGACTTTAAGTTGGTATGGTTTGCAAACGACTGGAATGAGTCAGGAATTTGCAAATGATTGTATGACAGTATGAGATATTTAAGAGAGAGGAGATGAACTAGAGGAGATGACCCAATATTTCCTGTCAACTGATTATGACTGAGATCCAACGTTTCCAAACTTTTCAAGTTTCGCAACCATACCGGAATTTCCCCAGCAAGTTCATTGTCTCGAAGATACAACACTTGAAGTGAGGTTAGGCCACCATAAAATGAAGCTGACAATAAGATATATAAAATTTTATCATGAAAGTGAATAGAATCTCTTTTTAACAATAAGGAGTATTCCATAATAAGTAATTAAGTATAATACTTTATTATTTTTCAAAAAAAAAAAAAAAAAAAAAAGGTATATGAACAAATACTGTACTTGTTTATGTATGTTAATAAAAGATGGTTCTAGCGTAGTCGTCAACTACAGACAACTACGGACGACTATGGTCGACTACACTAAGAGATTAGATCTAAACCGTTTATTATGTTTGCTGCTTAATATTAGCCGTTGAATATTACATTTTTTTATAAATTAAAAAGTCTAATTTACACATCATTTAAATAATGACCAGTCAGCGACCAGTCAACAAAGTGTTGTTTGTTTTCTTACTTTTAGAGGGTAATTTTTTTTTTCCCAAATTATAATATTATAAAGTACTATCTAAATAAATTATAAAATTGATCTTTCTTCAATGGCGCAATTCATTTTTAACATATATATTAATGGGACACTTCATATTCAACCTCTAATCTTCATTATTCATCCAAAATTTACCAACTTATATAAAATTAATAGATTTAATGTATAACTATCATGATCATTCTTCAATTTCACGTCAAACTAGCTTATAGTAGATTATAATCAATATGATTATCTTCATGAATATTTTCATTTAAGGAATCTTGTATTATATTATATCTTATGATTTCTTGTTTATTTAATTTTATTATACTTTTTTTTATTTATCCACCATTGTTGAATATTGAAGCACTCAATATAAACAACATGTCATTGTTGAAGGTTGAAGATCTCAAAGATAATAACTGTAAAATAGGAAGGTGATCATATGATTTTAGATAAAAATAAATAGATAAATAAATAACATTGGTTTAGAAATAATGAAATAGAATTTTTTTTTTTAAAAAAGAATAAAAAATAAAAAATTTACACCACTGTTTCCGTAAACAAAAACTTTTGCATGCCCCCGGTGTACAATAATTTTATTGTACATCGAACATTTTGCGAAAAGTGACCCTTTTTTCTTATAAAAGTGACCCTTTTTTCTTACAAAAGTGACCCTTTTTTTTTTACAAAAGTGACATATATTTTTACAAAAGTGACTCTTTATTTTCACAAAAGTGACCCTTTTTTTTCATAAAAGTGACCTTTTTTTTTCACAAAAACAGAGTATCAAAATCAACCAAAATATACGATACACAAAATTAACAATGATAAAACAATACAATCACTCAAACAAATCAAAATAATAAAGATCCACATCACATAACAACAAAATTTTTTAAAAAAAGTAATAAATAAAATGTAAATCAGAAACATAATATGTTCCAGTCACTCATACTTTACTAACATTGACGGTTTGCAGAATTTTTAGTCACCATGCTTTATAGGTTGGCATTTTTGCTTCAATTGTAAGAAAGCTGCAAAATTCAACTGCTTTTGCTATCTACATGTTTGTGGACATAAAACTTGAAAAACGAAGGGATATAATAAATGGAAGGAAGAATGGAAGAGAAAGTTAAATGAAGAGGAGAGAGAAAAAAAAGGAGGAGAGAGAAGTTATAGTATCTGAAAGGGGAAAATAAGAAGGAAGGAGCGAGAAATATGAGTTTAACTTGGGTAAGTAAAACCTTTATTTTCTTTCCGCCGCCAATCCGCCATTCAGTAAAATAGTGTACACCGGATTTTTTTAAATATTTGTGTTCCGTAAATTGGGGATTTTGGGGGGTGGGGGGGATAGTTTTGACTAAATTTATCCTAACATACTTTACCTTTTTTGAGGGATCCTAATATTCTTTACCAACAAATGATTTGTTACAATATTAATTACAATATATTTAAAAATTGATTTTTATACCAAATTTGTGTGTTAACAGTTACTTTTTTTTTAAATTTTGTATATATATAATTACAAATTTATGTTTATATTCATATTTAGATTTTTTTAACCAAGCTAATAATTAAAAGATTTAACATAATGTAAATATTCAATTTAAGGTTTTGACCAATTAGTATAATTTATGGGAGATTCTACAATACATGACAAATACTGCTATATACTATAAATGATAGAATTGCTTATGTTTAAAACAAATTAAAAGAGAGGTATAATAGAATTGCCTATGATTAAAACAAATTAAAAGATAAAAATTGATCTTATTTCACTTAGGCTAATTATACTTTTTTTTTTTTTTGAGGGCCTTAGCCTAATTATACTTTGTTTTTAGTTATTTTTATAATAGTTCTACCCTTTGGCAAAAAAATTTCCTTACATAAAATACTCAATATTATGTGCAAATCAAAGCTTTATTTCGTTACTCCAAACTGTAATATAGGTTGTCCCAAAAGTAACATATAGAGTACGATAAAGGACACACCAACAAAAAAATTTGTATAGGATTTACCTAAAGTATAGATATTTAATAAGGTTATATATAAAAAACAAATAAAAATAAAAATAAAACACATGTTTTCTATGTGGCTGGCCACACTAGGCCATGTGGCCAATTGACACACATGTTACCCCTGACCGACCGACTAACTTCTCAAGTAACCCCTGGCTGACCGAGTAACTCCTCGCCTTTGAGTAACTCCTAACCGTGTAACCAGAGACCAATCAAGTAATCCTTGACTCTTGTCAAAAATAAATAAAAAATAATCCTTCACTGACCGTGTAACCCCTGGTCTAGTGACCCTGAGCAATCGAATAACTCCGACTACAGAATGTGGCCTGCCACATATGAAGTTCATCATAAAGGTGTCATTGTTAGTAAGTTGTAAAAAATGCAATTTAATATTAACCCCTCATCATCGTACCCTAACAAGGTGGGAATATCCACACATGATTTGGGATCACCCAACAAGAATTTAATTTGTATAAGTTCATTTTTCAATACTTTTGAAGAACTTGTTTGGCATCGTTTTTTTGTTTTCAGTTTTCAATTTTTTTTTTTTTTTTTTTTTTTTTTTTTAAACAAAAAACCAAAAACAGAAAACAAGAAAAAGGTGTTTCCACTATTCTGTTGCTAGTTTACAAAATTAACATAATCTTAATAAGTTTGACTAATTTTTGATTCATTATATGACATACAGTATATCATATGATTTAAAAAAAACAAAAAACCAAAAAACAGAAAATCACAGTGATGCCAAACAAACCCTTATATTTAGGTTTGTCGATTTAGTTTTTAAGAAATTATTGGATGGATTAAGCATTTCTACTAATTAATGGCATTACTAAATTGACAATAAATATATAAATCACTTGACATTACATTTTAATTATGATATTAATATTTAAGAGTGCCCAAATAAAAGTTAGGTCTGCCTAATTTTTATTGCTGAATAAATAGAATGACCGTTCCCAAATGCTAAATAATTGTTAGGCATTACTAGAATGTAAATTACATGATATTAATATTTAAGAGTGCCCAAATAAAAGTTAGGTCTACCAAAATGCTATCAATTTAAGGTTCATTTTAGACAATCATAAGTATTTAAATAATTATACTGCTTTTCAAAAAAAAAAAAAAAAAAAAAATACTATGATAGCATGCTATTTTGTATGATTATAGAGTGGTTTTTAACGTTGAATATGTGAGGTATTGATATCTTAGTTCATTATTCACTCTATTTTTATGCAATTTTTGTGTATCCTATGCTTCACAGGTTGTTAGTGTTTTTGTTGAGATTTTAGGTCCAAAGACGACGAATTGAAGCCTATGGGTGATGAACCAAGGTTAGAAGCAAGAAGATGATGGAAAGAAGCCAAGGAAAAGGAGTCAAGTCAAGAATAAAGAGAGATGTGCAATGGAGAGGCCTCTCCATAGAGTGGCGCGGCCTCTCCACCCCGCTGCTGTAGCTACTGCCAAACTTGGCAGTTTCAAGGATTTTGTGAGGAGAGGCCTCTCCAACTTTATGCTGCGGCCTCTCCACCTGGAGCGGCCTCTCCACCTATTTGGAGAGGCCTCCCCACCTCGTTGCTGAACTTCCTGCCTCACTTGGCAGTTTTGAAAGAAAAAGTAAGGAGAGGCCTCTCCAACATTATGCCGCGGCCTCTCCACCTGGAGCGGCCTCTCCACCTTCTTGGAGAGGCCACTCCACCCTGCTACGGAGCATTCTTCCCCAATTTTCCTCAGTTTGGAGCGGCCTCTCCAAGACATGGAGCGGCCTCTCCAGACTTTGGAGCGGCCTCTCCAGACCTTGGAGAGGCCTCTCCCGACGGGTTCCGCGAACTTTCTATTGCGGAGTTTACTATGAAATTGGGGATTATAAATAGCTTTAAGGGGCTCATTTGTAGGCATCTTCTTCCTTCTTAACTCCTTTTAGTTTTCTTAGGCCCTTAGCTTCTCTAAACCCTCTTTAATTAGTTTAGTTTTCCTCAAAACTCAATCATTCACTACTACAAATCCCTTAGTTTCTCGACGCTTTTGCCTCGACGCTGAATATAAGCCGTCAGCATAAAATTTAGGTTCCGTTTTTTCTCGACGCTTTTCTGAGTCATAATATTGTATGGACATTAAAAAGCGTCGAAAAAAATCTCATGCACGTGCCTCAATCTTATATTTCAGATAAGCATATTACGACTAACAAAAGAAAGCAGGGAAATAAAAAACGCAATAAAAAATTAAAACTGCTTGCTTCCACTCGCCGCCACAGACCCATCTCTATCTCAATTTCTCCCAAAACCTAATTACTCCGGACATTCTATCATCATCCATACAATCTCGTCTCCTACAACCACTTGTGATTCAGAGATTTTGGCTTACACTTGTGGAAAAATTGTTCATCTACTTGTTATTTTTTTCAAATCCTGGTAATGTTCTCATAAATTTCGTTTTTTTTTTTTTATAATTTATGTAGTTTGATCAGTCAAATTAGGTATTTATATTGATTTATTGTTCAGAAATTATCTTGAATTATTAGTTATTGTATAGTAATCGGTCATTATTAGTATCAAATTAAGGGTTTGATTCAATTGTTGTGTTGGCCTGGGTGCAGGCCAGGGGAATTGATAACATATTCGTTTGTTTATACTTCATTATTTTGGGTTGCTGGTGTAGATTTTTGTATATTTCACACTATCGCCACCCTCACCACCCACACTCGGACCGACATCAGTGCAGACCACCACATATGCCGTAAGTCCTCTTGCCTAATTGCCTTACACATCCTCTAACTCTGTTTATTCCAATTATATTAAAATTGGATCTTATTCAGTTATTTTTTTTTTGGACATTGTATATTGGTGGTAGGTTGAATAAGAGGATATATTATGCCATCAAAGTAGAAAGATTTGGCGAGGATGCATGCAAATCTAGGTAAGCTTATTTGGATTTTTTTTGTCATTAATATTGATTTAACATCTTCTAATTATTTATTATAGTTTAATTTTGTTAGGAGATTTGATTATAATTAAAGGAACTGAATAATTGAAGGATTTGATTATATTTGAGAGGTTGGATTGCTGGGTTTATTGTGGTGATGTACTGATTGAATGTTAATGGTGACATTGTTAGATGCACAAGGTTCTAATGTTTTAATTGAGCAAAGGTTTGTTGCTAGTGACAAAGGACGATATGATGATCAAGAACGTAACTAAATTCAGGGATAGATTCATCAAGAATTTGGGTGGTATTCTTATTAAACAAATTGCCAACTATAGCTGTTGGGGATGGTAAAAATTAATACTTTTGAACTACAGATTTATTTGAAGGTAGAAGATAGTTTTTAAGCTAGTTTTTTTATTTTTTTTATATTTTTTATTATTAATAGTAGTTTTTAAGCTAGTTGTTGAGGTTTTGGTATAAGTTAAATAAGATACGTAATCCTGAACCAACCTCTTGTTTACTCACTAAGTGGAAGATTTTAAATGCCATATGATCTTGATGCAGATTTCAGTAAAGACGTGGGCAACAAATCATTTGTCTCTGTTTCGTGGAAAAAGAATTTGACCTGCAAAAGTTGGGTTTGATTTACCTTGGCTTATTAAGGTTCCTCTGATGAATGAGTTAGAGTAGTTCAAATGCAAGCAATCTGATCTCTAGGAAGAATTCTCAATGAACCTTTTGCATATTAAGTCATGGGTTTTGTAGTTACCTTATCTAATCATGTTGATATACTAAACTAATACTAGATTCGATGGCATTGTACTTAAGAACTAAATATCCTTGTATGCATTTGATCTTTGATTTGAGTTATATCAAACTATAAAACAGAATATTATGAGGTTTTATACTTATATATGTAATGAGTTAGTTGTTTTATAATTTTAATCGGTACTCGTTTTTATTTGATTTATTTCAATTTATGAGTATTTACAACTTTTTGCAGAGGAATAATTAACAAAAAATTATATAACTATTTATAATTGGATTTTTACTGTGATTGGAGCTTCATTGTTGACGTCATTTTTGTCTGATGATTTGATCTTCGTTGTGAGTTATAGCGATTTTAAGACTCCCCAAAAGATCCAAGACTTTTTTTAAGGTATTTTTTACTTTATTAATTGTATGTTTTTTTTTTTGGTACAGTTACTCAATCTGCATTTTAGTTTTTCGAGCAGGAGTGATGTGATGGTGCAGGGATCAAGGTATACCTTTTTTTTAGGGATCAAGGGATTAAGGTATACCCGGGTTTATGATTTTGGGTAAGTGTTACATTATTATTGTTTCAATTGATTTTGTACTCCAATTCTTTCTGATTTGCGATTTTTAGTTTATAAAATTAATATGAATTTTTTATTTCTATTTTTTTTTCTTTGATGTGATTTATTATTGGTGATTTTTGCAACACCTGATTTTTGAGGTGAATTGTCTGAATTTTTATCATAAGCTCAAGAAAGGTTCTTATGAGTTATCTACAATGGGCACTATTACTATGATATTGATTTGCATTAATTTTGTTCAAATATTGCTTTTGTTTTAACTATATATGCTGCTTGTTTAATTTATAGTGCTTGCTTGGTCCATTGTTTCCGCTCCCTATGTTCCTATTATTGTGAACTTTTATTAATTTTGGGTTGTGTTTTTGCTTTTGTTTCGATAATATTTGTATTTTTGGGTTGATTCATGAATGGTGAAGATTTGAAAGAAGGGGGTGGTTTCTAGTTATTTTCTTAAAGTCTTAGGTGTGGTTTCTTTTTGAATAGAATCATTGTAATTGGTATTCGTATATATTACAAATTCAATTTCCACTACTAAAAAATGTTTGTATTCTCGACGCTTTACCTTCGACACTATGGAAGACCGTCACAGTTAAATTAAGAGTTTCGTGTTTTGTCGACGCTTTTAAGCGTCCTTTGACTTTCTCGTCTATTTTTCGCGTCGAGAAACATAATCACATGCCCTACACGTGATAATACGTTGCAGCTTAGGGTTATCGCTTTTCAATCTTACTATTTTCAACTGCCGCCCCTCTCATCTTCTCTATTCTCTCTCTCGCTCTAGTCACTACTCAACTTCTTCTCATTCTTTGCTTCAAAATTCAAGATCTACTTACAAAAATTAATGATTTTTTCTGTCTTCACAAGATTTGTACTTCTCAAGGAATTTCAAGCAAGTGCAATTTTTTTTTCCACATCTCGATTTTCGATTCTAATTGTTGAAGTCGATCGACAATCCATTTTTGTT
Organism: Chenopodium album; assembly: GCF_948465745.1. Taxonomy (NCBI): domain Eukaryota; kingdom Viridiplantae; phylum Streptophyta; class Magnoliopsida; order Caryophyllales; family Amaranthaceae; genus Chenopodium; species Chenopodium album. The sequence goes on from NC_137857.1 coordinate 5,428,225, forward strand.
TGTCTTCTAATTTATGTATTTTACTCTTAGCTTCACTCGTTTTGATTTGTTTTCTGGTAAGATTCTTTAATTTCATGTTTTGATTTTGCTATTTTAAAGGTTTTCTCTAATTTCTGTTTATCTAGGTTTCATTGATTTTATATCAGTTTACAATGCCCAGAAATAAATACATGTTAATTGTTCGAATTCAATTTCAAAGTCTAAGGTTTGTATAACCAATTTCTTTGTCAGAAATATTCTTCACAGCTTTAAGCCTCCATTGCTGTTTAAGAGGTTGGACTATAGAGATGGGTAATTGACTTTCTTTGTCAGAGATATCTTGTTGATTTTATTATGAATTATTCATTCTTAGCTTTTATATACGTACCTTGCTATCAATATTAATGATCTGGTTTCTTTGTTTATGTATGATCTTTATCTAAAATTCCCTTCTGTTGGACTAGATTTGAGGCTAGACACCAGCTATTGGTGAAGCAATTGAATTAGGAGCAGCTATATATAGACCATCTATCTAGAATCGGCCAGCAAAAAATCCACGATTACGAGGTAGATTATTGTCTTACACCTGATATATTCCTGGCCTATCGCTCATTGATTTCTAATATTCAGGCAGCTATGAATTTTGAAACTTTAAGCTCCAATATTGGTTATCATAATTCTAGTAGTAGTACTACTAATACAATTATTACTTATTTGTTATTGTGTGATTGTGTGTATGGCTAATTAGATGTGCATGATTTTATGTATATTAGAATAGGATAAAGTAAGATTTGTCTGTTATCTTTATTTCACAACATCTTTTAAACTTTTAATGCCCTATTTTAATGGTCTGTAGCTTTTTATCTGTTATTAGATTAGATGTGCATGCTCTTATACTAGTGGTGTTGTAGGTATGATAAACATAATGTTAGTGTTAATCTTTAATCTATTATTATAATCAGAGGTTGATATAGAAATTTAGTGACTTCTTGAATGCAGCTCTTTTCAGTCACATTCTTAGTTCTTAAGAAGGTAGGATATTAATCAATATTACTTCTAACCTTCTGAGCATGGAGTATTATAGTAACGATTATAGTATCAATATGACCTTCTGACCTAGTCCTAAGGCAATTTTGGACTTTGGCTTCTTACATGTGAAAGGAATTTGGTAGTTAAAGTAGCAAGCAAGTCAAATTAACTTGGATTTAGGTGATTTATATACGCTTTACTTTCACATTGGAAATAGTTCTTAATAGAAAATTCTGTCCTCAGACATCAGATTACTGATGCAGCACTCCATATCTTTTAAAGATGTTCCCCAGAAGCTGAAGAACATAACTCGTGTTTGCAACGCCTTTGGGAATTATCTTGAATGCCATTTTTTCTCTTTATTGCTTGTTACCAGCCTGGACTTCTCGTTTGTGAGAAGAACAGGTAATAGGGTTGCACATTTGCTTGCAAACTCTAGTAGTGACTTTGAGGATGTGAGGGTGTGGTCTGATGAGGTCCCCCCATGGTTTTTGTTGTTGTTGCTTTGGAGGCTTCCTAAATTATAATATCAGTTGCTTCCTGTCAAAAGGAAAAAAAAAAAAAAAAAGATATTCCCCCCATAGCTGTCTCATGCTTAATTATGTGAGCGGGTTTTATCAATATAAACCTGATAGGAGTATCCTTTGTGAAATTGGTCTTTTCTTTATTTGTTTTTTTTTTTTTTTTTTGTTGAAATTGGTCTATTGTTGCTCTCATTGCACACCTTGGGTTGGTTGTTTCCACTAGCACTGTTCCATGGACTTTGCCTAAGATACTTATTAGAAAGACTAAAGATTGCTCGTGTAATCTTGAATATACTTGATTTGAACCTTGTTGGATTGCCATTATGCCCGAGATTTGCTTCAAATTTCTGATTAATTCACTAAGGTTTTTATACCAACCTTGGGAAAATACAAGTATACCAGTACAACTCCGAATATGAGCATTAGTACTCTGTCCACCCTTTGGGTAATGTAACCTTAATACTAGCGTAACATAAAAAAATAAAAAAATAAGATGTTCATTTATATTTCTATATTTAACTTACAATTCTATGTTTAAATAATATACAACATGTTGAATCTTGAGTCTATATTGTGTAATGTACTAATTTATACTTTTTTTTTTTTTTTTTTTTTTGAAGATTGGAAAAGGCAATGTAGGTGCAACAAGAGAATAGGTCGGGACACTTGAGCATCAACAAGCTACTATATCGTCTATAAGGCCATCATCTATCTATTTTGGTTTTTAGTCTCATGATGTATTTATTTAGGGACAAGCTACTATAATATGCGACGTTTTTTTTTTTTGTTTTTTTTATAAAAAATAATTGTGTTGATGTTTTCTTTTATAAATTTGGTAATAAAGTACATGCTCTTATAATTGTTGATTAATTATTGTTTTTTTTTAATCTAGTTATATAGAATATTTGTTTATTTTTATTATAATGTTATTAATTTAATTTAATTTATGATAAATTTAAATAACTATAATGTATGTATGATGGTAATAATTTAATAAAAAGAAAAAAAGCTTAAAAACAATTCTGGACGCTTTTTATTGTCTACATATTTGCACATTTTCAAATTTCAAATAGTTTCCCGCCATACCATAGGTTGACACGAATAAACGCAAGACAACAAAAAGCGTCGCTAAATTTGAGTATGTTAAAAGCGTCGCTAAAAAACTACACACATTTGGGATAATGCGCGAAATACGTAATTTTCGACGCTTCGTATATTAATTAGGACACAAAAAAGCGTCGATATTCTCGACGCTTTTTTGGGTCCTTGAAAATTTTCGACTCACGTATTTTCGACGCTTTTTAGCAGCGTCGAGAAATAATTTTTCGACGCTTTTTAGCGTCGAAAAAAGGCCTAAAAAGCGTCCAGAAAACACGCTTTTGTAGTAAAATTTTGACAGGGTAAAGTTGTATCCCCTAATCAAAAGTATTACCTAAGTCCTCTAACTAATGCAGATAGGGAAGTAGGGTCGAATCCACAGGGAAACAAGTCTTTCTATTCCTAATTAATTATTATAATATAAATTATCAAAGTAACCAATATTTTTGTGATTAAAGTCTATACTACGAAGAATATAAGTAGGGAGAATAAAGGATAGAGAAAAAAATCAATGAATTAAAGATCTAGGGCATAGGTTCACCAATAAATAATACTCCAGGGTAAAACATAATAATCAATCATCAATGCATCAATTAACCAGATTATAAAGGGCTTTCGCTACGTATTACAATCACAGAATAAATCTACCGGTATTAAATCTCATCTCTCGAATCTCGACTTAACCATTTATAAATTAACCTGCCTATTGAAACTAGACCTAAACATCAATTCTCATCTCTCGAATCTCGAATCAATATTGTCAAACTCATGCATAAAAGATCAGGCCTAATCTAGTCACAGAGCATTAAATCAATCAATAAGAAATTAATCTAGCATTGATAATTAACAACAATAAATTACCCCTTCATATTAATCATGGATCCCCATAAACCCTAGAAAGAAAACTACTCACACATAATTAAACCTAAACTAAACAAGGCAATTAAAGGAGACATGATTAAAAGCAAGAAGCAATAGAATAAAGAATAATAAAAACAATAATAATAAACCAACTAAAATTAAAACAGTAAACCAAAGTTAAAACAAAGAAATAATATTAAAACTAAGCTTATGAAAATTACGGAAGGAAATTAAAGGAATCTCTAGACTAAAGTAAAGAAACTAATCCTAAAAACTCCTCCCCCCTACGTAACTACTCCTCCTTTTATAAGGAACGTAAGAAGAAAAGGAAGTTTAATTAAAAACAACTAGGAAAAATAATTCTAACTTAATTAAAACTAGGATAAATATAAAGCTGCCAACTAATATCTAGTAATCTTCAAAGGCCAAAGCCACATCATCATCCCACCAAAGCAGCAGCTACACACGCATTCTCGCGGCCCAATTTGATTTGTAAGAATTATTTGAAGTTTGTTCTATCAATTTCAACAACAATTATTCTCAATCTTGAAACATCAATTAGTAATCTCTTTCTCTCTCCTTTGCTATTTAATTTTCTGATTTTATCTTTTATTAATCTTAGTTCTTGCTTAATCTTTGTTAATTATTCTTGCATGTCCAACCATCGTTGTTTAATCTCTCTCCTAGTTTAATTGAATTCATGTTAACCCTAGATTTAATTGTTAGATTGTTTTCCACCATGATTAGTGAGTAGTTAATTAGCTAGGGGTTGGGTGAAGACCCAACCAAGCCATGGGTTGATTGTTAATTGTGCTTGCATGTTCATTTTGGGTTGATGATTGATTGTTAAATAATTGGTTAATTGCATGTGTAATTGGATGGCCACTTATTGCTCATGTATTCACTTCTATGCTTGCATTGAGAGATGAAGTCTAGTTGTGAGCCTTTTCTTAAATGATTATGCTAAATTCCTCTTGATTACGGTTCCTTGTTTGATCGATGTGGTAGTCTTAGTTGCAACAATTAGGTGAGAAATCCCAATTGTTTGTGCCTTAATGCTTTCTTGGACCGATCGAAAGACAAACCCGAGTTAGTAGTCTACTTCTCATTGTTAAGACTTGGTTGACCTATCTTGTTAGTTGAGTTTGGTTTAGGAATGCTTAGTGTTGTGGCTTCGAAAGAAGGCAATGTTGAGTGCCCTCTCTATCACCCAATTTGTGTTCATGCTTGCCTATTATTTTGATCCATTGGTTTAGTTAGTGTCGACTCCCATTTCCCCATAGTGTTTGTCTTCATAGTAGTTATCTAATCAAAATCCCCAATTTGTGACTGAACTAGATTGCAACCAATTCATACTCTCGGTGTACTTACCCATTCCCTGTGGATACGATCCTCTACTTACCCTAGACTTGTCTTAGGTTGGTTTAGGTAGAAATATTGTTTGGCTTGAGGGTGATCGTCTAACGACCGATTATTCCCTCTACCATACTACAATGTGTAAGTTAATTGAAAAAAATGATATGTCTACCAAGTAATTAAAAAAACGAAATTTTATATGTAAAATGGCTTAGGCCGTCCTAAATAAATATTAGTTAATTCCAAATAAATCAATAATCAATCAATAACTATATACTAAAAGACATATTAGGAATAACACAGGTATATTAGCAATAATACATGTCATTTTCTGACGTGTTCTTAATTTTTTGTTTTGTTTTTCTTTTTTTGAAAGAAGAATATTATTTATAATAAATAGTAATACGACATCTAAAATAATAATAAAGATTTGTAAACCACAAATTTAGAGAAAATAACATAACTTTTACAATCAAAATCAAAATATATAACTTATTAGGTAGTCCCAAATGAATATTGGGCAATTCCTTTTTTTTTTTTTTTTTTTTGTGAATAAGGGTAATTCCAAATATGGATTCCTTTATTTGGTTCTAAAAATTAAATGATATTTGATTAAAAAAAATGAACGAAAATGGAAGGAAAGCTCCCTTCACAAAATCCTTCCCATCTTTTCCTCTCAAAATTGGAGGAAATTGAGAGAAAAGAAAGAAATTAAATATACCAAGCTTATAATTGGTTTTCTCTTCTCTTTCCTTCCTTTACTAATATCATATCAAATAATAAATTACTCTCATTTTTCTTAATTCATTTACTATTATCAACCCAAACATACGTGTCAAAAAAAATTTTTTAAAAAAAAAAATTCAACCCAAACATTGGATGGGTTTAGTTATTTTTTTCCCCTTTCCCTTCTATTCATTTCATTCTCTATTCTTTACTAATGTTGAACCAAATAAAGTACTAAATATTTTCATGTTGAATATGTATTTTGTAATATTTAAATGGGACCTCCCAATTAATAAATAGGTAACCTCAAATGAATGGGGTTTAATTAAATTGGATATACAGCACACAAAACTATAAATTATATTGTTTTTTTTAATTTATTTACAAATAGTTGTATAACTTTTTTAAAAAATGAAATAAAAGATTATGTTTTTGGTGTTAATATTCCATTTCTTAAATTTTCCGAAGATATTGAATAATGATGATCTAACAAACAATGGGAGTACATCAGTACATGTGATTGATTGATATTTTTTTATCGTTCTTTTGAGTTTTTGGATTATTCCATTAGATTATGAGTCGCACACACGCACATACACACATAATCTTGATTATAATATAACCTTTACGCACATACATTTATTGGGACTCTATAACACTTAATTGGGATTGCCTAAATTTCATTATAACAACCTCCAAATATCTTAATTGGGACTCTATAATAATTAATTGGGACTGTCTAATTTGATTATAATAACCCCTAAATATCTTTATTGAGACTCTATAATACTTAATTACTGCCTAAATTATTTATAATAATCTTCAAATCTTCTTTATTGGGACTTTGTAATACTTAATTGGGGATGCCTAATTTTAATTCTCCTCATAATAACAATGGCTAAACATTCCCAATAAATAAAATTTTGCATTGACATACATGCCCATGAGAAATGGTGCACTTAATATAGAGATGGAGAATATTTGTATTATAGAGGCGGACATATTAGTACATTAAATTTGTTTTAAACTTATTTTATCAAATAATAATTGTATAATTTTACAATTTTATTTTCTTATACGTATTTTTATTACATAAGTTCTATGCAATAAAAAGTAGTAGATACTTCTTCAGATATTACTTGGATATGTATAATAAGATATACTACCTCCGTTACATATTAGTTGCAACTTTGGGCAATATTTGTGAGAGATAAAATATTCCAAACTTGCAACTAATATGTAATGGAGGTAGTATATTATTTGGATATCCAAAATTTTTTTTGGATAATTAGGATTACCTAATTTTATTGTAGTAACCTTCAAATACTTTATTGAAGCATTATCTGAAAAGGTAAAGATTAATTTTATAATCTACATTTTTTACAAATAAATGTGGATTAAGCTTCTCATGTACTTTGTTTATTAGTTCTGTTGTTTGTAATGGACTTCGCCTATTAATAAATTTCATTTATAGGTATCTCCAATTTAATTTTGGGTTCAAATGTTATTAGTTAACCAAATGATTTACAAAGATATGATTTAATCAAAACATAGATAATGGTGTATAAAATGTTTCATGTATTGGGTATGCCTAAGTTATATATGGGCGTACCTAAAACAAAGTGGTTCAATTTATTTTTCTTACAAAATACAAAAGTTAAAGTTATTTCGGATAATCACATCCGTTTTTAGTACTCTTAACTATATTTATTTCCACTCTATGTAACCAAGGTCTTATTAACCGAAGCATGATTCTTATTAAAATAGAAACACTGATTTTAAATTGTTGAATGTTAGGGACTGTTCACATTTACTTAATTTCAGTTCAGTTCAATTCAGCTCCAATCAGTTCAGTTCAGCTCCAATCGGTTCAGTTCAATTCAGCTCTTAATTTCCCTCTCACATAAAATATTCATTTCAGCTCAATTCAGTTCAGTTCAGCTCCAATCGGTTCAGTTCAGCTCCAGTCAGTTCAATTCAGTTTAGTTCAGCTCAGTTCAGTAAATGTGAACAGGCCATATATTAGGATGTGTTCTATTCACCTAATTTTCATTTATATGAACTTAGCTTAACTTACCTAAATTAATCTGAACTTATTAGACCTTATTGTAGCTTATTTACTTGTAATTATTACTTGTGTAACCCTTATTAGAACTTATTAAATCCGATCTAAACTTATCTGAATTTATTACACATGAAATAAGTGAAAATAAGGTGAACATAATAGGCCTTAGTAGATTTCAGGGAAAAAAAAAAGATTGTGAATTTAGTTTTGGCAAAAATAAAGTTAAATATTATTAGTATCCCTGATTCACGCCTAACATGATGTATGCATTTTATTTATTTATTTTTTTTAACCAATGGGTAACTAATCGTTTTTATTTTTATATCGGTGAATTACATACAGACTGTAATTTGTAGGGATTTAACCAAAGTGCTACTAATGTAAAAGTAATTCTCTAGATCAAAAAAATAATTATTATATCTAATTTTTATCCTGTAAGAAACAAAACAAGTGTTTAAACCTTTTATATACACAGATACACCAGGGTGCACATAGAGGTAAGTGCACCTTTTTTTTTGTTGCTCATTTGATACTCCCTCCGTCCCCAAATGATAGTCCCTTATGGGCAAAAATCACGGGAATTAAGAAACTTAAATAAAAGTAGTAAAATTACATTGAAAAGATAAATTTACATTGGGTATGTAAAATAGTAGAGAGAGAAAGTAATAAAAGTACATTGAAAAACAAAATTTACATGAGAAAGTTAAATTTGCACAAATATTGTTGTAGTTGGAGGAAATTTTGATAAAAAATTGATATTAATGGTACTTGAAAAAAGCAAATGAGACTATCAATTTGGGACTAAAAATAGGCCATAAGGGACTATCATTTGGGGACGGAGGGAGTATAATTTTGCTCATTTTAGATTTTGTAATGAGCAAAAAATATTTTCAATGAGGAGTATACACTTGAGTGCACCTTACACACGGGTGACACGGATGTATATAACAATTTTCACTTTTAATGAACGACGGCTATGCTAGTTATAATGACATATTTAACAAAAAAAAAATTTGATTTGATCTTTAATAAAACAAAATTATCACTAATTTTGTTTAATATATTGATTTAATAAAATATTTCACATGTTTTACTAAAATAAATTATTAATAATTGTAACTTTGTAATCAATCTAATCATACATGTATATGATCGAATATATGATAAATAACTTCTTAAAATTATCATTTTGGCAATTTAACTTTATGTCTTCTTAGTGTTGACTACAAAATTAGCTAGGTACGTTCTTTTAGTGGTTAATTTAAGCATATAAGCAACTTATTATTAATGCTAGAAAATTCCAAGTTGGGTATAGAAAATAAGAGTTGAATTTAGGAAAATTATGTTACTGTATCTTTTTTTTTGGACGAAAGGAAAATTATGCTACATATCAGATATCTATATCCCCCCAAAAACACACTAATCACCAAAAAAAATATCTTATCATATATTTCCTTCCACAAAAAAAAAACACCCACCAATCCACTTATTAATTTATTACTATTTTTTTTTTCTAAAAATAAATTTAATTAAATAAATTTTTTTTTAAAAAAAATCATTCATCTTCAACCTCAAATCTTGCCTATCTTCAAGTTTCAACAAGAGATGTGTAACCTTCAACAATGTCGAATTAATCGTAAAATCATATCAAATTTAATCACAAAATAATAATAATAAATGATATTATTGTTCTTTTTAACGAAAATATTTTTTTACAAATAATTAAGGTGACTATAATGTCGATCTGGAATTAATTTTTATAACTATTCGACTTTTATGACTTAAAATTGAAGAATTACAATGGTTAAACATTAACTTAGCAAATTTATATAATTTTGAAATCGATGAACGATGACTATTTTTTATTGAAGATGAAGGTTTTAGGATGAAGATGACATAGGTTGATATATAGATTATATATCGATAGTTTTTCAACAAAAAACAAGATGAAGGTCAAATTCAACTCATTAAAAGGTTAATAAAGTTACCAATGGTATAGATTGGTTGAAGATGAAGTATCTAAAAGTGGAAAGCTAAACGTCGCCCTCGAATATCTAACTAACGCCTGCAAAATAAACTAAAATTACAAATTTACCCTCTCAATTTACCCCCCTCTTCATACTACCCACCACCACCACCACCACCTCATCCTCCTCCTCCTCCTCTTTTAACCACCAACTCCTTACCTCTGGTTTCACGATTTACACACCCGCGGTTATGACGAGTAAGGACAAAGGGAACGCCGGTGGAGAAAAATGTGTGATTTTTTTAATTTTTTTGAATTCGCGGCAAACGCCTAAATTTTTCGCACGTCCTAGGCTAAAACGTCTAGTTCGTGCGATCAATCGTGTGGTTGTATGAAAAATCTCGGCGTTTGAGGTGAAACGTTTAGTTTTTTAGAATAGCCTAGGCTGAAACGTCTAGTTTTTTAGAATAGCCTAGGCTGAAACGCCTAGTTTTTTAGAATAGCCTAGGCTGAAACGCCTAGTTTTTTAGAATAGCCTAGGCTGAAACGCCTAGTTTTTTAGAATACCCTAGGTTGAAACGAAAAAACTAGGCGTTTCAGACTAGGGTATTCTAAAAAACTAGGCGTTTCCTAGGTTTCGATTTTTTTTAAAAAAATTATTGCAACGTACTGATTTCGTACGGTTCGATGACCCTTCAGCGAGTGTCTAAGGTTGTGTTTCTTGTATTTCGTCGTTGTCCATAAGATCTAATGAATTTGATTTTGCAAAATTTAAAAAATTTCTTTAATTTTGAAACTCATGGTGGAAGGGGTGGTTGTTCGATGAGCATTGGTGGCCGTTGACCACTAGAGAAAACGGTAAATGAGATAAAATTAATTATTTTTATAATCGTTATTATAAGGATAAATATGTAATTTAATTTTATTTTGCGGGCGTTAGTTAGATATTCAAGGGCGATATTTAACAACCCTCATTTAAAATTATATAAATTTAGTTTGATTTTAATTAAAAAAAAAATTCATGCTTGTTAAAAAAAAATAAAAGAAAAAAAAAAACAAACAAATTCCAACCAAACAATCCTTTAATGACTGTGTAGCTTAGGTGTTAGATTGAACGGCTAGGATTAGACAAATGTGATATCAATGGTCTAGATTAAAAATATTAGTGTAGTCGACCATAGTCGTCCGTAGTCGTGCGTAGTTGACGACTACGCTAGAATTTTTAGTTAATAAAATATGTGCTACATGATAGTATATTAGTGTGACACCTCTCATTCAAGTATAATGAAAATGTTTTATATAGAGATTACTTAAAAAGATTTAAATTAAAAATCTAACCATCTTTTATCTGCGTATCTTTTATTCAAGATATTATGGACATCTAAAATATGTGTAATTTATATGTGGATTTATAGTTTATGAAAATCTATTAGTTGTTTTTGTTTTTTTTTTTTTTTTTTTTTTTTTTGTTTGCGGGTTTCATTGTGTACTTTAATTTTGGAACTCATTATTTATGTTTTGTATTTATTTGGGATTATTACCCAAGTAAGTAATGATAAAATATACTTAAAAAAAGAGTTGAGGTTACCATACCATTGTAATTGGTAAATCCAGTGATATAATTGGAACTTAAATCCAGCATTTCCAAATTCCTTAGCTGATGCAAAGCTGTCATCATGCAAATCTTTAGTCAATTATTAATTCTTTCTTAAGAACACAAGTGATTGATTATTTGGATGCTTACCGTCAATTGGAACATTTCCTCTCAATCGATTGTCGTTCAAGTTCAGAGTGTGGAGTGATTGGAATTCAAACAGTTGGCTAAATATGTTATTATCTAACTCATTCCTAGCCAGATCCAGTACCTTAAGGCTTGATGACAAGTTTGTAGAACCTGCATATTATTATATCATCATGAGTATATATATATTTGACAATTACCACCTACAGTTGTTGCTGTTTTAGCAATTACCACCTAGAATTTTTTTTTTTTTTTGTTTGTTTTGAATTTTACCACCGTCTATTTTTAAAAACATCAAAATTTCCCACCTACTTAGCTGAAGTGTGGTGTCATGTGGGGCCCACGAACTACCTTCTCATCTTATTTCCCTCCTTTTCTTTCCTTCTCTCTCACTTTCTCATTCCCCTTTATTGTACGCCTCTCAAAATCGGGGAAAAACCTCAAATTAAGTTACATATTCATGTTAATTATTTCATGAATTATAATTCTTTCCAATTTTGAGAGGAGTACAATACATAGAAATGAGAAATCGAGCGAGGAGGAAAGAAAGGGAGAGATTAGGTAGTTAGTGGGCTCCACATAACGTCACATTTGAGTTGAAAGTCAAGTAGGTGAGAAGTTTTGATGTTTTAAAAATATTTCGTGGTAAAATTCAAAATATAAAAATGTAGGTGGTAATTTCTAAAACAACAATTGTAGGTGGTAATTGCTATAACTGTATATATATAGTTACATAAGAGCAAAATATATCAAAAGTGTGTCAATCGTACCATTACAATTAGTGATGCCAGTGATCGAATTATCATCTAAATATAACTCTTCCAAATTCTTTAGTTGATGCAAAGCTGTCACACATATTTATAGCTTTAATCAAATAATTAAGTAAATAAATTATTTCATAAATTAACAGTTAGCTGAACTAGTAATTCCATGCTTACCATTTAATGGAACAATTCCTCTCAGATGGTTGGCTCTCAAATTTAGAGTGTGGAGTGATTGGAATCCAGATAGTTGGCTAATGATGTTGTTATCCAACATATTCAATGATAGATCCAATACCTTAAGACTTGATGACAACTTTGTAGAGCCTATATTATTATAATATCATTATTAGTGTATAATTGTAGTTACAACAGATCAAAAATAATGCATCCAGTAGTAATTGTGAGTTAATTAACTCTACCTCTTTGTAGACAATGAAAATTAATTAAAATAAAACAAAATATATTTTGTTCTATTGGTCAAGTATGCCAAGTAGGTTTTTTATTGCTTTTGAGGCATTTTGGTGTCAAAACAGGGTTTTAATGCTATACTGTATACAAAACAACAACTAATGTGTTTAAAAAAAAAACAACTAATGTAAAATTTCTAACGATCCTTAGCATTAATGGGAATAATTTATATTCAAACTAAAAACAATGGGAATAATTTACCGTTATTATTTCGGAAGCCGGTAATCTCAGTACCTCCTAAACCCAACTCTTCTAAATTTTGACTAATGGCCACAATATCTGCTTCATCTCAAGAAATAATATATAATTAGGTATGTAAATTTGAAAATATAATGGCGCTAGATTCACATATTTTTAGAAATTGATAGACATACAAAGTAGTTTCAAGCTTACCATGAAGTTGTAATCCCTCCAAATTGTTGTAGTCTAAAAATAGATATTTGAGTTGTGAAAATCCACATAATTGTGATAGGCTACTTACATTAAAACTATTGCCTCGTAAATTAAGTAACTCAAGACTTTTAAGCTTGGATGACAACTTTGGTGCATCTATTTCAAATTGAAGCAGATTTAGCATGGCAATTTAGTCAAGAAACAAGTCATCCACTAATCCAAAATACACAAAAGTAATGATAATATAAATAGTGTTGAAGTCTAATGCATTACCTTTATCCTCATCCCAACTTTTAATGCTCATGGAAGTGAGATTAAGTTCTCGAAGTTCCCGAAAAGGATGCAATACAGATGCATTAAAATGCACTTCAACAATTGGGTATAAATTATTCTCTAGAGAGAGAGAAACTACTCGAGAATTGAGCCCACAAGCAACACCTTCCCAATCACCACAACAATTGCTTGTTTTACCTTCCTTCCAGGAGGCTAACCACTCAGATCGAAGAATTAAGGGAAATTGGTCTCCCAAGTTTTGTTTAAGCTGCAAAAGAGCAGCTTTTTCTTGTTCCGAACACCCATTTACTTCAACCCAAGTAGCCAATACCGTCATCATCCATAACCACTTACCTACCCCTTTCATTTTTTTTTTAATTGCTAACTTTATAACAAACAAAAAGTTATAGGTTTTTTATTTTTGAATGAAAAAAAGTTATAGGTTATGTACTCAATATGCTTATATATATACTCAAATTATATTCATATAAAATTCTGAAATTTCTTAAATGTCATTCTTAGAGCCTATTCTCATATGATTATTTTTAGTTCAATTCAGCTCCTAATTTTCTTTTCTTATAAAATATTCAGTTTTGTTTAGTTCAGCTCAAATAAATTTAGTTCAATTCAACTCATTTCAGTCAATGAGATTAGGCCCTTCATACACATACATAGTTCTATTAAATTAGCCGATTAGCCGAAGACCTTGAATTTTGAGTCAACTGTGACAGTGAACTGTGCTACATACCAAGAGATTAGTAAATCAATCGAATTGTATATCCCCACCCAAGAATACTAGAAAAATATGACCCATGAGGACAATAAGATAATTGGTACATCTGATATGATGTGTACGTGAGTGGTGTTTAATTGTGTATTATTCTAAAACATGTGTTACGACTTACGACTATTAATCATTTTAGGCTTTTGTCATCTTGAGGAAGTTGGAATATTACTTCCTACATTTCTTAATACAAAGTACATGTAATATTGTCCGTATACAAATGATTTTTGACTTGTACACAATTGTTATAAAGTATAAACTAATGCATGAAAATTTTAAGCTTTCAGAATGTTAGCAGCTGAACTGAAATTAAGTAAATGTTTCATTTAAAGGAACGGTGACAAATGGCACTCTTCAACGCTTATTATGGTTTGATCTAGATTCGAATCCTCAACCTTCAGCAAATAAAGGTTATACACTTATCATTTCAACCAAATTTTATTAGTGTTTTAAATTTCACATAATTAACATTATATATTCCTTTCAAATTAGAGGTTATTTAATTTATTTATTTTTCCCAAGATTAAATTATAAATAAATATGAGGTAAGAAAACTTAATTGACAAGTATAAACTTAAAAGTTTTGTAATAAAACAAATGAGCTTTTTTTTATTTTATTTTATTTATTTATTTATTTTTTTAACGAGAAGAAAAAGGATTTCATTAATAAATGATAGCCAAATGACACTTATAAACAATTTCTAGGAAATCTAAAATTTCAACACTTGTACAAATCACCTTAGAACTAGTTACATTTATCGTAGATTCGATCAACGATCGCTTTAATCAAAAACTTCATCCGAAGCAAATCAAGCAATACAATCTGTGAGTTAGCACTAATTTGGCTTGAGATCTACGGATGAGTAGTTGTTTGGGTGAAAGAACTTATCTGACCTTTTACAAAATAGTTATATGTTCTTTACAAAACAACTATATGTTAATTACAATACAGCTTACAGCTATATGTGATTTTTTTTATAAAATAGTTATATGTTTTTTACAAAACAACCATATGTTCTTTATTGGACAACTAAATATTCATTCCGCCTATTTCAGAGTGAAGGACCCTTTTGAAAAATGTCTTGATGACTTCCGAAAATCATAATGGCACAAATCTCAAACTTGGAAAAATAGTCATACATAAAAAATGACTTGATGACTTCTAAGACACCGGCCACATGCATGGTTATTTGTGATTGGAGAAAAGACTTGAAATTGACTTGCAAGTCTTCCCTCCGCTCCGCTAACCACGCTAGAAAAATTCTTAACCTGAACTTCATATAATTGAACAACCAAAGTGAGATTTTGTCTCCTTGGATATTTTTTTAATGGTAATGTACTAATGTACATAGGAACTTATACGTTATTTAAACTAGGGATGGCAACGGGTCGGACTCGAAGCAGATTATGCTAAATCTGACTCCGACCCGACAGGAAGTCGGAGGCTAAATTCGACTCCGACTCCGACTCCGACATTTGACTCCGACTCCGACTTCAATATCCGACCTCCGACTCCGATCTGACCCGACTTCGAGTTTTTTTTTGTTATGACCCGACTCCGATTTTTTTTT
Organism: Chenopodium album; assembly: GCF_948465745.1. Classification (NCBI taxonomy): domain Eukaryota; kingdom Viridiplantae; phylum Streptophyta; class Magnoliopsida; order Caryophyllales; family Amaranthaceae; genus Chenopodium; species Chenopodium album. The sequence goes on from NC_137857.1 coordinate 5,443,823, forward strand.
TTTTGTTATTCAATATACTTTGAGAAATTGGGCTATTTTGGCCTTTACAACCCACACCTAATGCCACCATGACTCACAAAAAAATCCACTATCGATTGGAGTCGGAGTCAGATAATACGTCAAAGTCGGACATTTGTCGGAGTCGGATTTTTTGTAGGATCTGACTCCGACCCTCCTCCGACTCGGAGTCGGATTATTTTAACGGAATTGAACTCGGATTACTTTTTTCTCGGACTCGGAGCGGATTTTTTACCTCTGATCCGGACTGGATTGCCATCCCTAATATAAACACATTCATTTTAAGTCTTTTAAAATTTATACATTAGAAAACATAATCATTGAATAAAATTACATTGATATGTGAATTTGGTTGCAAAAACGTTTGTTCATACATAATCATTTTAAATATAAGTAAGAGTCTGTTCTCTTCACCTTAAAAAAATAATATTAAGTAAAAATAGTTTCAGTTCAGTAAATAAAAATACAGTTAAGTAAAATTAAGTTCAGTTCAGTAAAATTCAGTTTTCTTAAATAAAAATTATAATAGAAAATTAGTAAAAATAATTTCAGTTTAGTAAAGTTAATTTAAGTTTAGCAAAAATAATTTAAGTTCAACAAATATAATTTTGTTTCAGTAAAAATAATTTCAGTTCAACAAAAATAAAGTGAAGAGAACGGGACCTAAGGACAAGTAAGAGGAAAAATATTGTTATTCTTCCGACAATAATCCGGCTACAATTTGATACTTGTATATATATACTGTTAATATGTACTCGTACTCATTAGATTTACGATACCCTCCTCTGTGTGTATGCTGGTCAATTATTTTGATTCAAATAGGTTTATTTAAGTGGTTGAATCCTGCTATTTGTATATAATGGGATGCTTCTTGATACTTCATTTACCATGACTTCTGATTAGAGTTGTCACCCTATGGTAAGAGTTTGAATTAACATCCCACAATAGGTTATGAGATATTCAATGCATTGTTCAAATTACCAACCTCATGTAGTGCCTGACTTGTTAATTAAATGAATTGCCAACTGCTAACTGTACGTTTTGTTGCAATGTGAAGTCTTATTTCAGCTAACTGATTTGAATAGAGTAGCTTAATTAATTGCCTCTATTAATCTATTTGATGGAAAAGGACGTGTGTTCAAGTTTTTAATCTAATATGTTTATTTTTTATTTATTTATTTTTTTTCTTGTAAATTTAAGGATTTGATGTTAATGTGCAAGAACAATGCAGTTATGATGTCTTATGAAAATGATAATCATCTACGCATGCAGGCTGGACTAGTAATTTAGTTCTTGTGACATGAATTTATTAAGGAAATAATACCAACTTTTTCATAGTTAATTGTGCATAGTCATCGAATACAACAAACAAGGCACCATACATTATCACAATGCAACCTTCACATAAAGAACCCCATGATCATCAAACACGCCTTGCTCTTCTTAGCTTTCTTATGATTTCCTCGAAGAAGTAGTAGCAGGAAAGGATGCACGCTTTAGCAAAATAAAACCATGCATTCCACCAATGAGGATTAATCAACATGATTATGACAACCGCAAGAAACATAGTCACACCAGATCCCGCGAAGGTGATATAAAAGGCTTCCATGTCAATCCAGCCACTGCCTTCATCTTGGGATTCACTTGTACTCGTGGAAGGCGTATTATCATCTGTAGTGCAGTTGACGGACAAAGGAAGTCCACAAAGGAATGGATTGCCTTTGTAACTGGTGTCATCAAAGGTTAATGAGTGACCTTGAAGTGGGATCCTTCCTGATAAGTTGTTGTAGCTGACGTTAAAGACCTCAAGAGTATCCAAATTTGTAACTTCAGCTGGAATTCTTCCATTCAAGTGATTGTAGGATAAATCCAAGCTCTGAATGTTCTTCAAGTCTGAGAAAGTTGATGGAATGACACCCCACAATTGGTTATGAGATAAATTCAATGCCTGAATGTTGCTCAAATTGCCAAGCTCATGTGGTATGTGGCCTGTTAATTTGTTGCAAGACAAATCTATTCCAGACATGTATTCAAGGATGACACCTTCGTAACTGTAAGCCATGTTCTTTGTCACAAACTCTACCTTGTTGTTAAAGGAATTGTGAGCTGATTGTAATTTCATGTCAATCAAGTTTCCCACCTTGCCGTCATGTTTTAACCCAAAGTCCGTACCTATATCAATAGCACCTTCATAGACGCCCCACCCAGCAGGTGTTTGAGATATGCAAGTGGGTATAGGGCCATGTAAATTATTGGAGGAAAGATCCAATATACTCAAATGCAAGTTGCACAATTGAAGGGGAACTTGACCGTGAAACTGATTACTTCTCAAGAATAGAGCTTCTAATTGAGTGAGATTACTGATTGCATTGGGAATTTGACCTTTCAAGTTATTATTACTCAAATCCAACACAGATACTACAGAGATACTGTTACAAAATGCATCTGTTACATGACCACTCAATTTATTATTGTTTAACTTGAGAGTATGCATCATGGAGCTGGCAAAAATTGGCAAAAGTCCATTCAGTCTATTAAATGATAGGTCCAAGACACTTAATTGGGAAGAATTGTATATGTCTTTAGGAATAGGACCTTCTAGTGAATTATTACTTAGATTGAGAATTTTTAAGCTTGGACCAAATCGGTTCATTTGGAGGCTACTTGAAAAATTATTACCTTGTAAATTCAAGAATCGCAAGGACAATAAGCCATTGAAAAACGGAAGTTTGCCTTCAAAAGCATTATTTGATAGATCAAGAGATTCTAAGCTATTTGGTAGGTGATGTATTTCTCCTGATAGACGGTTGTTTGACAAATATAAACCTTTTAGAGAATGTAAATCACCAAAGCTTAAGGGAATGTTTCCCTTGAATCTGTTGTAGGACAAGTCCAATTCAACAAGATTGGGAAATACCACGCCTATGTTTGCTGGAATTTGTCCTTGTATCTTATTATTGGCAACCCATACTCGGCCTATATAGGCATGCACAACAGAAGGTAATTGGAGTGTTTCAATGGAGTTATTGCTAAGGAAAAGTGCATCTAAGTTCAGGTTGTTCTCGAGAAGCCATGTTGGGAATTCTTCTTGCAGTGAATTATCGGAAAGATCAACAAGCCTCAAGTCTCGTTGATGGGTAAGGAACGGGGGATATGTAAAGATTGCACAATTTGACAAACTAAGTGCCTGAAGTTGTAGTCCTAGAGGGAAAGGAGGTTGGGCATCGTGTTTGGAGAACTCATGGACAACTTTGTTGGAGTCTCCAACAAAGTACTTTAACTTGGTATGGTTTGCCAACGATTGGAATGAATCAGGAATTAGCAAATGATTGTATGATAGTATGAGATATTTGAGAGAAAGGAGATGAACCAGAGGAGATGACCCAATATTTCCTATCAATTCATTGAAACTGAGATCCAATGTTTCCAAACTTGTGCAGTTTAGCAACCATAAGGGAATTTCTCCAGCAAGCTGATTGTAGCTGAGATCCAACTCTTGAAGTGAGGTTAGGCCACCATAAAATGAAGCTGACAAGATAAATAAATTTTATCATGAAAGTGAATACAAATATACAATCTCTTTATACCAGGCCAATAAGGAGTAATAATTAATTAAAGACTTGCTCTCTTCAACTTATTTCACATACTTACTAGGTAAGAACCCGTGCGATGCACGATTTATATAAAACCTATTTGTAATTTGTACATGTTAAAAAAAATAGCCATCATACATGAATATAAATAAGTATTACATACAAAAAATATTTGTAATTTTAAAATTTTTTATTTTCATCAAAATTATGATATAGTATTGTACCTGTTTAACGTCGTATAATACATAGTTTCATATAAGAATTTATTTATTAGTTAGCTATTTAAATTTGTTTCAATTTCTATGATAAATTGATAGGTTTTAGTTGTATGTAAAAGCTTCTAATATGTTAAATTTTAAAAATATTAAATATGAAAGCTCCACAAAAAAAAAATATAGAAAAAAAAAAAGATAACATCATCAGCATTTAGGCGGGAAAATTAATTAAGAGAGCGACACGTGGGATGTGGTGATGTTAGCATACTCTATTTTAGTAATAATTAATAGATTAATAGATTACTTATTCCTTAATAAATTCACATCAGATCAGAAAGATTCAGATCAAACCAGATATGAACTTTTGATTATCAATTACTTATCGCTAATTTCGTATTAAAAAAAAATTATAACAATTACATATTTGAAAAGTTCATAATGAGACGAATCTAACAAGATCCATTTTTATAATGTTTTTCTTAATAGATTAGCATTAAAATACGGTCAAAATTTAGTCAAATTGTTAAATCAGATTAGATTAAACCAGATAATAAATATTCAGATCATACCAGATCAAACTTAAAAAAAAATCAAAACTTGTTTTAGGTGAAGAGAACAAGTACTAAGGGTGTGTTCTATTCACCTTATTTTCACTGATCTGAACTTATTTTAACTTATCTGAACTAATCTGAATTTATCTGAACTTATTTGACCTTATTAGGCCAATTAACTAAATTGGTATAAAAGTTAGCACCCTTGTGATATATTGGTATAAAAGTTATCACTGGCGACAGTTTGGTATAAAAGTTAGCAAGTTCTGATATATTGGTATAAAAGTTAATCACCGGCGACATATTGTTATAAAAGTTACCATGTGATGACATATTGGTATAAAAATTTGCTAGTGATGACATTTAACCCTCTTTCTTATTAGAATAATAAGTGTATATTATACAAATAATTATTCTTATTCTTGTAGCTCAAATCTATTGTTTTTCTGTATATATATATATATTTGCTTCAAATATTTATTGTAAATTTCTTAGACGCTATTAGAAGTTAAAGAATACAAAAGGGAAAAATAGAAAAATATAGAGAAATATTCAAGATTATGCATAAAAATTAATCAAGAATTATTACAAGATCAAACTCTTTGATTAAATATTTTCAAGATTGTATCGAGCTTTTTTTTTCCCAATATTCAATTTTATATACTACCTCCGGTCCACATTAGTTGCAAATTTGGGGGTGATTGCGGAGGCCGAGGCAAAATTTCATAAACATGATTATTGAAATATAAGGGTATATGCTTAAGTTTTAATCAAGTAATTAAAAAAAAAAAACAAATTCAACCCAATTTAACAAAAGAAACCCACTAGTACACCACCACCAACCCAGCCATGACCACCAACCCAGCCACGACCACCAGACCACCAACCAAGCCACCGACCACGACCACTAACCTACAACCACCAACCCAGCCACGACCACACCCAGCACACTGACGCAACCAACCCAGCAAACCCGCGACACACCGACACCGAAACCACCAACCCAACACACCGACTCAACCACACCGAAACCACCAATCCCAACCCACCGATTTGAATCCCACGAGGCCACCGACGAGGCCACCGACGCAACCAACCCACCAAATCAACCCAGCAAACCCACGAGGCCACCGACGCAACCAACCCAGCAAATCAACCAACCCACCGACGCAACCAACCCAACAAACTCACGAGGCCACCGACGCAACCAACCCAGCAAATCGCCGCTAAAATCTGCGGCTCGGAAATCGCCGTTGAAATCTACGCCGATTCACGAGGAAGGTTGAAGGAGGAGAGAGAAAAAAAAAATGGGGATGTGGAAGAAGATGTAGAAATTTGATGAATAATGGTGATGAGAAAGAAGATGAAGGTGGCTGATTAGATGGAAAGGGGTTGATTTTGGTGAAAATAGTTAACTTAATTAATGTTAGGGTTTTAGCTAATTAGATAAATCAGTTTTTTAATTAGGTTGTTTTTAAAAAAAAGTAAGGGTAAAATTGTAATTTAATCACTAAAAATTTACTACAAAAGGAAATAAATGGGAAAGTTGCAACTAATGTGGACCAGCCCAAAATGACAAAAGTTCCAACTAATGTGGACCGGAGGTAGTAATTTATTTGCTCCTTAACTTCTTAAATATTTAGTACAACTTAATACATGCCAATTTTAACTTTTGAGACATTAAATCATAAAAATTTCTCTTTTCATTCATTTTTTTGAGATTATTTTTTAACTCACATTTTTTTTGGGTCGTTATCTTAGGTGCATGAGCATGGAGGAGAGAATTACGTACTTGGCATAAAATGAGAATTACCACAAATAAAATTAAAAATTAAAAAAAAAATCCTTTGGCAAGAAGAAAGGGTGAAATGTCACAACTTATTAATTTTTATACCAATTTGTCGCACTTTGTTAACTTTTATACTAATATGTCGGCGGTAGCTAACTTTTATACCAATTTGTCACAACTTGCTAACTTTAATACCAATACGTCGCCGGCGATAACTTTTATACTAATACTCCATCTGTCCTCTTTTGATAGTTCCTTATGGACAAATTTTAGTCCCAAAATGTTCATCCCATTTGCTTTTTCCAACAACCAATAATATTAATTGTTTTACCAAAATTCCCTCCAATTTGCAACAATACTTGTGCAAATTTAAATTTCCTATGTATATTTTGTTTTCCCATGTACTTTTATTACATTATCTCTCTACTTTTTTGCCTACCTAATGTCAGTTTACTTTTTCAATGTACTTTTACTCTTCTTATTTGTGTTTATTAATTAAAAATTCTACCGTATTTGTCGACTACGGACGGCTATGGACGACTATGGTCGACTACAGTAATATTTTAAATCTAAACCGTTAATATATTATTTGTCTAACCCTAATCGTCCAATTCAACACATATGTTTCACAATCATTAAGAGTTTGTTTGGTTATTATTTTTTGGTTATACACGCATGAATTATATTTTTTTTTTAATAGATTTTTCTATATTTCAAATTTTAATTATTTCAACTTCAACCTATATAACCTTTAACCTTATTATTAACCTTCGTATAAATTGGGTTGAACTTCATCTTCAATCTATGTCATCTTTAACAATAAATATTCATCATTCATTGATGTAATAAAAATGTTAGATCTAAATTGTTGATACGTTAAGAAGTTGTATTGTTGATTTATTAAGAATGTAAAATTAAGATTGATTAAATTATACACTACTCTGTATTAATCAAACATGATTATCCCAGAAGTATAACAAAAAAAGATCTTCAGCCTCCATAATGATCCATCTATATTATTAAACTCTATTGTCAACATTACTACTCCGTATTAAACCTCCATTTTTTACTTCATTATTTTATTTATATACCTTCATCCTTCTAAACGGTACTTGATTTTATGTTTTTTTTTTTTTTTTTTTTTTTTTTTTTTATCATAATCACCATTGATGAAGAACTTTAAAGCTCTAAAAATAATAGCCTTAAAAAAAATAATAAATAAATAAATAAACATGGAAATGAGGTAAAAAAAAAAGGAAATAAAATAAAGGAAAAAGAAAAGGATGGTATTGTTTGTTTGTTTGGTGTTAGTGTGTGCAGGGATACAAATTTAGAAGATTCGTCTTGTAAATTTGTGGAATTGAGCGTCTGTTGGTATAAGGGTGCAAATTTAGAAGATTCGTCTGGCAAATTTGCAGATCTTGATGATCAATCAAGTTATATCTCTTTTGCGACTATACATCTATGGAGCTCAATCAAAAATGATGCAAAGACATCTAAAATTATCTAGAGAAGTTCAGAAGCGATGCCATTGAGAATTTAGATCTCTTAAGAGATGATTGTAAGTGTCAAATGGCTATTATTATTTAATGAAATCACCCCTCCCTATTCCATTCAAAAAAAAAGTTAGCCATGAATACCGTGATTGAGGATTTGAGGGAAGTAAAATTTTTTTTGAGGGTAGTTGCTAGTTAGGCATAATTGGGGATTTGTTTTTTATTTTTTTTAATTTTTATTTTTGTTAAATTTTATCTTTATCTTTATTATTTTCTCCAAAAAAAATATCTTACCGAAAACATTTTAGTTTTTTTTTTAGGGAATCCGACAAAATTGAGTTAAAATCTTATACTTATTAATTGGATTTTTTCCCCTCAAAATAAATGTTAATTGGATTTTTACCAAATTAGTGTATTTAGCGTATAATTTGAATTATACTTGTAATGTTGTACATAATTATATGTCATACTTTTTTTATTTCACTATTTTTTTCAAGGTTGGTAGTTTTTCCTTTCTTATATAATATTTTCTTATTTGTAATTTTTACTAGCCTGAAAATGTAATTTGCATATTCGCTTTATTTGGTAAATAAAAATTGAACTATGGGCCTGTTCACTTCAGCTTAATTTCAGTTCAATTCAGTTCAGCTCCAATCAGTTCATTTCAATTCAGTTCAGCTTCAATCAGTTCATTTTAGTTCAGTTCAGCTCCAATCATTTCATTTTAGTTCAGTTCCTAATTTCTTTCTCTCATAAAATATTCACTTTAGCTCTATTCAGTTCAGTTCAGTTCCAATCAGTTTAGTTCACTTTAACTCCAATCAGTTCAGTTCAGTTTAGTGCAGCTCAGTTCAGTAAATGTGAACATACCCTATGTATATTAACTCGTCTCAATTGTACGTGTATGAATTTTGATAACTACCCTTTGATTAAAAGATAACCAATCTTTAGCGACTTATTTTGGGACTAACTAATAGTCGTTTGAGACCGCTTAGTTTATTTCTTTGTTACATACTACGTACATTCAAGTATAAATATTTTTGCCTATTCCTAAATTAATTTAAGATAAGGGGCTCTCCTAAACAATGATCATTATGTAATAGGTAATAATGTTTTGGCTAAGTAACTATTTTCAGCATTTAAAATCGGTCTTTTTATTCTAATTTAATAAGAATCGTGATTAAGGTAATGAGACCTTGATTAGATAGATTTGTAATAAATCTAATCAAGAGTGCTAAAAACGGATGTGATTATCCGAAATAATTTTATACTCTGTATTTTTTTTTTTTAAAAAAAAAATATTGAACCGGCCAGTTTGTTTTAGGTATGCCCAAATATAACTTAAGTATACCAAAATTGGGAAACATTTTATACCATGATTTATGTTTTAATCAAGTCTTGTCTTAGTCAATTTTCTGATGAATAAATAAAAATCAACTTTTGAGTACGCCCAAAATTATTGTTACATACTACGTCATACATTCTAGTATATGTTTTAGCCATGTCTTGTTGTTACATAATATGCACATTCAAGTATAGGTTTTAACCATTGGACCAAAAAAAAAGTATATAATGTTTTAACCTTGGATAGATAGAGTAGCAATAAATATAGTCAAAGTCCTAAAAATGGATGTGATTATCTGAAATAACCTTAAACATTAGGTATTTTTTACAAAAAAGAATTGAACCACTTCATTTTTAGGTACGCCCAAATATAACTTCGGTATACCTAAAATAAGAAACATTTTATACACCGTAATCTATGTCTTAGTCAAGTCTTATCTTTATCAATCATTCTAATTAGTTGTCTTTCGATTTTGGATATGCACAAAACTAAATAATTTTGGGTATGCCGAAAAACAAATTGGGGATATCTAAAAGCGAAATTTATGTAAGTATCCTCTATAGGGGTTTAGATTTTTTTTTTTTTTTTAATTTTTTTTATTTACGCAAGGATAATCCTTAATTGTAAATAATAGGACAAACAATCTAAATTACTAGGATTCTTGCATTTATGAATTTTGATAATTATATTTCGATACTAAAGGAAAACTACTAATCTTTAGCGTTTTATTTTGGGACTAACTAGTAGACGTTTGTGGCAGCCTAAGCATTGTTACGTACTGCATACATTCAAGTATATATATGTTCACGTATCCTTAAATTAATCTAAGGTTATTAGAGCTGATCATAATGAGCCCGGCCCGACCCGGCCCAATTTTGCGCGGGTTTTGGCCAGTTTTTTCCGGCCCGAAATCGGGTCAGGCCCGACCCGGCCCGATTTAAAAAAAAGTTTGGACGGGTTTGGGAAATGGATTTTATGCATTTTTTGTTGATTTTTTTTGCCCGGCCTGAAATTGGCCCGAAAAGCCCGCATGGCAGACTAGTTTGGGCGGGTTTGGGCACAAGTTTTTTCGGCCTGAAGCATGGCCCGACCCGGCCCGGCCCAAGAAATGGGCAAATTTTTTTGCCTTCGACCTGGCCGCCCATTGATCATCTCTAAAGGTTATGTAATAGGTAATGTTTTGGCCGAGTAACTATTTTCAGCATATAAATTTGGAATTTCTACTTAAATCAGAACAACAATTTAGGGTATATTCTGTTCACCTTATTTTCACTTATTTCAGGTGTAATAAGTTCAGATCAGATTTAATAAGTTCTGATAAGGGTAACCCAAGTACAAATTACAACTAAAATAATTTTAATAACGTTTAATAAGTTCAGATAAGTTAATTAAGATAAGTTCAGATCAGTGAAAATCAGGTGAATAGAATACACCCTAAGCTAATAGGACCTTGGTTAGTGAGAGTGGTAATTAATCTAGTTAAGACTCAAGAGTACTAAAAACAGATGTGGTCATCCAAAATAATCTTATATTTCTGTATTTTGTAAACAAAAAAAAAAAAAAAAAAAAAAAAGGAATTGAACCACTTCGTTTTAGGTACACCCATTTATAACTTAGTTATACCCAAAACTATGAAACATTATATTATAAACCATGATTTATTTTTTAATCAAGTCTTATCTTTGTCAATCGTTCAAATTGACGAATAAGATTCGCATGTTAATTGGGTACACCCAAAATTAAATTGATGATACCTAAAAGCGAAGTTTATGTATGCTTTAGGGGTTGTGAGTTTATTTCAATGCAAGATTATATTAATATGTTGCAAACAATAGGACTAATAGACAAAATTGCTATAAGATTCTTTCATGTATGAATTTAGATAACTGTCTTTCGATTAAAGAAAAACGTAACTTTATTAGTGTTTGATTTTGGGACTAACTAGTAGTCATTTGGGACCGCCTAGTTGTTTAGGGTAAGGTAAAAATACCATAACCACGTGCATCAATTGTATAGTGACACGTGTCCCTTAGAGGCCTAGCTTAGCACTCAAAGAGCCAATCAGGACATGACATGTGTCACTTACTCAGAACAGCAGGGTAAAAAGGGCCTTAGGCCTCATTCCTGAAAAAGCTGTAAAAACGACGCAACCAACCTATTTATGTTAAAATAACCTAAAAGTCACACACTCACATACACTATATATATATATTGTTTATAAATAAAGTACAACTTATTATATCAATAAAAATCTTCTTTATTTTATCCATTACCTATAATCTTCAAGCTTCCAAATATAGCTTATCAATAAAAATCTACTTTATTTTATTATAATAAGAACCATGATTAAACTAATGAGACCTTGATTATATAGAGTTGCAATAAATCTAGTCAAGCTAAGAGTGCTAAAAATGGATGTGATTATGCAGGATTAACTTTATACTTCTGTATTTTTTTAAAAAAAAGTATTGAGTCACTTTGTTTTAGGTATACCCAAACTAAAAAAACATTTTATATACCATGATCTATGTTTTAATCAAGTCTTATATTAGTAAATTTTTTGATTAACAAATAAAAATCAATTTTTGAGTACGCCCAAAATTATTGCTATGACGTACTACATACATTCAAGATATGTTTTAGCCATGTCTTATTGTTACGTACTACGTACATGCAAGTATTATATATGTTTTAACCATGTTTTATCTTTGCCAATCATTCTTATTGACTGATAAGATTTGAATTTTGGGTACACCAAAAATTAAATTGGGAATTTCTAAAAGCGAAATTTATGTATGCTCTAAGGGTTGTGAGTTTTGTTCTAGACAAGGTTAATCCGTTGCAAACAATAGGATTAATAGCCGAAATTGCTAAGATTCTTGCGCGTATGAATTTCAATAATTGTCCTTCGATTAATTAAAAGCACATTAAACATATCTATAGCTAGCGTTGTATTTTGGGGCTAACTAGTAGTTGTGTTGGACCGCCTGGTTGGCTAGTTGTGTTTTCTGTTATGTACTACGTACCTTCAAGTATATGTTTTCTTGATGCCTAAATAAATTTAAGAAAAGGTGGTTTCCTAATCTAAACAAGGATCGTTATGTTATAGAGTTATAGGTAATGTCTTGGTTGAACAACTATTTCAGCATCTAAAATTGGTCTTTCAATTTTAACAAGATTCGTGATAAACTAATAAAACTTTGGTTAGATAGATTAATCCTTCATGATGAATAATAGAACAAACAATCGAAATGACTAGGATTCTTTTTTTTTTTTTTTGAAAAAACCCACAAAGGGGATTAATTAGATAAATCAGCCGAAGCTACATCAACAATACTAGCCGGGATTACATTTTGCCACACTCTCTGACCCACCTCCCAAGGGTGAAAATGAGCCATAAAATGCGCTACTTTGTTTCCTCCACGCTTAACAAAAGACCAACAAATATTATCAAAGCTACTATAAAGCAGTAAAATATCATCAATGATAAGAGAAAATTCACTCAAATCTGCAGTCTTGTTCTTCAGGGCTTGGATAACCTGAAGACAATCACTCTCCACAACCAAGTCACGCACCCCCAAGCCAGCAGCTACACGCAAACCCCACTCAACAGCCTTCGCCTCCGCAACACGCACCTCCCATAAGGCCTTAATCTGCTGCACACCAGCTGCCACAACACCACCATTCTCGTCTCACACCACAGCCCCCAAACCACATCCCAAGTCCCCCAAAAACCCAGCATCCACGTTCACCCATTCCCTAACCTTTATCATAACCTCCCTGCCCGCCTTAGATAGTGCCATCCCCTTCCACCCTTGAAGCTTCTTCCATAACTTCTCCTTCACCCCTTTTGTGATAACTTTCTCAGACCTCCCAACGACCGTTGGAAGCCCAAGATAACAGTCATGAATATCAACCCTCCGGACCCCCAAACTTTCCGCCAACTCCACTCTCTTATCATCCGGCACCCCCTTGCTAAAAAAGATGGTCGTCTTCTCAAAATTAATTTTTTGCCCCGAAGACTGCTCATACACCTCAAGCACCTCCCGAATTGCCTCCGAATCACCCAACGAAGCCTTCAAAAAGATTATACAATCATCAGCAAATAATAAGTGACTAATTGAAGGGGTCGTTTGAGCAATGCGAACCCCATGGAGACTACCTCGTTCCTCCGCACTACGAATCAGATGAGAAAAGACCTTTGCACATAAAATAAACAAATAGGGGGAAATCGGATCACCCTGTTGGATACCTCTTCCAGGAGAAAATTCATCAGAGGGCCTACCATTGACAAGGACAGAGAAAGAAACCGATCGAACACAATCCATCACACACCTCCTCCAATTATACTCAAAACCAAATCTATCGAGAACATCATCTAGAAAATTTCACTCAATCCTATCATAAGCTTTTGACATATCAAGCTTCATAGCCATACAACCACCCTTATTTGGAAAATTTTTCATATGATGAAAAAGCTCAAAGGCCACAAGAATATTATCTGTAATTAACCTCCCCGGGGTAAAAGCACTCTGATTTACAGAAATAATCTTGTCAAGGAATAATTTCAATCTATTAGCAAGAACCTTCGACACAAGCTTATAGACCACATTACATAAGGAAATTGGTCTAAAATCCATCATAGAATCAGCATCAGATTTTTTCGGAATAAGGGCAATGTAAGTTCGATTCAAATATGAAGGAATAAAAGCTCCACGTAAAATACTAAGCACAGAATTGATCACAGAAGGGCCCACAATATGGTAATAGGATTGAAAAAATAAAGGACACATACCATCCGGCCCCAGGGCCTTAATCGGGTGCATTTGACTTAAAGCCACCTTTACCTCCTCCCCCGTGTACTCAGCCCGAAGAATATCATTCATTTCATCAGTGACTCGAGCTTGAAAATTTTGCAAAGCTTGTTCAATGAGAGGCGGATTAGAGGTAGTAAAAATATCCCTAAAGTACGACACGGCTACCTTCCCCACAACTTCATCACCCGAAACATAAGAGCCCTCCTCATTCTTAATTCTGCTTATGGTGTTTTTTCGCTTTCGACCCGAAGCCCTTTGGTGGAAGAACTTCGAATTCCTGTCTCCATCCGTCAGCCATAAGACCCTTGACCTCTGCCTTCAATAGACCTCCTTATACGTGACCAACCCCGCAATGTCTTGGATTAGACTACGCCGCTTAGCAAGTTGAGCAGCCGTGAGTCCACCCTTGTTTAATTTCTTCAGCTTTTCCCTCTTCTTTCTCAACTCACGAAAAATCTCCCCAAACTTCGAAAAACTCCACTCCTTCAAATTAGCAGCACACATAGCAAGTTTCGACTCCAAAGTGAAACCCCCACACCAAGCAGCTTCGATAACACCTTCACACCCCTCGTTAGTTTGCCACACTTGTTCAAATCGGAACGGCTTATCACCAAGCTTACATTTCTCATTCTTGCGCAAATAAAGTTTAATAGGGCATGGTCGGACCATTCCCTATCGATGTGTATGAGATGCGACTCAACAAAAATATCCTTCCAATCCTCTGTCGCTAAGGCACGATCAAGTCTTCTTTGAACGTTCTCAACACCTTCTCTACCATTGTCCTAAGTGAACTCATAGCCAGTGAAAGCAATGGTGTTTAAACCACAAAAATTAGCTGCATCACGAAAATTTGCCATTTGCCATTCGGCTCTTGCATTACCCCCTAGCTGCTTCGACCCAAAAAATGTCTCATTAAAGTCACCAATACAAGCCCACGGAAGGCTTGAATGCGAGGAAAGCTCTCTCAACAAACTCCAAGACAAGTGGCGGTTCTGAATCTCCGGCCACCCATAAAAGCCCATAAGTCTCCACCTCATACCACCTAAACCACCTTTAATTTCCACATCGATATGGTGAACCAACATGGAGAGAAGCACAACATTCACCCCTTTCCTCCAGAGTAAAGCCAATCCTCCCGACCGACCAGCCGAATCAACACTCACACCTTGAAAATCACCAATTCTACTCTGAACTTTCCGAAATTCGACACTACTCAATTTCGTCTCTGATAAAAATATCACAGACGGGGCCTCACTCCGGACAAGATCCCGGAGGCCATCAACTGCAGAAGGATTGCCCAACCCTCTACAGTTGAGGCTCAAAATACTCATGGAGCTCGGCGGGGTTGCAAATTTGCAACCTCCGCCAACCGCAATCCATTATCATCATAGTCAAGCATAGACCTCTTACTTCGCACCTCCTCTTCAGCAACCCCATCCTCACACTCTCTGTATCTTTTGCCTAATACTTTATCACCATCTAACTCCATAGCACTCCCCCCACTACTATCTTTCTCTTTTGCACGCGCCCTTTACTTCTTACTCGACCCCTTTGAATTATGACCCCCCTCACCAACCTTAAAAATTAAAGGCTGCTGAATATCAAAAGCACCCCCAGCACCCGCCCCTGCTCCTATTCCATCACTTTGAAGCCCCCCACCACCTATCATCTCTCTATCCTTCTCCTTCCCCCTCTCCACCCTTACACACGAGACAGTCCCCTTAGGCACCGAAGCATCTGCCAGACCCTGCAGCAAGCTAGTAGTAGGAACATCATTCTCAGGCTGCTTGATAGAATTGTCGAATTTGTCACCTGGCTACTCAATCTCACCATCTTCCAAGTCAAGAAGCTTCGACTCACCCCCATCAGTTTTTTCGGTAACAAAAAGCTGCTTTCGAGCACTAAGAATTTCGTCTAACTCCTCCATGTCCTGCATCCTACCACGCCTAGGTGAAGCCTTAATCCACCTTCCCCACCCCAATTTCTTTTTCTTACTTTCTTCGGAGATCATAACACAATCTTTCTCCGAATGACCTATTACACCACAAGCATAACAAAAGAAAGGGAGACGTTCGTAAGAAAATTCCACCATAATATCCTTTCCTCCCTTATCACGAATCTTCTGGCAACGCCGCAGAGGCTTAGTTATGTTCAGCATCACTTTGACCCTACGAAAACGCTCCAATCCAAGAAGATCCTCCTCAATCTCAAGAACCTCACCCAAGTTCAGCATTATCTCCCTCACATCATTATCAGAACGACAGCTAAAGGGGAGATGTTTAATTCGAATCCAAAAAGGTGAATGCACCAACGATACATGTTCAGGCTGCTCATCCCCCTCAACTTCTTTAAGAACAAGCAGCATGTTATCAAAACTCCAAGGTCTGCCTTCTAAAACCCTCTTCTTGTCACGCCAATGGAGGAATTGGAACGCATAGAGGTTAGGGCTAAGAACCCTAATAATAACTTTGTCAGATAGAGACCACGACTTTATCATCGTGCTCTTAAAAGCCTCCACATTATACGGACGCGTAGTAATTAATTTTCCGATTAACATCAAATTAAATTTATCATTCGACGCAGATGAATCAATTGCCCCTAAGTCCACAACAGCACCCTCCTCTTCATTCAGATTAAGGTTTGCGTACCGGAGAATCAGTTCATTCGCCATAGAGAACAGGAATTAATGGGAAGAAACATGAAGAAATCAGCAAAATCCGGCCAAAACCGGCAGAAAAACCCTAGCCCTAGTAGAGAGTATCGCCCTTTCTTTCGAGGGAGTTAATTCTGAAATGACTAGGATTCTTGCTTATATGAATTTCGATAATTATCCTTTGATTAAAGGCAAATTAATTTTTAGCGTTTTATTTTGAGACTAACTAGTAGACGTTTGTGACCACCTTAACAAAGCATGTAATGAAAAATATTAACTCATATATAGGTTCAATTAATCCATGGAGTTGTTGAAATTCTTTATTAAATAAAAACACACAAAAACTATGCATGTTTATTGATTGCGTGCCAAGAACAATTTTTTTTTTTTTTTTTTTTTTTTTTTTGAAATAATATGATTAATATTTTATACTTAATAGATTAATATTTCAACTCTTGCAGAAACACATGATACAAGATATTACTAAATGTTAAGATATGATGTACATATATAGTTTGGTTTTATCTATTATAGTGTTTTCACCAAAAAAAAAATAAAAAAATAAAAAAATAAAAAATAAAAAAAAAAAATTCTTTTATAGTGTATATTATTAGTTGCCTAGTTAGTGGCCTAAGATTATGCCTAGCCTAAGATTACTCCTAACTCCTAAGTTTCAATGAAATTCGTTGAGGAATTTTTTTTTTTTTAGGAACGTTGAGGAACTATTTCTAATACTAAAAATTTTATAGCATAATTTATGATTTCGTTGGGGAATTATTTCTGTTTTAAATTATTACTTGTAGTATAGATTGGCTAAAAATCTGTATATTATTATACTGGTACAAATTTGGTAAAAAATAAAAATTAATTTGTAAATATTTTGTACTGTAATATTGTATCAAATTTAGGTAAAGAATGTTAGGATAAATTTAGTCAAAGCTATCACCCCAAATTCACGGAAAACAAACTATATAGTAGCGTAAGGTTGTTGTTGTTGTTGTTGTTTCATTATATTATTTCTAAAACCAATTTATCTAAAATCATTTGATCACCTTCCTGATTTACGGTTATTATCTTTGATATCTTCAACCTTCAACAATGGCATGTTCTTTATATTTGAGAGCTTCAATATTCAACAATAGTGAATATGTAAAAGAATATAATAAAAACTAAATAAACATGAAATCATAAGATATAATACAAGATTCTTTAAATGAATATATTTATGAAGATAGATTATCATCTATAAATTAATTTGCCGTGAAATTGAAGAATAATCATAATAGTTATACATTAAATTTATTAATTTCATATAATTTGGTAATTTTTGGTGAGTTTTGGATGAATAATGAAGATTGGAGGTTGAAAATGAAGTATTTCATTAAAATATGTCAAAGATGAAGTGCATAGTTGAAGATGGATGAAACTATCAAATGGGGATGAAGCTTTTAAAATGGGAATGAAGCTGTACAATTTTTTAAAAATTTATTTTGGATGACTTTTATCAATTTTATAATTCATATAGATCGTACTTTATGATATAATAATTTGGGAAAAAAATTACCCTATAAAAGTATGAAAACAAACAATATTTTGCTCACTAGTCGCTGACTGTTCATGCCTTAAATGACGTGTAAATTAGATTTTTTAAATTTTTAAGTGTAATATTCGAAGGCTAAGATTATGCAACAAACATAATAAACGGTTCAGATTTAATTTCTTATGGTAGTCGATCATAGTCGTCCGTAGTCGACAACTACGCTAGAATCATCCGTTTATTAATTCCCGTGAAAAATGCCCATAAGGGACTACCAAAAGAGGACGGAGGGAGTATGTCACAAGGGTGCTAACTTTTAGGGAATTTTGACTTTTACCACCTTCAAATAACCACTTAATTGAATTTACCACCTCTAAAAAAAAGATTTACTTTACCACCACCAAAATTTCCAAAAATTCGAATTTACCACCAATTAACGGATTCCGTCCATGGATCCGTTAGTAGGGCCCACATTTTTGACGTTTCTTCTTCACCTTCCCCGATCTTCCTTTTCAACCAACCAGCAACGAAATCAACTACCTCGGTTGGTCGGAATTTCGAGTGGGTTTCGCGTCTGGGTGGTGGTGGTTTCGGGTCGCGATGGTTTCGCGTCTGGGCGGCGTTGTTTCTGGTCTGCGGTTAGGTTGGTTTTGGGGTTAGGTTGGCTGGGGTGGATTGCGGTGGTTTCGCGTCTGGGTGGTGTTAGTTTTGGGGCGCGGTTGTTTCGCGTCTGGGTGGTGGTGGTTTCTGGTCTGGGTTTGGATGGTAGTGGGGTTGGTCGTTGCTGTTAGGTGGTGGCTAGGGTTTTGAGGTCGGATATTGGTGGAAAGGGGGTAGAAATCGGTGCGGTTGTGGTGTGCGGTGCGGTGGTGGGGTTGGTCGTAGCTGTTAGGTGGTGGCTAGGGTTTTGATCTGAGGTTGGAAATTAGTGGAAAGGGGGTCGAAATCGGTGCGGTGGCTGTGGTTCTCGATGGTGGCTGGTAGCGGTTAAATGGTGGGGGCTGTTCGTAATGGTTAGGTGGTGGGGATGTGTTGAAGCATAAAGGTTTTGATGATGAGGAACTTAAACTAAAGCAAACTCGATTAATAAAGGTTTTCAAGTGTTTGATTAGTTTAGGTGAACTTGATCATGGTGATGGAAGAAGTAGCTGGAACTAAGAAGACATGAAGAGATCTTTATCAAAGAAGTTAAACAAATTAGAAGAAAAGTTCTCTAACAAAAACTGAGTTCCCTAACAGGAACTTGAAGACAGCAAGCTGAGGTTCTTTGGTGGAACTTGACAAGCTTGGAGCCCAAGTAATCTACCTGAACAAAAGCGCGGCGCAGCTATAAATTTAGTTAAGGTTTTATCTTTCTAGATTATTTGTTAATATGTTAAGTAGGTTATTGCACGAAATTTATTAGAAGCGTGACAAGTTGGCTTGGTAAATAAAATAATACGGAAAATAATAAAAGATAGATTTTAGGAAAAGATTTTCTAAAACTTTATTTCCTTTAAATCGGTTTGTTAAAAAGATAATTCTTTTTAACAAAATATCTTTTTATCTTTATTTTCCGGAAAAGATTTTATTCATGTGATTTGCATAAAACCGTGTTTTAAAGATAAGTTAATATAACTTATTTATCTTTTAGAAAACCTACTTTTTATACGAGTGTGACTTGTATAAATAGTAGAGAGCAAAATGGTTTTAGGTTTTTGTGAGTTTATGCGTGAAGAAATCACTGTGCGTAATTGAGTAAGTTTACCAAGCTTCTAACTTGTCATATTAGTTTCGGATTTCGTGCATTGCTTGCCTAACATACTAGGTATCGTACACTTGTATTGGGTTGGGTTATTTGGGTGAGTTTATTGTTTATTTCATACACAGTTTTGTAAGCTTCTTGGTGAGGCTAAGAGTTTGTACTTTGGCAGTACGTGTCGTAGTACTTTGGCAGTACGAGTGAATCTAAGTGTGGTGCTTAGGTTGGGTAGGATAGGGTCCTATCAAGTAGCAATTCCAGTGAGGAACTTGTGAAACTAAAGGTCCGTGTCTAATAGGTTGTAACTTGGTGTTTGAAATCCCTAAGGCAGGGTCGAGGTTTTACTTCCAGTTGGGGTCGAGGTTTTACTTCCAGTTGGGCCCTGGAAGGTTTCCTCGTAAAATCTGTGTGTGCTTGCAAGTTTCTATATGCATTGTTTACTAATCCGCAAAAAGTAGTAATTAGGAACTCAATACAATTCACCCCCCTCTTGTATTAATCGTCTTAACTAATAGGCTGGTCGTAGCCGGTCTGGTGGTGGGGATCCCGACGGTGGTAGCAACCACCGGTTGATTGATGGGGATTTTTTAATTTTTTTTTTGTTTTTTTTTTTTATATTTTTTTTAAAACTTACCCAATTATATGGCGACACGTGTGCAAGGTAGGCCCCACTAACGGAATATTGGACGAAATCCGTTAGTTGGAGGTGATTGGTGGTAAAACTGATGTTTTATTTTTTTATGAGGTGGTAAAGTAAATCTTTTTTTTTGGAGGTAATAAATTCAATAAAGTCGTTATTTGAAGGTAGTAAAAATCAAATTTTCCTAACTTTTATACCAATTTGGCTAATTAGCCGACCTTATTAAAACTCAGAAACTTTTATATGTGGCTGGCCACACGGTGTGGCCAACCACAATTTTCGAAAATCGAAGCTCGGAATCCATGGTTACAATTAGTGCGTTGTGAAGACTAGATTTGGTAGAACCTTCTTTATTTATTTATTTTTTTTTTTTTGAAAATGTAGAACTTGCTAATACAATTACTTCTCTCGCTCTCTCAGTATCAAATTAAGTGTAGTTCATCATTTGATTTGGTGCTAATAGAAAGTTTTGTGGTAAATGATTGTAAATTAAAGTTTGTTAAAGCTCACTATTCACAATTATATTAGCTGTTGACTCCATCGTTGAGTTGAGTGTAACTTTTAGTTTCTTTGGGCATTGAAGAGTCAGAGATGGTTGATTGTTGTGATGCTTGGAATTGGTGGTTTGGTGGCTTCTTTAGTGGTGGAATTAGTGGTTAAGTCAGGAGTTACTTGGTCGGTCAGGACTTATGAATTCGGTCAAGGATTACTTAAGGGTTACTAGGTTAAGGGTTACTAATTTGATTTGGGGTTACTTGGTCAGGGGTTACTAATTCAGTCAGGGATTGCTAGTTCGGTCAGGAATTACTAGGTTGGAGGGATAACTTGATCAGGGGTTACTTGGTCAGGGGTTACAAGGTTGGAGGGTTGCTAGGTTGATCAGGGGTTACTCTGGTGAGGGGGTTACTCGTGCGTTAGCTGGCCACACCGTGTGACCAGCCACACACAAAACTTGCTGATTAAAACTTATTTTAGTTGTAATTTGTATTTGGGTAACCCTTATCAAAACTTATTAAACCTGATACTTAATTGAACTTATTACACCTGAAATAAGTGAAAATAAGGTGAACTGAACATACTCTAAGAACTCAGGACTAAACTTAGTTAAAAATAAATAAATTAAAAATCTAAACATCTTATCTATCTTTTATGTTAGATTTTATAGACATTTCAAATATGCCTAATTTATATGTGTATTTATATTTTGTGAAAATCTATTAGTTGCTCTTTTGTTTAATTTGCTAGTTTTCATTGCCTAGTTTTATTTTGGACTCATTATTTATGTTTGCCTGTTTGGTATTTATTTGAGATTATTATCCAAGTAAAATAATGTATAAAATAACATTATTTCGTATACTTAATAAAGAATTGAGGTCACTGTACCATTATAGTTGGTGAATCCAGTGATTTCATTGATACTTAAATCCAGTACATCCAAATTCCTTAGTTGATACAAAGCTGTCACCATGCAAATCTTAAATCAATTATTAATTCTTTGTATTAAAACACAGGTGATTAGCTACTTAATTGCATGCTTACCGTTTATTGGAACATTTCCTCTCAATTGGCTGTCTCCCAAATATAGAGTGTGGAGTGATTGGAACCCAGATAGTTGGCTAAATATGTTATTATCAAACATATTACTTGACAGAGCTAGTACCTTAAGGCTTGATAACAAGTTTGTTGAACCTGCATATTACATTATTTTGAGTGTATGTAATTAAATTACATAAGACCACATATACGAATAATACCAAAAGTGTGTTACCTTACCATTACTATCGGTGAACCCAGTGATAAAATTTTGATATAAATATAGCTCTTCCAAATTCTTTAGTTGATGCAAAGCTGTAACACATCCAGCTTTAGTCAGATAAGTACATACTAGTAAATTATTTCATAAATTAATAGCTAGCTGAAAAAGCAGTTCCATGCTTACCTTTTAATGGAACCATTCCTCTCAGTTGGTTGCCTACCAAATTTAGAGTGTGGAGTGATTGGAATCCAGATAGTTGATTAATGATGTTGTTATCCAAGTAATTAAGTGACAGATCCAGTACCTTAATGCTTGATGATAATTTTGAAGAACCTATTATTATTACGCCATTATTAGTGTCAACATAAAATTTAACTCCGGAGTACCTAAAAACAAACATAACTTCCTTTGGTCAAGTATGCCAAGTACAAAATTACTGCTTTTGTGGCATTTTGTTGTCAAAAACGGTTTAAATGCTACACAACATACATAACAACTAATGTAATTATTCTTACTTAATATCATTAGCAATAATGGGAATAGCTTACCATTAAAATTTCGGAAGCCCGTAATTTTATTATATGCCAAAACCAACTCTTCTAAATTTTGACTAATAGCCTCAATATCTGCTTTATCTCAAGAAATAATACGAAATATAATTACTAATTGGGTATTTAAATTAAAAAAATAAATAAATATAGGGGTTTTTCTACATGGTACCCTTGAGTTTTTGAGTTTTAAACCTTGTACCCTCGTAAATTCAAATTTCTACAAGGTGACTTTGAGTTATTAGTTTATTTTACATTATACCCTTGAGTTTTTGGATTTTTCTATATGATACCGTTGAGTAGTAAAATAAATGACTCTAAATTGATTTGACTCAAACCAACACCATCTAAATGACTTATTTGACCGTGAAACTGATTACCTCTCAACAATAGAACATCTAGGTTAGTGAGATTACCAATTGCATTGGGAATATAACCTTTCAACTCATTGTTACTTAGATCCAACACAGACACTGCAGAGATATTGTTACAAAATGCATCTGTCATATAACCACTCAATTTATTATTGTTTAATGTGAGAGATTGGATATAGGAGCCGAAAAAATCGGCAAAGGTCCCTTCAATCTGTTAAATGATAGGTCCAAGATATTTAATTGGGAAGAAGTGTATATGTCTTTAGGGATAGGACCTTCTAGTGAATTATTACTTAGATTGAGGACTTCTAAGCTTGCACCAAACTTGTTCTTTTGGAGGCCACTTGAATATTTATTACCTTGTAAATTCAAAATTTGCAAGGACAATAAGCCACTGAAATTCGGAAGTTCGCCTTCAAAATCATTATTTGATAGATCAAGAGATTCTAAGCTATTGGTTAGGTGATGTATCTCTCCTGATAAATGGTTGTTTGAAAAATATAAACCTTTAAGAGAATGTAAATAAACAAGGCTTAAGGGAATGTTTCCCTTGAATCTGTTGTAGGACAAGTCCAATTCAACAAGATTGGGATATAACACGCTTATGTTTGCTGGAATATATCCTTGTATCTTATTTTTGGCAACCCATACTCGGCTTATATAGGCATGCACAACAGAAGGTAATTGGAGTGATCCAATGAAGGAGTTATTGCTAAGGAAAAGTTTATCCAACTTAGGGTTATTCTCGATATGCCATGTCGGGAATTCCCCTTGGAGTGAATTGTCAGAAAGATCAACAAACCTCAACTCTCGCTGATGGCGAAGGAAGGGGGGGTTTGTAAAGAGTGCACAATTTGACAGACTAAGTGCCTGAAGTTGTAGTCCCTGAGGGAAAGGAGGTTGGGCATCGTGTTTGGAGACCTCATGAACAAATTGGTTGGGGTCTCCAATAAAGTACTTTAATTTTGTATGGTTTGCAAACGATTGAAATGAATCAGGAATTAGGAAATGGTTGTATGATAGTATGAGATATTTAAGAGAGAGGAGATGAACTAGAGGAGATGACCCAGTATTTCCTATCAATTGATTATGACTGAGATCCAATTTTTCCAAACTTGTCAAGTTTTGCAGACATGTCGGAATTTCCCCAGCAAGTTGATTATCACTGAGATCTAACTCTTGAAGTGAGGTTAGGCCACCATAAAATGATAGTGAATACAATCTCTTTTTTACAAATGAGGAGTAATAAGTAACTTAAGTATAATACTTTTATTATTTGTCAAAAAAGATGTGCTACATGATAGTATATTAGTCTGACACCTCTCATTCAAATATAATGAAAATGTTTTGTATAGTGCTTGAACTCAAGGCTAATCTTAGTTAAAAAGATATAAATTAAAAATCTAACCTATCTTATCTACCTTTTATTTTATGTTTGGTATATATTTGAGATTATTATCCTAGTAAGTAATGATAAAATATACGGAGTACTTAAAAAAGAGTTGAGGTCACTGTACCATTATAATTGGTGAATCCAGTGATAGCATTGTAACTTAAATCCAACTTCCTTAGCTGATTGAAAGCTGTCATCATGCAAATCTTTAGTCAATTATTAAATCTTTCTTAAGAACACAACTGATTGATTATTTGGATGCTTACCGTCAATTGGAACATTTCCTCTCAAATGGTTGTTGTCCAACTTCAGAGTGTGGAGTGATTGGAACTCAAACAGTTGGCTATATATGTTATTATCTAACTCATTCCAACCCAGATCCAGTATCTTAAGGCTTGATGACAAGTTTGTAGAACCTGCATATTATTATTATATCAGTATGACTATATGAGTGTGTATATATACTACTATATAGTTCCATAAGACCAAAATATATGAGTAATACCAAATTAAAAGAGTGTTACCATACCATTACAATTAGTGATGCCAGTGATTGAATTGCCCTCTAAATATAGCTCTTCCAAATTCTTTAGTTGATGCAAAGCTGTCACACATATATATAGCTTAATCAAATAAGTACATAAATTATTACTCATAAATTTACAACTAGCTGAAAAACTAATTCCGTGCTTACCTTTTAATGGAACAACTCCTCTCAATTGGTTGTCTCTCAAATATAGAGTGTGGAGTGATTGGAATCCAGATAGTTGGCTAATGATGTTGTTATCCAACATATTCAATGATAGATCCAATACCTTAAGACTTGATGACAACTTTGTAGAACCTATATATTATTACATCGTTATTAGTGTATAATTGTAGTTACAACAAATCAAATATAATGCATGCAGTATTAATTGTGAGTTACTCCCTCCGTCCCTAAATTACATTCCTCCTTTCTATTTTTAGTATTCCAAAATTACATTCCTCATTTCTATCTTTGGTAAGTTTTTTTTAGTAAATCAACTTTCTTTTTTTGTTTTATATTTAATGCTTTTTCACTCATAATCCTTGTGCCAAATTGCAATGAATATGATTGGTTAAAAAATTTCAATTAGAAGCATGTCATTGGTCCTTTTTTTTTGCAAAGGATTGATGACATGTCATAAGTAATAACTATTCTATCTTTGTACTTCCCATTGCATTATCTAATTGTTGTTATTTGTCTTATTCTTCTCTCCTTAATTCCCGTGTAAATTTTCAAAGAGGAATGTAATTTAGGGACGGAGGGAGTAATTAACTCTACCTCTTTGCAGACAATGAAAATTAATTAAAATAAAACAAAATTTATTTCGTTCTATTGGTCAAGTATGCCAACTAGGAAACTACTGCTTTTGCGGCATTTTGGTGTCAAAACAAGGTTTCAATGCTATACCGTATACAAAACAACTAATGTAGATTTTCTAACTATCCTTAGCATTAATGGGAATAATTTTTATTCAAACTAAAAACAACGAGAGTAACTTACCGTTATTATTTTGGAAGCTAGTAATTCCAGTATTTTCTAAACCCAACTCTTCTAAATTTTGACTAATGGCTTCTATATCTGCTTCATCTCAAGAAATAATATATAATTAGGTATGTAAATTTGAGAAATATAATGGCGCTAGATTCACATATTTTTAGAAATTGATAGGTATACAAAGTAGTTTCAAGCTTACCATGAAGTTGTAATCCCTCCAAATTGTTGTCGTCTAAAAATAGATATTTGAGTGACGAAAATCCACGTAATTGTGATAGGCTACTTACATCAAAATTATTGTATTGTAAATTAAGTAACTCAAGACTTTTAAGCTTGGATGACAACTTTGGTGCACCTATTTCAAATTGAAGCAGATTTAGCATTGTAATTTAGTCAAGAAACAAGTCATCCACAAATCCAAAATACACAAAAGTAATGATAATATAAATAGTGTTGAAGTCTAATGCATTACCTTTATTCTCATCCCAACTTTTAATTCCCATGAAAGTGAGATTAAGCTCTCGAAGTTCCTCAAAAGGATGCAATACAGAAGCATTAAAATGCACTTCAAGTAGGTAATTGAGAGAGAAACTACTCGGTAATTGAGGCCACACATAACACCTTCCCAATCATCACAACAGTCGCTTGTTTTGCCTTCCTTCCAGGAGGTTAACCACAAAGACCGAAGATCTAAGGGAAATTGGGCTCCTAAATTCTGTTTAAGCTGCAAAAGAGCAGCTTTTTCTTGTTCCAAACACCCATTTACTTCAACCCAAGTAGCCAATACCGTCATCATCCATAACCACTTACCTACCCCTTTCATTTTTATTTTTTTTTAATTGCTAACTTTATAACAAACAAAAAGTTATAGGTTTTTTATTTTTGAATGAAAAAAAGTTATAGGTTTTGTACTCAGTATGCTTAGCTTATATATGTACTCAAATTATATTCATATAAAATTCTAAAATTTCTTAAATGCCATCCTTAGGGCCTGTTCTCATACGATTATTTTTAGTTCAATTCAATTCAGTTTAGCTCATTTCAGTCAATGAGATTAGGCCCTTCATACACATACATAGTTCTATTAAATTAGCCGATTAGCCGAAGACTTTGAATTTTGAGTCAACTGTGATAGTCAACTGTGATACCAAGAGATTAGTAAATCAATCGAATTGTATATCCCCACCCAAGAATACTAGAAAAATATGACCCATGAGGACAATAAGATAATTGGTACATCTGATATGATGTGTACGTGAGTGGTGTTTAATTGTGTATTATTCTAAAACATGTGTTACGACTTACGACTATTAATCATTTTAGGCTTTTGTCATCTTAAGGAAGTTGGAATATTACTTCCTACATTTCTTAATACAAAGTACATGTAATATTGTCCGTATACAAATGATTTTTGACTTGTACACAATTGTTATAAAGTATAAACTAATGCATGAAAATTTTAAGCTTTCAGAATGTTAGCTGCTGAACTGAAATTAAGTAAATGTTTCATTTATAGGAACGGTGACAAATAACACTCTTCAACGCTTATTATGGTTTGATCTAGATTCGAATCCTCAACCTTCAGCAAATAAAGGTTATACACTTACCATTTCAACCAAATTTTATTAGTGTTTTAAATTTCACATAATTAACATTATATATTCCTTTCAAATTAGAGGTTATTTAATTTATTAATTTTTTCCAAGATTAAATTATAAATAAATATGAGGTAAGAAAACTTAATTGACAAGTATAAACTTAAAAGTTTTGTAATAAAACAAATGAGCTTTTTTTTATTTTATTTTATTTATTTATTATTTTAACGAGAAGAAAAAGGATTTCATGAATAAATGATAGCCAAATGACACTTATAAACAATTTCTAGGAAATCTAAAATTTCAACACTTGTACAAATCACCTTAGAACTAGTTACATTTATCGCAAATTCGATCAACGATCGCTTTAATCAAAAACTTCATCCGAAGCAAATCAAGCAATACAATATGTGAGTTAGCACTAATTTGGCTTGAGATCTACGGATGAGTAGTTGTTTGGGTGAAAAAACTTATCTGACCTTTTACAAAATAGCTATATGTTCTTTACAAAACAACTATATGTTCATTACAATACAGCTTACAGATATATGTAATTTTTTTTTATGAAATAGTTATATATTTTTTACAAAACAACCGTATGTTCTTTATTGGACAACTAAATGTTCATTCCGCCCATTTCAGAGTGAAGGACCCTTTTGAAAAATGACTTGACGACTTCCGAAAATCATAATGGCACAAATCTCAAACTTGGAAAAATAGTCATATATAAAAAATGACTTGATGACTTCTAAGACACCGGCCACATGCATGGTTATTTGAGATTGGAGAAAAGACTTGAAATTGACTTGCAAGTCTTCCCTCCGCTCCGCTAACCACGCTAGAAAAATTCTTAACCTGAACTTCATATAATTGAACAACCAAAGTGAGATTTTGTCTCCTTGGATATTTTTTTAATGGTAATGTACTAATGTACATAGGAACTTATACGTTATTTAAACTAGGGATGACAACGGGTCGGACTCGAAGCGGATTATGCTAAATCTGACTCCGACCCAACAGGAAGTCGGAGGCTAAATTCGACTCCGACTCCGACATTTGACTCCGACTCCGACTTCAATATCCGACCTCCGACTCCGAATTTTTTTTTGCTATGACTCGACTCCGAGTTTTTTTTTTTTTGTTATTCAATATACTTTGAGAAATTGGGCTATTTGGGCCCTTCACTACTAAAATTCGGCTAAATTGCGACCGTCTCTAACGGTCGTAAAAATAGCAAAAACGGTCGCAAAAAGTGATTGCGACCGTCAACGGTCGTAATGTGATAGTCGTTATTCACGTGGTCGCAAAAAGTCAAAATTGCGACTGGTTGACGGTTGCAATTTATTTGCGACCGTTTCCGTTATTTTCAACGACCGTTACATTAACGGTCGTAATTTATAATATTTGCAACTGGTATATTGACGGTCGCAAAAATGGTCATTTGCGACGGCCTAAGGCGGTCGCTAAAATTTAAAAAAAAATAAAAAAAAAAATCTGAAACAAACGAAACCAAAATCCATAAAGCAATGCAAACAAAAAATAAAAATAAATCAAATTCAAGCAAAAACAAACCACAAAATCCAAATTACAAGCAGAAACCACAAAAATCAATTAATAAAATGAAATCCAGCAGAAAATAAATCAAATTTACAAGCAAAAAACCGCAAATATGAAACAAAAAATCAAAAAAATTACCAAAAATCATACACAAATTCAAAATGAAAATTAACAAAACCCAAATCGATAAAAAATGAAGAACAATTCGACCTAAAACATCAACATACATTAAGCACCAAACCCAGAATGAAGAACAATTCAACCAAAAAATCGACCAAAAATCAACTCCAAGAAATTCGGCCAAGAAATCGAACAAAAAAAGAATTAAAACCCACATTAATTGAAAAAAACCAAAAACAAACAAAAAATTAAACCCACATAAATAATATCGAACAAATATTATACCCACATTCAAATTCGAACAAGTATCAAAACCACATAAAAAAAATCGAATGAAATAAAACCCACATAAATTAAATCGCAAAGAAAATTAAATGGACATAAATTACACCGAATTCGACCAAAAAAACGAACAAAAAACGAATTAAACCCACAAAAATCGAAGATAAATAAAAACAAACAAAATTTCAAGATAAAACAACATACCTTTTACAATATTTCTTCCTCTTTGGGTTTATATGGTCAAATTTGACCATGAAAACTCCAGATCTGGAATTTTTATGGTCGAATTTGACCATTAACACCATAAATTGTTTGTAGCTTGATGAATAATGCAAAATTCGTTTGTTGCTCGTCGATGAAGAACACAAGCAAAGAAGAAAATTAGGGTGAGGAGGATAGACGGGCTAGCAGAAGAGAGAAGGAAAGAGGAGAAGAGAGAAAGGAAAGAGGAGAAGCAGAGAGTAGAGCGTGAGAATTGAACAGAGAGCAGAGAAAGAGGAGAGAGAAAAGAGAGAAGCGGCGTGAGAAGAAAGAATTAGGGTTAAGTAAGCTGACCATCCTTTTATACCCCTATTTAATTAAAAAAAAAAAATCTTTTTACGACCGCCTTAAGCGGTCGCAAATTTGCGACCGGCACATAATCGGTCGCAATTATTGACTTTTGCGACCGTTATAAGCGGTCGCAACTGGGTTATTTATATTTTGAATTATTTTACACGCTTTTTTTATTTTTAAAAAAAGTTAAAATACTATTGCGACGGTTTTGTAGCTAAATGTCGGTCGCAGAACGGTCGCAAATCTGCGACCGCTATGAAAACGGTCGCAAATCAGCGACCGCGTTTAAAACGATCGCAAATTTCATATTTTGCGACCGTTTTAATGACGGTCGTAGAAAAACGGTCGCAATTTGACCGAATTTTAGTAGTGCTTTACAACCCACACCTAATGCCATCATGACTCACAAAAAAATCCACTATCGATTGGAGTCGGAGTCAGATAATCTGTCAAAGTCGGACATTTGTCGGAGTCGGATTGTAACACCCCCAAATCTCCCTCTACGGAAATACTAGTATAATACGTATAATTATACCGTAGAGATAGACTTGGGCGTGTTACCGCCGCGTGATTACGCAAGGCTACTCAAACTCAATAACGAAACTTTGCAGCGGAAACTTCAATACTCCTCTTTATTAATAATTATAAAAAAAAAATAGTAACATTGCCATGAATACTCTAAATAAAGACA
Organism: Chenopodium album; assembly: GCF_948465745.1. NCBI lineage: Eukaryota > Viridiplantae > Streptophyta > Magnoliopsida > Caryophyllales > Amaranthaceae > Chenopodium > Chenopodium album. The sequence goes on from NC_137857.1 coordinate 5,474,611, forward strand.
AGACCAACATTCCTAAACTAGGTGAAGCAAATCCCGGGACTCCCATATGCTCATTCATGACTCCACCTGAAAATAGTCAACATTGCTTACCATTACGTTAAACAGGGCGAACCAAAACAAATAGTAAATACGGATTAGTAAAATATGCAAGTACGATAAGTGCAAGATAATGTAAACTCAATTTATTCGCAAACATGCTTTAAAACCAATTTCCAATAAATAATCCAATAATTCCAAAACTCATGATTCAAAACTAATTCCAATGATTCAACATTCAAAATAATTGATAAACCAATTCCTTTAAAAAAAATTCAATTCCTTTTTGAACCAATTTCTTTTAATTTAATTCCTCACCCAAGTGTGCACACCCCCCAAGCTAGTCTTCTTATATTACAAGGCTTTTATTAAGGAAAGACTAGGTCATACAAAGTCCATAGTCTTATCAATAAACCAAATCCGCATAGTGGGATTACCAACATGCTTATAAAGCATTAATAATAATATTTAATGGTTCAATAATAAATCCTTTTAATATCCAATAATTCCAATATAATTCAAACTCCTTCCACATACTTTCATAATCAAAACCTTTTAAATAAATACTTGAGAATAAAATCTCATATTAATACTTTTCAAAATCAATAACTCTTCCTTGAAAAACCTTTTATTTAATTCAATAAACTTTTCAAATCAAATCCAAACATGATAAGTAATTCAAACCACTCAAAACATGATTTAAAAATCAATAATTCAAAATACTTTTATCAATACCTCCAAACATAATTTATTTCAAAATCATAATTCATATCAATTTAATTCAATCACCAATCAAATCATATAAAACATGTTATTCAAACCAATCACTTTCAAAGGTATCTAGCCACCTAACGTACCTTGATCCTTGCTTAGCAAACACACCAAAAGAACCTCAAGAATCTTGATAGAACACACCCTACAAATAAATATAACCTTAATCAATATAAGGTTAACAAATAATTAAAACCCCCCAACTATATGTACATGAATCTTATAAATTATTTTCTCATAAACATCATTAAAATATGATTTTATATAATTAAAACTACTCATAATAATTTTATATTAATCTCCCATAATAATAATAACAATAATTGAATAAGAGAAGAGAAGAAGAAAAGATAAGAAACCAAGGAAAAGAGAAGAATTGGATTTGCGTAGGAAACAATAGGCAGAACTTGCAGAGGCTATAAATCCTTCAATATAACTCCGAATTGGGTGATTCTTGAACCTAACCTCAAGGATTTTTTGAGAGGAACAATCTTCTGTGAAACGTCAATACCTCAAAAACTGACCAGAAGTGCCCGAAAATTGGCTTCAAAGATAAACGGGATGATTTGTGTAAAATTAAGGAGAAGAAAAGAAGAGAATTGGTGTGAAGAATGTGAGAGGTATGAAGGGGTATTTATAGGCTAGTATGAGCGTGAATTATGGTAGGAAAATGTAGGAAGAATTATGGTAATTAGGGTTTAAGAGATTACTTGGAGAAGTGAATAAAGAATTAAGGAAAGTTTGGATATTAAGGTGATTGTATATACTTTAATATGGAATGTATGTATGTCATGAAAAATAATAAGGAAATTAGAATTACTTGGGGAATAATCAAGAGGAACAAAAGGCAAGAGAATATGATGATTGGATACTAAAAAGATGGAAAATTAGAATTAAGGAAAATAGGAGATTCCTTTACTAGTATTTAGGAAGATTTTGCTCGGTTTAAGGAATAAAAATGATGTTATAATAATATAGAATAAATAATTAAATAATTAATTAATTAAATACCAATTATTTACCAATAAATAATCAAGAAAAATCAGATTTCCATACATGGAAAAATCCGAAATTCCTTAGCTCTTTATTGGAAATTTTCGGCCATAATAATTAATTTCTAAAATATTATTTTTCTTTAATTAAAATATCCGAAATATGTAAATAATCCAGTTTTTAAAATAAGATAAATGGATGATAAATCTTATCCAAAATAATGATTAGTTTTCAAAATGCTTTTGGCGCCAAAATTCAAGTATTATTTTGGCTCCAAATAATAAATTTACTAAAATACCCTTTTTATAAAATAATACTTAATTTATTAATTAGGAAAATACGTATGAAAATACGGGGTATTACACGGATTTTTTTCTCGGATTTTTTGTAGGATCCGACTCCTACCCTCCTCCGACTCGGAGTCGGATTATTTTAACGGAATCGAACTCGAATTACTTTTTTCTCGGACTCGGAGCGGATTTTTTACCTCGGATCGGGGCGGAGTTGGGTCGGATCCAGAGTGGATTGCCATCCCTAATTTAAACACATTCATTTTAAGTCTTTCAAAATTTATACATTAGAAAACATAATCATTGAATAAAATTACATTGAAATGTGAATTTGGTTGCAAAAACGTTTGAACATACATAATCATTTTAAACATAAGTAAGAGTCTGTTCTCTTCACCTTAAAAAAATAATATTAAGTAAAAATAGTTTCAGTTCAGTAAATAAAAATACAGTTAAGTAAAATTAAGTTCAGTTCAGTAAAATTCAGTTTTCTTAAATAAAAATTATAATAGAAAATTAGTAAAAATAATTTCAGTTTAGTAAAATTAATTTAAGTTCAGCAAAAATAATTTAAGTTCAACAAATATAATTTTGTTTCAATAAAAATAATTTTAGTTCAGCAAAAATAAGGTGAAGAGAACGGGGCCTAAGTACAAGTAAGAGGAAAAATATTGTTATTCTTCCGACAATAATCCGGCTACAATTTGATACTTGTATATATACTGTTAATATGTACTCGTACTCATTAGATTTACGATACCCTCCTCTGTGTGTATGCTGGTCAATTATTTTGATTCAAATAGGTTTATTTAAGTGGTTGAATCCTGCTATTTGTATATAATGGGATGCTTCTTGATACTTCATTTACCATGACTTCTGATTAAAGTTGTCACCCTATGGTAAGAGTTTGAATTAACATCCCACAATAGGTTATGAGATATTCAATGCATTGTTCAAATTACCAACCTCATGTAGTGCCTGACTTGTTAATTAAATGAATTGCCAACTGCTAACTGTACGTTTTGTTGCAATGTGAAGTCTTATTTCAGCTAACTGATTTGAATAGAGTAGCTTAATTAATTGCCTCTATTAATCTATTTGATGGAAAAGGACGTGTGTTCAAGTTTTTAATCTAATATGTTTATTTTTTATTTATTTTTTTTTTCTTGTAAATTTAAGGATTTGATGTTAATGTGCAAGAACAATGCAGTTATGATGTTTTCTGAAAATGATAATCATCTACGCATGCAGGCTGGACTAGTAATTTAGTTCTTGTGACATGATTTTATTAAGGAAATAATACCAACTTTTCATAGTTACTTGCTAAGATATGATAGAGAAGAGATGAACAAGCAGAACAGGCATCCATAATACATATATAATGCATAGTCATCGAATACAACAAACAAGGCACCATCCATTATCACAACTTTCACATATGATCATCAAACACTCCTTGCTCTCCTTAGCTTTCTTATGATGTCCTCGAAGAAGTAGTAGCAGGAAAGGATGCATGCTTTAGCAAGATAAAACCATGCATTCCACCAATGAGGATTAATCAACATAACTATGACAACCGCAAGAAACATAGTCACACCAGATCCCGCGAAGGTGATATAAAAGGCTTCCATGTCAATCCAGCCACTGTCTTCATCTTGGGATTCACTTGTACTCGTGGAGGGCGTATCATCATCTGTAGTGCAGTTGACGGACAAAGGAAGTCCACAAAGGAATGGATTGCCTTTGTAACTGGTGTCATCAAAGGTTAATGAGTGACCTTGTAATGGGATCCTTCCTGATAAGTTGTTGTAGCTGACATTAAAGACCTCAAGAGTATCCAAATTTGTGACTTCAGCTGGAATCCTTCCATTCAAGTGATTGTAGGATAAATCCAAACTCTCGATGTTCTTCAAGTTTGAGAAAGTTGATGGAATGACACCCCACAATTGGTTATGAGATAAATTCAATGCCTGAATGTTGCTCAAATTGCCAAGCTCATGTGGTATGTGTCCTGTTAATTTGTTGCAAGACAAATCTATTTCAGACATGTAATCAAGGATGCTACCTTCGTAATTGTAAGCCATGTTCTTTGTCACAAACTCTACCTTGTTGATAAAGAAATTGTGAGCTGAATCTAATTTCATCGAAATCAATTCTCCCACTATGCCATCATTTATTAACTTAAAGTCCATACCAGCAACAGTAAATAATTGAGATAGGCAAGTGGGAATAGGGCCATGTAAATTATTGGAGGAAAGATCCAACAAACTCAACTCAACTAAGCACAATTGAAAGGGTATTTGACCGATAAACTGATTACCTCTCAAGAATAGAGCTTGCAATTGAGTGAGATTACTGATTGCAGCAGGAATTCGACCTCTCAGGTCATTATTACTGAGATCCAAGAGAGACAACCTTGAGAAACTGTTACAAAATGCATCTGTCACATGACCACTCAATCTATTATCGTTTAACTTGAGAGTTTGGATATTGGAGCTGAAAATTTTTGGCAAAAGTCCATTCAATCTGTTATATGATAGGTCCAAGACACTTAATTGGGAAGAATTGAATATGTCTATAGGGATAGGACCTTCGAGTGAATTATTACCTAGAATGAGAAACTCTAAGCTTGGACCAAACTTATTCTTTTGGAGGCCACTTGAATATTTATTACCTTGTAAATTCAAAATTTGCAAGGACAATAAGCCACTGAAATTCGGAAGTTCGCCTTCAAAAGCATTATTTGATAGATCAAGAGATTCTAAGCTATTGGTTAGGCGATGTATCTCTCCTGATAAAAGGTTGTTTGACAAAAATAAACCTTTTAGAGAATGTAAATAAACAAGGCTTAAGGGAATGTTTCCCTTGAATCTGTTGTAGGACAAGTCCAACTCAACAAGATTGGGAAATGTTATGCCTATGTGTGCTGGAATATGTCCTTGTATCTTATTTTTGGCAACCCATATTCGGCTTATATAGGCATGCGCAACAGAAGGCAATTGGAGTGATTCAATGAAGGAGTTATTGCTAAGGAAAAGTGTGTCCAACTTAAGGTTGTTCTCCAGAAGCCATGTCGGGAATCCCCCCTGCAGTAAATTGTCAGAAAGATCAATGAAAATCAACTCTCGTTGATGGCGAAGGAAGGGGGGGTATGTAAAGAGTGCACAATTTGACAGACTAAGTGCATGAAGTTGCAGTCCTAGAGGGAAAGGAGGTTGGGCATCGTGTTTGGAGACCTCATGGACAACTTTGTTGGAGTCTCCAACAAAATACTCTAACTTGGTGTGGTTTGCAAATGATTGGAATGAATGAGGGATTAGCAGATGATTGTATGATAGTATGAGATATTTGAGAGAAAGGAGATGAATCAGAGGAGATGACCCAATATTTCCTATCAATTGATTATGGCTGAGATCCAATGTTTCCAAACTTGTCAAGTTTTGCAGACATGTCGGAATTGTAGGAATTTATAGGTACTACGCAGCGGAAATAACATATATGAATCATATTCAATAAAGTACCTAATCCCAAGAATCGCATGCATAACACACAAGACACATAATCATACCTTTGAAGCGTGAATTCCACGAAGCTATTCGACAGGCAAATCAGGGAGAGAATAGAGCCCCAAGTGTTGCTCCTCTACTTAGTCCACGGGATTCGAACGAGCCGTCCACCAATACTAGATTGGTCGAGTGATTGAGGAAAACCGCGATCACCACCTTTTCGGACAACCGACCACCGCACGAACCACCACCACCACGAGACACCACCGTGCGCCGGGAGGAGGAGAGAGCCGTGAAAGAGGGAGTATGAGAGGGGGTTGGTTTCGTGTTTGCTAATTAGGGTTTGATCTAAATGATCAGTTAATTCCTTACCTGCAAACCTAGGCACCTAGTCTATTTATAATCTCATTATAATTAGACTAGGGCACGAAGCCCAATAGCCTCTCAAAACCCCTACATGGCCGGCCACCTAGAGAGATGAGGCCCATGATGGGCCTCGTCCTCTAATGCTCGATCTAGCCCCTTTGTGTGACCTTATAGGATCCGTCCAATTGGGCTTTGGCCTATTTTACTAGTCCAAAGATCGTAAGTACCTCTAGCTATGGCAAAACGACGACCCAAATGTCCGGACTTAATTATCTCCATAATTTGATCCAATTATATATCTAGTAATTGCACACGACGAAGACATAACTCCTTCAATCTCCCACTTGTCTGAGACAAGGGTGCAATATTCAAATTCCTTAAGTCAATGTATATGTCGATTTGATAATATGATTGCATCACATGTCGAGATCATATTAATCTACAAATCGTTTCTTGAAATCTGAGTTAGAATTACAAAACCAAATGATTACTGAGTAATGCATTTGAACGCGGCCACGTATTTTCTGAATCCTCCCTCTTCAAGCGGCCATGACACATTTCCTAATTTAATAGGTAGACTCTATCCAATCTTGTGGAAACAAGCCTCCCACTCAACTTCTGAAATAACCGGGAAACATCCTTTATAATCTCCAGTTACGGGAAGACGTTTGAATGTACCACAGTTATAACATCCATTGAATGAAATCAATGTTCCACTCATGTCTAAGGAATCCACTAATATATACGGAAGCTCTATACTTGAACTTCAAAGTAGGTCAATAGTTCAATCATGCATCATTCATGCATATCCAAGTGATTGATCGAGCATCACTATGCCCCTATAGCCCATGAAACCGAGCTATCCAATCAATCTTACATGCTAGTCCATTTATTGAAATCATTTATGTCCACTTTAATGATTTCGAACTAGGAACTTAAATAATATACGGATTTTGTTCACCTGTGGAGTTTCATACACCAGGTCTCTATCTGATAGATAACCTGATGAGCCCATCAATCCATAATTATTTTGGACATTTTATTTAATTTCAAAACCATAATTAAATAAGAGAAATAATAATTTCTGTTTTAAACATAATTCTGCAAATTGATGTATTTTCTCATGTAATATGTTTCCACAAACATACACAACTTCAAAGTAGGTCAATAGTTCAATCATGCATCATTCATGCATATCCAAGTGATTGATCGAGCATCACTATGCCCCTATAGCCCATGAAACCGAGCTATCCAATCAATCTTACATGCTAGTCCATTTATTGAAATCATTTATGTCCACTTTAATGATTTCGAACTAGGAACTTAAATAATATACGGATTTTGTTCACCTGTGGAGTTTCATACACCAGGTCTCTATCTGATAGATAACCTGATGAGCCCATCAATCCATAATTATTTTGGACATTTTATTTAATTTCAAAACCATAATTAAATAAGAGAAATAATAATTTCTGTTTTAAACATAATTCTGCAAATTGATGTATTTTCTCATGTAATATGTTTCCACAAACATACACAACTTAAAATTACATAATTTGCTTCAATCCAAGACTTTAATGTGACTTTCATACCTTTGTCTATGGAAGGGGTTTAGTGATTTCTCACTCATAATAAAACTTCGCAGAACGTGACCTTCCACCGGTCAATGATCTCATAACTGAGGCGATATTTTATATCCATTTGTTTGGATTTGTAATGTGACCCTGGCTCCTTTGTTCTTGGGCAAAGGTGACCCTTTAGTCATATTACATTTCAATCCAAACTTCCTCTAAAACTATCCGACTATAGCTTAATACACATATTCTGACATTGAGCATGCAATAGTGCTCTGCTTTGAACTCTTCAAGCTCACTGTACTTCTCCATACTGACAAAATTGTGCGTCTAGATCAAAATCTAGAGTCATCTTGCCTGTTTGGAGAGAACTTGCATTCGTGAAGCTCTTGACAACTTGTTTATCTTTAACACCATAAACTAGAAAAATTCCTTTAGTGCTTCTCAAATACTCAAGGATTTGTTCTTGGTAACTTTCTGTATGCTTATTCTGTATTTGCTTGAAACTTGCTACACATGCACAAGTCATATGTAACAACTTGTTTTGTACATTTCATGGTACATGTAATGGTCCCTTTTGCAAAAGCATTAGGTCCACTGCCTTTACAACTCAACTCAACTAGCTTTTAAGGCACTGAGTTTTACTGAGTGTAAAACCATGAAACATGGGAAAAGATCCTCTCTTAGAATTTTGCATCTTGAACTCGTCAAGAACCTTATCAACATAAGTCTCTTGATTAGGTCCAGTCATCCTTCAAGATTCACTTTGTGGATTTTGATTCCCAATATGTACTCAACATCTCCTAAGTCTCCCATATAGAAACAATCTTTCTAACCATTGCTTGACTCATTCAAGCATTGATATATCATTTCATATGAACTGTATGTCAACTACATACTAGACTAAGAAGACCAATTGCTCCCACTAAACTTCTTGTTTCTACAAGATTTCTTTTCATTCTTCCAAGGTAATCAAACTGTTTGATTTCCTAATGAATATTTCAACTCCTTAATGCTTACTTCAATCCATAAATGAATTTCTGAAGTTTGCAAAACTTTCTAGGACTTTCTGGAATTCAAAAAACTTAAGTTGTATCATATACATCCCATCCATCAAGAACATTTCATGAAGGTGATTTTGATTTCCATGACTAGAAATAGTCCGAATAGGCTTACATGACTAATAGGTTTAACCCTATTTGTAAGACTATCATGGACTAGCACATCTTTACAGACATGGAGTCCATTCTGGATTTCTTGGCTTTAGGCCATTTCCTGAGTTGGCACTTGTCCAAAGCTTGCTTGTAGGTATGGATTCTAACCATTCCAATAGGAAATTTTAGAATCCACCTTTTACTAGAATTCCAACAAACTGTTTGTTTCGATCCTAAGTAACCTACGATAGGTGTGAGCGACAATAGAATTATTCTCTTCAACTCTTTGAAGTATTTCATTCTAGTAGGACGATAGAAGTCTCGCTAGTTGAATTAGCTTGCTTCGACACACGTTTTATCAAATTAGTTGATTTCATGCGCATTCGTCTCTGATGTAGTGTTATCTACATCCCTTTGTTGCTCGTCTCGAATCTCATCGAGATCTAACTTTACTCCCACTTGGCTTTGTAGGAAGACATTTCTTTCTATAAAGACACTATCGCGAGCAACAAACATTTTGTTTTACGCGATTGTAGGAATAATACCTCTGATTTAGGGTTTATTATGTCATCTTTGTAAATATTTTACATAAATTTCATATTCCCTCAATCCTGTTTAGAAAAGATTATTTTGGAATATTTCCATCCTTTCTATTGCTTTGGTTAAGTTTCTGTTTAGTATATTCGCAATTGTTGTTGTTCTAATGCATATCCTCAAAACGATATTTGTAAATCATTAAATCTTGGATCGAACCATGGCAAGCAAAGTTTGATTCCTGCTTTATACATACATTTTAATTGTAATGTTCCTGGATTGTGAACTAATTCAACAATTCCTTTAGATGATCATTTGTTTTGAGTTAAATATTTATTACAACAATCATATTGTGGTGCTAAATTGTTTTTCTCAAACTTGATTTTACATTTCATTTTTGGAATTTTGAACATTTCAATGATTCCAACTTTTATTTCATTAAGTAATTATCGACATATTTACTTAAATCGTTAATAAAAGCAATGAAATAGTTAAATCCTTTTGCTATATCTTGAACTTATGGTACACTCACATCATATGTTTGTGTTCCAAAAGGTCATTTTAGCTCTTTTACCCTTTCAACTAAAAGGTAACTTGGTCATTATACCTTATCAAGCATGACTTCTAATTCTTAAGTGATTCATAATCATATAAGAGTAAGAGTCCATCCATAACTTTGGATGTGCAAATGGTTTATGTGACCTAACTTTACTTTGTTATAAGTATGTTTGCTTTGAATCATCTAAATTTACTTTTGTGATCTACATATATCAATGTCGTAAATAAAATTAACTCATATCTAGCAAAATGAAAACAATTTATTACCTTGGTCATGGATCAACATTTGTCCAAGCCAAGTAAAACAAATCAGTATTCAAAACAAGAAAACCGAAATATTGTCTCATCAAAAACTGGAAATAGTTCTAAATGTCATGATAAACTAATCAGAAATTAAAACTATGAAGCTATCTCTGGCCACTCAAATACTTCTAGTGCACCTTCAAGCTCCATCTCCATGCTAGCTTCACTTGCTTGCAGTTCCTGTGCAACATCATAATGTTAAGCACTGCAACTTGGTATCACATACCTTAGTGAAAGTTAAAATGATTATAACTTAATACCTGAGGTTGATGCTCCATTCTTCTTCTTGAGGAAATCAAGGTATTTCTGGCAATTGCGTTTCCAATGCCCCTTCTTCTTGCAGTAAAAGCATTCACTCTCACTTGCAACTTTGGGTTTTGGATTCGCCTTAGGCTTTTCAGGAGCCTTGGCAACTTGCTTGCCCTTGCTCTTGGCATTAGCCTTTTGCCCCTTCTTCTTGAACCCTTTTCCCTTTTGGATCATAAGAACTTCCTTCTTAGGTTCCTTAGGGATTTGTTTCTCAGCACTAACCAGCATTGCATGCAATTGACTCATAGTCTTTGCATTCGCAGTCATGTTAAAGTTCATGATAAACTGGTTGAAACTTTCTGGAAGTGAATGGAGAATGATGTCTGTTGCCAAATCATCACTAATTAGGTACCCCAGTTTCTCCATACTTTGAATTAGGCCGATCATTTTGAAAACATGATCATGAACTGTGGCACCCTACTCCATTCTACAATCCATAATCTCACGATGAAGCTCATACCTTTCAACTCTAGCTTGTTTCTTAAACAAAACTTTGAGCTCTTCCATGATTGAATAGGCATCCAGGTCCTCAAAACGCTTTTGAAGACTAGGTTCCATAGTAGCAATCATTAAGCAAGTGATAGGCATAGCTCTATCATGAGCTTCCTTGTGCTTCTTGATATCTGCCGCAGTTGGATTTTCTGGCAGAGGTCCTGGTAATGGGGTATCAATGATATCCTCCTTACCTTCAGATTTCAGAACAAGTCTTAGCATTCTTTCCCAGTTGGAAAAGTTTTCCCCTGTCAACCTATCCTTCTCAAGGAATGGTCGCAAATTGTAAACGCTGTTGTCATTGTTATTACGGCTACTCATCTATGTCAAAATAAGGCAAAGTTTAATAATTATGTTTAATAAATTAAAGTACCATAAAAAACATATTCATTTGGTAACTTTAAAACACTTTATTCAAGAATTAAATGATCCCAATTGAATTTTAAGTGATTCCAAGATCCTTTATTTGTGCAATAATTAACCAGAGTGATTCCCCGCATCAACCATTACATTTTCAAGGTGAGTAAACTCTTTACTGATTACAACTCTTGTAATTCTTGGTTGAATAATTAACCATCACATGTTTAATTATTACCCTTAGCTTCAAGGTTCTAAACGATTTAGGTAACCTTGTTGAATATAACCAATTAAAAGTGTAGTTATGCAGTTCTACCCCCACTTCCCCAAGATATATTATGATGCTCTGCTGAGAGCTGACCCATCACAAACGATCAAGGTTTTCGTCGGGTTTTTAATTGGAAAAGCTGCATCAATATTGCTGGGATCTAGATTTATTATGCTGTGATTATATAGTGAACTCTAGCGCATCATCAAACAACATAAATAAACCTAAAACATGCATAATCCACTAATGCAATAAAACATGACATAGTATGGCCCCTTAGTCCTAAGAAAAACTAGAAATGAAAAAATGCTCCCACTTGAATCATCATGGATCTTCATCCACCTTGCTCCTTTGGGCCTTCACTTCATGGGCTTCTTTTGGGCTAACACCATTTAAATAACTATTCTATTTACATTAAATAAAAGTTATGAAAATACTCAACGGTACGCAGACCGTATTTAGATTACAAAAATACATCACGATACGCAGATCGTATTTAAGAATCTATGGGCCATACTAGTCTATATATAGCAACATAATATCATATATTATAAAAGTGCCATATAATAAATCACTCAACATGCTTGTCTAAATTACAACATCGAATGTTTATAATAAAGTCAACGCATTTCCTAAAATATCTTATATTTTAATCATAATTAGATAATATCATATATCATATATTTAATTTAGTCATGAGATAGAATCAAATCATATTTTAATCTAGAAAGATAAAATCATATTTAATCTTCCATGATTATCCTAATTTAGGAGATTCTATCCTAATTACTAGCCAATCAAATAATTTTAAAATCAATTACATCCTAATCTAATTATGGGATAATCACATTATTTAAATCAATTATTATCCTTTTGGAATATGCTCAGAATATCCTCATCAATCTTATCCTTAATTAACCACTTTAATTTAGGATAATTATCAAAATAACAAACTAAATATGGATAATATCAAATATAACAACTTTTGAATATTTGATTTTATCCTAAAACAAAAAGATTTTATCCAAATAAAACCAACTTTATCTTTTAAATTAAAAGATCATATTTTGAAAATATTTTAACTTATCCAAAATAAAACCGATTTTATCCCAAAATAATTCGCAATTATCCTGAAATAAATTTTTAAAACAGATTTTTTTTTTTTTTAAAAATTCCGCAACCACCAAACGTCGGCCACCGTGGTTGGCTAGCCGAAGCTAGCCACGGTGGCTGGCTGCCGTGACAGCAGCCACTGCCGCAAAGGGCAGCAGCGTGGAGCTGCTTTGCTGGGCTGCAGGCCACCGTGTGTGGCCAGCCGAGGCTAGCCACGGTGGCTGGCTGCCTTGCAGCAGCCACTGCCGCGCAAGGCAGCAGCAGCACCCAGTTGCAGCCGTGCAACGGTTGCACGCTGCTGCCCACAGCCACCCTAGACCGCCGCCCTCCCTTCCCTCCCTCTTGGACGCCACTTGGTCGGCAGCCGCCGTGGCTGCGCCACCCAGCCGCGGTTGCCGGCCAAAATAAATTAATTTTTTTTTTTTTGTGTTTTAATTTAATTAAAATAACATTTATCCTAATTAAATTAAATTAGTCCATAAGATTAAAATTAAATCATATTCAATTTTAAAATAGGGTTCATCATAAAATTAATCCCAATTTAATTTTAACATTTAAAATTAAATCTATGATCATACATAAAACATTTTTATGCATAAATCAATTCAATTAAAATTATGAAACATAAAACAAATCGAATAAAACCAAAGTCAAGCACAAAAATCATATTTTAGGGCTTGGAATTTTCGAAATTTAGGGTTAGGGTTTTCGAAATTTTCGAAATACTAGGGCATAATTCGGTCTCTTTATGGCTATTTGAGCATAATTAAATCGCATTTAACCGATTCCAAAAGTTTAATCACATTAAATAAATAATCAAACCATAATTAAATTAATTTCTCCCTCTTAATTGATTATAAAATTAACGTGGACATCAAATAATCGTATTATTATGATCTAGCGCGTTAATGCAAGAGGCTAACTGATACCACTGTAGGAGTTTATAGGTACTACGCAGCGGAAATAACATATATGAATCATATTCAATAAAGTACCTAATCCCAAGAATCGCATGCATAACACACAAGACACATAATCATACCTTTGAAGCGTGAATTCCACGAAGCTATTCGACAGGCAAATCAGGGAGAGAATAGAGCCCCAAGTGTTGCTCCTCTACTTAGTCCACGGGATTCGAACGAGCCGTCCACCAATACTAGATTGGTCGAGTGATTGAGGAAAATCGCGATCACCACCTTTTCGGACAACCGACCACCGCACGAACCACCACCACCACGAGACACCACCGTGCGCCGGGAGGAGGAGAGAGCCGTGAAAGAGGGAGTATGAGAGGGGGTTGGTTTCGTGTTTGCTAATTAGGGTTTGATCTAAATGATCAGTTAATTCCTTACCTGCAAACCTAGGCACCTAGTCTATTTATAATCTCATTATAATTAGACTAGGGCACGAAGCCCAATAGCCTCTCAAAACCCCTACATGGCCGGCCACCTAGAGAGATGAGGCCCATGATGGGCCTCGTCCTCTAATGCTCGATCTAGCCCCTTTGTGTGACCTTATAGGATCCGTCCAATTGGGCTTTGGCCTATTTTACTAGTCCAAAGATCGTAAGTACCTCTAGCTATGGCAAAACGACGACCCAAATGTCCGGACTTAATTATCTCCATAATTTGATCCAATTATATATCTAGTAATTGCACACGACGAAGACATAACTCCTTCAGGAATTCCCCCAGCAAGTTGATTACCACTGAGATACAACTCTTGAACTGAGGTTTGGCCACCGTAAGATGTAGCTGACAATAAGATATTTAAAATTTTATCATGAATGTGAATACAATCTCTTTTACCAATAAGGAGTAATAAGTATAATACTTTTATTATTTGTCAAAAAAAAAAAAAAAGAAGTATAGTACTCTTATGTAATTTTGTCTTTGAACAAAATACTCCCATTGTATTTTACTACTTGCTCCATTTTTAGAACATGAAGTTTTTAGGTACGTAATGGGGTTGGTGGAATGATAAAGTATAATGGTTGAGAGGATAGAGAATCTAGAAATACTCATATTAAATTGTGATAGTTAGGAGTCCACTAGAAGAGAAAAAAATTATTAAAATAGTGTGACAGGTTTTTTAAAAAAAGGAAATTGAGCAGATAAAAGAATATGGTCGTAAAAGGAAACTGAGCTGATAATAAATTACAGCCGCAAAAGAAAAGTAGGGCAAGTAATAAAATATGGAGGGATTACTTGTTTTATGAATGTTAAATGTAAACAAAATATGTGGTACATGCTAGTATATTAATATGACACCTATTATTCAAGTAAGAATATTTTTTAATTTGGAAAATGCTATACATAACCCTTAAGAGCAAGTTTAGCCGATGTGACATCATTTTTTGTAGTCCCCATTGAAAATGATGTCATCAAATTCTTGTTAAGACTCACTAAGACTTGCACAAATTTAACACTTTAGCCCTAAGACTTAAATATTTGACATATTATATATAGAAAAGTGTTAAAAAAAAAATAATGAAAATAAAAGTGAAGTGGATGAAGTGGGTCCCAATCTCAAGTCTTAAGTTGAGTCTTGAAATTTCAAGACTCAACTTAAGACTTGCTTGAGATTTTTGAAGAAAAATGGGAAAAGTCTTAAGTATAAATCTTAAGACTCAAAATGATGATGTCACCCCAAGTCCAAGACTTGGGACTAAACTTGATTTTAGGGCTTCATATAAACATTAAATTTAGACTTGAAAATCGTAAAAAGTTAAGAAATTATCAAAATATAAACACTAATTACATTGATTTACGCGTGTTTTTGTCATGAACTCTTAATTTCATACAATTTTCAATAGTGTATTTAATATTTTAATGCTTATATATAGCCCTCCTTAGGGCCTGTTCATATTTACTTAATTTCAGTTCAGCTCAGTTCAATTCAGTTCAGCTCAGTTCAATTCAGTTCAGCTCTCAATTTCCCTCTCTCATATAATATTCATTTCAGCTCAATTCAGTTCAGTTCAGTTCAGCTCCAATCAATTCAATTCAGTTCACTTCAGCTCATTTCAGTAAATGTGAACTGATCCTTAATTCCCGTGTAAATTTACAAACAAGAATGTAATTTAGGGATGGAGGGAGTATCATATATAGGCATAGTATGATAGTATAGCTTAAAAGAAATTAAATAAAAATATAACCATATATCTTATTTATATTTTATTTAAGATTTTATAGACACCTCAAATATATAAAGGTTAAAGTTGATGATATCATCATTATTATTAATTGTTATTGTTTAGAATATGTTAATTCTTTGATCTACTCCTAAACTTTGATAGTCAAAGTATATTTCTTATACTTCTCCGTTTTTTTTCGGATTTTTTTTTTTTAATAATTGCATCATAGGGGTTAAATATTTTGGTAGTGGAAAAAAGTAAGAAAGAGAAAGGTAAAAATACAAAATTGTCCATGTGACATATTATCAAACTAAAAAGTAAGTGTGAAAAAGCAAGGGTATGTTATGTATTTGTAGTGTGAACACAATATATTTTTTTTTTCCTAAATAGAAAATGGTGCAATATTTGTAAAATTTCCTAAAAAGACAAGTGGTGCAATAATAAAAGAACGGAAGAATAAAAAGTATATCCCATATGATTTGCTTATATACCTAGTCATATGTTGTATCTGCTGTTGTAAAAAAACAAAAAAAAAAAAAAAAAAAAAAAAAGTTGTATCTAGTCATAGTTTGGTATGCTCATCAATATTCGTACTACGGAGTATAAATACTTTTGTATTCATTAATTTAATTTAAGCTTTTCAATATTCTCTTTCTCATAACTCTATCAAAATATATTTGTAGTTCATTGTGAAATCTATTAGTTGTTCTTTTGTTAGATAGTTTCATTGTGTACATAGTAGTTTAATTTTAAAAATCATTAATGTTTGGTATTTGTTTGAGATTATTATCAAGTAATAAGTAATGAATAAACTTAAAAAGAGTTGAGATCACTGTACCATTATAGTTGCTGAGTCCAATGATATTATTTTCATTTAAATCCAGCACTTCCAAATTCCTTAGTTGATGCAAAGCTGTTATGCAAATCTTAATAAATCAGTTATTAATTGTTTAATAAGAACAAAGGTGATTAACTACTTGCATGCTTACCGTTTATTGGAACATTTCCTCTCAGTTGGTAGCCTCCCAAATTTAGAGTGTGGAGTGATGGGAACCCACTTAGTTGGCTAATGATGTTGTTATCCAACTTATTATTTGACAAATCCAGTACCTTAAGGCTTGATGACAAGTTTGTAGAACCTGCATGTTATTATATCATTGTGAGTGTATAGTATATGGTTATATTAGACCAAATACACGAATAATACCAAAAGTGTGTGTCACCGTACCATTACAATTAGTGATGCCAGTGATCAAATTATGAGATAAATATAGCTCTTCCAAATTCTTTAGTTGATGCAAAGCTGTCACACATATACATAGCTTTAATCAAATAAGTACATAAATTATTACTCATAAATTTACAACTATCTGAAAAACTAGTTCCATGCTTACCTTTTAATTGAACAACTCCTCTCAATTGGTTGTCTCTCAAATATAGAGTGTGGAGTGATTGGAATCCAGATAGTTGGCTAATGATGTTGTTATCCAACATATTCCCTGATAGCTCCAATACCTTAAGACTTGATGACAACTTTGTAGAACCTATATATTATATACATCGTTATTAGTGTATAATTGTAGTTACAGCAGATCAAATATAATGCATGTAGTATTAATTGTGAGTTAATTAACTCTACCTCTTTGTAGACAATGAAAATTCATTAAAATAAAACAAAATTCATTTTGTTCTATTGGTCAAGTATGCCAAGTAGGAAATTACTGCTTTTGCGGCATTTTGGTGTCAAAACAGGTTTCAATGCTATACCGTATACAAAACAACAACTAATGTAAATTTTCTAACTATCCTTAGCATTAATGGGAATAATTTTTATTCAAACTAAAAAAAATGGGAATAACTTACCGTTATTATTTCGGAAGCCGGTAATTTTTGTTCTTCCTAAACCCAACTCTTCTAAATTTTGACTAAGGGCCTCAATATCTGCTTCATCTCAAGATATAATATATAATTAGGTATATAAATTTGAAATGGCTCTAGATTCACAGATTTTTAGAAATTGATAGGCATACAAAGTAGTTTCAAGCTTACCATGAAGTTGTAATCCCTCCAAATTGTTGCCGTCTAAAAATAGATATTTGAGTGACGAAAATCCACGTAATTGTGATAAGCTACTTACATCAAAATTATTGCCTCGTAAATTAAGTAACTCAAGACTTTTAAGCTTGGATGACAACTTTGGTGCACCTATTTCAAATTGAAACAGATTTAGCGTTGCAATTTAGTCAAGAAACAAGTCATCTACAAATCCAAAATACACAAAAGTAATGAAAATAGTATAGTGCACCCGGGTGCACCATGTGCATGGTGCACCTAGAAAGAACATTAGAAAAATTTTAAAGAACATGGGCAAAAAAAAAAGAACATGCTAGTGTTTGAAAAAGAACATACCTTTTGTTTGACAAAAAGAACATGTTTGTGTTTGACAAGAACATGACATTACAAAGAACATAAAATCTTTGTTTTCAAAAAAAAAAAAAGAACATAAAATCTTTACAAAAAGAACATGTTATTTTTTATGGTTACTCGGGTGGTTAATCGTGTTTGAAAAAGAACATTATATTTGACAAAAAAGAACATGTTTGTGTTCGACAAATAGAGGTGACCATTGGGCGGGCCGGGCCAAGGTTAAAAAAGCAACTCACTTCTCGGGTCGGGCCAAAGTTTTTGTGCCCAAATCCGCCCAAAGTGGTCCGGTAGTGCAGGATTTTCGGGCTGAGTAAAAAAAATCAACTAAAATGCGTAAAAACGCATTCCCAAACTTGCCCAAAAAATTAAATTTACGGGCCCGACCCGATTTGTGGGGCGAAAAAATTTCTGCCCGAAACTCGTCCAAAATCGGGCCGGGTTGGTCTAACTTTGATCACCACTAGCCAAAGAACATAAAGTCTTTACAAAAAGAACATGATAATATATTAAAGAACATGTTCTTTTTCCTGGTTACTCGGGTGATTGAATTTTGTGTGTGTGTGTGTGTGTGTGTGTAATGTACATACATTAAAGAACATAAAAATCAAACTTAAAGAACATATTATGCTCACGTTCTTTATAATTATCTATAATGTTCTTTTTTCGCCCATGTTCTTTTAAATATTCCAAATGTTCTTTCCGGATGCACCATGCGCATGGTGCACCAACCATACATTACAAAAGTAATGATAATATAAATTGTGTTGAAGTCTAATGCATTACCTTTATCCTCATCCCAACTTTTAATGTTGAAGCCAGTGAGATATAGCTCTCGAAGTTCCTCAAAAGGATGCAATACAGAGGCATTAAAATGCACTTTAAGTAAGTAATTGAAGTATTCCGGACGTAACACAGAGAGAGAAACTACTCGATAATTGAGTCCACACGTAACACCTTCCCAATCACCACAACAATTGGTTGTTTTACCTTCCTTCCAGGAGGTTAACCACACAGACCGAAGATCTAAGGGAAGTTGGTCTCCTAAATTCTGTTTAAGCTGCAAAAGAGCAGCTTTTTCTTGCTCCAAACACCCATTTACTTCAACCCAAGTAGCCAATACTGTCATCATCCATAACCACTTACCTACCCCTTTCATTTTTATTTTTTTTTTTTTTTTTTTTGCTGATTTTATAATTAAATAAAATAAAAAGTTCTAGGTTTAATTTGTATTGAGTATGCTTTTATTTTTAGGTGGTAAGAGAGCATTTAGTTACCCTATATTTTTTTAATTTTATATATACTCAAATTATATTCATGTAAAATTCCGGAATTTCCTAAGTGCCATTTTTATACACACGGTTCCATTAAACTAGCCGAAGACTTTGATTTTTCAGTCAACTGTGATAGTAGTGTACTGTGATACATACCAAGAGATTAATACATCAATATAATTGACCATACAAAGAGATTAATACATAAATCGATTTGACCTAGAGACGTTAAGTTAATTAGTTTCAGCACTAATCTAAACATTAACTCGACCCATTTAATATAATAAACGTGTCATGTATTGTTGTTGACCTGCTCAAACATGTTGGAAACCCTTTACACTAACTTGCTTTTTCCATATCCAATTCATGTCTATTGTCTTGTTATAATTAAAGTTTAAGTGTTATTGAACATATTTATCAGTACACAGACTTTTAAATAAATCGGATGTACAATAAATATTGTACATCCGTTATAAAGTTACCCCTAAAATAAGCAAAATTTACCCTAATATGGATAAATGTTACCCTAACATAAATAAATGTTACAAAGTATTTATACTTTATTGATAAAAGTTACCCAAAAAATTGTAAAAGTGACCCTAAATTTGATAAAAAATGACCCCCGATGTACAGTAAATTACTGTACACCGGATGTATACAAAAGTTATTCTTATCAGTAATGCCATTATTAATAATAAACGTGTAAGCTTTATTTTTTAAGAAATTGTGTCGTATCGTGTACTCGTGTAGAATGCCATTTAATTTAACTTGTTGACTCTCTACACTCACCTAGTCACCTAATTATAGAATTGGTTCATAAAAGTAAAGTGATAAAATAAGTGTAATATACTAATATATAATGATTCTTAGTCTCTTAGACATGTACAACGACATCCACAATATAATGGTACAAAATCAAGACTTGGGAAAACGACCTTTTCAAAAAAAAAAAAAAAAAAAAAAAAAAAAAAAAAAAAAAAAAAAAAAAAAAAGACTTGGGAAATTGACTTGATGACTTTTAAAAACGGTCCATACGCATATATGGTTATTATTTACGATTGTGAAACCTTGGAGATAAGACTTGAAGTTGACTTGCAACTTTGCAAGTCTTCCCCCCGCCCCGCTAACCACGCTAAAAATTCTGGACCTGAATTTTAATTAACGTCTTATACGGAGTATATAATAATTGAACCAAATTATAGTGATTATTTGTTTTTAAGCCTGTCAGAATAATTTGTTTAAAGGACATGCCAAACATATAAAATGGGAAGCAATAACACGAAACAAATAGTAATGATTCAACAGAATGACCAAATACCATTTGTATAAATATGAATATTAAGGAACGAACCAATCATACCAGCTTAATTAATGAAAGTCTACCATGTATCAACTTCAAATGTGATATTTGCTTCTAATTTATCTAAAATGAGATTTTGCCTAATTTTTGTGTAATGATTGTACGTATCAATAATTGTACGCGTAAGATCTCATCAAGCAAGTAGTTACATTTGTATACGTTTTTGTAAGGGTGGGGTTTTTTGAATATGATTGTACGTATCAATAATTGTAAGCGGAAGATTTTTTAAGAATTTAAGGCTATCGTGTTTATGAGAACCAACTAGGGGTGCTTATAAGACAAGACAACTTACGAGTAACTCGAATTCGACTCGGTCAAAACTCGACTCGAGTTATTAGCTCGACTCGAACTCGAGATTGACTCGAAATTTTAACGAATCGAGTTGTGATGATCATTACTCGACTCGAAAGCTCATAATTAAGAAGCTCGAATTCTTTCATATAATATTATATATACAAAAATAAAGATATTTTGATAAATTAAAAAAAAAAACTTTTATTTTAGATTATACATTAATAATAAAAAATTATTTAAGTACTCTTAAATGACAAAATTAAAGAGATGAAAAGATGTTAAAGAGAATGAAAAGATGTTACACCAAATCGAGAGTTTTACTAAGACAAATCAAATTGCAAGCTACTCGAGATCAACTCGGTCAAATTCGGTCAAAGATCGACTCGATTTGTCAACGAGTCGAGTCGAGCTACCCCAAATTCGAACTCGACTCGCATCATAAGCACCCCAACCAACTTAGAGCATGAATTGACAAGTGAAGGTTACACTGTATATCATCAATTAAAGATTTATAAAAAAGAGAGAAGAGATTAACAATCAGAAGAAGCATCCATAGTTTTATAAGTTATTATACACAGTCATCGAATACAACAAGCAAGGTACCATAGATTATCACATTGTACAAGTGACGACGAAACATTCACATCAAGAACCTCATTAAACACAACCTTGCTCTACTTAGCTTTCTTATACTGTCCTCGAAGAAGTAGTAGCATGTTAAACGCAGGCCTGGGCCGCACCTGCAAACCAAGAGAGAGTCCACTTCACAAGTCCAAATAAGGTTCCATCTCAAAACCATATGGCAATAGGAGAAATAGCCCCTTAGCCTTATAAAGTGATTAACTCTCTCTTCTTAAACCAATGTGGGACTCTTACATGTGTTACTTGATGGGATATACTTCAACATAGCAGGAAAAGATGCACGCTTTAACTAGATAAAAATGCATTCCTCCAGTAACGATTAATCAACATAATTATCACAACCGCAAGTAACATAGTTACATGAGATGCTTAAAAGGTGACATAAAAGGTTCCCATCTTGGGGTTCATCTCTTGTACTCGTGGAGTGCGACTCACCAGTAACTAAGGGTCACACACTGAAGTAAAATATATAATTTTTTTTTTGTTTTTTGGTTATAGATGGTTTCAAAGTTCAATCAATGTGACAAGTTCGTTCTATTTCAACCCATTTGAACCTTTTTTTTTTTGTTAAAGAAATTTAGGTTTGTATCAAAAATTTGGAGTATGATCCTAAATCACTTTATATAAAACGGCTAATTTCAGTTAAATTCTTGTGAGTATACAAATTGGGGCTATTGGGCTGACTTTTACAATTTGGGCTGACTTGTGAGTATGAGATTCTTCTTCTTGTATTTAATGGTTGATTTGGTTTCTTATGGCCCAAAGACTAAGGTTACTTTTCTTTTCATTGTATTAAGCTATTGCTCCCTTTATTCATTACTGTCAATCCAAGCATGTCCCTAAGTTACTAATCCTGATGAACTGATAATTAAGCTGCTTTTCAGACGCTACTATTAAATCTTTGATTGGTATATCCATTATGGTCCTGAAATAGATAAATAATATAGACATGGCTCTCATAGCTTTTGAACAATATACAATGTATATCCTTAACATTTCTTCAACCCATGACGACCAATTTGAAGTTAGTGGAATGTGTAGATTTATGGTGTGTTTGGATTGAAGGAAATGGAGGGAAAAGAAGGGAAGGGAAATGGAAAGATTGAGTTTCTTTCATTTGGATAACAAATGAGGAAGGAAGGGAATTGGAGGGGAGAGAAATGCAGGTATTTAATTGTAGGAAATTGATCCCTCTAACAATGGAGAGATTTGGAAAGACAACTCACCATTCTTCCCTTCCCTCCCCTCCTCTTCTCCCTCCTCCCCTTCTTTTCTTTCCCTTTTCTATAACCAAACACACTGTTAGAGTTGTTAATCCTTGCATCATATGAAAATTGTTTAGTGGTAGTTTGAAATATGATTACCATAATGTTTTAAAGCTTGTTGTTTTCATTGTCAACCGTTAGCCTTATTGTTTCTCAAGTTTAACCATTGAGGTTGGGGTGAATTTATGTTTTCTTAGCCAATGACTAGCCATCACGAGACCGCGAAGCTGAATCTCTGAAAAAGGAACAAGGCAACATAAGCTTTGGGGTTTAATTGCCCTTAGTGTTAAGGTCGAATATGGCCACAATCTAGGTTCTAGGCTCCCAAACATGGCTTTCACCTTTTGTTAATATCTTGGAAAAATGAATAATATGTCCAAAAATTTAAATATTAAACTATATTCTATTGATACCATGTGTCATGTATTTATAGCTTGAGAGAAACTTAGCCAAAAACGTCAACTTCAAACCATTGATATAAGCTATATCTTATATTATACGTGGCATGTGAATTGCGACATTTATGAAAACTCATAAAATTATTGAATAGATTGATGATTTAACGTAGCTTCCAAATAATATCTTTTTAATTAACTTTGGACCTACTTCAACATTTGCAAATGCTTGGATATAATATTTGGGCATTAATTTTTTAACGGCTAAACTTGCTTACAAATTGCGTATTAAGTTTTAATATGCCTAGACTTCGAAATAATTTCTAATAACATGGTACAATATTGTATGAACAAGATATATAGCAAAACCAATTTCTTCATGCACAAATAGTTGTAAAATTATCACTCAATTTATAAAGATAAACAGTTCTATTAGTCGTAGACTCGTAGTACTATCTTCATTTTTTAAAGTTCGTCATTTTTACGATACAAATTTTTAGTTGTGCATGAATAGAAAAATATATTTACATACATATGGAATACGTTTGTATTAACATAATGATTTAAAAACCCCTCTAACTTTAAATTGGTGATGCCGGCATTGATGTATTGCATGATTGTGGGAACTGGGAAGTAACAAGCATTATAAGGTTCGAAATTGGGAGACAAGTGGGATATAATCAAAGATTTATATTGGTAATAATGTAATCTTATACTATGAGATATTGATAGAATAAAGAGCTTGTCCATTGCTTTATGCAATTATGCTGATAATCAATTTATTAATGATCGCAACTTGATTCGATCTAATGGAATTTTAAGATTTTTTTTTAATTTTTATTTTTATTTTTATTTTTATTTTTGTTTGCAACTAATCATTCTTAAGTTAGAACAAATAATCACTTCTCCAAGGGGTGAACAACGGGTAGACTTTTTTATGTTTCTTGTTTGGATTTACAGGCTAGCTTAATTGTATTTGATTTAAATATTACTTTGTAGTTGATTTGAATATCTTAACCCTTTTTTCTCAAATATATAATATGTAGTTATGCACGTATTTTGTATCAAGTGAATGACTCTCAAACCTTTAAGATTTGTTACTCCCTCCGTGTTTTTGTAAGTGATACCATTTCCATTTCCGGCCATGTTTTTTAAGTGATACATTTCCTTTTTTAGCAAAACAATACATTAAAATATTATATCTCTCTCCTCTCATGGTCCCCACCCAAACCCACTACTACTTTTTTTATTATATCTTTCCTCTCACATATATTACTTTTCAATAAACTATTAACCCCACTATCTTTCTTTAAAAAAATTTTAATACTCCACTACCCCACTTACCTCTTCTTTTATTTAAGTCAATTAAATTGTCTAAAACTATGTGCCGGTCAATATGTATCACTTAAAAAAAACACGGAGGTAGTATGAATTATGATGGTGTCTAAAAAGGTAAAATACATTATTATCATAGTATATCGTCTAATTTCAATGTCAACGATCGCTTTAATATTTCAATCTCGCAAACTCCTCACTATATGATAAAACGTACTTCGCATATATATTTCATTTATTATATCTCATATTTGAAACATCTCTCTAACTCGTCATTGCATCTCATTGGAAAAAAATTGTATATTCATACAATCATACATGATTTTCATCAAATTTATTTACATTTCTTATTACAAACAATTTCAATATTAATGAACTTCATTAGTCCAAGCATCAATCGGCCCCACTCAATTTGAAGAGCTTTTTATACAACTAAAACAAGTAAACAACTATACAAGTACTAGTAGCCAACTAGCCGTTAGGCACTTAGGCCCGTTACATGCTTGAATGTATGAGAGTGGTCTACCACGCTTTGCATTACAAATTTAACATTGTTTTATGTTGTCACGTTCTGGCCTTTTGAGTCTTTAACCTTTACATTGTGGGAATATCTCAGTTTTTTTTTTATATAAATAAAATAAAATCAAATATAAAGAAAGTGGCAGAAAGATATTCTACCAAAAAAAAAAAAAAAAAGTAAAAAAAAAAAAAAAAAAAAAAAAAAAAAACAGTAGGAAAAGGTAGAGCTCATGAAATGATCATATAAAAACAATAATTTTGATGGCTTAATTTAAATACTCGTATAAAGAGCCAGAATTCGAATTTAAGAAAGAAAAAAAAAACGTGGCAGAATCTTTGCTCAACAAATGACCATCAAACAGCAAAACACGTTTCTAAGTAGCTTATTCGGTCATAATTCAGTGATTAATTAAGAGAAAAACCCGGGTTTGAAGTTAATTATATAATATATTAAGCCTAATTGACAATCTTATTCTATACAAAAAATATAATCTCTCCATAACCATGTGATAGCTCTGCTTCTTGTTTGGTATTCCAATTTCAAAAAAACATTTATTCCCTTACATGAATACCACCTACTTATTTAATTCATAGAAAATTTTATGAAGTTGAGTTTAGAACTTTGGATGGATAATTAAATTGTTATGTACATCTTGTTTCAAAAACTGATATATACATCATCAATGTTAAAAGAGTTTTACTAGATTCTATACATATAGTGAAAGCATTAATATACAAGGTTACCCCGACTTTTCAATATATTGAGACTTCGAAAAAAAAAAAAACTTCACTACTTGTACGTAACTTGATCTGGATTATAATATATATTATTATTATTTCAAGTTATTTTATTACTATTTATTTGATAATTGAATTAACGAAAAGAAGTGAGAATTGATTTTAATTTGTATATAGGGTGTATTATATAATTAACTTGAAAGATTACTTAGAACATAACTAACTCTTTGGTTAAGTAACAAAACTAGTTTACTAATGCTTACACAAGTTACAAGTACAATTGTTGAAGTTAAAGCAACTCTAAAGTAACCTTGGCTTCCGGATATAGTAATAGTGCAATTTGGGAGCTTTCTTAACCATTATTAGTACCTACTTTGCATAAAATTAAAAGTGACATCTCTAAATATGAGAATATTTCTACAAAAACTTATGTTTTTACCTACATTTCTTTGACTTTGGAGGTTCGACAGCAAGGAGGTTTCTCTAATTATTGGCATCAACTACTTATAATAATTTATTATTGAATATTTGTATTCGAGTACCAACTTCACCTAATGAATCCAAAAATGTTCAACTTTTACGATAATTTTGTTACTGTTAGAATATTTTGTTACGATAATCTAGTAGTTACTTTGAAGAAGCAAATTTTTGTAATTCAACGTGTATGCAAATAGGAAGTTCCTATGCAAATATTGTTCTGATATACGGTACGAAGTATTAGTACGATGTGGAATTGTGGATGTTATACACTTATACCACCAAAATGGTATTTCGATGAATAATTTATTTCTTAAATTCTTATAATCTACACACAATGTTTTATACTATCAACTTTGTAGTTTATTAAAAGTTTAAAAAAGTTACATTAAGGCCATTTTATATACATTCTCCTTAACGATACTCATCATTTTAGGAAAATTAATTCTTTTATGAGATAATTCAGAAAAAGTGATAAAAATATCCTAATTAAATCTATAACAAAAATAAGGTCTAATAATTTCATACTAGTATAAGCACAAATAAATTCGGGCATAGTGTACTTATAAATTCTGTTATAGTAATTTCAAGTAAATTCAAATTAGTCCAGTTAAGGACCTGTTCACATTTACTTAATTTCAGTTCAGTTCAGCTCCAATCAGTTCAGTTCAGTTCAGCTCCAATCAGTTTAGTTCAGTTCAGCTTTTTTCCCACTCTCATAAAATATTCATTTCAGCTCAATTTAGTTCAGTTCAGTTCAGTTCCAATCAGTTCAGTTCAGTTCAGCTCCAATCAGTTCAGTTCAGTTCAGCTTTTTTCCCTCTCTCATAAAATATTCATTTCAGCTCAATTCAGTTCAGTTCAGCTCCAATCAGTTCAGTTCAGTTCAGTTCAGTCCAGCTCAGTTCAGTAAATGTGAATAGGCCCTAAGTATAGATAATAATAATGAGAATAAAACATTTGAATAGATCACACCATCAAATTAGAATCAACTCTAAATCTCTAATACATAAAATGTTAAAATGAGAAATTAATTGGAAGAACTAAAGCAAATCAACATAGATATGAGAAATATTAGCAATTTAGCTTTTCTTTAGCTTTTCTAGAGATCTAGCAAATCTACCAATTATTAAAGCTTTGAAGATATACATATTAACGTTGTATATTAGTGTACTTTATCAAAGAATCAATTTAGCTCTTTTTCTCAAAATTATTTTATCATCATGTTTTTTTTTCCCATCATCATGGTTTTATTTTATACTCTTTCTTCAAGTGATTGCATCCAAAATAATTTGTTTTTTAAAAAATCTCCCACAAAACAACTCGGAAACGCGTCTTAAGAAAATAAAATCAAGACAGATATTAATTACCAATATACTATGCAAAATACCCATTTCTTTTCTTTTCAAAAAGCACCCAAAAAACAAAACAAAAAAAATGAAATCATAAAACACCAATTAACTACCCACAACATAGCACATACATTGCCATTTTCCTCATTTCTTGTTCTTGTTCTTGTTCTTCTCTGTCTCTCTCCTCCCCTGTTTCTCTCTTTCTCTCTCTAAGAAAACAAACAAAAAAAAAGAAAAAAAAAATCAAAGCTTTCTAAATAATGTCATATGTAAACAGATCAATTCTCATATTCTTCGCCCTTTTATTCTTTTTCTTCACATTTTCCAATGCATTTCAAGATTTGGGTTCTTCTTCTTCCTTTCAAGGTTTGCACACTTTCACTCTTTCTTTCACTATTCTCTCTCAAAAATTTGAAATTTAGAAGATTTTCACTTCTATTTTTAGTTTATATCATGCAATTTTCAATCTTTTTTATGATTTGGGTATGTAATTAAATTAAATTTAATATATACAGGGGTAATTAATAATAGGAGGTCTGTTGCTGAAAATACAACAGAAGGAAATTCTTCATTGAAATTGGCTGCTCACAACACTTACAGAAGGGACCCACTTAATCATTTTCATCGCTACACTGGTGGTTGGAATATCACCGATAAACATTACTGGGCTGTTAGTATTTCTTTCTTTCTTTCTTTTTAATATTTATTTAATTTTTGTTTTTTTCCTGCCCATTTCATTTTTTTTGAATGATTATTTTCTGGGTCACTGGGTTTAATTATTATATTGGTGAATCTTTGGATTATAAAGTTGGAATTTTTGTTAATTTTATGAGGTTTTGGTATGGCATGATTTCAATTTAGGTTATGTTAGCTGTAAATTTCATGATGGAGTATAATCATCTGTTTTCTTGAAATTGTCTAGGTTGTTTGCCGAGTCTTTGAAATTTACCAATTTTTTTTGGATTAATTTTGATTATTTGCAGTTTAAAATTATGGGTATTAGATTAAAATTCAATTTTTTAAATAGAAATTGTGAAGTTGATACATTTGTTGCCTGCACGTTTTCTTGTATGGTACTTGAATTTGAATATTGGCTTGTTGGTGGAGTGAATTGTGTTATTTAGTAGTTTACTTATTCGTCCGAAGATTTGGGTTATGGATTTCAGCTTCATTGTGAAGTTTTGTTTAAGGTTTCCTTATTGAAATTTCCAGATTAAGTGTAATGTGGTTTGCTACTTGTTTTCATTTTACAATTTTGCTTCAATGTGTCTTGATTTTTAATTTCTTGCACAATGTATTGTATCCTTATGTTTTTTGTGGCCTTAATTTTGTTATGAATTCTTGTATTCATTGATGTCCAGTTTTTTCTACTTGTTGAGTGCTATTTAATTGCAATTTTGACGGGTTCTCTATGTTGTTCCACTGCTGACATTTTCGTGTTACTTAATGCAGTCTGTGGCTTTCACAGCAGTCCCATTCTTCGTTGTTGCTCTAGTGTGGTTTTTGATTTTTGGATTAAGTTTGATATGCACGTGCTTATACTTCTGCTGCTGTCGAAAAGCTCCTTATGGGTATTCTCGAGTCTGTTATGCACTTTCGCTCATTTGCCTGGTACTTTTCACCATTGCTGCTATGTAAGTATTCCAAGTAACCCTTTTCTTTAATTTATTGTCTCTAAGTAACGACTCTAAAGGCATGCTTGGATTGGGTGTAATACATTAAGGGGGTAATAAAAGTCAAACTAAGCAAAATGAATGTGAAAATAGGGAAGAAGGAGATAGTGATGGTGTGAGTGTAAGAAGATTATGTAGTGATGGTATGGTTTGAGGTGAAAAAAGAGGAATCAATACCCTCATTTTGGGGGTAATAGTTACACTAGGGGGAGGGTGGGTAACTATTACCCTCATTATGAGAGTAATAATTCCTCCATCTCTCTCTTTTCCTCATGGCACAACTAGTTTATTTCATTTGTAAGCACCATATCTCCTACAACACCACCTCTAATTACTTTTGTTTTTTCAAGTTTGACTTTTATTACCCCCTTAATGTTTTACCCCCAATCCAAGCATGCCCTAATTGGGAAAAAATATAACATAGTTGTATGAACAAAGGTTAGAAATCTTTGTTCTGAGAAAACATGTTGATACAATTGAAAGTGTTTATTGTCTCAAAAGTTTTTTGTTTTAGCTATTTAGGCTTGCGATGATTGTTAAATAAAAGCACAGATTGTTTTGGTTGATCTTGATTTCAGAGCTTTGCTATGGATGTGACTGAACTCAAATGTTAGGTTTTACGACGGTCACATGTGCTATGAATTGTGAAGTGCTTTTTTCCCCTCATTGTCAAGTAGAAAAAAAATGTTATGTTTACAAATCTAAAGTTGAAGCTCTTCTTGATTTATTCACCTCCCGCACTCAGTGTTGCTACTGACCAGTGTTGATTAGATATATAGATTTTGTATAACTCCCATTTCCAGTCTATTATACATGACAGCATTGTATGTTTTGTTACTGCCGCAGTATTGGTTGTATATTTCTCTATACTGGCCAGCAAAAGTTCCATAATAGTACCGCAACGACACTGCGTTATGTTGTAGATCAAGCGAATTATACTGTTGAAAACCTTAACAATGTCTCACATTATCTCGACGAGGCAAAAAACATTGGTGTGGGGCAGATGAGGCTACCAGAAACTCTCCAGAACAAGATCAGTGATATTCAGACGAAGATGAGTTCTGCTGCCAATACTCTTGAATCACGAACCAATGAAAACTCTAGAAAAATTCGGCGGGTCTTAGATTTTGTGTAAGGATCTTGCATTGTCTCTGATACTGATTTTGATTTTTGTGTTTTGTACGTTATTGACTCTGGCTGTTACACTCACTGTAGGAGATTAGCCCTGATTATTCTTGCAGCAGTAATGCTTTTACTGGCATTTGTCGGATTCTGTGAGTTACACTGCTGTCTCTTTTGGACTTTGATTTGCCTGACACTCTTGGCTATTATAATTTAATCATGAACTATGCTTTCTGGTTGCAGTGCTGTCAATTTTTGGAGTGCAATGTCTCGTGTACACGTATGCTTCTTCTTCTTCTTCTTCTTTTTCTGCTGTATTTTTATTTTTTCTTGGCATTGGTGTCTGTTGCTCTAATTAGTTTCTTTCTCACTTGCTTTGTGTCTTGTATGTGATTGCAGACTGGTCATTGTAGGTTGGCTTCTGGTGACAATAACATTTATCTTATGCGGAGTTTTTCTTGTCCTCCACAAGTAAGTTTGACTGTAAAGTTTTTCATGTTTTATTGGGATGAATAGCGACTTTGTGATATCCACTCGTTGGCACAAAACTAATAATTTAGGACTCTTATTTAGTGAGTGATGTGTTGAATGAAATTGAGTGTCAACTTCAGTGTGTTTGTAATGCGTTCTGGACTGTGCTGTTTGTCAAATGCTTGCATTATTGTTTTGTTCGATATCCTGTTTTAACTTTCTATGTTTCTCATGAATGCCGAATGCATAGTCCTATCTTGAATGATTTTATCAGAACTTGTGCTTTGCACTTACTGCATTGTATTTGCGAAGCAGAGATCACCTAGATAGATGTTAGACGTGTTCTGTTCTCCTGCTGCTGTTGTTGTCTTGACTTAAGTGGGTATGTTTGTGGCTTAAATTTGGCTTCTATAGCTGTTTTCATGAAAAATTCCTTGAAGATTGAGTCTTCATGGACATTTTCAACGGTCTCCAAGATGTTAGATGTATATATTCCTGACCAATCATTTTCATTTGTTTAAGGAGATAGTGGCTTGGTAATTTGCTTTGCATTTTTATCAGATGATTCTTTTTAAGTCTGCTCCAATGTTTATTAGAGGTAATAAGTAGCCTGTGAATTTTAAAAGAAAAATATGACTATGGAAGTGTGAAATAACACAGGCACAATTGTCAGATTCTATGTCATGCCGGATTTCATGAGATTATATAAATTTTCTCGTGAAAGAAAGTTTAGAAAAGAAGGTGCATATATCTTATACCCCCTTCCTCTAGAATAAATCAGAGAATGGAAAATATTTTAACTTTGGAACGATATGATGGCTGGTTTATAACTTTTGAATGGGAAAAGAGTGGCGAAGAGGGCCCAGAAGCAAGTTCTTTTTCCTAACATAAATCAGTATCGCTTATCTCTTGCATTTACATGCTGGGAGGGGAGTTGCAGGAATATATCATTTTTTTAGGTCGCGAACAAAAATTTAGGTACACAGTTTGGACAAGATTAATCTCTGAAGGGGTTACTCTTTATGTGTACATTTTTGGTTATTTGCATTAGTGTATAAAAGGTATAAAATGCAAGTATTAATGTGTAGATATGAAGTCTGACTATATTGTGGTTTTACCAGTGTGGTTGCAGATACTTGTATTTCCATGGATCAATGGGTCCAAAACCCAACATCGCACACAGCCTTGGATGACATCTTGCCTTGTGTGGATAACGCAACTGCACAAGAAACTTTGTTACGATCTAAAGAAGTTACTAGTCAACTAGTTGGCTTGGTCAACTTGGTGATTGGCAATATTGCTAACACTAATGTACCTCCCAATACTCCTCCACCATTGTACTTCAACCAGTCAGGTCCTTCGGTGCCTAATCTTTGCAACCCATATAACTCAAATCTGTCTAATCGCACATGTGCGTCGGGTGAAGTTAACTTCAACAATGCATCCCAGGTAATACTTGATGCACCTTTTCTCTTTCCTTCCAAAATCACCAACAAAAGCCCTATAATAGTTATGGATGTAGGTTTCACTCTAATCATCAAATATGAAACTTCAGTTTAGTTCTAGATAAAATAATAAATTTTGAACGCCACCTTTGTTGTAGCAAAGGGAGCATCTTTTTTTTTGTAAATATAGGAATAATATACAGAGAACTATTTGTTCAAAAAAAAAAAAAAAAAAGTCTGCAGGTGAAATAGGCTGTGTGAGTGTACAGGACTTTGCATCATGAGCTGTCTTTAATATATTTATATGATCTTCAAAACATAACTTTTATCTTGTGTTATGATCTGAGGCGGTTTTTTTCAATGATGTAGGTGTGGAAAAACTATGTCTGCGAGATTAAAAAAGTTAGTGGCAATGAAATTTGCACCACAACAGGACGGTTAACACCTACAATATACGGCCAGATGAATTCAGCAGAAAATGTGGGCTATGCTTTGAATCATTACACACCATTCTTGGTTAACCTTCAGGACTGTACTTTTGTGCGCAGCACTTTTAGCTACTTCAGTGCCAACCACTGCCCCGGATTGAGGAAATATACCCAATGGATTTATATTGGTCTGGTGTTGGTATCTGCTGCTGTTATGTTTTCTTTGATCTTCTGGGTTATCTATGCCAGGGAGCGAAGGCATCGTGTCTATACCAAGCAATTCATGGCTGGCCACTAAAAACCCTTCTAATATGCTCTAGGGGGGAGACAGAACTGCAGAAGGAGATATTTGAGTTGGATATTGTTCATTCTTTTGTGTATACAGATGTAGTGTGCAAGAGTTCTTTGTACATCATTGTCATCCGTATTTTCAGACCTAGATGGAGATTTATGTGAGTATATGTTAGAAGTAGATACAAATGCCTCGTCATTTCCTGGTATTGCAGTTTGTTGCTGTATGACAGTATGAGGCTTTGTATTGAGACATATTGATACTACGGAATTGTACTAGGAAGAGAATTAGCTGCTAATCGTACATCTGTTAATGTTTTTAGTGTTCTTTATAATTCTTTATTGTCGTATTTCTTTGTGTAAACACTTTTTGAATCCATACCTGGTTTTACATGCCTACAGAAAAAGGTTATGCTTGTGCCTGTATGATATCATAGTACCTTGGTTGGCCTATTTGTATTTCTTCAAAGTATATGCGGTCACGGAATTGGTCATGGTCACAATCATACATAGGCTTCATTTTGTAGTCACATTATTAATTAAAATTATAATTATAATGCGAATTGTCAATTACTTGGAATACTACTTTACTGAGTTTGTTATGATACATTTGGTGTAAATGCTTAGAATGAACTCTTGCTTAAGAAAAGTACTCAACCATTCACATGCCTGAAAAGACCAGTTACTAATGCAG
Source organism: Chenopodium album (assembly GCF_948465745.1). Taxonomy (NCBI): domain Eukaryota; kingdom Viridiplantae; phylum Streptophyta; class Magnoliopsida; order Caryophyllales; family Amaranthaceae; genus Chenopodium; species Chenopodium album. Next base: position 5,508,570 of record NC_137857.1, read on the forward strand.
AAAGTGTTTTAGCCCAATGCTAAATAGTAAAAAACGTAAGAAGGATATGGACAGAATGACCATATTTTGGGCCCATAATAGGAACACGAATACAATACTTATACGTACGTATAGTAAAACAAAAATGAAAGATAATACGAGAAAATGAAATGTTACAAAAAAAGTTATTCAAAATTTAAAATTGCGAGGATCCTGACTAGACCTTAATAAAGTATATTAAAGTGGTACACAACTTACATAAATACGCGACAAATTGAATAGAACACAGGGTTGTGTTCAAAAATCAGGGTAAGCAAAACAGCCACTTTAATTTGTAGTTGAATTATTTGGTAATATGTCATCATCAAAGTGGCATAGTGTAGTTCCTAGAATTGGTTTGCTTTGCCGACTTATATACCCGTTCACTGCACTGAAACGTCCATTTGTAATAATAGTATATAAGAACGAAACTTCTTAACTTTAGAATTTGTATAAGAAAACAACTAATAACTGATGTAAGTCACTGCCACAGACAAAAGGCGCTCAAAGCCGACATCTTTAGATGTTATTAAACTTCATCAAGTTTGATTACTTGCCCAAATTGGCTACTTTCATAATAATTGTATATATGAACACTTCATGATATCGTTCTCACGATTGGTTTAATTAATTGGTTGTAGGTGACTTGTTATATTATTGAGAGCCTTTGATAATATATTGTAGCGTCGATGATAAAATTAGAGCTACCCAATCATTAATTCAAATCATGCATTGGTGAATTTCAAACGAAGTAGTTATTATACATTTTAGCATTGACAACAAGTGATTAGAGAACAAGTTAATGGGGTGGCCAAAATATAATGTTTTAGGCCTTTTTTGAAGATATTTCTAATGTCTCAACTTATTAGGCTTGTAAAGAGGCCGACAAAATCAAAGATATTTATTTTGTTATACAGTACAATAATAAGACTTTTAGTTTTTAATTTATAGAATGCATTATTTTAGCTAAACATGGGAAAAGGTAATACATTGTGCCAAAATAAAATGTTTTAGACTTTCTTTGAAGATATTTCAAGTACTTTGTACTTTTGTAGTAAACTAGCCAGATAATTACAACGTAATATAACATATGATAATCATAATATTCATAAAATTGCGGTACATACCGCAAATATAGGTAAGGTTTTATGTGAATCACACATTATACCATCTCAAAAATAATCTAAATAATCTATCACCAACTAAATTTATTTATCGTTCCAAAATTTCTATGCATGGCATCCAAAACCGGATGCTCATGTTCTCCAACCAAGCACCCTGGTTCATTTCGATGCCATTTGCATCGAAATTTCAATTGTAATTCTAATTCCAAGTCCAAAACCATTGCCATTGCCAATGCCAATGCGAATATTAATGTCAATGCCGCTTCCATTTCCAACCTTACAAAATCAACGAGGATTACAACTCGAAATGTAAGTCATAAAATCGGAATTCTAACAAAAGGAAATAATTATTCGTCGAAAAATGTGATTCTCCTTCAAATTATTCTTAACCCATCGAGGCATGATGGTCGAAGGAGGAGGAACTTTGAACCCAAGCCTACCAGGTTTTTTCTCATGAATTGCCATGCAAGTTAAGATATTGAAGTTCAGCTAATATTAATTTAACTTCTGATCAATTTCCTAAAATTTTATCATACACTTTAGACATAGGCCTAATTAATTTGTCTATAATATGTACGTATTGCTAAAAAACAAATTGCCCAAGTGTGTGAAAAGAGGCGGAAATTAAATAAATATACGTATATAAGCTAATAATTCGAAATTGTTAGCTAGAGTATATATAGCATAAATAACTTCCCTCACCTTGGTGTTCATGGAAATATGGAATGTAATTTTTGTAATTGGTAATGTAGTCTTGCTCTTGCAGAAGATGGCACTTATATGTATAGCCATTTCAAGGAAAGAAAATGTACAATTAGAATATGACAATTATGATTTATATCATATAGTAGTTTATTGTATATATCATCCAACAACAATAATATATAAAGTTGGAAGTATTTCATAAATTTGTGGATATTTTGGAATATGTTATAGCATTTCAAGTTGCGTAAGTATTAAGTACATTATTTTCATAACTATATTCTTAGTTTTACATATTATTGTGTCTTAATGAGATTATGTATACTCCTTAGCATGTTTATGTTCTTTTCACCTTTGAAAAAGGATAATTAACGGTCAAAGAAAAATGTTTTAAGAAATTAGTATGTAGTTATATATATGGTGTACCAAGATCATTCAAATTAAAATTAATTCAATTAAGCTTTAATCAAAGCCTCGAATATTACCTTTAAGGTAAGGAAAGTTTCAGACTTTCAGTAAGAAGAATTGTTGCTTTGCTTTCGTCCCTTAGAAAATCATATAGTAATGGTGTGATTATGTGAATGAAGTGATGAAGATCAATTTTGCAAGTTAGTGCACTCGACGTCAAACATCTCCAATTTAACGAGGGGCATGAAGTAAGACAAATACTCTTAAAATGTTAAGAATAATTATAGGGTTTCATCAATGTGGTAATATTAAAAAGATTGTTTCACCATCAAATAGCTGACTTAGGTGAATTAAACATAAACTAATGAATACAACCTTTTTGTTTTGTTTTTTTTTTTTTTGGGTTCACACGATGGGGCAATGGATACAACATATCAAAACATCTACGTATTTTTAGTTACATTATTCAATGTACACCCTCGAGCCATGACCCATTGCATTGTTGTAAAGCCTAGAAGCATGTATAAAAATAGCCAAATTAAACTGCCCCATGCATGAATAATTTCATTGACTACACATCTACAAATCAACATGTGGGCCAAATCTTTAGAAAATATTGACACCAAACCAAATTCAAAGTTCCTAATGACGTAATTAATTAATATAAACCAGCAAATTAAATTAAATAAGAGTCCAAAACCTTAGAACTAACTATAAATCCTCTTAAACCGCCACCTTTCCACAGTTTGCCGCACTTATAAACAGAACCACCAAAAAACTTGGCTAACTCAAAGCTTTTATAGTTTACAACAACGTAAAATAACAAGGTGTTTTCATTCCTATTTTACCACCTTCAAGTAATAATACTAACAATAATAATGTCAAGAAGAAAAGGAAAGAATTCAAATCCCAACCATTCCAATTCCAAACACACTTGTCTTTGTTCTCCTACCACTCATCCTGGTTCATTCCGTTGCCATTTACATCGCAATTCCCTTTCCCCTTCCCATTCCAAGAATAAAAGGATTATTTCGAATAATAATTATTGGGAATTAGCAGTAATGGCAAAGGCTAATTCTTTGAAAGCCTTTTTTCTTCAGATTATTAAGCCATCAAGTCATCATCTTCAAAGAAAAGGGAGTTTTCAACCTAAACCCTCCAGGTTTTTTTTTTCCTTAATCATCATAATTATCATCATCATCGCCATCATGGCCGCCTTTCTGTTTCTTAATCTTGTTTTTGATATGAGATATAATCAATATCGGAATATATATGACATGGTTGTATTTGAAAATATATTAATGTAGTATTTTTTTTTCGATGTTGATTGTATCTCATATCTCTAACAATTGCACCAAAAAAAAGAAAAGATATATCTAACATAATTTTATTTTATCTATGATCTTATATCATTATTAAATAAAATAAAGAAATGGCCTTTTTTTTGGGTTTTCATGTTCTTTAGTAGATCTTGGGGAAATATATGTACTTGCATGGGAGATTGTAAATATGTAACTCTTTTTGGGGTTGTGCCTAGGTTTTTTTAGTAAGGCACACATAATAATGTAATTTATTATGATATATAATCCCCTCTTTTTATTTTATAAAGGCATAAATAAGAACTTAATTTGTCATGCTTACCAAGTGTGTTTTAGATTGTGGAATTGGTAATATATTAATGAGATTTACTTAATTTAAGAGGGAGGTTCAATTTGATTCCCATTTGTTTATTTAATTGTGTTTCAATATTATTTTTATAAAGTATGTTAGTTTACATTTTATTTCAACTACTATACTTTTTCTTCGTTATGAAAAATGATTTGTGAATTATAAATTCATATGTTCCTCCCTTTTAGACCGAAGAAGATTCTCTCCAATTACTATTTGCTTGTTGGATCTTCAAGGCATTCAAAGAGCATGTTAAAACTCATGCACACCCAATGAAAGGAGTCAAAAACTCATATCATAAGTATATGCTTAAAATAAGTATATGCTAAAAAGTAGTGTGTATGTAGCTAATAAATTAATTAAGATTTAGGTCGATCGATTGATCAAGTCATAACTTTATTGATTTATAATCTACTTTGCACCCAATTCCATGAGAACATGCCAAGAAAGATGCACTAATATAGTAATATGGGCTTTGTTGAGTTATTAATTGTAATTAAATCCGTGTGAAATGGAACTTTCGAATTAGTTAAATTAATCAAAAGGTATTAGAAAGCAAAAGAAAAAGAAACAAAAAATGGAAGGTTAAAAACCTTAATTAGTTAGCTTTGCAAAGAAAGCAGTAGGGAAGAAGCTAAATGATCTGATTTGCGAATTTCATTGATTATTTATTTGTTTATAAGTGCCGTATCTAATATATATCTCTTTTATGCATGAAAGTAAAGTTAGATCTCAACTTTTCCATGAAATCGCATTATAATTATGAAGGTGGTTTCTTGTGTAATCAAATCATATACTTCCACTAATATTACATATCACCAATATATTATTGGTTGTTGGTGATACTAATTAATAACTTATAGAGATCAATGCTTGAAAGTGGCTTTGTGACATGCTTTTTTGCACTTATTTTCATTTTCTTAGAAATGTAAGGGAATTCTCTCATGCAAATGTAAATTCGACCTATGGAATATTTAGGATGGTTGCTTACTTTAGTATAATAACTCTTATTAATTATTTGCTTGATATCATCATGTGATGTTATGGAAGTATATTTTAGGGAGTTGTAGAAGGGGCATTATGGAAAGCTAGTTGACTAAAAGAGTATAATATTATTAGATTATTAGTGGTGAATCAAGTTATATAGCGAGTTAACTAATAACATCTCTTGGTGTAGTCCGATTGTACAATAACGTGTGTAACTACATTAATAATATGAGAAACTGACAAATGTGTTGTATAGTACTTTGTATCATTCTAATGATGTTTAGGTTTTTTCCTCAATTGTACCGATATCCCTTAAAATAATATTATACACGTATATATATGATAATATTTATAAAATGCAAATGTTGATTAGGTAGATAGATCAAGTTTCATTTTCAAGTGAAACAAAGGTTGTAACATGTTTTCAAAAAAAAAAAAAAAAAAAAAAAAAAAAAAAAAAAAAAAAAGGTTAGTTGTTGTAACATAATGAAATGATCACATGCAAGTTGGTTAACCCATGGTTTTTTTCCCTCTCTGCAACGTTGTTTAGCATTTGCACCAAATGAAGCATAGAATTGAATGAAGATGCATGCATGTTGTATTCCACTCCACATGACTTAACATATCAACAAACAAGCTAAGAAAAATAAATGGTAATTTCATCGATTTATTAGAAATATTTGTAAATAGGAAGCTAAGAATATGATTTGATGCCGTGGTCCAATGAATGGTAACCTTTCCTGATTCCTATAAGATAAATAAAGCATTTTAAGAAAAGAAAAATAGTTGAAAAAAATATCGCAAAAAAGTCCAACAAATACACACATAAAACACGGAATTCCCTAATAATACAAGTTGGGGTTTGGCTGAATTAATAACGAGTGGTGTGCGTGACTCAAAAGAGTTGGCTTTTGAGTCGACCAGCTTAATTTGCTAACTTATTCAATTCAATTATTCGCCAATAACTTAGGAGTTCGTATTGGCCATAAACAAAACTATATATTTTCTTCATTTTTACGTCTCTTTCATGGGTACGTATGTAGGTTGATATTTATTACAATGACTATGATTCGACAAATATATACTTATTTAAATTTCAGGTGATACTGTGATAGGATTGTGATCTTTCATGAACATATTGTTAGTAAATAATCAAATGAAGCCTTGTCAACAAAAAAAAAAAAAAAAAAAAAAAAAAAAAAAAAAAAAATCAAATGAAGCAATAAAGACTTATCTTAATGTTGTGTAGTTAAATTAACGATTATCAAGTCATGGTTAACCAATTTTGATTCCGCACTACCCCTGGTGCAGTAGACATTAAGTGATTATCCAGTTATCCTCCGGGGTAAAGAGCCGGCGGAGTTTGTGTGCTCTCATAACTCTGACGTGAAATCAAAATATTTGTCCAAAATTTGAAAGAGATAAATATGTTTTTAAAGAGAAGGTAATTTCATGTCTTTCTTGTGTGTGCATATTTTAAGAGGTTGGAGTATTTTTTTTTTTATTTTTTTTTTTTAGACGGGAGGTTGAAGTATATTTTATAAAGAATAGGAAGGCATGAAATGGGTAATTCAAGGGAGCATAATAACCGGCTATTAAGAGTGTTAGATACTGTAAACTCCTTAGATTGGAGTGTATTCCATTAATCAATATATATAGGGTTACAAACATGAGTCCTAATCACATTAGGAAACTCAAAAGATATTTACAAATAGTCACAAAATATATCTCCTACTATAACAGAATAACTAGAATATCTATCGTATATTCTATCACATCCCCGCAGTCATAGCGGGAGGAGGTCGTACGCTGAGACTGGATTTGAACTCCAGAAATAGTTGTCGAGGGAGGCCTTTCGTGAAAATGTCAGCAAACTGATAACGAGAGGGAACATGCAGCACCCGTACTTGCCCCAACGCCACCTTTTCTCGAACGAAATGAATGTCCATTTCGACGTGCTTGGTGCGTTGGTGCTGTACGGGATTATGAGATAAATATATTGCACTGACATTATCACAATAAACAACAGTAGCCTGTCGGAGTGGGCAATGTAACTCCAAAAGAAGATTACGAAGCCAGCAAGCCTCGGCAACAACATTTGCGACGCCCCTGTATTCTGCCTCTGCACTTGATTTAGAAAGAGTAGGCTGACGCTTCGAAGACCAGGAAATAAGATTGTCCCCAAGAAAACAACAATAACCCGAGGTCGAACGACGAGTGTCCGGGCACCCGCCCCAATCAGCATCAGTATAAGTAATCAAGTTTGTAGGAGATGAAGGATATAAGTGTAACCCGTGATCAATGGTACCCTGAATATATCTTATGATGCGTTTCAAAGCATCAAAATGAGCTTGTCTAGGATCATGCATGAATAGACAAACTTGCTGAACTGCATATGTAATATCAGGGCGAGTAAAAGTAAGGTACTGTAAAGCACCTGCAAGACTGCGATAGAGTGTTGGATCATGAAACTGAGGGCCAGAATCTGCACTGAGTTTGGATTGAGTATCCACTGGGGTTGCCGCAGGTTTACAACTAGCCATACCTGCGCGCTCTACAATTTCCTGTGCATATTTTTGCTGAGAAAGAAATAAATATGAAGGAGTACGAGTAACAGCTATACCCAAGAAATAATTCAAAGGACCTAAGTCAGTCATCGGAAACTCATTCCGTAGGTGAGAAATAATTTTCTCACGAAGCCGATCAGAGGAAGTAACCAACACAATATCATCAACATATAGTAGCAAATATGCCACATCACTTCCGTGCCGGAAAGTGATTAAAGAATTATCACTTTTAGCAATGACAAACCCCATCTGCAAAAGATAGTTAGCAAATCGCTGATACCAAGCTCGTGGAGCTTGTTTTAGACCATAAAGAGCCTTGCAAAGTCTGCAAACATAATCTGAAAAACGCTTGTCAACAAACCCGGGGGGTTGATGCATGTAAACACACTCATTCAAATCACCATGTAAAAAGGCATTTTTCACATCAAGTTGGTGAATAGACCACTTACGAGCCATAGCTAAACTCAACACTGTACGAATAGTGGCCGGTTTAACAACCGGGCTAAAAGTTTCATCACAGTCAACTCCTTCAACCTGTGACCTGCCATCACAAACTAGACGAGCTTTGTGTCTTTCAAGATCACCATTAGCATTCAATTTATGTCGAAATAACCACATACAATTGACAACATTCACCCCCGTTGGCCTAGGAACCAATTCCCATATCCCCGTTTCAATTAAAGCACCATATTCATCACGCATCGCTGCATTCCAATTAGGGTCAGAAAGAGCCTGTTTGTGATTTTTAGGTAAAGGAGAACGGTGTAAGGTGGTACTAGGTGGGGAAATGGTTAAGCCATATTTTGGATTGGGTTTGAAAATCCCATGTTTGGATCTAGTTTGCATTTGTGGGGAATTTGGAGGTGGTCTAGTTGGTGTAATTGGCGTGAGACCTCTAAGAGGAGGAGGAGTGTAAGTATTTGGGCTTTTAGATGAAGGAGGAGAAGGTTGAAGGGGTGAGTTGGGCCGAGAATCCGGCTGGGCCGAAGGAGAACCAGCATGCGCTGGTGGGGAATGGGCTCGCTGCTCTTGCTGGGCCGTAGGTAAGCCAGCAGAAGCTGGGTTGTGGGAAGGCAGTGTAGGCCGCAGCCCGGGTGTGGCGAAAGAGGTTGGGCCGCAGGTCCCTTGTGGACTAGGCTGCCTATTGGGTTGCCGTAACACATTATGAAGGTGAAATAAGGGGGATGGCTCACAATCAACTAAAAAATCATAATCTGAAGTTCGAAATTTTATGATGTTCCGAAATGGAAAAATATGCTCATCAAAAGTGACATGACGCGAGATTATAATTTTATTGGTTGAGATATTTAAGCACTTGTAACCCCTATGTTCGAAAGGATACCCAAGAAAGACACAAGGTGTGGATCGAGGTGCTTACTTGTGTTTGGCCGTGGCGGAGAGGTTAGGAAAACAGAGACACCCGAAAACTCGAAGGTGAGTGTAGGATGGGACAATGCCAAATAAAGCTTGAGCAGGAGTAATTTTATTGAGTGTTTTGGTAGGCATGAGGTTCAACAAATAAGTAGCCGTGTCAAGGGCATGACTCCAAAAAGAAGGTGGGAGAGAGGCATGAAAGAGAAGTGTACGTTTAATATTATTAATCGTACGAATCATGCGTTCAGCTTTGCCATTTTGTGATGATGTGTGTGGACAAGAAAAGCGAAAAACCAATCCATTTTTGACACAGAAAAGTTTGAACGGATCATTATCAAATTCGCGACCATGGTCGCTTTGGAATGACTTTATGGGACGCTCAAATTGGGTAAGCACATATTGTCGAAAATTAAGGAAGGTTTGAAAAGCTTGAGATTTATAAACAAGAGGAATAGTCCACACATAATGAGTGAAATCATCTAATAGAACTAAATAATATTTATGTCCTTTTTCACTACGAATAGGAGAAGTCCACAAATCAGCATGAATAATCTCAAAAGCAGAATAAGTAGTACTATTAGAATCATAAAAAGGCAAACGAGTATGTTTTCCCAACTGACAACCTACACAAGTAGTGGAGTCTTGCTCCTTATTACAATCAATAAAATTATTATTCCTAAGAAAGCTCAAGGTTGGCGCTCCAGGATGTCCTAAGCGGTTATGCCATGTGGAATGGGATAAAGCTGTGAGTGAAGTAGCTAGACAAGTTGATGGTGTTTTTGTGACTGGATAAAGGTCCCCCGCACTATTACATCTGGTTATTAGTCTCCCCGTTCATAGATCCTTCACAGAAAAACCACTAGGGTCAAATTCTATAGACACGGAATTATCAGAAGTAAATTTTCGAACGGAAATTAAGTTTTTAATAATTTGGGGAGCTAAATAAACATCACGAAGGGATAGGGATTTATTTGCAATGCTAGAGTGACCATAACCCGTAATTGGAATGCGTTGACCGTTTCCCACTTGAATAAAATTATTAGTGCTTAAATTAAAAAGGGGTAAGAGATTACCGGCATTGTTAGTCATGTGGGAAGTGGCCCCGGAGTCCATGTACCAAGACGGATCATAGTTTTGAAGGCTCATTGTTGCAAAAGAATTTCCAAGCTCGGTGGGAGTCATTGCGGACCCGTACTCCGACCCTTGTGGCTGAAATTGATGCTGCTGTTGCGGATATGGCCCAGAGAAATAGGCCTGTGGGGGTCTGCTTTGCTGCTGGGCCGTAAACCCAGGCCTTGGAGGAGCCCACTGCTGCGGGTAAGGGCAGGGAGCAAAGCCCCATTGTGGAGCTTGAGGCTGGGCCTGGTTAGTACCAGCCCACGCAGGAGCACCCCACGACGGAGCCTGTTGCTGCTGCTGTGGCTGGGGTTGCTGCTGCTGTTGTGCCGTTCCCCGGCCACGGACTTTGCCCCGGCCACGGCCGCGGCCCTTGCTCCGGCCACCGGCGCCGCTACCCCTGCCGGCTGTAGAGTTCTGCTGGGCCGGGGGTGCGGTGGTTGATCCAGACGTGTTCGAATTGGTGGTCTGAGCCACGAAGGAAGAGGCTTGAGCAGTGGTGTCATTAGCACGCCTTGATTCTTCAAGTAACAACCGAGAACGTGCAATTTCGAAAGAGGGAAGAGGGTCCGTTTGTTGTATCATTGCAGCAACCGTATCAAAATCAGTGTTAACGAGCCCCGAAACCAATCGAATAACCATCTTTTGCTCCGACACCGGTTGATCAACATTGGCTAATTGATCTTTTATGTTCTTCAATTCATGGCAATATGAAGAAATATCTGAAAAATTTGAGAGATGTAAGGCATTGAACTGATTTTCAAGATAGACGGCTCTAGTAGTTTTATTGTCTTGAAAAATTGCCTTGAGTTTGTCCCAAATCTGTTGAGCCGTAGCTCCTTTTTCTATAACTGTTTCAAGCAAATCCTTGGAGATTGTGCTATAAATCCAGTTCTTGACAATGGAGTCAAGTCGCTTCCACATCTCAACTGATACATCCGTCGGTTTAGAAGTTTTAGGGTCAATATGATCAAGAACATTATACGCGTGTGTATGACACTCAAACAATTCAACCCAATTGGAATACTGAACTTTCTCTCGATCAAGTATAAGAGGAAATACATTCTTGATGTTATTAACACCTAAAGCAGGGTGATAATCAGAAGAAGAAGAGGAAGAGGGTGTTTCGTCGTCTTTGGTCATGGTATTAGTGGCAGTGAGGGATCAGGCGCACCAAACGTAAACAAGATAAAAGGAATTAATTGATTAGGTAATCAATTAATGATGGTGGGAAAAAAAAACCTGCAGAAGCACTAATTTGAGGAAAAATCCGTGGAAAGATGACAAAGATGGCGACGTAAACAAAAACAAAAATAAAAAAAAATAGAATTAAATTTGCGGAAGCTAGATCGTAAACTAAAGCTGTGATACCATGTTAGATACTGTAAACTCCTTAGATTGGAGTGTATTCCATTAATCAATATATATAGGGTTACAAACATGAGTCCTAATCACATTAGGAAACTCAAAAGATATTTACAAATAGTCACAAAATATATCTCCTACTATAACAGAATAACTAGAATATCTATCGTATATTCTATCAAAGAGCAATCTCACAGCCACGCACAATATTATTATTGTAGCTTTCTTTGTTTTACCTTCACAAGCTAGAACTTCAACACATATAGCCATTTTAATATATAATGGATAGAAAATATGTATAGTTTTATACAATTCCAGTAATATCCATCACAAACGTAATTTTACGTATTATACATAGGATTAAACTCAAAATCCTTGATAGTAGATACTATTTACTAAATATACTTCCTCTGTTTTTTTATAGTTGCAACACTTCTTTTTTCACGCTTGTCAATGCATGTTTTGAATCGTTAATATCTTTGATTACCAATGTGTAAAAATTATAAATTTTAGATATTTAAATTGTACAAATCGAGACGAATATAATAACAAGATTCTACATGACTATATTTTTATTTATGTATAAATCGTCAAAGCTAAGCTAGTTAAAGTGAATTGATGTACATGAATAGTGTAAAAGTCAAACGGTTGCAATTATAATAAAAACGAAGGAAGTAATAACTAAAATCTAATCACATACTATTAAAAGTTTCTATTTATATATAGAGGTCATACAAATTTCTACGCCAGATTTAAACACAACAAATTCTTCCACTTATATATCACTTATTTTATCTGATTTTCTATTACAGTCTACTACAATTAAAATAACCTTATTATAATCATTGATTACGTATAAAAGTTTAAAAAAAAATTAAAAGCTCTCGAATATGTTGAAAAACAATCTGCGGAGAAGAGGGGTCAACTAGATTGCTCCAATTAAAAACCTAAACGCAAAATAACACACTTGATTTTCAATTACCAAGCACAATCGGATGAAACAATGGTTGAATCGATGGAAGGTATTGAAGGGGATCCTTATAACAATCACTTAATTATTTTATTTGATTTCTTATTACCTAGGTCACTCTGGCCTAGATTTGGGGAAATAATTTTGGCACACCCTTAATTGATTTTGGCACGCCCCTATGTGAGAGCACAGTTTTCAATACTCTTCTCACATAGGGGTGTGCCAAAATCAATTAAGGGTGTGCCAAAATCAATTTCCCTAGATTTGGTGTGTTGCGCCACTTTTGAGGCTTTTCGAGAATTGGGCCTTGAAAGCCGTCATTCCCTTTGAATATTTGTATGTCACGTGTCAAGCCCTAGTAGGTCCACTTTAAACTCTTCTTATGGTGACATGTGTCAGACTCTTATTGATCCATGTGACTAGGGTAAAAAATTAAAAATACCCAAATCACCTTTCATTTCCCAACAGGCCAACACCATACAAATGATTGAGTTTTGAAAATCTTATGGATCTCCTCGAAAGATAGACCAAGTGCAAAGAATATTTCATTCGAATCCATAGGAAAGAAATAATACAGAGTATAAAGGATAAGGTATGTAGATTAAAATGACGGTTTATTACTGACAATTTTGACATGGCACTGCACCTTTATATAATGGTGGTTAAATAAATTAGTGGTTACATGCATTATGTATACAGCTGACCCCCTTGCGTACAGTTGCATGCATCTTGATCCGATGTCCAAATTATTAACAAGATAGGGGAAACTAACAATGAAAATGAAATATTACTGGAATGTTGAAACCTACTTGAGCAACTTGTTCCATTGTTTTAAAACTTTTAGTGTCCGTTTCATATTAATTGCAACGATGTAGTATATGAATAATGGAATAACTTTTACTAATATTATATTACTTAAATTAGTGTGTATTGTGGAGGTTTGTAATGGAGAAGAAGTTACATCAATTTATACCTTAAATTCCAATAAATGTGTATATTGGGTTCAATCGAATTAAATAATGGGGCTTATTATGTTTAAGGAATCGATTATTCTATAATCACCAAGCCTGCCATGTAGATCCCCTACATAATGTACATTTTAGGGCCTGACTTATCGAAATCCCTGAAATGAATTGAATTGTACTGAACTGATTGGAATTGAATTGAACTGAATTATTTATGAGAGAAGAAAATTAGGAACTGAAGACTGAAGTGAACTGAATTGAACTGAAATTAAGCCGAAGAGAACAGACACTTTCTATGCAATGATCTACTCCCTCCGTTTTTAAATACTTGCTCCACTTTTCTTTTTTAGTCGTTTTCTAATACTTGCTCTATTTCCTTATTTAGAAAGCTTTTACAATATTTAATTCATTTCTTCAACCTAATGGACACAACATAAATCATATTTTATTAATTTCATATACTCTCTCCCCCAATTTTCTCCACTACTTTTTTTTTTTTTTTTACAATTTTCTATTCTTCCACCTACCCCACTACCTCCATATTTTATTGCTTTATCCAATATATTATTTCTCCTAAAACTCCCTGCATGGAGAAATAAAGCAGGTATTTAAAAACGGAGGGAATATTAATTTAAGATGTATATGACCGCATTCAATTACTAGAATGAGTATCACTTGTACTCGATCTGGTTGTTATTAAAATTAATCTTGCATTGCAAGATATACTATATGATCCTCAACCCTCACCGTTTTTTTGGCACGGTATTTTTGGGTCAGACACTTAAGATTGAAAGGGGAATGTAAGGGATCCCCACCCTCAAAGTGCCTCTAGTGAGGATTAAACCCCCAACCTTAAGGCATATGAAATATAATTATTGTACACTTAGAGAATACACTGTATAATTTACAAGGTGTATGAAATATCAACCTCTATGCATGTTATATTTTTTTTTTTCTTGCAGCAACTCTATGCATGTTATATAGATAGGCATGATCATGCATTACCTAATATTTAAAAAAAAAAAAAAAAAAAAAAAAAAAAAAAAAGAGCATATGTGCGATGCTATATATGTGTATGACACAACTAATTACCTTCCAATTTAATTATCCCTCAGCCCTAATTCAAAGAGTGTGAGAGAGTTACATTACTCGTTGCAACGCTACCAAAAAATTTCCCCTCCTTAGCTAGATTATTATACTGTAGTCCTTTCTTTTTTTTTTTTTTTTTTTTGAAAGCAACTGTAGTCCTTTCTTAAACTAAAGAGCAATAGTTACTAAACATATGGATGGGCTCTAATTTAAGTAGAATTATAAAGTGATAATTAGAAATCATTTTTTAACAACATCAAATTATACAAGCATGAAGCATATGTCTATCATTTTCTCTCTCCAACATTCCACGCTATATAGAATATAGATAGATAGATAGTCTTCATTTGGGCTAAAGGAGCCTTAAAATACATGTTCCCTACTATGGTTACAATTACTCATGACCTAACATTTGGCAATTACATACTCCTTTTTTTTTGTGAAACCAATAGCGGAAAATTCTAGGCCCTCAATCAATAATCTATATACAATGTACTAATAGTTGTAATAATTAAGAAAAAAACAATCTTAGATTAAACAATCTTAATCATGTAATCAATTGAAACTTATCTAATTAGCATCACTTGATTATTGTATTACTCCTAGCTAGTTGACAAAACTTAGCTAGCTTGCTTTTAAAATAAACAACCATTAACTTCTTATACACAACTATCAAGAGAAAGCAATTGATTATATAATTGTGTTGAATGGAAGTTCAATTCTTGATCTCTTAGGCTTTTAAATTGATTAGTTCATTTTTCTTACCTGAATTTTGCATACATGAAATTAAAGATGTTTAAATAAAAAAACATATATTTGTCCATTTTCTACCTTCACTAACTCACGATAATCATCGACCTATTAGCACATGACATTCATCTTAATATGATCAGAATTTCTACCCAAAATATAATTGTTGTTGGGTGTTAATAAAAAAAATAAACCTAATTACATATGCAGCTTTTGATCATCAAAATTATCGTGACTAAATTAAATTTGCGAAACTTTGAAATCCTATGTACTCTCAGTTGTAAACAGAAGTTTATACAAATGTTTGGTGATGCTTACACAAACATATAATATTGAATCACTAATCATTTCAAAGCCATATTCATTGACTTCTATTGGTCATATATGGTAGTTAATTGACTCAATTTCTACTAATTATATATTATTCACAAGTCATAACCCAACAAAACCATTAATCTAATAATATATATTGAGTTTGAAAGGTAGTTTTAAACAAATTTTATGTGTATCAATAACTAAAACAATTGTGCTTCATGGCCAACTGTATGGCAAAATCTATGGGTGAAACTGAAATTTATATATTGACAAACAATAATAACAATTTTAATTTTACCCAAACAGGAACATACATGACACATGGTTTAAGGAGTAATTCATTTATCATTGTTAGCATTAATCCACCAATAATTAATATGTAAGGCAAAAGCTAACGAATGCCTTGAGGGCGTTATATAAGATAATTAAAAGTAAAACTATTAATTAAAAATAAACATTATTTACACTACTAATCAACGCATGATTTTGACATATATTCTCAAATTAATACGGAGTACCATTTTATGAACTATTTTAAAGGGTTATCTAACGCCTCGAGGGGTTATTTAGCGAGATCCAATTTATAAATTTGGCTAACAATGATGTACATGGTCTAATACTTGATAGTACAAATCAATCTTGACTTGAAATAAACTTAACTCGATTAAAAAAACCCTATATTGATCATTGAGCTAGTTTTATATGAAAAATGATACTAACAAATTGTATCAAAACCTAATGAAATCTAAATAATCGATTATAATGTATATCTAAATACTTTGAAAACAAGTTATTAAAAAATCAAGTAACGAAAAAATATAGTACCCATGTTTGTAGTAAATAGCATTGGAGAATTTTCAATAAGAGTACCAAGTACGTATTGATTTTGGAACATCCTAAAGTGACCTAAATTCAAGATTAATTAGGTCACTTAGCTAGGGAGCATATATATGCAAGACAACTCACACGAATATTACTTGAATTGACAAGAATCTGATTAATTGTTAAATGATCAAGTACAAAATTATAAATATAATGTTAAATGAATGAAATAAGCTAGAAGGTTCATCCATATATATATATACTTATTCCCTTTTTTTTTATTTTTTTTTATTTTTTTTTATTTTTTTTTTTTTGAAGCACTTATTCCCTTTATTGTGATTGAAGATTGTAAAAACAGAACATATGCTTAATTAGCATTCATACCTTAATTAATTTTATTCAGACCCCCTAATAATATATACATGCACTTAGCTAGTCAATCCTCAGAAATTTCCTCCATTATTTCCTCAAAATATTGCCACGTTTCATATTAAGACCTTATACGGAGTAGTAATTTAGCTAAACCTTTAAAGACAAAACTCCTACATGCCAATTAATTTACCCTCTCTTTGGCAATCTAGAGGTATTTTGAAGGTAATATGAGAAGTCTAAACTTTAACTAATTACATAATATAAAAAGTGGCGTTATTAAAATAGGGCGATAATAAGATTGATAATAATATTGCTTATTATTTTGGGACTGATGGAATAATCATCTTTTGCCGAATTGATCCATCAAATTAAAATAGCGACTACCCTAGTTAGCGCTTGACACGACTAAATGACGAGAAGCCACATTAGCTTTACGTGGCGATTGCTTATAGTCTTTTTCATAGAGCCAGAAATGGACAATAATATAGAAAGCAGCCAGAAATATGAAACAAAATATTGATGTTGTTTTGCTAAATATTGTACTAGTAGTAGTGGTTGATAACAAGTAGTCCAATTTCCAATGGTTTGTTAATAATAACTGTGGCCGACTTTGAAACTAACGGCCCCCTTCAAGTGCTTTTCTTTGTAAGATTTGCATCTGAATGTTCGAATCATAGGGAACAACCTAACAAGCTTTTTCTATTATGAAACTTTTTTTAAACCATTCAAATCTATACAAGATCAAGAATATATGAACATTAATATTAATATTGAATCATTATGTTAGTTGGTGCTAAACTGTTAATGATCGATCTATGTTATATAATATTGTATATTATTTTCTTAATAATGTTAATAATTGTTTGGTAACAGAAAATTACACAGACATACAATAATCTAATAATAATAAAATACTCTAAAGTTATTTGATTAGCAATAATACAATAAACAAATAGATTAAGCTCTATCTACTTTATTTCAATTTATTAATCTTAATATTTTCTAAAAAAAAGAAAAGGAAAGAAAAATTGTTTTTTTTGCTGAACTGAACCACCAAATCATTTGATTGCTCTTATTATGCCTACTAAGGAACGAGATAGTATTAACTTGAAATTGCAAATGATAAACACATTCTCAAAGATTGTTAATCATATGAATCAATGGTGTTTAACGTTTTTTTCCATGCATTTATGAACTACTAAGCTAGTGAATATTCATGACATTAAGTATAATATATAAGTATCGATGAATGAGAATAATAAGTACTCCTCCCTCGCTCACTTTTCTTTTGATGTACTCATTTGTTTCACATATTTTAATGCAATTATCTAATCATCACTCATCAGTATCTCTAATTATATAATATAAAATCGTAAAATATTCATGAAAAATACATATCGATACGATTTTAACAAGAAATTGTATCATTCATAACTATGCTTTCCGGCTTTCCCTTGCATGTTGGTAAGAATTCTTGGTTAAAGTTTGACCTCTATAATCAAAACTATTACTGAAGCATCTATCGTTTGGAAGCAAAGGGAGCATGTGTAGTTGTGGCATTGGTATGCAATATTTGGGGACATGTGGCACAATAATGTTGGAGCATATTGAAGGTGGCCTTATGTGATTTGTGGAATGGGATGTATGTTTAATTGTTCTTGGAAGTTTGAACCATCACATGATTTGTGGAATCTCTTAGTCGTTTGGTTGGCTCTTGGAAAATGATTCTCTACCTATGAATTCGAAAACTCGAATACTATATTAAGGTGCTGTCACGTAGACTATAAATTTCTCGTATTGTTCATGAATTTTCCAAAATTATAGGGATTGGGCAATCATGCATACAATTATAAGATGTTTTAGGTGTTAATTAAGTATACTATATGCTTTATTTGTGGTCCAATTATTCTACATGATTTGTGCACTTAATGAATTCATTTTTATTTTTATTTTTGTTTATTAAATGGGATTTATTAGGGGTCATGGTAGTTAGCTTGAACACTTAACTTCCGAGATTGTTGTCTAATAAGGATCTAATAAAGATCTTATTCTTATACATTACTCCGTATATTTTTATCTATACTTGGAAGTAAAAACTTATCATCTTTTCTTTTAGATCAAATACCATACTCTATTAAGTCGAAATGAAATTTCTACATCAAACTCAAAGTACATAGCCCTATTAGGTTTGACCCCACAACTCGTGATTGCTTGTGAAATGCAATTAAGTCGGCACGACAGTGTTTATTGATACTTAGTAAAATCTTGTTGATAATGGATACTATAAATTTATACAAATATGAATAAAGATATAATGTTTTTTTTTTCTTTTCTCTTAGCTTGGGTGAATGTGAAGCAAAGAATTGTAATGATGCGATCTTAATTGTCCCATAAAAAATAGATAAGATCATTTATATAGTACTTCCTTTATGTTTAAATCTAGTGCAAGAAACGAT
Source organism: Chenopodium album (assembly GCF_948465745.1). Classification (NCBI taxonomy): domain Eukaryota; kingdom Viridiplantae; phylum Streptophyta; class Magnoliopsida; order Caryophyllales; family Amaranthaceae; genus Chenopodium; species Chenopodium album. The sequence goes on from NC_137857.1 coordinate 5,527,638, forward strand.
AATATCAATTCGATTATATAGATTTGAATAGAATTCTTAGCTTAAAAATGTACAGTAACTTTCATGTCCCTCAAATTGCCAAGTGAAATTATATCAGGCAATCTAGCAATATATGTAGAGTATGTGTGTGCAATAATTGTGTTAAACTGTAATTTAAGCTCATCATTTTAAAATACTAAAAGTAGTAAGAAATGTTGATACTCGTAGAGGATACGTAACTTATTTAAATTACGCGTACTTTGTTTTATTAAAAAATACAGTAATTGATTTACTATGTACTGAATTTATTTTATTTTTTTGTTTAAGGGAATAATTTAGCCCGTATATGTCAGTGAAATAATAGGCAACACAAGTTGCAGCAGTCACACATCATGTCCAAGTGTACAAAGCTAGCTACACTGCTGGAACGCTGTCATTCTCTTTCCTCCTTAGATTCCCACACGTGGCCTTCCATACTCGAATCTGGCAATTTCCTATACTACCTCCGTTACATATTATTTGCAACGATTTGACATAAAGTAGAGAGAGAAAATGTCTAATCGTTGCAAATAATATGTAACGGATGTAGTATTTATACTGTAAAAATTGTTTAATTTTAAATTTGGAAAATACGTGTAAATGATCACTAAATACGGTACGTATAAAATTGGTGATTACAGTGGTACTGTAGAATAGTAAATAATTATCTCGCCTGACAAATTCATCATCAGCCAATGCAATATTTGTACAATGTTTAGTTGTAAGGTTTACATCTCACGACCTTGAGGTTTTTGGGAGAATATAAGAATATTTGTCGTGCTTTTCTCATTGATTAAACATCAATATATATTCAAGAGTGTATGCTAGAGTTAGGCTAAGGATACATTAGTAAATTACAAGCTAATATTATACACACTAGACATAATCTAACAGTTCTCTTATCCTTCCCCCCCCCCCCATACTTTCAAATACATATCAAAGTACTTTGAATTAGTTACATGATATAACATTATAAGGCTAAGGCCCTATTTAGTTCACTTGATATTTTCTTATCGGATCTGGTCGAGTATGGTCTGATCTTATTTTACTGTTTAATTTGACCATTCTTTAACATTAAGTGTACGATAATTAGTAAGGTAAAAATATATAAAGTGGAATCTTGTTATATTCCTTATAATGTGTATACTATTAGTATGTAATTTTCATAATTTTTCTCATTACGAAATTGAAGATGTTTAGCGATAAAAAATTGCACATAAAATGATGATCTCATCTGGACTTTTTTTTATTTTTTATTTTTATGTTTGATCTGATATGAACTTATTTTTTCTGAAATAAGTAAAAATAAGGTAAACTAAACAAGCCTAACAATTCCCTTTAACTGTTTAACATGTACTTTCTCTATTCTAAATACTTGCAATATACCTTTTTGACCCACATATCTAAAGAGTGAATAAACTATATAAATGTATGAATTAAGGATCTATTCTCTCCAGCCTAATTTCAATTCAGTTCATTTCAGCTGTAATCAGTTCAGTTCATTTTAGCTCTAATTAGTTCAGTTCAGTTCAGCTCTTAATTTACTTCTCTCATAAACAATTCATTTCAGCTCCAATCAATTCAGTTCAGCTCATTTCAGCAAATCAGAACAAGCTCTAAGCTATACAGTTTAAATCATAGTTATTGATCAATTTCTTTGTATCGAAAGTAAAATTTTGTCAATTAATTTTTCCATTTATATAGTCTATTTTTTTTTTTTTTTTTTTATAGATTGTGTATTAAAGTTATGTGTTTGAGAGTAAGAGATAGCTCAAGTGGTTGAGCTTTCCTCCTGGTTTTAGAAATTTTGGGATCGATTCTCACCATGCACTTGTTACTCTCTAAACATTTTTAAAAATAAAAAGTTGTATGTTGCGAAAATATAGATGGAGAAAGTAACATTTTACAAGTAATTTTTTTTTTTAAAAAGAGATGTGATGATAAAATCCGTGGGCATTCCAATCTACTGTAAAATAAAACGTAACAATCGAATGTCGTTTCGGCTGTTGCCCACAGACTTCACCATCTTCATTCTTCAATATCCTATCCTCACCTTAACCCACCGCTTAGCTAACTCAACTCTAGTTAGGTCTAACAAATTCTAACCCAATTTCCCTCTAATTTAATTTTTAATTTAATTTAATAAAAAAGCACCCATTTTAAAAAAAAAAGGAAAAAGAAAATCCCTGACATCCTCCTATAAATAGATGGCTCGAGTAAAGCACGGTTTGCCAAATTAGCTAGCGAACCGCAGCTTACAAGAATTTCTCTCTCCTCTCTTCTTCTCTTGCCTTTCTCTCTCTAAAAAAAACTCACATTTTCTCTCTCTAAAAACCAACAAAAATGGCGGCAAGACGATCAAGCGGACCAGTCCTAAGGTCTCACTCACCTTCAGGAAGATTCGGTTCCAAAACGACATCGTCTTCTGCTTCAGTATTCGCTTCTTCAAGCTCCAGTACTTTCACTTCTCGAAGCTTCCTTCAACGTTCAGCTTCTCCTACTCGCGTCAACCTGTACTCCACCGGTTCATCGCCTTCGTCAGCGGTCCGATTTAATTCCGGTTCAGTTTCACCCAACCGTTCGATTTCTACTCAGTCGGTACGACGTCAACCGGCTACAACCGGTCAGAAGAAGAGCTGTATGTGTTCGCCGACGAATCATCCTGGTTCATTCAGGTGTAGTCTTCACAAGAATGCTCCGAACCGGAATGCTTCGGTTCAGCCGTACCAGTCGAACCGGCTCTTCGCTCGGCGGTCCGCGATGACGAACTCGTTGGTGAGAATCGGAACTGTTGAAGGTGATTTGGTGAAACGAGCTTTGGCTGCTTTGATTCGTCCTTCTTCACATCAACAAAAAAGAAGAGGTGACTTTCAGCCTAGAAAAAGCAGGTTATCAATGGTGTCTGTTGCATAAAATTTGCAATTGAGTTAAAATTAGGGTTAGGGTTTTTTAATTTTTGGAGAAATTGGGGGAAATTTTCTCAGAATGTTCTAGATTTTCCGGTGGTGGAAGAAGTTTCGCGATTCTGACGATCGAAGATGACTCCAGAAGAAGAAATTCAGAAGAACATTGGACAAATTGAGAAAATTTGTGTATATATACCAATAGTATAGTATGATGGCAGTATAATTACAGTATGATCATCGAATTAAGAACAAAAAAATCTTGAAGAATTTTTGGACAGTTTAACAAGGACTTCTTTAATTTTAATCTTTTTTTAAGCGAACTAACTTAATTTTTGACAAATTCAATCAGATTCAATTATCGTCAATTACGTCGTCGTTTTATGATTTGGATGTGATGTGAGTGACGCCGTTTCATTCGTTCAGTTCCGTCCCGTTCCGTTCAGTCCCGTTAAACTTCTCCGTTTACGTTGGTGTTACTCGTCTGCTCCGTTATGTGAGGTATTTGTATACATCTTTATTAATTTTGGTTTATTATTTGTTAATTTTTTATTATTAATTGATTAATTTCTAACCTTTTTTTTTTAATTGTGTAAACAGGGAATATTATGAATATTATTATTAAGACTGTATTATTGTGGAATTGAATAAAAATGGAAGTGGAGTTGGAAATGTTGGACCCTGTACAATGGAATTTGGGACGAAAATGGGACACAGAAAAATAATGGTTGTCTTGATAAGGAAGTCTTCCCAACCAAGACAAGATTGATTAAAATTTTAAGGATATGATTAAGGATCGAATTAAACTAATCTAGTTGGAAGTGGACCATATGATTGATGAATTTAAGTGCCACTACCCCACTACACAGCTGGATCATAGTCATCTAGGAGTATAAAATTTAATACCAAAGTACAATATTTACATTAAATAATTTTAAGTAATAATATAAGGATAAGTTTGAGACGGACTAAGCACAATAATAGGAAAATGTTATATGTTAAGAATTATATATAAGAAGCTATAAGAGGAACGTATAAATGAAATATTTTCACTAATTATACTGATTATGTGTGATTTTGTCATGCATATTTAGGATCGGTTTACATTTACTGAACTGAACTAAAATACTGATTGGAGTTGAAATGAACTAAATTGAGCTGAACTGAACTGATTGGAGTTGAACTGAAATGAATAGAGCTGAAATAAATATTTTATAAGAGAAGGTAATCATAAGCTGAACTGAATTAAATTAGACTGAATTGAAATTAAGTTGAAATGAACAGGCCTTTAGACTAGTACCAAAAAATAAAAATTATTATAGTGTACTAACAAAAGTTATGACTGAAGACCTAAGTAATAATTACCGTTACGTTAAGTCTCTATAAGATAATACTCGTATTACATAGTACTCATATTATTAATAAGTTATAGTAATGGAAATAAGTAAGAAATTACCTGTAGAATTAGAAATCTTTATTGTCTTATTGGTAATCACTCGGTATTGTAAGTCAAAACACTTGGAGAACAAGTATAGTATTTTTCTATTAACATACTAAAGTTCAATTAAATTAAATGTAAAGTACTCTGTAGTGATTTGTGTATGCAACTACAAAAGAATTAAGGAACTAAAGTAAAGTCTAGAAGATTGATCAAGTTGCTCATATTTTGATGGAAGATTAAAAAGTAAAATGGGCATATTTTAGAAGTCAAAGGGACAATTCTCTTGGACTTGACCCATTCGATAAGGGCAGTTGGGTGGGAGACCTTGACGCTTTCAACCTAAGAAACTTTATGCTTAAGAAGAATCAATTATTGCAAATCACTATTAGCACACCAATTTATAAACACATCGTTCCTAGTTATGGACTCATTGTTAAGAAAATTATCATAAACTATGGGCTAGATTGGGTTGCTAGTGAATAGTGATTATATAATTGCATTACACAAATCAATTTAAATTTTAGTCAAACTATTGAATAGTAACTATTTTGACTTCACATAGGTGTAATAGGGTTAGAAAAGTACATATGAATTTATTGACTATTTCTAAGTATCCAATTTGACCGTTTGACTTCTAATTTTGACCACCCTTAATGAAGAAGCCATGTCATAAACATAGAGTAGTTGTTATTTGTTATGATTGGGTGTAGACCCATAAGATGGTTGAGCGATATAGATAATCGGCCTTCAAAATTAAGTTTGATCGTAAACACGTTTTAGGTATGACTTTTTTTTCTATTTGACTTAATTTGTACTTTGTAGCATGTTAGCCTACGTAATACTGTTAAAGAACCAATTCAACCAAAAGCTTAAGTTGCTAGCTCTGATACTATGTTAAATGACCAACTCAACCAAAACCTTAAAATGATGGTTGAGACCTTTGAATATGTTTTATACTCTATCAAATACATATAAGTGTCCAAGGTTTCTATAGTTCATTTTTCTCTGTGGCTAATGAAGAAATTTTTACATGCACGAATTTTTGGCAAATTTTCAACCACTTTTACTGCTTAAAAATGCTATATGCTGGTAGATCTTAGGAAATTTCTTGTGATAAGTTGCTTAAGGGGTTTATTAAAGGAGTTAAGCAGTGCATTTATATATTTTGATATAAGTCATATAACTATAAAGCGAATATTTGCCATTAGACTCTGCCATATATATAAAAATATAATATATTATTCAATCAAATTAATTTTTCAAAACTGTGTCAAATGCACATGCATTTTTGACATAAAAAACTTAGATCTTGTCTTTCATATAATATTTTCATACAGTATTATTAGACTATCGATGACATGCATTAGAAACACTGAAACAGTATTGGTACTGCTTAGAAGATGCCAGGCACTAGTACACTACATGCTTCTGCCACTACTCATCTCATACTCAAATTCATTATTATTATTACGATTATTCCCATCGCCTCACTTTTTGGATTTGATGCTATCCTAATTTATGCAATTGGACTTTCTTTCCGCAACTCAGATATACGTATTCACGTATTATATTTGATCAAAATTCGTCTACATAATATATTTATTTTTTTAGTATACTTTAAAAACATTGATATCTCACGGCTTAGCCACCACACAATTTGTAAATATTACCGATAAAAGTTATTGTTACTTAATATAGCTAAGCAATTGCAGCCTCTAATTTACACAGCTCAAGGATTGCCACATGTAAATGTGGAAAAGTTTGCTAGCTTAGAACAATCCTTGAACTAGTTTTGTAATCTTCAAAAGCAAAGAGGAACATGAAATGTGATTAAACTTATCTATTAAGTTAATTTTAGGCAAAGTTGTGAAACAGTTTAATTAATGTCTCGTTAAAGTATATATACTTTAATTTGTATGAGATAGAGATAATATTGCCAATTATTTTATAGACGTAACTCAAAAGTATGTGCGGCTGCTATTATTGGATATGAGTGTAAGACCTTCTTAGATTAGCAAAATATATACTACATATTCTAATTAAGATTAGTAAGAAAATAAACCAATAGAATAACAGATATACTACACTTACTACATAGCCACATACAAAGAACCGATTTCTTTATAAGAAAGAGAGAAGCTTTATAAGAAAGAAGTTCTATATGTTCTTCTCAAATGGGAAAAGATTATAAAAGAAAAAAAAATGTTAGGCTAAATATCATTTAATACTACAAAAAAATAAAAAAAAAAAAAACTTATAAATATATCCTTTGAACATCTTGAATTTGGGAGTTGGGACAATCTTTGTTTTAATCGTTATCTTTAAACTGTCACTATTAAAACCATCTCGAATTTTACTACTACATATTTTAATTTCAAAAAGTAACAGCACGACAATCTATAATCCCACTAGAATTGTTGCAAGCTATGGTGTGGAAGCAAATAAGCAACATTGTGATTATAATAGCTGTAGTATGTAGACATCTCTAAAGTCTAGCTTATTGATGAGGTAGCTTACTTCCTAAAAAATTATAATAAGGGCCTGTTTTCTTCAGTTTAATTTCAGTTTAGTTTACTTTAGTTCTGATCAGTTCAGTTCTAAATTTCTTTCTCTCATAAACAATTCATTTCAGCTCTATTCAGTTCAGTTCATTACAGTAAATAATCGGAAAATGTCCTAACTAACTATAAATATTATTCTTTCAATCTTGTGCTAAGCTAACACGTACAAATTAAAACGTTACAATTAATAATGAGTGAATTACTCATCTACGATGTTCAATCATTTTTTTGAATTTAGGGAGCCAATTATACCTAAACAGATTCACATAAGCTTAGATCTGGGACACTGTAACATAATTACTGAATAAAAAATTGACTTTAAAAGATACAATTGACAATTTTGACATGAAGCTGATGCTTACTGAGTAGGATTATGACTAACACGTCACTTTATTAAGTTTATTTTCTTTTTTAGGGAATCTTCTACTTCGCTGATCCAAATATCTACCTTTCCAGCTCCTAATCTACTAGGCATACTCACTTCATTTTCTCTTTTGTTTTTTAGTCAAATGAACTATTCAATTTTGTAGGTTATTTTGAAGATCCATTAAAACACTTGATTGTATCATTTTTCTTTATTTGTTGCTTGATGAGTGATGTACATGCAAAACATGTACATAATTGATACCGAGTAGTAATTAATACTTATAACAACGTCGAAAAAGAATGAATAGTCCATAATTTTTATTATCTATTTATATATCTTGTGGATGTAGCTACATACCGAAATTATCTTACTATCTTAGTTAGAATCTGATTTCCTATTTTAAACTTCTATGGTATATTGGTATATATACAAATTTGCGTCAATCACCTATTCATAGTATATGAGTTACTCTACTTAGGCCAGCTTACATCCTTTAGGCTCTCAAGTGTCAAGAGAGTACGTTCAACTTCTATGAGGCTATTTTCCAATCGCAACGTTCGTGTTACTGCCGTTACGATTGCGGGAGGGTGTTAGAGATATGGGATATCGAAAAATATATGTCTGATATATTTTCCGTAGATATCATTAAAGGAATAATATATTTAGGTTTATTTTAAGTTAAGATATATTTAGAGAATACATCTTTAGGGTTTATGATTATGGTAGTATATCTTTTAGGAATATTGTTTCCTATCTTATGTTGGTAGGTTTTATATAAATACTCTACCTATTGATGAATAATAATCAAGTCATTCTATTCTATTTTCTCTCTAATTTAGCACTATTTCATGGATTTTATCCTTATCCTCTCACCTTATGTGATATTCATTTCTTACCTACACACATATACTTCATTCCTCTGTTTTTTTTAGTTGACACTTTTTTGATATCATGGTTGCCAATGCATGTTTTTAACGCTTAATAATAAAAGCGAGTCAAAGTGTAGTTTGTGAATAGCGTAAAAATCAAATGGTGTCAACTAAAAAAACGGAGGAAGTATACAACTATACAAGCTAACCGAGGTAAGTATATGTGTAAGGCTTAGATGAGACGTGTAATGAACTACGGTGGAGTAATAAATAGATTGTCGATTATATTAAGGCCATAGAATGATAATGCTCCACATATATTGGAGTGTTGCATATCATCTTCATTGTATAAATCAAATTGAAGTTAAGAAAAATGAACATTTGAATTTACAGGGAATTTAATAAAATAAAGAAGGTTGGATAAGAAGATAGAAGTAATGAAGACGTTTTGGCTTTTGCTGGTAGCTTAGGCCATCATGTCAAAGTTGGATAAGAGAAGAAATAGATGATGATGTATAAGTTGTTGAATTATAATTATACAAGTTGAATTAAATATAATTAAAGGTGATCACACTATTTAGTGGCCCTACTAATATTCCTTCACCCAAAGGGTACCCCCCCCCCCCCACTTGACCTATATAAATTGTACGCCCATATTTTCCAAAATTAGCGGACTTTCATTTTCATCACTTGGCTGCTTAGCTTGCTTATGAAGTACATTTAGAGAGTTATACATAGTAGCAATTATTACAATTTACTAAAATACAACAATTGTGTGACTCATTCATGAGTAAGCTTATCTTTGAGAGTGACCCTTAAACCCTTAGGCGCCCATTTTTTGATTCATTCGCGTTGGTAAGCTTATCCGAATTATTTATACCTTTAAATGTTAGATTTTAGAAAATCTACAATAGCTATATCGAGCTTAGTTGTTTGGGTGATTTAAATTTACAATATATAGTACGCTATGATCTTTTCTATTCTACTTGCAAATTGCAATGCAACTATCTTAAAATAAAGCATACTCTACTTGTAACTACCGAGATTTTTTGTTTTTATTGCAATTTTGTTTAGTGGCAACAATATGAAACTTAATTGGACATGAGTGGAAGGTACATACATCCAAAATAACGTTGCTATTAATGCATTTAGTTGTATTGTTGCGCTCTCTAAGCAATGACACCAATTGTTGTATATATAGAGATCCAATAAACATGTACTAGTCCATTTGATTCCTATCAACAATGTTCAATATGCATTGGGAAATAATAAAAAAAATAAGACATGATATAACACGGACACATACATCTTTCTAGTTAAGTTAGAGATTCTTGTAAATTAATAAGATCATATAAAATATTATATTGTATATATGAAGTATTATCTTCAATTCTTCACAATCTGTAAATCATACTACTCATACCCGCGCAACCTAATACGTATCATCAATTAGATCAATACATGGTCTAGTGATAAGAGTTACATTTCATGACTACATCATTATTATTATAGCTAATAGAGTAAGTATAATTAATCCGCAATGTTATAGGAGAGGTTTGATCGTGGAAAATAAATAATAATAATTGGTATAAAAGTGTAACAAGATAAAATTCCATGTAGCTAGGTAGTTGCCCATACGATCGTTTGGATGGGGAGATCTAGCTGAATCCACTGCACAAGGTGACAAGCCATGTGATAGACTATTATCCATTCCCCCAAATAACAGGATAAGGGGAAGGGAGATTTTATTTTAAACACTATCCTCTATTATTATTTGTATGTTTGTTTAGTTTGCCATTTAATTTGTCTTTTGTGTAACGTTCCTATGAGTTGGCATGCCAATATTATTATCACTATTAATTATGTGACTGGTAAACTATGGTGTCTCATATCATGTCCATGTGCAACTAATTTGGCTACTTCCTACGAACATATTTGATGTGACTATATATTATACGAGTTGTACTAAGTATATAATATGCTTGTAAAGTACTTTTAACATAGGATTATTAACCAACATTTTATATTAATTATAAGCTAAGGGTGATTAGTTTATTAATCCTTGCTTCTTGGATATTTTTTCTACTTGACAACACATGAATAAGAAACGCAACATGTTTTCTTCTGCAAGTTGCCAACTTAGTTATGACTTTATATTAAGATAATAATATGATTACAATTCTTAAGTTGTTAGTGAATTTAATTAATTTAATTTGTTGTCATACAATGCCCATGAGTTCGTGCATGAAGTCTTTGCCTAAATAAATTTGTATATTTCTATAATTCTATGTATTTGTATATCTCTCTATCTAAATGTAGATATGTATCAATAATTTGCAGCTTAAATTTTTTGTTGTTGATGCATGTATGGTGTGGGAGCCTATGATAAAACAAAAGTGTTCGATCTACAAAATTAAAAGAGGTGGGCTTGGCCGCTTGGAAGAGGATTTTATTTGTTATTATATGATTTGATTCAATAATAATATTTTTATGAATTATTATTATTATTATTATATATATATATATATATATATATATATATATATATATATATATATATATATATATATATATATGAAAGGGAGAAGAAGTTATGAATAAGCTTGAGTTAGTGATTAAACAAGTGAATGAAATTCACTAAGTTTAAACAAGGGATATTCAAGCTTGGTCTGATTTTTTTTAACTAAAAAAGTTTAAGATAATTTAGATATGTTTAAATGAGGAACAAAGTGCTCCTATGATTGGTTAAGAATTTAAGATAAATTAGAGTTTGTTCGAAAATGTAAACATATAATGAACACAGCTTTACCTTAATTTTTAGAACATAATAATTCATCTAAAAGTAGTATATTGTCATATCAGATTACTACACCAAGCCTATGTACTATTAGTGTTATTACACATTGAATATAGATTAGCAAGATATCACATAGTGATAGAGAATATCCATAGAATATTCTCATCTTAGATTTAGGATATATTTTGTATAAGATTATCTTTGATAGAGTATAAAACATATTCCTGGGTCTCAACCATAAGCTTAAGCTTTTGGTTGAGTTGGTCCTCTAACATGGTATCAAGAGCCAACCCGTGACACAAAGGTCACGGGTTCGAATCTCATTCACCCCTCCTTCAAAGTGGAATTAATTCGCATCAGGTATGGGTGGGCCTGTGTTGCATCCACATTTCAAGCCCATAGTATACTTGTTCTTATAACTGGTTCAAATTACGATCACAATTGAGTTATTTTGATATAAACTAAAATGCAATTGAGCACAACCGGGCTTGCTTTGCTTTATTTTGACACAGCTTAATTGGGCTTTTATGTGGCCGACCCTTGCTTCATGAGTTGATGAAAATTTTACACTACACCCCGGTGTAGCTTCTGCTACCTACACCCCCCCTCCCCAAGTGACGTCATTTTGCACATATAATATTTCAAAACTGAACATATTTTATTAATAGTTGTAAATGAACATACAATTATTTATAATTGAACATTTAATTAAAGAGCATTATTATAGATGAAAAATGTATAAAATTTATAATTTTGTACTTGTTATTGAAAATTTTTGAAGGTAGCACACACTCCTTATTGTAATTGTTAGAATCGTTTCCATGAAAACTACAACATAGCACACACTCTTATTGAAATTCCTTATTAAATTTGTTAAAATAACTAATTCATGATATAATTGGGTGCTTTAGTTAGTAGTATAAAAATGAAATTTTAAGTATATGCACATATTCATTTTAAAATTAATGCATTTACTAGTTGATCATGAATAAGAACGAAAATGAACATTTATCAATACGTAAATTAACATTTATATAATGAAAATGAACATTTATCAATACGTAAATTAACATTTATCATCTATTAAAATGTGAATGACGTTATACTAACATATAAATGAACATTTAACAAAATGAAAATGAACATTCATAAAAATAAAATAAAATTAAAGAAATAATAAATAATAAAAAAAATAACTACGAACTATAATCTTTATTTCTCTTCTCTGAAACGGTTTCCTTCGCTCTGCAAACAAAACCGAAGAATGTACAGATATAATTTATTAGTTCTTCAATAAAAATTGCTAAAATTATAGTATAATACTTACATTGATTTACATTACTATATATGTAAATGAACATTATGAATTTCATATATGATCAAAATATTTCATAGTATGCACAAGTCAGTTTCTCAACTCACATGAATGAATATTTATGCATTTCATAAATGTGCATAACGTATCATAAAAATGAACATTTTTTATTTTGGCGTATAAAGTCAAATATAAACTCAAATAGATTAAAATATACAAATGAACATTTATAATTCAATATATGTTCATATATTACCTCGGAATTGTAGAAATGTTAATATCTATACCATAAGTTTTAATATCTTTTAAAAGTTCTTGATCTACAATAGGAGATTTTTACATTGACTATGTACTACTTTATAAATAAATATTTGTATTAATCATTTATTAACATGTGAATGATTGTATACTAATATATAAATGAACATTTATCAAAATGAAAATGAACATTTATAATTTTTTTTTTTTTAAAAAAACCACTACGAACTAATTTAATTAATGCTTACTTTTCTCCAGATTTTTTTTGGCGTTCTTCTCTGAAGCTATTTCCTTCATACTGCTATAAAAAAAAATGAAATACTTCATACTCAAAATTCAAAATGTACTTGTTCAAATTACTAGTTTTAAAACTAAAAATAGTAAATGTTCCTATAATACAATTGCAACAATAAATTATAAAAATTAGGATTTATACTCTTTTTCGAATTAAATATGAACAAAATCACTTACTCCTTTGAATTTCGACCTTGATTTGTTGAATCATGTAGCAGTTGAACAGCTTTTTTGGATAATTTGTCACAAATTTTGTTGAAAATTTTGGATTAGAAAATGCTGAAAATGGGTGTAGAGAGAGAAAATGCAGAAAATGGGTGAGGAGAGAGAAAGTGAAAAAAGATAAATGATGGTTTGATTTTTATTGTACAATTGCAGAAAGTATATGAGGGAGATTATGAGGGGGGGGTGTAGGGTGTGGTACCTACACTAGGGTCTAGTGTATACCAATTAATGAGTTGATACTTCTTGTTGGGCTATATTTGGACTTTGAAATAGCCCAAATAGGAAGGGCAATCTCAATGTTTATTTTTTGACACCAAATAAATATCTACGCCATATTTTGGGCTTATGTATACTAACTAATTGAATGGGCTTATCTTTTTCAGAAGTGATAAATCTGTACCAGTCCAAATATTCATTTTCTTTCTACAACTTGTCAAATTTGTGAGAAAATGTGTTTGGAGGATTCCCAAAACTCCAACTTAATGTTTTTATTTGTTAGTTCCTATAGTTTATAAGCATGAAATAATAGTTTAGCAATGCAAGTGAATCCCTAGGGTTGGTTTAAAAATACATATAACTTCGTTCAAATATTATATTTGCCTTTTCTTACTAGTCTGTGTAAAGTTATACTTTATTCGTCCTTAATATGATTTTCTTTGATTCTCAAACAGAGTTATACGGAAATGATTTAAAAAATTTCAACTTGTACGTTCAACTCAAACCGATCTTTTCGTTAAATGAAGACAAAATGGAATGAGCAAAGGCCATTTCATCAGGTTAGATTTGGCATGTGATCTTCATGTGATGACTTGTAGACTTTTATTCCTAAACTAATCTAGTGTTTTGTGATGCATATCACCTGCCTACCTTTAATTTGGCTTCACATTTGCATATAAAAAAGAACAAGGAAAAAAAACCAAAAAAGAGGACATGGTCTCAGATCTTGTTCTCATCTAAATCATACCTCAATCCAAACTATGCCCCCTTCAAAACCTCAAAATTCTCAAACAATTGTCATCACTTATTGTTAAACATGGGCCTGGGCCGCACCCGCAAACCAAGAGAGAGAATCCACTTCACAAGTCCAAGGAGGTTCCATCCCAAAACCATATGGCAATAGGAGGAGTAGCCCCTTAGCCTTATAAAGTGTTTAATTCTCTCTTCTTCAACCAATGTGGGACACTTACATGTGGTGACACTTGAGAGGTTTATTCTTTAACAAAACCTAAGAACATAAGATAGGAAACAATCTTACAAATAGATAATATAGTGCAACATATCTATTGGTAATTTGGTACGTTTTGAAATGGAGTGTCTCAAATGTCTTTCGATAATTTTTGATAGTATGTGTATGTTGTTTTCTTTAGCTTAAAGTAATTGCAATATTCCGCAAATTCAATGACATTACAAAATCGAATAATATAATGCATGTCCTAGATAGATACATTTGTCAATTCTAATCTTGTCAATTTCGCTTTAATTAAAGCTTTAAACACTATTTGTAATTATAATAATGGAATATAAATACACAAGCAAATATTATTCCATTCATGTATTATATTCACGAGTCTCTCTCCCTATAAATCTCTAGTCTTAAGTGTAGTATTATGCTTTAAGCAAAAGCAAAAGATGTTCAATGGTTCATATGTACTTCCAAAGGATGCGGAATTTAAGTTTCTTGTCACTCACCCAAGTAGGGCCATCTTGCATGGAGTTAACTAAGGATTATATGTTGGACTACCTTCCTTAATTCTTAAAACAATAATTGGATTTATTGGATTTTAATGAGTGTAGCCGTACAATTTTCAATAGTTTAATTTAAGGGGTAGTATTGAAGACTTGTTTAATAGACGATCAATGGACAAATAAGTTGTGATGTAAGAAAAAGTTCATAATATTTCAAGAGAAATTAATGTTCCAAGAAAATTTACCGCCTTATAAAATCTTCAATTGTGAAAAGTGGTAATTTTGTGAGATTTTACATACTTCATATTTTTAGTTTAGTAATCTTAATACCAAAAAGAATTTTAAGCAACTATGTATGACACACAATGTTTGATCGCTGAAAGTATATTGCAGAAGCAAGTTATTTGCACTCAGTTCATTCAAAGTGTTCTTACTTTCACATTTATGAATAATGATACCCACTAAATTGTCTAGAGTCCCATGATTTTAAGATTGTGATCTAAAGTTAAACAAAAATATCTCCTTTAAATCAACTATATTGTTTGATTATTATTACTCTCTTATTCTCAGAAGTTTACATCATCCATTATTTTCACTTTATCAAGAGTTAATTTATAAAAGTGAATAATTTATTGTTCGTACATGATTAGCATTAATAAATAAAGTAAAAGAAATGTGAGAAGTCTGAGAGATTGTTATATACAGTCGGGTTGTACCGTAATCATCAAATTAAGACAAAAACTAATCTTGAATTAGTTGGGTGTACGGTACAGAATGTATATAACAAATTCTAAGAATGATACCATCTAAGAAAAACCGTTGCAACATTTTATAAACAATCGGAAAAAGGGAAAATCTTTAAGGGACGACTTGGACAAGAAAGCAATAGGCATTAAAGACTATACTCAATTAGACAGTCGTAGTTTCTACAAACGGACAGGAAATTGAAGATGTCCCTATTCAAAAGATCCGAGGTGGCCCCTAATTCTTCACAAGCATAAGACAGCATACACAACCCACTCACTCTTTTACACTTCTACCCCTGCTTTCCCTCTCTTCTTCTATCTTTGAGAATCAACTCAAATTCACCAGCATTTTCCCACAAATCAATGGAATAAACCACCCAAAACCCAGAAAAATTCATAGCAGAAATCACAAGTTTTAATGGTGATGAACTTGAAAGTGGGTAAAAGACCACCATGGGTGGGTTTAGGAGCAGCAGTATGGGTTCAAATAGCATCAGGAAATCCTTATACTTTCCCACTTTATTCACATTCTTTGAAATCAGTTTTAGGTTTTAATCAAAGGCAATTAACAATGCTTGGAGTTGCTAATGACATTGGTGAAAATGTTGGCCTTCTTCCTGGGATTATCTGCAACAAATTTCCACCTTGGGTTATTCTTTTTATTGGGGCTTCTTGCTGCTTCTTTGGTTATGGTGTTCTTTGGCTTGCTCTTAGCCGCACTGTCTTGTTCTTGCCTAATTGGCTGGTATAACTCTTTCCTTTCTTATTTGGGTTTTTGTTTGATGCATTGTTTTTGCTAGTTTTGGAGTATCTTTTTTGATTAGTTTGTTCTTCTTTTGGATCAAATTGGATGTCTTTTTAGGTATAAAAATGTGAATTGATAATAGATATAGTCGTACGTAAAGGGCTATAATGTAGACGAGATTTGATCTGGGCATTGCTGGATTGCTGGCCACCCCATGTTAGGTTATTGATATTTTTGTGATGATGGGCCTAAAATCTAAATGTCAGGTCCAAAAAGTCTTGGTTGGTGAGGTATTACGGTTGGTTATGGTAGAATTTGGGTTAAGCTAAGGAGAAATTTTGGTAAAGATGTGATAATTGGTCTTATTTGAAAATAAAGAGATGCATTTTAAGGCATCAATATTGGTGATGTGGGTAAAACTAAAGGGAGGATTTATAGGGTGTCCATATCATTGTGTCTTTCTCTACATTAATAGCATATTATGTTAGAGCATCTGTTCTCGGTTGCACCTAATAATAGACTCTTGTTCCTATTGGATTGTTTGATCCAATATGTGTGTTCGTTGACTTCATTCCACTTTGTTATGATTCAGACTTGTTAGCATTACCCACCAGAATAGTATTGTTAAGGTTTTAGCCTAGACACTTCAATTACGTATATGGAAATATTCTTGGGTTTGACATCCTTGTGATTGACTACCAAAATACATATACTAGTTTTAGTATGGTGAAAAGTTTGACACAATTTATTTGATTTGGAGCATTTTGGCGGCATTTCAGTGTGCCATTTCTGTAGTTTTGAAATTGATTTTATTTTCAGTTGGAAGAGCTTGTGAACTTCTTTGATTTTTGCATATTTAGTCATTGGCTAAATCCCCCAGACATTAGAACTCTATAAGTATATAAGCTTGTACTAATTGCAATTTTTTTTTCCTTAATTACTCCATAAACGGCTTCTTGTTTCTACAATTTATTGTGGTTCATTCGGATGTACAAAAAAGTCTCTTGAAATTAATCTTCTCATAATCTGTGTATGTATGTGTGTGTTTATAAATATGTTCCCCTCTTCTTGTTCCATAGGAAAACTATGGTCAAAGTCAGAGGTTCAGCAGAATTTATAGTAATTAGCTTTTGAGATATGAATTTGTAAATGCTTCATGATACCGGTGTTTGATTTGAACTTCAAAGAGATAAATTGATAAGCAAGAATCATGTTTTGCTTGTGCTTTGCGAATTTCAAACTACTTTTTAATATGCTACTTGTGCAACTCTCTTGGCTTTAGCTCTCTTTTCTACTAGAAACTGCGATTTCACTTTTAATAATGTGTATGGATGCAATAATGCTTGAAATATTATTAAGTGGGTGTTAGAGTGCCCAAGTGGAAGACATAATAGGAAGGCTCCCAAAATATCCATTTTGGAAAGATTTGGAAGGAAAAGCATCTCTGTTCTTTTTTTTTTTTTTTTAAAAATAATCTTTCAAAGCTGAAATCAGAGAATGGTTTTTCTCATGTTCTTGCACCCTTTTCGGTCTCTTCCTTTTGCCACCAAAATTGCTATTGAATCGTATAATTAATGCATGTGTTAGTTATGATATATGTTCATGAAGGTTTGCTGTACATTATATTGGTGATAACCAGAATACATTATTGTTTTATGTCTTTTCGGGTTAGAATTTGGCAACTTGAAGTAAAATATACATATACATAGGGTGAACAATGAAATAAGTAACTTCAAAATGATTTAAAGCTGTATGTGACATGCAGATGTTATATGCTAAATTTTGCTACTAGTTGCTTAGCCACACTGCCTTTGATGAATTTCTTGATGGAATCTGTCAAATAAGTTATTGTATGTGTAGAGAAGATAAATCTTACTGTACTCTTAGTTTCATCACAGTTTCCATCTCTACTTGGTTCTCTTGAAAATCATCACTTGTTGCTGTTGATATTGCTTTTTAGGGCTTTTACTTATATAGAAACAAATAAGCAGAATTCTTAATAAAGAGATTGCTGCAACTTAAAAAAGAGCTTAAAGCTGATGACTTAACTTTCTTTGCTATGCAGTTGTGGCTGGCACTCGTTGTTGGCACCAATAGCAGTGCATGGCTGAGCACTGCAGTGCTTGTTACCAACATGAGGAACTTCCCTGTTAGTCGAGGCACAGTTGCAGGCATCCTAAAAGGCTATTCAGGCTTAAGTGCTGCTGTTTATACAGAAATATACAGTGTCATTCTTCACAGCTCCTCTCCCAACCTCTTGTTGTTCCTTGCTCTTGGAGTTCCTATCTTGTGCTTTCTCGTTATGTACTTTGTACGACCTTGTAGTCCATCTTCCCGAGCTAGCTCTGCTGAAAACAGCCACTTTGTTTTCATTCAAGTTGCTAGCACTCTTCTGGGCATTTATCTTCTCACAACTACTATTTTGGGTGATTTTCTTTCTCTAAGTCGTCCTGTTTCCTACATCATACTTACTGTCATGATATTCTTCCTTATGGCACCTCTTATGGTCCCATTAAAGATGACACTTTTCCCCTCAAATCCAAGAGCTACTGGGATAAATGATGCACAAGACACCGATTCTTTGATTGAAGATGGAAAAACAGAACCATTGTTAACACCGACATCCTCTGAAGCAAATCTGAAAAATTTGTATGAGAACGAAGATTTATCAGACATTGATCTGCTTCTTGCTGAGGGAGAGGGGGCCATAAAGAAGAAGAGGAGACCGAAACGTGGGGAGGATTTTACATTTTGGGAAGCAATTGTTAAGGCTGATTTTTGGCTTCTTTTCTTGGTATACTTTGTTGGAGTTGGTTCAGGGGTAACTGTTCTTAATAACCTTGCCCAGATTGGGATAGCATATGGAATGCCGGATGCAACAATCCTCCTTACCCTCTTCAGCTTTTTCAACTTTGCGGGCCGTCTAGGTGGTGGTTCTGTTTCAGAGTACTTTGTCAGGTCAGTATCATTACAATAATTTATGTAGTAATAATAGTATAACTAAAGCTAAATGTATCTATCACTAGCAAGGAGTATTACCTTCTGAACCAAGCACTCATCTATACTTTAACTTTTCACCGGACTGCATAAACTAGGTGAAGAAAGGTGCAGACGTTATGATCGAGTTTATGGCAAATGTCATACATTCATCCCCTTAACTATGTGGTTTGACTCGTTTGAGCGTTTGACCCATAAAGGCAGTGTTGGTTGGCCCAGCCTTCCACCGAAATTTAGTCTAGATCTCTCTACCTTTCAGAAAAAAGAAAAAAGCACTCGGTCTCCTTGTTACGGTGCACCTATCAGAAAATAGCATTTGGCCTCTATTAACATCTCTGGGGTGAAACATCGACTTTCATACAGTATTTGCCTTTAAGAATTTGTCTGAACTCTGAGGCTGCATAATTTGCGGTTACATAATGAACTTGGAGTCTAAATCTTACTCCGTAGTACAATAATCTTGCATTTATTCACAGTGCTCTCTATATATGCAGGACAAGGACACTTCCAAGGACAATCTGGCTGACATGCACACAAGTAGTCATGATAATTGTGTACCTTTTATTTGCTTGGGGAGTCAAGGGCACCCTCTATGCGGCAACCGGGATGTTAGGTCTCTGTTATGGCGTACAATTCTCTATCATGATCCCCACTGCCTCTGAATTGTTTGGATTGAAGAACTTCGGTGTAATCTACAACTTCATGTCTATTGGCAACCCTCTTGGTGCGCTCCTCTTCTCAGGTTTGCTAGCTGGGTACATATATGATCACGAGGTTTCAAAGCAGTATGGTGTAAATATGCTATCTGCTAACTCACACACTTGTTTCGGTCCAAACTGTTTCCGTATCACTTTCCTTGTACTGGCTTGTGTTTGTGGCATTGGCTCCATCTTGAGTGTCGTTTTGACCATTCGGTTAAAACCCGTGTACCAAACGCTGTATGGTGAAGGATCCTCCCGGCACCCTACAAGTTCAAGTAATTGAGATACTCCAGAGCTTGAAATTTGTGAGTCTGCAACAGCCTTTTTCTGTTCTTTTGTGAGAATCTAGATCATTTAGTATGCTTGTCTAGTACGCCAAAGTATTTTTGCTTGCTCAACATCCATATTAGATATAGGTACGTCTGTAGTGTTAGCTGGTGATTCGGTGAAAGTATATGGTAGCGGTGTTATACAGTTATGTGTGAACTAAGCTTGTGTTATATTGTATGAATTAGCTATTGAATTTTTATAAAGATGATGTAACGGTTCATGTTGATATGTAAAAATGATATATATCATTTACAGGTCTCTATCCCTCATCATTCTGATAGCATTATTTTTCAAGATTTCCTGTTGCCGACATCCATTATTCTCACAGACGTAATCTTACTCATTTAATTCAAGCTCAACTAGAAAGCGATACGAAATCAAAAACAATCACGACCATGACCACGACCAGTCGACCACGACCACTTCCTATTAAAGCATTACCCTGAGTTACATGGGCCGTGGGCCATTCTTGTTTTTTGGGCCACAGAACACATACCAGGCCCCAATCACCTAAAATAATGGAGTGAAAAAAAAAAAAAAAAAAAAAAAAACGCCTTGAACAGACCAACAGTCAATTTTTATAACGAACTTTGAGATACTTATCCATTAACCAATGCAATGGATTTTTTCTGTTAAATAAAAACAGATAAACTAACTTTTTTTTTTTCATTCAAACTTCTGATCCTACCATTTCTCTCGCTCTTTATATAAATCTTATCTGACTAAATTTGCAATTGTTCTTCATTTTTGTGTTCTGTTTTTCTTAAGGTTCACACTATGCATATAACTTGGAGGAAATCAGCACCGTTCAACCGGCTGATCAAACTCACTCTCTACCGGAGATTTTTCAGCCGATCAGAGCGGTCTGTTTCGTCGTCATCATCGTCATCGTCGTTGTTGTCGTCATGTCGAGCCAAGGTTGAGGGTAGTGGCCATTATAAGGCAGAGTCTTGTTTTCTTGATCTTGAATCATCTCCAGGATTGTTGAGGTTGTTCTCATCCGGGCTTTTTGTTATTGGGTCGGGCTTGGGCCTCTGCTACTGGGCTGGTTCTTCGAGCCATGGCGGGATTGCCTTCGCCGATGAAGGAGGAGTTGTTGATGAGGAGTATTCGGAGGTTCAGGAAGCTGCCCCTCAGAAGAAGCCTATGTTTCTCTTCAAAGGTTAGCTTTCCCTTTTGTTTTGTTATGTATTAAATAGGTAAATCTTGTTATAAATCATGTAAATGTGATGTAAGATTAGGATTAATAAATAATGGGACTAATGGATAATATTATACTTGGATGAAATCTTTATGGATATAAGGATAGAATTATATTTTGTTGTTGAATCTTATAATAGACTATATAGTCTCTTTTAATTAAACTGAAAATTTTTCGATTATTTGTCATTATTGTATACTCTGTATGTAAGTAGTATATGTAATTGAAATGGTTTTAATAGCTGATCGTGACTCTTTGTTATTCTATGTACTTGTATATATGTAATGTGGCAAATAGATGTTCTGCTAGAGTCTAATGGAAACAACCTCTGTATAATGGCTGTGAGCGCTATACTACATTCATCAAATTAAACCCCCCAACCTAACACACATTGAGAATTTGAGAGTTAGGACTCCGGGTTTATCTGTGGCAAATATACCAATAATCGCTTCCCCTCCTCGTACTTAAGGTCTTTAGTTCAATTCAATGCTCACCGAGAATGGGGACAGGATAGGCCGTATTTAGGTGCTCTACAACTCTACAAGATTGTGTTGTTTGGTAAACTTTTTTCGTCACTGCTTTTGTAAAATGTGCATTTGCTGCTCCTGTAATTGTTACATACCATCAGAAACAAATATAAGTAGTACTGCTATAGGAGGTCTGAGGACTCTAGGTTTCTCAATTGTCACACTTTCCTGTTGAGAAGAGATATAATGTAGTACATTCCATTATAATCTTTATTTCAATTCTTAAACTTATTAGACTTCAGAATAACTAACCGAGTTCTATTACTTCTATATATCATTTCCAGTATCCAATTTGGATGCTTCATACTTTGACATGGGTATGTGCACTTGATACTTCAACATAGACTAAAATCATGACGAAGCCTGACTGCCTTTGGCTAACAGAATAAAAGCAATGCGATGCTTTAATTAACTGTCCTGTATTGCTGTCAATTAAATTTTTGACACAGAGAAAGTTGCTATGTTTCAGATGAATACAGAAAAAGAGTTTTCTTCAACTATGAAAAACGTATTAGACTACGAAGTCCACCAGAGAAGGTAAATTACACACCCCTCTTACGACAAACATTATTTCAATGTGACATAGTAAGGTTTGTTAAGATAACTGTGCGTATTTCAGGTTTTCGAGTACTTTGCTTCTGCTAGATCTGCAAGTGGGGAATATCTGATGACACCAGGGGATTTGATGAGGGCGGTTGTTCCAGTGTTTCCTCCCTCCGAATCCAACTATGTTAGAGGGGGATATCTCAAGAGTGAAAAGCCACCTGGAGAGCTGCAATGTGCTCCTTCTGAGTTTTTCATGCTCTTTGATACCAACAATGATGGCTTCATATCCTTTCCCGAGTGAGCTGCAAATCTTTCACTTAACTAAAATCACTAGGATATTTTTCCTCTGTTCTAGGCTTTAAGTGACTCACATGGTTTTAACTCGCTAACCTTGACCATATATTTAGCTTAATTATGTATCGTGTTAAAATGCATATAAAGTACAGTTTATAAAATTCTTCTAAACAATTATTTTGGAGAGATTACTCTATTTTACATACACAATTACTTTACAGTTATATACGAAGTATATCATATGCCTTGAACTTGTATTCATGTTTCATGTTACATATGATTTTCAGGTATATATTTTTGGTTACCTTACTTAGCATACCCGAATCAAGCTTTTCTGTGGCTTTCAAAATGTTCGACCTAGACCATAATGGGTATGCGGTAACACTTCATGTTTCATTTTCTTCTGAAATGATTTGTGATTTCTACATTCCTGATATTTTTTTTTTATTGTCAGAGAAATAGACAGGCAGGAATTCAAAAAGGTAATGGATTTGATGCGAACATATAATAGACAAGGAAGACAACATAGTGATGGCCGTCGTTTTGGGCTCAAAAGTTCAAGCATTCCTGTCGAAAATGGTGGCTTAATTGAGTATTTCTTTGGTAAAGATGGAAATCAAGCTCTTCACCATGACAGATTTGTTCAGTTTTTGAGAGATCTGCATCTTGAAGTATGCCTTCCTTCTCTCGAATCTTTAGCCTTAATTATTGTCTAAACAACTTCAAGTACCATGCTCCAATTTGCATCATAAAAGTCGCTAATTTCCCTGCATATTCCACACAAATTTTCTATTCCGTAATCTTCTTACATAATATTTCAATATACATACTATACTACAGAGTACTATTTTGAAAATTCAGGTAAAATCAATTATATTGGCTGTATACACCTGACAGAAATGTCACAATTATTACCACCTTCTGTTATGTCCATTTTAGCAGATGGTAATTTTTAAAATAAGAAATAGAAGGTGGTAACTTTTGATGTTTTTGAAAATAGAAGATGGTAATTTTTAAAATAAGAAATAGAAGGTGGTAATTGCTAAAATAGACATAATAGAAGGTGGTAATTGTCAAATTTTCCTTTTTTTTTTGAAACAATGTCACAATTATTTTTAAACCTTGGTCATGTAGTACATCTAGCTTTAATAGTATCTTGATCATTTTAAGTAGACGATCGAAGTCTCTGATGCTGATTTCAAAGCAGCAAATTAAAGTAAAACAGTCAATTTAGACGGAAGCACATTCAATATATAATTGTACCTCTTCCATGGATTGACAGATTGTTAGGCTGGAGTTTGCTCACTATGACCACAAGTCGCGGGGGACTATATCTGCTAGAGACTTTGCTTTGTCAATGGTGGCATCTGCTGACATGAACCATACGACTAAGTTCCTTGATCGAGTTGATGAACTAAGCAATGATCCTCACCTAAATAACGTACGTTTCACATTTGAGGAATTCAAGGGATTTGCCGAACTAAGGAAAAGTTTACGTCCACTTTCTTTGGCAATTTTTAGTCATGGCAAAGCAAATGATGGACTCTTGACAAAGGACGATTTTCAAAGGGCCGCTTCTCATGTATGTATCCTACCTTCCTCCCATTTTTTTAACTCTTGACATCTATGTTTGAGTTTTAGTTTAGACCTCATCATCATTATATCGAGTACATTAGAAGGTCCTATGTTTCTACTGATTTGTTAAGAAATAATCCAATTGTTATTTATTATCATTGTTATTTATTATCATAGTTATAGATGCAAACAAACAACAAAAAAAATGATGAATTTTCTAATTGGTGCAAGGTATGTGGGATTCAACTAACAAAGAATGTGGTTGACATAATATTTCACATCTTTGATCTGAACCGTGATGGAAGTCTGAGCTCTGATGAGTTTCTGAGAGTATTACAAAGACGAGAAAGAGATGTTACGCTCCCTAGGGAAGCAGGGTTTAAGGGATTATATTCTTGCTTGGTGGACTGTACTACTAATTGCTCTTCAGTAAGGGGGGTTATGTAGTATCTCTGTTACTGTTATTAGTCATGGCCAAAGAAATGTTGATTATGTTGCTGAAATTTTTTTGTCCAGCACTATAATCTTAGATATAATATGTGGATCAAATTGCAGATTTGTATAGCACTTATAAACCTGTTGATATTTGATGCAACTAAATAAAGTTGATGTTTTAAATTTGTTATTCATATAATTAGCAATATATATAATCGAGAGAGCTTGGGTTAAAAATTTAAAACATAGCAACACATAGATAATAGATCTACATACACCCTGTTATCATTAGTTCATCATTTTGGCTCGGTGACTGGAGCAAGAACTCGAGGACAATGGTAGACATCGCAGAATGATTGGATAGCCATGAGAACCATGAGCACGAGAGCTAGAATAAGCATTAGAATCCTCCAACCACAAAACATGCACTCTTTTGTGAAATTCATGAATTTCACTTTCTTGTTGCTTTTATAGTACTTGTTAACCTCTTCGATGGCCTTATCTATAGAAGGAACATGGGACAACCTAATGGATCGACTCATCCCATTCCAAAGCTCGGCGACATCTTCATCTTTCTTAAAATAACTCTTGATGATGCCTTTTTTTCTTAGCAATTTTACGTCCTTTGGGGTGTCTATGATCCCGTTCATGAGCTCAGTGTAACGAGCCAAGTACAAAGGACATGGGAGTGCTTGAGCCTCGTAAGCCACCAAATTCCTTATGATCACCTCCGTGTTATCATCGATGGTTATAACGGGGAGGTGAAATTTTCTGCTCCTTTTATCGAACTTTATGCTAGTGATTGGACCATCTGTACGGCAAAATTGCACACCAATGCTTTCGAGTTTTGACACTGAAGGAATAGCAATCTCTTCCACCGTTGGGGCTCCCTCTCTATTACTATGCGAATTTCCACCTTTCTCAGGATCAATGGTTTCAGATATCTGTTTCCGCGAGTTGCTTGATATGGATGGAATCACTTCAATGACAACGCAAGTAATCCTGTAAATGACCTGAACCGGCTTTATTTGTTTTAATTTTTGTACAATCCTGAGTTGGTCAAACGTTGCAAGTTTTATAGACCATTTATCTGGTGACCATTTATTTTTTCGTTGTTCTTCTTGATCTTTGTTTTCTGTACGCTTCCCTTCCTGATCAATTGGATAGCACTCCCTACGACTGATCAAAGTATCCTCCTTGGGTACAATCAAGTAGTACATAAGCTCCAAAAGATGTGCATACTCATTGATGTCGGGGCTTAGATGTGTTTCATTGGTCGGGAGAGGGGAGAGTTTCATACAAGCTTTGAGTAGGATCCCGTCGAGCCTCATTGGGAATGGATCATAATCACAGTGATCGTCGTTAGCTTCATAATGTCTTTGAATATGGAGTGGATCATAATCAAAGTCACCGGTTATGTTACAGGCTGATAAGTGTAAGATTCGATTTAAAACAAAGATTGGGATTTGGTTCTCAAGCTTCATGATGTCTTTGAGTATGGAGTGGTAGGCGGATTGGTTTTGGTCTAGCAAGTAACGAGTTCTTGTCGAATCCCATAAGCAGCTTGCTTTTTCACGATCATCAATCCCCTATACAAATAATGAAATAAAAAACCCGATATAAGAAATGAAAAATTCACTTATTCCGTTCCACAAGTATTGCAACATGTATAATTGTTGAGATAGGACTAATATATATGAAGAATAAGGCCCTATTCTCTTCACCTTAAAAAAAATAATATTAAGTAAAAATAATTTCAATTCAGTAAAATTAATTTCAATTCAGTAAAAATAATTTCAGTTCATATAAAATAAGTTTAGTTCAGTAAAATTCAGTTTTCTTAACAAAGAATTATAATAGAAAATCAGTAAAAATAATTTCAGTTCAGCAAAAATAATTTCACTTCAGTAAAATTAATTTAAGTTCAGTAAAAGTAACTTAAGCTCAGCAATAATATTTTCAGTTCAGTAAAAATAATTTCAGTTCAGCAAAATTAAGGTGAAGAGAATAGGGCCTAAGTCATATATATAACCAATATTGAAAAATATATTAGAGTAAAATATATTTTCCAAATTGATACAAGTATAAGATAAACAATATGTGTACGATTTATTAGTGAAAAATATATTTTCCAAATGTACGTACCTGGAGGAATTGAACCAAGAAAATGCTATCGATAACCATGATCCAAGCAAGTAATTTGTCATCTAAATCTATGTACCTATCATAGCTTGCATGAACATTAGGAATAATTTCATCCTTACAGAGGCCTTTTACAAAGTGTTCAAGCCTTTCAACAGCCTCATCATCGTTGTCGTTGTAACGCTTTTGATACTTCTTGGAAGTGATGAGCTTGTTGTGCTCCATCAGAAAGAGGTTTTCGTGACAATGGTGGTACGGTCCAAGACCGATTAACTGAGGCTCGTAAGCTTCTGGCTTTAAATCTCGAAGTATTCGTGGCACTTTGTAAATACAAACTGGTCTTTTAGCAGCATCCTTGACTTGGAGTATGGTCTCTATGTGTTGTGACCAGCCTAGATTGGACTTCGATGAGCTGGTGGACATCTTCATTTATCACGTAAAATATTAATTTGCTTAATTAATAATGCGTTTTTTTTTTTTTTTCAATGAGTTTTCATGCATGTATACATAACTTAATTTGTTGCACTTATATAGCGATCGAGGGATCTGATCTGATGAGACATATTGCAAAAGTGTGATTGAAAATACACCATGCATAATGAATTGGAATAGATTCATTTTTTATCCCAAAAAAAAAAAAAAAAAAAAAAAAAAAACACCTTTTTGTAAAAATTAGAATATATTCATATTTAATTTCCCCTAATTACTACTGTGTAGTCTGTGTCATTTGATTGTCGTGGGTGCTAGATTTTTTTTTTCCTTTTTTTTTTTTTTTTTTTTTTTTTTTTGGTTAAGTCATATACTCATGTTTATAAGATCAGAGTGTGCTTCAAATTCTACAATGCATTTAGTTCAATTATATACTTTCATTTACTTTAAAAATATTTAGCATAGCTTTAATTTAAAATTCTACAGTGATCATTTGAAATAGGACTATTATAATGTTTTAATTGTTGGAACCCAATGTGTATTACTTGTGAGTGTCCCACATTGGGAAAAGAGGAGATGTGATTCCACTTTATAAAGTAGAGGAGTAACTCTTAATATTGCCATTTGGTTTTAATATGGAAGCTCCAAAGCCTTGTTTGTAGCCCAAACTCTCCTCCTCCTTGTTCGGGTTGCCCAGGCCCATTTCATATTGTTTCGAAATTTAACATGGTATCAGAGCCCAGGTTTGTTGGGCCGTTTATTGTTGTACTTAAGTTTTGATGATGACTCAAGAAACCTAAGCAAACCCATAAGGGCTTTAACTTTTGTCCATTAGCTTTGATGTACTTGACAGGTTCTTATATGCAACGAGATTCTAGAGTCAGAATGGAGCAAGGAACAAGGTCTAAGGATGAGCTGTGGATTAGCATTGAAGATAATCAGAAGCCGAGTTCCTTGTGTAAGGAACTGAAGCTCCAGAGTCGAAGCTTCGAGTGTCAAGGAGTCTATTGTATCTTTATTGTTTATTTTAGGCCTCTTGTATATATGTTAAGTACTTTGATTTCTGATAGGATTTAAGTGGATTGATTTTCGGTTTATAAAGATTTTATTTTCCTTGTTCAAAAAGATTCTATTTTATTTATGGAAAATTATCTTTTAAATTATCCTACTTATTCAAAGATTTTCTGTTTTTATTTTATCCTAATATTTTGGAAAATCTGACTTGGTAAAATTGTTTTTGAAAACGGCTCTTTACTGAGTCAAAGAAGTTGAGAAAATAAAGGAAGCAGTAAACCACTTCCTTGTTGTGTGCTTCAGCTTGCTGCCCAAGCATCCACTAACTGCACTTCCTAGTTTCATGGAAGTTGTGGTGAAGTGGGAGTTAAGGCAGACGTGGGATCTTTCAACTGACTTCTTCATGTATAAATAGGATTAGTTTTCTGTTTTGAAAAGTACACTTGAGCATTACAATTTTCTAAGCTTTTCGAAAAGAGTCAAAATCCACTTAAGTCCTTGAGTGTCTTTGTACTTAGCATCTTAGAGTTTTAATTTGAGTTGTATTGGGATAGAGTTTGGGTAAACTCTAGAGTGTTTATAATTGCTTTGAGTGAAGCAAGGAGAAAGAGAGAGATTTGAGAGCTCAACTGATTGAGGGATCAGTTGAAAGGGAACTTAAGTTCGTAGAGGAACTTAAGGTTAGAGTCTTAATTTGTAATAGGTTGTTTGCCCTATTATTATTAAGAGTTGTGTTTAAAATCCCTTGTGGTCGTGGTTTTTCTTCTTGATTAGGGCCAAGAAGTTTTCCACGTAAAATCTCTCTTGCGCTTTAAAGTTTTTGTTTAAGTTTCTTGTAGATTTCCGCAAAAATTACCCTAGTTCCTCTACAATACAATTCACCCCCCCTCTTGTATTGTTCATTCGGGTTAACATTTATAACTGGGTATTTGTCAAGCCACTGGATAAGGGCCCTCTATTGGATGTTCATTCCTAAAGAGGATTTATATTGTACCTTCTGGTGTGCTCTAATTTTAAGGACACTCACAAGTGAGGGGGAGTGTTGGTGTATTACTTCTGAGTGTCCCACATTGGAGAAAGATGAGATGTGGTTCCACTTTATAAGGTAGAGGAATAACTCCTACTATTGCCAATTAATTGTATTACTTAATTTTGGTATAAAATATTATTATCAACAATTTTTTTTTTAATTTTTTATTCATCAAAATTTTAGTTTCATTTATGTTATTTTTATTCTATTTTATAGTTTCTCGAAATATATATATACTTCGTACGAAATATATTTTATGTTGGATTAAAATTTTCAAAAGTTATATTTGCAGTATGGAGTTTAGAATACTAATTGTGTCATTTTATAGTGTGAAATGATGGATTGCTCATATTGTTTAATTTATTATTAATATAATATGGTAGTCACATTTTAAATGACCGATGTAGAAACATCTATATTAAATAGTTTAATTGTTTGTTTATCTCACAATATCAATACTTATACTCTGTATTAATTAAGGAAATACTCCCTCCGTTTTTAAATACTTGCTCCATTTCTCCATGCGCAGAGTTTTAGGAAAAATCGGAGAAAGTAATAAAATATGGATGTAGTAGGGTAGTTGAGAGAATAAAAAATTGTAAAATGCAAAAGTAGTGAAAGAATAGGAGGAGAAAGTATATTATGTTGGGTTCACCAAGTGTGAGAAATGAATTAAATATTATAAAAGCTTTCCAAAAAAAGGAAATGGAGCAAGTATTTAAAAACGGCCGGAAAAGAAAAGTGGCGCAAGTATTTAAAAACGGAAGGAGTACATATTTTACAAAGAGAGCTCAAACAAAAAATTTGATTGAACAAGTAATTATTAAAGTGCTTCATTCTAGTAAATGATGGATAATGGTAGGCGTGGGTATCATTGAACGAACAAACTTGATTTTTGAAAATGGATTCTACCATAAATGTTTTCAACTTGAAGCCAAGAATATATTAAATGTGAATAACGTGGTGGTGAAATGGATTATAGACACTCATATAAGTGCTTCGATTTTTTCTTATTCTTTGACATGAGTTTATTTTCTTCTCAATGATAATATTTGTAGGGACTCATATATTATTATTCTTTCTTTTACATACATGATATACATTCTTAGCTTCAACCTGAATACATTATTTGTGATTCTATGCCTGACAACCGAATAAAGAGTGTTAAAGAATTGAAGGGTGATACCCAAAGCATAGGTAAAAATATTTCGTCCCCATCTTTGACTTTTGTGGCACTCCGATCCTCATACCAAATAAATTAAAGTTCATCAATACCACCTTTAATTTGTCCATCATTTGCTAGAAGTTATTTGAACTAATCCTTTCTTATAATTCTTGTGAGAAGCTCTACTCATTCAAAGGCTCGTATAAGCTAAGTAACTAACTAGTACTTCGTCCATCATAGGCTCGTATTAAGCTAAGCTAACTAGTACTTTGTCCATCCAAGCAATTCCTTATTTTCGTGTAGGTTTCTATCATAACATAGCTAGCTTGCACGAATATATCAGCAATGTCTTCCTTGATGAGGCGATTTTCAATGTAATTAAGCCTTTCGACAGCTTCATCATCGTTTAGGCAACCCTTATGAGACTTCATAGAAGCGATGAGCTCCTGGCCTTTTGTCTCTAAGTATTCTTGGCACTAATAGAATTAATTTGTAGATACAAACTGGTGTTTCAGCAACATCCTATCTAAGTGTCTTGGAGCAATTAAGGTGTTTATGTGTAATATTAATCAGCTTGCAATTTTTTTCTTCTTCTTGGACTAGTACTTGGTAATAATGTGTTTTAAGGGATCTGAGACATGCACAGCTCAAATGATGTGAAATGTGATTAAATACACCATGCATTACTTAATACTTATCAGAATATATTCATTTTATTGATATAATTGTTGTGAAACAAGAATATATTCGATTTCAATTTTGTCATTTGACATACTGTTGTGTAAGCAGGAGTGTGCTAGATTATTTTGGATAAATCATATACGAAATCATAAGTATGTTATATACACATATGTTGTGTTTAATCAGCAAAAGTAGTATACATATGGTGTGTTCGACAAATTATTAGTTGATTTTTTTTTTTTTTTTTCGCCATATAATTGAAAGAAACGCTTTAAAGTTGTCATAAGCTCTTTATATTGATTATCAACATGACGAACTGTGTGATAAGGCTTTAACCGGCAAATGAAGTATTGATTGTAACTATTTTTCATTTTTCATACATGCTTTTATTGAAATTGACTAGAAATCAGATTATTATGTGATCTGACCCTGGCCATGCTTATTTTACAAAGCTTCTTCCTTTATAAAAACAGCTTCTTTTTTTTTTTTTTTTTTTTTTTTTCTTTTTTTTTTCTTTCTTTTTTTATAATTAATTAATTAATTAATTTTTTATTTTATTTTTTATTTTAATTTTTACGGAGGGACTACATATAGATCACCATATCATTATTATATTTTTTTTGGTGAAATTAAAAGTACCATTATTACTTCATTTGTTTAAAATTTCTCAGCATATATGTATTTATTAAAATTGTTTTAATTATCTTTCTGTCAAAAAAAAAAAATTGTTTTATTTATTTGGTTGTTCATTTCATGACGCTCAGCCCTTGTATCACTATTATTGTTTGGGTTAAGGGTTTGTTCACATTTACTTAATTTCAGTTCAGTTCAACTCCAATCAGTTCAGTTTAGTTCAACTCTTAATTTCATTCTCTCATAAAATATTCATTTCAGCTCAATTCAGTTCAGTTCAGCTCAGTTCCGCTCCAATCAGTTTCAGTTCAATTCAGTTTAGTTCAGCTCCAATCAGTTTCTATTCAATCCAGTTCAGTTCAGTTCAGCTCACTTCAGTAAATGTGAACAGGCTCTAAGCCCTTATATTAATCAACTATACCTATTTTACAAAGAGAGCTCAAACAAGAATTTTTATTGAGAAAGTGTAAATCAAATAACTGTTGGGGTGTTCATCCCAAGTCCCACATGGAAAGATTAAGGAAGTGAAAAGCTCCTTATAAGTGAGTGCACACTCCAAATAGTATGAGGCCTTTTGGGAAGGTGCCCAAAAACAAATCCGTGCGGGCTAGGCCCAAAGCGGACAATATCATACTAATGTGGATTGGAGTGTGTGCGACCCGTCAAGGTGGGTGACCCGGGCCCAACAAGTGGTATCAGAGCCGACGGTTCGGCTGGGACAATGGGCGTTATGTGTGGGACAGTTCCCTCAAATGTGTGACCTCGCGATTTGGTGCCTTGTGTCGAAAGTCCTCCTGATATCGTGGCTCAGGCGGCGTGTCCCGTGGTGATAGCGGCGGTGCAAGATAGTTTCGCTGGAGGGGAGGCCATGAGTTATGTGGTCCTTGGTCTGAGGGGAGGTTTGTTGGGGTGTTCATCCCAAGTCCCACATGGAAAGATTAAGGAAGTGAAAAGCTCCTTATAAGTGAGTGCACACTCCAAATAGTATGAGGCCTTTTGGGAAGGTGCCCAAAAACAAATCCGTGCGGGCTAGGCCCAAAGCAGACAATCTCATACTAATGTGGATTGGAGTGTGTGCGACCCGTCAAGGTGGGTGACCCGGGCCCAACAATAACTTCTACTCCTATTAAATGATGGATAAAGCTAAGGTGTGATGTAGATAAAGCTAAAAATGTGTTGTCAAATTAAACTCAAATTTCCAACCTTCTCGATTAATCACCATCACAATTTATATAGTGTGATAACCACTCATTTAGGGGCTACTTTATCTATTTTGTGGAAAGTAATAGAAAAAAGCTATTACAAAAAAAAAAATAAAAAAAAATAAAAAAAATAAAAAATAAAATAAAAAGTAAAAAAAATAAAAATTCCACATACCACTTATTATGTTTTTTTTTTTTTTTTTTAATTCTATTTTGTTAGTTCCTCTTGCCACTTATTATGTTCATGCCTACGAAAGAAATAAAATCTTCCACATTTCAATTCCTACAATTCTGTATTTTCTATGAAATATAACGCCAATCCGCTTACAAACCAATCATTTGACTTGGATTTGCCGTTACTCAAACCCTATTTATAAATGATCTTAACGCTTCTACATTGGTCAACTTGGTATGTAATGATATTATTGCAAACATATCCAATAATCCAAATTAACCTATTAGACTCCACTTAAGTACTTATCCGAATTATTAAAACTTTTAATTTACAAAATGTTGGGATATTACTCTCTTACCCTATACAATAATCAAATGAATTACATTGCTATTAATCATTTTTTTTAAACACTTGTTAGTTCTTAGTTTAGCCTTTTAATTTGTTCTTATACTCAATCACCAATCAACATTCTCCCTCCTATTTGTTTAAATGATGTGCAAATTATACGGAACAAGTGATAGGATCAAATAAAAATGAAGATACTGTTAAAGGACCAACTCAACCAAAAGCTTAAGCTGATGGTTAGTGTGGATGCAGCATGGGCCTCCCTCATACCCAGCGCTTAATATTCCACTTGAAAGTGGGGAGTGGATGAGATTCGAACCCATGACCTTTGTGTCACGCTGGCTCTTGATACCATGTTAAAGGACCAACTCAACCAAAAGGTTAAGCTGATGGTTGAGGCCCAGGAATATATTTTATACTCTATCAGATACTACACATTTTAATGTCTGGAAAGATTGAATAATTTGATAAGCCGACGTCATATTCTCAACATGGACTACCACAAGCTACTAAACAAGAAGTTAAAGTTGGAATTATATATTATTATTTGAAATCATTATCGAAATAGAAAAATCTAATAATGCAAAATGACAATAAGATACCAAGTGCGTAAGCATGCATCATGAAAATGTGAATCACGAGGGCTGGTAATTAAATTAAAATAAAGGGTAATACACTAATACTATAGCCACTTCAATTCGGAGCGTTATAATCTTATAACTAAGTGAAATAAGTAGGCCAGGCCATGTTTTTAATACTTTGTAATTAATTAAGTTGGAAAAAAAAACGTTGGTAAATCAATTTTCTCAATATTGAAAAACAACTACTAGAATTCAGACTAGCCCCAAATTAGCTAGTGTTTTTGACCTACGATAGTCAAATGATCACCATATATAGTATATAACTATATGTCTAAGCCAATATGGTTAGGGGTTCAACTCAAGATTGAAAGTATAATTCTACATAATTTATGAGGCTCTGTTACATAAGTTTTTGGATTTAAAAAGTGGGCGCAACACAAAATTTATCATACCCAATGCTAAATATTATTCTGCTTTGATATATGAAGAGTTGATGAGATTTGGACTTGTAATGATCTTTACACACAGAATTTGATACTACGCGTGTATTATCAAATGATCAACTTAGATATAAATGCCTAAGCTAATGGTTGGAATATTCAACATTTATTTATTCTCTAGCATTAAAAATTCTTCATATTACATTTTTTTTAATAAAATATGACACCTAAGTTAGAAGAACGTATGATTATGTATTTATGTCGTGTCCAAGAGATATTTTCTCCTATTCAAATAAAACTCTTTTTATCCCTTTTTATTTGCTCCATATTTACATACATTTACACTTTAATACTTTGCTTTCTCGATAAATATTTGCGTTGTTAATTTGCTGACCGAATATTCTTAAAATCATTGTTTTGAGCAAATTAAAATATGGTACTTATTATGTCGTCCCTAAAATAATAATAATTTAAATTAAGCATTAGAGATTATATTATGTCTAATCAATCACCAAAGGAAAATATAGTAGGTAAATTTAAAATTTTCATATAATTACTATATAAGGCAGTAAAGGCACTCTTGTATTTTTATTTCTAGTAGTTTTTTTTAACTCCAGAAAGTCAACTTTTATTTAAAAGAAAGTAAAAAAACAAATAATAAACTAGTACTTCGGGCCTGTTCACATTACTGAACTAAACTAAATTGATTGGAGCTGAACTGAACTGAACTGAATAGAGCTGAAATGAATATTTTATGAGAGAAGAAAATTAGGAGCTGAACTGAACTGAACTGATTGGAGCTGAACTGAATTGATTGAAGCTGAACTGAACTGAACTGAAATTAAGCTGAAGTGAACAAGCCCTTCGTATATTATAGACAAGAAACGATAAGTTACTTGCCAATTTCATGTAATTATATTATAGACAAGAAACAATGAGTTACTTGCCAATTTCATGTAATTAAATTTCCTCTTGCGTTTATATATTATACGTATCAGAGGGGATGGTAAAGGATTTTTTATCCATGAATTTATCATCCGATTATATATTCGTATTAATTTATATAGACAATAGTATGTAGTAAATTAAATTGTAATATGTTTAGCAAATGGGAGCAATCATTTTCGTTATTAGTTTTTGTAATTGAGTAAACTCCACTTTGTAAAAGTGAATGAGAAATCATATCTACCAATATGAATATAATTCATAGCCAACTCACCACGTGATTAATGTTTGGACGGTTTTCACCAAAAAAAAAAAAAAAAATGTTTGGACGGTTGGACCAGGCCACTTCTGTTAGTTATTATTGCTCCAAAACTAGTGGAACAGTGGCATATTATTTTCCTAAATCTCAGTTTATTAGAACTTAATTCAAACTAACTGAGTTAGTAATGGAGTGTTTGTTACACACTTGTTTATTAATACCTACTTTATAGCGTATTAGTTTTCACTTTTCAGAGTGTAAAAAACATGCAATCAGGTAAATCAAATATTTATCTCTCATATCTTTATATTTATAATTTCAACAACTTCTACTATATATATATGTACCAAATCATGAGTTAGCAAGCTAAGCTAATTGAAAGAAAGCTTATTTAGTAACCAAAACAAATTAAACTATTATCATCATGTCTATGATATCATCATTATCATCTAAAGACTCATCTTCTTGGGTCATTCAGATTCGTAGTTTTTTCAAAGAACGAGAGCTTGAAGAAGAAGATGATGATGATATCGGCAACACAACTAATGTTTGTGTTTACAATGTCCCTAAATCGCTTCGAGCTTTCAAGCCCGATGCGTATAGCCCTCATATCATAGCCTTAGGGCCTTACCATCACTGGCGCGAAGATCTCTACGTGTTGGAGCGCTACAAGCTCCTATGTTCTAAGAGGGTTCAAAAGGATTTCATGAACAACCTCAAATTTGAGGACCTTGTGAAGAAGCTCATGAAGAAGGAACACGAAATTCGAGGGTGTTACAATAAGTACATCGACATGGATGGAGAAACAATAGCATGGATGATGGCTATCGATGGCTTATTCTTGCTAGAGTTTCTTCATGTCTATGTCAACAAGAGTAATGATCTAGCCTCTTTGTCGAGGATATCTTTCTTGCTTAACTCGATGGGGAAGAAGTTGGCTTATATATCCATCCTCAACGACATTTTGATGCTCGAAAACCAAATTCCTATATTCGTATTGAAGAAGATAGTACGCATCCAATGTTCATCCTCGGACTTGGCATCAAACTTGTTGCCATCCGTGTTGATGGGTGCTTGCAAAGAGCTCTCTCCTCTTGCAATAAACGAAAATTATCCGATTTCGGAGGTTATCAAATGCTCACACTTGTTAGATCTCCTTTACCATCTCATCATCCCGAAAATGGAGCAAGATGATGAAGAAGAAATAAAGGAAGAAGCAAATCCTTCCAAGAAGTCAGACGACGAAGAGTTGACTTTTGGTGAGGACAAAGATGTCTTCACTAAAACATGGGCAATTGCCTCCAAACTTGCGGCAATGAAAAAATTTAAGGACGTTCTTATTAGTGCCAAACCTTTCAAGCTACTAGCAAAATTTCCTTTAAAGATCATTTCGAAGTTACCAATTGTTTCGGCTTTGGCACCCGTGTTAGAGAGTCTTGTTCTAGGAAGTGGGGGCAAGCGCGAAGGTGGGATCTTACAAAAAGATGGTGCGGAAGTTCCATGTGTTGAGCAGATTGCAATCCCCTCGGTCACGAAACTTAACGATGCAGGCGTACAATTTTGTCCAACAAATGGTGACATTTCCACCATTCGATTCGATAAAAAGTTGTTGAAGTTCTACCTTCCTGTGGTTCATGTCGATGGTAACACAGATGTTCTCATGCGCAATCTAGTAGCTTATGAGGCCTCGTCGACCTCAGGGCCTTTGGTGCTAGCGCGTTACACTGAACTAATGAACGGGATTGTTGATACTGCTAAGGATGCTGGAATTCTTAGGAAGAGTAACATCATAATTAGTCGACTAGGGAGTAACGCCGAGGTGGCCGATTTATGGAATGGGATGACAAAAGCCATTCGATTGACCAAAGTTCCGTTCATTGATGAAGCCGTCGAAGAAGCTAATGCGTATTATAACAATACGTTTAGAAGGAAGTTCCATAAAATTATGAAAAGGTATGTGTACAACTCTTGGAGAATTCTCATTGTTTTGGCAACTCTTCTACTCTTGGGATTGATGGTTCTTCAATCATTTTGCTCAGTTTATAATTGTCCTCGTCTCTTGAACCTCACTGATGATGCCATTACTCCTACACCTACCGATTAATTATCTTGTTATCTTTACTTTATACAAAATTTTTAAATGGTATGGACGAAAATCCGATCCTAAAAGGGAAATTATGGAAAATTCCTCTTATAGTTAGTTTTGTGAGATTCGACCCTGGCCTCACGCCCAGGTAATATGTTGAAGAATTAGACAATTGTATGTTGTAGCTCTACGTACTATGTGTCGTTAATAATTAATGACAACTTAGCTTGTACTCCGTATTATGTATATGTAATCTTATCCTTAGACCCTAATTAGTTAAGTATGTATAGTTGAGACTTGGGAGATTGCGTTTGAATTTTGTTTAATATTCTATATTTGAATGAATATATAAGTGTATTATTTTGTGACAGAATTTCATTAAATGGTATGATTTCTTTTTCTCTATGATTAGTCTCGAAAATATAATGACCAATTCTAGCCTGTGATCGAGCAACCATCGTTATTCATTCATGATCTTTTCTTTCATCTTCCATACAATAAAACTGCAAACTTGCATTAAAAAAAAAAAAAAAAAAAAAAAAAAAAAAAAGTTAAATTAAAAAAAAAAAAAAAAACCAAATTCAGGGACCCATTATATTAGTCAATTATACATTATATGGAAAGTTTTGTATTCCATAAATGCAAAATAACAAAGTTTCCAATGATATTTTTGGATTTGATAATAGTATATTGTAAGATATCCGGCCATTATTAAATTATAAATAAATAGATATGATTAGGGGTGTACAAAAACTGGTCCGGACCTGAAAACCGACCTGAACCGGACCTGTTGGGACCGGACCTGATCCGGACCTGTAGATTCAGGTCCGGTCCCGGTCCTTGAAATTTAAGGATTCCGGGTTTCAGGTCCGGTCCGGGTAAAACCCGGAATTTTCAGGTCCGGACCTGAAACCGGTAAAGCTACTTTTTTATATTTAATAAGTCTAAACAAGTCCATAAACAGATCCAAACAGGTCTAACAGGTCCAAACAGGTCCATAAACAGGTCCAAACAGGTCCATAACAGGTCCAAACAGGTCTAAACAGGTCCAAATAGGTCTAAACAGGTCCAAACAGGTCTAAACAGGTTAGCAATTTTATATAATTTTAAAAAAAAACAAAAAAAATCAATAATCAGGTCTATTCAGGTCCAAACCCGGACCGGACCTGATTTTTCAGGTCTGGACCGGAACCGGACCTGTTGATTCAGGTCCGGTCTCCGGTCCTTAAAAATCAAGGATTCAGGTCCCGGTCCATTCAGGTCCGGGTCAGGTCCGGTCCGGTTTTGGACCGGTGTACAGCCCTAGATATGATAGCTCATTAGATATACGTAATACTCCCTCCGTCCCTAATTTACATTCTTACTTTTCTCTATTATGTGAGGAATAAATATTAGAACTAGGAATGTAATTTAGGGACGGAGGGAGTACAAAGTTTAATCTTTTCCCCTTGGACTGTCGGACAATTAATGGAATATTTGGAATATAGAAGGTGATACGGGTAGTCTAGCAGCCCCGTTCCTAGAAATTTATGGGCCCTAGGCATAATGTAAAAAAAGGCCCTTACGTAAACAAATTTTATTTTATTTTATACGCAATCGATTTAATTAAAAACAAAATGAAAATAACTTATACTACCTCTGGTTCAATTTACTCGCAACAAAGGAATATTTTATGTCTCACAAATAATACCCCTTTGTTGCGAGTAAATTGAACCGCGTAGTATTATTTAAATAGTAAGTCTCTATACACAATAATGACTTTGCATAATAGTAAAAATTAATTTCTCCCTCCTAAAAATCATAATACAGAGTATTAAAAATAATGGGCCCTAGATGAATTATTTTTGTTGTTATTTACGGAGTACGTGATTTAATATTTTAACCAATGCCACAATATTAATTAGCCAAAATTAAAAGGCTTGAAATTTGGAAATGGAATAAATCTGAATCGGTGTATTTGGAAAGATAAAATTTTTGTAGCAGATTCTCATAGAAACAGGTAGTTAAAAGAAGAAGTGAATCGTTGCATTGTAATCTCTACCATAATTGACTGCTAATTAATATTCTAATTTAATGTTAATTGCTAAAAAGAGGCAATAATTATCTTTTTCAAAACTAGCTGTTTTTTTTTTAAACAAACAAAAGTACAGAGCAGCTTTCTACAAGCATTGAAGCTGATTTTTTGTTATTTGTGGGCCCCCTTTTGGCGTGGGCCTTAGGCGAGGCACTCGAGGCCTACCCTCAGGGCCGGCCCTGTAGTCTAGTAGTACTAATCATTCATCGAATGGGATCCCAACTTCCTTTTATTTATAAAACAATGGTAGCATTATGAATATGATTATTATTTAATTTGAAAAACAATAATATCTAGTAAAACACTGAAACCAATTATATATACAATAATCATAATTGTGAACTTGATAATAACACGCCACCAATTTGGCAACTACTTGTAAACGCTATGAACTACACATTAGCAACCAAAGTAGGCCCCATATGCCAAAAAATTATAAAAAAAATCAAAAAAATATTTAGTTTGAAATAAAAAACTACTTCCCCATCCATCAAAATAAATATTATAGAGGATATATATTATAAAGGCTGGATATACTCGTCTCAATATATTTTGTAAGCATATAAACTTTTCATAATATTAATTAGTAGATAATTAGAAATATTAATTGTTATACACTTGTATTTGTGAATTGCATTGAACTTGAAATGAAAGAAAAAAAAAACATATTATATTTAATTTATACTTTACAGATTTCGAATTTATGCAAAATCTTTTATCATATCATGCATAATAAAATGTTTCTTCTATGAAATTGTTGTATAATTAGCCTAATGAATTTTCAAAGTATTGATTTGTGCCATTATTTATAACAAATTAACAATATATTGATGACACTAATAACAATCAAAGTTGCATAATGACGATCATGCACATTGAAAATCAATACACTAATGTAGAATAGAGAGAGTACTCATTATCACCTAAGGATTATCATTGAGCATAGTTTGTTGTGTTACAAGGTCGTCTAAAATGTTGTATTGTTTTTGGTGTCTAAAATACTCTTTACAACTATAGTACCACTATAATAATAACCAAAGTACTCCCGAATGATTTTTTTTGTCATACCATTTAAAAAAATAAATAATATTAACCAAAGTATTCCCCAATTGAAGTAGCATGCATGGTTTGTAATGTTTGGCATTGGAAATTAGAAAATAGGATGGAAAATCTTATCTAATCTTATCAAAAAAATAATAGGTAAAAAATGATGCCACGTGGAGCTAAGACAAATGACATGGCAGCCACTCGTTCAACTCAATCAGATTCACCCAATCTCCTTTTCTCTTTTCTCTCTCTTCCTACCTTACAATACAAACTCTTCATTTCTTTCTTTCATTCTTATTAGCTGAGAATTCACTCCTTCACAAACGAAGCTAAGCTAATCAAGAAAAAAAGAAAATAAAAAAATGGCTTCACTATCAGCAGTTTCAATGGCAACACCAATCACAACAACAACCAAGACTAACTTCTTCAGCCCATTACCCATTAAGCCACAAAGGGCTGCAATGATGGGCCAGAAGCCCAGACCAATGGGCCTTAAAGTCCAGGCTTCATTGAAGGAGAAGGCTGTTACTGGCCTTACAGCGGCGGCTCTTACGGCATCTATGATGGTTCCGGATGTAGCCGAAGCGGCTGAGTTATCGCCTTCTTTGAAGAATTTCTTATTGAGTATTGCTGCTGGTGGAGTTGTGCTCACTGCTATTGTTGGGGCTGTTGTTGCCGTCTCCAACTTCGACCCTGTCAAACGAGTATAATTATTATTATTAGTTGTTTACCTTTTTTTTTTATTAAATTGTGCTAGTTTTGTAATTTCATGTGTATTGTCATTTCGATCGATCTTATCATTTCTTCTCCCCCTTCATATAATTTCATATGCTTTTGATGTAACAACTTATTTTGTTATGTCGAATTGACATTTGATTGCGGTTCAATTTCGTGCGTAATTCATACTTGTGAAGTTAATTATAAATTTATAATGTCACATTAATTATTTATTATTATGTTTACAAACATTGTGAATGTGTTGTGTAATCATTTGTGCCCCAAATACATGCTTAGCTATATGATAGGTTTCAGGTTCGAATACTACTCTGATGTGCCTTAGTGGCTCGTCTAGATCAATATAATATTACATTCATCATTAGAATTACTATTTAGGAGTAACTTCCTAACTAAGGCTTTCTTATCTTTGGTCACGACTCACGAGAAGATAGTGGATGTACCAATAAATACTTGTCATAGTGGTGTGGTGAATGGTGTTATCAGCATTATCGGATGATTTGGTGATGAATTGTTCTGATTTTGGCTAATGTTAATGTTAGTTAATACGAGTATGTTATTGTTTATTAAGTCTTAATTTGAATTGATTAATTCAGTTGGGAAAGAATTTGTTGATTGTGGGTTAGACTGTTAGAGTCTTTCATTGGAGTCATCATAGGCTAAAGCTGATTCTAGCTAGGCCAAATATATGCATACGAGTAGTCGAGTAGTGTATTTTGAATACTTACTCAACTTAACAACGTCGATCTATTTACACTGGATGAGACAATTGCAACTCAAAGTAGATATAACAAAAGAAAAATTATGGTTGGCAATATGGACTCATAACTTCGGTAAAAGGATTGGCTTTCATGATTGGGCATGAGGCTCTATAGGTAACATGACCAATACAACGGCATCTTAAGACATGGTGATGAAGGTTGGATCAAGGCATGGAAGAGATGGGTTTGAGCACCCATTCAAGTAGGCCTTCCGAGGTCATTTAGGAGCCCCAAGAAGCATTTCGATGCATTAACTTGCTAGATCCAAAATTATTATTATTGTTCAAAGTTAAATTTGAAGGATATACACACGAAATCAAACTAATTTTGAAGGCTTCAAAACTTGTATTAAAACCTCATGAGATTTTAGAAGATGCAATTTAGGTTCATATAATGGTGTTTAAGATTGAACCACTAATCACTCATATAAAGTCCCTGCCTTGAGTCAATGAAGGGGACATAAGATGTAAATGACTAATTTTATGGTTTAAAGGCACAGTGAACAATTTAAATTACCTAAATAGACTTTAGGGATGTCATATTAATATATACCGCCCTCCACTGATATCGTTTAAATTTTGTTGTAAAACTTTTCTTTTTGGTAAAATTTTATATATTCCTAACATAACTAGCTAGTTTTACATGTATGTGTATTATATCTCCTCAGCTCCTCTATGCTGCAATTAAAAGACATGAAAGATGAAAAAAAAAAAATCAATTTTTTAGCCACATTATTATTGATAGGCTGATTACACAATTTGTATCGATGGATATTTTACTTTGTGTAACATCTGCCTTTCCTCTCGATTGACTCAATACAGTTAATTTAGTTAGTATTGTACTGTGCAGAGCATATCAACAATATAATTTGATGGATCGAAGATTCCGATTTTGTCGTTAACAATCTAATCATATCGATTCTGATCCATGCACGAGTATCACGAGGCATAGTGAACTTCACGCTCGATCATGATCCACCATATATATTATTTTGCATAAATTATTTAAAGGTATTATTTGCAGTACGATCTGAGGTACTAAGACAGTCTCCAATGCCCCAATGGTGAGACTCAACTTTGAGTATTGAAATACCAAATGAGTTGTTTTTTTTTTTTTTTTTTTATCTTTAATAGTGAGATCATACCCACTTTTCAATTTAGCAACTCATGCTAAGTCTAATTTTCCAATGGTGAGACTCTCTAAATTATACAAATGTCACTTTCATTTTATGGCTCATCAATTATTGTAAGATTAAAAAATAATTAAAAAAAAAAAAGTAAAACTTAAATTAATTACAAAATATATTAGAATATTAACAAGGGCCCACACTTTTTATCAAATGAGACTCAAAGTTGAGTATCTAAACTTAGCAACTCTAAAAAAATATTATACATTGTTATACTATACATTGCAAAAAAATATTCTCCCTCTCCTGAAATACCCACTTGAGTCTCATCATTGGAGATGGTCTTAATAGCATTAGAAATATAGAATGAGATAGAATCGAATTTTATAATGAGTGACCATTTATGTACATATATAGATGCCCTTTGTTCCTTACAATACTACTATAAATAAGAGTTACAACAAGGAAAAGTTTTATTGTACCATAAAAATTAATCATCCTCTAATTCTTATTTAGTTAGAGTTGTATACAATATTTGCTTAATCAATTATATTAGCAATAATGGCACTTTCTTGTGGAATGGCAGTGCATCTAGAGAGTAAACAACTCTCTATGCACACCCATGATTTTCGAGAGCTCACAAAGAGCTCAATCTTCCTAAGAAAGAAGCCCTCTTTTTGCCATAATGCTCTTAAGAATAATGTAAGGGTATCATCAACCGCCTCGTTAACCACACCATCTACTGATGATATGGTGAAGATACCACCACAACAGGTGTCGGAAATGGTGCAACAACCACCATCTGTGGACGGTAGCACTATGTCGGTGGTGTTGGCTCCCGGCTTGGAGCCTGCCACCATCTCTTTACCAACTCATGTTAAAAGATCTGATTTTCCTCCTGGTTTCATTTTTGGAGCCTCTTCTTCTGCCTTTCAGGTTTCTCTATG
Organism: Chenopodium album; assembly: GCF_948465745.1. Classification (NCBI taxonomy): domain Eukaryota; kingdom Viridiplantae; phylum Streptophyta; class Magnoliopsida; order Caryophyllales; family Amaranthaceae; genus Chenopodium; species Chenopodium album. Next base: position 5,572,286 of record NC_137857.1, read on the forward strand.
AGTTGTTACTATATACTACGTTTAGTATATATAATATATACTTAAGACTTGTTTAATTTACCTTATTTTTGCTTATCTAATTATGAATACATACGAAGTATATGATAATAAATTTACGGAGTACTAATTACAATAAATTAATAAAAAGTTATGAAAAGATATGCTAACAATTTGTGAAAACAGACGGAAGGAAATGGAAAAGAAGGTGGGAGAGCACCAAGCACATGGGATTCCATGATTTCAAGTGGCGGGAATCAAATGGCTATTGATTCATACAGCCTCTATAAGGTACAAAAATTAACTACTTGATCTTGATATGATCGATCTAAATTAATACTCCGTATGTTTATAACTGCTTAAGTAAAAAATTAACAGCTCGTCTTGTGTGCGGTCACACCGTGTGGCCACTTAAAGTAACCTTTATAACATTGATTAAGTAACCCTTATAATACCGATCGGGTAACCCCTATAACACTGACCGGGTAACTCTATAACAATGATGAAGTAACCCTTTTAAAATTGACCAAGTAACCCCCATTAAACTAGCGAAGTAGCCCCTATAGTACGTGACTGGCCACACGGTGTGGCCAGCCGCATATAAGACTTTGTGAAAAATTAAATTTACTACTCTCTTCGTCCCAGAAAGAATGAACCATTTGCATTAAAACACCCACCAATTTGCAACAATATTTGTGCAAAATTAGCTTTATTACTTTATTTTTCCATGTAATTTTATTAAAACACCTAAAAATTTAATTTTCAATGTAATTTTATTACTTTTTCTCTCTATTTTTTTTACAAACCCCATGTAAATTTATCTTTCCAACATACTTTTACTTCTTTTTTTTTAACTTTCTTAATACCCGCGTAATCAACCCAAATGGGCCGTTCTTTCGGGGACGGAGGGAGTACTTCAAGATTAGATAATTGGTCATTAAATTAGCTAGTATTATTAGTATACAACATGGTAATTTGATGTATCTTCCTTTAATTTATTAGTATCAATTAGGGATGTCAGTGCACTTGACCCGCCCCATCCCCGCCCCAGAGGGGTGGGGATGGGTCTCGGTTTGGCGGGTGGTGGGGCGGGGATGGGGATGAAAACCATACCCGTGATGGGGCGGGGGTGGATTTTAAGTTATACCCGCCCCATCCCCGCCCCGCCCCACCCGCCCCACTTCGTACCCGCCCCATCCCCACCTCATACTCACATCTATATATCTTTTAAAGAAAAATTACATACTTTTGTAGTATTTATAAAATAATTACGTAAAATACAATATTAATTATAATACTTTGTACGACACTTATATTATAACACAAAAATGTGCGTAGAACGTTTATTTTATAATTCGTATTAATTATGTAGGATTGTGTATTTGAGATACGGAGATTAGGTGGACTTGGGTGGGGATTAGGCGGGTCTTTGGTGGGGATTAGGTGGGGATGGATATCCAAGTGGGGGGTGGGGCGGGGATGGTTTTGGAGTTTTACCCGGTGGGGCGGGGATGGGGATGAAAATTGGACCCGCCGCGGGGATGGGGATGAAAATATTAGGTGGGGATGGGGATGGGTAGGCCAACATCCGCCCCGCTCCATTGACATCCCTAGTATCAATGATACTTTATTAGTCGTTATCTAGTATTATTAGTAACAAACATTCACTTCGTATTTATTTGACTTAATTTATTTATCAACAGGACGACGTGCAACTGTTGAAGGACATGGGCATGACTGCTTATAGGTTTTCCATTTCATGGTCCAGAATTTTGCCTTGTAAGTCATCACAATATACATATTTTTTGCGTGCTAAATTAATTTATGATAGCTATTATTGAGTACTTTTTCTGTTTTTGAAAGAAACATATATCTACTATGAAGTACTCTGCTTCTGTCTGATCCCAACTCCTCCAGGAACTCGGACCTGAGATTCTGATACCCCTATCGGCAAGCTGAGAACCTACACAATGAGAAGAAGTTAGCTAACCCCGGGGTGATCCGGGGATAACCACTCCGATGATAAAGTCAGAAAGTATTTGAGAAGAGAAGATAAGTAAGAGAAAGAAAGTAGAGAGAGATTAGAGAGAGAGAGAGAGTCATTAATTGTCCCTATTAATGAGGTCTTACCTACTTATTTATAGTAATCTACCTTGACAGGTGGCTTTCACCCATGCACAACCTTTCGTGCCAAGTGTCGAGTTTCTGTTGCCACGTGTTAAATTGCGGCAGGCCGACATGTCCTCTTTCTGTAACATATCGGCGTCTTCTTGTGATCTGGTCACGTGCTTTCGCAAGATATCGGTCATGCCCGGATATCATCCCATACAATTAGCCCCCCAAGTGAGGACGTATGATCATTCATCATCGTGCTCAGTTAATCATGGGAGACATGCTGAACCTAACAAAACAAACTTTTGTCTCATTCTTCAGACTCTTCCCTAAATTGGAAATTTTATTGTAACAACGTTTCTTGCACTCTGTTAAGTACTGTGTACTAACAAAGTTTCTTTACTAATGTTGTCGTTTGTCAAAATTCATTGTAATCGCTTGGCCTGTATCTAGGCAAATTAGTTTCTACACATTCATATATTTCCAAGCTCTATGTTCTTTTGCTGAGAAGTGTCATTTTAATTTGCTTCTTTCAGTACTCTTTGTTATTATTATTCGCAAGAGGGTAAGTTTTCCTCCCCAAGTGACCTTGTATGCTGATAACATACAAGGTCAACTCATTATAAAAAACCTGGGAGCGAAAAACTCCGTTTTCCTCCCCAAGTGACCTTGTATGCTGATAACACACAAGGTCAACTCATTATAAAAAACCTGGGAGCGAAAAACTCCGTTTTCCTCCCCAAGTGACCTTGTATGCTGATAACATACAAGGTCAACTCATTATAAAAAACCTGGGAGCGAAAAACTCCGTTTTCCTCCCCAAGTGACCTTGTATGCTGATAACACACAAGGTCAACTCATTATAAAAAACCTGGGAGCGAAAAACTCCGTTTTCCTCCCCAAGTGACCTTGTATGCTGATAACATACAAGGTCAACTCATTATAAAAAACCTGGGAGCGAAAAACTCCGTTTTCCTCCCCAAGTGACCTTGTATGCTGATAACATACAAGGTCAACTCATTATAAAAAACCTGGGAGCGAAAAACTCCGTTTTCCTCCCCAAGTGACCTTGTATGCTGATAACACACAAGGTCAACTTATTATAAAAAACCTGGGAGCGAAAAACTCCGTTTTCCTCCCCAAGTGACCTTGTATGCTGATAACATACAAGGTCAAGTTATTATTAAAAAACCTGGGAGCGAAAAACTCCGTTTTCCTCCCAAGTGACCTTGTATGCTGATAACATACAAGGTCAACTTATTATTAAAAAACCTGGGAGCGAAAAACTCCGTTTTCCTCCCCAAGTGACCTTGTATGCTGATAACATACAAGGTCAACTTATTATAAAAAACCTGGGAGCGAAAAACTCCGTTTTCCTCCCAAGTGACCTTGTATGCTGATAACATACAAGGTCAAGTTATTATTAAAAAACCTGGGAGCGAAAAACTCCGTTTTCCTCCCAAGTGACCTTGTATGCTGATAACATACAAGGTCAACTTATTATTAAAAAACCTGGGAGCGAAAAACTCCGTTTTCCTCCCCAAGTGACCTTGTATGCTGATAACATACAAGGTCAACTTATTATAAAAAACCTGGGAGCGAAAAACTCCGTTTTCCTCCCCAAGTGACCTTGTATGCTGATAACATACAAGGTCTACTCAGTGCAAAGTGGACGTTATGGTAGTGTAACCGTTTTTCTTCTCTCTTTTTTTTTGTTTGTTCGGGCGGGAAAATTTTTACACGTGTCACAAATCCTGCCGCTGCTTTTTGAAAAAGTTTGTCAATTGACAGCCGTCAGATCTCTGAACCGCCTTTCACTTCAATTGGCCTTTCAGTTTCTTCTCTTTAGATCAAAATTCCGCCATTTCCTCATTACTTCGCATTTTTTCCTAATTTTTTTTTTCTCGAAAAAGTTTAAGTTACCGACCAAAGTTCTTTCCTTTCTTATCTTCTTCGCGTTTGGTTTGTGCATTCCGTCTCCTCAGGCGTATCTTCTCTTTCTTCGTCGTTTCCTTATCAGTTAGAGGCGTTAAATCCGCGATTTTCATCGAAGGTATTTTTGTACCCTAACCCCTGATTTTTCATGCCTTTTTTTTTTTATATTTTCTTATATTCAATTAAATGTCTGAAGATAGTGTTGAAGAGAATTTTCCTAACCTTAGTACTGCTAGGCGTCGTTTAATTAGGCAATCTTTAGGCAAAGAAACCGGTAGTAATCAGGGTAATTCGTCTTCCCTTTCTGATAATATTGACTATCCTTTTGAGACGTTATCTTCTGAAGAAGAAAAACGCGCTTTTATGATACATAGGACCATTGCCCATCGTGAAAGTGCCCTTCACCCTACTAACCCTGATATCCCTGCCGATATTGAAATTCTTGACGTTGAGCCTGTTAATGTCCGTTATCACTTACGCAGCTTTACTGGGAGACGATATTTTAATCAATACGGCACTAACGTTGGCAATATAGGTATAAACACTATGCCAAGGGTAAAGAGTACAAGTTATCAACCCCGAGCCGCCGCCCGTGAAGCCGCTGAGGCCGCCAAAGCAGCCAAAGCAGCTGAGGCCGCCAAGGCAGCGGAATCTAGCAAAAGACCTGGACAAGGTCAGGTTGTAAGTTCTTCTGAAGAAGAACTTGAGGATGATATCCCTTTGACACCTGAAGAAGGTCCGTCATCTCCTGTTCATGATTCTGCCGTCAACTCAGTTTTAAGAGATGACGACGCTCAGGAAGACAGTGTAAATAATGAGAGTAGGGATAACATTGTTGATTTAACGGCTGAGGTTATCCAGGAAGAGAATCTGGACGAGGGGTATAGTTCTGAGACTGATAGGGCTGAGTTCCGACAACCTATGGTTCTTGCCAGCGACGGAAAAGTAGCAAAGGAAAAGATAAGTGAAGCTTTTAGGAAAACAACAATTACAAAGGACTATTGTCGTCGTGCGAAAAAGTACTTTAACCTACCTGATGGGTATGAGTTGTCTCTCCCTCCATCCGGAGCTTCAGTGTTGGATTGTCCAGCTGGTTCCGTTGCTGTTTACATGAAGCACTTGGATTTCGGCCTCCGCTTTCCTTTACATCCCTTTGTTGCTAAAATCTTGAAGGCTTGGAACGTTTGCCTGGTCCAGTTAACCCCTCAAACCATTCGTGCCGTTGTCGCTACAGTTTGGGTTATGCTATATCGGAACTTCCCTCTAACCCTTAATGTATTCAGGCGGCTTATTACCCTAAAGAGAGATGGTCAATCAGATGGGTGGTGGTCTTTATATACCCTACCTCATAAATATACCGTCCATCCTAAATTATCTAGCTGCAAAGGTTGGAAGGATAAGTTTTTCTTCATGTCAGTCCCAGAGGATTTTCCTTTGAGGAGAACTTTTTTCAAGCCTCATCCCCACTTTGATTCAATCCCCGAGAGAGATCTCGGGAAACATGAAGAGAGGGCTGTCAATTACTTTGACATCTCTGAACATGATGAAGGTGACGGCAAGGTTCGTCTTATTCCTGCGGTGTGGGTGCCGAATGTGAGTTACATTCTGGGCAACGCGCCGCTTTCTCGTGTCGGTCTTTGTTGGACTGACCAGCATGGTATAGCTTATCCTTCTTGGCTTTATTATTCTTATTCACTAATTATTCATTTTCTTTTTTCATAATGAAAACGGCGTAGCTTACTTGTTTGGTGCTACCTTCCTTTCCCTTTTATTATTATTATTTTTTTATATATTCGCATTTAACTGATTGAATTTACATTCCTTTTCACCAGGTATTGACAAGTTGGATAACAGACAACTCGGCCTATCTTCTGACGGGACAAGGGTTATCAGGCGCTGCCCCAAAGCTTCCGACCCCTACGATACTCTTGCTTCCGTTTGCGGGCGTGCTCCAGCCATTAGTGCCAAGAGAAGAGCTGAGATCATGGCCGATGAAAATACCAAGAAAAGAAAACTAACACCTCTAGCCAACCGGCGAGGCGGCATTGTGATCTCCAGCCCCAGGCAACCTGAAGGGCGAGCCGAAAAGAAAAGGGAGCAATCGGCGCCCGAGAAGAAGAAAGACCAGTCGGTGTCTGAAAAGACCCCGACTGCTAACAAAGCTAAAAGCCCTGAGGCCGTTGTGAAGAAGGTTATTCAGGGTATTGAGGTCGAAGATCTCACTTCTGCTGAATCTCCCCGTCTACCTCAGGCAACCACCGTAATTGCTCCTACAACGGTTGGGTCGAACTCTAGCATCCCAGCCTTGACTTATCGGTCCAATCAATGGATTGAACGTGTTTCTGGAAGGTTTCCAGATGAAGTTCTGAAGGGGTTTGCTGTCCCTCCCGGCCATTCCGGCGACCGTTGGCAACCTGCTATGGATGTCGGCCGGAACGAATCTATGATAACCGATAACCCAATGCAAGGTGGGAATCTCGGTTATCGGTTGTTGAGCAATTTGACACTGCCAATGGACAGACCTGCTGGTCCAATCGGCCCCCTTGCTGCTATTCACATGCACAACATGATGAAGGTACGTATATATGTTATTACTTTATTTCTTTATATATATATTTTTATGTAGTGTTCTCGGCTTCCCTATTTTTACTTATATATACATTTCTGTAGGCCGTCATGTCTGGCACAGAGCTGGTTGAGATGTATCGTTACTATCAGGAGAAGCATCATCAAGCCTCCGCCAGCGAAAGTGCTATGCAGGAAGTCATCAAAAATGCTGAAAAAGCTTTGGATGACTTAAGGAAAATAAAAGAGAAAGACGACAGAGAGATGTCGGAGCTGAAGATCAAGGCTGAGAGGGTTGCCAACCTCGAGCTAGAGGTGCAAAGTTTGAAGACTCAGATCACTGAGAAAAACAAGGTCGTTGAGCGGCTTCCCTCAGTTGAAAAAGATCTCCGGGATGCCAGGATTAAAATTAAGAGCCTTGAAGAAAAGGTTCAAAAAATGGAAGCCGACAAACCTGGTATTCGTCGGAGAGCGGTCGGCCGTTATCTAGCCTCTGATGAGTTCTGCTCCAAGCTCCAAGATCGTTTTGATGGAGGTTGGACCGCTGCTCAGAGATGTATTGCTCACGCCGCCGGTTGGAAGAAGGATGATTGGGCAAAAATTGAAAAGGCTTTCGGCGAGGAAGCCTACAAGATCCCTTCTGGCTTTGAGGCGCAGCAATTTTCTGATGAGGACTTGTATAACCTGGCGCCAACTGTTGATGACGGCCCCAGCAATCCCAGCATTTTGGATTCCCCAGCGCCTGAGAATGCTCAATCTTAAAGGGGCGGGCAGTCATCACCGACATCCTCTTGTGGGTCTTGTATCATTGGGCCTTACCAGCCGTAACTCTTTTATTGTTTTTGTATGTATGAACATGTTTTGACAGTGCTGTTTTATCGGCATATACCCCTCTTTTGTGGTGATGCCTGTCGGCTGTTAATTTTATCTGTTGTGTAAACTTATTTTTATTTTTACCGTCTGCCGTTTGCCTTCAAAATTCTATACTTTTATCATAACTGTGTTACTCTTTAGTTATCATTTTCTAGTTTGCCTGTTTTTAAACAAGGTTATGATAATCATGTTGCCTCGCCTTGCTAGTTTTCAACGCATAAAAAATTGCAAAAAATAGTTACTTACCTAATGCTTTGTCTGAAATCCGAAAACTTCCAGTTAGAAACCTTTTTAAAGACGTCAGCTTCCGAAGATACCAGATCTAAAACCTGGCTCGAGAAATTGCATATAAAAATTACCAGCATATTTTAAAAACTTATCAGCATACTATGGATATCAAATTGCATATGAACGCCATATCATTCCTTGTGCCCCCCAGTGTACATAGTTCACGCTAGAGCTATGCACACTGAGCTGCGATCATAAAAGCGAACGGTTGTTGCTGGTTCAGATTATAACACTGGTCACCTACTGCTGTGTTGTTTTAGCCAGTTAGGTACCCTCTCGGCGATCATTTTCTGAGCTACGCCTCATGTCGGCGTATTCTCGAATTGATTTGGCCGGTATTTATATTTTGAACCAGCAACCTCATGAGTTAACATATACAACTGATCAGGTTGTATAACTGTTATCTTCATGAAAGCGGTTTTTAGCTGTCCATCCCACTTAACGATGTTCTGTTAAATGGAGGATGCCTATTTCAATGCGTATTGTCTGAATACTTCTTCATTCACTACCGATATCTTTTTTGATATCAGTTTCAAAAAATAAGGATTTGTTCATTACACATAGTATTTTTTCAATACAGCGGAGTTCCATACATTTTTTAGAGGTATCCCATCCGGGGTTTCCAGATAAAATGACCCTTGGATGACGACATCTCTTATTCGATAAGGCCCTTCCCAGTTTGCAGTCAGCTTCCCGTCTTCATTTCCCTTACCGGTTGCTGCGGTTCTTCGTAAGACTAGATCTCCTTTGCTTAACGGCCTATATGATACTTTTCTGTTGTAGGCCCGTGACATTCTTTCTTTAAAGACAGCTGACTTAACTGCTGCTTTTTCTCTTAGCTCTGGCAAGAAATCTAACTGTTGCCGTAGGAGTAAATCATTTTGATCTGCACAGTAATGCTGAATTCGGAATGTCGGCAACCCGACTTCTGCTGGTATGACTGCCTCCGTTCCAAAAACTAGAGTGTAAGGGGATTCACCTGTGGCTTCTCTCATTGTTGTCCTGTTGGCCCATAATATTTCTGGTATCAAATCTGCCCATAAACCTTTTGCGTCTTCGATCTTTTTCTTAATTGCCGTTATTATTTGCTTATTTGCTGCTTCTGCTTGGCCGTTAGACTGTGGGTGGCATACTGCTGCATAAGCAAATTTTACCTTATACATCATTAAGAGATCTTTGACTGGCTTACAGTCAAATTGAGTTCCATGATCAAAAACCATCGCCATCGGCAGCCCGAACCTCGTGAAAATGCTTTTCCATATAAACTTTTTCACTTCCGATGCCGTTATCTTCGCTACTGGTTCTGCCTCTATCCACTTGGTGAAGTAATCAATTCCCACTATCAGATATTTTCTTCCACCTGTGGCTGATGGGAACGGGCCTACTATGTCCATTCCCCATTGGGCAAAGGGGACTGGATTCAACATCGGAGTCAGATCATTTGGGGGCAAGTTGATAATTGGAGCAAACTTTTGACACTTTTCGCATTTTTTAACATAAGTCGTCGCATCTGCAATCATTGTCGGCCAGTAGTATCCCCTTCTCATTGCCTCTCTGGACAAAGCTCTTGCTCCGAGGTGATTACCACAACTTCCCTCGTGCAATTCTTCTACTAATCTTGCGGATTCAAAATCCGTTATGCACCTTTGTAACGGCAATGAAAATCCCCTTTTGTATAACTGGCCTTGGTACATAACGAACCACACACTATCCTTCTGTAACCTTCTCAGCTCCCCTTTATCGGTTGGCCCTACACCATGAACGATGTATGCCAGTATTTTATCATACCACTGATCCTCCACTTCAACACAATTGACATCTGCCGGCATCTCATCTATGCTTCTCTGCTTTAAAATCTCAACCATAACCGTTCTTTCCAAGTCATTGAAGCTTGAGCTTGCCAATCTTGCCAGTGCATCCGCTTGAGCATTTTTTAATCTCGGAACCAGTTTGATCTCAAAGTATTGCAACTGAGCTGCCAATTGCTTCATCTTCTCTAAATACTTTACCATTGCTGGCTCTCGAGTTTCGTACTCCCCACTAAACTGGCTTGATACCAGCTGGGAATCAGTTGTCAAAACTAACCGTTTTGCCTCTGCCGCTATCGACAGCTGCATTCCAGCTGCCGCAGCTTCATACTCGGCCTCATTGTTTGTTGCCTTGAATTTAAATTTCATGGCGTATTCAAATATTTTTCCATCTGGAGCCGTTATCACAACTCCGGCCCCTGCCCCCGTTGCTGCGGCTGATCCATCAACTGATGCTTGCCATGTTCCCAACTCCTCTTCTTCATCTGTGTATGTGGTTTCAACAATAAAATCTGATAACGCTTGAGCCTTAATTGACGTTCTAGGCTTGTAACTTATTTCATACTCCGATAACTCTACTGCCCATGTCAGTAGTCTACCAGACGTATCCATTTTTCGCAGTGACTTCTCTAGGGGATGATTGGTGAGTACTTCTATCGGATGTGCATCAAAGTAAGGTCTTAACTTCCTGGCTGCTACCAGTACAGCTAAAGCCATTTTCTCTATTACTGGGTATCTGCGTTCTGCCGCATTCAAGACATGGCTGACAAAGTAAATCGGTTGTTGTTGCCTCTTCCTTTCTACCAACAAAACGGCCGCTATTGTTTTTGGTGATGCTGAGATGTATAATTGTAACACTTCTCCCTTCTCAGGCCTGGCAATTGTGGGAAGAGATTTAAGATGATTCCTCACTACTTCTAAGGCATCACTTTGTTCTTTTCCCCACTCGAATGCCTTATTCTTTCTCAGCACCATAAAAAACGGGAGTGCTTTATCAGCTGATTTGCTGATAAATCTTGTTAGCCCTGCCATCCTGCCCGTTAACCTCTGTATATCACGAATGGTTCTTGGTTGTTTCATTTGAAGCACCGCATTCACCTTATCGGGATTTGCATCTATCCCCCGTTCACTAACCATGAAACCTAAAAACTTCCCTGATCTCACCCCAAAAACACACTTCTCTGGATTCAACTTCATTTGATATTTTCTCAAGGTTTCGAATGTCTCCCTCAGATCGGCTATATGGTCTTCTTTGTTCTTACTCTTTACTATCGTATCATCCACATACACCTCAACATTCCGCCCTTTCTGTTTCTCAAAAATCTTATCCACCAACTTCTGATAGGTTGCCCCTGCATTTTTCAGCCCAAAGGGCATTGCCTTATAACAGTACACACCTACATCCGTTATAAAGGCCGTTTTATTTCTGTCGGCCTTATGCATGCTGACCTGGTGATATCCTGAGAATGCATCCAGAAAACTAAGCATGGCATGACCAGAGGTCGAATCTACCAGCCTATCTATCCGGGGTAATGGATAGCAATCCTTAGGGCAAGCCTTATTCAAATCTGTAAAATCCACGCACATTCGCCATTTCCCTGTCGGCTTCCTCACCATTACTACATTTGCCAACCATTCGGGATATGTACAGGGTTCTATAAACCCTGCTGCTAAGAGCTTATTCACCTCGGCCTGGATTGCTTCTATCTTCTCAGTCGAGAAATTACGCTTCTTCTGCCTTATCGGCCTGAACTTTCTATCAACATTCAGCTTATGTTCCATTACCTCAGGATGTATGCCTGGCATCTCACTGGCCGAGAACGCAAAGACGTCGGCGTTCTCGCGCAATAAACTTATCAGGTTGCATCTGGTCTCCACATCCATATCTGCCCCAACTTTCACTGTTCTACTGGGGTCGCCTGGCTGCAATTCAACTTGGACGGTTTCTCCGCCCGGCAACGGCCTTGGTGTTTCTTCAGGTCTTGCATCAAAGTTTTTCATTGTCAAATCTTGCACTGTCGATTCACCTTCCCTTGTTGGGTTGCATGGAACTGTGGCACTACCAACGGGGTTCTTTAAAGCTGTGACATAACAGGCTTTTGACATAACCTGGCCTCCATACACCTTCTCCACAGCTCCCAAGTTTGACACATAGGCTATTGCCAAGTGGTAGGTTGATACAACAGCCTGCATGTCATGAATTATCGGTCTGCCGATAATTGCGTTATACGCCGACTTGACATCCACCACCAGAAACTCTGCCATCACATCTCTTGCTTGTGGTCCATCACCCATCCTTACAGGCAACACAATGCTCCCCTCCGGCGTCACAGTTGATCCATTAAACCCGATTACTGGATACGACACCGGTTTCAGGTATTGCCTCCCGATATTCATCTCATTAAAAGCTTGAACAAACAAAACATTTGCTGAACTGCCCCCATCTACCAGCACCCTTTTGATGTCGGCACCATTTATCTTGATTATCAAGACTAACGGATCGTCATGTGGGAACACTACACCTCGTGCATCTTCTTCCGTAAACACAACTTGTGGTATTGATGCCGGCCGAGGACGATTATCTACATCCAAAGCATAAACCAGATGTCGGTGCTCCGCTAAATGCTTCTTTGCGCCACTAATCGTTCCTCCGTGAATCGGTCCTCCCGTTATCACATCTACTCTTCCAGTAGATAACGGTGGTATTCCTGCGTCCCCTTGTCGGACTATTCTTCCTTGAGATCTCTCAGGCCTTGCTTCTATCTGTTGCCTCTCAACGGCCTGTGCCGGTTGTTGATTTCTACCGGTATTCAACCGGTATTGTGTTAGGTGCCCTCTCCTGATCAACTCCTCGATGTTGTCCTTCAATTGGGTACACTCTTCTGTATAATGCCCCACATCCCTATGGAACATACAGTACTTCTTCATGTCCCTCGACCTTGCTTTCATGGGAATCGGCCTTGACCAATCTTCTCTGTTCTGATTCACTGAGTAGATTGCAGCCCTTGGTGTATTCAGGGGGGTGTAGGTGCTGTATCTCATTGGCAGCCTTGTCGGTCTGGTATCTTGCCGGCTTCCTCCTCCCCTTCCCGGGGCAGGAGTTCTCGGCCTGCTCCCTCCAGACGAGGTCCCCTCATTTTGACTTTGCCCCTTTCCTACCACCATATGCCTGCTACTCGTCTTCAACAGCTCCTCACTCTTTATGTAATCGTGAGCTTTGTTGAACGCTGCCGCCAATGTCGGCAGACTCTTCCTTGTAAGATACCTTTTGAAATCCGAATCAACTAATCCATTCATCAAAGCCATCACAGCTATCTCCTGTTGTAACTTCGGAATAGTGTTTGCTTCATTATTAAATCTCCTGATGTAATCCCTCAAAGATTCATATGATTTCTGCTCCACAGCCATCAATTCTCCAGAAGTTTTCTGCCTCACGCTGTTACTGACATATTGCCCTACAAACATCTCAGTCAGTCTTTCAAAGCTATCTACTGATCCAACTTCAAGGTTGTTAAACCAATCGGCTGCAGCCCCAATCAAAGTTGTCGGAAAGACCTTACACCAAACTGCATCTGAGTTTGTGTACAGCATCATGTGTCCCTCATAAGACGTTATAAATCTTGCCGGATCCCCTCTTCCATCATATCTACAAGTCGGCATTTTCACTTTCTCCATTGGTTGTTCTAAGATGTGCTGGGCAAATGGGGATGCCCTTAGCTGCACTACCGTGCGTACTGCTTGACCTGCCACTTGTGAGCTTCTTTGCTGCTGAGTTCTGGTACTCGCAACACGGCTCGAGGATTGCTCATCCTGCCGTGATGTTGTATGCGTCCTTACTGTCGACTCATGTCGGGGTCTCCTTGACGAGTTTTCCAGCTGATTGTGTTGTTCCTCCTGATGATGGTGCGATGTTCCTCTATCGGCCTGGGCAGCTTCTCTTTCAGCCCGTGCTGCCTCAGCCTCCTTTCTCTTCTTGCTCATTGCACTCATCACCCTTGCGGCTGTTTCCAATTCATCTGGAGTAAATGCTGCCATAGGATCCTCTGCCTCCCTTCCTCCTGCAGGGGGGGTTATCGGCATATGGAACTGATTACCCTCTAGGGTATGGGTTTCATCTACTATCTCCACCTGGGGTTGTCCTTTTGGTATTCCATTGTTTAAATTGTTTCCGGCCATGATTATTGTTGTTGTATATATATTTTGTGTGAGGTTCTTAGGCGATAGAAGTGATCAACTTCCCCTCCTTCTAGCGCCAAATTGTTTCTGTCTGATCCCAACTCCTCCAGGAACTCGGACCTGAGATTCTGATACCCCTATCGGCAAGCTGAGAACCTACACAATGAGAAGAAGTTAGCTAACCCCGGGGTGATCCGGGGATAACCACTCCGATGATAAAGTCAGAAAGTATTTGAGAAGAGAAGATAAGTAAGAGAAAGAAAGTAGAGAGAGATTAGAGAGAGAGAGAGTCATTAATTGTCCCTATTAATGAGGTCTTACCTACTTATTTATAGTAATCTACCTTGACAGGTGGCTTTCACCCATGCACAACCTTTCGTGCCAAGTGTCGAGTTTCTGTTGCCACGTGTTAAATTGCGGCAGGCCGACATGTCCTCTTTCTGTAACATATCGGCGTCTTCTTGTGATCTGGTCACGTGCTTTCGCAAGATATCGGTCATGCCCGGATATCATCCCATACATACTCCTATTAGTCCTATACGGAGTATTATACAAGTGCGTATTTGTTAAATTAAATCTAGCTATTTCTTGAAAACAAATGAATACGAAGTATAATTTGTTTCTCTTTCATGTGTACACGCAGATGCTGGTGTCGACAATAGTTACGTGAATCAACATGGCATTGAATTTTACAATAATTTGATCAATGAACTTATTGAAAATGGTAATTTACTAATTCATTCTTGCTTCATGGTAATCATAATCTATTAAACTAGCTTCAATTTGAATGAATAATTTGAGTTATACCTTATCAAAATTTCTCGATCTACTTGCATTAAGGAATCACCCCTTTTGTGACGATGTTCCACTTCGACCTTCCCCAGAGTGTACAAAACAAGTATAGCGGTTTTTTGAGTCCAGATATCATGTAAGTTTTTTTTTCCTCTTTCGTTTTCTTTAATATCATCCTCTATATCTTAGCTTGGAACTTACATTGTCTTGTTGATATACATACATTATTTCCTTGTTTAAAGATATTTGACTTGTACAAGTATAAAATTTAACGAGTATTTGACCTACTTTTGTCGACCTTAGTCAACCTATTAATAAATATTATTCACATAATATTACATCACAATCAATATGCATTTATATCTCAATAACCGTGAGTAGTCCTTTTTTTTAACACCATAAATCAATGAAGGTAGAATCGTACTTGAGGGTATATACTGTATACTACGCATTGAAGTAAGGAGTGTTGTATGTGAGGTTTGAGTTAGCTTCACACATGAATCGTTGAGGATATATGATATCGTTTTTTGGTTGAATGTAGAGAGGACTTCAAATATTACGCGGATGTATGCTTCCAGAACTTTGGTGATCGAGTTAAAAATTGGATAACTATAAATGAACCCTATAATTTTGGTTCATTCGGATACAAAACAGGGTTGCCAGCAGACAATAAAATTGATCCAAGTCCATTTGTTGCTACCCACAACATCATCCTATCTCATGCTACTGCTGTCCAACATTACCGAGAGAATTATCAGGTGATCAATCACATTTTTTTATTAATCACATTTTCACATCACAACAAATAATAAATGGGATCTTTTACCAAAACGGCTAGTTTGACAAAAATATTTACCAAATTCATTTGGTTCACTTTCTTTCTTTGGTTCAAATCAATAAATTTAGCTAGTTTGGGAATTAAATTTTATAATTAGCCATTTTGGTAAGTACTTTTTCAAATTAGCCATTTTGGTAAAAGATCCTAATAATTGTAACCTATGTTAACTATAGAATACTTCATATTTTTCTTTTGCCCTTATTCTATGTCATTCTTTGTCCTTATTCTTTTTAGGAAGCTCAAGGTGGAAAGATTGGTATTTCACTATCATCGCTATGGTTTGAACCTTATGATAAGAAAAACGGACATTATATAAAGGCTCAAAAGGCATCCTTGGACATGATGTTGGGTTGGTAAGTGGAAAATACAAATCGTGCTGCTTCTTATATTATGTAACCTCGATCTCCATCCTTTATTATTGCAACGTGTGAAATTTACTATATTTTTATTTGTTACTAATTTGTAGGTACATGGATCCGCTAGTCAATGGTGAATACCCCGAAATAATGCAAGAACTTGTAATCGGGGGGCTTCCCAAGTTCACCCCTAAGCAAAAGGCAATGGTACAAGGCTCATATGATTTTATAGGCCTCAATTACTATACTTCAAGATATGTCGCACCCTCTCACATATCAACTATTGACGTCACTTACGGACAATGTCGTATGGAGTTCATAGAGCAAGGAGGTGAGATTCTTTCTATTTCAATACCAACTTATATTTGTTTGATATTTTTCGTGCCATCATCTTCACTCATTCAATTCTCCAGTGCAAAATAAGGAAGGAGATTATATTGGAAGTCCAGCTCCACAAAGTTCCGATATCTATGTGGTTCCTACAGGATTGAGAGACTTGTTGCTTTATGTTAAGCACACATACAACAACCCTGAAGTATATGTTACTGAAAATGGTGAGTTATATTAATTGATACTTCGAATTATATGCTAAGAATATGAAAATATAATATTAAATTGAATAGTCAGATAAATTTACGTACATTTTACATGATCAACTAGTAAGCGATTATCTTTTATGTTATCAATAATACTTTGATACTTTATTGCCATACATATTCATGATCTAATTAATAAGTTGTGTATGTAATTCAATTTAGGTGTTCCTGCAACGCCCACAATCACAGGCTCCATTAAGGATTTAGCAAAAAATGTAATAGACAACGACGAATCCAAAGCTAAATCACTAGAGGAAATCAAAGATGCACTGCTTGATGGGTATCGAATCAAAGATATTAGCGACTATCTTTTCAATCTTCGTGAAGCTTTAGCGTATGCACTCATATATATATATATATATATATATATATATATATATATATATATATATATATATATATATATATATATATATATATATATATTTTCCTCGCTCCTTTATTTCACTTTCCCTACATACGTTACGTACATTATTGCTTATGCATTTTGCAACTGAAAACACATAATTGGATTGACGTGAATGCAGGGACACAAGAAATGAGGATGGGAAGTCAGAGGCTACAAATGTGAAGGGATACTTTGTATGGTCATTGGCAGATAATATGGAAATTGATGCCGGAGGATATCAAACTCGCTATGGCCTAAACTATGTCGACTATCTAGATAGGCATAGACGTTATCGTAAGGCGTCTTCCATGTGGTTTACTCATTTCATGACTACTTCTGAGAGTAATCAAGGACGAACACCTAATGTTAATTAATTTTATCGATCTCTAAGTGCATGATATATGCATACATTCGGGTAAAAGATTTTTTTTTTTTTTTTTTTTTTTTTTTTTTTTTTTTTTTAGAGTTTAGTTTGCAAGGAAATATGTTTTGATTTTGAGCTTAATAATCCTCAGTGTTTGAGGAGAATGAATGTCCAAAATAGTATGAAAACTGTATTAGTGTATGTATTACTTATTGAACGTGCATCAATGATAGAAACGGTAAGCAATGTACTCGTACGTGGTCATCAACCTTATATAGTACGAAGTAATATATTTCGTCCATTCTTTATTATCAATCTTAGGGCCTGTTCTCATTGATTAAACTCAGCTGAGTTGAACTGATTAAAACTGAACTGAACTGATTAGAGCTGAACTAAACTGAAATGAATATTCTATAAGAGAATGAAATTAAGAGCTGAACTGAACTTATTAGAGCTGAGCTGATTTGAACTGAACTAAAAATAAACGTATGAGAATAGACCCTTAGGGCCCGTTCTCTTACGTTGAAATTCAGTTCAGTTCAGTTCAGTTCAGCTGAGTTCAGTTCAGTTCAGTTCAGTTCAGTTCAGCTCAATTCAGTTCAGTTCAGTTCAGTTCAGCTCCTAATTTCCTTCTCTTATAAAATATTCATTTCAGTTCAGTTCAGTTCAGTTCAGCTGAGTTCAGTTCAGTTCAGTTCAGTTCACTTCAGTTCAGCTGAGTTCAGTAAATGAGAACTGGCCCTTAGTGTAGTTATAATTCAATAATTGTTCACGCCCTTATTGCTACATGACTAGTTGATTAACACATGTATGTAGGGTGTTATGGAAAACTGTCGCTCGTTTACCTTATCAAGCCGTAGTCTTGTCTGCTTGTGAGAGTGGCTTTGAGCCATTTTATTCAAGATACAAGACATATCAAGGTCATAATAAGACTCCACTGAGAGTTCATCATGAACAAAATTTGATAGTTTGTAAAGTTGATGAATCGAGCAATAAAGTATTTGCATCCAATATCGGTGAGAGAGAGTTCCCCTTTGATGCTCCATTATTTCTTTTTTTAATCTACCCATGAGTTGCATGTACCCAAGCTTTCCATCAAACATCGACAATTAAGGAGTATTTCCAAGGCCTACACATCCTTGTTTTTCTTCTTTCGTCAAAAGGATGATTAGACAACTAACGTTAGTCATTCAAGACCACATAGCTGATAGCTTAAAATAAGATTAATAACTTAAAAACACAGGGTCATCATGGCTTTAAAGTAGATAATGAGTTGAGGACTAATCACATAAATCGAATTCCTTTCTTGAGTTTCATGACAACATGAGCCAAACGCGTCAGTGGATTACCAGCACAAGTTTGATCAATCTGACAAGCTGTTGTGTTAAACAAACGCGGCAGAGGGACTGAAGCAAGTCTTAGCCCTTCTCCTGATTTTATCCTAGCGAGCATAGGATCTCAATGGCGCTGAAAGCACATGAGCTATTCATTATGACCAGGCAAAAGAAAACAAGGTAAACTTTGAGAGCAAATTCTTGTCAAAACTAAAATCATACACTACTGACAGAATTTTTTTTATGTTCAAAAACTAGATTATCGACAACTTTTTTCCAAAAACTAGATCATAAATAGTACTCCATAGCATTTTATGCAATCCATTGTTTGATGCAAACAAGCCTTCCACAATCTTGTTTAAAAGGTCCTACAAGCTTAAAGCAAAAGCTAATAAACTATGCATCGATCAACAATTAAAATCATACGAAGTACATGTATTGAAGCAAATGGATACAGGGGACTCTGAGTGGCTTTTGAGATCGAGGGAAAGAAAATCTCTCATGTGCTGCATGCCAAAAGTAACATAAGGCTAGGAAGTTTTTTAAAGGTGCAGTGGATATAATCCGATCCGCAACCGATTCGAATTTCTGGATATCCGATCCGAGTTTTCATTTCGGATCGGATATCCGATCCGAAAAAGCGGATATCGGATGCGGATTTGGATATTAATTTTCAGAATTTCGGATATCCGATATCCGAAAGAAATCTGAAATATAAAGCCTAAAATAGTGAAATATATATAAAATTTTTAAATTGTTCATATAAAACTAACCTTGTATTATTAACTTATTGTAATATTCTTAATATATTTGATGATAATATTAATTGCAAAAGGACTACTATTTTTGTTAAAATATTTTGTACAACTTAGCGATAAAAAAACGGTAAAATTAGTGAAATTTAGAAAGTAATCATAACAATTTTATTTAATATTGGATAATGGATATCCGAAACATCCGATCCGAAAATTTAGAATATATGAATATCGGATATCCGAATTTTTCAAATCGGATTTGGATATCAATTTTTGATATCCGAGTCTTCGGATATCCGATCCGAAATCACATTTCGGATCGGATATCCGATCCGTGAACAGGCCTACATTCTACCAACAATGTTGTTGGTTGCAATCTTGAGTAACTTAAGTAATTATAAGTTTATAACCAAATATTTGGGCTTTACGATTCTGACAATTTGACAATTATATTAACGATAAACGAACCCTAGATTGTGAATTCGGTATTCGATTATTAAAAAAAATTAAAAATTAAAAAATATGGAATTTCCCGTTATTTTTATCATTCTTACTCTTCTTAGCATTTTTTTTAATTTCCTCTGTCATGTTTTAAAAAAGTTAATGTGATAAATTGTCTTGATTTATTGTTAAGGGCTTTTGCATCAACGAACTTCCTTAATTGATAGAATTACATTATTGCAATCATATACCAAATTTGATACAGAAACCTATATTGGACTGTGCACGGTTGCTTGCTCAATACACCGATTCGATCAATGAGGTTGCGTGGGCCGCGACCAGTTCATGGCTCCATTTAACACAGGTATTCTGTTCATTGCACCACTTTGTTGCATGCACCTTCTCAACCCCAGAAGGAGAAGGGGAAAAAAAACGGAGGGAGTATATTTCTCTTTCACATCAACCTTCTCACTCAAATCCATTACTTTTTTTCATTATTTTTTTTCTCTTATATTTATTATTTTTTTATAAATTATTAGCCCCACTATATTTCTTTATAATTTTTTAATACTCCCTCCGTCCCTAAATTACATTCCTCTTTGGATATTTACACGGGAATTAAGGTGAGAAGAATAAGACAAATAACAATAATTAGATAATGCAATGAAAAGTATAAATATAGAGTAGTTATTACTATGACATGTCATCAATTCTTTGCAAAAAAAAAGGACCAATCACATGCTCCTAATTGAAATTTTTTAACCAATCATATTCATTGTAATTTGGCACAAGGATTATGAGTGAGATTAGGTAAGGATGAGTGAGAAAGC
Organism: Chenopodium album; assembly: GCF_948465745.1. Lineage (NCBI taxonomy): Eukaryota > Viridiplantae > Streptophyta > Magnoliopsida > Caryophyllales > Amaranthaceae > Chenopodium > Chenopodium album. The sequence continues at coordinate 5,592,734 of NC_137857.1, forward strand.
ATTAAATGTAAAACAGAAAAAGAGAGTTGATTTACTAAAAAAAAACTTACCAAAAATAGAAAGGAGAAATGTAATTTTGGAATACCAAAAATAGAAAGGAGGAATGTAATTTAGGGACGGAGGGAGTACTCCAATTAGCGAACTTACCTCTTATTGTATCAATCAATTAATATTCTTAAAATTATTGTTGATGAAAGGGTAATATTAAAACACGGACAGAGTAACCATATCAAAGAAAACAGTTTCAAGTGGTCAACAATTCCACCTCATCAAACGGAGTACGAGCAAAGTGCGGTCCGTAACGGTCAAAGTCAAAGGGAGGCTCTTCCTTCCAAGATAGCAAGTACTATATGTAGGGGGCCACAGTATCAGGAGTCTGACAAAGATTATGGATTTTATTAATCTAAATTACCAACTTTACTCTTCTATTAACAACAGCATCTTTACTTTCGTTTCTATTAACCCGAGAATTTTATTTATTGAATTGGCAGTCGTACTATACTATGTATCTTGTTGTCTATATCATGTGGTATACAAATAATACAGACATATCTACAGTCCACCTCTGAATACAATATAAAATACATGTAACCAGAACAGTTATACATATATTTAGACCGTTCCTTTTAAATACTTTAATAATCAATATTATGGGAAAAAAATAAATCAATCATGCCATCATTAGAGGATCAAATATCTCCGTTTTTAAAAGTTCGACCTATTTATTACGAGTGTACAAGCTATTGTTTTAGGAGAGTTTAAAAAAAAGAAAAAAGAAAAAGGTATATAATGAGATAATATGAGGTAAGTATTGAGTCAATTCAGTCAAACTTTTGAAATCACTTCAAAATGGAAACTACGTTAAATTTTCATGAATTAATGGAGAATAGAAATTTCAATTATTAGCAAATGCAGCAAATCTAATGGATATTGAGAGTATTGCTTGGAATGGTAGCTAAGCTAGCTAAACATACTATATATGCCTCTAATATGCATGCACGTATATAATGCATGTGAAATGCATGACTTACTAGTAAAAAGTAGCAATAAACATTAAATGCACATATATAATGTATGTGAATTTATTGAATGCTCTTACATAATAATGTCTTCAGATGAAAGAAGTGTCACTTTCATAGAGATAGAATCATGAAGAACAGCATGAAAGGCTTCCAATGCATGAACTGAATTAATAATTTTGATAATAAACTTATTGTATGATATATTTATATTATATGGAAAAAAAAAGGCCGGTCCATGCCATAGAAAAATGTACAAAAACCATTTACTTGGAATTGGGAACCACGTGATGCCATTAAGACAAAACGCCCGACCGAGTGATTAATTAACTTAGAACGAGGTAGAAGTTTAAGATTGAAATATTAAGAGGGGAGGGGGTTTAATTTGTCACTAATTAAATCAAATTTGAACTTGTTTAGTCCAAAATATAATAATTTATCTCAATAATAAGCTCAATAAATCTAAAAAGGAAAAGGGGTAGGGGATGAAGAAATCAAATTAAACTAAATAATACTCCTATAAATAAATTTAAAATGAAGAGATTATTTGAGGATTTATTTTATTTTTTTCCCTTGATTTAAGTTATACTATTATTTGAATTTTAACATAAAGGAGACCTATGAGGAATTCCTTTTCTTCTACTTATACTTGTGGCCATGTCTTCGTCGGAAACCTTATTAATTGATCTTCCACACACGTACAATCCACTTCTCTTCTTCCGAACGATCTCGGTCTCCGTGCATGCCACGCTCATATTCTCGGAGTCCGATGAGCCGCAGTACGAGCTCATTGGCTCGTCGCAATCCACGATTGTGGAGTTAGGAGTTTCATTGGTCATTTCATCATCTCCCATGTCTTGAGGGTATAAGAAGTCCGGGCTCAATTGTAACACTTTGCATACCCTTAAGTAGGGTGAGAGGTCTCTATTATGCGTCAACACAAAGTCCACCTAATAACAATAATAATTCAAACATTAATTACGTACAAAGCTATTTGTTTAGTTCTTGTCAAGAAAAAAAAAATGCGTTATTTGTTTAGTATCGCTAGTCCTACAAAATATAGTACGAGTACTACGTATAATTCTTGAATTATACTTTCATATTTCTAAACCTATAAACCTTTTTCATAAGGTTAAGCACTCAAGTTGTCACAAAATTGATAAGTGCTTGAATTAAATATAAACTCTCTTATAATAAAGCTGAAGTTTTATCATAAGATTCTTATACATCCAAGATGTCCCATGCGCACCCATGCTCATTTTTTTTTGAGTGTTCAGTACATACATCCGGGTGTATTGTGTTAAAACAAGATCTTTTAATAACAAGCATAATATTCAAGCTAACTACAGAATTATTCTTTTGCAAGTGAAAATTTGCTATTTTTTATTGAGCCTGTCATGTTCTACCCATAATTCAACCACAAAAAGCACTATGAATCAGATTTCACATTATAGAATGAAAAATTATTGATAATTTCAAAAAACGTATTTATATGAAGTTGAGACTAAGGGCCTATTCTGATTTACTGAACTGGAATGAACTGAATATTCTATGAGAGGAGGAAATTAGAAACTGAACTGAACTGAACTTAAGCTGAAAAGAACAGGCCCTAAGTTCAATTTTTCGGTCGAATTGATTGAATGTCAACTTATAGTAACAACTACGGAGTAACTAGTTAATTAAGCACCAAGGTTCAAGTTTCAAAAACTCTAGTGTAATCGATCTAAGCAAGAGATTAACTGTATGGTTAAAGAATTATATATGTGATATTTGCATTGTATGACTACATACATACTACTATATAGTACTCGTAGTAATATACAATTGAAAAATTAAAATTCCATCATAATATAAACCAAAAAAGTCCATAATTTAATTTGTTTACCTTGCACCCTAAAGAGCAATGAATATATGGTTCTTGAAGACTTCTATCACATGAAGTGCAATAATTTCCAGCTCCTTTGAACTGCCTATTTTGAGGCCTTTTCTTGATAAAGATTACTTTCGCGCTATTGATAGTATAAGCCTAGTGAAATTATAAGCTTGTTAATTCAATTTTTACAAAAAATGAAGTGAATTATGGATAAAAAAAAAGCAAGAAAATTGTGTTAGAAACAAACCTGAACATTAGAACAGTCGATAACTTTCTCAAGATCTTCCAATCTAATGACATCGTGGTAGACATATCGACGAATTTGAATAAGACGATGAAAGCGATGCATGGTTAAGCAATGAGGGCAAAGACTAGTGCAACAATCTAAGCATAATACGTTCTTCTCATTCTTCTTTGCTGTCTCATGAGCTGGGCAATTCACAAAGAAATTTTGGGTGTATAGTGCATCCAACCATGCTGGCTTTCCATAACCCTAAAACATTTTTACTTTGTCAATTCACATAATTCACTTAATTATACATCATATGTAACAACTTTTAAATAAATTCAAACATGAACACATATGTAATTTCACCCAAAATTAATATAAAAAAATATTAATATTATTAGTTTAGCAATTATGAATTCTAAGCTAACCAAAATTCAGAATTTTAATTATCTAAAACATTAAGAAGAAAAAAAAAACATAAATCCACAATAAATTAGCAAACTTATGAACTTGGACCTAGCTAAGCAAAATTCAAACATGAAAAAAAATATTAATTATAAATATTAACTTTTAAGCTTATTAGTTAGGTAGCAGAATTAGTATTGGGTGTTTGTTATTGTCAAATATATGTACTCGAAGTAATCAAAATTCAAAATTGTAATTCACAAAAATAAAAAGTGAAATTAAAAAGAAGAGAAATTAAACCCACCATGATGATCACAAGCAAGAATTGAACCAATATGAATAAGGAAATCCCCTCGCTCAAGCTTCAATTTTAAGAAATTGAGCTAAATTATAAGTATAAAAAGTGGGATATTATGAATATAAAATATAATATAGTTAGAAGAAGAGTAAAAATTGAAGAATTGAAGAAGTGACAAATAAGGGGGAGAAAGAGGGGGTTTTTAGGGCATGAAGAAAGTGAGTATTTATGGAAAATCACAAGAGAGAAAATGGGCGATAGATAGATAGATATATTTAAAATTCCTAGGGAGGTGAGACAACATATTGTCAAGAAGAAAGAGTATGTAAATTGTAAATTAATTATATAAATTATATATTTATTTATTTATTTATGTAATTAAATAAATATATATAAATGAAAATGTAAGAGATATGAGGAGAACGTGCGAGCTGTTTCCGTGTCTCCCATTCACTACTCTACCTTTAAAAATAAGGCCCAAAATTATGTGCTTGCTCATCACCTTGGCAAAAGAGCTCATCTTTTTTATTTAAAACTTGATTAATTTGTTGTTTATAAGTAAATCAATATATAATAATGTATTTATATCTCTCTCTTCTTCTTGAAGTAGTAAAAATAAGTTTGTCCCCATTAAATTAATTTCTATCTGTCTTATATTTTTGATTCCATCTTCTAAGCTGCAGTGACTACTTATAAATTACTAGTAATGAGTACTATGGGTTGTACTACTCGTAGTAGTATACTATACTAGTAATGTTAGTAGTAGAGTAGTGTTTTTGGAAGTCGATCACTCTTTTTATTTTTCTTGTTTGTTTGTCTTGGTCTTTGAGATTGATGAGTGGTAAAAGACGACACCAAATTCAATTCAAGTAGTTGTGACTTGTGAACGTGAATTACTATATGAATAAGACACTTATTAGTACAAATCCTAGTGATAACTCTTAGTATTATATACTTGTGCTTGCTAGCTATACATATTTTGTTCTTTATCACTTGCACCATACATATTTTACATTAGGAATTTCCCACATAAAATGGGCTTTCTAATGTTTAAATTTTTTTTACCTTTCAAAAAAAAAAAAAAAAAAAAAAAAAAAAACTTGCACCATATGTGTTTCATTGCTGAACGTAACCTCATAATACGGAGTATTATTTTTGCTTAACATTTTTATAAAAAAGAAACATTTGTACAACATAATGCATTAATTCATCTATAAATGAAAATTGACTAACTAGCATTATCTATGCTTCAGCCTTATTTAATCTTGATGATAGAATGTTATTTGATCCAAATTAAGGCAAAGGTTGGTTGATGAAGTGCGAGTCATATTATTAGAGCCTGTTCTCTTCAGCTTAAGTTTAATTCCGTTCATTTCAGTTTCTAATATCCTCCTCTCATAAATATTCAGTTTAGTTTAGCTCCAATGAGTTCAGTTCAGCTCAGTTCGGTAAATTATAACAGGCCCTTAGTTGGTGAGAAAGTTATTTCTCCTCTATAATAATTTTATTACTACGTAATCCGTCTCCCTATTTGTTTAACCCATATTCCATATTTAGATGTCCCTCAAAGATTGCTCCATTTCCTTATTTGGAAATATATCCCCCACCATCAACCCCACTTACACACACTCATAAAATAAAACTATAAAAAACAAAAATACCCCCAATCCACTTGAAAACTTTGGTTCAATTCTTAATAAAGCACATTTTGCCTGTGGAGCAAACAAATTGCTAGGGACAGAGGGAGTATTAATTTAATTTATTTGGTTACACTTGTACTTGATTTATCAATTACTTTCATATAGAAAAATTCAATATTAGGGCCTATTCTCTTTAGCTTAATTTCAGTTGAGTTCAGTTAGTTTCTAATTTCCTTCTCTCATAAACAATTCATTTCAGTTCAGTTCAGTTTTAATTAGTTTAGTTCAATTCTTTAATTAGAAAAGGCCCTTAGTGTTGTATAATACTTTTTGGTTTATTCAACTTTTTTTTTTTTTAATGGTAAGGAGAAGGACCCTGACCGAACCTCAACCCTCACGGTTTTTTTGGTCCGATATTTGCAGGCCAGACACTTTGAGAGTGAGGGGGGAAGGGTAAGGAATCTCCACTCTCAAAGTGCCTCTAGTGGGGATTGAACCCCCAACCTCATAGTTGAAAGGTGCAATCTTTCCCACTAGACCAAGCTAAGCTTGGTGGTTTATTCAACTTGCATGAGCTAAGATTAATATCAATTTGAATTCTATTATACTAGAATATTAGATCATGTTGAATTCTATTAGATCACGTAGGTCTTCTAGAGTAATTTTCATTTCCTTTCTTATCAGTTTCTTTTAATGCAAAAGATTTCGATTATTAATCAATTGATACATGATACATGATACATGATCGATATATGTATGAGATTCGAATTTAAAACTTAAAACACATAAAACATATATATTCGTGTGTATGGATAGTCTAGAGTCATACATTTTACGTTAGGTTTGATCTACTATCCATCCAATTGTATGATTTTTATTACAGTATTAATCTTCTTCTAAAGGTTTGATCTACTATCCATCCCATTGTATGATTTTTATTACAGTATTAATCTTCTTCTAAACATATACATAGTCTTCTTTTTTTCCTTCACTGGTCTAACTAAGGGTCTGTTCACATTTACTTAATTTCAGTTCAATTCAGTTCAATTAGTTCAGTTCAGCTCCAATCAGTTTAGTTCAGTTCAGTTCAGCTCTTACTTTCCCTCTCACATAAAATATTCATTTCAGCTCAATTCAGTTCAGTTCAGTTCCAATCAGTTCAGTTCAGTCAACTCCAATCAGTTCAGTTCAACTCAATTCAGTAAATATGAACAGGCCCTAATTGGAATCATTGTTCAAAATTAAATTTTACTAAACTTTATGAAATACATTTCTTCTAGTTAATAGTATTTATATCGTATTTTGATTAGATATCATTTTCTTAAATTTTAACCGAGAAAGTAGATCTATTCGATTCTACACTTCATATTACTTATCAAAATAGACAAGGATTATATCTTTATAACTCAAATTTGGAAATGTGAACAAATAACAAACTAAGCTATAAAACAAGAAAAAAGGTTCTCCTGCATAAATAGGAAATTCAGTAAATCAGAAATATTCAGAAAAATCCAAAATTAAAAAAATGAAGGTCTTCTTTGTAGCCTTGAATGTTTTACGAAGTAGTAGAACGAAGATATTTGCCACCGCCAATAGTACTGTTGATTGTTCAACGCAGTAAGATCTATTGGTCAATGTGACACTCAATATTGGCCACACATAAATTATTTTTTTTACCCCCACTTGTAACTTATCATAACACATTTAATTCTACTACTTTAGTAATTAATTTTACTTATCCCCTTCAATTCTCTAGTATGTTGTATATATATATGTTGTATATATATATATATTCATGCTTGTATAATTTACACAATAGCATATGGTTGCGAATCATTTATTCCAATTACAACTTTACAAGTTGCCTAAATAAACAGGAACTACAACCCAACTGATCGTTACACCTCGTTGGGTGAGGTTTCTTTTCTATTGCCTTGCTCTTTCCCTTTGTTTGTTTTTTAGTACGCGGTATGACATTGCTATATTCGGATTTGTTGTTGTGTTTGCGACTGTGAACTAATAGCACTGTGTTGAACTCAACAATGAATCTCGTCTACATCATTGATAAATTATATTTAACAATTGTTTTTTTAATTGATCTAACAATGAGTCGAACATTTTTTCCCTTAACCAAGTCAAATCATTAATATTATTTAGACTTGCTATTAATTAGATTTTTAATGAATGCTTGCAATCTGCCAATAGTCATAAAGTTATAATTCCAGAAGTATTTGGCCGCTTTGCCAAATATTTTTTGGCATGTGCTATTATTTAAAATTCATGAGTAAACAAGGTTGTTTGAAGCCAAGTAATTACATTGACCAATCTTTATAAAGTTGAGAACAATAACAATAGTCTCCCTAACAAATTAACAATGACATAAACGAGGAAATCCTGGTGTGATTCCTAGGGAAATCAAACATGACAACATTTAACTAACCACTCCACTAATCTCTTTTCCTCAGACAATTCCAACTCATTTTAGCACTAATTACTCAGCATTTTCAGTTTTATTAAACTTTTTGCGTCCAATTTTAAGGAATTCGTCTACCCCTTTCCTCTATTTTTCCTCTTATTATAATATTTGACTTTTTTTTTTAACATATCGATATCATAAGTAGTTCAATTATAAATTCTTTCAAAAAAAAATAAAAAAAATAAAAAATAAAATAAAAAAAATAAAAAAACACTTAATGCTTATTTACTAGAGGCTTTAGCATCTTATAGAGTATTTACTTAAAAAGTTAAAAGTACTTGTATAAAAATTGTAAGTTATCACCTTTGTTTGATGCTTAAAAATGCCCATAAACACATAATTGAGGATTGATAGCAATGCATGTCAAATTGTCAATGAAGAATAAAATGGCTTAAGCTGTTGATCAGTCATAGCGATTGTATAGTAAAATTTTGAAATTCAAGAGTTGTTTATACTCAACATACAATGTATAACACAGTGTATTAGTGCAAATCAAAAGACTTCGATAAAATATAATTCATATAATACTTTCATACAAGCTTCATTCTTATAGCCTGAATTACAATTATTAGAATATAAATCTTGTCTGAATTTTTTTAATTCTCTTACATATATGTATTTATCGGAACTTATAATTTGAACTTGACATTCAGTTTCTTTATTTTGTTTTTCCATAATAAAAAATGAATATACATATAAAAGTATACAAAAGTAGTGAAAATGACCAATTGGGTAATTTGATAATGATTATTATATACATTTGTCAATATTTTGACAGTAATTGATTATTATATACTACGAGTAGCATCAGCATATCACTATGTCGATGTAATGACTTAATGAAAGAGCTTTTCTGCATCACTCCATGCTCACTGCCATACAATGCTGTTCCTGTTACAAGAAAAAGTTGTTATGATCGATCTTAGCTCTTAAGCTTTTCAGACATGTTTCAGTATACATAAATACTTCCTAGAGAAGAAATAGGGTGTCTGAAATCAATGTTAGCAAAGGCATTTCATAATTGATATTTTGAGTTTTTACAATAACAGAATTCACTACAGTTTAAGGACTATTAATTCCAGACAAAGGAGAGGTAGTTGAAACTAAGTCGGATTTTAAAAAGATGTTACCTTTTTTTTTGTTGTCCGGATAGATAGTCTACATAATATTAGTTTGAATAACACTATTTACGTGACAACATTTCAGAAATTCAGAAACATGCAATCCTCCATTAAAATAACATGGTGGAAGGGTCATACTGAATCACGACTTGAACAATATAAGAAGCTAGCAAGGAGTTGTAACAGGGAACATATATCAATACAACTTTGACTCTTTAGGGTAATCCATATTTCTTCATGAAAATTGCTTATCAATTGTTATTTTATTTGAAATTTGTTTCATACCCTTAATTCCAAAGATTGAGATGATATGACAACTAATTTCACATGAAATCAGTTGTTTGTCAATGTTTTATTGGGACCTATCTAGTAAATCGTAAATAGGAGAGTATACCAATATTAATATATCAATCTAAATATTGGATAATGCAAAAGATAATGGCTTTTTGTATTGAGACCAAGGAATCACAACCTTCTCCACCTCGTTCCCAAAAAGAAAGATATAAATTGACCCCTTGGAGCCAACCTCCCCAAGATTCTCAACAAAGGACAATGATATTGTAATCAATCAAATGATGTAAGGTTTCTAATTAACCTATGTGTTGGAGTTACCATTTCTCCACATCACAAGAAACCTAATCCCACGAAAACAGTGTACTACAACAAGGGAAAACTACAAAGAAATTCAGTTATGGAGGGTGTAACTTGGATATTATATGAGAGGGACTCGGCTATTAGCGATTATTCACTTAACACAAGTATTTTACAAGTATTGAGGTATTCGAGGTAAGATGATGAGTCCGAGTAACAGAGTATAGGCCACAATAAAGCGAGTACTAAAATTTACTCCAAAGTAGTCTATGCCTAAGAAGGGGCCTTCTCATGGAAGCAAAGGTATAAAGGAAAGGGTGTAGTGTAACAAAGTATAAACAATCAACAGCAGCATAATAAATACTTGAAAAGGAGGACATGAATACAGAGAGAAGTACACGTGTGTGTACCAAATATATGCCATGAAATCCAGCTTTAAACACTTTCTAGTCTTGTAGCCTAAAAAGCCAAGGAAGGTATAAATCCACTTATAAATATCTCTGAATCTTAATTAAGTGCAAAAGCAAATAAAAGCCTTATCAAAGAAAACTCTGTTTTTGTAGCAAAAGGCCATTTCTAATATTCACTAGTGAGACAGAGGGTGTAGCAGAAGAGTTGCCAACCCCACGTGCCATCAAAAGCCGAAAGATAGAGAGAAGCTATTATTGCATGGATGAACCTCACGTGCAAGGGATCCTATGCCCTCCTGACTTACTTCCCTAAACACATTTATAATATACCATATATTATATTTTATACTAATCTAATCCTTGATTTTATACTGAAGTATTCATAAGCTTCTCTAATGACTAATGAGAGTGGTCCTTGGACTCTTCAAATATTCCTTATTTTTACTTCATTCATTATTATCTTATTATAATAAGGTTTTTGTTTCTACCATGTCATTATTTTAATTTGGTCAATGGTCAAAGATCCATATAACCTAAAGTATACACCTTTAAGGTGGGGAAGACTCATGATGATGATGATTATTATCATCATGATGGTATTTCAGGATGCTCTAAAGAATGTGGATTATGAAATTGGAGTATCAACTACCTAGTATGATAGAATCAAGGTTTGACACAGTTGGGTTTAGCCAGGTTTTTCTGACTGTCGGGCTAGCTGTGAGATGGATTTGTACTCAGATTCGATGTTCTAAAGGGTAAAGGGTTATGGTTAGGACTTCAAACTCTTGGACCATGGCCTGAATTAGGCGGGTTATCGATATTAATAGCTTAAATAATACCTGCTCCCTGACTGTTAAGGCAGGAATCTCTTCCGCAGCCAATATTTTTGGTTGGAGCTCTCTTGTATAAATTCCACTTGATGCTAATTTGACATAGAAATGTGTCTTTGAATAAGAAATTCACTTTGTTGGACTGCTGAAGGTAAAGCGGAGTATATCAAACCTCACATCTGTGTCCACTTCTAGGGCAGGATTCGGTTTCCAAAACATTGGACCTTGGCATTACCACTTTTACCAGTATTCGGCACTTGAATTCAAGTGAGGGTAACACAGGATACCACTAACAAACTCTAAGCCTTATTTTTAAATATAAATAGTCCTGTCACAGGGTATTATGAATCTGGGTCTCATATGAAGAATCCATATAATATTATCAGATGGATTATAGTATGGTTTCCTTAAACAAAAACTCAAGTGCCAACTTAAGGACTCAAAAGCTTGTAGAGAGAGAAGCAATCCAAGTAAATACGGATGAATATGATTAAACCGAAGTGCCAGTAATTATGTAATTGAGGGTGATAATGAAAAGGGAGAGTAATAAAGACGGGCTGATAGAAGAATAAAATACATGATTGAAAGAATAACATAAGGTATCCTAGTATGGGATGCAGGAGGGGATCTCTATGCAACTCTTTCTGCCTCTCTCAGTCTCTCCCCTCAACTCTCAGACTCATAAACTTTGTTCTGTTAAGAAATGTTTTTTTTTTTTGAAAGAAACGTTTGCTTATAGTCCTACACATGTGCTTTCCTAAATTTACCAGTTTACATGACACTATTTTGTCCTTGAAACAATCTCACATGATAGAGCCTTTCACTGGGTCAGTAATCAGCTGTCCTTAAGCTTAGTCAATGAGTTTTTATCTTTTCAAAAAGAGATCAAGAGTTTACTGTACTAATTATGTTCTCTAATGACATCTTATTAATAAAATATTTTAGGATGCTCAATCCCACTTGACATGGCTTGATTCAGTTCATAGTATGATACTAATCATCTTTCCAGTAGTAATACACATCTTAGTTTCACATCCTCACTCTAAGTACTAATGCCCATGCCCACTTAATTGGCTCTGGAGTGACAGACCCTGTAAGGGGGATTCCGAACCCAGTCCAACATGGAATTTGGAGCTTGAAATGATAAAAATTGAACACCTAATCTCAGGTGGGAAGATGAGAGCTCTTCCTTGACTCATTGAGCTCTCGCATAACTTTCTACACCGTAAATTAATTTGATTATCAAATATAACAAAACCATTTGTTACTCAAACATAAGAAAAGGAATAGGATCAATTTCACTGTGTGGTACTTATTTTGACACTTGTAAATCCCCCAAATAATGCGTAAGATTAATAACCATGAAAACACATATAGAAAATGCCATATCAAACCAAGGTGCAATGTTTCTTTGCCACCCATATCTGAATGTGACTAAATTTGGTTATTCAAATACTGAATATCCTAAATTTACCAAACTAGCTATTGATAAGTTGATGTTCGCAACATCAATTTAGATTCCTAAACTAGGACGTATGTGAATTAGGTAACACCATGTGAACATATTAAGATTGATAACAAGCTTAGGCGCTCCAGAATTGGAAACTAAGAATAAGCCGTATATACCTCAATAGAGAGTGCACAATCTAATCTAACTAAGAAAAGAAAAGGAACAATATTTTATGCCATTAGGGATCTTTATGTCAGCATTTGAACCCTTGGAAGGTGCCTCATCTCTGACATTAACTTTTGAGGGGTATAAATTTGAAAGCTAGAATCTAAGACCTGATAGCAACCCTATATATTCTTATTCATATTATGGACATCTCTTAGTAAGTTGGCATGCCTACATTTACTCAGAAATGGCACAAACAAGCTCTAGTAGCTTCTTCAGTGCAGTTTAAAAGCATTAATTTAGTCACCTCTTCTGAGCTCACTGGAACTATTATTATAACTCAGTCACCTAAATGTATGGTTGAATTATCCATAACCTACTCATTATCAACCCCAAATTAAGGTTAGATTGTTAAAATACTATTTAAATGACACAACTACAACTTACTGCAATGATGGCTTAATGTATATAGTCTTTTCAAAATCTGCGTCTTAATATAATCCCTAAACATCAAATAAATTCAAATCAAAGGAATAATAAAGCTTCACATACCGTTGAGTTCAAGAATAACAAAAATCTCAGGGTTTCCGTGCAGAGAACATAATAAATGATTGTTGAACCTTCCTTGAGTAGTCAACAAGGCCACAAGATTTACATAAATCCTCAATTTCCTCCTCTATCAGGTAGCTGTAGGGCTGAGCAATCCTCTGAAAATTTCAAATAAGGACGAGGCAATGCACAAAAAATTAGTGAGTTACAATTTAGAAAGCACATAATACAGGACATGCAAACCACATCAGTAATAATATTCACTTTTTTTTTTCCTTTTTAATTTTCTGAACATGAAAGCAATTTCATTTAAATGCCAATATTTTATATTTTTGAAAAGAAGGAAAGAATAGGTGTTAAATGTCAATTTTACATAGGGTAAGCAGTTCAGATTTCAAAGTTAATACTTCTTGAATTGCTTTAGCAGTTCTTTTTAGAAGGGAGTAGCTTTTTTTAAGATGACATCAGCTGGCCCTGAAGCATGCATCTAGAGTACAATGTGTCAATATTATCCATTTTGTTCTAACTATATGATTCTAAAGCCAGGAAATATCCCTCAGTGGATCAGAATACCCATATAGATGCCATCTAAACAAACTACAAACGCATAGAAATGCCGATTTCTTTATTTGTCCTCAAGGCATGGAGAAGCCTAAGTAAAGGTGTTGGATGAGCAAGTTCACTATCAGCAGATTTGGCATTGTACTATTCAGTACAAAGCCAGCAATATATAAGAAAAGTTCATTGCAAGAAAATTGTTGAGAGTGTTTACAAAAGGAGGCAAACACAAACTGCATAGGTACAAGTCGTACAACCAAAAGTTGCAATAGAAACAGCAAAACTGATACCTCTCTAAGAGGCCTTATTAGTGGAGATGTTGAAGATGTGTATCTGAGAAAAGTAGTTCCCACAAAGATCCCTCCACTCCGCAATGTGCGGGCAATGTCAGCAATCTGATACGCATACCAATACCATCTCTTAGGGCAGATAACTTATGTCAAAAATAACAAACTGATTTAATTGAAGCATTTTGTCCACAGAAAAAGCAACTGAAGAAAACAGGTGATAATATGTCTTATGAGACTTCCCTTATAACGAACAAAGTTCTCTTTGTTGGAAAATTGTTCAACTACCTGAATTATGCTACACTTCAATTTAAATTGAAGACCTCTACTCCTACCCCAATTATTGGGATTAAGGCTTTGATTGATTGATTGATTGACCTCTACTCCTAGTTCACAATGTTATGAAGACTACTTCCCATTATCAACATTTTCAAACTAATATCCTGATAAATGTAACTATGCTCCAATCCCCTTGATCAAACTAATAGTCTAATAACCTATATGAATTAACTCATCCGCTGGCAAGATGAAATGAGAGACTTCTGTTATAAGTGAAACAACATAGGAAATGCTTGATCTCGTATAGCAAATATTCTAGCATTAAAAGACCTAGTCACTCTCTGAACCTCTCACATAGTACAAAGAGGGCGAAGCGGGAATACATACATTTGAGGTGTTATTTGCAATTGAAATTATCTTAACAAGGGAATTCCTAAAAAGGATCTGCAGAATTCAATACTGGCACTTGCATGATGGAAAACTTACAGCATTTGAAGGAGATGGCCAGCAATGTAAGGCAGCGCCAGCATGAATGGCATCAATTGATGCTGGTGGAAATGGTAGCCTAGCAACATCTGCCCTCACAAGAGCAAGATTGCTGCAAAGTTACTTGTGGCTTACAATAAGCAAAGCAGACATGGATCATCAAAAATCAAAAGCTATACCAAGACAAAAGAGCACTATAAAGAAAGAGGAAACTTTACTTAGATAAAGTGGGATCCTCCTTCTTAGTGAAATCATAACATTGTCGAAGCATATTTTCAGAGAAGTCAAGTGCAATCACTCCAGAATAGGTGCCACACTTGGCAAATTTTCGAGAGAACAGCCCACTTCCACAGCTAACATCAACTAGTAGGCCACCTTCGACAGGTTTAAAGTACTCCTGAGCCATTTTAAACTGCATATGACACAGGACTAGATCAGTAGTTTATTATATAAACTAAATAATGAATACACAAAAAAAAGGGAAAAAAAGTCTCTAATAGTCCTGTATCAACTAATGAATAATTGTGTATAGAACTGATTTGCTCTCTAATTAAAAAGCATAGGCTTTGGAGATGGGTTTCATGTTCTATTTTTCTAAAGAGGTAAAAGAATGTGGACTAACCTCTTCCTCTGGACCTGGAAAACCACTTCGGTTAAAATTCTGGCGCCATCCTCGTTCGTACAGAAAAGACACAAATGGACTCCTGTCTTATTGGCAAGTTGGGTTAAGAATTAACTCACAGAACTAAGTAACTAACAAAGGTGCTAGCTAGATAATTAAGGCAAAAGTAGCAAACTACAGAGACAGATAAGTACGATTACTCTAAGCAATATATGACAAAATTCAGCAATGATTATATTAGTAATAATGGAAGGTTAATATAAATCAATGAAAGAGATGCAGAAGAGAGCTGTGTAACATCACAGCTTCGGCATAAAAGACCTGAATTTTGAGTTTCCATACTATCAGAAGTGATTGATTATGATTATTTTATAAAATAAGGAGTGATTTGGCAGCATTTTAAGGTTCCACACTAATATACAATACAATATATAGGCAGAACATCACCAAAAAGAAAATAGACATGGACATATACCGGAATAGTTCCGTGCTGGTGGGTTTTATTTCTGCATACTCCTCTGAGCCTGCAGTCACTGTAAGATCCAAGTAAATGTTTTTACTTGAGTATGACTTGTTGCAAGTTTGACATTTAAAGCCAGACCTATAAATTGCTTCCCTGAAATTCATAGTACAATATGAGTCAAAGGTCTCACTCAACTAACATGAATCAATGGTCAGCGCACATACTTACAGGTTCAGGCCTGGGGGACCTCTCCTTATCAAAGGTTCATAGCATATTGGACAAGCCAATAAATCATTTTGTACAGCAGAGGTTTTTGAAGTTGTTTCCTGCAATTTCAAACAGAAATTATAATTCTTGTACAGCAACTCAGAAAGCAAGCTTTGTTTTTTAGCACCATAAGCATAAGGGAATCATAGATGACATGCTTCCCAAAACTAAAGTACACAATATTCATCACAGTGTCAACTGTCAAGCCTAAAGTTAAGAGTTGATCTCTCAGGTGATAAAGCCATGGACCGCATGGTTCTCAACAACACAATTTCACGTGGTAAGATAAGCTGAAACAGCCATATCAAAATCCAAATGCAACTTCCCAATTTCCACTAATCACTGTCAATGGTATGAGGCTATGAACCATAAACAGAAATTCTAAAATCCTATGAATACATTAAGGTCGACCCCCCTTAATAAGAAAGTACTCCTTCCGACCACAAATTAGAGCAATGGAGTAATGAAGTGGGTTTGAAAATGATTCAACTACCACAAAAGATCTCCCTTGTTGATTATTTGTCATATCCTTTGTTAAAATCACTTTAAGTTAAAAATGTAAAACCGAGGGAGTAATATCTTAATTATAATTTAGCATATGTAGCCGAATTAGTATTCTTGACGAACAAGATGTTTGATGTTTGACATATTGCATATACTTAAGAATTGACTAACATATGACCTAATAAGTAATTCCCAAACATGATAGTTCAAAATCAGTCCCTCCAGTCACCAACGAATACTTGGGGGATAAAACTATGTACATCACTCTTCCTCCGTCCAAATTTGTATGCATCAATTTTCATATGAACGGGCATATAGTCCCATTATGTTTCTCTCACATTAACTATATATGACTCCATTACTTTACTCTCACAAATTCACTCAACTAATTATTCAAAACTGTGCCAAACACAAATGGTGCAAGCATTGCATCAAAAAGAAAACAAATGGTGCAAGCAAACATTTTAACTGAATTGCCAAATCACGATATATAAATAACCAAACAAATGTCCAAAATTCTTTACTTTTAACACATGAACATGTATTACAGCACAACTTCTAAAATCAACAAGAAAAAAAAAAAAAAAAAACCCACAAAATTTAACCTTTCATTTTCATCTATTTTTCCAAAAAATAGATGAATAATTGCATATCCAAGTAATACCCAATTGCATAATCATGATTATAATGGGTAAACAAGAATAAAAATTAACAATAAAAGGGTGAGTGAAAATTACCGGTGAGTCAAGGGCAATTGCGGAAGAAGCTTGAATCGAAAGGCGGGAACGGGAACTGAAGAAAGAGGAAGAGGGAGGTGATTGCCGGAATTGGGGAAACCGAGGCCGAAGATTACTTGGACTTAGAGTTAAAGATGATAATGAACAAGCCATTCTATGCTAAATTAGTAAATTGCTAATTGCTATTTTGAACAATTAGTGTTGTTCACTCTTCTTTCTTTTGAATTTGTGAGTGTGTGTTTCTGTGGAAATAACGACCGCAACGAATGCTGTTTTCAGCCCTTTACTTCTACATGTCCCAATTAGGCAATTACTATGGAATAAGGTTGTTCGTATTTTACATATTTCAGATTTTTTTTAGGACACAAAATAAGCCACACGAGGCGTTTTTTTAAGACATCTAATTTTCTTAGTCCCAAAATGTTAAATTTATTCTTTATAATACACAAAATTAAACTATTTTTAGAGATTTTGATTCATGTTGGATTATAATAATGTTGTTTGGGACTATATACAGACACCAAATTAAAGCCTTGTGATAATTATACCATACCATTGCCGTTAAGTTTAGGAACTTACGTTTTTTAAGATTAGGCAAACCCTGATCAAATCTCATCACTTCAACTCTCAAAATTTTTTAGTCTAGGTTTTTGCGGGCCAGATAATAGGGGGATTAGTTAAGACAAGGGGATCCCTACCTCTAAATACCCTTACTTAGGACTTGTTCTCTTCAATTTAGTTCATATACTTATTACTTATTCGTTAATAAATTCATATCAGATCAGAAAGATTCATATCAGACCAGATCAGAACTTTTGATTATCATTTACTTAATGCTAAATATCGTTAATTGCGTATTAAATTTTTTTTTTTTAAATTACATATTTAAAAAGTTCATAATGAGACGAATCTAACAAGATTCATTTTGATGATATTTTTCTTTATATATTAGTATTAAAATGCGGTCAAAGTTTAGTCAAATTGTTAAATCAAATCAGATCAGACCAAATCAAAAAAATTCAGATCAGACCTTAAAAATTCAGACTAGATCTACTTGTTTCAGGTGAAGAGAACAAGTCCTTAGTGAAATTCGAATCCTACACTTTTAAAATGTAAGACGAGTCTCTTACCATGTGATCCAAGCTTTGCTTGGTAAATATAGTAACTTAAGTGCTTATCCTTCCCAATTTCCATTATGTCCTCACATGTTTAGAAGAGGAAAAAGGGGGGAAAGGATAGAGGATAAAGTAAAAGCAATGGACCAACCATTTTGTAGGCACCAAAGGAAGGAAGAAAACCCATGGTTGCCTACACAATACCCGGAATTCAAGTCCATCCATCTTCCATTGTTGGACAATTTCCTCCACCAAAATATACAAGTAATTCATTATGCGTAATAAACACTACTACTTCATTTCCTTTTCCTTTTCCTTTTCTCTCCAACTTACCAAGCAGTATTATTAGAAGCAGCACACAACACCAACACCATGTTATACCCAAAGTATCCTTTAATCCACAAGGCAACTATGACCTTTCCCTCCACGACGACGATGACCTTCAAGGTAACACTACCACACTATTCGGATTTATTAGTTGTCACGTTATAGTTTAAATTACATTATCAATGTGATTATTGGTTCCCAATATATAGAGGAAGTATGTAAATGATCCTTTTGTAACTTTAATTAATTTATTTATTTTCAACAACAATGGTACGTTTAGCTAAAGCTCCAGAGCCAATGCCTCCAAAAGAAGGAAGATATGAAGTGATGATAGACACTGATGTCATTCGACGCCTAGATTTATCACCCTTCCAATCTGCCACTAACATTTCCTCACATTCCTCGGGTAATACCTAATTCTTTCATTTCTTATCAACATTTTTCTATGCATTTGTGACTAAATTGAGTTTATTTTATTATCCATTTATCTATGTATATAATCGTGGGGTTCGTTTTTGCTAGCTAGTCATATATTCCTTGATGGTAATATAGTTACAAAATTGATACATACTAAGTATTGAAGTTGAGAATTTATGACAAATATTATGTTTTGCATCATTTGATGGACATTACATATTTAGACAATTTAGTATCAATTTTACGAAGGGCCTGTTCTCTTCAGATTATTTTCAGTTCATTTCAGTTTTAATTTCCTTCTCTCATAAAATATTCAGTTCAGTTCAGCTCAATTCAATCAATCAGAACAGGTACGAAGTATTTACTTAAGGCTATTTATAGAGTAGTGTATTAACTTCAATTCTATTCGTTTGTTGAACATGTATATGTAGTATTTTACATGTAAAAATATTGCCTGTTGTATGCAATAGCGCCACCCAAGCAAGTGTATACTAGGAGTAGATCGATTGGAGCATAATTAATTAGTACTTGTATAATTGTAGTTGATCCGGAGGAGTATTTGGAACGTACAATAGGATTCACAATAAACTACAAAAGGGAGGATCCGTATGATCAACGAGAACTATCTGAATTCCCGGAGATAAGACTTTGGTTTGTGAGGCTTGATGCCACTTATCCTTGGCTTCCTCTTTTGCTTGATTGGCGCGCAGGGGAACTTGCTCGTTATGCTGCTATGCTTGTTCCTCACCAGGTAAACTAACTATGATCAAGTCTCATCTATCGTCGTCTTTTTGACCCTTGTATGCAGGCCTTGTTAGTCATTGATGACTTAACAAAATTTAATACGATTTGTAGATGAGTATGAGAATGGGAGTGGTGTTCAACCCAGAGGCATTGGAATTGTTTATTATGAAGAAGGTGTTTATAATATACCCTTGGTTAATGCAACAAGGTTTTACTACTTCTAAGGCTAGATTGAAGTCTAAGGATATGGCTCGAATGCTTGGTTTCGGAATTGGGGACGAATTGTTCGACTTGATCGATCAATATCCCATTTCTTCACTTAATTAGAGTGCATTTAGCCATTTATACACTTCTTATTATGTATACATTATCTCCAACTTATGATATTTAAAGATGTATAAAAGTCATATTTGAGATGGAAAATTAATTAGTAATTGATGGTACCAATTATGTAATTGTCTATCAAATGATACGAATCATAACTATGTCATAATTCATAAACTAGGTTAATTAGTTCCCGTGCAATGCACGATTATTTTAATTACCCATATTTTCTTTTGACAAATTAATTTATTTATAGCATAAAATATAAAAATTGTTTAAAATTTCTTGAACAAAATTGAATAAGAATGGTAAATATTATTGCTCATTTATATCGTTGACAAAGACAAACATCTTTTCTAAAATATTTTCCTTAAATAAACTATGATTCGTAGTAATTAATTATTAAAAAATAATATATGGACACACCAGAAATTGACATGTGGCATTGCTAGTGTGTCTATTGACCTTTGATATATTTTTTTTTTTATCTTTGTTAACTATTTTAATGAAGGGTATCCTTCTTAAGTCTGCAAATTTAAAATTGAATTTTTCTTATTTTTGTTAAATCAAAGATTTTTTTTTAAGGAAAAAATATATGTTAGGATAGGGAAAAATTGCATAATTATATATCACTGTATATATGTTAGGATACATGGTATATTTAGTAAATATTATCTTGGTGATTATTATTGTTTCCTTAATTTTATGAGATAATTCATGGTAGGAATATATATCCATATCTTTGTCATTATTGTTTCTTTGTCATATTATTTGTTTCTTTAAATAAATCTTTATTTTTTTTAAAAAAAAAAAATATACTATGGACACACCAGGAGATGACACGTGTCATGGCTGGTGTGTCTTTTAGGATATAGTTATTGATTTGTCAGCTAAAATACGTGGTTCGTAGAAATTGGAGAGAGAAATTATCTACATTATAATTATTTTATCCTTGACAAAGAATTACAATAGAAGGCTACTAATGTAGGGAAAAATTATTGAAATAATGAAGAGTAATCATGGTGTCACAAATCACCTATTACTTTCAGTTTAAATAGTGTCACAACTCAATTCAAGGCGTGTTATGATCAGTTTCAATTGGTTCAGCTCAGTTTCAATCAGTTCAGCTTGATCCAATCAGTTCAGTTCAATTTTTCGGTTGTTTTAGTGAATCAGACACAAGCCCTCAATTGTTTGTAAATGAATTTTAAAGATAGGAGTAAGGAGAAGCAGTAGAAAAGCTTCTTTGGTACATGTTTGATTTCTATTACGGTATGTATTGTAAAAAAAATTCAACTCGTCTTGTGTATGTGCGGCCAGTCACACCGTGTGACCACTTAAATTAACCCCTAAAACATTGATTAAGTAACCCCTGTAATAGCGACCGAGTAACTTTTATAGCACTGACCGAGTAACTCTATAAAAATAACGAAGTAACCCCTTTAACACTGACCAAGTAACCCTCATTACATTAGCGAAATAACCCATATAGTGGCTGACCACACCATTGTGTGTGGTCGTCCATATCATGCGACCACTTATAAAAATAACATAGTAATCCCTATAACACTGATCAAGTAACCCTTGTTATAATGACCGAGTAACCCTATAACACTAACAAAGTAACCCCTTTAATACTGATCTAGTAAATTCTATTATACTAATATAGTAACCCCTATATTAGCTGGCCACACGGTGTGGCCAGCCACATATAAGAGTTTGTGCATTAGTTTTTATTTTTATTTTTTTGAAAACATAATTAGTAAGTACTCTGTAATCCGTAATTCGTAATAACTTTGTAAATTGTAACCAACCAAAAATTGATATTTTCACAATATAATTCATTTCTTTTAAATTACATCTGAAATTTTGAAGTGATTGACTGAGATGTAGTGAGATGGTTTGCTATTGAGTTTGGAGACACGCTTGGAAATGAACGTAGGAATTACGGATCAATGGGTCAGACATCCCATCAGTTGGGCCAAGCCCACTCTTTATCATATCACAATATCTTTGTAGCCAAAAAAAATATGGCATTCTACCAAACCAAAACCAAAATAACATTTTTTGAAGATGGGCTGTAATAATACCATTCACTTGATCCTCACATTCCTATAGTAGAGTTGGACATGAGTTAGGTTGGCACGAGGGTCTCTTTAATCTTAAACAATTACAAAGTACATAAGATTGACTTAATTCGACAATATCTCGTTGTAAGCCTAGAGCTAGAGCGACAATATCTCGGTGCGACATTGAGGAGCCGTCGTACATGAAATCATATTAGAAATTTGGCAAGATTTCTACAAAAACATGATGGGCATGTCCGCTCTTTTAAAACAATCAACAAAATATTTGAACATCATTAAGGTTGTTTGCTACTGCAGCATAATACATGGGTTAAACGATGCATGCATAATTTGCGTTTATGATAGATTGGCACAAACTAACACAAGGCATATGGGCCGGGTCCTAATTCATGCCCAAGTTTACTCTATAAACAATTAGGCCTTAGTCACTCACCAATCACCCACCCATGTGACCATGTTTTTCTTTCTCTTTATTTTTTTTAAGGGGGCTATAAGAAGTACCGATAAAAAAATAAGGGTCGTTTGGTTCGCGCAGGGTAATCGGAATGAAATGAACAAAGGGAAAGAATCGAAATGGAATGAAAATCCCCCAATTTTGGGGTGTTGTTTGTTTTGAATAACAAAGGAAACGCAACAACCAGTCCAACCACCACACTTGCTTCACTTCCCACAATTTCTAGACACTCCACCACTTGCCGCACCTCCTCCACCACTCGCCGAACACCGCCGCCCTTCCCTCGACCCTAGCCGCTAGGGTTTCGAGGGTGTAAGGAGGGCTGACCGGCGGTTTTACGGGGATAAGGAGTTGATTTTAGTATTTTACGGGGGTTGTGGGATGTTTTTGCTGGGGAGGGGAGGGCGGCGAGGGTCAGGGGAAGGCCGGTGGTGGTCTAGTATGAAGGTGGGCTGGTTTCCGGTGGTGTTGGTAGGTAGGAAGGTGGTGATGTGGTGGCGAGAAGGTGGCTAGGGAATGGGAATACAAATACCTATGGGGGTGCGTGGGGAATGAACTTAGAGGGATTTGGGGGAATGAAGAGGGTAAAGAGAATGGTAAAAATGGTCTAACAAACAACATAACCCCAACCAAACGGCCCCAAAAAGAGCTCAGGGATTGCATCGTGATTTTATTTTTTTTTATTTATTTATTTATTTATTTATTTTTTTGTGTAGAGATTGCATCATGATTTGATAAAACAAAACACAAATCACTTTCTATCCATAGGCGGTCAAGCCAAATAATATATACTCATACTCCGCATTTTTGTTGGAACAAAATTTTAAGCTATTTCCTTTTTTTTTTTTTGGTGTAGAGCTATTTACTTGAATTACCTTACTTGTCTTTAATTATTTATACAAGAATAAGAATAAACATTAATTTTTTCTTCAAAAAAAAAAAGAATAAACATTAATTTTATTATAATTACGAATCACATGTATATCCTGGATATTATTAGTATGAAGATTTAGTTAATGATGATGGTTATGCCGTAAATTAGCCATAAAGTCTACCGCATGGTTAGCTGATTAATAAGTTTAAGCATTGATAGGAATCTCAATGTCTATAACTAAATATCATGATCCATGATTGTATTGTCGATGTTACCATTGCAATGCTTTTGTTGAACTTGTAGGGCATACTTCATCGAGGGTCTTAATCTTCCTTTCCAAAACTAGTTGAAGGTCGGGTTATTTGATTTTCCAACAATCAACATCAATAATTGTTAGGCTAATAGGTAGGTTATCCTTAAGGATTGATTTGACTTATGTTTCTCGATCTATATACTCCATTCATTTTTTTTTTTTTTTCATGCTTACATATTGACTATAGGCTTTGGGTCTTTATTATTGCATGCTAAGTTTCTTGGTTTCTTCTTCACTATTTTTGGCTGATCACATGATCACATCAAATATTAACATTATATAGGTTAGTCTTTTTTTTTTTTTTTTTTTTTTTTTTT
The DNA here is from genome assembly GCF_948465745.1 of Chenopodium album. Taxonomy (NCBI): domain Eukaryota; kingdom Viridiplantae; phylum Streptophyta; class Magnoliopsida; order Caryophyllales; family Amaranthaceae; genus Chenopodium; species Chenopodium album. The sequence goes on from NC_137857.1 coordinate 5,616,965, forward strand.
TGTGGTAATATGAGAAGCAAGTGTTGTACTATGCATACATTGTAATCTGTCATTTTATCAATTATTTAAAATAAAGTACATAATAATTAAAATAATAATGGTTCTTGCAAGAGAAGATATCCATGCGTAAGACATTTGCAAGCATGACATTACATAGAAATGTATTTACAAAAATTTGTAAAATTAAGAGCCAATGTAATTAAAAAGTAATTAAAAAGCTCTTGCGTTTATGGCCGAACATGAATAGGAGTCCGTGTTCTACTCACCTTATTTTTGCTAAAATGAAACTATTTTACTGAACTGAAATTATTTTACATAACATTAATAATTTTTACAGAACGGGAAACAATTTTATTAAACTTAAATTAATTCTACTAAATTGAAATTAAATTTACTAAATTGAAATTTAATTTTCTGAATTGAAGTCAATTTACTCAATAAAACTTATTTTGACTAATACATTCTCTATTATATTTGTTCTTTTAAATTGAATTTTACTAACTAAAATTAGTTATATCAAATAATTTTTTCTTAAGGTGAAGAGAACAAGGTTTAATTTGATGAACAATTGTTATAGAAAAGCTAGTGTTGAGAAAAATAGAAAATAAGTAGTACATTACTACCTTGTCCCTATATACACGTGTTGCGTGCATTAAATTTCAAAAATCCACTACTTCACTTGATCATCAGTAGAGCAATAAGCCCTAATTTTATACTCAACAACATAATAAATCTTAATATGTCAAGCTAGCTAATCAAATATATAATATTTTACAATTTTAGTGTGAGCCAAATTTATATATTTTTAAATCAAGAAAGTTAACATGTGCTTTTTATACGGCTAGCCAAACCATATGGACGCTTGTAAAAAATTGAGTCACACAGGTGAAGTACATGAAGTAACCCCCATGATCTGACACTAACAAAGTAGCCTCAATTATATTGAAAAAGTAACCCCTTATTATAATTATTGAATGACCCTTATATCTCTAACACAGTAATCCCTAATAAAACACTAACAGAGTAACCCTTATAGCACTAACAATATAATGTCGACTTTGCCTTAAGACATGATAATTAAGGATGAATTAGATATATGGTTCCAGGCACTAATTATGACTCCCAAGGCCCTTTGGGAACCCATGGTAGTACTTGGATGCGTAATCTCGTTGGGTGAAAAAAAACATAAGCAAAAAATGAAGGCTATAATACACGAAATCAGAGCAATTTAGGAGGTGTCAGGACCTAACTAGTGTCAGAAATTCACGGAACACTACGAAATGTATCCCGGGGTCATATAATATTCTTTCGACCCATATATGATTGACCATTATTCATCTTCGTAAAGGCTTCGTGAAAGCTTATAACCTATATATATACAAGAGACATGTATGTATGAAAATAGGTAAATTGATTGTTTAAAGGCAAATTGGATGGTTCCACCCACCCAATCGGACTCCTGGAGCATATTAAGGACCATGGTAAACATCTCAGCAATTTTTATTTTCAAGCCAAAAAAAGTCAAAAATTTCCAAACTTAAAGGCTAGTATCCACGTTTTTTGAGCAATTTTGGAGGTTTTGGGACTCGGTGTCGAAAAGTTTTGAGATACTAGGGGATACATCCCGGAGTCATATAATATCGTTTGGAACCATATATGATCATTATATATTCTCATAAATGTCCGTAATAGACTTGAGTTTATGAAATCGATGCAAGTTGTAAACGGGTAAATTGACCGTTTAAAGGCAAATTAGATGGTTCCACCCACCCAATTGGACTGCCGGAGGGTATTAAGGTCCATGGGAAACATCTCGACAATTTTTATTTTTGGGGTAAAAAAAGTCAAAATTTTCCAAAATTGAAGGCTATTATCCACGTTTTTTGAGCAATTTTGGAAGTTTTGGGACCCAGTGTCGAAAAGTCTTGAGTACTAGAGGATACATCACAAGGTCATATAATGCCTTTTAGAACCGTATATGATCATTATATGTTGTCATAAATATCCGTGGTAGGCTTGAGTTTATGAAATCGGTGCAAGTTGTAAACGGGTAAATTGACCGTTTCAAGGCAAATTGGATGGTTCCACCCATTCAATTGGACGATCGGAGGATACTAGGGTCAATGGTAAATCTCTCAACAATTTTTATTTCTGGGCAAAAAAAAAAGTCAAAATTTTCTAAAATTAAAAGCTATTATCTACGCTTTTTGAGTAATTTTGAAGGTTTCGAAATCCGGTGTCAAAAAGTCTTGAGATACTAAGTTAAAGGAAACATCTCCGATGTGGGCGTGTGGCCAACCACATATAAAAGTTATTAGTGAAAAGTTAAAACATATTGAAGACAATGATCTTGTGGGGGAAGCCAAAGATTTGCCAGAAACTAATGTGTGAATATAATTCATGCAATTTATTGTAAGTCATATACTAGTAATATATACAATATATATATTTAGTACGACCTTAGCTTCTAGCAACAAGGATTATGTGGATTATGGAGTTTTCCTATTTGGTTGGGAACTGTTGGGACACAATAAACTCCTCTGTTTACACAAAGCCATGATCATATCTTACAATTTGTGACACAAGGGACCTCTTTGTGCTGGACATACATATTATTATTATTATTACTAACCCACCCGCCTATTGGCTAGCTAATTAGCCCTTCTCGACCATCTTACAATGTCCAATACATGTTATAATATGCCTGTCTATACCAATTGTGCAAGTGGGAGGTGTTACAAGCAGATCGATGGAGTACGATATGCTATACAAGGCAATTGGCATATATATCATCTACGGAGTACATATATGTACCTTATATTCTGCTATCTCTTATCTGAATCATGTGTCTAACCATACACAATTGACAATTACCATTAACACATTAAATAATTAAGTAGGGATATTTATGGAACGACGAAGGGATAGAGGCCGGAAGTAAACAATGCTCCTATGTTTAATACAAACACTTTAATAAACTCCCCCACCACTCGTGTACAAATCATTGAAATGCCTAAACTTTTTACTTCAGCCTTCAAGTACAAAGGTGTGGTAGTAAATATTTTAATTATTTAATTTATTCCACAATTTTCATTTAAAGAGCTTCATATATAGTAGTAGTAAATTATTAGTAATTGGGATTTGAGAAATCTGGACATCTTTTGCTTAGCTTAGGCAAAATATAGTGGGTCCATTTTTTTATTAAAAATATGTAAAATGATATACTTATTTTCCACTTTAACTAGAGAACAAGACAACCCTAATAATTTGTTTGTCATGGGAATTAAGTAACAAGCGAAAGTGGAAGATAATGTGGAATCCTCTTTCATTAAGAGTTTAAACTTGATCGTAGGAACACACACCCTTTTCTTCAAGTGCCAATGTTTTGTCACTACTAGACACACTCACATAAATTCATACAGTATATATTTGCCCTTGTATTAATCCCGATGTGTGGGCTTAGCTTGCTCTTTCGATGGATTATACGACGTAATATATATTTTGCAATTTTATACGCATAGATTTTTTAACCTAAAAACATACAAAACATTATGATAAAGTTACACCGCATGCATATGTTATATATACAAACAGAATATTAATTTGTAATGAAATCAACAACAAAAAATTAGATATTTTCTATTTGTATCATTAATAAGGAAAATGAGGCAATCTTAGTTTTTAGGCATGATAAACATAATCTTCAACCTTTACCGATGAATTCATTTGATTAAATATTGAAATGAAAAAGGAGGGTAGAAACGATGACGGGTATTGTCTAATCAATTTACTCAATTGATGACAAATATTCGGTAGGGTTGGATATTAATTGTCAACATGTATAGTTTAAATAGCCATATGTATGATATTTTGAAGATTGATGATATATAGTTGGAATAGGTAAGGTGGTTGTTGATTGTCCCGGAAAGATGTACATTATATTAAACAGTACATGTCAATCAAACAATCACAGATTACTACTTGGCATATATAGAGTACATAAATTTTTACCCACAAAAATTTGATAGGGTGATATTGCTGATATAACGGTTCTATGGTGGGGGGCATCAACCCAATTGATTAGACTTTCAACTGATGACTTTAAATTATGATTTATAAGTTAATTACAGAAGAGACAAAACATACTTACAAATTTAATTTGTGATGTGTGTCACACAATATAAATATACGTACGTACGGTATAAATGGAGTATTATCACTTGGGATTTTTCGGCGTATCATATAAATTTTAAGCTCAATATATGCAACACTTGCATTAATATGTGTTCACACTTAAAAATTAAAAGGGAGCATCGTATATTTGAATATTAAAGCCAAAATATAGTCATCTGAAAGACTAGTCATATGGTTTGCAATTTGCATGTAGCAAAGTTGATGAAGGGATAAAGGAAACGTGGAAGCTAAGCATGAAAGAACATAGTTTGCCCCATCCTTTAGTCTATATTCTAACATCCCACCCCATGCATGTTACCTAACTAGCTGTGGACCTTCTCATTAATAGATCGCCTGAGTCCCTTTTTTTTTTTGTTTTTTTTTTTTTTTGGGCACCATTTAACCCAAAAAGGGAGTTAATAGTTAAAAAAATAAAAGAGGACAGAGAGAGTACTGCACAACACTTAACTTTGCATAGTCCTATCGCATGCTACAGGTTATTCACTTTGGTCTTTTTGATTATTCGACAAGATATTCGATCAATAAAGTTGGCTCATCTTTGATTTATCTCATTTCCAATCTTGATTTAGTTAAATCATGTTTAAAATTGAAATCAAATCTTAGTTTATCATATTGAGACAAAATCAAAATATTATGTTATATCTTGAATTCAAAATATCATGCATGAGATCCCATATGATTTTATACCATGACAATTACAAGTTAAAGGTGACTTTTAAAAACATTATATCAATAAGAATACAAGTTTTTAAGTTAAACAAACTAATATATAAAGAATGACATGCTTGTCTTATACTCTTATACCATAACACCATCTATCCATCGTCAATCCGGCCTCATGGTTTTATTACTAATAGGGACTGATGCAAATTGGTCTTTTTGAAAAAGAAAAGTTAGACCACAACTTGGTTTATTCATTAGACAATTTGTTTCGTGCCCACAAAATAGGTAACTAGGTCACTTCAAGTGTCCCCCATAAACCCTTCTCTCTTTTTCCCTGGCTACTTCATTTTTTCAATAAATAAAATGGAATACACAAGTTATTATAAAGAACATGAAAGATGATTATTAGATGCATACAATAATTAAAGATGTTACATTATAATATTATAAAATTTACTTATATATGTTTTTCCTTCATATGTATATCAATGCTTAGCTTAGATAGATATCAGATTTATTGAATTTTGCCTTTAGCTTGCCTTTAATTATCAATTTCTAATAGCTTATACACCCTCATTCTATATTTTGATCATAGTACGTGGACGATAATAATTGTGCCCGGCCTTGATGTATAAGTGTCACACACTGAAAGCAACCTGTATTTATGAGTATCGATAATGTTTTATTATTATAGTGTGAAGGTAGGGCAATGTATAAGAAGTTTAAAAAAAAAAAAACAACGATATATAAACACACCTTTCACTCAACAAGCAGTGGTTTTTCCGTTAAGTGAACAAGGGTGATTGCCTGACCTACATACTTAGATAAAGGACTAAGATAGATATGTTTATCACATGATAGTAGTTTGAACTTTGAACTAGATTAATTATCATGCCGGTAAGACATCCCGTACAATAATGTCTAAAAGTGGTGGTGTGAGCAGATTGGCAGATAACAAGAAATAAGAGAGCTAGCTTAGCAACCCTTAATTAATACAAGGGAAAAACACATAACAAAAGAAAACAAAAAAAGAAAATAAAAGGAAAGATGAAAAGGAAGGGGAAGTGAACAAAAAAACAGCCCCATTTGCCATGTCTATGTTGACAATACAAAGGTGGACCCTCCGATCTCTTATTTAAGTAATTAGGCTTTTCTCTTATTAGTATTTTATTAAGTTATAAGCCACTCTTATCAAAGTCTTGTTTACTCAACAACTAACCTTCATATCCCCATTTCTCTCAAACCATATATAGAGTTATATATATAAAGAGAGATCAAGAGTTACTTATAAGTTTTCTTCTTGTTTGTTTATACACAAAGCTATACTAACAATATATACACTCTCAAATTATCCCATACATAACATACTATCTAGATTCTAGCTATACTACCTCCTTAATAGTTGAAAACATGAGGCCTACTTTATTATTGTTGGTATTTCTAGTTGCCTTGCATCTTCTACTATGTGGAGCTTATGGTACGTATACTCTACGATATGATTTCGAGCTATATTATCATTATTGTTTATTCCGTGTTTTTTTTTTTTTTTTTTTGTTACAAAAATTTCATGAGTAGTGATTCTGAGTATAATTGTTGTAATTTTCTATAGGTGCTCGCCTTGGTAAATTTGCCATGAAATCGGAAACTTCTCAACCTACCAACTTGGTACTTGTCCATGTATGTATTTTTTGATCCATCTTGTATTATTTAGAATTTCTATATTACCATGAACCTTAATTATTTTATCTTCAAACTTCTTTTATATGATTAGTATCTAAACATACAGTACATCTACTTTTTTGCAGGAGAATGAACATATTGTGAAGAGATTAGATGATAATCAGAATAACATTATTGTTGATAAAAGGGAGATATCAACCGAAGTCAAATGTAAAGATGACGAAGATCATTGTTCATCAAAAGGTACTTTGAAGAGAAGAGTCATCAAGGAGTCTAATGAATATCACCATCATCATCATCATCATAATCATCATCCTCATCATAATAATCGTCACTGGTTTCCATGGATCCACGAAGATTACCGTGGACCTTACAGACATCGCCCTAGGCACCATTAGATTATATAGTTATATTAGCTATACCTCATATATCATCGTCTCTTTTATTTTTGCCAAAAAAAAAAGAAGCTTATTATGTTCATCTTAGGTCATTATATTAATTTTATTTAGGCAAATTCTTGATTAAGATCAGATTTTTTTTTTTTTTTTTTTTTTTTAAGAGGTAGCTAGCTAGCCCATGACATTACATGTAACTCCTACTTGATCTTCAAGGAAGTCTTGAAGTAGTAGTAGCATTTTTTTTTTAAACATTGATTAAGCTTAAGTTTTAATTGTTACTTAATTACTTCTCTACATATGTTTATATAGGTTTGTTTTATCTATTTTTGCAGGAAAGTATAGAAAATTAATTACCTCAACCACCATCCCAACTTCCTCTGCTAAACCCATCCAAGAGGTTGGTACTAAATCTTAACACATCAAGTTCATTTATGCACCCTACTATAAGGTTAACCATTTAAAAATAAAAAATTAAAAAAAATAAATAAATCCTCCTTTATTTAATTTTGTTGCACCATTGACATGGTACAAACATATATTGCATGCACTATTGCACTAAATTTTGATATGACATATGATGATATAATTATTTTACTTTTAAAATTTAAGAATAATATTAAAAACAAGAATAATAAATCAAAGGCTGATTAGAGTGTTATTTAATTTAAAATGATAAGATTTTAATCACATTCCATTAATTAATCTACAGAATTTGGACAACGAAGGAAAAAGGATGAGCACCAAAAGGGATGAGAAAGCCCAAACATTATCATCATCCTCGAATCATCATAATTATCCATCATCGGCGTATGCTCTTGATAAGCACCACGAGATTGCTCCTCCGGAATATGAGAATGCAATGGACATGACTGTAATGGATTACTCCCCAGCAAAGAAAAAACCTCCAATTCACAATTAAAGAAAAATATAATCCATGTTCTAATATCAAATCAAAGGCATTTATATTAATTATTGTCTCCAATTTTCATGGAGAAATACAAGGAATATGCATGGGAGAAAGGAGAGTTTAGAGCTGGTGGCAAGCTAAGCTAGCAATAGCATATAGTGGATAGAGCACAAAAGGAACATCATTACAGAAATGCTGCAATCTTTTAGGGTTTTAGCTTAATTAGGAATATAGATATTGTATATAATTAGCTTAGTAATAGCTGATGATATACACTAATACACTATAGTATCATTATTTCAATTCATGCATAAAATAGGGTTTTTTTTTTAACCTTTTCTTGGAGGGAGAGATCATATGATTGAGTCATAATTAGTATTCCCGGATCTTGCTTAATTAGGCTTTTCACAACCTATATTATATACTTGTAATAATTGTATGATGTAAAAAGTTTATGGAAAAGTATCCATAATAAAAGATGCTTATATTTTAATGTTGATGAATATGTATGTTGTTCTTTTGCTTTATAGAAATATTCGAACTAAAAGCTTGATTAACTACTGTCTTTTCAAAGAATTAACTATGGTCCTTTTAGCCACATGTAAAACCTTGATATATAAAAGTGTTACAAGTGTTATTTGGCCTTTTAGCCTGAAAAGTTTCACACTTTGCTTTAACTATTTATATGTTTGTCGGCGGTCCATGTAAAATTTTAATTAATCGTTATTATCTCTAATTATGTATTTAACTTTGAATAGATTTATCTCACTACTATGTTTCAATCAAGTCAAGTAGTCAACCATTTGATTATCTTGTTTGTGATGAGTCATGAGATTGAAAAGTCATCAAGAGAAGGAATTTATACATACTATGTCTTTGTTTTATGCATGTAGACATGTAGTAGTAATAGAGTACATGTTGAGATGATGAAAAAAAATCCTTTGTGAATAATATAATATAATAAATCATTGAGACTGTTAGTTGAGTCATAATGATGGATCGGACGTTTGAAAACGTATAACACATATATGTGTCTCGAATATTCTTAATTATCTCAATTCTCCCTATACTCGAGCTACAAGAATATGTCGATTATATTCAAGTGGAAGGAATATATATAATTTGTCACAAATTTGTGGCATGCACGCACACTGATATATCATGGGTCTAAATTATTTATATTCCTCCTCTTTGTATTGTATGGACGGAGTGAGAAGTTGCTAAGTGTGTGAATGTGTAAGTAGTTTTAATCTCTTTAAAATCAAGCACGCTACCCTAAGACCACATATATGCATCATACTCGTCCATCCAATCTTGGGAAATTGCTCGAAATTAGAGGAGAAACTTAAAAGCATATCTAGCTCTTCATATACTTTTAAACTAAAGAAGTGACGATACTTTCAAACTCTAATGCATAATACACACCTTACGTACATATTGTTTCGCTATTGCTTTTTTTTTTTCTTGGAATTATGAAAATTGTATCCTGTTTAAACATAACTTAATTTTTTAACAGACGTATATCTTATGTGAATATAAGCAAAAAGATTAGAGGAAAATAAGACAACAAAATTAAAACCCAACTCGTTAGACACATGGGATATGATATGATCAAGTATGGGACTAATTGATTTGAAAGGCTAGAATCATCATTCAAGTTGATTATGATACATGAAAAGTATGAATACGATATGTTTGTGCTTTAATAGACATGTTGGGTATGTGAAAAATGAAAGGTGGGGCCAAAATTCAAGAATACTACCATCATTATTTATTATTTAGAATAAGTCTTGTATACAAGTATACAACGGGTGTACATTAATTTTATTGTAAAACGGTCAGTTTGAGCGTAATTTTAACTATTTTTTATGGTAACTTTAACAACTTAAATGGGAACTTTTAATTTATCGTTGGTTTGAATTTTATTTTAAAATGTAATCTCCTATAGATACGTGATTACATAGTATTAAAAACTTTAAAAAAAAATAAAAAAATAAAAAAAAAAGACACTATTAAAACTAATATGATTAATCTAATATATTATAACATAATTTCAACCCGTTTGACAATAAATTAACGTACACCCGCCTTTTTGGAAAATTTATATATTATCATTATCATTTTTTTTTTTTAAATGATTGATATTTTCGTATTTTTTTGAGTTTGGAATTAGGAAGAAATTCAAGGGAGGTGAGGGGGGCCGTAGTTGAAGTTTACATGGAAGGAGGTGAGAAGGGAACAATTGGGCCTTAGAAGTAGGACCCACCATGTTTCGATGATTAATTGCAATGGTTTTTTATTCGAGTCGTCACTCTAAAGAGAATTGCATGTGGGCTCGCATGATGTATGTTGGATTAATGCAATTGTGGGTGGCCCAATCAAACTTAAGGTTATGGTGGACCGTATTTTATGGATCACTTATGGTTATTATAAAGGAAGGTACATTTTTGAATTAATAACACATTTGAGTAAGTAGTGAACCAATCCATCAAATCATTTTATGAATTTTTTAGACAAACATTGGTAATTTAGCCCATATCAACCTAGTAATCTGGTATCATAAAAGCAATTAGTATTATATGCACCATGGTGCACCATGTCTATACTTTTGAACATTTAATTAAAAAAATTGAACATTTTACAAAAAATGAACATTAGTAATAAAATATGAACACGTCACAAAAACTGAACATAAACATGCAATTTTTATGTTCATATTTTATAAAAAAATGTTCATTTTGTATATAGTTAATGTTCAGATTATATTACAAAATTATTAAATTATTACGAGTCAGACAAACTTCTTTCATAATTTGTTTGACTCGTAATAATTCAAAATTTGCGATTGTTCAGATGTTTTTACTAAATGTTCAAATTTTGTTATTGTTCATATTTTATTATTAAATGTTCAAAAATATAGGCGTGGTGCATTGCGATTGTTCAGATTTTTGTTCTAAATGTTCAAAAGTTGCGATGTTCAGATTTTTTTTACTAAATGTTCAAAATTCACGATTGTTTAGATTTTTTTACTAAATGTTCAAAAGTCTAGGCGTGATTTATTGCAATTGTTCGAAATTTTTAACTAAATGTTCAAAATTTGCGATGTTCAGATGTTTTTACTACATGTTCAAAATTTGCAATTGTTTAGATTTTTATACTAAATGTTCAAAAGTGTAGGCGTGATTTATTGCAATTGTTCAAAATATTTAACTAAATGTTCAAAATTTGCGATGTTCAGATGTTTTTACTACATTTTCAAAATTTGCAATTGTTCAGATTTTTATACTAAATGTTCAAAAGTGTAGGCGTGGTGCACCTATTTCTAGGTGCACCATGGTGCATCTTAAAAATTGGCTCATAAAAGTATTCCTTGAATTTTGTATATGTATTCCTTTTTAGGTGTCCTAAAATATGTGCCTATCTTTTTGGATGTCCTAAAATAACGTGCCTATTTTTAAAAATAATACGGAGTACATTTTTTTAACACAAACTTTTAAAAAAAATCGGGTGTACAATAATTATTGTACATCCATTTTAAATATCTCTTAAAGTGATCAAAAGTTGCCCCTAAAATGAATAAAAGTTTCCCTAATATGTATAAAAGTAACCCAATCCAAATAAAAGTAATCTACGTTTTATTGATAAAGAACCACATTTTAAATGACTAAAATTCAATTATTAGTGATTGAAAGTAATTTTATCACCCTTATAAAACTTTTCTTGATTTATAAAAAAAATCATATTATGTTCAAAGTTATCCTAAATTGGCTTAAAGTTACCCCTTTACAGCTCGATGTACACTAATATTAATGTAAACCGGATGTATACAAAAGTTTTTGTTTTTTTTATCGTTATTTACTTTTTATCTTTATCATAAAATATGCATATACCAAAAAAATCATTAGTTATTTTTTCTCTTTTTCATACAATACTATATGAAGCCCGAAAGATGCACGGTTTGTTAGTATTTTTTTATAAAATATTTTTTATATTTATGTGATTAAAATTGTTATTATATTAATTTTATAGATAAAATTCCTAATCTCAAAAGAAAATATTTTATATTTAATTAATTTATTCTCATTCGTCAATTTTGATTACGTGACTTTTAAATTATTTAATTGTAAAAGAAATTAAAAATCTCTTTTTTAATTGGCTACAACTTAAATTTATAATCCTACATGGCGCACTAAGAAAATTAAATCCTACGTGGCTCTCTAAAAACTCGGGAAAAAACTCCACTTTAAATATATATATTAAATTCTCTACTTTTATTATTCTCATACAACATTCCCTATTTTTTATCTTCCCAATAGAATATTCTCCTACTACCACCATTCTCCTTAATTACCGTGTTATTTGATAAAAGGCATGAGATTATGGGACGGGTGGAGTATTAACTTTGATTATAATATTAACTAACTTAATATTGGCATTAATGTAAATTTCATAATATAACTTTATAATAATTTCATTAATATTTAATCATATAAGCCGTCAAAAAATATATATATTTAATCATATAAAAATAAGGTCAAACTAGTGCATTGATATGTGTGTAAAGGTTAATTGTGCTAATTATTATGAAATAGAGGGAGTACATTACTCAGATTTTGCATATTTGTTATGATTGAACATTGAAACTGCAAAAGGTTGATGGTTGATCAGATTGAACCCAAGGATCAAAATAATTTAAAAAATTGATAGTGGAAAAGGTGTATTTATGGCATTGAAGATTTGGACATATGAAGGATCAAGGCTAAACAAAAAAACGTAATGTTCTTTTAGACGTCACGCATGGGACGCATGTGTTGTGGTTTACACACATGTCTTTGGCAATTACAAAGTTATACTTCCTTCGTTTCTATTTAGAGCATAGCCATAGCCAATGGATGTCTAAGGTAATGGTGGTCATCATATTATTTTCTCTCTCTTCAACCTCCTTTATGCCCAACTCCCATGCCCATACACTCACATTGGTTGCCCTCCAATTTTATGGGCATTGATTCTCCTTCCTTTCATTTCCCACGTGAGCCCCCATCAATTAAAATAAAAATAAAACTAAACCACTTCTCTTTGTTGGACAAGTGGCGAAATATCACTAAATGCCCACACTCAACAAATGGTCATGGTCATGACCTGGTCATGAACGATTTCTCACCAAAAGTACAAATTTTTCATTTTTTTAAGCTTTTTTTTATTTTAATCTTTCTTCATGCCCGCCTAAAATGGGCAACCATTGGCTATACTATTAGGGTATGTTCTGTTCACCTTATTTTCAGATAAGTTCATATCAGGTTTAACAAGTTCTCATAAGGGTTACACAAGTACAAATTATAACTAAAATAAGTTTTAATAAGGTCTAATAAGTTCAAATAAGTTCAGGTAAATTCAGATAAGTTCAGAAAAGTGAAAATCAGGTGAATAGAATACACCCTTAGTTGTCATGTTCAATTTAAGCACACTTGTTAAGGAGAGGATAGAGAATAATAAAGCAAGTGGGGTATGCTAAAAAATGCATGTAAGGTATTAAACTTACCAAAAAAGAAAATGTGTCAACTAATATAAACTTCTTAAAAAAGAATATGAGTCAACGGTAAATATATTCTATCTTCTATTGTTGAGTGTAGATTCTAGTTTTTTTTCCCACTTAAAAATAATGATAATCATATAACATTACTAGGTTGGTTCCGAGCGATACACGATTTAACACAATATTTTATTTTTATTTTTGCTTATTTATTTGTATGTAATATGTATTTAAGAAATATACTAATGAATTGTGTGCCTTCTTATTGATAAAATGAGCTATAACGAAAGATATGATGTTAAATACTGAGTATTATAGTCATATATTATACTATATGCTTTGTAATTTAAATCAAATTTAAAACTTGTTCTATGATGTAAGCATTAATTTACTGGTTTATCTTTCATTTTTTTAAAAAAATTGAAGAACTAATAAAGAATGGAAACCCCAAAAACATACAACGCTATAAATGCATAGAGTAAGAGAGATAAAAAGTTTATAGAAAATGAAATAGTTCAACCACTAATTTTAAATTTATTTGTAACCCATGGAAAAATTGTGGTGTTAGTCAATTTTAACATAAAATGTTTTAGGAAATATGCAATTAATTTACAAAGTCCAAACCTTTTTTTTATCTTGAAAAAAAATGATGATGTTACCAAAAGTTTGGAGGGAAAAAAATTTATGAGAAGTTGACACTTGTATAGTAATGATATCAGCGGTTAAAATTTTAGTTATATTTATAGATAGATTGGATGTAATAGATTTACTATACATACACATGTACAACTAACCGGAATTACTGCCTACTTAACGGGAAATAAAAAAACACAATATACATTTTTTTTTAATTAAGTGACTATCATATAAGGACTACTTGGTACAAAGGTATCATGTCATTTTTTTTTATTTCTCTTCTCTACCCATCCACAAACTTTTTGTATAAACAAAAAAAAAAAAAAAAAAAAAAAAATTGCCTTTGATTACTTACCAGTGTTCACATCCGGGTACCCGAGACCCGAATAACCGGGTACCCAGAGATTTGGGTACTTGTTAATCTGTCCCATGTCATGATCTCTTTTTTTTTTCAATAACTTTTTACTTAATTTTATATATTCATACCTGCTATAATTAAATTTATTTTAATAAAAAAATCTGCTGCTTTTTTTTTTGTAAAAATTCCAGATTTCTAGTGACTAACTTTTACAAGAAAAAAAAAACAAAAAAAAACAAAAAACCTATTCTCTATAAAATCTGTTCTGCTAGGAATCTAAGCCGAAAATTAAGTCGAAACCTCAATCTCCGCTTTTGATTCTTCGCTCAGCTTCTCCGAAGCTTTGAGTGTTTATTATCGAAAAAGTCAATAAGAAATCGAAACGTGTTGAGGATGTGTTCAAAACGAAGAATGTTTCCTCGATTTCTTCTCCAAAACGCAGCAATCCAAGCTTATTAATTGTGAAATTTCGAATTGAAGATGGTTCTATCAAACCTTTAAAAAAATTGTGAGCAAACCATTAAAACACTCAAGGAAGAAGAAGGTAGAACTAGGAACTGTAGGAAGAGAGGGAGAGAGAGAGGCACAAAAAGTCGAAGAGAGAAAGAGAGGCACAAAAGTCGAAGAGAGAGAGAGAGAGCGCGACAGCAAGAGAGGAAGAGAGAGAGAGAGAGGAACAACGAGCGGTGGAGAGAGAGAGGAAGATTGATAACCCTAATTTCCAAACGTGGCAGGGCTTAGTACCAGGGTTGTTCCAACTATTATGGAGGCCCTGTGCGATTGAGATACATTTGGGCCCTTTTTTTTTAGTATAATAATATTGCATTTTTTAAAAAAATAAATGCTCTGCTTTGATTTATTGCAGAGGTTTAGAATAAAGAAATAAATGTAATTTTTGTAATATTATTGAAGCGAGCGAAATATGTTGAAAAGAAAAAAAAACAAGTTATTAAAGTTTTTACGGGTTATTGTAAAGAGGAGAGAGAATGGTAATATTTTCTAAAAATAAAACTGAGTCCAGGGACCATTAGTAGGGATAAAAGTATAAAATATTGTTACAATCTTCCAAAAATATAGGAATGGAATTAAAAAAAAAAAGGCCAAAATAATCGAAAAGTAAAGCACAAACGGATTAACGGAGTATTTGAAAATAGAAAGAATATCCAAACCTTTAAATAATAAAATTAAAATTACAATAAAGAAAAGATAACAAAAAATTTTAAAAAAAAATTTGGAAAAAAAAGTACATAGCAGGATTCGAACCTTGTACCTACAAGAATCAATAACTCCACTTTTACCAGTATTACCACTAAGCCACAACAATTTCACTATACATTTGTTACAACCGTTTTGTATATATTGTAAGAATTTGAGGCCCCAAACAATGTTGGGCCCTGTGCGGTTGCGCAGGCCGCACACCCTAACGCCCGGCCTTGCTTAGTACTTTAGTAGCGAATTTTTTTTAAAAAAAAAAATTTAATTTGGTATTCAGGTACCCGATTCTAAAAAAAATGTGCCCCATGTCCCGACCCGGATAGAAGGCAATTTTCCCGAGTCGAGTACCCGACCCGAAAAAACAGTTTTTCTCCTAAAGATCCCATCGGGTATTTACCAAGTCATCGGGAAATCGGGTCGGGTTTTTTTTTAACATCCCTACTTACCAGTCTATGTATGTAGGGCTGGCAATCGGATCAGGTCGGGTCCGTGTTCGGGTTAGCTGATTTCGGGTCAGCTACCCCTGACCTGAACCTGATCCGTTTAACATTTCGGGTTGAAAACCTCAACCTGAACCTGAACCTGATTTTTTCAGGTTCAGGTCAACCTGAAAATGACCTTATTTGACCTGAATTTTTATTTGGGTTTAAATAAGGTTATGTTAACCTGAAATTAACCTGAAACTGATCTGAAAATGACCTCTAATTTTTCAAAGTTTCAAACCACCTAAATTTTTCTAACCCTTATATTTTCAGGCAAACAAAGCAAAGGTTCAAACATTTAGTGCTTCAATCCTAACAAATAGTCCAAAATAAAACTCATAGTTAAGTACGATACCTAATTATTAATTACAAACCAAGAGTGTACTTAACAAATTACAAACCAAGTTTCAAAAACACAAGTTCAAATTTCTAGTTCTCAAATCAGATTAGGGATTCAATATGGCTTGCAATTGGATCAAGATCGGGTCATTATGGGGCGTATCATTCTTGTTCTCCACCTCTAATTGATCCACCAAGCATTTCCAATTGAACATGATTCGTTGGACATTACTTCCTGCCAACATAACAGTCACAAGTCACAAGACTAATTAAATCTCATAACATGCATTTAATTCATAAATTAGAATAATGAATAATTAAACCTCATATGATAACATGCGTTTCAGTCACAAGAAAAGGAAACTAACAGTTACAAGAGCATGCAGAATAAAAATAATTTAAAACAGAACAATTTCGAACAGATTATGCTGAAAATGAACAATTAAGAACGCATAAATTCATAAATTAGCAAAATAAACAACAAAAATACATGAACTAGCAAGACCAATTCACATAAATTCATAAATTAGCAAAAATAAACAACAAAAATACATAAACTAACAAGATCAATTCGCATAAATTCATAAATTAGCAAGAATAATTAGTATACTTGTAAACTAACAAGATCTATTCGCATAAATTCATAAATTATCAAGAAGAAGCATGAAAACAATAGTTAAATACCGTATGAGAGTGAGAAGAGAGGAGAAAACTCGAATTCAACAATGATGGAGTATTCGGATTCAACAATGTCTAATGGATTTTAGTGTTTTTGAGGACAGAGAAAATTTAAGAGAGAGAAGGTTGAAAACGGCTGAATGAAATGAGGGAAATGAAGAGGATTTAGGGTTTTGATAGTATATATGGAGCCTCTTTAGTTTATTGGGCTGGCCCATTAGAAGGTTTTTCCGATTTTTTTTGGTTTTGTAACTTAATTTATTTCGAGTTATTAGGTCGGGTTCGGGTTGACCCGACCTGATATTGACCTGAATTTTTTTTTCGGGTTAGGTGGGTCGTTTTCGGGTTGAGATATTCAACCTTAACCTAACCCATTTAATTTCGGGTTCGGGTTCGTGTCAACCCATTTAAGTTTTCGGGTCGAAAATCTCAACCCTAACCCGCTCTTTTCGTGTCGGGTTCGGATCGGGTTTTCGGGTCGGGTCAGTTTTTGCCAGCCCTATATGTATGTGAAGTATTTTTCCAAACTTGTTCAGTATAACTTTTCTTGTATGACATGTCAAATGTTGTTTACTTATTCCAAATAATAATTGGTAGGCTTTGTTTCCCTAATACAAGTTACACAAACTACTAGGTACGGCAGTCCGCACCCAATATTTTGTGTAGTAGCCCATTTCCCCTTCAAACACAACTACCCATTCATTTCAATTCTCAAAGAAAACTGGGATTCAGGGCTCATAATTCACATCATAACATCATTATGCTTGAATTAGCCAACAACAATGACGAAGGTGATTTGCGGTGCGGTGGAGTTCGCTGCTGGTGATGCATTATGAATGGTGGTTGTTGATGCTCGTGTGATTTGCGGCTACTGGGATCAGTGGTGACGTGAGAAGGTTGTTCGGTGGTGGGCTTGAGAAGGTTGTTTGGTGGTGGGTTTTGTTGTGTTTGAGGTTAAAGAGGACGATGTGTTCAATGGTGGAGTTGGTGGTGGTGGACACTGTGGCACAGATGGTGGTGGTGGAGAGGGAAATGTGGTGGAGAAGAGGGCGGCGAGTGGTCGGGGTGGTGAAGAATGGGCTCACGTACCATTTGGGGTTATTGAGTTTGAGCGAGGGAGTGAGTTGCAGATTTGATCTTAAATAAATTGTTGTTAATAGATTCTTTGGGGTAGAACGAGAGTATTTATTTAATCCAGTTTTTTGTTGAGGCATGCATTAGTTTTGGAAGAATTGGTCATATTTGAGTGAGTTGTTGCACAAAAGGGGGGTAACTGATGTTAAACCCCATACTCATTTGAAAGAGATAGAAAGAGAGATGGGAAGAGGGGGAAAGAGGAGAGAGAATGAGATAAAAAATACTTCGTATGCTGTTGGGGCCTATTCACTTCAACTTAATTTCAGTTTAGTTTAGTTCAGCTCCAATCAGTTCAGTTCAGTTCAGTTTAGCTCCATTCAGTTCAGTTCAGTTCAATTCAGCTCAGTTTGATTCAGTTTAGTTCAGTCCACTTTAGCCACGTGCAGTGTTTACCAACCTTGAATATAATAACATTCCATAAGAGTAAATATTGGACAACAAAAAATCAATTTTGTTCAAACAATATCATTATCTTGATTTACATGATATAAGTTGGTAAAAATCAATTATAGATCATAGCAATCAATTGCAATAAGTAAAAATCAATAAAAAAAAATAATGTTGATTTGGTAAAAAATAATTTGAAGTAAAGAATGGTCAGTGATTGGCAAACACCCTTATAAATAGCACAAACTTTCATATGTGGCTGGCCACATCGAGTGGCCTACCACATTAATCACCTCCGCAACCTCCAAACCCTAATCCTCATGATTCCCTCATCCTCTTCAACAACTCTTCCTCATTCTAACCTCAACCTCCACCACCTCCGCCGCCATCTTTGTCGCCAAAAATCTGCCTCTGCTGCTGCCTTCGCCATCGCATAAATCGCCGGCAGCGTTCGGGTTGTTCTTGTTCCAAAAACGTTCGCCGTTGCGAGTAACAATAAAATCCACGAAAGCTCGATGTTCTTCCACAAAGTATCATCGAAGCTTTTCAATGGGATCGGCGAAATTGAAATTCACTTTCCAAAATAACCCTAAAGGCGATTTGTTGCATAGCAAATCGCACTTATTACGAAGCATCTTGCTATTCATTAAGATGTGAAGGAACAGATGCTTTAAAAGGATTCTTGTTGTTGGCCCTAATCTTAAACTCAAGGCTGCTTAATATCCAGGTTATTCTCTTTTCTTTCTTATATTTGATTAATTTATTATATTGATTTCGTTTTGAAAATTGTTATCAAATTGAAATTTCGAGTGATATGTCGGTTTATTATCGAATTGGATTTTCGGTCAATCAGTCATGAGTTTCGGTCAGGGGTTACTCGGTGAGTGAGGGATCGATTACTTGATCATGGTTACTTGGTTAGGGGTTACTCGGCCAGTTAGGGGTTACTTGAACTCAGTTGAATTGGTTAGGGGTTTTTCGATCGGTTAGGGGATACTCGGTCAATGAGGGATTACTTGGTCAGGGGTTACTCGTATGTTAGTTGGCCACACGGTGTAACCAGACACACACAAAAGTTGTTATATAAATAGCCCATTGTTATCGATTGATGCTCTTATCTTAATGTCCTTGTTTTGTTTAGCTTTTTTTAAACAATTAAATACATTAAGCTAAATTTATTGAAAATTAGTGTATTTAGACAATTACAAGACACAACATATCTATTTGGACAAAATAAGTAGAACAAATTGTTCCACTTGACACCTATGTAATGATTAACAACACCTAATCAAGACATAAATTGAATTTGAAACAGATATTGGAAATTGAAATGAAATTGCATTTTCTTCCGTTATTCCCCTAAAAACATTTCTATTTACGATAAATGTCGATTAATCAAGTCGAATCGAGTAGAACCTTAGCGTCTTAAACATTACTTTCTCTAGTATGAGTAAAACACGAAAGTGGATTTGTTACTACTCGTGAGTCTGTGCGCTTGTGACTTCAACAAAGCAAAACACTGCTGTAAGTGCTGTTCGAAAATCAGTCACAAGCCCTGAAAAACAGTGGAAAACCTTGTACAGTAATTTGAACGGCGCCAATTTAAGCGGGCCAAACCCAAAAAAAAAAAAAAAAAAAAAACCGACTTTAAAAATTCAGTAATAATTCGGTGTATTAAACTCACAACCGGCATAGCCGCCGAATGATGAATTGGATCAACGGTGGAGATTTGATCTGAGGTTGAGGAGGAGTTTATTGTATTTTCCCTTTTTTGCCACGCTTACGCCAGATAAGCGTCTTCTGTGAAGGGATTCTCCTGCTGCTACTTCCCAACATCCCAGGTTTAGGAAAGAGAGAGAATTACACATCAATCAATCAAGGTTTTTCTTTTCTTTTCATTTCTTTTCTCTACTCTTCAATTTGGTTTTTCAGGTTTGTTTTTGCATTTCTTGATTCATTTCTTTGTTTGTTTGATGTATTTTCTTGGTAAAGTTTGTGGGTTGTAATAGGGTGATTATGATTGCTGTCAATTTTATGTTATTCGGGAGTATAAGCTGTGATTTTTTGTGGGTTTTGATTTTTATATGGGGTTCTGTTGATTGATGCTAAAAAGCCCTAATCTTGATTTTGCCTCCTTTTTGGGTTATTGGGTTTAGATTATAAGTGTGAAATTCAATTTAATTTTGGTTCTTGCATTGAATTGCGGGTTCTTGTTATCCATTTTTACTCTGGCTAGTGTGATTTTGATGTGGGGGTGGTGTTAGGAGTGGCAGCAGAAATAGGGTTTCTGAATTGATATGATTTGATTTAGTGTTCAGTGTTTATGTTGGTGTTTGAATGATTGAGCTCATATATCTTGACCTCTTTACATTGTGAATGTGAATGTGATTTAAGTGATTGTTCTGTGCTGATTGAGAATCCTTGTTCATTATAAGAGAACCGCCCTGCCACCGGCTTTGTTGTGGCTTATTTGGGGGTGGAGGATGATAGAATTATGCTGGAGTGAATTATTTTAGTGATTTGTGATTATGATTTTTCTCAGACATTATTGGCATGACATTTCCAATGGCTGCTTAGCATACCTTTCGTCTTTCCAATGGTAATTCTGCTAATTTCATTCTTGACATGTTTGTTGTAGTTTGTCAAGGATGGCACACAGTGCTAATGAGGTGTCAGAGATGGATGAATCTGGTAGTTCTGGGACCGTTATAGAGATCAAAATTAAAACGATGGATTCTCAAACATATACCTTGCAGGTGGATAAACAGGTAACTTGATTTTGATCGCTTCCATTGATCGCTTCATAGCTATTATGTGCTAATTCAACTTTAAGTCACTGTGGTGCTTCATGTCTAACTACTATTTCGTTTTGCTTGTGCTCGTCAGATGCCTGTACCTGCCCTGAAAGAACGTATTGCTTCTGTGACTGGTGTTGTAACAGAGCATCAACGCCTTATATGTCGAGGAAAGGTTCTGAAAGATGATCAGTTGCTATCTGCATATCGTATCCTCTCTCACTGTGGCTTTATTTGTATTTTTATTATCTTTTAGTGTGAAGGTCATTTGCTTCTAAAATCCTTTGTATTCTTGGCTTGTCGCCTTAGTTTCTATGATGCCCTGGACATTATCATCAAAGGTAGTGGGTTTTGCTTTTATTGTGGTTTCACACTTAATATAGCTTATTACAGGTCATATGCAGACTTTAAATTATTTTTGTGGGGAGTTGGGGACCCTTAGGACTGCATATTCCTTTATATTTACAACTTACAAGCCTTGCTGAGAGAAGGCTTAAGAAATGGGAGGGCTGCATAAGAGAAATAATTACTGCTGTACACTTATCAAGTTATCATTTGATAATGACCAACAATCTCTGTAAATATTAGGGTATATAAATTCCTCTTGCATGTGTCCAGCGTCTGGAGTGTTGAATCTTTGCTAGTTTGTAAATTGATCTGGATATGTGGGTTTCGTTAGTTTATGCCCTTCGAGATTGGTCACAGACACGATTGGGAGTGTTTGATCATGATCAGGCTTGAAATCTTGTTTTGTAACAAATTCAGCTAATTTTTAGTCAGCCAAATTTGGTTAGCTTCTTGATGTCGTACATAAGCTTATTGCCCCTTAGTTGATTAATCTCTGATAGTATGGAATCTATCATGAATGATTTCATGATTAACCACCTAAATAGCATCTTTCGTCTAACATTGATACAATTTCTTTAAAAACCTTTTTTTTTTTAAAAAAAAAAAAATAAAAAAATAAAATGTGAGATATACTTTGCCTTGCTGAAGATAGACTTGAAAGTCAAATAGTTACTAAGCACCGAATGCTCAACAACTTTAAGAGATTTTGTTGGAGATAAGTATGATGAACTCCTTGCTTATCTTCGTAGCTCTTTTCTCTTAGATATCTATTCTCCCTCACGTCTATAAATACCAACCACGATGATGAGAACATTCATTCTATATACCTCACATATTCAACGTGGAAGAGAAGCGCAGAGAAAGCGTCCATGTTTTGGAGCAAGTTGTCTTTCAACACCATGAAGGGAGCCGCATTTTGAACGTCATCGGCAGGACATTTTGATGTCGTGAAGGGAGCTGCTACTTAAAGGTCTTGATCGAACCGAAACCCACCAGCTACGAAGGACCGCCACTCACCATCAACAACTTGGAGAAGCCGTCACGCCATGAAAGGGTGCTACTACGCTTGCATTACCTGCAACAATGCCTTAGTCACACAATGACAAAGAAGTTTGCTTGCTTGCTTGCTTGCTTGTATGTTTGTTTTTTGTTTTCCAGGTTTGTGATGTTCCTTCGTTTCATAGAGAGCCATCATCCTTCCATCACGGAGCCGGCATGGAGGAGCACAACGAACTCATCGTTGATCATGGGAGCAAGCTATACCGAAGCCTCACATCAACATTGATCCTTGTGTTTTGAAGCTACTAATTGGACCCTGCAACCTCGACATCCCGGAGTCAAATTATTTGAGCCTCACAACCTGAGCATTGACACCTTGAAGTTGGCATCGCATCATGAATTTTGACATTGCGAGCCTTACATCTCAAACCTCGCTGCCCAAGCTTCACATCAACACTACCTTGGAGTAACGATATGACCTCGCTACGAACCTTGAAGTCCTGGAGCTAGATACTGTAGCATCGAAACTCAACCTTGACATGTTGGAGCTGCATATAAACAACTCAGAGTCTGCAATCCGACCTCATTCTCGAGTCTTGCAAAACCATGCAGGCACATAACAACTCAAAAATGGAGCTGCTGTCCAGCCTCTATTTCGGATGAACCAGAGAACGTTTTCCCGATCGCACCATCCTGATCGCAGCTCTACGTTTCGTGAATCATGTGACCAATTTTCAACCAAATTGGACCATATTTGCCCATCCGATTGAGTGTTTGATCAAAGCTGCTCCCTGAAATTTGTGGCTGCACTACCTTCTGCCATTTCTTCTCTTATTTTTTTCCTTTTCTTTTCTTTTCTTTTTTTTTTTTTAAAAAAAATTTTCTTTTATCTTGAAAATGATTATCATAGTTGGATCATGATATGAACGTGACCTTTGTTTTTTTGGTTGGTGTTTTTTTTTGTGTATATATTTTTTTCCATATCTTTGGTGTTTTGGTAGCCTTCTCTCGATTTTCAAAATTTGTCGGTGAAGAAGCTTTCTACAAATTAAGAACTTTGATTGGCCGCTGCTTGGTAGTTTTCTCTCCGATCTTCGTGTTCAACACTTTGCATTGACGATCTTTGGTGCTTAGAAGCTTTCTCTAAATCTCAACTCTCAAGAACTTCGCTGGATCGGTGCTTGGTAGCTCTCTCTGATCTTCGTGTTCAACACTTTGAGTTAATGATCTCTTGTGCTTAAAAGCTTTCTCCGGGTTTTAAAAAATTTGGTGGACGGCTGGTGCTTGGAAGCTTTCTCCAATGTCCATGTTCGTCAATTTACGAATCTCCGGTGTTTGCAGCTTTCTCCGGATCACTTGGTGAAGTATTGGTGCTTGGAAGCTTTCTCCTACCTTCAAATGACATCATTTGACTTTGTGGGAACAAATTGAAACTTGCCCCCAATCTTGTAGTTTATCATTTTTTTTTATGGCTGCCCTTGAATAATTTTGATGTATCCAAGATGCCTACGTACCAATAAGTAATTCAAATTTACTTTTTAGATCAAGCCAAACATAGTTCCATTTCTGTGAATTTTTTTTTTTTTTTTTTTAGTTTTTATTTTTTATTGTTGTTGTTGTTGTGTAGTTTAGGCTCTTGCTTAGGAGCTTCTAGGACTTCTTTCTTCTTTTCCCCCAAGGAATGATCGTCTATTAGGTTTCATCTTCACGATTGGCTATCGCAAACTCCATTTCATGAGCTCGAGTCATCAATTCCCTGCAAGATGTAAGCACTTTCCCAATGCATACCTCGGATGCACATCTCGACCGCAGAAGTTAATCCTCGCCATCGATTAATGTAGTGCATGACCGGTTCATCATTGGACTGATTGGTTTGTGTCAACTCACTCCCACCATTATTGCATGTCTCTATGAAGTGTGCAATATGTTGCTTAGGGTTGCCCATCCCATCAAAATGTTGGAATTTCAGAGGGCATTCTCATCTTGTCAATCCTCTTGTTGTTAGGTTTGCTATAGCGATCATCTTTGTTCACGTCTTTGCGGAGACGTTGTTTAATCGCATTGGCTATCATCTCTTGGGTTGCTTGGAAACCGAATGAATCACCATGGGGCCTTTCATTTTTTGAACTTAGCTTTGTCTTCGTGCTAAGTTTTGACCTTCACTTTCTTCGATTGGGCGCTTCTTGAGTCTTCTTTCGAGTGCAGCAATTTGTTCGCTTTGGAGTTTGATTTGTGCATCTTTTTCCTTGCTGTCTTTGATGAGTTTCTTAAGAAGTAGCTTCATGTTTGCTAACTCCTCCTTTATGGTGTTTGCTTTGATTGCCATGACATTGACATCGTTGTCTTACGCGTCGTCTTTCATAATCAAATCTGGAAGGGGCTTCATCATTTTGATTTGTGGAGAAAGAGATGAGAGGTAGAAATCGTCCCACCGAGCGTGCCAAATTTGTAACAAATTTTATATCTGCAAAATATAAATTTTCTAAACAAATGAAACAAAGTGTTAATTTTATTAATTTCATAATTTAAGGTACAATCTCTAGTTTTGATCCTCTGATTCGATCTCCACTTTGATTTTGACGCAATTTACGGATTGACTTGATTCTCGAACGAGGGCCGTCGAGGCTTGATCTTGATCGAAATTTGATGCAGAACTTTGACTTATTGTTGATGTAGACCTTTGACTTGTTGATGTAGACCTTTGATTTGAATTCTTGATTGAGGGACGCCGAGGCTTGATCTCGATCGAAGACTACTTGATGTAGAGGTTGAACTACACGAACTTGTGATGCATTTGATTCTTTGTCCTTGTTGAGGGCCGTCAAGGCTTGATCTCTTCCACGGGTGTTCTTCTAGAGTAGAACAGCACGCCGAATGCTTGATGTTCTTCTAGGTTTTGATCTCTTCCACAGGTGTTCTTCTAGAGTAGAACGGCACGCCGAATGCTTGATGTTCTTCTAGGTTTTGAAATGTTTTCTCTAAAGAGGTTTAGAGTATTTTGGAAGTTTTCTTTGTATTTTGATTCTCCTTGTTTCCTCTAGGTTTTAATCTTTTCCCAAATGAAATAGAGTGAGCTCTATTTATAGAGTGAGACACCCCTTGGGTTAGGGTTAGATGTACATTGGAGTTGGGCCTGCTTGATAATTATAAGTTTATAACCCATTTTTAATGGGTTTTTACTATTAAATAAGCAGGTTTAATAAAATAACTAAAATGGGCTTATCTGGTTTATTCACCCAATTCAATTAATTTAATTCATAGTCAAATTAGCATCAAGTTAACAAATTGACTTTTGACCCATATAATATCCAAAGTGGCACTTATATAAAATTTACGTGCCTACAATGACCATTTAAGTAGTTGCGAGGCATAAGGCAGGATTTAATTAACAAACTTATCTGAAGTGCTTTTGTTAGAGACATGATTAATACTGGAAAATATATCTCTATCAGCTTTTCAATAGATTCATCAAGGCAGATTTTTGTTGCCCTTACAAATTTTTTTCTTTGAGGAGTTGTGCACCAGGAACTGTGGAATTTGCAATTATTTTGTTATACAGAGCTAAGTTGTACATTGTCTTCAATCCAGTTTCTTAGGGTGCAAAAGTTATTGAGGGCAAGGATATATTTGTGTCATCTTTTTTTTTTTTTTGAGGGAATATTTGTGTCATCTAGCTAAGTCAAATATTAGTTTTCAATCAGTCACTCTTTCTCAATAAATTATTGCTTCTCATTGTAGACAAATCAGAAATGTGAATGTGATGTGATCGTGATATATTGTAGT
This sequence comes from Chenopodium album, assembly GCF_948465745.1. NCBI lineage: Eukaryota > Viridiplantae > Streptophyta > Magnoliopsida > Caryophyllales > Amaranthaceae > Chenopodium > Chenopodium album. Next base: position 5,643,494 of record NC_137857.1, read on the forward strand.
TGAAGGTAATGGTAAGGTGTATTGGTTTTGATGTTCTTTTTATGGATAGGAAGTGAAAGGTGATGGAATTCGGATTTCCTATTTTAGGAAATAGTTTGAATGGCTATACCTTTTGGAGGTGTAATCAGATATAGTTAGAATCTTTTTTCAATTTATTTATCGTAAGAAGCCATTTTTCCAAGCATAAGCCTTCATTTCACATGTAGGAAGATCCTTTGGTTAAAGAGCAAAGTTTAGAAGTATGGTGTTAGAGTAAACTTAAAAGTGCTGTTAGGGTGAAAACTTGTAAGTTGTACCATTTGATTGTGATGCATTGTTGTGCGGATCTTTGAAAATCTGTGATGCAGGAGGTTATAACTTATGAGAATGCTAACATGAAAAGAAAGAGAATATGTCTACTTAAGACATCTAAGTTGGTGAGACTTTTGGGGGATAGCCAAGTGTATAACTCTATTTTTCCTTGCTTTAATGTTATAATCAAGTTAACTTAACTTAAGCTAGATGTGGAAGATGGTCATACTCTGCACATGGTAGTTCGAGAACCAACTGCGTCATCATCTGGGAGCTTACCCACAGATACAGGTTTGATTGAATTAATAATTTGCTTATTTTTTTGGCTTCTTGCTCTGTTTCTCATGTCAAAAGGAATATATTATCTCTTAGTTCTCTTTATCTATTTTTTATTTATGCTGTTGGTAGGAGTGTTATGAATTCTATCTGTTAATTTCTTGTAGTTTTTTTATTCTTTTTTTTTTTGGGGAGGGGGGGGGGGGGGGGCGATAATCTATTATCGAACCTTGCTGTGAATAGTTTTATACTTTGTTTGGATACAATTTCAAGAAGAAGGGGGAGGGATTGCTAGGTTTGTCACCAATGTAATCATAGTACGAGTCACCAACGCTATCATAGTACAAGTTACTAAGATGTATCACCACTGTTATCATAGTACAAGTCAGAAGTCACCACTTTTATCATAGTACAAGTCACAAAGATGTATCACCAATGTTATCATAGTACAAGTCACCAATGTATCACAGGGAGAGAGAAAATCATTCCTCCAAAACCACCACTGCTATCATAGTACAACTAAGATGTATCACAGGGAGAGAGAAAATCACCCCACAAGAACTGAGAGAGAGAGAGAGAGAGAGAGAGAGAGAGAGAGGGGGGGGGGGGGTGTTGGTGAGAAAGAGAATAAGGCAATGGCTGTTGAAATTGTTTAGCCATGGTTGTGTTCAAAGAGAAAGGTGTGGTGCTGTGGTGAAAGCTGAAGGTAGGACTTGTTGTTGTGATATCAATTATTAGGGAATAGGGATATGGTGTGAGGCTAAAGAAGGTTGCGGTTTAATTATTAGGAACATGTGGTTATGATATCAATAACATGAAAAGTTGTATTACCTAGAAGGATCGATTTTCACAGTATGGAGGTAGTTGATTACCTTGAAACCCCCACCCTACCGGCCTACCCCCTAGGTAAGTGGACTTCCTGTGTTTAATCAAAATATCAAACAACATCTTGGGCATTACAACTTTCTACAAACTATTGCTTCTTATGCTCAACCAAACAATCACTTAGTTGTATGTATTTATTGACTAACAGCCTTGTACTGTTGTGAAATGAGCTTTTACCAGGATAGTATTAAAATTTCTTTCTTGAGACTATTGGAACTTAATTTATTGTAGCTCCTTCGTGTTTTCCTCTGTGAAGCATTAAAAAAAAATAAAATCAGCTGTAAATTTCTACTATGAAGCTTTGATTTAATATTCAATACTGGTTATCAATTGATGTTAATTTTCAAATGGGATTCTTTGCATCACGAATTCTATTTGCTTGCCTTATGGGTTATGCTCCTTTGTCTTGCTATTGATGCGCAAGACGTACCATTTGATTACTCTTACTCCAATAAGAGACTATATTAACATAATTTTAATGGTTTTTTTGCAGCCGTTGATCAATCTTCAAATGGTAATCAGGGTCAATATTATCAAGTTGCTCCTGGTATTGTTGTTGAAACTTTCAATATGCCTGGACAAGGGGACAGAGTGCTTCCAGATGTTAATAGGGTAATGCTGTGCTCTATTCGGGACTTGGTTATTTCACTCTCATGATTTGTGCTATCTGACCTAATCTGCCCCTCTTGAATTTATTTGTTGCTTTTTTGTAGATTATATCAGCTGTTCTTGGTTCTATAGGCATTACGAATCCTGGAAATGGCAATGTAGGAACTGGTATCAGGGTAAGATTTGCTTGTTTTAAGATCCAAAGCCTTTTAAAAATGTGTAACATATGTCATGGTATTAATATTACTAAGCAAGCCATGTTAAGGAAAAGAGTTTTTAATGTTTTCAAAATGATAGAAGACCATACCAAATGTGGTGTGGTTTTCTTTGATGGGTGAACTGCCAAAGACAGGAAGGGTGAAGTATTACTGTATTAAAGGAGGAAAATTGGGTCTTTGATTATAATGTTTCTTTCTCTTTATCATTTCCTCCGTCGCATTAGGCTGGTAACAGTGTAAGAGGGAAAAATATAGGAAGAACTTTATAGTCAGTAGACATTATTTCCTCCTACAATCCATTAAACTAAAAATTGGCATGTGCATTTACTTTCCTAATATATTTTATTCAAGTTTCTGATTGTTAACAAACCTTAAAACTCATATTAGCTGAGATTTATAAACTTGACAAACTTACCGAGATTGATAGAGTACTGTTTTTATTTTATTTTTCCGTGTTGTGCATATGTGCGCTCTCCTTGTTTTATCAAATTTGGCTTTGTTCATGCAGGGCCCTGTTGGTGATAGACCTAGAGAGACTCCTATTCTTGATGGCACTGCAGATACAACCCTCACACCACCTGAACAATTTGGGATGAGAAGCTCCAATGATGGATCCAGACTTCATAATGCTTTCGGGATCCCTGCGGGTTTATCATTTGGGTCCCTACAGGCCCCGGTACTCTTGCTTAATCTTTTATCAACTGTGGCTTAAATATGTCTCGAGTTAAGGTTGCTTATAATTTGAGTGCTGCAGACCTTTCTGGCAGTGTGATACTTACTCTTCCTTGTTGCTGTACTCCAGCTGTCATCTGGATCCTTCTACACTGTTTATACCATCACACTTGTTGTTCGAACTAGTTTCTTCTTCTTTTTTTTTTTTTTTTTTCCTTACTTGCCATGTTTCTTTGGTATGCAGGTAATCCCTGATTCTCTTGCCACATTATCACAGTATTTAAGTCATATGAGACAGGAATTTACGGACAGTGGTTGGTTCTCTTTTTTGTGATTTGCTTATTTTATTTCTAGGCTAATTTATAATGTAAATCTCCAAATTATTCCAACAGGAAGGGTTGGTGAAACTGACAGTGGGATTTCTCGTCATGAGAATGAAGGTGGATCCAGTTCCTTGCCACAATCAGAGAATGTGATAGAAGGACTTCCTTCTCCGACGTCTTTGGCGAGATTGTTGTCTGCTACCAGGCAGATGCTCAATGAACAAGTGGAAGAATGTTTGCTTGTATGTTCTATCAAACCATCTGTCAAGGAGTATTTATATGTTTAGCACAGTTAAGTGCGTCTGTGACCAAACTGAGTGACGATTGTCATTCTCACAGTTGCTAAAATTTTGTTGCACTCGTTTCTTTTGGTACTCTGAACTAGGTGAAGATTTTTATTGCTCTAGTTACTTTTTTGAGTTTTTATTACAATGCAAAGTTTAAAATTGCTCCGCAGCAACTTGGAAGGCAGCTTGAAAATCAGGAGAATATGACAGATCCAGGGGCCAGGGTTACTGCTCAATCAGGTGCATTAAGAAATGGAATCCTTCTGCAGAATCTAGGTGCATACTTTCTTGAGCTTGGTCGTACTGTCACAACACTGAGACTTGGCAGATCACCTGTGAGTCACGACTTCCTATCTTCTGCAGATTCTATGCCCTGTTTGTCCCATTATTGAATGTGTCCTCGTGATATGTGCTTGTTTGCAGTCAGAAGCTGTAGTCAACGCTGGCCCTGCAGTTTTTGTTTCTTCATCTGGGCCTAATCCACTTATGGTTCAGGTACTCTCTAATCACCTACAGGTTTATGTGTCCATATATCTAAACATTTTTCTGACTAAATAGCTTTTTACAGCCTCTCCCATTCCAGCCTGGAGCAAGTTTTGGTACCCCTGTTTCAGGAAACTCACATTCTGGTTCTGGTTTGATTAATGGAGTCAGTACTGGTTTTGTTCCTAGACGCATAGATATACAAATACGAAGAGGTTTGTCACATTTCTTTTTATTTGTTTTTCTTGTGCATGTGAATTCTGTGCATTATCTTTCAGTATTACTAATTAATGCTTCATATGCCAGTAGGCTCATCGACTCATCAAAATGAACCTGCTGGTGCTCAGCAATCTTCAGGTCAAAGGAACTCTACGACTAATAACAGTGGAGAAGCACCAATAAACCAAACTTCTACCGGGACCTCTGCCACCCCATCTTCAAATAGCGGGCCAGCTGTTCGTATTTTGCCTTTTAGGACAATGATGGCTGCTGCTCCTGATTTGAATCACTCACCTCAAGACGCTTCTGGTGGTTCTGTAGGATTATTATATCCTTTTGGTCTCGGAAGGTATTCGCCCTCTGGGAATTTGAGCAGTCGAGCAGGAAATCAAGTGTCCAATGAACATAACTCTAGTGGCGTCCAGACACAGCCTCTTAGCAGTCTTGACTCTGCAACCTTGCAGCAAAATATTGAAGTTCCTGCTGGGATTGGTAATTAAAAATCATTTGTTTTTTATTCAGTACTCTGGCTCCAATTTTATACAGTCTGCTAGTAGAAGTATGCACATGGCAGCCAGTTGTAACATTGTGTCGGGAGGGGGGGTATGCACAACATAACTTTAATTATGAATAGTCTTTTTTCTAGGAAACCGGGACAATGAACATGCTGGGGTGGGGTAGAGGATAGAGGCAGAGACGGAACTTCTTAAGGGTGGACAGGGGCCGGTGCTCGGCCCTGATTTTCTTTACAAATATAGTGCTTGTAATAGTTTATCGTTTAGATTTTTTCCTTCCCATGGTGGTATAATTTGTTTAGTATGCCTTTTGATGTGGGCTTGGAGTTTTTGAAAACTGGCTAACGCTGGCGTTCTACTACCTCTGTTTCAAACTAATACTCCGTAGATTATATTTGATCATGATGTGGAAACCTTGTTAACACTGAATTTGTATAACTTCATAATAATTATTATTTAAAAAAAAATCTTGCTAGATGATAAATACTGGTATAATACAATGGGGGATACTTGATTTTATAAGCATATGGGATATGCGGCTAGCTTTTGCTACGAGTGATGTGCAAATTGGATTCTCTATGGAATGGTTGGTTGTTGCTGCTTTTAATGTACTATATGACATAAGATCAAGTATTACTTGGTGGATCCTCTTATTTGTCCTTGTGATCTTGTAAATGAGCCCATTTATGTTGCCTGTTTGTGTTCTTTGAGCAGGTAGGACTCCAGCTTCCGCACCTTCCAGTGCCGGATTAAGGGAGTCAATTTCATCTCGCACCATTGATATCAACATTCTGTCTGCCGGAGGAATTCAAAGCGATCAGAATTCTGAGGGTCAGATTCCTCCTGGTATTCATCAATTTCTGAGAGGACTCTTCCCCGGCGGTGAGTTTCAGGTAGAAAGCGTTAGCTCACTGGGTGTAGGTATGGGATCTGTTACTGAGCAAGAAAGGACTAGCAGTGCAGGTGCACAGGAAGCAGAACCTACAGCTACTGAGGAAGGAATATTTTTGTCTAGGATGCTTGAACAGATTATGCCTATGATTTCACAGAACTCTGGAACAGTGCAAAATGTTTCTTCCTCGGGGGCAGATGCTTCTCATCACGGAAATGGCTCCACTTCTTCAACTGCAGTGAGCATTCGCTCTCTTGTGATTTTAGTTCTTAACTGTAATTGTTGCTAATTAACATTATTGTATTGCAGGCAGAGGATCATGAAGTTGGAACATCACGGCGGGAAGCTGATGCTAATCCTGGTCCCAATCCCAAGCGCCAAAAGGTGATACTTCCAAGTGTCTGTAATTTGAATTTTGATTTCATAGTTTGAAAGGACTTGGCTTCTCTATATGATCATTGGACGACTAATGAAGATTGCGGATTATAGTACAAATCTTGTCTTCCTTCTTGTGGAGATTCCTACTATACTTAAGAGTCAACACACCTGCTGACTTGCACACACTTTCACACTCACTACAATGGGAATGACCAGTGTTTCATCAACACCCAGAAGTAACACAATTACCTATTTTCCTTGATGCAGACGGAATGATCTTACCCAAGGAAGTCTTTTTAAGTCATAAAATGCGTAAAGATGGAGTGGAAGGGGTCAGCCTTGTTGAGCAGTACTAGAGAGCAAGGAATCACATTCGAGTTTCTTGAAGTAATATAGACTTCATCAGAGGCAAGCACAATATTGGCTATGCTGATTAAATTTTGGTTTTTGCCTTTGAACAGTTTAGGCACCCGAAGAGAGGTTCATCTTTTTCCTATTTTATTTTTATAATTCTCTGGCACCTTTTGTACATGCAATGCACAGATTATATACAGATATACATCTTTCACTCTCTATATCTATCTTTGAGGTAATTCAACGCAATTTCTACACCATTATCAGCTCTTGGATCATTGATGGTTAATGATATTTAGCTTCATTCGGCAACTCATTGCAAGTTTACTTCTTTTCTTTTTTTTTTTTTTTTTTTGTATATTACTCTGTTGCTAGAGGTTTACAATTTTGTGTGGAATCTTCATTTAGAGGATTTGATCTGCTAGCATTCAGATGTGTTGATGAATTATGTTAATCTTTAGCATTCTAATATTTATCTTGATTTTTGATTGTAATGCCAATGTATGACTGATTTTATCAGTGGTGAACTGCCTGGCCAGTGACACCAGTCACATTCTTGCTTGTATATTAAGGAGGAAAGTGTAGATGCTACTCGAAATTTACAGTGGTTATTCTGATGATTAATGCTCTCATATCTTGTAAAAAGTGGCACCTGAGACTTGATCTGCCAGTCTCAATATGATCCTTTTAAAAGCTCGTTGGACAAATTCACACAACAAAGATTTGTTGTTTGGTTGGAAAAACTTAGGAAATTACACAAATTCACATCAAAGATGATTTGTTGTTTTGCTTAGAAATACAAAGAAAGGTACAATTCATGGATCATATAAATCTCGAAAATATACGAGAAGCTCATTAAGATCGAAATGGCCTTACTTGCATGGTGGCGCCTTATTTGCTAGGGGCTGCTTGCTTGTTCTCCTGAGTACTGACATGCAATGTTAGGACTTGGGAAAGGACGACAAAAGGACATCACACAATCGTAAACTTGTAAGCTGGCTATATTGATAGTGGAGAGTAAGATGTCTTGTTTAATTTATTAATTTATTGATATATATTATTATTATTATTGATATTGTTATTGTTACTCCGGAGTGTTTTCTTCAATTTATCTATAGTCAAGTATATATTCAACTTAATTAGACAATTATTAATCCCAATTATTTATCTCAAGAGGTTGGGCACGCCCCATGGATCTCACGAGAGCTCAAGTGACTGTTTGGGTAGATGGAATTGTTTTTAATTTGACAAAATTTCAATAATAGTCTTTAAATTGAAAAAAAAACACATTCCTTGAGACTTATTAAAGCGGTATAATCCTAGGGAACACCATTCGCTGTAATTTTATTTTTAATTTTTTTAAAAAAATTAGTCTGAAAGTGTGGACTATACCCTTTGATTTTGAACAATTTTCAACTTTTTCAGGGTAGGAAGGGAAAAAGATTGTTGTATATCTCATAGACCATATGAGACCTTTATAGGCCAAAAAAATGGTTAAAACTTAGAACCATGTCGTGTATTTCTTAACTACGAATGTGATAGAATTTGATTTACAAACTTGAATCGAACTTAGTCTCATAATTTTTACAAAGCAACTGGTCAACATGCTATGATAACAAATTTTTATGACTCTCATAGTCTCATCTACACATTAAATTCATTTTTGGAATTACCTTTCAAAATTGTAACAAAAGCTTAGATTATAACCTAAAATTTGAACAAATTTTAACTTTTTCTATCACGATTAAGAACACAAGCTGACACATTTCACATGAAGCTAACAACAGCCTAGATGGCCATTTAGGTTTTTTAATTTTATTTTTTTATTTATCTTTTATTTTTCACGGTAAGAGGGTTAAAAACATTTTACTTGTAATTAAAAAAAAAATAAAAAAAAATTTCTCATGCATCTCTTAAACTTCATTTAAATGTCAAAAATATTTGATTTTGTATCAAAAAAAAAAAAAAAAAAACCTCATGTTAGAAGTTGGTCCATGTTTAGAATTGTTGGGCTTATTTGTAAGTGATTGGAACCAATTAAAATCCAACTAGGGTTTAAAGCTACTTCATCTTCTTTCTTCTCTCCTTTTCTCTCTCTCTCCTCTGCGGCGCCTCCATTGCTTCCTCTGAGCCTCATCTTACAACCACTCAATCATGGCGGAACAGGTACTAATTCAATCTATTTACTTCAATTGATTGAATTTCGATCTTCTTATATATATTCTCAATGTTTTTACGTTTAATTAATTTACATTTCGCTATTTATAAAACAGACTGAGAAGGCCTTTTTGAAGCAGCCTAAAGTGTTTCTGAGGTAATCTTCAAATTCTGTAAAATGCTAAATTTGTCAATTATTAAGTTAAATAATTTGATTGTAATAATTTTATGGAAAATGCAGCTCGAAGAAAACTGGAAAGGGAAAGCGACCTGGGAAAGGAGGAAACAGGTTCTGGAAGAGTATTGGTTTGAGTTTCAAGACTCCCAGAGAAGCTATTGAAGGTTCTTTCTTTCCCTTTTTTTTTAAAATTTTTTTTTAAAATTTTTTTATTTTTTTATTTTAAGTATGTTAAAATGAAGTGAATATGTTATTGGGTTTTTTGTGGGTGTTTCTGAAATTAATGAAAGGTTTAAAATTTTAGGCAACAATGGTATTATAGATGCAATATGCTGTATATTCTAGTGTGATGGTTTTTGATACAGTGTCTAGGTTGTCGTAACCGTTATTGATGACTACGAAAACATGAGACGAGAATGAAAAATGTAAACTTGATTGTGTTGGATATACAAATGTTGAAGTAGTTTTTATCGTTTTCCATTGAAATATGGTTGGACATTAGTTGCAAAGTTTGATTGGGTTCTTTCAAGTGGTTATAAGAAAGAAGTTTATGATCTTTAATGATGCCCGTGGGAGAAAGGAACTTGCTGGTGAGCTGGTCATTTTAAAAGGAGGTTCTCGGGTTTTCGGGTTGAGTTTTATGATGTGGAGTAGAGTTGGTGTTCATCATAGATGATATAGGTATTCATGGGGGGAGGGGGGTAATCTGTAAGCACTTTAGTGATGCCAATAGGCTTTGTGCAACAAGGTTCTACAGAGTTTTACTTTATATGAGTGGTAATTAGCTTAATGCCTAAAGATCACTTTGAGTGTCACTGTGTAAAGGTTGGAGTGTATCTCCGTATCGGGTTTTTATTGTGCATTTGTGATATTTTAACATTTATGGGTGTAGTTTCTGGAATGGATGGAGAAAGCTGATTAAAGATTCTTACCTGTACTTTTTGTTGGGGCATTTTGATGTTGAAACACGTTGGAATTTTTTTTTTTTTTTTTTGTCTGAACACAACACATAGGCGTCTTTATTTTAACTTCAGACAATAAAGCTGCGCATTAGAATTGTTAGTCTTGATTCTTAGTGACATGGTTGACTGATTGATACTTGAGCACTGTTTTGTGTCAAGTATGGGCTAACTATCCATGTATGTATGCTTGTGGCATAATTGATCTCTTGTATTCAGTAATCAGATCTTGTGTCTGTTTGACATTTGTCTCCACATGGAGCACTACTTTTTGGGTTTTGGTTTAGACTTTTAATAGAAATTTGAGATTTGAGACTAGGGACATCTAATAAGTACTTGAGACTAGGGACACAAGAGTTGTTTCCCCATGTTTAAGGACTGAATGAAAATCTAAAGTTTCTTATACTTGTTGGGCCCAAGTAGATATGATATAGCTATCTATCAATGTGTTGTGTTGGAACTTTAGGATCTTTTGTATGTTGGAATTGTTTTTATTTCAGAGAAAGCCTATGAGGAGTTGGTTATGGGAAAATCTAATGAGTACTTGAGACTAGGGACATGAGAGTCATTTCCTCATGTTTAAGGACTGAATGAAAATTTAAAGTTTCCTATAATTGTCGGGCCCAAGTAGATATGATACAGCTATCTATCAATGTGTTGTGTTGGAACAAGTAGATATGATATAGCTATCTATCAATGTGTTGTGTTGGAACTTTAGGATCTTTTGTATGTTGGAATCGTTTGGGATTATATGTTGTTCAAGAAAGTTTATTTCAGAGAAAGCCTCTGAGGAGTTGGTTATGGGAAAATCTAATGAGTACTTGAGACTAGGGACATGAGAGTCATTTCCTCATGTTTAAGGACTGAATGAAAATGTAAAGTTTCCTATTATTGTCGGGCCCAAGTAGATATGATACAGCTATCTAGCAATGTGTTGTGTTGGAACTTGAGGATCTTTTGTATGTTGGAATCGTTTGGGATTATATGCTGTTCAAGAAAGTTTATTTAAGAGAAAGCCTCCGTGGTGTTGGTTAAAGCCCATTGATAAGAAGCTAACGATACCAAGCATATGATGGGGATATGATGTATTGTGTAATGTGTTGTGTTGGAACTTGAGGATCTTTTGTATGTTGGAATCGTTTGGGATTATATGCTGTTCAAGAAAGTTTATTTCAGAGAAAGCCTCTGAGGTGTTGGGGAAAGCCCATTGATAAGAAGCTAACGATACCAAGCATATGATGGGGATATGATATATTGGGGTAAAGTGTTCATGGGAAATATTATGTGATAGTCAGCAAGATGTTTTTAGGAGTAATGGGAAGGAAAGAAAGCATGATTCCTTCAGACTATATTTTTCTGTAGTTTTATCATGTTCTCTGAAATTCCTTAACTGAGTGTGACCTAAATTTCCTTTTTGTAAGATTTTTGCGATGAGTAGATCTAGATTATGTTCTTCCCGGTATCTCTAATCATTTGACCTTGTTACCCCTATCCTTTATATTTATCTTAATTTTGTTGTACTGCTTCATTTATATGGAAATGGGAGAATCCCTACTTTTCTCCTTGTAAAAATCAAAGTTAAGTGCAGAAGCTGAGTATAGAGATGGAAACAACTTGAGTTTAGGATCTTAGCTCAATATCATTTTTTTTTTTTTAATTTGTGTTAATCCTACAAAAGCTGGTTTTGAGCTGCTCATTCATACTAAGCTGGTTTTGAGCTGGTCATATTGGGCAAGATGCTAAGAAATTATTTTAGAAAATGTGTCTGCACTCAGGCATTGCCTTGCTTTGTTTCAACTAAATCCTCCAATTATCGTATTGATGAGGACTGTTTCTTTTGTAATTCTCTGCTTACTGATCTTCCTAAGCTCTGTTTTTTCCCATTGAGTATTGTTAATTGTCATTCATACTAAACTGATGTACTGCTGTTCGATGTCAGGAACTTACATTGACAAGAAATGTCCCTTCACCGGCTCTGTTTCAATCAGGGGCCGTATTCTAGCTGGTACTTGCCACAGTGCTAAGATGCAGAGAACCATTATTGTTCGCCGTAACTACCTACATTACATCAAGAAGTACCAAAGGCAAGAATTAGCTATTTTGTTCTCCTATGTGCTGTTGTGATTGGTAGGTATTCTTATTTTATTTGCTGTTATGTTGCTTGTAGGTATGAGAAGAGGCATTCAAACATCCCTGCACACGTGTCACCCTGTTTCCGTGTTAAGGAAGGAGACCATGTTATCATTGGTCAATGCAGGTTAGTTTCTCTCGGAGCACTTCGTTTGATATTGTGGTATTTGTGTATATTTCCAAACAGATCTCAGTATTTAACTGACATATTGCCCTGATAATTATCCAGGCCTATCTCAAAGACAGTGAGGTTCAATGTGTTGAAGGTGATTCCTGCTGGAGCTGCTGCTGGTGGAAAGAAGGCTTTTGCCGGAATTTAAGGTTTTTTTTTGGATAGATATTGTGATGTAGCTAGGATCTATCACAGGGATTGGAAATTAGTATTGTTTGCAGACCCTTGAATTTTGATACTTGAAGCATTTTCATGATTACTGAATACTATGTTTCTTTTGTTATAATCATCTTGGGAAATTGTAATTCAAACATCTTTATGGTATCAAATGTTCCGTCCTAGGACTCCCGCAAGTTTTGGCAATATAATTGCAATGACTTCCTTTTAACTTCTCCCATACCATTGTAAGATGATGGTTATTTATTCTTTTGGGTTATGATTCAAAATAGCTTAACTCTGAACCAGTTCCCCAAACTGCTGAATTTCCTTTTCTTCTGGTTTGGTTGATGATTTTTCATTCTTGCCTGCTGTTGCTACATTTGTGTTTGAAGCACCACCGTTCTGTTTTTTTTGTGCATGAGTATTGGACCAGAACGGTACTACAAAGAACTCAGTTTACAAAACTTGCCTGTTGCTGCTACATTTATGTTTGATGTACCACGTTCTTTTTACACGAGTTCTTGGCTTGAACAGTATGAAGAACTGAGTTTACAAAACCTGACCTGAACTTATTTGATGTTAGCGTTTGGCTTAGAAGCTAGAACTATTGACAGACCAGCAGATAACTACGACTCAACCAATTTTTGTACCAGATGCCTTGACCTAAATCTCGTTTGGTCAATTCGTTAGACAGCTCAAGTAGCTCCAATTTTTTTTTAATAATAGCTGAAATTATCTTTTTCGTAGTGCCGAAGCACTCTAGATCTCATTGGCAATACTTATCTGTTTTGGTAGCTGTTCTTTAGCTGTATGTAAATTAAAATAGAGATGATTAAGGCATTGAATCAAAGAAAGAGTGAATTATTATCAGGAGTAGAAGCGAAAGCAAGCTAGTCAGCCACCAACTACAGAGAACAATGGCATCATTTCAACTATCCGTTGCCTGCATTATTATCTTTTGACCATTCCAAACATTTTTCTTTTAGTGCTTTATTTTGTTAATAGCCTCACATATATTTTTCTTTAATAAATAAATATTCCACCACCTTTCAAATAAAAAAATAAAAAAAAATAAAAAATAAAAAATAAAAAATAAAAAAATAAAATAAAATAAATATTCCACCACTAATTAATTGTATAAAACTATTGGTCAAAAGTCGTCTTAATTTCTGTTAAATTATTACTACTCGTATATCTTTATACCCCCTTTCATATTATAACAATAAATAATACACCAAGGTACATAGAAGTATTATTATTAGGATTATAATAAAGTTGATTGACAAAGTCCGTGTTGCATCGCTCGGATAATACTCGTACTATAACAAGTAAAACTCGTTTTCCACGTTGAAAGATGTTATAAATGCACGGTCCATTTGTGTTTGGCAAAATATCATCATCCATGCTTTTCCGTTAGTTGTAATAAGAGGTCCGTATGTGCATAGCGTCATCAAACTTTGATTTTTCATAAATGATTATTTATCCATTAATTACCAATGACGAATACTTCATGACCGGTGATGCATTTATTGCTCATCATATTGGACTAAAATATTTGGAGTAAATTAGGATTTTACCCCCTTTTTCCTATTACAGTAAATAATTAAATTTTTATGCATTGAGTATATTGCTATATTTTTTTTTGAAACCAGAGTATATTGCTATATGTAGAATGTAAAATTGACAAAATGTTCCATTAACTATTGTTTTTACTTAGAACTTTTATGGTTAAGTTTTACAAGTTTTGACTTTAAATAACTTATCAATTGACGATGAGATTGCAATCATTAATTAAATGATGATGTTTGTCAATCAAATTTTGTTTTCTTTGGTTTTCCCATACTATTTACAATAATCTTTATGGATTGAAACGTCTTAGGAGATATTTCTATCCCTTAAAGTGGTATCCTTATGATCACATACATATACATAAACCTAATTTTTTTTTTGTTATAATAGTACTTTTGAACACTAGCTAGTCAGTAATGATTTGATAATATAGATTATCATAATTTGTTCAAGTTTCACGTATAGTTATGGATAAGCTCAAGAAAATAGTCTTATATCCATTGAAAACAAGTGTCATAAAATATAGGCGATTAAAGTGTAATGTATTAAGAAATAGTGGGAGTAAGTTGGAAGTAATTTCAGTAAATAAAAAGTCCATTTTGCTGATGACACTTGTGTATAATTTCTGTGACTCAATGGAATGATGCTCTCCATTTGTCAAAGATTGTATTTGGATGGAGATAACATAAAAAGGCAAAAACGAGGAATAAAACTTCAACTAAAAAAAATAAAAACTAATATACGTAGTATAAAAAAGTAAATTATACAAATATTAAAAAAAAAACGAAAAAAAAAAAACATAAGATTAGAAAAAAAAAAAAAAAAAAAAGGGAATATTTGACGACGTTGACAATGTTTGTACCATATGTGCAAATGTCTTGTTTAAGGACAACACTTTGTGCTACAATTGGATCTTTTCATTATTTGTGGTGCTTAATTAATGATCTTAGTTTAATGTCGTCTATTGTCAAATTCTCACACTAGGGCTAATTATATTGGGTGGATATTTTGGGATACCAACTAATGCTTCATTTTTATTGGGAAGTTACTGTTTTGGAAGTGCTAATGAAATATCATGTGTTGCATTTGGTTACATATGCCCCTTTTCTTTTTTTATATTTTAATCCTTTTATTTGGAAGTATTTTGCTCCTTTACCTAATTAATATTTGGACCATTTCCCTACCTTATAAAAAGTGGGAGAATACTCTTATGAATAGTGCATGGACATTTACATCCCTAAAAATGTTCTTTTACATATTTACCCTCATTGAATTCAGAAGCATTAAAATTGTCTCTTGAATCACAAAAATTGAATGATTATTTGTGTTTATCTCAATATTTAAAGCATTTTTTAGAGTTTAGACTCTCCATTTTTTACACTCTCCATTATTTACAAATATATAATTATATGATGACTTGTTTAATTTATTTAATTCGTTTCATCAATAAATACTTAAAAGTTACTATGCAAAGAGATACAATAAAATATATACCATGCAAATGTACATAAGGCATAAAGACTATCAATAATAATTCTTCTTAAAGGGATAACCATATGCGCGCATCTCGCGCGCTTAAGAATCCCTAGATTAATGAAAAGTACAATTATTAAAAGATATATCTTCATAAGATATTTTTCAACGACATAATACACTATAATCATGTGTAGAATATAGAATGAAATTTGTTTTAAGATTAAAGCTCTTGCAAACGCTATTTTGGAGAAAAATTTTGTGGTTATTAATATGATCGTTATATATTCCTATACCTTAAAGATGGGTTGTATACGCAACAATTAGCTTAGAATAATAATGCCAAAATGAAAATGAGTAGTGTTGTGATCTGTTAGTGACTCTTTCCTAAAACCATATCCAACTTGTGGTTGAAGTTGGGATGAATGCATGTTTTAAATATAAAAGCCACGCTTTCTTTATGAACAACTATTTTTTCTTCATTAATTTTCTATAGAAGTATTCTAATTATTGAATACCTACTGCAACTTGCATGTTTTAGTCTTTGACTATGTAAATTGTTTAATTATCTTTATGAACCCCTACACCCCCAACAACTGCGTTATATTACTCCGTATTTAATGAAGACTTTGATTTGGTCTATTAAAAGTAGTATTGGCTTGAAATTAGGTTCAACACACAACCAAAAATATAAAGTTCAAAGAAGTTACATGACTATTCAAAGAAATACTAAATATAATAACAAACAAACTACTCCGTACTTGGTAAAAATCATAAGAGGAAGTCGATTACTTATTGCTCTTAGCTCTTGATCAATTATTATTTTAAAGGCAAATTGCTAAAATGAGTGTTAATACAAATATTTTGACTATTTATCAAACCGTCTCATAAACTATTACTCCGTAACACTTTTCTTATCATTCGAGTGTTTTGTTAGATAGCTTATACGGAGTACTCTTATAATACTCCGTAACTTTTTATAAAATTATTAATGTTATGTTTATTCAACAAATACAAAATAATAATAATAAAAAAAAAAACCAGTGACCATCTTTTTATTAAATTGTGTCCCAACTCAAATTTCAGAAAAAAAATCTGGAAAAAAAACCAGAAATTCTACAAAATCCTGTGTCCTGTTTCAAAAACAACCCACCTACCAAACTCTGTTAAACTTGACAGCATCCTTCAATTTATTTTTGTTTCTTTATTTTTTTTCTGGAAAAAAAAAGATGTCATGAAATATGCTCAGAATCTTATATGCTGAGCTACCCCAATTATACTTTCACCTCAATTTCTCTCTCCTCTTATTTTTAGGCACTCTCTCTCTCTCTTTCTGCAACTGCAAGTGCTAGTGATCCAGGTCCGTTGCTTTTGGCATCAGCAGAATTACAAGTTGCAAAGTTGCAGCTGTAACACTTGCATACTTGTATTATTTTTATTATATAATGTGCGTGCAAGACTTTGAGTCAACTGATGAACATTTGCACAAATTTGATAACAATAATTACAATAATCACAACAATTTCTTGAATACCCAGATGGATTCAGAGAATTCTGCTGCTACTCCTAACTCTGTTTCTTCTCCTGCTGTAAGAACATTCTCTTTCTCTTTCTCTCTTTCCTCTTTTTTTGTCTTGTTGGGTGTTTGAATTGATTTCATTGAATATGAATTTGGGTTTTTTGATTGATTTTTATGTTAGATTACTTGCATTGGTGATCAAGTTAGTAAGGGTGTTTTCGAATTCTGATTTTTTTTTTTGAAAAAAATTAGTATGAATGAAGAGAAAGTTTGCTTCTTTTTTAAGGTAAGCATCAATAATTAGTGGGTCTAAATTCCTCCTTTTTCCCTTTTTGGAAAATTCACTAATTTGGTATTTTTACTGTTGTTTTTTTTTTTTTTTTTTCTCTTGAATTTTTTTGCTATCAATTTGAGTATATGCAATATAATTCCAAGTTTTTATGGTTTGAGTTTAATTGGGTTATTTTAGATAAACTTTTTCTGTTGTTGGTCTTGATTCTTAAACTTCAGGATCTAGTTTATTGTTTGAGCAATTGAACCAAATTCATATTTTTGGTAGATAGAATTGAAGTGGGACTTCAATTGTTTGAACTATGAAAAGTGATGATCATTTGAAATTTTTGTTAAGATTCTTAGGTAATGTACTGTTTCATCTGTTTGTAGCTGAATAATGGGGACATTTCAGCCCCATATTATCAATAATTCCACCTTCTTTATAAAACTTTTGGTGTAATTGTTGATGATCAAATGGCCGAGATAGGTATCTAATATTCGTTTTTACTGACTAATTAAGCGACCATTAGATTGTTGGTGATTTGGTATTTATATAATATGGTTTGTAGCTTTACTCCTCGATTGTTAGACCTATTTAGAGAGGTTGTTTTCAAAAGGCTGTAGAGTGGTAGAAGCAATTTGCTATTTAACTGTTTATAATACTCTGTATGATTTACAATGGAATATGAATATGAATATATGATACATTATGTAGATGGATATCAGTATGCTGTTATAACACATACTATTTGTATGCTTCTTTTTTTGGGGGTAATGTATTGCTGGTTTTCGTAACTTCAACTCCTGGCTTAAGAGTGAACCTCTTTTCATGTGCTAATATAGCTTTTTATTTTGTAATTTTCTATTTCAGCTAGAAAGCATTAGTGAAGAAAGAACAATCGTTTTAGATGAAAGTCCGAATTTGGCAATGGAGTTCCTTCCTACCCTTCGATCAGGAGAATGGTCTGATATTGGAGGACGTGAAAAGATGGAAGATACACATGTTTGTATAGCTGATTTAGCCAAGAATCTGGGCAGCGAAATAGTTGATGCAGAATCTGTGTCTTTCTATGGGGTAACAAGTTGCCTACTTTATCACTTTATCTTGAGGAAACATCTTTATTTCACTGTAAAATTCTATAGATCATGAGTTGATTAGTTAGCAAAAGAAATAATAACTTTTATGAATGAAACAAATAGCTAGAAATTGGAATTTTCTCCTTTTAGTCCTTTCAAGTCCTAGGATTATGAAAATCACAGTGTTTTTAGAGTTGAAATGGTTTGTTGTAATTATAAATTAATGATTATGCAAAGCACTTAGCATATTTTGTGCTGAGCAGCGTATAACAGGAGTTTTATGAACAGGTATTCGATGGTCATGGAGGAAAAGATGCTGCCCAATTTGTCCGTGAACATCTCCCTAGAGTCATTGTTGAAGATGCTGATTTCCCTTTAGAGCTTGAGAAAGTGATCACAAGGTCATTCATCAAGACTGATACTGAATTTGCTAAGTCGTTTCCTGTTGGGTCTTCCCTATCTTCTGGAACTACTGCTATCACTGCAATGATCTTTGGGAGGTAGGTTACTGTAGTTCATGTATCTCAGTTTACTTGGTGAATGTTATTTGATCTTAATCGACTGAAACTGTGCTTCTGCTTTTACTTCTTCATAGTTCCAATATTCTACTTGAGAAAATTTTTATTCTTCGTCTTGCTGATGAGCCAAGTACTATGACTTGAAAAAACAGATTATTTGATGATTTATGAGCATTGCAGTCAGAAAAGATCCCATGGGTCATGGAATCTGTATGGCACAGTGATTGGTGAATCTTATATGGTGAACAATCGTGTATAAGTATGCTTCTGGTTTTACACAATTAGAAAATACTTTTCTGCTAGTTCTTGAAACCATATCGGATGGTGAGAGTCTAGGAGATAAGATTATATACATCTTGGACTTGACCCCCCTAGGCTATGTTTGACATTCATTTTGCTGTTTTTATGCTGTTGTTGTAGCTTATGATGCACTTTCCTTAATTCTTTGTCTGTTGAATAATGTGACATTTTGGTCAGATCTTTACTTGTAGCAAATGCTGGAGATAGCCGAGCAGTTCTTTCTCGACGTGGAATGGCTTTGGAGATGTCTAAAGATCACAGGGCCTGCTGTAGAAATGAATTGATGAGGGTAGAATCGCTGGGAGGATATTTTGATGAAGATGGGTATCTTAACGGACAATTGGGTGTAACAAGGGCTCTTGGAAATTGGCATCTTGAAGGAATGAAAGACATTGATAAAAATAGTGGACCTCTGAGTGCGGAGCCAGAACTTAAACTTGTGACATTGACCAAGGAAGATGAGTTTTTGATAATTGGATGTGATGGTATATGGGAAGTTTTCAGCAACCAAAATGCGGTGGATTTTGTTCGAAAGCGGCTTCAAAGGCATAACGATATGAAGCTGTGCTGCAAGGAAGTAGTAGAGGAATCGAAGAAGCGGGGGGCATCGGATAATTTGACAGTTGTTATTGTAAGCTTTCACTTGGATCCACCTCCAGCAATTGTGCCACAAAGAATGAGGTTCAGAAGAAGCATTTCTGCTGAGGGGCTTCAGAACATTAGGAATTTACTGGAAGGTTAGAAAAACTAGTGTTACTTTATAAAAAATAGAATGATCAGTAAATATAGACTGATTTATTGAGCTGCTATATTAAGCTGCCCAGCCTTCTCCTAGCTCTATTTGTAATGTCTGTACATTAACAATTCTTGAACACGAGTTAGCTGAATATACCTGAATTGTGATATTCAATATGTTAGCTCATATTCATTCTCTCTGAAAACAATAGTCACATTTTTTATGAAATAATATGATTATTTATGATTGATTTTTTCAAACTGCCAATACTTATAAAATTTAGTGATAGGTACACTTGAGAGTAATTTATGTTGGATTTGTAATCTTACAGTAAATCATGTTATATGCAATTGATTTTGGACAGGAAGAGCAAGATTAAGGACTAGCCATTTGTAGTACTACTGTGATTATCTTTAGAATCAATTGGCAAAGTTAAGTGTGCATTTATATTTGGCATTGTTGTTTTATATAGCTTATAAAAAGTTCTGCGATGTTTGTGCTAAAGTCAATGACATCTCAAAAAACACCTCCTTGAAATGTTGCAATTTCAAGCACAGAACCATTAGATGCCTGCAGTCATTACAGTCTGCACTTCTAGGCATCATTTGATTTTCGTTGCATATCTAAACAAAAATCACGTTAACGGAGAATCAACCATCACACCTGGCTATGAATTCTTAGAAAGAATGATTTACTTAGTAATTTAAGCTCTCCACCGGTTATGCCTTAGGTGGTCTTTCCGGAAATGTTCAACGTTTAGCACTTCCCTGAGTTCCCTCAGCAGCCCATATAGAGGTTGAGGTTGCGGTTGATCGGTTATGCCTTGCATTTGGACAATTTTTTACTTTGTCGGGCTGATGTGCCCAAGGTACGCCCTATGTGCTCAATTGCTCATTACAATTTTAGTATATTTTTGGGAAATTCTCCCGAAAGCATGTATATGGTATTTGTATCTGTATTTGGAGGACCTAGAACATAAAGAGGCCAAGGGTTTTTCTTAAGGACCTAAGAGACCTAGGGAGGCCGTTTGAGTGGCTGGAACCATCTTTTGCCGCACTCAATTACTAATGCAACAAATTTTTGAAATAACCTCGTAATTGAACCGATATTATTGCTAATTTTAAGGCTATAAAATTCAAGAAATCGGATCTTTGTCCCTGTGTCGAAAACTAAGATGATGGAAGGGAGGCATTCTGGGGACATATAAAGTTGCTAAATTAAAGATGTACCCACCATTCAGAAACAAATAGAGCTCAACAACAAAGATGGAGAAGTGTTCAATCAAGGTGAAAGCACCGCAGAGTCTAAGAAGATATACTGTATCTGTCCAATGTAACAAAAACATGGAGTAGATTACTGTAGAATATTATTTGTGAATTTAACTAAATACTTACAAACTCAAAATAATCAAGATCTATCTTTATCAATACCTAAAAGAAAGCATGTATGATGCTTCAATTCTATTAATATAAATTCTCCAAAGAATGTGATACAGACTGCAATTTTAGAGATTCCACGGTATGAAGATATGTCTACATAACTGAAGCTATCCTCGGGATATATTCATGAGGGGAAACAATCTGTATGAAAAAGGAACCAAAATAAACACCTCTTTGCAGTATAAAATCTGGGACACTATGGAACAACACCTGATTTTGCAGCCTTTTTGATGCAATCATGGATTGTCAAAAATCTCCATGCTTGTCGATATGATGTGCGGTGAGAGCCACCTTTGTCAAGATATACAACAGGAAATCAATACAATTGATTACTGAATTGTTTAGTTCATTTGTAATCTATATTTCCTCTCGGTTAGCTCAGACTTCACAGCAGGTACCAAGGACAATGCTGCTATGAAGATCGAAGTAATAAGCATTGCAAACACAGTATTCCAACCACTGGTGGAAATATAGCCAACTAGAACTGGACCAATAGCTGCCCCAACAGAACCAGTTCCATCTATTATTGCCGTGACTGTAGCTAATGCACGTGAGTTCCCTCTAATTGCAGTCTGTGTCCCAAGATCAGCAGCCACAGCTGTTGTTATGAGAGCATAAGGTCCGTTTACAAGTGAACCCGTAAGAAACATCAAGATGTTATTGGTAATCATCGAGCTACTCCCATAAACACGGTAGAGAACAAGAGCTGGAATCGATAACAAGAGAAATGAAACAGAGGTAATTGCCCGGGCTTCAAGTTTGTCAGAAAGCAAACCAGCCAAAACACCTCCAAGAACACCACCAAAGTCAAATATTGTTGATAGCAATCCAGCAGTTTCATGAGATAAGTGCACACCAGCAACAGCTTCAAATCCATTACAAAACATGATCCATGTCAAAACATAGAATATTTCAATCATCTGCACTGAGAAACACCAAAACCAGAAACTCGAAAATTAAGTGCATTATTACCTGTGTGCCTTATATAGAATGGTAGCCAATACAGAAAAGTGTAGGCCACAAGCTTGGAAAAGAACAGACAGATTGCAAAAGATGCAACCCCGGGCAGTTTCCAAGCTTCTATAAACCCGATTGCATCCGAAGAACTGATTTCCTCCTCTTCAAGAGACTTAACTTCTTCCAGAGGATTTGAATCCTTGGTTTGGAGGAGGCCCAAATGTTCAGCTTCCCCATGATCAGAAGCCTCAATTGGGTTTAACTCGATTTCGCTTGGAAGTGACAAACCAATAATCTCAGGGCTCACAGCAAGAAACAAATACACAACAATTCCAATCAAAAACACAAAGAATCCAGGCCAAAAGAAGGACCAACCCCACCCAAATTTCAACATGGAGGAGGCTACAATCGAACCCATAATATTCCCAATAGAAGTGTGAGAGTTCCAGACCCCCATTATCAGACCTCTCTTAGATTTTCCAAACCAATTACTGACAACAGAAACTACAGAAGGCCAACCAGTAGACTGAAAAAGACCACACAAAATCTGAACAACAACAAAATACAAGAAACTATGAATTTGAAACCAATACCCAAATCCAAAAGCGACAGTAAAAAGAGCACTGAGCAACATCCCAGATGAAAGAAAGAATCTAAGATCAAGAGTATCAGCAAAATGGCCAGAAAAGAACATCCCAATTGCATAAGAAGATAAGAAAGCTAGATCAAGCTCACCTAATCGATGAGTTCCTTGAGTTCCATTAAAAGGAGGCCAACCCTTTTCAGAAATAGCCAAATCTTCAAGTGGGGTGCTGCCATTTCTGGAGATTTCAGGTCCAAGGACTGATTTCACAATGCTTGGGGGTTTGCGAGAAGCGTGGAGAGAGGCGTAGGCGAAGAAGGTGATGGTCAAGATTACAGTTTGCTGGAACAACAAGCTTTTTGGGAGGAGATGAGCGAGAGATGGCGGCGAATTGGGTGCCATTTTCACGATTTGGGAAAATTGAGACTTGTCTCAATTTCAGTTGTTGAATACCAATTGAGTGTCATTAACGACTTCTTTCTTGCTGGTGCATACTGTAACTAAAAATTGGAAAGTGGGAGGTTCACATTTTTGTTCCCAAATTATTGCAATATTAAACTTTTGTTTTTTTAAGTCAAGTTTGGTGCTTAGTTTTATTCATTGCAATATTCCTAATTTCCTATGAAAAAAGTTTGGTCTAAAAAGTTTGGTGTTTATTTACTTTGATTAAAATTGTTGACCCCCTAGTAAAAGTTACTTCATTCAATGAGTTAAAAAAACATACAGAGTAGTATATTGTTTTGCCCGAAAAAATTAAAATATATATATATATATATATATATATATATATATATATATATATAAAGAGAGAGAGAAAACAGAGTATATTGTTTTGAAATATTCATGAGCTCATTTAATGGAATAAAGACTATTTTTTTTTGTAATCATAATGAACCTTATCATTTTCTTACATTACATATTTAGGGTTCAATGCTATTTGGTGGTAAAGAGATTTTTTTTTATTGCTCTAAAAGATTTAAAATCCATTTAATTTACATCAGATTACAGACTAAAACTTGAAATGCACCGAGCATCACATATTTTTATCATCAATTTACAAGCTATCTAAGAGTTTAACAGTACATGAACTTAAGGCAGTTCACTGTTAAATAACTAAAAATTTGATTATATTTGTTGACCCCAATCAACGACTTTGGGATCATCCTGCAAGGCTATAAGCAGCGCTGTAACGCAGCAGCAGTGGGAGAGACTGGGCAAATCGGCATTTGAACACAAGCTATTAGACACGAGATCATATGACTTATGACCTTTAACCTTCAGCGCCCAAGCCTCTAGCTTTAGGGCGTCTCACAGCTGACAATGGGGTAACTATGCCTTGAGAATCTCTGCCCAAACCCATTCCTTCAACAAATCCCATCTTTGCCATCATCTTTGAGCCAAACCCTTTAGTATGCTTCTCAAAAGCACCAATGTTTGGAGTAGAATTCCTGGCTGATCCACCTTTTGGAGTGGAAGTCCTCGCTGATCCACCTTTTGGAGTGGAATTCCTCCCTGATCCACCTTTTGGAGTGGAATTCCTGCCTGATCTGACATTTGGAGTAGAATTCCTAGCTGATCCGCCACTTGTAGCTGTGTGCACAGTTTCGCTGCTGTTTTCAACAAATGCCATTCCTAATCCGAGAGATTTGGGTCGCTGAATCACCTCGATGGGTGATGCCATTCCCTTCCCTTCTTTCCCCAAACCTTCACCTTCCACATATCCCATCTTAGCCATCATCTTTGAACCAAAACCCTTGGTGTGAACTTCGAATGAGCCAATCATTGACGGGGAATTGTCTACAGCTTTGATTTCTTGAGGGGAGTTGTCATTTAGTACAACAGTGCTGACAGGGACGATCTCCGGTTGAATTACACCACAGGGGACAAATGACACTGGTTGATTGTATCCTCCGGGCTTTGTCCCACTCCTTATCTTCCCACTCTTGCTGCTGCCACTTCCTTGTTGGTCAACCAATTTCTTTGTAAATTTTTTCTGAGCAGACCCACTATGGACATGGGCACGGGAACTTTGAGGAGTATTAACCACCGGGAAATCTGCATCATCCTTGCTGGATCCAATCAGCTGTGGATAAAAAATGCACCAGTCCATGAAGCAGAATGTTAAACCGACATTGAATGAGAAGATAAATCATGTTTAACTTTCTACAGACTGCAGAGATGAACCTACCTTCTCTAGACGAATTTCATCACTTGCAGATGGCATAGAGGTGTGTTGTGTTCGACTTACAGTTACAAACCTAGACAAAAGGCAAATGTCAAGGCAAGAGTAGATCAAAGCTTACCAAGTTCATATAGGATGGTCAAAGACAAATAGGTCCAAGTATTAAGATAAACCTGACACTCTTCATTCAAGATTAACAGACAGTACAGTTGCAGCATCATTTTAAGTAGTACAATGTAATTTATTAATCCCAAACAGATTAAATTTTTTCCAACACATTCCATAAGTCAGCCATTTAAAGAAAAGGAAATTTTGTATCAACTGTCATATGAGAGTCAAAATTTCCAATAAAGTTCCTCCAAACCCACAAGGACATGTCATCAATAAACAAAATAATAATATAAGCAATCTAATAGTGTGTGCAAAATAATTATTCGTGCATAAAAGCTCATGTAGCAGATTATGCACATCACAGATGACCAAAAAATGCCAAATTGGTGGAAAAAAGGCCTTTAACATTAGGTTAAAACAGAGTTCTAGGCCACAAATCCAAGAAAGGAGGACATTGTCTTTACAACACTGTAAATAAGTTGCCACCAAATGCAATTCAAAGTAGATAAGTACATATCACAAAGCACAAAGCTAGTTGTGCCCCCAGTCTTTTTGCTTGTCTTACTGTGTTGGACTAACTAGCTTACAAAGTTACAAGTCCATGATAGCAGATGACTCAGACTTCAAACTGCTAAAACCTTAACAGCAGCTAAAATTAAAAATGATTAGGAAAACCAGCAACTTTTCAAAATATTAAGGAAATCAGAACATACCTTTTCTTGCCAGAGCCTAGACAGCCACTTTTCAAACGATATATTGCAGCCAGTCGTTGCACCTATAAGTACCCAAAGACTTCCTATTAAATCAAAATACCTGGTATATAGCCATACAGGAAGTCAGAACCAGGAGTGCAGGTCAACATACCTGAGAACAATCCCGAGGGTGCATTGGAGGAAATGATACCATATCTATGTTGCTTAAAACCATATGCTTCAGCTTCTAAAGAGCAGAAAAGTTTAGATAGTTAGCAAAAAAAGGTCAAACAAGTCAAAATCACTGTTACAAAAATCTAATAATATCAGAGGAAACAAGGAGCTATAATCAAATGACTTGACACATCAATGTTAATTTTATTCTTATAAACACCCAAAAAATTATTGTATAATTTAATTAAGTAGGAATGTTAATCATATTAGCTCATGAGTGCCAATCTTTACCATAAAATGGTGAGAAAAGATACCAATGTCAATAAAGAGGTAGCTACTTAATAATATATATGCAAAAAGATAGCTAAGATTATCCTACATATTAATCAATAGTCAATTTTATTTTATTTTTATTTAAAAAAAAAAGAACAAGAAGAGAGAGAGAGAGTAGAGTTTAGGAGGAAAATTCCCTCCAGAAAAATCTCCACTTTAGTATAGATAGATAGATAGATAGATAGATAGATTACCGAGTTTAATTGTTCAAGATCTACACCACGACGCAACATCCTCTCCCTACGCTTCACTGCTATCATCTCTTTACGGTGCTTCTTCTTTTCACCTGGAGCATCAGTAATCAGAATAGTAGCAAGGTTTAACTAACCATGAATGCAAATTCTAATTACTCAGTAAAGAACTAAAGATTCTATTATTCTGCTAATTGAATCCGGAAAAAATTAACAACCATCTATAGGAAGACAAACTATGTTTCAAAATAGCAGAAGCAGGGTTTGTTGCCTAATCAACCAGCATAGATAACAAATGCCTTCATTATTAACCATAAAAAAATAAATAAAAAAAATTTAAAAAAAAGCAAATGAAATCACATAAAAACACTAACAACCCATAAATAATAAGGGGTAATATATGTCAGTAAATAAAACTTGTAAGATATTCATTATCAATTTAGAGGCGGCCTGCTGTATTGAAGGGTAATAAGTTTATGAAGAAAAAGCAATAGTTAACATGGGTATTGGCATGAAACTTAGTTTATGAAGAAAAAGCAATAGTTAACAAATGCCTTTGTTATTAATCATATCTAAAAAAGACAACAAATTACATAAAAAAACACTAAAACCCCATAAATAATAAGTGGTAATATATGTCAGTTAAATTGTATGATATCCATTATCAATTTAGAGGTGACCTGCTGTATTAAAGGGTGATAAGTTTATGGAGAAAAAGCAATACTTGAGATGGACACTGGCATGACACTTTCCTTCAAAATTCACCTATAGTCTCAATACTAATAAACCATTACCGACATTTATACTACCAGTCAGATGGGCTATAATCGTGCTCTACTAATCCTTAATTGTCAATGTCAGACCAATACCTGGAAACCTCCCGAACCTTTTGTTTTTCCGCCCTTCAGAAGGCCATGACTGAGGAAATTGAGCAACATGCTTCTTCTTTGCAGATTGTCGTCTCGGATCCTTAACTAGCATTAAATCATCCATAGCTGAAGACCAATCAATATCAGTTCCCTTTGACTTAGACTTCACTTGAGGCTTCTTTTTGGAACGCTGTTTTTGTCTACCGTACTCCCTAGATGCTTCTTGAAGAGCAACACCACTTAATTTTTTTAAAGTTTCCCCATATGCATCACCGCTAGAATCATCATCAGTATCATCACCAAGCACATGATTATCAAGATCCTGTGATGCTAACCACTTGGACTTTAAAATTTGACTGCTTCCTCCAATCCCATCCACATAATCATCCATGATGGCATCATCAATATCAGAATCAAAGTCTGAGCTACCTTCAGAGTCACTGTCAGATGATCCAGAAGAGCTCCCCTCATCAGATGAATCCTCTTCATCCTCCTCTTCCTCCTCCTCATCGTCATCGGATATATCTTGGGTGTACAATTTCACACCTCCAATTGACACAAATGCAGAATTTTTTTTAGATGCTGGTGTCTTATCTGAAAAATCATGAAGGAAAGCAGAACCGTCCTCATCTTTATCTTGATCCATAGAGCCCTCATCCTCCTCAAACTCATTGGCGGAAAAATCATTGATCCGCTCTGTTCCCTTAAGGACAATTGTCTGTGACAATTCTCCACTAGCTGAATTATCTCTGATGTTAGAGAAACCCAATCCTGTATGCAACTGCTCTTCTTCTTCCTCTTCGTCATCTTCTTCTTCATCATCCATCATACCCGATGACAACTCAGTAACACAAGGGGTTTCCTCTTCATCAGGAAACCCCAATCCACTGTGAGAACTCTCACCCAATACAAAATCAGAATTATACTCATAACGATATTCCACCTCAGAAGGCGCCATTGACGGTGTTACGTCTTCAAAAGCAACAACCCTGTTTTCTTTCGAGCCTAATAAGATAACTGGCTGCAATCCATTTGATCTACCCTCTTCATCTTTTCCCCCAATGCGAGATTCTGATTGCCCAACAGCCTATCATATAACAAATTTACTAATTTAGACGTTGAATTAATATCCAACAGTCCTCACTAAGAATTATATTGATCTAAATGAGTCCAATTAATCGTCTAAAAATTTCAAAGCATACATTTTCATAGTTTCAGGTATCAAATCAAATGTACAGTATTTACAAATGGTTATAATATCAAATCAAATCAAATCAAATTTTAATAATAATCCCATGATTTAATTTTTAGTAGTGAACACTAATTAGCAGATGATTCATCCAAACACCACAATATAGGATAAATTTCAGAACAAAAAATAATCATCGAAAGTGTAGGATGAATGATGATACCTTGAAATCAATAGAAGGGTAATCATAACGATAAAAATTAGATGGGGATTTTTTCACAGCAACCTTAGAATCAGAAATCGACCCATTTTTCGAATTCCCGGATCTTAATTTCGGATTTTTGCCTGCAATTGAACATTCAATAATTCCCCAAAATCAAAATAACTAAAAAAACTGATTCAAAACCCAGAAATGAATGATTATAAGAAAGAAGACAGGAAGAAACCTCGGGTGGAAGTAGAAGAATGCGGGGAATCCAATCCAGCCAAAAAGCCACCTTCAACGAAAAGGGATTGTTGATTAAGACTTCTTCTCGGCTTTGATTTGTTGAAAGGTTTTCGTTTACCTCCGCCCATTGAAAATTCGTAACTTTGATAATCGGTTTTTGTAAAATGCGGTGGTGACTCAGTGAGTCGCTGCCGAGTTGCGGAGGCGCCTCTAGTAGAGTTGAGGAAATGATGATTTGTGGGATTCGTTTGGCCAATTGGGGATTTTTAGGACTTGGGGCTCAAGGTATCTTCCTTCAAGCCCAAACAGAACATGGAATATTTAACTCTTTTTTTTTTTTTTTTTTTTTTTTTTTTTTTTAAATTAGGGTAATGTAATTAGGCTTAGCCCGTTTTTGTTGAGGTTTTGGGCTTATGGCCAAGCCATGTATATGAGTGGTGCCACACCCATATTTTTCCTTCAACTTGTCTTGTGTGTAGTCGGCCACACTATGTGGCCACTTAAATTAACCCTTATAATACTTACCAAGTAACTCCTATAACATTCACCAAGTAGCCCTTATAACACTGACTGAGTAATCTCTATAATACTGACTGAGTAACCACTTTAACATTGACCAAGTATCCCCTAATACCCTAACGAAATAACTCCTATAATGGTTGGTCATACGGTGTGACTAGCCACATATAAGAATTTGTGTTTTTTCTTTGAATGGTCATTTTGAGGACGGATTACCTTTTACTCCCTTTCAATGGGTAGATAACAATTCTCATAATGACTACAAAGTATATTTCAAATTTAAATTTATATCTAGAGGGTAGAATTTAATAAATCAACACCAACAACAAGTTTTTCTGCTTGAATGGTCATTGGAGATTTTAAGTTTGGCTTCTAAATAAAACTAAACCCAAAATATGAATAAAAGTTGTCTATATACTTCATATGTAAAGTAACTTATGAGAGGAAATTGAGAATAATAAGTAGAAGTTGCCAGGGTATCAAGTTTACTAGAGGTTACCTACATAAAGTCAAGTTTACTAGAAGTTACCTACATAATTTTGTTCAATGATTAATATTTCTCTTAGATACAGACATTTTATTTGCATGGATGATAAGTCATGTCAAAATTTAAGAGATATTGAACTGGAATCTAATAGGAAGGAGTTAGTGCTCAATTTAAGAGAAATTGAAACGGGAATGACAATTTGATCTGCATATAATCTTAAAGAAAGTTCGATATTCAAAACCAATTTTAATTTAAGATGAAGAGTAAGTGCTCAATTTAGAATAACTTGCATATGGACAACAAAGGAGTTCAAACAAGTCACAAATTCTTGCATAGATACCTTGATATGCTTATTCAGAATTCAACAATAGAGATTCTAAACAATTATACATATCCCAAAAAAGTGAAGTTTAAGAAATTTCACGCCACAAAGTACCTATAATAATGAATAAAACTGTCTTGCACGGTGAGTTGGTGGTTTATATAGTCATTGAAACTCATACTAGTAGACCAATATATAAATTTATGAACTCATTTTCATGCACTTGAATACTTGATTGATTGGAGGAGTAAATTAATAAATTTATTTTCTAGGTCAAGATAGTTTTGCTATCCATGTACGAGTATGACTATCCAGTTGAAAAAGTATCAATGGAAAAATTGCTCTCAAATAAATTATGGTGACCAAAGAGCTGAGTTAGGGCCGTTAGGCTTTGGGTTAAGTTAAAGAGGATTTTTTTTATTGAACAAGGATATAAGGCCAAAATGATAACCCAATAATTTGGAAAAGAAAAAAGCTTTGATCTATGTAGTACGTATATTGTATATACATACAACTATACAAGTATACAACGAGTACTCAAGTAGTATAATTTATTACAAGTACGTGGTACGTTATTACTTACATGTAAGGGTGTCAGTTCGAATAATCAGATCGGGTCTGATATGTTCGGGTCGGGTCGGCTAAATTTTTAAAGTAGAGTTATACTAATTAAATTATTATGTCCACGCGAGTTCATATCTAAATCGGATATTTTTCAGGTCGGTTTTGGATTGGGTCGGGTCGAATGTGCTTTTGACACCTCTACTTACATGTGGTCACTTCCATGTTCCATCACTCTCCTTTCGAACTTTCTCATATTTCTTTTCTTTTAATTTGACTAGTTACTAGTTACTAGTTACTAGTTACCAACAGTATGAGTGCCTCAAAATTCAATATTATTGTACGTTGTAGTTAAATTTTCCTAATATAAGTTTCAAGAACTCATAATAATGATTAATAAATACTTTGTATATTTTTATATATTGAAATCATGCATAAAAATTAACTTTTAGGACTAATTTTGTTTTAATTAGCACATGGCCTCCTCTAACATGTTTATCACTCTCATGGAGTCATGGAGGCATGGAGCCTACTTATGACCCAACTTAATGTTAACCCACACCCAAGGTTGCCAACCCTCACTGCTGGACCGTCTAATTACTATGTCTAGGAAGTAGGAAGGACACAAAGTGGGTTTAATAAATGGAAATTCCATTTAATAGCTTATCGGTGAACTAGTTCTCCATTTCTCATCCAACCTAGCTACAAACTTTCATTACTCCCTCCCGTTATTCAAACATCTCAATTTTGACTTTTACAATATTCTTCTACATAATTTTGACTAATGTGTTTTATACATACTATTTACTTCATAAGACTCGTTAAAATCATTGTGGTTTTTCTGTTTCACTGTATAGCTTTTAAAATAGTATTAACTTTTTTTTACAATTAATGATAATTAATATATTATCGGTTATAATTTTTCATTGATAATGTACTTATTAAAGTGAGATGTTGAAATCCGTTGTAGCCTACTTGTGAGTGTCCCACATTGAAAAAAGAGGAAAGATGATTTTATATTACTTTTATAACGTAGATGAGTTACTCCTACTATTGTCAATTGGTTATTATATGGAATCTATTTTTGCCTTTTTCGTGGACCAAACAGTCCAAACTCTCCTTAGATGATTTTATAAAATAAATAAGAGAAATAGAAAAAAATTAGTTGTAAGATGCCGAGTGAGTAGACTAGGACATGTTCTTTTCAACTTATTTTAGATACTTATTACTTATTCCTTAATTAATTCATATCAGATCAGAAACATTCAGATCAGGTCAAATCAAAACTTTTTATTATCATTTACTTATTGCTAAATATCGTTAATTGTGTATTACAAAAAATTATGAAAATTACATATTTAAAAAGTTCATAATGTGACGAATTTAACAAGATCCATTTTGATAATGTTTTTCTTAATAGATTAGTATTAAAATGCGGTAAAAGTTCAGTTAAATTATTAAATCAGATCAGACCAGATTATATTATATTAGATGATAAAAATTCATATCAGACCAGAATCACTAGATGAGACCTTTTTAAAAACTGGACCAAAATTTCTTATTTCAGGTGAAGAGAACAAGTCCCTAGTCTAGCAGAGATATTTAAAGTCTGGGTTTGAATGAATAGTTTAAGACTTTAAGATGTGGAAGTGAAGGACAAAGCCAACTGCCAACAATATAATATGGTGCATGTGACAGATGTATGGCCGGCCCGGACCCGATCAAGGCCCGCGTTTCCAGCTCTCAAATTTGGACTTCTTCTTTCCTTTTGGGGTGAGGGGACCGTTGGGCGACTTCACTTAACTTTTTTCTCCCTAAAACTTAAACCTCTGTCTTTACTTTACGTTTCAAAACTAATCTGAAGTGTGTT
The DNA here is from genome assembly GCF_948465745.1 of Chenopodium album. Taxonomy (NCBI): domain Eukaryota; kingdom Viridiplantae; phylum Streptophyta; class Magnoliopsida; order Caryophyllales; family Amaranthaceae; genus Chenopodium; species Chenopodium album. The sequence continues at coordinate 5,676,043 of NC_137857.1, forward strand.
TTGTATCAAGTGCTCTATCTTTGACGAGTGTTCCGTCACTTCCGTATACAATGTCGACATCGGTTGAGTTCTTTATGGATCAACTACCTAAGTAGTACTTCAATTTAAAGTGGCACACCTATGAAATATGAAAATACGGTGTTTATTACTTTATTTGGTTGACATAAAAATACTAACTTCATATATATGCAGTGTGTGTAAGTGTGTTATAATCTTAAAGATTAACTACTTTGTTATTAATTTAATTTGTCATTGCAAATACATTAACAAAACATACATGTTAAAATAATTTATACTACGTATTAGATAAACAAACGTAATTTAGAGAGACACTACACCTTTTTTTCCCTATTACACGAGATCATTACTTTTTTTTTTTACTAAGCAATTTTCCAGCATTGGATTTTGGTTCCACAATACTATAATAGGAGTATTTTTTTTAATTGCCTAACTTTTTGAAATAAAAAATAAAATGTAGCAAGGAAATTGTTGGTAGTTCAAAGTTCACGGAGTTCGATAGTTTAGTTAGGGTCTGTTCACTTCAGCTTAATTTCAGTTCAATTTAGTTCAGTTCAGCTCAATTCAGTAAACGTGAAACCAGGTTGTATGTATTTTGTGAAGCAAGTCATATGACAATACTAAAGAAGGTAAAATAAATTGTTCTATCAATTCAAAACCTCTTACAAGTCAACTTAATCAAGTTTACAGGCTAGACACTTTGAGAGTAAAGGAAAGAATAAGGGAAATTCTTACTCTCAAAGTGTCATAGTTGGGATTAAACCCTAACCTCAAGGTTAGAAGGTTTAATGGTTACCAGTAGATTATAATTTGCTTGGTATAACAAATTGTATTTGAATGACATGATTACTAACTTATTACCATTTAATTCTACTCCATATCTTGTATTCCATCTAAATACACTTAAATTTTGGCATCAAAACTCTCTAGGTAGAGTATTAGTAATTAATTAGTACTCCGTAATGATATTTATAACTTATTTTCACTCACTATTTATTTATTTTTTTTGAATTGGACTTTCACTCATTATTTAAAAATGAACAGATGTTAAACAAATACGAAGTACAAACAGTGAAACAGAGACATGGAGTAATATACTCCGTGTTTAAACCGAACGATTGAACGAAACCAAAAAATCTTAACAAAGAAACGAATAAAAAAAAGGAAAAAAAGAAAAAGGCGTGTTGCGGTAGTACGACAGCTATTATTTCTGGCAACCTCCAAGTCCCTCCTCCTTTCTCTTTCTCTATAAAAACAATCCCACCCTCCCTTTTATATTCTTAACAACAACAATAATAATAATAATAATAATTCAGTCAAATATAAAGTACATAATTTCCTCCTCTCAAAAAACAAGGAAATGGCAGCCTCAGATCAAGGGATGTTCCTGCAGTACTGTGTATTCGACGGCAGCATCTCCGGCAACACTGAGATCCAACGCCGCCCTTATCACCGTAACTGCAGCTGCGCACTGCATCGTTCTCGTGGTGCTTGTTCTCACTCTTCACTCCCTAATGTTACTTACCCTATCCGACGAACCTGGAGCGAAGGAAGCTTAGCCTTGTCTTCTTCTTCTTTGTCTAATTCTTCTTCTTATAATAATCTCGCCAATCTTTCTCTTTCGTCCTCCTCTTCCTCCTCTCAGATCTTTGATGAGTAAATTCAAATTAAAGTAGCTAGTTTTTTTTTGGTTTGATTAATTAGTTAGATGAGTTTGGTTGTCTGATCTTCAGGTTTTTCTTTTAGAAGGGGTCTTATCTTATGTATGTACCTGCTACTACTGCCTGGAATACCGTTGTAATTCATTCATTGTAGTTGTTAAGTGTAAATAAAACAATAAATAAATAAAAAAAAAATGTTGATTTTTGTTTCTTTTGTTTCATCTAAAGCATTTTCTAATACTTCGTGTAATACAATATTAAACCCATCAAAATATCAACATTAATTAAGCTAATTATATATAGTCAAGTTGTATGGAGCTAGGTAGTTGACAGTTCGAGACATTTCTAGAAAAGGTTGGCTCTTAATTAAATTTTCATGGTAAAGTTTAGTGAAAATGATAATCTTATATCAACCGTGCTAAACACAAAATGTGACCGATGATGTTATACATTTTTTACTCCAAACACATCACTTAAATTTTACATGCAGATATTTTTTTTTTCTTTTCTATATCTTTTTTACGAGTATTTACAAAAACTATTTAGGAGTTGTATTTTTGCAATGATCTATCTTAAAAGAGGAGTAAGTAATAAAAATACAATGATTTAACAAATTTTAGCTTTGGCTCATGTAAATTAATTGATTAGTTCAATATTGTATAGACGTATAGTATAAAGAAAATATTATAGGGTCATTGATATGATCTTATAATGATGTTTTTATTTGTTTTTGTTTTTTTGTTTTCATATATTTAATCAAATTAAAGGAACCCGACCTTAAACTTTGGCACAAAAAATCAATCGGGTTTTTAACTCTGCCCTATTGCCCAAACAAGGCAACAAGTATAGAAAAGAACAATACTCCATGGTACAAGACTACAAGTACATCTACCGATCTACGTAGCTCGAACCATACCATGATCACAAAACAGCGCTCTTCTTAATTAAATTTCTTCCTATATATCTTATTTGCATCTTGATAGTATTCATTTTCCCAATTACACGTTATGGATGCTGCAGTGGTTACGAAATAGAAGGCACAAGAAAAATGCAATTAGAGTATGCATAGAGTTAAAGAAGCACAAATCTGATTCTATAAGCAAATGTAGCTCCTTTACAAATAACTATAATATATTTATTTCTTTACTAACGTTAACAATTTGGTTACTTCAATTGGAAAAAGCTTCACTAACACAAAAATGTATCTAATCTTTAACTATGTTAGAGATTAATAGTCCACATCTTTCTAGAAAAGTTTTATTTTTTGTTTCAACAAAATCCCAATTTATGATTCTTCTATAAGACTTTAATGAATTTGCACTAAAAAGAATATCATAAGAAGCTTCCTTTCACGCGAGGTAAAAGCATTTCTCCAAAATGTTCCTAATTAATGTAATTAATCACATTTTTGATGTGACATTAAATAAACTTATGAAGATGGAATATTGATTCTCTTTTTACTATTCAAGACGATTAGTCGATTAGCACTTGAAAGAAGCCAACTTTGTCTATAGCTAATGAATGTACTATCAAATAAACTCATAAAAAAAGCAATTCAAAGTTAATATCTCCAAGAGCGTTAGAGAAATTGCACGGAAGAAGGATATATAAAGGAGAAATTGTGCACATCCTTTATCTAGCTAATCACTTTAGCACTACTAAAGTCATGAGTCATGCTCATGACGAATACTAAACTTTTATATTGCAATATCGTCACCTTCCTATTATATAGAGTTCACACTAATTAACAAGTTTGAACAAAAATCTAAATCTCATTAACTATTGACTCAACTTCGTGAACAATAATCTTAAGTTCAATATAAGTTTGTCATTGTTTGTTTATAACTTGTTTTGTAATAGTTCAAACTCAAAAAAAAAAAAAAAAAAAAAAAAAAAAACTAAGAAATTTTAAGCAATATTCTAACATATTTGTATAACTTTTACAAGCAAGATATACAAACTTTTAAAAAAATACTTGATGTCATCAAATTTATGTTCGATTATCTAATTTTAATTTTGTCTTGTTGAAGGTAGAGTTCAATTTTCAAATGCAAATGATACTTTTTTTGAACAAATCTCAAACAAGCTAATTAAACTTGTAACGAGTTATACTCAAACATTTTAAAAAACTCATTTGCGCTCGAGCAGAATTTTTATCAAGATGAGCTCAAACAGACTAAAAGTGACTCGATCAATTATAATCATCCATGTAGTCAAAGGCCCATAAATTAATTCCGCCTTAGATTGTGGGTAATGTGGTCATTTACCCTCTTCATGTGCTTAGAGTTTGTTTTGTTATAGCAACACCTTTTTCTCCGTCTATAAAAGACTAGTATGATCCCGCAAGTTTCCCAACTTTCCCGGAGAGGGAAAGAAACCTTATTTGTTTCCTTCCCAACCACCTCCACCAAAAACACTCGTACATCCAAAAACAACCTTTAATTCGTTTGTTCACGTCAAATCAGATCAGATAAGATCATATCGATGGCGGGAAGCGGAGTAGGAAGCGACGGAGGGCTACTATTCCGCGGAGTATTTGAAGGGTCCATTAGCGGTACCCATTTAGAGATCGATCGAAGACCTTACCATAAGAACTGTACCTGCGCTCTTCACGGCTTATCAGGAGGAGGTGCCAAGTGTCACCATCACAAGCCACCCAAAGTCTCCTACCCAATCAAACGGTCATGGAGTGAAGGGTCGTTGGCTTTGTACTCTGCATCCGCTTCAGTGAATCCCTCCCCTTCATCCTCCCCTGCCATTGATAAGGGTACCCCTCCTCCTATTCCACGTACTTGTTCATCATCAACGTTCTTCTCTACTAATCCTAACAACTTTTGAGTTATTATTTGACTTTTTTTTTAATTATTGGATATTTGATCTTATGATTAATTACATAATTGTATGTTTGTTGTTCTAATTATTGAATAATATAATCTGATTAATGAGATTATATTATAAATTTTGGGGGTTTATTTTGAATTATGAGGTGTAAAGTCCGATGAGATCTGTAATACAGTGACAGCGTTTAGTTAACGGGGGAAATAATAGCAATGGGACCCATGCTTTTGCCTTAATTATAGCATGAAATTGCTAGTTTTGTGGAATTGTGGAATGCATGATTATGTATGTCAATTATTTTGAATATTACAACTCCTGTATCAATCTTGATGTACTGTGTTTGTTTTTTAAGGGCCGTTTTTGTAGAGTGGTTTATTAGTGGGAAAAGAAAAATAGTACAATACGAAGGATATATATACTTCCTCCGTTTTCTTTTACTTGCAGTACTTTCCTAAAAAGGAAATGTCACAATACTTGCAACACACTATAAAAGAAAAGTTACTATAGGGAAAAACTATACTATTTCCCTTATTTAAAGCACATGATCCACTAAATTACACTCCTAACAATCACTCATCCCATTTTAAAGTGTATTATATCATATGAACCCCACATTTCTTAAATACCGTGAAAAAGTGTGTGTTGCATCTAAAAAAAAACGGAGGAAGTATATGATAATCAACCATATAGTTTTTAATTTGCTAGCTTGGAAATGAAGTTCCTGCAACTTTAATTAGTTGCAATCGTGCAATTCGATATCAGGAGTGATTTCCTTAGATAATGAAATTTTAATTTGATTTAAATGTATGCATTCACATTTAGTCCAATTACAAAATATCTATAGTGATGTTAAAATGAAGGTATCTAGTTGTATCACTCTCAACTTTTAGTTTTTTGGGTTACATATATGATTTTGAAAGTTATAAGCTATAGAATCATAAACTAGTTAAGTAGTTATACACAATATAATAATCATGTTAATTTTAAAAACTAACAACCCTAAACCAAAAATGATACACGTAACAATACTAACAAAAAGTAAGTAATAAAAGATTGCATTGTAATATTTCTTTGGACGCTCCGAAAGGGATGACCTCAATAAAAAAAAATAAAAAATAATAATAAAAAAATAAAAATAAAAACCTATGAAATTAAATTTGTGCCATTGTCACTCACTCACTCCTGCGATGTCTTGACAAAAGGATTCAGCCTAATTCTAAGGGTGGAATTTGAATAAGCTCTTCTTTTATTGATTGGGCTACTTCCTTACTTGCTAGTTAGTCCGATGTTTTATTGCCCTCTCTATAAGAATGACAAGCTTAACATCCCATCCTCAATATTTATATTTCCAACAATTTAACCTAACTATACACTCTAAAAATTAACTTAACGCTTGTATGAAATATAGAGGTCATAAACTATAGAGCATAGACTTAGGATCCAAAAAAAAAGAATAATTAATCAACAAATATTATATATATATATATATATATGTCGTATCTATATACATGCATTGAAAAGTATAAACTTCCCCGATAGTATTCTTATAAGTTAGTCGAACATGGGCCGCACTTATGTTAAATCTCCGCAAGACATGCTCATCAACTCATGTTTAGTGCCTGTGATCTATCATGTGCAACTCCCCGTTTCGGTTTTATTGATATTGGAATTGAATATAAAAATAACTATTCATGTGCTATTGTGCTAATATTGCCCAGTGATACTATGATTCTATGAATAAAATCAAGCAATCATAGAATCAGGATGAATAGTACATTAGTACTCCATATATAATATTTTTTAGATTTTTGATATTTTATTAATTAATTTTTTTTTTGAACGGATATTTTATTAATTAACCATGCTATATATTAATTAAACTATGCTATATATTTAACCATAATATGCATTTAATTAATTAATTAATTATTGTATTAATTAATTAAACATGTATATTATGGTTTTAAATATTAGCATAGTTTCATACAAATACGAATTGGGCTAATACAAATTAAAGCTAATACCAAGTGCCATATTACATATGTATATGTCTATGTGACATAGACCACATAGTACTAAATGATTGAATCATTATTCTTATTAATTACATTAAGAATTTAACTTTGAATAGTAAACTTATAGGGCATACCAAAATAATTATTACGCAGGCAATCGTAAATGACTGTTGTAACCTCTTTTAAAGCCGTCCCTATTATCCAACAACATATAGAGTGTTGGGACACTTTGCTCATGGGAGAAAAAATTAGTAGGATCAACCCTAGTTTTAACCATCACCAACTTGAGAAAATTACCTTTGAAGTATTTCTCCCAAGAAGATCCAATATCCAAATCCACATAATTAAGGACAGCTTCTCTTGGAGAATCAGACACAAACTGTCCCATAAATTCATACAACTCCTTAGCCTTGTTCAAGTAAAATTCATCCATGCCATCCTCAACCCATAACAAGTCATAGAAGATCATAAACAAGTTCCCCTTTCGATGAGCAAAAGGGACTGCAGATTCGTCGATCTCATCCATCCTTCCTCCAAAAGGAGTCCACTCCATATACACGATGCCCGTTTGCATGATCTTTTCCCACATTTTGGGTAGAGCTGCTTCAGGGATTGGCTTCTTGATGAAGTCCCCCTTGATCTTACGATAAAATGGATGTTTTATGTCGTAGTTTAGTAAGATTTCGCGAGGGGTGCCTTGAGGAATGTGATGCCAAAACATGGCGGAATCAATCCATGGCATCTCTTTGCAATCTTCTCGAGTTATTCCTAGCTCAGGGAAGCTTTTGTCCATAATCTGAAGGAGGCTTTCTCTATCTCCAAGAAACATCGAGATGAAGGACGCTTTTATTGAAAGGTTACCCGATGTAGTTGGATAGACGCTTGATTCTGCCCTTACTAGAAGATCTTTGGGGAGCTTGTGAGCTATGTGTTGCCATTTGTATAAGATGTGATTTACTCCTGTTGGGATATGAATTTGTTAAATAAATGATAGTATATTTAAAGCATTAAATTTAAATTCAAATTTAAAAGTTTTGGTATAAAGAAGAAATATAATTGAAAATTAGTAAAAATAATTTAAGTTCAGCAAAAATAATTTCAGTTCAATAAAAATAATTTCAATTCAGCAAAAATAAGGTGAAGTGAACGAAACCTAATTTACATTGTAATTATAGGAATACTATTCAATGGCTACATAAAAAATGTAGCTATTGTAACTGCTTTCAATCTTGACCGTTAAAATATTAATGATTAATCTTGTGCATTCATATATTTGACTTTTTTTTTTTTTTTTTTTTTTGGAAAGCATATATATTTGACTTCTAAATTATAGTAAATAAATTTAAATTTGTTTATTAAAAAAAAAAGACTAAAAACATAACTGCTTAACGCAATCATTGATGCAGCTCCAACGCATTCAACCTTTTGCCTAAATCTCTTTTAAATAGGTATATGAAGGAGCAATTATCATGGATTGGATTAGATTAAAGTATAACCAATTACAATCAATGGGAAATTGGTAACTAACCTTGAGAAAAGGAATACAATTTTACCCATTGGATAATTTTATACAAACTACATATACAATTCATTTTTTTTTTAGAAAACCACTACATATACAATCCATAATTATTGCTCTCCATAATTCTTTCTTTCATCCTTGCACTAGCTAATTGATGGATTTCATGTTAATTAAGTGGATTATTTGGTTATCCATACTTTGGAGAAAATCATCAATGAAGTAGTTTACTGTGTAGAGGATTAAGGAAAACAATTACAGAAAATTTTAAGGTATTTTTAAGATCAACTTAGATCAACGGTCTAAATTTACATAATTATAATTAAGGGTGTAGATTATAAGAGGAAGTACTAAGTCAACAACTTCTAGCATAAGTTACATAGGAGAAATAACCTCGTAGTATCAAATATGTACGAAGTGCTCCGTATATTGTAACACGTACCTGGCGTATTGACATCTTTCTCGACATTGAAGACAGTGACGGTAGGAGGCACACGAACAAGACGAAGCTTCCAAGCCAAGATGACCCCGAAACTAGAGCCTCCACCACTGCGAATTGCCCAAAAAAAGTCCTCGCCCATTGCCTCCCTATCAAGAATCTTCCCATTGGCATCGACAACACGAGCATTGACAATGTTATCGACAGACAAGCCATACTTTCTCATTAGGGCTCCATATCCTCCCCCACTAAAGTGTCCCCCTGCACCGACGGTAGGGCACACTCCTGCAGGGAAGGCATGGACAGGGCTCTTCTCCGCAATTCGATAGTAAATCTGGCCTAAAGTTGCCCCGGATTGCACCCATGCCGTCTCATCATTGATGTCGATCTCAACATTGTTGAGGTTAAACAAATCGAGTAAGATGAAAGGAAAGGGGGCCGTGTAAGAGATCCCCTCGAAGTCATGGCCCCCGCTCCTAGTCTTGATCTTAAGACCATTGGCTCTAGCACAAGTGATCACAGCAGGCACATTGAGCTCGCTCTTAGGAGCTAGAATGAGCAACGGTTTTCGTGTCGTGGATTGTTGATATCGAAGGTTGTAAATACGGCTGTCGAGGATTTCCTGGAAGGAAGAGTTAGTAGGGGTATATATAACATCGGAGATAGGGTAATTTGAAGGATAGGATTGTTTCCCAAGGCATTGGATAAAGGCATCGATGATTGTATCATCATCAACAACAATATTATTTGTTGATGATGATGATGGTATGACTACAAGTATAGAAATGATTAAGAGTAACAGCAAATTTGCCATGACTTTATAATTTAATAATTGTTTTTTAGAACATACAAATAAAAGTGTTATATATATAATACATGTAAATAAATAGATAGTAGTTGTACCAAATTAATAAAATAAATGAATAATAAGTCTAGCTCTCATCTACTACTATTTCGTCTTGTCCATGTGCAGCACGGGGGTTGATCACCCGGAGATTGCTTGTATGATTAGTCTATAATCACATTATTCCAAAAACATCATTTCTTTTGACTTTTTATTTCTTAATTAGCTTAATTAAGGGCATGTTCTCATTGACTGAACTCAGCTGAACTGAACTGAATTGAACTCAGCTGAACTGGACTGAATTAAACTCAGCTGAACTGAAATGAAATGAATATTTTATAAGAGAAGGAAATTAGGAGCTGAACTGAACTGAATTTCAACGTAAGAGAACAGGCCCTAATAAATCATGTTATTATATAATGATACATGACTACTTGTTGATACAGTAGTAACATGCATTAACCACTTCTCTATAGAATACTGTAATAGATTGTTCAATTGCTAAACTATGCACATATGGATGCATGTATCTTAGCTTCAACAGTTAAGATATCAATTTTGATTACAACAACATGTAGTAATATATAATTTATAAAGCTTGTAACATGTAATCAGCAAAATGATTGATCTCATATTCTTGCTTTTTGGGTGTAAGATCAATTTAGATGCCGTCAATTGTTGCAATAAAGACTCTCATCCTATTATGTTGTAAAAAGATTTTATCGATTTAGGTTGAAATTCATTGTTGTCCACTTATGAGTATCCCACATTGGAGAAAGAGATGATTTCACTTTATAAGGTAGAGGAGTAGCTCCTACTATTGCCAATTGATTTTAGTATGGAAGCACCAAAGCCTTATTTTGTAAAATCTTTTTGATTGTGACCGGCCAGATCATGCCATTATAAACGCCTTCACTCTTTTTTTCTTCATATTTCTAGATTTTTTTGTAAAGAGCCAAGGAAAAAAGTAAAGTAAAATAATAGAAAAGGAGGAGGCATTTTGGTACACTAGTTTGATCCAAAATCAAAATAGAAAGAGGTCCTACCTATCTTAAGTGAAAGGCTAGCAAAAGCTTAGAGCTCCAATCACCAATCTTTCCCTTTCTCTCCCCCACTCCAAAACACAAATGTAAAGCTAATACAACGAACAATGTTCAGTTTCTATTCTTCAAGATTTCTTCCTCATGTATTGCCTCCCCAACATCAACATAGGAATCTTACTTCTACTACTACTACTACTACTAATACCATTTTCTCTTCTTTGTCATCTCATGATCACCAACATAAAATTACTAGCCCAAGTCCAATCCCAACCCCATACCGCGATGCTCAAACCACTCGCCGCTCTATTCTCCTCCTCTCTACCGCCCTCTCTATTCCTACACCACCCTCCTCGGCTTCCAATGCTCCTCCACTAGACACCACCATCACGGACCGTGTCTTCTTAGACTTTAGTGTGTGTCCAACCTACTTTCGAAACCCAACTCTAGGCCAGGCCCAAGATGAACCTCTATGCGCAGACTCTGAGCTCATGGGCCGTGTTGTATTGGGCCTTTATGGGAAGGTTGTTCCCATCACGGTCTCCAATTTCAAGGCCATGTGCATTGGGCCTAAGGGGTACAAGAATACATTGGTTCATAAGATCCTCCCGGGCCAATTCTTAGTGGCAGGACGTCAAGGGAGGAAAGATAAAGGAGAGGTGGTTCCACCTTCTTCTGGCCTTGTTCGAAACACAGAGACGGTTGACTCTCGGGCTTTTATGTTGGAGCATTCGAGGCCCGGTGTTCTTTCCTTGTGCTTGTCTGAGAATGATGATGAAGATGATATTAAACTAGACCCAAATTATCACAATGTGGAATTCTTGATTACCACTGGACCTGGCCCGTGTCCGGAGCTTGATGGTAAGAACATCGTCTTTGGGAGTGTTCTTGAAGGTATGTTCTACTTTAACTCACTGATTTTTATTTAGCTTACTTAAAGCTAGCTTATAGATGGAAATGTACAAGTATCATACTACGGGAGTAGTTTAATAGTTTCTAGGAAATATAAAAACTTAAAGCCTAACAGGTTGTTTTCATATGATTCTTACGCAACATTAGCAATTAATATAGATCAGATGACCATATACACTATGAGCTATATAGCGCGTTTGGGAAAGTAAAATGAACAAAGGAACTAAGGAAGTATTGTATGGTTCAAGTTTGGATCAAATTTAGTTTCTATGAAGGTATATAAACCTTGCCCTTCCATAATTTTAGGAATAAATTATGTCTGACCTTTCAATACGTTTGCGAAGCTGAATAGTATACAATACACAAAATACAATGGTGAACTATAGTACTATAGTAGTATAGTACAGTAGCTAATTATATGCTTAAACAAAGCCAAAAGCTAACATTAAGAAGGCCTATAATTATAAACAGGTCAATGAGTATCCCAATTTTTTTCTTTCAAGTTTTATGATTGCCTATGTAATTATGTATGTAGTAGACTGTAGTAGGAGATGAACATATTTTGCATTAATAAAATTATAAAACCAATGACCGGGGGATAGCGTAAAATGCTCCTCTTACCTCCCCTTTCAACACGAGTGCTCGATCTTCTAGCATCGCCCATGGCATTTCCCATCCTTAGCCCTTCAATCCTCTCCTAGACGGACATAATATATATATGGTCTTAAAAGAAATATGAGCTTGTATGAAGAAAAATGTATGTGCTAGTAAAAACAAAATTGGATGTAGTTTGATGATGGAAAATTGGAAGCAGGGATGGATATAGTGAGGGCAATATCATCTGCACCAACATACAAACCAGCTGAAAGGATAAGGCAATTGAATGACTTGGCAGGATTTCTTGGAGATGAAAGAGCCCAAATTGCTCGAACTTTTTGGAATCGTCCTCTTAAGTCTATCTATATCAGCGATTGTGGTGAACTCAAAGTTACTAAACCTTCATTCACTCCTTCCCTCCCATAATTTGACTTCCCTTTAATTTACTCAAGCATACTTAAATTTGGCTGCTTAATACCATATTCACTATATTGGACGACTGTAATGTTGGTCAAATAGATGCATAGTTTATACAAAGATGTGAATACATTGAGCTACCTATATATGATTTGTTTGCCATTCATTACAGTGTAAATGAACTTTCAAATAAGTAAGTCCTATTTTAAATTTCAGTCATGATAATATTAGAGATTAAATTAAAGATTCACTCTTTTGTAGTACTATTGACCTGTTGTGTGTCTTGTTCTTATATATTGTGATCAGTCTGAAGTATGCTAGTATCAGACTATGGTGTATACTCTATATGACTGTGTCTTATGTAATCGATAAGGAAAGGTTGCATACATCTAGTTTACCCTGTTCCCATTCAGGGCAGGACCTTGTTTAAAGGTTATCGGGGTAATAATGGTGCCGGTATTGGTGGAAGTACTGGAAATTAATTACCTGATGATGATGGTAGGATGATGATGTCAACGCGATAGACAAGCTATCTAAATAATTAGTAGGATGATGATGTCAACGCGATACAAATATCTAATGTGTAGTTTTGGATATCTTTGCTAATTGCTTACTAATCCAAGTCGTTGAACAGAAGCTAAAAGTCTACCCACTCTTGCTTATTTTATTTGTCTATTGCTTTGGATTAATTATTACATACAAGTACTAGTCAACATTTTGCAAATTTGACTAAACCTAATCAATACCAGAGAGGGGAACAACAATGCAAGGGCAGTTATGGGAATCGATTCTTATTGGTATTATCTCTTCGCCTTCAATCATTTGATTCATTTCTTATACTATATGAAGTATACAAGAATAATCATAATTGCTTTTGTGTACAAAACTGATTCGATTAGAAATTAGAATTATGCTGAAAGAAAACAACAATGATTTTGTATGTAATAGGCATACCATTTAAACATTGATAGAAGTGGATGTGTCTTCCAACATAATATAGGCAAATTCCCGAATCCCCGAATCAAATGAATTAATTTGGAGCATATACATCATTCACAGAAGTCAACAAAACATCAAGTAGATGATCTAGGCTTGTCATGAAGAATAACCGGGGGAGCAAACCTAGATGAGAAACCAAGGTTACCATCTTTATCATCGTCGTAATTGCCATCATCGAAATTAAGAGTATAATCAAAAGAGTTGTATTGAAAATCATTCCTCTTCTTATTATTAAAGTAGCCACCAATTTTCCTAAGGAAATTCTTCCACTTGGGTCCAGCAACCAACTCTGACACCTCTCTTAACTTCTTTACCTGTCTCATCATCCATGACTCCCTCTCTTCCCGCCTTTCGGGCAGAAGATGCAGTCGATCACCGCTGTTTGTTACATGATTATGGCTCGTAAACAACCCAAAACTTCGAAAGCAACCACATCCTTGTTCCTCTGACTCGAGCTCGCCAGCCTGCATCAAGAAAGCATTTTCTGATTGAGGTGTAGCCATCAAAGGAGGGAAGAAAATAAGAGAGGATAATGAGGGTAGGATGAATGGGGAAGTTAAGTATTTATATGATAATTAGCGGAGAAGGAAAGAAAGAAGGAAGAGGAAGCATCAAAGAAAATGGCAAGTTGAAGTCTAATATGGCGAACGCGGGAGGGTTTTCATTTATCAAAGAAATGTTAACTCACGTGTTATTAAATCTAAGTGTTTTTTTTTTAGTCTTCAACTTGGTGTGTAATTATGAAATCAAACTTGGACATAATTTCTCCGAAAATGATATGTATGTAAATCGGAATTTTATAGAAGCATCTATTCCCGGTGTTCGAGTTTGCACGAGCTGTTGGGAGTTTTTTTTTTCCCGCTATCATAGGCACACGGCTTTACACGAGGGAATGTGCATTTCATCACCGGGTTTAATGAGTCTAGGAAAGATGATTTTGGTACAACACTTTATCACAGTTCCCCCTAGATTACTGAAACATGTTTTGTATCGTCTACCTATTTTCATGTTGCAAAACAAAAATGGAGTTAGAAACACCTTCAAACCCCGAAAAAATGAGGCTATGTGCACTGCTGCGCTACACACGAAAAAATTCCTTGGAAATTCGGGAGGGGCAAAAAAAAAAAGAAAATGTAGTAAATCAATGGCTATTCAACAATTCTTTTTCTTCTCCTTTTTTCTTTTTCCTTTTTTTTTTTTTTTGGGGGGGGGGGGGGGGGGGTGGATTGGTGGTGATTATCCATATGGACCATATCCATAAGACTATAATGCCAAATTTCTAGAGGCCAATATACATAATCCAACTATGCATCAGCTAAATGACAGCCAAAAAGATAATAACCAACTAGGTGTTTGTTCTTGTAGTTGTAACTGGCGTTTGCCCCTTCGCTGGAATCTTGGCAGCCATACAGCGCAGCTCGTTGGCGATTTCAGTGAAGTTTGGCCTCTGTGATGGGTCTGCAGCCCAGCATCTCTCCATCAGTGATCTCCAATCAGGGTCACAATTCACTGGGACTGGTGGCCTCAAGGTGTTGCTCACAATTCCTCCTGATTTCATGTTACAAAACAAAATGGATTCAGATATACCTACATTATGAAAGCCAAAGCCCTATCCGGATATAACTTTTCACAGGGGAAATGAATGTATGGACTACTTATGTCACAAAGTTTAGTTCTCTTCACCAGGGTCCTCTATATAACAATATTAACACCCAAGAAAAAATTGCAATACGGAAGCCCAACTAAAAAGGCTTGGACCTCATTAGTTCTACTGTCATCTACCATAAGCAAATAAGTATTTCAGTCGCCCAAAATCATATTTTGTCATGTTTCTCCTGCAAGTTATTGTCATCCTAACAGAAAGAGTGAGCTCCCCTCCTCCCCTAACAACAATTCCCCCCCCCCCCCCCCCCCCCAAAAAAAAAAAAAATACGAGTAAATAAAAAAAAATGAAACCATGCAACATAATTACATAACTCACAGAGAAAAGGTTTTAAAGAATTACCAATAATAGCCCCATAGTGCAGGTCAGCATATGGCTCTTCTCCAGTAAGAAGCTCCCACAAAACAATACCAAAAGAGAACACGTCAACCTGGACAAATGACAAATCTTAAAAATTAGCACTAAACTACTGCTGCCAGAAATGAATTAAAGTCATTTGGTTATAGAAAAATGACAACCTTCTCAGAAACTAGACTGCTGCTACCACTCAGAAGCTCAGGTGCCATCCATGGAAGGGTACCTCGCACTCCCCCAGATATTAATGTTTGACATTTCACTTTGGATAGACCTAAATCCCCGACCTGCAATCAAAGAGGGAGTCATTCAATTAGTAATATTACTTCATAGTGCTTTTTTATACTCTCATCCTAGTTCAGCATACAGCATGCGATACATCAAATTTTCCATACTGTCCAGTAAAACCTTTTGTCCTTTAGTCGAAAATAAATAAGACATGCCAACGAGGCAACGCTATATTGCAGCTACAGCCCTTGTGTACTTAGATGACAGAAAGCAACACAAAACCCAAGAGGTCATGTATTGTGTTTCAGCATTTTTCTCCAGGAGAATGATCAATGTTTTATACAGTAAACTGTTCCCTGTAGCAACTTTACTTTTTACCCATAGAAATTGTTAGCAGAGTAAGTCACGATGATGAAGTGCTCAGTGGCGCCACCAATCCAACCAAGGAAAAAAAAAAAAAGAATCACCTGCACCACGTCTAAGAGCCCCACTAATCCCCCCCCCCCACCCCACAAAACACACACACAGAATAAAAAGTCATATGAGTTAGCATACAACAACAACAACAAAGGCGTAGTCCCAAAATGATTTGAAGTCGGCTAACATGAATCGTCATAAGGAATATTACAATATAAAGAAAAGAACATAGCAAAATAATCATTTGAAAGAGTTTGAAAGGTGAGTAAAATGAGGAAACAAGAGCATTCAAGAAAAATTAAAAGAGTTTAAAAGAAAACCAAGAATAAAATTCAAGAGTTTTCAAAGAGCATTTATATGAGTTAGCATATTCCATTTTAATTCTATTTGACATACAATGTCATGTCAGCTATAACCAATTCAAAATTTACTTATCATATCGCTGAGAACCATGCATGATAAATTTGGTATAGTAAACCAATCATTTGTTGGAAAAATGATGTTTTAATAGTAAACCACACACCACCAAAAAATATTATTTAGACCTTAGCTTATGAAGCTGGGGAGGTGGCGGGGGGATCATGATGAGTATAGCTTTCAGTGCTCCAAGCCACAGATAATACACTGAACTATGAAGCTATGGCAGATCACAAAGGCACCGCTAAGCAAATCTAGAAATAGAAACAAAGAATGTTGATACAGTTTTTGAGTGTGATACTACTATTTAAGATTAGCTCTTTCCCAAAAGTTTTACAAGGAACTGCAGACGACTTGCAATGTCATTAGAATAATAGAAGATTTTGTCTATGGACACAAATGAATACCACATTACTAATAAAAAGACTATAAAATCACAAATGTGAAGCAGCATCCACAAATCTTTCTAACTCTTATACATAAACTCAATTTTCAACCTAAGAGTAACCTGCAAATTAATTCAAGAAGGTTCGGACTTGAAATATAAAACCTCACAGGCCAAAGTCAAGTTTACAAAAAACTATATAAGACAAACAATGACCCGTCATTATTATTACACCCTAGATCATAGTACAATCAACAAGAATAAGTCAATCTAGAACAAATTTCTCATTGTGAACTTTGTGATAAGCAACTGACCTTGCATATGGGTCTATGTGGATCTCGAAGATTGACGAGCAAGTTGTCACTCTTAAGGTCAAAGTGGACTATATTTTTTGAGTGTAGATATTCCATTCCAAATGCTACGTCCATGGCAATCAAATGCCGCTTCCTTTTGTCAAGGTTTCTGAAATTAATATAGTGTCAATATGTTGATTAGAGGATTGCCTGTGAGGAAGAAGCACAAGATGCCAACAATATTAGCAAACAACACAGGCTTAGAATAGTAATGTTAGTACACTTACTTTTCATTCTTCTGCAAAGCAGTTCTAAGAGAACCATTAACCATGAACTCAGTAACTGTAGCCACAGATTCACCAGGACCATCAAGCACAACACCATAAAAAGCTACCACATTTGGATGGTGCAAGTCAGCTAGTTTGATGGCTTCATTCCAAAAGTCATCTCTCTGAAAAAAGGTATTAAACTAAGCAAATGAAACAATACAAGAACATAGTAGCACATATTAAGAGTGATGAACATCCACTAACCATGCGTTCTTGCTCGGGAGGTTTTCCAGCAAAACACCTATCATTGATTCTTTTAATAGCAACATCGGTTCCTCTCCATTTTCCATGATAAACAGTACCAAAGGTGCCAGAACCAAGTTCCCGCAACTCTTCAAGATCGCCATTCTTAATAATCTGTGACATATCAGTAGCAAGATAAGTTTTCCAGTGAAATATTAACACCACAAACAATGATATACTACCGAATGATTCACCTGTAAACGACCAAGGCCATCTGAGAGTGGAAACCCAAAGTTAGCCTTATCGGATTTAATATTCATGGCCTGTTGTAAAAGCAAGGAACACATACACGTGGGACAAACGTTAACAGGAAAGAAAAGGTAATAATATTTGTACCCTCATCCTTTCTGTAACAAAATTCTACATATAAATCACCTCCATCTTAGTCTGTAGAGCAGCATCACTATTAGTCTGACCTTCAATCATATGGCTCGCTTCAGAAAAACTTGTTTCTTGTGATGAAAAGTCAACATTTGATGGCACAGATGAGTGGAGAACTGAAGCTGCAACCCCTTCAGCCGTTGCTTGCAGCTGTTGCTTGATCCGCTCTTCAGCTGAGCCTTCAATAAACACTAAAGGGTCAGCAAATAAATAATATATACACAAAAATGGCTTAGATAGTAGGCTAAATATCTAACCTTTGCCTGATTGAACTTGTTCGGTTGTCGGTTGAACATCAACAAAATTTGTATCTGCACTCAATTCTCCATTTTGACGATTATCAGCAGTAGATGTCTCTCTTTTTGTAGCACTTTTACTAGGTTTAGGAGGGGGGAACTGAGTCTCATGACGCATATTCCAAGGGTCTTGGTTACTAAACAATGAGTTTGCAGAATCATTCCCAACGGCACCCCAATTATGGGGTGATGTTGAAGACTGCATATTACTATTTAAAGCAATAGTTTCAGCAGGAAATCTTGTAGCATCAGGTCTCAGATCACTACTGGGTGATATTTCATTACACTGATATTGAACTTCGGCAATGGAAGATGGCAAATTTTCACTTTGGTTCATCTGGCTTGTCTCCTGAGGTACTGCAGGTCTAATGAAGGCAGAACTTGCCAATGGCTCTCTCCCCAATGTGTGAGAAGGCACTTGCTCCGAAAAATTATCTTCTCGAAGTTGATCAATATGGGACTTGCCCTGTTCATTACTAGAAAGATCAGTAGGTTTCAATTGGAGATTATCCTTTCTGAGATCCACTGGTCTAGCTTGATCATTAGAGATAGCAGGCCTTAAGGCATCATCCCTAAAAGCCAAGCTTGAAACCTTTCCAGAATAGTCTACTGTCGTTTCGGGAACAAAATGTTCAGGAGCATGGTAAGCAACACCAGTGGGAGCAGTATTGTCACCATTGACAGGTTGACTCACTACATGCTGCTGGATAGCATCTTCAGGACAAGATACGGGGGCGCTGAAAGGAGTCTGCACATCACTTACTAACCCCATCAATCCCTGATTCTGTGCGGCTGCATGCAATCTATTAAGATCATCCAGACGAAGGCTTTGATAAATCGGGTTTGTATCAGAAACATTGGTTGTGTGACTATTTTTCTGGTCATGTACAACAGTATCAGAATGTGCATGAGGCAGTGCCTTTTGGCACATATAGCAATCTGCTGTTGTAGGGATTACCTGTTGACGAGTCACCCATCCCTTTGGGAAGGCTGCATGGTCTTGTGAAGGGACTTGGGGCCACCCGTAACCTCCACCAACCGGGGCTTGGTATGCATTATTATAGTTAGGATCAGCAACAACTCTCTGTGAAGGCTGTACATTTGGCTGAAGAATATTGGGATTCATGCTCATATGGGAATTAGTGGGAGCCATGGTCATCTGTACTGCACCAGGTACAAACTGTTGGTTCAACAAATGTGGGGAATCACGATATTGTGGATGAATGAGTATGGGTCTTGGAGAACCCATAACCTGGGGATTTGCATAAACCACATGTGAAGCACCACGGCTCAATGCATCTTGGCGAGGATCTATATACCCACCTAAATAGGGAGAAGTGTGAGGTTGGAAATTCATGCCTGGTTGCTGAAATTCATATCCCAGGGGCTGTTGCTGCCCATGTGCAGGAACAGGAACTACTCTCTCTACCTCAATCTCTGGCTGTGAAGTTGCTGAGTGAGGAACTATCAAGGATGGGGCAGAAACATCCAATCTAGGAGTATTATCATAAGAGGCAGCAGAATCACTTCGAGGAGAGAACATGCTGGCAGATGGCGGTCCACTGACATCGTGACCAATTGCTGTTTCAAAGACCTCTGACCCACTAACATCAGAATTCTGAGTTGAAGCTACACTTGCAATGCTTTCCTTCCTTGTAATACCACCAACAATGCCTTCTGCGACCCCATTGACAGCATCCACATATCTTTGCCCAGTATCTTGCAACCCCTGCAGGTGCACCACACCAGAAGGATCAAGCTCAGAAGCAGAGAACAAAAACACCCTTAGCTTGGCAGACCCATCAGGAGACCTCTCTTGCAACTTCTCAAACTCCTCCATCATATTATCAAGATCATCAGAGCAAGAAACAGAAACTAAGGCATCAAGATCTTCATCTGGGAGCTGATACTTGATCACCACAGGTTGCTCATACGTATCCGCCATCTTCTGAACCAACTCCCCAAAAGTTACATCCCTCCTAACACTAATAATCCGAGTTTGGCCACCAACATACCTAAGCATTCCATCACTCGGACGAGGGAGTATCTTCCCCCCAAAACTACACAAGAATTTAACTTTCTTCCCTGATACAGAATCATCCGCTCCGTCTACATTCACTTGATCAGGACCCTTATGGGTTACATTTCCACTCCCACTCCCACTCCCACTCCTACCCCCACCAACTCGGGCCCCCAAATTTGGGTTGTAGGCATACCCTGATGAGCTAATGCTAGCACTACTAATAGGAGGTGGTGGTCCCATGGGAGACTGCATACGCGGGGCCCACCATGTAGCGGGACCCAGATTCGGCCCACCTGAATTTACAAACCCCATGCCTGGGATCCCAGCACCAGAACCATCAGTGAAGAATACCGGCATTGAAGGAGGACTAGCGACATCGACTCGGGTCATGTTTGGGTAAAATCCATCAGGGGGCCTACCTGAGGTGGTGACAGGTGATGGGGCAATGCGGGTTTCATCGGCAACACTACGAACTACATTTAAGGGTCTTAGATCTGCTGGCATCGAATTCTGATCAAATGCCATCTTTATTACACTAGATTTACACAAATCAACAGAATTTTCCCCAAATTAACCTACATGAGAAAATTAATGGCCAATTTTATTAATCAAATTAAATGCTAAAAATTTGAACTTTATCAAATTAGAGTTAAAATAATAGTTCAGGGTATATAAATCAACTTGTGTCAAAAAAAGGTATATAAATCAACAATTGCCAGCTGAATTGAACCAAAAACTAAAATCCAAAAAGGGTATATCTAATATTAATAATACTACTAGTAAGCAAGAAAATCCAAAAAGAAAATGAAGAAACACAAAAAATTGATGAAGAGAAACGTAAGAAAATACCCAATTTGATGAGACAAAGGATGGTATATCAAATCAGCATCAAACGGCGCCGCTTTGATTCTTCACTCCTTTCTTGTTGTTCTTCTCTTCTTGTTCGTCTTCCTCTTCTATTTTCTGGGTTCCAAGATTTCAGTTCTTTTGGTAATTCTTATTCCTAATTCTTAATTAATAAAAATACCCTTTATTTAAAAATTAAAAATTTGTTCTTTCAAAAAAAAAATTAAAAATTTGTCGAGAAAGAGGAAAAAAAACCGGAAAAAGAAAATGTATTCGAATTTGTAGGAAAGTAGAGTATGAGAGGAGGGTGTCGAAGGTAGTTAGGTTTTAAGGTAGGCAGAAAAAATAGAGAGAAGAATGAGGAGTGATATTGGAAAATGAAGGCACGTGGATGGCTTAATGTACTTGTCTAATTACTCTTTATATCCTCTCTTTTCCTTCTTTTCGACTCTCTTTGTGGACCCAACTTTCATAGTATTGAACCCCTATCACTTTTACTACTTTTGTCAATTCTATTTTCAATTTTTTTTGCTATGTTTATCATCTACTACTATTGCTTTCATGCTCAAAACACACCCATCTTCATTTTATTCTGACCAATTGAGTTATGCTCTCCACCAAAATACCAATGCTTTTAATCTCCTCGATCATTATAACTATGTGTTCATTGAATTATAGTCTTATGGGAATGACACAAATTATAGACTTATAGAGTTATAGTGTATATCAAACATATTGCTAGATTGCATTATAGATTGATTGGTACTTAATTCACTATATTCAATTAGACTACACTTGGTAGGGAGGATCCGTGTTTGATCCCCCATAACAACAATTAGGAGGGGACTGAAACCTAACCAGCAGAATTGATCCCGGATCTAAATTAGCCTAAAGGGTGAATTAAGTGAAACACTTAAAAAAAAAAAAAAACTATATTCAATTAGACTTAAATTTTTATACCAAGTAATGTTTACACCTTATTGGACCATATATATATGACCCTAATTAGGTATGATTAACCAATTTTAAGGTTAATTTTAACTTACAATGCAAGTTAAATCATACAAACCTGCATATACGTACTTCACAATTATAAATGTCTATAAATGGTAAAGATTTTTTAACCTACATAAGTTTAAATTAAAATTTTATCATAAATAAAAAAAATGAAATCATTAATGTTCTTTCTATTTTCCCCATACTTTGTGCATGTTTTACTTCGATTCATTAAGTCGTACAATTTTATCTTACTAATACACAATTACGTACCAATCAATTACTTACCAAACAATAATAGTAGTTGATCCAATATGACGTAGTGGGCTAAAGCTTTGATTGTCATTATGTCCGTTGAGGATAACGCTAGACTCATTTATTTGGGTCGAGTCAACTTTAACACATCTAGCATACTCCCTTTTTACTAAAATTGAGTTACTTGTATATTATAGTAAGCACATGTGAAAGTTCCAACATGCAGTTTGACCAATTGACCATACAAGACTCACCTTAATTAGTTAATACCGGAGTGTCAATATACTTTGTCAATTCATATCAAAGACTGTGAGATTGAATTTTTTTACTATCAGAAAATAAATAAAATAAATTGCCGCTAATTCATAGACAAATAAAAAAAGAAATGACCCACACGCATAATAATTATGCATATATGGTAACGTACATGTATTAATTAAGATGTGTGGATAAATGTAGTGAAGTTTCTTTTTGAACTTTCCAACTGAAAGCTCATAATAGTGACTGATCGATAGCAACATGTTATTTAGTCACCAAACCAAATAAAAACAAAACCCAAAAAAAAAAAAAAAAAAAAAAAAATCTTCGACCTACTTGAAGCTGCAAATCTAGAATAGTAAACTTAACATTTAAGCACATAATTAAATGGGACCTTTAATTTACGTGTGACAAACACTTTAGGGACCAATTTAAAAGTGTTTAATTAATGCTTTTAATTTCTTAAAAATAAAAGTAAATGAATGCAATTAATTTGTACTCATAATCTCCCGGCTTCGTATATCCATAACTATTTCTAATAGATACAACAATTAGGTGTTTGGTACGTATATATTGTCCCTACCATAGTCTACCATTATCATCAGTAATCCATGATTCAAGGAAAATAGAATGTTAGTATGCTTAAGTAAACATTGAACTTTCATTTGGTACGTAATAGCAAATTTTTATTCCACTTAAATACACTTTAAACTTTCATATTATTACGTAATAGAAAATTTATTATAAATTCCAACTTGTACAAGTTTAGTCAAGCTTGTATTTATTATAAATCTACTAGTAATGGCTAATAAGTAATAAGTATATATACACTTGGTTCAATGGTTTATTAGAGTCAGACTGTCAGAGTCTTGTACTCTTGTATTTCGTGATAAGCTTAGCTTTTCTTAATGATGGTGCTAAAAATTTAAAGAGCCCACAAAATTTATCTAATCCGTGAAGTAGTTTAGCTACATGCCCTTTAATTTACTATTTATGTCTTTTTTTTTTGGGTGTTTTTACTTGTTTCACTCTTCGGGCTTAATTTGAATTCGGGACTCACTTTAAGTGATTAAGTTCCCGTCCCCCATCCAATTATTATTTTTGAAATCGAACACGCGGTCCTCTTTATCAAATGCAGCCCCAATCACCATTATTGCACCAACAACCAATTTGCTTTAATAATTTACGTCAATATGTCATACCTCATAACATTGACAAAGGTCTTTAATAATATAGCACCATGCCGTGGATTATGGAACTTAGAAAATTAATGATATAAGCATTATTGTCAACAAATTCTTAAAATATACTCGACGACATGCCAAAAATTGTGAACTTTAATTTGAAACCGGCAAGATACTGTCGGTGATCATGCTGCTCTTGAGTGAGCAAGTGTTACTTTAACTAGGGAACAATATAACCTTGGCAAACAGATTATGGTATTGATCGTATGTTGACTACTTAAGCAAAACGACATAAAAGTAATATGATTATTCTATGCTCAAAAGTTAAAAGGCAAAACGCGTTCTAATTACTGATTACGGGGGATAAATTAGGAGAGAAATATAAAGAAGAAACAAACAACGAACTTTATCTCAATGATCACGATATTCAGTTGTTAGTTGGAACAAGATTAGGTTAGTCGTTGCACTAATTACTTAATTAGTATAACATGCATACTTTTCCAGGCCATAGTATATAGTAGGGCAGTAGGCCGCCGACTTATAGCTAAATCACTTTTTTATTGGCTTGTGGTAATTCAATTACTTTCCAATATCACTCGTTGAATCCAGAAATTAGATTACTAAGCAACTCAAATAAAATTTGGACAAATTTAATAGGTGGGAGTATATTTTTAGAATAAGATTAAAAGAACTATATATCTTGATCATATATAGTCCAATTAGATAGGTTTGGAATCTTGGGATTCATAAGATTGCTAAGGCAAGAAATATATACCTATAAATCTGACACGTGTATCCTTATATCAGTATGATGCCACATCATCACTTAACAACCTTAAGGATCATGCCACATCTTTATTCAATAATCTTCTTAATTAAAAATACATAAAAAGAGATTTGAAACCCAACCAAACCTCATTGATTAAAAACATGTATTACCATCTTAGCTAGAAATAAATCATGTTCTATTATTCCACATTTATATTTAACTACATACATGATACACGTATTAGAATGTAGAATAAAAACCAAAATTTTCCAAAATAGATTATTGTTTTCATTGTATTCTTATTTACCCACGTTACACTACTAGAAAACATGCAAATAACGACGGAATTTTTCCGTCGGAAACACCCTAAATTCCGTCGGAAATGGGGTTTCCGACGGAATTTCCGTCGTAACGGGTCGTCGGAATACCTGTTGTTGGAAAACCAGCTTTTCCGACGAAATTTCCGTCGGAAACACTATTCCGACGGAATTTCATCTGTCGGCAGGGATTTTCAGGCCAGTGAAAATCCGTCGGAATATAATCCGCCGGAATTTTTCGACGGAAATTCCGTCGTAAAAATGTTTCAAAAAAACAAAAAAAAAACAGCCACCCACCACCCCAGACCACCAGTCCCCCCCATCTAGACCCAACCACAACCACACACCACCACCCCACACCACCAGTCTTCCCCCCATCCGGATCCAACCACAACCCACACCACCACACACCACCACCGACCCTATCCCACCACCATACACCACCACCGACACCACCACAACAAAAAATTAGCCCCAAAAACCATAAAATACCCCCAAAAACCGTAAATTAACCCAAAAAAAAAATTACACGACTAAAGCAAGAAATAACACACAAAACCAGTAGATCTACATATTTAATCAAAATTTCATAAAATAAAACGATGTTTAATCAACAAAAATTAAATCAACTATATAAATATACAATTATCCATTTAAATTTACAATTTATCATTACAATAACATATAAAATTAACTAGATCTACGAATCTATCCTAAATTAACACAAGATCTACCAAAAAAGACGGTGGTTGTTGGGTTTGATATTGATGCAGCCCGGTTGTTGGTGTTGCGAATCTGTTACGCGCGATTGATGTTGGTGGTGTGTGTTGTTGCGGTTGGTGGTGGTGTGTTGTTGCGAATCTCGTTGTTGTTGTCGTTGTTTGATGTAGGTGAAGAGAAAAGAAACGAAAGAGAGAGAAAGGGCGGTGAAGAGAAGAAGAAAGGAAAGAGAAGGAGAAGAGAAGAGGGGAGAACGAAGGAGAAGAAGGAGAACAGAGGACTGAGAAAGGGGGAACAAAGGAGGGGAGAGAGAGAAGGAAAGAGCAAAATCTTAGAGAGAGAAAGAGGGGCGGAAATAACAAAGTGGGAAGGGCTGCTTTAGGGTTTGGGAATTTAAGTATAATTTTTTTAATTATTTTCCGACGGAAAATTCCGTCGGAAATTTTATTTTCCGACGGAAAATTCCGTCGTAATTTTCCGACGGAAAATAATTAAAAAAATTATACTTAAATTCCCAAACCCTAAAGCAGCCCCTTCCCACTTTGTTATTTCCGCCCCTCCTTCTCTCTCTAAGACTATAATTCCGTCGGAAATTGTAAATTCCAACGGAAAATTCAGTCGGAACTTTCCGACGGACTATAATTCCGTCGAAAATTGTAAATTACGACGAAAAATTCCGTCGAAAAATAAAATTTCCGACGGAATTTATATCTGTCTGAAATCCGTCGGAAAGTTCACTTTTTGCGACGGAAATTCGGGTCCGTCGGAACAAGTCCGTCGTAATTTGCTTGTTTTCTAGCAGTGGTTAAAAAATTAACAAGTATTTTAAAATGCTTAATATAAAAGTGAAATTATTCAAAGTATCACTCGTTCACCCGCAGCAAAGCCCGAGTCACACACTAGTTAAATTATTATAATGAGTACGTCATGGAGTGCGTCAAAGAGGCTTAGCCGATCTATTATATAGAAGGCTGCTACATCTATCTAATTGTTAAACAACCCGCGTACAACGTACTTCCTCCGTTTCTATTTAATTGATGCATTCAATTTAGGCACACGAATTAAGGTGAGGAGAGAGAATGATAATACAAATGGGATAGACTAGTAAATTCTAAGTATAAAACTTAGTTAATTAAGGCCCTGTTCTTTTCACCTTAAAAAAATAATATTAAGTAAAAATAATTTCAGTTCAATAAAAATAATTTCAGTTCAGTAAAATTCAGTTTTCTTAAAGAAGAATTATAATAGAAAATCAGTAAAAATAATTTCAGTTCAGTAAAAATAATTTAATTTCAGTAAAAATAATTTCAGTTCAGTAAAATTAAGTTCAGTTCAGTAAAAATAAGTTCAGTTCAGTAAAAATAATTTCAGTTCAGCAAAATTAAGGTGAATCAAACAGGGCCTAAAAAGGGAACGTGTCAACTAAAAATAAAACTTCTTAAAAGAAATATGTGTCAACTTAAAAAACGGAGGTAAGTATGGTAATAGGCATAAACAAAATTGTGTAGCCAAGGTAGTGCAGAGTAGTTGAAACATCCATTTTGATCGAACCTTACCTTATTGGCTCGCACATCCAATATACTACCTCCATTAATTATTATGTACAACTTTAAATTTTTTATATCTCACATAATAACTAACGGAAGTAGTAACAGTTTTACACCAATGCACCCAGTGTACTCCATAACCTAACTAGGAGATGAAACTGGTGACTAAAAATCCATGAAAACAAACAATTCTTGGTCCAGTACTTGAGACCTTGAGTAGTCCAACCCCCGTGGCATTCATATTTTGTACAACTATGTTAGCCCAAAATGTAGACCAATTAGATATGTTTCTTTTCTCATTTGAATAAAGGCTGGACTCAATAATCCATTTATGTTTCAATCTGTATTGAAGGCCCAGCCTTCCAACCACAAACGATGTCTTTCTTTTTATACTATTTAGGAAAATTAGTTAACCTTAACATGGATTATGAATTAATGATTGACAATAATGAAATGTTGATGTCAATAATATTTGATGACATGTGAGTGGCTTCCCACTCCTTGGTACCGTTATTCCGTTAATCTTTATGTTGTGTAAGGCTGTAAGTTTGGTATACCTTATTTAATTCAGCTCCAACTTAAATTTGGAACACCATTATTCATTTATCTTGATATCGTTCCATTAATGCATGCCCGGATGCCCCAAGCCTTGGGATCTGTTGGGTTCAGGCTAACGAAGAGTAATATTTTTTCCATTGTAACAAAACTTATGCTCTTTGTACTTATGTAAGTACGAGGTATAATTAAGACAAGATAAGTTGAACCAAAAAATTTATTGTACAAAATTATATGTGTGTAGTGTGGGAAATCCAATCATATATATCCACCGTCAAATGAATAATGAATTAAAACTGAATTGAAAAGCCGACGTTATGTTACTGGAGCACATGCAATGTTACAAGTAGTTTAATAACTCAACTCCCAACTCCAAATCTTGCTTTTAATTGTTTTTCTCACCAAAAAATTAAACCTTGTATCAACTAGCTAGCTAGGTTAAAGTTTGAGAATGTTGATATCGATGCTTGATCAAGATCATATACTGTCTACAATCATTATTGTCTTTGTAAGTTGTAACTCCCTATATGCAAGAAGAAAAGAAAAGAAGACGAGCGAGGCAGAATATACCTTAACTTTTGTCAAATGGTGATAGCTAGAAACAATATTGACACCCACACCCTTGAACTTAGTTGCATGAGTTGTTCATTGGTGATTCTCCATGGGCAAGAAGTAAACAACATTTGCCTATTTCGAGATAAACTCAATTTAAGCTTCATATTGGCTTCCTCATTAATAGGTTTCATTCTTTGCACAACATCCATCTTCATATTCCAATTACCAAAAGGTAATATAATTTAAATTGAAGGACAAAGAATTCATAACTTTTTCACAACAAATTGATGACATACCATCTATTCATATCAAACCCATTACTAAATCATAATTCTATCCACACATATTGAATAGAAGTATAGGACCCATGTAATTTAAAAAATAAAAAATAAGTCAACACACACATTTCATTTTCCTTTTCATCTAGAACCAAAACAAATTAATCCTATCGATCAACAACATAACTTTATATTGCAATATAAACCAAAACTTGTTGAAAAAAAAAAGGTAAAAATTAAAGTTTAGCTGTACGCAGTAATGACCCTGGCCGGGGGAGGAGTGCTGAGGGTCGTAGACGTAGAAGAAGTTTCATCCTGATGAGAAGTTGCGGCCTTATCGAGCGCCCCATCAGAAATGGACCTTGTTGGAGGTTCCGGAGGCGGCGATGGCGGCAACCTAGCAGAGAAGTTTCGATAGGGATAATCATCAACAAGAGTATCATCCTCATCGAAGTTGAGAGAATAGCTAAGAGGGTCGTAACGAAAATCCGTAGATTGAGATTTCCTATGATGTTGACCACGTGGGGTGCTCGTCCCCATCCTGGTCATGAGACTGCGACACTTATGTTTTAAATTCAAAAACTCTTCGGACCTTGATGATCTCATCCCCCCACTACCCCCACCCGTAGAGGAGGTCCGGGTGAGGCGGTGATTATTATTGTGTTGGTGGTGGGAGGTGGGGGAGCCGTCATCGGGCAAGTGGTCGTAGTCGGCAGAATGATGCTTGAAACAGCCACATAATAATGTGTGTTTAAGCTTGTGTTTAAGCGATGGAGAGCACTCCAATCGCTCATTCATTTTGGAAAACCCAATCACAATCAACAAGTTTGGGTTATGTTGGTTTATAAAGGTTTGTTGGACTTTTTCTAATGATAGAGCTTAGGGTGCCAACCACCCGGAAAGCTCTTGTTCTAAGAACCAAACAATTTGATAAAAATACTAATTTAGTAAGTTTTATTATAAATAAAAAAATTTCATACAATAATTTTATGAATTTGTTATGAGAGGATGAGCGGTGAATGTGTTGATCCTCTACTTTTAGCTAGGGTTTCCATAGTATTTGGATATTTTGTTATTGTTACCCGATATTTATGTGCAACGGTGCTTGATATATATTCTATACTATTATAATCTTGCTTTCTAGAAAACCAAAAAAAATATATATATATTTACAACCGGTAAAGATTTTTAACCAGTCAAAAAAAACATTTTTTTTTTCTTCTTCTTATATTTATAGGTCGTGCATAAAATGCGAGTGGTTTGTTTGGATGATTTGATTTTATTGAATGGTGAATACAATACACAAAAATAATGGATCTATGGTAATTCCAGTTGGCAATGATGTAGTCAGATGATGGTTTCCAAGTAGATGGGATGTTCGAGGCACAACTACTTCGTCATTACATCAATGGATGTACTGTAAGTATGATACTTTTTAATAATGCACAATGGTTTATTATGTCTTTTATTGTACTCGTACCCAGTTACAAACATATGAAACCATGTGTCATTTCGATTTGGATGCTAAGATGATATAAATGTATTGAAATTGTTGATACATGGTGTATCTAATTGAAATCAACCAACAAAAGATAAAGATAATGTATGATAGAGTTGTTGGGGTACCCAATTTAAGTCTCACATGAAAAGAATAAGGAAGAGAGCACTTCGTTATAGGTGAAAACACACTACTCAAACTAGGCATAGTTGTTTAATTTCGAAAATCGGATATTCGATCCGAATATCTGAAAATTCCTAATTAGAGAGATTACGATCCAAATTCGATTCGAAGTTTTCAGATTTGATTACCGAATTTACGCGATCCGCATCTGATTCAAAAACCTGAAATTATTTCGAATATCCGAAATATCCAAAATTTTAATATCCGATTGGATACCTGAAATTTTGGGCCGGATTATCGAATTTTCGGATCGAATATTTTTGTTACACCCCTAAGTTAGGCAGTAGTGTAATTCTTGTAGAATTATGACAAAGAAGTCTTTGTACGTATTCTATGGTACGCAACAAAGTAATATAAAATTCATATCATCACTTACAATAATGGCAGGGCCGGGGTTACATCTAATCTCATAGTTTTCTAGAGATGTAGGCCTAAGAATTCCATTACCAAATTATGGATTATAATTATTATATCTAATAATTGAGAAATCTCAAATTTAGGTCCTTAATCATCAATACAAGAGTACGTATATATTGCTTTTCTTTTTCTTTAATACAATAATCAAAACTAAGGTAAAATTTTTATTCTTGCTTAGACTAAGCTACTAGTCAAGTAGTAGGTGTCTGCTTGCCGGACTGCTTGAGTGCTTCATAGCTCCATCGCCGAACCAGCAAATAAGCTTATTCGCTCATAATCGGTTTAAACAAAGATTGAGCTCGATCTCCACCTGCATAGAAAATGCCCAACAAAAAATTTCAGCACAAACAAGAAATTTGTTACAAACATATATATAAAAAGTCTTATGTAGTTACCAGTTGAGGTCCAAAGGACTTCAGGGTCGATGAGAGTGAGATGATCATCATGAAGTCGCTTCCAAGTAAGGATGGACTTAACTGGACCCCAATTACCATCTTCGGTTTTATCCAACTTAACATTGATCACCCTTGCCCTTCTGGCCCAACCAGCTAAGCCATATCCATGGTACCCGAATCCAGCTCCGTAACATAGTTGTATGTCACGAAGCTTACCACAATAGTCGTTGATATGACCATGTCCTACAAAAGCAGCCTTAATATCCCCAGCTGCAAGCATTGTATCATAGAAGCCCGAATTAACACCGGGGCAATAAACATCCTCCTGTTTTTCACCCACCATATTAGACTCGGTTATGTTGCTGAACTCGGGTATAGGGATATGGAAGAATACCAACCCTGGAGCTTGTCCTTGTTGTGGTTCGGGTGGGCTCGTGTAAGCTTGTTGAAGTTGTTTGGAAGTGCGAAGGAACCAAGATTGTTGAGATGGATGGATCCACTCATAGCCCATGTAAAAATTGGGAGGGAGGCTATAGGTGTATTCACCGGAATCAAGGAGATAAAGGTTAAGGACAGACTTGTTTTGGAGAGGGGAGTTTTCGACACCGGACACCTCCAAGTTGTAATTACCCCATCCCCAAATCGTCTCATCTTGTTCTAGATTGGAAGGATTGAGAAGGGATAGAGTGTTTTTCAATCCAACTATGTATTCCATCACTGCTTTTCTTGGAATTCCAGTTACAAGTGAATTTACGTCGTGGTTCCCAAGTACAGCAACCCATGGGATGTTGGACTCAATTGCTGCTGCAAATGCTTCATCCATCGATCTATTATAGTTATATGCTTCTACTGAATGCACGTTGTCACCTGCATATTTGATTCATCGGATCGCTACAATTAGTTACACACCAGTCAACATATACTTGTACATATATATTTGGAAAATCTTAATATCTAACACTCAACACTTGAGTCAAACACTTAGACATGTACCCGGTATGAACACGAGGACTACAAGCCGGAATTACATACTGAAAAAATGCATACATACCAGTGAAAACGATCAGATCAGGCTTCTCAGTATGGATAAAACGACGGAGATAATGAGTGGTGTTGAGATCAGAGCACGTTTCCATTTGAGATGGCAAGACGTCCCTACAAGGAGTATCCTTGCCATTAGCGTAATGCATATCTGAGATTTGCAATATTTTGAATTCTCCATTTTTGTTGAATCTTAACAACTTATCTTTGTTTTCAACTTTTACATTTGTGTTAAATGAGCTTGCATTTTGGAGCATCAATACAAAAACTCCCACTATGAGTAAACCCAAAAAACCCATTTCTAGCCGTATTAATTTCGTGTTTATCTTTTTTATTGTTATAAGCCGTTTATATAGGGTCATTGTAGGTATTTCCACCATTTAAAGTGAGGCTAACCTGGTAAATTGCTACTAGGTGTCCATTTCTTCAAGCAATGGTTATATTTTAAATATACCTAATAATTGTCACATGATGCATGATCGTTGACTAATAACTCACATGAGTCACATTAACAATTGGTTCCTCAGATTGTGAACAACCTTAACTGCTCGATTTGTTATGCCGTACACCGAGCAGTGCCTCTGCCTCGTGGTCCTCATTAGCCGCACATGGTGGGGCTTTACAATAATCTACAAGGAAGGCATTGTACCCATATATTCGTGTGAGTTTTGTGATTTAATTAATTTGTAGCCAATTCATGTTAAGAATGTAGTCCATTCGCCTTAATGTTTGCTCCATTTTCTTTTTAAAAATCACTCTGCACTAATTGGATGATTTTATAGGAGCACTGCCTAGCTCATTCCCCATATTTTTGTTTATCTTCTGGGGGTATAATCATCTTATCAAGTGTCATTGCAAGGGTACATGTGTCATTTGCGTTGGATGGCCAACTAAGTACTGTTGAGCAATAATTGCATGAATGGATGGACATCTGTCTAAAATCAGTGAACTAATAGCCACGATATTTGAACATATTTACGAAAAGTGCCACCTGACATTTCAACTTGTATTTGTCGATTTTACAGTGGTATTTTGAAAAATGACTACCATATTAGTTTTATGATATATAATATAATCGGGTAATTTTTTTACGTTATAAAATGGCCACAATTAGTGTTATAATATCTGTAATGTAAATATAATTTTTTGGAAGTTTTAATCCAACATGAAATAAATATTATTTGAGAAACTATAAATTAAGAATAAAAATTGCATAAATGAAACTAAAAATTTGATAAATAAAAAAAATGTTAATAATACTATTTAATACCATTAATAAAAATAATATAATTAATAATTTAGAAAAAAATATGTCAATTACGAACTAAATAATCATTAAAACATTATTATAGTCATATTTCAATCGACTACTGTAAAATTTTCAGTTTTGTTAGACTCATTGTATATAGCAAATAATTTTATAATTTATTGTATTCTTTTTTTAAAACAATGGAACCTTTCAATTAATTAATAAAAGTCAGAACAACCAAAAGCCAAGCTGTCCTATTCTTACAAATAATAATTTTTTTTATAATTTTTTGTATTCATATGTATATTACTAGCTGTATTCCCACTATTCGAACTTCAATGCATTATTTGTCCTATTTAATAATTCAATTATTTAAGGTTATTGTAGCACTGCTATTCTTACAAATAATAATCTTCACTTCTCTCATGCAGGTATGCATGGCCTCAACATAAATAAATATATAAATAATTATAGGAAAATGCTATAAATAGTCCTTAGGGCTACATATAACCAATATCTCTCATATACACATTATCTTTCATGATCTCCATTATCTTCGTTTAAAAAACACCCATTTGTTCCACTTGCACAATACAATACTATTATAATAAATTCTTTTATAACTCCAAGAATATAATTAAGTGATGCATAGATTTAAACAAAGGGAGTAGCTTAAGTTATTTACGGAGTAAAGATCAAAGTAAAGATCCAATGACCATTTAGGAAGGGGTAAGGTTACCAACAAGAGTTGGCTCAAATGGTAATTTAAGCAATTTGATGTCGCTTAAGGGAGGTCTCGAGTTCGAGTCTTATCGAATGCAGAAAACTTTTGTTGGTAGACTCACCCATCATAACCCAAGGTGTGCAACCCGTGAATCCGGGTCGAATCTGAATGTAGTCGGAAAACTCTGTTGAGAGATTCACCCACCATAAACCAAGGTGTGCAACTCGGGACGGATCCGAATGTAGTCGGAGCTAAACTCCGATGAACCGGGAGGGGGCAAACTCAAAAAAAAAAGGATGGGGCAAAGTTAAGAGATTTTTTTTTTTTTTTTTTTGTCCCTGTCACAAATTTTAAGAAACTTGAACAATATTCATACATGATCAGAATATTCTAATACTTGTAAGAAACTTCAATCCCATGCCCTGGTTAGGCTCATGACCAAGATTAAAGTGCACATCTTATAAGAAATTTCAAATGGAGGCCCAAAATCGTCGGTCCAAGATTACATATTACTTCAATCCAACAATATAAAAACAATACAGTACAAGACAAATATGGGTTTGATTCTTTGATGTTGGCCTTTTGTCTTTGATCCAAGCTAATAAAAGGCCAAATTTTATTCTTGGTCAATTCATACAACTAGCTATATATATACTAATCTCTAAATACTCTTATCTACTACATAATTTGTATCTGCATCTCCATCAACATCAGCAAATAAGCTTATTCGCTCATAATTGGTTTGAACAAAGATTGAGCTCGATCTCCACCTGCATATATAGAAAATAAATGACCAACATTAAGTAAATGCCAGACAATGCAAGCCCTCAAACATGATATCATTGAAAATTTGATAAAAACATATATGTATACATAAACAGTGATAAGTAGTTACCCTTAGAGGTCCAAAGAACTTCAGGATCGATGAAAGTGAGACGATCATCATGAAGTCGCTTCCAAGTAAGGATGGACTTAACTGGACCCCAATTACCATCTTCGGTTTTATCTAACTTAACATTGATCACCCTTGCCCTTCTAGCCCAACCGGCTAATCCATATCCATGGTACCCAAAACCGGCATCATAACAAAGTTGTATGTCACATAGCTTACCACAATAGTCATTGACATGACCATGTCCTACAAAAGCCGCCTTAATATCTCCAGCTGCAAGCATTGTATCAAAGAAGCCTGAATTAACACCGGGGCAAATAACATGCTCTTGTTTAACACCCACCATATCAGCTTCCGTAATGTTGTTGAACTCAGGTATAGGAATGTGGAAGAACACCAACCCTGGAGCGGGTCCTTGTTGTGGTTGAGGCGGGCTCGTGTAGGCTTGTTGAAGTTGTTTTGAGGTGCGAAGGAACCACGATTGTTGAGAAGGATGGATCCACTCATAGCCCATGTAAAAAGTAGGAGCGAGGCTGTAGGTGTAATCACCGGTATCAAGGAGATAAAGATTAAGGACAGATTTATTTTGAAGAGGGGAATTTTCGACACCGGCCACCTCTAAGTTGTAATTGCCCCAACCCCAAATGGACTCACCTTGTTCTAGATTGGAAGGATTAAGAAGGGACAGAGTGTTTTTCATTCCTACAATGTATTCCATGACTGCTTGTCTTGAGAATCCTGTTTGTAGTACATTTACGTCGTGGTTTCCAAGTATAGCAGCCCATGGTATGTTGGACTCAATTGCTGCTGCAAATACTTCATCCATCGATCTATTATAGTTATATGCATCTATTGAATGCACGTTGTCACCTGCATAATATATACTGTTTCAATCATTGCCACAATTAATTACAATATAATTATGACCGGATCGAGTTTCACACTTTTCAACTTAATTACTACAACCATGAATATCTTTAAGTCCCCCAATAAAAAATTACAATCATTCCATACTAGATTAATTTCTACATTAACTAAATATCAATTTGAAATTACAAATATCCCACACAGTACACATTACTGACATGAGAATGCATTGATAATGTAAAATATATGTGAGAATTGGAACAATAATTATAATGATATAATCACAACCTATATCACTTGATGTATCTTTGACACTTCAATATTTCGACCCACCTAAGATTGACTTTTTTATTTTTTTCCCATGCAAAAATAAAAGCCAAATTTGACATTTGATCATAAACTTGAGTTGAACATGATGAGCACTCGAGTTTGAGTAACATAGACTTGAAGCAACAAGTATGATATTAATTTATACAAAAATATAAAATAAAAATGCGCCCATTTATATATACATACCAGTGAAGAGAATAAGGTCGGGCTTCTCGGTGTGGATGAAACGGCGAAGATAATGAGTGGTGTTGAGATCAGAGCAAGTTTCCATTTGAGATGGCAAGACATCCCTACAAGGAGTGTCCTTGCCATTGGCGTAGTGCATATCCGAGATTTGTAGTATTTTAAATTCTCCATTTTTGTTGAATCTTAACAACTTCTCCTTGCTTTCAACTTTTATATTTTTATTATCTGATGAGCTTGCATGATTTTTGGGCATCAATACAAATACTCCCACTATGATTAAACCCACAAAATTCATTTTTTTATGTAAACTTGAACTCATCTTTTATATTCTATAGCTCAATTTGATTGAACCCCACTTTCAAACTACGAGTACTTTTATGTTAAACCCAACCAAGTTTGTTACTCTGTTGCATATATTTGGGATTACTTATACTACGTATATACAATTATACATATATAATAATGGGACAATTATTGCTCTGATAATACGTAGTGTGGTAGTCTAGTGCCCCACGGATCTCGTGCACCACATAGCCAAATAAGTCCACTTGGCACCCTTACGTAACCGAGTTACCATCTGACGGGATTTTCAAAAGAACTTTCTTGAATTAGTCATAGTGTGGACTTTTTTTTTTCAAGATTATTATTAAGCCCGTTCACTTCACCTTCTTTCTTTTTTTTTCTGTTTTTTGAAACCACTTCACCTTATTTTTAGTAAACTGAAATTTTGATTTGAAATTATTTTTGTTGAATTTAAATTATTTTTACTGATTAATATTATATTTCTTCTTCAAGTTTACTGATTTTTGCCAAACTGAAATTATTTTTACTAAATTGAAATTATTTTAACTAAACTAAAATTAATTATATTGAAATGAATTTTTTCTAAGGTAAAGTGAATACGGCCTTACACTATTTTAACCTTTACTATATTTAATTATAAAATAATAAAATTTTAAGTATTTGCAAACACATATTAAGATGTTATGTTTCTAAAAAGATCTTACTAAATTATGTTTAAATTTCTCTTATTACTTCACCTTAAAAATATAATACTAAGCAAAAAAAATTTCAGTTCAGTAAAATGAATTTCAGTTCAGTAAAATGAATTTCAGTTCAGTAAAATTAAATTTAGTTTAGTAAATAAAACTAGGTTAGACTCATGCGTTGTACGATTTAATTAATTTTTATTATTGTGCATAAATTAAAGTTTTATCATTTGTGTATAAACGAGTGGTTATTTTTTTTCTTTTTTTGTTAGAAAAATGTATAGTGTAGGTTAAAAAAATGATGACAGCACACATAGAAAATAGAGGGAAAAGTTTTATTGTTAGAATGACACGTAGCCACGTAGGATAATTTGAGGATTGATGATGTCAGCAATGTTTTGTTTTAGTAATAGTTAATAGATTCGGTAACTATAAAGAAGAAATATTATAGAAATTCCGAAATAAATAATTTCAGTTCGGCAAAAATAATATTATTTCAGTAAAATTAATTTCAGTTCAATAAAAAATAATTTAAGTTCAACAAAAATAATTTCAATTCAGTAAAAATAATTTCAGTTCAGCAAAAATAAGGTGAAGTGATCGGAACCTTACTCCAATCCCTTTGTTTCAAAATAATTGACATATTAAAATGGGTATTATAGTTTAAGAAAAGTGGGCAAGTCACTATTTTTTTCAATAGGCTTTCATTAATTAAATACTCGTAGCCTATTAACATTAATTAAGTACAATACTAAACAAAAACAAACAATAATCTCATTGATTGTGAGTTGATGAGTCATAAATATATTAAATTTGGTACCTGCTCCATCTACTAGTGCGTAGTGCCTCGTGGCTCTCGTGCACCCAAGTTGAAAGACTTGAAACAAAGGGGTTAATTTGTGAAATTACTTTATCTATTTATTTTGGTGTAGGTGTACTCAAACCGTAACTATTTAGGGGTATTTGGTATGAAAATTTGAAATGTAGGAAACGTAAATAAATAATTGTTTCCATTTCTATTAGTTTGGTATTACCTACAAGTTGTTAAAGAATAACAATATCCCCCAAATTGTTACCCTTATCCAATTAGTGTAAACAAAATGTGTTTCCCTCCTCAATTATAAACTCCTCAATTTGTTTCCATTCTATAAAGATACTAAACATATATCAAAGGTAACGTGTATCATTACCCTTTCCCTTACTTATATAAATCATTTTCATTTCATTTACGGAATTTATACCAAACGCCCCCTTACCGTATACTCCAGTATCTAGTAGAGTTAGTTGAGTGATATACGTTATATATTGGTACATCATTTGGCAACAGAGTGAGTATATGGTAAGGATTGAGAAGCTTTTAAAATAAAAATAATAATTAAAAAAAATTATCGGGCATTTGGCATGTGTGAATTGAAATTTGAGGAATTATGGGTGGGAATTTAATTGGAAATTAATATTAGAAAGTAAAAATTCATATATAGTTTGGTAGTTATTAGGACTATATTGATATTTACTAAGAAAGTATATTAATGCATGCCCTTACTCATATAAATCATCACCTTCCTTTTCACCTTTCTCATTAATGGCAATTTGATCATTTCATACCCTTGTTAATTTCCTTCCCCAATTCAATAACCAGCCCCCTTAGGTAATAGATTTGTGGGAATTGAGTGGAAGTTTATTTCCCATTCCCTAAAATCAAACAAGGAAATTAGTCTTGTTGGTACATATATTCTCATTCCCACCTTAATCCCACACACTAACACACCTCCTTAATTAGGATAAGGAGTAGTTGGATTAAAGGGTAAAAATTATTATGTGATTTAGGTCATCAAAATAATTATGTGAAAGAGCAAGTTTAAAATAACAAAAAATTATTGCAAAATACTAAAGTTCATCTATCTTCAAAAAAGTAATGAGTCACCCTTAATTAGTTTAATTTGAAACATTTTATTATACTCCCTTCGTCCCCGAAAGAACGACCCTATTGGGTTGATTTCGTGGGTATTAAGAAACTTAAAGAAAAATAAGTAAAAGTGTATTGGAAAGATAAATTTACATGAGAATTGTAAAAAAGTAGAGAGATAGTAATAAAAGTACATGGAAAAATAAAAAATTTTATATGTGGAAGCTTATTTTGCACAAATATTGTAGCAAATTGGAGGGTATTTTAATGCTAATGGGTCGATCATTTTGGGACTAAAATTAGGCTATAAGGGTCAAACTTTTGGGGATTGAGGGAGTACTAGATATTACTTGTACTAATTTAAGCTTTTCAACTAACAAATAACAAATACTACAAATTGGGACGGATGGAGTATGAAAATTAGTGATTGAGGTGGGACAAACGGAATAAGTAACTACTTCATACAGAGTAACTTTGAATTCCTGAATTTTTTCAATTCAAAATCAACTACTTCTTACAGAGTACTTGTGTAAAAAAATTTCATTCTATTCTATTTGTAGTGTGTAAAAATATTGAATCTTAAACACCATACACTGAAAAAGAGGTAAATTAGTCATTGATCATTCACGGAGTTATAAATACGTACGGAGTACTCGACCTAAAATAAATTTGATATTGGTATAAATTCAGTTCCTCGAGGACCACGAGTACAAAATCTGATAATCCATTACAAATAAGGAGTCATAATTTGAAACAACACAAAAAACCAAAACAAAACATAATGGAAGAAAATGGAAGCAAAAAAAGCAATCTCACAGCGTACTTTATCCCGTACTTAACACCCAGTCACTATCTTCCTCTCTTCCAAATTGCTAAGTTGTTTGCATCCCGCGGAGTGCACGTTATATTCCTTACCACCTATCACAACTCCCTCTCTTTTCGCGATTCCATCGATTCTCTCAACAAACTCGGCCTTCCCATCGACCTCGACTATGTTGACTTCCCTAGCAAGGAAGTCGGCTTGCCCGAGGGGGTCGAGAACTTCAGTGCTTCTCCTAACTTGGAGATTGCCGGTAAAATCTTTCGAGCTTTTTTCATGCTTCAAGCTCCCATTGAACCTAAGGTTCGGGCTGCTAAGCCTGACTGTATTGTCGCTGATATGCACTGTTTTTGGACCACTGATCTCGCCGCCAGCCTTGGTATCCCTCGTTTGATTTACCATGTTCGAGCTGCTTTTGCCCTTTCAGCTGTTGATGCCATTGATAGGTATGTACACAATATCATATCGTCCATTGCACCATTTTTTAAATACTACCTCTATTTTATATTACTTGCAAATACTTAATTGTATGTTAGTGTACTCGATATCAGACCCATTATTAGTATTACAATACTGTACGTCTGTACATAATCTAATAATAAATTAAATAACACTTTATTTGAGGTCAAAGTATGAAAATTGAATCTGAATATCTTAATGATTTTTTTGTTTTAACATTATTATTGTATGTGTCCTGTTTTAATATATACACATTACACAATGTGTAGGTATACTCCTTATGAGGATGTTAAATCTGACGACGAACCCTTCCTAATACCGGGCCTCCCACATCCAATTACATGACCCGCTCCGAACTTCCGCAATGGATCCGAACTCCGAGTCCATACACCACATTCTCCAACAAAGTTAAAGAAGCTGATCGCAACTGTTATGGTGTTCTTGTTGATAGTTTCTATGAGTTGGAGAAAGACTACATAGATTACTTCCGGACCACCTTGGACCGTCGTACTTGGTGTATCGGCCCTCTTTTCCTACACCATGACATTGTTCTTAAAAAAATCAACTCCAGCTCGGATAACAACAACAACGACAAAACAGAGGAGACCTGCAATAAACACCCTTGTTTGGAATGGCTAGATAAAATGCCACAAGGAAAAGTTGTGTATGTAAGCTTTGGAAGCATATCAAGGTTTAGCTCAGCTCAACTGTATGAGATTGCTGAGGGACTTGAATCTTCGGGCCACCCGTTTATTTGGGTGGTCCGAAAAACGGAGGGAGAGTCTAAGGAAATAGCGGATAAATGGTTACCCGAGGGATTTGAGGAAAGGATTTCTGAGAAAAGTATTGGGATGCTAATAAAAGGATGGGCACCCCAATTAAAGATATTAGAGCACCCGGCCATTGGTGGGTTCGTGACTCACTGTGGGTGGAACTCATCGGTAGAGTCCCTTACCGCGGGGCTACCTGTGGTGGCTTGGCCTCTCTCTGCTGAACAATTCTATCATCGAAAGTTATTTATCGACGTGTTAAAGATTGGTGTTGGGGTGGGGAATATGAAGTGGAGCTCCATGATTAACGGAACAGACGAGTTAGTGAAGAGTGATATGATAGAGAATGCTGTGAGGGAGTTGATGGGTGATGATGAGGAGGCTCAGAAAAGGAGGAAGCGAGCCAAGGAGTTTGGCATTGCGGCTAAGAAGGCTGTTCAAGAAGGTGGTTCATCTTATGATGATTTAACTGCTGTCATTGATGAACTAAAACGTCTCAAGACATTAAATGATGTTGCTTGATTCCATTGTTTCTGTTTGGGAATAAAAATAATGTCACTGATTAGTGATCACCTCAAGTGTGAAGCGAGTTGAAATTGTATATATATATGTATATGTATATATATATATATGTATATGTATATATATATATATGTATATATGTATATATGTATATATATGTATAATTTAGAATTAATTAATTTTGATTATGGAAATTGTGTTTGTTTTCTAAATCAGTTATTTACGAATTTTGATAATCATTGTAGATGTCGTATGACATATTGTTAATTATATTAGTCTTTGTTCTTTTATAATGCTTTAATGTTTGAGGATCGATAAAAGTAGTGCAATAAGTGATTACTACAGTATTAGATAACTTTAGTCAATAAGTGTGACATAGATATTTTGTTTGGACATTAATCAGTGGCATAGGTCCAAAAGAAATGACACGAAATGTTATGGCCTGGCCCTTATGGATTTATATTGCATCTCATTGTCTAATTAGTGAACACTAGACCCTAGTGTAGGGTCTACTACCTACACCCCCATGCAAAACGGTATTGTTTTACCCTTCCTCCCACTAACTTTTCACTTCCCATATACTATCCACTTGCAAGTTGCTACGATAACCATCTATACCCCACACACTACATTATGTAAAATAAATTGAACCACCATTCAAATTCTCTCTTTCTTTTCATTTTATTTCTCCATTTTCTCTCTCATCAAAATCTTCAATATTTGCAAATACATTTCAATAAAAAGTTATAATTCTCTATAATAGTCAAGCACAATGTCTAATATATGAGGCAAATTTACACAATTGCTGGAAAAAATACCAAAGCAAAGTCGAAAATCGAAATTGTAAGTGTTTTTGTTGATTTTGAAATGAAAACATAAGTATAATATCCTAGTTTTTTTTACTGATTTTTGTCGCAATTGTGTTTTCATGAAAATAAAAGAAACATCCAGCTTGAAAATGTATCAACATATGTATCAACATAAGTATGATGATATAATTTTACTTCTTTTTGCAAAAAAAAAATGGGGAAAAAAGTAAATTTGTGGTGTGTTATTAATTTAAAAAATTACTGGACTCAAAAAGTTAAAAAAAAGAGTATAATTGTCGCAAATTTCTGGATGATTTAATCTATTTCATATGAGTATAGATTTGTAAATTTAGTTTGTAGTAGAAAGTTCTATTTTTAATGAATGTTCATTTTCAATTTGGTAAATGTTCATTTATATATTAGTACGATGTTATTCACATGTTAATAGATTATTAATACAATTAATGTTCATTTATATATTAGCACATGATCATTCACATATTAATGTTCATTCGTTTTATATTTTGAAGTGGAAAATTCTTTGATAAATGTTCATTTTTTATTGGTAAATGTTCAATCACATAATATTATATGATTAGGTAGGTGAGACATAATCACCAAAATTAGAATCAATTTTTCCATTACAAAATTTTAATTTCATGGCTGTACGATGATCATATTAATCAATAATGCCATTGCACCAAAAAAAAAAAAAATAAATAAATAAATAGGGATTCCACATGGAAAACAAACCATAATGCTACTCACATGCACTCATGCAAATTTCTAGAATTCTTAAAAGGACTACAAGCTAGTTATTTCCTCGCCTTTTGAATTCACTTTAAATGAAAAATGCTTTATTCAGTATATATCAATTATTTAAATTATACAAGGAAAGATGAAATACTTCTATCATCATTCTATTTGTATACTCTGTTCTCTATCGTCCACAATATTATATTTGGTAATTTCTACTTTGATTAAATTCATCATTTTATCTTTTTTTTTTTAAAAAAAAAAATATTGTAAATTACTTATTAATGATAATCGATAAATGACATCAATTGATGAAATAGCGCATTATCAAACGTAAATTTAGAAATTAGAAGTACATGTATAGTACTCCGTATTAATTATCTTAAAAACCAGATGAAGTATTATGAGACTGTAAAACACATGATTAGAACCTATTTTCTCTTTAGTAAGTTATTTAGTAGGT
This sequence comes from Chenopodium album, assembly GCF_948465745.1. Classification (NCBI taxonomy): domain Eukaryota; kingdom Viridiplantae; phylum Streptophyta; class Magnoliopsida; order Caryophyllales; family Amaranthaceae; genus Chenopodium; species Chenopodium album. Next base: position 5,719,927 of record NC_137857.1, read on the forward strand.
GAGATTGTGAGATTCTTCCTCATGTGACTGATAAGATATACGTGTGATGGATGAAAATAAGAGAATGACAAGTTGTTGATTTGCACCCATTAAACAAATTTGATTAGATTGTATTGTTATGTATCGTGTCACATACCCACTTTAATCCACATGCCTCAAAAGGATATGTTATTCTCTTTTCCTTTCTTTTCATCTTAAAAATGAACATGATAAGAACCTTGACATAATGTTTTTTGTTTTCATTTTTCCTAATAAACCTCCTGCTTATGATTCTTTTGTATGTAAACAAATTGTAATTAACATTGTAGCTTTGAAAATGGACGTTGTTAAGTGGAGTAGTAATTAAGGTGTGCTTTATGGAATTGACTTATTTAAGCTTATGAGCTTATGTTTTTTCGAAATTGTAAGTGATTATGTGTTATTTTGTTCAATTTATGTTACTTTAACTTATTTGAACATATTTTGCATGGAATGTGTTAAAATAAGTTGAGAACAGCACACAGTATCCTAATAATCTTAATAAAGATTACAACATTTGTGTGTGCACGATTTACTTTTTGGATGAATCCTTTTTGTACTTCGTAGTTTGAAAATATTGGAAGCAAATATATAAAAGAAGGGATGAAAAAACAGTTTGACGATGCAAGTGAGAGGGACAATTGATAACAAGGCAAGGACAGCACTGAAAATGAAGTAGCTAAGTGGTGGGGTGAGTGGTAGTGATTGAAACTATGAGTGAATTTAGGTTGAGGTGTGCATATATTAGACGTACTTGCAATCATGAAATTAGAATGAAAATGTGAGTGATCAACAATTAGGTCAAACCGTCAAAATCATATTGTATTTAAATAAGTAGTCGTAAGAAAATTTGAAACAAACAATAAAAAGAAACCAAATCAATATGATATGGTTAGCAGTGAATGAAGCAGCCATGAAGTTTCCCTGAAAATTGCCTTCCTCTTTCCTTAATTATTAAAACACTTCAGGAAATATATAAAACTGTTTCGTTCATCAATAATTCAGACCAACCATTTAAAGTATTGGTCTCATCATTTTTAAATTTCTCTGTTTCTTGATCTGTGTTTAGAGTGAAATTAATAATTAGAAATTACAAAAAAAAAAAAAAAAAAAATGGCAGGGATGCTACCAGGAGTAGAAGCAGCAAGAAGAAGGAGAGTTCATCAAAGCAGTAGCATTAATAATAGCAGTTGTTCATCTCCTTCCTCGAGACGCCTTTCCTTCTCACTATTCTCCACAAATACCTCTACCACCTCTGCCTCTACTTTCTTTGTAAGTATTGTTTTGTATAAAGTAACAAAGAATACATGGTCGAATGTTTAAATTAAAGGAATAGATGGGTGTGTCTGTACTATGCAGGGGCATACGACAAGGAGCAGGACATCATACGAAGATGATGTTGTATATGAAGATGACGCAAAGTTGGGAGTTTTGGCTAGAGAAGCCAAGGTTAGACTTGATGCTAAGCTCAGATCAACACCCCTCAAATCTACCAGGTTAGTTACTCCATTCAATTCTACTTTTATTTTCATTATTAATTCATTGAAATTGTTTGCTAATATATGTAAATAATCCTCCTAATTTCAGGAATAATAATAACAGTGAAGAGAGAATAGGAAGATTCCTGAACAATGAAAATGAAGTAACAAGAAAGAAGAAAAAGAATGGAAAAGTAAACAGCAAGTTTAGTTGGAAATGGAAATCAGGGGAACAATTACAAGATAAGAATAGAAATGAAGAATGTGCAGTATGCTTGGATGAAATGAAAGAGGGTGATGACATAATGAATTTAGAATGTGATCATAGTTTTCATTCAAAATGTTTGATGCCTTGGATTCAAACTAATGCCCACTGCCCCTGTTGCAGGTTCAAGATCCAACACCTTTAAACTTCATTTTTGTCCCTCTTTCTTTGTCAATTGAGTCATTACAATACAATGTTCATCGGCTTGCTTACCTCTGTTACATATTAATTGCAATTTTGGGTATTATTTGTGAGTATATATGTAAATACAAGATTGGTGTTCATTTTGAGTCTTTTCAGTCGAATTGCCAACCAACCCATATCATGTGATTTAGCTTCCTCCTTATTCTCACCTACCTCCTCATTTTTTTTATCTTTTCGTATTAAGTGATCATTGAATTTTAATAACAATTATTATGAGAAATTTCCAATTAACTACTCCGCGTAGCTATTAAAACTTTGTGCAACAAAGTAAAACTTGCTGCCATTACTTTCTCAGCTACAATCAAATTCAATGAACGTACATATATAATTGAAGATTCAAGAGCTTCATACAGTTTGCTATTTGACATACAAATTCGAATTATATGATTGTATATCGCGATTAAGTCAAATAGAAAATTCTTACAAGAATTTAAATTGTCAAAATTTCCACCAATAACTATTATTTCTTCCATAGAACAATAATAATGCTAACAAAGACCTTAACACATAATCCCAATTAATGCAATACTCAAGATTTTTTTTTTTTTTTAGAATAATCAATAATTTGTTCTTTTGATGGGACAATCAATAATAATGGAGTAGTGAAAAGAGACATTGAATGATGGAGGAAATCCTTTTGGACTTATTGATAACCAAGGTCACATATCTTTTTATATACTATGTCCGTTCCTAAAAGTTTGACTCACTATTCATGTGATCAAAATAAAATAAATTTGACCACATTTTATTATTTATACAATGAACTTTATAAAAACTTTATTTATATATAGCCGAAGTTAATAATGGTCAAAGATGTTCATTGGAGACCGTGCAAATGCAAAGTGAGTAGAACTTTCGGGAACGGAGGGAGTATTTTACTTTGCCGATCAATATTAATCAGTGTCTTATACCTAATTGGAGACCGTGCAAATGCAAAGTGAGTTGAACTTTCAGGAACGAAGGGAGTATTTTACTTTGCCGATCAATATTAATCAGTGTCTTATACCTAATTAAAGACCGTGCAAATGCAAAGTGAGTCGAACTTTTTGAAACGGAGGGAGTATTTTACTTTGCCGATCAATATTAATCAGTGTCTTATACCTAATGAAAAGCATGTTTATGTGATTTTTTTTTAATATTGTCCTAATAAAAATTGTAAATTTCAATATTTACTTTTATAAATTTACTTGATGATAACTTTGATAGTGGCCAAAAATTTGCATTAGTAACGGAGAAGTCAAATTGTATAAGATAGAAATATGTTGATAGTAATTAATGTACTACATTTAAAGATAAATTATGTTATTTATAAATCAAACATAGTATATGATTGCATTGCTATAAATCATGTCACATAATTGCAAAAGAATACCAACCGGCATTTGGCACTTACCTTGACAACAAAGTGGAAAGGATGAATGAGAATGATACTCTTAGGGCCTATTCTCTTCAGCTTAATTTCAGTTCAGTTCAACTTTAATCAATTTAATTCAATTTAGTTTCTAATTTCCTTCTCTAAAAAAATATTCATTTCAGCTCTATTCAGTTCAGTTCAGCTTAGCTCAATTTAGTAAATGAGAACATTCCCTTGATTAAGACATACACAACCACTAAACCACATTCTAGAAAGCAAGAACAAACAAAATTCACCAGCTGGTGATCTTGCTCACAAATCACAATTATTGATTTTATATTTAGTAATAATGATTGATAGTCAAGGGCAATTTTTGAAATTTTAAGATCTATTTTTCCCAAAATATAAAGCTCCTTAAGAACCTTTTTATTTTTTTTTATTGTTTCATCTCATCTCAATCATTGTCTCAAAACAATGGTTGTATAATTGAAAATGATTTTACATGTAAGTCTGTAATACGGGTATTAAGTATAAATTACTAAGTAAAATAAAAATGACAATTGGTCTTAGGTGCATCCTCATGCACCTAAGATAGGTGCAACAAGTAAAGGCCCAAAACGCGCGGCCCAATTAAAAACCCAGACAACAAATCCGCGATCCGCCAAAATCAACACTACGCTCTACAAAATGAACATATAGTAAAAAAATATGAACATGAAAAAAATGGACATTTAATAATAAAAAATGAACACGTAAAAAAATAAACATTTATTACTTATAATGCATATGTTTCATAATCATATTATTTTTTATTTCTTCAAATTTTTATGTTCATAATTAAAAGCATTATATTCATAATAATATTTTACATGTTCATATATAATTTCAAATATTCATAATGTAAATATGTGTTGTTCATGAAATATTAATTAAATATGTTTATGCATATGTTGTCTTTCTTAAATGTTTATGTTCATATTTTTTTACATATATGTTCACATTTTAAATGCTTATATTCACGTTAAGAAAATCAATGCTTATGTTCATATTTGAAATGTTATGTTCACTTTCTGACATGCATAGGTTCATTTTTTTTTTGCCTATGTTCACTTTCTGAAAAGCTAATGTTCACATTTAAAGGAACCTATGCATATGTTCATAATGTAAATATTCATAGTAAATATTTCTTGTTCATGAAATATTCTCATTAAGCCTGTTTATGCATATGTTCTCTTTCTTGAATGCATATGTTCATATTTTTTTACGCATATGTTCACCTTTTAAATGCTTATATTCACTTTAAGGAAACCAATGCTTACGTTCATATTTTGAATTGTTATGTTTACTTTATGAAATGCATATGTTCATATTTTTTATGCCTATGTTCACTTTATGAAAAGCTAATGTTCACATTTAAGGGAACCTATGCATATGTTCATATTTTGCATAATTATGTTCATCGATAAAAAAATGCAAAAAATCAGATGCAATTCATACACAAATGAAATCGATCGAAGCTAAAAAAAATCAATTCATATGAATTTAAAAGTTAGATAAACTTAATCAATCGAAATTAAGCACAAATTCACCATATAATAAATTCAATTGAAAAATTGAAACAAAAAATTGAAACAAAAGATAAATAAAAAAATAAAAAAAAACAGAGGAGAGAGAAATTAAAGAAGGAAGGAGAAAAAATAGAGGAAAAGAAAATCATAATGATATTTTTTATCATATTATCCAATCGAAACAGATGCAATCGCAAAAACAGAGAATAATTTTTCCAGAAAAAACAGAGGAAAAAGGAATTAAAGAAGGAGAAAAAAACAGGGAATAATTTTTCAAGAAAATAAAACACAGAAATACTTGCGTGGACCTAGTTCACAATAATATTATTGTGGACCCGAGGTTTAGACACACGCAATTGATATTATATTGAACATAGTGACCTTTATTTTTAACATAGTAACCTTATTTTTAACATAGTAACCTTTATTAAAAGTTGTATAACGTTTAATACTATTGTGAACTTGAAGTACGACGTTATGACCTTACTTTTAACATAGTGGCCTTTATTATTAATATTGACCTTATAAAATATTTCATTAAAAAAATTAACCTCTTATAGCCTATATATTACCAAAATGACTTTAATTTTCAACATAGTAACCTTTATTTTATTATAGTGATTTTTTTTTTTATTAATAAAACAACTATAGTTTCTCTAATGTTAGTGGTCCACAATAAATTAGTGTGAACCAGGTTCATTTAAGAATTTGTAAATAAAACAAAGAACAAAATATAGTAATGAAAATTTTAATGGAAAACTTTGATGAGAATTAGGAAAGAGAGAGAATTGGAAAAGAGGAAACCAAAAAATTTGTAAAAGGAAACTAAGAATCTGATGCGGGAAGAAACGTTAGAGAACACTAAAAATGTGTGGCTGCGTTTCATGTAGTTTCTCCTGCGTTTTGATAGTGACACCTATTTCTAGGTGCAGGAGGTTACACCTAAGAATATGCCTAAAAATGATGGCCCATTTATAGAATTTGAGCCAAGATAGCCCAATTTGGGCCCAAACTTCAGCCCTTCTATCTCCCTTCTAAAGAACATGAGGGTCCCGCCAATGTGAGGAAATTGCACACAACGGCTACTTCCATTTTTCACATAGCCGTTGAGTTGCCAAACTAAAATTCAAAATGGTAGTAGCAATTAGCAAACAACACCAAAAATCATTCATAACTTTTCTCTTCTCAAACTTTAATCACTCAGAAATCATTCTAAAATTAAAGATTAGATCTTGTACTAGTAAAAGAAATTGAAAATGGGGTACACTAATGCATATACACCTGCATACTATTCATCTCTTCAGGATTCAATCACTTCAATCTGTAAATCAATCCTTCCTTTCTCTTTAAACAAGCGAAGATTAACAGCAGCTGAAAAGAAGCTCTCCAAACAGCAATCTGATAATCTTAAATGGCAGCAGAATTCATTCCATCAGATCCTTAATTTGATTGGCCTTCACAAAGAAGGGCTTTTACCAGATACCGAGGTTTCGGCTTTCAGAACTCATCTCCTTGATACCCTCATTGCGTCTAAAGGAGCTGACAAGGAACAGCCCCAGATTTTGAGGGATAAGCTCCTCTTTCTCCAGGTTCCTTCTTTTTTCATTTTGTTGAATTTTGCTGGAAATTATACTACCTCCGTTAAATATTAGTCTTGGAACTTTGGGGTATTATTTGTGAGATATAAAATATTCTAAAGTTGCAACTAATATTTAACGGAGGTAGTAGTATTATTGCAAGATCTGAAATTGCATTTAGAATTGTGTGCTGAATTCATATCAATGTTAATTGAATAAACAGGAGCTGCTGTATGCAAAATGCATATCTGCAGAGGAGTATCATGCATCAAAAAGGCCATTGCTTCAGAGATTAGCAGTACAAGGGGCTGAGCTCGAGGCTAGAGACGTGATCGTAGGAGAACGAAAAGAAACAGAATCTCCGGAGGAAGAGGAGTGGTCGGTGATCGATTTGAAAGACGATCAGAGTTTGATAGACAAGGGTAATTCAAGGTCTAAAAACAGATCTAAGCATGGGACATCAACAGTGAGACACATCAAAGATGCAGCCTCAGTTTTCGGGTTAGGGTCTTTACAGAAACTGGGAAAAAATAGACAGCAGAAGAGCATATTTGATCAATTATCAGTTGATAATGCAAGCATTTCTAACAAAGAGAATGAACCAATTGATGAAAACCCATTTTGGAATAGCAATAATCACAATGAGACTGAAAGTGAAACTAAGTCTATTCTTATGTCAGCATCAGAGTCTGATAAATTTGGTAAAGAGGATTGTCCTGGAAGTGGAAAAGGGAAGAAGACTGCATTCCGAAGTCTGTTCCAGGGAGATAAATCAGAGGAAAAAGACTCGAAATTTACAACGAAGAAGCAATGGGGGTTTGATGGGCTCAAAAGATGGAAGAGGAGTAATATGGAAGATGAAACAACTCCTGTGCCTCTGACTGAGAAATCAAGTAATAATATGCAAGGTCCTGATACTAAGCAGATCAAAAGAAAGCTTCTTTCTGATGGTTCTTCATCTGGTTTTTACATTGATAAGGTAACACTAAGAGATAACATAATGTTTCTCATTACAATAAAAGTTGAAGAGTGAAACAATTTTCGTACTAGATATGCTATGAATTTGTGATGATTATTGATTACACGGAATAATCAAATTTGGTTTATGTAGCCGACCCCACTTATGAGATTAAGGCTTTGATTGATTGATTGATATGCTATGAATTTGCAGGTTGTAGGGGACAACATAAGGAAGGAGTTGTTGCGAATTCAAACTGAACTGTCTAGCACAAATCCCAACTTCCATTTTTCGTATGTGTTGTTTCTGAATAGGCTTCTTTGTTAATCCATTTGTTGTCTTGTTGCTTGGGATTTGTTTTACTCATAATACTCATTGCTGTAGGAATGATGAAATGGATGTTATCTCCACAAAGCTGCCAGTTGATAAGTCTGATCTTAAGCAGTACTTTCCCAAGTAAGGGTTAAGAAAAATACTTTCATCTGCAATAGCATGACTATATCCTATCTTAACAATAATGCTCTTGTATGTGAATGCAGGTCCTGGTGTGAGCGATATGGTGATGTGGTGTTGGATGTGGTGAAAAAGGAATTCAAAGATCATGTTGGGGAGATGGAAAATATGCGTCATGCTACCTGGGAGAGGAGGTGCACCAGCTCCAAGAGATGGACAGCTTTCGAGGATGATGAAAATTGCCATCCTAATCGTGTCTCTCCTGCAAACCATAAAGCAAATTCCATTTTCTAATTCAAAACAAGATGATTTCTGGTCTATGCAAGGCCATGTTTGTGGAAGGGTTAATCTGTATAACTCTTTATCCTATTAGTAAAATATGTATATCAACTATTTAATGGAAATCTCTTGCCTCAATTTGATCTCTCTGTAATTGAGGAGGATAAGTTAGGTAACACCCTAACTATAGAAGGATTTCTGAATTTGTAATTTCATTTTTATTTATATACATTTAAAAAAAAAAAAAAAAAAAAAAAAGTTGTCCTTTGAAGTTTTTTGGACCTGGTATTTTCTTGGAATTCATATTTGCAGGAAATAATTCACAAAAAGATGAACAATATTAGAGAAGAAAGCAAATTTACAAAAGGAAGATAATTTACAGCAGAACAATTATGGCTTTTGATGTACTCATTACATGACTGCAAAGGAAGATTTTTGTTTACATGGACTTCACTTTTAAACAACCAGCATTATTGATAAAAAACAGGAAATCAAATTGTGTACATTTTGCTTATATTTACATGAAAATGTGAGTGATAAATTCGCCGATGGTATATAGTCAGACTAACATTTGATTTAGGTATAACCAAAATTTGGTATGAAAGATCGTCTATAATAACTTCAAGTAATTAAGCAGTTCTTTATACAAGGATTTATGAGAGATCTTCATTTGAGCTGGATGCAGCAACCTCTGTGGCCCCTCCCCGAACATCTCCACGACAGAGTGGACATACCCTACAATGGGGCAAGTTAAATATTAAGTCAAATGGACAAGGGATACAGTATGTTGAAACGGCCATTATGAAAAAAATATGGAAGCAACGAAATACCCATGAATCTCTTTTAGCCATTTATCAACACACGCCATGTGATATGCATGGTGACAGGGAAGAACTCGTATTTTATCACCTTTCTCATACTCCACCAAACAGATATAGCACCTAAATATATCAAAAGTTCCAAAAAAAAAAAAGAACGTTCATCATCCCTCTGTAGTCAAACAACAAGAAAGCCAATCAATAAATATACTAGTATATGAAGAGACTGCAACTTACTGATCTACATCATCTCCGTGATCAGCAGTAATAGGCTTTTCATATGTTTTAATGGGAAGTGAGTCCACAACCGATTCTGGAGCAGGGACTGAAAGCATAGACAGGGAAAATGACTCTGGCTGGCGGTGAATCTCATCCAAAACCTTGCAATTTTACACAATAATATACAGTATGTCAGATTATCAACCATAAAAAGTATATAAAGCTTCACACATTCATACTGCAGCATATAAGTTACATTAGAACAGACAGAAAATTTGCAACTTGTTCAGCTCCAACAATATGCCACCACTCTTTTCATTTGATGGAAGTCATGTAAAGGACCAGAACTGAAGCAGGGGAGCAAAGTCAAAATTTCAAACAGGTGAAGAAAAAGATCAGCAAATGGTACACTAGAATACTTTGGTATCGTACAAATCTCATACTGCAATGGAAACTAATGCAGTATTACCAATTCTGATATGAATAAAACTACCAACTCTCTTTCATAAGGCCCCAAGGCTTTTCGAGATTTCAACGATCACTAATTCTCTCAAAATATAATAGTTTAATTAATAGAAGTACCTGTATGCTAGACTAATATCATAACACCTTTTTTAAGAACTTTTTCAATATATTTTCTGATAACTATAGGTTCAAAAATATTTCTCATAAATAGCATGCTAAGTCAAAAAATCTCCAATGACGTTCACGAACTAATTGCTTTGATAGCTCATTTTACTCTGCCTTAATGAAAAATCATATATCAGCTATGAAATTAGTCAAGCATCGATTTTTACAGACACTGCTCAACTCTTACAACAGAAAGACTTCCGATTTCTCTATCATAGGTAAAAACAAAGATGCAAGGTAGCATCACATTCATTAGTATCAACACAATGAGTGTGAGACACAGAGCATAAACTGATAAAACAGTGGGACAGTTTGGTGCAGAATAAGATTTAACAAAAGGCAGCTCAAGCAAATAAATTATGATGAGACAGCATAAAGTGATAAAACACTGGGACAGCACAAAAATTGTTGCAGAAAAACATACTTCGTATTTTAACATAAGGCAGCTCAAACAAGTAAATGACCAAATCAGCATCATCATGTAAGCAGATCTCACAAAAGAAGATATAACGTATCTGCTGTAAGGACTAAGGACACGCTCCTAACCAAAGATACAAAAAATCTATGTTACATAGACTCGGTGTCACGGTCTGGGAGTTTGGGCCCCGAAACGTGCGGCGCGCTCTAGCCTTTTGGCGGCAAGAACGCTAGCCTTGAGCGGAAGAGGGGCTTGTGAGCACAAAGCAACACAAGCGGGCAATAGAATCTCAGGAGCACTCGCGTCTATCTGGGCGACGGAGTGCAGGTGGTCGGGGCTTGTGACGGCCGATACTTCAAAGCGGGCACAAGCAGGTCCGAACCACGAGTCCTTAACGCATCAAGTTGGGTTGGAGGGGAGCTAATATGCAAGTAAGACACAATATCTATAAAGGTCTAACAACAAACAAGCATAAAAGCAAGGCAACACTTGGTAGAAGGCTTTAAGATTTCATTAATCATTCGCCCTCTAAAGAGCTTAATGTAGTACATGCATAGAATCCCTAGTGAACACTGAACTGACAGTAATACAATAATGGGACATATGGCCTAGAAAACATAAACTAAACTCTAAGAAAGCATCTAAAGGGAAACAAATACATCAAAAGGAGTTGGATTCTAACACTCGGGTACCCATGTAGACAAAGGTATGTGTTTAAGCGTCTGACTCGGCTATTTTATGAGAAAAAAAAAAAATGGTTTTGAACCAAAAGTGAAGTGTCCAAGTGTCATACCCATGTCCGAGTGTTGAAGGTCCGACATGGGTACTTGACATGATATGAAGAGTCCATGTAACAAAACAAAATTCTCTCCCGATGAGTAAATCAGTAGTAAAATATCAGCAGTTTTAGATGTTAACGACATGAATGTCAGCCAATATGGAGTATATAGACATACTTCAGTAGCAACAAAAAGAAAAACATTATGAATGAATGTACCTCAAATAAAGCCTCTGCAAGCAGGATGATTCTAGATATACTTGAGAGTGCATTAGCCTCTTCATCCAACTCGCACGTGCATGAACCATCAGAATGCAAATCAAGCGGACAAAATGTACGATGACTACTCTCTGTAGCAGTACCTCGTAATCTGTCCCAGAACTGCAAGGAGGTTGATAACATTAATTGAATAACTAACAGTGGGAATGCCAATCACACTTAAGCATGTACTGAACACAAAAATACGAAATAAACATTTTTTATTTTGGGGGGTGGGGTGGTATGGTAGCCTAAATATATCCTTACAGCAAATGTCTTTCATAATAAACATGAAGTATTGAACCCAAAAACATCTCCTTTTTTGGAGGTTTGATAGTTAAATAGTGCACAATTCAGGAGTTGCAAAACTAATACAAGCAATGTCTTTCATGAACAAGAGAGGATACAGATGCTCACCTCAGATCTTGAGTTCCGGCGACGATCATTTGTAAAGCGACTTCTCCGGCCAAAGCGCCAAGGCTCAGCACCAACACCATCATCAAAAAAGTCATCACCGATATCAAGAAGCCATCTGCGATGAGATCCTGCTAGATCAGAATCCTCGGTTGTGAAAAGTATGGCTGGGAAATCAGCATTTCTTCTTGAACTGCGACTTGTAAAGGCATCCCTAAATATTCTCCTGCTGTTTCTTCTTGCTTCGCGGGTGCTTATTTCATTGTTGATGTTGGGCAAATGATTAGATGAGGAGATACTCACCAAATCAACATGAAGTACATTTCCTTCTGGTTGAACTTCAGCCCTATCCGACACAAAAAGCTCTAATTCTGAGGGTATCACCTCTTGAATGGCTTCATCTCCACGAGCATGAGAAGCTACGCCAGGGTCGGGAACAACTGGAAATGGACCAGATTCAGTACTTTGGCTTCCAATAACCTCACTAACATCTTCAAAAATGGTGGGCTGTACCGGCTGTTCAAGCTCCACGTGCTGCAAACTAGGAGACAAGACCTCATAACTAGTCTGAGGTGTATCGCTGATAAATTCATCAATCTCACTGGTTGCATGCCTGTTGGGACTAACACTTAAGTGTTGTAGGTGTCCTGCAGAAGTGGACTTTACAGAATCAACCAATCGCTGTTGATGACATTTGCTTTCAGCATTTACATCACAAGGAACAACTTCATCACCTTCTGACAAGCACTTCTGCTTATTAGATGATTCTACATTTGAATCATCCTGAATCAAGGTGCACTCACTACTAAGAGTACTGCTCTCTGATGAGGCTACCAGTCCAGATCTAGGACTGGAATTGCTGCTAAACCTGGTTCCCGCACTAGAAGTTGGAATGGAATCATTTGTGGGGATTGAGGATTTGTTAGCTTTCTGTTGACTGTAATCCCTAGAAGTTAGTACAGATCCAGCAGCACAATCTTCCCACTAAACAATGCAGCAAAAAGGTTGAGTTATCATCTCCACCGTGATATATAACACACATCTTAGTCTAGAGCATGAATTATAAAATCAAAACTCAAAAGAAACATATGCAAAAAGATGTCAAAAATCCAAGATTAAAAGGACCTATGACTAAGAAAATATCATCACCCCAGAAAGCTCACAAGGATTAAAATTGTGAGAAGATAGAACTAAACTCCTATATTAAAATCGGTTGTCATGTAGTAAGCCAGGACATTGCCGTACCTTTATCTCTGCATCGGCCAGCACTACAGCAGTGAAAGAATAAGGAGTCCAAACAACTGAACTCAAAGAAATAAGCTTCAAGGCATGCAGCAGATAAACATTTATCCCAAAAAAGGCTTCATGACCTTTAGGGAGAAATTTCAAATACCTCAGTTAATGCTCAAGGAAACTTGAAAAAAAAAAAAAAAAAAAACATCAGAGAAAGACCAAATAAAGCAAGATGCTATAAAGAACACATTCAACATCTTCCATACACAATCACAATATTATAATTTACACTACACACCATTTTGAGCTATAAACATGTTATCCAAGTATTAATAAAGCTAGAAATAGCACAATCATCCATATCTTTTAATCACAACTTCCAATCAATTTCCAATCTTTCCTACCAGTATGACTTTTATGCTGGATTACCCAATTCAACATCCAATCAAAATGATAAAACCAGCTTAAATTTGTACAAAAACCTCATAAAAATTCTCGACCCCCAAAACACTTCAAGTAATAGAAGGTAATGGTATAAAAATCCCATCAAATAAAAAATTAAGATTACAAATTAAGCGATTTCTAAACTATAAAGTTACCATCTTTGGAATAATCTAAATATTCAAAGTTATCAAACCCATCAAAAAAAAGCAACGATCTTGCTAAAACTTCTAAACAAAAAAGGGGTAAAAATAAAAAAAAATAAAAACCTGAGGAGAAGTAGAAGAAGCGCCGCAAAAGAGAGAAGCAAGCCTTTGTTTGGTACGGTTGACTTTGCTGCGTCTACCAGCTGCAACTGCCGGAGGAGAACCCAGATTACTGCTACCTGAACCCATTTTCTGTTCTATGAGAGAGAATTTTTTGATTTTTTGGAGAAATAAACTAAAAAACTAAAAGAATTTTTACATAATTTATTTGACAATGAAACTGCAACGAAATGAGCTGAGCACAATCTAGGAACAAGCCGGTCCCTTTTTCTTTTCTTTTTTTCTTTTTTGTGCTTTTCTTTTTAGAGACACAGTAATATTTCAGACATTTTTTATTTTGAATTTTCCTGTTTAATGGGATAAGGTTTTGCGCAATTGTGCCTCTCATTTCACTTGATTGAATGAATGAAGGGTGTAAAAAGTTCAAAACTTGGGTGTTAGGGACTAATTAGGTGAGAAGTTTGACTATTTATGTCAAATTAACTCAATACCTCAAAATCTCATTATGCCTCAATGTGTACATATATAGGTTACAATATATTCCTAATTATCTTGGACTTAGGAATAATATCAAATCAAATATTAACATAAAAGATAACTAAGGAATCCTAACAAATATTTCCTAAATATTATCTTTCCATAACTATAATATTATCTCAACATCCCCCCTCAAGATGGAGCATAGAGATTTCGAATGCCCATCTTGCAAAGAATAAACTCAAATTGTGCCTTTCCCAATGCTTTCGTGAAAATATCTGCTAACTGTAACTTCGTAGACACATATGACGGACATATGAGACCCTCTTGAATTGCATCTCTAATAAAATGACAACCAACTTCAATATGCTTGGTTCGCTCGTGAAAAACCGGATTATTTGCAATATGTAGAGCTGACTGACTATCACAGAAAACTTTCATCCCTTGCTTGTGTTCGACCCCTAAATCTCGAAGCATTCTCTTCAACCACTTCAATTCACATGTCACGCCTGTTATTGATCGATATTCTGCCTCCGACGAACTTGTAGCCACCGTAGGTTGTTTCTTGGTCTTCCACGACACAGGAGAGAGACCAAGTAACACAAACCAACCAGTCAAAGATCTCCGAGTCAATGGACACCCTGCCCAATCAGAGTCACACCAACCTTCTAATTGCAAAGCACTATCAGATCGAAGAAGAATACCTTGGCCCGGGCACTTCTTTAGATAACGAACTACTCTCAAAGCTGCTTCCCAATGCAATTCTGTCGGAGATCGCATAAACTGAGATAGGATATGCACTGAATATGCCAAGTCTGGTCTAGTCACAACCAGATATATTAGACGTCCTACCAGACGCCTATATTTCTCAACATCTGCGAACTCTTTCCCCCCTGAAACTGCTAGCTTATGATTCTGCTCCATCGGAAAGTCTGCAGGTTTAGCACCTAACAATCCTGTCTCTGAAATAATATCCAAGGCATACTTTCTCTCACAAACATAAAATCCATGTTTGCTACGGGCTACTTCTAGTCCCAAAAAATATTTCACGGCCCCTAGATCTTTCATTTTAAAACATTCACACAAATATGCTTTAAAGCTTTCCAACGCAAACTTACTGTTACAAGCAATAATCATGTCATCCACATAAACTAACACATTCAATTGTAATTTACCTTTCGTCAAAGTAAACAACGAATAGTCGTTATATGATTGCTTGAAACCATATTTCTTAAGAGCCACGGACAATTTCTTGAACCAACACCTAGGCGCCTGTTTTAGCCCTACAATGATTTATTCATTTTGCACACCTTTTCTGAATTGTTTTTCTGAAACCCGGGGGGAACTTTCATGTAAATCTCCTCCTCCAACTCTCCATGTAGAAAGGCATTGTGTACATCCATTTGATGCACTTCCCATTCCTTCACCGCTGCTACAGCCAGAAAAGTACGAACTGTAGACATCTTTGCCACCGGAGCGAACGTCTCATTGTAGTCGATGCCTTCCTCTTGATGATTTCCAAGAATAACCAAACGAGCTTTCAATCTAATCAATTTGCCTTCTTCATCTCTCTTCTCAGTGTAAACCCACTTGCTTCCAAGTGCTCTCTTCCCTTCCGGAAGTGTCTCTAAGGTCCACGTACCTTGATCTTCTAAGGCCTTAATCTCGGATGCCATTGCATTTCTCCACCCTTCATGTTTCATTGCCTCTTTAAAGGTTCTCGGAATCCGTGCCTCTGTCACTGCAGCAATATAATTTCTATGTTTCTCGGAAAACCGATCATAATTAACAAAATAGGTTATAGGATAAGGAGTACCTGAGGAAGATGATTCCGCGGATGACAACGATGGGACTTTATTTTTCCGAATAGTATGTGTGACACAATCACGAAGTTTTATTGAAGGAATCTTTACTCTTTTTCCTCGACCCAACTCGTCTTCATTTTTATCTTGTGGATGCTCAATTTCCGTACCCGAAGCTGCCTCTTGAAGCTGATCAGAGTACTCCGCAGCCAGGCCGCGGTCTTCCTCACTCCCCCGCAACCCAGCCGCGGAGTTCTCTGCCTCCTCTGTTTCTGGCTGGTGTTGCGGGCTGCTGTCACCCCCAGCACTCCTCTGCTGCTGCTGCTGCGGGCTGCACTCACGCACAGCAGGGGTTGCTGCTGTGTTGCTAGCGTGTTGCTGCTCACGGCCAGCCCCTGCTGTGCTGTGTTGCTGGTGGTGTTCTCGGCTAGTGCTGGCAGCAGTAGGGTGCTGCTGTCGGGGCTGCTCACTGCCACCTCCTTCGACTTCCACAACTTCATTATCCACCCCTCGTAAGTCACCCATATTCCATTGTTCAAACTCATCAAATTCATCTCCATTTCCTACACCAATCGTCTCCTCACCCATTCTCAACCTCAATGGCTCATCCGATTTTTCAACATAAGGGAAAACATGCTCATGAAATTTTACGTCTCTAGACACAAAATACTCTTTTGTCTCTAAATCAAACAATTGCCATCCCTTTTGTCCAAACGAGTAACCCAAAAAAACGCATTTCCTACTCCGAGACTCAAATTTATCACCCTTACTTCTCTGATTATGTGCATAACACAAACATCCAAATACATGAAGCGACTCATAAAAAGGAATTTTGCCAAACAACATTTCATATGGAGTTTTATTTCCAAGTAGTGGACTCGGAGTACGATTAATCAAATAACAAGCCATCAAAGCACACTCCCCCCAAAATTTAATCGGCAATCCACCTTGAAATCTCAAAGCCCGTGCCACATTCAAAATATGTTGGTGCTTTCTCTCTACTCTCCCATTCTGTTGAGGGGTACCCACACAAGAAGATTCAAACATAATCCCATTTTTGACAAAATATTCCTTAAGATGATTAAATTCGGTTCCATTATCACTCCGAACCACTTTTATATCTTTATTAAATTGACGTTTTATCAAGGCAATAAAATTGAGAAAATGAAATTCAACTTCAGTTTTATTGCTAATCAAATAAATCCAAACGCCCCTAGAACAATCATCCACTATTGTCAAAAAATACTTAGCACCACACGACGAGGGAACTTTGTAAGGCCCCCACAAGTCTATATGAACTAAATCAAACAAGCCACTAGCCTTATTTTTACTAACAGGAAAACTATCTCTAGATTGTTTTGCCCGAGGGCATACATCACACACATTATTATTCTTTCTAATTGAGTTACTCACAGGAGGAAGTAACTTCAAAACTTTCTCCGACGGATGACCCATGCGTTGATGCCAAAGATCTACCACACAATCCACTGCTAGCACCTTCACTTGCGGCACACCTCGGAAAAAATAAAGTCCGTTTTCTCGTTCACCCACGCCAATCACCATCCTCGTCGACTGGTCCTGAATAACACAAATTTTGTTAGTAAATTGTATTGTACATCTTGACTCATCACTTAATTAAGTAACAGAAATTAAATTACAATTCAAATTTGGTACATATAAAACATTATCATTAACGAGACCACCCTCTAGTGTAACCGAACCCAATTGATTCGCGTTCACCGTTTGACCATCCGGTAATCCTACCGGACAATTTTGAATTGTTTTAATGTTCCTCATAATTGACAAATCATTCGTCACATGATTAGAGGCTCCGGTATCTACTATCCACGGGACTTTTGTCTTACCTTCTAAGCGAGACTTAGATTTATTACTCAACAATTCAATGATTTGTTGAGCTTGGTCAGAGGTCACACCCGCAAGACCTTGCGTAGGAGAAGACTGATTGCTACTGCTTGCTGCACCGTTGTTATTCACACCCCCTTGTACAGCGTTAGCTCGATGTGTGGTGTTTTTAGAAGCATTACTTCGCCCCCCACTAGCACCACGTCCACCGTTTCCTCCCCCACGGCCACCTCGTCCTCGGCCTCGACCTCCTCTTCGATTCTCATCCCACCATTCAGGAAACCCGATCAGTTGATAACAACCTTCTTTATCATGTCCTTCCCAATTGCAATGGGTGCAAAAGGGTCTTTCACCATCACCGGAGTTCGACTTAGGGCGCGAGTCCACCTTAAACGCCATGTCATTATCCTTTGTCTTCCCATCCCGAGAACGAAGTCTCTCGGTATTTATCACTGCCTGATAAGCACTATCCACATGAGGCAAGGGTGTTTGTGCCAACAATTGAGCCCGGATTGCCTCGTATGGATCATCAAGTCCAATCAGAAAATAATGCAAGTAGTCTTCATCGCGAATGTCACTGACTTGCTGTGCAATATTGCACTTACATTGCCCACAATAACACTTAGGAACACGACAGTATTGTAGCAACTCCGACCATACTTTGGATAGTCATCCAAAATAATCTGTCACCGACTCCGAGGGCATCTGTTTACACTCTCCCAAAGAATTCTTCAATTGGCAGACTCTTGTACCACTCACAACACAATAACGTTGTTGAAGATGCGCCCATGACTCACGCACATCATCATAATCTCCGATAGTTGGACGCAAGGCATCATCCAATGTATTACTAATCCACGAGACCAGCATTGAATTCACAGCTATCCAGTGCTTCTTCTTAGTAGAATCGGCTGCAGGCTCCTTAATCGAGCCATCCACAAACCCAAACTTCCACTTAGCAATTAGAGCTCTACGCATAGCCTTAGCCCACTCATCGTAATTGGCCCCTCGAAGCTTAATCGGTGTGATAATTATCCCGGGATGATCACTCAATCCCAGGTTATACTCAAGATCAACTGGTGGTGACGAAGCCTCACCATCTTCCTTCGCCATCAGCAATTATTATCGAGGAATTAAAAAAAAAAAAAAAAAAAAAATTTGTGGATTACTAAAACCTAGCTCTTGATACCATGTCAAATTAACTCAATACCTCAAAATCTCATTATGCCTCAATGTGTACATATATAGGTTACAATATATTCCTAATTATCTTGGACTTAGGAATAATATCAAATCAAATATTAACATAAAAGATAACTAAGGAATCCTAACAAATATTTCCTAAATATTATCTTTCCATAACTATAATATTATCTCAACAATTTAGCTTATCATATGGCAAGAATAGTACTTTGTATGAAGTAATTCGACACATTTTAGGAGTAGGGGAAAGGGTAAGAGAATCTCCACTCCAAAGTGTTTCTAATAAAATCTGATCTCACAATTAATACATCATGCTTTGTCTGGTTTTTGTAATATCTTGATTGGTTGAAAATATTCATTTATCTATTATTGATTCATGTTTTGTAAATAATAAAAGATTTCATCACACACATGTGAGTAAAATTAATTGATATTTATCTTATGAAAGTTTATTCAAGGATAACAATAATAACTTTTCAAATTACGTATACTATTTAGATAAGTAGTTTTAAAATGAAGATATGTACTTCATACTTTTACCAAGCTCATTAACAAACTTACTTTAAAATAGAAATGTAGCTTTAAATGTTATTAAGATGGTAAAGGTGAAACAAGAAATCATAATATTGTATTCTTTATATGTAAACTGGATATAACACAAATTGATACATGTTTAATATGAATCCCTTATTGAGTTAAGGAGTTTTTCAAAGTTTAGCAATTGTTATCCTTTGCTTAATTCTTGTAATTACAGTGCTCTATATTACTTTCATGTTATAATTATCTATTATATAATTTTGTTTAGTGTAAAATATTAAAAAATTATCCATAATTGTTTCAAGTTTGACATACCTATCAATCATACACAATTTTATATTACGTTTATTTATTTATACAATGAAACGATAATAATGACTTTGATTTAAGGCTGAAAAATAGTGGTTTCAAATGAGTAGTGACGTGGTTAGGTAATTATCCTCTTTGTCAAATAGATTTGTATCGTTGTATGTCCTCTTTGTGTAAAAAACAAAGAAAAGAAAAACAAAATGTGTAGTGACGTGATTAGGTAATTGTCAAATTGAAGTAGTGAGTCCCCACGATAGTCGCGCACGAATAGAATAGTACAAAGCATCTCATTCCTGGAAGCTGCATAAACAAGTCGAGCCACACCCACACCCACACCCACACCCACACCCACACGGATGGTATTTTATTACTTCCGCCCCATATTTTGATTTTTTTTTTTTTTATTTTATTGAATTTTTAATACTACGTATCTCGTATAATACCCAAAAGTTGCATATATGGAATAATTTATAATATGTAACGGTAGTAGTACTTATTATGTAATCATAACAATTTTATTTATTAACCCTTCTGTCCACATCTCCTGAATTGAGGTAAAAATAACACTTATCAATTATTCAATTGAATCAATATTTTGTGAGTTGTGCCTAGTTAATTCCACAGATAAACAAAATTTGTTTATTTGGGTTATAATTGTTATTTCATGCGTCTTTTCATGTACTAATTGAGGGATATAAGTGTACTTTCCTCACCAAACAATAAATGCAAGTTGCAAACAGTAATTGGACAGCTCACCAAAAGTACTGAATAAGGGTCTGTTCACATTTACTTAGTTTCAGTTTAATTCAGCTCCAATCAGTTTAGTTCAGTTCAGCTTCAATCAGTTCAATTCAGTTCAACTCCTAATTTCCCTCTTTCATAAAATATTCATTTCTACTCAATTCAGTTCAGCTCCAATCAGTTCAGTTCAACTCAGTTCAGTAAATGTGAACATGCCCTAAATGACCATGCTTTCTTAATATTTTTACAAAAATGCCACCAGATTAACAAAAATTTGTTTATTTAGTAGATAAACTTGTATTTACCGATACTATGTTTTTGTTATTACCTTTTACTATAAATTATAATGCACTCAACTTATTGCTTTTTCTTTTTTACTTTCTAGTATTTAACAACCAGCTACATTATTATTGCCTTTTATTTTCTTGTATATAACAATGTCCTTATTATATACGGAGTACATAATACATTATTATCATTTGTAGTTGACTAAAGCAATGTAGTAGTACTTGTGAAGTCGTGGATCTGCACTTAATTTAGTAACATTATTAAGCAAACATCCCAAATAACGGTACTCATTCTTGTAATTATACAGCTATACAACTAGTACAAGTGGCTTAATTGGCTATACCTGACCGAAAAATGGCAGAAGAATAGATCAGAGTTACAGAAGTGTGAAGACTACAAAGGTTTTTTATATTGTGCATTATTTTGACACTTGCAATATAGTAAATGTAATCAGGTGTACAATGAGTTTAATAAAGGAGAGAGTTTATAATGGTCAATGTTTTTTTCTTCTAGTTTACGAGTATTGGCTATATAATAATTTAAAAATGTCCTCTAAAACTCACTCTATTTATGATTTTGGATCATCATTTCTTATTTAAACCTTGTTTACAATGAATCATGCATTAGCCCCCATCCCTAGGTATCAATTTGAATAAAAGATGATAATACGTATTATAATCCCTTTAAATTTGTAATCAACTTTTTTTTTTTTAATTTTATACGGAGTAGTATGTATGCAAATCATGCATAAGACATTAAGACCCAGCTCAAACACGGTGATTATCAACTTTCTTAATACAGTAATTAAAGGTGGACTATCATTTTAAGGTTATCATACTATTAACGTCGTCAAATTGTAAAATAAAAACACAATAGTAAAAAAGCTATGAACTAATAGCTTTTTGTACTTGTATAGTTGTATTTTTACTTTGTTTTTATAAGAAATGTGGACAAAAAATTGGACCATCTTTTCTCAAAGCTATCATCAAGCTCATAAACCAGCCATGTTTGGTAAACCAGCCAACAACCATTTGCCAAACAAGGCCATACAAACGGGTTTATGGGCTTGCTATTGTTTTAGTTCAGTTCAGCTCCAATTAGTTCAGTTCTTAATTTTCTTCTCTCATAAACAATTCATTTCAGCTCTATTCAGTTAAGTTTAGTTCATTCCAACTTCAATCAGTTTAATTCTATTCAGTTCAGTAAATCAGAACAGACCCTATATCTTAAGTTTCCAAATATAATAACCAATAGAATATGAAGATTGGTGAATAAATCAATTTTCCCCAAAGATACCCTTGGATCTACAATTAGTAATGTAGAAAATGAGGAGATTTAAGTAATTGTCCTTCACGAAAGAAGTCCTAGAATGTTAAACACGTCGGTGGATGAAAGATGCAAAGACCCAAAGACCTACGTTATAAACTGCGCCCCGACTCACTCTCCCTCGCTATCTTTCTCTCTCTCATCTCATCTCATCTCTTTTCTGCGAATTGAATTCAGAAAATTCGCATGTTACTCTAACATTTCTTCCTCCATTCCCTCGTCGGTGCATTGCTGTCAAATTTCAGTCTCTAAAGGTCAGTTAGATCTGTAATTTTCTCCTGCATTTCTTTCTTCTTCAAATCTTTATAGCTTTCTTTTCTTTGATTAGACTTAATTGATCTGATCGTGACCTAGGATTTTGTTATTTAGGGTTTACATCATTAGATCTCGAATCCCTAATCTCGCTATTTAGAAAAACCCTAATCAATTTTGGCTAATTAGTGTAAATTCTGATCTGGGTCTGCCAGATCCGACGAAAGATGGGGTCTTTAGGTAAATCAATGTTCTGGGTAGTTGTGATTTGCTTGATATTTGAATCTGGAAATGGGTTTTATCTCCCTGGTAGTTACCCTCACAAGTATGGAGTTGGGGATACACTTTCAGTGAAGGTGAATTCTCTGACCTCAATTGATACTGAAATGCCATTTAGTTACTACAGCTTACCCTTTTGTAAACCCCAAGAGGGTGTTAAAGATAGTGCTGAGAATCTTGGTGAGCTTCTTATGGGTGATAGGATTGAGAACTCACCTTATAGGTTTAAGATGTACACAAATGAGACTGAGATCTTTATGTGTAAAACTAGCCCTCTTTCTGCTGATGAGTTTAAGCTCTTGAAGAAGAGGATTGATGAGATGTATCAGGTTAACTTGATCCTTGATAATCTCCCCGCCATTCGTTACACCAAGAAAGATAATTTCTTGTTGAGGTGGACAGGTTATCCTGTTGGGATTAAGGTTCAAGATGCTTATTATGTATTCAATCATTTGAAGCTTACTGTTCTTGTTCGTAAGTATGAGGAAACCAATGTGGCTCGTGTGATGGGTACCGGCGATGCTGCTGAGTTGATCCCTGGAGGCAATGGTGTTGGTGGATCTGGAGAGCCTGGTTACATGGTTGTTGGTTTTGAGGTTGTGCCCTGCAGTGTTCAGCATGACATGAATGCGATTAAGGATGCTAAGATGTACGATAAGTACCCTGGGAAGATTAATTGTGATCCTGCAACCGTATCAATGGCAATTAAGGAAAGTCAACCTATTGCTTTCACTTATGAGGTCTCATTTGTGGAAAGTGATATTAAGTGGCCATCTAGATGGGATGCTTACTTGAAAATGGAAGGTTCCAAGGTTCATTGGTTTTCTATTCTCAACTCCTTGATGGTGATCACTTTCCTTGCTGGTATTGTTCTTGTGATCTTTTTGAGGACTGTTCGCCGAGATCTTACTCGTTATGAGGAATTAGATAAGGAGGCTCAAGCTCAGATGAATGAGGAATTGTCGGGATGGAAACTTGTGGTTGGTGATGTCTTCCGGGCTCCTAGCTATCCGTCATTGCTCTGTGTTATGGTTGGTGATGGTATTCAACTTCTTGGGATGGGTGTTGTGACAATTATGTTTGCTGCTCTAGGATTTATGTCACCTGCATCTAGGGGAACTCTTCTCACAGGTATGGTGTTTTTCTACTTGGTTCTTGGTATTGCTGCTGGGTATGTGGCTGTTCGATTGTGGAGGACTATTGGTTGTGGGGATCACAAAGGATGGGTTTCTGTCTCTTGGAAGGCTGCTTGCTTTTTCCCAGGCATTGCCTTTTTGATATTGACCTTCTTGAATTTCTTGTTGTGGGGAAGTCATAGCACAGGAGCAATCCCATTCTCTCTCTATGTTATCCTTATCTTGCTCTGGTTTTGCATCTCTGTTCCTCTCACCTTAATTGGTGGTTACTTTGGTGCAAAGGCCCCTCACATTGAATACCCTGTGCGAACTAATCAAATTCCCCGGGAAATTCCACCTCAGAAATACCCTTCATGGTTGTTAGTCCTCGGTGCTGGGACCCTTCCGTTTGGAACCCTCTTCATTGAGCTTTTCTTCATCATGTCTAGCCTTTGGATGGGCAGAGTTTACTACGTTTTTGGGTTTCTCTTCATTGTTCTGATCCTCCTTGTCGTTGTGTGTGCTGAAGTCTCACTTGTTTTAACATACATGCATCTCTGTGTTGAGGACTGGAAATGGTGGTGGAAGTCTTTCTTTGCCTCCGGTTCAGTGGCCATATACATTTTCCTGTACTCCATCAACTACCTCATATTTGACCTCAAGAGCTTGAGTGGACCTGTGTCTGCTACTCTCTACTTGGGATATTCGCTCTTCATGGTTTTGGCCATCATGTTAGTCACGGGTACTGTTGGATTCCTCTCCTCATTCTGGTTTGTTCACTACCTTTTCTCCTCAGTGAAGCTGGATTGAAGCAAATTATCATGCCATTTCAAGGTTTCTTGCAGATTTT
Source organism: Chenopodium album (assembly GCF_948465745.1). NCBI lineage: Eukaryota > Viridiplantae > Streptophyta > Magnoliopsida > Caryophyllales > Amaranthaceae > Chenopodium > Chenopodium album. The sequence continues at coordinate 5,744,598 of NC_137857.1, forward strand.
GTAGGGGTATCTTTCCTGGTGAAAGATGGATGTTCAACCTGCTCTTTAATAGATACTAGTCATATTACCCTTTTCAGATTTACTAAATTTCTAGGGAATTTGATGAAAGATTTGTAATAATAACCTTTAAGTTTGATTTTTTTATTACATGGAGATACCTGCATGAATTTACATAGTTTCCTTGCATATTTAGGGTCTATTTTGCTTCGTCTAGCATAACATGGGACACTTCCTTGTATTTGAACTTGAAATTTAATAGAAATGAGGAAGTTGGGTTGTTTTTGTTTTTAAATTCTAGTGTATGATTGTATCTGTCTCATATGCTGGGTCTACGTATGAAGCTATAGCTGATACACATGTTGGGGAAAATTCTATGTCCAATTAATGTGTTGTTGTCTCCATTACCCTACTCCTGCTATTGTGTGCTTCCACAAGCGTGCATGTCTCGTGCTCTGATGTGTGGACGTGCATTATGTGCTGTGCTGTATAGCCTGTATTATCGTGGACAATTGAATGATTTGCCCAACCTCTGGGATTGCAGTGCTAAACTATAAATGAATCCATCAATAGTTGGCAATATTCTAGCTATCTTTTGCTTCAAAATAAAACAAATTGTGTCTAATACTAGCTGGAACTTATGATCAAGTATGGTAGAGAAGATCCTCTTGAATTCCTGGTATTGAATTTTAATGTTGTTTGCTGAATATAAAGTAAATTAGGTTTGGCATTTACTAATTACTGCATGAGATCGTAAGTTGTGGAGCTCGTATAATTCACGTTTTTGATTCTTCAGCATTATCCCCTCAACCATACAACACAACTGGTCAAAAGCTTGTAAAATAATCAGATTGAATTCGTCCAACAAAAAAAGAGAATGATATGCATCTAATTCAAAGTATCATATGCAGTAATTTGCAAGCCAAACTTGCTTTAGGACTTTCTACCTACTGAAAAAAGAAGTTAGTCTTGCAAGCTTCAATGATTAATTACACTCAACTGTGATTGGGAAGTTAGAATCATATCATGAGCAGACGAGGGTGTATATAATTTTATCTGGCTGTTAGCTTGTGTGAAGGCAGATATTATTGCAACGAATCTAAATTAATCATGCTCAGGAGTGAATGAATGTGGGATACATGCAGCATCTCTGTCATTATATGGATTCATTTGTGTTCTTTTCATGAGACAATACTGATGTGGACCAAAAATAGTATGTGAGAGGCAGTGTTCGATCCTCTAATCATCCAAGATGGAAAGTGGTGGCGGAGTTGGCTGGTGATAATCTTACCTTCCACTCTGGTTAGGGTGGTGACAGGGTTCAAATTTCATTGGAAGTAGCGGTATGGGGTTGGGGTTAGTACTTTAATTGGCGCAAGGACTTTCACGCGATTAGGCCTCTAAGCAAGAGAGTGAGAGGTAATTCTTGCCAAAGCACAGCCTCTTGGTTAAACTTCTGTTATTAAGGCTTGATAACAGTAATAAAATATCATGGATAGTATGAAACAAAGTATACACAGTTAAATTATCTGGTAGTCGTTTTCAGTTAATTTTAGCCACTCCTATCCAGCTATCCTCCTGTTCTGTCCCCACCCTCTTTTTTGTTTCTCCTGAACTTTTATTGAGTAAAACACCATAGCCAAATCTATTGTGAGTTGGTGATTGATTAGCTATGTTGCTAAAATCATTACCCTGTGCTTCTCACTTGGATGCCAGTCATGTCACAAGAATTACTACTTGTCAAACTCCATCTTCTTCTTCTTCTTCCGTCTTCTATACTTGTACTTCTTCCTCCCCTTCCCACCTTTCTGTTTCTTCTATTTCAACCTCTCTTCCTCTTCGAAATCTTCGTTTCCGACAGGAGCCTCCTCCTAAGAAATGCATCCTAAAGGTCAGAATTCGTACTTTTTTAGTTGCTCACTGATATTTGAGTAGCATTTTCATCATGTTGACTCTTTGTGTATGCCTCTTACAGAAATTGCAGGTGAATTGCGCCATCAATGAGCCTCTTAAGGTTATGATTTCGGGAGCACCAGCTTCTGGTAAAGGAACCCAATGCGAATTGATTGTACAAAAGGTGAACCATATCCCTGCCTCCATTTTTAAATCATCTTTCTGAAATTAAATTATTTTTGCAACTTTGATGGACATTCAAATCGATTTCAGTGATTTATTTATTTTTTTTTTTTAATGGATTGCGGGTTTGTTTTATTCATTTTATATGTTATTATTGTTTGTATATATATTTAGATTGGGGCAGTTATGCTGTTTTATTTGCATTTATTCTTTTAGATAAATTCTGTAATGCTACTTGATCCTAACTTCAGAATACATTTTTGTATGGTTCTTTCATCTATAGTTTGGACTGGTTCATATATCCACTGGAGACCTCCTGAGGGCAGAAGTGGCAGCTGCCACAGAAATTGGGATCAAAGCAAAAGAGTACATGAACACAGGCCGCCTAGTCCCTGACGAAATTGTCACAGCTGTATATGCTTTTTTTTTTTTTTTTTTCCAATTTTTAAGTCATAGATTTTTACCTGAGTTATAACTTGTTTTTTTAGAGAAGAGAATCATTACATTTGTTGATAGATGGTTAGAACGCGACTTTCCCTTCAAGATGCAAAGGAGAAAGGTTGGCTTCTGGACGGGTATCCACGGACCTCAGCTCAGGCTCAGAGTCTTGAAGAATTGGGAATCAGACCAGATGTTTATATTGTGCTAGAGGTATAACTTTGAGCCATACTATTCTAACAAGATCATTATCATATAAGAATGATCCCTTACTAGGTGTTCATCAATAAACACTATATTCTGTCTCATACAGATTAGTAAGTTATGTTACTAATGACACATTATTGTTAACACATGAGATAGAAGAGAAAGTTTACACAGATTCGGTTCCTGATACTCAGGTTCCTGATGAAATTCTGATCAACAGATGTGTTGGGAGACGGCTTGATCCTGTGACAGGGAAGATTTATCACGTACAAAATTTTCCTCCTGAAACAGAGGAAATTAAAGAAAGACTTGTCACTCGCCCTGATGACACTGAGGAAAAAGTATGCACCTTTACCCAATGCATCTCTTACTAGTCCCTTAATATGAAACATGTCAAATTGCACAATCATTGTCAGTTTCAATCATCTTATTGAAGGTAGCTAGTCATGACAAAGTATACATTGTTGTTAAGTTTTACGGAGTCAAGGTTTGTGATTATATTATACCTAATTTGATTCACAGGGGGGAATTCTAACTTATAATCATCTTCATCTCTCTTGATTCATGCAGTGTAACTCTCACAGGTATATTTGAGATATCACATAAATTTTTGTAGAGAGCTTTCAAAAAATAATCAATCTTGCTCTTTTTTTTCATTATATGAATGATAAAGGCAGTCACTAAAATTTTCATAGTAAATTGTGTCCAAAAAAATTAAGAAATTCCTAGCACTCACAAGGTTTGTAGCATATTGAAGTATGTACCCTAGTTGGCATTGTGCATTGAGGTGAAATTAGGTACCATGTAATATATAACAAAATTTATAGATCCTAAATGAAGTTGGCTTATTGTGAATGTCTATAATGCCTACTACACCTCCATGATAAATATAACGTTGACAAGTATGCACGAATTTAACACTGATTTGATTGCTCTGCATGGCACATTGAGAAGGAATATCTACTGATCTTACATTTTAGGAATGGACCTAGTGTGTGCCAAAGTTTGTCTTTGTAGTCAATATTATCTACTACACCCTTCAATATACCCAACAGACTTATGAATTCCATTTCCAGGTAAAATCTCGTCTGGAAATATATAAAAGAAATGTGGAGGCAGTCTTAACAACTTATATGAATATAGTGAAAAAGGTACCTCAATTACTGATATCATGTAATTTTCTTCTCTGCTCAAAGCTAAGAGCTTTCTGTACTGAAGTTTATCTAAGTTATGGTTTGGGAAATTTAGATTGATGGAAATCGCCCAAAAGAAGTAGTTTTTGGAGAAATAAATTCTTTACTGAGCAAAGTAAAGGATGAAAAACTGAAGGCTGCCACCACAGGTGAGAATCTTGCTTCTCTTTTTCACAGCAGTGATTTCTATGTCAACTTCATCGTGACATATATCAATCGAGTGAGCTGATTGCTGTTTCCAATTAACACTGTTGGAGAATTATCTAACAATCATACATGGAGCATTTTCATGCAGGAAATGCAGTAACTAAGAGCAGCAATTCTAATCTTGCAACTCCAAACAAGGTATTTAGCTCTTAAAGTTATATCCTTCATCATCTCTTCCCTTCTTTTAGGTAATAAGAATACAAGGAATAGATTCATCCCATGTTTGAACTTATCTGAAACATTTGAACCCTTAGTTTAGCCTTATTACAGGATAAGTGGAGAGGAATCCCTACAAGGTTAAATAATATTCCTCATTCCAGAGAAATCAGAGAATATTTCTATGAAGATGTGCTGCAAGCTACACTGAGAGCTGTAAAAGATGGAAAAAGGAGGCTGAAGGAAAGTTGTTTTGTCCAATCCCTTTCATTCCACAACTTTAAGAAACCAGAAAACAATGTGTGCACTTTCTAAAATATATTGCAATTCTGACCAATGACCTTTTACTTTCTCCCTTGAACTTCAATTGATGATAATGGTAAATTTACTAAACTATGGTTTTTCCTGATTTTTATCTTTTATCTGACAGGTGGAGATCAGTATTCCAGAGCTGGACCCATCCACGGTAAGCAACTTCTTTTCTTTTCCAAATGTCTCTTAAAAGCTGTGAAATTGATCATATTTATGTGGTTTTGTAGGATGTTTATAGAATTGGGACTCTGATGGAGCTTGTTCGAGTCATAGCCCTTTCATTTGCTGATGATGGAAAACGAGTGAAGGTTGGTTTGTTTTAAATCACCTATGTTATAATCACCTCTCATTCTAATCCTTTTTCTGACATTAACCTCTACTTAGGTTTGTGCCCAAGGATCAATGGGTGAAGGTGCATTGGCAGGAATGCCATTACAGTTGGCAGGCACTCGAAAGATTTTAGAGTTCATGGATTGGGGTGATTATGAGGCCAAAGGGACTTTCATCAACATAGGTTCCATAGGTATTAGCAACATCAATAATAGTTTTTTTATGAACACATAATTCACTGTTATCTGGAGTTGCACCAAACCCTCTCACTAACCCTCCTTGCCCCCACTTATATGATGTTTGTAAGTTCAATGATTTGTAACATGGATATCTTGTAGGTGGCAATGAGGTTGATGAGCAGGATGACATGTTTATTCTAGTGGCTCCCCAGAATGCTTTTGGAAATTGTATCATTGATGTAAGGATCTTCATTTTCCATAAATTTATAATATACATTCAAATATTCAATATCCCATGGTATCATCCTGTCCGTAAAATGATCTGTTATAATCGTCTGATGATATTCCTTTGCAGGATCTGAGAGCTATGACTGATGCTGCAGGGAGTCGTCCAGTTATTCTCATAAATCCTCGTCTCAAGGTTTAATTTCCTAACACCATCTTCTATGCATGTTCTTGAGATGATACTTTCCGAGAATTTGTTATAATAACCCTTGATTCCCACCCCATCCCCCCCCCCCCCTCCTCTGATGCAGGACTTGCCTGGCTCAAGTGGCATTATGCAGGTAAAAACACCTCTTTTTCAATTTATTTCTTTTTGCTTTTTTATTCATCAAATCTAAACATTCACTATTCTGTTCTTCAAAGACAATGGGTCGTGATAAGAGATTGGAGTATGCCGAGTCATTTGAGAATTGCTACTCCTTTCGGCTTCTCTACTATGCAGGAACTCAGTACCCAATTATGGGTGCTCTCAGGTACTTTTGCCATGAACTTGTCATTTTGAAGTTTGAACTTAATCAGAAAATCAAGTTCATGTTGCCAAAAAATTTTTGCATTATGTGGAGCAAGAAAATCATATGAACATATTAATTCAACAGAATGTCGTATCCCTTCCCATACGAAGTCTACAAGAGGGTAGACGAAGCTCCTGGAAAAGAAAAGTATGTCATGCTGTCCACATTTGAGAAGAAGCCAACTTCTGATGACATTAACAATGCATTCCTAGGGAAGCCAAGGTAAATCTGAATTTGTCTGAAAAAAAGAGTGACATTTAAATTTGATGATTTAACTTTGTACATAATTTGTATTATATTTTTCAAAATCCCAGTGAAATTGGCTAATTACATCTTCATTGTTGTGTTGCAGAGAACTGAAGAATTCATCTGGTTTTTGGTAAGATCAGAGGAGAACCTGATATTTAACATGAAGTTTATTTTTGTAAGCCCCTTGATACTTACTTTTTTTTATGTTGCATTTTATTACAGGGGTTTCTTGAGTGCCATTCTGAGTTAAATATTAAACATATTGTAGCATCTTGAACTGTCTTATCGCGACCAATTACTCCTCCACTTCATTGCCATATCAGTTTTCTGGTTTGGCAGAATACTCGGCTATAGAGGAAGGATTTAAAGTAGCATGATTATGTAAATGATGCACCCTTAATTTTTTCACAAAATCACATAGAATTGAGGGTATTGTTTTACAATCACATATACTTGTTATCTTATGCAGGGACTTGTACCTCATATTACATATAGATTTCTTATTCAAATTTAGTGAATAGTGGCAAATTGTATGTTACAGATATCTCTATTCTATTATCTACCCTTTGTCGTGTCCAACGAACTGTGCTGGCTTAGATGATCATCCTAGGATCATGTAACCATTCTCCGATCCTGTACTGCTTCATTGCTATGAGATGAATCCGTGAATGTGAATCTTCCTAAGCCAAGGTTTTGGGTTTAATTTGTGTGGAATAGCATGTATTAACAGGCACATTATTTGTACCATGACTTTTCTGTTTGAATCAATTAATGAATGAGATGCTCCTTATGTTCCTACAGACCTACCCTCTTTTTCAATATTTAGTATATGATTGATGATCATATTCTAGCTAGATTTGAGTATTACAAGATTTGTTCTAGTTTAGTTTGAATCTGATTGAACATTGACTATGAAAGTTGATCACAAATAATTAGAAATTTTTGGTGATATAGTAGGAGAGTAGTTGTTGGATGACCCATAACCTAGCTACAAGGTTTTTCTTTTTTTTTTTTTTCGGATGACTAATGATATACAAGTCTAGAGACTTTGAATGTAGCGTCTATTGACTCTATTCTCACTTCACTATGTATTAAACTCACTTCATTAAAATTAAAATTTTACTCAAGTATCATTTTAACATGTTACAACTTGCTAGTGTTTGCATGAGCTAGCACATGCATCAAAAATAACTAATTGTGTATCTGAGTTGTTTAACAATGCAAGTTGGACATTATTCAGGGAATTCAATTGCTCAAGGTAAAAAAACGCATCCAGTGCTAGCAAAAATAAAATGAAAGATAAAAAAGTTTAATCCTTTTGAAAACTAATATTAATAATTCTCATCCAATTAGGAGTTGAAGTATTTGAAATTAGCAAGAAAGACAAATACTTCATATGATTTTCCAACATATTGTTTCAAATTGTATTTAAATTTCATTGTTGGTTGACCAATTTAAGTGTTGCTTATAGATTAGTAATCAAGTTAATTAGGCCCCTTTACATTTAGATCTAGAGGTAAGATCTCTAGTTTAATTTCATAGTTGCGCAATAAAATAGTATAATCATCTCATATAATTATACAAAGATAATATACTCCGAACCGTATGATAGAATTATACTAAATATGATTAAAATACGGTTCGGGTCGGGTTTTCGGTTCTTATTTTTCAAACCAAAACCGTTTAACTGCCCGTAACCGACCGACCCAAATGAGAACCGAACCGATTAAAAACCGATTTTTTAAAAACCGAAAACCGACCCGAACCGTATTTTAATAAACCCGAAACCGAATCGACCCGAATAAAGTTAACCCGTTAACAAACCGAACCAAATATAAACTGAACTGAAAGAAAACCGAACCGAAAAAGAACCGAACCGTATCTAACCCGAAACAGGTTCCAACCCGAAACCGTTTAAACTGGCAAAAAAACCGCTTACACCGAACCGTTAGCAAACTGCTACCCGTTTGCACCGAACCATTTAAAAACCGAACTGTTTGTAAACCGAACTGTTTATAAACCGAACCGTTTATGAACCAAACCGCTTCTAAATCGAACCGTTTACAAACTTTTTTATATAATTAAATGGATTTTTTTTACGGGAATATAATTAAATGGATTAAATATTAGAAATCTTAGAATATTTTTTTTAAAATAGCAACGCTATCATTCATCAAGGATAATCAGTGTTCACAAACAAGAGCAAAACAAGCAGGCTCAGGCACTGCCTCAAACTATTAGCAACACTACTGCCTCTAGTCATGTATATAAATGATTAAATAAGAAGCATATAATAACCTAATTGTAAACACAATAATACATTAATACACTAACTCTTATAATCTACTTCGTAATAAACTAGTAAGATCAGTATGACTAAACTTGAAACAGAACATAATATGTATTTATAAAATCAATGAGAATTTGTTTATAATATGATGCCTAAATAGTAAATATAAAATGATTCGCGACTTTATATAAAACTTGTGAACGCAAAAGGTTAGCAAGTACTATCAAATTTCAAACCAAAACCATTTACCTGCCCGAATCCAAACAACTCGATAAACAATTTATTTTTTGAAACCGAAAACCGACCCGAACCGTAATTTAGTAAACTTGAAATGGAACCGATATGAATAACGTTAAAGTGGTTAAACCATCGAAGAACCGAACCAGTTATAAACTGAACCGAACCAATTAAAAACTGAACCGAACTAGTTATAAACTGAACCAAAAAAGAACCGAACTATTTCTAACCCGAAACCGTTTCCAACCCGAAACTGTTTGAACCGGGATAAAAACCGTTTACACCGCACCGTTAACAAACCGCAACCCGTTTGCACCGAACCGTTTACTACTCGGACTGTTTACAACCCGAACCGAATTAAAACCGCTTAAGAATAAACCGAAACCGAATCGAACCGATAACTATTTAAACCGAACCAAAACCGACCCGTGAGACAATTAAACCGATTCCAAACCGACCCGACTGAATACCGAACCGATTTCAAACCGAACCGAAACCGGACTGTCAAAACGTTTTGACAGTGCTACGTATTGTACACCAATAATATGATACGGAGTATTATTATTTCGGTTGACTAGTTCTATCACTTTAATAAATAAACGGGATAGTAAAAAATAGGAATTCTAGTAAGAATAGTAGAAAAACTTGGCATGTTATAAAAATATGTACGAATAAATTCTAGTCTGACAATCCCGTCAAAAAAAATCTAGTCTGACAACGTGGCTGAGTATTGCGCACGTACATTAGAAAAAAAATTTGATTAGTTGACGGACTAATTAAGTACTCGTAATTATACTGAGCTTGACATCAAAAAAAGTACTCGGAGTACTCCTTAATTATATGGAGGTGCACTATTACTATGTTGAATGACTGGGCCCCTTACTGTTGAAACTTGAATTCTTTGTTTATGGGATCTTCAATCCGCTAATAAATTCATTACATCATGTTTTTGTAATCAGTGCTTTTATTTTTCTTTATTTGACTTTTCTTTACAGTATCATTCTAATTTCTAACCCAAGCAACACGTCACATAGGTCGGCTAAGTTAAGGTTTTATGATCATTTTTAGTTACTTTCATTTTTCTGCTACTTTGTTTAATTTTATACTTAATATTCATTTTTCTACCATTTATTTATCTTTTTTTGACGAATACCATTCATTTATCTACGTGTTTTTTAAAAAACTGAAATTTCTATTATTTAGAGCAAAATAATTGCATCTAATACCCTATGTGGCTAGACAGTCAAGTAATTGATGTTATATCAATTTTTTGTAGAAACAAATACTTCTTTTTTTGTTTGAAACCAGAAACAAATACTTCTAAGTTCTAAAAACTGGTAGTTCTTGACTTCTTGTAGCAATGTGACATCGAACACACTTGTTTCTATAATAAAACCAGGCCCGTATCTGACCCAGGGCAGCCGGGGCAACCGCCCAGGGCCCACGGATGGGGAGGGCCCATTTTTCAGCTTTTAAGTTCAGTAAAATCATTGATATACATTTAGAGATACATTTGTCATCATGTTTGTTTGTGCAGCTTGGTGGTTAGGGTAAATATTAAAGGTAAAAGTTTGTTTCTTGATCTGCAGGTCGATTACCATTAGCCACATTTTGCTCTTTTTTTTTTTTTTTTTTTTTCCTTCCTTAAAATACTATATATTGATGTATACAACTATATATAAACCACTTTTTAAAAACTATATATAAACCACTTTATGTAACCATCTTTCTTTTTTTTTTAAGGAACTTTTTATTTCTTTGTTTATTTATAATTGTAGCCTAAATTCTTGTTATTTTTCATTTAACTATTTTTGTAAAATTATAATTACAGCTTAAATTCTTGTTTCTATTATCTTTGCTATTATAATAAAATATGTCAAAAAATAAAATAAAATAAAATATAATGGTTATAGATTATGAACAAGATCAATTTCATTCGCAAGAGAGAATCGATCATAACGTTATGTCCTTATCATAACATATAGTTGTAGAAGTACATTATATTTTACCATTGTTGGCATTGTATATAGTTTAATTATTATAAGGGTTTTTTTTTTTAAACAGTAGTCAAAACTAGATTATTTATTGAAATTTTTTTTTTTTTTTTTTTTTTTTTTGAAGAAAGATTATTTGTTCAAATCAAAGTAATAATGAAAAAAAAAAAAAATTCTCCAATATTAAAAAAAAAAATTACATAAAGTAGGCCAATTTATTTTTTCGCCCTTGGGCCCCCAAAACCTCAGAAACGGCCATGAATAAAACTAAATACTACTCGTAGTATATTAGCTAATTTAAAATCTATAGAGTGTAAAAGAAAAATGATTATTGCATCTTTTAATCACTAAAGTTCGAAGGAAACACAACCTTACACGATTGTCTAATTTCCTTCACTTATTAATGTCATTTTCCATCTCAAAAAGTAATTCGTATTATATAATATATACCGTAAAGAATTTATCAATATTGAACATAACACGGCAAAACTACTTACAAAAACAATAGGATTGCACTCTTAAAATAGTACAATAAGTTGTAATTTAAGTTTCGTTGTGGATATAAATGATGATGATGATATGACAGTGGATATATACACACTCATCCATAATCTAGATTATATATAACTACAAATGGTAAATAAATTTTGAGTATTAGCTGTACTTTATCCTATTAAAATCAATGTAGATTTATGTATGATTACGTAGTTACTCGTAATTTCTCTAAAAAAAATAATATTAAAAAAAAAAAACCATGTAGTTATTCGTTATTTTGTTAGAATAAAAAGAAAAAATAGTCTATATGACTAGTCATATATATATGTTGAAAAAAAATGGAGGAAGTATTACGGATTATTAAATTGAGAAGCTGAGGTAATAAAGAAAAAGAAAAAAAATCAATGAAAAGGATAGAAGCAAAATGTTAAAAAATCAATGAAAAGGATAGAAGCAAAAATGTTAAAAAGAGAGTAAATGGATTCACACTATAAAATAAGCAAGGAATGAGTGATTTAAGTTAGCCATTGTAATTACATTAGGATAATAATAGGAAAATTGGGGTATTAATTAGAAGTAATTATTGAGCTAGGGATAAAGACAAGCAATTAAGGAAATAAAGAAATACAAATACTAAAGAGAACCCATTCTATCCCTTGCCCACCACCAACCTTCCTCTCCTCTTCTCCCCTGTCCTCATTTCTTATTTGTTTGTTTCTAAGTTAGTTGGTAATTACATATATAACATATTACAGAGAAAAAAGAGATATACATATATATAAAAAGAATTATATTTTATTTCGAATTCATTCATTCTAGCAAGAGGTGAGCGATAATGGCAGGAGGATCGATAGGGGCGGTGGGAGTGGCGAAGGAGAGAGCAAAAGATTACAAAGGAAAGGTGACATCTTATGTTATCATTGCTTGTATTGTTGCTGCTACTGGTGGTTCGTTGTTTGGTTATGACATCGGCATTTCAGGTCTCTTTCCTTCGTTTATTTATCATATATTATACTTTCATAAATGTAATTCCACCATGATTAACCCAGAATTAAGTTATTGGATCTAACATAATCAGGCCAATACTCATATAGTCGTATGTATTATTACAGATACAAGAAGAAGTAACGTGCATCCTGCCTAATAATTTGGGTCTTAATTAACTGTATTACTTATATTTAGTTATTTTAACATAATACATCATAAAAACAAGGCACGCACTTCCATTCTTTATGCTGTCTGATCTAAGATCTTTTTGGTACTGTAATTATCAACTCAGAGTTTGTTGGAGTACTTTTCTGGTCAACCACACTCTAATAAGTTGGTCCGTACTAATGTATCAATTTTTAGGATGGCCTTCGTCATATGTTACAAGACTTACAACTAAAATTAAACCAAAGATAATGAGCAATAATTAAGTTTCTAAAACCTTATCTTATCCGTATATCATTTAATTCATCACCTCAAGTTAAAAGGAAAACTCATAATTCTACCAATTTCTTGTTTTGGACCTTTATTACTCATTTTACTCGTATTCTTTTTTGTTTTTTTTAACACAGATACATGCATCAAATTATATGCTTTGTTTTGAACATCAAAGTTCAAATAATTTGGATTTCTAATAAAATGAAAAAAAAAAATTAATAAATTATAATGCTAATACTAAATTAGAGTACATTTAAAATGACAACTAATTAAGTAATTATGGACAAAATGGAGTACTCCATAGTCCATACTTCATTTAGATGTGAATTGTGAACTCATGTAGCAACCTCAATGGGTCGTCATATCAACAACTTGGTTTGATTTGTATCGGTTGTTAAAATATGTTCATTTATGGAAACATTAGGTGGAGTGACATCCATGGATGGATTTCTACAACATTTCTTCCATGGGGTATACGTGAAGAAGAAACACGCCCTTGAAAACAACTATTGCAAATTCAATGATCAGGGCCTTGCTGCTTTCACCTCTTCTCTCTACCTTGCTGGCTTGGTTGCCTCTTTGGTAGCCTCCAATGTTACCAGAAACTATGGCCGCAAGATTACCATTATATGTGGTGGCCTTTTCTTCCTTGTCGGGGCTGCTCTTAATGCTTCAGCAGTCAACCTTGCCATGCTTCTCTTGGGCCGAATCATGCTTGGATTTGGCATCGGATTTGGAAATCAGGTTCACTCCCTTGTTTTCCTCTTTATCTTTGTATAAAATTGAAAATATATCACTTCTTAACTTGAACCAAATGGAAGATTTGTGAGATATAGCAGCACATTAAGAGTGTTATACTAGTACATAAATTGGCTATATAGGGCATATGGAAAAGCATCCTGAAAAATTTATGCTGTCACTCACTTACCATCGGTCCATGGCATGCAAAAGTAATGACTAAAATGCAATAATTTGCTTTCAGGCAGTTCCTCTTTATTTGTCTGAAATGGCACCAACACATATACGAGGAGGTGTGAACATGATGTTCCAGTTAGCAACCACCCTAGGGATTTTCACAGCAAACATGATCAACTATGGAACATCAAAACTCGAACCGTGGGGATGGAGGCTATCACTTGGCCTAGCAGCACTTCCAGCAACATTGATGACAATAGGAGGAATACTTGTCCCTGAGACACCCAACAGCTTGATCGAACGAGGATTGACTGAGAGAGGGCGCAAGGTTCTAGAAAGGATCAGAGGGACAGAGAATGTTTCTGCAGAGTACCAGGACATGGTTGAAGCGAGTGAGTTTGCCAAGTCAATTAAGCACCCTTTCAGAAACATCTTACAGCGGAGGAACAGACCACAGCTGATCATGGCCATCTTCATGCCAACATTTCAGATCCTTACAGGAATAAATTCTATTCTGTTTTATGCTCCTGTGCTATTTCAGAGTATGGGATTTGCTGCAAACGCCTCTCTTTATTCCTCAGCTCTAACAGGAGCTGTGCTTGCTTCCTCGACATTGATTTCCATTGCAGCTGTTGATCGATTAGGAAGACGAGCACTGCTTATCAGTGGAGGAATAACGATGATCACTTGTCAAGTAAGTCTTTATGAATCCACTCTGTATATGAATTCCCTGAAAACAACTGTAGAGTTAGACTTCAGTAAATTATGACTTAGAATAATTTTTATAACTTTTAGCATGACTGCATTATATTCTTTTCTTATATTGAAAATATCTTAACATATTGTCTTAATCATAAACTACAACAACAATTGTTACTAACTTGCATCATCAAACAGGTTATTGTGGCAATTATCTTGGGAGTAAAATTAGGAACAGCAGGGGAACTTTCAAGGGGCTATTCCATTATAGTGGTGATTGTAATATGCCTCTTTGTGCTGGCCTTTGGGTGGTCATGGGGACCCCTAGGATGGACTGTCCCCAGTGAGATATTTCCGCTGGAAACCAGATCAGCAGGGCAGAGTATAACAGTAGCAGTCAATCTTCTGTTTACTTTCATAATTGCACAATCTTTCCTATACCTGCTATGCCACCTCAAATTCGGGATTTTCTTGTTCTTTGCTGGCTGGATTACCGTCATGACCATATTTGTATTCTTGTTCTTGCCTGAGACTAAGAATGTACCAATTGAAGAGATGATCCTTTTATGGCAAAAGCATTGGTTTTGGAAGAGAATCATGCCCCAGGAGTCTGTAATTAATGGTAGCTATAGTGGAATAGGTGCTGCTAATTAGCACTAATTGCATAGCCGTTGTAGAATGTATTCATATCTTTTTTTTTCTGGCCCTGATAATTTTTGTGTGTACACTCATACAAGAGAGGCTTGGATATATATATACATAATTTGAAATGAGAGCATTAGCCCTGAACATCTTTCCCACAATTGCTATATATACATCTTCAAAATCACAGTTTATTCCTTTCAAATAAAATAAAATAAAATTTGTAATCTTTCACACTGTTATGTAATGTATACAGACTTTTGTCAAGATAAAATCACTACTTTAACCATTGCTTTGTCAACATAAGCATATAGTTGTAATGTGACAGTATGAAATTATAACACTATACACATGTTCTTGACCCTAAGAAGGTCTAAATGCACAAAACTTACCTCCTTCAGCTATTTGCCTACCTTCACCTCAAAATAATGTTGGATATTCGCTTCAGGAAATAAACTAGCAACAACAGGAAGCTCAGTGATATAGTTCCCTCTTCACAAAGAAAAGAATGTATCTCAAAACATATCATTATTTTAAAAAAAGAAAGGTATCTTGACATCTAGTTCCCTTAATGAAAAATGAGACGCGTTTTAGACAAAGAAACATAAAAATTACAAAGAAGTGACATACACCATAGCAGCTGAGACATTGTCAATTGAATCACCACATAGTGAAAGTCATTATCATATTGATTTTGTAGAAGCTGGAATAGATGGAATCATAACTCCATTGCAACCTGTAAGACTCGGTACACCTGCTGGGGAAGATGGTATGGATTTAGATGATTTATCAAAGCCTTCCAAAATTGAATAATGAAACCAGAATGCATCATGATTTCATTACTCTGCGAATGAAAAAATAAACAAATGAGGTTCATGACTTCAGAAGTTATACAGGTACAGCAATAAAGTTGGATACAGATCAGAAAAAGGACCTTAATCTGCAGCCTTGAAACTCAGTTGTACTTTAAGTGGCCTGTACAAAACTCAAGTATTGGTAGCTAAAAGGACAATGACAAGCAGAAGAGTTCAAATGCAATAAAATAATAACAAACCTTCATCAAAGTGCATGGTTGCTTCTTATAACTCTCTGCTACTCAAGTCATGTCTATTATAATTAACACTAAACAGGATCAAGGATGGTAAAGGCGCCTAATGCTTCTGCTACACCCACTCCTTTAACTGGTCTTTCAAGAATCACTTATGCGGCAAGAAATAAAAAGGGCATCAGCACCAAATCCTTTTACCACTATACAAGCGAACCATCAGAGATCACACAATATCTTGAGTAATTGCAGATGTTATATTGGTATGCTCTATAAATCTATCGCACTGACATGAATCATGAACATCTGCTACAATCCACATACCAATATGCACTATCACCATATTCAAATATAGCCCCTTGAGCAATTTAGGTGACTTTAGATGTTCAGTGAGAAGATGCAACTCATAAGCTGGAAAAAAAGAAGATTCATCCAAAATGATGATCCTCTGCTTGGCCAGACAGGCTATATGAGATTCCTTCATAATTGAACTCGGTCGCATAGTGATGTTATCATAGGAGGGGCGACAAACGCCATCCACACTAATTCATAAGCCAACACACCATCTAACCATCACCAATCTTAAAACACATGAACAAAATAATGAGCATCTGCACCAAATTCACAAACCAATACATAACCGAACCATCATCAATCACACTTCCTGATTATAACATCATATATGCTGAATTGCTGATCCACAAACTTATACGAAATCTAATCCTCATTGATGACAGCCACTTGAGCAGTTGAAACTTGCAGAGAATTATGTCCAATGACAACATACAAAACTAGATTACGCAAACAACATATTGTTACATACAGTATATGATAGATAGTAAAAGATTGAATTGAAGCACAACTTTTATTCCAATACGTGAACGAAATACATAAAAAGATAGTGTTATATCTTGTAAACTACGAAGTACTTTGCAATTGATCATATCATATCCTACTCCATAACAACTAATCAACAACTTCTGCCCAAGAACCCTAATATTAGCCTATCTTCACCAGAGAACATTACTTGTATATTACAATAAGCTGCCATAATTCTGCTTCTAAAAAGACAAATTAAAGTACCTAAGCTATGATTTCCTTCTGGTAAAAAATATCAAGGAAACCATAGAACATCTTGCAGATAGATCGGAAACTGAATTTGATCATCAAATTCTTCAACAATTCTTCAACTACTTCAAATCGAATTCGTTATTCTTGGACGATGAAATTACATCTTGAGCAACTTTCTGAGATCATTCTCCGCAACGCTTTTCCGGACCAAACTCGCGGGGAACGGTAGCGCGCTCGGATGAGGCGAGGAAACCATGGAAGTTGTACCAGCGTAAAGATCCGGAACCCTAATTTGATTCTGTACAACATCGGGATCTGGACCTAATCGTTTCGTGGAGCACATCTGTAACCCTAAATCAAGATTTTCGCCGCCGAACAACAATCTGGCCTTCAATTCTTCGCCTCTCTTGAGGATCTTGACCTGGCCCATAACAGGCGTCTTTAATGGCGGCGATGAAGATAGAGAATCAAGATTACGTCGGCGATTTCCGTCGGAAGGACTCCTTTTGCGACGGCGAGAACGAAGAGAGTTGTGGTTTCTAGGGTTAGGGTTTGTGTTTCGTAAACGGTGAGAGGTGAATTGATCTTGAATAATGCTGTGAGGTTGAAGAATCGCTGCTGTTGCCATTTTTGGAGGAGAAGGTGAGAGAGAAGATGAAAGAAAGAAGAGAAGGTTTTTTTGATTAATTAATTTGAATTGAGGAACAAATTTATAAAGGAGGATTAGGTTATTTATAAGCGATGTTATGATTTTTATTTTTTCGGTTTGGTTTCCTTTTTTAAATTACTCGTATTTTAATTTTCCATATGTATAATATAACGTGGAGTAGGAACCGCCTTTATCACGATTGATTCTCACGCGCGCTATCATTGGTTGAATTTACGATATCTGTGTTTGGCTGACGTGTCTTCTTACACGTGTTACCGAAATAGCCAATAGTTCTAGATTTTTCAAGTGATGAATTGCTAAATATCGCCTCTAACTTTTCACTACCATCTTACCAATTGCCCTATTTGCCCTTCTCGTGGTCCTCTCTTCTCTATGCAATCTCCCCACTTGCCACCACCACCACAAATGTATACCCTTCCACAACATCACCTTGTTTGATCACTTGACTAATTAACACCTTTGTTTATCACCTAGATAAATGCATAGAAAGAAAAGTTTATTTAATGGCAATTCAGTAGATAAATAGGGTTGATATTCCTACTACCATATTAATAAAAACTAATTTCACCATTGGATCTTGTTATTTATGATATCCTATCTATGAGCATGGCTTTCGATAATTTTGATTGTTTTCATGTTAAAAGGTTGGGAAACTATGTTGCTTACGAGGCAATACCCATCTAATGGCTTTGAGCATTTGTATATCGATAACTTCACGCAAGGTGTTGTCTCCCTTGCTGAATTTGACGCTGGCTGATTATTTTTCTAACATATTTTTCTTAGGGTTCGGAATCCTCCAATGTTAAATTAAACTGTGTTGTTAAATTTCATCCTTCTTCCATTGGTTTAGTTAGATGTATTCATGTAAAGATCTAAAATGGGGATTGAATGATTAAAACAAGACACTACGAATAAGGATAACACCAATATTCCCTTATTACTATACAGCGTCAATTACACATACTCTTCAATAAGCACATAGATTACCCTTTTTCTTAACCCGTGATAAACTTTATTTGTTTATCAATATTGTTAACCTATCAAGTCTCAATAAATTCCTTTTACTTCATCCTCTTCCCATCACCTAACTTCATTTAGGCACCACCAACACATACTAGCCACTTCTATTTCTTGCTACCCACCAATCCCACCATCTCCCCAACCCGGCAACACATAAATAATATATTATTAAAATGTTGTACTATTTTTAATTTTTTATGGGCACACACCAGTCTCATAGCAATGCTTTCATTAAGTGTCATATCCTAGTGGCATAATTAAGCAGTTCTTGTCTTAATGTATTGGACCAAAACCTCATTAATTGATCTTTTCGATATTTCCATATATAATATACCGGCTTCGATCAATTAATTGAAACGAATCGAATCAACGCATCGGTCGGTTTATGGTTTTTATATTATAAACGATTAATGGATCCCCTTTGATCATGGTTCGATTTTTATTTCGACTAGAATTCCATAAAATTCTCAAAAAAAAAAAATGAAAGAAAATTTCCGTCTAGTTTTAATGTTCTCACCAACAAATTTCTTAAATTTCCCGGCCATTCTGCGTATAACGTAATAAATACTCTATCAAATGTCAACAATGTCTTAAAATCACATACTATTCATAAAATTTTATACTTTGTAATCTATATAGCACCACAAAGTATCGAGTTTTGAGGTAATATCATTTGATCCAATTTCAATTACTTTATCCCAGAAAAAACTTTCAATTTATGTGAGGAAAGTTGTAAATTGCCTATTAGTCTATTACTATTTAAATTAGATTTACATACATACTACATAGTACATATTTGTTATAAATTCAGTTATATTGGTTATATCTTTCCTCATATATGAACCCACACCCTCAAGTTTAAATACGAGTACTAAAGTATGTAATCAGTTTGTGTTAATCATATTATTTTTCCGATGTAAGATATAAATAAGGATTTTATCATAACATTTATGTAATATGTGGGAAATTGCTCAGATCCAAAAATTACTGAAGTTTCACTAAATACCATATATGTAGGCATATTTAATACCGTACAACGAGTCTAACCAAATCAAGTTTTATTATTAAATTAAATAATATATATATTTACTCGTCTGAACATGAAAACACGTGCACTCGTTTGATTCGTATTTTGTTCATATGCATAGCTCGTGTAGGTTCATTGACACCATCAATCATAGATTCCAAATTTCCCACCACAACAAGTGAACCTCATAGTGTATGAAGAATCAAGAATGTGTAAGGTACAAATCAACATCAAAACAAGAATAAAGTTTTGTGGCCTAAAAAGCAAAAGAAAAAAGAAAAAAATAATGGTAGGTTAACAATAAATAAAACATAGCTTTAGAGCTTTAAAGACTCCTTCCATCAAAGAAACACACAAATTAAGCGGAAACCAGCAACGTGTCAAATGTGATTAAGCCATTAATCTTAAATCAGTGAAATGTGTGGGGTTTCCCTCCATCTTCCCCAAAATTGAATCTTCAGATCGGCAATTATGTCACGGCCAATGAGGCTGAGATCCTTGTCTGACGGCGATGGATCATCGCTGCTATTGAGCGGAGAGTTGAAGAAAAAGAGACCCAAGTTTCAGTATTCTGGTTGGGTGTTTCATCTGGGTACTAATAAGATTGGCCATGAATATTGTCATCCTCGCTATTTGTTTATTCGTGGCAAGTATGTTGAGATGTATAAGCGTGATCCCCATGATCATCCTGGCATTGTCAGTACTTTCTTCTCTATTTTTATTTAATCTGTTTTTGATTATTGATTAATTTTGATTTTATTTCTGGATGTTTGAGTGGTTATGCTTTTCAATTCTGGGTTTACTTGTTTGATATCTTGTTGATAGTATGCAACATTAGTGGTATGCTCAATTTTTGCAATTATGACAACGGTTTAAAATGAAGAATTGAGCTAAAACCTTTGATAAAGACGGTGATGTTATTCAATTAGTGGGTATTATTTGAATGAGGTGGAATTTGGGAGTAGATACAGGAATAGGATGTGTGTGCTATGGAACTTCAACTTGAAATGAGTTGGAACTTGTACATGAGTTGGGATAACACGACGATGAAATTGCTGTTTGCTAGACTGTTTAGATTAAAAGAACATGTGGATGTAACCGAAGCATGGAACTGGGGATAAGAGGGGTTTAATAATGGACAATTAGAAATGATTTTAGGCTGATATTCAGGTCTTGGGGAAGCTCATTGATAGAGAGCCTAAATTCTTTTGTTTAACTGTGGACAACACCAAAATTAAGGGATCATGGGTGCACCATAATTAGTATGTCGGAGTCACCAAAAAAATTGAAATTAAACTTAAATGGAAACGATAAATAAACAATCCAATTCTCGTCAAATAATTTGGGTGATATGATTCAGGAAAGGAATTTTTTGTTTCTTTTTTCTCCCCCGGGATTTCAGGGGCTTACTAGTGGCTACTTTCACCAAATCACCAGTCATTTATAAATTACGACGTTCTCAACTTGAAACTAGAAAGTAGTTGGAAGTGTTCCTTTCTATCTTTTTGTTCTGTCTTCTTGTCAAACAAAAATTAGCATTTTCTTTAATTCCTTTGAAAATTATGCTCTATTTTATCTTCTCTTAGTGAGAATGTTTTGGTTAATGGCTATTTTTATATGCATTAACAAATAACGAGCCATGATCCGTGATGAAGGCTATACCTTATCCTACTAAATTTGGTATCTATTTGTTTCTCATTATAATATTCTTAGCATAGCTCCTTATCATACTTGATCATTATTATATCACAATGAAACCCATTCCTTTTCAATTCATGTTAAACATCTTTATTTTTCCCGCTGGTGTGTTTGTACATGTGAATATAACTCAATCTGTTTCCAAATACTTGCAATAATTTGACTTTTGCTCTATTTATACTTTTACTTTGACCACATTTTCACTAATATATATTAAAATCAATTGCTACTGTAATGTTGTTGGATTTGTCTTGATATATATTTTTCACATAAATCATTTTACACTTTTTTACTAATACATAATTGCATATCTTTATTGTCAAATTTGTGCAATGGGGAGTCAATTGTTGCATGTATTCTAGAACAGAGGAAGTACTTGTATTTAGCATCTTTTCCAATCATAGTTTATTTGCTTTCCTAACTATTTTTTTAAATGTCGTCATTATCTTAATAACCAACATACCTTAAGCATCACTTGCACTATTTTTATTCTTGTTGCAGAAACCTATACGGAGAGGTGTTGTGGGACAAACTCTTATGGTGGAAGAGTTGGGATGCCGAAAGGTTAATTGTAGTGTAAGGCACTTGGGTTTGAATTCAATGATACTATTTTCAATATTTTCTCTACTAGTTCTAGCTCATTATCAACTTCTAAATTAATTTCTTAAGATTATTATATGTACTCACTTTTCATTGTTTATTTTTTTTTTTGATTTTTTTTTTCAATAGGATCTGCATGTTCTTCGATTCTACAATCGATTGGATGAATCAAAGAAGGGAGAAGTAAGTGAATTTATAATATCTTTGCATGATTCAATGGAACCTGATTATGTTAACTTTCACTGTAATGGATCTTGAATTCCTGATGGTGTGTTTTTTGGCAAGCATAGCCATATAGGGAGTTAGAAGAACTTTAAAAAGTTGTAAAATTGGCATGTTCAATTAATTAAATTACTCCATTTTTAATGTCTAGGGGATTTAGCCTTGTTAGAGGTTATATGGCATTGTCAGGGTTTATTGCTATTTCTTCTCTTTTAGCTCATTTGCAGATTTGTTATATGAAGTTCAATAAGCAGGAAGGATATAATATAAAGTGGGTGATTTGGCTTGTAAAGAATGACAAGATTTTCTGTAGTTTGGAATCTTCTTTGATTATTTTATGGGAGCCAATCATGTTTTTAGCTTATCTTTGGTCTCACACTCCTGGAGACTTTTATTATTTGCTGCTTGTTCCTTATTGATGGTCCTCCGGGTTATTTATTTTTTCCTAATTTGACAGCAATGTATTTTTCGACTGTGAAATGTATTGTTTATTATGGAATTGCCTCTGTATTTGCATTCATATTGATTACTTTATTGCCTTTGTATATTCTGAGTTGCCTTTTCCTTTTGGGTGGGTGGTATTAGAACTGGAATTTCTTTGAGTAATTTGATTATTTTCTTTCTGAAGATTGCTTGTGCTACAGCTGGAGAAGCTCAAAAATGGTTGGAAGCTTTTGAGCAAGCAAAGCAACAGGTATTGGATTAAAATTTGGTGTTGATTTTAGCAGGTTGTTTCATGCTGTGAAGATTATTACTTAAATGTTGCTATACAAATTGTTAGATGAGATTAAATCTGATTCTATTGTAATTATTACTTTCTCATCCAATATCTGTTAATTATTGTTGAAGGATGGAAACTCCTTTCCAATGCCCCTCTTAAAATATTTATAAAAATTGATTGGGTGAAAAGTATGATGCTATGCTCTCTAAGGTGGATGTACCACTCATATGTTTATTTATTTATTTATTGGTTATCACAGCGTTTACTTTGTTGACACAGGCAGAATATGAGCTTGCAAGAGGTGGAAGAGCCAGAGACAAGCTGAATTTGGAAGCCGAGTATGTCTACTATCCATGTAAATGTTGATTCTTGTATAGATTATTGATCTAGTAAGCTTAGGTTTTTGTGGCCCAAAGAATACCTGTTTCTACTTACCTGCTAGAGTGCTCTTTCTTGTAATGGTAATTGATATGTAGTTGAACACATTGGATGGTTCCATTTGTCTTTCTCCTAGGTATATCTTGTCTTGGTAGAATAAATTGGAATTCTTTTTATGTGCGCTTTCTCAACGCCTCAATTAACACATTCTTGCTCCTAAGTTGTGATGGCACACCTGTTTCCCTCCCTTTCCTCCTCCAAAGGTCACATCATCATTGTATGTCCAACTGTTCCATTTACTTGTCCCAAAAGATCAATATTAAGTTCAATAGTTTAGGCATCGAAGGTAGTTGATATACTCAGGAGCTTACATTTAGTTAGTAAAAAAGTGATCCTGTCAAATAATGAATATATCACTGGAATATATATATCCTGATCCAAATTCATGGCAAGATAAATATGAGAAGCACATTTTAAGTTGTTGCTGATGCTTGATAGGTGGTGGCAGACTAGTTACTAAAGTCAACTTTTTGACCCTTTGACAATTTGCACAGACCTTTCTTTTCTTGTTTCAGTTTGATTATTCTTTGCTTGACTGTTTGTTTATAACCTACTATTTGATTTGAGTTGGACGTATCTGAAGTTTATTGGTGACTTTTAGCTTTAGATTTCCTCTTTTCAATTATACTTGTCTATTGTCCTACTAAAGATGTACTTTAAAGAAGAGATTCTTTTCAATTACCTCTTTCTTGCTAATAGAGCTAGAGAATCTGCAGGTGTTTTAGTTTGGGGTCAGGCCTAAGTTCACTGGTGCTGGTAGAGTAGAAGGTTGAAAGTTCTTTTTGCTCCATCTGGGTATTGATTTTTTTTTTTCTAGCTTGTGCTAAGTCAGATAGCTATACTCTGCATGATGACTGTAATCTGTCCTTTCTCAATCCAGTGTATCAGGTCATGCAGGATTGACTAGCTCTTTTAGTCTTTTCCAGCTCTAATCTGCCTTTTTTGATGATTCTATTGGTTTGAGGGCATTGAACCTCTATTGTTTAGGGGATAGATTCTGTTAGTCTATTTATACTTGCAACAGTTTGTCAAAATTGGAACATATTACTAATTGGCAGATGGCATTGATTGCAGTGTGCTCCATAAGCTGCAGTTTTCTCATGATTTTCTTATAGTTACAATGCCTATTCATCGACCCAATATCTCATGCCTTACATGTTTCCATTTTCTTGGTTTGATTTCAATCTTTTGAATAACTTATGATCTTCTCTCTTCTGTGGAAAGGATTGATCTTGACGCACATCGCCACAGGGTGAGGAAATATGCACATGGCTTCATAAAACTTATAAAAATCGGACAAGGTGAGTTGTTGTTAACTGGTATAGCAGTAAATGGTGATTCCATCTTCTAATAGCAAAAATTGAAAAATTTAATGGTGGTTAGGGAGCGGGACACTAGGATGGCAATTTGTGCTTTTATAGTGGTTTCTTCTGAAACAACTAATGCAGTACTCTCTGAAATGAGATTCTATCTTTGGGTTGAACAAAAGAAATTATTCCTGCTCCATTTTAATTTATAAAACTTAGACAAGCTGCTCCATATAGTTTGGGATATGCAAAAATTCTTCTTGTGCCTAATATTTTTCATTCAACTACATCTTATATTATTAAGATGCTGAACAAACAAAAAAGATGCCAAAGATCAGTGCCCTGTGTTAATGTTTAGGTATCATCATTGGTAGGGATGTAATATTAGGAAAATGAGCTGATCCTTTACCCTGGACTCAACAAAAAGCTTGTGAATATGGAGCTGATGGGTTTCATTAACTCTAGTAGTTTAAAGCAGGATTACCTCCCTATTCAACTTCAATGTTCTTTTTCCTTATTTTTTTGGAAGTTCTTTATTATGTTGTTGTAGCTTGAACACTAACACAAAAAGATCATCACTTCCAATTTTGTGGTAAAAGATTTTCACTGCCTCTGATTACTCCAACATCATGACCAATGTCTAAACACCACTACTCTTTTTCCTGTTACACATTAAGTGACCAACAACAGTAGAAATCACTACCTTTCTTCTCCTATGTTAATTTGAATTATGTCTTTATATTTCAGCAAAAGAATTATTGAATCCTCATGACAACAAGCCTGCCCTTCCAACACACTTTGGGCAGTTATTTTTGGCTAATTAAAATTACTTATAGAAAGGAAAAAAAAAAAAAAAGAAGAGAAAAGCTTAGACAATAAACAGAACTACCTTGTGAAGTTGCCATAGCTTATATTAGTTTTGCTCTAAATAGATAAAATGGACCTATTTCATTACTTTAAGTCTCATATTTATCAAATCCAAACAGGAAAAGAATTGCTCTCCCCTTTTAAGAAGAGGGACAGAGAGAGGGTTGCCACTTGGTGAGTTGTAGAATATGTGTATGGCTAGTCAGGAAAGTAGTAAAGTCTTCCCTTATATTCGCTAGAATTTTAATAAGGTAAATCTGTGAAGTGTCTATGCGTTTTGGATTCTGTATGGCTTATATTACAGATATACCTATGTTGTGGAAGTATGTTGCTTCCAATACAATGTTAAACACTTTCTAGATATATAAGAACTTCTCTTGAACTTATCTCTTTTAATGAGAAATAATTATTCATTTCTCTATTATCAATACAGAGCCACTTTTGCGACAATCATCATCCTTGGCAGAGAATGCCCGGACAGATGGCTATATGGGAGTTGACGGAGATGCTGATGCAATTGAAGCACATACATGGAAATGTGTATGCACCTTGAATGGTTAGTATTTGTTATTAAGGGTGTAGACTTCTAATTGATAAGTTGTTCTTGTAAATAATTTGGCTCTTAGTTTCCTAGCTTCTTAACTGTATTGTCCAGTTTCCTTGTGTGTCCATGACAGGGTAAAGTCGTCTCCCCTAATCAAAAGTAATACCTAAGTCCTCTAACTAAAGTAGATAGGGAAGTAGGGTCGAATCCACAGGGAAACTGGACTTTCTACTCCTAATTAATTAATATAATCTAAATTATTAAAGTAACCAATTTGTTATTTTTAATATGAAACTATACTACGAAGATTAAGTTTAGGGAGAAAATCAATAATAAGAATGCCTAGGGTCACAGGTTCACCAATAATTAATATTCCGGGATAAAACATAACAATCAATAATTGGCATTGCACAAATAACATGATTAACAGGCTCTCGCAATTTATTAACCAACATAGATCTAACAGGTTCTCGCAATTTACTAGATCTAAGTTCCTATTGAAAATAGCCTTTAATATCAAATTAACATCTGCTCGATTCATCAATTCAATATTGCTAAACATTCACAATCAAATTACATCTGCTCGATTCATAATCCAATTGCAAAGAGTTAAAACAATTCAATAAGAAATTATCATGCAATATCAATAATCAACAATAATAAATTATCCCTTCATATTAATTGTGGATCCCCCCAAACCCTAGAATTAAACTACTCAGAGATAAGTAAAACTAAACAAAACATAATAATTAAACAAGACATGAAGAAATTGAATGAATAAAATACTGAGATTAATTTAGAGAGAAATCGTACCAAGACGGCGGAATTACAATTGAGTTAAGGAACAAGAGAGAATAAAAGTCTAGAGAGAGAAAGTCTAAGTAGAGAGAAGGAGAATAAAAACTAGAGTAAGAGAAGTAATGAAGAAGTATCTAATCTTGCCTAATAATAACACATTAATACTAAGCAAGTATTATTCGCTAAGCAAAACTGATCGGAAAGCTAAAATTCCTAAAAGCTATACTCGCGCCCGGTCGGGCAATGGCTCGCCCGACCGGGCCCGCCTATTTTCCCTCAAGAGTTATCTCGCGCCCGCCCAGGCGCGTCTCCGGGCACGAGAAGTCGTCAAGCCTTGCTTCGCCCCGCCCGGCCGGGCGCGCCTTCGGGCGGGGCCAATGGTCCGGGCCTCTTCTCTTGGGGCAATCAATTGGACTTCGCTTGGGCCTTTATTCTTCGGCCCAATCCGAGTTTCCTCCTTGGATCTTCATAACCAAGCCCTTAGTCACCGGTCGATACCTCCGATCGGTCTTGGGCTAACGAACTGGGTCGCGGTCTTCCAACACTTGTAGATGCTCCTCAAAAAAACCCCGGGAAAATGCTCCAAGCACGCAAATTCCTACAAAACTCAAGCAAAACTACCAAAGCACTGGAAAACACAAATTAGTAATAAAAGTGGCTCGTAGGAGCCAAAAACACTACTAATTACGACCAAGGGACGGGGATTAATATATATGTAAAATGAACACATCAAACTCCCCCAAGCCAAACCTTTGCTTGTCCCTAAGCAAAGAGCTCCTCAATGAACAATAAAACACGCCTCACCCCAATATAAAAATCAAGCACAAACGATTCAAGGCAAATCAAGTGAACATGCTTCAAAATCAACCAATCCTATCCATCTAAACACCCTTCCTCCCCGACAATTGTCAAGTAGAGCAAACCACAAGAGCATATAGAATTCAAGACTAGTGCTCACACACTCAACTCTCATTTATGTGGCGAGTAAAGATGTACTCGATCGCTCTCCATCCCAATCCCTTTAATGTGAACAATGCCCTCCCAAACTCACAACACTCGTGTGTTTAAAAAGACATACACTCAACCTAATAGTCGACTCGGAATATGTCAAGTCATAACTTGCATTGATAAACAACACTTTCACATTTACACAACTCTATGCACAAGGTCAAAAGGTCTTTTAAGCTTGTAATGTAAGGCTAGGGTGAAAGGGTAGGATAAATTTGGGAATATGTGAGAGAAAAGCTATGCTAAAAGGGAGCCATATCCTAATAAACTCATGACCAAAAATAATGATCATACACATCTCCAACAAAACTAAATCCAACACAAATCCACCAAATATACTCCAAACAAAATAAACAATCCCAACACTCACAATTTCACTCATAAAAATATGATAATATGGAACAGGAGTGAATAACAAACTTTGAACTCATAACTTGAAATATTTACATTGAAACTCAACTTTTTTTTTTCTTTTCTTTTGATAAACCTTCACTTAGATAATTTGAACATCAAACACTTTTTTTTCTTTTGCTCTTTTTTTTTCATTTTTTTTTTCTAGAAGTTCACCTTTTTTTTTTTTTTTTTTTTTTTATTTTCTCATTTTTTTTTCTTTTTTCTATCACACTTTTATTTTTCAAATATATACACTATAAAACTCATCAAAACAAAAATATGATCAAGAACAAATAACTTCTCAAACCCACCCAAATTGTGCAAATAATGTGCACACTACAAACTCCCTCACCTCACTCACTAATAGCTCCCCCAAGCCAAGCTTGGGACTAGTAACCAATGGGGCAAATACGGCTTGCAATGTGGCTAAAAACAATAAAAAGTCAAGGCAACAACATGGGTAGCAAGAAGGGAACAAATATATCTAAATAAATCTGAAGGCTACCTAAAGAACAAATGCCTTCGTCCTCCACATGTGCATAATAATGAGCCATGAAACACTACTCATAGTTGCAAACCAATACTCAAATTCATTGACATACCAGGAACTAAACACACATTCCTAACCAAATCAACTAGTCAAGCACTATATTCACATGTAGTTGGACAAAATTGACGCATGTTTAGGAATCCAAGTAATTAAACTTCAAATCATGATCAACAAATCCACAATGCTCAAAATCAAATACCAAGAATCAAAACAATTTTTCCTCAAGTATGGGGCACAGAGAAGCATGATTTACAGTTCATTGGTTCGTATTTTTTTATTTTTTGTTTTTTTCAATTTTTTTGTATTTTTCATATAAGAAAAGCAATAAACTAATCTAAAAAGCAATAAATCTAAACTAACAAAACACACTAAAAATAAACAAAAATAAAGAAAAAGGAAGAAGAAATATATACCAAATCCAAAAATCTCCCCCAAGCCAAAATCAGACAATGTCCTCATTGGCTCGAAGCTAGCCCAGCTGGCTACTCATCCTCATCCTGGTCCATCCGTGAGGACCCACCTGCTTCACCACTGGAACCTGCACCATCTGCACCAAAGGAGCTACCACCAAAATAGTTAGCATGAAAAGTCCCCTCCGGCGGTCCCCCCAAAAGGAATGTCCTGGCCGTACCCATGGAACGAAGAATAGTCTGTGTAGATACCATGGGCAGTGGGATCCCTACCGTATCCCTGAGGTGGGGGCTGGAACCAGTCTGGGTAAACAGCATCGTCGGGAATGTTGCCCCGACGAGCATAATCATCATAAATGGGGTAGAGTCCCCTACCCTGGTTCCTCTCTAGGTAGCCTAGCCTATGGTCGACAGAACCAATCATCTGTCTAAACTCGGTCTGGTTTTGCTCTATGCGACCTATGGCCTGGCCAATACTCTGCAAGTCCCAAACTGGGTCAGAGTCACCGTGAGGGACGGAATAGGACTGTCGGGGTGGTGATGGTGGCTGTGGAATAGGCTCAACTACAGGCTGTGGCTGAGCCTGGGCCTGCTGTGGATCCTGACCCTAGCATGGGCAACTAACAGGGTATAAGTGTAGGACTCTTGCCCTGGGGAAAGGCGGTCAAGTCGGGGTTGGGCAAAGGAAAGATGGGTAAGGGTTGTTCAGTCCCTGTCCCAATGCACCAATGGGCGACCCGGCTCCCGTCTACCCGTAACCACCCAAGCTCCTCAAGGTACCTAGAGGTAATGTAGGTGTCGGGTCCCATGTTAGTCATGCGGTGGGGTCCACTCTCTACAAAGCCGGCCTTCTTGATGGCTATCCTAGTGATAATGCCACCAAGACGGATAGGGGTAGTGACCTGGTTGCTAGCCGTAGCGTGCCTACCTAGGTGGTGGATGATATACCGGGCTATGTTCAATTTCCCGAACCCAAACATATAATGGCCAATTACAGCTAGTTCATTGGTCTGACAGTTGTGGGGTTCGTTCCTACCTAGGAAACAGACACCGGCAAATCTTTGCCACATTATAGGGACGGGGTGGTGGATGGGCCTAGCACTAGCATGTTGGGCAGAAACATGGGGAATACCAGTCAAAGCAAAATAAACATCATCCATTTTAAACTCAGCATTCCATTGCCTATCCAAATCAGGCTCCAGTTCAAATAATTTACAGAATTCCGCAAAAGAAAGAGTGATGTTTCTATTATTAAGCCTAAAAATTAATTTTGGACCACTTTTATGATTTTGAATAACAAGAGAAGACAAGAATTCACTAGTTAATTCACGGTATGTCGAATAATGCATATCTACAAATTGAGAAAGAAATGAGGAACACACAACTACAAAATTGTCGATCAAATTAAGGAGAGATGCAACAATAAATCTGACTGATTTAGCTTCTTTTTATTTTTGTTTTTTATACTCCTCTCCATCTTTCTTTTATGAATTTGTTTGAGGGGGGAGAAGCTTAATAGCGAAGTTTTGTCTATCTAAAACGTAATGGTGAAGTTTTGTTTAGTAAATTCCAACTTCATTAGCAGGTACATTCCAAGCTTTGCTGTTCTGCATTTTTACGGTCTTACCAGAATATGTTCTATTATATTTCAATTTTTCAAGGACAAGCCTGATTGTTGCCTACAAATCTACAATGATATCTTTTATTGATTCTTGTGGTGACTTTTCATTTTTCTTTAGTTTTGTATTGGTGATACTTTGTTTTCTCATTTGCAGGAATTAGAATCTTTGAGGATGTTGTAGAGTCCAAGGTATCCACAATGTCATATCGTTTTCTCAATTACACTCTATAGTTTTTACCAGATCTTGTGATTTTATTTGCTTATGCCCCTGACAATGTGAAATAGGGTTTTTTTTTCCCCACTTAATTTCATTCCTGACTCTTAACACTATTGCTTTTCCATGCTGCTGATAGTGCTGAACTTGTATAGGAAGAATCTGTGTTGAATAAAATCTTGAAAGCAGGGGGTATGCTTAAAGTGAATAAAAAATGATGTAGTATGGGAAGCAATCAACCAATTGCTGTCTTAGTGGAATACTGAAACCTCTTGGTAACAATAGCAATGCAGATATCCTCCCTGTATGCATCTGCACCCTTTCTGAATTTGAAAATGGGGTCATGCCATGAAGAAAAGACAGATGCGATAGCTTATATTTTACTTTTTTTTTGTAGTTATTTCCATATACTTAGCTCATGTATTTATGTGATTAATTTTGCTTCTTTTAGAAAACGAGTCTCTAGGGCATTAAAAACCAAATTAAAGGCCCAATTGTATTATTTAGGTTTTTATTTTACTACTCCTTCTGTCCTTAAATGCTATCACCAAATAAGTATCCTGTTACTTAAATGGATAATTAACCCCGCTCATCTCATCCATCCCATGTAATGTGGGATCCACCACTGTCTCTCTATATCTAATGGATGTGGTACCCCAATCAATCAATTTCTTATTCTAACTTTTCCACTATATATCAAAAAACCCTGCACTACTCTACTATAATTAATGTGCATGCTCAAGCATAAGAGGACATTAATCTGAAAATGGACTCCGATGGAGGGAGTTCATTTGCCAAGAAATTTGTGACCTTTTTACTTTTTAATTTTTGTGGAGGATCATTATTTCTCTTGATTTTCATTACTTTTAATCTGATATCTGATTGCAATCTTTTTTATTCCTATTTCGGCTGTTTGCTGCTCACCCCTTTTCTTAGCTTCTGGAATCAGGAGCTGTAATATGCTTCCAGTTTATTTTCTGCAAAAGTTTCATTCACGCTTTCTTTTGTTAAAATACTAGGCTGGTAGAGGCATTCTTGTGAAGTCCGTGGGGATAATTGATGCCAAATCAGATACTGTCTTTGAGGTTCTTATGAGCCTTGTTCCCTCTAGGAGATATGAGTGAGCTTCTTTTCTCTTTTCATCCTTGTTTTATATATACTTCCTCCGTTTTTAATACTTGCAACACTTTGCTAAAATGGAAATGTCACAATATTTGCAACACACTATAATTGGAAAGTTATTTTAGGGAAAAGTTGTACTATTTCCCTTACTTAAAGCACATGGCCCACTAAATTTTACTCCTAACAACCTCTCACCCCATTTTAAAGTGCATTAAATCATGTGAACCCCAGTTTTCTTGAATATCGTGAAAAGTTGTGTGTTGCAACTATTAAAAAACGGAAGAATTGGATATAATTCATAGAGGGATATGTAAATTTTGTTTTCTCATATCATTTTACTTTGTGAATTTTTGAGTATGCTATACATTTA
Source organism: Chenopodium album (assembly GCF_948465745.1). Taxonomy (NCBI): domain Eukaryota; kingdom Viridiplantae; phylum Streptophyta; class Magnoliopsida; order Caryophyllales; family Amaranthaceae; genus Chenopodium; species Chenopodium album. The sequence goes on from NC_137857.1 coordinate 5,777,152, forward strand.
AACTAATTATGAGGTAGCATCTGTGCATCATTACAGGTGGGATATGTTGACTAGTGACTTGGAGCTTGTTGAAAGCATAGATGGGAATTATGATGTTGTATATGGAACATATGATCCAAAATATTTCACTTGGTAATATATTTGTCTCTTCACCCTATCTCATCTTGATTTGTCAGTTTGTGTTGTGCTGCTAGAAATTAAATTCCAATGGCCAATTTTTTTGCATTTTTACATTATTCTACACAGCAATTTCTAACCTGCATTTTTCTTAACTTTTTTAACATTAAAGCTGGAATGTTTCTTTACACAAGTTGTATGTGGAATAACTTGGGCTCTTTGCATTTATCTTCACTGTAAGCCATTTACGACAGGATTACCACAACAACTTACTATTCTTTTTGTACCCCCCTCCATTTTCATTTTTTGGTTTAATATGAAAAGGGAAAGAAGCTCATCTCAGAACATAGGTTCCTTCCTGGAAAATAAAAGGAAATAAAAAAAAAAAAAATTCAAATTGCCCCTGGTGAAAGTTGTAGGGGGAAGCAAATTCTACACTCTAGCTGGTCAATTTCACAAACCTTGAAAAAGGAAGGGTACTGAAATAAGGAACCTCACTATGGTTTTAACTTTTAAAAAAGGTCATTTAAAAGAGTAGCTTCAACATAAATGCATGCAGAACAAGCTGATAAATCTTTTGATTTCTCCAATATGAAGTAAATATGACTCAACTAACAATGTACTGAGATTTTTCTACAGAAAACTGAATAGAGAGTTGCAGTCTAGGTATGTGTTTGGAGAATATTAGGTTGGGTTTTAGAAGATATTGTGATGGCTAAAACTGTAAATCAATATGAGAATCCTAATGCAGAATAGGCTATGAATTCGGTACCCCTGATGGGGTATATACAATATGTGCAGTGAATTGTGAGTACTCTATGTCAACCAAATTAAAATAATCGAATTTTACACGGTGCTAATTACTCTGCATTCTTCTTTAAGTTAGTACTTTCATTTGTCCTGTGAAATCTTTATCAGCAAAATTCCTGATGGATAATGTCTGAATAATATGTGTGCTTGCTATTCCTCACGTAGGTGGAGCTCCAGAAGGGACTTTGTGTTCTCAAGGCAATGGTTTCATGGACAAGACGGAACATATAGTTCGTAAATCTTTCTCAAAGCTTCTACAATTATTTTTATATGTTTTGACCATAGATATTTGAATTTTATTCCAAGCATATCCTGGCTGTAGAACTTTAATAGATAGAGGAGTATATGTAAATTTCCTATTGTTCTCTAAGTTTGTCTCTTTTATTAATCATGACTGACAAATTTTATTTATGGATGCAGCAATTTTACAATTCCCAGCAGCACATAAAAAGTGTCCTGCTAGACCTGGCTATCAACGAACAAAAATAAATCGTAAGCTATTGCGCTCTCAAGTTTTATGGCTCCTTTCTACTGTGCTACATATTTTCTTCCTCATCCTTTTATTTTTATGAAATTTTAGATGTAGTGATTACTATCCAAATTAACAATAATAATAATAATAATAATAATAATAATAATAATAATAATAATAATAATAATAATAATAATAATAATAATAATAATAATAATAATAATAATAATAATAATAATAATAATAATAATAATAATAATAATAATAATAATAATAATAATAATAATAATAATAATAATAATAATAATAATAATAATAATAATAATAATAATAATAATAATAATAATAATAATAATAATAATAATAATAATAATAATAATAATAATAATAATAATAATAATAATAATAATAATAATAATAATAATAATAATAATAATAATAATAATAATAATAATAATAATAATAATAATAATAATAATAATAATAATAATAATAATAATAATAATAATAATAATAATAATAATAATAATAATAATAATAATAATAATAATAATAATAATAATAATAATAATAATAATAATAATAATAATAATAATAATAATAATAATAATAATAATAATAATAATAATAATAATAATAATAATAATAATAATAATAATAATAATAATAATAATAATAATAATAATAATAATAATAATAATAATAATAATAATAATAATAATAATAATAATAATAATAATAATAATAATAATAATAATAATAATAATAATAATAATAATAATAATAATAATAATAATAATAATAATAATAATAATAATAATAATAATAATAATAATAATAATAATAATAATAATAATAATAATAATAATAATAATAATAATAATAATAATAATAATAATAATAATAATAATAATAATAATAATAATAATAATAATAATAATAATAATAATAATAATAATAATAATAATAATAATAATAATAATAATAATAATAATAATAATAATAATAATAATAATAATAATAATAATAATAATAATAATAATAATAATAATAATAATAATAATAATAATAATAATAATAATAATAATAATAATAATAATAATAATAATAATAATAATAATAATAATAATAATAATAATAATAATAATAATAATAATAATAATAATAATAATAATAATAATAATAATAATAATAATAATAATAATAATAATAATAATAATAATAATAATAATAATAATAATAATAATAATAATAATAATAATAATAATAATAATAATAATAATAATAATAATAATAATAATAATAATAATAATAATAATAATAATAATAATAATAATAATAATAATAATAATAATAATAATAATAATAATAATAATAATAATAATAATAATAATAATAATAATAATAATAATAATAATAATAATAATAATAATAATAATAATAATAATAATAATAATAATAATAATAATAATAATAATAATAATAATAATAATAATAATAATAATAATAATAATAATAATAATAATAATAATAATAATAATAATAATAATAATAATAATAATAATAATAATAATAATAATAATAATAATAATAATAATAATAATAATAATAATAATAATAATAATAATAATAATAATAATAATAATAATAATAATAATAATAATAATAATAATAATAATAATAATAATAATAATAATAATAATAATAATAATAATAATAATAATAATAATAATAATAATAATAATAATAATAATAATAATAATAATAATAATAATAATAATAATAATAATAATAATAATAATAATAATAATAATAATAATAATAATAATAATAATAATAATAATAATAATAATAATAATAATAATAATAATAATAATAATAATAATAATAATAATAATAATAATAATAATAATAATAATAATAATAATAATAATAATAATAATAATAATAATAATAATAATAATAATAATAATAATAATAATAATAATAATAATAACGACGACGACTCCCTTTAGCTTATGGTTTGCCTAATGCACAGGATTGATTCACGATTTGAGTGTTGATAGTATTATATAATTCGTTGTTTAATTACATGAACACTCCGTATAATACAGGCTCGATAGGGTTTTAGATTTTGCATCCTGTAAGATTTGGATTGTCTGTATAGTAATAAATGATGGAGTACACATGTAAAGATCCATTCAACTAGAATATAAATAGTTACTTCATTTTATTAAGTTGCAACACACCAATTTGGCATGCAATTGATGGAAGATATTAGACTAGGTAAACAGACAAATTAATACAAATAATTTTACCATCGATAAGAATAGTGTAATACCCCAGTCCCCAGGTGAACGTGAGACCGTGAGCCCACTAGATAAGGTTCCTATGGCTCTCCCACATTGGAAGTTGAGGAGAACCAAGGAAGTATGTCATTACTATTTTGAAATTGCTCAAATAACGTGCCAAGAAGGTGTGTTGTAAGTATAATAAAACAGAGGAAGTATTCATTACTAATTTAAACTTGGTAGGCTTGTCTATTTCTTGAGTGTTTCTTGGGAAGAGCTCAGTTTTCTAATGGTTTGGATGAATTATTATTGAAAGAGTCAGAGAGAGTAGCAAAGTTATGCCTACTTTCCATCATTAGAAACTATTCTGGATGGCATTCTATCCAGACCATAAGTGTTTTATCTTTACAAAATTCTTATACTTCCTCCGTTCTTTTATTATTGCACCACTTGCCTTTTTAGGAAGTTTCACAAATATTGCACCATTTCCTATTTAGGGAAAAATATTATTTGTGTTCACACTATAAATACCCAACATACCCTTGCTTTTTTACATTTACTTTTTAGTTTATCAATATGTCACATGGGCAATTTTGTATTTTTACCTTTCTCTCCCTTACTTTTTTCCAGTACCAAAATATTTGTACCAAACCCCTATGGTGCAATAATAAAAAAAAGGAGGAATTAGATTTTTTTTTTTCACATTTTATTTATTTTGTTTTATTATTATTATTATTATTATTATTATTATTATTATTATTGTTTAATTTTTTAAAATTTTTTTTTAAAATTTTTTTTTTAAAATTTATTTATTTATTTTTTAATCTTAAGGTCCTATCTATCTCTCAGGTTTAAGAGATGGTACTGCATCGATTCCTGTAACTTTATTGCTTTAACCATATTGTGAATAGTTTTTTTATTTATAATTTTTGTGTAGCTTCTACTTGGGAGATAAAAAGTTTGGACACATCTGATGCCACAGCCGAATCTCCAAGATGTCTTGTGACACATATGTTGGAGATACAATCTGATAGCTGGGGTTCTTGGAAGAAAAGTCGCTCTTCAAAGTTTGAGAAATCTATCCCTTATGCATTGTTGTGCCAAGTTGCTGGTAAGCTGCTTCCTGTGGATTTTCAAGTATTGTCTTGCCTGAGTAGCAACATGGTAAAGGCTTAAAGCAGTTAATCTTGTTATGGAGAATTATTTAAAGAGCGGTGACTATTAATTTTGTGGCAAATCCGTGTTACTTATTGTTCATGCTGCAGTTATTATCTATGATAGCCTGATAGGTTCCCGGTTAAAGAGCCATTATTTTATTAATCAAAGCATGTTGCCTAATTGATCAGAATCGGGATAGCTATGTTAGAATTTGATATTGGTACCGTAACTACCATTATATGCATAATCATTGCAACAAATTCATAGGAAAGAATAATTTGTGTGTTTATAATGATAGCAAGAGTTGCAAGACATTGATTATGCAACCTTTAATGCAGTGCCTTTCTGTGAAAAAAATGTGCTTACAATCCATTTTTCATGGGAGAGTGCATGGCTTGTTTTTTTATTCTTGTTTTTCATTGTATAGGTCTCAAGGAATATATTGGAGCAAATCCAATTCTTAAAAATAATTCAGTTACAGTAGATTTTTATTCAAATTCCTCCAGTGATAGTGTTTCCAGCAGTGAATGTGACGACGTTGCAGAAGAGTTTTATGATGCGATTGCTGAAGAAACATCTGATGGTGAAGATAGTGATGATGATATTGAAGTTGACAAGAAGGTGTGAACTCTTTTGTTTATGTTTGGATAATACAGTAGAACCCTCTATTATAAATTAAATCAATAAGCTGTGCCAGGACATTGTGACGCTGGATAATGTATCATCAGACATAGCAAGATTGTCTTTGAAGAAGTCTTCAGGTTCCCTTACTTAACTTTTTGTTTAAATTTTTGTGTAACTTTTGACTGTTACTCCACCTACTTGAATTTATTAGTTGCTTTTTCATGAATATCCTCCAATTTAGTTGTCACGCTGCTATTACTAATCATTTTTCACCAATAAGATTCTATCATCTATGATTCTCTTACAAGGTACATCAATTGTACTAGAAACTACGCTTTCCTTCAATTTGTACTTCTGTAGAAATTAAACTTCTATCACTCCCATTCAAGTTCTCGTTAACAAAAAATTATCTGCTCAGTTGCTCACTCATCCCGTTTTGAGGTTTTATTTGCACAATTGGGGATCAGCCTTTTTATTTTTCCTTCATTTTTTGGTATTTTAGCTATGAAGAAGACAGTTGCATCATCTCATATTTTCTGCTCTTCTGCTGATAAGGCTATGATATTCATTTTTAATGGTAGCATGTCTGTTGAATTTGGTTTGTTCCTTGAGTATCTTGCTGTTTAAAAAGGGGAAAATACACCTAGTGCCAAGTTGCACTGGAAACAATAAAGCGGGAGGGAGGATTTAAGAAAACCAATTGTCATAAAGACGAACCTTTACCACTTCATCTGTGGCTCAGTTGCTAGTGATATGCTTTATGTTAATGTGCTGTTTATTTTAACTCCATATTATGCAGTGTAATCCATCAATAAATTACTAGCTTTCTCATCCTGCAGTTAATGATTCAAGCAAAGTACTAGATTCAGCTATACCCCCAGTGTCAATCGATTCAAGCAAGTTTAATGGTTCATTGCGTAAAGGAAAAGATGATGATGACACAAATTGCTGGACAAATCCAGGTGGTGCGGGATTCATGATTAGAGGAAATACATACTTGAAAGACTATGTCAAAGTAAGTTTTCTTATTCCTAACTTTTATTGCCTTTTACTCATCATTTATAAAAAAGAAAAAAAGAGTCCTTAGCAGACATCTTTTATTACTTTAGTGTTTTATGCATCTGTTATTTCGCCGTAACAATTTAGTATCCGTAAGATGCAATGGAAATAGCAGACAGTGAACTGATATCAACAATCCTTGTTCCATGTTGTTGAATTCCTTTTTTTTGTCTTATTTTCAATGCTGCTGATTAAGATTGTGTTGTGTTGATTTAGGGCCTGCTTACCTATTAATGATAGTTATTACTTCATAGTTCAATGATTTCAAACTGTTGCCAGTTGGGGATTTAATACTTTTATCTTTGTCCCAGGATTAACTTCCATATTGTTTGTTGGAATATCCTGTTATACGTGCCACGAAATAATTTAGGAACTCACCCTTAAACACAATATGGAATGAATAACAAAATGCGATAATATAAGGGACACGTGTTTATGAGGGAATTTGATTCTTCCCCTCAAATAATATTGTTTTAGTAAGTTTCTACAAAACAAGACTATAACCCTCCTGATGACTTTCCTCTTCAACAATCCATCATACTTTTCTAGTAAGTTAAAACTCTTTTTTATAGGCTAACCTAGAAACCCTCATCAATTAGGATATTTTACTTGCTCATTAAGCCTAAATAATCCTAGATTGATTACATACCTGAATTCCATCTAGTTTTCGATTTACAAAACTCATCTAAATAGGAAAGCATAAAAGATAGAAACAAATAGATAAAATACGTGTGTTATTTTTTTTCCTAAAACAAATCTAAACTAAAACAAATCTAAACTCGTTGGTTTTGGTAAATTTAGTTTATATCCTGAAATAGCTCTCCTTAAACTTAACTTACCAACTTTAGTCATAATTCGTCCCACGCTACCTCGTTTTTATATGTTTGGTCAGCCTTTCAATATCACATTTCTATATTTAGTGACCTCCATACAACCTCTTTCGATACGAATAGCACAACCCAAGCCATCCAAACGCCCCTAAGAAATAAGATTGCGATCAAGTCTCAAAATATACCTTACCTCTCGAAATTTTTGAGTCCTATCATCATTTTTCTTGATCTTAACCTTAATTATACCACCATTAGGCAAGGTAACACTCAATCCCTTGCTTTATTTGTTTGTTTGCAAGGAGTAAACCACATCTTCCTACAACAAATATGTTGGAAGCATTCCAAATCTAAAGATTTATCCCTCTTTTGAATCCTTACTTTCTTTCACTACGACAACCACATCATCATCATCTACGGTAATAGCAACAATTCCATCCCTAAGGGCTTGTTTAGTTCATCTTATTTTTGCATCTAATTTGATGTGGTCTGATTTGATTTGGTTGTTTGATTTAACTAAACTTTGACCTTATGTGTATGATAATATATAAAAAATATATAACAAGCGGGGTCTTGTTAGATTCGTAATAATGTGTATTTTATTAAAAATGTAACTTTCATAATTTTTTCTCATTACAATTAAAGATATTTAAAGACAAAAAACTGCACATAAAATGATGATCAATCTAAACTTATTTATTCTGTAATAAGTAAAATAAGTTAAACTAAACTTCGCCTAAGTTCTCCTATGCCTTCAAGTCCTCCTTGCTATATAGAATACATTGTTTGAATGTGTCCCTTTTCTTTAAAACACCATCACTTGATGTTAGGGTTGCTCGCCTTCTTGCTTTTGCACTTTTTTTCCACCACTTGGTTCGGCTACCACTCTCAGCGTGGATGGATTGGCGATCCTCCTTGCTTCATAAATCTCTCCGCCTTGATTAGGCTACCACAATATCGTCCAAAGGCAACCACAATATTCTTCTTGCTTCATAAATCTCTCCGCCTTAATTAGGGCTACCAAAGTTGTCTTCCCTACAAGTAAACTTGTTATAACAAAATTATACCTTTTAGGGAGAGACGTCAACGATATAATTGGCTTTTCCTCAATTTTCTCATCTAAACTTTGTAATTGGGGGATCAAGCCAACCTCCATCCTCCTTCCCGAGTGAATTTATATTTTCTTCAAGAACTACTTGTCTGCTTTCTCCCTAAGCCTAGTTACATACCTAAATTCTTTCTAGTTTCCTAATTACAAAACCTATCTAGCTAGGAAAGCATTGTGAATAAAAGATATGTTATATCATTTCCCAAAACAAATCTAAACTCGCTGGTTTTGGTAAGTTTAGTTTATTTCCTATCATATCCCAAACGAGTTCCAATTTTCTCGTCAAATTAATGAAGTACAAAAAAGGGTTAATATATTTTTTTTGTTAACTTGTACTTGTTGGTGTAAGAATTCAAATGAAAACACTCAAGCGCAGACAAAATTTCAGTGGCATTAGTTTCTTTTTTCCACTCACATGTGCAAAGAACAAAAGGAATAATATTTGCAGATCTCAATGGTTAAAATTTCCTGCCTAAGATGGTTATTGAATTAGAATATGCCTTTTATTTTCATCCAGCAATTTTTTGGTCTTTTTCCTTTGGGGTATTACAATCTGTCACTTTGTAATGTGAATTTACAAGAGACGAGTTATTTTTCTGACAGAATTTGTAGTTCTGGTGGGTCTATTTTAGCAGCTGTCTTGTATAGTTGTATCAGCTGTATACAAGTCACTCTCTCTATTTTGGGGGTTTGATCGTATAATGCAGAAATCTTACCATATGTCTCTGTATCTATTTAAAACAAAGATATCCATTAGGATTGAAATTATTTTTTTCTGATGATGGCTAGCTTTGATTGAAATTATCTTGGGTTTCTGTCAATCACTGGCTCACTTCTATCATCACGTTTAATCCTATCTAAATTTTTGTTTATGGGTATTAAGTGTGAGAAATCCTGGGAAGAAAGAGTTTGGATCACTTTTGTTCATGTTGAGAAAGATTCGCTTTTTCCCCATTCTAAAAGTAGGTTGTAGTACAAAATTTGAAGAAGTTAGATTAGAATAGTTCTTTTTGTTGACTTGCAGTATAACAATGTATGCTTAAGATTTTCACACAGATTTAGCCTTTGTCAAAAGAAAAAAATTACACAGAAGTGTTTATTCTTGATTTTATGTCCAACTGTTTTTTAATTACTTTCCTTCAATTTAGCCTCATCTGTTAAAATAGCCTTTGACCTTTCCTTTCTTTCAATTTGAGCTTTTCTTCCTGATGGACTGGTGGTCAACAGACAAATAAACATATTTTCCACAAGAATTATATTTCATAAGTTGGCCAATCTTGGTAGACGTCTAGGAGGCTTATTAATTTTAGAAAACCCTTCAATATCATGTCATAGTTACAAGAAGTCTATCATCTGATTGAAGGAAGTTCATGCATCATTGGCATTTAGTGCGTTACTGGAGTATTATGCCATATGTTACCAATTTCCCAACTAGCTACTGCCCTGAGCAGGTTAAGTGGTAAGATGTACATAATGTCATTCATGGATTTACTACACAATAGTAAAGAGTCTCTTTAGATCCTCAATCCGGGCAATTGACTGGATACTGATTCAGACTTACAGATAATATCTACTCTGTTAACTATAAATTGCAACAAAGGGGTACTATTTGTGAGACATAAAATATTCCTTTGTTGCAATTAATAGTTAACGGAAGAAGTATATACAGCAGATCGGTGTCCATTTTACTTGTATTCATGCACACTCAATGATAGTTTTTTTATATGACGTATATCATTGGGTTGTGTTTTGTAATGAATAGCTGAACAAATTCTTGATTTTTTTTTTTTCAAGGTAATAGGTGGAGATCCTCTTTTAAAGCTCATAGCTGTGGATTGGCTCAAGGCTGACCAGAGCATTGACAAGGTTGCATTGCGCCCATCCTGTGTTGTTCAGGTAATTCAAATACCCCTTGACAACCCACTTTGCATCTGACATAGCAAATAGATTCAAGTTTGCTTTCCACTCAACTTTTAATTGTTGATTTAAACCCCCCCCCCCCTCTCCCACTTACGGGTAGATATGAGGACCAGAGTAAAGGGGGTTTGAGCTTACCTAGTCTGTGTTTTAGTTTCACTTTAATTAAGGCCTTAGAATTCTGTTTCCTCACCTTTTCTTCTGTTATTTCAGTCAGAAGCTGGAAGAAAACTTCCGTTCATTCTCGTTTTTAATCTCCAGGTATGTTTGTCCAGGTTTATTCTTCTCTTCCCCAACCCTGATTTCTCAAGATCAGTCTTTGCATTCGGGAATGAACCTCTTTGATTATAGGACTTTTTTTTTTCTTTTTTGTTTTTTGGTTTTATGCATGTTAGAATATCTATTATTATTATTATTATTTTTTCTTCCTATGCTTATGCCTCAGATTTATTTTTATCAAGTAATCATTACTGTTCTGGAAAATACTTTCTGTTGGCTACTTGGCAAACATAAATAAGAATGGTCTACAGTAGTCAACAGGTGATGCAGAAGTTGTCCTTTTATTCTGTGCACTTGTGCAGTAAACTGAGAGTGCTTCTCTATGCAGCTGAACTCTGCAATAATTGTCTTCTTTCATAGGTGTAGAATTGCGAGTGTCAAGTGCTAGGATGTTAATACATGAAGAATTTCTGGCTTCCTAATTAATTTTTTTTGAAAAAGTACATTTCATCTGTTTGAATTGAGAGGAAAATAATTCGTTGAAAATGTAGGATCTCTTATTTAACGATACATTTAGATGTATCTTTAGTTTTAGTCTTTTATATGTTTCTCAAAGCTTTGACGACTATGATTTTGGTACAATCAGAGAATTAATGATATACTGGAATGCCTAGGACTTTGATAAATTCCAAATATAAGGGTGGTAGCTTTTATTTTGACGAGAAGATTGTATATAGATAGACTGCTAATAGGTTTTATTATATGCTGAATCTTTGGAATGCAATCATGATGTTATATTCTTCTTATTTACTTCCATATAAGAAGTTCCAACCTCAACTAAATTAGAGTTGCTCCTGTTGTTACAGATCCCAGCCAAACCAAACTACAATCTGGTTTTTTATTATGCCTCTGACAGGCCTGTGAATAAAGATTCATTATTGAGCAAATTTATTGATGGGACTGATGCATTCCGTGATTCAAGGTTCAAGCTCATACCGAGCATCGTGAAGGTAAACACAATATAGGCTCATACTATGGAAGTGTTCGTTACATGTTCAGTAAATTTAGGAAGCTTATTGACTGTAACTGAAAATACTCAGAAACTAATTTCTTGTATTGATTCAGGGCTATTGGATGGTTAAACGTGCAGTAGGAACAAAAGCCTGCCTGTTGGGTAAAGCTGTGACCTGCAGATACCTGAGACAAGACAACTTTTTGGAGGTGATTAAGCTGTTATATAAATACGTTGAAGGCAGATGCACTTGACACATTAGATTAAAAAATTTCTGATGCTTATTTCATGTCTGAGCTGCACTTCAAACACACTTCAAACATCGTTTATGTTTGATATATGATGTGCCTTTTTCTAAGGAAATGCTTTTTTTAAACTGAATCGGGGTGTATATATTTGATTTGGAGTATATAGAAATTTAGCTGATTAATATTTTGCAAAACTGATTCAGGGGTCATAAATATTTTATTTAGAAGTGATACTCTATGCTTCTGCATAGATTTGATGTGTCTAGTTTACTGGTCACTGATTTTCTGAATTTTATTTGGCTGTCATTTAGATATCCTGAATTTTTTTTACAAAGTCCAAATTGATGCGTGTATTTTATGAAAGCTTTCCTGACAGTAATAAGAAGAATGTTATATTAGCATGTCATTTATAAATGAGTGACACTTGCAGTTTTCATTTTCCCTCTTCTATGTTGATATGGCAGATTGATGTGGATATTGGTTCCTCAGCAGTTGCTAGAAGTGTTATTGGTCTTGTCCTTGGATATGTCACAAGCTTAGTGGTTGATCTTGCAATTCTGATAGAGGTTAGTGCTTCTGCTTCACTTGTCAGCTGTTCTGTTGTTATTATGATATTGTGGACTACGGAATCTGTTTCTCTCAATTTATGCTTATTGTTCGTCGTCCTTGCTGATGTGTATCTAAATAGACCCAATAAAAAGTAACGATGATAATACTCAATTCTTGCAAGATTTAAGAGTTTATTGTTAATCACAGTCAACAAGATGAACGCAAATCGCAATTAAGTGTGTTTGGTTTTAACAAAATCAATAAACAAGCATAACGCTTATCAATTTTTATAAACCTCAATCTGTCTAATGTTTACATCATATGTCTTTATAGCTGAAAACAAAACCCTAATATAATTGTAGAATAATCCTACTAGTTTTAAATAAAAACAGTAACTAATTAAAATAAATGTTAGTGGAATTAAATCAAGACCACAAAATGTACCCATTACAACCTTGATTTGTAATAAAGCCCAGCAAGATAATTAATATTTAGCCCCCCTTCACAACCATATAATTTTCCTCTTGTTTACAATAACTTCGACCTCAAATTTTGTCATTTTCGAGTTCAAATCACATACAAGAACCATGGGTATCTTCAACTTTATAGTGTCTTCAAGGAAGGAAGAAAAATCTACTGAGAACATTTAAAGTAGCTTCCAGCCTTCCAGAGGTGCATTTTTTTGTTCACAACCTCATGAAAATAAGATTTATATTACCCTTCTCCACCCCAAAAGTATGAACTAACGGACTAACCAATCCAACAGTGGCTCATAAATAGTATTAAAATAGTTTTATATGAGATATTTCACCTTGTACAAAATCAGTAGAAGGGTCAAAATGATTTTTTTCCCTTTTCCCAGTAAAATATCAAATGTTTTATCATTTGATTCTTTTGCGTCTGTTTCAAACTATTTAAACTCCCTTAAAAGTAACTCCAAAGATTTAATAATATTTGTAAGATATTTTGTCATATATTTTGTAAGATTTGAAATTAACTGTTGTTTATCTCGTTCTCGACAACACTGCTCAAGTTCTTGTTTCAATTTAAACCAACTATATATCATAAGTTCACCTTCATGTAACCATTTGAGTATTAAATTTCTCCACCCCTTCATAGCAGAAATTGTAAATGACGAAATCCTAATTGGAATAAATCCTTAATCAATAAACTTGAAGATGCTATAAGCTCGATCTATTTCTTCAACCCATCTTCTAAATTCATTGTGACAAAATTATCCATCAAATTGACAAATTTTAAGCTTGAATTTCTCCCCATCTCTAGTCTCACACCAGAAGCCCATATATTTCCCAATCAAATTTGGATAACACTTACAATGAAAAAGATTAAACTCCAACAAAGTCAATATTACATAAGCAAATAAAATAAAAGCCACCAAATTTCTTTTGTGCCCAAAAATTTAACAAATCTCACAAATGCCAATGCGATATCTCACTTAAATTAATAGAGCACTTTCATGTGTAACTCCAATACTCCAACAATTTCATGAGATGAACATGCAAGGCAACCTCTCACGGCAACATTACTACAGAGTTTTTAAAAAATAATACCAATCGAATACATTCAATGCAGAAATCTCAAATTCTGTCCACGTCATTGACCCACCAAACTCACTTGGATGCCAGAAGGATTCACAACCTTATTTTGATACGAATTTAATGTGGATCTAAATAGACCTAATAAAAAAGGAACGATGATAATACTCAATTCTCACAGGATTTAGGGTTTCTTGTCAATCACAGTCAGAAAGATGAACACAAATTGAGTATTTTTGTTTTAACAAACTGAATAAGCAAGCATAACACTTATCAATTTTCTTTTCTTTTTTTTTTTTTTTTTTTGAATAAATCAATTTTCTATCTAATGTTTACATAATATGGCTTTATATAGATGAAAATAAAATCCCAAGTTTAATTCTAGAATATACCTACTAGATTAACATTAAAACAATAACTAAGTATAAAAAATTTTTACTCCGTAGTAGTTTAGTGGAATTAAAACAAGACCACCAAATATACCCATTACAACCTTGATTGTAATTTAACACAAACCCAAACCCAGCATAATTATTAATATCACATGCTTAGACTTTTTTTTTTTTAGTTTTCTTTTTTTTTTTTTTAATTTTATTTTATTTTTTTTTTTTTAAAAATAACAATTTAGTGGATAACTGCTTGTCATTCAGTTTTCTTGATTGGCTTATCTGACATTCCCAGACCCTTTTGTTGACGAGGTCCATACCAGGTTACTGTTTTTAAGTGTAAGATTCTGTTCTGCATTTTCCAATATAGAGAAAATTGGGATACTGCTCGAGAGATCAAAATGCTAGAATAATATAGCCTTGTCGGCTCAGTGATTCAGTGGTTAAAGTATGAATCTTGGCACCTTGGTTCTCAGCCACCAGGATGAAGAAGGTATCTCCTGGTAGACTTCTGAGACTGAGAGACGGGAGGGTAGTGGTAAATATAAGGAAACAGAAGAACAATGATGTTCATCCACACCAACCTGTAATACACAAAATATGGATTACGTACCCCTCTTGTATATGTTGATCATATTTGACCTATTTTCTTAGTAATTTGTGTTATTCTTTGTTCTTTTTTTATGCTAGCCTGGATCATAGTTATGCATGGCAAATTATAGCAGATATTGACTTTAGTCATTTTTGCAGGCAAATGAGGAGACTGAACTTCCTGAGCATCTTCTTGGGACTGTACGGTTAAGTTGTCTCGAACTTGACTCAGCTGTAGAAGCTTGAGGCAGTATCAAAAGAATTTTCGATACAGACATTATTGATCTCCATTCAAAGCATAGTAACACATTCTTTACTCATTTGCGTCCCCATTCTCTCGCGCAACTGAGTTGGCTTAAAATCATTATTGTACTGCTTGATAGGTTTATATTGCTCTCAATTGAAACTGTAATGTATTCCTCCATGCTGATTGCTTCAGCTTTTATCATAGAAAGTGTACCAATGCAAATCCTAGCTGTTGTTGAGAATGATTTGCATATCGGCCTGTGTATATGTACTAATATACAGTATAATATACAAAGTATATACAACTTGCCCAGGCATAACTCCATAAAATGAACACAACAACAATCCAACCAAGTGTCAAGTGAAAGAAACTAGCAGATGAATCTAGCGTCAATTTAAGGTTTAATATAGAACTCAGGAATTCCAGAGCCAGATTAAAATGACTGTCAAATAATGAAGAAAATCTTGTTGAATAAATGTGACACAGAGTATCTTGAACGCCCCTTTTAATACTTGTATATATACTAATTCGGTGATTATATTTCATATACTCATGTCATGATCAAGCACATTAGGAAGCAACTTGATAATTGAATGCTGCTACTTTGGCAATTAGCTCGTTGGTCCAATGCTTTTCTTTATCCTGTTAAAATAAATAGCTGCTTCTGCACTGTAAAATTATGTTTTTGCATTAGAGATTATGAGTTTATTACTTCAAAGTTGATAATTCATTTGTCTTGCGTTTTATTTGTTCATTAAATTATGTAATAGCTTAAGTGGCCCAAGAACATTCTTTGATATCGTCCTGAACTCCTGATGGGTTATGAGGGTTGTCTGTAGAGGAGCAGTTTACGGGTAGCGTGTGACTTTTGGGGCGTTTTTTACTTGTTTAGTTCTTATTGTACATTAAGGCAATATTCAAGGAATTAGGTTAATAAAATACTTAGTATACTAATTGGAGTGATTTTTTTTTTTTTTTTTGGGTAAATTTAATTTATTGTTTTTTGACAAAGAATTAAATTTATTGTTAAGAGAGCAACTTTATTAGTAAAAATTAGATGTCTTATATTATAACTAACTTTTGATTAACTTTTTTATACCACTTTTATATTTTGGCATCACTGCAAAAGGAGCAATACGACTCAATTTGTGTTGTGAGTTTGTGATAGAAAGAAACTGATAATATCATCTAACACATAAACTATTACAATAAAATAATTGGTGTCCTTCAAAGTAAATTAAGTTGCATATAAAACATTACAATAAAAAGGTGTCCTCGAAAGTACACATACATAAAACATCATAATAAAAAGGTGTCCTCGAAAGTACACATACATAAAACATCACAATAAAAAAGGTGTCCTCGAAAGTACACATACATAAAACATCACAATAAAAAAAGGTGTCCTTAAAAGTACACATGCATAAAACATTACAATATAAAAAAGGCGTCCTTTGAAGTAAATCATAAATTCCAGCAGAAGTGCAACTACTTCATGAGGAAAGGATCAAGCTCCAAGTTTTCCTGTGCTGATGCAGCTTCACCATTACCCTACAGCAACAATAAAAAAATGGAGATGCAAAAAGCGTTAATATGAGGGCAAATGTGAACGCATGTAGTTAGTGAAAAGGGGTCATACCTGCTTAAGAAACCTTCCCACGATATCATCCAAGGTTTCAGAAGTATTCTGGTCAGTACCGTATTGGAGTTTTGGGTCACCCAATTGAGTTGAGTCATCGAAAGCCTTCTGAGCTTCGATTTGCTGCTGAGATTGTGGAGAAGTATCTTCCACACCAATCATGTTGTTGATTTGCCTCGAATTCTCTCCTGGTGTCGGAGCTACAGCCTGGATCAAGGAGCTTGAAGTGTTGGAAATGTTGCACAAATTCATAAAATAATTCGGCTTTTGAATCTGTTGTCCATGTCTTCCTGGGATGTTGAGACTAGTTGGACGTTGTTGGCTTTGTGCATTTTGATCGGTTCCATATAAAAATTCAAGCGGATCGTTATCAACACTCTGAATTTGAGCATTGAGAGGAGTAGTTATGTCACCAGAGACAGTATTGGTTGGAAGCAGATTTGGTGCGCAAGAAAGTGGTTGAATAACAGGTTGGATAGGATTTCCCCAACTTACTTTGCGACTAGGATCCAACACACTAAAGGTACTACTCCCGGTTCCAAGATTTGAAGAGGGTGAAATCAGAGATGATTGGCTGCCAAATTCTCTAGTGTTTAACATCATAGAGGAGGTGGTTGGTGGAGAAAGGAGAGGAGGCCTATTATTTATTTGCATAGTTGTAGGATTATTGCCTTGAAACAAATTAGCATTTTGGTTTGCTGAAAAACTCAATGGATCAAACCTCCCAACAGTAGGGTTGAAGGAGTTGCTTGAGTTTGGGAATTGGGTTGTTTGAAGCAATGGAGAAGAAGGTAGGCCTCTAAAACTTAACCCAGTAGCAGCGTTCAAGCGACCTAGCAGTCCTGCCTGATCTGGTAGGGATGAGTAACCAGGATAGCTTCCTGGCCCTGCGAGGCTACGATACACTCCATAGCCTCCCCCTATATGCGAATCCTCAGTCCCTACAGAAACAGGCCTGTTTCCAGCAGGCTGCAGACTCGATCCTGAACTTATCTTTCGGAGGTAAAGCCTATATTTCTGCTTTTTTTTTTTTTTAAAAAAAAAACAGTATTAGGCCTTTGTCAATTATTTCATGTCTTAAATCATCTACTTTGTGAATACGGAAAGTGAAATTAAAGAAAGAAATCAAATAAGAGGCATATAGATCGACCTGCAAATGGCTTGCAACTTTTTCTCTTGTAAGTCCTTCAACGTTCATTAGGTCAAGAATTTTCTTAGGAAATGCCTCTGCAAAAAAGAAAAGAAAATAAGATTGATGCAATTTATAATGAGCAAACTACTAGAATTTCGTTGTTTAATTTTAAAAAACAATAGTATGTATGTAGTGGTACTGACTATCAAGGCCTAATTGGTTGACAGCATCAACAAACTTCTGGTGCAGCTCAACAGACCAAAAAAGCCTAGGCTTCTTTTGGGTTGCTGGGTCTTCATTTCCGTCATCCATATCATCATCATCGTCATCGTTGTTGTTGTTGTCATCTCTGGAACCTTCCCCAGGGCCATCTCTCCTATTTCCGGGTGCATTACGACCAATTTTACCACCACCAACTGCTTTCTGCTTCCTCCTAAGAACATGTTGCCATATATTTTGGAGCTCTTGAATCCTCACCGGTTTCACCAAATAGTCACAAGCACCATTCATAACTCCGTCGGACACCCGTTTTATATCGCTATAAGCTGATAGCACTGTCAATGTTGAAAACACTCATGTCATTATCCCTCAACAACGACAACAACAATAATAATAATAATGTTCTTGACTGAATATACTTACTGTGATACTTAGCATATAGCATAGATTCAAAGAAATAATGATATCCAAATTAATCTGGGTGCATGGTACTAATAATTTATCTATGATGGTATGTTTATAACAATAATAAGTAATTATTACATTATATTTATTTTTAAAAGATTATTTCATCAAGTTGATTGAGCAGAAAATACCAGTTTATCAATATGATAAACAAAATTTGTTTATCAAATGGCAAAATTGTAAATAAATCAACAACTTTTTATCAAATATGAGTCCCACTGTTGTTGATATATTTACGAAAATGCCATGATGATTGGACATTTATGTTATTTTATTTATCATTTTGCCATTTGATAAACAAATTTTATTTATCAAATTTCCTCGTTATTGAGATAAGAAAGGGGTAAAATAAAAGGGTTAAGAGGATCTTACTAATGACGGGTAAATCCATTTCAAGACCAATGATTTGAAGGAGTTGGATACCATTCATGTCCGGCATTTCAACATCACTGATCACTATATCATACTTATTTTTGTTTGCTTTCAAAATACGCAGTGCCTCCTTTGCTTGGTTGGTTGTAGTAACTATTCAATGCGAGAAATATATACAATTATTAATTAGGATTGTAATAAAAACAAAAAAAAAAGGAACAATCTATGATTTTTAGATTATCATTGATACAAATTTATCTTTTAAACCAAATCTAAGACTAAAGAATTGTAAACATAATTCAAAGTTACACACTTTATTTGTCTTCCTAGCGTGAGAAATGTGTAATGAAAATTTTTTTAAAGAGTATTTTTGGAATACACTAGATTTTCTGGCAAAAAGTGTGTGTAATGAAAAAGGCATGCATCAGATCAAAAGATTCAAAACTACAAACATGCTACCTATTTTTGTGTGTGTATGTGTGGGGTGGGGTACCTTCAATAGGAAAAGGGTTTGAAAATAATAATTGAAAAAATCAAAACAAATAAATCAATAGAATATAAAAAAGGGGTGAAAGAAATACATACCCTGAAAGTGACATCTTCTAAGAAGGTTGTCCATCAACTTGAGAGAAGTATTGTCATCATCCACAACAAGAACCCTCAAGCCTTTAGGAAATCGCTCATTTTCTAATGAGGCCATTTTCACACACTAGTTTGGGGAAAAATTAAAAAGGAAAAGAAAAGGTGAATAGAATTATTAGAGAGAAATAAGATGTGAATAATTGATTGGTAAAAATTTTATAGTAGAATAGAAATGAAGCCAGTGGTTCAGTATTTATAGTCACAATGTATAAGTACTTATAGCATGACTGAGACCAACAGTTACATATATTATTTCGGTAATAATAATAATAATAAAAAAAAATGGATAATACTGAAGAAAAAAAAAAAGATAAAAGAAAGATAGAAAAGATGATTAAAAAGTCGGCTCTATATTATTATGAAATTTTGAAATGAGACTTAAGTGAATGTGCACACAAAAAAATGATGGTAAACGACTCGCGTTTAAAGGTTTATTGTCTCTTAGACGGCTTTGATCTTATAAAATTATTATTAAGGTAAATTATCTCACATATACAATATCTTAATTGTTTTTTTTAATGCTCTTAATTATTTTTTCCCTTTTAATTTCTTCCTAATTCCACTTGTTTTTACTTTTTACTACCCCTACATTAATATTAATAATTTAGTATTATTAGGAAACCTGTCCATTTATGATGCAGAATTATTGTTGATATTATTATTCAATGAATCCTAAATGATACAATACTTAGATGGATGGATATGTGAATCCTAAATGATACACTACTTAGATGGATGGATATGTTAGAAATAAGGGATGTGATTATGTCCATTTCAGTACTTATTTGCTTCCTTAAAAAGAAGATATGACAGTATCAAAATTAATCTGTATGGATACAAAAATAATTGAGGGCCTCCAATAAATATATATGAGCTTGCAAATAAAAATGAAGGGTAAATCAAGTTTGATATCTTTCAAAAAAAAAAAATATCAAGTTTGATACGTTGCTGGCGTGGATATGAATTAACCACGTGGTATATCAAGTTTGATACATTGACCAGGTTGACTATTTTTTTTACAAAAAATAAAAATAAATGTCAATGCATAACTTTATTCATCAATAGATTCAATTCTAATTAAATGAAATTAATAAAAATTAGATAATTCTTCGTATGATAATTTTTGGTGAGACGAACTTAAGAAAATCATACATGAATATATATTTTCTTACATATAAAACACGAAGTACAGTCAAAGGCTGAAATGTAAATAGCGGAAATAAAATAAAAAATAAAACTGAGGAAGTAAAAAAGTACGGAAGAAGTAAAAAGAAAAATACTAGGTAGATGAAAGTATGTCTAACTGGGCTTGTAGGGCAGTAAGTAGCATGGTATGGAAATGGATCAATATGATACACATAGCCCAATTTAATACTTTATGTATTTAGAAGTAAGGCCCATACTCCAAATATAGCCCAATGTCATATCATTTTAGAAAAAAGTGATAGGCCGACAGAGCAGTGGTAGACTGGGTAGTAGTCGACAGTAGTGTGTGACAGCAGTTAGTGTTAAAGCACTGTAGTTGGTGTTAAGATGGATCTACAATCTACTCCATAATTTGTCTTCTGTAAAATCGTCTTCTCTGACATAACTGTGATCTGATCAATTGATTTGGTGAAATGAGCGGTTCAAGTTCAAGTTCTCGGGCAGCAGGCGGTGGTTGGTTGAGATGGTGTTTAGTGATGTTTGCAGTTACCTCCGCACTCTGCGTATCTGCTCCTGCTCTTTATTGGAAGTTCAATCATCATCATCAACAAATTCAATTATCTTCTTCTTGTCCTCTTTGCTCTTGCGATTGCCCTCCTCCTCCTTCTCTCCTTCAGATTGCTCCTGGTAACTTCACTCATTCATTTCTCTCTTTCTATTTTTTAATTTCTTTCTATTTTCGATTCAACTCTCTTTGTTTCCGATATAAGATATCGGAATATATATGTGTGATGTAATTTCTGTAGATATCATTAAGAGAATAATATATTTGGGTTTATTTACATTAAGATTATATATTTTCTGATATCTAATATCTCTTGTTAATCTTTTTGTTCCAGGATTGGTGAATCTTTCGGTCCCAGGTATTAATTCATTGATTCATTCATTCATAACCCTAACAATATTGATTGATGAATTGGTGTTTTTATTTAAAGATTGTTATTAATTGTCACTAGCAGATTGTGGGAAGAATGACCCGGATCTGAAGAAAGAAATGGGGAAACAATTTGTGGATCTGCTAACAGAAGAGCTGAAGCTACAGGAGAGTGTTGCTGCAGAGCACGCGCATCATATGAATGCCACATTGACAGAAGCAAGAAGAGTTGCTTCTCAGTATCAAAGAGAAGGTGACAAATGTATTGCTGCTACTGAAACCTGTGAGGCTGCCAGAGAGCGGTCTCAGGATTTGATCAGGAAGGAGATCAAGCTTACTTCTTTATGGGAGCGTCGAGCTCGTAACTTAGGATGGGAGGACCATTAATACTAACTAACTCATGTATCATCTTCATACCTCACTCTTTTTTGATCATTTGCATCTTATTCTATAACTTTTTACATTTTTACACATGGTTTCTATATATATGGTTTGCATTTGTCTATATTCAGATCAATTCAATGTGTTATAAGTGTATACTAGCCTTGTCTTATGGTTCATTGATCAATAGTTTGAAACTTGGCTATGTCGCCTTGGTTAAACTATGTGCTGGTTGGTGGACTGATGAGAAAACTGAACTGATGTTCATCTATGAACCTGTTTTACAATCACATAACATGCATTCAGCTTAATTTGTACTCAAGGACCAAGAATTCAAAACATTTCATTATGTAGTGTACTATTATAATTCCCTTCCCTGACTTGTCCTGATTATTTGTGATGTTCGTTTTATGTCCTTCATCTTTGTTGCTAGCCTAGATCATGGTTATGCATGTTTCAAATATTGACTTTTTGTTAAAGAAAGGGAGAGGAAAATAAGGGGTGGGAGGGAATCTCTCAATTGTTAGAGAGATCAAATTCTTAATCACCCTCCCCACCCCCACCCCCCCCCCCCCCCCCACCCCCCTCAATTCCTTTAAAGTTGGTTCGTCCCTCTATTTTCCTTCCTTTTCCTCCATTTTCTTCAGTCCAAACACACCCAACACCTTTTTTTGGTTAGCAAAGAAGGAAGGGAAGGGGAGGGAAGGGAAAAAGGAACAAGGGGAGGGAAGAAAAAGGAAAAAGGGAGGGTGAGGCTCCATTTTCCTTCCTAATCTTTCCAATTATGGATGGATTTATGTTTATTAAAGATCTTCTTCACCTTCGTTCCCCTAATACTCTACCTAAATAAGAGAAATTGCTCCTCCCTTACTTTTCTCATCTTTTCCTTCCATTTCCTTCTATCCAAATGACGTGTTAGTCAATTTTGCTGGAATATTACGAGACTTACAGTAGTTTGGGTAGAAAAAGGGGAAGGAAAAGAAGGAGAAGGGGAAGAATGATGAGTTTTTCTTCCTAATCTCTCCATTAGTGGAGAGATCAACTTTTTACAATTTAATCCCTCCTATTTCCTCCTTTTCAAAAACCTCCCTTCCTCATTTGTTATCCAAATAAAAGATGATTCTATCCTCCATTTCCCTTCCCTTCTTTTCCCTCCATTTCCTTCAATCCAAACAAAGTCTTAACTTCCTCATCACTTTCTTAGGACTCTACGGTTAAGTTGTCTAGAATTTGATTCACCCATAGGGACTTGAGGTGGGTTCAATACTCCGACAATATGATCTCCATTCAAACCATAATGTATTCCTTACTCATTTGCATCCCCATTATTTGAGTTGGCTTACTTTATCACTTTACTGCTTGATAACTTTTTATTGCTTTATCAGAATGTATTCTTCAATGCTGTTTGCTTCAGCTGTGAATCTGTGATCATAGAAACTGTGATAAATCCTAGCTGCTGTTCAGAATGATTTGCAAATTGTATACATACTTATATACTGTACTATATATACAAGGTATTTGCCCTAGCATAACTCCATTAAAACAAACTCAGCATCTTGTCTTCTTTATCTCGTTTCCTTTCGTTAAACAAATAAAAGTGATACAGTCTTACTTGAATGCCCCTTTCTGTATGTATCCTTATTTTCCTGTATTTTCTTTAGCTTTACTTGATTTTCCTTTGCCCTGTTGTTTGATGTTTTTGGAATCAAATGGTAAAGTTGGGCGACCCTTTTAAGTTTACCTCAAGCGGGTAAATTAACGGTAATTTCCCACCCGTGTGACTGATGGCTTGTGTTTTCTTTTAAGAAAGTTAAAGTGTGGTCTTTTCAGTTACAGAAATTGGTACACTTTTATGGACTTGACCCCAAAGCAATATGTCCAATGTTATGTACAGTAATGTACTTAGGAGATAATAGGTAGTATATCAGGAACATTATTATGAAACGTGATATTTTTCATTCGGCTATTTTGGCAATTAGCTGTCGATTTGATGCTTTACTTTATCCTGATTAGTGATTATATAAATAGCTGCTTCTGTACAATTATTCTCTTTCAGGAGGGTTTATGAAATTACTCCTTATCACTTAATTATTGCTTTGTCCTGTATTTCATTTGTTGATATTCTGGTAATTAGATTCTGTAATAGATAAGTGGCCCACGCTATTTTTGAAGTTACTTTAATTTCGTCCTAATGTCTGTGAAGGCCCTCTGTGTTCTTTAAGCTGTAGAGCTTTTTATTTTTTATATCATGTTTTGATGCATCATTTTAGCTACAAGTTGAACCACCTAATAAATCTTATATACCTAAAACTTGAAGCTTAAATTTAGATGTAACCCCCCAGCGTCCACTCAAGGCATTGGAGTCGATCGGGTTATATTTAGAATGGGTAGGATGAATTGAAATGTGAGAATGTTGTTTAGGGGAATTGAATCTGGCTCAATCTGTATGATTATGCTAAGACCTCATAGCTGAAGTAATGGTAAGACGTTGATTAAAAAGTAGTTAGAGATTGATAGTGTGGGCTTTGTTACAGGCGCTTGCTAGTTATTAGCTATGCTATATTGCTATGTGGGTTGAATAGTGGGCTTTGTAGCCTCCCTACTATTAAGCTGATTTGTAGAACTAAGATCATGAGTTAAAGAAAATGGATGATTTAGGCTCTGTTCTTTAGCAGAGCAGAATAGATTTTAGTAGAGCAGAGCAAAGCAGTGCTAGGCTTCCACATACTGCGGAGCAAAGCAGAGCAGAGCAGCTCTATAGAATAGGGCCTTAATCATGTTTCTTTTTCAACCCAGTTCAAAATTTCTGCTTTTTTAGTCCAAAGAAAAAAGAGTTGGAAATGATAAATGGTTGTTAGTTGCAGCAAATGTAAATGCAAATGCTTGGGTTGGTTGAGTAGATTGCACTACTATAGAGAGTAGCAAAGTAAAATCATAAATGCAGTGCATTTTACCATCTTCAATCTGCCAATAACATAAATGCCATGATTTTGATGTCCTCCTGTGTTATAAGTACATAAATAAATATGTACCAACGAAATTACATTAAATATCACTACTCTTGCTATTAAACGGATAACTGATTTATCACGCCAAAAACCCGTTGTTCACTTAAATTATTCAGGCTGATTGTTTATACACTCTACTACACTACAGTCTACAAACTTGAGTTGGTTACTTGTCCCTATTACATACAAGTATAGTATACCATTTGAATGCAATCATCCTAAAAGCTGTCTGTGTTTAAAGGATTCTGGTAATCCTGTAAAGGTTGCTATTATCTAATCTAATCTTATCCCCTCAAAATAAGGAAACTGCTGTCACTATCTAACTAAACCTTTTTCTTTTATTACTATATTCCATTACAATTTTGAATAACATATTTTGATTTTGAAACCAAATAACATAGAGTTTGTCATCCAAATCCAACAACTGCCCAATACCTCACTTTTACTCATTTTAAGGTGATCATTAAGGGTCTGTTCTCTTCAAATTATTTTCAGTTCAGTTCAGCTCAGCTCAATTCAGTTCAGTCAATTAGAACGGGCCATAAATTTATTTTTCAATTACTAAATTCGTGGATTTTTATTTATAATTAAAAGCAGTGGCTGAAATCTAAATGCTGATTATAAAGCAAGTTACTAAAAAGATGATTCTTTATTCTTTACTCTTTAGTATCACTATCCTCTGCTACTTGCCCTGCCACTCCTCTCTAATATTCTTTCTTCTTTGACTAATTCTCTCACTTTTAAACTACTCCTAATTTTATTTTGAAAAAAAACTACTCCTAATTTAAACTAGATTAAGTACTACTAATTGTACATTGCCTTAATTTTCGCTAACATTATTATTTACCCCGGTTTTTGTGCACTACTTTCTTCCCCTGTTTCTTCCTACAAAGTTTTGTATACAACTATACATGTACCTCTTACATTAGATTATATAATACGGAGTCCTGAATAAGCTATTAAAGTATTAAACATTTTGATGAAATCATGCACTATTTTTTTTAAATAATTAGCACCTTCTCCGGCAAGCTTCTGCCATATGACTATATACTCTATGTTTAATCATTGATTTTGATGATGGGATGGAAAACACATCTTATATATTCATAATATAAAATGGGCCTTCTTTTAAAACTCCAAAGCATTGTTACAATGCAATTAGTATTAGTATTGGATTCTCACAGTAATTAAAAAATGAAAAAGGAAGATAAAGATGTTAATCATGAAGCAACTTTATACTAAATCACCCCAATAAGTCAAGATTAAATAAAAGCAAGAATGGTCCCCCTTTGTTCCCTCCTTTATTTGTTAGTGTTACTGATGTTTGAGTAGTGCAGTGTACCATGAGTAATACTTACTACTAATCTCTGTTTCCCATGCAATATGAAATATGAATTATGAATTATGAATTATGATTGATGATTCTTTCCTCCTCATTCACCCCACACAAAGTCACCAACACTATTCCCCATTTTTGGTTACTTTAAACTAATTGAAAATAGCTACACCACTCCACTTAACTCCCCACCAAAAACTAAGTCTTTCTTCTCTCTCTTTCTTTGTTTTCCCTTTGCTGCTGCCACTGAATACTGATACTCCAAGTCCCAATGGATATTTCAGCCTTGCTGTTTCTTCTAGTTGCTTCCATTGTTGCAGTAGCTTCTGCTGATGTCTTCTCTGATGCATTGTTGAGCTTAAAATCTGAGTTTTCAGATAATTATAATGCCTTGGGTGATTGGTTTATGCCTTCCAACAAAAACCCATCTGATGAAATCACTGCTTGTTCTTGGTCTGGGGTTTCTTGCAACAGCAACTCCACCATGGTTATTGGGTTGGACCTCTCAGGCAGAGGTCTCGCCGCCGAACTTTCTGGTAAACAGTTTGCTGTCTTTGTTGATCTTGTTAGCCTCAATTTCAGCCATAATCTGTTTTCTGGGAAGCTTCCTGTTTCAATCTTTAACCTCACAAACTTAAAGAATTTAGACATTAGTAGGAACAATTTTTCTGGCAAATTTCCAAGTGGTGTTTCAGGGTTAAAGAAGCTTGTGGTACTTGATGCCTTTAGCAATGGCTTTTCAGGGCCTTTGCCTGCTGAGGTTTCACAGGTTGAGTCACTCAAAGTTGTCAACTTTGCTGGAAGTTACTTCAGTGGCCCAATTCCTTCAGAATATGGGAATTTTAAGAGTCTAGAATTGATCCATTTAGCTGGGAATCTTCTTGGTGGTGAAATTCCTCCTGAACTAGGCAAGCTTCAAACTCTGACACACATGGAAATTGGGTATAACTCCTACCAAGGAGGCATCCCTTGGGAATTAGGTAATATGACTCAACTTCAGTACCTTGATATTGCTGGTGCTAATCTCTCAGGTCCAATCCCAAAAGAGATTAGCAATTTGGCTAATCTTCAATCCCTTTTCCTCTTCAGAAACCAGCTTAATGGCTTAATTCCTTCACAGTTGAGCAAGTTGGTTTCTCTGCAAAGCTTGGATCTTTCTGACAATCAGCTTTCTGGGAAAATCCCAGAGAGTTTCTCAGAGCTAAAGAATCTCTCTTTGCTCAGCCTTTTTCAAAATGAATTGAGTGGCACTGTTCCCCAAGCCATAGCAGATCTTCCTATGTTGGATACTCTTCTACTTTGGAACAATTTTTTCTCTGGGTTGCTTCCTAATAGCTTGGGGATTAACTCAAACCTGAAATTGGTGGACGTTTCAACAAACAATTTCAGTGGAAGCATACCCCCTAATCTTTGTGCTAATGGCATGCTCTCCAAGCTTATTTTATTCGATAATTATTTTACTGGTGAGCTTCCTTCTTTTCTCTCCAAATGTTCATCTCTGGTGCGAATTCGCTTCGAGCATAATTCACTATCAGGTCCTATCTCATTGAACTTTGGCAGTCTATCTGATATTTCATATGTTGATTTGTCTAGTAATAAGTTAACAGGTGGTGTGCCTGAGGATATTACTCAGGCTTCTAAGCTTGAGTACTTCAATGTCTCCAACAACCCGGGGCTTGGAGGTAAACTCCCACCAAAACTATGGTCCTTGCCACTTCTTAGCAACTTCTCAGCCTCCTCTTGTAACATATCAGGCAATATTCCCCCTTTCCAATCTTGCAAATCCCTTACTGTTGTTGAACTTAGTGCAAACAACCTGTTAGGGAATATGCCAGAAACTATTTCAGATTGCCAAGGCATTAGTATCATAGACCTATCTCATAATAACATCAGTGGTGAAATTCCTGAAAGACTAGGTCATTCCGCAAGTTTGTTGCTACTAAATGTGTCATTCAATGATATATCTGGCTCAATTCCTGAGAACAACCGTTTTAGATTGATGGATAGCAGTGCTTTTCAGGGCAACCCAAAGTTATGTGGGGTGCCATTGCAGGCATGCCGGAATTCTAAGGAAATCCAAACTGAGTTATTGTGGGTACTGGTACTTTGTGCAGCTGTTGTCGTTTTCATAGCCCTTGCTGTCTCTGGGGTATACTATATCCAGAAAGAGAGAAAAAAAGGCCAATGGAAAATGGTATCTTTCACTGGATTTCCTAACTTCACTGCATATGATGTCTTGAAAAGCTTAAGCTCTCCAGAGTTTATGGACACATTACAGTATCCGTTAGTATCTTCTCCGATTTGCAAAGTCACCTTGCCAACAGGCATAACGGTTTCAGTGAAGAAGATTGAGTGGGATCCTCAGAGAATGGAAGTGATGGAAGAGTTCATCATCCAAATGGGCAATGCAAGGCATAAAAACTTGACTAGATTGCTTGGTTATTGCTACAACAAGGATCTTGTGTACCTTCTATATGATTACTTGCCGAATGGAAATGTAGCTGAGAAGATATTGGCAAGGCAGGACTGGACTTCCAAGTATAAGATAGTGCTGGGCATCGCAAAGGGCCTATGCTATCTTCATCACGACTGTTATCCAGCCATTCCTCATGGCGACCTTAGGCCGAGCAACATAGTGTTTGCTGAAAATATGGAACCCCAGTTGACTGAATTTGGTTTCCGGTTTTTGATGCAGCTTAACAAAGGTTCATTTCCAGTCACAGTATCCAAAATGCAACCAGGTATGCTTCTACTTTTTCTTAGCTTCTTTCAATCATATAGCAGTTAGTCATCTGGTGATTATAAATCACAATTGACAATCTTAAGCAAACATAAAGCTCATTTGAATTCTTTTTTTCAGGTCAATACACATCAGTTAATGAGGAGCTGTACATGGACATATTTAACTTTGGAAACATCATCCTAGAAATCCTGACTAATGGAAAGACACAAAATGTGAGTAAAAGTATACTAAACAAGCCAACTGAAGATCTCTTAGAGGAGATATGCAGGGAAAATGATGTGAGTCGTCAAGATACTTTGAGGAAGGAATTAAGTTTGATGCTTGAAGTTGCTTTACTCTGCACCAGAAGCAGATCATCTGACAGACCGTCCATGAAGGATGTCGTGAATCTTTTATCTAGATCGAATAGTTGAATGTAAAAATCGAAAGAGCATACTTTAGATTATAGAAATTAAAGTACATACTAATATACACAGGCAACAGCTGCAGTGACTTTGCAACCAATCATATGCAGCTAAGATTGCTGATGCATTTGATGGCTATAGTTCTAAGCTTTTTCTTTCCTTCTGCTGTGTTTTTGTATTTCCTTTTCTTGATTTTTGTTGTCATGTAAGATTGCTGCCTGTTAGCAGATTTGTGACAAAAAGACATGTTTAAGAAGTAAATTATTTTTGTTGTGATGTAAGCTCACATAGATGTTAAATCGAGCTCGTGATTTCTTAATAATTGATACTACAGTTTCTGATCTTTCCGTCGTCTTCTTGAAGTTGTATTCAAAGTCTAGAACTCACCTTGTCAAGTTCTTTTGGCAAGTCTGGACGGCAATGAAACGTTGTTGATTCATAATGATATTATTCCACCAAAAAAAAAAAAGTAATGATATTATTAAATGGAATTGTATTTCGAAGTCATGCCACAACATTCAGATTTCACTGGGATAGATGATCCTTATGAACGACCAAATTTGATTTGTGAGGTACAATCTCTTTAATGTGCCTAATAATCTTGATAGTGCAGTAATGCTGATTTATTCAAGACCCTCCTCTCATAGGTTCTTCAGCTGACCAAGACCAACCATATGAATTGACTGTTCTTTCAATGAGAATATGAGATAATAAACAAGCATATTAATTAACTTACAAGCATATGAATTTGCAATAAGTCTTGTGTAAGACGAGTTTATGTTTATTTTATTGTAAGACTTTCAATTTAATGGTAACTATAGCTCATTGTAAGTTTAATTGTATTTTAATGTGTAAGTCATTTTTGCAACACTTAACCACATCACTCCAAAACCCCAACTTTCAATGCTCATGCACTCTTATTTCTTTTTTTAATTATTTTTATTTTTATGTGTGGTTGTTTAATAAAATAACTTCCAAATAAGTGCATGCTACAACTCCAAATTAACACTTATCCATAAATTCCTTAACAAAAAAAAAACTTTAACTTCCTCTTTTTTTTTTCACTAAACATACGTATATCCCGTGCAGTAGCACAGGTACATTTTTAGTTTCTAATAAATACAAAGACTGTTGGCCTGTTGCAATTCTTATACACCATGTTGGATAGTTATGTGATGTAGCCAACCCCATTTTAAAATTTGTGGAAGATGAGTAATCTTTAAAAGTTTAGATACGGAGTACTTCGAATATTATTATTTTAAGCTTTTATTTTGTACGTAGTACTATAATTAGTTAATTGAAAAAGGATTTGAAAATGAATCTAACTTTAAGTTACTTTGTAAAACGAATTTTATGACCTAAAAATTACAAGTCTATAATTGTTGTATTTTATGTAGATAAAACTACCACATATGTAAATTTATGAAAAATAAAATGATAGGCGGTCGTACACCTATCAAAAATAATACCTAACTAAACCTCCTAATTATGTAGTAGGGTAAGTCAGGGTCGATCCCACAGAGAAGGTAGTATCAATGTTGGATTACTATGAATTAAAACTAGTCGAGTCAATCAAAATAGGGTTGAAAATATTATACTACTAAAGCAAGAAAATCAAATAATAAAAACATCTAGAATTAAGTATACCACTAGCATAATCAATACAAGATAAATTCTTACCCCAATCAATTAATTATACGTTCACAAGGAAAGGTACGCCCTATAAAATACCAAAGATCTCTCCCGAGTTGTCAATGGCTTCCCTAATTAACAATCAAACCTACTTCCGTGGAATCATGTAAATTAAAGACATTAAGTTCGGCACCCTAACTTCCTAATAATCCGTTCTACCTACTTCCGTGGAGAATTTCATACCCTTAATTGATCTATTCAAATCCGTCAAAACCCAACTCCCGTTGCGATCAAGACAATGGAATAATAACAATACCAATTATCCCTAATATAGTATTGGCATAAGCACAATCAATTAAGCATGAACAATATAAACAATTAATTGAGAATTTAAAAGAACAAATCAAGTATCAATCATGGCTAGGGTTCAACCTAACCCTAGAAAATAAGACTAGAAATACATAATAAAAGAAAAGTGAAAATAAGCAAAGAAGAAAATCATTAAAGAACAACTAACTAGTTGCTGCTCCTAGTTTTGCATCATGCGGCTACCCCCTTATTATCCCTAATAACAAGCTATATATAAGCAATGAGCCAAAGATAATATTAGAGTAGTTGAATACAATTAAAACTCCCGAGAAATCAAGCCCATACAAGCCCAATTTCGTGTACAAAGTACCAATCACGAGCAGGCCACAACCTGGTTGTGGCGCACCTCTTCTGGCCACAGGCGGGCTGTGGAATGGGCTGCCACACCACTCTTCTTCTTCTTTTTTATAATGTGCTTCCGCGGGTAGGCTGTGTAGAAAGGCATATGCCACACCTCGGTTGTGGAGTAGTTTATCCTTGTGTAATTTCCTTTTCTTTGTCATATTAAAACATCTCCAATACATAACTCAACTCACACAATAGCTTATTCCTACAAAACAAAGAAAAAGATCCCGAGGAGAGCAATAACGAAATATATATAAATTAACGCTTAAATAATTAAATGTAGAAAGAATTCACGACAAATATCATATAAATATGGCCTATAAAAGGTGTACTTTATCGTGTTATCATAAAACTCCAAAATGACTACTTAATCTTAGACACATGAAGTACAAATCTATCAAAATTCCGCTTGTTATTCCACAGAAATGTTAAAATAATCTTAGACACATGAAGTACAAATCTATCAAAATTCCGCTTGTTAATCCACAGAAATGTTAAAAATCTATATTTTTTATCATAACTTTGACCGGTAAAGATCAAGAAGAAGGGTCCTAACGAGTCAGAACCTGAAAAACACGACAAAACGAAACCCATTCTTACTAGTGTGATTGTGTGAAGCCTGAATTGAAAAAGAAAAGAAAGACTTGAGATTGACTAGTGGTGGAAAGTAGGGCCACCATTGGGTTCAGCAAATAGTCCCGTCGTCCTAAACATGACGAAACGAATCCCATTCTTACTTTGATTTCGAATACATCACTTTCTCTCTCTACACTTCATTCTCTCCTCAACCTCAATTTTCCAATTCTTGATCATTTTTCCCCAGAAATTGGATTCGAGTTGACCACATTTCACACTAACAATTAAATTATACAGTCATGGGCGATTATTCTCCTATTGCTGATGATTTTTCCCCAGAAATTGAGTCGGAGATCACTTCAACACCCCCTATTCCGAAGGAAGATCCCTGGATTATTGCTAGAAAGTATGACTTCATTCGATTTTTGTTTTTATTTTGATGACTTCATTTCAGTGTTCTGATTTTATTATGATCGTCTTTTTCATACCATTTATTTATTTATTGGTAAAGGGTTTGCTTAGTGTGTAAGATTATTGTGGATATCTGTCATTTTCAATTATAATTGTTCCAGTTTATTGGGATACGTTGCATTTCTGGGTATGATGCTGTCAAATTGTTAAAAGTGATGTCATCATATATTTATGCAGGTATCAGTTAGAATTGGCAAGAAAAGCTTTGGATGAAAATGTGATTGTAGTTTTAGAGACTGGTTGTGGGAAGACCCTTATTGCTATACTGTTAATGTGTGATATGGCTCACCTTATAAGAAAGCCTCAGAACAATGTCTGTATTTTCTTGGCTCCTACTGTCGTATTAGTTCATCAGGTTTGTCCTTTTTCCTATTATCCATTCTCTGTTTGTTCCTGTCGAGTTGGATTCTACGACGTTTATAATGTATTGTATGGCGGTTACGTGTCATGTGTTTGTTCTTGCAGCAAGCTAGGGTTATTCAACACTTCACTGATTTCAAGGTTGGAACCTACTGTGGTGATGATGCCAAACATTTGAAGACTCATATCGGCTGGGAAAGAGAGCTCGAGCAATATGAGGTTTCACTTTATCATTTAAGTCTATTTAGTATTTATCTATGTTTTCCTGTCTTAGGTCTGTAGTGTTTGTTTGTTGGATTAACGTTTTGATACTATATGGCCTTTAAAAAGTGAAAGATTATGTTGAATTACTATACAGTTACAACGATGATTGAAGTTTAGGATGTGGCCACTGAGTTTTATTTAATATATAGAGTTTGAAATGGTTTGAGAAATCAAAAAGGGAGTGGTTTGGTCTGATATCGGCAAACCTTCTGATAAAAGATTTTTCATGTTTAGCTAAGCCATTAGACAGGACACCCTGGAATTAACTTGGCTAAGGTGTTGACCTAACATTTACCTTTATCAATGAAGAATTTCCGTTAACTGTCTGATAAATTCCTTGCACTTCTACTGCATTAATTGTGTTGACTCCGTAAAGACTACTATAAAAGTTATCTCTTATTGAGTGCAGGTTCTTGTTATGACTCCACAAGTTTTGCTACGTAATCTATGCCATTGCTTCATCAGGATGGAGACAGTTGCTCTCTTAATATTTGATGAGTGTCATTATGCACAACTTGAGAGTAATCATCCCTACGCAGAGATTATGAAGGTAAAGGTCTAGTATATGTTTATTTTATGCCATTTTTTGAAGGTACATAGATTTTGACTTATTTGCATAAACAAATTGCAGGTCTTTTACGATATGAAGGAAAATAAAGTTCCGCGCATTTTTGGCATGACTGCATCTCCTATTTGTGGGAAAGGTAATTGAGTTTCATGTATATGTTCTTTTTTCTCTTTTCTACCCTCCTCCATTTCTAGGAAATATAACTTCTAATTTTCCTTCGTTTAATATTTATTTTTAACAAAGTTAGCATCTTTAAGAGTTACCAAAAAATGGTTTGCTGGATTTTTGCGACTTTGCAGGATTTAAAGAGTAAGTTAGGTCATCTGAATGTGCTATTTGCTTAGAGTTTTAATTATATTTTTTAATTGCAATAGCGCTGCTAATTATGATTGACACCAACAGTGACTTTGCTTGTACACACTGTCTTCAGACAAGGTGGTGTTATTGACAGAGTCTTCTCTTGTTCTCCATGCTGGACTCTTACTATTAAACTGTATTTCCATCTGACCAGATATTCTACATTAGGAACAAAATATATTAATGTGCTTTCTTTCAGGATATGATATTATCATGATATTTTGTTCGTTGTAAAAGTTTGGAATTATATGAAAGTATATGCTTGCCAGTTGTCATTTATTTTTGGCCATTTTAATCAAACCTTTTGATTTTCCATTTCAGGCGCCTCTATCAATAGTCTTCAAGCTTTACTTCATGCTAAGGTGGGTGTTAGACTGTTCAGAACTTGCAAACATATGCATTTATAATGCATCATGCTACAATTATAGAATCAATTATCTTCTTATAAATAAACTAATTATAACACATCGATTTAATTCTTCAGCAGTGTTGATGTACAGCACGTGTTTCACATGGTAGATACACACCCATGCTTGTTTTGTGTGCATTCAAGCACACTATATTACATGCATGTGTACATATACCTCACATGCAAGGATGTACTCATCTATGTGTGTGCATGCATGTATCAATTTGTGTAATGTGTTTTGTGTGTTAGTATGCGTCTTTCATTGGGCTCCATAAACATAATTTCTTCCTTGTCTCAGGTTTATACTGTTAATGACAAGAGAGAACTGGAAACAGTTGTTGTATCTCCTGTGGTTGAAGTGTATCACTATAGCTCAAGCGAAATAATGTCGAGCTCTCAAAAGAAGTGTTTGGATAAACTGGAGGAGGTTAAACGTCAGGTATTATAATATTGCACACCATCTTTATACTGGTTTTTGTTTTAGCTTTTAGTGTTAATATGTTAGTTGTTATGGGCCTTATGGCTTGCAAGTAGTGTACATCTATGCTTTCCAGGACTGGAGATGATCTTGCTAGAGTACAGAACACCAAGAAACTTCTGCAAAAACTACATAACAACATGGTGTTTTCATTAACCAGCCTCGGCCTATGGGGAGCATTGCAAGTAAGTCTCATATCTCTTGTGGTAAAGCATTACAATGGAAATCCATGTTCTTCTAAATAAGTAATACTTCCTCCGTTTCTTTTTAGTTGACACGTTTATTTAGTCTCGTTTACCAATGCACAAATTAAATCATTATTATTTTTAATTACCGATAAGCAAAGACTATAAAAAGTTGATATTTTGAAAATATACATTATGACGAATCTAACATGATTTCACTTGACTATATTATTCCTTACATATAAATCACAAAACATGGTCAAAGGGAGGTGTGTGAATAGTGCTAAAGTCAAAACGTGTCAACTAATAAAAACGGAGGTAGTAGATGTTTTGCTATGCAATTTGTGGTTGAAGGCATGATGCTTTCTGCAGCCCTCTTCTTGAACATGGGTAACATTTCGTTGGTTGCTTGTTAATACAAATCAGTATCACCTATTAAATACGCACACACAAACACACACACGCGTGGACACACACGCGCGCGCACACACACACACAAGATGGTTGTCTTAAATTAATGAGGTGAACTCGTGACCTGAATGTACTATTTATGTCAATGTTATTAAAATCATAAGAAATCACACTTGTTTTTTGTGTACTTTGGAAAAAAAATATATAGATTTTGATTTCAGATGTGATATTCTTCATATATGCATATTTCTGGTTGTTGTTTCAGGCATGTCACATCCTTCTGAAAGGTGGGGTCTGGGAGAGAGATGAGCTGATAGATGCAAAAGGAAACTCCAGTGATGACTTGTTACAAAATGAGTATCTTGCTCAGACTGCATCTCTTCTAGACGCAGAATGTATGGGAGGTATGAAGCATTGTGCAGCATATTAGCATTGTTAATACTAATGACTTTGTTCTAAACTTACTAATTTATTGTCTTGTTTAAGGCTTAATATCTCTTACTGGAAAATTTCTGTTTGTGCTACCATTTCTTACATGTTCAGTATTATAATTGGCAAACATATTATACTTAAATATCTTAATTTAGCAGAAGTCACTGAAGGAACGGCTGATATGCATTGTAACAAGC
Organism: Chenopodium album; assembly: GCF_948465745.1. Classification (NCBI taxonomy): domain Eukaryota; kingdom Viridiplantae; phylum Streptophyta; class Magnoliopsida; order Caryophyllales; family Amaranthaceae; genus Chenopodium; species Chenopodium album. The sequence continues at coordinate 5,813,818 of NC_137857.1, forward strand.
TTCTAAGGGAGCCATTTTTCTCGCAAAAGGTTTTGCGTCTTGTTGGAATCTTGTCAAATTTCAGGTTCGTATTTGAGCACTTAGGCTTGGGATCGTGCTGGACATTAGTGCTAAGTAGTGGTTGTTTGAAATCGAGTTTTATTTTCCTTCCTTTTTTTTTTCATGCTCTAGAGTCTTTTAAGAGATCTTTCAAATTTCAATTAAGGGATAAATAGCTGACTAAATCCCATAACAAATCACTTAAAAACAATTCCTAAGAGTATTTGTGGATATTGTTCTAGGCACAGACACCACTGGGTCATGATGAAAGCATTTTGTCATTGTTTTTTCTTCTCCTTCGCCCTTTCAAAGGCCACTAATTAAAATCCCCTACAGCTCCCCACCCCCCCACCCCCCACCCCCCCCCCCCCCCAAAAAAAAAAAAAAAAAAAAAAAAAAAGAAGAAAAGAAAAAAACAACTCAAGGCTACCCCATTTACCCATGCTCATCAAAAGTCTTCCAAATACAATGTCCACCAATTACAACAACAAAGAGTTAATGAACACATATGTTATGTTGGGCCTGCTGGCCTAGGCTATTATTGTCATTGTTATTTTCTTTTCTGTGATTTCAAAATTTCCAACACCAACTATGAAATCCCCCCTCACTTTTCCAGTCTCCAAACCCACAATTACCTAATATACCTTGCTAAATTATCCAGTTCTGATGAGCCATTGTAATTTGTTGTAATTGTTAGATCTGTTGACAGGTTATTTGTTTGTGAGACTCACTGAAATAAGCAGACTGGATAAGTTCAGTGCAAAATGACATTTTAGGTTGCCTATTCTTGGTTTTTGGATTTGGAGTTTGTTGCATTCTTTTAGAGCTTTTGGAAAGAGAAAATTATCACGTTAAATTGCTTGGATCATAGCTAATGTAGAAAGCTTTGTTTGTTGTTATCCTTGTCATAGCTTACAGATTTAGTAATACTATGAGTGGGAAATATTAAAATCAAAGTTGTCTGGGGGTTTGTTTTAATTTATTTCTTTGGTATGTGGAGATTCATCATTTGTATGCTTCCAGTTAGCTGGTCTCTCTATCAGATTAAATTCATCAGTGTACATCTACACCTTCCAATCCCCTTTGTATGTCAGAGTCCACATTTCATGACTGTTGTTTTCATGTTTTCTTGTTTTGCTCAAAGCTAAGCTGGTTTGCTTTCCTTTTCAGGTCAAGGCCTGATATGAAATGTATAATATTTGTGAATAGGATTATCATTGCCAGATCTTTGGCATATATCCTTGGACAAATTAAGATCTTATCTGCTTGGAAGTGCGATTACTTGGTTGGAGTCCACTCTAAGCGCATGTCCAGAAAAACCATGTATAATATTTTAGAAGAATTCCGGTCTGGAAAGGTAACATTTCTTGCTGTGATACTTTGTATTCATCTGCTTCCCAAGATAAACTTGAATATACTCCCTCCGTTTTTTTTAAAAGCTAGAATTGCTATTTTCGTCCGTTTTTTTTAAAAGCTACACTTTCTCTTTTGGAAACCTATACAATTTAATTATATATCTTGACCCACTAATGGTCCCCACTCCCTCTCACACCACTTCACTTTACAATAAAATAATAACCCACTATCTGTTCTTACAATTTTTATTACCTTATCTACCCCACATACATCTTATTTTATTAAACCTCTGCGCAATCCCAACTCTAGCTTTTTTTTAAAAAAGAGGGATTAGTTTTTTTTGTGTTGGAGAGCATTTATGTTTCTTGGGAGAATCTAAGCAAGTTTTTGATGTTGACTTTATTAATTTCCCTCTCGTGTCTGCCTTTTATCTTTGTGCTTGTGCGTGCGTGTATGTATGTGCGCGCGCGCGTGCGTGCGTGTGTGTGTTAGCCAGAATTGCATGCTTGCAACATTATGTAGATTATGCATGGTAGGGGATCAAGATATTGTTTTGTAAGCAAGTAGCACATTGCTATTGTATCACTCTTGGATGACTTGAACATTATGTTTAGAATGAATGGAATTGCACTGGCATTACCAACAGTTTATCGTTGTGAAATGTAGGTGTGCTGTTTGAATATTTTTTCAAAACCTGCTGTTGCAGAACCCATATCCTTCCTTTTGGACACTAATAACTAGTAGTTGTATGACATGTATCCCTATTCTTTGTTTTTAAAGAAGAAATGAAATTTACTCCTTGCTTATTGATGATGTCCATACTCTGGTTAATAATGTGATTTGGCAGCTGAATCTGTTGGTTGCTACTAAAGTTGGTGAAGAAGGACTTGATATACAGACATGCTGTCTTGTAATACGGTTTGATCTTCCTGAAACTTTGGCTAGCTTTATACAATCCAGAGGTCGTGCTCGAATGCCTCAATCGGAATATGTTTTTTTGGTTGACAGGTTCTTTCCTGAGCTTACGAGTGCTATGATATAGTATGATTTCGTGTGTTCTTATGTAAGATGGAATACATTTTTATATCATTGCAGTGAAAGCGAGAGAGAAATGAATCTGATGGACAGTTTCAAGAAAGATGAGAACCTCATGAACATGAATATTAGAGACAGAAAACCCAACGGAGTTGTTGCCAATAACAAAGAAGAAATATATTCAGTGGGTTCAACTGGTGCTACCATTAGTACTCAAACTGGCGTTTCATTGCTCTACCATTATTGCTCGAAATTGCCACATGATGAGTATGTGTTTCCTATGTTCCAATGAGTTTTCCAGTTTTAGTCAATGAAGTAACTGATAAATTACATATTTTTAAATCTTCGCAGGTACTTTACCCCTATGCCTGATTTCTATAATGTTGATGATACTGAAGGAATCATATGCCACATTATTCTTCCTTCTAACGCTCCTATTAATCACATAGTGAGTGCACCTCAATCTTCTAAAGAAGCAGCTAAGAAAGATGCTTGTCTAAGGGCATGTGAAGAATTGCATCAAGTTGGTGCCTTAACTGAGTATCTGTTGCCAGAACAAGATGATGTGAGGGAAAGCCGTGATGTTTCTGATTCTGAGAGCACTGAAGGTATACTATTGTCATTTTGATATTTCTTCCATGCTTATTGAATATGAATTTGGTAGTGTTTGATTAATTATATGCAGATGAGGATTCACCTTATGAGCTACAGGAGATGGTAATTCCTGCTGCATTGAAGGAACCTTGGTCTGATGTGGACAACCTTGTTTGTCTGAACTCCTACTTTATAAGGTTTAAACCTAAACCACACGATAGAAAGTATAAAGACTTCGGACTTTTTATAAAATCACCTTTGCCTTATGAGGCTGAGCAAATGAAGATTGATCTTCATCTTGCCCATGGTAGATCTGTGTTGACTGATCTGGTTCCCTCTGGAGCTGCTGAATTTAGCAAAGAAGAGGTACTTATATCATTTTCACATTTCATGGCAATTACTTTTAACAATTATTAGTTCTCATGTGAGATTGGAGGGAAAATAGAGAATTGAATGTGTTCTGGTGAAGTGCTGAAAATCTGAAATACTTCATCTTTATTTATTTATTTATTTATTTTACTTTTTTTTGTTTTTTTGCACCCAGATGCTGCAGGCTCTGAATTTTCAAGAAATGTACCTGAAGATCATCCTTGATCGGTCTGAATTTATGTGTGGTCATGTTCCCCTCGAGAAAAATAAAGTTAATGAATCAAGTTCATCTGTCTTCTATCTGTTGCTCCCTGTCATTTCACGACAATATGACAGCTCAATATCTGTGGATTGGATGACCATTAGGAGGTGTCTGTCATCGCCAATATTCGCGCCTCCTGATCATTTAGCGGATACCTGTATTTCTCTGGATAGTCATTTGCAGCTTGCTGATGGACCTGCCAGTGTGAATGATATCCTAAATAGCTTAATATATGTTGACCACAGAAAGTCATTCTTCTTTGTTTCTAAAATTCTTCCTGACAAGAATGGCTACAGTCTTGTCAACAGTTCTACAAGCCATATAGATCACCTGAGTGAAAAGTATGTATCAAATTTCTTTGTCTCATTTGATAATCCACCATTAAGTTTTATGTTGTTTCTGAAAAAATTACTATTTTATCTAGCTGTTTCTTAATGGATGAAGCAATATGAGTTATGTAGATGGGAGAAACTTTTTCGCTATAACAATGCTTATAAGCAACTATAGTCCTTATTTTGAGTTGCAGTTACCACATGTTTTAAGTCATATGAAGCAACACATTTTTTTGCTCTCCACCTTGTGATGTTTGGTCAAATGTGTTTTCATCTTTTTTCCACCCTCCAAAATTTCAAGTAGGAAGGAAAGTATATCATTTGCTATGGGAAGAAAATAGTGAAGAATTTATGAATGAATTGGAACCGTGAAATATCAGAGATTAAGAGGTACAAGATATGCTCCTTCCATTTCTTAGCAAGTATCTTTAAGGCTATGCCCACGGACAGTATCATGTTGGTATCAAAACTGTCACATGATAATTTAATTTTTGCTTTGAGATTCTTTAATGATCAGTAATAGCACATTGGTGTTGAGTGACAGATAAAATTGTGTTGGAAAAGTTAGGTAAATGGAACCATGCGGGAAGTGCTAATTGGCTTATAACCAATGGGCCAGCTAAAGGAAAATGAGCAGTGTATCACTCAATATAGGGAACTTCCTTTTTCTTAATTTAATAATTATCTTTGGAACTTCTTTCCTTTTGTATGGACTTTGGCGATGCTGTATAATGGATTTGTTTGTGGATCTCAAATTTTGTAAGGCCTTTTTCTTAGTATTGGTTGTTCATGCATTTTCTGAACCAGGTTTGAAATCAATCTAACTCACCCTGGACAACCTCTACTACAAGTTAAACAGCTTTTTTGCCTACACAATTTGTTGCATGACCGTGCAACGGGGAATTCAGGTACTGGCTCTTTTGCTTACACAGATTTCACATGGTTTTTTTTTTTTTTTTTTTTTTTTTTTTTTTTTTTTTTTTTTCTGGTTGAAAATTATTATTTCTATGAATTCTCTTAATATTAGAAATAAGAAAAATTTTGAGAAGAATTATTGAATATTAGGGCAAAATTTATAGATTAGAATCTAGAGGGTTTAGGCTAAGTCGGAGTAAGACTGAGTATTTGGTATGCTGCTTTGGTACACAGAGGGGGACAACGATGATGTAATGAATTTAAGTGGAAAGGATTTGACCATGAGTGAGTGTTTTGAATATATTGGTTCAATCATCCATAAGAATAGCAACATTGATCAAGACGTGGCCCACAAGATTAAGTTGGGGTGGCTTAAATAGAGAGCGTCCACGGGAGTGACCAAAGCATTCCTATACAGTTGAAGGGGAAATTTTATAGGGCTGCCATAGGACCAGTGTTGCTTTATAGTACAATATGTTTGGGTTCTAAAAAGAAGCATTTTAAAAAGATGGAAGTTACGGAAATGTGTTTATTAAGATGGATGTGCGGGAACACTCTAAGTGATAGAATCAGAAGTGATGCTATTCGCAAGAAAATGGGTCTTGTAGGCATTGCATACAAACTAAGTGAAATTTGCCTACGTTGGTTTAGGCATGTAAGATGGAGACACAGGATGCATTGATACGAGAAACGGAAGAGTGGGATCATGGAGAGCTAAAACGAGGTAAAGGGATACCGAAATTGACTTGGTTGGAAGGAGTTAGAAAGGATATGAAGAAAATGGATTTGCATGAGGATGAGGTTTTTTACCGTAAGGGATGGAGGAGGTAGTTTTAAATAATAATGCATTATTGAGAAGAAACTAACACGCTCGATGATGATTTAAGATCTAAAAAATATGTGATGAAAATTTAGTGGGGGAAAAAATGGTCAAGAAGAATTTTACCACTGGCTAGGATAGTAGGATAGCTGATGGCTGTCCCAACCACAAAGCAATCTATCATCAAATTCTGTTTACTACAGGGCTTCCAATTTCTTTGTATATTAATCAATCCAAGATTGAAATACTTGTAGCTGTAAGTTGTATCGAATGCTTATATAGGTCTCTCTTCTATGTTCTCTCCATTAGAATTTAAAATCAGGAAAGAGTGTAAGACAATTTTTTATGAAGCTTATTAATGTTAAAATTTAATTTGTACTCTTTGCTTGGGGTTTCCAATAAGACCCTAGTTTTTTTCTTCTTCTTCTTCTTCTTCTTCTTCTTCTTCTTCTTCTTCTTCTTCTTCTTCTTCTTCTTCTTCTTCTTCTTCTTCTACTTCTTCTCAACTTGTAGTTTTATTCAAGTTTTGATAATTTCTGTTCATACATAATTGGAGATATTAATTCAAAGCTATGTTTTGAAGACCGGGTAAAGTCGAAACAAGAACAACAAAAAGAGACGGAGGGAGTAGTTTCTATATTAAAATACATTATTGAGAGGAAAATTAACACTCTTGATGAAGATTTGAGATGTTGTCCCCCCAATATTTTGATTTTATTTATTTACTACTCCCTCCGTTCCCTTTTGTTCTTTACATTTTCATTTTAGGTGTTCTTTTTTATTCTTTATATTTAGTATCTTTCCTTTTATAGTCATAAATTTTAGATAAAATTACCCTTGCTTTACAATTTAAATACTCAAATATCCTTACTTTGTCATGTGCATTTGTATTTTTAGTTCTATTTTAATGGTTTTCTAATACTCATTATTACTTTCTCTCTCCTCTCTCTTCTTTTTCCTTCTTACTTTCTTCTCCCCACATGTACAATATTCTTTTCCAAAGTAAAATTGTACTTTCAATCATTGAATTATTCCAATATTGCTCTACTTTACACAATTTCTTAATAACCGCGCATAATTCCAAACGTCAAAAACAAAAGGGAACGGAGGGAAGTAGTATTTATTTTAAAAATATTGTAATGCAAATTGCAAATTTAGCTCCCTTTTCTATGTTCTCTGCATTAGAAATTTGGATAGAGATAAAGACAAATGTAATATGAAGCTCATTTATGTCATTTACTTTTGTACTCTTTGCTTGGGGTTTGTGGCTATTGATTGCAGTAATTGAAATCCCCATTGAAATTGTGAAACTTTTCCATGGCCAAACTGAAGAAGTTTAATTTCACCAGCAAGTTATTTTATGTTACACTGAGTATGATACAGAGTTCACTCAATTAAGGCTGTTTACTTTCAGTTTATAGCTTACTGAGATTTTAACTTTTCTTGGTCAATATCAGAGTCACATGAACTAGACGAGCACTTCTTCGAATTGCCTCCTGAGCTATGTGAACTCAAGATAATTGGCTTCTCTAAGGACATCGGGAGTTCATTGTCTCTGTTGCCATCTGTCATGCATCGCATGGAAAGCTTTCTTGTAGCACTTGAATTGAAAGATATGTTGTCCAAGTCATTTACCGAGGGAGTGGTGGTAACTGCTGAACGTGTAAGGCCACTCTTATGGATGGATAATTAAGTTTCAATTCTATGATTGTGTCTAATTAATTGACTGCTTTTCTCAACTTGAAGAAGAGATGCATTTCGGTATAAACTTAGACAGTGGTGACGTTATGCTTTACTTTCCAGGTTTTTGAAGCATTGACTACAGAAAGATGCCATGAGGGCTTTTCTCTTGAAAGGCTTGAAGTTCTTGGTGATTCTTTTCTCAAGTTTGCAGTGGGGCGACATCTATTTCTTAAGCATGAAGCTTTTGACGAAGGGCAGTTGACTAGGAGGCGTTCAAATTTAGTGAACAATTCAAATTTATGCAAGTTGGCTATTAAGAACAAATTGCAGGTTAATAGCTGGATTTTTGGATTTCTGTTTTTATGAATCTATATCTATATCTATACTTAGTATTTAAAAACACAAACCAAAATTGACACATGTCATCATTCTTTCTCACCTTTCTTTATTCATTCTCCCTCCTTATGTTTTCAAAGAAATTCTCTTTTCATCTCCCCCTTTATTTCTCAATAACTTTAATATTTTGTAATCTTTATTTTAATTCAATAACAAATTAAATTTCCTAAACCTTCTCCTCTTCTCATTATTCCATCTATCAATTCAATTTATTCACATTCATAATTCATTTCTTTAATTTGACCCCTTATCTTCCCCCTCTTCTTATATAAATACAAATTTTCAATAAAGATTTTTTCACACTTATTAAGTTTCAAAAACTTAAAAATTAGATAAACATCTCTCAAAATTCTATGTGAAATTTCTACAACAATGAGGATGATGATTGAAAAGGGAAATATTGAGGTGGCAAGAATACTATGGAAATTCCATGGGATGACATTGTTTGCGTGTCATGGGGTTTTAATTTTGAAGATATTAAGCGCAATATAAGAGACATATATTGGTAAAAACTAAAGAAGAATATCATGCCTTCACATTTGATGTAAAAATTGTAAAATTATAATAAGTGTTTGGTATTAACAAAGTAGTTTTTTATACAAATTGTTGATTAATATATCATGCGATAGAGATATGATTTTACGATTTTAAGCTATTTTTTCTACAACTATTAGTCTATTACCACTAATTCATAAAATATTATAATATGTCAAAAGACGATAAAATAATTATTTTTTGTTTTTTTTGGTGACAAGATAATTTGTAAAGTTTCAAATAAATTTATAACTTAAGCATAACCCGTGCGTAGAACGGGTCCAAAAGCTAGTTATTGATAATTCTGGGTTTCTTTTAATATTATGATTTAAAGAGTTTCATGTATTTGTTTAGGGATCTCTCTTTGATTGCCATGATTTTCTTTTAGCCGTATATGAAATCAAATCAAAAACTCCATTTCTTAGCCTAGGAGTAGTTGATGTTGATTGAATTACATGCATGAAATATAATGAAACACTCTATCACAAACCCTTTGAGTAGATCATGTTGATTGAACCATGTGTATCTCTTGTGTCTATCTTCATGACTATTTTCTTAATTTAGTTTGTTCATATATTGTTGTCTAAGTTCTGTGTATATAAGCACTGAAACTTATGCATAAAGTTCTAATGTTCATTTCTTTCTAGTTTGATTCTAGTTATCTATAACAAACTCAAGCAATCAAATCCTTAATCCCATAAATGGGGTTGGCTACATGAACCAAATAGGATTATTCCGTGTAGTCGTCAAGTCATCTATAACAAATTTACAATTAAAAAGCTATGAAAGTTTTATAAATATCCTTTTTTTATTTTTTCCTACTGCTTCCTATTGCATTTTATCCTTCTTTTTAAAAGATATATAACAATTGCAAAGCTAGCATGTGAAACGCTTACACTGTTTTACTAGCTGCTATTCATGAATTTCACAATTCACTTTGGTCTTGGTGTGCTTAAGCTTCAGGGAATTAAATGTTCTATGCCAAACTTTGTGCTTGTCAAGTTGATTTATTAGGGAGAGAGGAAAATACACTTAAGAATGGAGTGAGGAACTAGGCCAATAGAATGGGTAGGTAAACAGATATTCATAAAAGTCAGAAGATGCAATATTAAATTTTCTGATCCATTCCTCCTTGAAGAGAAACAAGTTTTTGCTGAAAATTTATATTTCTACAAGGAATTTTTTCCAGATAAAATTGATGTGTGAATCCCTTTACATGTAAATTAATCACCCATTTAGCATAATGCCTAGATATAACCCTTGTGTGAGTCATTTCTCTTATTCATTTCTAGGGCTAATCTCTCCATTTCATTTGACCCTTTACGTCTGTTATTGAGTTGCATACCATCTTTATGATATTACTATACTTCATTACATGGCCAGCTTCTGCCCTAATGTTCACTTTCCTATTTCATGTCATACCTCAAATTTTTTTTTTAATTTTTTAATTTTTTTTATTTTTTTGCGTTTTTCTGTAGCTTCCAGTGTGGAGTTAATGGATTTATGTTTGTTTGATTTGGCTATGCATGGTGCTCAATTACTGCAACCACCTGAAATAATTTGTCTTTTACTGTAAATATGTTCGTGGAAGCATTACTCCCTTACTAAATAACTTGCAAGATCATTGTTATATCTGATGGACAACAGTCCATAAATTGATGTTTAAGATGATAGATGGATCTTTTTTATATTCTTTCCATTAGAAGAATTCTTTGTTTTGTTGTTGAGTCTGCTTTTAAAAATAAATTTGATATCTGAATGTGTTTATCAGTCATATAAATGAATATCTAACTATATTACAGTACTTCCATACTTTAGGGATACATACGTGATCAAGAATTCGATCCTAGCCAGTTTTATGCTTTAGGTCGGACTTGCTCTGTCATATGTACCAAGCAGACGGAAAGTACAATTCATTGCACTTCTGAAGATAGAATTCTGGTAGATAATCGTCATGTTAGATGCAGTAAGAATCATCATTGGTTAACCAAGAAAACAATTGCAGATGTAGTTGAAGCACTAATTGGAGCCTTCATAGTTGACAGTGGCTTTAAATCGGCAATTGCATTTCTTGGATGGTTTGGTATACATATTGAATTTGAAATTTCTCAAGTATGTCATGCTTGGACGGCAAGCTCCAGGTTTATGTCGCTTGCAGACCGTATTAGTATTTCTGAAATTGAAGGCATTTTGGGTCATCATTTTGTTCACAGAGGCTTAGGTCTCCAAGCATTTGTACATCCATCATATAGTAAGCACGGAGGAGGTTGTTACCAGGTAAATGGACTGATATGCTACGAAAATTTTGAATATATGGTTTTTATTCATGAATATCCTTCGTTTGCATGACTTATCTGGTATTTATTTCTGATGGCTAACAGAGATTGGAGTTTCTTGGTGATGCTGTGTTGGATTATATGATCACATCCTATTTGTACTCAGTGTTCCCTGACCTAAAACCTGGCCAGTTGACTGATTTGAGAGCATCTCTTGTGAACAATGACTCTTTTGCCCAAGCAGCAGCTAATGCATTGTACAAATTCATTCTATGTGAGAATAGCAACCTGATTAATGCTATTGATAAATATTTGGACTTTATCAGAAAGCCAGCTTCAGAAAGAAGTGTACTTGAGGAACCGTCATGCCCAAAGGTCATTGCTCAAACCCTTTCCTCTTAGATATTATGATTCTTAAGCTTTATAAATACAAAGTTTATTATTATTTTCTAAAACTTCTTTTACACATCATTGTCTAATATTCTAAGTACGCTTTACTACGTTGAATGCCCTTTTCTTCATCCTACAGGCTTTGGGCGACTTGGTTGAGTCTTGTTTTGGGGCTATTCTTCTTGACTCGGGATTTGACTTAGGTCATGTGTGGAAGGTGATGCACTCGTTTATGAATCCTGTCATGAAATATGCTAATCTGCACTTTACTCCTACACGAGAGCTGAAGGAGCTATGCCAGTATCATGGCTTGAATTTAGAATATGTTAAGTCAAAAAGAAATAGAAGTTTCATGGTTGAGGCAATAGTGAACGGAAAAAGTGTTCACGTCGCTGAATCTGCACTGTATCGCAATACTAAAGGAGCTAAGAGAATGGCTGCACGGAAAGCTATTGAAAAACTGAAGGTGACAATCTTCTTATATGGGTGATTCCACCTTTCCTATGATGCAGAATTGTTGGCCATTATTCCTGTAATAAAAAAGAGCATAGATATAATATCTGACTAGCTGTTATTATTGTTAGTTGATGTATTCCGTTCTGATTTTAGTACAACTCCTATGCTGTCTCCAGAATCTGGAACATCATGAATTCATTACTGGTGCCATAAAAGATTATCTTATTGAAGGCATATTTACTCCGTACTTACTAATGATGACACTGCTTAGAAAAATATCTATGTTCCTGAAGGGATATTTCATATTTGTATTCTTCTGCAAATGCCTGAACTGGTCAAATTTCCAATGGTTATTATCTGAGTATGAATGAATCTGTATTTACTCTGCTTTCGTCTAATGTTGAGTAACAAGCTAACATTTCCATATCTGCAGGCTCAGGGTTGTCGTATGAAGACATCATTGGAGGAGGTCCTAAAAACGCTGCGCAAAATGGAACCCAGGCTGGTTGGATATGATGAGATGCCGCTGTCCCTAGTTTCTTCCAGCGATCTGCCCAATGTTGGAAATTTGTGCTTGGAGGATCATTCTCATACTTTTGTGAATCCAGAACTCACTTTCAGAAACTTGTCTTCGAATGATTGTCTTGTTCTCCATGACCGTGCAAGTCCAGAGCCCAATGTGTATGAAATGCCAACAATTGTCTCTAGTTCCCAGAAAAAATCCACCAACGCACCCCTTTCTTTAAACAAGAGACAGCAGCATGGTCAACACACTGGGGATGAAAACTGTAGCATTGACTCAGATGTGCATGGTACTTTTAAGCTGCATTAATGAATTTGCAGTATTGCTATATGCGCTGTGAAATAAGCTCAACCTTAGATGTGTGTAAATTTCAGGTAGCCTGGGAAAAGCAACTGCAAAATCGCGATTGAATGAGATTTGTGTTAGAAACTGCTGGAAACCCCCTCTTTATGAGTGCTGTGAAGAGGAAGGACCAAGCCATTTGAAATTGTAAGTTGTTTTTTCCACATCTGCTCCGTACTCCCTCTTTCCAAAGAAACCTCAGATGTTTCCATGCTTTGTTTTCTTGTACATGTAAAGATGGTGTGAGATCTCTCAGCTTTTGCTCCAGTAGTAAAGTGCTTTACATCTGAAGATTCTCCCCTTGTTTCATTCCTATGTGGGAAGGGCGTGATATTGACATTGATGCTCTATTCTTGTAGTTATTGAAGTTGTGTTCTGAAACTTTCTTGTGTTGCTTTATTTGGTTATATAGTTAGATGTTATTTGCCAAAAATAAAATCCGCTTTGTGTCATTACCTTGTATCTCAGTTATTTTGTCCCCGAAACCTTGCCTGCATGACTTGGCTATAGAGTGTAACTTTATTACATGACATTATCTAGTTGAGGTTTGAGAAGCTCTATTATTGCTTTTAGAGAAGAAACCCTTCAAAATAACAACTGTTTTTCATTTCTGATGATGTGAAGATAGTTAAAGAAAGGTGTTTTTGTGGCTAGTTTACTGTTTTCCTGAATGTGCCATCAATCATGCAGGTTCACTTTCAAGGTAAAGGTAGTAATCGAGGAAGCAGAAGATGTGATATTGGAGTGCTTTGGTCAACCTCAAGCAAAAAAGAAAGCTGCTACAGAAGAAGCAGCAGAGGGTGCACTTTGGTTGTTGAAGAAGGAAGGTTACATCAGATAAGAGCCACAAATCATGACTTCATGTGTATATACTATAAGGAGGGAAGGAGGGCATAGGAAGATTATGAAAGTAGGCCTTAAGTCCGTTGGGCCGTAGATTAGGCCATAGGAAGCCCAAATTTGACTAGTAGATAAATAAAATGTATAAATTGTTGTAGGTAGTAATTTTTGGAAGGGGCTAAAGGCAGTTAACTAATTTTTTAGACTGTTATTACAAAACCAAGCTGCTTATGTATTTAAAGACCTTTTAGCCTAAAAATATGGGCCAATTTTGTATGTAATTTAGTCAATTTAAGGCGTTTGGTTTGGCTATCCTCCTTCCTTCTGTCTTTATTGGATTATGTATATATTGGGAAAATTCAAGTTTATCTATGAGATAAACATTGAAATATATCTTCTCTCACAATATATTATTATACCTTTATTTTTAAATAATAAAAGTAAAATCGTAAAATGACATAGAAATAAATGCATAAAGTTGTGAGAGATGATTAACTTGAAATGTTAATCTGAGAGATTAAGTGAGGCTCCCTCGTATATATTTGAGCAGTTGAGCTTAAATGATGCATATTCTCAATAATTTTTTATTTTGACTTTAAAGGATGCATCTCTCTCTCTCTCTCTCTCTCTCTCACACACACACACACACATACTCACTCACCACAATAATACTATATGGAATCCAGGACTAGGTCTAATTAAGTACTACCTCTTTAAATTCTACTAACTTGTTATAGATATGTAATTTAAAAAATTATAAACAAATGTGAGTTAGTTTAAGATAAAGTAAGCCAAGAAAATATAAAAAGTTGGATTTGTGTAAGAAAAGGTGAATAAAGTAAGAGGATGAAGATGATAAGGTGGAATTATTGCAAAATTGAAGGGTTAATATGGTAAAAAGAGTATGCAACAAGGCTTTGTTTGTTTTAACGGAAAATATTTTCCTAAAACTTGATTTTCTCTTATAAAAAAAAAAAAAAGATTTTATTATTGTCAATTGAGTATAGGGGTGGAAAACAATTTTCTCAAAGGTGGAAAAATAATTCTCCCAAGAGTTGATTATGTTTTCCTTGTAAAAGCTATGCTACATTTCCTTGGGCTCCTATTTTCCCATACTAAATAATTTTCCTTGTAAGAAACCAAACAAAGGAAAATTACTTTTACAATAGATTTTCATTTGAAAATTATTTTTACAAAAAGTTCTTTCATTAAACAAACAATAACTAAATAAGCAAATAGGATAAAAAAAAAAAACAAAAAAGTGAGTAGAACATAAAAGCACGGCTTAATATAAAAAGTGAATTGAACAAAAATAAGGGAGGGATAATTTGTACGCAGTATTTGTTATCGTGTTAAGGTTGTATTTAATTTAATTATGGTTGTTATGTGAGTTTGGAATTCGGGGAGTAATAAGTTTTGGATCCTTGGTTTGGATCCTTGGTTTGGGTCCTGATTCTTGAAAGAACAACCCCGGTTGGGCTAAATTGGGGTGTTGGAGTTGGACACGGTGAGTGGTGAGTGGTGAGTGGTGAGAGTTTTCCCGCCAAAAAATCCCGCCAAAAACAGCAAAACCCTTTATATTCATTCTTCTCAATATCTCATCTCATTTCCTTCCTTTGAAATCAATAAGTTCCGCCACCATTTCATTCAATCAACAGAGAGAGAGAGAAAATGTCAGGGTGGGATGAAGGAGCAGTGTATTACAGCGATCAAGCGCAGTTCCCCTCCGGTCGTGTCGGCGACAACAACTCCGACAGCCGACACTCTGTTCTCCTTAAATTCAAGGAGTTCATCAGAAGCTTCGAGACCAACTCTAATGTCTTCCCTTACCGTCAGAGCCTCGTCCACAATCCTACTTCACTTGTCGTTAACCTCGAACATCTCGACGCCTTTGATCCCGATCTACCCTCTCTCCTCCGTTCTGCTCCCGCCGACTACCTCCCACTTGTCAGTTACTTTTCCTCTTTCATTTTTCATAATTCATATATACTTTCATGTTTAATAATGTGTATTAAATATAAATGATTGTATTTTCAGTTTGAGACGGCGGCGTCCGAGGTGCTGGCCAGTTTGAAGTCCAAAGTTGCCGGAGAGACCGGAGAAATGGAGGAGCCTTTCGCCGAGGATGTTCAGATTCTCCTTACATCCAATGAGGATTCCATCTCTATACGCTCTCTTGGTGTATGCTTTGCTTTTAATAATTCATTAATTTTTTTTTTGTTAGGGTTTTGCTTTTTAATTTCAATTTCAATTCCAATTAATTGATTTTATGAATTGGTTCAAACAGGCTCAATACATATCCAAATTGGTAAAGATATCAGGGATTACCATAGCAGCTTCTAGAACTAAAGCTAAGGCTACTTATGTCACTTTGCTTTGTAAGAACTGTAAAAATGTCAAGCTTGTTCCTTGCCGTCCTGGTCTTGGCGGCGCTATCATTCCTAGATCTTGTGACCATATTCCTCAGGTCATTTTTCGGTTTTCTTTACTTTTTGTAGTTGATATAATCATCACCGGTAACAATGTTTTAACGCCGTTTTTATTACACAAAAATACAGCCTGGTGAAGAACCTTGCCCTCTTGATCCTTGGCTTGTGGTTCCTGATAGAAGTAGATATGTTGATCAGCAGACCCTTAAACTCCAAGAGAATCCTGAGGTGAATGTTTCTCGTATTGTTTGATCAATTTCTATCATTTTCATGGGTCGTTGTTCCTGATAATAAATGTAATTGGTAGGATGTTCCAACTGGAGAGCTGCCTAGAAACATGCTTCTTTCCGTTGATAGACATCTTGTTCAAACTATTGTTCCTGGTTCCAGACTCACTGTCATTGGAATTTACAGCATCTTTCAAGCTGCCAATGCATCTACGGCGTAATCACCCTTTACCTTACCATTAAATTATCATTGCAGTCACATACTTATCGCTGTTGTTTCTCATTCGTTGTTGCTTCCCTTACAGTCATAAGGGAGCAGTTGCTATTAGACAACCTTACATAAGAGTTGTAGGGATTGAGGAAGCCAATGAGGCCAGCAACACTCGAGGTCAAGCTGCTTTCACAGTTGATGAGGTGTGCTTCTCTTTTATGTTAACATACCTTCTTTATCTTTTCTTTAGATGTTCAAGTCTTCAGGACTCATGTTTCATATATGCTTTCGTCGCAGATTGAAGAATTCAAAAGGTTTGCTGCTCAGCCTGATACATATGAAATTATATGCTCTAAGGTTGCTCCCTCTATCTTTGGCCATGTTGATGTCAAGAAGGCTGTGGCTAGCCTTTTGTTTGGTGGATCACGCAAGGTACAATCTTATCTTGTTAATCATCTTGTGATTTTCCTTTAATTCTTGGAAATATATGTGATTTACCATTTTTTTTTGTGGATGCAGTGTTTGCCGGATGGTGTGAGGCTTAGAGGTGACATTAATGTGCTGCTATTGGGGGATCCTTCTACCGCCAAATCACAGGTAGCTTTCTCTGCACATTTCATGATTTTGGCGGTCTAATGTTTAACCCTATATTCTTAATGTTTCTT
This sequence comes from Chenopodium album, assembly GCF_948465745.1. Taxonomy (NCBI): domain Eukaryota; kingdom Viridiplantae; phylum Streptophyta; class Magnoliopsida; order Caryophyllales; family Amaranthaceae; genus Chenopodium; species Chenopodium album. The sequence goes on from NC_137857.1 coordinate 5,830,512, forward strand.
TTAAATCAATAGAAAAATCACTGGCTAGTAAAGCAGCCAATTGACAGCCCATTTTTACCTTAACTCAATAAGCTAATGACTTAATCACATTTTCTCAATGAAGTTTCTCAAGTTTGTCGAGAAGACTGCACCTGTAGCTGTTTATACATCGGGTAAAGGATCTTCAGCTGCTGGACTTACAGCTTCTGTGATTAGAGACAGTGGTTCAGTAAGTTTGCTAATAATTTCTTTAGTCATGAATGTGTTATTCCTATGTCAAACCTAACTGACATTCCACTGAAATTCTTTGCTAATATTTTTCTTAGTTTCATTTCTTGATTCCGATCAATCTTGTTTATGTGCAGCGTGAGTTTTATCTGGAAGGTGGTGCCATGGTACTGGCTGATGGAGGTGTTGTCTGCATTGATGAGTTTGACAAGATGCGAGCAGAGGACAGGTTAAGTGGAGTTTAGTTGCTTTAATTTATTTTTGAAATGACCACAATTGGTGTAATAATTCATTTTGCATATATTTCATAATTGCTGATTTGCAATCTTGCTTGTACAGGGTTGCTATTCATGAAGCTATGGAGCAGCAGACAATCTCCATTGCTAAAGCAGGTATCACTACTGTTCTTAATTCGAGAACCTCTGTGCTTGCAGCTGCCAATCCTCCATCAGGGCGTTATGATGATCTTAAGGTTTGTAGCTTATTTTATAAGTTTTTTTTTTAGTTTATGCTCCATACTACGACAATGTTTGTTTTAGCAGTAAATGCTAATAGCAACAATCCTCCTTTCTTCCAGACTGCGCAGGATAACATTGATTTGCAGACAACTATTCTTTCTAGGTTTGACCTGATCTTCATTGTCAAAGATATCAGGATGTATAGCCAAGATAAGGTATAGATACAGCATAAACTAAAGAAATCTTCAGCATCTTTTTGCTAGTTATGAGTAAATTAAGTGCTCAATTTTCATTCTTTGTGTTTGGTTTAGAACCTGGTTAGTTGGATTCATCTGCTTTCTCTCCCTATGATTCTTCACAAAATAAGCACCCTAGTGGTTTTCTAATTATTCAAATATTTTGTTTCAGGAAATTGCTAAATATATCACACTTCTACATACAAATGCTGCTTCGACTATGGGGGAATCTAAAGTTTCAAATGAGGATAATTGGTTGAAGAGGTACTTGTGTACATTATCAAGACCATATACTTCCTTGGTGCTACATTTGTGACTACTACGTTGGTATTAATTGCTTGTGCTTCATTGTATACAGATACATACACTATTGTAGATCTAATTGCCACCCTCGTCTGTCAGAATCAGCTGCAAAGAAGTTACAAACTGAATATATTAGCATCCGACAGGTATTAACCACTTACCTATTTGCATTGTTGTGAAGTTAGGAATAATTATAGTCAATGTTTTTGGATTGTTGAACTGGGATAATAGTGATGTGAAAGATAAAGTGTCATAATACTCTTGAATTAGTTGAATATGATATATTTTGGTTGTATGTCTAATGGATTCATATTATATCTCTCGTAGAAAATGAGGCAACAATCAAATGAAAGTGGTGAGGCAGCTGCAATACCGATTACTGTCAGGCAACTTGAGGCAATAGTTAGGTTAAGTGAGGCCCTTGCAAAGATGAGATTGTAAGTACTTATATTTAGCTCTAGTACTTGGTAATGGTTTGCTTGCTTAATTTAGTGTACGTTGGAAAGCTGCTTGAGACTGGTGATCTGCTGATCACCACTCTGAGCGAGCTGTAAATCAGTTATGGCTTTTCCTTCCAAGTGAAAACATTTATGCCAAGTGTAGCAAGACGATTCTTTCTGTCATCATCATGTTGGCTTGCTAAATGTTTGTAAACCCTGGTTACAGGTCTGATGTTGCCACAGATGAGCATGTAAAGGAGGCAATACGTTTGTTCAATGTTGCCACCTTGGACGCAGCTAGTTCTGGAATTAATCAGCAAGTAAATCTTACTGCTGAAATGGCAAATGAGATTAAGGTCTTGAAGAATTCTTGTGTTTTTATCAGGTTATCTTTTAGTTTTGTTTTTCTTAGGCCTTTCTTCTGTTTTTTGTAAACAGCAAGCAGAAGTACAGATAAAGAGAAGAATTGGCATCGGTAGCCACATCTCAGAAAGACGTTTAATTGATGACCTGAGCAGGATGGGGTTGAATGAATCCATTGTAAGTGCAAAGGATGACATTCCAAATTATTTTTTAGTTTGCCTTTTGCAACTGTATATTACATCAAAGTTTGGCTGGTACATTCTCCGTTAAAAAATTCTGTTTTGATGGGGAAAACAGATACTGTATACGATAACATATGTTTAAAAAAATTCTATCCTGAACAGGGGTTGATAATTTCTAAGCATGAATTTATTTAATCTCCATTAGAATTTAGAACATTATGAGTGACTTGTGAATCATGCGTTGGTTTCCACATGACATTAACATATTTTTGACTTTGCAGGTGAGAAGAGCTCTATTGATAATGCACCAAAGGGATGAAGTTGAGTACAAGAGAGAAAGACGTGTGATTGTTCGTAAAGCTTGAGGTGTCTATGGCCTATGGAAGCATTCCTAATCGCCAATTTGTTAAGTCAGTGTCATCTCGAAAATCATTTGTGCCGTGCAAACTGTATATTTCCATCAGATCAATGAGATGTTCTTTGGGACAAAATACTTGGTGGTCTTGGACTCAGTTATGGGTGACCAGCAACCTATTTGCATAATATTAGCAATTATGTAAATTAGAAGTTAGGATTTTGTTTGTGTTTGTCTATGATGATTCATGGTTGGCTGTTAACAGGTTACTTTTCTTGCCATGTCGCAGTAGTATCTGTTTCTTCTCAAGTTTCAATTACATAATGAGTACAGTTAGTAGTTTACCTGTAACTATACAGTCTCAACAAGCTGAGCAGCTTTAGGCACCGAAATGACATATAGGTTCACCTTAGGGGCTCCAAAAGGCAATTATTAGTCTTTGGATATACGACTAGGTACTCCTATATACGAAGTAGTATATAATATCTCTACTGGATTATATAATTACATCAAGCTAACAAAAGGTAACATGTTATCAAAAGGAATTGAAACACTCTGTATGTAATATAACAAGACAAGGATAATGGAATAATTTAAATTTTTTATTTATTTTTATTTTTTAGTACATATGTTTTTTGTGTGTGGAACATACTAAGGCCTTGTTCTTTAGAGCTGTTTAGTTGAAATTTACTCTGTCGTACCCTATTTAGAAAAAATAATTAATATTGAATTATTATAATATTAATTAGTATTTAATAATAATAAATAATTAACATTTATTAATAATGTGTAATATTTAATTATAATAATAATAGTAATAATAATAATAATGATAATAATTAATAATAATAATAATAATAACAATAATAATAATTGATTTTTTATAATTAAAATTAATATTTAAACATAATAAATAATATTTAAAGATAATAATAATACTGACCGAGTAATCCCTATAATACTAACCGTATAACATTAACCGAGTAAGGCCTCGTTCTTTAGAGCTGCTCTGCTGAAATCTGCTATGCTCTACTCTGTTGAAAACTACTCTACTTTACTCTGGATTAATATCAATTAATAATATCAGTAAAACAATAATTAATATTAATTAATAATTATAGTTAATATTTAAGATCGGGGACTGATGAAGTAACCCCTATAAAATTGATTGAGGTACTTTGTGCTGTTTTTATGTTATTACTCACCACAACTGTCCAAAATCTCATTTCTTATACTTCCTCCGTTCTTTTTTTTATTGCATCATGAGGGATTTCACCCTTGTCAATGCATTACTTTAGCTATTAATATCTTCAATTATACTTTTGTAAAAAATATAAAAATTTGGTATTTGAAAAGAAGATTTCTAAACGAATCTAACTAGATCCCTCATGACTTTATTTTTCCTGGTGGATAAATCACAATGATGGTCAAAGAAGGTTAAGCGAATAGTGTTAAAGTCCTAATGGTGCAATAAAATAAAAACGGAGGAAGTATTTTGTACACTTTTTTTTTTTCGAAACTAACCTCTAAATTATTCACCCCTCAAGCCACAAAAAAAAAATGTAACTTCTAATTCTATTACGGAGTATATTTTTTCTAAACAAGCATACTACATACTTCCTTCGATCCAAATTAGATGTCATGTTTTGACTTTTGATACTATTCATTAATCTACTTTGACTAAGGGCCTGTTCACACATACTTATTTTCAGTTCAGCTCCAATCAGTTCAGTTCAGTTCAGCTCCTAATTTTCCTCTCTCATAAAATATTCATTTCAGCTCAATTCAGTTCAATATAGCTCCAATCAGTTCAGTTCAGTAAATGTGAACAGGCCCTAACATATGTGATTATAGGTACATAAAAACGTAGTCACGTGAGATATGTACTTAATTAAAATTCAAGTTTTAGTATTTTTTTACATTAATATAATTAAATATTTATTTGATTAAATTTTTACATTAGCAAACGTGATAAAAGAAACATATCATCTAATTTAGAACAGACGAAGTATAACCCGTGCAGGTGCACTACTACACTCTAGACTCTGGAGTCCATATTTTCAATAGTCTTTCAACCCTCACTATTTTTTTTAATCCGGTAATTGTGCCAATCTAGTACTCCGTAGTCCGTATTAGTAATAGTCGGATACAACAGCTAAGCATTGGCGTGGATAGACTATAGTATTCTCCTACAGTCCGACTCCTTAGTTGAAGTAAAGAAGAGAAGAGAAGAGCAGAGGAAGTAGGAGATGATAAAAACTCCAATTCAACAATGCATCTTTGAATCCCAGCTACCAACAACTAAATCGCTCAGGTCTCTTGAAATCTAATTTATCCGATTATTATTTCAGCTTTGTATTTTATTGATTTAATAGTTAGAGAAGTTGTTTGTAATAGGTGCGCTGTTCTTGGTGCCGGCTTTGCTGGGTTGTCAGTGGCATGGCATTTGCTATCCGTAATTCATTTCTCTCTATTTCTTTCTTTACATTTAACAAATTAATTTATTAGGGTTTTGTTAATTGGGTATTGATTGATTGATTGAATTTGAATGTTTTGTTAACTAAAAATTGGCAGCACAGCCCCAAAGAATTGAAAGTAAAAGTTGACATTTTTGATGATGTTGGCATTGCTGGTGGCGCTTCTGGTGTTGCTGGAGGCCTCGTTCACCCCTATTCTCCTAAAGGTAATTAGCAAGTACTCCCTCCGTTTTTAAATACTTGCTTAACTTTTCATTTTCGTCCGTTTTTAAATACTTGCTTTATCTCCTTATTTGGAAAACTTTTACAATATTTAATTCATTTCTCTCAACAAGTGTTGTCATTTATCAAAGTATTTACTACCTAAGTTTCATATTATTTGTAACGATTTGACACAAAGTTGAGAGGAAAAATGTCTAATCGTTGTAAATAATATGAAACGGAGGTAGTAATATTCATTCTCATATTTCTCATTATTTCAACCAGTCAAGCCTCTTTGGAGGGCTGATGAATGCTGGACAGAGTTTTTGAATCTTCTTAATGTTGCTGAAGCCGCCGTAGCAGCTGCATCTTCTGCTGATGACTTCATTGTCAGGAGAACGTCTGTCTTTCTTTGCTTTCACTGTTTATGTACAACTTAATAAATATGCTTACTAGTTACTACCACTTACATTACAACAATCGAATCTAATGGTATAAGTTTTACTTCAGGGGCATATTGAGGCCACCTGTTAATCACAAGATATTGGATGTTCTGCACCAGGTTATACTTCATTTTCACAACCGTAATCCGTCTCCTCTCCTCACTTTATAACTCTGGCTTCTTATTTGCAGAATGCTCTCAATAGTCTACCAACTTGTCCGATACAGACCCTTGATGGAACTGCTGCTAGGGAGCTTATACCAAGTTTATGTACCCCTTTAAACACAGCCTTCTTTATGCCTCTAGCTGTCAATCTTAATCCGCGCAACTATCTTAAGGTGTGCTACTGCTAATCATCTCATTACTTTTTCCTGCTGCTGAATGTTTTTCATTTCATTATGTTCTTTGTCGATGAATAGTACACTGAATAGTCAAATTTGGTTCATGTAACCGACCCCACTCATGGGATTAAGGCTTTGATTGATTGATTGATATGTTCTTTGTGCCAGGCACTTTTTCTCTCAATTCAACATTTGGTCAACAAGATCTCATCAATAGGCTTTCCTACCAAGGAAATAACTTTGCACAAGAAACTTGTAGCTTCACTAAGTGAACTGGGAGGTTATTTCTTATACTATCTTTACACAAGTGATGGAGTGCTTTCCCCTCACCTGACTGGATGCAGTTTGTTTATCCAGATGAATATGATGCGGTCATAGTTTGTCTCGGTGCTAGAGTTGATATGCTGCCTGAGCTATCTGGAATGCTTCCTTTAAGGACATGCAGAGGGATTGTTGCACACCTTCAGTTGCATGATTCCTTGTGGTAAGAGTATAACGAGTTTTAATTTCAAGTTTTCTTTGACAGTAGCATACTGGTTGTATTTTGATTGAATAAAAAAAAGAATGACTTATAAGGACATGGCTGTTAGTAGTGCTGTAGTCCATGTTTTACCTCTTGATGGATGAGTCTATGGAGGGATAGGGGAAGGAAATGATGCTATCCATGATTAGGAGCCTCATAATATTCCAATAGAGGATGAAAATGAGAATATACCACTTGAAGATAAACCATTGAATGTAATGAAGAAATGTTAAAGGAAGAACATGGCCTTTTTATCAATTCTAATTTGTATGAATTCAATTAATAATGATGGAATAGAAACTGTGGATACCAATAATTTACAAGGGGAATTGGGTTGAAAGCTGTAGTCAATTTTTCAATTACGCATACAAAGATGATCTAGATAAAATTATATTGAAAATTTAAAGGTTTTCCCTTGTCCTTGAAGCATCCTACAGTCCCACACTCTATTTTCCAAATGAAAGTGCCTAAATTCATCTATTTCAAAATATTGCAAAATTTCCCATTTTGTTGTTGAAGTTGTAACGGGATTATGCATGTGTACACGTGCGAATCAAATATTTATGTTTTTTTCGTCAATTTCAAAGTGATGAGTCATCTCTCTTTTTTTTTTTGGTGGGACGGGGGGTTATGAAGTTATGTTTATGCTTTATTCTGTAATGCAGTGAAGAGTATTGTGAAGATAGTCCTTCGATCCTGTCAGATGCTTGGCTTGCTGTTCAGGGGCCTAAAAGGCTACTTTTAGGGTCAACATGGGAATGGGGATCAAGAAATTTCTCTTCTATTGTCTCCTCCGAAGAAGCCTCTGGTACTCTGCAACAACTTTTACCTAAGGCAAGTATGGTTTATCCGCAAATAACTAAGTGGACTTTAACAGGAGCACAGGCAGGTGTCAGGGCAATGCCACCTCTAACTCCGCAAGGATCATTTCCACTTTTAGGTTCCATAGATGATCTTGTAGGGGGAGATTGTTCTTCTAAGTATTGGTTGATTGGAGGTCTTGGTGCCAGAGGATTACTTTACCATGGCTGGCTTGGAAAGTTGACTGCACAAGCTGTGCTTTCCTCTAGTGAAGGTGTGTTACCTCCTGAACTAACCTCATGGAAGAAGATGAAAACCAAGTGACTTCAGTGTATTTGATCATTGATGAATACTCATGTAGCTGTCGTAAAACTGCCATACAATTTTAATTTAATTGTTTAGTAAAGTTATACATGGAATTTCTAGTTATGTCTAGTGTTAGTTTAGTTCCACAATTTGATCCTCCATTCATTTATTTGCTTTGTAATGATGTCCTGTTTGGTTAAAAAAAAAAAATATAGTAAAAGTAATTATAATAATTTTTTTTAATTTCCCGAGTAATCTGCATTGTGTATGGTTTATGCTTAGGTTGTCATTTATTTACCTTTTCTTAAAGTGAGCCTCTCTTTTTTGTGTTAATAATGGTAATTAATTAAGAAAAATCATGATGTTGCAAACTTTTGTACACTGTCTATGTCGTCACATTTGAATATTCAGTCATTCTCTCATGTATTTCATATGCAAAGCAATGCACAGGTTATGATAAGTTTTTTGGTTTTCTGAGTCTAGTAGTCTACCATAAGTCATTCCTTGAAATTGTGCCTAGACAGTATTTTTTTTTGTAAATAATGATATTTGAAGAAAATTTTCATCTGACTTGCTCATTCTTCACTCTCTCTGCACTTACCCTAAATTTTCTTAAGTATTACAAGAAATGGGATGTCTCTTGTTTATTGCTTAAAAATATAATTGTCTTAATAGTGTACTATTGTCATTTCTCTGCATTAAAATGAGGTTGTGTTGTACAATAAGCTTTTGGTGCAGGATGCTTTTAACCCTTGTTCTATGGAAGAATTTTATGTGCCCATTGTACATCAAGTATTTTGTCCATCAAAACTAGACTTCTGGTAAGAAGTGTACTGAGATATAATTACCGATGATTGGGGGAATTTTTTCTGTTACAATCTCAAACTGGGGCATACAACATTTACAAAATATTCTGGCAAAAAGCCTTCAAGTACTTCATTGTTAGTGAACTGTTAGAATCAAGCTGAGGGCCAGTGCCACCACTAAGGAGAGACATAAACTGGTGGTGCTCCTCCCACTTTCACTCTGCTTCTGATCTGCAGGTGCAGGAGCTGCTGGGTTTTCCTCCTTGGAAACTGGTGGAAGAGGTGGATCTACGATGTTAGCTACCTCAAGAGCCGGAGCTGGGGCTCCTGATGGAGGAAGTGCTTGTGGCGCAGCTATTTCAAGCAAAGCCCCTGGTTCCACTGGACTTATCGGGTATTCTAGGTTTGTATTTCTTGGATCTGAGCATGGGCTTCCTTCAAGTTTTGCAAGATAAATGTATAAATCTTCTGAAGTAGTGGTGGTAATAAAATTTTGGGACTTTTTTAATTAGGAACTGACAAAATTAGAAAGAGGGACAGGAGTTAAGAGGACTTACTCAAGTAAGCATTGGCTGTAGCCGGGTAGTCAGTCACTACTGCATCAACCTTGAGGGCCTCGATAAGGGTGGCTAGCTCTACCATAGGATCGGCAAAAAAGTCAAATGCCAAGGTGGTGTACTCATTATATAGAGGGGAGACATGTACAGAGATATTTGCTGCATGCATCTCCTCGACGACTTTGGTGAAGTTACTAAGGAAAAAGGCTGTGCTTTTGAAAATGCTGGGCCTCCGGACATCAACAGCATCTGCGTATTTCTTGATTTCATCCACCGATGGCTTTGGGGCATCACCTATTATGTCCATGATATCATAGACTCTATGGTATGACGGGACTTCCTTAAACTTTGCCAGCACCGAGGTATCATCTGATTGGATCATAACTTGCTGGGTCGATTGCTTGTCAAATGTGGCATTGCTCAAGGCAGTGGTGACAGCACCTACTATGTCTAGACCTTTCTTTGAGGCTAGGTAGGGTGCATTCTGGTTTCAAACAGCAAAAACATTGATGAATACAGTTCAGAGACTACTTGTCAATATTTTTTTCTCTCAGAAATTTAACAATAGTTGAAATTGAGATGTGCCATGAAGATTATGTCTCACCTGTATGTTAATTAGAACTCCAGTAACTGCTTTGGCCTTGGCAAAGTCAAGAAACTCAGCTAGGGTTAAGAATTTGCCCTTGTTCTTATTTGCTGGATTTCTTGGCAAGCCTCCCATATCTTGTGACAGTGGGCTCGTCAGTTGTGCTGAAATGACAACAATATTCCTTTTTAAAGTGTTATTCATACAAATTCCAGAATAAAAAAACTAACTGTATTTTAGAATATGGAAAGTATTATGAGAAGTTTACGTTTCAGGCTTTGGATCTCGCTCCAAGTGAGATCAAACGAAAATATTCCTTTCATGGGTTGGATTTCAGGGATGCTGGAGGACCGAGACATGAAAGTAGTGATGGCAGTGGTATCCCCCAAAAGGTCAGCTGAATCGAGGCAGAATGCTACACCATCCTTCGACATTTGGACTGAACAGTCAATTATATCAGCCCCATCCATGACCGCCTTCTCATATGCAAGATCAGTGCATCCTGCATAGTCTCCGCTAGCACCATTGTGACTAATTATTAAAGAGTGCCCTGGAAAACAGAAACCAAAATCTAACTTAAAGTCCTGCATCCACTTGATACAGCTTCAAAAGAGAGAGGAACCAACTATGGGATTCTCACCTTTCTTAGGCTTGCTAGCATTTTTGTTGTGTGCTAAACATGCTGCAAAGGAATAACAGCTTTAGAGGAGAGACAAGCATAGAACAACTAGTTCAATTTTCAGTATAACTCAAATCAAGTACTGGTAACATGTCAGATATCACATACCAATTGCTTCGGATGCTGTAGGAGCAAAGTCTGTGAGCACACCATCAACAGAAAACTGACCGTTATCAATAAACTGCAAGTACTCAGCTGTTGGGTCATAGCTGTAATTATAACTGCCAGGGGAATCATTGGCGAACCCAGAAGCATATACTTCAAGGCCTTGTTTGTGAGCATCAGTTACAAGAGTAGAAGGTGGCATAAGATACATTTCCTTGTTAACTGGCCATATATATGTTTTGGGGACCAGAATGCCAGAAGCAAATGGCTTTATAGCCGCAAGGTTTTTCACTATCTCACCATATGCTTGGTTGGTTGTAGGCTCAATTGCTTCAGGTTCTAGGAACCTCAAAACAAGTTTGGTCCGGACTTTGTCCACTTTAGCTCCTATACTTTTCAAGAAGCCGATTTCAGGAGAAGATATGTAATTGATTCCTGCAAATCTCAAATCCTGAAGGTATAATGCTGGGCTGATTTTGTGCTGGTTGTAGAACAGGTCATACTGCCAAAAAAAGGTATGAAATATAGTCAATTCACCTGATGCATTCTCACTTAAATTACAAATTGCACTCCCCACTATTTTGCTTTCTTTTCTTTGATTCTTTCTATCAGATGGAACAATTGATTGACAGTAAATATGATATTGCAATTTGCGCTAACCTGAACATTCAGCCAGACTCTTGGAGGTGGTTTGCTAATAGAGGTCACATCTTCGACTACGAGTATTTCTTGACCATCAAAAGCATTGGGTCTAGTCAGTACATTCTGGACAGCTGCAAGGTACAAAGAAAGAAACAATATGGTTTGTGGAGTCAATTCAGATTCTTTGCAGCAAAAAAAAACACTTCAAAAATCAGAATCAGAGAAAAAATAGAGAAGTATCATATGAATGACTCACAGGTTAAATTAGGTAAAAGCTGATCTGCAAAATAATCAATAGCAAACCATCCACGCATATCTTTTCCATTCACATTGTATCTCTTTTGGCCTTTCGGAAAGAGGGTGGCTATATTAGTAGAATTGCCAAGATTTAACTCTGTTTGGCAGAAGCCTACGCCATCCTTTGTTAGTTGCAGATCACAATAGTAAATGGAATCAGGTAAGCTCACTTGTGACACAAAATCATATGCATATCGACTCGAATCAGGAAACAATCCTGAAAATCCTCCCCTTGCTATCACAGCAGGCTGTTTCCCTGCACCCCATACATATATCAGAATAGCATTATTCGTTCTGCCTGCGTTTATATGGATGAGAAAATCGTGTTCAATTAAATTCAAAGACATATATTACCAGTTAGTGTCAACCATGTTGGAGGGGCTGGATTTATAGGATGCTTCTGTGCTGTGATTAACTCAATCAAGAGGAATACTACCACCAAATACCTTATCATTTTATTGATTCTCTTGATTGATTTCGCTCCCTGTGAGCGTTCCCGGAATAACTATATTTTTAAACTAAGTTAGCCATGTATCATATACACAACACACACACACAAAAATTATCTCCATAAACCAAAATTACCGTTTTTCTGTTCTTCAGTGCAACAGGAAGAATATCTGCAACCGAGCCTGAAACAGCAAACATACATTTTTTATTTACTAACATAGTTTGTCTGTTGCTTTTATTGCCTATTTTACACAGATGATGATAAACCATTAAATCTGATCCTGCTGTAATTTTCTAAGAATATCATGAAACCCGATCCTGCTGTAATTCTAAAAAAAAAAAATAACGTTCCACATTTGTTCATTCACAAAGTCATATCTCATATGTAATGTATGATGAATTCCTTACAGTTTGATGTCATATTAATTTTTGCTTGGAAATTTTTTGAGGCGCTTATTTACTTGCGTACATGAATGTATGTTATTGTAAATCTCTGAATGCCCAAGGATAAAATGAAAAACATGGAAACGAAAACAAAATTTAATTGAAAAGAGATGGAAGAAGAATGTAGACTTACAATGATCTCAATACAAGAGAAGAAAGCTAGCTCCAAATTTAGGTGGTTAGTTTTTAATAACTCCCACGCATTAATCTTCTTGGCGTTAATTGATATAGCAGCTTCATAGAGGGATGCATCATTTACTAAATTAAAATATAAAATAAAATGTGATTACTATTTAAACAAAGATGACAGGTTTTCAAATTCTATAGTTACCACTAGTCCTTATGTCTTAATTTACCTTTATTTTTTGACCCTCCACCTTTTTTTATTTGCGTGTTAATTTCGCGGGAATTGCAATGTTGATACAGCTCAATACTCCCGAAGTCCCGAGTCCCGACCTCCCCTTAGGCTTTTTAACAAATTATTAAACAGGAGAGAAATCAAATTTATCTCCCCGGGTATTTTCGAGAATTCGCACTTTAAAAGCGGGGGCAACACTGGAAAGAAAATTGTGCACTACCTTTTAAGTTAAACCCCGTCAAACGGCCATTTACTGATGTGTACTAAACCAAGGTTAAGTTGGGGTCCCACAGTTAAATTATTATTCAGTAAATTTATTACCTTTACCCTTCTTCAACCTAGATCCATTTACTCCTCCTTCAACCTCAACGGCTCAACCTCCAGTTCAGTATGTCTTCTCGAGAATGATGTTATGTCCTTTGGATTGCTTTAGGGCGATCAACATGGTCATCTGAATTATATTTGTTGCATTATATTTGTTGGTTTATGGCCAATACTACCCTCATTCTAATACATACAATCTTGTTATTCCACAATTTCGAGTACTAATTCCATTGATCTATTGCTATTATCAACTGTATTTGCTGTGGGGAGTGAATTTCAGGGATAAAATTTAAGAAAACAACTCACTCACGCCACGATATGAGGAAAATGGAATAGAAGTGAAGAACACAAGTTCAGACAAACTACTAACCAAGTAACCATGGTGTTAGTGGAAGGAAACGGCAAACTTAACATCGTTAGCTGACAGAGGGACCCACAGTTACTGCTATATTTCCAAACAAATTATTATTCTATTCAGTTTTTAACTTTTTTATTCTTACTTTATTGTTTGTGTCTTGGGATATATTCAGTTTGTTTATGGGGGGATTAATGGGGGTGCGCTCAACATTAAACAGTGACTCTATTTCTATAGTTCCTAAAAACAAGGATACTTTGTTTTTACTTGTAATTACATAATCTTTAATTAAAGGAAAAATTATCCCCATTAATCTCAACTTTGCCTCGTCCGTCAATATTAATCCTAACTTTTGATTATTTCATATCACTCCCAATTTTGTACCCTATTAAGTTACCTAGACACGTGTTCACACGTGATAGGTCCAAACAAAATTACAAAAAATAAATAAATAAATAAATAAATAAACAAAAAAAAACATTTTAAAAAAAACAAAGAAAAAACCACCTCCGGCAGCGGCGCCCCTATCATTTTCGGCAGGCGGCAGCCTTGCCACCTCTGACAATAGCGCCAACAGGGAGAAATCCCCAGTTCTCCAGCAGTTTTCGCCCCCTTCGCCGCCGATTTCACCCCCTCCTCGCCGATTTCGCCTACACCTTCCTTTCCCCTTCAAATTCCGCCCCATTCCCCATCGAATTTCGCCCCATTCCCCTAACCATGGGCAACATGCGACAATCAACCACAAAATCGGCCACAAACAATCGAAATCGGCCAATTTTGGGGTTGAAATCAACCATTTAGCCCCAACATCGGTCGATTTCGGCAATTTGTGGCCAATTTTGGTGGTCGATCTTGGGGAGGGGGTTGTTTTATTGGTGGGGAAACGGCCGTTTAGGGCTGTGATGGGTTTTCCGGTAGTGGTGGGCTAGTAAGGGAGTGCGTGTGATGGCTGGCTGCCCTGGGCTGTGTGTGGGGAGGGTATGCGTCGGTGGTGGTGGAGGTGGGGCAAGTGCTAGGTTAGTTTTATGAAATTTAATTTTTTTTAAAACATTTTTTTATTTTCTCTTTTTTTCAACCAATTATATATTGACACGTGTGCAAAATAAATCTAATTCACGAATGTTTACCTAATTAACCAATTGCAAGTTATATGGGTGCAATAAAATTAATCCCATACAAAGTTGGGAGTGATGGTGAATAAACGATAGTTGAGATCGATTAATATTGGCGTATGAGGCAAAGTTGAAATTAATGGTGGCAATTTTTCCTTAATTAAATGAGTGAATGACATTGCATCATTTGCATGATTGTATTGTAGATACTTTTATCAGTCTTGGCTTTCAATTTCGTAGGTACTCCAGGGCTGTTTTTGAGATTTTGGAAGCCCTGGGACAAAATAATATATAATGTGCTTACGAAGTATATACTCCCTTCGTCCCCAAATGATATTCCCTTATGGCCTATTTTTAGTCCCATTTGCTTTTTTCAAGTACTATTAATATCAATTTTCGTATCAAATTTCCATTTTATTGCAATGCAAATTTAACTTTTTTATGTAAATTTTGTTTTTCAATTATTTTTATTACTTTCTCTCTATACTATTTTACATACCCAATGTAAATTTATCTTTTCAGTTTAATTTTACTACTTTTATTTAAATTTCTTAATTCCTTTGATTTTTGCCTATCCATAAGGATCTATCATTTGGGGACTGAGAGAGTACGTTAAAGTATATACTTTATTTATTTATTTTTTTTAGTTTTAATGTTGGACAGTTGGAGAGTAATTCCAAACTTGCACCGATTTCACGAACTCAAGCCTACCACGGATATTTATGACAACATATAATGGTCATATATGATTCCAAACAACATTATATGACCCAAAGATGTATCCCCTACGGTATCAAAACATTTCACCGCTGGGCCTCGTAACCTCAAAAGTTCCTCAAAAAGCGTGGATAATAGTCTTCAATTTTGGAATTTTTTGACATCTTTTCGCCTAGAAATAAAAATTGCCGAGATATTTAACATGGTCCCTAATACCCTCCGGGAGTCCAATTCGGTGGGTGGAACCATCCAATACGCCTTGAAACGGTCAATTTACCCGTATGAAACTTGCACAGATTTCGTGAATTGAAGCCTACCACAGACATTTTTAAAAACATATAATGGTCATACATGGTTCCAAACGTCATTATATGACCTTAAAACGTATCGCCTAACGTTTCAAGACATTTCGACACCAGACCCCGTAACCTCAAAAATTCCTTAAAGAGCGTGGATAATAGCCTTAAAAATTGTCGAGATATCTACCATGGTCCCTATTACCCTCCCAGGGTCCGATTGGGTGGGAGCAACCATCCAATATGCCTTAAAACGGTCAATTTACCCGTTCGAAACTTGCACTGATTTCATGAACTGAAGCCTACCACGGACATTTTTTAAAATATATAATGGTCATATAGTTCCAAACGTCATTATATGACCCTAAGATGTATCCCTTAAGTTCTCAAAACTTTTCGCTACCGGACTCCATAACCTCAAAAATTTCTCAAAAAGTGTGGATAATAGCCTTTAATTTTGGAATTTTTTTACCTTTTTTCACCCGAAAATAAAAATTGCCGAGATGTTTACCATGGTCCCTAATATCCTCCGGGAGTCAAATTGGGTGGGTGGACCCATACAATATGCCTTAAAACGGTCAATTTAGCCATTCGAAACTTGAACCGATTTCGTGAACTGAAGCCTACCACAGACATTTTTTACAACATATAATGGTCATATATGGTTTCAAACGTCATCATATGACCCTAAGATGTATCCCCTAGGGAATCAAGACTTTTCGCCACCGGGCCCTGTAACCTCAAAAATTACTAAAAAAAAGCGTGGATAATAGTCTTTAATTTTAGAATTTTTGACCTTTTTTCGCTCGAAAATAAAAATTGCCGAGATGTTTACCATGTTGCTTAATACGCTCCAGGAGTCTAGTTGAGTAGGTGAAACCATCCAATATGCCTAAAAACGGTCAATTTAACCGTTCGAAACTTGCACCGATTTCGTGAACTGAAGCCTACTACGGACATTTTTTACAACATATAATACTCATATATGGTTCCAAACGTCATTATATGATCCCTAAGATGTATCCCCTCGGGAATCAAGAATTTTCGCCACCGGGCCCCGTAACCTCAAAAAATTCCTCAAAAAGCGTGGATTAGCCTTTAATTTTGGAATTTTTTGACCTTTTTTCGCCCGAAAATAAAAAATTTCCGAGATGTTCACCATGGTCCCTAATACCCTCCGGGAGTCCAATAGGGTGGGTGGAACCATCCAATATGCCTTAAAACGGTCAATTTAGCCGTTCGAAACTTGCACAGATTTTGTCAACTGAAGCCTACCACAGACATTTTTTACAACATATAATGGTTATATATGGTTTCAAACGTCATCATATGACCCTAAGATGTATCCCCTAGGGAATCAAGACTTTTCGGCACCGGGCCCCGTAACCTCAAAAATTACTAAAAATGCGTGGATAATAGTTTTAATTTTGGAATTTTTTGACCTTTTTTTGCCCGGAAATAATAATTGCCGAGATGTTTACCATGGTCCTTAATACCCTCCAGGAGTCTAATTGAGTGGGTGGAACCATCCAATATGCCTTAAAACGTTCAATTTAATTGTTCGAAACTTGCACCGATTTCATGAACTAAAGCATACTACGGACATTTTTTACAACATATAATACTCATATATGGTTCCAAACGTTATTATATGACCCCTAAGATGTATCCCTTAAGATCTCAAGAACTTTCGCCACAAGGTCTCGTAACCTCAAAAATTCCTCAAAAAGCATGGATAATAGCCTTTAATTTTGGAATTTTTTGACCTTTTTTCGCCCGGAATTAAAAATTGCCGAGATGTTCACCATGGTCCCTAATACCCTCCGGGAGTCCAATTGGGTGGGTGGAACCATCCAATATGTCTTAACACGGTCAATTTAGCCGTTCGAAACTTGCATCCATTTCGTGAACTGAAGCCTACCACAGACATTTTTCACAACATATAATGGTCATATATGGTTTCAAACGTCATCATATAACCCTAAGATGTATTCCCTAGGGAATCAAGACTTTTCGCCACCGGACCCCGTAACCTCAAAAATTACTAAAAAAGCGTGGATAATATTCTTTAATTTTGGAATTTTTTGACCTTTTTTTCGCCCGGAAATAAAAAATGCCGAGATGTTTACCATGGTCCTTAATACCAAATGTCGAGATGGTTACCATTGTCCCTAATACCCTCTGGGAGTCCAATTGGTTGGGTGGAACCATCCAATATGCCTTAAAACGTTCAATTTAACCGTTCGAAACTTGCATCGATTTCGTGAACTGAAGCCTACTACGGACATTTTTTACAACATCTAATACTCATATATGGTTCCAAATTTTATTTTATGACCCCTAGGATGTATCCCTTAAGGTCTCAAGAACTTTCGCCACAAGGTCCCGTAACCTCAAAAATTCCTCAAAAAGCGTGGATAATAGCCTTTAATTTTGGAATTTTTGGACCTTTTTTCGCGCGGAAATAAAATTTTCCGAGATGTTTACCATGGTCCCTAATACCCTCCGGGAGTCCAATCGGGTGGGTGGAACCATCCAATATGCCTTAAAACGGTCAATTTACCCGTTCGAAACTTGCACCGATTTCGTGAACTGAAGCTTACTACGGACAATGTTTACAACATATAATGGTCATAAATGGTTCCAAACGTCATTATATGACCCTAAGATGTATTCCCTAGGGTCTCAAGACTTTTTCGCCACCGGGCCCCGTAATCTCAGAAATACCTCAAAAAAATGGATAATAGCCTTTAATTTTTGAATTTTTTGACCATTTTTCGCCCGGAAACAAAAATTGTCGAGATGGTTACCATTGTCCCTAATACCCTCTGGGAGTCCAATTGGTTGGGTGGAACCATCCAATATGCCACTAGTGGAAAAAATCTTATTTGTAACAAGCTATTCGTAACGGACATATGATTTTCCGTTACAATTAAGTCATTCGTAACGGGCAAATTCAATGTCCGTTACAAAAAAGTTATGAAATGGGCAGGAAAAGGGTTATTCGTAACGGACAAATTGGTGCCCGTTACGAAAAAGTTGTTATTCGTAATGGACATATTGGTGCCCGTTACGAATAAGTTGTTATTTGTAACAGGCATTATTCTGCCCGTTACGATTAAGTAACTAATCGTAACCAACAAATATTGCCCGTTACAAATAGAAAAGTCAACAGAATTTTGACCTTGTTATTTGTAACTAACATAGGGTGTCCGTTACGAATAAAGTAAGCCCTAAGTTTTCGCTTTCCCCTTTCTCACTCCCTCTGTCAAAAAAATTCCTCTTTCTCTCTCCAATATTGAAGCAGCTCCCGCGCGTTTTGCTCCTCTCATTCTCACTCTTCTCCTCCATTGAAGCGCACTTTGATTTCTCCATTATTGAAGCGCACTCCGAGTTCTCCATTATTGAAGCGCACTCCGATATTGAAGCGCACTCCGAGTTCTCCATTATTGAAGCGCACTCCGAGTTCTCCATTGAAGCGCACTCTGAGTTCTCCATTGAAGCGCAGTCCGAGTTCTCCATTGAAGCGCACTCCGAGTTCTCCATTGAATGAAGCGCACTCCGAGTTCTCCATTAACGAAGCGCACTCCGAGTTCTCCATTGAATGAAGCGCACTCCGAGTTCTCCATTAACGAAGCGCACTCCGAGTTCTCCATTGAAGCGCTGTCTGAGTTCTCCATTGAAGCGCTCATAGTTCTCCATTAAAGCGTACTCTTTCTCTGTCCTCCCCCAATTTCGTAACCCTTGTTTCAGTTTGCTTAATTGCAATTACTGAATTATAGGTTTTATTTTTTTTTCCCCAAATTAATTGATTGATTTTACTATTTTCCATTTGTTTTGGGTTTTATTATGTTTTAGTTTAAAAGCCTTTGAATTTTGAGCTAAGTATGAATTATGTTTTTGTCTGACTTGTTTTTGGAGAAAGTTACCTGCTATCTGAGAATATATGCTGTAATGCTACATTTTCTATGATAAATTCAGTTTATATGAAAAATTATATAGTGGAAATTGCAACCAAGTCAAGGATGAGGCTGCCTACTATATTGATTCAACAATTATTGAGGTGCACAAGTGGAAAGGAAGTTTTGAAAAAAAATAAATAATAATAAAAGATATTTCCTTCAATGGTGTGCTTATTAGATCATATTTCTCTGTAACTGTAATGAGGCTGTGTGGATTATTAGATATATAAAAAATATTGGGGAATAATGCCAGCCTTTGTAGTGCTTATGAGTATGTGTGTGTTTTTACAGGAAGGAACTTATGTGTTTGAACTAATTGTTACTTGAATCAATATGTTGCATTATGTGACTGCAAGACCTTGTTTTGTACAATCATAGAGTTGGCAAAAAATCGCTTTATTGAGCTAGGTGCTGAGCTATGGCATTGTTGTCACTAATTTTTCCCTTGTGTTTTATCCTCAAATTAAAATGGTGTTAAGTTGCTGAAATATCTGTGTTTGCTTCTTGCCGACTAACTGTTATGTCTTATATAGCACTTTGTGCATTCCTGCCCTTTCCTACTGAGATAGTACAGCTTCCATAAGATAGCACAGGGCGTGCCAACTTTCCATGATAGCCTGTACACATTATCTTGTTTGTATCAGAACGCCCAATTAGCAAAATAGTTTGCCTTTTTCTGTTGAGATAGTGGTGATAGGAAATTTTGTGCCATGTTGTAACATTTTATGATTGTTACATTCTGCTGTTTCTTGTGTAATCACTCTCTGGATGTGCAAGAAGCATGAAATTGGTTTAGGACCTCCATTTTCTATCATGATGAAATTAGTGTTCTCTTTGGTTATTGATTGTGTTTATGTTTGTTGATGTTCAGGTTTCATCATATCTGGTTACCGTAATTCCCAGCAATAATAAGCATCGCCAATTGATTATGACATAAGTTTTCATTCGTGGTATAAATTTGACATTTCTACAACACAAGGGCTCTTTTCAATTGCTTGGTTTAGTTTGGTTAGAAAGGAAAATCAGTAGGGAAGGATTTCAAAATTTTTAATCATATTGAGAAAAAGGTATCCTTTTCTCATG
Organism: Chenopodium album; assembly: GCF_948465745.1. NCBI lineage: Eukaryota > Viridiplantae > Streptophyta > Magnoliopsida > Caryophyllales > Amaranthaceae > Chenopodium > Chenopodium album. The sequence goes on from NC_137857.1 coordinate 5,850,920, forward strand.
AAACTATCTCACTATATAGTTTATCAATAAGGTTAATCCTTTAAAATGAGTAAAAAAAAACCAATCACAATACGATGAAAAGGTATTTGTATTATCAACATAAAACTTATCTCATGTCTTACATTATAATGTTAGTTGTTCAATTTAATGTTACTCTAAAATTGATTAAAAGTTACCCAATAATTATTTGATATGATATACATACATTAATATCGTTAAACATCCGAGAGTGAGGGGTAGCTCAAGTTGATAGAACTTCCCTCTCTATATATATGTATTATTATATGTATTCTTATTTCAAATAACTTTTGAATGTTATCAAAATAAAAACCTTTACAAAATTGTTATCTGACCCTAAGTTTAAAAGTCTTACTACAGTGATATTCCTGGCCATTTGTTTGGAAATGGAAACTTACTTCTATTTAATTTGATATTTTGATTTTGGTGGGAAATGGGAGTGACTTGAATCTGATGTTTCAGGAGCAGCTCGGTCCTTAGCTCCCTCAACTCCATTAAAGAAGCTCCGTCCTCATTTCAAGATGGTGTTTTGATTCGGCTTAAATCTGACAATTTGGTATGAGTAATTAATTGTTTTGTAGCTTGTTTTTTTTTGTTTAATTAGTACATTGCATTTAGAGTTTCTTTCTTATGATTTTTGTTTAATTTTCTTCCAATTTTATGCCAATTCAAATGTGTTAATATTTATTATGCTTTATATTTTCATTAGGAGTAAATCTTGAATAGTCCCCGTTTGGGACTGTTCTTGGAATTGTATTCTCACTTAGGATGTAAATGGATGCTTGTTTTTCGGAAGTAAAGGTAATTTTGTGTTAGCATTCCCTAATGAAGGAGGCGTTGAATGTGGCTACTACATTATGAGATACATGTATGAGATTGTTACTTCTCACTTGGAGTGCAAAGGTGTCTTAGAAGAGGTTAGTAGTTTTTTTTTTTTGCAAATTTTGAAACCTTTTTAGCTCTATACGCTCCCAAGAGTAAGATAATGGTCAATTGTTATTGATTTCAATTCATAAAAACCAAAATATAAGGTAATTAAGGATGTTTAGTGTTATATTGTATTAATTTGGAACAATACATGAAAGATAGGAAAGGTAGAAGTCCCTTAGGCAATTTTCAAGCCTTTTTGGCTCTATACGCTCCTAAAAGTGAGTAATTGGTCAATTCTCATTGATTTCAATTCATAGAAACCAAAATATAAGGTAATTAAGGATGTTATGTGTTATATTGTGTTAATTTGAACAAATACTTGAAAGATGGGAAAGGTAGAAGTCCCTTAGACAATTTTGAAGCGTTTTTGGCTCTATAAGCTCCCAAGAGTGAGATAATGGTCAATTTTCATTGATTTCAATTCATAAAAACCAAAATATAAGGTAATTAAGGATGTTTAGTATTATATTGTGTTAATTTGAACCAATACATGACAGATGGAAAAGGTAGAAATCCCTTAGGCAATTTTGAAGCCTTTTTGGCTCTATACGCTCCTAAAAGTGAGTAATTGGTCAATTCTCATTGATTTCAATTCATAGAAACCAAAATATAAGGTAATTAAGGATGTTATGTGTTATATTGTGTTAATTTGAACAAATACTTGAAATATGGGAAAGGTAGAAGTCCCTTAGACAATTTTGAAGCGTTTTTGGCTCTATAAGCTCCCAAGAGTGAGATAATGGTCAATTTTCATTGATTTCAATTCATAAAAACCAAAATATAAGGTAATTAAGGATGTTTAGTATTATATTGTGTTAATTTGAACCAATACATGAAAGATGGGAAAGGTAGAAGTCCCTTAGGCAATTTTGAAGCCTTTTTGGCTCTATACGCTCCTAAAAGTGAGTAATTGGTCAATTCTCATTGATTTCAATTCATAGAAACCAAAATATAAGGTAATTAAGGATGTTATGTGTTATATTGTGTTAATTTGAACAAATACTTGAAAGATGGGAAATGTAGAAGTCCATTAGACAATTTTGAAGCGTTTTTGGCTCTATAAGCTCCCAAGAGTGAGATAATGGTCAATTTTCATTGATTTCAATTCATAAAAACCAAAATATAAGGTAATTAAGGATGTTTAGTATTATATTGTGTTAATTTGAACCAATACATGAAAGATAGGAAAGGTAGAAGTCCCTTAGGCAATTTTCAAGCCTTTTTGGCTCTATACGCTCCTAAAAGTGAGTAATTGGTCAATTCTCATTGATTTCAATTCATAGAAACCAAAATATAAGGTAATTAAGGATGTTATGTGTTATATTGTGTTAATTTGAACAAATACTTGAAAGATGGGAAAGGTAGAAGTCCCTTAGACAATTTTGAAGCGTTTTTGGCTCTATAAGCTCCCAAGAGTGAGATAATGGTCAATTTTCATTGATTTCAATTCATAAAAACCAAAATATAAGGTAATTAAGGATGTTTAGTATTATATTGTGTTAATTTGAACCAATACATGAAAGATGGGAAAGGTAGAAGTCCCTTAGGCAATTTTGAAGCCTTTTTGGCTCTATACGCTCCTAGAAGTGAGTAAATGGTTACTTTTCATTGATTTCAATTCATAGAAACCAAAATATAAGGTAATTAAGGATGTTTTTGTATTATATTGTGTTAATTTGAACAAATATTTGAAAGATGGGAAAGGTAGAAGGCCCTTAGGCAATTTTGAAGTGTTTTGGGCTCTATACGCTCCCAAGAGTGAGATAGTGGTCAATTATCATTGATTTCAATTCATAGAAACCAAAAAATAATATAATTAAGGATGTTATGTGTTACATTGTGTTAATTTGAACCAATATTTGAAAGATGGGAAAGATAGAAGTCCTTTAGCACAATTTTGAAGCCTTTTTGGCTCTATACGCTCCCAAAAGTGAGTAAATGTTAACTTTTTATTGATTTCAACTCATAGAAATCAAAATATAAGTCAATTAAGGATGTTATGTGTTTTGTTTCTATATTATGAGTTTTATTTCTATAATTTGGTTCATCACATTTATTCTAATGATTCTTTTTATTATGGATTGTTTTTATTTTGTAATCACTTTCATATGGTTTTTTTTTTCAATAGGATTTTAGTCCAAGGACCGCCCCGTATGATGTTGACGAGTTGAATTTGGTTCGAGAACAATGGGCGCAATACTTTAGAAGTAAATATTTATTGAATGCTTAACTATTAGCTTAGGTAGAACAACGTAATATTTTTAGTGTTGTTGTATATGTTGGATAAATTTATACAAGTTTTTATTTGTAATGTGTTACTACTTCAGTTTTTATATTACGTCGTATTAATTTTTACGAAAGATTGTTTGGTATAATTGCTTTTTACAGGAACAGGTATATTATAACAGGTTTTAATTAATATATATTAATTATATATAAATACATGCTGTCGAAATTAAATAAAATGAAAATTTAATTTAATAATTATTTGTAACGGACAGCAAAATTGTCAGTTACAAATAACCAGTTATTCGTAACGGGCACTTTTGTTGCCCGTTACAAATAAGTGTTAAATTATATACAATAAAACTCTATTCGTAACGGACATTTAAGATGTCAGTTACGAATAATGGGTTATTCGTAACGGACATCTAAAATGTCAGTTACGAATAATGGGTTATTCGTAACGGACATCTGAAATGTCAATTACGAATAATGGGTTATTCGTAACGGGCATCTGAAATGTCAGTTACGAATAATGGGTTATTCGTAACGGACATTTCAGATGCCCGTTACGAATAACAATGGCCATCCGTAACGGCCGCATACGTAACGGACGCTGCCCGTTACGGATGGCCCTTTTTTGCCCGTTACGGATGAGGATTTTTCCACTAGTGTGCCTTAAAACGGTCAATTTAACCGTTCGAAACTTGCACCGATTTCGTGAATTGAAGCTTACCACAGACATTTTTTTACAACATATAATGGTCATATATGGTTTCGAATGTCATTATATGAGCCTAAGATGTATCCCCTAGGTAGGGCTGGCAAATGGATCAGGTCGGGTCGGGTTCGTGTTCGGGTCACCTAAATTCGGGTCAGCAACCCCCCAACCTGACCTGATCCATTTAACTTTTTCGGGTTGGAAATCCTGACCCGAACCTGATAATTTCGGGTTCGGGTCAACCCGAAATTGACCTGATATTTTTATTTTATTTTATTTTTTTGGTCTATATCAAGTTTCTTTGTCCTGTAACTGATTTTTGTAAAAAAAAAAGTTCATAAGTTTTCATTTCAAACCAAAATAAACAACAAGGTAACATCCTAAATTCCTAATTAATGATTACAACCCAATTTTTTTTCTTTTAATTAAAAACCATACCTTACAAATCATAAATTAGAGGATATATAACAAAAAATGAGAATAGTACTGTTAACATCATCAAACATCAGCTTCCTCACACCCTTAAATCCTTTAATTTCACTCATTAGAACTTAGGTGTTGCTAGTTGATAGTTTGCTACTATCAATAAAACCGCTGCCGCCACCTCTCATTCTTCATAAATTTGATGCGTAGAAACTAGGAAGTCAAGGAACTGCCTGCCGCTGCCTATTCTTGAATTGCAAATGGATCTCCACGGTTGAAGAGAGAGAAAACTGAAATAGCTAGGAGACAGAAAGAGCTTCTTATGGCTGTGAGAAGTGAGGGCCGTGAAGCTGAGGAGTGAGAGTGTGAGAGGATTTTAGGGTTTTAGTTTTTATTAGAACCTAAATATGGGCTTGGGCTGGTTAACTTTGGTATTTTGTTTTTTTTTTTTTTTTTTGGGTATTTAACTTATTTCGGATTAGATGGGTCGTTTTCGGGTTGAGATTTTCAACCTTAACCTAACCCATTTAATTTCGGGTTCGGGTTCGTGTCGACCCATTTAAGTTTTCGGGTCAAAAATCTCAACCCAAACCCGCTTTTTTCGGGTCGGGTTCGGGTCGGGTTTTCGGGTCGGGTCACTTTTTGCCAGCCCTACCCCTAGGGTCTCAAACCTTTTCGCCACCGGGCCCCGTAACCTTTAAAATTTCTCAAAAAGCATGGATAGTAATCTTTAATTTTGAAACTTTTTGACCTTTTTTCACCCGGAAATGAAAATTGCCGAGATGTTTACCATGGTCGCTAATTCCCTCCGGCAGTCCAATTGGGTGAGTGGAACCTACCATCCAATATGCCTTAAAGCGGTCAATTTACCCGTTCGAAATTTGCACCGATTTCGTGAATTGAAGCCTACCACGAACATTTTTTACAATATATAAAGGTCTTATATGGTTCTAAACGTCTTTATATGTCCCTAAGATGTATCCCATAGGGTCTCAAGATTTTTCACCTCCGGGCCCTGTAACCTCAAATATTCCTCAAAAACCGTGGATAATAGCCTTCAATTTTGGAATCATTTTTACCTTTTTTCGCCCAAAAATAAAAATTGCCGAGATGTTTACCATGGTCCCTAATACGTTCCGGTAGTCCAATTAGGTGGGTGGAATAATCCAATACCTCTTAAAACGTTCAATTTACCCGTTCGAAACTTGCACTGATTTCGTGAACTGAAGCCAACCACGGACATTTTTTACAACATATAATGGTCATATATGGATCCAAACGTCATTATATGACCCTAAGATGTATCCCCAAAGGTCTCTAGACCTTTCGCCACCAGGCCCCGTAACCTCAAAAAGCATGGATAAGCCTTTAATTTTGGAACTTTTTGACCTTTTTTTGCCCGGAAATAAAAATTGTTGAGATGTTTACCATGGTCCCTAATACCCTCCCGAAGTCCAAATGGGTGGGTGGAACCATCCAATATGCCTTAAAAAGGTCAATTTACCCAATCGAAACTTGTACCGATTTCGTGAACTTAAGCCTACCACAGACATTTATTACAACATATAATGGTCATATATGGTTCCAAATGTCATATGACCCTTAGATGTATCCCCTAGGGTCTCAAGACTTTTTGCCACCGGGCCCGTAGCTTTAAAAATTCCTCAAAAAGCGTGGATAATAATAGCGCCTTTAATTTTGGAATTTTTTTACCTTTTTTCGCGCAGAAATTATAATTGCCGAGATGTTTACCATGTTCACTAATACCCTCTGGGAGTGTAATTGGGTGGGTGGAACCATCCAATATGTCTTAAAACGGTCAATTTACCCGTTCGAAACTTGCACCTATTCCGTGAACTGATGCCTACCATGGACATTTTTTTACAACATATAAAGGTCATATATGGTTCCAAACGTCATTATATGACCCTAAGATGTATCTCCTACGGTCATAAGACTTTTCGCCACCGGGCCCGTAACCTCAAAAATTCCTCAAAAAACGTGGATGATAGCCTTCAATTTTGGAACTTTTTGTCTTTTTTTTGCCTTGAAATAAAAATTGCCGAGATGTTTACCATGGTCCCTAATACCTTCCGAGAGTCCAATTGGGTGGGTAGAACCATCCAATATGCCTTAAAACGATCAATTTACCCGTTCAAAACTTGCACTGATTTCGTGAACTTAAGCCTATCACGAACATGGGCATAATTCTTTTTTCTAATTATTTTGAACAAATAATCTAGCTTTGGTTCAAAAAAATAATAAAAGAATAATCTAGTTTAGCTTGTGTGAAAAAAAATCTAATAAAACATCCGATTATAATTTAGAAAGATAGTTAATTGATGTTTGATAGCATATACTTGTATGACTTGTATCATTTTTGAAAATATATTATATGTATGTTTAGGTGATACATGCATATATAAAGACATGTTTTGTTAACCTTACTTTCACTTATTTTATGTTTAATGAAGTAAGATAAGTTAAGTTTGATTTAAATAAGCTAAATTTGGTAAAAATAAGTTATGATAAAGATTATCAAAGTACAAATTACAACTAAAATAAGTATAAATATGTTTACAATAGTTTAGGTTCAGATAAGTGAAAATTAGGTAAGTAAAACACACTTTAAGTGGCAAACATTATTACCCCTTCTAAAGCTTAAGTTAGTAAGTGTTTAGAGAGAGAAGTGTGGATAGAAGTAGAAGTGTATTAACAACAGTATATTTAGACAAATTTAAAAATTCAACTAGAGGTAATTTATTACAACATTCCCCCCCCCCCTTTATGTAATTTCTTACATTGTTTTTATTAGGTAGTTTCTCAAAAATTATGGGTTTAATTATGTAGTTTTTGACAAAAAAAATTATAAAAAATATATAAAAAAATAATAATAAAAAAATATCAAGTTTATAAAAAGTTGATGATTTGAAAATACACAATAAAAAGAATTCAACCAGATATTGCATGATTATATTTTTTCTTAACAATAAATCACAAAAGCTAGTCAAAATTAGAATTTATGAATTATCATCTAATTTAGAACGGAGAAAGTACTTCATACTTGTGCACTACTTCAATTCATTGTGCACGTTAATCGGGTACCAAGTTCCAGAACTAATTCCCTCCGGTTCTGGTTTCCGGTTCAAAATATTCTAGATCCAATTCTAAACGGCGCCAGGATTGATTCCAAAATCTTAGACCTTGTTCATACCGATTCAGGGACCTGGGCACCAAGTTTTGCTCACCTCTAATGGCCAACATAGGAGTGTTGGAAATCAGTGGTATGGGTCCATTAGATAGAGAGGAGTGTTGGATTTCAAATAGTTCAAATAACCTACAAGAATATCTCATGGGCCTAAGAGAATCTTCACGATTTCAAATCATATCAGGCCCAATAAAGCTGAAAATGCTCAAATATAGACGATTGATTATGTTGGAAACTTTATTAAAGCTCCTAGGGGAGGTTATGCTTAAGCATCATCAGGTCCAATATCTTAACTTCTCTCGCCTAGCTAAGACTCTAGGAGACATTGTTTGTATTGTTGTATGGAGTGTACAAGCCAGAGCAGCAACATTTTAGGACCTATTCTGATTTACTAAACTAAACTGAACTATACTGAACTGATAGGAGCTGAGTTGAACTGAACTAAAATGAAATGAATTGTTTATGAGAAAAGGAAATTAGGAACTGAACTGAATTGAAATTAAGCTGAAGAGAACAGATCCTTATTTGAATGTCTACTATAACTAAGCTAAGAACAAGAGGATCATCAGACATTCCAACTACACTACACGAGACACCATGAGAAGGTAATTAAGCTAAAAGAGAAGTAGGATATATATATTTAAGTAGAAACAGAGCATTCCATTTACAAGCAGCACTATAAGACACTAAGCAAAGAGAAATCAATCCAGTAGTTGTAGTCTTGTAGATGCAAGACCCAAGAGAAAACTAGAGCAGTAAGGGAAAACAGATGCAGGACTACAGACATACAAAGCTAGGCTAAATACAGCAACAAGGGAAAACAAAGTACACCATTTGTAAGAAATCCATTGTACTTATTTGCCGAAGATGGATTTAAACCACCAAATGCCTTTGGTGTCCTCGGGAGCATCATCAGCTTCCGGCGGAGGGTCAGCTTGAGGAGTCTTATGAAGTTTGCTGACATCATACCCCTCGTCAGTGGCCTTCTGCACCAGCTGGTTGTATATCTCCTCATCCATATGAGGTGTCCGGCAAAGAATCTGTACACACATTATTATTATCATAATCAAATCTCGGAAACACTCAGCTTATCTATATACCACTGTTTTCATTTCCCACATAATAAGTCTTAATCAGCTAGCTAATCAAATCCCACATACTAAGTCTTAATCAACTTATAGCACAACAGTCAACAGTTAATATAACTAGGTTAGGTCCCGTGCCATGCACGGTTATTTTAATTACTCCATGTTTTCTTTTTATAAAATAATTTATGACATACAAAATAAAAAGTTAATATCTTTGTAGAATAAATTATATTCTGCCATAATTATATCTTAATAATCTTATGTAAAACGATTATTTATTTCCTTATTAATTCGTACTTAATTACGCAATAACATAAAAAAGGTAAATATTATTGCTTGTTTATTTGGTTGACAAAAAAAAAAACTTTTCTTTTAAATAACTTCCTTAAATAAATCTTTTCTAATTATATTAAATTAAAAACAAAATACTAAGGACACACCAGGACATGACACGTGTCATTGTTGGTGTGTCTTTTAGTATATAGTTATTGATTTCCAACACAAAAACTTTTGTATACACTCAGTTTACAGTACATCGATCAGTATAAGGATAACTTTTACCTAATTTTAGGATAATTTTTTGTCTTTTTTGAGTAACTTTAAACATAATACAAATTTTTATATAAATAGACAACAAGGAAAGTTTTATAATGGTAATTTAATTACATTCAATAACTAATAATTGATTTTTAGTCATTTAAAATGTGATTTTAACTAATAATATTTTTTTTTTTAATTTTTTTTTTTTGCAAGAACTAATAATTTTTATTTGTATTGGATTACTTTTATGCATATTAGGGTAACTTTTATTCGTTTCAAAGGTAATTATTGTACACTCGAATTTTTTAAAAGTAATTAATATGGGTTCCACATATTAATACAAGTTGTTGTAAGTAACTGATGGAGGAGGAAGATTTTCATCGATGTCTACACGGAACAGTCACTTTTGATTCAGGTAGCCAACCCGGATTAAGGTTTTGATTGATTGATTGTTGTAACTAACTGATCGATCAGAGGTTTTACATGCACGAAACCAGTATTTGCAATTAAAAAATTGAAATAATAATAATTTATGAGAGTAGTATCAAATTAAATAATTAGAAATATAAAGAAGAGATAAAAGGTGTGTACCCAGAGATATTTGCGAGAAGGCTGGCCAATCAAGGCATACTGATAATCATCATCGAGATAGAGAATCCAATAATCGCCAACAACAGGGATGATTGGCAAGAAAGGAGGGACATAGAATTTAACCTTGAGCTTAGCCTCATCGGATTTGGGGTCGGCTTTGTAGGCGGAACCCTCGATAAAACTCCTCTTGCCACCACTCCAGGTTTCGTTGAGAACGTGGACGGTGGCTCCGTCAGGGTTGAGCTTGTAAGTGGCTCTGGTGTTGACGCCGTCTTTCGGCTGAAACAATGACGGAAATGATGCGATTTCATACCACCTTCCCATGTATCGCTCTAGATTCACCCCTTTCACCACTTCCATCTCCTTCTTAGTAGTACTACTACTACCCATCTCTTAATTCTTAATTCTTTCTCTGTCAATTAATTAATTGCACAATTAATTGGAGAAATACTATGTTCTATTGAATGGAATGTTGGGGAATTGGTTTTAGGGAGTAGTAGTATATAACCAACCCTATCTCATCTCTGATTTTGATTTTTGACAACGATACAATTGCTTTACTTTACGTACGTGGCTATCTTCCCACCTTACATATGGATTTTTTTTCTAGGCTTTTCTATTTGAGGGCCCACACCCCTCTAGTTTTCTTTGTCCTCCTCTTTGTGTTTTACCAACAGCCCCTTGTTTCTCACTTGGGCGGAATGGTGTCAATTCGAATGATCGGGTCGGATCTGATAAGGTCAAGTTGGTCAATTTTAAAAATTGGGTCATATTAAATTGTTATGTTCACGTAATTACGCGGGTCTAAATATGTATTGGATATTTTTCGATTCAATATCGAATCAAATTGGATCAAGTGTGATTTTGATACCTCTTTATATCTTCAATTCCAAATTATTCCTTTCTTTTCACACTACTTCATGTCGGCTCCCATTTATGGTTCACATATCCCAACTACTTATGGCTCAAGGGTACGGACTATGAAGTATTCAATCAACAACAATGCTCCTCTTTAACTTTTACAATTACATTATTAAAGATATAAATTATTAAATCATGTATCGACACATCTAAAAATAGAAATTATAAGTATATACAAGTAAATAAAGAAAATATGAGAGCGAGGGAAGTATTTGATTGTTAATTGCATAACAACATAATAATGAGTCCTTATCAAATAGGAAATTGTTGTAATTATTATGAAACTAGCTTAAAAGAAAATTTGTTGTGAATTGTGATACTTCGAACAATCCCTTTTGCATGCACCCGGTGTACAGTATTTTTATTGTACATCGAACATTTTGCGAAAAGTGACCCTTTTTTTGTACAAAAGTAACCCTTTTTCTTCTACAAAAGTGCTCCATATTTTCACAAAAGTGACCCTTTTTTCACAAAAGTGGCCCTTTTTTTTCACAAAAGTGACCCCTTTTTTTCATAAAAATAACCCTTTTTCACAAAAATGATTTTGTTTTTTCACCAAAGTGACCCTTTTTTTCACAAAAGTAACCCTTTTTCTTCATAAAATTGACCTTTTTTTACAAAAGTAATTAAACTATATATGCAAAACAGAGTATCAAAATTAACGAAACAAACACAAAAATTAACAATAGTCATGAAAAAACTATACAATCACTCAAACAAATCAAAAGTCACCGTCGGAACCACCGTTAGCGACGTCGATCGCGTTGAAACTATTGTTGATTCTACCATTTCCGACCATCTCACTGAGCAAAGCGACGAAAAATTTACAAAAAAAGTACAAACACTAACCTAGAGTAGAAACATCAACATCATCAATTATCACCAGAAACTAGAGGAGAGAGGAAAAACAAAAGAAGATGAGAAGTAGAGGAGAGAGAAAAACAAAAGAAGATGAGAACAAGAGGAGAGAGAAAAAACAGAGAAAAAGAAGATTGAAGAAGAAAGATCAAAAAAAGAATCTGTTGAATAAAGAGGAGAGAGAAAATAATATTTCATTTTTTCCTTGCCAAAATTGGGCCACCAAACTCATGCTTCCTTTTGATTTTCATTAAAATAGTGAACACCCGGTTTAATGAAAAGTTTGTGTACTTCGAAATAGAGAAATACAAAAAGTGGAATGTTCGCATTTGAAGGCCGCCTACATGCATGCAAGCTTCCTCATTAAGGAAAGACCGAAAGATGAGAAATACGAAGCTTCTTGAGTTGCTCCAAAATTACCAGAACAAAGGAGGCATAATTTAAAGGGTAATGCTATATGTAGCCCTAAGGGCTATATTTAATAATTAAATACACTCTTGGAAATTGTATAAATTTAGGAATTTATGACAAAAATACGCGTAAATAAGTGTAATTAGTGTTTATATTTTTATGATTTCTTAACTTTTTACGATTTTCAAGTGTAAATTTAATGCTTATATGTAAATTTAATTACACAAACAAAATAGAATTTTGAGTTTGCATCACTTTAGGGGATCTCTTAGGGTCATGTCATCACTGTTAGGGGTCCAGCCCAAGTTATGGTAAAATGTTCATTATTTTGGTCTTCATAAATGGCCCAAATTGCATTACATTTTACTTACTATTATGAGTCTATCTTGGGGCTTATTTTTTGGTGGCTTATTTAGCAAGCTTATCAAGGGTAATACTTGCTAAGAGAGGGCAGCAAGTGCAGTAAGAGCAGTAGAACAAAACACACACAAAAGTGAGGGTTTTGAGTGAAGGTGGTCTTCGGATTTTTAGGGACAGCTTTCAGATATTTGTCCGTCACCGGAAATTCCACCGTCGAATCATCCCCAAATTTTGACATCTTACTCCTGACATCAAGGGCTTCATTTTGGACGGTTGGATCGTCGTTTTGAGGTCTGGTTTGGTCAGAATCTACTTCGGACAGAATTGCTGTTTTTGGGTGAATTCTACTCTTTTGCTCTCTAATTTTGATCTCTTATTGTTTGTTGTTGTTGGTGGGTTGTTAAACCTTTTGTAGACTGATTTGGGTTTATTTTACCCTCAATTATCAATAAGAGAATCTAGGGTGGACTCCTGAAACGGTCCCGTGGTTTTTATTTTTCACATCGAAGGGGTTTTCCACGTATAATCCGTGTGTGTTGATTATTATAGTTTCTTCCGATTATTGTTGGTATTGTTGTTCATTTGCTACTGCTATATTGCTGCCTTGGTTGTGTGATAATTTTGGTTTCATTATATTGAATTTGGGTTGATTGTCTTGTAAGTGTGACATAGTGGGTGTCGTAGTGACCCCTTCCGATCCCTACAATCACGTGGGGTCTCTCCGTCTCGAAGCTGAACATGTGATGGTGAATGGCTGTAAAATAAAGTCAATGATTGAAATTTGGTCAAAGATCCCTCTTTACAATCTAATAAATGGAGATATAAGAATCTGTTTTGCCACCTTTAATTTTCTGTGTAATGTTAGAACATTTTTCACAAAGTCAACCACTTAAAATGACCTTTTGGCCAAATTTTCCTTTTAACTGTTAGATGATTAAACGAGCATAACTATTTTAATTAAATGAGCAAAAAAACAAAAATAACCCTTGAATGAACCTTGTACCCAAATACATATAACAATCTTTGATAATTGATATGTGAACATTTTTCGATGTAATTATAGGTAAGAATGTTCATCCAGAGCATAAACATAGTTCACTAGCTAACTGGTAGATTGCTGGGCAGAAAAATGGTGTATCAGACATTCAGATAAATGAGCAAGCTTGAAGATATTTGATTCAAGAGAATAAGTGATCTTTGGCTCATTGATATGATAGCGGTACACCAAGTCTTGATACTTCAGTAATCAGTAGATTTCTAATAACACCAAATAAATTACTGCATAGAACTTGCATTGAGTTAACTGTACCACTGGAAATGATGGTTGGCTTCTAGTACGAGTATAAGACACAAAGACACTTTTAAGACTCAAGTAGAATGACATTGTAATAGTCCGTACATACAAGAAGGGGAGTAATATGCTCACCAGTATTTTAATTAAAAAATCAAGATAATAATAAGGAACTTGATCGATAACTCCATGATGTTTTCAATCAACCTTAATTAACTCCTTAAAAATCAATGTTAAATGATTTGACAGAGGAACAAATCCAAAGACAGAGAAAAATAAAAACAGAAAACAAAATAAAATCCAGCCAAAGTATAATAGAGTTACCAACATATTTCTTAGACCAAATTACCTTGTAAAAATGTGTAACACAGGAATAACATTACACAAGAGCAACGCGACTCAATTAATGCTGAAAATTCTACAAAAATTAGATATATAGAGTATCCTAATTAAAATAAACATTACTTTAACAAAATGTGTCCTGTAGGGTGAAGTAACTTATAACATATAAATGAAACTATTGCATGAGGAAGGGATCAAGGCTAAAGTCTCCTCGTCCTGTTGTAGTTTCATCATTTCCCTGCATAAATGCACTTGCGTGAGTACATTATAATAGAGGTTGATCTGAATACAAAACAAGACACCTCGCTCCCTAAGATATATATCCTCCATACATTAAATACAAAGAGGATGCAATGCACTGTTGTAATCAGTAAATGTGGTCATACCTGTTTAAGAAACCTCCCCAAGACATCCTCTAAAGATTCAGAACTACTTTGCCCTTGACCACAAAATAGCTTTGTGTCATCCAACACATTTCCTTTTAATTCATCTGCAGATGAGATCCCATTACAAAAGTCAAGCGCGTCATTTTGACTAGTCTGATTTTGAGCATTAACATGAGTGGTGCTACTAGCAGAGACATTGGTTGAAAGGAGATTTTGAGGGCCCTGAATTGTAGGTTGCATAGAAGCCCCCCATCTCGCTTTGAAATTAGGATCCATTAAATTAGCGGCACCCCTAAATCCTATGCCACTAATATTTGAAAAGGATGAAATGAGAGATGATTGTGGTAGTGAGGTTCCATCGATTGCTGGAGAAAGTAGAGAAGGCGGCTTATTCATTTGCACTGTTGCACTAATGCCTTGACACGAACTAGTATTTTGGTTTGCAGAAAAACTCGATGGGTCAAACTTCACAAAATTATTGTTGGAGTTGCTTGAGTTTGTTTGAAGCATTGGAGAAGAAGAGAGGGCTCTAAGACTAAATAATCCATCAGTAGTGTTCAAGCGACCAAACATTCCTCCTCCTTGTTGTGGTAGAGATGTAATACTAGGAAATTTTCCATTCCCTGCAAGGCTGCGATATATTCCATAGCCTCCTCCTATGTGTGCATCCTCAGGATCAGCCCCGATAGAGCCAAATTTGCTTCCTGGCTGCAGACTCATACCAGAATTCACCTTTCGAAGATAAAGCCTATATTTCTGAAATAATGTAAGAAGGATTTCAATATTAGGCATTATTGTTATTGCCAACATAATGTTAAGTACTTAATCAATCAACATATAGAGTGAAAGAAAGAAAAGTCCATATATATACACCTGTAAATGGCTTGCAACCTTTTCTCTTGTAAGTCCTTCAACGTTCATTAGGTCAAGAATCTTCTTAGGAAAAGCCTCTGCAAAAGATTAAAAAGAAGTATGCAACTAATCAACAAAATGCTAAAATCTATTAATTAAAGAAGTATTTCGATCTACTTACTATCAGGGCCTAATTGGTTGACAGCATCAACAAACTTCTGATGTAGCTCAACCGACCAGAAAAGTCGAGGCTTTTTCTGGGTTGATGGGTCTTCATTCCCAGGGCTACCCTCTTCCATTTCATCATCGTCATCATCATTAAAGTCATCCCCAGAACTTACTTCAGTGCCTTCTCTTTGCATCTTATTTTTTGCCAAGCTAGCTGCTCTTCGTAGAGGAATATGCTTATTGTTCTTTCTGACAACATGCTGCCATATATTTTGTAGCTCCTGAATCCTCACGGGTTTCACCAAATAGTCACAAGCTCCATTCCTAACGCCATCCATGACTCGCTTCGTATCGCTATAAGCTGATAGCACTATTAGTTGAAAAAGGTTTATATTAGAATCTCACCATTTACAATGGGTAAAACTCAACAGAAATAACATCCATGAAATGTTACTCTGTACTGAGTATTACTACTAATTGTAGTGGCTTATTTTATAGATTCAAAGAATTATCATCTAAATAGATCAAGTCATTGACAAAATTTACGGAGTATATTATAATTAATACTGGAGGCAAGGATCGATCCCGTCCCGTAACCTTGAGGTTACGAGATGGGAGTGCTACCATCAAGCCAACTCTACATCCTTAAGATTCAAGATTTATAACTAGAAAGATAATTAGTTTAAAAGCGTGAAAAAGAATGAAATATTATCTTTTTAAAGAAATTTAAATTGATTGGGTTGGATTGGTATTAGTCTGGATACAGCAAAATCATATGTGGCATGAGTGTATGACAACCTAATTTGACAATTTAGCTTTCTATTGGAGTTGTTCTTAACAAAGCGAAAATAGCGAAAAGGCAATAAGTATATATTACGGCATTCAGTTAACTTTGAAAATAGCTAGAAAAATTTATATCAAAAGTAGGTAAATGTTTTTGTAAATAGAAGTTTTTGCTACGGGAATAGGTTAATACGAAGTATTTTGATAAAAGAGAATAGTTACATTAAAATTAGATATGTATGAGGAAATTTGTGTAAAAAAAAATTGTATCAATCTATAAAAATAATTGAAACAGAACCAATCAACAATGGGAAATGCTCAAAATAGCAAACGTAAGCATTTTTCAAGAAAGGAAAGATGATCAAATTGATTCTAAAAACTTAATTTATCAAGGTAGATATTTGTAGGATGAGCTTACTAATGACAGGCAGATTCATTTCCAGACCCACAAGCTGAAGGAGCTTGATACCATTAATTTCCGGCATCTCAACATCGGTGATCACTATATCAAACTTGTTTTTGCTTTCTTTCAAAAGCTTCAGCGCCTCCTTTGCTTCATTGGTCGTCGTGACTATTACCAAAACAATAAAATGAAATAAAAAATAAAATAAAAAATTAGAACTTGAACAAGGAATAATAAAAAACTTATATTCTCAATTTCTCATTGACACAAATTTTCAATAATATATAAAAATATTCATGCTCAATTGTCAACTAGTAATCATGCTTTGAACTTTGATGGAAGGATCGAAAACAAAACTCATAAGACATTAACACATTGCATTTGATGATGTGTTCCTAGTGTATTGTGGAAGATAGTTCCTTTTTTGTTTATAAATGTTTATTTTGGGATACGAAGTAATAAATAATTACAAGGTGTATGCATATCAGATTATCTCTTATGATTGAAAGACCTACTCAACCAAAAAGTTTTTATATATTCTATTATTTTCAATTGATGAAAAATATCGCACAATATACATATAAATAAGGGTTTTTGAGACAAAGAAATAAAGCAAATGAAAAATAAAACTTAAAATAAAAAATGGATGAGTAAAATGAAGAAAGGAGTAAGGTGTAGCCGGAAAAGAAAAACAAACCTTGATAGTGACATTTTTTAAGGAGAGTGTCCATCAACTTGAGACAAGTAGTGTCATCATCCACAACTAGAACCCTAAGTCCCATAGGGAATCGCTCACTTTCAACTAAGTTGTTCATTTTTAAGTTTTGAACGGAATTCAGATGAATAGGATTCTACAGTATGTATGTACAGCATAAACCTTAGGGGTTTGGTATATATATTGCATATATATGTAATTATAGTAGAGTTAAGACCAATAATTACATGAATTAATTTGAAATAATAAAAATTAATTGGATAAATTTTGGTGGAACTTGAGATGGAAAAGACGATGAATGATGTATTAATGATCAGATAAAATTGTTGAATGTAGAAAAGTCAAAAGGGGTACAATGAGGGAATTTAAGTGATTAAATGTCAAATGTGCAAACAAGGTAGCTTATCCCACTCTTGCTTCAATGTTCGATGTCTCTTTAGCTGTTCGAATCCATTTATAAGGTAATAAACTCCTCTTGTCCTACTTTTTATTTTGAAGTCCACTTTTCCTACTTATTTCTACCAGTACTAATCTTACATTATTATTATCATCATAATTTCGGTGCTATTTATTATTATCATTTAATTCATTACATGCTCCTAATTTTAATTTTATTTATTTATTTTTTGGATATTCTAGCTGCTCTTATGGAATGTTGTATATTCTCCTTTATTTTATAATATTTGTTTCTTAATTTCTTTCCTTTTTTTCAAGATTTTTTTTTCATACTTCGTATTTCTGTTACAAATTATTCTTTTATAATAATACAAGTATTTTTAATACTCCAATAGATTCACAAATTAATTATAAGAAAGGTTGTTTTCTAACCATTTTTGTATATGGCCTTAATAAGAAATGATTTATTAGCTATGATAACCTGTTTAATACTGGCTTATTTATACACCACATGTATGGAATATATATCAAGTACTTTGTATACATCTAACAAATTCAACCTTAGATTAAATGTATTGTTAGTAGTACTGTAAAATTTCAAACCGAAACCGTTTAACTGCCCGAAACCGACCGACCCAAATGAGAACCGAACCGATTAAAAACCGATTTTTTTGAAACCGAAAACCGACCCGAACCGTATTTTAATAAACCCGAAACCGAATCGACCCGAATAATGTTAAACCGTATAAAAACCGAACCCGTTAACAAACCGAACCAAATATAAACCGAACTGAAAGAAACCGAACCGAAAAAGAACCGAATCGTATCTAACCCGAAACCGGTTCCAACCCGAAACCGTTTAAACTGGCAAAAAAACCGCTTACACCGAACTGTTAGCAAACTGCTACCCGTTTGCACCGAACCATTTAAAAACCGAACTGATTGTAAATCGAACTGGTTATAAACCGAACCGTTTATGAACCAAATCGCTTCTAAATCGAACTGTTTACAAACTTTTTTATATAATTAAATGGATTTTTTTTTTTGACGGGAATATAATTAAATCGAACCGTTTACAAACTTTTTTTTGACGGGAATATAACTAGTAAGATCAGTATGACTAAACTTGAAACAGAACATAATATGTATTTATAAAATCAATGAGAATTTGTTTATAATATGATGCCTAAATATGAAATGATTCGCGACTTTATATAAAACTTGTGAACGCAAAAGGTTAGCAAGTATTATCAAATTTCAAACCAAAACCATTTAACTACCCGAATCCAAACAACTCGATAAACAATTTATTTTTTGAAACCAAAAACCGACCCGAACCGTAATTTAGTAAACTTGAAATGGAACCGATATGAATAACGTTAAAGTGGTTAAACCATCGAAGAACCGAACCAGTTATAAACTGAACCGAAAACCGAACCAGTTAAAAGCTGAACCGAAAAAGAACCGAACCAGTTATAAACTGAACCAAAAAAGAACCGAACTGTTTCTAACCCGAAACCGTTTCCAACCCGAAACTGTTTGAACCGGGATAAAAACCGTTTACACCGCACCGTTAACAAACCGCAACCCGTCTGCACCAAACCGTTTACTACCCGGACTGTTTACAACCCGAACCGAATTAAAACCGCTTAAGAATAAACCGAAACCGAATCGAACCGATAACTATTTGAACCGAACCAAAACCGATCCATGAGACAATTAAACCGATTCCAAACCGACCCGATTAAATATCGAACCGATTTCAAACCGAACCGAAACCGAACTGTCAAACCGTTTTGACAGTGCTAATTGTTAGTGAAATATACTTGAATTAGTGTATTATACCGGCCTGAGTGTTAACTTTCTCCGCCTTAATATTGATACAAAATATATGACTACTTTTGCTTTGAAAAGTTGAGAAATAGAGAGTGAGGAGATTATTTTATATAATTAAATGGGATTGCATATGAATATGATGATAAATAATAAATACGTAAAAGTTAGCCTACAAGAATAAATAAAGTCTAGTGAATAAAAACTTGGAAAAACGGATGGATAAAAAAAAAGGTGAGTACAATTTAGAAAAACAGGAAGAATTTATGTTAACAACTTGGTTAGAAATCTTTGTTGAATTCCTAAACTTTGTATTGAAAAAGAATTGCTCATTTAAAGCTTTGTTCACTTCACCTTAAAAAAATAATAATGTTCAAAAACAATTTTAATTCAGCAAAATTAATTTATGTTCGACTACCAACATATTTCTAGTTCAACAAAAATAATTAAAGAGTATGTTTTGTTCACCAATAAGTTTAATTAAATTAAAATAAATTCAGTTCAGGAAAAAATAAGTTTAGTTTTAGAAAATAACCAAGTTCGAATTACAACCATAACAAGTTTAAACTAATTCAAATAATTTCAGTTAAGATTAGTGAAAATCAGATGAATAGAACGACACGCCCTTAAGTTAGAATTCAATTTTTTTTTTTTTTGACAAGCTAGACTTCAATTCTAGTGATCCTCATTGATATAAATATTCGGTTTAGTTGGACTAATAAAATCCAGATACTAACTGATTACCTAAAAAGACATGTAATAAATTCAGAATCATAAAAATTAATTAGTTATCTATATTGAGTTTCGGTGCATTCATACGTAAATAATACGCATTGATAAAAACAAATATCCAGCTTGGTTGGACAAATAGAATCTGTATACTGAGGGCTTATTCATATTTACTGAATTGAGTTGAACTGAACTGAATAAACTAAACTGAATAAAACTGAAATGTATATTTTACGAGAGAAGAAAAATTGGAGCTGAACTGAACTGAAAATAAACTGAAGTGAACAGGCCCTGAGTGATTAACATACTCCCTCTGTTTTTTTTTATGCATCAGAGTGACCGGCACATTTGCCGAGACTCTACTTTGACCATAAATATCTTTAATTGTGTATTAGTAAAAATTGTAACAAAATTATATTATGAAACTAGACATTATGACGAATTTAATGATATATAATATAATAACATTTATTTATTTTTTAGAGGTGAAAAAATTAAGTCAACCATGATATGTGAATAGTGCAATTGTCAAAGTGATGCATATAAAAAAACGGAGGGAGTAAAAAAATGGAAAAAAAATGACGTGTAACAAAGTCTAATTCGGTAAAAGCCGTAAAACTAATTGGTTATATATACTTAGGGGTCGTTTGGTTCGCCCAAGGGAATCAGAATGGAATGAAGAAAGGTAATCAAAGAAAACGGAATGAAACCCATTCTTTTTAGCATGTTGTTTGTTTTCAAAAAAACACTCAAGAATCACACCACCACAGCACCACCACAACACAACCGCAACACCTCCAAAATTTGAAATTTAGCAGTCAAATTAATCAATTAATCGATAAAATCAACAAGAATTGAAGCGAGAGATCAAAAAGGATTACTTTATGAACGAAGGTGTGGCGCTTATCGGGAGCCAATTTTTCAGCCATGATTTTAGTGTGATTTGGGCGTTGAAGAAAGATTGGGAGGGGGTGGTTTTCGAGAACGGGAGGGGTGGCGAGGGTCAAGACAAGGGAGGGGTAGAGAAGGACCGATGATCTCCGGCGACGATGGAGGGAGGAGCGACGATCCACGTGCGACCAAAGGCAGCGACTAATGAGGAGGGAGCAAGGTGGTCGAGGGAGATCGGTGGGGAATGAGTGGGGAGCAAGGTGGTCGACTGACGACGGCGACGGCGGAGAAGCGATGACTGGGGAGAGGCAGCAAGGTGGTGGTTGGTGGTGTAGTGGTGATGAGGGGAATGGGAATGCAAAAGGGGAGGGGGTGGGGAATGAGTTTAGAGGGAAAATGGGTGAACCCAAAAATAAAAAGGGGTAAAGGGAATGGGAAAATGTGTCAAACAAACAATAACAAAGGGAATGAAACCCTCTCATTCCCATTCCCTTTGTTTATTACCCCCAACCAAACGCCCCCTTAGTGTCATGGCATTCAAATACACAAAAAATGTAACAAATCAGGAAACGTAATACTCACATTAATGACAGTTATTAATAAGTATTCTTTCTGTTTTGCTAATTTTTACACGGTTACAATAGCAACGCAAATTAAGGAAAAGTAGAAATAAGGATCATGCATGTAATTAGTTATGTTCTCTTCCATCCCTAAATAAAGTTTGCATTAGAAAAGTAACATGGGAACTAAGAAATGAGAGGTTGAAATACTAAAATTACATGGAAAAATAAAATTGATAATCATTTACAAAAAAAAAAAAAAAGAAAAGAGACAAAATGTACTTTTTACTTATTCAATGAGAAAAAAATATTAAAGTAAACAAGTGCACTAATGCTGCACAAAGAATAAGAAAAATTAGAAGGTACTATTGACATTTCATATAATAAAGATAATAAAATTGAGGGTAAATGAGTGATTTTCAAGGAACATTAAATAGTAAAAAAAAATAATAAAATAAAAAAATATAAAAAGAAAGTTACTCCGAGTCTATTCATATTTATTGAACTGAGCTGAACTGAACTGAACTGAACTAAAATGAATGGAGCTGAACTGAACTGAATTGAACTGAATAGAGCTAAAATGAATATTTTATGGGAGAAGGAAATTAGGAATTGAACTGAATAGAGCTAAAATGAATATTTTATGGGAGAAGGAAATTAGGAACTGAACTGAACTGAACTGAAATTAAGCTGAAGTGAACAAGCTCTCCGTAGGAACTATATTTAGGATCACCAAAAATGAAATGTGAACTATATTTAGGGACAGAGGATGTATTAAAGTGGAGAGAGTTAGAGATTTGTTACTTAGCTCCTTCGATGTTAAGTGTTACATTTTGACTTTTTTTCACTATTCCACATTCCACAATTATCATGTTAGGTCTCAAAAACTAACCTAGCCAACCCTATTCAAATGATTCGAATAAATCAAATACTAGTTCAAATTTCGATTTGTATGTAATCGATAATTTAGCAAGACTCATATTTAAATTAGACCCGATCAAACTCAACGTCACCATACCCAAACCAGACACCTATTGACTAGCTACTTAGAAACCTTTTTAGTCGATTTACACTTCAAAGCCATGGATCTAAAAGTACATTTAGCCAAAGTTACAAGGAAGAATAATACATACAATAAGGGCCAAATATGAATTCTGTAAATCTCAACCAAACAGCTAGCACTACAACATAAACAAGATGATCAAACTTCTGCTCATCCAATCAATAAATCTACACATCCAACTACATCATTATACACTCATTGAGACATTGACCCTAACTATATGATACATGATGAATACTTCGAATCCAATGATAGCTAGCTTAGTGATGAATTGCAAGAATCAACCTCCGCATTTCCACCTTGATATGTAAAAATGGCATTGCCTTAAAAGCACATACACGCAACGTTGCAGTGTTGTACCATTATATTCATTCCCCTCATCAATAGATCTTTTGATCCCATGCACATACACCAGGGGCACAAAATAGTCCATACAAAAATTGGTGCTATTTGATCAGTTTAATATGGTCACCACCACCCTATATAGCTACCTCCTACCGAATCCTAGACATCGATAGTGCTTGGATTCGGCTATACTTGGGGCCTCAGTAAGCTGTTTTTGTGGCTGAGTGATGGCCAATTTCTCCATCGAGTTAATGAACTTCCGCAAATGCTTGATGTACTCTGGGTAAGTCTCTAGATTACAATGACCACCACCCTTTACCCATAATGGCTCATACTTATCTTTTGATAGTTCCCATAGTCTCTTCCCATGCGACAAGTCTACGATTTCATCATTTGTTCCCTGCATATACGTATACCAATGATAGACCAAGATAAGGATGTTAAGATATTAGCAGGTGTATTAAAATAAGTAGTTTATGTGCGAGTTGATGAAATAAATGAAGGCAATGGATGCGCGCTTACATGTATAACAAGGACAGGACAGGTGACATGCCGGATTTTATCAATGTTCTGCAAATATATGGAACAGATATACGATGATGAAGCAAGTCATTGATTATGTTTTTCATAAAAAAAAAGTAGTCTAGAAAATAAGGCAGTAAGTAATTTAAAAAAGAGCACGTACTTTGAAAATGTCAAACCATAATGTAACCTTGAGAGGATAGAGGACTCGTATACCAGAAAGAATAGCACTATGAAGAACAATACCCCTTAACCTGGTCATGCGTGATGCTAAATGTAATGTGGGACCACTTCCAACAGATTGGCCATACAAAATCAAGTCTTCCTGATTAATGTTATACTCTCTCTTTAAGCAATGGTAAACAGCTTCAATGTCATAGTACGTGTTATATTCGGTTGGCTGCCATAACATATAATGCATACACATACATTAGTTATAATGAAAATTCTATACTAGTCGTTTTAAATATGACTACTATAATGTTTTAATGATTATGCAGTTCATAATTGACTTATTTTTCTCGGATTAGTGATGTCCAATTACTCACACAGTCACACCTAACATATTCATGATAAATTGATACGGAGTAATATTACTCACATAGTCACATTACATTGGTCAAACACAAAACAATACTAGTCGTATGTAGCTAGGTAAATGACATGTATGCATACCTTGCCAGTTGAACCTCCGTATCCTGCGTAATCATAACTGCAAATTAAACCAACAATTCAAATATAGAAATTAATGAAACAATTATCTTTGATACAAAAAGGATTAAAAAAAAAAAAAAGAAAAAGAAAAAACCTGATGATATTGATACGAAGATGAGCCCTGAGCTCAATAAAGAGATCTTGCAACTGACCAAGGTCAGCAGCATTACCATGAGAATACAAAAGGGTAAATCTTGCAAAAGGATGTTTCCAGAAAGTGGCGACAATTTTATTACCACTTTTAGTATCCAACAAATGAACATCTACATTTTTATCAGATGTTATTCCTGATAAAACCCATTTTCCTTCTTCTTCTTTTTTAATCACATCATATGTTGATGGTTCTGGTGGGAAGAATGCAAACTTCGCTGCTATATTTGATGTCGCATTCCCCATTTTTTTCTTTAATTTTCATTCAATTCAATCAATATTAATAATTTCCCCAAAATGATGATTATTTACAATAAAATTTGGGGAAACCGGAAAGAAGTGAGTGGAATTGGGATTTTCAAGAGATGAGGAAATAAAAAAATGAGAAGAAAGGAGAAAATGTATCCGATCTAACCGGGGTGTTGAGTTGGGAATTCAGGGAGGAATTAAATTTCTCCTCCCCTGTTTTTTGTTCTACTTAATTTATTTTTTTTATTATTTTTTTTTTATAGAATATCATGAGGATGCCAATTCTAATTCTACTACTTATCATATTTGACCAATAGTCAACGCTCATTTGTTTTTTTATTAGTATTTTTAATAATCAACAACCAACGTGTTTAATGTTCAATTAACCAAATAAATATTCCACTCTATATCCAGAAAGCATGAGTTTTATTTGCATTTCCACAAGTTTTTTGAAAGCAATAAATATACTAGAGAATTTTTATCGAAAAAAAAGGTAAGTTGTTTACTCCGTCTATCCCTAAAAGTTTGACCATTATGACTAAAAGTACGTAAGTTATTTACTCCGTATTTTTTTTTATTAAAGCAAATAAACAGTTTGATTTTTCAAGTACCAATCATTTCAATCTTAGCTTCATTATCCACACCATCATTATTATATTGATCTTAATTACAATTTTAGGAAAAGTGTCTAGCCCATACATATTGAATTAAAACCATCGCAAAAATTGAGGTATAATAAAAGTCCTTATTCTTAGCAATAAAAAACACTTTGATTGTATCCATGTTGTGTGAGAGTATTACTTCTTGGACAAAGATTTCATTTTCTTAACATTATGTTTTTTTTAATCTTTCTTTAGATGCTCAACATGTCACTCTGTATCATGGAATAAGAACTACATTATTAAGATAGACTTGTAGAAATTAAAGTTAAAAGTGCCTTGGCCTACTAATATATTTCTCCTACATTTTTTTACACCAGTTATATACAATTACATTTCTTACTTGTATTAGATTTTCTTTTTTTTTTGAAAGAATCTTACTTGTATTAGATTTACATGTTCATACTTTGTCCTTTTTAGCTTTTTTTATATCATTTCCAAAATTTGAAAATTCTTTGATTTCTAATTCCCTTTAGATACCTGTCATAAAGGTACTCCTTCGGTAAACACATACAGTACATGTTTGCTTTAATAAACCTGTGTGATCTAAGGAGGGAATGATCAAATGTTTGCTTTATTTTTTGAGCTTAAGTATAGGCCGGTCAACACAATTAAAACTTGAGATATATGAGCTTTAAAGTTTAAAAACTCCAAATTAGACTCTTGCTTAGATTTTAGTATCACAAACCAAATTAATTGAATTTTACTATCCCATGTTTGAGATTGGCCAGCTTAACCTGGACAAGGAGTAATCAACATAGTGTTTTCAAATACACTGTGATCATCCATTTGGACACCATTGTCATTTTCTAATTTAATCCGGAAAGAAAATAAATACCACTATCATAATATTAAAGTGTGGTTCGAAATTTTTTATTTGCCTCTGATAGAGTAACTTTCTAAAGTATAAACCAAAGAGGATCGAGAATTCCTTATAAATGATAATGTTACATACTTACATTGTATTTGTTAGATTAATGTAAGTAAGTAAGTTGTAAGTAAAATAAAACGGAACCTTATTATATTATAGATACGGTGATTTTTCAGGCTGTCAATATGACTTAATGATAATTTGGTGTCTTTTCATAAAAGGCGTAGAAATTTGTGAGGAAAAAATAAATTCTTAAAATAAGTAATTGTTTGATACCAACCATCTAATGTTCAAAATTAGGTGTCCCTAAAAAAAAGCTAAAACCATCAAATATATATAATTCTAATAAGACATATTTGTTGTCCTCCAAAGAATAAGGAATCGACCTAACATCTATTCTATTTACTTTGTCTTGTTTAATTTCCTTCCAAGTATAAGAGAAAATACCCTCCTTATTCCAACTTTTGCTCTCTTCTTTCCAATATTGGAGGATAAAATTAAATTATAAATTGGAAAAATAAAGATAGATATTAAGTTTGTGTATGTTTTTCCTCATTAGGTGCATAATATTTAATTGAAGAGAGGGAAATCTCTCTCTTCCCATCCATCCAAATGGGCTCTAGTGGAGAACTCTCTCTAGAGCAAATAAAGAACGAAAATGTTGATCTTGTAAGTACCAATTCAATAACAATTTTTTTTTTTTTTGAATAGCAAAAATATTTCATTAATTAAAAGTCATACGATATATGCAATAGAGATTCGACGTTAACAAATACATAAGATATTGAATCAAATAAAATTTTGCTTCATAAAAACTTTGAAATTGCTGAATGAGAATCAAATTTCGTTTCTCACCATGAGAAACAGGGAATTTCTCTTTTGCCTTTATATATAATTACAAAAGAAAATTAAAAGAGTTTCTAACAATGAATGCATGGGTTTTAATATAATGTAGGAGCAAATTCCCGTGGAAGAAGTATTTCAACTATTGAAATGTACCAAAGAAGGCTTAACCTCCACAGAAAAGAATGAAAGGCTCAAAATATTTGGCCCAAACAAACTTGAGGAAAAGAAGGCAAGAAACTTATATTGATATATATGATTTGTTTCATGTTCAATGTTCTCCAATTTTTTTTTATTATTATTGTCAAGTTTTATATTACATTGAATGCATGAATAAGAATAAAACAATTGATAAAAATTGTGCAGGAATCCAAAATCCTGAAATTTTTGGGTTTTATGTGGAATCCTTTATCATGGGTGATGGAGTTGGCTGCTATCATGGCTATTGTTTTAGCAAATGGAGGAGGCAGACCTCCAGATTGGCAAGACTTTGTTGGAATTGTTGTCCTACTTCTAATCAACTCGACTATTAGCTTCATCGAAGAAAATAATGCAGGAAATGCTGCAGCCTCTCTTATGGCCAACCTTGCTCCCAAAACTAAGGTAAATTATTCAATACCATTGCATTATGTTTTAATTTAGGAAAATACGTGAAAAAGAACATTTTAAGAGAGTAATTTTGTGAAAAAGGAACTTTTAAGACAAAAGTTGTGAGAAAGGACCTTATAAGTTATATGAGGTTGTGAAGAGGGACATTGGTTGGTTTTCCGGCTAATCAATGCCTGATTCTAGCATATGACACTGAAAAAAGACCCTCAATTACTTTTTTTTCCCTACGTTTCCCCTCAAGTGCCTAGCATGAGATTCCTCTTAAAAGGTCCTTCCTCACAAATTTTCCTTTAATTTAATTTGTATGTACTTAGGGCGGTAGAAGTTTTAATCTCATTTACATTTATTCTTTCTAATAATTATTGTGTGTGTGTGTCTAGGTATTAAGAGATGGCAAATGGGGCGAGGAAGAAGCATCTGTTCTAGTTCCAGGAGATGTAATTAGTATTAAGTTGGGAGATATTATTCCGGCAGATGCTCGTCTCTTAGAAGGGGATCCCTTGAAGGTAGATCAAGCTGCCCTTACCGGTGAATCATTGCCTGTCACTAAGAACCCTGGTAGTGGAGTCTTCTCTGGTTCTACCTGCAAACAAGGTGAAATTGAGGCTGTTGTCATCGCTACCGGTGTCCATACTTTCTTTGGCAAAGCTGCTCACTTGGTAGATAGCACCAACCATGTTGGCCATTTCCAAAAGGTAATGATTTTAAAGGCCCCAGTTAATCTCTGAAATTAACATTTCAAGTTAATCTCCTCTCATAACTTTATGCATTTATTTCTGTGCCACTTTAGTATTTCACTTTTATTATTTAGAAAATAAAAGTAAAACAATATGTTAGTGAGAGGAGATATATTTCCATGTTTATCTCAGAGATAAACGTATGTATGTGATCTCATATTTAATAAATTAATTTACTTGTTTGTTGAATCAATGTACATACAGGTGTTGACTTCCATTGGTAACTTTTGCATTGTCTCGATTGCTGTTGGTATGTTGATTGAGATTATAGTGATGTTTCCCATTCAACATAGGAACTACAGGGAAGGCATTGACAACCTCTTGGTTCTTCTAATCGGAGGGATTCCAATCGCGATGCCCACAGTGTTGTCAGTGACAATGGCTATTGGTTCTCATCGATTATCCCAACAAGGAGCTATCACCAAGAGGATGACAGCCATTGAAGAAATGGCTGGTATGGATGTCCTATGTAGTGACAAAACCGGTACCCTCACCCTTAATAAATTAACTGTTGACAAGACCCTTATTGAGGTCTTCTCCAAGGGTGTAGACAGGGACAATGTGGTCTTGTTAGGCGCTCGTGCCTCTAGAGTTGAAAATCAAGATGCCATTGATGCTTGCATAGTTGGAATGTTAAGTGATCCTAAAGAGGTAAATATACACAAACGAATATACAAACATATTCCTCAATATATATTCTATTCACCTGATTTTCATTGATCTGAACTTATCTTAACTTATCTAAACTTATTAGACCTTATTAAAACTTATTTTAGATGTAATTTGGACTTGGTTAACCCTTATTAAAACTTATTAGACCTGATCTGAACTTATCTGAACTTATTACACCTGAAATAAGTGAAAATATGGTGAACAGAACAGACCCTTAGTTTTTATATATTTTGTTTGATCAATTGTTATAGTTGTAGATTTTTTAACTTGTTCAAAATTTCTTTTGTCTTGTAGGCAAGAGAAGGAATAGAAGAGGTACATTTCCTACCTTTCAATCCTGTCGAGAAGCGTACTGCCATTACTTACATCGACTCAAACGGAATTTGGCATAGGGTTAGCAAAGGTGCTCCCGAACAGGTAATAACTACCAAGAGAAAAGATATGGATAATTTTGTATACTCTAAAAGGTAATTTAGATTTTTAAAAACATTCTCTTGATTCTCATTTTTTCCCCTCTTTTTGTACCTTGTACAGATCATTGAGCTTTGTGACCTTAAGGGCGAGCCATTGAAAAAAGCTCATGCTGTGATTGATAGTTATGCTGATCGCGGACTTAGATCTTTAGCTGTTGCTAGGCAGGTAATGTATGATACTTTTATTCTTTCCTTTAAAAGGGAAAAGAGTGAATTCTCATATACATACTTCGTATTTATAATAAGTATTTTGTTAAAAACAACTTTGATATATTAAATTTACACTATCTTGGCTTAGACCGTGCCAGAGAAAACTAAGGAGAGTGCTGGCAGCCCATGGGAGTTTGTAGGCCTCTTGCCACTTTTTGATCCTCCAAGACATGACAGTGCAGAGACTATTCGTCGAGCACTTGATCTCGGTGTCAATGTTAAGATGATCACTGGTGACCAACTTGCTATAGGAAAGGAGACCGGTCGTAGGCTTGGCATGGGCACCAACATGTATCCTTCTTCTACCCTTTTAGGACAAAACATGGACGAGTCTATTGCTTCGATTCCTGTGGAAGAGCTCATCGAAAAGGCTGATGGTTTTGCTGGAGTATTCCCCGGTATAACACACACGTACCCTTCTTGCTCAAAATTCAAAACCAATGGCTTATCTTATTTTTTTATAACACAATACATTATATGCAGAACACAAGTATGAGATTGTAAAAAAGCTCCAAGAAAGGAATCACATTTGTGGTATGACTGGAGATGGTGTGAATGATGCCCCTGCACTAAAGAAGGCAGACATTGGTATCGCGGTGGATGATGCAACAGATGCAGCTAGAAGTGCATCAGACATAGTGTTAACCGAGCCAGGGCTGAGTGTGATAATTAGTGCAGTGCTAACTAGTAGGGCCATCTTTCAAAGGATGAAGAATTACACTATATATGCCGTTTCAATTACCATTCGTATAGTGTTTGGGTTTCTGTTGGTTGTCCTTATATGGAAATATGACTTTCCTCCTTTCATGGTCTTGATCATTGCCATCCTCAACGACGGTACCATAATGACAATATCTAAGGATAGGGTGAAGCCCTCACCAGTGCCCGATTCCTGGAAACTCAATGAGATCTTTGTCACTGGAATCATTCTTGGCAGTTACATGGCTCTCACTACTGTTGTATTTTTCTTCATGGCACATGATACTGAAGTATTCACTGTGAGTCGATCGTCATGCTACTATTCAACTAATATATTTGATAGAGTATAAACATAATCATAGGCCTTATAAAACATAATCCTGAGCCTCAACCATCAACTTAAGCTTTTGATTGAGTTGGCCCTTTAACAATAATCTTCGAGTTAGATCCTAATTAAAATCCCTATCTAATAACTAGTAATATGTTGGTTGTGCAGGATTGGTTCGGTGTAAGACCAATCAAGGCCAATGATGATGAACTAACAGCAGCTTTATACCTTCAAGTGAGTATCATCAGTCAAGCGCTCATATTTGTTACCCGATCAAGGAGTTGGTCTTTTGTAGAACGGCCGGGTATTCTTCTAATGTTTGCCTTCCTTGCTGCTCAACTAGTAGCTACACTCATCGCAGTATACGCTGAGTGGGACTTTGCTAGGGTGACCGGTATTGGATGGGGATGGGCTGGAGTTATTTGGCTCTACAGCATTGTCACTTACATACCCCTCGACATCCTTAAATTTGTTGCTCGTTACTCCTTAACAGGTCAAGCATGGGACAACATGATCCAAAATAAGGTAACATTGAGCCATACTACACCAATTCGATCAATGCTCCAATATAAGTATTTTATATATATTTATTTTCATATTTTGTAGACTGCTTTCACTACGAAAAGAGATTATGGCAAGGGTGAACGAGAGGTGCAGTGGGTCGTAGCTCAACGTACCCTTCATGGTCTCCAATCACCCGCAAATGATGGCTTGTTGAATGACACCAATAACTATCGAGAGCTGTCTGAGATAGCTGAGCAAGCCAAAAAGCGAGCTGAAATGGCAAGGTATATTTAATCTTTAGCTTTTAATATATATAGTCTTCTTTTTCAAATATTGTATACACTTAAAACTTTCTTGTTGTAATTGTGTATGCCGAAAATGAAGATAAATTCAATAGTTTATTATCATGTATGATAGAGAATATTACTCGAATATTCTCCTCATAGGTATAGAATTCTCTATCAATGTAAAATTGCAAATGGTTCGAACAAATATTAAAGAAGTTATTTGAGTGCAGGCTGCAAGAATTGCACACTTTGAAAGGACGCGTTGAGTCTGTGGTTAAGACCAAGGGATTGGACATTGATACCATTCAACAAAGCTACACTGTATAAATGAAGTGGATAATTCCAAGCATACAGAGGAATATGAATGGAAGTGGAAGAGACAAAGTAATTAAGAAATAGTTACTATGTTTTAGGATTAACTATTAGTGATTAAAATTTCATTGCATAAGGTTGTATACTTGTATTAGACCCAAAAAAACTACACAAAGAGGGGAAAAAAAATTGAATGTTTTATAATATATAGAATGAAACAATTTTTCTGCACATTTAATGCATGCATTAAATAAAAATGATTTATACCAAAATTAAAGTTCTCTAACTCCGTAGTTGATACTCCCTCCATTTTATTCAAGAAGGAAAAATCGTTCGTTAGTTTCATTTTAATACAAGTATTAATGTTGCATTGAAAAACGACTCTTATTCTCTACTTTCCATTATTCTTGTGATAGAAGCATACAAAAACTATATTATGGGACATCAATAGGAAATATGCTACCTCTTTGCATATTGGCAAATATAAAAGTTAATAAAACGAGCGTCCGTGTCGATGTATAACTTGACCAATTAATATCTTTAATTTTATAATCCTTTTGTCCCATAATTAAATGTCCGTTTATAATATTTCATAAAAAATTAAGGAAAGTGAAGAAAGTATAAGATCACGTGTGTAAGTACATTGAGAAAAGTCATGAAGAGTATTTTATTTTGTTTTTTAGTAAATACAATAATGAAAGTACATCTAATTTATTTGTTGGTTTGTACAAGTATTGCATGTGGGCACTAAATTGAAAGGGCATCAAGGGAAGTTTAGTAGATTAAAAGGTATAAACTCAATTTATATGAACTAATTAAACTTGAAATAAGTGAAAATAAGGTAAACTTATTAAACCTGAAATAAGTGAAAATAAAGTAAACACAACAGAACCTTAATTAGTTTAACTTATAAAATTTCAAGTGATGAGAGACTTAGAGCTCTCCTACCAGTTTTAAGTGATATTGGGATCGATTTTCATAGCCTTGCCCTTGTAGCTCTCTAAACACAAAAAATTAAAAAATTAAAAATAAATAAAAAAATTTAAAAAAAAAAAATCAATTGAGGTACATATACAATGTAGCTAAAGAGGAAGCCATTTATTCACTTGTACGTCCTCATAACCAAATCAAAACTTTACATATCATTTGGCATTGTTATGCTTTTCTGTATTTTGATTTTTGTATTTTAAAACCATATGATATATTTCATATAATGAATCAAAAATTAGTCAAACTTTGTAAAATCATGATTATTTTTAAAACTGACATAAAAGTGAAAATACTTTTTTCTTGTTCTCTGTTTTTGGTTTTTTGTTTTACAAAAAAAAAAAACTAAAAACTAGGGTTCGTTTGGCATCGTTGTGGTTCTCTGTTTTTTGGTTTTCAAACTCATATGATAGTATGTCATATAATAAAACAAAAATTAGACAAACCCATTAAAATCATGATAATTTGAAAACTGACATCGGAAAAGTGAAAACACCTTTTTCTTATTTCCTTTTTTGGTTTTTTGTTTTCAAAAAAACAGAAAACTAAAAACAAAAAACAATGCCAAACAAGCTCTAAATAACAATGCCAAACAAACAATTGGTTTTAATATATACTGTATTAACAAAAATTAAAGTGTATATGAATAGGGTAAAAATCAACGTTTAATACAATAACCCATGTGGCCAAGTTAAAAACTAAGACAACGCCTTCTTATATATATCATTATATTGTATATGTATATGTTATTACAGCGTCTAAAATTTTGGGCATATGTTATAAGAAAATCACTTAAATACCTACATGACTACACGTCTATAAGAGGGATACACTACCTTACAAAAACATTTACTGTATAATTTGCAGTAAACTCGTATTCTTCACTGTATAAGAAACTTCCGAATGTGTACTACGGTAATCTAACAAGCAAAGATATAAGACTAAATGTTTACTTTGAACTAAGTCAGAAATACATTAAAGTACAGAAAAGAAATCTCACAAACGTCAAGTGAGAAGTATTCTGCTTCAAAAACAAGCAGAACTTTCAGCTTTTAAGACCCGTTCTGTAACAGTCTGGCAATGCTGTCACTGCTACTGGCTTCCAATCCATTCATGTCGAAGCCCTGCATGAAGTCCTTTCGATCAACTGGCGGTCCTTTCCGGCAATTGATCTTTCATTGGATCAACAGTCCACAAATGGTATCATTAAATGGAAGCACCATACACAAGCTGTGCCACCAACATCATCAATGACAGATTCAGATTTCAGTTTTACATTCAGGATTTACACATTACAATTAGAAAAGCATACAGTGGTACCATTGGCACAAAATGAATCCCAATTAACTTGGATTGTACATTGTCCCAACTTGTAAATGCTACATCTTGGTAAGTTTGAAGCCGTTACATATGGGATCTTCACATTTCTCGATAAGCTCTGGCCTAGCAGAAGGCAAGCCAGAAATAGGGCCAAGTGAACAGCAAATGAATGCTATATATTCATGCTTTTAGCTGCTAATCCATCTCCTTTTCCTGGGTGGCCGCTCATGTTTGACTTCAGCATTTGCGGCGGGAGTATCATTTTGAGAGGAGGGCAAAGGTTCACTCTCCATCTTCTTGATTGCCAATGGGTCCTTCTCACTTGTCAATGGAAGCTTGAAACGTTCACTCCGCCTCTTCAATTTCTCAACTGTATCCAGGTGGCGACCATCCAATGCTCTTTCATCTCCATCTTTCCCCTCTGAACCTCCACCCTCTTTTCCTCCAGCCAAAGGCTGAATACTATCACAAGCCTCAACCTTCTTGGCAATCTCATCATGAACACCAAAAGATGATCCAGAGCTAGTATTTTTATTCTTGCTAATTTCCTTATTCTTCAACGATGATGACTTTGAGTAGAGATCATAATCCCTATCCTTATGACTTGTCCAGCGTTCTAGCTTGGACCGCCCTCTCTTTGAATCATGCAGCTCGTCATCGGAGGAAACATCTCCTCCTACCTCTCCAGTAAGATTGTGCAGTGAGGTATCATGCTCAACCATAGATTGTTCACTCCTGCCCTTTATATCAGCCTACCAAATGCAAATCATATATTGAAAAAAGGTAGACTTCACATAGACATGAAAGGAAGTTTTTAAAAAAAAAGAGAGAAAACTCTTCTCAGGCAAATCATATATTGGGAATAAAAATAATCCACATAATAAACAACTCTTCTCAGGCAGAATAAAAAATATAAAAATAGAAAGAAAAAAAAAAAAAAAAAACACCATACAGATATGATGCAATACTTTTCATTACATGAGCAATTTCAAGGTTTTGAAGCAAAATAGAAAGCCAGATGCAATTGCTGAAACAAAGCTTTCATAAAGCAGGTATTTAGGAGTATCACACCAAAAGCTGCTATAAATCCCAAGCTATAAGTTATGGAATACTCAATGGTCATGCGTGACATTTATTTTTACCTCTTATATCAACTACTCAAATCATCAGACAATTCTACCACTCAGTGGCAGTTAAAAAGATAAACAAAACCAACCTTGTTAAAAACACATCAATAAAAGACTTTGCTTCATTTTTACCTCTTATATCAACTACTGAAATCATCATACAGTTCTACCACTCAGTGGCAATTAAAAAGATAAACAAAACCAACCTTGTTAAAAAAAACATCAATAAAAGACTTGCTTCCTAGTATCAGGTATCAAGCCAAGAGTAAAACCAACGAGTTTGAATCAACCATCGTCAGAACCTACTTCCCATCTTCCAACCCTCTTCTGCCACCTTCTCCCCCATCTCAACCGCATCCCAGTCCTCCTCCTCCTCTTTCACCCCTCCCTCATTTTTAATATCTTAACCTCCTTAACCACATCCCTCTCCCCAAGACCCCAAGTCCCCAACCACTTTTCTCCCCCACCTCCTTAACCACATCCCTCTCCCCAACCTCCTTAACCACATCCATTTCCCCCACCACATCCCTCTCCCTCCCACCCCCTCCCCCCCCCCCCCTCCCCTCTCCCACCTTCTCCTTAACCACATCCCTTTCCCCCACCACCCCTTTCAACCACATCCCTCTCCCCCACCTCTACATCATCCTCTCTTTATCCTCAATATCCAAAATAAGGTGAAGCATATAACTTTGATAGTTGATCTTGCTAAAAACCAAAGGATTGTGGTGGTTAATAACAATCATCAAGTTGGTTGTATAGGAGATGACGGTTCAAAGCGTTGAATGATTTTTATGTTGATTACATGGGTTGAGATTTGGATGAGTACCCTTCTTCCTCTAGGTTTGAAAAACCCATATCATAGGCACTACAAGTATCAGTTATGCTAATTGCATGGCATAAACAAAAGTTACAAAACATGTAGTATGAATTAGATAGTTCCAACCCATACCTGAAGCGCAACCAAACACCCCCTGAATTATAAGTTCAAATAGATGAAAATGAACTTAGCAAGACACAAAAAAAAATTTAGTTACTTCATCCAGGGACTAGTAACAGCATGCTACTCTCTGCCTGCCCAACAAGCACTGACCCAATAAATTTGCCTGATAAGGTCAACGACCAATTTTCATTTGCATCTTGCAGAGTTGCATCACATTACAGCAAACCCTTTTCCACAATTACAACAAGAATCTATACCCTATAAGGAGCCTAAATTTAGTTTCTGTCAATTTAAATATGGTGGATCTGCGTAAATGAGAAACCAAAAATTAGGGAATTATATAGAACGTACCATCTCATTTGCTAAGCCTTTATCTCCCTGATATCTCTTGGATGACCCTGAAGTATTGTGGCCTTCAGATTCTCTAGTCCTTTTGACATTTTCTTTGTGCTTTTTCTCATGCAACCTCAGGCTTTCTGAAGAATCGATGGCACGATTGTTTCGAGCACTGGACCTCTCTTGCCTTGATCTTTTCCCCTCACTAACAAATTGATTTCCACGTGCATAAACATCCTCACCTCCTCTGTGTTGCAAACTAGGCTCTTCTTCAACTCTCTCCCTCCTCTTAAGCTGTTCACCATGCCTTCCTGTATCTTTATCGTGACCCTTGTATTCCTCTCCACGAGAATGGCCAACCCATATCTTTTCTTCTACATTCCTACTGCTTCTGATAGGAGCTCTTCCATCTTCTCTCTCCCTTCTGGACAAAGTTTCCTCATAAGACTGTTTAGCCCGATACCATTCGTCTCTATCTCTTTGCTGCTCAGCCCTCTCCCTCTCCCTCTGTACCCAAACATCATCCTTAAGCCTAACCAAATGATGATCATCCATGTTGTCTCTAATCCTTGGTTGATCTTCTCGCTTCCGTAAACTTAGGATCCCGTCTCTTTCTCGCTTTCGACGAGTACTGCTGCTGTCTCTGTGAGAAAGCAAGTGGTCATCTTTTTCAACATGATCCCTTCTTGCATGCTCATCATCTTTCCGTCTCTTACTGTGATGATCATCCAAGATCTCGTGTCGACTTTTTGAAACATCATCCTTCTCCCTGTAACGAAATCCTACATCTTTGTCATGATAACCTCTCCAAATACCATTATCCAAAACTTTTCTTGAATGAAGATATTCATCTTTGTCGCTTCTATCAACTTCCCTGGCCTTACTCCTACGCCTAGATACCATTTCATCAGCACGCTCCTGCTTCCTAGCATCTTCAGCTCTAATCCTCCGTCCATGTGGATCTTCATCTCGTCGTTGCCAGCCAGCTTCAGAGATATCCCTCTCTTTCCTCCGGTCACTACTTTCTGATCTTGCATGGAAATGGTTGACCGCAAGAGGATCCCACTCTCGATGAGAATAATATTCCTCCCTTCCTTTTGCTAAAATGTAATTTCTTTCCATCTCCACTCTTCCCTCACGATCTTTTCTCCGCGAATCATGTCCACCTTCACCATGATTCCGCTTGACATCACCTGGGTAGGTGGAGCGCCCATTTTGCACAACTTCTTCGTCAACACCCTCACGCCACTTTTGATGATCTCTGCTGCTTCCAGTAGCCTTACTGTTGTCACTACTTCTGGAAGCCTTAAAGTCGCCCACTTCATCAAGTTCATTATTTTCTTCTGGCTCAACTTGAGAACTTATTTTTAGTTGCTTTGCGTGACTTAGATTATGTTTTTCCTTTGAGGTATTACTAGAAGCAATCACATTAGAGTCATCTTTTCTTTTTCCAGAATCTATATCAGCTGAATTATCTTCCACTGCAGCAGCTTTCCTTTCCGAACTTCCTTCTCGAGCATCTTCCAAGGGAGTGGCAGAGAACGATTTGGGACTGTGCTTACCTTCCATGCTCTCGATAGAATCTTCCCTTTGATAATCATGAGATCTTCTATCCAATGCACTCTCTCCCGAAGACATATGAGGAGATCTCTCACGTGCCTTTTCCTTGGTCCACCTGATGAGAAGTATATCAGTAACCATAAACAATACACAAACAAAGGATTTGTACAGTTCATATTAACATAAAAACATAATTATTTCTTTTTTTTTTAACAAAAAAAAAAACATAGTTATTTCTATATAACCGTATAGTGATTCATAATTTCAGAATATCTCTTCCAAGGAGGCAGTGGGATTTAACTCTCCCATGGGGGTAGGAATGTAGGATATAGCCAAAAGAAGTTGATCATAGATACTTAATAAGCCATCTATTTACCCAAACCATCAAAAAACTGCACAGGATTGAAACTTGTCAACCTATATATTGCAACACTCATGGGCTCAATATATCACTTCAAGAGGCATAGCATCAGCAGATTCAGCACAAGTTATGACATGCATTAAGACAAGTATCGAAAATGAAAGTGATTCAAAGACCTGTTTATATAACAAAAAAGGCCTAAGCCACAATAGAACAACATCAGGTTTAATTTAGACAGCAATTAAATCTGAGTCATATAATACCAAGTTAAACAACAGCAGTGAAACATCATTACATCCCTTAACAGTAAGAAGATAAATTACACTGGACCCTCCCATACCCAATTTACACCAAGATAGAAAGCACCCTGACAGTCTTGGAGGAAACGGTATGG
Organism: Chenopodium album; assembly: GCF_948465745.1. Taxonomy (NCBI): domain Eukaryota; kingdom Viridiplantae; phylum Streptophyta; class Magnoliopsida; order Caryophyllales; family Amaranthaceae; genus Chenopodium; species Chenopodium album. Next base: position 5,889,833 of record NC_137857.1, read on the forward strand.
CAACATATGGCTCTGTATGGTTTTAGTTATATTAGCCACATAAATTAGGATGTGGGAGTAGCTTTGACATGGATGTGTGAACATTTATAGTACTAACTCTTATTATTTTTAGTACACCACTTTGACTTTTGCACTATTCACATACTAACTTCGACTAAGTATTATTAATAAAATATATATGTGATTTTTATTATATAACTAGGGTGGTTAATGCGCGCGACGAGCACGCCATATCTAGTCATGTTTGGGGAGCTCTTTCAATTGACTACATAATGAGTGAAAATATGTAAACAAATATTTTAAGGTATATATGTCCACACTCCACACACTATTCTTAGAAGTTAAAAAATTATATAACATTAATGAGGGTACTGAGGGCAACAAGGTAAATAAACATTTTATAGGGTATAAAATATTAAATACTATTCACAAGTATTAAATTTTTAAATCATACAGGAAAAGGCTTAGAGGCAATTAACATCATATCAATAAGGGCATATAGCCATATAGGTAAACAAACATTTTAAAGATATAATAGTTCTCACACTATTCATAAGTGTTTTCTCATACTTTTTAAAAGATAGCGAAATGTTATTAGATTAGTCACAACGCATTGTTACATAATATCATACTTTCTATGTTACTATTCATAAGTGCCGGTCAAAGTGATGCAATTACAAAAACAAAGGGAGTACGGTAACAACCAGGATGATAGATGAAAATGAAGAGAAAATGCATAACTAAGAATGTAATAGCATCCAATTGATACCTCTCTTCATATGGCGAGCCAATATTTTCAGAAGAAGCATGATCTCTTGAGCCAGGATGGTGATCACTTGGAGCTCTTTGAGGTGACAACCTGGCCACTTCCTCTATATCAGCGTGAGAATTTATGATAGGATTCTTTTTCCGAGAATCATCTTCCTTAATAACATCACTTCCCCGTGGATAACCGTCAAAAAATCCATCCCCACACTCAGGACCATCCTCATCAACTACAACTACCTGGTCATCCTCTCTAGCAGAATCACTATCTGGATGCTCTCCATCATCATTACCAGCAGATTCATCTTCAATAGAATCCTGCAAAACAATCTATTTTCCCAAGCACCATTTCATCAATACTGACCACACGGTGAGAAATCCAGTGCTTGGTACAACTATTTACCTCAATGACTGCATCTGAATCACGAACGCGTGGTGGCCGAGTATCAACAGAGGGCAGGCGCTCGCCATTGCCAGTTTCCACTTGTATGGCTCTGCCAGTTGGCTGAGAGAAGAAATAAGATAACCACTTAGCTCATCTATGCAATGCATGGTAAATGTAACAGGAAACTAGCAGAACTTACCAATGGAGGCCGCACACGAGCAGATCCTTTAGCCAGGTCACCTTGTCCACCATCAACTTTCACAGTATCCACATTTTCAGCTGAGTCATGAATACCAGCTGCTGCTGCAAGTTCTGGGGGCATATCAGGATCATACTCCTGATTCAACAAACAAAAAACATAAGCTTTCTACGTACTTCATTGCAAGTGTATTTTAGGATCAAAAGTAATTTACCTGCTCCGTACGACCACTCTCGTATACACGAATTTTGCTTTGCATAGTAGACTCCAAGCGCAGTTGTTCCTGGAGAAACAAATACCAATTTAATAACAAACCCTCTTTTGACCATTATAATCTTAGTCTCAATAACATTGGATCAAGAGCTAAATTCATTTCATGCTTCTTAAATACAGCTGAACTTATGGGTCAATTTTCCATTACATCCAAGAATCTTGACTAATCATCCAAATAGGCCAAATAATAAAAAATAAAAAAATAAAAAAATAAAGGAAAGAGTAGGAGAACAAGATCCACACACCAACTGCTTGCAATATTCTTTCCAGCTCTCCTCATTCAAGCCAAAATTGAAAAAATCAGATACATCTACACCAGTATATTTCCAAGGTTTTTCCTCAAAGCTATCAATGTCAACATCAAAGATAGTCCTGTAGAAACATCAGCAAATGGCACAACAAGAATTAGATCCAAAGTCAAAATAGTTTTTGTTGATTAAAAGTATTTACTGAGGGTGCATATCTCTTGAGCTACAATATATTTTACATTTCATTCACCAGAAATTCCCTGCCATCACAGTAGAACTATAAAATTCCTGAAACTTCTTCTGCTACAAGTCAAATAATTTAACAAAGTATAATGGAGTTTTCTACTGTACTGCCTTTGTAATATCGGGTATACCTAAGGATAGTTCACACTTGCTTTCCAATTAGAGAGCAATATAATCATCACCTTGCTCTCCATATATTATTGATAAACAATATTTTTCAATAGGGAGAAAAGGTACAACAGCATGATTTCTTGACAAAATAAATAAGACAATAAATAAAAAGTTAGCCACTGAGAAGTGAAAAACTTACTCATCAAAAACTAGACAGAGAAAGATATCCCTTCATATGCAGCAGTACATATCTTATAAATTTTTCTCAAATTAAAGTTGCAGACAATAATATTTTCATCCAGTCCAATACACAAAAGTGTAGAACCAAAGCAATGACAGCACATCCATACTATAAGCTCATACTCTACCCGCCCCTAACTTTCTTAGCACTTGGGTTGACACAAAGATTAAGAGCAATATTAAAAAAAATAAAAATTAAAAAAAAATTTTAAAAATAAAAAAATAAAAAATAAAAAAAGTGGATGGAAAGAGAAAATTTTTGATGTGCTGAACAGAGAAACTTTTAAGTATGAAGAAAATTTTGGGACAGCTGAAAAAGAAAGTGTGAAGAAAATTCACGGGTGGAGGGAGGAAGAATCAAAAAAAGGTTACAACAATGGGGTCAATGACTGTCAACCCAGCTCAAAGCAAGAAACATTTCTTTTTTTTAATGGAGCATGAACATCAGTGCATGGGAAAGGGAAAAATAAAGTTAATTTATTTTCCCCCTGCCTTCCAAAATAGTGTGAACAAAGAAAAGGCAGAGCATACTGGAGTTCCATACTTCCATCAGCCTTCTTGATGGATGATTCACTACTTTCCACAGGGGATTGTCATAAAGTTTTGTCCAAAATTAGCATAGCACGTCACTGCCTAGAAAAATCGGCATTGCCATGACATCTTGACAAGAAGTCAGAATTGCCACCCTCAGTTTTAACTGGGACTCTGGGAGAGAAGGGGTCAAAAGGAAGTATTGATGACAAAGGCAGATAACACCTCTGACCTGGCAGAAGGGCCAGAAGGTTGAACCAAATCATAAATAAAGAAAACGAAACAACTATTTTGCATGGTAAACGATACAAGGGTTCATCAATATGAAGCACAATTTGCCAATGTATGACAATAAACTCTCTAGCCATGCAATCAAATACAAAATACTACCTCCGGTTCATTTTACTTGCAACAATTTCCATTTTGGGGTGGTTCAAATTACTTGCAACAAATTTTTTTTTTCCTTATTTGGTAACTTTTGGCCTGTAAAATGACATATATGCCCTTACTTTTTTTCTTAAACACCCTTATTAATTTACAAATCTGATTTTATTAGATTAAACCTCAATCTTAATTAATTAAACTCTCATCCCATTTAACATTCTCTCTCCTCCCCCAACCCCATTTTCATGGTAGCTTCTTGGTGTTACGAGCGGTGGGGGTTGCAGATCGGCGTTGTGGGTTTGGTTTCGTGGGTTGCAGATCGGCGGATTTGGTTCGTGGTTTCAGATCGGCGGGTTTGGTTAGTGGGTTTAGACCGCCGGGTTTGATTCGTGGGTATGGTTTCGTGGGTAGATTTCGTTGGTTTCGAGGGTTGGTTTCGTTGATTCGTGGGCAGATCGGCGTTGTGGGCTGGGTTTGTGGGGTGCTGGGTTCGGTCTGGTGGTGGGTTCGTGGTTGCTGGGTTCGGTCTGGTGGTGGGTTCGTGGTTGCTGGGTTCGTGGTTGCTGGGTTCGTGGTGGTGGTGGGTCGGCGGGTTGCTGAGATTCGTGGGGTTGCTGTGTTCGGTGGGTGCTGGGTTCGGTGGATTGCTGGGTGCGTGGGGGTGGTGGCGGTAGTGGTGCGTTGGCGGTGTTGGGTTCGGTCTAGGTGGTGGTAGATGGTTTCAGTGATGTTGGGTGGTGGTGGTGGGTGGTTTGGGTGATACTTGGTGGTGTCAGTAGTGGTGGTGGGTTAATGTTTTAATTTAATTAATATTGTTTTTTTTTTGTTGTTGGATTAATAATTAAGCATATACCCTTATTTTTCCATAATCAAGCTTTCAATCTTTTGCCTTGGTTTGCGTAAAGTTGTCCTTTGTTGCGACTAAAATGAACCGGAGGTAGTATAAAAGAAAGCAAAAGGCAGAATTGAACACAAAATAGAGGAAGCATCATCAGCTTCAAGTGAGACTCTGGAGAATCAAAGAGAGAGGAAGATGCTTAATGTTGTTGGAATGTTTAAGGCATGCAGTTTAAAATAGAAACTTTCAGAGGATAAGACGTTGGCCCCACTTATAGGATCAGAAATGAGAGAAAGATATCTGGATTATGCCAATTCAAATTAATTGGGAACCAAGTGGGTGTTACTGGAGATGTCTCCTGTAAGAATTCTCAGCCAGGATGATGAGTCGATGAGATTAAGGATAGATAGAGGAAATTAATCAGGTAGTTTAGTGGAAGTCAGGTGAGGGTTACAAGAAATTTCTACAGAGGACCAGAAATACTATGCAAAAGATTCATAAAAATAAAGGTGGAGAAGGCATTAAAAAGAATGAAAGTAAGGAAAGCAGTTGCCTCAGATGGTATTCCTATTGAAATATTGAGATGACTTGGAAAGGTTGGTAATGATTGGTTGACAAATCTTTTACATAAAATTGGAGGACAAACAAGATGCCCTAGCGATTGGAGGAAAATCAATTCGGTACCTATTTTTAAAAATGAAGGCGTTGCACAAGACCGTTCAAACTTCAGGCTATAGAGGGATAAAGCTTATGAGTTATATAATTAGATTATAGAAGAGGGTGACAGAACATACAATACAAGTATAATTGTTGTGAGTATACGTAGGGACAATCTTCCATAGAAGTTGGCCAACTAATGACACAAATGACGGGGTATAACAGGGGGAGAAAGATGTACAGAGTCTTAACTTATATAGAGTAAGACATGTAGTTACAAGGTCTTAAGAAGATACAATATGGTGTTTGCTAATCCCTATACCGCAAATTAATTGTCACACCAAGCTTTGCACAAAAATTTATTTGGTAAGTTGCTATTGGTCGATCTACTATATTTTAATAGAAAAGTAGATGAGATGGGAAATGAAGGGAAAAGTAGAATAAGATAGGGTGGAGGGCTTTTGATGATGGGAATAAATAGTGGGTCCATCAATCCGTGCCATATAAGGACAGATGAAAAAGAAAATATTGACAAAAAAAATTAAAAAAAACAAGAACTATTATGTACTCCCCCCCCCCCCCCCCCCTCCCCTCTTTTCTGTTTTAATCACTTAACATTTTAGTCCGTTCTCTTTTGTTCTACCCAATTTGCTTTATCCTATTTTGGCTTACCCCTTTTACAATCTCACCCTATATTGCACAAACTCAGATTTGGATGTCGTGTCCGACACAGTAACGGATCCTTCGACACCCCAGATTTTATAAAATTTCATATAAGGCCACTCTAAATTTGGGTGTCCTATTGGAGGTTTAGATACTGGACACTCGACATACAGCAGGGTGTGACCCTTTCAACCTCACAATAATCACATATTTTCACACATACTCTCTTTCTTTATACACCTTTTTCTTACACAAACCACCTTTTTAAATTCTCTCTTACTTTATCCTACTTATCTCACATTTACTCACCTTGATATTTTCTCAAAATATCCTAAAAAAGTCTATTGAAATGCAAAAAGATAATCTACATAAAGTACTCCTTGCAAGTTGCAACAACGCAAATCTTGGCTCCAAAGGGGGACCAGTGGGCTCTGTTTGGTTTGTCTAATTTCGTCTGAAAATATACTTCCTTATTGGAACAAGGGAGGAGGACACGGAATTTAAGATGAGGAGAGAGATAGTGAGTAATAAAGATAGAGATCCATGTAATGAGGAGAGAGATATAGAGAAAGAATGTGCATATAGGGTAATGGTTGCAATATTTGTGAAACTTCCTAAAATAATAATTGTTGCAATATTAAGGGGGAACGGAGGAAGTATTATCCTAAAACTTACCTAAACTTAGATAATTTTGTCCAAACTTATCTCAAACAAAGTAACCCAGCAAAATATCATCTAGCAAAACAGAAAAGAGCCAACACAGTTGCAAACTCACTTGTGAGACGGAAGAGTGAATTCCAAACCACGTCCAGGCACATTGCTGCCCCAAAAGCCCGTATGAAAACCCTTCTGCACTGGAGGACCTTTAGGTGGCCTCCAATCACCCCTTCCACGACCAGCCATAGTGCTTATACTGACTGGGGGGCGAACTTGACCAGGGGCTCCACCAGAACCAACGGAAGGTCCTCCAGGCAGAGGTGCTGCACCAGGTCTTATATACTGCAAAATCAGCCAGATGACTTATTCAGTATAAATATGAAGACAAACACAAATAAAAATTGCATAGAATCATCGTATAGTTGCATTTTTTACCCTTTTGCCCCTCTCATTACAAACAAGGAGAGAGAAAGCATAATTCTAACCAAATTGAGAATATAAGGGCATATTATAGATGAATTGATCAAAAGCAAAAATAGAATATGCAGGACGACAAGCAAGCAATCATACGGGTCTGACTGAAAAACCTCACTTCAAAACAAAAATAAAAGCATGTAGCTCATTTTGAGAAAAGCTCATAACATAGGTATGCTCTACAAACCGGTCAAACAAGGAGACATAACCCACTAAGTAGTCTGACAAATACGCCAAACACATGACAAAATTCATAACCCTATTAAGTCAAAAAAAGTAAAAGTTTAATATGAATATGAAGTCAGCACAGAGCCAAGAGAACAAATACTGTCTTCACCCAACTATGACTTGAGTAAAATTTCTTTTAAAGGTCAGTTTTTGGCTTGCTTTCAGGTTTTTTTTTTAACACAATTAGAACCACCAAGGTGCTATGAGCAGGAGAATCCCAGAGTATCAACATTATTCCCCAATTGCATATCATGGAAACATGTCTTCTGAATAACAATGCCTTTCCTATGCATCAGTCTAATCCCGTCCTCCAAGCATATAAATCTCACAGTAGTCTTTTGCCCTTAACTACAATACTAAAGGATCCATTGTCAAAACGGAATTCAAAGTAGCAGAACGGATGTGTTTCTTAAATAGACAATGACTTATCTGGAACAGTACCAACCAGAATCTCTTCCCTGTACAATAAATACTGGCAACCTTTTAAATGAGGTGCTATTATTGTAGTCAAGTATATTTGTATATATTGCAAAAATCTTCTGACTGACTACAGAAAGGACAAGAGGGTATACTCCATAAAGCTCACAAAGTAATATATGAGCAAGAGCTTATCCAGCAAGTAGAGTCAGAATACAGTTCGTGGCCAACTTGAACTCTGAGTCGTGAATTGGAAAGTATACAGCAAACCAAACCAACCCAAATAAAGGAATTTAGTATTTCTGGAACATCAGTCACAGTTATGTCCTGAATAGAATCAGACCTTATAACAGAACTGCTTACTACTGTAAGAATTAGGGTAGAGCCGTAGAGCAGGCACTTAGTTCAAACCAACACCCGATCTCTTTTTACATAAAAGTAAAGCGCGAAACCATAATAATTTGGGGATAGCAATAACTAAACACTTCAGAAAAAAATTGAGGAAATTGATGGTAATTTTATATCACTGACATATATAAACACATACAGGAAGTATTCATCTTGTGTAATCTAATCTAATCTAATCTCAATCTGTATCTTATAAAGGCATAATTAGACTATACAATGAATAGAATTACAATAAAAATGTGTGATGGATGTAACAGAAACCCCATATAAACTGACCTTAAACTGAGAATGAAAAGGGTGATAACCATAATTGCTATAACCAACTTTTGGAGCAGTTGAAAGCCCTGCATTAGCATTAACTTTGGAAGCATCAGTAGTCTCTTTGCCTTGAGAAGATTGTCCTGCCTCGTCTCCCCAATCTTGATCCTCCACAGGTTGAACAACTCCAGCAGCATCATCATCATCAGCCAGAATCACAAGTGGGTCACCATCTTCATCCTCATCATCGCTCCCAACCATCATCCCATTCGGCGGCGCCGGAGCGTGGCGAGCATCATTCAGCACAATTTGCAAATCATCCTCACTATCGCTCTCACTGTCCCACTCATCACCGCCACCGCCACCACCAGATGACGCGGGTACCACGGGTTCCGGCCCAAATTCTTCGATAGCAAAAGTATGGTCTTTGTCCAATTCATTCTGAAACGCATCTACATCTCTAAATTGTTGGTCGTTGACATCGGCAGTAAGCAAAACCCTAGCTCCGGCGGCGGCGGCGGAATTGTTGGAATCTTCAAAACCCGTATTATATTCGGAGTTATCTACACGGTGAGAATCTTCATTATCATTGTCACGAGAATCAAGCTGCTGCTTCGTATGAGAGTAATTCGAATTGGGAATTTCATCTGCATCTTCTGATTCAAGATTGAGATCAATCGGACGGGAAGAAGGTGGAGGTTGTAACGGCGGCGGCGGCGGCGGAGGGGGGAGGGAAGAAGACGAAGAAGGGAAGGAAGTGAGGACGTCAGTGTAGAGATCGCCGAACTCGTCGTCATCCTCCATGGTAGGAGCTCAAATTAGCAGAAAAATGAAAAACAGAAATTTGATGAAAATAATGATAATAATTGCATAAGATTGGTTTAGGTTTGATATAATTTGAAGAAGGAATTCGAGAGAAGAGGGAAGGGAAGAGAAGCCTCACTGCAAGTTTTAGTCGCAAAAGGAATTGGTGATTTTCTCCACCTCCTCGCTCTCTTCAACCTAATTTTATATTGGGCCCTAATTTTATTTACCTCATTTTGGGTACAATCAACGATTTCAAGCTAGCTCGGCTCAATCTTTCTTTTTTTTTTGGTTTAAAGTAAATACAAGTACATCAAGACTCCCGAACAAGTTTAGGTACAAAATGTTTGATTATGTTACCCTAACTTCGTTCCGTTTCAGATCTTGATATCATGTTAAAAAATTACTTATTTAAAAAGTTTAATTAGTGCGACGGAGTAATAAAGACTTAGGATTAGCTTTTGTTATTCTATCACAATTCCCATTTTTCTCGAATCTTTCATTCACAATTCTCGCACCTAGGATTAGCTTTTGTTATTCTATCACAATTCCCATTTTTCTCGAATCTTTCATTCACAGTTCTCGCACCTCTTGGAACTATTCCGTAGAAGCGAAGTCATATTAAAACTCGAGAGGGTCAAATTTATCTATAACTTGACTTTATACATATTAAGAAAGTGAAATTTTCTTTGGTGACCATCAGCTTTTTTATTTTTCACTTTGGTGAATTGCAATTTTCTTTTTCAATCTTTGGTAATCTTATGAATAAATCACTCATGACTTTGAAAAACACCCCCACCTCAACGAGCCACCCTACCCCACCCCAGCGCCTTATCCCATTGGCGCCCACCCCCCTCCTACGCTAGCGATCCCACCCACTCCCTTTCCCCACCCCAACAGCGTTCAATACTCAACGTATTAAAGTGAAAATCGAAAGAATCATTTTATGTTATTGTTTAGCTTACTTTATACACCAAACTTAGTAAAGTAAGACAGATAAACAAGTTGATCATTTGGTGCACATAACACCAAACTTATGTTATGTTATTGTTTAGCTTGGTTTATTATTAGTTTTTTAGGGTTTTTTTTTTCAACCAATCACGTGACAACGTGTGTCCAATACAGGGGCGGATCTAGGGGGGTTCATTGAACCCACAAAATTTTTGAAAAAAATTATAAGTTTTTTTTTTGGTTAATAAAACTTGAAAAACGCATTTATGGTTAATAAAACTTGAAAAACGCATTTATACAATTGATGTGCGTAATTAGAGTTGGAAAACAACGGAGCTCGGTGGTATTGGCCTGCCACACAAAAGGCGCTTTGGGCTTATTGGTCAGATATTCGATTCTTTCCTATTTAATTTTTTCTTAGTCTTTTTTTAAATTTTAGATTCAATCTGTCTAGAAAAATGCTTTAATGATATCAACTTTCTTTAACTTTTACAAAAATGTAATCTAAGATATTTAAGTTATAGAATTTGCATCCCCTTAAAAAAAACTAAAAAAAAATAAATATTATAATTCTATATCTTTTAATTTTGGAAAAATTAACCGCAACAGCACCAAATATGATAAAGGATAGTGTAGTAACAAAACCTTTTGAGGGTGTACTCTACATCACAAACTACGCACTTGGGCACTTGGGTGCATATAACAACATAAATGACACTGGCGAAGTGGCGAAATGATATTTCGTCAAAAAGAGAAATCTTCAATATTTTAATGCTTTAAAAAAAATTATTTATTTTTGTTGACTTTCATCCCACTTGATTTTTCATATCACATGACTAAGTAGTCTTTAGGGGTAAAAGATTGGTTTGCAATTTGGATTATAACCAAAACCAAATCCAATCCGAAGTAATTCGATTTTGAATTTCTCTAACCGAATCCAAAACGAATTAAGATTCGATCTAATCCATATCAAACCGAATTAATTCATTTTTTCTAATTTGAATCCAATCCAATCCAATCGATATTTCTTGTCTTCTTTCACATCATATGTACATGTACTTCACTCAAATGATTCCTGCAATTATTCAACCTTTTCTCGTTGTATACATTAACTTTTAGTGTCCATTAACAATGACTAAGAAATTGAGATATGAGGGAAAATATGAGAAGATGTGATTGGTGAGTTATGACTTTGTGAAATTGTGAGAAACTAAAGAAGTCAAGAAGAGGAAAAGGGAATTTGAGTTTTTTTTTATTTTTTTTATTTTGGTTTATGTATGAAACGAGAAAAAGGGTTGAGATACTTTGTAAAGGAGGATATGGGCTTGATGTCATGGTCCGAAATTTTGCTTTATAATTCGGTTTTCGGTTTTTTAAAACCCAAACCAAATCGAAACCGCAATTCATATTTTTAAATTTTTCTGAACCGATCTGATATGAATTAAAAAAAAAAAAGCCAAACTGAATTCCTAAATAGGTTTGCTTTCCGGTTCGATTCGATTATAATCATATCCGAATTAATTTCGCTCCTAATAATCTTTCCTTCCATTAATTATTTTCCTTTAAACACTTCTCAACCTCCACCATAAAAGTCGATTATTTCAAAAAGTTTTCGCCATTATTTTCCTTTGTTTTTTTCAGTTAATTTTTAAGCTATAAAAATACTAAAATTTACAGCTTAAGTAGTTGGGTAGAATTTCTTAAGTCTTGGATAAAAGGTTATTACTTTGGATTTGGACTAATTTGCGTTATCAAATTCTATAAAGTAATTAAAATACCTTCACATTTTGTTTTAATTATTAGGGCAGCTAACGTGCATGATTCAATCAAAATTAAAGGAAGTAAATTAATCATGATGCTTTTGATCTACATCATTGCCCCTTTCTTATGCTTAATTCCTTTATCCCTACCTTATAAAGAGTACAAGATTACTCTTATGAATAGTGTGTTGCCAACTATATCCTTCAAAATGTGTAATTACATAAATAACCTCATTAGGATGTACAATTAAATGAAATTTGTATAAATGTACCCTCTAAATATTTATTTATTTAATGGCCTTCATTGAGGCTAGTTGTCTATTTTTTTAAACTCTTAAGACTTAAGCATGGACATTTATACTACCCCTAAAATCTTTTTTTTTTTTTTTTTGAAAGAACCCCTAAAATCTTTTTGTACATACTCTCTCTTATCAATGTTGCCAACAACCAAATTTTAGATTTAAGGCCAAACCGAAAGGATATGGCTAGCTATACCAAATTTTTGATTTAAGGTCAAACCGAAAGAGCTCTCAGGATATGGCTAGCTATACCGTGCGCATCACATGCGTTAGCTTCCCTAATTTTGGAAAAAAATGTTGAACTCCTTTTTAATATCAATTTTAAGTTACCATACATAATTGGCCTATTTTGTATAATAATTAACCTATTTTTTTTAATTAACCAACACAAATAACCATAAATTCATTTAGCGGTTAACAAAGGTATACCTCCGATTGAATCAGCGATTAACCATGGTAAATTATTAATTGAATTTGCGGTTTCTAGCTAATTGAATGCACTATTACATTTTTGTGCTCATTAATACAAGTAATTGAAATTTATCATGCTACAACAACAATTATACTCTCTAAAATGTTTATTGATAAGAAAACTTCATATCCTGAAATAGTTAAGTGATATCCTTGTTGCTTTTGTTAAGTCTACATAAATCCACCTCACGATTCACATTATTAAGATTTAAGGAAGCCTTGTTTGGTAAATAACTTTTAAAAGAATTTTTAGCTTATTAGGACTTTTAGAGGTTTGACCAAATGAAAAAGTTAATTTAAGTGTTTAGTAAATAGCTTATTAAAAGAATTTATAGGCTCAAAAAACTCTCTTTAAATTCATTCGCAAAATTGATTTGGAGGCTCCCCGGAGAAGATGACATATTGATTCATTCCAACAAAAGTGCGAAAAAAGCCGATAATTTGAAGTTCCAAGGATTGTCCAACAAGGCAACAACATTTTAGAGTAGGTCATAGTGGCACATTGTGTGAGTACAATTTTGATACCAAAAAATAAAAAGCTACAATTTTTTTTTTTTTTTTTTTTTTTTTTTTTTTTTTTTTTGGATTTTGGTACAAAAGTGTGATTACTTGGTATTTTGATACCAAGATATGCAATTTCCGTACTAAAATTACACTACTCAAAATCTCAGACAATTTTCCACTAGGAGTTCCCCGTTTGAAATTGAGCCCATTTACTTTTGCTCGGAGAGAAGGGAACATGTTTGAACTGGGATACATCATCTAAAAAAAACAAAACAAAACAAAACAAATATCTCTATTTTACATTACAAATACTCCATAATATACCTAGGGATGTCAATGGGGCGGGGCGGGGCGGATGTTGGTCTTCCCATCCCCATCCCCATCCTCACCTAATATTTTCATCCCCATCCCCGCGGCGGGTCTAATTTTCATCCCCATCCCCGCCCCACCGGGTACAACTCCAAAACCATCCCCGCCCACCCCCCACTTGGATATCCATCCCCACCTAATCCCCACCAAAAACCCGCCTAATCCCCACCCAAGATCCACCGAATCTCCGTATCTCAAATACACAATCCTACATAATTAATACGAATTATAAAATAAAACATTCTAAACACATTTTTGTGTTATAATATAAGTGTCGTACAAAGTATTATAATTAATATTGTATTTCACGTAATTATTTTATAAATAGTATAAAAGTATGTAATTTTGCTTTAAAAAATATATAGATGTGGGTATGAGGTGGGGATGGGGCGGGTACGAAGTGGGGCGGGTGGGGCGGGGCGGGGATGGGGCGGGTACAACTTAAAATCCACCCCCGCCCCATCACCCATGGCGGGTATGGTTTTTATCCCCATCCCCGCCCCACCACCCGCTAAACCGAGACCCATCCCCGCCCCACTGGGGCGGGTCTCCTACTTGACCCGCCCCATTGACATCCCTAAATATACCATTACTTTATAGCACATTGTCAATTTCGTATTTTTACCTCTCTCTCTTCCTTTTTTCCATTACCAATAAAACTATGCCCAACCCCTACAGCGTAATATTAAAAAAATGGAGGAAGGATTAAAAAACAATGAGCCATGATTAAGAGCTCAAATAGTTCCTTAACACAACTTCTACTTTTTATGATCAAAAGAGCTCTTGAAGCCTTCAATTTCTTTACAAAACAAAGAGCCATGTACCAAAACAAGCATTGCAACCGCGCTGAAGAAAATTGTATGATCATCTGATGTACGACCGTACACTGGTAGTAGTATCAATCACCCTCATTAAGTGGCCAATTTCCTAACAAGAACCATTTTTACTATTGTTTTGCTACCAAGGGGATACAACAGGCATAATACATCTTTTGGGGGTTAAACCTTGCAAATCCCAGTAATAGGTTGAATAGCTAACTAGCCTCACTTAGTCACTTATGTAGGGCTAAGTCAATAAGACGATGAATTCCCAAGAACTAACTAAGAACAGAACCAGCTTGTTAAAATGCTAAAATATCTCCTCCCGATAACAAAGACAGCCTAAAACATCAATCCTACATCCTTTAGCCAACTCTTTCATGAGCAAAACTGTCCAAGTTAACCAGGAAGATTAAGTTGGGATGAAAGGGGTATCAAACAATGTAGAATTTGTATGCCAAAATAGGATCTATTTCTAGTATATGATCAATCTATTGGTTGAACTAGATAGCAGAAACACATGACTGGCAACGACATGTAAAACCACCATTCAAAATATATATGGTGAGAATTTTAGATAATCCTCAACTATACGCCTCTTCAAGGAACCACTATAAATGTGCTTTGCTATAAGAATAGCCACCTACTCTCATACACAGCTAGTCAGGGAAAATGTAGGATCTTCTCTATATCATCCTTCGTAACCCTTCAACAAACTAATATGGGCACAATATCTGAAAGTTTTAATAAAACTAATTTCCAAGAACCCCAAAATGAAACCTAATTTATATGGTAATGTTATGAAACTAAGAAAATGCACCCACCAACCAATTTAACATAGTTTGAACATGGAAAGAAAGTAAGCAAAAGGAAGAAGAATCAGTAGATTTATGATACAAAGTCCTAATTCTTAAGAAATTATATTTAACAATCATATACAATCCTCCTCCAATTCAGAACAATCCTTTGGCTGTCTTATCATAGAATTGATCATGCTGATTGAAAATGTTTTCCAGTTTGTGACCATAGATGATACATAGCACCTAGTTAAACCACTTGAGGCAGAGGACTACTGAAGGTCTGAAGGTGATTTCTAATTATTGGCCCTTAGAATTGTAGGAAGACGAAGCTAGTTTAGCGAAGGCATGAGACAGGCGCTGTACACAACAAATAAAGCTGGATGGACTAAGCTATATATATGCATTACGACAACACACTTTGCTCAAAAACAACATGAGCTTTGGACTTCTAAATCTCAAAAGCGGTCACCAAGTTCACTTCCCCTTGACTAGTAGTCCCACTGATATTCATTCTTTCAGTTTTGTTTTCACAGAAGAGATACTACAAGTCAATTGCTCTGGCCTACAAAGACCACTCTATAGGGTTGCATTTGCACCATCTATATCAATTGTCAACCCCAGCTTTGATATTGCTCAGCTACAGTTCAACCCGAAAGAAATCCTAGCTACTTAAGTACTCGACTAGGCTAGACATCCTTAATATAAATGGATATAACTGTGCTCTTGGGATCAAAAAGCACCCTTAATAAACCCACATTCCATAATGAACAATTCAACAAAGACAAACAAGAAGAAAAAAAAAAGAAACAATCACAATCCTAAAAGTTCAAAGTGTGTAAGGAGATATCCAAAATTTATTTATTTGGTCCAAAAAGCACCAAAAGTACATCATTTAAAACACAAAAAAAGATACAATGAACAAGGGAATTGATCAGCATGTTCCCAATTAGCAATGGATTTTCACAAGTCTGCCAAAATAGATGAAACCATCCCAATAATTAGCTAGTATAGTTGAACATATTAGTTTCAGCAATTAATCAAACAAGTAATAATCTAATTAGCAGGTGTCTTGTAGGTGAAAGATTGTTGTGGAAGAGTTAACGGACCTCGCCTAAGCTCATTATCATCCAATAATCTTTGAGTCCTCTTCTTCCCGCAATGAAGCCTATCGAAGTGCTTCACCTGCGATTTAATTTTGCAATCAAGTTTAGAACAATAGATTATCACAAAAATCAATAAAATCAAAGAGAAAGAGATACTGTAGTACCCAAGCAGGGCGGCAACTGTTCTCGAAATTAGCCCTAAATTTCTTGCAATCGGCGGGATAGAGAAGGCCGACGGAAGCACATTCGGAGGCAACCTTGCCGGATTCTCTCTCCAAACAAGCGTAGAATTCATCCCGAGCCTGAATTTCAATTCTGAATTGTCAATTGAAATACTAGATTAAAGTATCAAATTATTAATTAGGGATTACTGATTGCAGATTACCTTGTAGCAAGCTTGTCTTGCACTGGCTAGCACATCGCTATGGACTTCATCAGATTTTTCTGCAGACATGATTCTTGATTTCCAATTTTCTCTCCAACTTTCTTATTTCACAAGTTGGGTTGCTTCCGCTGTATAAACAATAGAGAATATACTGTACAAGTTTTTATCCTTATACGGAGTTTAAAATAAAAAAAAATTATCTAATACGATATACCAGTAACATTTTTGTAAATAAATCAACAAATTTGTCAGATTGGGATTTTATGTTGATTTATTACAGAAATGTCACTGGATAATGTTTTTTTTTAATTTTTTTTATTTTACAAAGATAAACTGGGCCTCCATCGTAATGTAAATAAACAAAGAGATTGTGAGATTAATAATCTCCTTCTTATTGGTGATGTGATATACTTTTAGAACGAGTACATTAGAACGGTGCCATGTGAAATATAATTCTAGACAGATAAAGATCATAAATTGAGATGTTTAGTTACTCATACACGAGTTTTTTTGGTGCAAAAAGAGTTGTTTGACCATTAGTGAGTAGCCTTTTTGAAGGTTAAAAAATGTTAAAAGTAGTAGTTGACAAAAAAGGCATAAGAAATATTGGATAACCTACTTAACACAGGTATCTGAGCTTTGTAGCACAAATAAATGTGCTTTGAAATTAATTTACTTAGGATAACTATTCATAGGATCAGGACAAGGAGGCCTAAAATCACATAAGTGACATAACGAGAAGGTCAGGCAACGGAGGAGGGGGAATCACATAAGTGACATAACGAGGTGGGAGAGCTACATCCATGAGACTATGAGAGTATGAGACCATGACTGCAAGGAGGATGCAGGGGTACTTAAGGCTAGGAGGAGAATGTTAAGTTGGACTGCGGAGATTGGAGACCAAAAATAGATTATATGTTCACACATTTTTGCATTGGCAAATCAGCCGCAGACTAACCTGTAGCTAATACATCAGCAACATACAATGCTTCGAGCTGAGATAATAAAAATAACTGTAATGTGTTAACACTATATAGAATAATCTTGGTTTGTTTAAGTCTTACCAGCAATGAGTTTGGACGGAAATGGACAAAGTTTGTTGCTGAATAACAAAAACAGCCAGTACTTTTATTAAAATCAGATAGTGCACGTACATTTACATCTATCATAAATTTGTTGAGGGGTGTAAACAATATTGAAGGTAGAAATGGGCTAGTAAGGCTAACTATATCTGTATAAAGTGTGCACGTTCAACTTCATTTACTCTCACAAACCATCAATCTTTATTAAGTACTTGGATTTGTGCGATTTAGATCAGAAGCTCTTCTTTTGTTTCTTTTGATCTAATGAAGCTGGGATTCTGCATCTTTGTCTTGCTAAATGTTGTCTTCTCATCTGAACGTTTTGTGTGTGTAATCCAGTCTGCTCCTTGACCTCCACAAAATCATCACTGATCAAAGATTGCTGATGATAGTATCGAAAAGCCACGAACAACATGAAGGCTGCCATGAATATGAAAGGCATCGAGTCAAGCATTGTATATATTGACAATCTATCAAATCTAGTTCTAAGATCACCACATTCAAGACTTTATTACAAAAGTATCGTTTTAGTATGTACAAAATCTGAGCAAATAACAGTTTATGAGGCCTTACCTGCCCATGCACGAGCAACTACTGAAGAGAAATTCCAGATGATGGTGAAGATAGAGAATGCTAGAGCTTTTTTATGTGAGCATGACTCCCAAGCATCTCGGAAACGCCCAACCCAGAACTTGCCTGAAATGTGTCAATTAAATACAGACCGATTGTTGGAATAGCAGTAGCAAATGACAAGTAGGAGTAATTGTATGGAACATTATGCCGTATTGCCGTTGTTAGCAACTAAGCATGGGGATAGGGACATCATTTCATAACTTCTCCATAGTACATACCCTTCCTTTTACCAAATTATACTTAACTCATTCTCTTCCTTTCTTTTTAACTCCTTTTCTTATTTCCACTAATACTCACTACTCAGTCTACTCATTTGCCTTTTTTTTATTACATTTCTTATTTTATCCTTCACTATTCAATCTCTCATATTCTAATTTTTTTCTTCTTCTTACAACTACCCATGTTTTACACTATCAGATTTAACGAGTGTAGCCCAAATCCATATTTAACATGTACCCATAGTATCATAGGCTCATAGCAATATATGTATAATATTATTTATTTTTTTAAAAAAAAAAAAATTAAAGTATGAGGGAGGGGGGAAAAAAAGCTAAAATTAAATTTATTTTACCGTGTGCAGTAATCTGAGTAGAATAGGAAGAACAAAGTTTGGGAATGACGAAAACTCCAAAAAAGCCTGCATCAATCCAAATGCACATGCAGATGTGAGAAAGAGAGGAGAATTTCTAATTCAAGTTAGAGACCATGCTCAGTTTTCTTTTCTTTTCTTTTACTCGTACAGTATACTAGAACTCGTACTAGTTAAGTAAAGCCACCAAACAAACAAAGCGTAAAGCTACTGCAGACTTGTTTAAGCATTCCCAGTAAACCATTACACATCTGCCACTTATTTGCAGTTCCTGACGCCTCCAAGTTTGTGCACATAAATATTACTGTAGAAATATTTACTACTCTAATTCAAATAAAAACTTTTAACTCGCAGCTAATTAAACTCAGATACTTAAACATTGCGAGTCAACTTATTGTTGCCAGGCAGCCATTAAACTTGGCATATATTTAACCAATACTTCGTGTAATATATCCAAATAAAGAGGATGCTGCTAAACAAAGATTAAGATACTTGATACGCTGTAATTTTATAATGGTCAATCGATGAAACTTACTCAACTTCAACATCTTCCAAACAGTGATGGAGCTGCCACACCTTGCCAAGACAAATAACACCACTGCCAACTACAATTTCATTTGCACACAGCAAGCACATATTAATCAAATCTGTATTTACAATAAGTTGGAACTAATCAAGGATACATCCAGATAATTGATATTGTACGCCGTAACTCAACTAGTAATGTGACAACTAATTCAAAAGTGTGATTAATTAATTACTTAATTAAGGAAGTTAACCTTCATTGTCACGGCAGGATCTCCAGAAAAAAATCCTCTAAGCTTGAGAAGAAATTCATTCAAATAAGGAAGAACCAGCTTTACAAGCCAAACTGCTTCTTCTTCTCCCATGACATAGTTTTCACGCCGCCAATCTTCTCTATCCATAAGTCCTCTGTTTCCAAGTCCGAAGCATCAGTAGGAAAAAGGAGAACAAGAAAAGAATAAGGCTTAGAACTTAGAAGAGGTACCTTCTCATAAATGACTTGTATATGAACACGACGACGAGATAGACAAGACTTATATAGGAGCCAGCTGAAATGAGGCTGCAGTTGTAACAAAAGGGAAAATTTTCAGCACTACTACCAAAGCTTCTACATTTCAGGAACAGAGAAAAGTATTACAATAGGAATGTTAACCTGAAATTGAAGTCTTTGGCATAGGAGGATGAGATTATAACGAAGGTTCCGAAGCCAAAAATGAATGCTGATTTGGCTACATCTCTCCACATTACCAAATCCACTGGGAAGACATTACATTGGATATTCAAGAATAGGCATTTGATAATGCACTGTACATAGAATTAGTTGATAAAAACAAAGTTATTTAATGCACAATTGCAAACTTACCTAAAGTCTGAAGCTTGCTATGGGTGGAGGTATCATATTCATTTAAGTCCTCTCCTGAAAATGCAGGTGAAAGTAGCAAGTATTAGCAAGGGGAAGAGTCACATATGATAGTTATTATATTTATGATAATATTTGCACAAATATATATTGATCAATAGTACACACTCCAATTTGAAAAGTTTTCCCAAAATCAAAAACTAAAAAAAAAAAAGTATTAAACAAAATCAGAGTTAACTATCTGCAAGAAAATCATGTAGTACTAGTGCAAAGATCTGTAGTAAGAGCTTACGCGTAGTAGTTGAAGTTGGGGCACTGAGGGTCGATTTTGATCGGGGCGAAAGGGGTTTGCAGCAGGCTGTTGTTGAAGTTGGAGTCGAAGTCGTAGTTGTGGTTGAAGGGTGGGGGCTTGGAATTGACTTAGCACCTGTAGTAAGGCCTACACTGCTGTTGGTAGCAGATGGACTTAGCTCCTTCTTAGTCTTGTTTTTCATGGAGCTTTTCTTAGAAAGATCAAGTTGAATAAGTTTATCATCACTACTGCCTTGATCATGTGTGTCTGAATGTTTGTCATGACTACTGTCAACAATCTCATTCTTTTCTTCATGTTTAACATCAAGTGTATGATCATCCAGATGATCACTAATAGTATTGATTATCTTTTCTTTCGGACTTACTTGAACCGCCTCCATCTTCACCTCCTCCGTACCACAAGTATTTACAAAGGTAGTGGTCACATCCTGATCTTGGGTATTATCAGAATCGTTGACATTATTATCCAGCAGGTCATGTTGATCTGAATCACATAGGGTCAATTTGGGTCTCATGTTGGAGTTGGTGATACGATCCCAATTCTCGGAATTAGCCTTGATCAATTGAGTCTCATTGGTTGAGCTGACTTCCTTGAGTGGTTCAGATCTCGTCTTCTTGAGCACCTGAGTCGGAGATCTAACATTGTGATTGGAATCAGAAACAGCATTCGTAGGATCGGAAATGGGACTGATCTCTAGTCCCTCCTGCTGCTGCTGCTGCTGCTGCTGCGGCTGCTGCTGCTGTTTGGCAATGACGACTGCAGTAGTAGAAGTTGAATTCCAGACTTTTCGCTTTGCCCCCAGGGGCTTCGGACTCATTCCTGGGTTATTGACGGCATTGACAGTAGCACGGCCAACCTTGACTCGGCCCATATCAGTTCTAGTAGCTGTTCTTCTCGCTGTTGTTGTCATCTTTGTTGTCTTACCACTTTCTTCCATTTTTCAAACTTTGTTAACTTCACAGTACACAGCAGTAGACTGAGTAGAGTAGCAAGTTCCACACTTGGACTGTATGTGTGTGTATACGTGTACTTTATTTGGCTGCTTCATTTGATTGCGCTGAAACCAAACAAAAACCTCGGGATTCCCTCCTCTCTTACTCTCATATCAAACCATCATCACTTACGGAGTACTACGTTGCAATTCATGTCCTGTCTCGCTGTCTGAAATGGGCTTCCTTTTCTCTCGGTTTTCTTTTGTTTAAAAAAAATAAGGCAAAAGCTAACGAGCGAGTGTCTCTCGAGGCATTAGATATGAGATCTAAATGTGGAATATTATTGTAAAATTAACATTAATTATATCGATTGACACGTGATTTTATCATGCATTCTGCGCTTAATACTGGTTTAAACACGAGTAATATATTACAAGTAATTCCTTATCTAAGGGTTATGAACGCTTGTTAGCAAGATCCAAAAAAAAAACAATTCTAGTTGTAGACGTCACTACTCTAACCAACTGCTGTTAAAAAGTAAAAGTATAACTAAAAAAGGGATTTCTGGCAAATGATAGTTATCATTGAATTTTGATACCCTCTGTCTTCTGTCATTTCTTTTAACACGTTGTGGAGAGCTTTAAGATAACAATAAATTTATAAGGTTAGGTTAGTAGTACTAGAGATCTAGAGCGTCAATGAAAGCAGAAGGTGCTGCTCACCTTTTAGGGAAAAAAAAAATTACCAATCTCGCCGGATCACATGCAAAGCCACGGATTGCACCTAACTTTTTTATACTCCTTTAAAAAACTATCTTTTTCTTGAAGGCCCTCGTTTAAAAAATTTAGTTCGCTTTGGATGCACATGATTTTCTATGCCGCATATAATTGGTGCAGGATTCTCTATCAAGCTCTTTAATGAAACAATAAAAAAAATTACAAAGTATCGCTCGAATCACACACTAATTATTATTCCGTATGAATATTAAAAACCATACTCTCCGTCCCTAAATCACATTCATCACATTCGTACTACGGAAGAAGTATCATTTTCTATGTACGAAGTATAACTTTTTAGAATTTTTAACTTATACTATATCATAATGAATGCATACATTTGGAGGTACTCTAGCCCAATTAGGTTTTTTTTTTTTTTTTTTTTTTTTTTGGGGGGGGGGGGGGTGGGGGGGTGGGAGCTTCTAGGTTTCCAAGAGGGAAGGTTTGTTTTGGAGGATAGAGAACTAAGAGAAGTGAACATTTCTATTTAGGAGAGAGAAAGCACACTTTAAGTTTATGAAGTCTACTGGCCTGTTCTCTCCAGCTTCAGCTCTAGCTAAGCTCTGTAAATCAAAACAGACCCTAAGAAGATGAGAAATTACATACATTATTAAATCAATTTCTTACTAAGAAAATTATATTTAGTGGATCTTGGAAAAACTTTATTTTATTTTATAATTATATATTTATATTATTATTATTATTATTATTATTGAGCAAGAACCTTCAAAGCCAAGCTATCCATCCCCAACTATCATTATCTTTTTATTATAATATTTTTAATGACATGAGGTCCCAATAATTTTCTATGAACAAAGAAAAACAAAAATGTAAAGTGTACCAAAAAAAAAAAAAAAAAAAAAAAGAAGTTATGTTTCGTTATTCCTATACAGAGCTTCTATAATAAAAGAATATACAGATTTCCTACACCTTAAATTCATTTCATTAATACTCACTTATCATTTCCTAACTACTCAAGTAGTGACAAATTGATATTTTAAGTACTATAATACAGTGAAACAGAAATAACAAAGCAGAGGTCTTTGAAAGCACCATACAACATTGGGTTCTTACCAAGGATTCCAAAAGCTAGAACCAGAGGCGGCACGGCAAATAAACGGGTGATAACCTTCGCCTTGTGACAAACTCAACCCCTATGACTAGCTGCTGAACCGAGGCTTCGCACTCATCCCCCTAAAGAAAATACCTTACAATTTTTGCTACAACCACTCACATTGAGTACTAAACTAAGTTTCTACATCTAATTCACTTCAGTCATTTTTTTTAATCATTATTGGAAGGGTCGGAATCAATTATTAATTTCCCGTGAGTCCTAATTTAGTTTCTACATCTTTCAGTTTTCTTTTCTCAAGTTCGAGTTGCTTGCAGTTCTCCTCATGTGCTCGGTTGAACATTCTTGTGAAATTGAGCAGAGTTGTGACAACTACAATAGAACATGACAGATGTGAACCAGATAGATCACTTTACATATATGTCAATATGCAACACAAAGAAAGTTATATAGTGGTTATGAACCTGTTTGATAGTTATTAATAAAATGATTTTTTAGTCTCAATACCTAGTACCCATGGTAATGTTAGTCCGACCTTAAATACCTCTTTTTCTTCACAAAATATCATTAGCATTCAAAAGGTGGTACTGTATATTATGAAGTTTATGAACAAAAACTAATTGGAGGTAGAGTTTCAATAATATGGTAATGAACATAAGATTCTGATTTCCTAACAAAGTTGCATATAATTCTATATTCATTCCCAATAATTATGACCGCTTACCAAACGTGTAGTTAGATGCATGCTCCCCCCCCCCCCCCCCCCCCCACAACACCCCTCCCCCTCCCCGTCTCCCCTCCCCCACAAAAAACACACACACACAATCTATATCCATTCCCACTGAATATGACCGCTTACTAAATGTGTAGTCAGATGCCTGATTTCCTAACAAAATTACATACAAATCTATGCTATATTCATTCCCACTAATTATGATTTATGACCGCTTACCAAGTGTGTAGTTAGATGAATGCCCGCCCCACCCCCCCCCCCCCCCCCAAAAAAAAAAGACACACACAAACACAAAAAGCAGGCATGTCACTCTAGCATCATTAATGAACATCCGACTTGTTGGCACCTTCGTATACAAAAATTATTTCCTCACCGAGAATATAAATATAGAAGTCAAGCCATTATTGAGCCATAGGGTTGTAATTTCAATTTGTTCACATTCTTTTAGAAATTATATGAGGAAAATTACAAGATCAAAACTCTACCCATAAACATGAAGCAAATAATTACTTTTATTATCTCTTCAATTATTTTTCCACATTGCTTCCTATTTCTACGGAATAAGGACGCAACTAGATTCATTGGAAGACATTACCTTGCTCAAATGGGCAACAAGCTGGATCTTCCCCAAAGTACACTATTAAAGTGTCAACATTTCTACCCTGCATACCATTGATTATGTGAGTCAACAATTTAAACTTATAGACAGAAGCATTAACAATGAAAGAAAGCACAAGGCTTTAGACGTACTACACGAGAGTAAAGTAATGCCAGCGAGCGCACCTCTGCCTCAGCAATATAGAGAAACTCCTTGAGATTCTGAAAATTTAAAAGAAAGTACAATTGAAGGCACCTAAAATGAAAGGGAGTGACATTATGTGAATCGACACTCTTACCAATCGCCTTATAAAAGTATATCAAGTACAGTTTCAATTTTGATTAATTCTATGAGTTCTTTTCCAAAATTAATTCCTTCTTTCTGGAAAGTATTCTGATCACAAGTCTGCTGAAAATTATAGGTGAAGCATTTTGTGATCTTCCTAGACAATTCCAAAGGAATTACCCACATTAATATCTTAACCCATAATAGAGACAAAAACTATAATGCTATGGATGATGAATTCCTATTGTTTGTTCCATATAATTTAGAAAAATTCTAGACGATGACCTCCAGTTCGTGAATTTCCAAAAGGGAATTTTTTTTTTAAATCACAAACCATCTAGAAATTCCGTATAATTTAAGTGCTCTAAGTTGGAGTTTCAACCAATAAAAGACCCTGTGGTGAAGGGCAATTATCACACTTATAAAACAGTTAAGAGTTTTTGAAAAAAAAAAAAAAAACTAGCGACATCATTAATGATATGAATGTGTGTAATAGGCTCTGATGAGAACATTAGAAAGGTCTTTTCTTCCAGACTATTAGGAAAACAAGGGTCAACAAATACACAGCAATAACTGTAGAGAGAGTATCATGGGGTAGTTGACTAGTCACTATTCCACAGTGACATATTAACCACGCACCTTTAATCCGTGGTGTATAAACAAAATTATGATTTCCTATATTTTGCTAAGCAATAGGAAGAGCTGCATCTGATGATATTAATCAAGAATATCACAATTATGTACAGTATGCTTTTTTTTTAATACAGCTAAACAATGGGGTATGAATTAAAAACTTTAATTTTACTACCTTCCGAAATGCATATGAGATGGGCCCATCATTCTCCGACATGGACAATTCCTGCACAACCTTTTCCAGCCCTTTGTTAACTGCTTGCATCTCCTCTGCCAAAAATTTTTGTTGGATCTGATTGGAGGTTTCATCTCATCAGAACCAGTGCAACAACAGATTCTGCCAATGGAAACTGAGAGGTGTACCTTTGTAGCTGGTTCAATGCTAGCAAAATCCTTTGAGAAATCTAGGAGCTCTGGAAGTTTTTCAGAGATCACCTATGAACCATCAGCAAAATAAAGGAAAAATATTGGGCTTAGAAGTACTTAACACAAAGCCAAAGGATCTTATAGCAACTAACACATTAATGTCAAGCAAAACACTGGTACACCACAGATGCTACCTCAGTCGCATATTACAACAGATAAATCAATCACAACATAAAAAAAAAAAAAAAAAAAAAAAAAAAAAAAAAAAAAAAAAACAATTTTTTAGAGAAAACCGTTCATGATGCCATACATAAAGACCGAAATACCCTCTTTATTTTTTTTCACTCTTTTCCATGCTTGCCACCACCCATACCAACTGCCACCAAATTTCCGATCATCAAGAGTCCGACAATCAGGTGGGACCTATTCTGACAGCAACAGTCTGCATACACCTTGGAGGCTGAGGAGGAATCTTTCATGTCGTTGAATGAGTTAAATAATTTTTTTTTACAAAAAATAAGATAGGCAGTTGGTTTTTGCAACTACACCATGGTATAGGTTCATCCTGTATGTCTTATGCGCCTATAACAATATATCATGGTAAAAACATGTAAACAAGGTGCCAGCACCATGGCAAAGGCGCATAACAGTCACCTATATTATGGCAAAAAAATATTAACTCAGAATTCTCAAAATTCGTGTTAAAATTTACAAATATTGACAAATCGTTTTAATTGATAAATCGGTGGCAGTGGGCTTCGGTGAACGCTGGCAGTGGTCACAAGGTGGTGGCTAATGGGTGAAGAGAGAGAGAGAGAGAGAGAGAAAGAGAGAGAGAGAGGGGCTACACTGAAGAGAGAAACAAGGCGTTTTGATCATTTAATATGGCGTCACGATCAATTTCATGGTGGCATTTAGTTACCCCTAAAACAACATCCAGGGATAGACTTTAACAAAGCACAAAATATTAAGAACAAATGAAACTCAATATTGCATATGATTAAATTAATTATACATTTTGGTGCATACATAACATTTTTCCATGCAGTACAGACATAAACAAGAAATCAAGTCCTTGAATAAATTTTTATTTGCAAAAACTGCAATCATGCAAGAAACCTCTAAAGTACAAATACAAATCAATTCCATGCAGCTTGAGCATAAGCAAAGGGTATGACGACATAGGGCCCCAGGACCCAAGAAAAATAGCGTGTTGGTTTCTAATACTTTAACTTTTCTCGCTATTAGATTTTGGCTGATCACCACTGGTATTATGGGCTCTGGCACTCTAAAATGAACTGAACTAGAAAGGAACCTTGGAAAAATTCAATAAGCTAATTACCCAAATTGAGCACAAAACCTTGCCAGCCCCTGAAATATGAACAACAAAACATATCCTTAATGGGATAGTCTCTACTATCATACAGGTGTGCTGCATGGCTGTTGCTCATTATGATGGAGCAGGCAAGGGGCCTCCTATTCTGAACCAATCTTTATCTACTACGTAATTTTTCTGGGCAAGGACAGCTTAAGCTGAAAAAAGTGGAACGGACTTTTAACTTCACTTAAAGGATCAAAATCACATTTGTAGGATGAAACTTTTTCTGTATAAGTTGAAGGGAACTGCCTTAGCATGTACCATCAAAACTAACACTTGGATAAAATATTGGCAGAATTAAATATTTTAGGTTCAGTAGAGAAGGATGTTGTAACTGAGGTGGAGGCAATAACGGTGACTTTTTTGAATCAGGGATACCGACTTAGCATTGGGCTTCATTCTTTACCTGGTCTTGGATTGAAGCTTAACCAAAGCAAATCTCACTGTTTCAAAGTCTACTCTGTCCACATGGATCTAGGATTCCTAATTATAACATGAATGAAGCCAATGGACTGATAAAGTGATAAGTATTACACCAAGAATGGACAGATGTGAGACTGGCACTAGCTCTTGATATGGGCTTTTCAATATGGCCACATAATAACTTTTTCTATGATCATAAATGAAATCATTCATGGCTCCGTGATAGATATATCAAATATTTACTGTAATCTTATTGTTTTCCAAAAGGTACACTGCCAAAGCAAGGAAAAGTACTTGTGGAACGGAAGGGGACATCTTGTTTTTCTATGCTATCATTTTGTCTTAAACTTTGAGCGTTGCATTTTGTATGTAAGTGATTTTAACAAAATACTTCAGCAAAGCATTTCTTATGAAACTAGGCATTTTCCTATACCTTGCAAAGATAGTGCATTAGAGTCATCTTGTTATTACGTGCACGGGTTTCGGTGAGCTTCAGCAGGCTATCAAGCCGAAAACCAACAGCAGAACCTAGCAATAAAATTTTTTTATCAAATCAATGTTTTGAAACTAAATAAATTTGATGTAAATGCCAGTTCTAGGTGAAAGACAAAGACATATGAAACAATTATGTAATACTTGAAATGAAAAACTCTGACCAACATGTCATCACAGCCAAAAGAGACTCCACTTCTATCCATGCACCCAGGAAAAAGTGACACCATTAATACTTATTCACATACTCCACTAAAACCATGCCCATTTATTTTTATTGCAATAATTTATGTATTTAACACTAGAATTATCTCTTGTATACACTACTGGCTTCAAGTACTATCTTCTCTGCAAAATTAGAGTGAAGATCAAGCATTCAAGCAACAAGCTCTTGCATGAAAATATAATAGCCCACCAATACTTGTGAGCTATTTCTAACAGCCCCAATACACATTCATTATCACAACAGCACCATTGGAAACCAGAAGTCAGGGTCACCACTCCTCATAGGAAAACTCTGCATTAATGGATGGATACAAGTGGAAGATAACATCTAAAAGGAATTCTCTTTTAGAAATAAAGAACATTTTCCCACGTGTTTACATGTTTTTGAAATCCACTTCGGAGCTTGAATAGGGAAAAAAAAAAAAAAAACCAACAACAACAAAACACATAGGAACTACTGGCAATTGAATCCATGAGATTAAATTTATACATTCACGAAATTCTACAAACCAAAAAGGAACAATGTTTGGCTAGGAAAATAAATACAGGCCTTAATGGCAAATTATCAAAATGATCATTCCAAAAATAGGATCTCAATAATCCCCAATATTGCATTAATATCTATGACCAGCAATTTCTACTACCTTTATGGCAAACCAAGCTTAAGATATACACAATTCGACCTAAAATTTTCAATTTCTGTGGTTTTTTTCTTTCAAATTCTATATTCAATTTGTGATTTGTGGAAAGTCACTGTTGGATATTAATTTTTACATAGCTTCTCAAAATTTCCTTTGACCATAGTACTTAAACATCATCCACAAGGGCCACTAGGGGACTTCCTAGCAATCAAAAATCATTATAAAAAATCACCAGCGAGGATCTATTCAGGGAAAGGGAATTTCCTTTAAAAATCCTATATGGTTTGACGCTAAAAATTAATGTTTCATCACTTGCATGCATAAATCAATGGGAATTGGATACAACTTACCCCTAGCTGTACCCTGGTTTAATGCATTTCCCAGTGATAGAACTGTTTGCATAATTCCTTTGAGTTTCATCGAACTTCTGATCTGGAGAACACAAATTGTTGCATGACTAAGATAGTGGTAAAATAGTGGTGAATTGGTGATACATAGCCATATTTCAGAACATCGGAATAAGGGGCTATATAGAATAAAACCAGCCTAAAGTCAAGGATTTTTTTTTTAAAAAAAAAATAAAAATAAAAAAAAAATTATAGTGAAAAAGTAAAAAACACAGACTTAATGAATTAGTATTTACTTGCCTGATCTGCAGCAGAATTCACAACGTTGAGGCTCTTCCTAAGATCAGAAGCCTAAAGCAGAAAACAGTAATCAAAATTGTGCAGTAAAGATAGTTTTAAAGCCAGGAGTATACACACTTACTTGATTACTAAACTGCATCTTAAATGCGAAAACTCTTAGCTTAGCCTCCACTCTTGGCACTTGCATTAATTCTAATAATAACTGTCATAAAATGGTAATCGTTACACAACAAAAAGTCAAAAACCTCGCACAAGTCCTGTTCGGAGGAGGTCTTGGTGGTCCAGAATCTCCAGCTATATGCAACCTCACCCACTAAATAGACAAAAGTTATTTGAGAAAGACCCTTACAATTACCTCTTTGAAGGAAACTGCAATAGACGAAAATTGTGGAGGCAATAAAGCTCTCGTTTCCATTATTTTTTTACTCAGACAGAGGCTATAAAGTTACGTGTCATAATAAGTGTCACAAGGAGTATAATACTAATATATTTTAGATAAGACTACAAGATATAAACCCTGATCGTGATATTATTAGTTTATAGATAGAGAATACAAGTAGTATCTAGCTCTTATATGGAGTTTGCATATATGGATACCAGCTACTCTGTAATTGCTTTTTTCTTGTAAGCTTTTGACTTATTCATGTAGACTAACAGCCAACATCATGATAGGTAAACACATGGCTTTATTTTATTTTTATTTTTATTTTATTTATTTTTTATTATTATTATTTTTTTTTTTGAAACGAAACACATGGCTTTATAGCTTCTGCTTTCTTGATAACTTTTGCTTGCTTCACCAAAGGTTGTCTAACGAGCACATAAAACAACTAAAACTTAAATCAGGCTTTATAACCATGTGATGAGTTATTTAGTTCAGCATGGATCACATATTGGTCTGATTTCTTGTGAAAAGAAAATCAATTTTATACATTGATTTTCAGAAGGTGGTTATTCAAGTTGGGTCAGTTTTTCACTTACAAGTTGGGTAAACAAGCCAAATGAACCAACCAATAAAAAAATATTCCGAATATTACCAACATAAAATTCTTGGTGGGAAGACTGGGAAGTTAATCATATGAATCATGAAGACTATGATTATTTGGATGTATAAACATAGTCCAAACCTCTTAACAAATAAACACAAAAAAAATATGAATTTAGACATCAATATGACAAAAGCACTATATGCAACCCATGAATAATCGCCGGCTTTTGAATTAGTTGGGCTCCAACAACAAAGAGAAATGGCCTTAAAAGGAAACTTGCATACCTGTTCACACTTCCCAAGCTTATCAACCTGTCCTTTGTATCCCTTTGTACATTAGCCAAAATAAATCTTGTTAGCATTTCATAATATTTGATATAAATTAGAGGTGAAAATTACAAGAAAAAAAAAATGATGACCTGATATATCCCATTGAAGTAATTAATCCTTGTGAGACTATAATACAATAAACGCACACAATTTCTAAACTTTTCATTACAGATGTTTGCTAAGAGTGCAAAAGACGGACCTTAAGTAGCTCCATATCCTCTTTGGTCGGGCAAAACTTTATGAGGTTCTCAACTTGATCAATGTCCAAAGAAGAATCGTCTAGAGAAAGGATATAAGCCTAAAAGGTCAAACAAATTTTATGTGAAAATGCACCATACATAAAATCCTATGTTAGATACAGAGCATCCATATGAACCAGAAACCAAGAAAGTTCAACAACATTATCAGGTAGACAATATCAAACAAAAAATGAAAATAATGCACCATTAAAAAAAATGCATGATTAAAAAAATCATTAACAATAAGCCATTGTGCATCTACAAAGATTATCAAGATCTAAAAACACAAAAGATTTAGAGAATTAACAAAACTTTTATGATCAAAAGAATTTTAAGCATATTCAAACACGACTCCAGCTTCACTACTTCAAGTTCAACTCCTCAATGTATCTCCAAAACCTTGAAATATACTTTAAGTGTATTTGACCATTTTAAAATACTATGAATCAAAATAAGGTACTTAATATTAAAACAATAATATAAAAAGATAACTTTCTTGGTACAAAAGATCAGTTTCTACTTCCCAATGCAAAATTTATAAATAGGGTTATTATGTAACTTCTTTTCGGGATTCAGAGTTAGGAACAAATTGAATTAAATAATGCAATTTTTTTATGTAATAAATCAAATCGACTCGAATATTTTCTAGGGAAGGCATACTTAAGCAATGCAAGAGACATCGTATGGCATACAAGATTACAATTGGACATATTTGGTAGGGCCGTAGGGGTTCAACACACCAACTGTATTAGTTGAACATTTGAAATAGATCAGCATACCGTCAGTTCTTTCAAAGGAACTTTGACTTTTGAGAGCATGATCTCACAATTATAAGCTCGCCGATGATCAATCTGTAAGAGACAATCAAATATAAGTACAGGTAGTGACAATCAAGGAAGGAAAAGGTTGCTTCCTATCAAACAAGTATACATGAAATTGTAATTTGTAAATATCTGAAAACAGTGAAAGAGTAAGCCATAAAAAAGAACAGAAACTAAAATAAAAGATTTTTTTTAAAAAAAAAAAAGGAAAAGAAAAGCCAACTAAAAGGTGTAAAAATATGTCCCATCCATAAACATGATGGCTCTTGCAATCGACCCCCTCTCTTGGGGATAAGGCTGGTGAAAAAGAGGGAAAATTTTTAGTGAACATTTAGTGTCGATAAATCATAGATAAATTGTATGTGAATTATGTAAACATCTAAAAAGTGTGAACCCAAAATTGGGGCATGCATTGTACAGCTAATGCAAAGCTTGAACGAATGCTGCACAATGAATAATCATCAAACAATCAAAGTATACCACACATAAAAATAAAACAATGAATCCATGAATCAAAAAGCATATCACAGAGGAGGGAAGATAATTAGATGAGTGAAAGGAAACAGCTTACTTCCTATCAGATATAAAGAAGACCATCCTTCTAATGGTCACTTGACTTACCTTACTTTGACAAAAATATCGACAACCATTACAACTACTCAGAATCAATATAATTGGATAATAGGTCCAGAAGCAAACCTACTCCTACTAGCTCAAAGGCTACGCAAATAAAAAAACCAATTCTGTTATGGTAGTGAATAGGAGTTAAACAGATTTCTTGGAGTTGCTAGTCATGTACCAACACTTCAGCTAAAAAGCCTACAATGGACAGGTTCTTGATCTTCTTGCAAGCTTAGACAAAACACCAAACCAAGAAAGAGCTTCCCAAGTGTTCCTTGTCTTTCATTTCCTTTTTCCCTGCTGGCAGATATTTACTGCCATCATTTTTAAATTCTTTTTTGGGTAGAAAATTATGTTTCTCATTAAGTAACCAATTACCTAACCATTCTTTGTCTCTGCCAGCAGAACTATTTGGCTGTTGCAGGAAACTTTAAAGTTAATCCAGCATAGTTACACCAAACTAGAAGATGTAGAAAAAAACTGATTCAGTTAGCCAAGAGCATTAAGGCTTTTGGTTGATCTGATTTTTCTTTGGTTTGATATGGTCTAATCTAATTGTCTAATTTGACTAAACTTTGACCTTAAATGTACGTCAATGTAGAAGAAAAACATTACTCCATCAAGTAGGATCTTGGTAGATTCGCCTCCTTAAATGTGTATTTTTCAACTACCTAATTTTCATAGTTGCTATAAATATGAAATTAAAAAAATGTGGCAATAAACAAACAAAATTAAGGTGAAGAGTTTAAAGCCTAAGAATCTCCCATTATTCACACCAATATGCATCCTCAAGTATCCATTAGCAGACACATCAATTCAACAATAACAATAACAAAGAATTACTCCCAAAATGGTCTGGAGTCTTCTAACCTGAATTGTCGTAAGGAACCTTTCACAAAAAATGAAACAATGAAAATAGAGGGTTGAGTTGAAGGAACTAAATAAAGATTAATGAGAAAGTAAAAGAAATGTACAGAAAAAATTAGGGAGTGGACACATCCATTCAATTGAAAAATATCATGTCTAGCACAAGTACCTTGTTAACCAAAAACATAAACAGTTTAAACTCTAACCAGTTGCACTATATCAGATTTGGGAGCTCCAAGACCACACTTAGACTTTCCAATGGTAGTTCCTTGATTTGAATTTGGTACTGAAGCAGAGAAGAGATTCTCCAGTTCTGACATGTCGATTTCTGGAGCACTAGGATGATAAAAACATAAAATGGCAATTGTGAGATATGATATATATCAGAAACTATAGGCCCTACACCACATTCCTTTCCAAGCAACATACATTGAGGTCTCTCCAGACTTTTGAGTTTCCGACCAAAGACTTCCTTGCACTGCTCTAGTCAGCTTCAACCAGTGCAATGGCTTTAATTTACTGGTTTGGGAGTTTTTTGGTACCGAAGAACGTGAAATACTACGTCCCTTCATATTCAGAGAGCTTAAAGGCACTGTTGGATCTGGAATAGTACCCAACTTAGAAGCTCCATTATTTAGACCAACAGGAAGTGGAGGCGCACAAGGAACAGATGGAGAAACTTGTGGTTGCTGGGATTGAAGTCCGAGACCACGAGGAGGTGGAGGTGGAGGGGGAGGTGACGGGGGTGCCAGAAATGACCTTGAAGAACCCGACTTCTGAGGCGGAAGTGGGGCTGGGGGAGGTGCAGATTTTCCAATGTTCTCCTTCAAAGAAGATGCGGGAGGAAGTGGGGGAGGGGAAGGTATAGACTTTGCTGCACTGTTTTTATATGGTGATGCAAGAGACTGGGATGGCAGAGGTCCAATTTCTTCCAGCTTATCAGAAGGTTTGGGAAGAACATCAGGTAGAGGTGGTAGGTGAACATCAGCATCATTGGTTGACTTTTTATCTAAAGAAAGTGTTGGAGGACATAGTGGCGCAGCAGCAGCAGCAGCAGCAAGAGGAGGAGGAGGAGGAGGTGGTGGATTAGAAAGTGTTGGCGAAGAAGGAGATTCAAAGGTTGATTCTTGTCTTGAAGGATTCACATGTGATATTGGAGGGGATGGAAGTGATGATGTTGCCATTTCAAAACATGATTCCTTTCTTAGAGAATTTTCTGAAGGTAATGAGAATTCTGATAGACATCTGGCCATAACGCTAGAATTTTCATGTGAAGGATCAACAGATGGCTGTTTGAGAGTTGCAGGAGGAGGCAGAGGCCCTTTCCTTGAAGCATTCAGCGGTGACTTAGTAATTGCTGATGATTGTGATGCGGCAGAAAGCATTCTTGTTTCTGGGCAGAGAGCAGTTTGAGCAATTTCTTTAGGTTGATATTGAAGCAACTGGCCCAGATTGCAATCCTTCGATACTTTTTGACAAAGCAAAACCTGATCATCCTTGTCCTCAGATTTACAAAGAATGTAATATTTCTTCTCTTCCTTTGGCTTCTGATGGTTTGATCTACGCATTGGACTGATATTCACAGCATCTGGAGCAGTAGCGAAGTCAAAGTGTTCAGATGAACTGTGTGGTGGTGGAACTTTTTGTATCACACTTTGAGCAACATCAGCACTGGATTCTAGCCAATCAAAATGACTAAAAAACTCCTGAACTCTAGCAAATGCTTCCACAGGAAGGCCCTCATTTTCCTCAAAGCATGACAAATTTGCAGCAACAACAGAAGCAGAGGCATCCATGTCTGAAAACAGAACCTGATTACAGCTCATTAGGCAGATTGAAAATCCATCAGCTTATACCAAGCAGACAAATAACTAAACAATTGTCACCAACAGACGAACCTCTGCACTAAAATCCTTCGGAAACTGATCCTTAGTGTCCCAAGGTGTATCAATTTCATCTCGATTAAGCATTAAAATGTTGGACCTTATAAATGCTGTGTTGAACATGATACGGAACATCATGTCTTCATGCTCCATATCCTTATAGAGGCTTGTACACTCGAGAACAATATCGCCTTGGATATTACAGTTCAGATCAATTTTAACAATCTTTGATTCAGCCTACACCAATTAGAAACAACTCAAAAAGCAATAATTACTGCAAGGTGTATAGGTCTATAGGATATAACCTTTTTGAAGTTATGATCTTGTGAATCACTTTTTACCATTTATATTGTTAATTACAGGACATATCCCCTATAAAGGGCAACTCAACACAATAAAAGCAAATAAGGCTTACAGTGGAGTAGAGCGAAGAGGGGAGGGGGGCAAAAGTGATGTGCAAAGGCAAATTGTTATTGATCTCAGTAAAAATAAAATGCAAATTAGTAGAAACTAGAAGGCTAAAAAAAAGATCAAATGTACTGATTGCTTATCAACAGAATTAAATGTCAAGACAAAACAATTTTGCGAGGTGGAACAATGAACCCAAGGATATTAAAACTAAACAAACAACAGAAATCTGGACTCCTGGAGTAATAGACTTAGCAGCACACAACAGAAAGACAAGGACAATAAGAAAAAGTCAAGGTTAAGAGCCAAGTTCAACAGCTACATGAGCCTACATCGAAAACGGGGGGTGGCTACAAAATAGGAAGTATAAGCATTTATTCGGCTTAAACCGACCACTACATGTATTCCAATTCAAAAAAAAAAAAAAAAGAGGGGGGAGCACACAGATATACAAAGCTACAAAGCATACAAGATGATGAAAATGTGATGATGAAATGAGTGAAGCCACAAAAACAAAGATCATACTTGAACTGTAAGGGAGAAAAGAATGAAATGCTAATGTATTAGTATCAAATCAAAAAGTTGCAAATGATGTATTATCCAGAAGACTAGTAATTACAGCATGAATAAGGTTGTGTCTTACATTTATTGGCAGAAAATCACCTGCTTATATGTACGAGTAGCTTTGCATTGTTCTTGAGTTGAGAACAATAATTTTGGACTTCTATCCTCACCACCAAGAGGATCTTGTCCATAAATCCGAAATGAAGGACGACAACCCCCCTCTCCATTGAAATCAGGTATACGTCTGAAAATTATACAATCCAAAGTCAATGCCCTATCCAAGGGAGGCCACTGTAAAGCAACGTTTCTCCTTGATATATATTGAAGGTATCGAAGCTGCGATGGGATGGGATTTAAAGGTGACAACAATGGCAAAAGCTCGCGAGGAGCTTGCTTGTAAACCATATCCAAGATTCTCTGCTCCCCGGTGTATTGTTTCCTATAAATCAAAAGTGCAGCTAGCATAAAAGCCAGGACTGGCCAACCACCTCTTTCACAATGCAACAACAATACATTTTGTGGCCCCAGTGCAAGCCAACTTTCAGTTGAACGCAGAAAGTGGTGGATTAAGTCCATTGAAAGGATAGGACAACCCTCATAATGCCTTGGATAATCCATTATGGTCATATCATACTCCGACATAATCTTTGAAATCGAGTTCTCCACCTCCGCCTTCCGGAAATTGAAAACCAGCAATGCAGCATCTGAAAATTGTGCTTGTAGCTGACTCACTATGCCTGCTAAGTAACCTTTATATCTCTTCTCTTCCCAGGAGTCGGTAGTAAAACAACAATCAAAGACTGTAAAGATAAAATTAAAATAACAAAAATAAAATTAAGTAGATGATTATTCCAAACATTAAAAAATCTATTGACCTCCCAAACAAAAAAAAAAAAAAAAAAAAAAAAAAAAAAAAAAAAAAAAAAAAAAACTTAATAGAAATCCCTAATTTTGGTAACAATAAATCGTATGCACTAAAAAGAGCAATTCTCTATAAAAACTAAGGGTCTGTTCACTTCAGCTTAATTTCAGTTCAGCTCCCATCAGTTCAGTTCAGTTAGCTCCAATTAATTCAGTTCAGTTCAGCTCCTAATTTCCTTCTCTCTTAAATTATTCAATTTACCTCAGTTCAGTTCAGCTCACCTCAGTAAATGTAAATAGGCCCTAAATTATAAATTAAACTGATACCATATTTGACTTTAGATGCTCGATTAAAATTATTTTTTTAAAAAAAAAAAAAAGAGTTATATGCAAAACAAAAATTCAGTTGTTTGTGGATATCTTCAATCAAACAATGCTTCATAATTATTGAAATAAATAAATAAATAATGCAGGCAACGAGAATAGATTTCAGTATAATTTAACTAAAAAGCTAAGAACATTAGAAGTAACTAATAGAAGGATGAAGCAATATGAGTAAACTAAGAACAGCAAACATAATGATTACAATTCAAGTTAAATTGTAAATATAACTAAAAATTATGTATAGTAAAGGTAGAAGAAAGCAATTGAAACATATAATGTATGTAAAAAAAAACAAGAAAGAGAAAGACGAAGAGCGAGAATGGAAGGGAATCACCATAAAGTCTATCAGATATCTCCAAGAGTCCGTCAATTGGCTTGCGATAGTGGAAGAGCTTGCGGAGAAGCAGCGACATTTTATTCAATTCAATTCAATTACAACCAAAATTAGCAATTGAGTTTTAATATCATACTCAGAGTTTGAGGATGAGAATATCCAAATTTGAAAATTTTGAGGTACAATTCTAAATTCTCAAGAAAACATTTCACTTTTGCTTCTTCGGTCGCTGCCAACCAAACCGCCAATCCCTTCAATTCGTTCGTCAAAACCAAAAAGGGCCTTAAGGGACGTGGAAGTCCCCAGCGCAGGACACCACGGCATGTCATCGGGAAGCAAATCCTAATTTTATACTCCTCCATTTATAAACACTTGCTCACTTTTTTCGGTTGTTTTTAAATACTCTTACATCACTTAGAGCTTGTTCTCATTGACTGAATTGAATTGAACTGAGCTGAGCTGAATTGAATTGAACTGAAATGAATATTTTATAAGAGAAGAAAATTAGAAGCTGAATGGAACTGAACCGAACTGAATTTCAACGTATGAGAACAGGCCCTTAGTGATGTGCGGAGTTTTAAGAGGATAATATAATATTGTGAGTGGGAACCACCATAGAAGAGAGAGAAATGATAACGACTTAACGAGTGTAATTTAATTGGGGTTTAAAGTAAGAGAGAGAAATGATAAAATATAGTATAAATTTACCAAATAGAAAAGTGATGTATTTAAAAAAAAAAAAAAAAAAAAAAAAAAAAAAAGAGTATTTGTTAATGCTTTGTTTAGATAGGAAACAAGGAAGGTAAAAAAAAAGGAAGGGAAGAGAGAAGAAAGGGAAGGGAAAATGAGCTAAAAACTTTTTACAAATCATAATTGTTTCCCTTTTCTATATTATTTACAGTACTTTTTTTGAAATGATTTATAAATGTCAATATATTTTTTGGTTATACAGCAGACTAGTTAGCATGATAATTTATTTCAAGTTTTAATATATACTCCACTATTTTGTTTTTTTTTGGCAACTTTGATAAGGTTAGTTTAATATTCTATAGTCAATAATCAAATTGATACGGAGTAGTGAATTTATAATTATTGCACATTTGCACGTATTGCTTATATCATTTATCATAAATGTAGCTATAACAATAATAATACTCCCTCCGACCCTTTATTACATGTCTATTTCTCATTTTGCACGGGAATTAAGAAAGTTAAAGATTCCTTAAAACTAAAAATTGGGAGTACAAATATGCATGTGGGGTTAGAAAGAGATAGAGAGAAAGAAAGAAAAAGTGGTTGAGAATTAGGAGAGAGAAAGTATTGGGAATTGATGTAAAGTACAAAAAAAGAAAAAGGAAATTGATGACAAATCATCAAAACAAGAATAATATTGGCAAAAAGTACAACCTATAAATAGA
Organism: Chenopodium album; assembly: GCF_948465745.1. Classification (NCBI taxonomy): domain Eukaryota; kingdom Viridiplantae; phylum Streptophyta; class Magnoliopsida; order Caryophyllales; family Amaranthaceae; genus Chenopodium; species Chenopodium album. The sequence continues at coordinate 5,928,996 of NC_137857.1, forward strand.
AATAGGCACTTAATTTTGGTCACCCCAAAAAGGAATACAGACATGTAATAAAGGGACGGAGGGAGTATAAATGATGGGAGATGACACAATGAATTATAATGACTAGTATTATACAAGCCAAAGAGATTAATATTAAGTCATTTAGGAGTATAAGGCAAAGAAATTTTGTTGTCCCTTAACATAAATGACGACTAGTATTAAATAAAATATAAAATAGTTTTACTATGTTGTTGATCAAACACAGACTTCAATTTGCAGTAAAATTTAATAATTTAAACAACAACGTACAAAAAATAATAAAAGAGTATTTTTACAATGGTACTCTATCATATGGAGTTGTATTCTTAGAAAAAAAAAATGTGTAACTTTCTAAATTTACATACGACTCAAACTCAATTTTGTTCTTTTAGGTGTTTTTAGAGAGTCACAAGGACGGATGATGAATTGATAAGATCCCAACATTTCCAAGATTTCTGAAAGGCTAAAATAAGGAGGAAAGCTCTAACCAATTGAACTTTTTCTCACTCTATTGTACAAATATAAATAAACCTCTATATCCAAGGTAGAATCTCAACTTAAATTTGTACCTAATTAATTTCTTGTATTTATTATTTGTCATTTATTTTATTAATTCTTTTCAATCAATATTATTGCTTGCTAGTTTATTCTTATGCATAAAATTACAATTTTAAAAGTTTATGCATAACCGACCTTAGAGCACTCTCACTCATGAGCATTTTTTTTGCCCATGAGGAGATTTTAATGAAAACAATGAAATTTTGGTTTCCCACTCATGAGCATTAGAAAAAATGCCCATGGGGAAATCCTCAAATGCCCATAGCAATGGCAAAAATTAATTGCTACAGTAGCGTGGGCCATGGTACCAAATCATCAAAAAAATAAAAGAAAAAATAAATAATGTGATGATAGTAATACTTTAGGAGAGAGAAAAAATAGGAGAGAGAGTGGTCTGGGTTTTTTCTTAGCCCATGAATGTGTGAGAACTTGTAGAAAAAAATGCCCATAAGAAAAAGTGGAAAAGAGGAGTGAGAAAGTGGGTAGAGAGATAATGGCATTTTTTTTATTTGCCCATGAATTAGAGTAGTCTTAGAACGAATATCTGGAATGGCCTGGATCGGAGGGAGTAATCATTAGGTAAAACGTTCATGCAGAACCTTATAAATAAGACTTAAGAATTATTGTTAAATAATCTGAATGATAATAATATGATGTAACTATTACTTCTTATTATGATCTAATAATCAAGCAATCAATCGAAATAGATAATAAAAGAAGAAATAAGGTAGCACATAACACATTAGATTGTTTTTTGTAATAGAGAGAAATGAAGTCATTAATTAAACAGTACTCCCTCCGTCCCTTAATATAATGTCTATTTCTCTTTATTATGTGAGGAATAAATGCTCAAAAGAGGCATTGTATTAAGGGACGGAGAGAGTATTATTGTGTTTCTCTAGGAGCACCATGGAAGAAAATCATTTATGAAATCCCGATTTTACTTTTAAAAAACCGAGCATCGGACTAATGACACTTAATTAGTTAATTGGGTCAATGAACGAAACTTAGGCTAATTAAATTCCGTAGTGATTTTGATTCTTAATTATTTGATTGTCATAATCGTGTTGATCCCCATAATCTAATCTAAAGAAAACCAAATCCATATTTTGTTATACTCCAAACATATATATAGTGACTCTTATACTCCAAACATATATATGACTTTAAGAACTTTGTCATAATATGTAGTATTATTATATATAGTGACTCTTATAAGTTGAATTTATAGAAATTTCTATTGCGTGTAAATCTTAAGAAGTTATATCAAAGTTCTTAAAGTCATAATTATACAGCAAGCCAAACATGAAAAATCAAGATGCGTACATAGACCGATTATCTCTTTAGTCTTTACTACTTACTAGCCTATGCCTATATAAGTACATGGTATGTTGCTCATATTTTTCATGCAACGCTTCATATTTTATTTTTCATATTTTATAAAAATTATTGTTGATAAGTAATTTTCATTGGATTGAAGATGGCCTCTCTAGTACATTCCATGATCGTCGTAGTCATTATTGCATCTTTTGCATCAATGGCAATTGCCATTCCCGGAACTGCCACATATTACACTACATATGTTCGTAAGTAATTACATACATATTCATCATGTTTCATTACATGCATTGCATGGTACATGTATATCTTATCATGCTATATATACTTCCTCTGTCTCGTACCAATCCCAACGTCTAGATTTATAAAAACGTGTTATGTGTTGTTATCTTAGAATTACGAAATTGCTACATTGCGTAAAACCTTGTCATATATAACATTACTTCTGAAGTATTGAGACAATTTCTAGTGGAAAATAGAGGCAATATGATGACATTTTTTGTATATATTTATATATAAATTTCCTTGTCTATGGATTTGTTTTGTAGCTTCATCATGTTATGGATTTGAAAACCAAGGAACGATGATAGCAGCCGCAAGTGCAGACATCTTCCAAAATAAGGCAGCTTGTGGTAGGATGTACCGTGTCACTTGTACTAGTGGAACCAACCTAGGCGTACCTCAACCTTGCCGAGGTGGTAGTGTTACCGTCAAAGTTGTAGACCTTTGCCCCGGTTGCTCAGCAAACGGCCTTGATCTCTCCATGGAAGCTTTCTCCGTGATTGCTGACCCTAACGCCGGTAGAATTAACATCGACTTCACCCCGTAAGTCAATAACCACTATAGTAGTGTACATACAACATACTAGCTTATACTATATACTGTATTATTGCAACTATATAATATAAACTCGTCAATAACAATTTTCTTGTGATTATAGGGTCTAAACTATGAAGAATTGATTCTTGAAGAAGTATCAATAAAGAGAAGGATGGCAAATTACGTTATACTTCGTACTACTTGTTAAGCAAATAAAATAATATGTACTTGGATGTATATAAATACTTCCTAAGCCAAATTCTTGGTTTGTTTGTACTATTACGATGAATAAAAGCTTAACTTTGGATTGATTCATTGATCTCTACAAATTTTACTTGACAGGACTACAGGAGCAAAACTAGTATTGTACTTGTATATGAGTATATGTTGCAATCGAGATACAAATGAACCATTAGAGATAATTACCTTATATTTTTAATGCAAACAGCCAAACATGCAATGATAATTACGTTATATATCTCATAAGAAAATGGCTTTGTTAAAATTTTAATGTGCTACATCGCACCAATTTAATCTATATACGCAAAACAATTGATTTTCTTATTTTATGGTGTGTAAATATTGGTGATGGGGGTAATTTTTTCTTGTATATTATTGACTTATTGTTAGTGAAGCGGGAAGTTGATCATTGTTTTTTTGAAGATGTGAGTAAGAATAATTTTATGTTATTTCATATGTTTACATTTTATAAAAACAGTGAATAATTAAAGTGGTTCCAAAGTGAGATAAGTGTTGGTTAAAAGTAAATTCAAATGGTTTTATTATAAGAAAAGCGAGGCAACTAATCTATCCGGAATAGAAGGAGTATTAATGTATTATCTTCCATAATTATGTAAGAAACTGAAAATTCTTAAGGTGAAATCAATTAATGTCACTTTTTCTGTATTAGAATGACTTTTGTTCTTCTATTAGTGAACCCATACTTTTATACTTCTAGCAATTTACGGCAAATTTACGTGATGACACAGACTTGCTATACCTTAGAATAATTAGTCAAAATCCTTTTGTTTGTTAATAATTTTGATCCGATATCGTAAAACTAGTTTTGGAATTTTGGGTACATTGTCCATATACACATTAGTCTCATACAATGACTATTTGAGTAGTCATTATGTAATGACTACTCTACTATTTACATGCGAGATGATGAATTTAAAATCGGGCCTGAAATCATTGCAAACATTCTTCTGCGTCTTGGCCAAGCAAAAGCAGAATTGTTACCAACTTACCTCATTGTAAAATATGTGTGCAATGATCACCAAGGACTAATACTCCGTAATACAGACATATTTAATCTCGTCACCTTTAAGGACAACATTTTAATCAACTAAGATAATCATTATGAAGTAATTCATATCACCAGGGAAAAAATTATCTATCTATATGAGTTTATATAACATATCATTTCCTATAATTTGGTCAAATTTCATTCATATAACACTCTATATATCATCACCAAGAGTATGTCTCGTAATGGCAGATCTACAGTGGGGCTTGGGTGGCACAGGCCCCACCAAAATTAGTTTTTTTTTTTTAATTTTTTTAGTTTTATTTATATAAATTGCAATTTAGTAGCTTAAATACAACTTTAAATGCAATGTATGATATTAAGCTAGCTTTGTTCCGCTAATGCAAATGCCTTATGTTTGGTCTTAGCTTCAATCCTTAAAACAAGCATTTTTCTTATTAATTTTTTTAGTGAGCTGATGAGGTTCATTTTCCATGATCATTAAAGATGATAATAGAATATCCTTTTTAAAAAAAAAAAAAAAAAAAAAATATTCTTAAAGCAATAATCTTTCAGAAAAAACAAATTTGGTACCCATAATATAAACCATTGGCCCTCAAACTGGTCCAGAATATTAGATTATGGAGTCCTGCTTTTTTCTTTTCCTTTTTTTTATATGTTGGGCTATTCATTTGTTCTTTACCATGGACTAGCCCACTCCATTGCCTTCTTTGAACATGAGTCAAGCAAGCCCACGTGGAAGGCCAGCAGGTCTCATGTTCTAGCTTGTTGAATTTCAAATTTCAATGGTATACTTTGTGCATCATTACTCATTAGAAACATACGTAGTATATAGTACAATTGAAGCTTTAATGGTACTTCATATTATATATCAGATAACACATTAATATCATCGAGGTCTTAATGGTACTATCAAATATAAGTTTATAATGTTCATAAAACTCTATTTGTAGTTTTGTACTACTCACTAGATTAGCGTAAAATTCAGTAATCGTTCTAACGGTACAAAAATACACGGTACCAATATGTACTAAGACTTCCCCGGTTGTGCCTAGAATAGATTAAGGAAAATTTATACCGCTTGTATCGATCTTCTATAAACGAAATCCTTACATGGCCCGCCCCATATTCTAGACCACCTAGCGAGCATGTAGACCGATACACAGTGATCATACCGAATTTCGAAAATGATATTTATACATGACCCACCAATCCACCATACTATCTCGTGATACCTAAAGTTTAAAACCATAAAACTCAAGAAAGCACTTGGTCACCAACATAGCTAATATTCCATTCATAATTCCACATATTATGACGATAATTATGGAAGAAACGAGTTCATAAAACAAAGTTTATATCAGATGTTACGTGACACATAAATACCATACCATTAATATCACATTGAGGGACGTAGGAAGGGGACGGGGGACGAAAGGAGTAAGAAAGGTTTTGGTTGGGCATATTGAATGCTCTTAACAGCCTGTAAGATGGACAGTAGTTATATACAAATATTATAATTTAATGTCGCATTAATTTTATAACGTATAGTCATTTTTCTTTTGGATCCATGGATTGTGCCTTCTAAGCTTTGCTAAATCATTCATTTATTCACCTTTGATCTTGACTAATACCAAACTTACTAGTACATCCTTTATTAGCTTACCTTCAATACCAATCAACGTTGTTGTTGGATGTATTGTAAGCTTCATAAGTAGCCCAAAATATATTTCAATACCTTTGAATTGAGTGTGAATGGTGAGTAGAGATTATTGTACATGCACGTGTCAAAAAGTTGATTCGATTGGTACGGTTGAATTGAATGTGCCTATTTATTAAGATTTGGACAAGGTCCTATTTGAAACGATAAATCATAAATCATCTAGGACTAGGAACTAATATTAAATTTAAAATTATTCTTATTCGTATATAATATTTTCTTAAATCAGATCAACTCAATAAACAAGTTGATAAAGCTATAATAATAAATTGGAATTTTTTTTTGGTGTTTGTCGATCATTTAAGATTTCTTTTTTTTTTTAGAAAATGTAGTTAGTTAGATTAATCAAATGATTGATAATCACTATTCATAAGTACATATGGAAAACCTCTCTTGGAACATGATTATAATCTTTCAAGATTTAATTAAATACTAGAAAGTTAACATAAATGATCACCCCCTTTTCAAATTTTCATCCAAAGGGTAAATCTCTAATTTCTTACCCTTTTTTTTTTTATTTTTTATTTTGGGCAACACAGAGTACTTAAACCTCAAACTCATATCTGTTGGGCTTCCGTTACAAACTACAAAATCCATTAATCTCTTTTTGTTTGAAAATTATGAATAGGCAATGCAATATGGGGCCCACTGGCCCAAAGTACATAAATTCCAAAACTGGCTTAATTATACACTTATTGCAGAAATTTCCCTTTCATCATTCAATGTACTAGTTTTTGAACTTTTCCTACAACAATTTTTTTTTTTTTTTTTTTTAATATGTAATTTGAATATACTTCGTGTATTTATTTGATGATGAAGTAATATATTAATATAACAGAGATAGGCAAAATCTCGTTTTGGAATTAGTTTGACCACTGTGGATGCCCTTATTTTTCTTAATCTAAAAAAAATATTAATAGGGCATGTCCTATAAGTATCACAAATTTTCTTCTAGTGAAGTAGTAGTTGTCAACTATAGTTGGTAAATCACATAGTAGTTGGTATTACTACTAAGATACTAGATTTTGAGGTGGAGACATTTATACTACGGAGTACCATAAGTGATGATGTCTTTGCTTAATCTACTACTTGTACTTTCAGTAGATCAATGGATGATTATGGATCTTTTAAATGAGGATATAATAACAACATACGACTATTTTATATAAACTACTCCGTAACAAATATAAAGTATGCTACGTATATATTATTTTTAAAAAGAAAAAAGAAAAAACGTACGTAGTATATTATTTCTAGTAAATTGAGGGTAAGGCCACACCCTCATGTGCCACCCCCCCACCCTGGATGCGCCAGTATGTTAGTTGTACTTTCACTGTAAAACTAATGCTACAAGAGTTTTACATGTATTATATGTAAAGATTAGACATTTGGCAATACTTATAATGCCGTATTAATCATCAGAAACAAACTTGATTAATTGTTAATACAGAAAAAATTCTTACATTATGCAAATGCGTGCAACTAATTAATTAGGCAAAGAAAATATGCATAGAGAAAGAAAACGAATCTCGAAGCAAAAAAAATTAATCAACTTTATGTATACTGCAAAATGAACATTCCAATCTATTCCTTGTCACTAAAAAAAAAGGTGTTTAGTTTACCAATCACATGCACAAAAATTTGTATATCATACCAATTCCAATTCCTTTCCTTTTCTTTTTTCTTTTTTTATAAATTCACCACTCTAATTTTCATGTCCAAAATCTAAAAAATAAAAAAATAAAACACTAATAGAAATGTAGAATATAGAAATTTACCTTTAAAAAACAAGTGAAGATTACACTAAATATTAGATGAGAAAGAGGAAGAATGATTATGAACAATCTTGTTTTGTCTTCCCATAAGCCACATCAATGTTCTTCTAGTAGATGAAGATGTTGTAGTTGGATTTGCTAATGAATCAACACTATAACAACTTTGAGTTTCTTCATCAATCCCTAATTCACTCACATCAATCTCAAACTCCGAAGTCGTCCTCCTAGATGATCGATCGATCTCATTCCCATTCACATTCAAATTACCACTTCGTGGATTCCCATGATTCCCTAATTTCTTATTTTTTTCACCACTACCTCTTAACCAAATCTTCGAAAACGAAAAACTCTCCTTCTTAATACTACCACTACTACCCCCAACATTATTGTTATTACTATTCCCATGAAGGTCAAGTGCTCGGAATGCCTCGATCCCATTGAATTCTCTCCTAGAATCACACCCATACTCCGACATTGCGCCTCTATACGCAACCTTACCACCACCACCACCCTTGCTCTTATTGCGACTATTACTCGCCTTCTTCACCGGTGTTCGTATTGGTACTTGTAACGACGTCGTTTCGTCCATAACATAAGCAAATGATCCCATTGAATAACACCTCCTTGATCCCAAATTATTACTCCCACTACTATTATTGTTATTGTAGTTTTGACCATTATTACTATTATTAGTAACAATATTGTCACTACTTCCTTCACCACCTTCTACATTCCTAAACTTCCCCAACTTCACCGTAACAATCTTATCATCTTTTTTCACAGCAATGTCATCTATATTTTCATGTGATTTTACTAAATCACTCCGATTCGACCCGAACTCATCCCGATTCAACCCAGACCCAACAACCTCTCTTTCTAACTCCCTGGAGCTCTCCACCGTGTTACTCCCCGATTCAAGCACACAAACAACCGGCGAGAGCGAAAACCCGTGGGGGGAATTCGTCGTTGGCGCCCCGAAATCCTGTAACAAGCTCGCCCGACAAAGCGGGCAAGTCGAGTGAGAGAGAAGCCATGTATCAATGCAATCGACATGAAAAGCGTGGCTGCATTTGGGCAAAAGACGAAGCTTATCGTCCGGCTCAAACTCACACAAACAAACGGCACAATCAAAAGGGTCTTTTAAACCGATAATCGCTTTGTACTGAAAAACAGGGAGTGTATCAATATAAGATTGGTCAACCCCAGCATCATGTAAATGAAATAGTTGTTGTAATTGGCCTTGAAGTGCTGTCACACTTTCAGCAAATTCATCTGGGTTTCGTTGATTTGGCCTTAATAGAAATCTCACAACAAGGTGTAATAGCCCAGATACAAAAAATATTATTGCTAGGATTATTATGATTAGGATTATACTTGGACTGATTTTGCTGTCCAAGTTTAAGCTTGGTGGTTGGATGTTTTGGTGGGGTGGCAGTGGCGGAGCTAGCATTTTTAATGGTTGTTGCAATGGAGGATTATCCATCGCTTTTAGTTTGTTTTAAGTAATTTGGATAAAACAGAAAATTAATAATAATAACCCAGATTTTTTTAAGAACTCTAGTATGAATAAGAAGAAAATGTGGGGATTTTTTTTGTGGAGGAGAGAGAAAATGAAGGATCTGCAAGTCAAAGGGGGGAGAGAGATGGTGATGTAAGTGGGTATGAAGCAATAAATGAGAAACAGAGAGGGGTAAGAATTTGAAATTGAAAGCAATGAAATAATAAATTGAATCTACCATCAAAAGAGAGGAGAGAGAAGGGTAATTAATTACATAATAAAAGATCTGATTAATTTTGAAAAATCCCTACCTTATAAAAAGTAGAAAATTACTCTTATGAATAGTGTAATGTCAATTATACCCTTTAAAATGTGTATTTACATATATATCCTCATTAATATGTACAAGGTTTTTTAATAATAGTGTTTGGATAATTATACCCCCTAAAATATTTAATTATGTACTTATTTGCTCTCATGCTTTAATGTTAGTTGTCTTGTACATTTATACTCATAAACATAGTTGTTTACATATTATTTTATCATTAATTTTGTCAACAACTAAATTTGTGATTTTAAAACCAAGCCGAAAGAACTTCTAGATATGACTAGCTATGTGTGCGCATCGCGCGCGTTAGCTGCCCTAGTAAAATAAAATTTGGAGAGTAATAAATAATTGAAAGTGAGGAAGAAAAGACAGGGGAGAAATTAAATGAGGAAGGAAGGTGGGATATAATTTTTATTTATTTAATTTAAATTGTATTTTGGGGGGAAGAGAATGGAGATTATGACTTTTTTGTATTTTTTTCACCAAATGTGAGAGATAGGTTGACTTGAAGAGTGGCCAACATTTGAGCATCATATTCGATGCTTCATTAAATCATTACTTACAAAATAAATAAAATAGTTACTCATATTGTATTTTACTCGTACTTTTTTTTTTTTGTTTGTTTTATTTTTACGATTAAATGACATATTACCTCCGTTGAAATAATGTTAATGTGCAACTTTCACTATCAATATTTATCTTTCATTAGCCATTACTCCCTCCGTCCCAAAAAGAACGACCCATTTGGCCAAAACTTTGTCCCAAAAAGAATGACCCATTTGCATTAAAACACCCACTAATTTGCTACAATATTTGTGCAAAATTAGCTTCCTCATATAAAAATTTGATTTTCCATGTTATTTTATTACTTTATCTCTCTATTTTTTTACAAACCCCATGTAAATTTATCTTTCCAATATACTTTTACTTCTTTTTACTTAACTTCCTTAATACCCGCGTAATCAACCCAAATGAGTCGTTCTTTTTGGGACGGAGGGAGTAGTAAAAAAATAATAATAATAATAATAATAATATAAAAATATGCATTGTATGTGATCAATCTAATATGGAGTAATATTTAGGGCTTGTTCTGATTTATTGAATTGAGATTAACTGAAGTGAACTAATTGGAGTTGAACTGAACTGAATAGAACTGAATTGAACTAAACTGAACTGAATAGAACTGAAATGAATATTTTATGAGAGAAGGAAATTAGGAGCCGAAATGAACTGAACTGATTGGAGCTGAACTGAACTGCACTGATAAAATTAAGCTGAAAAGAACAAGCCCTTACTTCGTAGAGGTACATTATTATAACAAATACATTTGTATGTTATTAATAATACGGAGTGTATAGTCAAAGTGATATAAGTAGTGCAAAAGTCAAAGTGATGTAATTATTTTTAAAAAATACGTACTCGTAGTAGATTAGAGTATTTTGTTGAAATCTCCCACAAATCAACTCGATCCGATTTATGAGTAACAATTTAAATACTTTGAGAGTATTGCTACTCTTAATTCACCTATTACTGAGTGTGAGTATTACGTAGTTTGAGATCAGATTTAGAAAAAAAACAAAATGCTACTTGTATATAAGTTTTAAAAGAGTTGACAAAAAGAAGTGATTTGGAGGGAAAGAAGTGAGGGTGATATGAACGTTACGAAAATTATGATATGTGTTAGACGACTTTAAATTATGGCAGTTTATATATTAGTGTACTTTAATTTGTTCGCACTCTTTTAGTATTTTTTAGCTTTCGTATTAGGGATGTCAGTGGGGTGGGTCAAGTAGGAGACCCGCCCCATCCCCGCCCCAGTGGGGCGGGGATGGGTCTCGGTTTGGCGGGTGGTGGGGCGGGGATGGGGATAAAAACCATACCCGCCATGGGTGATGGGGCGGGGGTGGATTTTAAGTTGTACCCGCCCCATCCCCGCCCCGCCCCACTTCATACCCGCCCCATTTCCACCTCATACCCACATCTATATATCTTTTAAAGCAGAATTACATACTTTTATACTATTTATAAAATAATTACGTGAAATACAATATTAATTATAATACTTTGTATGACACTTATATTATAACACAAAAATGTGTGTAGAATGTTTTATTTTATAATTCGTATTAATTATGTAAGATTGTTTATTTGAGATACAGAGATTAGGTGGATCTTGGATGGGGATTAGGCGGGTCTTTGGTGGGGATAAGGTAGGGATGGATATCCAAGTGGGGATGGGGCGGGGATGGTTTTGGAGTTGTACCCGGTGGGGCGGGGATGGGGATGAAAATTGGACCCGCCGCGGGGATGGGGATGGGGATGAAAATATTAGGTGGGGATGGGGATGGGAAGACCAACATCCGCCCCGCCCCGCCCCATTGACATCCCTATTTCGTATCAAATCTGATGGATATGGATTTTTCATTTGCACGGTGACTAATAATGTATGAAAGTCAACGCTTTTCATCTTTAATTCTTTAGTGTGTCAAAAAAGTATGGGAATGTAAACTTGTAATATCAATGTCAAATAAAATTACTACCTCCGTTACATGTTATATGCAACGAATTTGACATAAAGCAGAGAGGGAAAATGTCTAATCGTTGCACATAACCTGTAACGGAGGTAGTAAAAAAAAACATTTAAGGTCTAATACACTAATTACTCTCCACCCCTTTCAAATAAAGCAAAATATAAAATAAAAAAAAAAAAGATTGTGTTTATAAATCATAAATTAGTATGTCTTTTTTTTTTTTTTTGATAAATTGTTGATTTGTAATCTATCCACTAAACATACCTTGGGGTTTTTTTTGTGTTTTTTTTTGTCTTGTTATTTGTTAATCTAAAGTGTTTTGTATAAAGAATTTCATCCAAATAAGTTTTTCATACAATTTTCTTTTCTAATAAGGATCTTGTTAACGAGCGTCTCGAGACATTAGATAACTACTTAATATATAACCTAAAATAGTGTTATTTTTTAAATGCATGTCAAAATCACATGTCAATTGGCGTGTAATTAATGCATATTTACCTTAATTTCATTTTTAATTCTCTTATCTAACGTTGTGAGAGCCATGTTAGCTTTGCCTTCTAATAATCGTAGGATAAAAATAATAATAATAATAAAAATAAAAAAAATACCGTCAAATCAAGCTAATCAATATCTGTAAAATATCATTATAGTTTGTATGTAAAAGAAGTACAAACAATTAGATCTTTTGGCAAATAACAAACACAAATATTTGTATTAAATTTAATTTAATTACTATCTTTAGCTATTTTTGGCAACCAAAATGTGTAAAAACATTATCCAAATTGAAAAGGAAAAAAGCTTTTAACTTTAGGCAAAGTACAAAGTAGCAAAATGGGGGTCAAATTCCACATAAACCACATAAAAATGGTAGTGGACTTAGATATGAGTGTAGTAAGCCAAGGGAAAGGCCTACATAAAAGAAGGTTCTGTGCTTGTTGATGTCTCCTTAGTGGCATATTTGGACATTGGCTTTTGTAGCCTTTGGAAAAGTGGGGATTCATTATTATATACCTTTCCAATGATCTCATGATTTGCGTCCAAATAGATTCAAGCTTCGAGAATAATGGAGTTTGATTAAGTCTTCTAATTTGTCAACGATTTGCCTAATGTTGAACCTAATTAATTAACAACTTTTAAGGCAGGTTTTCACAAGTTTCACCTGCTCAAGATATGAATTTAATTTGTTTAATTTTGTCTTAATGTGTCAAATTAGTAGTTTAGATTTGATTTAAGTCAAATAATGAAACAACACTATCTTTATTTAATAATCTACTTTTTTTGTTTTGAGAACTTGTTACAATATGGGAATTTGATGCCATTTCGAGCAATGTTATCTATGTTACTTAGAAGTGATCAATTAACAACAGTCAATCTTGAAAAAAAGTGAGGGATTGGGCAACCCTAAAAAGTAAAAACGTATATTTTTTGCTCAAAAACTGAGTAATTCGGCCTAAAAAGCCCTTTTTAATCCAATAATCTTGACACAACAGTTTCATACTAATATAAGCATATAAATATTATAAACCCGTAATAAGTTTACTTGTGGTATGCGTAGAGGAAGTCAAGGGAGTATTCCGATCCACTAATCATAGATGATTACCATAACATGGTATGTCCTTTTTTACATTAGATTAAGCAAAAAATCAACAATAGAAAATAAAACCATATACTTAGGGTCCGTTTGGCATCGCTGTGGTTTTCTGTTTTTTGGTTTTTTATTTTTTAAAAGTATATTATATATGTCACATAATGGATCAAAATATATTTAGACTTATTAAAATCATAATAATTTTGAAAACTGACAACAAAAAAGTGGAAACACCTTTTTCTTGTTTCCTGTTTTTGGTTTTTAGTTTTCAAAAAAACAAGAAACTAAAAACAAAAAATGATGCCAAACAAGTTAATGAGTTAATTTTCAAAGATCAACGACAAAGAGCTATTGGGCTATTGCTATTACTATTGCTATTATACTTGTAGGCTGAAAGTAGTTAAGACATTGAACACGACGTATTCAAGTACAATGTTCGAGTAGCCTAGCCTCCATGCTAGTTGTAATTTAAAGCTCGTTGTAGTAACTTAACCATTTTCACCTCCCTCCTAGCATCAATAACTTGACGCGTAATATGCTACCACTAATACTCCCTCTCTCTTAATTAATTGATGAATTATTATGCCCAGACCAATCTTTATGGTTGTTTGATTGGGTTGAAAAACAAAAAACATCTATCACTTGCTCATAATTCATGTAACTATGTACACATGTATGGAGTAGGATATGTATTATGTTACAAATCAATTGTGTGCCGCTAAATTTTTTTTTTTTTTTTTGAACCAGGCCGGTAAAGATTTAAGTTGTTCTCGATAATTCATAAGAAGTCCGGTCTAATTATATTAGCTAGTTACCTTAATAATTATAGAAACTATCTAGCTAGCAAAATGTATCTATTTCTAAATGGATCGATGAAGGACTAAAATTAATTAAAAAAAAAAAGCTTTGATTATATCTAATGTAAGTATATTCTACGTAGGAAAAAAAAACCTTGGCAATTATACCGTGTAACATTAATTTAACGTTGATTACATATTTACTAGCTACATCACAGTACTCCCTCCGTCCCTAAATTACATTCCTCTTTCTCTCTATTATGTGAGGAATTAAAACTAGAAAGAGGAATGTAATTTAGGGACGGAGGTAGTATTAATTTTCCTATGTTTTGGGTGTTAGTAGTTAGTACTCTTTAGTCATATACCAAGTACGGAGTATTACTACTATTGGAGTATTGGCACAATTGGTCAATGGCACTAATGCACTATAAGAATGCATGAGCATTATGCATTTATGCTATCATGTACAGTACTTTTTTTCCTAATTTTTGGACGAGCATATTGTAGTACGTGTGGTGTAATAGTATATTACTGTAATCCTAGTAGTTTGTAATTTAATTTTACTGAATACTTGACTTTCTTCTGCCTCATTTTCTGCCAATCAATTCGTAGGACTAGCAGATCCCAACTCCCTAGTATTAAACACCCTAGTATTAAGACGCCTGTTTTGATTTCAATGCATGCCATCAATTTCGCCAACCTTAAACATAGCATGGGTACGTGTTAGAGGACCAACTCAACCAAAAGCTTAAGCCGATGGTTGAGGCCCAGGAATATGTTTTATACTCTATCACTCCCTCACACATGAAAGGCCCTTTGGGCTTGAAATGTGGATGCAACACAGGCCCACCCATACCTGGTGCAAATTAATTCCACTTCAAAGAAGGGGTGGATGAGCTGAAATTCAAACCCGTGACCTTTGTGTCACGCTGGCTCTGATACCATGTTAGAGGACCAACTCAACCATCAGCTTAAGCTTTTGGTTGAGGCCTACAAATATGTTTTATACTCTATCAGTACGTTAGATGACTATAAGAGCACTCGATCGGGTTCACGTTCACCTCACCCTCGATCTACCCCTTTTATTGTCATCCGTTATGATCCTATCCCAAATTTGATACATATATCTACTACTTGATACAATATTAGTTTATGGATGCAATATAAATATAATGCATTGCAAAATTACAGGCAATTTGTAGACAATATATTTGATTTAACTTAATGTACATACGTAGTATACACTTTAGGCTCAACTCTCATATATTATGAAACCCTCTCTTTGTTATTCAGAATTAATTTGAATTTGCATGATTGAACTAATCTTCATTAGTATATATAGATAGTCATGTGAGATATGATTAATTTCATCTCAATGTATAGTTTTATAATAACTAAAGATAATGATTTAAATATAAGTCTGAAAACTGTGTGAAATTAACATAAAATCTACAAATATGAACAGAGGAAGTATCATGTATCATTTAATCATTAATAAATGCATGCAAGGTAGAACAATGCATGTTATCAACGTTTGAATGTTTGATTATTCATGTCTAATATTTCTAAGGGCATGTTTACTTCAGCTGAATTTCAGTTCAGGTCAGTTTAGTTCCTAATTTACTTCTCTCATAAAATGTTCATTTCAGCTCAGCTCAGTTCAGTTTAATTTAATAAATGTGAACATGCCCTGAGTTATTAAATCCTTGCATGCAGTCCATAGTATAATTTTTTTGTAAATGTTGACCGGCTTTACAAAATTTAATAGTTGAAATTGACGGTAAAAATAAAGAGCTGAAATTTATATATGAAAATTAAAGGTAGCTAAAAGCCTAAATACTACGGAGTACTCCGTATTGAAGAGACAATATATAGCTAATTTACTTCTCATGAGCAACACCATGAAAGTTGAAAATTTTGACCCACCAATTAACGCATGATTTTGTATTCAATCCAATTTGATTAGCTTAGTTTTTTGGGTCATATTAGTGTTTCATATATATTTATTGGTTTTTTTCCCTAATATGAATGGGGGAAGAGCTTGACCCAACAAATTTAGTATTTTAGCTGTTCTAACACTTCTAATACAGAGTAGTACATATGATTATATGAACGGTTGGAAAGTGTGCTTTAAGCCTTTAAGGTGGCTGCTAAATTGATCTTACAACTCAAGCATATCCTTGAGCAATGATCAGTTGTCGTGAATGGGACTAAGTATGTCACCAACTTCTTTTTGACCAACTTTTAGTACCCTATTTGCCAAGCAATCTAAGGATTATGCAAGAAAGCAATGATGCCCCAATATACCATTCATATTTCATCCTATCCCGAGTTAGGGCTAATTAATACTCATAAGACTCTGTCAATTAAACGTCGTAATTTCAACATCTTACTCTTAAACTTGTTTAACTTAAGCTTGTTTTGATTGTTCTATTCAAGTCTTTACTATTTGGCTCAAAATTATGGTAAAAATATTTTGATTGAAAGTAGGATTTCTTTAATTATGATAATGCAAGACAAGTTAATGTTAAAAATACTAAATTTAGGGTTCAACTAACACATGACTATGCTGGCAATCTCAGCATGGCCTAGCTAGCTATGTTTCAAATTGGCCTAGTTAGGCATGGACTAAGTCCAATTTCACTTCAATTGAGGCCAAAACTAACCCAAAATATGGATTTCAACGAATGTGAGTTAAATTTTATGTTGTCAAAACAAATCGTGCTAAGTTCAATGGTTTAACGCCTTTACCACTCTGATCTACCCTAACATGTAAACACCTTTATTAGTTATAATTAAAGTATATTGACTAATTTAATTGGTAAATTATGCATGAAGTCATTCTCATAAACAAGATTTTAGACATCATCATTTAAAATGTGTCGTTCTATTATATTTTAATTTTGGGTTATAAAAGGCACTAATATGAGTAATATCAATTGTTAATTTGTTTACAATGTGAAAAGAGGATTTGTATAGTATATGTAACCTAATTTATTCAATGGGTCAATATGCATTATAATTAAACTTCCACGTTTTAAGGATTAGCTTCATAGTTACATCCTGTATGTAAGACTCAAGTTAAACGTAGAAAAAGAGTAGCACCAAAGTCAAGAAAATCCGAACACGAGAATTCCAAGCAAGTGAGCCATATCGAGATTTTCGATAAACAAGTAATTAGTTAGGAAAACGGAGATGTGACATCAAACCAAGACACTAATAAAGCCGTTAAGAAATATTTTAGTAACATTGGGCATAACAAAATGTGCACAAAATTTACTAAAATGACTAAATTAAAGATTTTGGATAAGCATTAGTATATAACTATAATGTTAATCACCCCTGCTTGATCAGTTCGAAGTTACTTAGCACGTTGCTCCGACTAGCATTAGGAATATGACTTGTATAAAATAGCTGTGTCTTTCGAATCATCACTTAATTTTAATTAATTAGAAACTAATATAAGAAATTGTACGAGTTGATTTAATTTTTTCAATTATCTTCAAAATTTATACATCATCACTATTAATTTTCAATGGATAAAGTACAATAAAATAAAATCGAACATACAAAAATGTTTTAATAATTAAAACTTGATTCTAAAATTGGCTAGTGCATATTATTGCCATATCTTTGGACATGTTCATGAATAGTATGAAAACCAAGTGTCCTACTTAACCTAAGAGTCCAAAAGTAAACGCAGCTATGATTTTAATTTGACATTGCTTAATTTGCTGCAAATTATCAATTGTGTGTACCTAATCTAAACAACTCTACGTATACCAATAAAGAAATTTCAAAAGAGAAGATTTGAAAATGAGTCAATAATCTTTGTATCGAGATCTAACCGCAAAATCGCTTAACTATCAAATCAATCATATACACGTTTAATTTCAGACATTAGTATATAATATTTGGTTTTACACTTAGCTAAAGAACTAGTGTTAATTGTCATTTGAGTATTTAATTTTAATGATAACCAAGCACTCCAAAACAACAAGCACATACATACACCATAAAATCCATATTTTAATTTGCATTTAACGAGATTTTTTAATTCATGAATTGATGACTATAAATTTCTTGAATTAAAACTCATATAATGAAAATAGAAAAATCTAATTAAATCGAGTCCAACAAGATTCCACATAATGATATTCTAATTTGATTGTACTCCGCTATCTACGAGTATGAGAGGTTGTTTGTTGTAATTTGTAAGATATCAGATCAACAAAGATTTAGTTGATAAAATCATGGAGGGTGATACCCGGGATATGTAAAGTTTATAATCAAATCTCGTGTATTTTCACTCTTTACATACAAAAATAAAATGTACTGCATGGAAATCCAATTCAACATGTAAGAAAGAATAGTTTTAATTTTATTAAATAGAAAAAAAGGCTTTAGAAGTACTATAATATACAAGTAATTAGCACTCTTAAGTGAAGAGACACTTGAACTAATATAATCCTCAAAGTCAGAGTAAGCATATGATGTACGACGTAACAGTCTTAAGTTTTGCAATCCCAACTTTAGAGACACACACCTAGTGCTTTGTTAATTAATATTCATTTTTAATACTAATACACTATTATTCAGATTAGTTAGTCATTTGGGCGTCCCTATGTTTTTGGCTTTTTGCGTTAATAAGCCTAATTTCATAATATTTCCACATTCTCCGGATCAGACCTATGCATTTTTCTACTCAATTTTATTTTTTTAAAAAAATAATAAGTTTAGTGTTTCTCTATGTTCTACAGAACTTAATTATATCCATTAAAAAATAAAATTAAAACAAAAATTTTATTAATGTGTGTAGATTTTATAGTTTGTAGCTCATAATTTAAGTTAAACTTTCCTATATCTTATTATAGTACAAAGAATGCATGGATGACGAACTTTATTGTTAACTAGGGTGTCCTACGCGCGCGATGCGCGCGAAGGGGTAGCTCTTGCGCCAAAGTTGTATTGGCATGTATTACACATTTGGTTTGGGTGGTAGACCTGTTAATTTTAATAAGTATTATTTGGTTTCACTACAAGAAAATTGTCTTTTCGTAACGATTATTTTGTAGTGATTGTACAAATTGATGTTCATGTTTCAATAATACTTAGTATAATATTTCTAGCGTGTTTTTCTTCAAATGAATTTTTTGTGAGCTTTTGTAATACGGAGTAATAATATGTAAAATGTTGTAGCTAAAAACTTAATAATGTAAATTCTTTAATGTTCTATGACGATTATCTATTATCTATATCAATACTAAAGCAATAACCAATTAATTATATTTTTCCTCTTAAATTCTCTCCTTAACCTTTTTTTTTTAGGGAAAAATTCTCTCCATAACTAACACCAACTTTTTTATTCTAAAATCTATTTCCCTTAATTTTAATATTTTTAAGTTTTTTTTATACCTCTTGATAACATATGTCTGCTCAAATATCATTGTACTATTTAATATGAATCCCGCTGTTTATATGTACATTTCAAAAGCTAATAAACCTTAACAATAGTTCCAATTAAAGGACGATAAGATAGTGGGCTTGTTTGGTAAATGGCTTTTCATTGGCTTTTTGATTGGCTTTTGGCTTTTGGCTTTTTCATTTGGTCAAACATCTAAAAATTGTGTTTGGTAAATGGCTTTTTTAGCCAGCTGAAAAGCTGGCTTTTAAGCCAAAATGAAAAAGCTACTTGGAGTAGCTTTTGGCTTTTGGCTTTTGGCTTTTGGCTATCTAAGTTATAAATAACATACAACAGCCAATTTTACCAAACATGTTTTTAAACTAATAAAAAGTCAAACAGCCAATAAAAAAACCAATACAAACAGCCAGTCAAACCAGCCAATCAAACCAGCCGACAGCCAACAGCCAGCAGCCAATTGCCAAACAAGGCCAGTAAATAAGAAGAGCAACTATGAAAGAGTAAAAATAAACAGTCTCTTGGTAATAAACCATCTCTTCGTACATACAATTTTTTTTCTTTTTAAATAATAAAACTATTATATGAAGTGTAAATCATTATAATTTTTTTATTAGAAAAACCGAATAATTTATGATATGTGTTTAATGAAAAAAAAAACACTAAATGTATTAATGATAGTAAACATATTATTGAGGGTAAAAAAGTAAATACACATTTTGTAGACAATTTTGTACACATTTTTGAGGGCATAATTGGTAGCACACTATTCCTAAGAGTTATCTTCTACTTTTTATAAGGTAGGGATAATACTAGGGCAACTTTATAGTTAGCCACGTCTGAGAAGCTCTTTCGATTTGCCTTATGTCATAAATTTAGTATTTATTGACAATATTTATGTGAGAAAATAAGTAAGAAATATTTTTAGGGGTATAAGTGTTCACACACTACTTTTAAAAATTAAAAAAAAAAGGTAATTAATATTAATGAGCGCAAATTATCCACACCATTCATAACTTATACTTTTTATAAAGTAGAGATATAAGCTATCATTCAAAAAAATAATAATAGACGATCCTTTAGCTTTAAAAGTACGTTTTATAATAACTACATTTATTTAATTTGTTTGTCTAATTAATGGGGAGTTGGGAGATAGCTCGATGATAATTATTAGTTAATGTATTTACCTTATGTCCATATGATTTGTTTGAGATTTGTCATGTTTGTGCGAAAATGATATGTCTATATAGACAATAATGGAAAATGTGACTTTTATGGAATAATTGGGAAGCTCTCTATTGTCAATTTGTTTTAATAATGAAATTCTAGCTAGTTGTGTATGCTTTTCACTTCTGATCTTGGAGTTGATCGAATATAAACCTTACATTGACCCTTTAATAATTATTATATCATCCATCTAAATTCATGATAAGTGTGTAGACCCAATTTTCTATATCAAACATCGAATTATAAAGTTTTATTTCAAGACAAAGAGATTATAGAACCTTAATTCTATACTCCTTATGAGGTCATGTTCGTTTGGACTTTATAAGTTCATTTCAGTACAATTTAGTTCAGTTCAGTTCAATTCTACAAATTTCAATTCAGTGCTACAAATTTCAGTTCAGTTAGTTTAAGCCAAAATATAATTTATTGATTAAAAATATATAATTTGTAATGATAGTTTAAGCAAAAAAAAGAAACCCTTCCAAATTTGAAATTTTGAATACTAGACTACTAGTAGTCGTATAGTAGTATATAATTTGAATAGTTGATGAACCTGGTCTATGTAAAGTTATGCTGCTTTACGGCCCAACAGCTCAGGTTTGATGCCCAGTGAAGTTACGCAGATTGGCCCAACAATCTGGTAAACACAATTTATCTAACTTTCGGTTCAGTTGAATACCCAATTATTGGGCCACAATTATTGTCATCATCTTGCATGTAACCTAATACTCGTAAATGATACTATTGCATAGCTTTGATAATTACTCCTTTGAGAGAAAGTAAACATTAATAAAGAGACGAAGGGAGTAAGAATAATCCTACGCGACTTTATTATTTCCTACAAAAAAATCACAATAAATGATACTGTAAAAGCCCAATTGTTATAATTTTAAAAGGAAATAGAGGGAAGTACCTTAACTTTACAAAAGAAAAGAAGCTTATTTGTTTCTCCATTTCTAACGATAAGGTTGTAAACTTAAAAATATTTGGAACAATTTCTTTGTAATTGTTATTATGGTGAAATATACTTCGTGCTCAAAAGTGTATTTTATTTAAAAATTGTAAGCACAAAATTGATAGGGATAGTTACGTGTTTGTATTACATTACCTAGCAAGGACTTTGCATACATGTGATGTATCTTTGACAAAACAAATACTACCTATGTTAATTGTTATGTGCAACTTTGGGGTATTATTTGTGAGATATAAAATATTCCAAAGTTGCACATAATATTTAACGGAGGTAGACCCCGTTCTTTAGAGCTGCTCTGCTCTGCTTCAATCTGCCCTGCTCTGCTCTGCTCTGCCCTGCTCTGCTCTGCCCTGCTCTGCTCTGCTTAAAATTAATACTTAATATTGAATTATTATAATAATAATGTATATTTAATAATAATAATAAATAATTAATACTTAATGATAATAATAATTAATATTTAATAATAATAATAAATAAATAATATTTAATAATAATAATAATTAATATTTAATAATAATAATATATAATTTATATTTAATAATAATAATATATAATTAATATTTTATTTAATAATAATAATAATTAATATTTAATAATAATAATAATTAATATTTAATAATATTAATATTATTAATAATAATTAATATTTAATGATTATAATAATAGTAATAGTAGTAGTAGTAGTAGTAGTAGTAGTAGTAGTAGTAGTAGTTGTAGACTTGTAGTAGTAATAATAATAATAATAATAATAATAATATTTAATATTTAATATTTAATAACAATAACAAATCATTACTATTATTATTATAGTATTAGTAGTAGTAGTAGTAGTAGTAGTAGTAGTAGTAATAATAATAATAATAATAATAGTAATAGTAATAATAATATTAGTAATAATAATAACTATGATAATAATAATAATAATAATAATGAAATCTGCTCTGCTCTGCTCGGCTCTGCTTTGCTTTGCTCTGCTCTGCTTCAATCTGCTCTGCTCTACTCTGCTCTGCTTTGCTGAAATCTGCTCTGCTCTGCTGAAATCTGCTCTGCTCTGCCCAGAAGCTCAAAAGAACAGGGCCGTAGTAGGTTAAAAGCTATAAAAGATATTTGTATGTTAGTTATTTGAATTGTCTTTTTAAATTATGTTTCATTCTAAAATCAATTAGCAGCGAAAGAAGTATACGGGGTAACCCAAGTCATCACAGTGGTCAATCTCTTCTCTCATCTCAAATTAACAATATATAAATAATGTGCGTACAATTTACATGCTAATTTTTGTACTTTTGTTACTATGTATTTGAGAGGACCTCTGTTAAGCCAAGCAAAACAGATTGAAATCCTGTTGAGTCCTCTACCTCCATAAAAATGACGAATCATGACATCCTTATATGAACTGATCTCAAGATAAGAGTTATATATTGGCATCAGCTCTTAGACCTTCGACGACCAACGGCAATTTCTTGTAGTAGAAAAGAACTACTTTATAAAGGGATGATCTTTATTATCATGGATAAATATGTTCGAGTAAAGGTTATTTTGAAATGTAGCTTATTATTCACGAACTTATTCAAATACCGTTTTGAATTTTGATATGCAATTTAAGTAGTCTCCAACTAGTCAATAACTAGTCAATTTAATACCTTTCAACTTGCACTCTTTAAAAGATAGTAATGCCTTTGCTAACTATAATTAGAACTAGAGTGTGGTAAAGTAATGGTTGACCACCAAGCCCCACGGAGTGAGCAAAAGCATCTAAACGAGAAAGAGAAACTCAACATAGAATAATTAATCACAATATTAATAATTAATGCTATACTACTTGAACATAATATAAGGTCTAATCATTTCATAATGTCTAGCATTATCTATTAATTTAATCAAGTTGGACCGACCAGTCCGATTTCTGTTGTTTTAATGCTCACTGATCGTGTTAAAGTTCACGTACACTACTTAGGTGGCACTTAATTAGTGTCCTGCCCAAAAGTTATATTATATCCTTTGAAAATTGGATTGTTCTGAATTATGGCTAACAACAAAACTTATCACGTATTCACGTTAACCGGTTAACATGTTTCGTTTTAACTTTCAGTCTTCTATTCAATAGGCAACGGTGATGATACAGAGTGATAAATTTAGATATATTTGTATCAAAAATCTTATGCCAAGATAATGTTTGTCTAACAAGGATTTGGACCTCAAAAAGGAGATATATATATATATATATATATATATATATATATATATATATATATATATATATATATATATATATATATATATATATATATATTCAATATCGTTAATATTATCTGCTTGTATTAATCAACGGTTTACAAGAATTATTTTAATATACAAAACTAGTTTTTAGGCTTGAACGATGCCCTGAGTTACTGCTTTATTCTATGATTGACATCCTTATTTATATTTAATTTATTAGTTTGTAATATAATGATAGCTTAGTGGTTAACACTGTAGCTTTAATTTCAAACTTAAGGTCGTGGGTTCAAATCTTCTTGTACAATCCATATTTTTAAACACGTGAAATGAAGACTTGATTTATTGAGGAGAGTGCCACATGGTATTAGGCTTGTTTAGTAATTCTTTTAATATATTATATATAGATATAGATATAGATATTACTAGTTACCTAGTCAAGTAACTAAAAAAAAACTAATATAGCAACAAGTGAGCTTATGAGATGTGCGAAAATGTAATCCAATTCATCTTTTGTTACTCGTATTCTTTTTTTTTTTTTTTTTTTTTTTTTTGTTTGTTATTGACATGATATCCTTTTGCACCACTCAAGAAAAACTGACTTTTTTTGAAGTTAAATATTGGTACCTAAATTATACTACTTTCTAATTAAAAGAGTAACTCTTACCATTTTTAGAGAACTACTCCGAGTACCTTATAAGATAATTCATTTAACTAATCATTGGCATATACTACAAGTAGGGATTTTTGTGAGTTACAAATGTTAATAATGACGCACAAGTCCAAACTAATTTAGCATGGATTTGAAGTGAAGCGCAAATGAGAGCTTAGATTATAAATTTAATGTTTAAATCTTACAAAGTTGTCAAACGGTTGCATTAATCAAACGACTTATTGTATAGTTTAGCTATTTTAAAAGTTCCAAAAGATGATTGTTTCTAAAAAGAATTATTGTCTATAAATAGCATTTTCTCACAGTTTTACTAAATTTAGTGAATAAGTGATGGTTGTCTAGTGTAGGAGAAAAAGTGAATAGATAACAATATCGATTTATGAGTTTACTTACATATATCATTTAAAGGGACAAAAATCGATTGACTTTAATGTGGGTACTTATATATGAAGTAATAATTTTGTTATAAAAATTTACCCTTTTAATTATTAATTATTTAATTTGTATAAAATATATGAAGTAATAATTTTGTTATAAAGATTTACCCTTTTAATGAATTATTTAATTTGTATAAACTATGTAGGTATAAATTTGAAACTTATACGACCTCAATTTATATCAAGTCTTATTTAAAACTATCGACTACTATTTTCAAAAAAAAATAAAATAAACAAGATATTATCGACTACTCCGTATCTTATTTCCTCCAGTGAAATGTTTTTATGTGGTAAGTACAAGATCATATCTCGCCTATAACTTGTCTAATTTTCTATTTTGACACCAAAAGCTGTTTCATTATCCAATTGCTCAAAGTAAGGCAGTAAGCTGAAGGACACGAAGAAGAAAGCAACATCCAAACTACCAACGTTGACCTAAAACACAATGTATGAAATTTAGGGTTTTTTTTTTTTTTTTTTTTAACAAATCCCAAAAATCCAATCATCAATCATCAACCATCAACCATCAACACACGCTTTTCGGTGCAGGCGTTTGTTGGATTGATTATTACTTGTATTTCAGTAAAAAAAAAAAAAAAAAAAAATCCCACATCTTTGTTCATTCTCTCTCCTCAATTTCCTATGAACATTCCTTTTTTCTTGTCCAAATATATTTAACATGTTTTGCCCCTTTTGCATAATAATAATAATTGATTTGATTAATCGTGTGAATGTTTTGTTTTAATAATTAGTAGACAAAAGGCATCATTTTGCTTCAATTTTGTTTAGTGTTTCTTTTTTAATTTTTAACGGACAATTACACCTTATTTCCATTGCATTTTAGGTGGACGTCCTATCTTTGTTGAGTGTTGAATTTCCCCCCTTTTCCGGGCTCTTTCTTCAAGAAAACAATAACCCATTTTGCAAAATTTGTTCTTTTCTTTTTTTTCTTAAAGAATTTATAAATGGGTATATAGTTTATTGATCAATATACCATTTTTTTTGTGGGTGTTTGAGGTGACAGTTGAGGTGATCATTTCTGGTTGGAAATTGGGTGAATTATGATAATTGGGTTGTTGGGTATTAGGGTTCTAAGAATTTGATCCCTATAAGAAGAATTTTGGTGGGTATTGCTCAGTTTTTGATAATTTGAAGAAGAATGAATATTAGGGTTCTAAGATTTTGATCCCTATATGATGAATTTTGGTGGGTATTACTCAATTCTGACGATTTGAAGGAGAATTCTGAAATGGGTATGTAGTCTTTTACTTCATGAAATGAAACCACATGTTATACTTCATATTTGTTTAATGGGTTATTTTATTTTAATGATTTGGTTTGTTTGATTGTCAAAGAAATTGTCTGTATTTGGGTAAGAATTTTGAGTTGCCTGTTATTTTTGGTTGTGAATTGTGATGCATCTATACATTTTGTAATATAGGGATTCAGATTGAAGAGAGATCAGCAGTAATTTTTGGTCGTTACACCAAACAATCTCGTACCTTGATGTAAAAAAAAAAAAACAGTTCGTTGGTGAGTTGTTAGTTGCTTGTAGAAAATAAGGAGGCAGAATTACTTAATTTGTTTATGTTATCCAAGTTCTGAGATTCTGGGATATTTTAATGATGGAGAACAAGAATAAGAATAATACTTCTTGTTCTTAGCAACCTAAGGTGAAGGAGGAGGAGGAGGAGTTGGTGGTTTGGGGAGTAATATAGTTTATAATCCTCTCCTTCTTCAGGCAATGAAGTTCTTAAGCATAGTTGGGAATTCTTTAGGCTGCTCTGCTTCAGGAGAACGCCTTGTTTCGGCTGCTAGAGATGGTGATTTACAGGAAGCTAAGGCGTTATTGGAGTACAATCCTCGTCTTGTGAGGTACTCGACTTTTGGTGTTAGGAACTCCCCCTTGCATTACTCTGCAGCTCAGGGCCACCATGAGGTAAATGATTGCCTCTGAGGGTTTGTAAAATTCTTGTGTTTTTTTTTATTTTTTTATTTTTATTTTTATGTGTTTCAGTATTTGAGACTATGGTTGATTTGATGCTTAGATTGTTACTCTTCTGCTCGAGACTGGTGTTGATATCAATCTTAGGAATTATCGTGGCCAGGTAACTGCATTATCTATGATTATTGTCAGTCTTTAATCAGTTGTAAATCTCAGTAGCCGATAGATTGTATGGAATATCATTTCAACTTGCTTGTGAGGATTCTACATGCTAGTTCTGTAGGAAAGAACCCTAAGTATCATTCTTCGTTTTGTCAAAGCTTGATTAGTTTGCCCTATTTTAGGCTCTTCCACAATTCCATTAGTATGGGTTGATTATAAATGGCAGTATATAGTTTTTACAATGCACAGTTAGTCATATTAGATTAGCTATTCAATCTTCTGTGCTGAAAAGAAAATATGGTTTGATGTACAGACTGCTCTGATGCAAGCATGTCAGCATGGTCACTGGGAGGTTGTACAGACTCTGGTTCTTTTCAAAGCCAATGTATGTTCACTCCTCTTCTGCTTTAGGATTTGAGAGTTAAAGCAGAATGAACTACTTTTATGAGTGGTTGTATGCAAGTTAATTAATACTCTGTAGTTATTTGAAATGTAGATTCACAGAGCAGATTATCTTAATGGGGGTACTGCTCTTCATCTAGCTGCTTTGAATGGGCATACTCGGTGTATTAGACTCCTTCTTGCTGATTATATCCCTAGCATTTCTGTCACTTGGAATCTGTTACAAAAGAAAACAAAAAATGAATATGGAAGCTCAGAGTTTAATGCAAGGTATTGTGGTTCATATTGCCTTCAACTTCTTGTTACTTTTCCAAACTTGAATATGCTTTATTGATTTCGGTGTTCTGTTTTCCTGGAACAGTGCCCTCCGCCAAGTAATCAACAAACCTGCGGATGGAGGGATCACAGCACTTCATATGGCTGCATTGAATGGGCATTTTGAAACTGTCCATCTGCTTTTGGATCTTGGAGCTTCTGTTAGTGAAATAACTGTGGAAGATGGGACTACAATTGATCTCATAGGTAAAGCTATCAGAACTGCTTTCTTTTTCATCAGCTATTGTTAAAATTTTTATGCAATTTGCTACACAAGCCAAAGTCTTCAATTTGTTTGCTGAATTGGATCTTAAGATTGATGTGATTGCTGGAGTGAGGCAGGTGTAATAAATTGACCTTAAGAGGGGCATTATGGCTAGTCTAGTATTATTATGTTAATAGTCTTCAGATTTATTATAAATAGAGAGAGATTAGGAAGGAGGAGGCCAGCAGATTGTGGGTGGATTCCTAGGAAAGTTGTGGCCTCAAGTCACTATTTGGAGACTGGTAGCGTAACTCTACCATTGTAAAAAATATTTAGGCTTAATCTTAATCAAAGACTCAATCTTTCTTTCTAACTCTTCTTATTTCTTTGATAAATCTCGATTTGTGAGCTTGAATCCATTACAGCAAGGGCCTTGGGTTCTGGGATACATGATTGAGACTTCTTTCATTCTATCAAATCATGCCTTTGTTTCTTTGTACAAGTGCCACAACTATAATTTTACTTTACGTAGAGTAGTCCTTAGTTGTGGCCTTCCACCTATAAATACATGTATTCTGTGACAGGTTACTTAAAGTGCAACGATATGAAATTTCTGTCAGTCCTGCAGATCTTATGTAAAATGAAATAGCAAAAGTTATTTAGTTCTTAATTGTACAATCTGATGTCTTAATTGTGTATGCATAGCATCAGAGTTTATCCTGCATATGCTTTTCACAGTAGTCATGTTCTCAACAAGTTGGGTTCAATTCATTTTGCAGGTGCGGGAAGCACTCCTCTACATTATGCAGCTTGTGGTGGAAATCAACAGTGTTGTCAAGTAGGGTCCTTTATTCTAATTGAATTGTCTAATTTATGACATGTGCATCACACGGGGTGTATCAATAGAAAGAGTGGAGAAAGATGATAAATATGTGTGACAAAAATAATTGAAGCCTTTGAATCGAATGAGATAAAATGGGAGAGAGATACAAAATGAACAACTATTTATGGCTTGATATTCATTTTTTGTAAGAAAATTGGAAAATTTAGGAGAACGACACATTTACCTTTGGCCCTTTGGGTTTGTGTGCTAGGTATAGTTTTATTTTGATCTTGGCCACTGTAATCTGACTGATCTTCCGAATTAAATTTCCGTGTTTCAGCTTTTGATTGCGAGAGGTGCCAGTCTGACAGCTGAAAATGCAAAAGGGTATGTGTTTTCCTTGCCATCAATGTTCTCATTGGTCTTGTGTTTTTTTTTTCTTAAATGTGCCTCAAAGCCACCTCTTTTTCTTCAAATAACAGTTATTGGTAGTAAATTATAGCTAATTATACATGAATTATGAAGAAACCTGAAACTCCATTATCTATCTGTTATAAATCTATAATGAAAACTTGTGTTGGTTGATCCCCCCTCCCTCTCTTTCGAGGCTAGTGTCATTACTCTGTTATGATGATTAACGTGGCTAATACTTGTGATACAAAGAGAAAAAGATTTGAATATATCAAGGACAATCAAAGTCTAAGGTTATACCAAGGGCACTCAAAGTTTTAAATATATCAGAATGGAAAGCCAAGTGTCTTAAAGTTGTGACTTCAGAGTCACTGACTAGTGACTACCTACTGTCACTAAAGTTATTTTGTATATACACTATACCATTATGGCTTTATTAGTAATGCAAAAATTGTTTCGTTGAATGTCTTGTAAGCGATCAATGTCATCTGGTTATCTAAAATTTGCTTGAAAAGGACTAATAGCTGTCTGATCACTCATGTTTTTGGATAATACTCAATGAACCATGTTTCCCTTAGTTAATGGTTCTGTGTCTCATATGGGGTAATTCTGGCCATAGATTTGATTGCTCTATTTCTTTAAGGGGACTACAATCTCTTATGTTGCTTTATCTCCATGAGCACCTTCATTGGATTGCATAACTGTGTGTACTTTTGATCTTAACAACTCTCTGTTTTAATGCTGTACACTTGAATCAAGGTCTAAAGAATGCTAATGGAATGAGGCTTCCATCTTATCTTTGTCTGTTGTCTTTATTTGTTGGTCTAATGGTTTGTATCAGAAATAGTCTTATGCTCTTTGAATTCAGTGACTATGAAAAATAATTGGAATATAAAATTTTCCCTAGAGGAACAATTTCCAGCTTATTGTAGGCTCTTATATATAAATTTGGTAGCTCTATCTTGAAGCTACATTTTGGAGATCACATATCGTATGTTAAATACTTTTAATACTTTTACCCAATAAACTAATTTTTTTGTAAAATATTCCATTTTTCTGCATGTTGTAGATGGATTCCATTGATGGTCGCTCGTTCATGGCATAGAGATTCAATTCTAGAAATTCTTTCAACACCTCAAGACATCCTATTACCATCTATTCCTTCTCCTTTTCTGTCTCTTCCCCTGATGAGCATTATCAAAATTGCAAGGTAAGCAAACTTCTATTTTGGCTTGGGGATGCATTTCTAACTTTTAGGTGTGTGATTTGGTAACTCTTTCGGTCTGGTGGGATTCTAGAAAATCCTTGTGGTACAAGATCATATTTTTTGACTGTTAGCTTTGTATTTACATTATCTTGGTCTTGCCTTGTACAAGAGGGCTGCGCAGGAAACAACCTGCATCACAAATTTAAACCCCCCTATCCTG
The DNA here is from genome assembly GCF_948465745.1 of Chenopodium album. NCBI lineage: Eukaryota > Viridiplantae > Streptophyta > Magnoliopsida > Caryophyllales > Amaranthaceae > Chenopodium > Chenopodium album. The sequence continues at coordinate 5,959,872 of NC_137857.1, forward strand.
ATTCAGGCATTAGTTAGACTATTATGGCTGTTTCCAGATGTTTATAAGTTTAGGGCATAGAGGGGCTAGCATGTGACTTGCTTCTAAGGATATTTGAGTCATTTTTGTGAAATACGCTAGTCAATTTTGATAAAATAATAGTTTAGATGGAATTAATAACAGTTGTTGACCGCTTATGGACTTTTCAGCATCAGCTGTTCATTACATACACAAAAGATATGGTCTGGGGGAACTCATTGAATATCATTTTAATAAGAGGATTTTGTTAAGTTAGTAATTTAGTACTCTTTATCAATGTGTAGGCTACTTGAATATTTCTCTCCATAGGTTGGAGATTATCTCAATATCGTGCAAGTTGAATTTGTAAAACTTCCTTCATTAGTGAACATTCCCAATTTATTGTCTTAATAAGTATTACATTGCCTCTTTCTTACTCCGTACATGACATGCATATCCCTTGTGTACGCTAATGCTGTATTTGAGTATTTCCAATGAACCATTCCTGTTTTTGGCCTGTTTGAATTGTTGGCGTGACTTGCTTTATGTAATTATAACCAGCAGAGCTGTAGAGGGATAAAATTAATTGACTGTTCCTCACTGTCTGTTGAGCTAACAGGGTAATTATTAGATACCACACTGTCTGTTGCTATTAACCAACTTGAAACTTATTAACTTTTCTCATAACCATCCTTAATCCTAATCACCCCCGCTCTCTCCCTTAAACTCTTCTGTGTCTTTGATAACTTCTGCTGATTGTAGTTAGTGGAATTTGATAGACTGGGGTGCAATTTTAGTGTCAAATATTGTTTTCACATTTGAAACTAGATCTTAGTATGCATTAACTGTGAAAAGCAACATCAATAATAAAGAAAATGGAAGCAGAAGTAAATAGGAAAACAAATTTTATACGGAGTAATATGTTATAACTACTGAAAAGGTAATGGAACCAAAAGTAAATCAAGAGAGTTTCAAATTCTATCTGCATTGAAATCCATAAAGATTCTAAGTAAGAGCTCTTTTAACTACTACGTATTTCAACTTTTCGGATCTACATGACCATGATTTCAGGCTAGTGCTGGATTTATCAACCCTGAACTTGGACAGTTTGTTTACCTCTTCCTTAAAAGATAGTCTATCTGAGGGCTAACTCATTCCCTTTCTTTCTCTTTGTGGTTCACAGAGATTGTGGTTGGCGAAATCCAGACATGGTACCGGCATGCCAAGATCCTTGTGTGGTCTGTCTTGAAGGGAGGTGCACTGTAGCTTCCGAAGGTATAGCATCAAGTTTAATTTGCCTTTGTTGTTTCCAAAAGTTTTTTACCATTTTTATTCTCATTATCATTAGTTTACAGCTCTTTGAATCTTTGACCGGCATTCTACCATTCTAACTTCAGTTTAAAAAAAAAAAAAAGCCTTTACCTTCATCTTCATCTTAACCTGGCTTAAGTACAATGATTTAATGAATTATCCATATTATTTGGTGAGAGCAAAGTATTTGAATTACTGGATAGTTAAATTTTATTAAATGATTTTGCATCTTAGAAAGCTAGACTAGTGATATGAGAATTCATGAGCTACATTAGCCACAACTTTGGTTGACACTTTGGTGAAAGTCTCCACCTTGTACATGCTCTTAGAGCAATTGTGAATTTAGACAATCCATGTTTTATTTTCTGCTCGTGGACTATCTTTTCTCTTTTAATTTTTCTGTGGGAGTTATACAAATTTTCATTTTATAATCTTATATCTGCATTTTTTTAAATCGAATTTGCATTAGTTTTTGTCCTGGAAAGAACCTGTGAACATCAATGTAATATATGTTCTCTACAGGTTGTGGTCATGAGTTTTGCGCTCGTTGTGCATTATACCTTTGCACCATGAACTGCTCCTCAACTGTTGCCAAAGGTCCTCCAGGCTCAATCCCATGTCCTCTATGCCGGCATGGGATTGTCTCATTTGTCAAACTACCCGGGACAAGATCCATACCCAAGGAGATTGGGAGGACGAGCTTGTCATTGTCTTTTTGTGGGTGCTCATGTGAGAAAAATGAGCGTGCCTCTCTGACAACGCCTCTTTGCATGCCACCTCCTGTCTCTTCCACCTCCAACCGGGTCTCCCCTCTAAGTTCCTCATTCCGTTCTTTGAGCTGTCAAAGATTTCCATCAATGAAACTCAACTCTGGTTGCTGTATGGGAGGATCAGAGACTAGTCCCTCTATAATTGGAGGGTCCGTGAACCAGGGTTTAAGGAACCAGTTGGGTAGGTGCGGAAGAGTGAGGTTACGGCGATCATCATCTCATGCCGAAGGCCGGAAATCTTGGTTTTGTTCTCTCAACCAATATGCTGCTGCTAGTAATTGATTCATCCTTCTTTTTGCTGGTTTTTTACATCAGCATCAATATATTTAGAGCCAATCAACATAGCACGGCCCGCTCATCCTAGCCTGGCACGGCCCATGGTCAGCTCTAACCCTTTATTTTTTTCTTATTTCCTTACAATAGCATGTCTTGTGCTCTTTCTTTTTTTCCAGGTTTCTTGTATTAGTTGTATAGAAATTGATATTGTAATCCCCAAAATTCTAGAAAAATAGAAGGGAAAATATAAAAGATCATATATATTCATATGTTGTAAATACTACTTGTATTGAATACTCCTTGTGTAAAACTTGTAAAAGACATATTGAGCAATATATAAAAAAAAAAGACAATTTTGTTGTGTACAAGGCAGAATTACTTCAAATTATTAGAGTTGATATTTGATATGCCAAAAATCCCTCAAAAGTAGAAATATTGTGGTTTTTCAGCTTTAAATATTACTTGTATTAAATATTTTAGGAAATGTGTTAAAAAATGGAAATATCCCAAGTGAAAACTTTCAGTTTTTTAAGTTTACAAAAGATTGAACCTATTTCTGAGTTCTGACAATCTCTTTCAATATAGCTGTATAGGATTTTGATGTTACCTTATCGGTTTAAAGGGTTAAGGCTTTGGAGTTGAGCCATTTTCTGCCAGTCAAATTTATTGCTATAATGGTGCAAATCAGTTAATTTTGCTACTTATTAAAAGTCAAAATCTGCACATGCATTAGGGAAATAATACTTTCATTGAGCAATTTGTATCACACATTCACACCTAAGAGTCTGAGATAAATGACTTGTGTCGCCCCGTTTGTTGTTACCCAATTTAAATTGTGTGATTTAAATTCGTAAGTTATTTGTGAATTCTCTAAATATATTTAATTAGATTATTGATTAAGTTATCTGAAATAGTTCATTGACAATAGACTATGAATGTGACTTGAATTAAATTGAACTAAACCTAAAGCATATGTTTGAATATATGACCCAAATCAACTCAAACTAAAAAAAAAAAAAAAAAAACCGACTCATCTTTTAATTACGACTAGAAACATACTTCCTCCATTATTTTTACAAAGATTACCAATTAAACTAATTGTGACCGTCTTTCATGAGCTTATGAGTCGTGACATTATAAAGTGATTTGACACTAAGCTATCAAATTTTCTCAGAATTACTTATGACTTCCAAAAAAAAAGATTAAATTAGTAAGTACGACTGTACGAGTACATAATAAATGAATTAAAATTCCATAATAAATCTTTCTTCTGGTGTGATATGACAGTCAGATTTTAAACTACATTTGAAGTGATTTTCCTAACCAGGAAAACATACATTCTCATTCCTTTATACTCTAAACCACTCAGTACTCCATACACCCCACTAAAATTACACCATATGCCAAAATTAGATGTATAAATTAGCTCTTTAACTTATGCTTTATTTTTTTTTGCTAAATTTGGATAAGTTAGTTGATAATTAGATAGTTAAAACTTAATTTCGTTAACAAGTCTGAAAGAATTTATTAACACGATACAAGATATAAACTTCACGTACAATTGAAAATAACAATGGTGCTTGATTTAACAAGATTCAGCCAATAATATAAAATTAAAATATAAATTTCATTAATTCAAGTTGGCATTTTTCTTATTTATTAATTCCATGCATAGGATGATAGGAATATTACATAGAGTACAGTACATAAAAAAGACCTAAATAGACAGTACATGCTATCTTTCGAACGAGAGAGGAGAAAAGTTAAAGAAAATATATATCTGCCTATTACAACCTCAACTCCTCTTCAAAATCACATGTGATCTTAAAATGACATCTCAAGAATTGAAGGAACTAAGCTCAGAAGGGACAGACGGCCAAGATTAGTGTGGGAGATTTGATTAAGATGAAGAGAAAGACAAGCAAAAAGAGAAGAAAGAAAGGTGGTTACGAAGAAGAAAAAACATGGAGAAAGCCTTGCAAGGCCAAGAAAAACACATGACAGCCAAAGGGTAGGTGTTTACCCTATAAAATGTATGTGCAGAACAAAAAGAAAATACTGAGAGAAAAGAGATCACGACACCAAAATAAGTAAAAAACGAGAAACAAAGAAAGGAGATGTATAGAAGAAAGCTCAGTAGCGATAGCGCCTTTAGATGGCTTATTCAATCTTCACCAGTAAGAACATAAACAACGTTGCTCTCTCTATTTTGGTGGCAGCAAGGAGGAAACATGATAAGAGTAGTAGTTCAAAAGAACTATTATTACCCTTAATAGGCATATGAAAATGAAGAGAAACTTCTATCATAATGTTGTGAAATGATAGAATAACTTAGTTGATGTAATATTGAAGAGACTGATACATAAATACTCGTATATATATAGGGAGAAAATAAGATATGAAGGGAAATAATCAAATAAATAATTGTGAGCTAAAATTTGCTGACATATATTCCAAATAGGTGTAAAAGGGGTTTTTGCAATTGTACTGACGAAAGCTGAAACAGTAAATAGAAATAGTTAACCGTAGTAATTGAAAGCCAAATTGATGTAAATTTACTGTCTTTTGAACTAACTCTAATACAGTAAATAAAAACATTAATTGCTTATTACAGTACCTATTTTATGTAAGAGTTAAATTTTCATCTTCCAATTTTATGGTTACTATAAATTAATGATGCATGCCTAATTTATGTGGAGTAATCTATTGTAGTAGTATTGTGGTTCATTTAATTATAGATTCGTCTATTATCCTAATACCTTGTAGGTTAACAACTTATGAGAGCTTATCTATGTATGTGTGAGTGTGTTCGATAAAATTAAATACTCGTAAGTCGTAGAATTAAAAGTGTTTTAATATGGCTAATGGCTGGAAGTAGCTTTTTGATAGCAGTTAGCCAATTACACTAAACCCTACTAAGATGTTTGATAGCAATTATACTAAACCCTAACCTTGTTTATCCTCTATATTTATCAACCTCTCCTTTATAATCATCGTTGACTAGCCATATCTAGTAGCATTGACATAGTGTAATGTAAATTTATCTTCTTCACGCGGATAATCTCTTATTGACATTTAAATTCAGTCATTAAAGTATTTAAAAATTTGTAACCAAATTACATATGTACCCATATTGATATAAGTTCATAAAACATTCAATTTGAATCTATTTGTACCCCATATTATATTACACGAAGTAGTATTAAAGTGAATTAGACATTGGATTACATTAAATAAGATACTCCCTCCGTTTTTAAATACTTGCTCCACTTTTCATTTGCGATCGTTTTTAAATACTTACTTCATTTCCTTATTTGGAAAGCTTTTACAATATTCAATTAATTTCTCTCACCTAGTAGACCCAACATATTTTCTCTCTCTCCAATTCTCTCCACTACTTTTGGTTTTTACATTTTTTTAATCTTTCACCAACCCCACTACCTCCATATTTTATTACTTTCTCCAATTTCTCTTAAAACTCCGCGCATGGAGAAATGGAGCAAGTTTTTAATAACGGAGGGAGTAATACTTGTATGATAATAATAAAAAATAAAAATAAAAAATGTAGTACTCGTAGCATACTAGCATTAACAAAATTGCAACAGAAGAATGAATGAGATGTCAATAGGATAATAGGGAGAGTGATGTGTCCAGAGAAGAAAGAGGACAGAAGGAAATTAAAGGCAAAGTCTATAATGTGACTGAAACAAGAGGTAGGTCTGATCTGATAAATGATAAAATGGTGTATCTCTAATCTCTGTATCACATCTTTTGCCTTCTAACTCACGTTACATACTACTCGTAGAGAATAACTTGGCATGTAGGCTTGTCAACTCTGTGCTACAGGGTACTCTACTTATATTAATAGTGTTTTCAGACATGATGCATGATTCATTGATTCCCATCTATAGTGTACATAAAAATAAGATCAAGGTCCCGACCAGGCAAAAAAAATTAGAGTTGAAAAAAGTTAGTACGATACGATACGAATTAAACACGAGTAATAGAGTGTGTTGAGTTCACTACGAGTATTTAGATAGATCTACACGATATAACATGCTTAATTAAATAGATTGAGTTACTGTTAAGACTTCCAACACAAAAACTAACACAACTTAATCCACCTAAGGAAAAATAACGAATCATTCATGGAGAGCTAGAGGCCAGCTATTTTTATACAACACGACATGAATCGACCACAGATAAAGTGAGTTAGTGCAAGTATTTCCGACATATTTAATTCAATAGGTCAACTTGACTCTACACGTTTAATTGTTGGTTAGTGTTTAGATTATCCCCTACCGATATATCCTCAGTCACGAACCCAAACATGACATGGCAAAAGTTTGTCAACTCTGCAATTAAAATAGTGAAGTACTATTACTTCATCCAGTTCAGAGATAATTAGTTTGTATGCCCGGTAATGTTACTAGTTCAAATTATACCACAAGATAAAAATTAAAAAATGCACTTAATTATACATATAAGTACCTCATTTTAATTGGAGAAGTAACAAATTTTATTTATAAAATATTTTATTTATTGAACTTCCTAAATTAAAGCCTTTGTGACGGTCAAAATGGTACTTTTATAAAAAAATTATAGTGATTACTAGTTTGATCAAATTCAATTTAATTTGAGGGTATGAGGTATATTTTGGTATTGACTAAGATTTTTTTTTTTTTGTATTTGTCAAGATTAATTATCTGAACTGTCTCAGGTTACAGCATGTTTATGAGTTGGTTGAAATCAAGGGCGAAGCTACATGGTGGTCGGGTGCCGGGTGGGGCCCGGCCCCCATGGCCCAATTTCGTGGCCTATTATTTTAACTGCTGGCCCCTACAAATTATTAGAATAATACTATTCTAGTTATACATTTAGCTGTATTCAACGCTTGTCGCAGTTGTATGACTCCCATTATTCAGGGTTTTAGATCCTAGGATCAAGTCCCATTAGAGACAAAGACTAGTACTTTTTTTTTTTAAACCCCAATTATTGATGGACTTCGACGTTGTTAATTTGTTTCACTACTTAATCAGTAATTTTATTACTTTTTTCTCAATTTTTTATAATTATTTGTAAAATTCTTTTACAATGTTAATTGCTAAGGTTTAAGGATTAAATACTAGTAGTAGCCTACTCATTACTATTTATAAATCAATTTTATTTTTATTTTTTTTAAAAAAAAAAATCCTACTCATTACTTAACTTTTTTAAATAACCCATTGAATTTTTTCACCTTATTCACCTAAGCTACTTTGTTTGTCGTTTGCTATTTATAAATAAGATAATGTATAATTAAAGATGATCTAATTAGATTCATCTCAATTTAAATAATTCGTATATAATTTTTTTGTAATGTTTACAGAGACTTAATTAGATATACTAATGGTAATGAAATATATTATGAAGCTTAACTGTCTTAATAAAACTAGTAAATTGATATGTATGTTATTATTTTGATAATTGTGATAGGTAGGATATCTCATCTAACAAATATAAATTTTAGTAGAATGCATGGATTAAAAAAGATTCAATGATTTTTTTTATCTTCTTACAGTTAAAGTATCAAACTATTTTCACATTAATTTTATTTTATTAAAGTGTTAGTTGGCCCCTATAGCTTTAAAATCCTGGCTTCGCCCCTGGTTGAAATGAACCCTATGTTACTACCTGACCCTCTGTTCTTTTAAGTTCTTCTCACTTATAAAGTACTATAGGTACACAATTTTAAAAATTGAAAAACGTGAATGATTATACTCCCTCCGTGTTTTTTTAAGTGATACATATTGACCGGCACATAATTTTAGGCAATTTAATTGACTTAAATAAAATAAGAGGTAAGTGGGGTAGTGGAGTATTAAAAAATTGTTAAAGAAAGATAGTGGGGTTAATAGTTTATTGAAAAGTAATATATGTGAGAGGAAAGATATAATAAAAAAATAGTAGTGGGTTTGGGTGGGGACCATGAGAGGAGAGAGATATAATATTTTAATGTATTGTTTTGCCAAAAAAGGAAATGTATCACTTAAAAAAACACGGCCGGAAATGGAATATGTATCACTTAAAAAAACACGGAGGGAGTAAGATAAAGAGAAAGTGTAAGAAAGTAGGTTTTTGTGATAAATGTAAATAAAATAAGTGTTAAAAATATGTAATTATGAAGTAGAAGAGGTAAGATGGTAAAAAATAAATGTCATTAATAAAATAAATCAAAATAAGTACGGAGTATAACATAAAAGAACGACCTAAAATATAAAATGAGTAGAATATAAAAGAATAAAGAATAGTTAAAGTATTTTAGAATAAATAAAGCACGATCTAGTAGAGTAGAAGTAGTGGTATATGGGATGTCAAGGGGTTGGTTTCTCACTTTCTCGTAATATGTCAATCTTTGTCTACATAACTTTTGAAATGTTTTGATTTAGTTGAAAAAACGACTTTTATTTGGAAAGTAAAATACATGCACAAAGTTAGCTATGTCTTTTCTCTCAAAAAACAAAAAAAATGTAGCATACCTCAGTAGTTACGTACTGTAGTAAGTAATAACAAGTTGTTCTTTCAAGAAAGGAGTAACAAGTTGTAGAATTGTAAATTTTTACAGGTTAGAGAAAACTAGTGAAAACGGCCCGGCCTCAACTCTTGAGGCTTTTCTCCATATGTTCAATGTTATTTCTTTGACTTAATCCTCTATCCCTAAATAATTGGTCACATTTCGAATCAAGAGAGGTAAAAATTTTGAAGTACCTAAGAACTCTGGAATAAAAATAAAATAAAATAAAAAAATCAGTGTGGTAGATAGTTATCATTAATAGATAAAGAATTTACTACATCCTGCATTGTTTTAGTTGCAAGAAAAAAAAAATGTCAGTACTGTTATACGAAGTATTAGCTTACAATTACCAATTAAGATGGACAGTAGAGCTAAAATTATGTTTGAATTTTGTTAGTGTTCTGTTTTCCAAGGGACAATTTCAATATCCATTCTATTTGAATGTATGAAATAAGATAGCTGTTAGCTAATGACAATTCTATTTGAAGGTCTGAAATTAGATAGCCATTAGCTAATGAAAATTCTATTTTAATGTCTGAAATAATATAACTGTTAGCAAAATTTCTGAAAAATCTAAGTAGACAGACTAGAGAGCTTCACTGCACATCCAACTTTCAGAGGTACAGCACAACCTTACCTTACACAGCCTCCCATCTAGAGTCACAAAAGGAACCAAGTTAACCAACTGAAAATGCTAATCAGCAGCAGAGGGTTCAATGAGTTGGCCATAGCACGAAACAGACAATATCAGACATCATCAAAGTATGATACTCATAGTTAAGATGTGAAATTTGTGTAAATCCACGAGTCACATACACACATCTCACATGATTAACGAGTTATGCGTAAAATAGGCTAATCACAGTCAAATATTTCTATAATCTTGACTACCAACAAACTAAAAGGCTACTGGCAAAATCATATCTATGTGGCAGGTCTATAATATCAGTTAGGAAATAACACAAATGTTCCTGATATTAGACACCCTCAAGAATTCTGCAGCTTGCTACTTAGTCCTGCAAGCACAACCAATTAAGAGGTACTCTTAGATAAACTTAAGAGGAATTTTCTGCATACCCAAGTCTGAAGGAGGTGCTGCACAACATTACGCTGCCTCCCACCAGGAATTGCGAAAAGAACAACTGGCATTGAATGTTTCACAAATGGAACATCGCATCTGATGTAACCCTTTCTCTCTAACTGCATGAATTGGGTCAGTGCCTCAATCTCAAAAGACCTCTACACACTATCCCTTGGATAGTTGGCAGACGAGGATCATCCCATCTGTCAACTCTTCCATTATTCACAAACCACAGAAGCTTAAGCCAGCTTAAAGTGTATAGACCATACTCAATTTGCACATTATGAGCATATCTAAACCTAACCAGCAATTACAATTAAGGTTGAAAACAACTGAAGCTTTAAATTATAAATTGTAAAGCAAGAGAGGGAGCTCAGACCTCGTCCAATAGAATGAAGAGAAAAATTGAAGCTACAAAACCCCAAAAGAATTGGAGATTGAATGAACAGGAGCAGATTAAAATGGGTATGATCAAACAGCAGCAAAAAATAGTCATACATATTGAAATCAAATCAAACGAAAATAGTCAAGCACAAAAACAGAAAACCAAGTAATAAACAAAATTTGGAACAACTTTGTAAGAGGCAGAAAAGTCCTAACGGCGATCAGTTTTACCAATGGAGCGCTTCCCAGAGAAAAGATGTTTAGGCTTGAGATTAGGAATGACTCTGTCTCCTTCTCCCTTACGAGCGTCTTTGTTCCTTTTCTTGGCAGATTTTTTGGCAAGATTAATAGCTTTGCCCTTCTGGATTGAGTCCTTGAATCCTTCTCCTGGTACAAGTTCGCCAATTGGTGGTCGTGATCTCGACCTAGACCTGGACTGAGACGCAGAACGCAGCTTCTTGTAGGATTGCTCAGCATCCATATCCATGGCATCTCCTTCTCCCATATCTGGTGACCTCTGCCTCTTCCGACCCCTTGACTTGCTACGAGCTCTGTCGATTGCAGCAGAAGGGTCGATGCCCAGTTTTGATAATTGCCTACCCATTCTCTGGGTTGTAAACTTCCTATCCTTATCAAACTTCCTCGGCACAATAGGTCTGCTCCCAGCAGTGCTCTTTTTCAACCTGTGTTCTTGAATGAGCAAGCTTTTCTTTCTCCTGATTTCTGCCAGTGCCTCTTTCTCTTCTGCCGTCAATTCTTCACCATCCATCTCAAAGTCTTCCTCAGCCTCATCAGCAAGACGAATCCCTTCTTCTCTCTCCAACTCTTCAAGTCTATGCAGGATATCAGGATCAACAAAATCATAAACATTGTGCCCATCAAGAAATTCTGGCATAATATCTTCTTTCCATTCATCATCTGCCAAGATATAATGTTTCTTCAAGCTAGCAGAGTACACACCAGCACCACCATTCTCATCCTCCAACTGCCTTTCAGTTATCCTTTGTTCTTTCTCTGCCTTTTCCGCTGCTTCCTTAGCCTTGGCTTCGAGAACCCCAAGAGGTATGCAAGGTGGTCTTTCCTTCTGGTCTCGAGGCTTTGGAACCGCCACATGGAAACGGTTCAAGCAGTCATTTATCTTCTTAGACTTCATCTTCAGTTCAACTCTCTGATCCAACAGCCTGTCACAGGCCGCATTCTTCACTGCAATAACCCCTTCTTCAGTCAGCGTACTCATGGTTAGAAGAACACCCTCTTCAGTAGCCTCACCTCCCTGGCCTACCACTGTCTTTAGAGCCTCAGCTTTCATTTCCATGACCAGCTTCTTGTCTTCCTCAGGAATATTATCAAATGACTGCAAATCTGTCTTGTTGCACACTATGATCAATGGCTTATTCATGAAAAGAGATTTGATACTGTGGAAGAGGGCAGCTTGCTGTGCAATAGTATATCCACATGATCCGGAGATGTCCAAAAAGAAGAGCACCGCAGCTCGCAGATGTGCAAGAGCAGTGATACTGCACATCTCAATGATATTCCTATCTTCAAATGGCCGGTCCAGAATCCCAGGGGTATCAATCACTTGATACCTCAAATACTTGTAATCTGTATGACCCACAAAGAGTGACTTTGTTGTAAATGCGTACGGCTGCACATCTACATCAGCCCTAGTAATCTTGTTCATGAATGAACTCTTCCCCACATTGGGGTAACCACAAATTAGAATTGTTCTTGTGTTTGGGTCAATGGAAGGCAACCTTGCCATGTGCTGCCTAACTTGCTCAAGATAAGCCAAACTCTGGCTGATTCGTTTCATCACAGTGCACATTCGACCAAGAGCAGCAACTTTAAGGCACTTACATCTGTACAGTGAATCACCATACTTCAACAGCTTAACATAATCCTTGGAGATCTTTGAAATCAGATTTCTAGCAGTATTCACTTGCCCAAGAGCAAGCTTGTAATGATCCTTGTTGTAAAGAACATGGAGGAGATCACCATAAAAAGGATGGATATCGTCCAGCCTAGGAAACTCATCAATAATAGCAGACAATTTTTCCTGGAAATTCTGTTGTGTGTATTTCACTTTCCGCATGTAAAACTGCCTCAGACGATTAATTGCATAACCTTTGTGAACAACTGTTGGGGTTTGTCGTTGAGTTCTAGAAAGAACAATATCTATCATTTCTTTCCCATTGGGAACAACAGTAATTTTCTTGAGATTATACTGCACCATTTTTACAAGCTTCTAATCACCCTGAGGAGAAGAAAAAAAAAAAATCAAATGATGGTTGAAAATTTCAAAATGCTCACTACAGAATAGAATATAAACAGAACACAACATGAAATACGAAAAAACCCAAACATTCCAGGTTTTTCACCTTTTTAATAGAAAATTAAATAGACCACACGTGAAACTCGAAAAACCGATCATTCTTAGTTTTTCACTATAGAATAGAAAATCAAACAGATTAGTAGAACACACATTGACACATGTAAATCATAAATCCGATTTCATTCAAGGTTTTTCACTATAGAATAGAACATTAAACAGAAGACACATGAAACTCGAAAATCCGACCATTCCCAGTTTTTCACTACAGAATAGAAAATTAAACAAAACACAAATGTAAATCGAAAATCAGATTTCATTCAAGGTTTTTCACTACAAAATTGAAAATTAAACAGAACACACATGAAACTCGAAAATCCGATCATTCCCGGTTTTTGACTTTAGAATAGAAAATTAAACAGAACACGCATGTAAATCGAAAATCCATTTCATTCAAGGCTTTTCACTATAGAATAGAAAATTAAACAGAACATACATGCAAATCGAAAAATCTATTTCAATTCAAGGTTACTCCTTACCCTCCACACTACTATTGACAAATCAAGAGCTCTGAAATCCAATTACCCCACAAATAAAACCATGAGATTAAAAATAGGCAAGATTAAAATGGATTAGTACAAAGTAAAGCCTTACTTGAACAAATAATCTACTTGCAAACACAGAAATTAAAACTTTACCTAAAACCCTGAATATATAGGGTTTAAGAGGGACAAAAAATTGAACAAAAAATATAGTTTTATCACTCAGACTATAACCATGTAACACTTTTAAACTTTTTTTATCAGATTTCAGAAGAAAATTTCCATTTTCATAGCTCAAATTGTATTAAAGGATTATGTAAACAGATAATTGCAACCAAATTTGACTCAGTTATCAAATTAAATTATTCTCGCATTATAATATGAATAGCGATGAAATTCAAGCTATAATCTTTCTGTAATTACAACCAATGATTCAATAATCAATCCACCTTAAATTTAATTAAATAAACGATTAACAGTACTAGAATGTAAAATTGATATTCAATTATTATAAAGAAGAAAAAAACCTTACCTCAAAAGTTGCTTCAATGGAGGGGAGAAAGCTTGGAGTGAATGGTAGAATCAACAGCACACTGAAGAAGAAACGTTCTTCTGTATGTTGTGTGTATTGCCTAGCGGCTGCTCAAGTAGGTTAAACGAAGGCAAAGATATTATTTTTTTGAGAAAAAACGAAGGCAAAGATTAAGGAAGCTAACCTAAAATGATTTTTTTTTTTTTTTTTTTTTTTTTTTTTTTTTTTTTTGAGGAAAACGAACCTTAAATATTTTATTTGTTTTTTTTTTTTTTGCAAGCATTATATTTTATTTGTTTTTTTTTTTTTTTGAGGAAAACTAACCTTAAATATTTTATTTGTTTTATGAAAGAACTTAAAAATGAAATTATAAATTTTCCTTCAAAAAAAAAAATTAATTATACATTTAATACATCTCTTCTTAATTTTTATTTACAGATTCTTAATCTTTAAAAAAAATACAAAAATTCTAAGTTATTTAAAAATAAACAATTTTAAAATTGAGTTTTTTTTTCTTACATTTAGGGTACTCGTCACTATAATCTGGCCAAAATATGTAAATAAAATATGATTGGTTCACTTCACTTTAAAAAAAAAAAATATTGCATATGTATTATAAATTATTTCAGTTTAGTAAAAAAAAACTTCATTTCAATGAAAATCAATACCTTTTAAAATATATATATATATATGTATATACACACACACATATACATATACATATACATATATATAATAGAAAATCAATCAATATTAATTCCAATTCAACGAAATAATTTAAGTTTAATTAAAATAATTTCAATTCAAATAAGGTAAAAAATAAGCCTAGCTAAATATCCAAGTTAGTGGATAAAATACAAGTTTCTCACATGAGAATCATGTAATGTTAAACAAGTGGCAACTTGTATAAATAACTTGTGTTGGATACCGTGTCAAACATTAATATATTACTACATATCCATCTGGCAATAAACCTTGGGTGAAAGGGAAACCAAGGTGAGGAGTTAAAAGACGTTAACGTCTACATATCAAACTTTATCAAGATGAAAACTAAGCAGAAGATCTATGAACTTCGACCTTCGACCACCAAATTTGTAATTCATTTGTATGTAATTGAATGCTTTTCCAATATTTGTTAGTGTTAGTTGTTGGCTCTTATTCAGGCAATTTTGGCAAATTACATCAGAAGATTAGCCACACCAACCAAAATAACCATTTATCAAATTCAAAAACCATCATTTAAAAGCATAAATCAAACTATTTACCAACAATGTCGAACTATCTAATTAACATGCAAAAAAGTTTATTTAATCCAAACCAATCTCAACTTCAATGGAGAAATCAATGAAGGAAGGAAAACTTAGAGGTTAACTATACCTTTATTTCTCCCTGTGTTTATTATGTATTTTGTCATGCCGTCGAAATCGGTGGTGCTAGTAATGTCAAAGTAGCTTAAAGATGGGTTGGAGGAAGGAGGAAGCAAATTCTATTCACTTGTGTTAACGCCAAATAAATAGAGTTGAACATAGTTAATTCAAACATCCTACAAATTTAATTACATGTGTATCTTTGTAACATCCCAGGTTTACATGAACCCACTAGTATATATTGTCTTCTCTGATAAAAGTCCCACCCAAAAGGTCTATACTAGATTGAGGTATCAACCACTATATAAGAATAACTTCGTTCTCCTCAACTTCCATTGTGGGAGCGCCATAGGCACCTTTCCCCCCCCCCCTTCCCCCAAGGAGCCCACGCCCCTGAGTTGACAATATCTATTAGTGTAATGTATGTTAATTTATGTTGTTTAAAGTTGCAATTTAATTTGTTGTGTGTTAAGTTCACTAACATTATATAGAATATGTCATTTCGTAGCATGTGATTTTTAAGGTTCAAATTTGATTAAGCTTTGTACCAAAATGGCCAATGGACAATACTTGACCTTATAATTTGAGTATTGATGGTTTGGTTGTTTTTTAGTTGCAAATTAACCTTGAGATCCCGACGTTAGGATATGATCAATTAATGTTTTTTAGGGTATCAAATCTGAACGACCTGAACCAAAACTAATTATAGAGGGTTTGGAAGCTCATCTTATCTTTTTAATAAAGCAAAATTTTGATGCTCTTGGTGGGTTAATCAATGTGACCAAAGTATGCATCTTTCAAAGAAGAATTGGATGATTAGACCTGTATTCTAAGTTGCGTAAAGAAATGTAAAACTTACAAAACTACATCTGTAATTGGAAAAATGTAACACCAATTTTTATAGTTAATAGGGTTTGAACTCGTGACCTCAAAGATACAAAGGTGAACCACCAATTTCACTAAGCTTTGCTTGATAAAATACTCCATGATATACCAATTAGGCTTTGTTCTTTTGAGCATTTAGCCAGGTGGAGCAGAGCAGAGCAGATTCAGTCATCAAAGCATGACTCAAAAGAACAGATTTCAGTAGAGCAGAGAGTGTAGGGGTTTGTTCATATTTACTTAATTTCTTAGTTTAGTTCAGTTCCAATTAGTTCAGTTCAGTTCTAATAAGTTCAATTCAGCTCCTAATTTCCCTCTCTCTTAAAATATTCATTGCAACTCAGTTCAATCCATTTCAGTTTACCTCCAATCAATTCAGTTCAGCTCCAATCATTTTAGTTCAATTTAGTATATGTGAACATGCCCTAGCTCTAGAGAACAAGCCCGAGAGTACTTATAAACGAGGTACTCATAAACATGTGCACCAACCCAATCTAAATCAACAGGACAAAAAGCTCGGTCGTAGAAAGAGGGATGAAAATGGCGACACTTCCACTCTCTTCCTCTTCCCTCAACTTTCTCTCTCCTCTCCTCAATTCCTTCACCTCATCACCACCACTACCTTCATCCAACCTCACATTTTCTCTCTCCTCTTCTCGACGCTTCTCCAAGCTTGCTGTTTCGTCGTCAGAAATTTGCGACGCTCCTCAACAGCCGCTGATCATCGATCAATCTGCTCTCCTTGTCGAAGAAGCCGTCTCCGAGGATGCTCTTTGGGCTGCCGCTTGTCTCCGCATTCGAACTTTTAACGAGTATAAGGAGGATTCTTTTGGCGTCGAGGTTAGCGTAATTTGCAATTGAGTTTTCGTCGTTAATTTACTGCATTTGGAACTGTAATTTATTGTTAAGTAATATAAATTGATCAATTGTCCTGTATTCCATGTTTTTGTAGCTAATCTACTGAATTTGGAAGTGGAATTTAGTGTTAGGTTACAAATTTTGGTCAATTGTTTGGTGCGTTAGACTATGGCTTTGAATTTCATTAGAATTTGATGTGTTTACTTTCGAAATTGAATTGAAGTTTTGGTGTTGAGTTTGTAATTTTGTGTTTTAGGTTTTGTTTGAATTGTGCAATTCTGTAATAAATAAAATTTGTTTGTTGAAGCTGTAAAATTAGCTTGAAGTTGTAAAAATGCTACTTGATAGGAATTATAATTAGACAATGGGTTTTGAGCAAGCTTCATATTAATGCTACTTTGCGCGGAATTTATGTTATTTAATTCTGATCCTGCATTTTCTCTTGTCAATGATAATATGTATTGCTCATATGATGTTTCCTTTGTCAAGTTCTTTAGGATCATAAGAGGTACCTGGCTGAGCGAGAGTTCGAAGCATTAAAAGAACGTGTTGCAGGCAAGAGGGAGGGATTCAGAAAGGTTTCTTGCATAAATGCCACTCTTCCTTTGTCTCATCTATCGGCCTTGTCCGGAGATCTTTGCACTTTGTGTAAGGTATGTAAGCAGTAAGCTTTTTCTCTGATTGGATTTCTGTTTCAATTAATTATATTACTCTGTAACGATTTTCTTTTCTGGCTCAATGGAACTTCCAGTGTCCATTGTGAAATGTAATAATTTTTTTTAAGGCTGGCAGTAAATCAATTGATACATTTTAAATGACAGTTAATGTTCACTTCAATTTTTCGATTGATATAATTGACTTTAATTACTTTTTATGTATACAGACATTAATGAACTATGTCTCTGCACAAAAATTGTTTCAGAACTTGCCTTACCTCTCTTTTTGTATAGTAGCAGTTTTTCTTAGCATAATATGAATTATTGTCATAGTCAAGAAATTAGACCCTCCACACACATATTTGGTTCCTATAGTCCTACTTCCTAGTGCATGTATATTTTATTTAATTTTTATTTGTTAGGAATGAAATAAAGTACGAGAAACTGAGAAAGGCCATAGGAGGAATTTCAGTATCTCTCAGTCTTAACATTTGTGACTAAAAAGTTCCAGCATCTTATTTGGAGGCATATATAATGTATAAATTAGCTAAAATAGAAATATTAAGTGCAAGAAGAGGGGTGTGATTGGCTTACAAACCTTTTGTAACTTGTATCAATTTTGTTGGCACTTTGGACAAGTTATAACATTGTAATAAAATGGTTGGCTCCTGATACTCATTCTTCTTAGCTTCTTCCATTTTAGTTTATTAGCAAGTGAAATAATTGCAATTTGAGAAAATGATTATAGGAGAGCACTCAAGAATCTACTGTAGAAGTCCACAATTACCACCTCTCATATTCTATTGGATCTAATCTTCCATCACAGATATTACATTTTTTTATCTATATCAAGTAATAAGTTGAACCTGGCAACTACCCTAAGACCTAGCTCTTCTACAGCTATATTCCAGGATGAAAAACCCTAGAACTCTCCCTATTAATCCAAAGCAACAATGTGTTGCTCATTACTTCTTCAAGGTACATACTAGGTGTACCTCATCTTGGTTACCCTGAATACCAAATTGGAGAACCAATTTTTATTTTTTATTTTTTTATTTTAATCATGACTTACTAGCTGATAGGTTTAATAGTCTCCATTGCTATCTTGGAATTTTTTATCAGATACTTCTATTGAACCAAAAGCTGGTATGTCTAGTGTACCTTAGAGTCCAGTGCTAAGCTATCATCTCAATTTTGACAAATTAGGTTATGTTACCTCCTAAATGCATGTTAAGCACTGATCATTACAGATGCCTTGAAATTTATTGCCGGTGTTCATGTTGTAGCTCTGATAGTTACCTAGTCTAGTTGAAATATCTCCATGTGTGCATTGTGGACACTGTGGTTAGGACTTACATTTTATGAATTGAGTTGTTGAGTTTGGAGCTTGTCAACTTAAATTGCTTTAGGATCATAGGATTGTTTTTGAGCTTGAATTGTTTGCTTTGCCACCATTTCATATGAGTCTCGACTTCTTTGGATTTTGTAAAAATACGAAACCTATCCTTTTGCCTCATATGTTAATTGAAGCCTTTAGTCGTCTTGCAGGGGTGACTGATGCTTATTGATGGCCTTGGATACTTCTCTAGTTTTAGTTTATGATTGAGTAGGGGGGAGGATCAATGTTGTTTCCTTCTAATTGTGAATGGCATGAAATCTGCTTGTCTGGATCGGGATCCCATATTGGATTGGTGAGGGGAGTAAGATCAAATCACTAAATTGGTTTGTAGAATCGTATGATCCTACGCAATTGATAAATGGAGTCATAAAAAGGTTGCTACATAACTAGATACAATTTTTTTAAAAAAGCAATAAAAATGTTAAAATTATAGTTTAAGTAGTTGGGTAGTAATTTCTAGGCTTAAAGAAAAGGTAGATTGCTTGGGCTCATTTAATATGTAAAAATGTAGGATCAAACAATCCTCACTGATTCTATACTATTTTGACCGATTGTACATGATCCTTACAACCCAATAATAATCCAAGTGAAAAAAATAGTATCCTATCTGATTGGACAATCCTACCCGATCTTGACTGATCCTACAACAATACCGCTTGCTTTGCGATTTTGCATCCGGTACGATTGTTTGTTTAAAATTGGATGGTAGGTCGCACAATCCAACGATCTGGATCACATATCTAACAACATTGTTGTCTGTAAATTCCTGCTAGTTCTTGGGGGATTTAATTCAATTAACATGTTGAGCGGATGATATGGTTTGAACTACTCCGGGTGATGTGCTATATGCCTATATGTTTTCCATCTTCACCAAACATGGATTTGCGTATTCCTGGACATCATCATTACTCATTTGGTGAATTGATGCTAGTAGCCTTACCCTTACAGTAATATAGAGATTACCCAATACAATTATTATTTGCTACACCCTTGTCCTATAATTAGTAAGACGTTGAAAATTCAAAGGAATAAGGGAACTTGTATGTATCGCTTTGTCTTTCAAATTTTAACCTATATATATATAATATGCCTGATTCCAATGCAATATTAACCATATTTTAGGACAGCTAATAATAATTTTTTTTACTAACTTTAAGGATGGAAAAAAAATACTTCAGATTGTGAAATGAGACATCATATTGGGTCCATTAGTTTCAGTTGGTTATCACTTATGATCACACATGCCATGCAGTGTTTAGCTTATGGTTTTCCCTTTCTTACTTTTCTCTCTTGGATAACATGTAAAAATGTATTTCTCATCTGATTTTGTGGTCAATGATAATAGTTCTCTGATGATGGAGGATCTCGAATTGTGGTTGGGACGCTTGATCTTAATCAATGTTTGAGGCTACCTGATGAGATGACAGGGATGAAGCCACAGGTATCTTAAATTTGTAATTCTCTTTTGTATTCTGATAGATATATCTCCTGCTTAACTGAATAAGCAATGCTTGTGTATGACTTGCTGTTTCCAACATTTTCTTTTGAGAAAGCAGTGATTTACTAAGATGAAAGTGATTTTCTTATTTTTTATGGTTAGTTGTTTTTTACATCCATTTGTTGGTTACAGGTAAGCTATCCTCAAGTGTGCTGAATTTGTGGTGTTCTATTCTATGGGGTTGGATTTCTGTAAAAGTGTAAATCTTCTTTCATTTTAGAAGCTGATTTTTGGGAATTGTTTGACTCTGGCTAGTACATGAAAGAAATTGAATCTTGTTTTGCTAAAGGGAAAGCAAATTTTTATTTTTATGTAAGTCTTTTCACATTTTGGATACATGAAATTCTATGGCAATGAAAGAACTAATCTTGTTCAGATTTGCTGAAGGGAAAGAATATTTGGCATCAAAAAGGAGATTAAAATGTGTTTTATTCAGTTCTAAAAATACAAATTGAATTGTATATGGAACACATTCAATCAATCAATCAATCAATCAATCAATCAATCAAAGCCTTAATCCCAAAAGTGGGGTCGGCTAACATGAACCAAATTTGATTATTCCGTGTAGTCATCAACATAAATCTTTCTCCTCCATCCCTTACGATCCAAAACTTCATCCTCACGTAAATCCATGCACTTCATATCCTTCCTCACTCCTTCCAACCAAGTCATCTTTGGTCTCCCTCTTCCTCGTTTAATCCCTCCATGGTCCCACTCTTCCACTCTTCGCACCGGTGCACCCTCGGGTCTCCGTCTTACATGTCCAAACCAACGCAGACGATTTTCCCTTAATTTATCTACAATGCCCGCCACACCTACTTTCTTGCGAATAACCTCATTTCTGATTCTATCTCTTAAAGTGTTTCCACACATCCACCTTAACATGCGCATTTCCGTAACCTCCATCTTTTTAATATGCTCTTTCTTAGAAGCCCAACATTCTGTACCATAGAGCAACACTGGTCTTATGGCAGTCCTGTAGAATTTTCCCTTCAACTTTAAGGGAATGCTGCGGTCGCATAGCACTCCCGTGGCCGCTCTCCATTTAAGCCACCCTGACTTAATCCTGTGGGTCACGTCTTGATCAATGTCACCATTCTTCTGGATGATCGACCCTAGGTACTTAAAACATTCACTCATGGTCAAATCCTTTCCATCCAAACTCACCACTTCATTGCTTGTCCCCCTCTGAGTGCCAAAACGACATACCAAATATTCAGTCTTACTCCGACTTAGCTTAAACCCTCTAGATTCCAACCTTTGCCTCCATTGCTCCAACTTGACATTAACCCCATCCTTAGTCTCATCCACCAAAACGATATCATCTGCGAACAGCATACACCATGGAACCTCATCTTGAATTGGTCTAGTTAATTCGTCTAGAACCGTTGCAAAAAGAAAAGGGCTTAATGCAGACCCTTGATGCAATCCGATTGTAATAGGGAAATCTTTTGTCAACCCTCCGCATGTCCTCACATTTGTTGACACATCCCGATACATATCCTTAACTAGGTCTACATACCTTCGTGGGATACCTTTCTTCAACATTGCCCACCAAAGTATCTCTCTTGGCACCTTGTCATATGCCTTCTCTAAATCAATAAAGACCATATGAAGATCTTTCTTCTTTACCCTATAAAACTCCATCATTTGTCTTATCAAATGGATTGCCTCCATAGTAGATCTCCCAGGCATAAAACCAAATTGGTTATCTGAAATGCTTGTGCATGCCCTCAACCTTTGTTCAATCACCCTTTCCCACAACTTCATAGTATGGCTCATAAGCTTAATTCCTCGATAGTTAGAACAATCTTGAGCGTCTCCTTTGTTTTTATAAACCGGGACCAAGGTGCTCTTCCTCCAATCTTGTGGGATCCTTGTAGCCGTCCATATCTTGTTGAAAAGGTTTGTTAACCAATCAATACCAATCTTACCCAAACACCTCCACACCTCTATCGGTACCCCATCAGGGCCAACCGCCTTCTTAGGTTTCATCTTCCTCAGTGCAATCTCCACCTCTACTCTCCTAATCCTTCGCACATACTCCATGTTGATTTCTTCATCACTCATAGAGGTATCTCCTATCACAACTCCATTACTTCCATTAAATAATTCATCGAAGTACCCCTTCCACCTGTCCTTGATGCCCTCCTCTTGCACTAGGACCATTTGGTTCTTATCTTTGACACACTTCACCATGCCAATATCCTTCCTTGCCTCTTGTCTTCTCTTTGCCATCTTATAAATGATCCTTTCTCCCTCCTTGGAATCAAGCTTTTCATAAACCTCCTGATATGCCTTTTCTTTTGCTTGGCGAACAGCTGCCTTTGCCTTACTCTTAGCCTCCTTATACGCTGCAAAGGTTTCATCACTCCTACATTTTCCTAAGGCTTGATAGCATTCCCTTTTTTGCTTAATTACTGCTTTCACCTCTTCATTCCACCACGAAGTATCTCTCTGTACCGAAGTTCTTCCCCTTACTTCCCCTAAGACCTCTTTGGCCACTCTTAGGAAACAGTTCTTCATTCGTAACCAGGTCATGTCCGGATCCACCTCTCCATCCCAATCCGCTTCTTCAATTACCTTTTCTGTAAAAACCTTAGCTTTTGCATCCCTTAGGGTCCACCATCTTATCCTTGGTTCTTCTTGTCTAACTTTTTTCTTCGCCTTCTCTTTCAGACGAATAGTCATTACCAATAGCCGGTGTTGGGTGACCACACTCTCCCCTGGGATAACCTTACAGTTTATGCAACTTTGTCTATCTATGCTCCTTGTGAGCAGGAAGTCTATTTGAGTTGCATTTGCTCCATTCCGAAAAGTTATCAAGTGTGAATCCCTCTTCTTAAACCAAGTATTAGCCAAAATTAAATCATATGATTGGGCAAAATCCATAATAGCTTCACCACCGGCGTCCCTCTGCCCATACCCAAAGCCTCCATGGACACTCTCATAGCCATCTCGGCTCGCCCCAACGTGCCCATTTAGATCCCCTCCAATATATAACTTCTCTGAGTGGTGGACACCCTGCACCACCTCGTCTAGGTCCTCCCAAAATTGTCGTTTCTCTTCTGCATCTAAACCCACTTGGGGAGCATAAGCACTGATAACATTCACAATCTCCTTGCCACATAGCAACTTCAGCCTTATCAACCTATCGTTCTTCCGATAGACCTCGATCACCTCTTTTGCCAACCTCTCATCGAGAACCACACCAACTCCGTTCCTAGCTCCACCATTCCTTGTTCTGTGGCTCGTTTCTTGCCCAACATACCATACCTTATACCCCAAAACCAAGCCTCGAGCTCCTTCTCCTGTCCATCTTGTCTCTTGGAGGCACATGATGTTCACGCGTCGTCTTTTCATTACTTCTACCAATTCTGCTGATTTTCCCGTAAGAGACCCCACATTCCAAGAACCAATCCGCAAACTAAATTCTTTTCTCCCACGCTCCCTCCTGATCCCAACTCCAAGTCCTTGATTATTTGACACCACAATTGGGCAATATGGCGCGTCGCTTCTGGGCGACGACCTAGCAACCCTTACATACTTATCACTGCACCCGGGTCTGGGAAGTGCAGCGCGTCGCTCAGTAGGGAACGCCCCAATGGCACGCCCTTGCTCATTTGACACCACACTCGGGCAATGTGGCGCGTCGCTTCTGGGCGACGACCTAGCAACCCTTGCATACTTATCACTACACCCGGGTCTAGGAAGTGCAGCGCGTCGCTGAGTAGGGAACGCCCCCACGAAAATATCTGTTTGGCTCATGTCATGGGATGTGACGAAGTTTTATACTGGCTGTCACTGGCCTACCGTAACCCTCCTCCTTTATCCAGGCTTGGGACTGGCAGCGGGAAACCCACTGGCGGAGTTGTATATGGAACACATTGAGATCTAAAATTTGGAATTATGTAATTTTGACTTTCAAATAGCTATTATGCTAGGTTTTGAACTATGCAACTATTATCAAATCAAGTTATGAGAATTAGCTTTCATTATAGATGCATACTTAGAAATAAATCACCCAAAATGAATTACTAGTACTTGTATTGTAATTAAGCCTCATCTCATTTGATGATCAAAACTTTGTATTGTAAATTTTTTATCTTGTGCCTAAGTTACTGCTATTAAATGTATCAATTTACTATATGAAATGAACACAGTTTATATAATATCTAGGTTTATATACATTTATATAATGTTATGAAAAAAATCTTAATTGTTTCCCTTTTGTGTGTAGATCAAATAGGATTTTTAAAAATGTGCATAAATTCTCCCTTCGTTTTTTTTAAGTGAAACGTTTTTCCCTGGCCTGCATGCCAATAATATTTAATTATCAATAAGTAAAAACTATAACAACTGAATATTAATAGGCTATTCATTGAGACAATTGCAACAAGTTTTCACAAGACTAAATTTTTTCTTATGTTTTTGGATTTTTTGTCCAAAACTACCTTTATTGGTCAACTTTTGTCCATAACTGCCTCATAATTTTTTTTTGGTCCACAACTACCTTCAAAAGGAGAATTCATTGTTGACCACTACCTAATTTTTATTTTTCAGACGTTGACCTTAATTTTCAAATACTTAAAGTCATGTGCAGGGCACATGTTTTTTTTTTTTGATGTTGTTGATTTTTCCCCAGTTTCTCACTCTTCTTATTTTACCCATCTCTTTCACTTTCTTTTCTGTACTATCATACCTCTAAAATTCAGAGCTTAGCAAGCACCATGAAATTACACTAGTGAGCAATAAATGATGGGTTCGACATTCAGAGTGTAGTGCAAAAAACAATTTCACATATCTCCTGATTTGTCCCCGTCAAACCCATGTTATAATTCTGTCTCCTCCACCATGGTTGTGGTACGTGTGAGTGTCTCCACCACATTCGAACACTTCGTCCGTCGTCTTTACTAAATTTAAGTAACAATTCAAACCTAAATAATTGAGGTAGTGTGGGTAACAACAACGAAAATGAGTTACAACAATTGAGGTTTTAGGGGGATGATGTATGCATGTGATTGACTAAAAAAAAAAAAATTCAAAAAAAATTAATTGAGGTAGTGTGGGTTTTTAGTGGAAATTCAATTAAATTCATGAGTTGAGATTTGAGAGGGATGGAGAATCTGATTTGTGGAAGAGAGAGAAAAGGGGGGGGGGGGGACTGGGGAAAAAATATTAACAAAAGCATAAATAAATGAAACATTTGCCCTGCACATGTCTTTAAGTGACCTGAAAAATTAAAGTCAACGTCTGAAAATTTTTTTTAGGTAGTAATCAACAATGAGAACTCCTTTTGAGGTTGTTGTGGACAAAAATTTTATATGGCAGTTTTGGACAAAAAGTTGTCAAATAAAGGCAATTTAAGGTTCTTCCTGATCATCCCATATCTGAAGTCTGAACTTTTTTACCTCACCTTTACTTAATTTTAGTTGTGACTGGATTTTGTAGCCCTTATCTTAGCTTTCCCAATTGTATATGAACTTATTCTTCATGAAATTTTTGTTTAAGGTGAAAAAGGATAGAGCCTAAATTTTGCTTCCTGATTTCTTTACACTTGTGGATGTTATTCAATTTTTGATATGAGAATTTTTTTGTTTCATACATTTTGGATTTGGGGAATTTTGAAACTATATTTTTTCATCAAATAACAATGGAAAATTTTGACATGACTCATAACATGGTTAAAGCTCATTGTAATTGGAACATTTCGAAATTAAAATTTCTAATTGGTCTCTTTTCTGTGGCATGGTCACATTGACTCATATATACAACTGTGGCTGCCAAACAGCCAAAGTGCCAAGTGGATCCTAATGTCAATTGGTGTGTATGTTTTTTATTGAGTTATTTGATAGCAAACTTTGTGAAACCTAATCCAACTTTGCACTTGCCAGGGTATTGGAGCTGATTTTTTGAGGGCTTATTTGAGCAATGTTTGTGTAGCCAAGGAACTGCACAGGAATGGATTGGGTTATGCTCTCGTCTCTAAAGCAAAGTGTGCTGCTGAAGAATGGGGTACTGTCTCTGTAACTGATGGCTCAAGTTTTAGACTTAATGGGTGTTTGGCAAAAAGGTCATATATTATTGTTTGTTTAATTGATATTAGTTGCTGAGATACCACTTTGCTTCCTTACATGGCTACCTCAAATCACCAAAAAGAATCAAGGGAAAAAGAGAGGGATGAGAAAAGAAAACCTTTATTACCTGTTGATTTATTTCTGTTTTGTGTCTGGCCTATCTGCAGCAGTGCAGCTGAAGAATTTTACTTTTGGGTTATCTGGGTGTGATGGAGCTTTTATGTTTGGAATCTCTTGCACTTACTACATGGCAGTATTCTGTTTAAGTTATTACTGTACCATACAGCTCTTTGTTCATATGATATGAGACTTGGAGGCTATCTCCTCCATGCAGTGACTGGGATAGTATCCTTGTTACTTTTTTATAAATGGCTTAAGACCTTAAGGGTGGAGCATTGGCTTCACAGGATCAAGTTTTCTTGGGCTTGCTGGGTAATAGACATTGAGTCATTGGGTAGGGTGGAGCATTGTGCTACTGCTTAGAACTCAGAAGACATAAAAGGATTTTTTTCTCCTGTTATGGAAGTATCTGACAGATACTTTCTAATTCATGTATTATTTCAGACTACCTTTTCTAAAAATGCTGGTAGAGACTTGAACATAATGGTTTTGGATTCTATGTAGTGGTTTACTTGGAAATTTGTAATAGCGCCTAACAAAGTTAATATTAATACTCTCTTCTGCTGGCTACACTGCTACAGTAATCACTATTTCAGTTTCTAGCATTCTTTTCTTAATCCTAGATAAACCAGAAGAGGTCTAGCCTTTTGATTTATGTTATGTGATTAAGTTAGGTCTATGAAGCATGGGTATGCCATCCAATAGGTGTATGAAGCACGGGTATTGATTGATAGTTTGATAAATAGTATGTAACTAAGTTTATTGATATATAGGTGTAAGGTTCTCTATTTTATTGATATATAGCTTGTTGATGTATAATTTTTGACTAAGTTAGGCTTATGAGCATGGGTATGCTTTCCCTTCAGAGACAGGTACGGGTGGTGTATTAAATGGGTATGACGCATGTGAAAATGGGGACACCTTGGGAACTGGGACGGCTGGGCATTTTTTTTCCTATGCACCCCATCACAAATTTAAATTTACAGCCCCAGCTCCTACTCTCTTCTCTTACATTAGCTTGCCATCCTTTCCTTTGATCCTCATCTCCTGATATCTGAAGCTTTGTCCTTTTGTTCCTCCTTTTGTTTTTAGTTTTCAAGGAGGCTGGAAGTTAAAACTTAAAAGACATGGTAGAGGTCCTAGAGGAAGGGGTAGGGCTGGAAAGCTAGTAGAGTGGTAGCCAAGTGATTTAAAATTGAAACTGTACTTCTAATTTTGAAGAAGTGCAGCACGTGTTTTCATCTCAATTAACATACTGTTTTGATTTATTCTCTCAGGCATAACTGACTTATATGTTCATGTTGCGGTTGACAATGAATCGGCCAAAAAGCTGTATATGAAGAGTGGTTTCACCTATGAAAGTGATGAACCAGCATGGCAGGCTAGATTTGCGAACAGGCCAAGAAGAGTCATTCTTTGGTTTGGTTTACCAAACTCTTACAACTTATAAACATCAAAGCCAGGTTACCTTCTTATGCCGATGTCTTTTTCACAATTCATTTTTCTTGTGTATATCTGAAAGGACAGGTAGTAATTATGTGGTTTAACTGTATAGCTTTAGTTTTTAATTTTTTTATATTTTTTTATTGCTATAAAGTATATGCAGTCTCTGTAAATCTTTGATTGCTGTATAGTAATTCTTGGATCATTATTATTTGCAGAATTCATAAAGTATATTTATTGCAGATCAATTGGCTGATTAGGCTCACTTTTCTTAATTTGTTACTTTACATTACAGTCTAGTAAAGATATAAAGTTAGCGTGATTTAAATTTTAAATTGATCAATTTGTAGTGTGGTTTGGTTATTATTCCTGGCTTTTATTAGATGAAGTCAGTTAAAAATTTTTATAATTTCCTTGCAGTTTTTTTTTTTTTTTTTTTTTTTTGAGAAATACTATTTAAAATACTATTTGTTTTATCAAGAAATAGTAAAAGAAAAGGGAAGGGTAGACCTTACAGATGTATTTATTATTTTATTTTGCCAATTTATTGGGAATTTTTTAATTTTTCTTTTTATACTTCATGGAATCCAAGTTTTGGGTTCTATAAGACATGCTGATGTGAGTATATTATATCACTAAGAATAAGTAGAAGCTGATTCCCATAGGCTTTTGATCTTGAGAATTGGCAAAATTTGAGGTCCAAATTTTTTAAAAGAAGGGAAGGATGATTGGGGAGCAAAGGATATATTCATTAGTAATATCTTGTTGGACTTTCTATTGTTTGGGTTTGGATTGTATTACAATCCAAGTTTGTATTGGGTTTTATGGGGTTATTTTAATTCATTTAGGATTTATTTTATCTAGGTGTTTTCATATTTTTTTCCTAGTAGAATATTATAGATTATAGTAGGGTTATATTTTACAGCTTGATTGAACTAATTTTTTTTGATGAACTTTTGCTACCATAGGTTTAGGGAGTTAAACCACACACAGAACTGCGACTAACTAAAAATTGAGTATTATCATTATTACTTTTGTTGGGTCTACTTAGATTTACATCAACTTAGACCACCAGAACCCGACAATTATTGTCAATGTTTTTTCTTTTTAAATCGACCAGGGTGTTTAAATGTAGCTAAGACAAGAGAAGCTAGGGCAGTAAGGATAGAATTGTCAAGGATAAGCTTTCTTTTTTGGGAAAAAGATGGTTCCAGTTCATGGTAGATATGAGGGCCTTTCTTTTCTCCAAAGTGCATTGAAGAACCAAAATACTGTTTATGTTTAACCTAGTTGTGAAATATGTGGAATCTATGACTCTAGGATACTAAATCAAGCTAAAAGAGAAGACTTCATCTTTTATTGGAGATAATGAAAGTATTTAGGCTGAATTTAAAAAACGAGTTCAAACTGTCAACTTGCTTTGAGACAAATTTACATCAAAATAAATGTATTTATCTACCAGCTTTAATTCGGATTTAACTGTACTAAATTCCCATTTTTTTTCACTTTATTATGTATTACACTAATCCTGTCCGTTCCCACCCCTCTCTCTGTTCTCTGTCCTAGCCCTCCTTGCCTTAAACATTGACCTCCTCTTAGGAATGGCGCCACCAGTGTGGCTTTATCAACTGCCTCTGGTAGCTGGCAAGTTGTCACCATCACTCTTGGTTTCCCGTCGGTGTCTGCTCAGTTTCAAGGGTTTTAAGTTATTATTTCTCTCAGTTGTATTCTATCTCTTCATTGAGGGCTTTTAATCCTTCTTGGCAGTTCATTTTTTATTCGAAGCTTTATTATAAGTTGTTCTTTAATTTAATTGTAAATTTATGACATTAATCAGGGCTGGGTGAGTAAATCTTTGGAAAGTTGGATATTTAATTCATCGTTTACTCATTGTTGCTACTTTTAAAGAGGAAAGTAACCTCTTGTTTAGAGCTTGATCTGTCATTCATCACATATCATATAACTATAATATTGATATTGTGGTATGCCATTTTATGAGTGTGTAATCTAGTTTTTCTGGTTTGACTATTCTTCATAATCTGAATTCAGTAATTTGTGTGCTTAAAGGTTAAACTGTAAAATTTATTGCAAGTTAAGGAGCTTGATTTTTGGATCGAGAAAGGTGAAAGCCTACTTAAGAAGGGTTAAACTGTTAAAGCTTCCATTAAGCTTAGCAGTTTCTAAGAGTCTTGTAGTGACCTTCCGAGTACCTTGCATTTGTAACTAAATAATAATAATAAAAAGCTAAATAACACTTCATTGTTGATGGTTGCATAAACTTATCTCTTATTGAGATCAAGAGGTTTGGAGTTTTTCTAGTGAAACCAAAAGAACAGTGAACAATTTCTCCTGGTTTAAGAGATAAGGGAATGTTCAAAAGGGAAAGGTGAGATTGATTGATTGAAGTAAACAAGTGATCGAACTGAAATGGGAGACTTGGTGCTTAATTTAATCCCGAGACAAATTATATGCTGTGTCATTGATGCTGAAAGATTTTCTCTTAAGAGGCTAAGAACATTATTTTTGATGATGACATCTTAGGAAGCTTGGTTTTTAAAATCTAAGGTATTTATGTTTTGTGACTTTTGTCTAAGATGGGTTTGAGGAGCCCAACTTCAATTCCTGAATAAAAGAAACCCAAAGTCTACCCTGAAAGTTTTCATACCAAGCTGTTGCAAGGTCAGATCATGTTCTTTTAAGATCCGTGGTTTCCACTTGTTATTAAAGGTCTAGTTGGTTTTGTGATGAGTCTGATGACAATGAAATGTCGTTGGCTGGATTGATATATTGATTGGGGGCATTTTCTTAATTTAATTTGGGTATATAATGTAACATTATCAATGGCTATTTGCCTATTTGGCAATCATTTTTCGGTACCATTTAGAGGAGTGTGACAACTGTGTATTTGCGTTAGTCACCAAGTTGATGCCTGATGGAAGTAGTGGCTTAAGTGCTGGTAGTAGCCATATAGCATAGGGATTAGGAATAAATAAAAAGTAAAAGGCATCAGCGTCATTGACTTTGTATCATATCCATGAAAGAACATATGAGGACTGATTTGGTTGCCTAAACCATATTACCTGAACATTTGTGTGGATATAGTCCGTATAACTTTGATCGTTTTCGTAAAAGGTAGGATTTGAGATAGGTAGATAGCCTACTCAAGTTGATTGCTGATGTATCTTCAGCTTATATTGAAAGTATGGTAGCATTGAAGTGAAAATGATTCTATAGTGGACATTGTTTCTTATGAGCATTTTTGAACTGATTTCATAAATCTTAAATTTGACTTGAATTCAAAACTTCAAATACGAGTTTTTGCTAAGATGCTAACTCACAGTTTAGTTAAAAACTAATGGCCTATTGATTTCTTACATAGTAGTTCGTATTTTTATTAGTGTATTACTTGTTGCCAGGTCAGAGCAAAGCTCATAACTTTAAATAAAGCTAGTCTAAAAACAATATGTTATTATTAAATTAATGTAGTTTTAAAATACTACCTTTGGTTTGCATTACTTGTAACAAAGGGGTATTATTTGTAAGAGTTAAAATATTCCTTTGTTGTGAGTAATGCGAACCGGAGGTAGTAAATATAAACATCCCATGTCTATATATATATATTACTACCTCCATTTTTTTTTAAAAAAAAATTCTTAAAAACATTTCATTTTCGTTCTTTTTTGACAAGCCCTTTAAACTACTACCTGCGTAACAGTTATTTGCAACATTTACCAATAAAGGGTGCTACCTATTATTTGCAACAAAACTATTTCTTTCCTAATATAGTAACTTTTTTTTGGTAAAATGACCAACATACCCTCATTTAAAAGTTTTTAACACATAATATTACACATAATTACAAATTATTATAACCCCAATCTAACTTAATCTTCCTAGGTTTTCCCCTCAAAAAATCAGATTAATCCCTAATTTTATCTCCCCACCATCTCCCTCCATCTTCATCTCTTAGTTCATCATCATCTCCTCCTCTCATCTTTCATCTTCTTCCTTCGTCTCTCATCTCTCATCATCTTCTTCATCGGCATTCCTCATCTCAGATCGTAGGTGGATGTAGGTGGGCATTGGTGGCTTGTGGGCGGGTTTGGTAGATTTGGTGGTAGTTGTGGTTCATGGGTAGGTGTTGCCGTGTTAGTGGTCTGTGGGTGGCTATTTCGTGATCGTGGGTTCTGGGTGGCGTGTGGTGTGGCGGTTGTTTTGAGATGTTCTTTTTGATTGTAATTGTTTTCTTTTTTATTATTTTATTATTTGATTAATAGCTAATTACGTACCCATAACTTTCAATAATCATGTTTAAGAAGTTTTGCCTAGGAATCCGCGCTGACCCCCTTTTGTTGCAAATAAGTGTTAACGGAGGAAGTATTTTACCTCTCACACCCCACAATATTTACATCTTATCACACTTTCTCTTCCTTCCTTTAAATTTGAACACATAGTATCTCACTTTTTCTTATACACTCTCATCACATCGTCTCTCTTTTTAATTTCCTTAATTTGTGTATAAATAGTAGATATTACGAACTTTTGGGATCTCGTGTAAGGTGTTGGGGTTTATTTTTGCGCTTTATAATTCCAAATTAAGCTCGAAATTGGGAAAAATATAATGTAAATGCGGCATTTTGCGTGTCAAGTAGTAATGCAAATGACACGTAAAACAAGGTTATTACATTATTTTTTTGCTGATTTCGAGGTCAAGCTCAATTTGTACTCAAAAGGGCTAAAAGGTGCCTAAAACCTTACTCGGGCAATGTTTGCGATTGAAAATTAATGATACGCAAATTGAGACATTACTTGATATGCAAATAAAGACACTTGCGTTATTTTTTTTGTCAAATTTGAGCTCAATATGGATTCTTAAGAGTCAAAATGACCCAAAAACCTTTGACTAAACATTGTTAGCATGCATATTGAGAAAAAAATGGAGTGGCCCCCTTCACCGTTATTGGATCAACATGACGGAAACCGTTAACGGTAGGATAATAGCAAGGTTACTATTGATTCACTAACTGTACTATAAGGTCACAGTGAGTAACTTTCGAAAAATTGAGGGCACAATGTGAAAAGTCAAAAGTAGAGCGTAGAGGGTTATAAGAACTTCTTTACTTTAACAATTATTGTTGCTTGTATTTTCATGTGTCTTCTCACTTGCCAAATAATCTTCCTAAATTGTATGGTACCTTGAATTATCTTAGGTCAGTTGGATGTCCCAACTTAAGAGATCTTGTTGACATATTCCTTATTTTTTTTTTGGCGAACTTGTGGACTAGATCTATTCTATAGAATGTACAGTTGTACACCATACATAACCGTAATCACAAATGAGGTCACACTCTGCCAACAATAAATTTCAATCATATACAACCAAATTATTATTTACTAAAGCTATATGTATAACTATCTGTGTACAATGTGAAATCTATTCAAAGCACTGATTACCACTCGTACATGCGTGTTTGGCTTGAGGTCAGTATTGAAGATCGACCTTTGTTATTTTCTTCTGCAGCTTCTAATTTTAGTTATTGTATCATATGTGTGAGCTAAAATATCAAGAAGCGTGTTTTTCCCGTACCTTGTGCTACTAGCCTGTTACTCCGTATAAATTATCAAATAAAAAGTTGTAGAAAGGTCATATACATACGAACAAATGTGATAATATATGGTTATTATCTTCTGCAGCTTCGTAATCTTAGACTCTTACTTATTTGTCTCATATGTATGAACTAATATCAAGAAGTGTGATTTTCCCATAGCTAGTGCTACTATAAATTGTCGAATATACAGTTCATGATAGGCTATATACATACAAACAACTCTCTAAATTGGCTGGTTGTGGTGAATGGTGAAAATGAAGTTTTAGATTTTGAAGCCTCTGTATTGGACCTACTGGCCAACTGTTTTCAGGAGATTCTTATGGTGAATTTTCTATGTTGTATCTTTATCATATATTGTTTGACAGATACACGCAAATAAGTGGAGTGTCTGGTTACTGTGTTTGTGCAATTAGCATGAAATTGATTGTGGAGGGTGGAATTAAGGCTCCATTTGTTTTGACGGAAAAGATTTTCCTAAAAAATGATTTTCTCATTTTCTATTGTTTGATTAAGTAAAGTGATGTCTTCTTTTTCCTTAAAAAAAGATTTAAGTAATGTGATGGAAAACATTTTTCCCAAAGGTGAAAAGTAGTTCTCCCAAGAGTAAAAACTATTTTCCTTAAGAAAGGAAGGTATACCACATTTTCCTCCCCACTATTTACATCTCTTACCTCTCCTCCCATCCATCTTCTCCCATCCACTCCAACTTTTTTCTTCCAATATAATTTTTCTTGCAAGGAAACAAACAAGAGAAGAGTATTTTTACAAGTGTTTTTCCTTAAAAGATATTTTACATGGAGAATCAATTTCCCAAAAAGTTGTTTTTCATTAAAACAACTGGAGCCTAAAGGATATTAGGGGAGGATTTGTTTTATATTTTGGATTTTCTGAGTATTCAATTGTAAGAATTGTTTAGAGTACTAAGAACTAGGTTGATGAAATAAGAATTAGGTTCATGAATTGTTTGACAGTTTTGTTTATAATATGAATTAGGTTCATGAATGGTTTGGCAGTTTTAACTATAATATGACAAATTTTTGTTCCCAGTTCAGATTGATAAAAGCGTGAGAGTATCAAATAAGCATGATTTGAAGTTAATGTGGTTAACTTGCAAACTGATAAAAACTTCAAATCTGTAACTGTTTCAATATCATTGTGCATAAATAGGCGCTTAGGGTACAGCGCCTTTTTTGCTCTAGGCGAGGCACATTTAAAGAGGCGCACTTAAGGCGCATGATGTGCTTCTAAGGCACACAGACAATTTTCTGTAATTGCGCCTTACTTCAAAGAGGCCTAGGCGCAGCAGGACTTTCTTTTCCTCATTGTGCCTCGAGCCTTTTTATACATTGCTCTCTGGCTTAGAGCTATGCTAACTTTGCTTAGAGAATTTATATTATGGAAGGTTGTAAGTGTAGCTCCCAACTTTTGGTAAAAATGTGATGGATTTATTATTACTGAAGGACGAAAGTACTATGTAAATGTGCTAGATAGTACAGTAGTAACAGTCCTAACAGATTGTAAGTGTATAACTGATTTAGTTTTATATGATTGATACTGGTTGAAATGAAGTGAAAATAGCAGTACAAAAGACATTGTTTTGTGGTAGAAACTCTTATATAGAGTTTTAAATTATTATACAAAAACATACTACAGACTACAGACTGGAGTACATAAAAATTATACAGAAGCATATTACAGACTACAGACTGGAGTACATATAAATTTTACAGAAACGTGTTATAGACTAAAGACCTGGAATGCATAAAAAAGAAATGTAGTATGAAATCTCAATATTTGCAGAACTGAAGTTCATATTTTGCAAGTGTTGGGGGCATTGTCAACATTCGATTGATGGTTGTCGCCCACATCTTGTAACGCTGGTAATCATCAGCCATGTCTATCTTAATAGGCCCCCTTGTTGTTGTTAGCACGATTTGATAACAAGTATCAAATTCTTCTCCTCCTTCATCCTTGTAAAGCTCAGCATGCAGATCAAGAACTAGACCTGAAAAATGTTTTACCACAGTGTGTTAATTTAGTTGTGTGAATTAAGAAGCTAGTTTCTTAAAGTGCAGTTTAGTGATCAAAAGTTGTTGCTTACAATCCTTCTTGTTTGTGATGACATTCAAAAAGTTGCGTTTCATTATCCTCAGAATCACCTGTGACAACAAAAACTGCATTCAGTTCTCTGCTATTTCATGATTTAAAAGCTCTGTAATGTTTTCTCTCCAATCTGAGATAGTAGTTGAGAGCAAAGAGAAGTGTTCTGTTTCTTACCTTTGCCTCGTTGCTTAGATTAATAGCGACAATCCTCACCATGCTCTTTCCTGTTAATTCGTCCCATATAATAGAAGATTAGAGAACTCAATTGAGAATTTTAGAACTTATGAAATTCTGAACTAAAGTACTTGTTAATTCTTAGTAATAAGTGTAAATATAGTCTCTGGTTCATTCATGTTGGACTGTTGATCTATTAGTGATGTTTAAGTAAGGTGTTCAATTATTCGATCTGTTAATATATATAAATTATGTTACTCTGTATTATACGAAGTATTTATTGTCATTTATCAAACGAGCTGTTAGAACTTTTAGTCGGAAACATATGCTTCAAAAAAGTGTACCTAATTGTACTAAAATCTACTAATATGTGCCAAAAGGTCCCTCTCTTATTGTTATTCCAATTTCATTCTAATATAGGGTACATATCACCAAAATTAGATTTGCCGATAAATAATTTTTTTACAAGGTATAATTTTATTTTCAAATATGTGACTTGTTCAAGATACTATTCGACTTTTTGTTGGTGGTGACTTTTATAATATTAGCTTGATTTTTGTTTCAAAAAAAAAAAAATATTAGCTTGATTTTGTTTGATATGATATTATCCGATTTTATTTTTTTTATTAAAAGACAAAATGTGTACAGACAAAAATGCGTCTAATTATGGTTAATAATGCCGATTAAATGTCGGAAATTGGAATTGTAGGATAGCAATATCTGGTCCCTTTCGTGCTTTTTGTTCTCAGTAGTTCTTATTATGTTGGATTGATGTGAATATTCTTTGTGATTTATAATTAACACTGTATAATAATTTTGATTAGACTGAATTGAGTGGTATACAAAAAAAAGAGGTTTGATTTGGATTTATTTAGTAAATACTTAGTACTTTTGGAAACTACAATAAAAACAATATGTTTATTAAGATTAATTAAGAACCTTAGCTTACACTCAATTCCTAAGTTATGGACCTTATGGTGGGGTGTTTCTAACAAGTAACAACTAGAGCATCATTCATTTAAAAATTATATTTTACGTAGTATTATTTTAATAGTTATTCAATTAATCTCAATGTATATTTTATTAGAAATAATGTACATGTTTTATGATCAAAATTAGCATAA
The DNA here is from genome assembly GCF_948465745.1 of Chenopodium album. Classification (NCBI taxonomy): domain Eukaryota; kingdom Viridiplantae; phylum Streptophyta; class Magnoliopsida; order Caryophyllales; family Amaranthaceae; genus Chenopodium; species Chenopodium album. The sequence goes on from NC_137857.1 coordinate 5,996,960, forward strand.
AGATATTGATTTTATTTTTTTAAAGTGATGCATTTATTGAGAAACATAAAACTAAAACACTGTTTTCTTCGGGGTTAAAAAAAAGGGAGAAAGTAAAATGTTGGTACCATTAGCAGTCTCGATAGTTAGCTCAGCACCCTTGGATAAAGTAGCTCTGGATTTCACATAATCAAGATCTTCATCAAGCTTACAACTATCCACATCAATTGGCAAAACTGGCTCTCCATTTAACCTATTCTTGCATCCTGATCTTGCTTTCAGAGTAGCTGCTCCTCTTAATGCTATAATATAACAAACACAATTTTATTTAACTACTAAATAATTTAAATGTCGGTCAACAAATTTTATAAATTTCGATTTGAATTATAAAAAATGCAAAGTAAATAATAAAAAAAGGGAGCACATATGATTAACGTACATGTAGTAGCGGCAGCAGTGAGAGTGAAGATATCACTTGTGCTAGTTCCACTCATGGCTGAGCTAATTATAGTGCTGAGTTGTTCCCTCTTGGCTCCCATTGATTCAGCTACTTGGGCACATTGTGAAGCCACTACAGCTGCGGCTGAAGCTAGCGCCGCTTTCCTGGCTGGGCTCGACTCGTGTTCGAGTTGTCCTTTGGAGGACTCCTCGGCTATAGCTGCGAGCGCAGTTGCAAGCCCAGCTATGGATAAAGCTGCATGCACTTCTGCCCTCTGAAGTCTCTTACCTTCTTTCCTTTTTTCTTTCATCTCTTTTACCCATTTCTTAATTGACTTATTCCCAAAGGGCATCTTCCATTCAAACTGTTGGGTTTTTTTAGAGGCAAATAGAGGAAATAAAAAATAACTTAGGATAGAGGATATGATGGTGATTTATAAAATTTATTTTTTAATTTTTTAATAAATGGTGGAAATTATTGACTACTGATTCTTCCGTATGAAATTTGTTGTTATATGGTTTCAATTCATCATAACTAGGTGTGCTTTGTCAACTGAATTTGACTTACATAGCTTATTTAAATTTATTCATCTTACCAATCTAATGAACTTATTTGTAATGTCTTTTTGTAATTGTGTTTATAAAATTATTTTTATCGAACTTGTTAAATATTTTGAAGCTTAATTTGACGGACGTAGGAGTAAATGTTTTTCTCATCTTCCCTAAAAAAATGTGTGTGTGAAAAACCTTATCTTTTCTTTCTATTTTTTTAACCTCAAAATAGTATTTGTAAAAACTGTAGTTAGAAAATATACCCATTTCTTCCTATAACCATTGTAGTTCAACTCTGGGTGCATTGCTTGTTGCATCCATATCCAAGACTGAAATGTAAAGAAACATCAAAGAGCAGTTAGAAAACATATAATTAAGTTAATTTAAATAATCAAAAGTGGTTGGATATAAAGAGTATAATTAACTTAATTAGGTACTAATTGTACTACAGCAAAGACTTGTCTTTTTAAACAACTTTTGAAGCTAAAGCAGAGACAGTAATCACTACATATGGTGGCTGCTAAATAGCTTTTTAGGATTACTTAATTTTTACTTCCTTTTTCATAATTTGGTTGCTTTAATGTGAAAATCTTAAAGATTAGTAATGGTACAACATAACAGATCAGTATCAATGAGTTGTTAACATAGTTAATCATAGCCTCATGAGTGGCCCAACCCGTAAGGCTTTACCCAATTGAGACCCAGAGGCCGACCCGAATTATTGCCTAAGTATTTATCTAAGGTTTTTAAGACCAAATCCCGTTTTTGTTGTTGTAATATTGCCGTCATTTATATAAAAAAAAGGATATTTATCAAATTAGTAGAAACAGTTTCCAAAAAACATATTGGAATAAGAAAATATATAAGGAACTGTTTAAGACTGAAATATATTAGCCTAATTTTTAGTCGATTTAGTTAAAATTTAAGGATCCTTTAACATAAACTTTGTGCATGAAATAATTGTAACACAACCTCATCTTTTTTCTCTCTTGGCCTCTTTACTCCTATATTTAGGTTATGTCATCAAGAGGGAGAAAGAACAGGAACATGGAGCAAATGGATAGTTTACACAAGAGTTTAAGGGTAAGGGCCTGTTCTGATTGACTGAGCTAAGCTGAACTGAACTGAACTAAATTTATTAGAGCTGAATTGAATTGAACTGAATATTTTATGAGAGAAGGAAATTAAGATAATAATTTAACTGAACTGAACTTATTAGAGCTGAACTGAACTGAACTGAAAATAAACTGAAGAGAACGGGCCTTAAGTTTGATCACCTGAACTTGTCTTATTATACCTAATTACCTCTGATTTTCATGTTATATATAAATAGAAAATATTAAGTAATAAGAGTACTCCATAAGAAGCTACAACTATTTTTGCAATTTGTTTGTTAAGCCTGCCTTTTTATACATACCCATTAATTTAGATATCAGTTTGTTAGTTAAGCCTCCCTTTTATACCAATTAATTCAGTGATTTGACCTTTATTTTTTTATTACTACCTCCGTTACACATTATTTGTAACGATTTGACATAAAGTAGAGAGGAAAAATGTCTAATCGTTGCAAATAATATGTAACGGAGGTAGTATTATTATTATGATGATGTTTCACGTTTGTATAATACAACAAAAATTATAAATATCAATATATTTGTTGAAAACTACAAGTTTAGAAGAGAGGAGATTCGAGACATGATAGTTTAAATTTTGCCCCCACATGCATCTCATATTAGAGCCTTTTTGGAAAATTTGGGTTTCCATAAAATTATTAAACATGTACTTCAATTCCTCTGTATTTTTTTGTTCTACTCATGTCCTAAGGAAAATAATGAACATTTGAGCTTTGGATACTATACACTGAAACAATTAGATATAGCAAGATCACTCATGATGATTTTTGATTTGTACATAGATAGCAATAGACGGTCAAATTGTTTTTTTAGTTAATTAAATTAAATGAATAGTATGTAAGTAGAACTAAAAAAATAATGTTTACTCCTAAGAAGAATTTCATGGATGCATATCTGATCTTTAATGTACTCATAAGAAAAAAGCATACGGACTATTATAGGATCACACACCTACTTTTCATATTCGACATTATTTATGACTTCAAAGTTCATTATGTCATTAAATGTCAATTTAAAATACCAATAATGTACTGTATTTTATACAATATGAGGTTGAAATATCATCATAATAACTAACAATTTCTTTGTTTATCCGTATACATAAGGTACAATTATTTAGGAATGGGAATAATAGTAAGTACATAGTAATAATTATGGAACGTACTTGTATTCTAGTGTCATTATATAAAAACAATTATTTAATTACCTTGAGATCATTTGATTTCCATTGAGGTACTGAGTTCGTATAATCTGCATCCTCCATTCTTGGACTACACTTTTCCATCTTCTGCAATTCCAAAAAGAAAAAAAAAATATTATAATTCATGTCTAAGTTTCTAAGCTTCATATATATATGGCTCTTGAGGCCGAAGATGAACGAGTCTAAACAGTCTGTGTATCAAGTATCACATAACACGTATAATTTGAATAGATGCATATATATGACATATATAGTGTAGAGACTTACCAAATCAAATGACTTCATGGTGTTATCTCGGACAAGAATCGAGGATCCAGCATCCGATGATAACTCGGGTTGTAAGGCTTGAACAGCAAAGTTGCACCAAGCATTAGAAAGGAAGTCCATAGTCTCAGGATGTGCTTCAGAAAGTGTTGACATACTGAGACTATGATCTGTATCCATTGTTATTATTATTGTTATTGCGAAAATAACTTAGATGTGTGTAGTGTGAGTTCGTTGTAGTGAGGAATTGTGTTAGCTTTACAAGACCATATATATAGAAAAAATAATTACTATTTATTTTAAAAATCTTATAATAAAATCAACAAAATAAAATAAAACAGATGAGTATCTTAGAATGAGTACCATCGATAAAATAATATCTTAGAATAAAGGTTGCATAGTTGATGTAATACATTATGTCGTTACATTAGTTGTTATTATATCCTTATTTTAGCTAACAATATGGTCCATATAATATACAGTATATTTCTTTGTTATAGACATCTAGAAAGTAGCTAAATTGGGTGCTTTATTACATTATTTGCTTGGAAAGTTGGTGCATAAGGGAGCAGGACCTCGTCTTCTATATCATTAGGATCACTTGGACCACCGCAGTTCTGTTCTCAATCTCTTTTTAATGAATAGGGAATGAGGAGGAAGGGAAATTACCGATTAATCGAGTGAGGTCAAATGACATAATTAATTAACCACCTAGCGCTAAATAAGATTACATGTGAGTGAATCTAGCAAGATGGGCATTGGAGGAGAGATGGCTTGAAAGCGAGTCATTTTTGTTTTTTGGATAGGAGGGAGAATGTAGGTTAAATTACAAAAATTAACAGTGTTGGTAAGTCTAACATCGATCAATATGGGTCTAATATGCTAACTCAATTCAATCCGAGCCAAAATTTGGAAAAACACCATAGAATATAGAAAGCTAGAGTATTGGCTAACATTGACTTTAGATTGAGTGTGCTCAATGACATATCGTTATAATAATTTTCTTGATATCATCATTTGTCCAACTACATATAAAAGTCTACCCCCTCCCTTTATATATCCTTGCCTTGCCTTGCCTTTGCTAAAAATACAAAATTTACCAAAACATCTCCGTAGAATTTATGGCGACATTTCATTGAGCATATCCAACATTATTACATTATATTTGGACTACCATATTATCCTTGAATCCAAATTATGTTTGATGTCATTGCTAGTTTTCTCTTAACAGATTTGGGTAGTATATAAAAATTTACATTTTTTTTTTTTAAAAACCATATTAAAATTTACATTGATATATACTAAGAATGCAAAAGGTTTATATAATTACTAGCATTAAAGTGGAATAAAACCACTCATATAACATAGCTATAAATCAAGCATGGTGTGCAACTCCTAACCAGGAGTTAGAAGTCTAGTTGAGTGCCAACTAGAAAGAATTCAAACTTAGCTTGTTCTTTTAAATAAATGGGTAGTATTATCATTAACTTGCTGTGGCTCATTAATAATGCCCTTTCTTTTTTAAAAAAATCATCCAATCATGAATATGATATTTCCATGTTAGAATAACCAATCACTTCTTATCACAATTGTTGTATATGTAATTATGTAAAGATGAGTTAGCTTGATTCTTCCAAGATTATGTTGCACAAAAATGTTTAGTACTCGAGTATTGTATTTTTGTACATAAAAGATTCAATCATTCAAATGAAAATAGGAGAAATTTTAATGTTCAAACTATTCTCTACACCTTTAGTAAAAATTGATACTTTCCCATGCTATTTTCATTTACTTGTAACATGCCACTTGATCATATTTTTTTAAAAAAATATTAAACTACGTAAACGGACAAATTAATTGAAATAATCTTACTACCTATAAGAATGAAAGTGTTTAGTTGTTACAATTTGAAATAAGCTTAATCCGTCTATTTCTAATCACTTTTTCACATAGTGTACCAAAAAAGTATAAATATATTCCGTATTTATCTTATTCGTTATCCTGTTCGCTATGTATATATACGATATTACAAAATATCTTACACATCAACTTCAACACTTTTTCTTTTGTGTGTCAAAGTTTCAAAAGTAATTAATATAGCATTCTTTCATGCGAAAAAGACCTTACCTATTAGCCAGGCTAACAAAAATGAAGGTTAGCACCATCTCAGTTCTCTCGAATTGAATTAGTTAATATAAACACAATTTAATGCTCGGACTCTTGCCTACATATTAAAGATGGGCCAAGCTGTGTAAGACTTTATGTGATGCTCACATGTCTCGTGCTCAAGTAGTCGCGCTTAAATTGAGCGGTCAAGGAAAATGTATGTTGTATTAAACTCATTCTAACCTTTTAGAAGCAAGACCCATACACAGTTGATCCATGTGCCACAATATATGCTAAGGTGAGTTGTGTCATTCTAGATGTATACAACAGACTCCTTAATAATTTTTAGATATTATGTTAATTGGTTAAAAATAAAGTAAGTTAGTCTGTCTTACTCTTATCCAGAGAATTTTGTGTCAATTCAATATAATCCATAAGTGACCAATTTTACGTGTCACCCTGAATACTTTAGCAGCTTAACATAGACAATCTATAAGCAATGATCAATTATAACAAACAATAAAAACTTCATAAATAAACAATAGAAATTTCATATTTTAAGCAAATATAATGTAATGGATTGATCATGTAAGCATCAAATCCATAATCATATACTTCCACAAGAATAGTACTAAAAAAAAACTCTCAAGAAGTGATGACATAATATATGTATATCTTTCAAAGAAAAAAAAAAAATATACTGTATATAATATATGTATATATCCTTTCTTTCTTAGGTTTATTGATAACATACATTGCACAATTCTCAATTATAGGTGACCACTTAGAAAATGGGGATGATGAATGTATCAAAAACTAGTATCATGTATGGGAGAGATCTCTGAGAAAGGCTAAACCAATGGTTCGTGCATTGTGTTCTTGTCATTGCACATATATAAGTATTATTAAAACACAAAAATTCCCTCAAAAGGAAAGAAAATAATATTGGGATTAGAGATTTGTATAGTTGGAAAGTGTAATGAGGAGGGGTCTTTTTGGGATTTTGGTATTATGGTTGGTTTAAAAGGACCCACTTGGCATGTTCAGCCCCCTTCCCAAGCCCGGTTGCCAAGGGCCAGGTGGGTGTGTGTTGCTCTTAATAACACTTTTTGCTTACGTATGCCAATTTCTTCAAATATATTTCTTGATTCAATCATCATGTACAAGTATAATTTGGCTCAATTTGCTATGTATGTAACTTATATATATATGGTCAATTGATTGATCATAAAGTAATGCATTCAAGTATGTAGTTATCACTTGGATCAAAGAATGAAGTCAGTCCATAGGTAGTTTTTTTTAAGTTGTGTCATGTGAGTTTAATTTTTATTTGGTTTGTAGAAAGTTTATATTATGTGTATCGAGGTATTTTACATCTAGCAGATTGATTTTGTGTCATTTGACATGGGTAATTATAATGCATGGCTTTTATTAGAGATTGATTATGACATGTATTTTAATTTAAAATGATAAGTATAATGTGTCTTTTTTTAGGAAGATATATTATGTGTCTTGTGAACCTACGTGATTGTACAAATAACTAGTTATAGTCTTTTGGTTATAGTCTTAGATCAATAGTACCTAAAGTCTTACAAGAAAAAGTCAATGTATTGTTTGATCACTATATCATAACTAGATATAAAGAAACAATCCCATCTTAAGTAAACCCCATATTTACAATAGTATTAATTACATTATTTAAAATTTCATGGAAATTTAGTTTTTCATCCCAAAAAGTATTGCTTATATAGCAATTGTACAATACTACAACTATAAGTGTAAAACAATTACTAGTAACAATTAGAGAGGATAAAGGCCAATTTAGACCTAGAACATGAGCACCAAATCCTACCTAAGTTGAATCGGTTGCCAGAGTTGCCTTCCTACCATGATCCGTTGGAATTTTGCCCTATGTCGTTTCAATGCGTCCCTTCCCACCACCAAATTTCCTAAAACATCTGTAAGGTCCTGTTCTCTTACGTTGAAATTCAGTTTAGTTCAGTTCAGCTCAGCTCCTAATTTCCTTCTCTTATAAAATATTCATTTCAGTTCAGTTCAGTTCAGTTTAGCTGAGTTCAGTCAATGAGAACATACCCTAATTTGCTATGTAAATGTAGCAATATACCTTTGATGCTAAAAGTCTACGAAGTACGGGATTGTACTATAGCACAATGCCTTTTATTTGCAACATTTACCTTTAATGGAATGAAAATTACAAATTATTTGCAACAAATATTTTCTTTCCTTTTTTTAATTTTCACTTCTTTCTATCTCTCCTTATCACATGCTTTATTTTTCTCTCTTTATTTATAATAAATTTACCTAGATGTTGGTGAATGTCGCATCGTTGCAAATCAAATGAAAATGAGGTAGCTAGTATAATTCATGTTTGGAACCATAACAAGACTATTAAAGTATTAATAGATGTATAAAATTCTAAACTGAGTTTGGTTCATGTGTGGCTATTTCGGAATTATGTTGCATTGGTAGTCAGGTGTATGGACGCTTGGACCCATCTTAGAGGAATCCGTTATAACGACACCTAGCTAACTAGTCACATCACTAAAACACCCTGAAAATCCTCAATCATGAATATCTTGTTCCAAAAACAAGAAGCTTAATACGAAGTAACAAGGAAGATACTTAATTAGAAAACATGATAGCTAGCCATGCATGTATTTGGATAAAGAGAAAATTAGTCGACATGAATTATTGTGATTAACTCAACCGTCCTTTAAAAGTCTTATGATTAGTTATATTGATCATGAGCTTAATTTTTTTTCTTTAATTAAGAGTAAGGCAGCCTTAACTTTTCCTAGGATTAGCCTTTAATTACACCCCTTAATTCCAATTAAGAAGGATCATGGAAGCTGCTTTTGGTAGGTTCTTTTGATGACATTCTTTCTCAAAAAACTTAGGTGTAATTAATGGAGTGATGATTACACTCGTGAAGATCAAATTAAAGTTTATAACTTTTGTTAATTAATTTAATTAGTGCTTTTTTTAGAGTAATTGTGGGCGTGTGTGACAAGTAGGACCACTTGTAATAGCACATGAAGAACACAATTATCAACTTGTACATTATTATTTTCTCCGATTAGTTAAATCTAATTTAATTAAGATTATTTGCTACTTGTGTATTGTAAGGCTTCACAAATCACAAATTTACATAATCCTTTATCTATTTTATATTAATGAATATTTAATAAAATATTATCACTTCTTGAGATTATCCACCTAAAAATTTTCCATTTGTGAGAGTATATGTTCTTCGAAATAGAAAATTTTCAAATGTATTAGGAGTGCCTCGTAAGTATGCTATACTAGTTGGATGTGAAGCTCTAGTGTTGCTTAAGGATTTTTTTATTTTATTTTATTTTATTTTATTTTTTTCGTTTTTGCACCCTCTAATAAATTAATCATTCTTTTCCATCTTGTAAAAAAAAATCGTTTTTTTTTATATAATTGATGTTTCTGTATAGAGTAGTCAATACGCGTATACTCAATTAGAAATTTGTTAGTATTTACTCGTACTATTGTATGATTACCTTAGTTTGCTAAGATTCTTCACGGTTACTATTTATACAAAATTTAAGGCAAGTCGGGCAACAAACCAACAAGCAACAAAAGGATGAATTTAGCCATCAATTAAAGACTAGTGATTCAACAAGTGTGGTGCATTGTGTTTGGGGGTGGGGGGAGGAAGGGAAGGGTAAAATTGTAAAGAGTCATTATATATATTTTTTTTGATGCAAAAAGAGTCATTATATATGTGAGAATGGTTTTCAAATATTGTAAATTACGAAATTATATATATTGTAGGTCTTCTATATCAATATATTATACGTATTTTTTTTCGACATGTACTATACGTATTTGCTTCTTAAACTCTTATTGATATAACTTATATTTGTATTGTAACATTATGGTTAATCATTGTTAAAATTTCCTTATAATTATTTTCGAAAGGCTCTCACTAAATTCAGTAAAGGATAAAGTAAAATAAAATTTAAGGACTAATATAATCTAACTATTGATTTGCAAATGAACTTCTTGAATTTAATACAAAATTACGAAGTACAAATATATAAGAAGCATCACATAAACGCAATTAGTATTATGTGCACCGTGGTGCACCTAGAAATAGGTGCACCACGACTATACTTTTGAACATTTAGTAAAAAAAATTGATCATTTTACAAAAAATGAACATTTAGAATATGAACACGTCACAAAAATTGAACATAAACATGCAATTTTTATGTTCATATTTTATTAAGAAATGTTCATTTTGTATACATTAAATGTTCAGTTTATATTACAAAACTATTGAATTATTACGAGTCAGTTCAAAATTTGTCTGACTCGTAATAATTTAAAATTTGCGATTGTTCAGATTTTTTTACTAAATGTTCAAAAAATTTTATTGTTCATATTTTTTTTACTAAAAGTTCAAAATTATAGGCGTGGTGCATTGCGATTGTTCATATTTTTTTACTAAATGTTCAAAATTGTGATGTTCAGATTTTTTAACTGAATGTTCAAAATTCTTGATTGTTCAGATTTCTTTTACTAAATGTTCAAAAGTATAGGCATGATGCATTGCAATTGTTCAGATTTTTTAACTAAATGTTCAAAATTTGCGATGTTCAGTTTTTTTTTTTACTACATGTTCAAAATATGCAATTGTTCAGATTATTTTACTGATTGTTCAAAAGTATAGGTGTGGTGTACCTAGAAATAGGTGCACCATGGTGCATCTTAAAATTTGCCCAGCATAACGAATAAATTTGTAGCCTTAGAACTTAGATGGACTGCCGACTAATGTATGTGTAAGGTCTAAGGATATCACTTGCATCGTTGCACTCCTTGATTTATAAGGCCCATAGATTTGTGGTCCATTATTTTAGCCCACTGCATCTTGAGAAGAAAAAAAAAAGAGGCAAATACATTGATACATACATAGAACATTGTATTGTTTTCCATCTCAAATTCTAATTTGCAACCTTAGAGCACTCTCACTCATGGTCAAAAATATGCCCATGAGGAGAATTTCAAGGCAAAAATCCAAAAACATGTATCCCACTCATGGGCAAAAAAATAAATGCCCATGAGGAAAATCAAAATGCCCAAGGCCATGGCATTTTTGTAATACTACAGTAACTTGTGTACCCACTAATTAAATCTAAAAATAGCTATTTTGACCAATTTAACATATTTAAAAACAAAAATAAAAATTATCAATGTTCATAATTTATTTTTATCTATAAGTAGACACCCATTTTGTTATATTTTTGTACACTTCGAAAAATCACAATTTTCTACTTAATTCGTAATTATTAAAAATTTTACTTTGAACTTGTGGCCTTTTGTGTCACGTTGGCTCTAATACCTTATTAGTAGTCCAACTCGATCAAAACCAAAAACTTAAGTTAAATGTTGAGGTTCAGGAATATGCATGTTTTATACTCTATTAGTATTAGATACTTTATAGAATACAATTTTTTTTATATGATATTTAAGGTAAGTATATTAGTATAGCTAGGTTTTTCAAAATGATAGAAAGGAGTCTAATAATTGGTCCAGGCCAAAATTTATATTAAAAGAGATTATTAGGATGATCATTTACTCAACTAATTAATCAACTCCACCACAATTGATTAATTACATATAGATATGTTTCTATTCATTTGGTAGAATGGGAGAATTCTAGGTTTTATAGATTTTGAAATTTTCTTTTCTTGTGACATTGGTAATTATTATAGGGTGTTGGATTAAAGAGAGAAAAACCATACTTTTTGATTGTTAATCAGTTCACTCCACAAGAAAGTTGTGGCTTACAACGTTTGCCCACAATTGGGTTGTGGAGTAGGTTTTTTATGTCTTCTTTATAAGAAAATCAGCCTACTCCACAAGCGGTTTGTGGCCAACAACGATTGACCACAAGTGGGTTGTGGAGTGGTCTTTTTGATGTCTACATTCATTCATCTTTTGGCATTCTTCTTTCATCTCTTGGATTCCCTTGTAACCTCCCATTAAAGTGGTTGTTTATGGTGATTTAATCAACTTCTTTATGATTCAATCATCCCTTTTGATGTCTAGATTCATCCTCTTGAAACTCCATCCTTGCCTATAAGATTAGCTTGGTTATTATTAATTGTTAATATACATCATACAAAAAATTAGCTAAACACTTACTCTATATTGGGCATAAGTTACTTGGCTCCAACCTTCCACCCAAAAGTGCCTTTGTGTGGAAGTGGTGTGTTAACCTTAGGGAACGTGCCGGCAAATACAATTGTGCACCTCGGTTGCGCCGGAATTTCGTTTACAAGTCAGTGAATTGCATCACGACACACCGTACTCTTTCATTGTCATAATGTAATCCCCCGTATTTTTAAATATTTTATAAATGAAAATTTATTTTATTTATAATATTTATTTGTTATTTTTCATAATTTAATTTCAAAAGTTTCAAATTATTAATCTGGGTCGAAAATTATTTGAACAAATTATTTTATGCACCTTTATTCTACAATTTATGTCCAATCACACAAGCCTAACCCATTTGTTTACTTAATCGACCCATTATTTTTATGAGGCCCAATCTTTCTTTTTACCCTACAATAATTCTCTCCTATAAATACCTCATGAATCTCCAAAAATTTCCCACACAAAAAGGTTAGTCTTATTTTCATCCTCCTTTGTTTCATTATTTTGCTTAATGTTAATTTAATTGTTTTAGGTTTTGATTTTAGTATAAAGATTATATTTTTGATATCAAATTATATTTTAATGGTATAAAGATTATAAATTTCAGATTATATTTATGTTATAAATTTCATATTTTATGAATTATAAACCTAGGGTTTCAATTTATTGAAAATCATGATTTTAAGGTTTTTATGAACAATTGATTTAGGGCTTTTATAGTAATGATGTTTTGAAATTTTGGTGATTATAACTACTGATTAGTTTAACTTAATTCCAGATTATTTTGAGCATATAGATTCGTGTTTTAATTTTTAGATTTTCGTTCGTTAATATTAATCCCGTTTTAATCCCGATCAGATTCTGAACTCGTCCGATTTTGACAAAAAAGTAGTGTTTTCCATGTGGAAACAACGTTTTAAGAAAGACTCACTACCTTTGGTAGTGAGCACCACCCTCTCGTGGCCAGCCTCTAAATATGATTTTCGAGCAGTTTTTGATTTTTAACGAAGTTTTTTTTATTTTATCCTTGAGTTTAAATGGTAAGAGATAATTTAATTTTTCTATGGATAACTTAAGTATAAAGATGTATTTTGATGAAGTTTTGAAGTGGTTTTCGATTAGTTTAAAATGCTGGATTTTTATTTAAAGTAGTATAATTGTGATTTTAATAAAAGGGTGTGATTACCTATTAAAAGGGAGATTTTTAGGGGTTTTTATATAATTTTTAGATTTTTATTAGACTTTGAACTTGCTGTAATTTCATGTATAAGAGTGTATTTTAAGGTTTTTATGAAGAAAAATTTAAAGACCTATATATAAGCCTTTAATTTTAACTAAAGGGAAGGTTTTAAAGTGTTGTTCGATTTGGATTTTGAAGGTTTTAAAGTAAGTTAGTATTGCTGTAAATTTGATTGATTGGGTATTGATTGAGATGTTATTATTTGGCTTAGGAGAGGAGTTTATTGACGGTGATTTCTAGTTAGTAAAGTGGCATACCAATTCGTTTGCTCAAGGTACGTACAAGTTACGAAACCTTTCTTTTAGGTGCATGTTTAAGGACGACGGATCGAGAACTTAGTATCATGTATAGGGATGACTGAGTTAAATTGTTTGGTTATACATTGTGAATTTCGTATGACGTGCACTATTTCATATTGCAAGTATTATTTGTGCTCTAATTATGCAAGGTGCGCTTAGAGGCAAAGGTATATGATTGGTGTAATGATTAATTTATTACTCATTCATGATTATGCAAACAGGATGAGTAAAGGAAGAATTTAAGTCTTCTAAGACGAGGTTGAGGTTTTGGGGTGCCTTATGCACTCAAGGTGTTTATACACCGAGGTAGTAAAGGAATAAATAATAAATGCTGCTTGCCACTAATAAATCAAGAATTGAAATTGAAAAGTTGTTTTACTTGATTGAATTGATATTGGATTGATTGTATTGTTATGCATATGAGTCATCACCAAGTCTAAACCTGTAAATCACGTAAAGTGCAAGATGGATGAGCAATAAAACTCTAGATTGGTGCACTTCTGGAGTAATGACAATCAGGGGTTGGGGTACATGGGGTATTAGCCGTGTACTTTTCTCGAGGCCGTCTGATCTACGAGTCTCTTATTTCAAATATTTTTCAAAACTAGGAGTTAGGTGAGATCTCATACTAACTACGGTCACGGAGTCGCGCCCGTGGTCGTTGGATGTTTCTTGATGTTTCCGAAAGGAGGCATGGGGTTTTTCTTTTATTGATGTTCCAAATGGAGCATGGGTTGGACAACCTTGTCTATTGCGTAATCCAATGAATAAAAATAATGATTTACCTATTATTAATTAATGAAGTCTTAGTTTTATAAATAGTTGAGTCGTGTGTTGAGTCTATAATTTATTGATGCATGATGATTGATTATTAGTAGCATGTTATGGATTTCTTAATTTATTTTGCAGCTTGTATGTACTCAGCTTTGCTGATTGCGTGCTTTGTGTGTCTTTCTTTGGTCATGGCCTTCGCCTTTCAATGACCCTGTGACGATCCAATTTTTACACTTGTAATATTGGGGAGCAGAATTACCACAGGTTCTTACATATGCAGCATTCATCAGGGTTGTGGGATCTTGAGTAAAGAGTTGGTTGTTTGCATTTTATTTCTTTTGCAAGTTTGAATTTATTTTAATTCGATTTTATTCGACACTAAATCTTTTGGGTTTGAATTTATTTGAACACTGAATTTAATCACTTACTACTTTTATTGGGTTTTGAATAAGGGCCTTAATGGTTCCAAGTTGTATGACTTAATTTGGTTTCATTCGTTGGTTTTGAAACTTATTTATAACTGATTTAGTTTTTCCGCTGCTATTTTCTGATAAAGCCTTAACGTTTGAACACGTGGCGGTAGCACGTCAGTAATTCTCTTGAATATTGTTCAGGGTCCTCACAGGTTTAAAGAGAGAATTATTGGGGTGTTACACATAAGATCATCTTTTCGATCTTATTGTTTACTTATTATTATAGCCTATGAAAATACCCTTAATTTACAACATAGGGTACTAATTTAAACTCCAATTACACATTGTTCTTAACATATGTCTGCTTTGATGATGTATTTATAAATTTATTTTTGTAATGTGGTGTTTACATGAGACAACTCTATGTATTACCTTTGTAATTTTGTTTTAACATTGCATGTTATGTGTATTTATGTTTCACTTGATTTTCATGGTAGGTTTACTATATTTTAAGGAATTTTGTAAAAAAAAATAAAATGACAACAAAACTAAAAGTTATATACTTGTATCTTTCAAAAAAAAAAAAAAAAGTGATATACTTGTAATAAGATTTGATCATTTGATCCTGAGACCATCTAACCATCATCTACAAATTAAAATGTAAATCCTAACCATACATAATTTGCATGAAATGTAAAATGGATAAGCCATTTGGTCATATAACACTTCTCAAAAGGGTGCATGTACTACCCAACGATTGTGTTGGATCCTTCTTTAATTTGTTAATTACACTATCACTATATGTGTAATATCCTTCATTACCTCTTAAATTGCAAGTTTTCCTTAATGTTATTATGTTCGATGATAAGAATTCAATTGCATAACTATTAGGTAACTATTATTTAGTAAAGGGTTTTCAAAACATGTTTAAGACAATCCCAAAGAAGAAAAAAAATTTGATGCATTGACGAGAGTTAAATATTGATAAAAAGCATAAAACTCATGCCTACAACTAGTAGAGTCCATGAAAGTATAAATAAAATTGCTAGAAGAAGAAAAATTGGACAATAAATAAAGCTAGCCTTTATATTAGTTCCTATTGAACTACCATATGATTCACCATTTATACAAGACAAATCTTTCATTCTTTTAAGTCCTTAATTAAGCATATATATAGTAGGCTAATCAAACAATAAGCTACAAAATTAACCCCCAAATTACTCAATATATAATCTCTAAACACATATAAATCTATGCTATATATATAATTTTTTTTTGATGAATACTAAATATGAATAAAGAGTTGAGGAGAATTAGCAAGATATTGCATAACATCAACTTGAGCTCGAAGTGAGACAACATAGTCAAGTGTTTCCTTGACCAAAGAGTATTCATCCATGTATTCTCCTCCAGGAATTAACCCTTTTAGTATTTGTGTTCTTTTCTCAACCAATCTCTTTGCCATTGCCCTAGCTTTTTTCACCTTATTACTATTTGACACACCACATTTCTTTGGATCACATTTCCTAAACTTGTGTATGTTCCTTGAAGTAGTAGACTTTTTCTTATTGCTTCGAACAAAAATTGCTCGCGATTTAGGCTTTGTTGTTGTTGTTGTTGTTGTTGAGAATGTTGTTGCATTGAGGTCATCTTGTGGAAAACATTTGAGAGTTGTTTTGTCACCCAATATTTGCTTAGCTAAATTTCCGGTATCTCTATCTTTAGAAGCCTTGATGATGAGGGCACGACTCCAAGATCGTTTACCATTTCGAGTGGAAGCCATGGCTAGGTCGGCTGATAGTTTTATGGCTTTCTTCCTTTCCAACAAGTTCTTGTTCTCTTTTGAGGAGCTGCATATTTGAAGGCTTGTTAACCATTTCTTGAAGAATTCTTTCTTGAGAGATTTATGAGTATGCATTCTGCTTAAAAAGGAACTTGTAAGTGCATGTTAGTATGGTTCAATGGTGTTTATACATGACTAGAATTATGTACAAGTATGTATGTATTGAAGAAAAGTTAACAACCCATTACATTAAAGAGAACATTGAATTTTTTTTTGAAAGAGGAATCAATATTAAATCTTTCATATGTATGCATGTGAAAATTTATTGGCTATATACTTTTTGCTTTGGTTCTTTCAATATAAGGTACGACCAGTTTAACAACTACTCACTGTAAATGACTGAATGTTTCAATTTTGAAAAATGTGCAATGTTGTTGAAGCTCAAAGATGAGAACATGCACATAAATAATGATGTGAAGCAAGCATATGAAAAAAGTAAGAACTACGCACCAAGTTGAATATATACATATCATATTATATCATATCATACATACCGAAAATTCTTCATTATTATTGTTCTTATATATGAAATGTTTGGGGTGAAAAAAGAAGAGGAAAAGGTGTTGAAGAAATAAAATGGATGAAAATACATACCTTGGAATAAAAATTCTTCACTAGAATTGATTATTAAACAAAGAAGAAGAAAGGATACACATGAGAAGGAGAAGAAAGGTGTTGAAAACACACCATTTATTTTGTTAAGAAGAAAAAGGGAAGAAAGAGAAAATGGTGGGCCTTGAATAAGAAAGACACAGCACATGCAGGCACATGGGTGGGCTATGGCCCACCACCCCAAGCCCTGGAAGACATGCCAAATTTTTTTCAAAATTTAGTCATCAAGAATAAAGGGGGGTTTCCCTAATGTTGTGCAATCCTAACTTTTGTTACTTGTTGCAAGAACAAATAAAATTTCATTCTATATTTTTTTAATTCAATTATAAACGTCATTTATGTCATGAATTGGCATTTTTCTTGATTTTGGTTGATACCTATATGCTTGGTAACAATTTTGTCAAACCCATTTATAATAAGAATTAAAGTGGAATGTTCATTTGGTATGTAAACTAATAAATTTTGTGGGTAAAGTTATTTTTGGGATGGTTATATAGTCTGACGTGTGAGTCTATAAAGAATTTAATGTTTGGGAACGAAAAAAAATCTAATGTGTAATTTAGGGATTGTGTGTATGAGAGTATATGTTTTTGTTTGCTTGTGTATTTTATGTATCTGATGGTTGAGATTTTTGAAAGCTTAAAATAATAAAAAAAAACTGCAAAAAGGTTATATTATAATGACTTTAACCTGGCTATTTATAAGAAGATAAAAAAAAAAAATCATTACAATAATAGAATAAGTCCAAATAACCACATACCTTTTTTTTTTTTTTTTTTAACCTTTGAGTATATTAAGCTTAAATGATTTTTACAGTAATTTTAGAAAACAAGTTCTTGTCAAAAATAAATAAATAAATAAAATAAATAAATAAAAATAAAAAGTTGCATGTTATGTACGGATTTAGTTTTTTTAATCAACCAAAACTTTTAATTGAAAGTTGGTTTTTTTTTTTTGAGGGGATAATTGAAAGTTGTTTAATGCAATATGTAAGAAGAATTTATTTATTTATTTATTTATTTATTTTTTAATATTTTTTTTTTGAATAATATGTAAGAAGAATTAAGAACACTTATCACATGCAAAAGAGTAATCATTACTTGCTATGCATAATAGTCAAATTAGATGACTATCTATCCTTAAAAACATTAAATTAGAAAAATGATTAAAGGGTGAAATTTTGTCAAAGCCAGGTTTTTATGATGTCAAGGCCAATACAAAAGACAATACTTCGATATTCTTACCAAGAACAATTTTTATGAAAAAGATATATTACCCTTTTTTTTTTCTTTTTTTTTTTTAAGAGATATACTACTAATATACTTATATATATACTTCATATATTAAGATCAAACCAATGTATTGACAATTGTATCAAGTTTGACTAAACTACTCATCAAAAAAGAAAAAAAAAGTTTGACTATACTATATTATATTTTATTAAAACAGAGGTAGTATCATCGATCTTGTGTTGCATATAATAATCAATTAGTTGTGGAAAATTTCTCAACTATCCGTACAAATTGCTCAACTAAACTAAGTCCTTCAAATCTCTTATCCAATAATAGCAAAGACACCATGTGAGTGCTAAGAAATATTACGTAGATTAGTGATAATGCACGATGCAAATTGAATCTAATCAATCAATAATTAAGCCAATAATCAAAAATTAAGAAAGTGGTTAAGATGAAAGTTGAAGAAGAAAATCAATATCATTTGACCACAACAACTCATACTATGACGACTGATAGAGAACACAAGTGAGAGAGACCTTGTTGGTCTTATTATTGACACACATAAAAGTCACTACCATGCATTAAATAACCACTTTTAGTATGCTATTTTTCCTCCCTTTTTTGCTACATTAGATGCATGTTGTATACATGTAATTGAGGTACTATACAAAAAGCTAACTCAAAGATAACTGACCATTGATAAATATGTGTGTGTGAGTGCACATAAAGGCTGGATATTAGGTGTATAATATATTAAGGTTTTCTTAAATATACATTGATTTTTAATAATATAGGTGTGAGACTGTGAGGCTATTTATTATTTTAAATTTAAATATTTTAATTTCTATTGAAATTATGTAAGGTAATAGAGTAGAAAGCTTCATAATACCTTTTTTTTTTTAAAAAAAAAAATCATCATAGTACAATCTTTCTAACTATTACCTTTGTTTATTCGATCTTAACATTTACAACGGAGTATTTGCACCAATATTAAGAATATAGTTGAGTGGGTGGGTAAATTTAAGAAACACGTGGTTAAGCAAAAGAGAGTTTTAAGAAGAGTGTGAGTGTGAAAAAAACGTGGATAAAGCGAAAGAGATTGTGCGGAAAGGTCAATTTTGTGGGATAATAGTTGTAAAGTAGTAAAAGGGATTTACAAAAATGAAACATAGTAAAATTGTTAACAACTAGATATTTTGGGAGGTCGAGAAAAGTTTCATAATCATTTATAAATGTGAGTGAGATGATACCTTTCATCAAACACTAACTTACGTCATTGCCAACACATTCAAAATAGCTTTTGAAACTTTACCACTACGTTTGTTCAAATTTGAGGACATATATATTCATCAAACACTCTTTTGAACTAAAATACTTTTCCGATCAATTTAAAATTAAAGGTGATTAATAGGTCATATTTGGGTGATGAGTCATTCGAGTCAAGTCAATCTGGCCCACTATAAATTGGCTCTTTATGAAACATAGATCAATATATTCTTATTAAATTTCAAGTTGGAATGATTCGAATCAATCTCACTTAGGTCGAAATTGTGCATTTAGGTTTGGATACATTATACATTTCAATTTGGTAATTCAATAAGGATATATAACAATATGACAATGATTCAAAAGTTAGCTGTTTCTAAATACGCCCATAAAAAGCCAAAAAAAAAAAACCTTTGATTTGCACATTGATTTGCACAAATATAAAACCCAACTACCCAAGAATTGTACCCAACTACATACATATACAACATCAAATTGCACATATTGATAGCAACATACTAATTTTATAACTATCACACCCATAAAAAAAGGTTGTCAACAACGGAAAATTGGCGGGATTGTGGAAGCAAGATGAAAAAAAGGGAAGAAGTGGGACCAAAAAACCAGAAAAATAAAAGAGCAAGCCCAAAAATTGTTGGTTTAAATTGGCTTTAGCAAAGAAGTAACTTATTTATCTTCCACATGGTCACCACATGGGTGCATTTCCTTTCTTGAGAGTGTAGTCCCTCTTTCTCCCTTCATCTAGTACACTTCTTTTCTTGCTTACATTTTGTGTCAATTAGTATCACTAATAATGCCATCCACTCGTTTTGCTATGGTTTAGATGATGACTTCTTAACACCATCTTTAATTTAGGATTTATTGACACTAAAGAAAACTATTGGGGAGATTAAAAATGACGGGAAAATACATGTAGTCCGTGTAATGAAATATTGCCGACTAACAGTATCCACGTACATTAAGGGCTTGTTTGGCATTACTTTTTGGTTTCAGTTTTCAGTTTTTTAGAAAACAAAAAAACCAAACAACCGGAAACAAGAAAAAGATGTTTTCACTTTTCTGTTCTTAGTTTTCAAAATTATCATCAGTTTAATAAAGTTGACTAATTTTTTATTCATTATGTGACATATGTCATATGATTTTGAAAAACAAAAAACTGAAAAACACAGTGATGCCAAACGAATCTTAAGCAATTTGTTTTTGTCTTCTTTTTATACCAATATGAAAATTAGGCTTAATGTTACTAGATGAGTTTGTTTGAACACAAAAATTTTCTGGAGTATTGCTGTTTTGGCGGAGTTTAAATTCCCCCACTAACCTTTCGTTTTAAAATAAAATTATACTGTATGTGCTAATTATTCCACTTGAAAGTAGGGTGAAAAAAATTTGAACTTATAGAGGACCAATTCAACCAAAAACTTAAGCTCATGATTGAAATTTAGGCTAGGTTTTTATACTCAATTAACAATCTATACGTCCCTGTGTAAGACTGTAAGAGTGTAACTACTGGCTTTTCCATGACCAGCCAAACACAGCTACGTCCACTCAACTCAACCGGCTGTTGTATACAAGTCTTCGTCCACGACAAGCTGAACTTAGTTCACTCATCGACTCAACCCTCAAATGTATAAGAGTGTTACCTCTTTGATTTCTATCTAGTAATACCTGAATGGTAACTGGTTAGTTTGTTACTGGTTGGTGTTGTAAATCAAAATCAGTGTCCATGAAACTGTGATTTCCACTAACATTTCAGCATTTGGAATATAACACTGCCAAATGAACATAATGAACATGGGAAAAGTTTATAAATTGAAAATGCTCAAAAGTTAAGAGCTATATTGCTCTTCGGCGAGAAGCAATTTTCTTTTCGATGATTCTAGACTTCATCGACAGAACATTCAACATCTTACTCACTACAAACTGTCCTGAGATGTCAAGAGCTAACCAAAGTATTTACTTGTAGGGTGTACAGTATGAGTATTAAGCACATGTACAAAATGAAATCTGTCTAAGTTTCTATGCCCTAGCTGCTTATGGCGATGTAGTCATTGAAGACTTGTTTACGTTACTATTCCAGTACTTTAACCTGCACAAAGAACATATACAATCTTCAGTCTCAAAACTGGAGCACAGATACGTAAAACAAATCACCGTTATGTAGGTAACTAAAGGTTGATAACAAAAAAAATTTCTATAGTATTCTGTATTACATTGCATGCAGGAAAACTGTATTAAGTACAGGTGGAATGTGAATATTAAACTAGTTATGCATCTTGGGAAATTAAAGACCACATCATCATTTGAATTGAAAAATTATAGGCCAGGCCAATCTTGTTCCAATCAATCAATCAATCAATCAATCAAAGCCTTAATCCCAAAAGTGGGGTCGGCTAACATGATTAGTAAATAGCCAATCTTGTTCCGAGATTAGTAAATAGCTCAATGGCTACTTTTCTTGTGATTACCTTAACTTGATCAAGGGGAGGGGATCTAGATAAGTGTTAAATGTAGAGACATTTTTTTTATAGTTGGGGTGAAATTGTTACTGGAACGTACTATACTACTATTCACAAATCTCGGAGATTATAACCATATACTTTCTCTCGTCATTTAAGCTTGTATCTTTAATCACAACTAAACCTATATATTATTTACACCAACTATATAGACTTGTGTTGGAAAATAGCCACAATACACAGAAAATTCCTTTTCCACGAGTGAATAGTGGCACCAAATTTTAATGTCATACACAATTCAACCTTTTCCTATTTCCATCAAATATCTCCAAAACAATTCAATAATGGAAATATAACCTATCCAGTAGTACTAATCAATCAGAGCGACTTGTAAGTTTACTTGCTACAAAAAATTCTTTTCTCGGATCGTCTTCCAAATGCCACGATGCATTTGTAAAGACCATGGAATCAATTAGAGGGATCCATACGACCATACAGCATAGCCTAGGGCCATAATCTACACATGTAGCTTGCCCATTTCTTCGACATTTCATAATTCATCACATGGAATTAAGTGATTCTTGCATCCTCCTATTTAAAACTTCTGTGCAAGGCTTGTGAATTATTATAAGCTTAGTAGGGATCCCACCCCCAACTTCCCGTACATAGAACCAAAAACATTTATCGTGAACATAGAACATATACATAGCACACAGAAGCCAGAGCCCATTCATAAGCTAGCCCTTATTAATGAAGATTTTGCACAGCTGAACACACTTTATTTACAACACACCAATTGAATTTCATGCATATATATACTAACTTGCTTAACAGGTATAACTTTCTGTGCATCTAGAAATGCCGAAACATATTTGAAAAACATCATGAAAGGTGCTTATTCTTTTTAGCAGAGCATACTGTAAAGAAAAGAACCTGAGATTGTTGATAATCGACTGCTCCTGCGAGCTACTTGCTTCTTTACTTCCTGAAGTCCTGGAGTTTTGGGGAATAAGATACTTGCATCTTGAGGAATACCGTTTGAGCCATGATCCCTATGCTTTTCAACCACAGAATTTTCAGCTATTTCTTTTGTCTGCCAGGCAATCTTTTCCGATAACACTGTACTAGTTACTCTTGTAAACTGCAATTCCTGCCCTGCAAGCAACAGGAGATCATAACAAGCAGAGAATAAAATTAGTTTGAATACGCAAACATTCCCTAACCAAACATAACAAATGATTTACTTGAAAGTGTTGTAAATCAAACTGATCATTGGTGGACCAAGCAATACATGTACGCATTGCAATCAGATATTAAAATCAACCAAACATAAAAATGATCTTGAGATACTATAGGTATGCTATTGATCTTTAGTCTCTAACCCTACTTAAAGTGTTGTATTTAGATTAAGACCAAGTAAGCATCAGGTAAAAAGCCTCGAGGTAGCTGTCCTAGGCTTCCATAAAATTCCATAATCAACTTGGACTCAATAAGTGAATGAAAGGCTGTAGCCTAAAATATGTTGCACATACAAATTCATGCCCACGTAATTTCGATTGGCTGAAATTCATGTCTTAATTAAGTGACCAAGCCTAAACAATAGCATAAACTAATAAGAAAAGTCGCCACAAATGTGAAACACAAAATAAAAGACAAAAATTGGATTCAAGGTAAAATGCCATACTATTGTTTTTCCTTATTGAAGCATAGACTCTTAGTATGGGTATGAGACAAAGCAGAGTAGGAAATCCCCACCTTAAAATTGTTCTTTAAGGTCCAGTACAATCCAATGTCATACTCCGTATAAAAAGTTCTGGGAAAACTTTGAAACACTCAGAATCCACCATCAAGTAACGTTGAAAAAACATACATTTCCAGTTAAAGCAAAAGGAACTGTACCTCTTGTGGAAGAAGTGACAGATTTCTCCGCAATATTATCACACTGTCGAGTGCCTTCCAAAGGAGTGTACAGATACGTATCAGATTTAAGGTATTCCTCTAGCTTCTCCTTCATTTGCCCTTTATTTGCCAAAATAGGTTCACCAGTACGGACTGTATCTAATCACACACACAAACAGAAAAGTGTTTCCATAAACCAGCCGTCTTGTACTCTATAATTAAATATTTAATGAAAAATCTTATCCAAATAGGACTGTCGCAGAACATTACAATGTACTCCATCATTAACAAATTCCATTACACTCGTTATCCTTTTGAGTAAGAGGAGGATTAGAGCTAGCATGACAAGTCAAAATGATCCATACCCAACAAGAAGTTACAAAGAGAAACCAAGCTTGATAAGACACAGAACAAATATCCTACATTAAACCCATTTAGTTATATTCAATGAATATCCTACATTTATATGTTTGTAATTTTTAATAAAATTTGGGCACAGCATACAATTTACAAAATACAAAAGGCAAACACCACCGGAACCTCCAGGGCATGATACAGCACACAATTTACAAAATACAAAAGGCAAACACCACCGGAACCTCCAGGGCATGATCAATGTCGATATACACCTCTTCTATATAAAGAAGTAGAATGGACTAAACAAAAGTATCATGAATTTTCTTAAATTTGACTACTTATTCATAGTGGATCAGCAAAAGGCCAAGTGACTCATCTTAACTCCATAACATGCAAAATGTGATAGATTTGGGTTATTGTATTCCAAAGGTTTTCTCAAATAGACTTTTGATTGGAGAGTATTAGTTTCACCATAAGGTCCAAAATACCAACCATAAGCTATTTGGGAACCTAAAATTTCTATAGCAATAAGAGTTTTACTACAAGCAATCATGTGAACCATCCCTTCCTTCGAGCAATGACAAATTACTTTTCGAGAGGTATAACTAAAGATGGCACCAAACGAGGCCAATGGCCAAGCACAAAAATTGCTTGCATGGCACATTGGCACATGACAATGCTATTAGGCTTGGCACGAGGCACGACCCAAAGTCATCTTTAGATACAACTATAGCATACACCGATTCATGTAACGATGTAATACTATTACACCAACATCATCAATTGAAGCAAAATTGTAAGTGCCACCACAATTTTGTTTCACCATAAGGTCCATAACTTTATGGGCCACCTAAATTTATCCAATACACCTTGTACCAAACCTTTCCATGGACAAATTGATCATTTGGCAACAATTTCGGAGTTGCTAAACATATTATCGTAGTACTATCATTATCACCCTACCTACCTAATAAAAGAAACCATGGGGCAGGCCGATGCACGAAAAAACGCGGCATAAGGCAAGCACGGCATGGCCAGTCACAAAATAAAATACACCATAGATTCATAGTACAAAGCCACAACCCATCACAATGGTCGACAAAAGCACGAGAAAATAAGTGAAATTTGGCCTAGGCATACACAATTTGCTTAATTGCTTATACCCTTACACATTTACACTGTAACATAACAGCAATCAATTTATCAATCAAAGCCTTAATCTCATAAGTGGGGTCGGCTACATGAATCAAATTTGATTATTCCGTGTAATCATCAAGTGTAACATAACAACCACACTAATTAAAAAAGACAAAAGCTAACGAACACAGAAGAATTTAAAAGGTAATAAGAATGTAATGCACATATAATCAATAAAACATGTATATATTACCCAAAAAAAAAAAAAAAAAAAAAAAAAAAAGTGACAAGAAATAAGAAGTAATAAAGATGAAAGAAGTTACCTCTAAAAGAGAGTAAAGCATCAAATGGAGTTGAATTATGAGTTGGGTGAGAAGAGGAGATGAAATGGGAGTAAAAATAAGAATCAGATTTAAGATAATTAGCAAAATCTGGAATAATATTGGTGAAATTAATACTACTGATTCTGTTTTTCTTCTTAATCTTGTTCTTATTATTGGTAATACGCTTCAACAGCCTTTTTGTTTGCACTCCCAAATCTTTCCTTCCTTCCATTTCTAATCAATTGTTTGATTTTGTACTCCCTAATTTTGATAATAATGAACCACTATTTCAGATTCAATTATGTTTTTTTTGTTGAGTTTGTTTTTGAGCTATTTTGTGTTGAGGGTTTTGTGAGCAAGGTTTAGGCGGTTGACAGGTTTAACTCTTATGATGGTTTTGTAACACGTGTATCTTTCACACCATTTCACGTGTCACCATTTTCATTTTCCTTTTACTTTAAAAATGGCGTACATCACTTGGCCCATTAAAAGGAATTTGGGCCTGAAGCCCAGTAATCCAATTAGTACGAACCTGGTAAAATAAGAACAAAAATAGAGAATGATGTAAATTTTTATTCATTTTTTTCATCCACAAATCATGAAGTCAAACCGCTAAATCATAGCAACTTTAATGAGAAGCTAATTAACAAATTATCTTGTTATGTCACATTAAAATATTAAGTTTTTTTTTTTTTTTTTTTTTTTTTTTTTTTTTTAGTTAGTTTGTGGGAATTGTGCCCCAATGGTTCTATACCAAATGAAAGTGATAAATAGTAAATTAGTAATATATCATATGAGTATATGACCAACTAATATCAATAATTGTTTTGGAAGCTTTTTTTTAGACATTGTTACCAGGACCTTTGGTATGTAATTTTTTCCAAACTCAAATAATTATTATTCAGTGTTGATTTGAATTTAGTATAATTGCTTGATTAAAACTGAAAATGATGTTTTAAAAAAAATAAAATAATAATAATATAAATAAAAAAATAAAATAAAATAAAAATAAAAAACTGAAAATGATTGACTGATTAGAATTTTTTTAAAAAAAATTGATTCAAATAGTTGTTTATATATATCACACGAGTAACATATATATTGTTTGTTGATTAAAACTTTATACAAGTAGTGAGCGAAATATTGTTGGTGGCTATAGTTATTCTTGAAGGTGATGTTAATGAGCTGAATTTCAATGATCCATTGGATCCTTTTGTTTCTTACATTTGAGATTTCTTTTTGTACTACAAGAAAATGAAAATAAAAAGAATAAAAAAGAATCCGAGAGTAGTAATAAAATAGTTACTGTAAGTAAATCTGATCTGAATGTAATCGGATCTAAACTCTGGTGAATAAAGTGCAGCAAATTATAAAAAAAAATTTAATACTCCATAACAATCATATTGGTGAAGGGTCACAACTCATCACAAGGGTGCAATTGAGATTTTTTTTTTTTCTTTTGAAACCGCAATTGAGATATTTTGTAACAAACATTGACATGGCAATAATCCAACATAGAAACGTGGTACTTTGACTTCATTGTAAATAATGAGTTACGCTGTTGAGTTTAATTGAACCCTTTTTTTTATTGGTGTGGAAGGTAGCAATTACGTAAGGGAGAATTATATCCAAGCTCGACCTTTTAATGTGGTTGCTGTATTCATTTTCTAATCAATGGTTGATAAAACTAACAACCATGTTATTTATGTGAACCAAATAGATCAGAGCTTATAACATGTATGTCCTACCCTATTGGATTATTAGGGAAAACTACTTTTGATTACATCATACACGGTTTACTGCATCATGTATTAACGGTAATTAACTTATGAATTGTTAATAATATACATACGGCGTACAAAGTATTATAGTTTGTACATTTAACTTTGTTTGTCATTAGTGTACTTATTGTTAGGTACACCAAAATAATGTATGTAAAAGAAATCTAAAATCATAAAGCATATATATCAAGCGTATTATAACTTGATTGAAGTGTTGTCAGTATAACACTTGATTTTTGTTTGGGCTAAGTCCATTGTCCTAAGCCCATTGACCTGGAATTACGAAAATACCCCTCCGTTATCCAGCCCATCATTAGTCAGTACCAAGTACGGATTTACCCCTAATCTATCCAACTAAGTACAACTTCTGTCACCTGAAAGTACATCTATAAATAGCTCTCCAATCATTAGCAATGGGAACTTTTTCCTAATTCTCTACTTTCTCTCTCTACTTTCTCTCTCTAAAGTACGATCGCTGACTTAAGCATCGGAGGGGCTTTCCCGGGTCACACCCCCGGGGCAGTTAACCTTCTCTCTCTTTTGCAGGCCTAGCTCTCGGACAGCAAGGCATAGAGGAGGGAAATTCGGACACTATTAGGACTTTTGCCTTAAGACATCTTGACATTATTACTGTAACCCCGAGGAATACTCTAAGACTCCCAGGAGCAACTCTGTTTTCCAGAAACAGGTGGCGTCGTCTGTGGGGATAAGTAACAAAAAGTCATGGTGAACACTAGGCGTCCCCGCAGTACATATCAAGATGCTATTAGATAATCTCCGATTCTCTTGTCTAGGCATGCTCATATAGTCGAGGAGATGCCCCATGCTCGTAGCGATCCCGTTGGGGAGGTGAATAGCCCTCAGGTGGTCACCCGCCGAGACTTGGATCAGTTGGCAGCCCACATCAACAAAAACCTTGAGGAAAGCCTAGGGGCACTTATCAACCCGGGCGGGGGGCAAAGTAGGATGGGGAACGCTCCACAGCTTAACCCTCAACCTCACGTATCCCAGCTCCATCAAGCCTCCTCCTGGCCTCAGCGCCAAGAGTCAAGCATTCCCCCTCGGCTTGCCAGGATACCCCCTCGGCCTGCCTGGCTTACCCCTCGGCCTGCCAGGATACCCCCTCAGCTTGCCTGGCTACCCCCTCGGCCTGCTAGCTAGGATACCCCCTCGGCCTGCCAGGATACCCCCTCAGCCCCTCGGCCTGCCAGGCTACCCTCTCGGCCTGCCAGGATACCCCCTCGGCCTGCTTGGCTACCACCTCGGCCTGCCAGGCTACCCCCTCGGCCTGCCAGCATACCCCATCGGCATGCTTAGCCAAAGGCTATGCCTCTATCAACCGCCTCGGCATACCTAGCCGAGGGCAATGCCTCCATCAACCCCTTGACATGCCTAGCCGAGGATTATGCCTCTATCAACACCTCAACATGCCTAGCTGAGAGCTATGCTTCTATCTTCTCCTTGGCAAGCTTCTATCATATTCTCATCATGCCTAGACGAGGACCATGCTTCTATCAACCCCCTCGACATGCCTAGCCAGGGGCTATGCTTTTGTCAACCGTCTCGGCATGCCTAGCCGAGAGCTAAGCGTCTACCATCTCCTCGGCATGCCTAGCCGAGAGCTATGCTTCTATCTTCTCCTTTGCAAGCTTTTATCATATTCTCATCATGCCTAGCCGAGGACCATGCTTCTATCAACCGCCTCGACATGCCTAGCCGAGGGCTATGCCTTTATCATCTTGACCATGCTTCTATCATCTCCTCGGCATGCCTAGCCGGGGGTCATTCTTCTATCAACCGCCTCAGCAAGCCTAGCCGAGAGCTGTGCCTCTATCAACCGCCTCGGCATGCCTAGTCGAGGGCTATGCCTTTATCATCTCGACCATGCTTATATCATCTCCTCGGCATGCCTAGCCTGGGGTTATGCTTCTATCAACCGCCTCGGTATGCCTACCCGAGGGCTATGCTTTTATCATTTCCTTGGCACGCCTAGCCGAGGGATATGCTTCTATTATCTCCTCGGCATGCCTAGGCGAGGGATATACTTATACCAATCCCTTGACATGCCTAGCTGAGGGCCATACTAAGATGAAAGCACCCCTCTTCAACATGAACTTTACAAGATCAAGGAGGTCATTCACTCGAGGGTCTTCCACTCACAAGTTCCAAATTGCAAGATCCTAAGCTATCCTTCCCCATCTATCATGAACATCTACAAGGTGGAGTCTGCAACCGATATGCTTGGAATGCGGACTTAAGACGTTGTTGCATCTGAGCAACTTCTCAAATGACAATGATGCCCTAGGGGCAATAAGAACTTATACTAGAAGAAATTTCTTTTAACAGTGCATCATTTTCATTTTCCGGGATGGTTATCTACATAGCTGCCTAAAGCTCTAAAATCTCGGGAATTCATTATCTTCTCAAAAAGCACCGGTCCTTCCTTCGTGCAAGACACCCTGGGTCGCCAACTAACGTTATCAATAACAAGTTTGTTCCAATGTTTGGGGCAAGATGCTAGCCTATACTCAATGTTTGAGATAGTGTCCTGGCGAATCGTTAAAATAACAAAAGGCTCGTTTAGCCCTCGGCCTATCCCAAAAGTTGGGATGGCGTACCCCTCATATATTTATAACTTGGGGCTCGTTTAGCCCTCGGCCTATCCTAAAAGTTGGGATAGCCTACCTCTCATACATATATAACAAGGGGCTCGTTTAGCCCTTAACTTATCTTAAGATTTGGGATAATGTACTTCTCCTCGGCCTATCCTAAAAGTTGGGATAGCCTAGCTCTCATACATATATAACAAGGGACTCGTTTAGCCCTCAACTTATCTCAAGATTTGGGATAACGTACTTCTCCTCAGCCTATCCCAAAAGTTGGGATGAACTACCTCTCATACATCTATAACAAGGGTCTTGTTTTGCCCCTAGCCTATCTCAAAATTTGGGATAACATACTTCTCCTCAGCCTATCCCAAAAGTTGGGATGAACTACTTCTCATACATCTATAACAAGGGTCTCGTTTAGCCCCCAACCTATCCCTATGATTGGAATAGCATACCTCTCATCTATTTTATTTAGGAGGCTTACTTCGGCCGAAAGATCTCTTCAATACAAGTCAAGCGCACCCCGGGGACTAGCCTCTACAACATCAACAAAATTAAAAGTTAGAGATAATCATCAAGCTTCAATTAGGAGAAAACTAATTTTCTTGGGTTTGTGACAAACTCAAAACAAGGCATACCCCATGCTCTCAGCGTCGCTATCTAAGGCTTAGCTCCCGGCTTATCTATATCACCCCTCAACCTTGGGTAATTTTTAGCAAAGATAATGCATGCCGAACTCTTGGCTAATAGACCCAGCTCGAGCAAGCTCTTGGTACTTGAAGCCAGGCCCTCGGCCTAGAGGAGGCCTCAACATGACAAGTCAAGCCCATCAGCATCTCTTAGCCTAGAGTATTCTCTTTACTCCTTCCGCTTGGCCTATTAAATCACCTTCTCAGCTTGGCCTATTAAATCACCTTCTTAGCTTGGCCTATTCTATCATTCTCTCAACATGGCCTCCCTCCGCTTGGCCTATTCAATCACTCTCTCAACTTGGCCTCCCTCCGCTCGGCCTATTCAATCACTCTCTTAGCCTCCCTTCGCCCGGGGTATAAAGCTTCTTGGTTTATTTCTCAAGATACCTCGGCTTGGGGTATAAAGCTTCTTGGTTTATTTCTCAAGATACCTCGGCTTGGGGTATAAAACACTTGGTTTATTTCTCAAAGTACCTCTGCCTGGGGGTATAAGTCACTTGGTTTATTTTTTTTTCAAGTACCTCTGATTAGAGCTATAAAGCTTCTTGGGTTATTCTCAAAGTGCCTCGGCCCGAGGTATAAAGCTCTCAGATTTATTTCTCAAAGTACTCCCGCCTGGGGGTATAAGTCACTTGGTTTATTTCTCAAAGTAACTTCGCCCAGGGGTATAAGTCACTTGATTTTATTTCTCAAACTACCTTAACACCCCGGATAGCATGTCCTCTTCTCACTCTCATTCAATACTCCCTCACCCCGGGGTATAGCTCCCTCACCCCGGGGTATAGCTCTTCTCACTCTCACTCAATGCTCCTTCACCCCGGGGTATAGCTCCTTCACCCTGGGGGCCTGGGGTATAGCTCCAACACCCCGGAGAGCATGCCCTCTTCTCACTCTCACTCAATGCTCCTTCACCCCGGGGTATAGCTCCCTCACCCTGGGGTATAGCTCCCTTACCCCCGGAGAGCATGCCCTCTTCTCACTCTCACTCAATACTCCTTCACCCCGGGGTATAGCTCCCTCACCCCGAGGGTTAGCTCCCTCACCCCGGAGAGCATGCCCTCTTCTCACTCTCACTCAAGGCTCCCTCACCCCGGGGTATGACTCCCTCACCCCGGGGTATGGCTCCCTCATCCCGGGGTAGCGCACTTCACCCTTCCTCTCAAAAAATTCTAAGTAAAAGCCAAATGTTCTCACCTCACCGATCCCTCACCCCGGGGGTAAAATTCAAACCTCTCATATCTCTCTCGGGGTTGTCGTGCACCAAGGCCCACCAGGCACCCCCTCGGCATCCCCGGTCTGACACTCGGCTCGACTAGCAAGGCCTTCGGCCATCGCCTTTCCTCTCAGCTATCCAACCGCAAAGCTATCCTCTCATCTCAAATTTTTCTAAGTAAATTCCCTATCTCTTTAAACATAAGTCTCAGCTATGCATAGCTCACCCTCTCCTAGGGGTAATAGACCGAGTGCGCCACTCAAGGAAAACCCCTCGGATCCCTCGGCCTGCTCCGCACACTCACCCCCTCGGTATACGCTGCTACCCTCTCAGCGTCTCCCTCAACTCGGGTTTTCACACCCCTGCGACACCCAGCAGGAATTCGCATTCACACTCAAAATTCAAAAACTCAGAAAAATTATCAAAGTCAAACCCGAATTCCAATATTCCCAGGCAAATGCAAGTACGGTGGGAGTTCATATGTTTCAAGCTAAGAAGATGGCAACTCATTAAAACCCTGGTTCAATTGGGCCTAAAGTATTCTTGAGCCCAGAATATCACCATTGAAGGATTAAAGCTTAATTACAAGCTTAATTAGCATTGAATCATCATCAGCTTATCTCAAAAAGCTGCAAGGGTAGGGGAAATGGAGACAATACATGCCTTCAGCAAAATACATGGAGCTTAACCTGAAGAAAAATATTCTAAAAAGGAAAAAATCATCAGTTGTGCCTAAGCCCTCATCAGGCTTAGCCCCCCAGACTGCTCAATCATCAGAATAAAAATACTATCAATGCATTGCTTGGGGCTGGTTTTCACCCTTGCAAGTCGCTTGGGGCTCTTTTTAGCCCTCAGATGCACTTGGGGCTCGTTTTAGCTCCCGGGAATACATCCGGATTCTCTCTAGTATATCAGACAACTTCTCTTATCTTTACTCCGCGTGATATCCGAACTTCATGCGATCTCGTTCCCACATCACGCGTGGGGCTAAATGTTTGGGCTAAGTCCATTGTCCTAAGCCCATTGACCTGGAATTACGAAAATACCCCTCCGTTATCCAGCCCATCATTAGTCAGTACCAAGTACGGATTTACCCCTAATCTATCCAACTAAGTACAACTTCTGCCACCTGAAAGTACATCTATAAATAGCTCTCCAATCATTAGCAATGGGAACTTTTTCCTAATTCTCTACTTTCTCTCTCTACTTTCTCTCTCTAAAGTACGATCGCTGACTTAAGCATCGGAGGGGCTTTCCCGGGTCACACCCCCGGGGCAGTTAACCTTCTCTCTCTTTTGCAGGCCTAGCTCTCGGACAGCAAGGCATAGAGGAGGGAAATTCGGACACTATTAGGACTTTTGCCTTAAGACATCTTGACATTATTACTGTAACCCCGAGGAATACTCTAAGACTCCCAGGAGCAACTCTGTTTTCCAGAAACAATTTTATTTCTCTATATGGTGTTTAAGAGACGAACATTCAAATATCAAACTTTTGAGTACAGACAGCACACTAGTCAAACTTTTATTACCTACTTGGAAACCATAAATTTGAGCATTCCCAGTAAAAACTTACGAGTTACGTCGTATGTAGTAGAGTTGAATTGCACAAGCTTACATATAGCCGTAATTATTATTTATATCATAAATGAATACAATGCTATATATAGTATTGTTATTATATATATATATATAACAATTTTCTTTTTTGTTTTCACAACTACATACATGGAATGAATACAAGCTAAAATGAAATAGACCTATCTCTAATATTGAAAATTACAAAAAGAAATCAATTAAAGCGATTTTGCAAGAAGAAAATTGGAAACTTGCAAATTACAAGAATCATTAGAAATTAGGGGTTTGGATTACCCCCTTTTAACTTCTTAATTATTATTATAATTAATGATCCAAACCCTAAACAGGCTTTAAACCGTGCTTCATTGCAGATTTCCACACCACATCAATTCTATCCACATCAATTGCACCAACCTCATGATGTGTCCACCCTTCTAGTGAATGAACCACTCCTCCAGCATGACATGCATGTACAACTCCTCTTTCCATTGTATACTGCAATAATTCATCCCAAAAATTTAATAACAAATATATTATGATTTAATTTTATGCTTCTTTGAAATAAATGTTTGTATGTTTAAGGATGTGTCAGCATATAAGCCATATACGTGTACTCAATCCGTTCACAAAAGATGTTCAAAGTTAGAATAATTATTTGATGAGAGATTTTGGTTATGGGTATTCATCGATACTTGTGAGAAAAAACATGCTTAAATAGTTAAAATGGAATGGTGTACTTAAGAAAGGCAGGTAGAAACAATTCACGATTTTTTTTTTTAGATTTAGTAAGTTCATATACCGTCACAAGCCTTACTTTAGCGTTTTACAAGTATCTACTTTGCTATAATCATACAAGATAACATTAGTCTTCTCTTGAATTAAGCTTAAAAATGCAATTATAATTTGTAAAAATATGTAGACATCAATTACATTTATAACTAGTAGGTGAATCATTATTATATAAGCAAGGAAGCTACGGAAACTTAAGTTGGATAATGAAAGCCACTGTTGGCCGGCCACAGTTAATAGATCTTTGGAATTGGTAGAGATTCATACGTTATAAATTGGTTGCAATCAACTAATTTAAATAAGATATTTTATAAATATTTGTTACTTCAATAAGATATTGTCTTATTTAGTCAATGATTGTGAGATATGTCATCACCTATCATTAATCACATCATGACTAATGCATCATATACTCCATATACATGGTTGTGTGACGATGTATAAATCTAAGAAGGGTCATGTTTATAACTAGTGTATCTAGTTCAAGACCAAAAAAAAAATCGTAAAATCGTTTAAAAGGTTTAGGTTTGAATGAGCCCTTAGCAACTAATAACTCGCTTCTTTTACTAGTCCAAGTTGTGTTTCAACTTGGCCTGGTCAACTGGCCTGTCACTTTTAATTAAGAGTTACAAGAGTTATACATAATGCATGTGACGATGACATAATTTAAACATGAAGTAAAGTATAGTTTTATATAACGTGTGAAATAAAAGGCGCTTAATTACCTCGCAACTGCCAAGACCTTGGGCATCCTCAGGCAACTTCATGGCAGCAAGATCACCATAAGTACAATCTCTTCTAAAATGCAAGATAGGTGGAACCACAAATTGATGAAAATGGGCCCCGGTTGGTGCCCAATTTTGCTCCCTTGGTGTGATCCATTTTCCTACTATCCATGTCTGTAGTATACATTGCAAAATGAATTTCATGTGTTATGTTATGGTCCCAATTATCCAAAAATTGTAAGTAATAGTAATTGCACCTTCATATAGATATACTTTTTAGTTTGGATCATTCATTTTATACTTTTGTTTGTGCTTGTAGTACGGAGAGATATTTTCATTCCAATTAAACGTACACAAACCTATCTATACACATTTACATATAAACTTTTATGTATACGTTTAAGGAAAACTATTGCTGTTACTTCAAGGCACCAGTCAGAAATTTTGGTTGTTTGATGTCCATTTAAAGATCGAGTATGTTTTCGACATGGTCATAAATATTCGAGTGAGGTTTAAAGTATCATATATAATAAATTACCTTGCAATTCTTGGCTGCTTGGTACTTAGTCACTTGTACTAAGTATTTTTGACATTCTACTGGAGCTTCCTTTTGAATTTTTTGAAACCTCTCAGTTGATAGAGTCAACATCTGCAATATTATTGTACAAATATAAGTAAAATTTAAATAATCAAGATAGTAAATAAAGTACTTTTTTTTTTTTTTTTTTTGACAGAAGTAAATAAAGTACTTAGAATAAAAGTGTAACAATATATTTTAAATGATCCAGCACCATCTATGCTATCAGATCACAAGATTTCAGTCATATCCAATGAATGAATTAAAAGGTCTAAATGTTAGGTAAAAAGTGAAGAAAACTTGAATGCACATGTAC
Source organism: Chenopodium album (assembly GCF_948465745.1). Taxonomy (NCBI): domain Eukaryota; kingdom Viridiplantae; phylum Streptophyta; class Magnoliopsida; order Caryophyllales; family Amaranthaceae; genus Chenopodium; species Chenopodium album. The sequence goes on from NC_137857.1 coordinate 6,033,000, forward strand.
CAATTTATAATTTCATATGCATATGTATATATATGTTCATTATTAGGGGGCCGATCAGCCAGCTAAGGAGTTAACCGAGAAAAAAAACCAACCTTCAACCCAATAAATGTTGGGTTGGTCATAATGGTTTAAGGCCACATAATATTTTAACTAGCATGTTTTATTTCCTTGTTTGCAAATACTTGTACACAATCCCTAATCGAATCATCCATCGTACTACGGTTGCTTTTCAACTTGCTAGTTTAGATGATAAAACTTCTGACATTGAACTATATTATCTTTATAGCGACGTGTGTTTGTTTGAAACAACTCATTATACTGCATGCAACAACTTGTACAACGTGACTAGGACAAAATTTTGTTGATTTTTTTGGTCACGTTGAATAGTTGTTGCACGTACTTGATGATGTTTTGGTTGTTTTTGAGTTAGAAGAATGAGGGTAATAATACTCACCAAAACTCGCACTTGTTTACGACTGAGATAAAGGGCGATGGCTCTTCCGAGCTTAGAGGTTGCACCGGTTAGGAAGACTTCCTCGACATTGTTAGGAAGTTCATGAAGAATAACTGCGGCGGTCAATGTATTACCATGAACCACACGTACTTTTAGGTTAGGATGCTTGTTAACAAACAATGTTCCTCCACCATTTAATGCTTCATTCTGCAAAATTAAATAAATTTGGATTCCAAATTAGGAAATACATAAAATTAAATTAAACATTGAGCTAGCAAAGATATGAAATTGAAAAAATTAATACCTTGTTAAGGGCAGCGAGGCTAAGAACCTTGACACCCATTTTATCTGCCTTAAGTATAGCATGCTCTATTTGCTTGTTGATGCCTTTTGTTGCAAATGGCAAGAAATACTGCCCAAGAAGAAATTTACACAAATAATTAGACAATATTTTTATTTTTTATTTTTTTTATTTTACTGAACTTAAATATCTTATTTTGTGGTCACTTATGTAACTGTGACTTAAACTTCGTATGTGTACTTTTTGTTTTGCAGGTGTTAGGTGTAATATAAAATGACACAAGTAGTGCTTATTAAGAGATAGAGGGAATATGATATAAGGTACCTGGAAACCGAACCTAGGAACAACCCAGGTATGGTGCAACTTGCCGCGGAGATTGTAGAAGGAGACGGTGAAAGGCTTGGCCCATGCCCACATCATGAACATCACTAAGAAAACAATTGGCCAACAAGGCAAGAGAAACCATTTCACGGAGAAGGGCAAGGCTGCATATGCTCGGAACAACCATGGGACATGCAAGGCTGATGATATGTCCACTACATGTGCTAAGAACACAAAGTCTGGCACCTTCACATTTTTCTCTGTACATTAAGACTTGATGTTAATTACTTGTGTAATTTGACCATTCAATATCCAAATCTAATGTGTATTTTCAAATTATCGACCAACTCAATGTAATTTGGTAACAATGTATGATTACGATTTTCACGATCAAAGTTATGCATTGCATTGATACGCGTAAAAGTTAAATGTTAGCAGTGGTATTAAAAACATTAAAAGTATATGTAAAATGATCTATCCGTAACAATATTACAAGTCCATGCTATCTTGTTTTTTGTTCGATCATACAAGACCAAATAATTTGTACATTAATATCAATAATTAGGTAGGGTATAAGGTGATATGGGCTAGTACAAGTGCACATGTAATGACCCCAGCGGCCCAGCCTTAATAAAAAACAAATGTAACACATAATTTTTTTTTTTTCTTTCTATGAATGAACCAATGATCGAGTAATATATTGCCCTTTCTAACTCTCCTAGCATATCTATTTATGTGAGAAATCATTTAATATAAGAAAATGACAAATAACACATGAAAAATAAAAAATAAAAAAAAATTAACCAAACTTTCACATTTTAAGAAAGATTTGTTCAGTAAGATGTGAAAAAAAGTTCTTGAATATTTCCAAACCTGAATTTAGACTTATTTGCTTTTGCATCTCCCACGATTTGCCGTTAAGAGTATTCCCCAATAAGTCGTAAATTGGCATAAATAGACAGAAATTACAATCTTTCTCTGAATGATGTATGCTGTGATATCTGCAAAATTTAGTAATATAATTCAACATTAATTTCTTTTCTTTCTTTGTTCATGAGTAACATTAATTACTTGGAGTAGTTTTTGGACTCAATTAGGTAAGAAGTTAACAATACTAATTGATAAGCAAAAGCTAGAATATGTGTTTAGCTCAAATTGTTCTAAATTTTGTCGAACAAATAAAAATGTTCCACGCGGTTTAATATAAGACTTGTTGATAAGAAGTTTAGATAGACATCATACAAAGTACATACTTGAAAACACTATAATATCAATGAAACTTCATTTTCGCTAAAGTTATCAACTTCATACAATCATACATACTTTGAATTAAAACAATCAATTATGCACATCTGGCATGGTGTATAAACTTTTTATTTTTACTTTTTATTTTTTAACTCTTAATTATTAGCAAGCATGCATTTGACAACACTTAACCCTACATGAATCCTTTGGAAGTTAGATCACATTAATGTTTACTTGTTACAATTCATTTTATTTTGTTTATAAATTTATTAAAACAGGCCTAGTGGCATGCGAAATAAAACCAGTTCTATAGTACAAAAGGACTCGTAATTAATCTGAAGTAACATATTTATTACTCTTCCATTCTTCTGTGGTGCCCATAAAGTTGGAATGAGGTGTTTCATCAATTACTTTCCTTTTTTTTTTTTTTTACTTAAATCATTCAAATATGAAAATCTACCTTATACATTTTAGAATTACCCGTATTTTTGTTTAAGATTTAATAATTGATTGAGCCAATAGAAGTAGAGATTGAAATACTTACGTAGGAGTGTATAGAAGGTATTTAAGGATAGGCAAAACTTCAAAAATTTGATGTGGGAAAATTTCAACATTGGAGTGTCCCAAGCATCTTAAGAAATCAAATGCCAAAACATAGGTGTAAATCAAGCCTATTGAACCATATCCCATCAAAGCTGCTCCAACCAATGGAATTCCCATGATCCCCAACAAGAGTATGTGCTCTAAGAATGTTGCATTTCCCGCTGCAAAAGTTCATACCAAAAGTGTTAAGTAGAATACGTTTTTTTATCTGCTGATTTTTACTTATTTGAACTTAGTTTAATTGTAAGTTAAATATGGTATCCGGAGGTACCTAACTTATCTCTAATCATATTTTATTAAATGACCACTTCTTTTTCTCTTTAATTAATAAATAAATAAATCAAATCAAATTTTTACATAATTTCTTTAGTAGAAAATGGTGGAAACATCTAACATTTAAGCCTAATACATAATTAACTAATTAAACATGTTAATTAAATTATTGGTCTAATTATACTAGTTAAGTTACGTTCTAGTCATATCAATCTTTTTTAATACAATAATTTATGTTATTACTTGACAACCATACATAAATAAATGATTTTAGGTAGCATAAACCAAAATTATACGCAAATTAAATAAGTTAGTTGCAAAACTTACCAGTATAAGGCTGAAGTACAGGAGATAAATGATGTAGTGAATGATAATTGTTGTATAATTTTGGTTGGTTATGAAATAACCTATGTATCGTATAATACAACGGCTCCGAAACTACCATATGAATTAACAAAGCTGCAATTAATCCTTTTACGTTCCATAACACGTTCCAATTTGTTAAGGATGGGAACATATACAACATTAAGCTTCCAACTAATGCTTGAAGAATTATGAAATTATCCCTGTAATAATTAAATCATATAAAATAAGAATCATATGATAAATTTAAATTTATATGTTGTATAAATATAAATAATAGTGTATGATATGAATGAACATACCAATTCCACTCGTGATCGATTTGCTTAAAATCGATTCCTTTGTGGTTAATTCGGCGCTTAAGGCTAAGGAAGAGCATGTTGCAATAAGTATGCCAAAGTTGATGGAGAACACCTCTAAGACTACATAGCAATAGAATATGGAAGCTCCATGTATTGCTTATTGATTCTCCTTTCCACCATAGTTGTGCTACTTGTGCAATAAACGGGCCGTATAGAATATACTACAAGTAGATAAATTTTTAAGTTGGTTTGTAACTCGGATCAACTTGTATTGTAACATAAATTAGGATTTAGCTTTAAGAGAAACCGCTCTGATTCTATTTTAAATTATTGATTTGATGTAATATTTCAAAATTAAAAATTAGACGAACAACAATTTTTTATTTTTTAAAAAAGATAATGATAACTAAATCAATTTATAAAGCAAAATTTCCAAAAAAAAAAAAAAAGGATTAGAGAATTAGTACCTTGTGAGAGCCCAAGTTCTCCCATGGCCAATTAGCAAGAGGAGCACCCATGTTTTCTTCCCTTTTTTTTTTTTTTCTCTTTCCAAATCCAACTAAACTTTTCTTAATCCTTTAATTTACCTAGATCAAAAGAATATTATGCCCAAAATCTTGCTCTTTTTGTGAGTAAGGTTCCAATAATAAAGGAGGGTAGCTAAAAGAAAATAGAAAAGGTGAGACAAAGAGACAAAGATTGTAAATGGTAATAAAATAAAATAAAATAAAAGAAAATTTGAGTAGTTGATGAGATAGAATTATTAATTAAGGTGTATATTAGCTAGAGAGAAGAAGATGAGATATTTTTTCCAATTTAGTTTCTCAAAGAGGAAAAAATGTCTTACAAAATAAAATGTATGTGATACTTAGATCTGAAGGACTGAAACCAAAAAACTACTAGTTTATAAAGGGCATCAAGTAACCTGCCCTAATTAAATGCACTAGTAGTACCATAAGATTACAGTTAGAGGAAATATGTCCCAATCAATTTGGGTTTCTTTTGGTTGGAAGTAGGGTACTATTTTGCTACTTCTTCTGTTCTTTTGATTTTAATTATTTTTCTCGGAAAAGAAATTTCTCGGTAACTTGTCGAATTTAAGAGTTAATGAATTATTCTCGCAACTGGTAAGTTGTCGACTTTAAGGGTTGATGAATTATTCTCAGGCACACAAAATACCGAGTATGAAACGAGTTTTAAAATATTTACTACATCAAGAAGATTCAAAAGTTGTGTTCTAAAAATGGTGTTTAAAGGTAGAAGAGGAATGAGCTAAAACAAGGAGGCAATGTGGCTTCAATTAATGCTCTCTTTTAAATAAAATAAAATAAAAAATAGATTGATGAACAATAATGATTAATTTATTGGTGGGAAAAGTCTTAAACGTGTTTCTTTGATTTACTAATGTAGTAAAAACCTTAGGTGTGTGTATTTAGGCTATAAATAAGGATTTAATTAGAAAATTTATTAGTTTATAGTTTTGGAAGTTAATTAAGGAAGAATAATACAAGTATAAGAATTACGTGCACGATTATTTGAGAAGAGGGGAAGAAGGTTTCCTTGTGGATAATGTTTGCATTGTTTGGGTTCAAAGGGAGAGAAATTCCAAGGGGTGAAACATTTTTGTGACCATATTTTGGTTATAATTTGAGAAAATGTAGCTGAGTTTAAGGCCAACACTAATTAAGTGATGATTTAGTTCACTTTTAGTAATTATCCTAACGTTATGGAGTCAAGATTATTAAGTATCTTATTTTTCACACTTTTTTTGTGAAATAATACCTTTTTTGTTATTTTTTTTTTACACGAGTAATTATTTAAAATAGTACCAAAAAATCAAATTCTTGTGGATGAAATTTTCTACAAGGAGGTACATAGTATTATAGGGCGTCTCTTTTCTCTTATTTGTATTCAATTGATTGCTTGGCAGCTTGGGGTGTGATCTTGCCTTGTATTAAATCATGCTAAACGTGATTAATGGGGTGAAGAGCAAGATCTTGGGTCTACCTCCTATCCATCTAATTTATGATGATATTTGTAAAAATAGCATGTCATCATTTGATTTTTGTAACTTTTCTCATGTTATAATTGGGTTGTAACTTCGTTGCTCACTTAGAACAACTCCAATGGCAAGTTAATTGTCTCAATTAATTAGCTTGCCATGCTTCCTTTTAGCTAATTCATACCACAATGGTTAACTTAATTAACATTTAGATTTTTCAGCTTTATTTTTTAAATAATTAGTACTTTACTAGAGACAATTAATTTCTAATTAGCCAGCTAATTTGCTTGGCATTAGCTTGACCAAGCTAATTATTAATTAAATATACTCCAATGGTTGGGCCATTAGCTCGAAAATTATAAGTAACTATTTGGAACATGTGTTTATTTATTTTTATTTTTTTCTTCAGAGTATTACTACTTTGACTGTTTGACATATATTGATTTCATTTAATAACAAGCCCAAGCTACCTTTCGTTTAATTACTTGATATTTTTTCTCTTTAAATTAGTAATATAATAATTCAACGTAGATTTGAATTGACTTAATGAATAAAAACTTTCTATGTTTTATTTACTTATAATACTTCACTTTTTAGTTTTCACGCTTGCTAATGTATTATTTCAACTGCTAATATTTTTATTTACCAATATACAAAATTATAAAATTTTGATATTATTAAAGTATATATTAAGACGAATCAAACAAGATCTCACATGACTTTATTTCTTCCTACACAAACTTTTAAATAAAACGGATGTTCAATAAATTACTGAACATCTGTTATAAAGTGATAATAAAAGGCGTAAAAGTTACACTTAAACGCACAAAAGTTACTTTGACATATATAAGAGTTATTTATGTTTCATTGATAAATTTGACAAAAGTGATACTAAACTTGACAAAAGTAACACTAAATTTGACAAAAGTGAACTCGATGTACAATAAATTACTGAAAACCGGGTGTATACAAAAGTGATTGTTCTTCCTAATAGTATAAAAGTTAAAGTGTTGCAAGTTTAAAAAAAAAAAAAAAAAGGAAGTATATTTGTTCATATATAGCAATCTTAAGCCACTTTCTTTGTGGCCTTGTGCGTGGGATCAACCTTGATTTAACCTGGTACATTATTAAGTGGATAAGCCAGGTTTTTAATTTCATTAAGTGTGCAAGCACCTATAAAATATTCTCGTACGTCATTGCTAGGGACTAACAATATTTGGATTAGTTATTTTATTAATATTTGATAAGCTTTTGATTCAATTACATGCTTCAATAATTGTTGTTCATTGTTATTTGACCTTTTTTTTTATCTGTTTCTAGTTATCTTTAATTTGTTTCATGCACACTCGATATGAATTACTATGTATTTGACATAGGATATCAAAGTCAAAGCTATTGTACATAAGCAAGGAAGTAAGATCGACAATGAATATTGTAAATTTCAAACTGAAACCACAATAATCATACATTTAGTTTATTGAAGCATTATGGTAGTCATATTTCAATCGACCATTGTAAAATTTTAATGACTCGTATGCTCTTCAATGACTATGTTATAAGCCATGTTGATGTTGGTTTCTCGAAGAAAGTAACACGATATTTCATATCTCTATGAGACAGCCCAAAAGCCTGCAAGCTTGATACAAGGGAGATATTGGTTAGTTAGTGTCTTCCTAGAGAAATTCATGGCCAAGAAAAGACTTTAAGCTAAGATTACACAATTTTCTTAAGTTGATAATGAATGAATCATTTTGTGATGCCTAGAGGAGATTTATTTCCACGATAGCAAAATCTCTTAAGCTATCATCCAAGTGGTTAGAACAACATTAAGAAGAGAGGTAAATATGATGTTGATGCTATCACCATGTTGGCCGGATATTCTGTGAACAGGCATAATCTACGAATTCGCATCGATTGATATTGTTTTGGATCATCTATAGCAACCTCACGTCAAATTTATGAAGTGCAAGGTCACATACTATACTGTTAATAGATGTCAAATTAATTAATTTAACAACGATGGGATGACAATTAAACATGACAATGCCCTTTACTATTCCAAATCTCCAATCAAAGGCGGCTATATGACCCTTACTCTAATACAAACAATCAGGAATTTAAACAAAAATAATTAAGCTAAACAAAAACCACCCCGCAACATATTCAACATGATAGATTTTGATCTAGGTCATACATCTCCTTGCAAACATCTTATATTTATTGATTAGGGTGGGAATTCATCTTTGCATTAATTGTGCTAATGGTAAAGCTAGCTTAACCCTAGATGTTTGTTTTAAATATTTGAAAATTTTAATTTGTTATTATAATTGCATGTTTTTAAAAAAAATTTTTTGATTTTTTTTGGAATTTTGATTTTATTATTATTATTTTTTTTTTATAATTGCATGCAATGGTTAGATAGTTCGATTTACTCATCATGATTTGTTTGTTATTACTTACTGGAAATAGTCTAAGTCAACTAAGCATTTTCAAATTTTGTGATAAAGTAAGAGAACCAGTTAACTTTCATTTTTGTTTGGTTTGCAATGTGCTTACCAAAACTATTCATAAATTAATATTATGCAATAAGTTTCAAATTGGAAACATCACTAGTAATTTGTAAACCAGTTAATCAGCATAATAATTTTGTTTTAGTAAATATTAGTTGATAAAAACATAGTCTTTTTTATACTCCCTCCGTTTCATAATGTTAGTCCCATATGGAATCAATCACATAAAATAAGAAAAGAAATATATTTGGAATCTAACATTAAAGTACAACATAATTCATAATTAGTTAACCTTATTTAACTTTTTAAAATTTTTATTAGGAAATCACAAGTCATAATTGCATAATTTAAGGTAAAGATTTCCTTACTTAGAGTCATGTCATCAATCCATAACTTATTAATTCCAAAAAAAATCAAGTCATAAATGAAATATATTCAATATGGGTATATCTTTTTGAAACGCCCAAAATAGTATATGGGACTAACATTATGAAACGGAGGGAGTAAAATTTATTCGTAATTAATTAGCATTAAATTAGGTTTGATAGATTAGATTATGTTTAATCATTTATAATAATTTCAACTTTCAATTCTGAATGTTAAAGTCTATAGTTACTTCTTCGGTTTTAAAAAATATTCCATTATCTATTCATGCAATTATAATTGTAAAAAATTGATCATCAGCTAAATAATTAAATTTTATATAAGAAAAAAAAAATCATGTGGGATTGTTTTGGCTTTTTTTAATGTTTGTTTCCATTATATCAACTTAACTCGTCCTGTTGTCCTAGTTAACTAATTAATAAGATAGGGTAAGTAGGGTTATTCCACTCTATGAAAATCAAGTAAGCATAAACTTCAAAGAGGCCACTAGACAGCTAATGAAATGGTATTTGAGGAACAATTTAATTTTAAGGTAGGCTAGGGTTATGAATTGGAATTTCCCACTGGATATTAAAAATATACTACCTCCGTTTCTTATTATGTGCAACAAATAAAGTAATATTTTATATCTCAAATAAGGGTCTATTCTCTTCACCTTATTTTCAGTTCAATTCAATTTAGCTCCAATAATTAAGTTCAGTTCAATTTAGTTCTTATCTTAATTTCCTTCTCTCATAAAATATTCAGTTCAGTTCAGTTCAGTTCTAATAAGTTCAATTCAGTTCAGTTCAGCTCAGTTCAGTCAATCAGAATTGGCCCTAATACCCCTTTGTTACTTAGTAAGAAACGGAGGTAGTATATGTCATCATTGTAACATAGAATCCATGTAAGACATTTAACTATTATTGGTATATATGTCTCCTTTTTTAATTCCACTTGACGTTTGCCGGCAAAGATTTCAAGAAGGGGTCAAGGCCACAAACTCTATTCAAAATTCAACTTTCGTTGAAGTGTTGAACCTTGAGGTACGGTATCTAGTCATGCAAAGATCGTATATCAAAATATCTAGATAGGTACTCCTCTAATAATCTAAGGCACATCAATCCTCTTCTACAACACACAAGACATCAACTAGCCTATCTTTCAAGATTGATTCTTCACTATCGAGCATAGGTTAACTAGGTAACATCAACCATACAATATAAGCCCCGTTGGCCCATTTCCAACGCGGCTTGCTTTTTTTCTCTCCTTCTGATCTCTTCAATTCTTTTATCCTTCTCCTCCACTCTGGTGATGAAGTAACGGTGATCATAAAGTGGCTTCCATTTTTTCCAATCCTCCTTTTCTTTTTGATGCTTCAATCTCTACTCTTCACCATTGCATGGTTCTCTATAGCATAAACATTAAACCTACAAATAGAGGAACAATTACTCCAATAACACAAGTGCAAGCTAAGGGAAAATAAGGCAGTAAGAAGAGAAAAGTATGCCAAAACAAAAAATCCTAATATAAAATGCAAGCTAAAGTGCTCTAGACTATATGATGATTACTTATTATCCTAAATAAGCCTAAGCTAACAAATTAGTATAAAACTCACTTCACATGCATACTACTCATGTCATCTCTTTTTTGTGATAGAACTAGAATGACTTTTCTATGTTAATAATGGCCCGTGCATTATACTCTTAATTGATCTTAATTTAACATTCATTTAGTTATTAAGGGTATTATGCAGCATAATTTTAAAGTTTTGGGGTGCAAGGTGCATTTTTCAAGGGCAGTATACATTACTCTTTAAAATTAATATTGTACAATGTATACCTAACAATAAAATTTATACCAATTAAACGTGTTACATGACTGGTTTAATTTGATTGATATCTACAAGATATTAATTACAATGAACCCTCGTAACCAACTCAAAACTTCTCTACATTTCTACAATGTGTCTTAAAAAATAAATTAATCTCTATATACTAAAAAGTTAAGATACTATGTGTCAAAAAAAAAAAGTTAAGATACTAATGATAGAGTATAAAACATATTCTTTGACTTCAACCACCAATTTAATATTTTGGTTAAGATGGTCCTCTAATAATTATGATACCAAACCCAACGTGACACCAAAGTCACACGTTCGATCTCATCCACCCCAGCCTCATTTCAAATTAAAGTAGAATATTAAGTAGTGTTGTGTTTGGTGAGGCTCGTTCTACTACCGTTTCTGCTCCCTACTACATTATATTATTGGTTAAATAGTATGGAATGAATAAGCCAACAAGAGTAAGACCTCTTAATATAAACAAGTATCAAAACCGTACCCTAACTCTTTGGAGAGAGGAATCAAGAAATCTACGAGATTTGTAATCCCACAAATTACAATTAAAATATTGTTTTCGTATATTTTCTTCCCTCTTTATTTGTAGTGTAAGTTTGAATTTTATGGATTACAAATTGGCAATCCCGGTAGGACAATTTTCACTCTTCATTAGCAGCTTTTGGTTGAGTGGATCCTTTAACATAATTGTTATTAAACAAAAAAAAAAAAAAAAAGGTTAGTGCTAAGAAAGAAGCTCACTATATACGGAGTAGCTAGCTTCAAGGCCAACCGTCAGCCTCACTTACACGTCACACCTAACCCGTAAGCAAAAGAAATTTCCAAGATAAAAAGCAATATAATTACATCAACAATTGATTTGATGTTTCTAATTAACAAACATATGCTTGGCCATTAAACATATGCTCACTAGTAGAAAAATTCAAAAAAACACCGGTTAATGGCCACCGGTTTGTGAAAATCGGTGGCTTAAAAAATGGGCGGTTTATTCAAACCAAACCCAAATTGCCACCGGTTCACTTCAAACCCGTGGCAATAATCCAAAGGCCACCGGTTTTGAACCGCTTGGCCATTAAACATATTGAATTATTGATGTATTATTCCATATTTTCTAAACTTTATCAACGGTGCATTTTTTAAAATGAGAGTACCTCATGCATCACTTGAAACATCGGGAGTACATACATGCGAAGTTACCAATATTATTAGTATTCTAACATGCATCAAGCTTTAGTTTAGATTGCTAATTTAATTACTACTCATAGTATTTTTATATAATTAATTTTTTGAATAAAATTACTACTCGTAGTTAATTACCTACAAGGCTACAAGGTATGATTCCATAAAAATACGGAGTATTCTTTAACTTTCCTTTGTTTTTAGTCCTAAATCAATCTATATTATACATATTCTAAAGATATCTTCTTTATCAATGTGATAGTTAAGATAGGCATCTATCAAAATTTCCAAAGTATGATTTGTAAATTTTGTAGCAACAATGAAAAAATAACGGCAATATAAGTTTATCTGTCAGAAAAACGAATTTTTGTTAATCTGGTGTCAATTATGTAAATATAATGAAAAAGCGTGTTTATTTATTCAGTACTTTTGGTGAGCTGTCCAATTACTGTTTGCAACTTGCATTTACTATTTGATCAGGAAATTACACATATACTCCTCAACTAGTACATGAAAAGACGCATGTACCCTTCCACTGATACATGAAAATACGATGATACCCCGGCACAACTCAAAAAATAAATATACACTAGCTGTAAAGATCGGCATCCTATCAAATTTACATAGTGGTAGCAAATAGGCAAGTAGCAACGTAAAAATACTAACATTAGTATTTATTGCTTGCTAAAGTTTAGTATGGAGTATCTATAGTTATCTATTAAAAAGCGTTCCTAAACGAAATATGTGTCACGTGTCAGCCCTTTAAGCTCTATTAACGTGTCAAGTCATCAATATATGCCACGTGTCATGTATTTAAACACTATAAATATGCCATGTCACCTCCACAACAAGAATTAGATAGATTTGACATTTAAAAAATGCTTACATCATGACTTGAACTTGAGACCAATAAGTACTACGATACAAGTTTTAAGACCTTAGCTAACCATATACTGTGTGAATTTATCCAACAAAATTATAGTTAACTAGGATAAGATAATTAGTCCTTAATTGTACTATTTGTTACATATCATAGGATAATTTAACAACTTATATTAAATTTTGTTACAAATATTGATTATGGTTCTCCTAATACAAATCTTAATTCAAAATATTACATTTTGAAGATAATTATCAATATATTAAGCAAAAATAATCAAACGTTAATTACAAACTAACAACTCGGGGCATCGTCCGAGCCACACACTAGTTTGATTATTATTTGAGCTTCCAAAAACAACAAAGTTATACTTAACTCATCTTTTTCCTTTTCCTTCTATTTTTCTACAAGACATGTAAAAAGCACGCGATTTGTTAAAAAATGTAAGGTAGTACTACCGAGTATTGCCCATATAACAATATGATACGGTGCACCCTTTTTTGAAATATCTTACTTCTAGTTCACTTTAGTTCAGTTCCTAATTTCCTTCTCTCACAAACAATTCATTTCAGCTCTATTCAGTTCATTTCAGTTGTTTTCAGTAAATCGAAACAGACCCTTCGAATCTAATATGATTCATAGGCAAACAAAATTAATGTTTGAGGGTGCTCATAGAATGGTTACTCGAAAGCTTATCATATATTTATGTTACTTGTAAGTGTACATCTACAGGTTCGTGAAGGCTAAAATTCCTACTCCGAAATTGTTAACTATCATTGATTCAATTGCTGTACCACTTTGGTTTTATATACATATGCACTTCAATTTATATTGTAATTTTTTTGTTTGAAGTTTTTGATGTGTTTATTGTTTATTTATACATTAATAATGTTTGAGGCCCTTATTGGTTCGCTTGTCTCATACATGTAAAAGTCCATCGACCCATCCAAATATCCTCTCCAGTCTCTAATAATATATTAATATAACCCCAAAAAAATCGAAGGCTACCCATGACCAAGGGAATAATAATAATAATAATAATAATAATAATAATAATAATAATAATAATAATACTCCTTCCGTTTCAGAATGTTAGTCCTATATGGAATCAATCACATAAAATAAGAAAACAAATATATTTGAAATCTAACATTAAAGTACAACATAATTCATAAAGAATAACTTTTGTATACATCCGGTGTACAGTAATTTACCGTACATCGGGGGTCACTTTTTATTAAGTTTAGGGTCATTTTTACAATTTTTTGGGTAACTTTTATCAGTAAAGCATAAATACTTCGTAACTTTTATTTATGTCAGGGTAACTTTTATTCATATTAGGGTAACTTTTGTTCATTTTAGGGGTAACTTTATAACGGATGTTCAATATTTATTGTACATCCGATTTATTTAAAAGTTTGTCATTCGTAAATAGTTTATCTTAATTAACTTTTTTGATTTTTTATTAGGAAAGCACAAGTTATTATTTCCTTAATTAGAGTACGCCATGTCATCAATCCATAATCCATTAATTCCAAAATAATCAAGTTATAAATGAAATATATTCAATATAAACGGAGGGAGTAATATATAGTACAATTATTAAAGTGAAGATTTCACCACCTCGACCAAGAAACATGAATCATGATTCCATTCTAGATGACTCTTCGTTCACATTTTTGTTTATTTCCTTGTTTTCAATATTAGCTCATGGGGAGGTCCATCTAACGAACAAATTAAATAGAATTTTAGCAAAATTTAATTGTTTGTTGATATAAAAGGATAGATACCTAACAATAATAGTATCAACTACTATAATTAGTAATGATAGAAATATTTTGCATGCAAATCTACGTGCAAGTTCCCATCAACAAATTCAATTGTATAATGACAACCTCCCTGTGTTTTAGCTACATATAATATTCTAGACTTTTATTTAGGAAAAATAAAATAAAATTTATGTTCATTTTTAAGTGTGCAATCACATCATAACCACCTTCTGTATTTCCATTGATGACTGATATATATATTATGCTAAAAATGAAGTTGCAATGTCACTCATAGGGCCATAATTCGTCATAAAAATCATAAATAATAGTGATTATTTCCTCAAGAAATCTGCCATGTGGCAATTTATTTCGAAATTTTTAAATTTTGAACATGAAAATTAGTGGCCCTTTGTGAACAAAGGATATATATTTTGGGACTGTTCGTCGGCAGAGGTGATATAACAATGTTTTCATATTAATATCATTTTAATGTTGAATCGAAGTATGCATCGTGTCATGTATAAGAAGAGCCACGACACGTCGACACACATTCTTATGTAGACAAGATAGATTCAATTGTAGTTTCAGCTACTAGCTAGGTATTGGTTATATATGTAGTAGTGTAATACCGTGAAGACAATACTTAACTACAATAGATTTAGGTCCTATTACATCCATTGATCCATAATATTATATTATTCTTACTTGTAGATGACATTGATTAGTTTTAATTGAACAATTGCGTAAATGGATTGATACATGCATGTCAAGACTAGTATTAATTAAGAATCTATAATTAAAGCACAAAAGAGAAGCTAATTAGTTAAGTTTGCATTGTATGCATATACACGTAAACACTTAGTTTTTATTAAGTTTTGTTAGCTAGTTTTAAAGTTGCGTTTGTTAATATTAAGAAAAAAAAAAATGATCTATAAAGTGAGGACAAGGTTAAGGCACTAAGAACTCTTACCTTTTTAGGCAATTGATTGAGTTGGCTGAATATTAACCCTTCCATAACCTTGTTTAATATCATGTAAATAGACAGCTGGTCTAACTATATAATAGATGCTTTGAAAACTCAAAATTTGCATGAATTTTAACACTATAAATGATTGTGGAGAGATTGCATGCCACGATGCAAGTTTGTAATGCAATTGATCTGAGGATATCAATGTTGAGTAGTTAAATTTGCTCAAATTTATCCTTCACGTTGTGGAACCGAATGTTTCACTAATTATATGAAATCAAATATAATTGTGCAAAAATGGAAGAAAAAAAATAATAGAAAAACAATACATGCATGGACGAAAATATTACTCAAAAACCTGAGATCCAAGCTAATTAATATGTAATGTCGTGCTATCAGTACGAGATAATATAAATGTATGAGATCGATGAAGATACTTGAATTGACTCTTGAGATCTCTCAGTCTAAAGCCTAAATTTCGTTAAGCACTAAAATACACTAATTCTCTACATGACTACGTCTAGGACATCCCACCTAGAATTATGTTGTTAATTTTAGCGACCACAACATGTATTTATACTAGTACTAGAGTAAGTGTAAGCATCATAAAAGGGTCAATTTTCTCGTCATAATTTGCTCACGAACACGACACCATTGCATCCACATCTTTCCTTCCCGTTTCATCAACACAAAGTAGACGCCGATGCTACAATTATATTGGTGCTACTACTAAACCCTAGTATATCATTCCATCTTCAATTCATGCTACGTACCATCTCTAGTATACATACCCAAAACTATAATATGCTTTGACTACTTTTATACATATTGTACCTTGCCTCATTGACTTATATTATTATGGTTAGCTAGAGATGTCCTAGGGCCTCTATAGTCTAAATCAAAATAAATTGAAAAGTTGGCAACCTTTTTGTAATTATGAAGGTCAACAAAGTAGTGCAAGGGCATAAATCATATATTTAGGTCTTTTTCTTAGTTAACCTTATTTCAAATCAGATTTGAAAAGTAAATTTGGAATAAATAAATAAAAAAATTGCTTAAATAAAATAAAATCAACAAAAATAAATTAGGATAGAAAAGAAAAAAACATACTTGTATTATTTTACTACGGAGTATCATTTATCTATTTTTGGAAAATCGGTTCTTGTACAACATTGTTAGGAATGAAGCTTCCACTCTACATTTGGATGTAATTTTTTTTGCTGATAATATGCTCATTTGAGAGATCTCTAAAGTACAATGAGCATAAATTGAGCCTGATCGAGTATAGTGCATGCATGATATTAAATACTACGTACATACTTCGTAATTATTATGGGATGTCTTCTAACTGGTTTAACCACTTGTTAGGGTGTTTCAGTATTTGGGTATTAACTTCAATTTTTTTTTTTTTTTTTTATCTATTTTGATGTGTTGTCAATAATGTTATTGTGCAATATAATTATGATTTTATGTTTTGGGTGAGTTTTATTAATGAACTATGTAGTATATTATGGTCAAACACTCAAACCAACATTTTTTAATTATAACTAACTCAAAAAAATTATGGAGTATATCCAACAATCCAAGCAACTCGTACTGTATTTGTGATAACTACTTATTTCTGTTGCATTTATATATTTACAAGTCACAATATCAATAATACAAATTTGAATAAAAATAGTTATAATAGTGTGACAATACACGTATAGATACAAGTGATCGATAATTCCTATATTTCGTAAAATAACAAACTTTATATCTTTTTTTTAAAAAAATTTTATTTTCACAATGAGCTGAAAAAGTATTATATTATGTGTGTTTGGACTCACAATTTTATGAATATAAGTTTGACATTTCATATAAATTGTTCAACATCTCGACTTGTTATTACATATGTTTTAAAAGTATATTACATATGTCACATAATGGATCAAAAAATATTAAGACTTATTAAAATCATGATAATTTTGAAAACTGACAACAAAAAAGTGGAAACACCTTTTTCTTGTTTCCTGTTTTTGGTTTTTAATTTTCAAAAAAACAGGAAACTAAAAACCAAAAATGATGCCAAACAAGCCCTTAGCTTTAAGTTTTTTAACATTTCATACGGAGTATTTGTTTCTAAAACTTTATACAACTTTTTGAGTGGATTCACGAAGAAACAAACTTACCTAGTAATTTGTAATTGAATCTCAAGGGTTATTTCATTGAACATAAGAAATGCCATTTCCTAAAATTTAAAGTTAGTTTAACAATGTCAACCGTACAAGCACTAGTAAGAGTGGTAAGACTGGTAACTAGGCAAAGTTTCAGAAATCCAAATACCTTACGTCGATGAACATGAATTTATTGTGTAAAATGAGAGCCAGAGCTATAACTTATACGAGTAATATTATAATAATTTGACTGCATTGATGATATAAATTTGGAAAAAGACTTGTATAGTAGCCCCAAATAATTAAATCATAAATTAATGTTAGCGTGTTACAACATACACAAATATACAAGTTACAAGTAGAGAAATCTCCTTGCTTAATAAGGGCCTTATAGTTAGGGATGCAGTTAAGGGTCGGTAGTCATACAGCTGCCCTTGAAAAAATACGACTAGACCTTAATTCACAACTACAACTATATGTACTGTTACTTTATACATCTTCGGCAGTACGACGTCGTCACCGCAACTTGACCCAATTGATTAGTACAGCTATTCTTTATTTTGAATACATCTCATTAATTATCAACAAATTTTTTCAGTTGTTAGTTTGTTACGTACCCAATTGCCTGCCTTATACATGTGCATTGTTCTTTGCTATGTTTATTTTACCTGAAATTCAATCTCCCAACTTGTTTATTTAGTTGTTCACTTGTTTGACTTATTTGTAGTGACGTGTAGAGATCGACAACGACAATTATGTCGACGAGATTCAACTTCATGCCAATCTGCGTATTAAAATGATATCTGTACAATTTATTTTAAGCTTTTCAAAATAGCTTACTCGAATTTACTTCATTGTAAATTTGTACTTGTCCACGATAATCTAAATTTATTATTAGCCAATATGTGACGAATTTGGTTAGAATTAATTACTTTAAAGTTTACATATGAAAGTATATATCCAAATAGTCTTCTCACTCCAAATGAATTGAATGTTGTACTGTTCTGTTAATATTGTGGGAATTTATTAATTTAATATGCTAGTTCAGCTGACAAAAGTTTATACAAGTGGGGATTTCATTTACCGAACCATAGATCTCCTTAGAACACCATAAAGAGGATTGTATGATAATATGATCTTATATAAATACAAGTTGAAAAATACAAGTTGAAGATTTATCTACAATTCCAATTAATGCTATTTTTCTATATTGTAAATAATAATATCACTATCATCATATGATAATATGATCTGATATAAATACAAGTTGAAGCATCGATCTATATTCAATGAAATATTACATGATGTGCTTAATGGGATTAATACATATATGTATGTAGGAAGTATAAATTTCAACAAAAGATGTCACAAAAGACCAAGGATTTTAGGTCAGTCACAACACAAACTAACTTTACTAGAAATTAAATACAGTATTTTTTTTTTTTTGACCCATACTAGAAATTAAATAAAGATCATGGTTGTCTTCAAAAAAAAAAAAAAAAAACAAAATGATCATTGGTTCTTTCATAATTACAAAGTTACAATGCATCATAAAAAAAGTTAAAAATAAATACAAAGTTACAACATTTAAAGTTTTATTATGTGAAATTTTGTGCATTTTTGCTTTAACTGTTTTTTGGTTAGAAGAGAGTGAAATCAAAATTAAAGTTGTTACTTAAATTTCAGTTTAGTATGTCATTATAAATCAAATTTTGTAAGTTGAGGGATACAAATATACAATCCTGAACTCATAATAATTAGAGGAAATTGAGTGGTTCATATCTGAGTAATTTAGCTTTCAATATGTATTACACAATGCAAAATGAACGTTTAGAAGATATAGAAGAGTTGAACCACATACAAAATATGGTTGTTATTATTGTTCTCTTACGTTTATGGAGATATTATTAATTAATTCTTGCTATCGGTATACAAGTGGTACTTTAATTGCCAGATTTTGTTAATACATGTCACTTCTTTAATTAAGGCGAAATTTATCCAAAATTTTAAAACGTCTCTTCTAAAATGGACCAAATTAAACTTTTTTTGGTTTTCGATTTCGGACACATTTTTATGTATACTTACCCTACTCTTTTTTGTTTTGCTTGAAAAACACCAAAACATTCTTAAAATGTTTTACGATTAAAAAAAATTCCCATTATATTTTATGTTTATATTCATGTTTTTACAAAACATTCCTTACAGAATTGTACAAAAATACTCTAACAACAACTATGAATTGTACGGGATAATACCGGTAGTAATACCTAATTAGCCGATAAGAGACGATCATAACACAGGAACAACTGATTAATAAGATTAATAAGAAAGTTTAAGTACCCATAACGGCCTTTTTAAACGGCCACGTGGGGAGCTGCTTGAGGCCACGTAGGCACCTGTTGCTTATGAGGTCGGTTTGCCACCTATCGTTATAGGTGGCACCAGCTTGGTTATTCTTCTATATATACCCAAGCAAATATTCACCCAAAGGTACGATTTTTCTCTCTCTCTCTCTATATACTTAAACACTTTCTCTCTCTTCATTCTTTCTTCTTACCGGATTGCTGACTTTAGCATCGGAGAGGTTATTCCCGGATAACCCCCGGGTTAGCTTATCTGTGTTGACTGTGTAGGTGCGCAATTGGACGGTAAACCTTTACCCACCCACGGAGATTATCTGTGCCGGAGCTACCCGGAACAGTTGGCGCTAGAAGGAGGGGATAGTAATAACTTCTATCGTCCAAATAACCTACGCCAGTCATGGAAGAAAATCAGGAACGCATAACACCGACAGCAAACACCGAAAACCGTCAGTATGATAGCAGCACTTTGAATGTCAATGCAAACAAGACCGTCAATGCAATACCCGAGATTGAAGTGGAGGATGAAACCCATCTTCTTCACAGGAATACTGTGAGCACACCGGTAACACCAGAACGGAGCCCCGCACGAATGTTGGACCCCATGGAGGAGTTTACCCCAGAGGAGTTAGAGGTAACGGCAAGGGTAATGAAGGCGATGTCCCGAAAAAGGAAGGAGGCTGAAGCTGCAGCCAACAGGGGGCGAAATAATACACCGGCCGTTCCTGTGATTGTGAATCTGGCAAGCCAGTTCAACCAGGCGGACGAACAACCGCCGCCACCGCCCCAAAATCAAGGAATGATTGTTCCCAGTCAGCGCCAACTGACTCATGGGACGCAAATAGAGGATTCAGGGTCCCGACAGCAGGAGATTAGTAGCAGACCGCTGAGGCGTGGAGTAAGGATTGTAGTCAGGCCGAGAGTATCACCTTTTACGCAGGAGGTACTGGACCAGCAGATGGAAAGGATAAAAATGCCGGCGTGCACCTTTGACGGCAAAGGAGACCCCAAGCGGTATATAGCCGCATTTGAAAGCCATATGTTACTTTATACCGACACCGATGCCGTGTGGTGCAAGGTGTTCCCGACAACACTTACGGGGCCAGCCTCGGATTGGTTTTCGAATTTGGAGAACGGGTCAATTGATTGCTTCGATACCTTGGTCGAAATGTTTACCGGTCAGTATGTTAGTAATAGTGCCAGACAGAGAACTTCTGGAGAGCTTATGTCGGTCAGGCAGAGGAGGGATGAGTCCCTTAGAGATTTCATAAGAAGGTTTAATGGTGAGGCTAATACAATACCGAAGTTACAACAAGAAATAGCGGTAATGGCCTTGATGAATGGTCTAGGGGATAGCGACTTCAAGAAATACATGGCAAGAAAGTCGTTCCCAAATTTAGGCGTGGCCTTTGGCAAGGCTTATGAGTACATCAAAAGCGAGGAGTTGCTGAAAACCAGTAGTCAGATAGCGGCATCAGAGCCCTCACGAAGGCAGAATGATGGCGTTGCGCCTCATTCTTATGTCGGCGGAGCGACTAGACCACAACAGCAGTCAAACCAGCCAAGAGCCGCTAGGCCACCCAGAGGTCTTGGCCGGTACAACAGCTACACGCAATTGAACACACCCAGGGCGGCGATATATTCGATAAATCAACACCGAGAAGAATGGACACGACCGGCACCAATGATAACCAAGGGTCGGGATACAAAGAAGTACTGCATGTTTCACAGGGATATCGGCCATTATACGGAGGAATGCACTCAGCTGAAGGAAAATATAGAGGACCTTATCAGAAGGGGTCATCTGACTCAGTATCGAGCTCAGGCAGGGCCAAGCCGGCAGCAAGCCCCGCAGCCCAGACAGAGCGAATACCGAAGGCAAGGTGAGTCGTCCATGCAGGACGACACTCTTCGGCGAAACCACAACGGGGAATACCGGCAAGGGAACAATGTACCAGGGCACAAGATCACCATAGAGGTTATTACCGGTGGTCCGGTTCATGGGGGCTCAGTTAGCGGGGCGAAAAAGAGTCTGTCTGAACACCGACATACCGTAAACGCACTAGGCATAGATGAACGACCAAGGCCCGCGTCCATGCCGGCGGTGTCCTTTTCAGAGGCAGACGCCAAAGGTTTGGTCTTTCCTCACGATGATCCATTGGTTTTGATTCTGACGGTCAATGGAGCCAACATCAAGCGCGTGTTGGTCGACGGAGGAAGTTCTGCTAACATCCTGTTTGCAGAGGCATTTGATGCAATGAGAATAGACCGGAAGTACCTCACCCCGGTATCATACCCAATTATCGGTTTCAACGGCTCTACAGTCAGGCCGGAAGGAAGTATAGCACTGCAAGTTAGAATCGGCGAGGGCGTGGCGGCCAGGGATGTTATGACGGAATTCTTGGTAGTTGATGTGCCATCCGCGTACAACGGCATTGTCGGTAGACCCTTGATCCACGATGTGCAGGGAGTAGTTTCTACATATCATTTAACAATGGTATATGTTTCAAATTCAGGAAAGGCAGAGTGCGTTAGGGGAGGCCAGACAATGGCCAGAGAATGCTATGTAACAGCTTTGAAGCAGCCTAACCGACAGCCCCGAGTCAACCAGGAAACGCAGAAAAGGGGGCGAGATGTATCTGCACGTGATTTGGCGATGGAAAATTTCGATACTCGCCCGGCAGCAGTTCCCCGTCCTTCGCCGGGAGGGGAGACGGTGGGAATTGAGTTGCAGCCCGGGGTATCGGGAAGAACTGTGCGAGTGGGGTCAGACATGGATGTTGATACCCGTTGCCATCTGGTAGAACTTTTGCGGGAAAACGCTGATGTATTTGCTTTCTCGGCAGATGAAATGCCAGGGATTCACCCAGACGTCATAGTGCACAAGCTGAACGTGGATAGAAATGCCAGACCGGTTAGGCAGAAAAAACGAAATTTCTCGACAGAAAAGATAGAGGCAATACAGGCGGAGGTAAACAAATTGCTAGCGGCGGGTTTTATCGAGCCTTGTACATACCCTGAATGGTTAGCAAATGTGGTCATGGTGAGAAAACCGTCAGGAAAATGGAGAATGTGTGTGGACTTCACCGACCTGAATAAAGCCTGCCCAAAAGATTGCTACCCACTGCCCCGAATAGATAGGCTGGTAGATTCAACTTCCGGCCACGCCCTGCTCAGTTTCATGGATGCATTCTCGGGATATCATCAGGTTAGCCTGTATGCACCGGACAGAACGAAGGCGGCTTTTATCACTGATGCCGGAGTATTTTGTTACAAGGCAATGCCGTTTGGGCTACGAAATGCCGGGGCAACATATCAAAAATTGGTAGACAAAGTTTTCGCACATCAGAAAGGAAGAAATGTGGAGGTATATGTTGATGACTCTATCGTGAAAAGCCGGTTAGCCGGTGATCATGTTGCGGATTTAAAGGAAACATTCGAAACTTTACGTCAGTACCGAATGAAGCTCAATCCGGAGAAATGCGTCTTCGGGGTTCGTTCAGGGAAGTTCTTGGGATTCATGGTTAGTGAAAGGGGGATAGATGCAAATCCCGACAAAAAAGAAGCAATACTAAGCCTGCCGCAACCCAAGTCAATAAAGGATATACAAAAACTTACAGGCCGCATGGCGGCGCTGACAAGATTTATTAGCAAATCAGCTGATAAAGCCTTACCGTTCTTTGTAGTGCTTCGACAAAATAAAACGTTCACTTGGGGAGAAGAGCAAGCAAAGGCGTTAGAGGTGGTCAAAAACCATCTAAGGTCTCTCTCGACCATAGCACGGCCAGAACAGGGAGAAAGCCTGCAGTTGTATGTCTCGGCATCTCCGAAAACGGTTGCAGCAGTGCTGATAGTAGACCGAAAAAGGGTGCAATTGCCAATTTATTTTGTGAGCCACGTCTTGAACGCAGCCGAGAGAAGGTATCCTCTGATAGAAAAGATTGCATATGCAGTGGTAATAGCAGCAAGAAAACTTAGACCATATTTCGATGCGCATACCATTGATGTTTTAACAAACCAGCCGTTAGAGAAGTCCCTACAGAAGATGGAGACGTCAGGAAGGTTGCTTAAGTGGGCGGTGGAATTGTCGGAATATGCTATAATTTACAAGCCACGAGTATCGATAAAGGCTCAGGCTTTGTCTGATTTCATTGTGGAAGCATCCTACATAGAAGAAGAAGAAATCAGCGGAGTGTGGAAGGTTTCCGTTGACAGCTCCTCAGCATCCACAGGCTCTGGAGCCGGTATAGTCATGACATCACCGCAAGGTGACATATTCGAATATGCCGTCAAATTCAAGTTCAAGGCCTCGAACAATGAAGCTGAATACGAGGCAGCGCTTGCGGGGGTGCAATTATGTGTGGCGGCTGAAGCAAGGCGGGTAGTGCTCACGACCGACTCACAATTGGTGGCGAGTCAATTTGACGGTACCTATGAAGCCAAGGAACAAACAATGATGGCTTACCTGGCAAAACTTAAAGCAATAACGGCTGACTTGGAGTCGTTCGAGATACATTTGGTGCCGAGAGCGCAAAACACACAGGCAGACGCCTTGGCGAAACTGGCAAGTTCAAGTTTCAATGATCTAGAGCGTACTGTGATGGTGGAACTCCTAGAGCATAAGAGCATTGACCCCGACAACGCTCCAAAAGAGGTCAATTGCGTGGTTAAAGGCACAGAATGGTATGATGGCATACTGGCGTATATGGTGCACAACGCTCTACCGGCTGACAAAGTTCAAGCCCAGAAAATAAAGAAGGATAGTGTCTGGTTTGTCATGTTCAAAGGAATGCTGTATAAAAGGGGGTTCTCTTTACCTTTGCGAAGATGTATTACGGCCTACGAGTCAGCTAGGCTGATAGAGGAGATCCATGAAGGGGATTGTGGAAATCACGCTGGAGGCCGATCAATGTCCTTGGAAGCTATGAAAAGGGGATATTATTGGCCAACAATGAATGTCGACACTTTAGCATACGCGAAAAGGTGCGATAAATGTCAAAAATTTGGACCGGCAATAAATCAGCCACCAAATGATCTATCACCAATCCTAAATCCAATACCGTTTGCACAATGGGGAATGGACATTATCGGACCTTTTACGTCGGCGACAGGGAACCGAAAATTCCTGATAGTGGGGATTGACTACTTCACTAAATGGATAGAAGCAGAGCCGGTAGTTAGAATAACAGCCAGCGAAGTTAAGAAGTTCGTATGGAAGAGTATATTCACCCGATTTGGGCTACCGGTCGCCATGGTTTTTGATCACGGCTCCCAATTTGATTGCAATCCGGTTAAGAACTTCCTTAGCATATACAAAGTAAAATTTGCATATGCGGCCGTCTGCCACCCTCAGTCAAATGGTCAAGCGGAAGCCGCAAATAAGCAGATATTAACGGCGCTGAAAAAGAAAGTCGAAGATGCCAAAGGCTTGTGGGCAGATCTGGTCCCGGAAATATTATGGGCAAATAGAACAACAACACGGGAAACCACCGGAGAATCGCCATACAACCTTGCTTTCGGCTCCGAAGCCGTCGTTCCGGCTGAAGTAGGACTCCCCACGTTTCGTATCCAGCATTTTTGTGAGGATCAAAACGACTTGCTCCTACGACAGCAATTAGACTTCTTACCTGAGATTCAACTTACGGCTGCCATCAAGTCAGCAGCTTATAAGAGTCGTATGAGTCAAGCGTACAACAAGAGAGTCAACTACCGGCCCCTGGAAGAGGGTGATTTGGTCCTTCGTCGAACGGCAGCAACGGGTAGGGGGAATTCCGATGGCAAGCTGACTGCGAACTGGGAAGGACCCTATCAAGTGTATGAGAAAGTTCGCCAAGGATCGTATCGGCTTATGACTCTAGAGGGCGTACCGTTAAAAAATGTCTGGAATACGGGTGTCCTCAAAAAATATTATGTCTAGAATGTACTTTAGTCCATGTTTGTTATCGGCATGACATGTAGTCATGGTTTGGCTTGTTCTGTGTTCGTTTTGTATTTTTAGGCAGGTTTCACGACTGTATTTTCTTTACGTACGATTGGCTAAGGCCGTTAATAAGAAAAGTATGTATTACAACACATGGACCATCCCCTACTTTCGATATGATCTGATAAACAGCCTAGCTAGCTGTCTCTTTCATTCAAGTAAGGAGGAAGGTTAGATAACTATTGCGCCTCAAGGCAAGTTGAAATTGACGGTCTGATCTACTGTCAAATACTTGGTCTGATAAAGGCTGCAGATACAAGAAAGTACCGACAGAAACAAATATGATAAGGAATTCCAAAATCAAATTCTAAGGAAATTGATTACGGAATTCGGGGGCGTGTGCCTAAGAGTCTAAACATAATAAAAACACCGGTAAAGGCTCAAATAGAGATAGCTAGAATGGCAAAGTGTTAGAAAATTTTGTGTATAAGTAAGCAACTGAATATGTTTAGCAGACATATACATATGACACCAATGAACGGCATTATGATTACAACATAGTAATATAGTCTTACCATCAATAACGGCATTATAAGGGTTTTTGTGTTTAACAGGTATTAACGGTATTAAAACGAATACAGTAAAGAAGCGCGTAAGTTTCTTTGAGAACGAATTTAACGGAAAAACTCATCCAATGGGGAAATATAACGGAAGAACCGTTTAATTCTACATAAATAAAGTACGTCAGTTTTCTACGATAAACTTGTTAAATAAAAAAAAAGAGAAGAGAAGAAATTGTTGTGGTTTACACATAAAAGTTCGACAGCCATCACCCAAAAAACACAAGGGTCAGATCGGCCAAAATTAAGTCTATGAAAAATAAAATTGTTTTGACAAAAACAAACATAAAACAGCTTAACAGTGAGGCTTGGTCATTACAGACAGAGACGACCCACACGATTCTGGTGATAGCTGCCCGCCCCGTTAATCTTTTTTGGTTTCAGGGGGCTTTTGGGAAACAGCTTCAGAGGTGCCGGCAGGACTGGCAATTAAGTCATCGGCAAACTCCTCTTCCGGCAAATCGCGCGGGTCGAGATTCTTCAATACTTCAATTGGAGGAGGGTTGTCGAAATAGTCTGCTTCGTAGCTGGTGGGGGACAGATGCTTATCTTCACTGTAGGCATTCTCAGCTGCCTGCCATCTGTCGGCGTCCCACTCCTCGGCCTTGCAGACACAACGGTGCGCAGCTACCCATCCACCAGTGTACCGGTCCACCAGCAAATTCCGGTAATGGTTAGACTGCATGAACCGGTTGATTGCTCGACGCCTGATACCAGGCTTGTCCTCTTCAGCTTTTCTCAAGCTCTCCTCCAATTTCTTCCTGGCCTCCTTCTCTGTCTTCAGCTGCAGCTCGAGATCTGTGATCTTTTTCTTCATGGATTCCTGATCGGCTAGCTTGGTGTTCAGAACAATCATGTTGTTCTCCAGCGTTTTGACTTTTGCCGTCAGCGTATCCTTCTCCTTAGTAACAGCTTGTCGGCCATCCTCGCTCTTTTTCAACTTGGCCTCGGCCTGGTCATGGCAGCGCTGGTAATACCGGTACATATGTACCACCTCCACTGCCGAGTTGACAGTCTGTAAAAAGGGGAAGGGATAGGAGAGTTAAATTCACAACTATGCACTAAAAAAAAATAATAATAAAAAAAAAAAAGAAGGGATAGGAAATGCATACCCGGAGCATGTCATTCATCATTTGGCCGCAAGGGGCGATAAGCTTGTCGGCAGGCCTATCTGCAGGTGTGGCCAGGTCCTTCAATACTCTCCAGCCCATGCTCCCGCCGGTATTGGGGTCATCACAAATAACAGACTCCCCCCTATTCACGTTAATTCGGGGATGCCACGGCTCACCAGCATTGCCGCTAGGGACCAAGAATTCCTCAGCAACCTCGGTAGGGACCTTGACATGCGGAACCTCGATGTAGTCCCCAACCGTCACGGGAATGAAGGCGTTCTTGCTGCTAGTAGACCTGGCCGACACTCTGGTTTGTCTCAGAGAAGACTCCTCGGCCGCTACCGACTTTTCAGCCGTTATCACTTTCTCAGGCGCAGTAACAGTCGCCTCGGTAGGCCTGCGCAAGGTGATATTAAGTCTCCTGACGCCGGTAGGGGCGTCGTCCTCTAGATTCACAATATTCAGATCCTTGAAGGGATCTGTCGGCTTTTGCTGAGCGGTAGCGGCCTCTTCTTGTTTCCGTTTCTTGTTCTGGTCACGGTCGGAGAGGTCGCTAGATCTTTTTTGAGTATTTGCCCCGCCACGTCTGACCGGAAGGGTTCGAGGGACTCTGGTTTTACGCTGCTCGTTGGAAGTCATGTCTTGCGGCCTTCTCTTCTTCCCTTTGTGAGCGCGTGTGCAATAAACGGGCAAGGTATCGTAACTGTGCCTTGGATTTGGAGGGCACTGATATTTTACCCTGCCGTCAGGATGTAAACCCAAGGTAGCAAAGTCTAACTTATTAATACCTGCACCACGACAAGCACACGAAGAATGAATACAAGTACGAGATATGAAGCTCAGATACACTAAAATTAAAGATACCGACAGGGCAGTCAGTTATTTTGAAATAACTGGTTTTAGGCATCAAGGTACTCCAATAAAAGCGTGTAAGTGAAATATGACGGCAATGAATACTAAAATAATAAATAATAAAAAATTATAACAATAAATAAAGCAAAACTGTTAATATGAGAAGAGCCATACCAAATGCGTCAGTCCAGCAGAGACCGACATGAGACAAAGGGGCGTTACCCAAGATATAATTACAGTTGGGTAGCCACACCCCCGGTACAGCTTTATTCTTACTACCGGCCCTTACATATGTACAGTCAAAAAATTTACAAGCATACTTCTCTACCTCACCTAATCCCCTACGCCTAAT
Source organism: Chenopodium album (assembly GCF_948465745.1). Classification (NCBI taxonomy): domain Eukaryota; kingdom Viridiplantae; phylum Streptophyta; class Magnoliopsida; order Caryophyllales; family Amaranthaceae; genus Chenopodium; species Chenopodium album. The sequence continues at coordinate 6,061,762 of NC_137857.1, forward strand.
AGTATCGAACATGCTATGAGCAGGGTAGAAACGCCTGCGAACTCTGTATTCTTCAGGAACACTTAAAAAATAGAAATTCTCCATCCAACCTTTACAACTGGTCAGTTTCGGCCAGACTGTGCATTTGCCCGGGGCCGTGAACAATGACCAAAACCCTGGTGACTGACTGTCTCTCTTTAGCCAGTTAAGGGTGCGAAATAAATTCAAAGTAAGAGGGAAGTCCATAAATATCATTACCCATACCAATGCGATCAGATTACGGATAGAAATGGGTGTCAGCTGTGCTACGCACACATTCCAAGCCCTGAAAATTTTTTCGATAAAAGGATGTAGCGGGAACCGTAAGCCATACTCAAGGTGTTTCGCATATACGACTATATGACCGTCAGGACAGTCAAGAGCAGTTTGACCCTCTTTGGGTAATTTCAAATCATAGCCGTCAGGGAGATTGAAGAAATGAGCACCGATACGGCAATATTCTTTCTCGGTAGCCTTTGCAAGCCAGTCTGGGTCAACTTTCGTTGACGCGACCTTATACTCAGCCTTTATCTCAAGAGGTTGTCGGTATTTTGGATCGTCATTCTCAGAGTCATACCCCTCATCTACGCTCTCTTCTTTCATGACGGCATCGCTTCTTTCAGCGGCCTCACCCTCCCTCACTCTCACTCTTTGCTCACTCTCACCCTCGGTATCCTGGCCGCCATCCCCACTACCGGATTCTTCATCTTCACTCTCACCTACACCTTCATCTCCACTGTTACCCACACTCTCCTCACCCATCTCCTCTAAAGATCTCTCTACAGACTGTATGTGTTCGTCACCGATATCAGAACCTTCCTCAACCACAGGTTCTTTACCTTCACGGTGCTTAGAAGTTTCACCTTCCTCAGGCTCATAACTAGTTCTTTTGGTTCTCGGCATTGTTGTTGTCTTACGACCTATCTTGCCTAAGTTGGACCCGTATTGAATTATCTCGAAAGTAGAGTGCAATTGAGGGCAAATACTTATCGGGGAGACTGAGATGATCTCAACGTCTTCTAAAATATTAGACCAGGTAGGCTGACAAGAATTTTCAACTTCGTTCACTGGAGCTGAGGACAAGGGTGCAAACGGGTCAGCCTCGCCGGCCTTACCCGAAGTCGAGTGTTGAACAAATTCAGGCATAAACTTAACAAATACAACCGCAGACACAACACTAGCGTAAAACAGGCAATTGACGCTCTAAATTACCAAATTAAATAAAGGGTTAGGGCTTTTTACCTCGTAGAGTCAGCTGAACTTCGCAGGAAAGAACTGACAAAAACACCAAGGTCGGAAAGTTCAGAAACTTGGATCTTTGAGCAAGCAACTGGAATTTTTCCCCTTTTGTTGATGCAAATCGATCGACGAAACCCTAAGTGTGTTCGCAGAAAATGCTTTGGAGAAAATTTTTGGAAATAAAGTGTAAATAAGGAAAATTTCTGATTTTCGAGGTTTAAATACCCCCATGAACAGTGGCAGTTGAAGTGACAGTTTGTGCATGCGATCCAACGGCTGGGGAAAAACGCCTTTTCGCAATCTAGAACGCAGGATGAATGACACGTGCCCCACTAGCTTTAAAGTTATCCCGCCCATAAGATTTTGAAATTTTTAAATTTTTAAATTTCCCATTATTATGACAATGCTTACTACCGATACATTGCTCACTAAAGTGAGGAATCGAAGATTTTACTAAATCTACACCAAATTTAGAGATTTTTTGTAAAATCTCGCTAAGTTTTTAGTGACCAAATTACTATCGGTATTTTGGTCACTTCAGGGGCAATTTAGAGATTTTTTGTAAAATCTCGCTAAGTTTTTAGTGACCAAATTACTATCGGTATTTTGGTCACTTCAGGGGCAATTTAGAGATTTTTTGTAAAATCTCGCTAAGTTTTTAGTGACCAAATTACTATCGGTATTTTGGTCACTTCAGGGGCAATTTAGAGATTTTTTGTAAAATCTCGCTAAGTTTTTAGTGACCAAATTACTATCGGTATTTTGGTCACTTCAGGGGCAATTTAGAGATTTTTTGTAAAATCTCGCTAAGTTTTTAGTGACCAAATTACTATCGGTATTTTGGTCACTTCAGGGGCAATTTAGAGATTTTTTGTAAAATCTCGCTAAGTTTTTAGTGACCAAATTACTATCGGTATTTTGGTCACTTCAGGGGCAATTTAGAGATTTTTTGTAAAATCGCACTAAGTTTTTAGTGACCAAATTACTATCGGTATTTTGGTCACTTCAGGGGCAATTTAGAGATTTTTTGTAAAATCGCACTAAGTTTTTAGTGACCAAATTACTATCGGCATTTTGGTCACTTCAGGGGCAAATTAGAGATTTTTTGTAACATCGCCCATCGTATTGTCAGTACTTTACTCAGTTAAGGAGCGAAACTCACATTTCAAATTCCAAAGAACTCTTGATACCTCAATCGGATTTAATTATTATCACAGTTACAAGTGAGCCCGCCGGTTCCACCGACGCCCTCACTTGGGGGGCTAGTTGTACGGGATAATACCGGTAGTAATACCTAATTAGCCGATAAGAGACGATCATAACACAGGAACAACTGATTAATAAGATTAATAAGAAAGTTTAAGTACCCATAACGGCCTTTTTAAACGGCCACGTGGGGAGCTGCTTGAGGCCACGTAGGCACCTGTTGCTTATGAGGTCGGTTTGCCACCTATCGTTATAGGTGGCACCAGCTTGGTTATTCTTCTATATATACCCAAGCAAATATTCACCCAAAGGTATGATTTTTCTCTCTCTCTCTATATACTTAAACACTTTCTCTCTCTTCATTCTTTCTTCTTACCGGATTGCTGACTTTAGCATCGGAGAGGTTATTCCCGGATAACCCCCGGGTTAGCTTATCTGTGTTGACTGTGTAGGTGCGCAATTGGACGGTAAACCTTTACCCACCCACGGAGATTATCTGTGCCGGAGCTACCCGGAACATGAATTTATGTAATTATGTTCCCTAAAATTATTAAGATTTAAGAGTAGTGGAAATAATAAATCAAAGGAAAAAAAAGGCTTGTAACATAAATATCCCTAAAATCTTTCTTACGAATCACGAAACCGGATCTTGTGGCCGGGTCTGCCATGTCTCAAATGATCACCTTCTACCCAATCAACAACACACCGATTGGTACCCTATAAATCATTATCATCCATGACTCGTGATTATTATTCTCTCTATTTGATCTCCAACAAAATCAATTCAACAATCATTAATTTGCAATGGACTCTCTCCATACATTGTTTTTTTATTTTAAAAAAAAATTTATAAAGTATTTTGTGAAATAATTATTTCCTCTATTCCAAATGATTGACATAGTCAAACATGGCATACACGACAAATGCACTAGTTTGACATTAAGTGTATTATCTGTTCACCTTATTTTTGTTTATTTAAGTTATCATAAGTTTAGTTAAGTTCATAAAAATTAAGTTTTGAAATAGGGTTATCCAAACTACAACTAAAATGAGTTTAAATAAGGTCTAATAAATCGCACCCTGAATTATATAATTAACTATTGGTAAAAAATGGGAGAAAATCATCTGTTCCATAATTTGTGTCCCACTAGTGTTTCACTAAATATGATTGGTTCTTAAAATATATATTTGCCTTTTAAACTTTGAGAAGTGGGACCTTGTAATTATTACAACCAATGATATTAAGTGGAACACAAATGTAACATGAAAAATGGGACAGAGGATTTAACCCGTAAAAAATATAGAAAGAGGTAGTATTATGGAAATTATATTAATACCTACTTCCTCCGTTCTTTTTTACTTGACCCGCTTTGACTTTTACACTATTCACCACCTCTCCTTTGACCGTCTTTTGTGAATAGTATGTAAGGAAAAACATATTCATGTGAGATCTTATTAAATTTGTCTCAATTAGTACTATCATAATATATAACTTTTGTAAATTTTACTTATGGAGAATTAAAGTTATTGATCGTGAAAGTTTTGCATTGGCAAGCGTGATAAAAGAAACAGGCCAAGTAAAAAAAACAGAGGAAGTATATAATAACATTTTTTTTTTTGATAAAATTTATTTTTAATAAATTACAAAAAAAAAAAATATGGCCAAAATTAGTATGTGAATAGTGAAAAAAGTTAAATGTGTCAATTATTTTGAGACAGAAATGTCTTTTAGCGGCATTTCAAATTATAAAGTTACTATTACATTAACAATATCTTAATACTCTTTTAGTTTACACTTAATAATAAGGATCTATGAAGGCATCCATGCAACCATACTAAGGGGCCGTTTGGTTCGCACGAGGGAATCAGAATGGAATGAACAAAGGGAAAGGAGAAGAATGGAATGAAAATACCTAAAATTTGTCATGTTGTTTTTTTTAAAACAAAGGGAATCAATCCCATTTGTCCCACCACCACACAACCACCTAGTCTAATTCATTTTCACCTTTTTCAGCCACCATAACACTCACCGTACCTCCCCCACCGTCCGCCGCCGCTCGCCAGCATTCCCCCGTCCCTCGTCGACCCCCAGTAGAGGTTGTCCCTCCCCGAAAACCTCCTTAGCCCAGAAAACCCTAGCACAGCTGAATTGCCTCGAACTCGTCGTGAAACTCATCGAACGACCCTCCCCCACCCTCGAAACCCTAGCGCCTAAGGTTTCGATGGTGGGGGAGGGTCGTTCGGCCGTTTAGCAGTGAAGAGGATGGGTTTTTTAGGGTTTTCGATGGTCGTGGAGGCTAGGGGAAGGGGCGGCGAACGTCGGGGAAGGGGTGGCGAACGTCGGGGGAGGGGCAGCGACCGTCGGTGGAGCCTTGGAGGTGCGACTTGGTGGTGGAGGTAAGGTATAAGGGTGGTGGCTAGGTGTGGGTGTGGTGGTGGAGGGGTGGCTAAGGAAAGGGAATGGAAAAGTCTAGGGGGGGCGGGGAATGAAGTTGGAAGGATTTGGGGTAATGGAGAGGGGAAAGGGAATGATAGAAAGTGTTAAACAAACAACAACAAAGGGAATCGGGGCAGTTGATTCCCATTCCCTTTGTTGATTACCCCCAACCAAACGACCCCTAATACTTGTAAAGTTTTCGAATCTATATAAAAACACGAACACTATTTTTATATGTACTTGTCCAAGACATATATATCGTGACATGTCCAACATGTGTCAGTGTCAAACACCGCGACTAATATGGACACGATTATTTTATATTTTTGTTTTTTGATAGGGAATGAACACGGCTATTAAGTGAAGTGTTCATTATACCCGTTATATAATTATTCTAATAATAGTAGGATCTTATGATCTAACTCTAATTTGATCTACCCTTTATCGACCCAATTGGTAGGATCCCAATCTTTAACCACTCATCAATCTTGACCAACAGCCATCTAAAAATACACAGTACAGTATACTAGTATAGTAGTATAGACTATAGAGTGTTCATTTTACTAATCAACTCTTAAATTGATATTTTCTTCTAGAGCTATATATTCATCCTTTTGGAAAAATATTTTTGCATTGGGCTTTATTTGTCCGATGTGGTGGGGTCAGTGGCGGATCTAGCCTTGGTCCTGCTGGGTCACGTGACCTAGCAGAAAAAAAAAAAAATTTTAAATGGCATGATAACACGATATTATACTGGATTTATATGTGATATTTGGTCATATTTTATTGTGTTTTCTTCATTTTCCTAATCTTTTAGAGTTATTATTCTTCCTATTTCTATATTGCTCTTCTCGGTTTGTTTGTTTTTGTTTTTATAGGAATAGGGCTCGATTTGTGTGGAATTCAACTTGGACGCGAAATAATCTTCATATGGAGCATTTCTAGCATCCACGAAGCTTCATGGCAGCCTAATCCGCAGCTTGATTGCGGCTCACCACGATTTACCGCAGCTTGCCTGCGGCGCACTTTAAGGGAGCAAGAAACACAAGGCTGGCAGCCTACTCCGCAGCCTTACTGCGGCTCGCAGCCTTGTACCGCAGCTCAGTTGCGGCCACTTATTTACCAACAAATTTAGCCCAATTTTTGGGATATTAGGAGTCCTAATCTTATGTAAAGACTGCTACTACTTTCCTAGCATATAAATAGGTTTTAGATAGTCTTTTATCGAACACTTTTACATACATTATTTTAGAGCTTTTAGTATTACGTTCTTGAGGATTAATTTCTAGGGTTCTGTAGGAGTTTATAGGTACTACGCAGCGGAAATAACATATATGAATCATATTCAATAAAGTACCTAATCCCAAGAATCGCATGCATAACACACAAGACACATAATCATACCTTTGAAGCGTGAATTCCACGAAGCTATTCGACAGGCAAATCAGGGAGAGAATAGAGCCCCAAGTGTTGCTCCTCTACTTAGTCCACGAGATTCGAACGAGCCGTCCACCAATACTAGATTGGTCGAGTGATTGAGGAAAACCGCGATCACCAACTTTTCGGACAACCGACCACCGCACGAACCACCACCACCACGAGACACCACCGTGCGCCGGGAGGAGGAGAGAGCCGTGAGAGAGGGAGTATGAGAGGGGGTTGGTTTCGTGTTTGCTAATTAGGGTTTGATCTAAATGATCAGTCAATTCCTTACATGCAAACCTAGGCACCTAGTCTATTTATAATCTCATCATAATTAGACTAGGGCACGAAGCCCAATAGCCTCTCAAAGCCCCTACATGGCCGGCCACCTAGAGAGATGAGGCCCATGATGGGCCTCGTCCTCTAATGCTCGATCTAGCCCCTTTGTGTGACCTTATAGGATCCGTCCAATTGGGCTTTGGCCTATTTTACTAGTCCAAAGATCGTAAGTACCTCTAGCTATGGCAAAACGACGACCCAAATGTCCGGACTTAATTATCTCCATAATTTGATCCAATTATATATCTAGTAATTGCACACGACGAAGACATAACTCCTTCAATCTCCCACTTGTCTGAGACAAGGGTGCAATGTTCAAATTCCTTAAGTCAATGTATATGTCGATTTGATAATATGATTGCATCACATGTCGAGATCATATTAATCTACAAATCGTTTCTTGAAATCTGAGTTAGAATTACAAAATCAAATGATTACTGAGTAATGCATTTGAACGCGGCCACGTATTTTCTGAATTCTCCCTCTTCAAGCGGCCATGACACATTTCCTAATTTAATAGGTAGACTCTATCCAATCTTGTGGCAACAAGCCTCCCACTCAACTTCTGAAATAACCGGGAAACATCCTTTATAATCTCCAGTTACGGGAAGACGTTTGAATGTACCACAGTTATAACATCCATTGAATGAAATCAATGTTCCACTCATGTCAAAGGAATCCACTAATATATACGGAAGCTCTATACTTGAACTTCAAAATAGGTCAATAGTTCAATCATGCATCATTCATGCATATCCAAGTGATTGATCGAGCATCACTATGCCCCTATAGCCCATGAAACCGAGCTATCCAATCAATCTTACATGCTAGTCCATTTATTGAAATCATTTATGTCCACTTTAATGATTTCGAACTAGGAACTTAAATAATATACGGATTTTGTTCACCTGTGGGGTTTCATACACCAGGTCTCTATCTAATAGATAACCTGATGAGCCCATCAATCCATAATTATTTTGGACATTTTATTTAATTTCAAAACCATAATTAAATAAGAGAAATAATAATTTCTGTTTTAAACATAATTCTGCAAATTGACGTATTTTCTCATGTAATATGTTTCCACAAACATACACAACTTAAAATTACATAATTTGCTTCAATCCAAGACTTTAATGTGACTTTCATACCTTTGTCTATGGAAGGGGTTTAGTGATTTCTCACTCATAATAAAACTTCGCAGAACGTGACCTTCCGCCGGTCAATGATCTCATAACTGAGGCGATATTTTATATCCATTTGTTTGGATTGGTAATGTGACCCTGGCTCCTTTGTTCTTGGGCAAAAGTAACCCTTTAGTCATATGACATTTTAATCCGAACTTCCTCTAAAACTATCCGACTATAGTTTAATACACATATTCTAACATTGAGCATGCAATAGTGCTCTGCTTTGAACTCTTCAAGCTCACTGTACTTCTCCATACTGACAAAATTGTGCGTCTAGATCAAAATCTAGAGTCATCTTGCCTGTTTGGAGAGAACTCGCATTCGTAAAACTTTTGACAAACTTGTTTACCTTTAACACCATAAACTAGACAAATTCCTTTAGTGTTTCTCAAGTACTCAAGGATTTGTTCTTGGTAACTTTCCGTATGCTTATTCTGTATTTGCTTGAAACTTGCTACACATGCACAAGTCATATGTAACAACTTGCTTTGTACATTTCATGGTACATGTAATGGTCCCTTTTGCAAAAGCATTAGGTCCACTGCCTTTACAACTCAACTCAACTAGCTTTTAAGGCACTGAGTTTTACTGAGTGTAAAACCATGAGACATGGGAAGAGATCCTCTCTTAGAATCTTGCATCTTGAACTCGTCAAGAACCTTATCAACATAAGTCTCTTGATTAGGCCCAGTCATCCTTCAAGATTCACTTTGTGGATTTTGATTCCCAATATGTACTCAACATCTCCTAAGTCTCCCATATAGAAACAATCTTTCTAACCATTGCTTGACTTATTCAAGCATTGATATATCGTTTCATATGAACTGTATGTCAACTACATACTAGACTAAGAAGACCAATTGCTCCCACTAAACTTCTTGTTTCTACAAGATTTCTTTTCATTCTTCCAAGGTAATCAAACTGTTTGATTTCCTAATGAATATTTCAACTCCTTAATGCTTACTTCAATCCATAAATGAATTTCTGAAGTTTGCAAAACTTTCTAGGACTTTCTGGAATTCAAAAAACTTAAGTTGTATCATATACATCCCATCCATCAAGAACATTTCATGAAGGTGATTTTGATTTCCATGACTAGAAATAATCCGAATAGGCTTACATGACTAATAGGTTTAACCCTATTTGTAAGACTATCATGGACTAGCACATCTTTACAGACATGGAGTCCATTCTGGATTTCTTGGCTTTAAGCCACTTCCTGAGTTGGCACTTGTCCCAAGCTTGCTTGTAGGTATGGATTCCAACCATTCCAATAGGAAAATTTTAGAATCCACCTTTTACTAGAATTCCAACAAACTGTTTGTTTCGATCCTAAGTAACCTACGATAGGTGTGAGCGACAATAGAATTATTCTCTTCAACTCTTTGAAGTATTTCATTCTAGTAGGACGATAGAAGTCTCGCTACTTGAATTAGCTTGCTTCGACACATGTTTTATCAAATTAGCTGATTTCATGCGCATTCGTCTCTAATGTAGTGTTATCCACATCCTTTGTTGCTCGTCTCATCGAGATCTAACTTTACTCCCACTTGGCTTTGTAGGAAGACATTTCTTGCTATAAAGACACTATCGCAAGCAACAAACATTTTGTTTTACGCGATTGTAGGAATAATACCTCTGATTTAGGGTTTATTATGTCATCTTTGTAAATATTTTACATAAATTTCATATTCCCTCAATCCTGTTTAGAAAAGATTACTTTGGAACATTTCCAGTCTTTCTACTGCTTTGGTGAAGTTTCTGTTTAGTATATTCGCAATTGTTGTTGTTCTAATGCATATCCTCAAAACGATATTTGTAAATCATTAAATCTTGGATCGAACCATGGCAAGCAAAGTTTGATTCCTACTTTATACATACATTTTAATTGTAATGTTCCTGGATTGTGAACTAATTCAACAATTCCTTTAGATGATCATTTGTTTTGAGTTAAATATTTATTACAACAATCATATTGTGGTGCTAAATTGTTTATCTCAAACTTGATTTTACATTTCATTTTTGGAATTTTGAACATTTCAATGATTCCAACTTTTATTTCATTAAGTAATTATCGACATATTTACTTAAATCGTTAATAAGAGCAATGAAATAGTTAAATCCTTTTGCTATATCTTGAACTTATGGTACACACACATCATATGTTTGTGTTCCAAAAGGTCATTTTTAGCTCTTTTACCCTTTCAACTAAAAGGTAACTTGGTCATTATACCTTATCAAGCATGACTTCTAATTCTTAAGTGATTCATAATCATATAAGAGTAAGAGTCCATCCATAACTTTGGATGTGCAAATGGTTTATGTGACCTAACTTTACTTTGTTATAAGTATGTTTGCTTTGAATCATCTAAATTTACTTTTGTGATCTACATATATCAATGTCATAAATAAAATTAACTCATATCTAGCAAAATGAAAACAATTTATTACCTTGGTCATGGATCAACATTTGTCCAAGCCAAGTAAAACAAATCAGTATTCAAAACAAGAAAACCGAAATATTGTCTCATCAAAAAACTGGAAATAGTTCTAAATGTCATGATAAACTAATCAGAAATTAAAACTATGAAGCTATCTCTGGCCACTCAAACACTCCTAGTGCACCTTCAAGCTCCATCTCCATGCTAGCTTCACTTGCTTGCAGTTCCTGTGCAACATCATAATGTTAAGCACTGCAACTTGGTATCACATACCTTAGTGAAAGTTAAAATGATTATAACTTAATACCTGAGGTTGATGCTCCATTCTTCTTCTTGAGGAAATCAAGGTATTTCTGGCAATTGCGTTTCCAATGCCCCTTCTTCTTGCAGTAAAAGCATTCACTCTCACTTGTAACTTTGGGTTTTGGATTCGCCTTAGGCTTTTCAGGAGCCTTGGCAACTTGCTTGCCCTTGCTCTTGGCATTAGCCTTTTGCCCCTTCTTCTTGAACCCCTTTCCCTTTTGGATCATAAGAACTTCCTTCTTAGGTTCCTTAGGGATTTGTTTCTCAGCACTAACCAGCATTGCATGCAATTGACTCATAGTCTTTGCATTCGCAGTCATGTTAAAGTTCATGATAAACTGGTTGAAACTTTTTGGAAGTGAATGGAGAATGATGTCTGTTGCCAAATCATCACTAATTGGGTACCCCAGTTTCTCCATACTTTGAATTAGGCCGATCATTTTGAAAACATGATCATGAACTGTGGCACCCTTCTCCATTCTACAATCCATAATCTCACGATGAAGCTCATACCTTTCAACTCTAGCTTGTTTCTTAAACAAAACTTTGAGCTCTTCCATGATTGAATAGGCATCCAGGTCCTCAAAACGCTTTTGAAGACTAGGTTCCATAGTAGCAATCATTAAGCAAGTGATAGGCATAGCTCTATCATGAGCTTCCTTGTGCTTCTTGATATCTGCCGCAGTTGGATTTTCTGGCAGAGGTCCTGGTAATGGGGTATCAATGATATCCTCCTTGCCCTCAGATTTCAGAACAAGTCTTAGCATTCTTTCCCAGTTGGAAAAGTTTTCCCCTGTCAACCTATCCTTTTCAAGGAATGGTCGCAAATTGTAAACGTTGTTGTCATTGTTATTACGGCTACCCATCTATGTCAAAATAAGGCAAAGTTTAATAATTATGTTTAATAAATTAAAGTACCACAAAACATTCATTTGGTAACTTTAAAACACTTTATTCAATAATTAAATGATCCCAATTGAATTTTAAGTGATTCCAAGATCCTTTATTTGTGCAATAATTGACCGGACTGAGGCCCTGCCATCAACCATTACATTCAAGGTGAGTAAACTCTTTACTGATTACAACTCTTGTAATTCTTGGTTGAATAATTAACCATCACATGTTTAATTATTACCCTTAGCTTCAAGGTTCTAAACTGATCTTTAGGTAACCTTGTTGAATTTAACCAATTAAAAGTGTAGAACGTGATCTACCCCCACTTCCCCAAGATATATTATGATGCTCTGCTGAGGCCGACCCACCACAAACGATCAAGGTTTTCATCGGGTTTTTAATTGGAAAAGCTGCATCAATATTGCTGGGATCTAGATTTATTATGTTGTGATTATTTAGTGAACTCTAGCGCATCATCAAACAACATAAATAAACCTAAACATGCATAATCTTCTAATGCAATAAAATAAATATGACGTAGTATGGCCCCTTAGTCCTAAGAAAACTAGAAATAATAATGCTCCCACTTGAATCATCATGGATCTTCATCCACCTTGCTCCTTTGGGCCTTCACTTCATGGGCTTCTTTTGGGCTAACACCATTTAAATAACTATTCTATTTACATTAAATAAAAGTTATGAAAATACTCAACGGTACGCAGACCGTATTTAGATTACAAAAATACATCACGATACGCAGATCGTATTTAAGAATCTATGGGTCATACTAGTCTATATATATAGCAACATAATATCATATATTATAAAAGTGCCATATAATAAATCACTCAACATGCTTGTCTAAACTATAACATCTGATGATCATAATAAAGACAACGCATTTCCTAAAATATCTTATATATTTTAATCATAATTAGATAATATCATATATTATTCATGACGGTTTATAGAATATCATATATTTAATTTAGTCATGAGATAGAATCAAATCATATTTTAATCTAGAAAGATAAAATCATATTTAATCTTCCATGATTATCCTAATTTAGGAGATTCTATCCTAATTACTAGCCAATCAAATAATTTTAAAATCAATTACATCCTAATCTAATTATGGGATAATCACATTATTTAAATCAATTATTATCCTTTTGGAATATGCTCAGAATATCCTCATCAATCTTATCCTTAATTAACCACTTTAATTTAGGATAATTATCAAAATAACAAACTAAATATGGATAATATCAAATATAACAACTTTTGAATATTTGATTTTATCCTAAAACAAAAAGATTTTATCCAAATAAAACCAACTTTATCTTTTAAATTAAAAGATCATATTTTGAAAATATTTTAACTTATCCAAAATAAAACCGATTTTATCCCAAAATAATTCGTAATTATCTTGAAATAAATTTTTAAAACAGATTTTTTTTTTTTTTTGAAAAATACCGCAACCACCATGCCGGCCACCGTGTTTGGCTAGCCGAAGCTAGCCACGGTGGCTGGCTGCCGTGACAGCAGCCACTGCCGCAAAGGGCAGCAGCGTGGAGCTGCTTTGCTGGGGCTGCAGGCCACCGTGCGTGGCCAGCCAAGGCTAGCCACGGTGGCTGGCTGCTTTGCAGCAGCCACTGCCGCGCAAGGCAGCAGCAGAACCGAGCTGCAGCCGAGGCAGCAGCCGTGCAACGGTTGCACGCTGCTGCCCACAGCCACCCTAGACCGCCGCCCTCCCTTCCCCTCCCTCTTGGACGCCACCTTGTCGGCAGCCGCCGTGGCTGCGCCACCCAGCCGCGGTTGCCGGCCAAAATTAATTTTTTTTTTTTTTGTTTTTGTGTTTTAATTTAATTAAAATAACATTTATCCTAATTAAATTAAATTAGTCCATATGATTAAAAATTAAATCATATTCAATTTTAAAATAGGGTTCATCATAAAATTAATCCCAATTTAATTTTAACATTTAAAATTAAATCTATGATCATACATAAAACATTTTTATGCATAAATCAATTCAATTAAAATTATGAAACATAAAACAAAACGAATAAAACCATAATCAAGCACAAAAATCATATTTTAGGGCTTGGAATTTTCGAAATTTAGGGTTAGGGTTTTCGAAATTTTCGAAAATATTAGGGCATAATTCGGTCCTCTTTATGGCTATTTGAGCATAATTAAATCGCATTTAACCGATTCCAAAAGTTTAATCACATTAAAATAATAATCGAACCATAATTAAATTAATTTCTCCCTCTTAATTGATTATAAAATTAACGTGGACATCAAATAATCGTATTATTATGATCTAGCGCGTTAATGCAAGAGGCTAACTGATACCACTGTAGGAGTTTATAGGTACTACGCAGCGGAAATAACATATATGAATCATATTCAATAAAGTACCTAATCCCAAGAATCGCATGCATAACACACAAGACACATAATCATACCTTTGAAGCGTGAATTCCACGAAGCTATTCGACAGGCAAATCAGGGAGAGAATAGAGCCCCAAGTGTTGCTCCTCTACTTAGTCCACGAGATTCGAACGAGTCGTCCACCAATACTAGATTGGTCGAGTGATTGAGGAAAACCGCGATCACCACCTTTTCGGACAACCGACCACCGCACGAACCACCACCACCACGAGACACCACCGTGCGCCGGGAGGAGGAGAGAGCCGTGAGAGAGGGAGTATGAGAGGGGGTTGGTTTCGTGTTTGCTAATTAGGGTTTGATCTAAATGATCAGTCAATTCCTTACATGCAAACCTAGGCACCTAGTCTATTTATAATCTCATCATAATTAGACTAGGGCACGAAGCCCAATAGCCTCTCAAAGCCCCTACATGGCCGGCCACCTAGAGAGATGAGGCCCATGATGGGCCTCGTCCTCTAATGCTCGATCTAGCCCCTTTGTGTGACCTTATAGGATCCGTCCAATTGGGCTTTGGCCTATTTTACTAGTCCAAAGATCGTAAGTACCTCTAGCTATGGCAAAACGACGACCCAAATGTCCGGACTTAATTATCTCCATAATTTGATCCAATTATATATCTAGTAATTGCACACGACGAAGACATAACTCCTTCAGGTTCTACTTTCAAGATTGAAGATTTCATAATTAATTCCAAGTATTGATTTCTTTTCTCAATTCTCTTATTTTATTATTGTTATCATGTTTTCTTTAATTACTTGTCTTGTTATTTCTATTATCATGTGTGAGTAGTTTAATAATCTAGGGTTAGGTTGAACCCTAATATGGATTAATGTGTTATTTAATTTCCCAATTCCCAATTTAATTAATTTATAATTCCTCTTTATTAGGGTTGGTTTTATTATCAATGATTAACTAGAAATAGTATTATTGAATGTGATTAGGTTTACAACGAAAGTTGATTCTTAATTGATATTAGAACCCTAATTAAAAGTTGGAGCTTTTATGCATGAAAATAGCTAATTGTTCTTGCTAGGACTTATAGGATGCCGTTCTCAATGTCTTTAATATGTATGATTCCATGAAAATAGGTATGATTGCATGTTAGGGAAGCTATTAGTTGATCGAAAGAAACTCTTAGTATTGTTTTAGGGAGCATCTGTCCTGTGGAATATTTATTGATTTAATTGAGGGAAAGGGATTGTTCTATTGCATTGATTCATATTAGTGGGGATACTTAATCTTAGATGTTTTTAGTTCTTGATTAATTTCATATTGTTATTATTTATTGCTTATTAGTTAATATTGTTCTAGTTTTGATCTATCGATATTGATTGGTTACTCGCTTAGTATTTATTTGAGTCTATTTAATTAGTTGAACCATAGTCTCTTGGGATCCGACCCTTACTTGCCCGTCTACATAGTAGTGGTCTTGTTAGGTTATTTTTGTTAGGTACGCGACACGCCTATCATGACACCTATTGGGAAATAAGATATAAACATTATTTTTGGTTATAAGTTAGCAATACAATCTTGTAGCTTAATGGTTGGAGGGATTGGGACAAAGCCCAATTAGAAAGGCCCTAGCCACACAAGTCTTGAGTTCGAGCCTTATTACTTGTAATTTTTGTATTCCTTTTATCTTTTTGTTTTTGTTTTTGTTTTTTTTTTTTTTTTGGGAATTCCTTTTATCTTTTTGTTTTTTTGTTTTTTTTTCCTTCCTATGTTATGGTTATGTGATTTATTGATTTTCATGTGATTATTTCAATTTTTTCCTTCTTTTTTCATTTAATTCATTGTAGTAGCATTAGCTAGAAATAGAATATTTTTTTTTTTTGGTTTTCCTTTTGAAATGATAATGAACTTATGATATTTGATTATCATGTGATTAATTTGATTATCCTTCAATGCTGTTATGTTTTGTGTTGTTGAGACATTACATTAAGTGGTTTTTCTAATTTGTGTTGTATATATTATGTTTGTATAATTAAATTGGGTATTGTGACTTAATTGGCTATAATATTCTAAAAACCACTTGGGTATAGAATAGATAAGTTGCAAAAAGATTGAATTAATCTATTTTTGACAATATTGGATTTTGTAATTAAATTGAAATTGTGACTTAATTTTCATAAAAACATATGATATAACAAGTTTCTTTAGTCCCAAGCATCCTCCTCCACAAACTCATCGTCTATCACAAAATTCATCCACCTCCGGTATGCGGTCGATGAGTGATGATCGATATAGGTGACAGTGACCCAACACCTTAAAAATCCTGGATCCGCCACTGGGTGGGGTCAGTCCAAGGTTCCTTCGCTAAGTTCATCCACAACGCGTTTTAATACATATATTTAGCCCTAACTAGGCTCAATAAACCTAAAGAATCGATTTGATCCAATTTAAGCTAGTTATTAGGGTAAAAGAAAATTATTGACCCAAAAGGTTGACCCAACCCCATGGCCTAACTACTCCACACCTCTATCTGACCCATAATTACCTCTATTTCGAGGATTTTCATACAATTATATTGTCACCTTCCCCACCACCAACGCGCAAACAGGCCAAGCACGCTCGCTATCAATCCTATATCACGGTATCACTATCAATGCGGCTCCCAACTAGCTAATACGGGGTCATAAAATTCTAGAAACCAGCTTGCATCTTTGTGATTTTGCCTAGTAGCTTAATAGCTGCCTCTAGCTTGCACATCACACGTCTGATCAACTTCCCTAAAAACGGTTCCCAACTACTATACTTAAGATTTAAATTGTCATTTTCATGCAAAATTGAGTGAAATTATTACGAAACCTAATTATTAATTAACACCAAATGGTGTTACATCATGGGGAAGTAATGATGTATTTCAGGGAAACTTAGGACACTTACCAATATCAACCATAAAAATTCTTTTGTGCGTATGGATTATAGAATTAAGACTTTATTTGGTTAGACGATATTTTTTACTCCCTTTGTTATTACCGTGAAATAAAAAGAATGAGGCAATCGTTAAGGGCCAAGGAAATCTAGCTAGCTAGCTAGGAGGCCGAGAATCTAAAGATTTGAGCTTGTGAACTTATTATTCAACTCTAAATTGTACGTTGTATGCTAAGGTATATATCTCAAATTACTTGTATTGTTTTCAAAGTAAAATAACAAATAAATAAATGAAATAATTATGAATATGATTTGACCATTACATTTATAATTCGAGACATCATTCGGACACAAAAATCAGTTGTTCATTCTTATTACGTTCACTTAACTTGATTTAGAATTAGAAAATACGAGTAAATTCGATTTTAAAATATGACAATCATTACGTGTTTTGAGTTATATAATCCCTACTTAGAATTCCAGGCCATATATAAATTTATTGCCATGTTTGGAACAACCAGGGAAGATGAAGATGAACCATGCATTTTCGTTTCTTTTTTAGTTTTGTACTATAATTATTAAATAAATATATTTGTACAATGATTACTAAAATATAAAATTCTACCGAGTATGTGCAATAATTGATAAATTATGCTATCGTGTTGAATATAATGGCTAAAACATTAAATCAATTAAAGGTATCAAATAATATGTACTCCTATTAAGCTCAAGCAGCTCAACTAACATCATTTACTCTTCCTATCATCCTATGTAATTACTAAGCTAATTAGTATTCTTCAAAGGAAAATCGATTATTGACATTCTAAGACAATATTCACTGCTTATTACAAAGTAATTGTGTATATTATTTGTATTTGATAGATAGGGGAAAAAAATTGGTGCCATGAAATTATCCTTGACCTAAATGTTCATTTTTTATTTTATTTTTATTTTTTTTTGTTGAAAGAAAGGGGGAAAGCACTGAAACGAACAATATAAAGGAAGCAAAAAATTAAACTAAAACAACAAAACAAAGGAAAAACTAACTAGCCATGGAGACCTTTTTGACACTAGTCTTGGCCACGCCACCCCACTTATTAGGTCCTCTACTAATACAACATGAAAATCCTTAGGGAAGACTGTAGGGGTGATAATGAGACTGAGCTATTCGTGAACTATTCGAGCTCGATTCGGTCAAAGCTCGATTCGTGGTGGCTTGACTCGGGTTTGAGCTCGGCTCGAGACCTTAACGAGCCAAGCTGAGTTATGCCAAGTTCGGCTCGAAAGTTCGTGAACAAGCTCGATTATTTTTTTCATATAAAGAAATCATGTATATAAATATAAATATATTTATCAATAGATATTACACAATAATAAGTTAGTGTTTTCAATATTAAAAAAATAAACTTGTTGTAAAATAAAAAAAATTAATAATAAACAATAAAGAAGACAAGTAAACTAGGGATAAGAATAAATCAAGTTTGTTCGTGAACAGTTCGAGTTCGGCTCGGTCAACGCTTAGTCAAAGCTCGGCTCGGTCAAAGCTCGACTCTTAAAGGTTTGAACTCGGTTCGAGTTCGAACAAATTTAAACGATCACGAGCCGAGCTGACCACAGTTCGGGCTCGGCTCGCTCGATTAGCACCCCTAGGGAAGAGAGTGAGGGATAGCTCAAGTGGTCAGAACTTCCCTCCCGATTCTAAAAGATCCTGGGATCGATTTTCACCCCGCTCTTGTGGCTCTCTAAACACCAAAAAAAAAAAAAAAAAAAAAAATCCTTAGGGAAATAGGAATCACCCCGAATAGTAAATACTTCTGATTAGAATTATCCCCATATATATATAATTCTACAGCTCGGCTAGCTTCCATATAATTGCAATGGTTAATTGTAATCTTCTAATTATTTGAACAAAAATGATTTAATTTGTATCTACTTTATGTTAAACCTTAAACTTAATTCAAGATCAGACTTGCTTGGTAGCCCCCACTTATCTAATAATCTCACCGTTATATATATAGATATAAATTTATGATGGTACATTAACTTTCCTATAAGTAAAACATCAATTTTCTAATTGTTTCTTTCAACAAAAATTAAATATATCCAAACAAATCTTTGAAAAAAAAGAAATATCATTGAAAATTCGAAATAGTGCAAAAACATATCAATTTCCTCATTAAAGAGTTCATATTATATGACACTATCAATTAGATCGAACATAAAATTTGTAATTAATTGACGTCTACTCCTAATGTACAGTCAACTAAAGCTGCTGTTTCATTTTACAAACAACTTAATTTGAAGGGGTTGCAAAGATCTATCTTGTGACTCTTGTCTGTTTATCATAAGATGATGTTATTGACTTTTTGTTGTTTGTTGTGTGAACTAATTAACAAATACAGTCCAGTTTAAGTGGCCTGGAAAATTAATACTAGTACTACTGCTTATTGAGTCATTCAGTGTATATGGCCACTGATTATCTGTGTTAAGATCACAAAAGATATACTAATTTTGAAATATTTGTACCCATATCCTTATAATTATTAAGATATACTCTTGATAAGATAACATATAGATGGAAGTCATTACCCTATAATGGTACCAAGCTAAATTTGGTCTAATAATAATGATTATACCTTCCAACTTTTATGTTGGGGTTCATTCTCTACTAGACGAAAACACTTTAAGAGTGGGGATCCCTTACCCTTTTCTTTCATTTTCAAAGTGTCTGACCTATAAAATCGAGAAAAAAAAAAATCGTGAGGATTGAGGTATAACCAAAGTCCTTCTCCTTACCTTTAAAAAAAAAAAAAAAAAAAAAAAAGTTATCCTATGTAAGACCCCCTCCAATGGTGAGACTCAATTGAGTATTTTTAAGAGAGAGAGAGTATTTTTTGCAATGTATACCAATAAGTTGTTATCTAAACTTAACAACTCCAAAAGAAAGTTGCTAAGTTTAGATACTCAACTTTGAGTCTCATTTGACAAAAAGTGTGGGGCCCTTGTCAATATTCTAATATATTTTGTAATTTTTTTAATTTTTTTTTTTAATCTTATCATATTTGATATTAAAAAAGAAATGGATTTGGTGAGCCATAAATTAATAGTGATATTTGTATACTTTTAGAGAATCTCACCATTGGGAAATTAGACTTCACATGAATTGCTAAATTGAAAAGTGGGTATGGTATCACTATTGGAGGTAAAAAAAACAACTCATTTTGTATTTCAATATTAAAACTTGAGTCTCACCATTGGAGATGGTCTAATAGGAGGATTAGCCCCATTGTTTTATCTGTGTCTTCTTCAACCAATGTGGTAGGTCCCTTTTAACTTTGTCTCACGTGATTTTTTGAGGCTAGAGTGCTTCTTCACTCTCCCTCACATAGACCAACTCTTGCCCCAAGGAACTTTAGCAATTTAAGGTCTCATATTGTGAACCTAGCTCTGATACCATGTTAAATACGGGTCTGGGTTACACCCGCAAATCAAGAAAGAGAGTCAAATAACAAGTTCATGGAGGTTCCATTCCAAAACTATATGGCAATAGGAAATTTAGTCTCATAGTCTTATAAAGTGTTTATCTCTCTCTTCTTCAACCAATGTGGGATACTTACTTTCGGACACTTACTTGGGAGGTTTATTCTTCAGCATTACCCAAACCTTCTAAACAAGTACTTAATTACGATTATAGTTTAACTGATTGAGTTTCCAATTCAAAAAACACTCTTTATAAACATGCTCTAATTATTTTTCACAAAACGCTTACTTATTTTTAGTTCGAAAAAATGCTTAAGCATATGACATAGGCCGTTCATGTATTGTTTTTCCTATCCCAAATCGACTCGTTTTCCTTGCCTTTGTGTAGCAATTTGATGTCTTTTGTCTTTTATGTAATGCTTGTTTTTCGTTGCTCGTTTCCATAATTGGGCCGTCAAATCAAATTAGCCTACTCTACTGGCTATCATAGACCGGTATTGGGCTATTAAGTTGCAAGTGATAGTACTTTGGGTCCGGCAGTTTGTTGACCCGGTAGAATCAAGACATTATTTGTTTGTTTTTTTTTTTTTTTTTTTTTTTTTTGAAAGAATCAAGACATTAATTTTTAGGTATAAAATAAGAAACCTATCGAGTCGGAACACCTCACATGACAATCAATCCTGAATTAATGGTTAAGATACTTTGTTGGGAGATAAGAATGATGTGATAGAGTATAAAACATATTCATAGGCTTCAAGCCTTCAACCATTATTTGATTATCCTTTACACAATAAAGGGCATTTATTAATAACTAATAATGATTTTTTTTTTTTTTTGAAGAGAATAACTAATAATGATTTGATTATCCTTTACCAGATTAAGGACACAATTTTAAATTTTTAACCTTATATCTGATGGTAGAACGTTAGTTACAACCAAACAATCAAGCCTAATTTAAGAGTAGCAGGAAATTTTTTACAAATTGGTCCAAAAGCATGGTTTATAACCTCGCAATTGGAAAAATTTTGAACTATGCTAATCCTAGAAAGGAAAGAGGTTGGAGTGCTTCCTCTAGATCTTACCTTGTCTTATAGCTCGTGATTTGGAGATACAACGAAATTTCAAAATAGCCACAAATTTGAGCTAAACTTATACTTGAGTCTTTGCAAAGCTATTAACAGACAAGTTATGGTTTCAAATAAACTTTTACCACCCTGGATGACAACCATGCGTGCATTCACTATCTTTTTGGAAAATTTTCTCAATCTCGAATTGGTCCTTAGTTCCTTACAACTTGGATGCCTTCGATTTGGGACAAATTTTGATTTTTTTTTGGGCCCAAAAGGAAAATAGGTTAGGGTTCATTCCACAGAACCCACGATTTCCGATAGGTCACTTTGGTGGCAGGACCATTTCTATTGACTACCAAATGCTACAAAATTTCAAAATTGCTATGGAGTACAAAACTGAATCAAGACTATAATACGGGCCTGTTCACATTTACTTAATTGATATGGAGACCTCGAAATAGCATTATCAAGAAACAAAATAGCAATCATCATTCCTAACTAGCTGCGTTTTTCCAAACAAAATGATATAAAGCCAAGTTATTAAGTTAAAGGATATACCGTTATTCTATACTATAATACGGGCCTGTTCACATTTACTTAATTTCAGTTCAGTTCAACTCCAATCAGTTCAGTTCAGTTTAGCTCCAATCAGTTCAGTTCAACTCCAATCAGTTCAGTTCAGTTTAGCTTTTAATTTCCCTTTCTCATAAAATATTCATTCAGCTTAGTTCAGTTCAGTTCAGCTCCAATCAGTTCAGTTCAGCTTCAATAATCAGTTCAGTTCAGTTCAGCTTAGTTCAGTAAATGTGAACAGGCCCTAAGACATTAATTATGTGATTAAGTGCGCAATCTATATATCTATATACTATACTCTAAAGTAATCACCAAAGGGGACACTTGACATAATTTTGTGAAAAATTTTCCCTCCAAAATGCTATTTATATTTTTTTACAAAAAATTCTATTGATAAATTAAAATTCTTTTATAAATTTTATTTATGCAACACATAATTATTGTTACATAAGTCGTTTAATCTCAATTAATTCTATATAGTTTCAATCGACTATAATTATTAATAAATCTTACTTTATAAATTCGTGCATTGCACGGGGCCAAAAACTAGTTATAATTATAACAATCCTCCAACTCAGGAACTAGTCAGCTCCAACAATGCTTTTTTGACACCACATGTATAATCATGTGTTGCATTCTAACACAACAAAATAAGAATATTAGATTGACCTTATTTTCGTTTTAAATCCTTTTTAATCATTGTAATTCACGTTGTACATATATTTGGACACATGATGTACGGCCAACTTTCTTCGTACAATAATACGAATAGTAGATTAGAATTCAATGAACTCAATCCTACAAATGATTATTAATGGCTTTTTTATACACTTTATTTAGTTCTTTGGACTCCAATTTATTTAAATATTTGAATTGTCATGTTTAATTCTTTTACAATGTAGTTTTAGCTATGAAGTATATTACTTTTAATACAAGATCAATAGATATATTGAACAAAAATATCTATTAGGCTGGTTTACTGAAATTAACTAGCCTTTTGGCCCGTTCGATGCACGGGTTCTTACCTAAGTTATTTCATATGTAGGTATGTTTTTCAATAGTTGAAACTTTTGATATGAAATACGAAGTAATTGTTTCATTGTTAAAACTAAAAGGGAAAAAAAGAATGAGGGTAGATCAATGGAAAAAGATAATGAAATTTAGTTACGTATATATACATGAAGATTGTAGGATATGAAATGACATATTAGTTTAAGTTATGTTTTAAGTTTAGGAATTAAAAAGACAATTTTTATATAATTCAATTCATATGTTTAAGTGAAGCATATTAATTGGTTCAACTTTATTTTATTATGATGGAAATGAAACACTTCATTTTCTTAATTGAACTTGCAAGTTATGGAATACATTAAGACTTAAACAAAAAGATTAAAAAGGTGACATGTGTCATATGTGGTATTGAGTGACTTGTGATGACATGTGTCATATGAAAAATTATGGTTTGTGTTTTTAAATACTAAGTGTAGATATAGATGCCTTAATTAGTAATTACAAGCCTTTCAACACGCGCCATTTGGTAAGTAGTCAAATTATAAGAATAAAGAAAGGTAATTATTTATTGTATGTAACTTTGCTAGGTAATTATCATGTGGGCATTGACAGGAAACTTTCTTCTTTACTTGTGAAATTTTATTTATTACTGTTACCATTACTACGATTTGTTACCAACTATCATATAGGTCGGACTTAATCGGATATGCTATTAGACGACAAGGCAAACAGTACACATGAGGGGAGTAGGTATACACCTCTTAATGCCCTTCACAAGCTTCAGATTATTGCCAGTATGCAACAGTACGTACAATTATATAGTGATAAGAACACCTCACTATTCAGATCACTGGTGCATTTTATATGTTACTTTTAATAATTTAGTATGATTGTATCTTCTTAGCTGGTTCGTTCTTAGCATAAACAGCAATCATCATTTTTGATGAAATAGAGAGTAGTAATATATGCTGTAGTAAGTAGAATATGATTTGTCTGTTAGTACTGTCATAGGCTAGCAGTCATTTGTTTTGTTCTGTAATGTGCTGTAAGGTTCCTAGTGGTCCTAAGAGGCCAAATCCCTAGGTTAAATGTGAGTGCTGTCATATATAAGGCAGCAAGAATATTGTAGCAGTAATTCAGAAAACACTAAAGAAAATGCTCAATGAAAACATCCTGCTCCTATCATATTTGCTGCTATTCTGTTTCTGCTAAAATCGAGCCTTTTATGTCTGTCATCATGGTATCAGAGCTGAGGTCAGTATATTAGCAGCAATTATGCAGTAAAGTTTTTAAATTTTTTTTTTGTTCCTTTAATATTGTGAACTGTAGATCTGTGAAAGCAATATATAAAGTTGATATCTTTATTATTAGATAACCATTGTATCTTGCATATAAAATATGTCGACTGTAATAGAGACCACTAGCCCCTTATACTTGCATCCATCTGATGGAAGCAACTCTATCAGTGTAGAGAAACTAGAAGGATCAAGTAATTATAGATCTTGGAAAAGATCAATAAAAATCAGTCTTGGATCCAAGAGAAAATATGGGTTTGTGACTGGGACTGTAGGAAGAGACTTGAGTGATAGGGTAAAACAAGAAGCTTGGGATACATGTAACAACATGATAATAGCATGGATACTAGAAAATGTGTCAGATTCTATCAATAAATCTGTCATGTTAATTAGTAACTGCTCTCAGATCTGGAAACAACTTGAACAAAGGTATGCTATTGCTAATGGTTCAAGGAAATATCAGTTGAACAAGGAAATTTATGAAACAAAGCAGTCGAGCAAAAGTGTGACTGACTATTATACAGAATTAAAAATTCTGTGGGAGGAACTAGAAAACATGACAAGCTTGCCTCCTATTACCACCACCAATGCAGAAATCACTGCATTCCTTACTGCCCTGAATCAGCAAAAGGATGAACAGAAGTTGTTCCAGTTCCTAAATGGACTGGATGAGAGTTACAGTCAACTAAGGAGTCACTTGCTTATGCAAACTCCTTTGCTTAGTGTTGACTCAGCATGTAACACCCTGCATCAAGAAGAGAATCAGAGAACAATGCTGAAAACTGTAAAAGAAGAAGTTGAACCCTTGGCAATGTTTAGCAAGGGTAATAGTGAGAGTGTGACAGGAGAAACCACATGTACACACTGTGGAAAATTTGGTCATGTCAAGGAGAAATGCTGGTATCTGAAGGGATTCCCAAGTGGACACCCAAAAGCTCAAAAAGACTTCAGAATGAACAATAATAGAGGTGGATTCAGAGGTGGAAGAGGTTATAGAGGTGGTGGTAGAATAGGAAGAGGTGGAAGAACTGCTGCAAATGTGCACACAGAAGCAGGAAGCACAAGCAACAACTCTTCTACACTGCCATTCAATGCAAGTCAGCTAGAACAACTGGTAAAATTGTGGCCAAATGTGGGAAGGTCAGCTGGAACGGGACAAGAAGAAGAAGATGATGTTGACTTCACACATGCAGGCATGGTGAGCTGTTATTATGCTGATGCAGCAAAGGCATCCTGGATCATTGACTCAGGTGCCTCAGATCATATGATAGGGAACCTAGATGTACTTGAAAATGCTGAGAAATGCAGGAATGAGGCAAAAATCAATCTGCTAACTGGTCATACATCTGGAATCACTCATAAAGGATGTGTGAGCCTAGAGAATGGGATGAAACTCAAGGAGATTCTGTATATTCTAGTATTCAAGCATAATCTGCTGTCTGTGCAAAAGTTGGTGGAAAATGAGTCATGTAAAGTGGATTTTCATGCAAAGTATTGTGTAATACAGGATAAGAAAAGTGGAGAAATCAGAGGGATATGCAAGGCTGAGAATGGTCTGTACTATCTCATAAATGAGTCAATGAAAGATGTGATGAAGAAACTTTCTGAACTGAAGAAACATAGTGAGAAAATAGCATTACAAGCAGCATCAACAATGACAATCCCAGGGACTATGAAGAATGTGAACAAGCTGAGTGAGCCAACTCTCTAGCACCAAAGGTTAGGTCATGCTCCTATGACTAAGATCAGAAAAATTGAAGAATTGAAGGGAGTTGAAAAGAAATATGAAGATGTGTGTCTGACATGTCCTGCTTCCAAGTTTACTAAGCTGCCATACACCTTGAGTGAATCAAGGGCAAAACAGGCATTTGAACTGATTCACATAGACATCTGGGGAGCATATAAAGTGCCAACTAGATGCAATCAGAAGTATTTTCTTACAATTATAGATGACTTCTCCAGAGTGACATGGGTAAAAATGCTGAAAGAGAAATCTTAGGCATTCAGTGCAATAGAGGAATTTGTTCATATGAGCAAAACTCAGTATGGAAAAAAGGTGCAAGTCATAAGATCTGATAATGCACTGGAATTTGATGATGAGAGCTGCAAAAAGATGTTCTGGAAGATGGGAATGATTCATCAGACAAGTTGTGTGGACAGACCACAACAAAATGGAAGAGTTGAAAGGAAACACAGGAATATTTTGGAGATGGCAAGAGCTCTCAGAATTCAAGCTGGAATTCCTTTGCAATATTGGGGTGACAGTGTTCAAACAGCTGTGTACATAATTAACAGGCTTCCCACTCCACTCTTGAATCACAAGAGCCCATATGAGGTACTCACTGAAACCAAACCAATTTATAGTCACATGAGAGTGTTTGGATGTTTGGCTATGGCAAGTAATCCAAGTAGAAATGTAAACAAATTTAGCCTAAGAGGTGTGCCATATGTGTTCTTAGGATATCCTTTGAATCAAAAGGGGTACAAACTACTCAACTTAGCTGAAAACAAAGTTTTTGTGAGTAGAGATGTGAAATTTCTTGAGTCTATTTGTCCTTACAAATTGTTTCATCCCCATAGTAAAAATCAGTCAAAAATTATAGATAACACTGGAATTCACATTGATAATAAGGGAATAGAAGATAGTGAGGACATTGAAATTGAAGAAAATGTGGAGTTGGAACACATAGAGGAAACTGAGGAAGATATTAATCACACTGAAACTGTACAGTCAGATCATGATCAGGATGATAATGAAGATGTAATGAGAAGGAGTAGTAGACCTCATGTGCCACCTAAATGGCACAAAGATTATGTGATGGGAAAGTCCAACCTTTGTTTCAAAACTGTTCCTGAAAAAATAAAAACAGTTGTCAATGTTCCAATCAGCAATACCTTTTCTGTTCTCATGTCTGAAGTCACAAAAAACCCTGAGCCAAATTCCTTCAAACAAGCTGTTAAAAAACAAGAGTGGGTGAATGCTATGAATGAAGAATTAGAAGCCTTAGAAACCAATAACACCTGGGAAATAACTGACCTACCAGAAGGGAAAAAGGCAATAGGATGTAAATGGTTGTATAAAACCAAATACAAGCCTAATGGAGAGAAAGAAAGAGATAAGTCAAGACTTGTGATTCTAGGAAACAAGCAAGTGTATGGCATTGACTATGACCAAACATTTGCCCTTGTAGCAAAAATGACTACTGTGAGATCTCTTCTTGCTGTAGCTGCCTTAGAAAGCTGGAATGTGCATCAAATGGATGTTAAAAATGCTTTTTTACATGGTGAATTGCAGGAAGATGTGTACATGAAGCTACCACAAGAGTATACAGGAATTGGAAGCAGAATAAGTGTTCAAGGAGAGGGGGAGCAAAGTGCCCTGAAAACTGACAAAGTGTGTAAACTGAAGAGATCTCTGTATGGGCTTAAACAAGCTCCCAGGCAGTGGTTTGCAAAGCTGAGTGGAGCTCTGAAAGCAACATGTTCACTCAGTCAAAATCTGATTACTCTGTTCTATAAGAAAAAGGGCAGAAGTTTGACTGTGATCCTAGTCTATGTTGATGACTTGATAATTGCTAGTAATGACATGGAAGCTATGAATGAAGCAAAATTTTTCTTAGCCTCTCAATTCCACATGAAAGACATGGGTGAGCTAAGATATTTTCTTGGTATTGAGGTTGACAGAAGTGATCAAGGAATGTTTCTGTCACAAAGAAAATATGTTGCTGATATTTGGAAGAATATGGAATGACCAATGCAAAACCACTTAAGCTCCCTATGGATCCTCACTTAAAGCTGAGAGATGACAGTGGAAGTGTGCTGAAGGATGCTGAGCCATACCAGAAACTGGTGGGAAAACTCATTTACTTAACAATCACAAGACCTGACATATCATTTACAGTCCATGTGTTGAGTAAATTCATGCATAAACCAACTGATGTGCACTATCAGTGTGCTAAGAGAGTGCTCAGGTACTTGTCTGGTTCTACACAATAAGGTATACTCCTTGCCTCAAAAGGTAGTGCAAAACTAAAGGCCTACTGTGATAGTGATTGGGCAAGATGCCAAAATACCAGAAGATCAACATCTGGCTTCTGTATTCTGTTTGGAAATTCTCCTATTTCTTGGAAATCCAAGAGACAATATGTTGTTGCTAGAAGTACTGCAGAAGCAGAAATCAGATCAATGGCTTTGACTGTATGTGAAGTAATGTGGCTAAAGAATCTCTTGAAAGATCTGGGAATGACTAAACTAGGGACAACCTCTGTGTACTGTGATAATCAAGCAGCTTTAGCTATTGCAGCTAATCCTGTTCACCATGAGAAGACAAAGCATGTTGACATTGATTACCATTTCATTCGAGATAAGTCAAATGAAGGTGTAATTGCCCCTAGCTATGTCCACAGCACTCATCAACTTGCAGATGTGTTCACCAAAATTCTGTTTGTGGGACAGATGAATCAACTTTTGTCCAAGCTTGGAGTTCAGTCTCATTCCTCACTCTAAGCTTGAGGGGGAGTGATGAAATAGAGAGTAGTAATATATGCTGTAGTAGGTAGAATATGATTTGTCTGTTAGTACTGTCATAGGCTAACAGTCATTTGTTTTGTTCTGTAATGTAATGTAAGGTTCTTAGTGGTCCTAAGAGGCCAAATCCCTAGGTTAAATGTGAGTGCTGTCATATATAAGGCAGCAAGAATATTGTAGCAGTCAGAAAACACTAAAGAAAATGCTCAATGAAAACATCCTGCTCCTATCATATTTGCTGATATTCTGTTTCTGCTAAAATCGAGCCTTTTATGTCTGTCATCAATTTTCTTAGTAAAGCATCATTAACTTGAATTTAACTAATATATAGAATTATGGGGATAACTTTATCCCACTATTCAATTTACTCCTCTTCTGTTCTTCATTTTTGTAACTTTTTTTTTTTTTTTTGAGGAATCATTTTTGTAACTTATGTACTATGTAATAGTATTAAATACTAATAGTACGAGTATACTAACATATAGAAGGTCTAGGTGCATATTAAATCTCAAAAGTGATATGATTTGTATAATTATATAAATGTATGTATTTTCTTCAAAAAAATATATATGTATGTATTATTGTTAGTCTTTTTTTTTTTTTTTTAATAGTGGTTTTGCTAATAAAATTTGTTGCAGAAACGTTTAACAGAAAGCCTTTTTATTGAAGTGGCTGGGAGTCCTTTGATGATTTTATTATCAACTCTTAGCTTAATTAGTACTTCTTCCGTTTTCTTTTACTTGCAACGCACCTTTTAGGCACGCAGTTTTAGGAGATGATTAGTGAGGGTAAACGAGCGATTTTATCAATATAATTTTTACATGAAGATTAGAATAGGATTAAGTATCATTTGTAAAAATTATAATGAATAATTTATCTGTTTACATACATTACATAAACCCGACCTCAAAACACGTGCCACAAGGCTGTGTTGCAAGTAAAAAGAATCAGAGGAAGTATATATTTGTATTTATAATGCATGATGAGTAGATTTATCTTACAAAACTTAGAGTATTTTCTTTTTTCATACATATTTATTTACAAGGAACAATATATACCAAGTGTATTTATAATTTAATAAAGATTATTGTCGATGCATGCATAATGAATGATAGAGTATAAAACATATTCCTGGGCCTCAACCATCAGTTTAACCTTTTGGTTGAGTTGGTCTTTTAACAATGAATATCAACATCAATTAATTAATTTATTATGCTTTGAATATTTGAATTTGTTGTACTTTCAACAGCTTATCTTTGTAACCTCTTCATTATCATCATAAAATTTATTTGAATCAACATAATGTTTTTGGTTCTTATATAATACCATGTGTGCAATTATCACATATATATGGACCCGATCTCTTCTAATCTTAGGGCTTCTTACAATAAATAGAATATGCTCCATTTTCTTTATTTGAATATTTCTAAGAGAATGCCTTAATTTTTAATAGCTAGCTAGGTTTTTTTTTTTTTTTTTTTTTTTTTTTTTTTACAGTGCTAGCTATGTATTTATATGGTCGTACTATTTACCTATTTATCTATTTTACTCAACCAAATACAAGTATATATTCTACTTTGTTTAGAGCACATACAAACAAAATTTTTTAAGATGATGAAGGAAGTACAAAATAGCAATTGTCAAATATCCACCTTTTATAAGCTTTCAAAGAAGTAAAACGATACAACGAGACAATTGAGCTAGTAATTGGATTTGGTTGCAATTTGATTCCTCCATATAAACAAATGTACACTACAACGCTTATATATGCTTTTATGAGATTATGAGACTCTTATGATTAATCCGACGTATAAAATGCACATACTGCCGAATGTACTTGTAAAATTGATGAGACAAGAAGTAATATAAACTTTCCAGAAATATCCTGATGGTTTCCTAATGTTCAGCGCCCCCCATACAGCACATGAAATTTCAAAATGCTTGAACAAATTCAGTTGTCTAGCTTAGTCACTAATGACTGTGCACCTTATGGCTGCCAACACATACATTCACTGATTCACATTTCACTAATAATTATAATTATTTCTACCTTCCTTTAACAACCTTCATTAGAAGAGTTCTACTCTTTTTTAAAATAAATTATATAGGGCTTTTTGACTCATCATTAAAATTGCCAAATTGTAAGATCCACCGATTTATAAATGATTATAAAGGAAAATAACTCTAGAATCGTGCATATTAATGTAATTAACAACAACATTACATAACATCTTTTGTCTTTTATAATAATTTCCTTGATTCAATTCTATTTAATTATTTCTTTAGTTTTTTTTTTTTTTTTTTTTTTTTTTTTTTTTTTTTTTTGTGTTAATTACATTAATATGCACGATTCATCTAGAGTTAATTATTCTTTAGTTATTTGTACTATCATTATAAGCTTTATAATCTTAGTATAAAAAGGGTCTTAGATCGACAATATTTATACCTCACTATCTATCTCCTCACATATTATTTGTAAATAATAATATACATACAAAGTGAAGGAAAAAATTAATTAAATTAGAGAAGATATAACAAAGATGGGAAAGATGGAAGATCAATTACCAGCAATAGTAATGGTGTTATTGCAATGTATATTTGGAATTATGGCACTATTAAATAGGGCTGCCCTTGTTAAGGGCATGAATCCTAGGGTGTTTATGTTTTATAGGCAAGCTATTGCCACTTTCTTAATGTGTCCTGTTGCTTTCTTTGCAAGGTTAGCATTAATATACATCATTGTCCTTCTCAATTGTTCTATGCTTCATGATCAAATTGTTTTTGTTATGTTAAAAATGGTGGTTATGTTAGGCATATTTAACTCGTATATCTGTAGGGCAACTTCTATTCAATTCGCCGGTGAAGTTGTAGTTAAAAGTTGAAAAGATGGTTGCTGGGATACTTTTTACTTGTTTCGATTAATCTTGATAAACGTGCAAAATATATTTTAGCCACGTAAACTATATATAGTTTTTTATTTCAATTTTTAATTCAAAAGGCTATTGTTTTTATATTGATGCTTAATAAAAACTCTTGTTGCATTGTTTCATTTGCAGGGGGAAATCAAGTGGTTCTTGGATGGGATTTAGGGCCTTTTTTCTAATCTTTGTCGCCGCTTTCATTGGGTATGTTAATTTCTTGTTTGCATTTTAATTTGATGTGTTCAATAAAAAAAAAATGATCAAACTCAAATATTATAAGCTACTCCATCTTAAACCATAATTTGTCATGTCTATATTACAAATAATGTTAAATTCAGATGGAGAGAGTACATACAAGTATATAATTGTCAACTAGTGTGTGTCCCGGGCGATGCCCCGGATTGCTAATTTGTACTTTTTACTTCTTTAATTTGATAATTATGTTCAATTGATTTTATAGCTAGTGTTTGATCCGAGCGTTATTGCCTCAGATGTTACGGTTTTTTTTTAACATCATATATATTTGTTTTCTAATATTGTGAAGAATAAATAAATTGAATAACCTCTAATTAATAAGGAATGTATAAAGTTAATTATGTGAAAGTTAAAACACTAATAATAGTGGTTGAGATGGTAAGTGTATAACCATTATTTGTTGGAGGTTGTGGGTTTGAATCTAGATTAAATCATAATTCATTTATTTTGTTAAATGAAGTTGCAAGCTTATGTGTCTCAAAAATAGTGACGTGGCATTGTGACATGGTGTCGTATACATTGAAGAGTGCCACGTGGCACCGTTCCTTTAAAAGGAACGCTTTTTAATAGATAGTATAGATATAGATATAGATATAGATTTTTTTCATTTAGCTCTAGTTTGTTTTCGGTTTGATAATTATCCGGTGGTTTTTTTTTTATTTTTTAAATACAGAGTGGTGTTGAATCAAACAATGTACTTCAAAGGACTATATCTGGCTTCATCATCAATAGCAACCGCCATGTCTAATCTGGTCCCTGCCGTTACATTCTTGATAGCAGCTATCATGGGGTAATTAATTAAGTTACATATGAATGACCAACATTATTATTTCATCACAAAACTCCAACTTGTAACAGTTGTAAGAACTGTCACACAATTATAGTCATTTTGGAATTTGCTCAATTATCAAAGAATCGATCGCAATTAAATACTTACAAAATTAAAAGAATTTTATAACGAATATTATAAAATAATTTTGATCCTAGAATACGCCTTTCCAAGAAGGTTGGAAAAAATTTCAATTTAAAAGCAGATAGATATGTATAGATGTCACCACACCCACAAAAACAATAGTAGTTCTAGGGTAGGATAAGTGAAGTACAATACGAGTAAAAATGATGACTATTTAAGGGATGCTATTTAAGATTATACAATTGTGAAAATCAATAAAAACATTGTTGTAATAATAGAATTGAATTGGGAAAATTATTTGAAATTGAATTAAGAGCGAGGAACATAATATATAGTGGGATTTTTTCAATCAACACATTGACATGTAATATGACTATTTGATCTATTTTGTTAAAAGTTACTTTTACATATATAAGTATATGAGAGGAAACACGCTTAAATACACAGATAGATAAACATATTTGTTTAAGAAAAAAAAAAGATCTGATCTGAAATCATGGCCTGGTTTTACACTAGTAACGTTGCAATCTTTTTTAAAAATAAAAAAATAAAAAAAAAATAAAAAAAAAAATAAAGTAGCAATTCTTATATAATTAAATCTCATAACTTACATTACAAAGCATTATTATGCTAATTAACTAATTAAGAAGCTAAAATTATAGGAATAGTAAAACTTTTAAAGGAAGAATTTGAAAGGTAAAACCAATTGTAATAGTGAAATGTCAATCTGACATTAACCTACTGTACGTGTTACATATGTATACATTTTTAAAATTTATATTTTACTTTACAAAATTCATTACTTTTGAGAAACTAATTAAACTAAATGTTATTACATGAATTATGATGCATGAAACAATGCAGGCTAGAACAAGTGCATATGAAGAAGTTGAGCAGCATGGCGAAGATGTTAGGGACTATCTTTTGCGTGGTTGGAGCAGCCTGCATGGCTTTTCTGAGAGGTCCTAAATTACTAAACAACGTCAAACTCCCACCATCACCCAATTCTCTTTTGCTTAACTCTTTTGGAGGTGATGACAGTTGGTTGATTGGCTGTCTCTTTATCTTTGCTAGCATGTGTTGCTGGTCAATCTGGCTCATTTTGCAGGTACTTTTCACTACGACATACTCTCTCTGTCCTTAAATAATATGTTAGCTACAATATTTTTTTTACTTTTTAATTAGATCGAAACATAACCACATTTAAGATTTATTTAGTAATTTTATGTTAAATTTTATTATGAATAGGTACCATTGACCGCGTGCTACCCTAATCATCTATCTCTCTCTGCTTGGATGTGTTTCTTCTCTATGTTGCAATCCGGGGCAATCGCCTTGTTCTTAGACCATGATCCAGAAGATTGGAATATTACCTCAAATCTTGAACTCGCTTGTTGCTTCATTTCGGTATGTGTAATCAGCACATACATTCTAGTGTATGTCATTCAATTCATTTACAAAGTACAATAATGTATCTTAAGACGAAATAAAATTAAATTAAATTAATGTGAATAATCCAAACTTATTACTACATATGCATACTTCGTATTTTTTGTGGAGTATGTTAATACCATATTTGATATGAGATACAAGTATATAATCTATTTCAATATAAACCTAGCTAACTTCGAAGGTCATATACTCTTATCTGATTTACTAGGGAATATTTGGATCCGGAGTTCAATTCTTTGCACAAGCCTGGTGTATCTCGAAGAGAGGTCCAGTCTACTCAGCCATGTTCAACCCTCTATCCACTGTTATCACTACTGTCTTGGCATGCATCGTTCTCCATGAACAACTCTACGTTGGCAGGTACTACCACGTATTTATTGTTACAAGAAACTTTTGACGATTTTCAACACGTATATATATAAATTGAGAAAATGGTAGATATAAGTATGTAACCCTAACATAACAACGACTGTGTGTATAAAACTATATGATAACACTAAATAATGTAACTGTACGTGACTTTATCATAAATTTCTGTATGTTACCTCTAACAAAGTGAGTTGTTTTTGTTGGTTACTTTTTCAGTTTATTAGGTGGTGTTGGGGTGATCATTGGCCTGTACATTGTGCTATGGGGCAAAGCAAAGGAAATAAAAGAGAATTTCGGATGTGTAGATTTTGAAAGTGATCTACCAAAAGCACCAAGCTTTAAGATTGTTGATGATCTGGAACAGCCATTATTATTCACAGATAATTGTACTGAATAAGTTTAATTATATTTAGCCGTAACTTATATTTAATTTATAATATTATTCTTTATTTCTTAAAAATGTACTTATAGTCCATTTTTTTGACCAAGCTCTATTTGGCCAGATGTTACATGTAGGTAATATAGAGCACATTACTTAGATGCCATCGAAAATAGAGGATGTAGTATCTGTCAATTTTGTTGATTAGTATGTTGTTCTCAAGCAGTAGACAAATTCAACTAAATACTAATTTTTCTTTTTATTATTATTTTTGCATGATAGCTGACCTTTTAAATTAATCTGGACATTTTAGAGTTGTACTAAGTACGCATACATAAACTATAAACGTGTAATGTTGTATAAGTCCCTCAACTAATGTTAATTTTACAAACTAATTAATAAAATATGCCACCACAATTCGTCATCATGTTTTTATTAGAAAAATTCTTCTACTTCATCTTATAAATAATGTCTAATAATAATCTTAAGTGTAATTATCCGTTAGAAACAATCAATCTACTCCTATACCTTGTCACTTGCGTCATTGCTAGCTTCGCCAATCACCACCGGCCATAAACCGACCAATTTTAGTTGACCAAGCCGTTCACTAATTCATAATGTTTAATTCTTCTTACCTTTCAAAAAAAAAATAAAAAATAAAAAAACGTTCACTAATTCATATTTACATATATCTTTTCTATATGCTAATTCTATCACAATGAGTTCGTTTTCCTGTCTCAAAAATGGAGATAAGCCCTCAACAAGAAGAAAAGTCCGGTAAATTCGACGATCAAGCATCAAACAATTCAACTCCAAGCTCAACCACAACAGATCACGAGCAAGTTTCATTAAATGATGAGTATTACGTTAGATCTTACACATGTAACTTCTGTAAGAGAGGGTTTTCTAATGCACAAGCACTTGGTGGACATATGAACATCCATCGAAGAGACCGAGCTAAGCTTCGACAATCATCTACTAATGATAATTCGTCGTGTAATGACCGTGATTCTATGCAATCTAATACATCCATTACTAAAACAAGGAGTCAAGTATTTGTGAAAAATGAAACAAAAGATGATATTGAGGTTGGGAAAAAGAAGGCCCTTGCCTTGTTTGTTGATTCGTCGTCGGGCAAGCAAGGAATGGTTAGCAGGGACGATTCTGGTGTGGACCTTGAACTTCGACTAGGGCGTTCAAGAACTTAAATATGAGTTCGTTGTATTTATGATCAACTTAATTAATTAGGAGTCAAAGAGCGAGGTTAGTAATATCATCTAATGTTAGCTCCTATCTACTACTTGTATATATGTACTGGTTGTATATATGAACATATATATTGAAGGTTGTAAATGTTTATAGTTATTTCTTGTTTTTATGAATTCACTTATTGTTAAAGGACCAACTTAACCAAAAGCTTAAGCTAATGGTTAAGGCCTAAGAATATGTTATATATTTTATCATTCCCCTCACAACCCCTCACATGAAAGACCCTTGGACCGGGGCTTGAAAATGTACTGTGAACGCAGCACAGACCCTCTCGCACCCAGCGTGAATTAATTTCACTTTAAAGGAGGGGTGGATGAAATTCGAACCCGTGACCTCTATGTCACGTTGGCTCTGTGAATATTTTCTATCACTTATTTTTTCTGATTCACCATTTTTTTTTGTTACTTTGAATTGTTGATACATGCCATTGTAGTGGGTTATTACTTTTGTTTCTCTGCTAGATGAGATTAATAATATAAATAATTTGATATACTAGTATAAGGTGATGTTTGAACATTATGATATTATTATCTTTCAATTCAATTGTATTTTTATTCTGTATTTACACTTTTATCCCTAAATACTTCGTCCTCTGTCTTTTTTTGTTGATACCTTTCTATTATCATGCTTGCCAACGCATGTTTTTAACGCTTAATAACTTCAATTATCAACATTATAAAATTATAAAAAGTGGATATTAATTATATATATATATATATATATATATATATATATATATATATATATATATATATATATATATATATATATATATATATATATATACGATTCAAACAAGATCTCACATGAATATGTTTTATCGTATCTATAAACAACAAAAGCGAGTCAAAGCGTGTTGTCTGAATAGTGTAAAACTCAACTTGTGTCAACTAAAAAAACGGAGGAAGTAGTAAGTTTTATTTCCATTTATATGGAGTATTCTTATTAGTTATTATTGACATTTACTAATAGCATAATTCAATAAAATCAAATACATTTTTTTATTAGCGATTATGCAAATTAATAGATCAATTTGTAAAATTACATCAAGAAAAAATATCAGTTTTAGACATTACAGAATTAAGTTTATTCAGATTTATTATGCATGGATATGATGTTAATAACCGTTCATGTACACACGTGACACACCATGCATCAATCTTTGAGACTTTGAATCTTAAGGGTAAATATGGCATAACCACATAATGTAACAAAACGTGTTTAGGCTGTTGGGAAGCCTCTTAGTATTAACCCAGCCCAATATCAAGCAGCCCACTCCATATGGCAATTAGTATTATGTGCACCATGGTGCACCTAGTTTTAGGTGCACCACGTCTATACTTTTGAACATTTAGTAAAAAAAATTGAACATTTAACAAAAAATGAACATTTAATAAAAAAATATGAACAAGTCACAAAAATTGAACATAAACATGCAATTTTTATGTTCATATTTTATACAGCGATGTTCATTTTGTATATAGTTAATGTTCAGTTTATTTTACAAAATTATTAAATTATTACGATGTCACACAAACTACTTTCAAAATTTGTTGACTCGTAATAATTTAAAATTTGCGATTGTTCAGATGTTTTTACTAAATGTTCAAAATTTGTTATTGTTCATAGTTTTTTACTAAATGTTCAAAAGTATAGGCGTGGTGCATTGCGATTATTCAGATTTTTGTACTAAATGTTCAAAATTTGCGATGTTCAAATTTTTTTACTAAATGTTCAAAATTCACAATTGTTCAGATTTTTTAAACTAAATGTTCAAAAGTATAGGCGTGATGCATTGCGATTGTTCAAATTTTTTAACTAAATGTTCAAAATTTGCGATGTTCATATGTTTGTACTACATGTTCAAAATTTGCAATTGTTCAGATTTTTATACAAAATGTTCAAAAGTATAGGTGTTGTGCACCTATTTCTAGGTGTTGTGCACCTATTTCTAGGTGCACCATGGTGCACCTTAAAATTTGCGCTCCATATGGGCCTTGCAAAGCACTTGTCTATAGATCTCAGTAGCCTCTAAGCCCAACCCTAATGAGTCTCAGCTTAATAAAAACCCATGTGCTATATATGACTAGAACAAGAACTAGAAACTAGAAAGGATTGTCAAAAAAAAAAAAAAAAAAAAAAAAGAAAAAAAAAAAGGAAAAAAAAAGACTAGAAAGTAGTCAATATGATGTTTTTCATAAAAAGAAGTTCATAGATCACTCTAGTCTAGTTTATTTGCAAAAGAATTTATGGAAGCCTAAGAAATATTTGGTATTCCTAATAGACTTGTACTCTAGCTATCGGAGTCAGTCATACGGAGTTATGAGTAAACCTATTAAGCTTGTTTTGGGCCGGGCTGAGCCATGCCACCAAATTAAATTGCAATATGGCTCATGGAACGCATTCTGTGGCTCATGCACACTATATAGGGAGGTTGGCTTCTCGGGCAAATGGGATGCTCTAATTTGGAATAGCATCATATAAAGGTGGTTTTGATGAGTTATTAACTTCTTGAGTTAGCCTTCATAACTAGACACAACCTAAACAAAGTGCTGGCAGCCTACCCATTATGAATGAGCACCACAGTTTTTACTTGTAGCTTGAGGTGATCAAGTTGAGCCCGGCCAGATTTTGAGCGGGCTTGGACAACTTTTTCAGGCCCGAATCGTGTCGGGCCCGGCCCGATTTAAAATTTTTTTGGCTGCCTTTGGAAACCAATTTTAGTTGTTTTTTTGGCCTAGCCCGAAAAGCCCGCATGGCCTGTTTAGTTTGGGCACACATTTTCAGACCCAAAGTTTGGCTCGCCCCGCCCATCGATCACCTCTACCCGTAGCTTAATACTCGATCATCTCTTCCCGATCTCTTGCCCTTTTAGACTGTTTACAACTTGTTAGTCTAGACTCTAGACTACACAAGAAAGTAAAAGAGTAATTTTTTCTTATGAGAATTATTTGAGAACCAAAATATTGGGCAAACAAAAAGAGACGGAAGAAATAAATTGGCGAATTAGAAGGACATTTAGGTCCCACCAACAGGCAACAGCCATTATGAGTTGTTCTTTTAAGGTGTGATTTGTACGTGCAATTGAACATCAAATTGCTCTTTGCAATCAAGTTTGCATGTGAGCTTATTTGTCTGGATTGTCTTACATTCTAATTTTCTGTAAATAGAAACAATGGTTATATTACCTAAGAGGGAAAGTAATTCCTAACAATCTTGAGTCATTTATAGGTGGAAGGAAATCTGCTTAGTCATATTTTGGTGGAAGGCAAGCTGGCAAGTGGTAAGGACAAGGTAGTAAATTAAGGTAGCTATGGTAGGGGGAAAACATTCACTTGTCAATTGTAAATGATACAACTTGACCTTTTCTTTTTGTTTTGTAATATTTTGCTTTTACTTTATTATATATGAGTGCAAATTATATAAAATACAAATTTGCACATGATTATAATTTGTATAATAATGATACTTCAAGGTCCAAGTCTTAATGCGTTAAGCATTAACAAAAAGAAAGATAAATATAAGGTATTAAATATATATTGCTTAAAGTTTAAAGGCTTACATAATTGAAATTTTAAACTAGCAATTGAAAGAAAATACTTTATGTAACATTCATCAATGATTGTTCATTTGTTCATCAATAATCTTAATTATAGTAAAATTTCATGCCCAATTCTCTAAACTTGCCAAAACTTATCATAATTTATAAAAGCTTATCTTAGATGAAATTTAAACTAAGAGTTAACTCTTACCAAAACTAATCTATTTTTCTAAACTTATCTTAATTGAACTCGTGAATTTAAATAAGTAAACAGAATCAATCAAACCTGAACAATCTCCTTTTGTGTGACAATCTAGAAAATTCTTACTTCACACATACGGATTAACAAGTAAGGAGTGTAGTAATCTTGATTTATCAATTTAGGATGAAAACTTACAAAACTTCGTAGTTAGGTCATGAGCTCATGACTATATATAGTTGATGAAAAATAAGAGAAAAATAGAGCAACTATGACAGAAATCCTAGTCATCCTGATAGAAACAAATTTGTAGTCCAATGAGGAAACTCGCCGCCGTGAATCATCATAATAATGCTACACTCCACTAACACACCCACATGCAACGTACATAACACCTATAAAAATAATATCTTTTACAACTGTCCTCTTATATGTTAAATCTCATCTTTCTGAATACAATTAATTTTACTTCTATATTCATATTATATGTTATCATTGAATATTTATTGCACAATAAATTACTTTAATACTTACAAAAATAGGTGTATAAATATATTATGTTGGTAAGAGGCCAAAGAAAGTGAGAGAGAAATTCTATTTTGCAAAAAAATAATTAAGGAGAGCCAAAGAAGAAAAAAATGGGGGCATGGGAACATCAATTGCCTGCCATTGGAGTGATTTCCATGCAATTTTTGTATGCTGCTATGGCTCTTCTTAATAGGGCTGCCCTTGTTAAGGGTATGAGTCCTAGGGTTTTTATTTTCTATAGGCAAACTATCGCGACTTTGGTCATTTCTCCCATTGCTTACTTCACAAGAAGGTTAGTACCTATAATTGACACGATCAATATATATATGTAATGT
This sequence comes from Chenopodium album, assembly GCF_948465745.1. Lineage (NCBI taxonomy): Eukaryota > Viridiplantae > Streptophyta > Magnoliopsida > Caryophyllales > Amaranthaceae > Chenopodium > Chenopodium album. The sequence continues at coordinate 6,102,702 of NC_137857.1, forward strand.
ATTCATGTTCGTGAATTAGTATTTTTTGATTCTTTGATTTCGGTATAAAATTAATGATTTGATTGATTCTGATCAACTATTGTTTAACCTAGATTACATTTTATTTAATACGCAAAGTAGAGTGTTTTTTCTATGCCTCAAGTATATGGAGTTTATTTTTAATCGCTACACATACCAATGATGAGGTGCGTTACCTCGTGTGGTGTACAATAAGTGAATATGGTGGATGTACTATATATAAAGACCTCCGATTGTGTCTTTGTGCCAAATTAAAATGTTCAAAATGCCTAAATGATTAGTTGTGAATGGTTAGCGTTGTATAATACATTAGATATGATTTGTTATGATTCGCGTTAGCTTGAGTAATTAAATCAATTTTTGAGATTTATGTTTGTGTTTTATTGGCAGGGGAAGATCTACTGCTATGCCAAGTATGGGTTTTAAGAGCTTTATATTGGTGTTCATCACAGCTTTCATTGGGTATGTTGTTTTAATACGGAGTACATATGATTTTAATTAACATCTTAAATCAAATATTAAGTGTTACTAAATCTTTTTTATTTTGTTTTCAAATGCTAATTTGATAATAATGTAAAAACAGGGTGACTCTGAATCAGAACATGTACTTTGAAGGATTATACTTGGCTTCCTCATCAATTGCAAGTGCAACATACAATCTAATCCCTGCTGTCACCTTTATGACTGCGGCGGCTATCGGGTAAGACTGTAAGACAGATATTCAACTTGTATCTTATCTCTTATCTAACTAAGGGTGTATTCTACTCACCTGAATTTCACTTATCTAAACTTACTAAATAGACTAATGGTGCGCTTAGGAAAATCTATAAGATATGTTACAATCATTATTTTCTGTGCTAAGTCAGACTAATTGTATGATAATCCTTTCCTTAACAAAGTTGAAATTTTTTGATGTGTCTCATGATTTTGGCTAACAAAACCAACTTGTGATCTACTAAGAGTAAGTGTATACAACATGTTCAGTCATCCTGAATTTCAAACATCTCATCTCAAATTGCATAAAGGTGTAATGATCTATGTGATTCAGGATTTCAGGGTATTATCTAAGAAATTGAGAGAGTCTGCTGTATAAAAGTGTTTATGTTCAAATGAGACAACTTTTAAAATTGATGAACTTTGCTTGAAATACTAGGTTGGAGCAAGTGAACTTAAGGACATTAAGCAGTGCAGCAAAGATACTAGGAACAACCTTCTGCGTGGTAGGAGCGATTTCTATGGCGTTGTTGAGAGGTCCTAAGCTACTTAATACTCAACTTCCACCACTCAATTCTGCATTGCTGCACTTGTATGCAGTTGACAACACCTGGTTCTTGGGTGTTCTATGTCTCCTTGCTAGTAGTTGTTGCTGGTCTTTTTGGCTCATTTTGCAGGTACATTTCCCCTTTTATGTGGTTACAATGATTTGTTCTGTTATTACCACTACTTATAATCATCTATTTGTAAAATCAGGTGCCAGTGAATGCGCGTTACCCTGATCACATATCTCTTTCAGCATGGATGTGTTTCCTATCTATGCTGCAAACTGGTGTTGTTGCCTTGTTCTTAGAGCCTGATCCTGTTTCTTGGAATTTAAGTTCGGGCCTTGAACTCACTTGTTGCATTTTCTCGGTATGTATATAAGACTACTATATATAGTATCAGCCTTAAATCTTTAGCAATACACTGTGTACATGATTATCTACTGACAATGTGGAATGGATGGTTTAATCTGTAGGGAGTTATGGGATCAGGGGTACAATTCTTCATTCAATCCTGGTGTATCTCGCGTAGAGGTCCATTTTACTCTGCCATGTTTACTCCTCTAGCCACTGTCATAACTACTGTTCTAGCCTGTATTTTTCTCCATGAAGAAATTTATCTTGGCAGGTAACTACATAAACAAAAGATCAGTTTTTACAGTCGATGTCAATATTTTTGATACATATTTGTTCCAGTTTTTGGTAGCTGTAATGCAATTAACACAATTTTAACTTCATTTCCTCTCAGTTTACTAGGTGCTATCGCTGTGATCATTGGCTTATACGTCGTGTTGTGGGGCAAATCTGAAGAGCTAAGGGAAAATCTGATTCTAACATCAGAAAAATGTCCAACTGTAATAGCCCAAGAAAAGAGAGGTGGTAAAATTGATTTGGAGCAACCACTTTTGACAGCTGATAATAATACTACTGATAAGGTTTATGTTAGTTGATTGTAGAGTTGTAAAATTGCATTCAATTTTGTGATCAACAGTGTACTAGCTAGGTGGTGTTCATTAGTACATATCTCCGTAGAATGTATGTGTAATGGATGCATTTTGATAGTGTATTATTAGTCAATTAGTTGTGCTATCTTTGGATATCATTGTTATGATGTTTGAACATATAGCATTCAGGCACGCTGTGCTTTAAACAAGCTTGCGCTTTCATGCTACGGGTCTCAGGGTCTGGCTTATAACTCTATCAACGTAGCAAAGTTAAGTGGCTAATTTGCCACTTCTTTGGACACAATACAGTTATACTACCTCCGTTACATATTATTTGCAACGATTTGACAAGTAGAGAGGAAAAAAGGAATAATCGTTGCAAATAATATGTAACGGATGTAGTACAAGTAAAACTTATGAAGCAGTTTCAGTAGATATCAAGAACGAGATAAATCAAACTCAAGAGTATAAACAATGAGCTATGAACACGCCAAATGAGAAGCTCTGTCATAGTATAGAACAAAGTGATCATATACACAGCAACATGACTAACATATAAACCGTATGTCCATATACACTACTACTAGTGTAAGAAATTAATAGACAAACACAAGCTATGCAGAGGTTACAAAAATAAAAATTGAACCAGACAGTATCAAAACAGATCTAACATCTGTACAGATAACACTCTTAAGTAATAGTACTGACTACGGACTGATCATCTAAAGGTCATCTTCAGCGATATGGCTTCCATGGATCAGCACTGTCCCACCTGTTGTTGCGGAAAGCACAGCAACCGATAGAATATACAATGATGAGGAAGACGAGGAAAACGATGTTGATAACAGCAACCCTCTTCCAGTCACTCTTGAGGTTCTGCAGAAACCCGGCTTTGCACGAAGTGCAGTCATAGCAGAGAGTGGATGGGTTGTTTTTCCAGGCACCACAGTCGGGATTGTTTGAAGTGAGATTTCCATTCTTTGTCCAGCTGGTTGGGCTTTCATACACGAATTGGCAGTCTTCTGGGGGCTTACAGCAACCAGACTGCATAATGCAATAGAAAGATGTTCAGTACAAAGCAAGAAAATGTTCTAAACAGTTTGATTATACGAGTAATGCAGATAAATTTCAGACACCCTGATAAAAATGAATCATTTACTAAACAAAAGGCAGAGAAGCATACTCAATTATCAATTCTAATAGGGACTCATCAATTCTAAGGACCCATCAATTCAAGCAAAGTAATTAGCAATCACAAACTCAATTATCAGTTGAATTCTATATGGCGGCGAAAATTCAAGCAATAAAAACAATTATCAGTTGAATTTTGTATGGCGGCGAAAACTCAAGCAATACAAACTAAATCAAATCAAGGCCTCGGCTCGGTTTGGCTCAGCTTGTCATAAAATAAAAGGAGATAAAACTAGACAAAACTTTGAAATAGAAAGTACCTAGAGTAAATATCTAAACTCTTGCAAATTGCAATTGATGTGACACAAGAACATCCAACGTTATCAAGAGTTGTAAAAACTAATAATTCAAAAAAAATGACCAAAAAATACAAAATGAATGTTCAATTTTATCTAACAAAGAGAAAAAGTCCTACAAAGCAAAAGACCATTTCATGATACAAACAAAAAGGCTACAGTTAATTAATCAATGATTAACATAGAAAAATCAAAGATAACTTCAAATTATTCTAATAAATCTGACTCAACACTCATAAAATAAACCAAAGTCTAACCAAAGATCAAATTACTGTAAACAATTAATAATTGAAATTTTCTAACATTTTCCTACCAATTTCTGAATTTTAGACTAAAGGGACCAAAAAAGGGAATTTAAAAATAAAGGTATAGAGTTTGAACTTTGAAAGTGGTAGAAAATTCTGTAAAAAGGTTCTCAACTTTTTCAGAAGATCTGCAAAAAGAGCAAACAGAAACTCATGCAAAAGCATACTACACACATATTCCACAAGACAAAACTTCTCAATTCTGTTCAAAAACTGAATCATCATGTTCTCATAATCACCTAAAATTACTCCTAAATTCACCAAAAAATACATAACAAATTCAATCAAATTTCAGACCCAAAACATAATAAATTCTCATAAATCCACTTCTTGAATAAGAATTACAACTAAATAATTACTACTAACCATTCAAATCAAGAACCCAGAAAATTACTCTTAACATAAACATATCAAAAATTCAAAACAAACACAACAAATTACACAAACCCAGAAAATCCATGAAGTAAAAGCAAAAACCCAGAAAAACCCAGAAACTAAAGAGATCAAAATACAAAAAAAATTCAAAAACTAAGATGAAATAATTCTAAAAAGAAACAAGAAGAATTATACCTCAATAGGAGACAAGTGTTTGGCGAAGAATTCAGTAGCACCAGTATTACGTTCTTGAGCAAGTTTCTGACAAACTTTACCATCAACCAAACAACTCCTAATTCGATTCCAATTCTTAGAATTATCAACCCTTTTCTGCAACCAATTGGAGTAATCACCAAGCTTATACTCCTTATACCCACGATTACTAACAACTTCACCAGCACCTTTGTTGGTAACAACAAACGCAAAAATGGTGAAACAAAACAAAATTACGATGAGAATGAACATGACAACAAGGTAAACCCAGAGAAGCCAATTAACGCGACAACAAGCGCCGATAAATCCGGCAAGAGAGACGACGAGGAGGAAGACGCCGAGTGCGATAACGGGTTTTTCGAGGTATTTTTCGCAGTCGGTTGTGGCTTTGTGAGCGAGCCAGATGCCGCCGCCGAGGATGGGGATGGAGAGGAGGAAGGTGACGAAGTTGAGGATTCCGACGAGGCTGTTTGAGCACTTCATGGTGGTTGTGTGTTAAAGGAGGTTTTTGAGGAGAGAGAAAACTGGGGTTGTTGTTAATGGCGGTGTTTAGGAGAGAGAAAATGGGGAGGAAGAAGAGGGTATTTGTAGAAGAAGAGAGAGAAAATGACGGTTTCGAAGAAGGTGAAGTGGAATGGAAGAGAAGAAGAGGAGGAGGTTGTAACGGATTTTGGGGTGACGCGCTAACACGCGGAAGGTTGACTTGACTGTTGTGGTAATTACTAATTAGAGATTTAGCGATGTGAAAAACTGACTCGATTGACTTTATGTAAACTGACTTGACCAACTTATGTAAACTGACTCAACCAACCTAATGTAAAATGTATAGTTGTATAGGCATAATAATATAACTTGACAAAAACTTGAATTGAATATGATCGATCAGACCCAACTTAATGTAATTACCTAAATTGATACCTCTAGGCTCTAGTAGAAAATGGATTTTGGAATTCTTTTGGGGTTAATGTGGGGCTGTAAGGGTGATTGGTTGGTGAAGGTAGGTTGAGTTGTGCTAAAGAGGATGATGACTAATGTGAGGAAAATGAATAGGTAATATGTTTTATCTTATTAAAATGAGAATTGACAACTTGGATATGATATTGACATGGAGGGGAGAATTGTGGAAATATCTAGCTTGAGTTGGTGCCTTGGTGGTTCTAAAGAATGAGGACTGTGAGGTGAGTGAGCGTATAGAGGTGGGATTTTGAACATGTATGACATGACACGAAATCGTATAAAATAGGTATGTATAACACAACATATATGAGAGAGGTTTAAGCCTTAAAGGGATATTCAATTTTTTTAAGAGTAATCTAATTATATAACATGACACAATAAAATTTACATTTATAGTATACATATGTTGTTAGGTACTTAATTGTTATATAATATAGTCATTATTTGTGGTCAATTTAATTTTTGAACTACACATGATGTAAATTATCCAACGAAAAGTTAAACCTAACAGTACAAATAGCAAAAAAAAATAAATTATTTTTGTATGAAGGTTTTGACAATATCAAATTATCACTTTTTATGCAACAATAATGGGGTTTGTTGAGTTAAAATTAAATCGGGTTTAATCAATTCATTATGATCCAACATCCAAACATATATCAAGTACATGTATGTAAAATTGTAAACATTGAATTGGAATACAACCAGCCAAATATCGGTCCTCGATCTCTATTTGCTCATCAATAACATATTATTGTTTCTTTGCTCAGGAACATTTAAGATCATTACTAATATACCTACAAAACTACAAACTCGAGTAATTTTATATAAGACATGCTACAATACTACATAATCATCCAACTCAATTCAAATTTTTAGCCTATAAGAATAAAGTTTAGCCATGTCAAATCTTCTTATTTGATGTATTTTGTAGTGAGAATTTTCCATTGTACTATAAAATAATAAAATTACAAAGTGTATGTATCAATGGTGTGACTGTTGAGAACGACCTAAACCAAATGCCGTGTTGGTTTGGAATTACAAAGCTAAAGAAATTAGAACCAAACAATGTTTCAATAAAGAGATAAACTACTTCTTCAAACAATTATTCCATAATTATTTTATTGGTTGTAAGAAATAATCAGATTATCCGACCCCTTTAAATTGGCTGAAAAAGTAATCATTTAGCACGTGAGGTATTGTTTCTGTGAGTCATACCAAAATTAGCACAAGTCGTCGTCAGATTTGATGTCTCATGTTCAAAGTCAAGTAAACAAGAGGTAATTCCCTTTATTATTTATTAATTAATCCGTTTTAATTTTTCATAATTTTTAATAATCTGCAATTAATCATAAAGAAATGTAGGGAATCCAAAGAAAATACGAAATAACAACATTTAAATTGTCACGGTGCAAAAGTATCAATATTTTTGTTGGGTCAAATCATGAGATCGAAGAAAATATCAATAATGTCTCAAATTTTGTTTTAAATTAAAATACGAAAAATCAAATGTACCATAATACGTAGTAATAATTGTACTAAGTACTGTATTTATGTTGTGGACCTTTAACTTTTTTTTTGTTGGGGGCTTGGGGCAAACTTCCAACCTATCGATTGACTACGTAAACATCATGTTCATGCATCAAGATTCAAGAAGACAATGGTTATAAATTTTACGCTCGTTTAGTATCCAATGTAAGATGTGGTAATTGGGTTGTTTTGTTCGGGTCAATAAGGATCAGGTCAAACAGTGTTAATTGGTTTCTGAAAGTTCGGTCAGATATTTTAGGGTGGATGATAAAATAATTTATGCATATTATATTTACCAAGTCTATTTTGCCAGGTTCATATATGTTAGCTACCGTAGGCTGCTTGTCAAAGCTCAAAACAATAGTTCATGCATGTTTGTTAAGGCAACTTCATTTTTTTTTCCATGTGCTATGTTGTTACCTATCTACATGCTCAAGTCTATGTCAAAAAAAAAAAAGAAAAAAAGAAAAAAAAAATCTACATGCTCAAGTCTATATACGAAGTATATAACACTTTATTTAAAACATACAAATGATAAATACTAGGAAATTCCACGGCAATTTGATGACTAGTCATGAAGATAAAATCCAAGTATGACCAACACAATTCATGATTTTGTGTATCCAATGATTCCAATCTATTAAATGAAAAATTATTCATGCATGTAATACAAAAGAATATGTCATCAAGCTACAACTTAGTTTTTGTCATGCATTTTTTCAACAAATTAATTAGTTAATATTGGTATGGATAGATTTGCTCATGCTCCGAGGTACACGATCTAAACCGATATGTTGCTACTCCTTCCCTTGTTTTTCACAAAAAAAAAAAAAAAAAAAAAAAAAAAAAAAAAAAAAAAAATGCTACGGAGTACTATTATTAGACCATGTATACCAGAAAAAGGCTAGTGTACCTAACGATTGATTAGAAACATGACATTATATTATTGTAACTTTGAATTTGAAGGTCATAACTTGAACATGGCATGAAAACAGAAAAGAAGACATGGATTATTGGATTTCTTACATTCTAGCAACGCAGTGTGGTTTTCAGTATATACGCACATGGCATGCATGGAAGGCATGCATTTGGTAATAAGAACAATCATAACATATACGACCACCCATACATATACGAGTATATTTTATATGCACTATAATATGCATGTACTTCGTATAAAATTAAATTATATTAAAAATTTTGTGGCAGAATATTCTGATGATAAATATATATACTTGTAAATTGTTGGCAGTGAAAATAATTTACATACACAAGTTGCAACTTTCAATTGTAAATAAGAGAGATTAATATATAAAATTATTGGACAATTTTTTTTATTTTAAGGGCATGTGATGGCTAGCTATCTTGTACTCCCTCCGTCCCTAAATTACATTCCTCTTTGGAAATTTACACGGGAATTAAGGAGGGAAGAATAAGACAAATAACAATAATTAGATAATGTGATGGGAAGTACAAAGATAGATTAGTTATTACTCATGACATGTCATCAATCCTTGCAAAAAAAAAAGGACCAATCACATGCTCCTAATTGAAAATTTTTAACCAATCATATTCATTGGAATTTGGTACAAGAATTATGAGTGAGATTAGGTAAGGATGAGTGAGAAAGCATTAAATATAAAACAGAAAAGAGAGAGTTGATTTACTAAAAAAAACTTACCATAAATAGAAAGGAGGAATGTAATTTTGGAATACCAAAAATAGAAAGGAGGAATGTAATTTAGGGACGGAGGGAGTACTTGAAAGTTGAAAATTACAGAGTCGTCGTCTTATTTTTTATTGTTCATGTTGTAGAACTAGTCAATATTCATTAAAACCATGTTGAATTATATTGATGTTAATTAAAATCATACATAAACTATGTAGTGAAATGTTTATAATATACTACTCCGTATATTTCAGTTTAATTAATTGCTTTGTTCTATGTACTGATTAATTAATTAAAGAGAGTAAATAACTAAAATAATGATATGTAATAGGACTAAACAAATAACGTTAGACAAGTGTTATTTAGTATAAAAAAAAGTGTGTTGCAATGTAATGATAGATTTTATATGTACATGCCACAATAGTAATGCCAAATTCTTTCAAAAATAAAATGTTTTCAATTTTTGATCGATCATAATGTTCAACAGAAAATATTCCTCAAAAGAAATGTTTAATAGAAAATGTAATTGTAGAAATTAGATTTAATATACTTCGTATAAAAAAGGGAAGAAATTAACATTAGTGGTTCTAATACCAAATTTATTGACTTTGTTTAACTAAAATGGTTTGGTGAAAGAATTTGAATGGGTGACGCGCAAGTATTGTGTTTGAAGGTATGCATGCAGCTGCAGCGTTGTTTGGGTGACGAATTGAAGATAAGTTTGTAACGGTCTACTATTTGCATGTTTCGTAATTGGTTTTGGTTTCTCTTAAAATTGCATGAAGTATACATTTTAATTTTTGGTTTTTTAAAATCAAAGACAGTAAAATTCAATTAACCCACGTCTCAATAATATTAACCATCTATGATTTTTTAGAGTTAATAAGTTATTATGCTATATAAGATAAGATAGAACTATTTAAGTTAAGCTAAAAATATCATGAAAGAAATTTTGATAAGTTCAGATAAGCCACAAATTACTAGGGTTAATAAATAATCAGATCTAATAAATCTTTACAATAAGATTCAATAAGATAAGATAAAATGTCACAAAAAAAAATTAAGATAAGTTAAGATAAATAATTGCTTTAAAAGATATGATGTACTTCTCATCTCAACACGGTCCTTCTTTTTGGACAAAATGTACCGAAAAAACTCATGTTAATCCATGAGAATGGTTATTGCTCCTCGATATGGTGCACTGATTCACCGGTAAGAAATAAACTTGTATAATGACTAATGAGACTATCCAAATTAAAGCATATTTAATTTGATTAAGGAAATAATTCCTATGGTTCAAATGACATGAGAAATATTACTTTATATGTTAACAAAACGACCAAATAGGCACTTGTTAAATACGGGTCTGGGCCGCACCCGTTACGGGAGAGTGCAAGTCCACCACTTTACAAGACCAAGGAGGTTCCACCTTAAAACCATATGGCAATGAGGGGAGTAGCCCCTTAGCCTTATATTGTGGTGGTAACTCTTGAATTCTTTCAATGTGGGATTTCATTACCACTACACTTTCCCTTTTTAGTGTTTTTAGTGTGAGACAAGAAGAATGCTCATATGTGGGTTGTTCATGGGCTCAACAGCACTAAAACTAGCTATGGGGATAGTTCTACATATAAGTAATTATTAATGACAAAAAATTCAAGTATACATCGTTGGAATTGAAAAACAAAAAAAAAGGTGATATGAATGGAATAATGGTGTAGTTGTTTGTATTTATCTGCTAGCCACCCACTAAGAGGACAATTGACAAGGTGTCGTCCAAGCAAATGCAATTAAAGACCTATCAAATTATAACTCTATGGTGCCACTTAATATTATGTTTGCTTCATCTATTAGAGCTGGATTATTCGGCATGATGCACTTGCAGTTTTTTAGGTTTTTTTTTTAATTTTTTTTTTCGACAAGTGAAGATTAGAAGTGGAGAAGACAAAAACTATAGTATTAACAAATTTAGTGGAAAGAATAAAAAATTAACTTCACAAAAAACAATAGAAATACTTTAACATTTTTTAAATTACAGTACAAATTAAATGGTATCAATTTTTCGGTTGCAAGAAACCAAAGTTTCATAAATAAATAAATAATAGTATTTGGGAAATGATTTTGGCAAATCAAAATTAATTTTGACACACCCTTATGAGAGACTACAATAATCTAAGCTATTCTCAGATAAGCGTGTGCCAAAATCAATTAGTGGTGTACCAAAATCACTTTCCGAGTATTTCTTATAGTTGAACAAATTATCATGACTTAAATTTCGACAAAACTTTTAATGGTCATTAGGACTTAGACATCTTCTTCTTATATGATTTAATCTCTGGCTAGAACTTTCTCTAAATGTATGTATGCATATTATTTATAAAGTAAAAATAATAGTTTATATCATAAAGTATTTCAATAAATTTATATAGGCTAGTATTGACTTTACATCACCGCGGCAATAGGAAATAAAGTCAATCTTTAAATCTACAAGATCCAATAATATAAGTCAATTTGAGCTAATTATATCATTTAAAAAGAAATCCACATTACCAAACAGGCCATTAGAGTAAATAGAATGAAAATCAACGTTTGATATTCTACTTGCTAAAGAAAAAAGTACTCGTAAAAATTTGGAAGAAAATACATTAGCAAATGAAATGGAGGCAGAATGCAACGACTACATGAGGCAGTTATAAACACGTTTATATGAATTTACACTTCTTTCACCATTGTTTGACTAAAAGACTAGTTCCTAATTTTATATTTATTTACTTTTTTTTTTTTTTTTTTTTTTGAAAAGACTAGTTCTAGGAAGTTAATAAAGATGTGAAATTGTGAAAATACTGCAAACGTTGAAAAATACTCGGTTGATTATACGTTTAAAATAAATCTAGTTTAATTTGGATCAAGTTCAAAACTTCACAAAAGACGCACTTTCTGAGAAGTCTTGGGCCAATTTTGAATCAACCTATGAGCTCAGGTTGAAAACCTACAATCAATACACAAGCAACGCAATTCAAAGACAACCATCATCTGAAACTAACAATGAAGTTAGTCACACATTGTGTGAACAGCAAATGAGGATAAAATTCGAGTATTTCAACGGAAATTTTATCAATCCAGCCGGGTTTAGGAATAAAAAGTGAATAGTTGAAAGGAAATCGAGAGCAATTTAAAGTTTACAAGTGCCGAAAGATAGATCTTTATCAAGCATTTGATGATTACAGAGGCCCAGGAAAAGTTCCATTCTCCCTCTGCTCGTTCCAGCGATCAACCTGCCAAAAGTTACAAGGATTTCATCAAAATGTAATATTAAACATTGCATAAGAAAACACTAATACAGAACAAAAAAAAATTAAAAGCAGCCAGTTTGTTGGTTGCCATTACTAAGCTCGTTTTGTTGGTTACCATAACTAAGATTGTTTACAAGGTTCCACTTTAAGGATTAAGGATAAGGAACCACCCATTAGGGAATTATTCTCACAACTACTCTAACATGAAAAACATTACAGTAATTACAAAAACAATCATATATGGCCAACAGCCAACTGTGCCACCTTTTAATGTTTTCTATCAAACCACCATAAACTTCGGCATATATTCCACCAGACCACCACTCCAGCCTATTCGAACTACCCTAAATACCACCAATGTTGCCCTTCCATTGTTAATGACTTCTAAAAGTGAATAAACTTTGGCTGCAGTATTACCAATTAAAATCAAGATGATAGAGATACCAACATAAAATATAGGGTGGGGGTTTCAAACCTTTTATCATAGGCAACAAAAATCAAAACACTTATTATATTCACCATTTTATGTTCCGATGCTAAAAAGAATGACTTGAGAATAGTAGGTAAAACCGTGAAAATGCTTAAATACACACCCAGGTTCAAGGTACACGCAAGGCCCAAGGGTAATTTTTGCTCATTTGATGATTAAATGAGCAAAAATACCCTTAGGTGCGCTAAGCACCTAGGTTTATATAAGAATCTCTGGAGAATAGAAGAGAGGGGGCTAAGTAGTGAGGTAAATGAGAGCAAATGACGAGCATTTTTTCAAATAATTTTGTTTCAGCATATGATTTGTGAAAAGTTCTGATTCTTATTTTTATTATTATTGTTTATATTATATTTCAATTGAAGCTTTGAGTAGTAAGAAAAAAGTACTCCGTAGAAGTTTTATGTAATTACAAACAAAATTTGAAAGCAGAATGTGGTGTTTGAGTTTTGTAATTGAACGAATAAGTTCACCATAAAAAAATCCACATTTAAAAGTAGATTTTGGTTAATTTTCCATAGCATGGTGCTGTTAAACCTTCTGATACAATATATATCAGCAAAACTGCAGAGAACTGTATAAACAGGAACTTCAGCTTGGCTGGTATAGATAAATTATCCCATTACGATACATTGATCTTTCCTCCCTCACCTTAGTCATCAGAAAGAGGAGGGTGCGCTTAAAAAGAAAGAGGTATCAATCCTGTCTTTGAACTCTTGATATCCTGAACGATCCTCCTGTGCTTGCTTTGATTTTAGTTCTCCATGCGCATATTAAAATAAAGAAGGTAATTTAAAAATTGGTGTCAGTTTGGTTCGTTTGAATTGAGATAGATGCACGGAGATCAGCTTTAGTCTACATCAGTCAGCGAATAGAAAGTCGAAATGGAAGTAAATATATTTTAGTGGGTAGGTTGGAGTCAGACACTGAAAGCTGGTAAATTTAACTGCAGTTCAAATCGGCCCTTTCAATTCTACAGACATAATGAATGGACAGATAAGACAACCAGAGCTTTCATTTTCTTTATGAATTGAATCTCAACCAAAAGAATACCATGGAGAAAAGAATCCTTGCAACAAGGATAGCATGAGGCGCAAGCAACTAATGGATGACATAAAAATTCCCATCTTTCAGTAATCACAAGGATAAATGGCATCATTTTTTCTTCATCTTCAAAGGGTATGTGGAGTAAATGATAAGTCCATTGATCAATTGGTGGAAATTTTGCCAAGAAAATGCCAAAAGGACTTTCAAGATCTTATAAAAAAAAAAAAAAAAAAGGTTTGAGGCAACAACAGTGAATGGCACCAGCAGAGGATCAACTGTGAAAAAACCACTTCAGTAAATTCGTTATCTTAGAATGTGGACCATCTAGTACACCAGTAGGTTATAGCAAAAAGGATCAGTTTGTGTCCTCATGGGAAGGAAATAGGAAAGAAGGTAATTAAGTTGATTTGGAGCATAGTGACAAGATCTTTAAAAACCAACTTGTAGATGGTATTGAACTCAGTAAAGCAGTTCATAAATAAAAACCATGTATAGCCTATAATATTAAATTTTTAACAAGACTTACCCATTCACCAGGACAAAGTGCACGATAGAATCTCGCAAACTTTTCACAAGCATCGGACTCTTCACCCTTAGCTGCTGTGCACCTGAGATATATTTTCATCAAACAATACCCAGGTTGAAATAGATTCATCTAGTATTTACTTCTTAACTAACTTATGAATTAAAAAAATTAGGAATTCATACATCTTGATAATCAGGAAACACCAGAAAAGCAGAATTCATACCTGTGAAATTCAATGTATCTGGTGAAACAGTGACGAGTTTGATTCGTTGTTGGAAACCGAAAATCAGCTGGAGCAGTCTTCAGTTCAATCTGCGAGCCAATAAACATATATAATATCATAAAAAGAAAGTTGAAGTACATTTAAACAATAAAAATCTGTCCTGTTGATTACAAAAACATTGAAAGGGTATATGGTACATACTTTTATGAAACAATAACTTCTACTTGTATAAACTCCGTACTTCGTTTTTGCAAAGAACCTTTATGACTTTCTTTGTACGGAACCACCTATTAAATTATTTTTTCTTTCACAATACCGACTCTTGAAATTTTCTTTCTAAGAGTACTAGTAATCCTATTTTACTGCTCATGTAAAGTGCAAATAGAATTATGATCTCACCTCATAACCCCCAAGTCTATCTCCTGCTCTTGAAATGTATTTTCCCTCCCAGTTCTTCAACCAAAACATAGCTCGAAACATTACTAATTTACTGCTATGCAATAACTCCCAATCCCAAACTCATTTATTATATGATACCCAAGAGGTAGGATTTTAAAGTTAATGTAAAACAATTGTAGCAATAGCAATAATAAGAAAAATTGCCTTAACATTGTCTTTTTGTCCTATAGATTTCAACCATTATACAAATCCCCAAGTATTAATTCCTACTTTTTCATAGACCTCTTCTGTCTTCTCCACCAGCAGGCTTTTGATTTTGAATATGATTCCTATTATTTTTGTGTCTGCTTAGAACAAAATTAACTAGAGTTTGAAAAACCAGAATGAACTATTTCCCACACTCTATTTTCATCACCCATGGTTTTTTCAACATTAGTGAAGTATTCCATTATTTGCTTGGGGTCTATTCAAAATCCAAGTAATTTAGGTCATGTTCATTAAAAGTGTCCCTTACCGATTCATCAAATCTTCCAAATTTTCTGTCATGAGTGGAGATTTCTAACAGTCTACCTATCCATAATTCAAATATAAGATATACCTCAAACACAATGGATAAAGGTAAACCAAACAATGATCAATAATTCGATATTGTTGTATACTCTTCAATTCCAACGATGCTCCTCATGAGACATCTCTTATCACATAAATAAGTCAGTGTAATAGCAGAGCTCCTCAAGCTCTGAAAAGTCGATTTTCCTCTGGAACCCCCACTCATCCCCCTTCCCCCACCAATATGATAACAATTATTCATAAAACGTTATCAAAAAAATTCAATTAAATTGGACTTGAATCAATAGGTCACACAGCTATTCCCAGTAATGAACACACAAACAGATAACATCCCGAAATATTAAGCCTATATAATTCCCTGGGAGAAGAGATTGAGAATGATTACTAAACAATAAATGATTTGTGAATGGCTGAGGAAGGGGATTTCATTAGAGTGATTTGTGGTGCGAAAAAATTAAATGGTTCTAGATCTATATCTTACAACGATAAAAGAGAAAAGAAAAAACAATAATAAAAAAAAGAGTTCATTACAACTTTGTACGTAGGTGTTGAGCTTCAGTCTTTGTCTCTTTGAAAACTTTTCAGCTGAACTTTATTGAGTAGACGGAGGTTTAAAACACTAGTTAACATCTACAACTCCAGTAAACACAATCACCACTCTCAAGATACCAATATAGAGAAACTTTAAGGGGCACGTATAACTAAGATTCAGGAGATCAAAACCTATCATTCCATTGGCTAACTAATGTTGGACTAACAGAAGTAGTTCAAATCCTAGAGAACTTAAAAGCTACAGAGGGAATTTTTCTCCAAATATAATAAAGAGGGTATATAAGTCAATGAGCTATGATTAGCACTTAGCAGCTCATTTACATACATGATGATAAAGCCTCCCTTCAACAAGGGTGCAAATCTTCATAATTCCTAGTTGATTGATTGATCAAAGCTCTACATTGCCACTTGCAGCCCATGAAGATAGTCTTTGAACGAAAAGAACTTATCCAAACAAAACATACGGAGAAAAATTTGAGAATAGAGGAGGAACCATAGGGAAT
The DNA here is from genome assembly GCF_948465745.1 of Chenopodium album. Taxonomy (NCBI): domain Eukaryota; kingdom Viridiplantae; phylum Streptophyta; class Magnoliopsida; order Caryophyllales; family Amaranthaceae; genus Chenopodium; species Chenopodium album. Next base: position 6,119,059 of record NC_137857.1, read on the forward strand.
GGAAAACGTTTTACATCAATCAACCACACCATTAAATATATGTTTATATTTCTTCCCATAAACTCCCTCCCAAACAAAAAGGTCCTTGTTTCTTTCTTGGTGGGGGGTAAGACCAATCACTATTGCGAATTTTTGATGAAGTTGCATTTCTTGGTTGCTCATTCTTTTCAAAATATATACGAAATATATATTTACAGATTATATGCACTTATCTTGGTAACATGATGGTATAAATTATTCACTACACACATACGAAGTATTAAGGAGTATTTTTTAACACCTTTTCATCACTTCTCTTCTGGAAAACCCTGGAAATCCATTAATAACACACTACCAAGCTTTACAAAATTACAAGGGCGTAATATCATTAGCATTTGTCTCGAAGGAAACAAACTCATGCTATCAATGAGACTATTGTAACAAGGATTAAAGCTCTGATATTGTTTCTGTCGTATAACATACTCAAATATTACAAACTTTTCCCAAATTCATAAACATTACCAAAATATAATTTCATTCATAATTCAATCCTAAAACACAGCAAAATTCTACCAAAAATAAATAAATTATCGCACTTTATTTTATTCTACAAATACAACGTAGCAATTTGTCGATAATTACAAACAAAATCAAATAATGCATTCACCAATAACAGAATTCAAATTGGTAAAATAAATTGCAAAAATCAATTAAAATTGTAAATCAAACATAAAATGCGTGAGATTCAGGAGAAAGAAAAAGACAAATCGATAACGATGAAGAGCAGGGAGATTTACCTCGTCCATTTTCCGATCAGATCAAACGAAAGTGAGAAGCGAAACGATGAAACAAGGAAAGAGAAAATATGCAGATTATTGTTCTTAATTGCAGAAAAATGAAGTTAAATTAGTCCTTTTACAAAACAAAACATTTGTTGGTTTACTTTGACTGGGCCCAACCTGGTACCAATAAGGTATATGGGCTTGAGTGACTAACTGAGTCGACGGATTATGGGGATCGATTGCAAGATTTCTCATACAACGGTTACACTATAGGAACAACGGCTACATGTGGACTAAACTTGTTAAAAAGGGTTAGTTCAATTGGTTTTGGCATATCCTTAATTACGAGAAATTAGGATTTTTGTTCAAGGTATACAAAAGTATATGTCGTTGATGTGATCAATTAAGGTGTTGTTCAACTTCAAATACTCCTCTGTTTTTTTATATGCATCAGTTTAACCGGTACATTTGCCGAGATGCTACTTTGACCATAAATATCTTTAATTGTGTATTAGTAAAAATTGTAACAAAATTATATTATGAAACTAGACATTATGACAAATCTAATGATATATAATATAATAACATTTATTCATTTTTTAGAGGTGAAAAAATTAAGTCAACCATGGTATGTGAATAGTGCAATTGTCAAAGTGATGCATATGTAAAATAACAGAGATAGTACAAACATAAACATGATTTAAGTTTAGTAAGATATAGAGTATTTAGATGTCATAAGACTAATTTAATTTCAATATAATTTAAATTCAACAAAAATAATTTAAGTTCAAATGCATTAAAAATCTAGCACATGATAATCAAAGATTGATCAACCAACAAGGTAAGTTTATATATAAAAAAATTAATTTTTGTATTCTGAATTTTCATACAACATGAACATTAGAACCATACATCAGCCCAGCAAAACTGGGCAAAAGGAAGGGGAAGGTAGCAGCTTAGCTCAGCAGGCTATCTGATGCATTAGCACATAAAGAGCACACCTCCACCAACTTCTTATACTAAGCTCAATCATCAAATCTGAAATGCAGCAAATATAGATACAACCATAATTAAACGTCCTAAATGTAAGACACTGACAAATTCATCTACGAGCATCACCCACACACTTGTTGGCTTGTTGCAACTTGGATCCTCAACGTTCTCCATGGCCAGAAGAAACTTAATTGCATTGAACCATAATTCATTTTATTTGACAATTCCAGGTTCAGGGCCATGACCAGATCCCTTTGGACAAAATAAAAAATATATGGTGTGTAGTTTTTCAGTGCTCAACCTACAGCATGATCCTTTCTACCTCATCTAGGATTCATAATGTCATTGCTGCCAACCATACTGCTGCTGATTACGGTTCATATTTGAGCCTCGGCCAGTACCTGAACCGCCATATGGACCACCTTGCTGAAAATTTGGTGCACCTGCTCCATAGCCGCTTGCCCCACTACCACGTGGGCCACTTGACCCATAAGGTGGGCCACGCCCTTGCTGTGGGTAGGGGGCATTTCCATAGCCCCCTCCGCCACCGCCTTGGCTTGCACGATTAGGGTGATTATATCCACCACTAGGATTACCACTCTGGGAATATCTGTTAGGGCCTCCAGCAGAGGGCCCTCTAGGTTTTCCATAGTGATGGCCAGGCCCTGCAGGAACTGATGATTGAGAACCATGCATGGGCTGGTTAGGACCAGGCCGCATCTGACCATGTGACTGACCAGATTGCTGAATAGGTGGAAGACGAGAATGTGGCGGGGGATGCTGAAGTTTCTGACGTTTTGCTGCTTCTTCATGTTGTCTTTGCTGCTGGCGTTTCTTCTTTGTTTGGAATTCATGTGATGCTTCATATTTTGGCAAACTGATTTCCAAAGAATTAAGTTTTTGCTTAGGAACTCTGATTAGCTTGTAAAAACTTGGTCTATTACATACTTGTACATTTTATACCGAAATAATATATCCAAGAAAAAGAAGTAAAAGAACCTCTTTGGATCACAAGGCAATGGATCAGCCCAGAAGTATTCAGCATCTAGTGCATCCTTAGCAGAAATTCTCTGAACCAATATGATATTATGAGTCATAATATGCAAAAGAAAGACAAATCAGCTCATCTAAACAGAACATTGACTAATGGAAGCAAAGCAAATGACAAGCGTTTCACACTTCAGAATGTCTTAAAATAAGCATGCCATTGTTGTTAAAGTTGGCCACTAATTTAGAATTAATTTCTACTTTTCTCTCTCCATCAAAACCTTTTTCTCTTTGCATCCCGCACTTTCACATACTACTTCATTAACTGAATAATTAATCCACTTTTCATTTTTCTTTACTCTCCATTTAACAACTTCTAATAATCTTTAACCATTTACAAATGAGAATGTAACATGGGACTTGGACAATGAAAAATGTAACATGGGACTTGGACAATGAGAATGTAACATGGGACTTGGATAATGAAAAATACAAAATTTGATTTAGCCAAATAATCAATTCTTTGTTCCCTACTTCAGTTATTTTCTCCAACATTTAGCAAGAAAAAAGTAAAGAGAGATTTTAAGCATAGTTAAGCTGCCACTTGTTACCTGTGCTGGATCAAGTGTCAGCATTCTCTCCAACAACTCCAAAGCATGTCGATCAAAGCTGCCACAGGAAAATTTCAAAATAAATTAGGGTGACTATCTGCAAAACTGGAAATGATTATTGGTTTTCAAGGCATGAAAAAGGAAAATCAACATACTGTCTAAAATACTCCCGTAGACGTCTCTTCATTGGCCTATTTGGCTTAAAGTTGCTATACCAAGGGAGTTTTGTAACCCCTGGCCAGTTGGCCTCCTCTGGAGCTCCACAAAGCTCAAAAATCTTATTTATTTGCTCTGGCTACAATAGCGCAATACACAATAAGATCAAACCATGCATCACACAGGCCAGAGTAAGTAGTAGGGAAAATACAGCTCTTCATACTATTAAAGACAGGATTGCAGTTCAGAGCCAAGGGCATCAGATAGTAACACCTAACACAACAAGAATCACTGCATAAGAAGCAAAAAAATGACACCAGGCTGACCAAACCCATGACTCAACAGATGATGTCAATTCATAGCTTTAGAAGTTTAGCCTGACCAACCCAAGAAAGTAGACAACAGCCACTCCAAAATACTGACAAACATGCTGAGAGTTCTGCTAAAGTCCAATATCCACAAATGTGCTAAAGAAGCCACTGCTGACCAAATCTAATAGTTATTACACTTTAACCACCCAAAATCTAGATTTAGTAGCTGTCTATGAAAGGTAATCTGATACCCAAAATTTTACCTTGGTAATTTGGTAAACACTTACAATTGGGGTAAGTAGTGGTTTGGCCACTTACAATTGGGTAAGTGAATGTTTGAGCGTCTACTCTAAAATCTAGCCATAGCACCTACAATCGGGATAGGTAGAGCTTCTATTAGAGAGAAATCAGCATGTCAATTGTCAAATTCTTACTTTTGTTCCATTTGACTCATTTGTGGAAGGACTATTGTTATTTAACAATAAACTTCCTTCCCTAGCGCGATCACACACACATACAGGAAAATAAATACTCTACAGAGAGGGGGTAACATGGCTTAAACCAGCGTCCTATTCCTCATTTGTACCTCATCTTTGCCAGGAAATACTGGTTTTCCATGGAGCAGCTCTGCGAAGATACATCCAACTGACCACATGTCAACAGCAGGACCATACTTCGTGCTACCAAGCAGCAGCTCTGGAGGTCTGCCTCAAATTAAAAAAGGATTAAATATTGACCAAGAATAAAAAGTTGATAAGATCTATAAGGGCTTTGAATAACATAATGGAGGATATCAATAAATCCATATATTAATCCCTCACATCAACAACACACCTGTACCACAATGTAATAACACGGTTGGTGAGGTTCCCATTATGATCACTAGAAAAAGAGCGGGCAAGGCCAAAATCTGCAAGCTTTAGCATCCCCTCATTGTCAATGAGAAGATTTGAACCTGACATATACATATATCAGACTGGGTCCTAATACTCCTAAACTCAGCAAACAAACCAAACAACAGGATCAGAGATTATAAGACCTTTAATATCACGATGCAGTACTTGGTTAACGTGACAATAGTGAAGTCCCGTCAAAAGTTGTCTCATGTAACACTGCAACCGCAAAATTACACGTTCAGGTTTTAAAAAAACAGCGGAATCTGGTCAATAAGGAGATAAGAATTCAGTAAACTTGTTACAAACTTACAATACCTTGATCTGTGGAACAGAAAATCTCATCCCAGGACGATCAGCAAGCCCAGTTAAATCATGATCCATATACTCAAAGACCATGTAGATTCCACCTTTATATTTATTACCATCTGCAGCAAGAATTCAAAGGCCACATAGTCTAAGCTAACTTGACAAACAAATAACATGTATTAAAGGTTATATAGATATAGATATAGATGTGCATAGAAACAACATAATATGCGAAGAAGATCATAGTCTATTACCTGGCCTCCCTTGCTCATCCTTTTCAGGACCTGAAATAGAGCATGCATACAGTAAAAACAGAGTTTTGAAGAAGATAGTAGAGTTGTTAGCAGGCCAAAGGTCAGAGTAACTCACCAGGGGATGTTACAATCTCCTTTAGTTGTATCACATTTTCATGATGCAGCTTCTTCAGAATCTTGATTTCACGAATGGCAGTTATTGGAAACTGAAGCAGTAATCAAAATTAACTTTAGATCTAGTAAATCAAGTTTTAAACACTGTTTAGCTACCAAGTATATTAAATTTGGAAAGCAACACATAGGGCTTGCTGCCATGAGCACATACCCCTTCTTTTTCATTGTCCATTCTTATTTTCTTCAAAGCAACTATTTCTCCAGTCTCAATTTCTTTAGCCATGAAAACTTGCCTGAGGTTAAAAAGACAGAGAAAATATCATCAGATCATTCCGATAGTGTATGCATCAGTTAAAGAGGGCTAAGAAATAAATATCCTATTATGTAAAAAGGATATTACTTGTGATAAGGACCATATAAATGTAAGTTTTATTGAGGGCAAACAAATTCAATACATTTCTATCATGGAAAGATCAAGCAAAACTCATGGCCAGACGAAAAGCTAATAATCATTAATTGACCAAGCAATGGAATTTCACCCTATAACTGAATCTATTGACTAAGTTCAGGTCAACCTCACCTCCGTCAATAAATTGACTCATAGAAATACAACACAAACGAACAAAACCAATACAGAAACAACCCAAGATTACCGAAAATCTCAAAGTGGATGTTCGGATTTCACTCAATCAAGAAGTGCCCATTGTCGAAACACACAGAGCTGAATTACCCAATAACAATTCATTGATCATAGGCGAACCGTATTCCAACCCCAGTAAGGCAGTAAATAACCTTTCTTTTCATAAAAACTAAAATCACTCCCAGCATAATTCACACCAATTCATCTAATTCCCTGTCCCCATCTCCCCTGCCTCGCCCGGGTTAAATTAGACCATCAAAACTAGATAACAACCTAAGCATTGCATCAAAAGAGTAATTGTTCACACGAAATCACACTATTCTTGTTCCAAATTTACATCAAAAATCAACAATCCCACACAATTCAAATCCGTAGAACGCAATGCCAAATGAGGAAACTTCTTAATTATAGACCCAAAATTCAAAATTAAACAACTAAGAAAACCCATCAATTAACAAACAAGATAACATCAATTTGAAAATTATGCCAAAAAACACAAAATTAAGAAATTTAGTAAAATACCCATAAGTTCCTTCACCAATTTGTTCCAATTTCTGGAAACAATCGACGATTCTAGAACCCCAAGTGGGTGATTCATGGAGGTTGAGTTGGCCGGGAGCTGCCACCGCCATGGCAGTAAAGGTTTGCGGAAGAAGAGAGGAGAAAAACTAGGGTTTCGTAATTGTAATTATAGAATTCACTGCAATTAAAATTGTTTGACAAAGAGTGAACAAAAAGATAGCTTCAATCAACAACAAAAAAAAAAATTGAAATTCAACATTTTGTATATAAATACCTTTTCCCTCTTTATTTTTGGAATTGGGTTGGATTGGAATCCATCCAAACAAGTACTGTAAGAATTTCTAAATGGTTTCCTAAAATAATGTTTGTACTTCGTGGCTTCGTGCTCTATAAAAGAAAATAATTTGAACATCTAGTATTTTTAGAAATAGTTTATGCAAGCTTAGACTTTTCCTCAAAAGTCAAAACAAATAAAAAAATAAATAAATAAAAAGCTCGAAGTATATATTGTATTATTGTCATACTTTCTTCGTTTTTTTCTACTTTATTGATCTACTTTGACTATATATTATTCACACATACACCCTCTAGCTAAGTTATGAGTTACCCAAGGCTTAAAATCCAACTAATTATCGGACAATATTAGAATTTAGAAGTATTAAATAAAAAAAATGCAACACTTGAAGAGTTGAAGATTGTTACCCAAGGCTAAAAAGTAATTGTTTTATTTTGTTACACTTTGCAACATGAACTAAATTTCTTTAGTTGAGACTTGAGGGAAAAATGTTTGCAAAAGAAAAATAGTGTTTCTTTTTAGCGTAAACTATATAATTCCCCAATCATGCTCGATTTTTTAAATTAAATGGTGATTGAAATTCAAATATACAAAGTAAAGGTTCCTTGAAAATGTAGCACAAAAGTTAATCATATAAATAATGATTCTACAAAAATCCAAAAGAAAAAAAAATATATTAAGTGGAGTTTAGCAGTAAAAATTCCCTTCAAAAAAACTAATATGTATATACTACTATATCACTACTATATAGATATGTGCAGGCCTTTTCCTAAAAAAAAAAAAAAAAAAAAAAAAAAAATATGTGCAGGCTTAAAATTGGGCCTTACCCAGACCTATCTTAGCCAAAGGTGCCTTTTTGTTTATATAAATAGAAGATACCTAAACGACTACACTTATATAATCGAGATAATTTTATTTTTCCACCTACAAAATAAACCCTACCCAAATATTCTTAAGAAATTTCAAGATCATAAGAAAACCGAAAAACAACACACACCTCCAAGGCTCCAATGAATATACAACATATGCTTTTGTATGAAATCCTTCATAGACTACCTACGAAAACCCTAATGAGGTTCAAATGCATTAACAAATTCTTCCAAACATATATTTCTTCCAAAGATTTCATCAACCTTCATCTCCGTCACTCCATCACCTCCGGCACCAACCGCCTTGTCATCTTTTTAGCTGCTCCTGAAAGCGACAACAGCAGCACAGATCGCCTATATTCATTAGATTTGGATTCAGTGCATTCACTCGAGCCCCGGGCTCATCATTGTCTCGACCTTCCTAAACCCATCTGTTGCAAATCCGACCTTCATGTTGTAGGTTGTTGCAATGGTTTAATCTGTATAAAAAACAATAACAATACAAATATACAATCGTGTTAAACTTGATGATTTTTAATCCATGTAGTGGTATGTTTAAGTCTAACATCTCATTGATGTTGTCAGACTTGTGTTACCGTATAAATATGATTTGCACGAGTGTTGGATTTGGTTATGATAGTGTGAACGATGATTATAAGATTGTTGTTGTGGATTACTACCACGACGATCCTGTCATTTATAGAAAAACTTTGGTGTATAGCTTAAAGGCCGATTCTTGGAGACGTGTTGATGAAACCTTGACTACATTGATGAGACATCATGATTATTTTTATTTTTACACGCTTTGTAACTATGGTGTTCTTGTAAACAGCCATTTAGTCCATTGGTTGTATTGCTACCCAACCAACAAAGAGACGAGTATAGGGGTCTTCAATCTTGAAACCGAAAAATGGGTTGATGATGATTTACCATTGCCTAATATTAGTTTACCACTTCCTTACCCTCTTGAAGACCTTGATTGTACAAAATTTTATCTGGGGGTTCTTGATGGGTGTTTGTGTTTTACCCTTAATTTTAAGGGTAAACACGAAATTTGGATGATGAAGGAATATGGAGTTCACGAATCGTGGATGAAGTTTGTAAGTATCCCTATAAGTAGATGTTCTGTTGTTTTTCCTAATGGTTGTGGTACAAGAGGAGAAATTTTGCTTAGGAAAAAGAGCTTATTCGTGCCTTATGATGAATTTTATGGTCATACACTAGACATTAAAAGTAGTGTATGGTATGACATTGAAGATAAAACAATGGAGAGGTGTTTGACATTCACTGGGGCTCCTCTTCGTCATAAGGTTCTAGCATTGACCCTCGGAAGTCTTGTTCCAGTGTACGGAGGACGTCAAGCCATCAAGATAGATGAAGGTGAAGCTGAATTAGATAAAAGAGATGATGCATGAAGAGGTTTACCACAAGTAAATAAAAATTATGCTATGAATTGAAGTAGTGTTAATTATGTTTTATGAATTTTGTGATTTTTGTGTTTGGTCTTTCATTCAGTAGGAATGGTAACGAAGTTGGCCAATATTAGTTTTCAACCTTATAAACAGGCAGATGTATCTATTGGTTGGATTTCAGTTTCCTAACGGTTAGCAGTCCATTATATATGTGTTTGCTTCTGTTAAATCTTAATGAAACATATAACATACTTTGCCTGCAATTTCACCTCATCAAATTGGACTTGCATTAGTCACAAAAGTTGGCTGGTTGGGTAAGGGACAGGGGACTGTGATGACCGAGAGGAGTGATGGGGTGTGGGGCTGGGGGGCTGGCGCTGAGGCTGAGGCTGGGAGGGTTTGAGTGACAGGAGGGTGAGGATGACGAGAATTCTCTAGAGGCCGATCTTTGTCTTTGTCTCCGTATCTGTCCCTGTCGCTACTTGTTAGTAGTACTTTCACAGGTGAAAATGAGATTCATCTATGCTGTATAGTGTATAATATCATAGGACATGCAAATGCTGCAATTAAGGAGAGAAGGAGAAAGAAGTGAAAGAAATAGATATATACATCTACACTGTCAAAAACTCAAACCCACAAATTGTTAGCAAGATTTCTCTAACAGCATAAGCTCATCTGCTCATTAATTCAATCTACCGTTTCAAGAATGCTGGTTCCTAAGGAGTAAAGCTGACATTCTGTCTCTACAATTGTTGGCTAAGAACCCCACGTCCCTGATCTACATACTGGGGTTGTTAATGCAGCGAACACTAATCCTGAAACAATACATTCATGTGAAAACTTCAGTTTCATAGCTTCAATCTCGATTGCTGTGCAAAGATTCGAACTTTGGATCATAAGCCACCCAATGCCTATGTGGATTGGAGATGGAGCCAACTGCAGGTGGATCACCAGAATTGCTGTGAGAAACTGTTCCTTCCATTGCTGCTCTTCTATATGGATCATAATATAGATCATTGCTCTGGTATAAAGAAGGGTATTGGGCATCTTGATTTGGGTGTGCGCCGTCATAGGGAGCTGGCATTACACACAAAGACAAGAGAGAACTGTCAGCAAATGCAACAAATTCCAACCAAAGAACTAAAACAACAAAAAAAAATCTTATAAGCTCTATGGAAACCTAAATCAAATTTTTTTTTCCTCCTTTTTTTAGGGTATGTTGTATACCCAGTAAGACTCACTGAGATAGGATATTCATGTTTGTTTCCTTAAATTAAAAAACATATATAAACTATATAAGCCAAGAAAAACATTCCTAAAAAGCCGAAACAAAATTTCCACCAAAAATGTAAAGTATACAATATAAAGCCAAAAAGAATAACCTTGCACTCTCTTCTCCACATCCAGTATTTTAGCTCGCAGGGTTTCTACCTCCCTATCCATGCTGACCAGAGTTTTCTCCTTCGCTTGCATATGTTCCACTAGATCAAGATTCATGTGTTTTTCATGCTCAAAGGCCGAACTTCAAAAGAAACAAAGTCACTAGGTTTAGAATCAATTCCAAAGTCAATGTAAATACAACAACAAGAGATGACATAAGAGTTTCAATGAAATTGACGTGATAAATTCAAAGAGAAGATGATAATGAGATAATTGATATACGGAGTACAACGACATACAAATTCAACCTCTATAACAACAGACATCAAGCTAAAGAGCCAACAACCCAAAAACCGATGATTGAACTAAATGGTCCAAAGCTAAAATCAACTTGTACTTTCCTAATCGGTCACTGTAGTATGCTATCATAGAAGTATCTCAGTTAATCTGCTCATAGAGATCTTAAAGAACCTAGGGAGTTTAATAATTCAACTCACTTTCACTAGGCTATGTCAAAGTAATGGCTATTTATCTTTTATTGCATGAAGTCCAATTCAGAATGTTAGATCTAACCTAAAACTTTTGCTAGTTAAATAAATTACAAAGAAGATGCAAGGAGAGAATTATATGGAAAATATACTTCAGCGAAGCAGAACCATTGCCATATTCCACAGTCCACAGACTGCAGAAGCAACCCTCCAATGAATAAATAAATAAATGAAATAAAATCCAATAGGAAAGTCATATTTTAAATGCCATAGCTTGCACTTATAAACGCATGCACTTACAAACAAACGCACATGTTTTGTAGAGCTTGCTGGCTTTATTGGTTAACTACATTGCTAATACTCCGTGGTCAAGAAAATGACAAATTGATTTGAATGTTAAAATGCAAACACATACAGCACTCACCGTAGACGTTGGTGTTCCAGCTTCATACTGTCCAATTTAGAGAGCAATTCAGGAATCCTCTTAATGTCAGTATGCCACTTGTCAAGATCTTGACTTGCTTGCTTAATTTTCAATGTCAGCTCTTGTCTAGCCGCCACTAAGCTCTGTGCATCCTTGTGGGCCTGTTGGAGGTCCTTCTTTACACTCTCTCCAGCTTTAAGGCCTAACTCCATTCTTGCAATCTTCTCAAGCAAAACCCGAATTTGAATATCACTTTCCGTCTCAATACTTCTAATGTGAGCTTTAACTCTACGTATTTCCTCATCAACTATGGCACGATCTTGTCTCATAGCTGCTATTGATGTCGCCAATCTCTTATTTTCCATTACAAGATGATTTATCTCATCAATCTGTGTTCCATTTCCAGGGGGTGGTCCATGCCGCATCACCCCAGGCACCGTGAGATGACCTCTTCCTGACATCTCCAAGTAATTAACTCAGGCTAAAACAAGTGCTTCTGCCTGCAGAGCCAGCATAAAAACCACATATTCATCAATGCAAAAAAAAAAAAAAAAAAAAAAAAAAAGTCATCAATCTAGTAGAGAGTTTTCTGTCAAAGAAAAACTCAGAATGCCATTTGACCAATGCACAGTTCTGTGTTCAAAAATAGTATTGGGAAATAGCCAAAATCACAGGCATAGTGAACCTTTTTTGTTTTTTGAATTGGCAAAAGATATTCAGAACATGCAGCTGAGAACAAGGCTTATAAAAGGTTTTAATCCCATTTTCTACCACATCTTTTGTTAAGTCCAAGACAGATTTATAATATGAAACTAAAAGCCTCCTACCTCAAATATTCTCGCATAACTGTAAAGCAACTGTGTGCACAATATGGGCCAAGTACAGAACAATCGATCAGGAATACCTCCGGCTCAAACAAGAATTAAATCATATAAATTTAATTAACTTGGGATCATACAAATAGAAGAAAGCCAAGAAACCAATTATTATTAATTACTAGTTCTTTTATCTACATAAGAAAAAATATTGAACAGGCAACCAATATGACAAAACCTCAAACCATAATAAAAAATGCCCTTCAGACTTATGAATCAAAGGCCCTTCCATTACTCTCATTTCGTTAACAAATGATATCCAATCAGCTATTATCAAAGAAGTATGATGAGTATCAAATTTTATAGCCCAGATTTTTTAAAAATATCTGTAGCAAACCATCACTACATTTAGATCAATTAGATGAACAAACAGAAGAATTCTTTTCAATCTTTGTGCTACTTGAAAATTTGAAAAAATAAGAATGGCAAAAACTGGAGACAGAGACAGCGAACTCCCTGAATCTAGCACCTAACACTCATGTTTCTCACACACATTGAGGAGGAGGAAGAGGACTCTATTTGAAGTATAAATGTGTCAACAGCAACAAAGGCCACTATACGCATGCACAACCCTTGAAAATTACCCTTTCCTCACACTCTCCTCTCAAAGAAAAGTCAGTTATTACAATGACAAGTTATTACAATCCACAACTCATCCTATCTTAGAAAATCTGCTAATTATCAATCAAAATTATGTTTATAATTTTCAAACTAAATTGAGGGTTGTGTGTGAGTCCAAGGGATTTGCCTGCCTTTTAAATGGCTTTTATTACCTTTTTCTTTTAAGAAACATTTGGCAAGTACAATTTGCAACAATAATGTACAAAGGAAGCACTACTTCTGCCCCTTTTGCTCTTTAAGCTTTCATCATAAGTCCATTCCTTTCTGTTCTTCACACTTATGACTTAATAATCTTTGTAATCTTTTACCTCCATAAACCACAACTAAAGAGCTATGGTTTGCCATTTGCAACCTCAATTTTTCAATCTCTTCTTTTCTTAAATCTTGTGCAAATACTCCGTAGTAATCATTAAGAACATTAAGGAACGGGGGTAATAATATCCCAAGATACCATTTACTAAAACACATACTTGTATTATGTTTTCATTTTAACACAACTAAAACAATTAATACCTAAGCTTGACATAAATCCATGGTGCAACATTCATCAATTTGTATATATACCAATAGCAACAGTAATAGATTTTTTAAAAATTATCAATTTAATTAACATCATATAATGTGAAGAATCAAAACAATAAATTCTTCCTAAAACCACCAATTCACACTTCATAATCACAATAACAAATCAATAAACTACCACAGCAATCAATCAATCAATCCACATTAATAAATTATCATAAAAATGAGCAAAAAGCCAACAAATTAAGCTGATACCTACTTCATTAATTTATTAATCATCCCATCATCTTAAACGAAATCCAATTCAAACCCATCAACAAACAAACACAAGAATTGAATCAAAAAAACATAATTCAAATTTAACATGCACCCAATTATCTCCAGTAATTCACCCAAATATAAAATTCTAAAGAGCGTTCAAAAATCCAAACTTTTTTATCACAAAATGTAATTTCTTGACAAATTTCGGCAGCCCTTAAAACAATCTAGAAATTTAGACTAAAAAATCAGGTAAGAGAAGGGTACTAACGATTAAATGGGTTCGATGTTTCCGTCGCCGGAAGTCGGGAGCCCTGCTCGGAGCCTCGAAAGCTTTAATCGGGCCTTTGGATTTTCCCTTTCTAATGTCTTTTTTCTGTTTATATTTTCTTTTCTTTTGGACTACTCCGTAGTCCCAAATGCACAAGTCATAATATATGTACGAAGTAGTTGTTAACACTTAACAGCATAATGTTTTACTCCGTATTTTTTTTTTTTGGAAAATTTGTCAAAAATAAGTCAATCTTTGTCCGGTTCGCTTAAAATAAGTCAACCTTTCGATTAACTCAAAATAATCCAACCTTTATAGGGTATTCACTTTAAATGAGTCAAAACCTGTTGTAACCGGTTATTAAGGTTAATTGTGACACGTGTTAGAATATGATTCGTCATTTTTCTATTAATAATTAATTAGGATATATTATATGATTAATTATAAAAAAAAACTAATAATTATAAATTTCAAAAAAAAAATTAAAAAAAAGGAAAAAACCCCAACCCCCTCACCCTCCCCTGCCAGCTCACCCCCTCCCCTACCCGGCCGCCGGTAGCCGGCAACCACAAATTCCCCGAAGCCAGCACCGACGGCCTCTCCACCCACCCACGACGCCCCCACCCTTTCCTTTCCCCCTTTCCCCACCCCATTACCCCCGTCCTTCCCCTTCCCCACCGTCAATCGACACCCCAAAACCCTTGAACCCTAATTCCGATTTTGTAAGGGTTTCGTGAGGGTGGGTTAAAGGGTTTGGGGAGTCGACAGATGGTAAGGAAGAGGAGGGAGGGGTCGACTTCTACAGGGAGACGAGGGAGGGGGGTTGTTTCCGGCAGGGGGTGAAGGGGAGGGGGTGGTGTCGTGTCGGGGTGGGGAAAGGTGAATGGGGAAGGGGAAGGAGTGGGGTTGGGTGGGCGGTAGAGGTCGTCGGTGTCGGCGCCGGGGAATTTTGTGGTCGCCGACCACCGGCGGCCTGGCAGGGGAGGGGGGGTGAGCTGGCAGGGGAGGGGTGAGGGTGTTGGGGTTTTTTTCTTTTTTTTTTTAAATTTATAATTATTAGATTTTTTAATAATTAAATTATATTATAATTCCTAATTAATTATTATAAGAAAAATGACGAACCACATGCTAACACGTGTCACAATTAACATTAATAACCGGTTAATAAACGGTTGCAGGTCACTTGACTCATTTAAAGTAGATACCCTATATAGGTTGGATTATTCTGAGTTAATCGAAAGGTTGGCTTATTTTGAGCGAACCGGACAAAGGTTGGCTTATTCTTGACAAATTTTCCTTTTTTTTTGCTCGATTTGTCTGTTAAAAAAGGGTTTCGTTAAAGGTTTTGGTGGTCAATTTTGCACTTAAAAGTCCAAATTAGTCTCGAATTTGACTATTAAATTATATTCGTATAAATATATCATTTTGCGTATACTACTAAAAAATTTCTCGATTTGCGTGTCATAATTTTTCGTCACCTCTAATGTTTTGACCTTACATCTGGCAATATGGCATGATGAGGAAGTATAAATGGAGTGTTGTGAGACATGGTGAAATGTCTCACAACTATTATAAAAAATAAAAAATAAAAAAAAAAAGGTGCAGTGAAGAGAGATAGGAAAAGTGAAAAAGGTACCATTGAGACTAAATTTTATATCACTGATAGTGTATTTTGTACCACTGAAACTCCAGTGGTATTATTTGACAGCTTAATAAGACGTCTCTAAAATGACGTCTGAAATGCCTACATTGCCTTTGTCAGACATTATTTCATTGTCTCACAACCCTCCATTTGAAACACCTCTGATGGCATGATTATGCAACCTTTTTTTTTTTTTTTTTTTTGAGGAAATGATTATGCAACCTATTGACACAAAGTTTGTTATTTCGCGTTTACTTCACTTTGTAGATTAGATTTAGGACAAAAAAAACTAGGTAACTTTATGATTAATACTTGTACGTAGTATAACACATTACCACTTGCCATGCTATATATGGCAAGTAGCAAGTGGATTTTTTTTTTTTTTTTTCAAAAAAACCTTTGAAATGAAAAACATGTATACAAACAAGTTGAAATGAGAAGAGCAAATTTGTAGATCTCTCTCAATTTTCTAGATGTGATACAAGTTAAAATCTAGGCATATGTATTAAACTATATAGCTTAAAATTGTTATGTCGTTTACAATTTTGAAGGGAGCCTTGAAATAAAGGTTTTGATAGCCGTCCATACTCTTTAACTCATGTACCCGATCCGATCCCTAATAACTTAATTAATTGGCCAATCTTCTTACCTTGTTCAAATCTTTAAATATTACAATTCAGACATTATTTAATTGTTTCAAAAATAAAAAGTATATGTGTGTGGATGTCAATTAACTTAGTTTGTTAAAGTTTTGGAAATAATGTTGGTCGGATCCCAAAATTTGGATCAAGGTGTTGACCTTTTGATATACATTGATCTCAAGTACATAATGAATTGTGATATTTGATTTTATTATATTTACTAGAACCCTCACATCAAGAACTTCTTAATAATTATAAGGTCGAACTTTATAATCTTTGAATGTAATTTAATCAAATTACATTCAAAGATTATAAAGTTCAACCTTACAAATAACAATTATTTTGCACTTAATTATTTTAAGACAGATGAAGTACATGTCTTCTTGGAAGATCTAGACTGTTCGGTGGATGCTTTCCCCTACCACTTCATAGGTATACCGACCTAGTGGGAAATCACCAACAATAAGGCCTTATTCAAGATAAGATTTCATAATCCTGCTAAAAAGCTTACTACTGTAATCGTATAAGGATGCACATCTGAATTGAAGTGAAATAATAGAGATATTTTTTTGTGTAGAAAAAAATTGTATGAGCATGCCAAAAATTACAATGATAGATAGTCATCAAACTTTAATAATGGACATTTTCATGCATTCCACTATCACAAATTCACAATAATTCCTTGAGTGGAAATCACATGGCATATCACAACCTTCACAAATGTACATGTCATAAAACCATATACTAAAATTTTTATTAATTTTCTTGTACCAAAAAAATTCAACCGTCACTCCACTTTTATGTAATGGACTAATGGTTAGCATCTTACCACAAGGTTCACTTATTTTCTTACTATAAATATCCCTTTCACTCTTCTCTATATTTGAAACAAATCAAAACATGGCTCGTCTAAAATCAAATGCTTTACTAATTGTACTACTTGTTGCAACTTCTGTTGTATTGAGTGAGAGTAGGATTGCAAGGAAGGACTTGGGTTTAGACCTTGGTGGTGTAGGGCTAGGGTTAGGCCTAGGGTTGGGTGTTGGTGGAGGGTCAGGCTCTGGAGCCGGTGCTGGTGCTGGATCCGGTGGTTCAAGTTCTAGCTCGAGCTCTGCTTCATCTAGCTCAAGCTCAGGTTCGGGTGGAGGAGGTGCAGGCTCTGAAGCAGGCTCATATGCCGGGTCTAGTGCTGGGTCAGGCTCAAGATCACGAGGTGGTGGTCGTGGTGGAGGAGGCGGTGGTGGAGGTGGTGGAGGAGGAGGTGGCGGTGGTGGTTCGGGTCAAGGAAGTGGGTATGGACATGGTGAAGGTGGTGGACATGGTGGTGGGGACTAAATATGAAGTCTAAGCTAAATTTAAGTTAACATTCTTATGTTAATTGAAAATGAGCTTTTAAGAGAGCTTGTTTATTGTTTAATGATTAGCAATGCAAGTTACCATGCATGGCAACATCTATGTACTTTAAGGAGTATACAAATAGAATAAAGTAAATTTATGGTTTCCCATTGTAGAAAGTCAATTTGCTTTGCTAGTTTGTGTTTTATTTACGCTGTGTTATTTATTGTAATGACGTCAAAAAAAAGTTTATAATGAAAAGTTCAGTTTGCATCCATTTTTTTTTTACTAAATCTCTTATTCAAACTCATTTATGTATGAATTGGAGCAACAATGAGAATAATATACAATTTTGTATAAAAATGATATTAACGACTATGTATTGAGATGAAATAAGCAAAATTCCATAAGAGTATATGGTCTCTTTAAATAGGTTATAAATTTTTCGAGAGAGTTTTAGATTTTAACTGAGAAGTTAGATGACAAGCAAAGAGAGTATATGGTCCCTTTAAATAGGTTTTATTTCGTATCTTTATTAAAACGAAATATTATGAAGTATAAGAGTACTAATCCAATTGGCAAGTACATGATAGTCGGGTGAGCATATAGTTAGCTACGGGAGTACCGAGGTCACAAGTATTCGTGTTAGGCAACTCAAACATGGAGCAGGAGAGTTCAGTCCACTTATAAATTCAAAAGATGTTCAATACTAAAACCATTTGGTGATAATAAGAGATTAGTAACTTCACCCTTAAAAAGTGGAACTATATATCTCTCTTTTACTTTATTTTTTGAGATGGAAGTCATGGAACACTTACAAGTAGTTTCAACACATATGCTACTATATATGTACGACGTAGTATGGATGGGTAGCTAAATAAGACTCCAGAAGTGCGTGAATAACAACCACCTTTAGCGAGCGGTAGCTTCATTAACACACTATATATACTGTCTCAATAATTCGATTATTCAATTCCTACGAGCATATGACTACTAGTAGTTAATATGTACGCTTTATCAAATTACTTAGAACAAACACAATGGTTGCGGGCAACCATTGTGGTTATTGCTTATTTTATTAATTTCTATTTCTTCCACGTCACCTATAACCACTCTTATACCCATTTAATAACCAATGTCTCCCAATAGTTAACCACGACTTTTTGGTTATACATTTTCTCTTTCTTATTTTTACCCAACTCCACCATATAATCTCTTTTTTAAATCCTATCATATACATTTGCCACATCATCAAAGACACCCATCAAAAGCAAAAAGTGGATATTATTTTAATCAATAACCAAAACTTGTACCTGGTTATTTTCATAACCTGGTTATTACTTTTTTTCAACAAAACTTTATCTCTCTTCATTGTTTTAATATTTTTTCACTTTCTCGTTCCCCATAACCAAGCTAATTGGTTAATGGCTGGGTTTGCTCTTATGTTCATGATACGTTAACCAGACAAAGATCTAAATGTTAATGATCAATCAATCAATCATCAATCATCAATCAATAATCATCAATAATATATACTAAAAGACACACCAATAATGACAAATGTCATCTCCTGGTGTGTCCTTAGTATTTTGGTTTTTTTTGTTTTTTTTTTTTTTTAAATTTAGAAAATTTTATTTAAAAAGTTATTTAAAAGAAAAGTTTTTTTTTTGACAACCAAATAAACAAACAATAATATATTTACCTTTCTTATGTTATTACCCAATTAAGTACAAATTAAAAAGGAATTAAATAATCTTTTTACAGAAGTGTAATTATGGTGGAATATAATTTATTCTACAAAGATATTAACTTTTTATTTTGTATGCCATAAATGCATAAATTAATTTATAAAAAGAAAATATGGAGTAATTAAAATAACCGTGCATGGCACGGGACCTAATCTAGTATGATGATAATTTAAACACCAATTGACTAATTGAGTAATGATATGTCAATATTTTTTCAGAAAAATATGTACAATAATCAACTTTGTATGTATCACATACACAGTCACACTTTTTTTTTTTTTTTATTATTATTATTATTATTATTATTATTATTATTATTATAATTTCGCCTACATATATACAATTTGCATTTGAAAATCATATTGCACATTGTATGAGAAAAACATTATATGGAGTACAAAATAATAATTTACTTAACACATGTAAGGATTCAATTTGAAGAAACCCAATTACCGATTAAGAAAACGTTTCTTGATCTCAATCATTAAAAATTTAGATTGCCATGATCGCTCTTCTCACTAGGAACTTAATTATTTAATTAACAAGTATTAATTAATGTATGATATTTAATCATCATCCTAAAGAGAACTTAATTGAAAATTGAGATGGCAATCATATATTTCTTTATTCATTATGCATAATGAAAATTAATGTAAGTAAAATTAAACAATATATATTGAATAATCCTCAGCAAGTTATTAATGGTGGACATAGCCTAGTGATTTGTTAGTCACTAACTTCATCTTACAAGCTCAAAACTCAAAGACAATTACGAAATAAAAAGTTAAAAGTTGGGGATTTAGGGCAAACAATTAAGTCAACAAGCTAAAAATAGTGCGTGGGACCTTTTTTGCATGGGACGGTTGACACGGTTCCATAATGCGGCAAAATATTGGAAACCACAAATTTAGGTTAAGTAATTAATTAGTAAAATACTAGGTTAAACCCCATGCAATAGATGTACGGTTGTTCAATGAACATTATAAATATTATTTTTTTAGGCTACGTATAAAGTTATATTGAACAATTAAATATTTTTAGAAAGTTTGGTTTATATTTTATATAAAGAAAATGTAATAAATCAGATGCAATTCTTTTTTAAAAGTTATAATTTTTAAAGGAAGGATTATTGTGAAAGATAAATGTTTTTAGCAAGTATTATTGGAGGGAAAATTTTTAATAAAATGTTGCCATGTGTCCCTATTAGTTTCGCCTTTAGTAGTATGTAATAGATTTTATATAAAGAAAATGTAATAAATCAGATGCAATTCTTTTTTAAAAGTTATAATTTTTAAAGGAAGGATTATTGTGAAAGATAAATGTTTTTAGCAAGTATTATTGGAGGGAAAATTTTTAATAAAATGTTGCCATGTGTCCCTATTAGTTTCGCCTTTAGTAGTATGTAATAGATAGATAGAAGATTGAAGAATTGTTACTATATAGGTTGAATCATCAAAACACTAAGTATGATCAAATGCTTTGGCATCTATAAATAGCCCTTCTTTCATTCTTATTTCATTACTATCAATTGACTTGATCATATAATATTTAAAACAAATAAAAATGGCACGTCTAAAATCTATTGCACTATTCCTTGCCCTAGTAGTTGCAGCTTCTGCTATATTCGGTGAGAGTAGGGTTGCAAGGAAGGACTTGGGTATAGATCTCGGGGGTGTAGGGGTAGGTTTGGGTCTAGGATTGGGACTCGGAGGTGGATCGGGCTCTGGAGCTGGTGCTGGTGCTGGATCTGGATCTGGTGGTTCAAGTTCTAGCTCCAGCTCTGCTTCATCTAGTTCGAGCTCGAGCTCAGGTGGAGGTGGAAATGCGGGCTCTGAAGCAGGATCCTATGCTGGGTCAAGAGCCGGGTCAGGATCAAGATCACGAGGTGGAGGTCTTAGTGGTGGTGGAGGTGGTGGTGGCGGTGGCGGAGGTGGTGGTTCAGGTGAAGGAAGTGGGTATGGACACGGTGAAGGTGGTGGGTATGGTGGAGGATATGGCGGCGGCGAAGACTAAATTAAATATAAAGTCTACATGAAATGGTCACCAACATTCTAGTGTTAATATCTTCTAAGATAAAGCATCTGTTTGTGAGTAATGTAACAGAATAAAAAGTAAGGTGTCCCATATAGAAACGTCTATTTACTTAATCAGCTTCTAGCTTGCTTGTTTGTATTTTCGATATGTTCGTTTATTCTAGTATCCAAATAACATCATGTCTTTGTTTATGTCAAAATTTATAGTTGATCTGGCTATTTGCCTAATAAACTACTTATTGTACTAGTTGTTCGTTGTGGTAGTAAATTAAAGGACCTAAAGATTAGTTCTTAAATACGAAGTAGCTGTTAGTATTTTAGCAAGTCAAAACACTAATAAAATTACTACAAAGGTCATGTCAAAACGCCCAAGGCTCTAATGCTCTAGCTACGATTATAAAAATAACGTTCGAACGCACTCATGCACAATTCTTGAATGGAGAATATGCAATGATATAATAGCCCTCGTTTTCGCTGGACTGAATCAACTATTAGGTGATGGCGTGATGCACAGTACAACTAATTTGGTGGAATTCCTCTATTAAATTGTTATCGAATTTAGTACAAAGTATTTATTAAGTGCTAAAGAATGACAAACGTAAAACTTTATACCATTTTTGTGTTATTGTTCAATATAATCAAGGTCTAGATGGTGTGCATGTTTTGGCCGAAAAATAATAAGTATGTTCAATTCAGCAATATAAAAGTTCTATATAGTAAACTTTTAGGTCTAGCTAGATGATTTTAGAGTTGTTTATTTTTATACCAATAACCAATATGTCAATATATCAGAAAGAACTCTTTCAAAAAAAATATATATATCAGAAAGAACACAGCTGCTTAGATATCCATTGAATTATGACTTAATTAAGTTCTATATCATGTTGTGCCAATGCCTTCAATTTGGGATCTTGCCTTGGTCTTCATCATGTTGCGTGCAATGATTTGAAGAACCTCCTCAAAAACAAATATCAAGTAAGACATTGCGATCAATCCAAATTACATCTTAATTACAATTATATTCTATTCACCGTATTTTCACTTATTTCAGGTCCCATAAATAAGTTCAAATAAGATAAGTTCCGTGGAAATAAGTTCTAATAGAGGTTAATGAAAATTCAAATTCAAATTGCAACTAAAACAACTTATAATAAGTTCAAATAAGCTTAAGTTCATGTTGTTAAGATAAGTTCAGATAAGTGAAAATCTGGTGAATAAAACACAATTTACATTGATTTAGTGCGTCTTCAGCCTCTAAATTTACCATGTTGGGCTTCAAGATTATAGTGGGGTTAAATGAATTTTTTGCATAAGCTCTTCTCTTCCATGAAAAAAGCTTCCAAAGGTGTAGGTACAAGGTGCATCTCATTCTGAAACACTATAATGAGTATCCAATTTCGTACATTGTTGAAATTATTTGTGACAATTAAATCATTTAATAAATAAGTGCAGTGTATATATATAGATTGACAACAACATAGTTGAAATAGGTGATATATAAAGATTTACGGCATTCATGATAGACCCTAATGGTGTAATTATATGTGTAAATAATTATACTATTCGTTAGAGTTTCCCTTCAAAAGATTGTTGTTTATTGTTAGAATTATATTCTTGTCTTAGTATTAATAATATAGATAATTTGCACCAAGAAAATATAGATAATTGAAATCACTTTGTTGCTTGACCCCATCACTAACTAATAAGAACTCAAAATGACAAATGACATGCATGCTTAGTATATAATTTTATTCTATTAAGTTTGATTAATACATGCATGTTACTCATCCTAAGATAAACCTTGAGATGGCAAAATGTCAACCACAATTTCCTTTTGCAAGCAAATTGTTAATGGTAGACAAAACCTAGTGGTAGCCGCTAACTTCATATTCAAATCTAAAATAGCAAATTAAAGCACGTATGAAATTGTTTTGTATTACTAACACACTAAGGCTACACAAGCCAAGAATAATGCGCGGACCATTTTTGATGCATATGTTAGTGCCCTAACGCGGCAAATTTAAATTGTAACCCCGAGTTTAGGATTAATAATAATTTATTTATAAAAGAATTCTAGAATTTTCGATCACAATATGTTTAATAACCACCAAACACCAAGTAAGAACACCTTGCATGCTTTGGCACTATCATATGCCATAGATCTATATATATCTCCCCTACGCTTTCAAATTACTTCACAATCAACTAATTTGATAGTTTTGAAACAAAAAATAAACATGGCTCGTCTAAAATGTATTGCACTATTCATTGCCCTACTTGTTACAACTTCTTCTGCTGAGATTGAGAGACCTGAGAATAGGGTAGGTAGGAAGGAATTGGGTATAGACCTAGGGGGTGTGGGGGTTGGATTAGGGTTAGGGCTAGGCTTAGGTCTTGGTGGTGGTTCGGGCTCAGGAGCTGGTGCCGGAGCTGGATCAGGGTCCGGTGGTTCAAGTTCTAGCTCAAGTTCTGCTTCATCTAGCTCAAGCTCGAGCTCAGGTGGAGGTGGAAATGCAGGTTCTGAAGCAGGCTCCTATGCTGGCTCAAGCGCTGGGTCTAGATCAGGAGGTCGTGGATCACGAGGAAGAGGTGGCGGTGGCGGCGGCGGTGGTGGTGGTGGTGGTGGAGGTTCCGGTGGTGGAAGTGGATATGGACACGGGGAAGGTGGTGGATATGGCAGAGGTGGTGGGGATTAAGCACAAGGTCTAAATTAAAATTGTTTATTGTATGATGATGACAATTGACAATAATGCATGGCAACATATATATATCGTATAAACAGAATAAAAGAGTACTCCATAAAGGAAATCAAGTCCATTTTCTTGCATGGCTTGGATTTGTTTTCATATGTTTCGAGGTTCCTAAATCATGTATGTACTCAGTGTGTTCAATGTAATGGAAAATATTTTATAGTGAATTTCAACTCGCATCTTATGTGCTATTATATAATTCATAACTCTTTACAAATGACCAGACAGAGATAAGAAGGTACGGTTGAATGTATTACTCGTACTACTTTATCTAGTGTACGTATAGTATAATGGTTTTTTTTCTTATTTCCTCAAAATATAGTGAATGAGATTAAAGGTTTAATCTTGTGTATAATCAAGCATATGTATGTACTTAAAAGAGCAATAATCCTTGTAGGGCTTCAAGAGCATTGTCTTGAAATAGTTACAATTTACCACAAGTCAAGTCAATACTAATGTTATAAATTAACGAGATATCACAGGTCATTTTCTCTTTCTAGTTTAGTAGGTATTAGTAAACCATTTTGCACATTAGTTGTTAAAACTAACAGTCGACGTCTCGACGAAAACCCGTTCTTTTGAACCTATTTTCAATTTTTTGATTGTGTTCAATTCAATTTAAGCAGTTTCCTCGCTCTCTATAATTTCATTCAAATAGTTCCATTCACTCAATTTTATTTATCACTGTGATTTCGTCAAGTTTACTCTTCAGCTCAATAATTTTCACTATGTAATAAACTTCATTCAATACATGAAATTTAGTTCACTATAGTACAATTCATCTCAATTTAAATTCATCATTATAAAAGATTAGGATTCAACAATGCTATACTCCGAAACATTATATTTAACCCTTAATATACATTAAATCCATGCATATAATTAAAAATCGAAAATGACAACATACATTCAAATTCAAAACTTAAATGTGGAATCTATATCTATATCTATATCTATACTTCTATATTAAAAAGCGTTCCTAATACAAGATATGTGCCACGTGACACCCTTCACATGTATTAGAAGTATGTCACATCATCCATTCATCCATTGAAATATGAATATGAATGAACATGTTTTAATTGCAATAAAAATGTTTATGACAAGGTTTGAACACAAGACCAATGACAAATAAAGTAATGTTATTACCAACTTTGCTATCTTTACATTGTGCTTCATATTCAATAATAATATAAATATTTTAATTTGTACTTTACAAGACATCAATTTGAGAGCGTTTATTTAATTTCATTAGTTATTATTGTCCACTTATTTTTTGTAGTTATATAGTTTATGATTTTATAGCCCAAATAATATATGTATTGATATTCAAAGCAAAACCCGGTGCATCGCCCGGGGCCACACACTAGTTCTAGAGTATAAACAACTCCATAATTTTAAAATCATATTTAATGCTTACAATTAGGGCTGCATATCAATTTAATAACCATTAAAAGTTACGAATTGAAGTATGGATGCTTTTTGAATATATTCATTTATTCTTATGAAATGAAGCTGAAAATTTTCTCAAATCGTAATAAAATAAAATTAAACTTCTTGTACGTGAATGAAAAAATACGTCAAAATGTATATATACTTCGTAGTTTTAATATTTTGATCACATAATCAATCACATAGGTCAGAAGTATAATTGTTTTCCTATCTAGTATAATTTTTTTTAAAAATCTTTTTTCAATTTTTTTAAGTTGAATACATTATATACACAATTATATTGAATTCAATTTCCTCAAAAAAAAAAAATAATAAAAAAAAAATGTTGAATTCAAATTGATAACAATCATTCACCTTCATCTATTATGGATACAGGATACCACATCTACGGAATATTAATTTAAAAGTTTCCCATACACGTGTTAATACCTACTACGTACCAAACAAGTCCATAAATGATTAGCAACACTTGTTTGGTGTATCCGTGTATAAGATTGTTTATACACCATTTGTACGTGCAATGAACCTTTCGATAAATTAATTTATGCACGTAACTAGTGCAATACATATATATCTTGATCTTTGTGTGCAATAGATCATAGAGGAGCATGCGCCAAGGCAAAATTTGATCCACAAATTCAGTATGCGTGCAACTGTGCAAGTGATAAATTATTCTCAAGAAAATTGGTGGGTGGACAAAATTTAGTGGTAGCCGCTAATTTCATCCTCAACATGAGTATATTTTGTTACCAAAAAATAGTGCGCGGGACCAAGTTCTTGCATGGGACGGTGCAATATTTTATCTTACGTTCATACCATATATGCTATCTAGCTTGTTGACTAGAGTCAAGTGATTGCAATTAAGGAAGGACGGGCCGTGCACCGGTGCTGATGATCAAGTGATCTTGGGGCTGGCATAGGTTAGGCCAATAGGCCTACCGCCTACAAATGGTACGGTGCAGGTGCTAGAGTTTGGAATTTATAGTTCAAGTTCAAGCTCGTGCAGTGATCGTCTACTAGATCAAGTAGTTATCGGATAGGCAGACTGGTCTCAAGATGATTTTATGAAGTACTTTGAAGCTAATTTTATGTATTTGGATGATTTTGCATTTGCTTGAGCGTGATAATTAGACCATTAATATTTTTCCTATAAGAATTTATGCATGTTGATTTAACTCAATCACACAGTTTAGCTGGCACAAGTTCTTCATTAATGTATCTTCAAAGACTCCAATCAAAATGAAAACTATAATGTTGGGTGTGGCCCAAATTTTAATAGGCCCATTATTTTGATGGAGCGTTGGTTCATATTCTAGAAGCTTCCGGATACATGAAGCATATTGGTATTGCTCCTTCAATTTCCTTGATTTTTCTACTAGCTCGTATCATGCAAGCTACTAAAATATTCTAGAGAACTCTTGACATTGGGAGTAACTAGAAATATGATTCATGAATTTTCTAAAACATCATGGATACAAGAATGATAGAGTAATTTCTGAAAATTTCCGGCCATTTCTTCCACGCTCTATCTACAACTATAAATATGAGTCATGGTCATTCAACACATACAGACATAAGAAGCCATCTATACATAATAGTCTTCCTACATACTACACCTCCTTGTATCATACACCTCTCTAAAAATCCACTATATATTCCTATTTTTGAACTACTCTTTGTGAATTTGTATAGTGAGAGTTTTCTTATACTACCCACCCTTTGAAGGGTTTGTACTCTCTTATTATCATCTTGACGTTCGTGGTTTAATTATAATTTTCCCACGTTAATTATTGTTTGCCCATTAATCTATTACTTGTCTTGCCTTTATTTTGTTCCTATTTAATTTATCAATCTCTAAATCTTTAATTTACTTTTGGAGCGCACTCACCAACCCTAACCTATACTGCATTTGGTTTTGGTAATAAATAGAGTATACTATATAAATATATAAATTAAAAATAGTATTGCATAATTGGATGAGGGTATATTTATCAAATAATCGATTAATGTTATTAATCAAATGTCTTTGTTTAGCCATAAAAGGGTCTATCTCGCTCAATCGTAGATGTTTGAGTATATATAAGACCGTATCCTACCATTATAATTGAACGAACGTAAATGGTTACAAATGGGTGCACCATATGTGAATTTCGATATAATATTATAAATTCAAAAAATAAAAAATAAAAACAAATTTATTTGATGCGAATTTAATATAAAACATGAATTTAAATACACTACTGAGTGTCTGACTACAAAACATAGATTTAAATACACTACTGAGTGTCTGACTATAATGTTTTAAGAGTATTTGGTTTGATGTAAAATATAATTTAGGAAAATCTTTTCATTAAACTTTGGTGGATTGTAGTATGTGAAAAACTATTTCATCCTTCATGAAAAATATAAAGTTTTGTTTTTTTCTCAATTTAAATAAAAAATATAACCTATTGTAAATAATGATAGCTACATTTTTTTTAACTCATTATCTCCCTTATTCTTATCATTCTCCTGATCCACTTTATCAATTTTCCAAAAAATGAATATAATTGTTGTATTTTCTTTTAAAATAAAAAATATTTTTTATCAAAAGTATTAAATTGATTGAAGATATCTCCCCAAATAAGTGGGTAATTGCATGTGGCTAGCCACACGGTACGACCACATTGGTTTATAAGAGTATCTTCATTTATATGTACGAGTAACCCTATTTTTTCATAATAGTAGCTCCATGTTGTCCATAAAAGTAACTCAAATTCATTATACGAGTAAAATCAAGTAATTTCAAAATAAGTAATCTCATTTGTTCATTCGAGTAACCTTTATTCCTTTGTTTTAAAAACTAAAAAAATAATTCCATATATATTTAAGATAGTAACCCCTTTTCTCATTTAAGTAGCCTATATACGTTAAGATAAACCCCATTTGCTCTCGTGACATATATTACTTAATTAATTGTCTTATATGTGATTATGTAAAGTGGCCACACCATTGCCTAGCCATATATAAGAATTTGTGAACCAGATATAGCCGTGATACAATCACACGTAACATTAATAACAGTAAACCAATTTCAATTTTGTTAAAAACTAGACAAATATAAATTGTTTACTTAACTTTTTGACTGACACTTATCAATAAAAATAATGTTTACTCCTCTCACTTGGTAGATAGAAGAAAATTAAATAAATTAGTACGTAGTTAGTAGTGAAAGTAACTAGTAAGTAATACTTCGTATATATTTTATAGCGTAATGAAGCACTTACTGATCACTCCCACAGTCCCCCCCCCCCCCCCCCCCCACATATTTGATCAAGGCTTAAGTTTTTTAAAATTGACAACACATGATTGCACTAATTTATTTAAGCATTAGTAAAACCCTAGCTAGCATCAAGCTAAGGCCACCAAAAAGAGAATGAGAATTTGTGTATATGCACTAGTTATTGGTTTAAGATAAACATATGCAAGCAAATTGGTCAAATAGCCAATCATCAATATGTCTATGTAAATCCTGGCCGTTTATTTACATCATTCGCTCTTCGTGGCTATCTCTACAGACTACAGTACCAAAAAATACAAAGACAACAGGTTCAAATTTCATCTACCCCTAATTTAAAGTGGAATTAATTGGCACCAAGTATGGGTGGGCCTGTGTTGCATCCACATTTCAAGCCCAAAGGGTCTTTCATGTAAGGGGGTGATAGAATCAAACATATTCCTAGGCCTCAACCATCAGTTTAAGTTTTTGGTTGAGTTGGTCCTCTAACATAACGTAGCTTAATTCTCTTGCGCTTGTGCACCATCATATTGATCTTTCAATTCTCCTCCAACCATCTCACCTTTTGCATCCATATAAATATAGGCCTTAGCTTATTCAACAACTCACTCTTATCTTAAAAATCAATACATTTCATTAAGCATCATTTTTCATTTAGTTACAATTTCACCCTACAATATGGCCACTATCAAAACTAGTCTAGCTCTTTTATTATCATTTTTGCTATTGTTATCAACATTAGCAAACGTGACCGAGGGTCGTGTCGAAAGAAAGGATCTAGGGTTGGACCTAGGTGGTGGCATAGGTGTTGGTGTAGGAATAGGCACAACAAGAAAAGGGCCGTTTTGCGACGGAAATAATTCGTCGCAAACTGGCAAAATTCCGTCGCAAAGTGACTTTGCGACGGATTTCCGTCACAGGCATGGCGTCGCTCGAACTTTCGTAGCAAACAGTCCTTTTGTGACGGAATATCCGTCGCAAAACGAATTGCGACGGATTTTGCGACGGAAAGGTAGTTGTAGCTGAAAACAACATTTGCGACGAAAATTCCGTAGCAAGAGGAATCATTTTGCGACGGAATATTCCGTCACAAATTTGCGACGGAATGTATTTCCGTCGCAAAATGGATTCTTTTGCGACGGAATAGTCCGTCACAAATTTTGCGACGGAATTACATTCCGTCGCAAAGTTATTGTAATTTTAATTTTTTTTTTTTTTGTATTTTGTTTTTTTTCCTGGAACCTGTATTCCTGCAATCCTGTTTAATTTTTTTGTATTTTGTTTTGTTTTCCTGGAACCTGTATTCATGCAATCCTGTTTAATAAAATACGTGCATTTAAAATAATTTCAGTCAAAAAGTCCACGCCCTAACATAATTCAAATATATACAACACGTAGCCGTAACTACCAAGTACGGTACATGATATAATTTTTTAAACTACAATGTCATCCATATACAAAAATCGAAAAATGACACCTAACTAAACACAAGCTGGCTGTCCTTGGCCTGCACCACCACCACCACCACCACCCGGGTCGTTCCTGGGGTCTCGAATCTGAGGCTGAATCGTAGAACAAGTGAAAGGAGTGGTCAATCCTGTAAATCTACTGGCTAACTCCTCTAAGAACTCCTTGTTCTTCCTCTCGATTTCAGCCATCCGTTCTGCCACTCGAGCCTCCACTCGAGCATCGAGCTGTTCCGCCACACGGCTATCGATCTGGCTCTCAATTGCTTCCACCCTCTCATTCAACTCCTTGTGGAAGTTTTCCTGCATTTGAGTTATGACCGACGGTACGTATTGGCTGGAAGAACCCGATCCTCGTCCCCTAGATGTGCCGTAGTACAAGTCAGCACCAACACCAAGACCTCTAACACGACCCTTCTTATTACGACCACCAGCCGCCTCAAAGAAAATTTCATTTTCAGACAGTTGGGAACCCTGGGTTCTTGATTCCTCCTGTCTGTGTTGGTACGCCTCCTGTAACAAACAAAGGATATACAATGCAGAAATAAAAATAAAGAATGAGAACCTATTGATATAGTTCATAAGTGGCAATATAGGTTCACTAGGTCCTAAAACTAGGAAAATTGGGTGAAAATGGGGCGTTTTTGGTTCTAACTTGTCTATTTCTCACATTTGTTATCTAATGAACCTATTTTTGACCTTAATACACCTAACTAACATAGTTACTTGAGTTTGAGGCTTGAAATTGTTTATAAGTGGCAATATAGGTTCACTAGGTCCTAAAACTAGAAAAAATGGGCGAAAATGGGGCGTTTTTGGTTCTAACTTGCCTATTTCTCACATTTGTTATCAAATGAGCTTATTTTTGACCATAATACACCTAAATAACATAGTTACTTGAGTTCGAGGCTTGAAATAGTTCATAAGTGGCAATATAGGTTCACTAGGTCCTAAAACTAGGAAAATTGGGTGAAAATGGGGCGTTTTTGGTTCTAACTTGCCTATTTCTCACATTTGTTATCTAATGAACCTATTTTTGACCTTAATACACCTAACTAACATAGTTACTTGAGTTTGAGGCTTGAAATTGTTTATAAGTGGCAATATAGGTTCACTAGGTCCTAAAACTAGAAAAAATGGGCGAAAATGGGGCGTTTTTGGTTCTAACTTGCCTATTTCTCACATTTGTTATCAAATGAGCTTATTTTGACCATAATACACCTACCTAACATAGTTACTTGAGTTCGAGGCTTGAAATAGTTCATAAGTGGCAATATAGGAAACAAGTGGCTTGAAAATGGGCGAAAACTAGTTATTACCGCAATTTCCTTCGCTCTTTTGTTCGCAGGAACCTTCCCTTTCCCGGGCACCTCCTTGAAGTGTGTATGCAAGAAGAGATCAGGTGCTGATGGAAGCTTCCCTTGATTCTTTGCCGCCTTGCAATGTGAACAAGTGAACAGTATTATTAGATACAAATGTAATTAAGCACATATAAATACGTACATTCAATTTTTTATACAACAACTTACCAGCTTTTTTGCATGTTGTACCGCAGAGATGGAACCTTGAAAATGGGTCGGTTCTATTTCATTATCCATAGAGCCAGATCGTCGGTTCAATCTGTTCTGTGCTGACCTCTTCTTGTAAACGTCATCCACTTGGGGAATATCCATCATCATCTTGTGGATGTCTTTTGAGATCCAGTCTGGCTTTCTCCCTCCCATCCTTTTAGTGACGTTGTAGAACATTTGTCGCAACCGAGTTGCAGCATAAGTATCAAACGCCCTACGCACTTGCCCCTCCAAAGCAGGTGCCCAACTGTAATGTTGCTGAATATACAAAAAACTCTATTAGTTACATATTCATTTGGTTAAATTTATGACACCTATTATTTATAAGTTAAACTTATACCTTGAACAAGGTGAACCAATGTTCCTTGGTGGGACCTTCAACCTCGCTGTAGTTCTTCCAAGGAGCTTTGTAGTAGCCTTGAATTACATCAGTGACATTCCCCTTTACAGCGTCATTATCAAACCTATGAAACAAGGGTATTTGTATTAGCATTATATGAATAACAAATCAGAATTTTCCCTTTTCATTTAAAATCTTACCAGAGCATAGAAGGTTCCAACACCGGCATGTTAGACCCGGTTGAGCTAGGTTGCTCAAGCTGAGTGTCATCCGTATCCATACTCGAACGGTGCACGGTACTCGGCTCCGCCTCTGAATGAGGGGTGGGTACCTGAGTGTCACCCAACCTGGTGGCATCCTCGGTGATGGTAACCGGAACAGGAACCTGCAAGTGATAAGAAGGAAACTCTCTGCTCTTGCTTGATTTCTTCTTCGGATCACCCCGTTTACCCATTGATACCTGCATCATATTCATTTCACATGATAGGTTTTTCAATTAACAACAAATATAACATCAAATTGAATATAACATCAAATTAAATCACAGTTAAACCAAGATACGCATCCAAAAGCAAAAATTAAGTTTCAATTAACAACTCACGCATATAATCATATCAGTCACAAACAATAGTAGCAAAGTATCAAGCTAAGTTCTTTTCTTCATAAAATCAAACCTACATGAGGTTTTAGATGACATATATCCAGGGGTCCTTACCACTCCAACCTAACCCATCCTTGGACATCTTATCTCACTAGTGAATGTATGCCTAGTTTTCAATTCTATAGAAAATCCGACAGCATATCCCTACAGTTCTCCAAGTACACGATGTAGGTAATTAAACACACCAACATATGTACCCAGAAAACATTGTAGAGAAATGAGACGCCAAGATATTCCATAGAATCAAAAACATTGCATACATTCACCACCTAAAGTGAGATTAAACGTCAAAGGACAGTCCCAACCGGGGACTATTCAAGACATACTCCTAATGTGTATGTCTTGAACGGGTATCTAGGAATAAGAAGATGCAAATGCTTTCAAATCTTAGTGAACATATATAATTAACATACATACCATAATTGTTTAATTTAAACAAGTTTAAAGCAAGTGATGAAACACATATAATTAACACACAATTACCCACATTCAAATAAACATACATACACTAACATGTATTTTTAAATTAACATATATTTTAAACTAATCTAACATATATTTTAAACTAATCTAACATATATTTTAAACTAAACTAACATACATTATAAACTAACTAACATATATTTTAAACTAAAATAACATACATTATAAACTAATCTAACATATATTTTAAACTAAACTAACATACATTAAACTAATTCTAACATTGCAATATATCTTAAAAATTAAACTAATTCTAACATTGCAATATAAATTAAACTACACTACACTAAACACAAGTAATTAAATAATAAAATTTAGTTACAAATTAAATTAAAAAACATAATTAGAAAAAGTTAGGGTTTACATTAAAATTAAATTGAAAACAAAAACAAAGGGGGATAGTGGAATACTCACCGGGATTTGAGGGTGTTGTGGCGGAAATCCGGCTGCCGGAAGGAGGGTGGTGTGGTGGCTGCACACCGCCGGCGAACGGAGGGGCGTGAGTGGGCTTGAACGGAGGGGGTGGCGTGGGTGGGCGTGAGTGCGCGTGAGTGGGAGTGAACGGAGGGGGTGGGCGTTAGTAGGTGTGAGTGGCCGGATTCCGGTCGTTCCGGTGGCGACAGCGGCGGTGAAGTGGCCGGATTTTCTTTCTCTCTCTACGCTTTCCTCTATCTCTCTCTACGCTTTCCTCTTTCTGTTCTTCGTTTTCTTTTTCTCTCTCCTTCAGCGAAACTTCAGTTTTTTTTAAAAAAATTTAAAAACTTTTTGCGACGGAATTTCCGTCGCAGAATCCGTCGCAAAATGTTTTTTTTTTATTTTTTTTTTAATATTGTTTTGCGACGATTATTTCCGTCGCAAACAAACTTTTGCGAGGGAATAAATTCCGTCGCAAACTTTGCGACGGAAATTCCGTCGCAAAAGTTTGTTTCCGTCGCAAAGTTGCGACGGAATTTATTCCCTCGCAAATTAACCCTTTTTGCGACGGAATTGTAGTCCGTTGCAAGGTTTCCGTCGCAAAATGACCTATTTCTTGTAGTGAGGTGTTGGGCTTGGTGGAAGTGGCTCAGGTGCGGGTGCTGGCTCAGGTTCAGGTTCAGGTAGCTCGAGTTCGAGCTCGAGCTCATCCTCCTCTAGCAGTTCTGGTTCCCGTGGTGGGTCGGGAGCTGGCTCTGAGGCTGGTTCGTATGCTGGTTCTCATGCTGGTTCCGGAGATGGAGGAGGTGATGATGGTAACTATTAACTAAAAATTTTTACAAGCTTGTGGTAAAATATGTTTCATAGTTTTGTGTTTTTTTTTGACGAGATTTCATAGTTTTGTGTTGATTTCATTTAAAATTTGTGATTATTGTTCATGATTTGTACGTATGTCTTGTATTTGTTGTACTATATTTGCATCGTAACGATGCAACTACTCTATATTATAAGTGTTGCTACTTTTTTTATCGAGTTAAGTGTGATTTACTATTTTTATATGTAATCTAATGTTAATAGCTTTGTCTAGTGCACAAGTCAACAATGAAAATATGTATGAATAGATTGTTTCTTTTCTTTTTTTTTTTTTAATAATAAATTTCTTGATTGAAAGTCAACTGTTATTTTGTACCAAAAAAAGAATAAGTTTGAACAATCTTATGATCATAAGATCAAAATCTCATCTTGAAATTTTGGTTTACCCTTAACTATGTATAGCCATATTTACTGAAATACTGATTAAATTTGGACATATTTTTCTACGCTAGCACATTTGTTCATAATAATCCCGTCAAAAAATATATATATATATATATATATATATATATATATATATATATATATATATATATATATATATATATATATATATATATATATATATATATATATATATATAAACTTCATTGACTAATACAATGATTGGAAGTAAGAAATATGAGTAAAGTAAAATTAATCTAACCACTCGAGTCCACGACCCAAAGGCCAAAGCAATAACGTAGTACAAAAACAGTCCACTATAACATTTGTACCCAAATGTACGGGTCATAAACTCATTACAAACACAAGATGGGCTTTAGCCTTTTGGTCCATTTACAAAATCAGCTTAATTAGTTACTCGTATATGGACTTGACACTAGTGAATTGGTGATACTTTAATTAGTTATTTTGAGGTCTTTGACATAGATTTAGGGCCTGTTCTCTTATGTTGAAATTTAGTTCAGTTCAGCTCCTAATTTACTTCTCTTATAAAATATTCATTTCAGTTCAGTTCAGCTAAGTTCAGTTCAGCTGAGTTCAGTTCAGTTCAGTTCAGCTGAGTTCAGTCAATGAGAACAGGCCCTTAGGCTGAATAGCTATACTACTACTCGTATAATATTCAGAGTATTTATTTTAATTTTTTTAATTCTACGGAGTATTTACTACAGTCGATTTTTCATTTGAGAAGGAGGCTTGGCTCAGTTGGCCAATTCTCTAGAATTTCATGTGAGAGGTTTGGGTTTGGTTCTCTTCAAACTCAAAAAAAAAAAAAAAAAAAAAAAAAAAAAAAAAAAAAAGAGAGAGAGAGAGAGAGAGAGAGAGAGAATACTCCATATAATTGTGTAATCAATAGGTGAATATTGTAAAATTTAAAGTGTTGCATTTACAAGGTTTCCAAAAAAATGTAATGTTCTCATTACATTACTAAAATCTATATCTTTGCCCAAGAAGTAACTAAATCACATGATATGATACACACAATCACCAAAACTATTGTCCAGATCAACAACTAGAACATTGTCCAGATGAATAACTACTTACTAATTAGTTTCATGATAGATACATACTGTTTACACGTTTATACAAAAAGAAAAAGAAAATACATATTTAAATAAAGAAGTTATATGAAGTGTAATTCTTCAAACAATTAAAAATCTTTAAATCAACACCATTCATTCCATGAAATATTTTCTTCCTTAAACTCTTAATATAGTCAAAGTTAAAAATAATAACCTCCCAACTTAGTCCATCTATTTTCTTATTTTTCCTTGTTCAATTATCCTCATACAGTCATACACCCATACAAAATACAAATGAGAAGATATTCATAACACGGTCCAAATCAAACAAGATCACTCATCACCTAAGCCCCAACTACAGGAATCAAACCTTTATCTGACTGACCCAACTCAATCCGAAAAATGGAGTATTATCATTTTGACTCGTATGAACACAATAATTTAGTACTCCATATGACTTAAGTTAAATATAGACCCCATCTAATCCGGTTTTACCGAATCCAACCCAAACACCTAAACTAACGGCTATAGACGAATGGGGCTAACATTACTGGTACAAAGCTGAGTAGCTGACCATAGTACTGTACCGGAAACCCCTACACACAAAGTCACAAACACACAGGAGGTTCTCTGTCAAAAAACGAGTCAAGTTAAAAGTAATAAATAGAGAGCAGTAGAAAATACTGAAATACATCCAACCTGCCCGTCTTTTTAACGCGTTCACGCGTCTAGTTTGGTTAATTTGTCTCTATCTTCATTCCTCTCTCTTTCCTTGTGGGTGACCACTATATATCCCCCTCTTCTTTCTCTTCCCTTTTTTTCTCTTTGCAGATGCAGATTTACCATTTCCCATTATTCCTCCATTCTCTTTTCTCTGCATCTGCTAATAATCTCAATTTACACCAATAAAATTCCATTTAATCAAATTGAATGATTAAATTTCTGGAAAGAGAAAATCAAAAGAGAATAGTAATGCCTCAATTAGAGGATGAACTCTTCCCTTCAACACCTGGGAAATTTAAGGTTGATCAAAGGGGTGCTCATTATTTCATGAATCGTCAGCTTCATCGATGTTTCGCTTCCACAAGTACCATGTTTCTCTGGGCGTTGTTCTTGATCGCTCTTACGGCGTCGTATTTGAGTTTCCAGAGTTTTGTCGATACCGGTAGCAAGTATTTCACCGCCTCTTGGGGCGGTATTCAATGGGAGAAGCAAGTACGGACATCCGCGCAGATTCATCGATCTGGTGGGATGTCCGTACTTGTTACCGGCGCTGCCGGTTTTGTCGGGTCCCACGTCTCCCTCGCCTTAAAAAAACGGGGCGACGGAGTCGTGGGCCTCGACAACTTCAACAACTACTACGACCCGTCGTTAAAACGGGCTCGTAAGAATCTACTACAATCTCATGGAATATTCATAGTCGAGGGTGACATCAACGACTTCAAGATCGTGTCGAAGCTCTTCGACACGGTCGCCTTCACCCACGTGATGCACCTCGCTGCCCAAGCGGGTGTTCGATACGCGATCGAGAATCCCATGTCGTATGTCCACAGCAACATTGCGGGTCTAGTCAACTTGCTGGAAGTCTGCAAGTCAGCTAACCCGCAACCGAGCATCGTATGGGCTTCATCTAGTTCCGTCTACGGTCTCAACGAGAAGAGCCCGTTCTCGGAACTCGACCGAACCGACCAACCCGCATCCCTCTACGCCGCAACCAAAAAAGCCGGCGAAGAAATCACCCACACCTACAACCACATCTACGGGCTATCCATCACCGGGCTCCGCTTCTTCACCGTCTACGGCCCGTGGGGCCGGCCCGACATGGCCTACTTCTCCTTCACCCGAAACATCCTACAAGGGAAACCAATCACCGTTTACAGAGGTAAAAACAAGGTCGATCTAGCAAGAGATTTCACATACATAGACGACGTCGTAAAAGGGTGTTTAGGAGCATTGGACACGTCAGGAAAAAGTACCGGAAGTGGCGGTAAAAAAAGAGGGGTAGCACCGTATAGAATATACAATTTGGGTAACACACAACCGGTAACGGTACCGACACTTGTCGGTATACTAGAGAAGCATTTGAAAGTGAAGGCGAAGAAGAATGTAGTGGAAATGCCAGGAAACGGCGACGTTCCGTTTACTCATGCGAATATTAGTTTGGCCCAAAAAGATTTCGGGTATAAGCCCACTACCGATTTACAAACCGGGTTGAAAAAGTTTGTTAGGTGGTATCTCTCTTATTACGGCTACAATAACGGCAAACCTGTAAATTGATTTTTTTTTTTTTTTTGGAAGTAAAATTTTTTTTGTCAATTACAGAATTTTGTTGGGTAATTTTTAATTTTTTTTTTAAGGGTGGAGAAATATATGGGGGTTCTTTTTTTTCAAAAATGGAAAATTAGGATTCCAAAAAAAGAAAAGGTGAAAAAAAGTATCATGGGTAGATGAATTTTATTTTTTCAAGAATCATATCTGTAAAGGAAAAATCTTTTATTCTAGGTGCCAACTAATTTTTCCATATTTGCATACTTTGGATATTTTTGCTTTTATTTTTGGTTTCATACTTT
The DNA here is from genome assembly GCF_948465745.1 of Chenopodium album. Classification (NCBI taxonomy): domain Eukaryota; kingdom Viridiplantae; phylum Streptophyta; class Magnoliopsida; order Caryophyllales; family Amaranthaceae; genus Chenopodium; species Chenopodium album. Next base: position 6,157,744 of record NC_137857.1, read on the forward strand.
CAAGGGCGGGGGTGAGAATTTTCTGGAATTGGGAGGGAAATTCTAACCACTTAAGCTATCCCTTATTCTCAGTGTTATTAATTAGTGGTGTTTATTTACGCGTTTAATTATATAATCAGTAAATAGCTTGGCCGGTTGGTCATTATTGATAGTAGTACAGCAATAATTGAAGGAAATTTCTTAGGAAAGAAAGAAAGGAAGGTCTAGAACGTGGCATGTTGCATCAATTTTCTACTCCGTAATTTGTTTGTAATGTTGCAAGTTATGTAGTGCAATGTGGTGGCATACTTCTAAGTGCAGGCATAAGATTTGATTAAATTACTAATGACATTAGCATAATTATAATTGTATTGATGAATAAAGACAAGGCCTTAAAGTAGTGTATAACATTGGATTTAGTAGGTAGTTACAAAGAGTTCATACCTGGTATTGTGTGTAAAGGTATGTAGGAATGGTTGGCCACTAAGTGTGCTGTTAATTAGACTTTATTTTTGTCTACCTGTCGGTGTTTACTGCTAATAGTTAAGTAGTCAAGATACTAATTAAAGAAAGGATGAGGCATGGCATGTTATACTTGTTGAGTAGAAAAATGCGTTTTAGGATTAATTAATGGTATGGTATGCTTAGCTCCTAATGAAAAAGGGGTTATATATAGAATACAACAAAGTGTAAATTCTACTCCGTATTAGAATTAGTTATTTGTAATCATGTCTAGCTAATACTGTATATATATTTGAATCGGTAACGCAATAACTTAATATAAAGTATGACTAATACGGAGTACTTAATAATATTTCGCATTTTTTGGTAATCACGTGAAATATAGTAGGAGGTGAGATTCGACCTCTAGCCTCGCACTTGATCTAGCAACGAGCATTGGAGATTAATCCTTGATTGTTGTGCAAGTACAGGGTCATTGTACACTATTACAGCTGAATGATGAGTAATGAATTACACATGTATCTTGTCACATACCCCATGACAGTTCAAATCACTATAAATGGACTATTGGAGTGTTCAACTTGGAAACCTATAGTACTACTTAAGTACTTAATAGTTAATACTTATACATGGATTATTATGGAATATTAAAACAGTTCAGTCTATTCTTAAGGATGAAGTTATTTGAATTCCCATAAAGATAGATTTCGTATTCCTACGCTCTACATTGTATATTACAAGAAGAATATACATTTAATTTAGTTCCCACCTTTTTCGTGATTTAGAAATTTTATAGTAATAATATTCCAACCTATTTTTTTGAAAGAAAATAATATTCCAACCTAGCATTGAATTATTCCATTTTTTCTAGAATCTTGTATAACTTAAGTTTTTTTTTTTTTTGGAAAGTTGTAATACATCTCGTACCTCTGTTAGAGAGAACCATCTAAATAAAAAACAATAAAGCCAAAAGTCGAAATAAGAGTGAAATAGTTACGTCATTTATTATTATAACAACATGACAACTAATTTGGACAGATATACTCGTAGTATCATATCTGTCACCATACAAAATATGGATTAATTTAATTTGTAGCTAGTGAAGCGGAAAAAGTCTAGCTTAATACGGAGTAGCACATTAAGTAAAATGTACGTATCAATAATAATGATAGTTTCAATCTTAAGCATGTTTCCCACAAAAATGTATAGAATTAGCCAACAAATACAATATAAATAGTGATCCATTAATAAACTTTTGAACTACTATTGCTTCATTAAAATGATTGCGAGATCCAACTATACTAGACAGAGCAAGTGGTGCTAAAAAGTTAAATAAAATTGAGGAATAAAGACAGGCTGGTTTTTAGAGCGTGACATACGGTATTGTTAATGGCGATGGGCCCACTAATCGGCTCTTGTGGGCCCAAAAAGGCCCAATATATATTTATCTAGCTGTTAAAGTTTGTTATTTAGCTATTTATATAGATGGATGTAGATATTAAGATTATGATATGATGGTTTATTATAACAACACATGCTTTACCGACAAACATACACTAGATTTTTTTGTTTTTTGGGTGCTATTTTTGTAACCGAGTCAGTTATACTTGTATGTTATACCTCCGTTTTAGATTAGGACATGTTCTTTTGAAGTTCTGAGAAGATATTTCTAATCTCAACCTGTATCTTACCTTATAAAAAAAAATGTAATATCTCTATTTTATAGTATATGCAACTTTAAGAGAATCGTAAGATTTTTCGGCAAAATTTATTTGTGAGTTTAAATAATTAGATAAAATGGATGCATGTGGTAAGAGATATATAGAGAAATGACAACCTACAAATAAGAGAAAACATTTGTTGAAAATAAAATTTAGCATCCACATCGACAAAGTCATAAACAATACAAAACGTTGTTGGCAAAAGTTGCAAATTATATAAAACGCATGGTTTGTTTTTTTTTTATTTTTTATTTATTTTTTATTTTTTATTTTTTTTATGAAGGATTATATATTAATTTTGGTTCCAAACCTTTTATTATTATTTTTATATTTTTTTCCCATTAGTTTTAAAATTTAATGGATCTCATTCATATTTGGGCTGAATGGCTGTATCTAAAATTCTCAATTATTAAATTTTTGTATGGATTTGAGTCCAATCCAATACCGGGACTCTTTCAACTAGTAACAACTAACAAGTCCGCTATGTGTGGTAGAGTAGTAGACTAGTAGGTAATGAGTATTTCACACATTTTCAATTTGACACTAATTACAAACTCTTGTAAAAGAAATATTTTAAATCCTAATTTCTCCGTTTCTTTATAATTGCAACACTTCTCTAAAATGTAAATTTCACAATAGTTGCAACATACCTTAGAAAAAAAGTTTTTAATGTGAAAATTGTATTGTTACCTTTAATTAAAGCACAATTATACTCCTTACAACCTTTTAAGTTTTAACCACATTTTAAGTGTATTATAACATGTGGGGTCCACTTTTCTTAAATATCGTGATAAAGTATGTGTTAGAACTATTAAAAAAAAAACGGAGGAAGTATAATACAATAAAACTACTTTTTATTACGAAATGAGGGGAGTACCATTCATTTCTTGAAGCTTAAAATGCATCAACAATCCTTTGTCAAAAAAAATAAAATAAAATAAACAGTGTCTTTTTGGTGCAGCAGGCCACATGGTGTGGCCTGCTGCCAAGTCAGCAAAAATAATGGGAGTTACTGGTATTGTCAAGGTTACTTGTATTTTTTTTTCAGGAGTTACTTGTATGATTACTTATTTAGGGGTTACTTATAATTTTTTTTTCAAGAGTTATTTGTATGGAATACTTATTTAGGGGTTACTTGTTTTTTTTTTTTTTTTTTTTTTTCAGGAGTTACTGATTACTTGTACTTTTTATGGGTTACTTGTTTTTTTTTAAGGGGTTACTTGTATGGATTACTTATTCAGGGGTTACTTGTATGAGTTAATTCAAGAGTTACTTGTATGATTAATTATTCAAGGGTTACTTATATGAGTTACTAGCTTATTTAAGGGTTACTTGTATGCATGGGTTACTTGTATGAGTCACTTATTCAAGATTACTTGTATGAGTTACTTGTTCAAAGGTTGCTTGTACGTATGTCTTATACCAAACCAGTAACACCCTACAAGTAACCCCGACCAAAATTAGTAACACCCTACAAGTAACCCCTGACCAAAACCAGTAACATCGTACAAGTAACCTCTTGAAAAAAAAAAATTGTATTCTGGGTTACTTGTTTCAATTCTGGAGTTACTTGTATTCTGGGGTTACTTGTATGGAACACTTGAATGGGTTGAGTAACCCCAGATCAAAATCTCGTACCAAACCAATAACACCCTACAAGTAACCCCTGACCAAAACTAGTAACACGTATACAAGTAACCCCATAATACAAGTAATACCTACAAGTAACCCCTGACCAAAACTAGTAACACCCATACAAGTAACCCCATAATACAGGTAACACCTACAAGTAACCCCTGAAACCAGTAACACCCATACAAGTAACCCCAGAAACAAGTAACACCTATAGTAACACCATACAAGTAACCCCTGCCGCACCATGTGGCCAGCCGCATACAAAAATTTGTGTAAAATAAAATGCATCAACATTATCCCAATGCATATTCTCCCCTAAATTCGATTGTGTATTTAAAGGATTATTTTTATGGTACGAGTACTTTGTTATTTTAAAATTCTTTAGGAGAAATTTAAAAATCCCCCTAAAAAAAAAAGTCTACATATTATAAGTTTCCAAGAAATTTCACGAGCTGTTAAGTATTTATTTTTAATCTTTGCTATTGAATTGAATTGGTCAAGACTAGATTATAAAATTGTAAAATGTATTTGACTGTTTAAACTTTGAAAGCAAACACAAATTATATTAACAAACACATCATGATCAGTGACAATACATTGGTAGAAATTTTCATACTATGTAACAAATTTAATTGATTTATGTTATTTTCAAAAGGATTATGAACATAAATATATATAGCATACCCTTAAGATCAAGATTAACTGGCTATGAATCTTCTAATATATATATATATATATATATATATATATATATATATATATATATATTATATACTATATGATCAATTATTGTTGATACCATAATCAACCATGTATCACCTAGAACAACCAAAATGGATCCAATACATAAAACACACAAAACACCCATTAAAGGAAGTCTACAAAAACTCAAAATTTGAGTGCAAGTCTTGCAAATCTGAGGGTCGAGGCATGAGATTTCGATGTGATCAATGCAACTACGACATCCATTCAACTTGTGGAACTTGCCCGGTTATGCTCTCTTCATTCACACACCCACGACACGTTCTACAACTAATGGAGCCACCACAACTCTCGTACCATAAGTGTCACCTTTGTCAAAAGCATGTCAAAGGGATGGCTTATAGGTGTAAATCATGCAACTTTTTTGTGCATCCTGTTTGTAGTCAATTGCCGGAGTATTTGATTAAACATGCTATGCACCCTCCTCATACGTTGAAGCTTCAATTAATGGCATCTAGTAAGTGTGACGTTTGTGATAAATCATGTAAATATTGGAGGTATTTTTGTGGGATTTGTGATGTTCATATTCATGTTGGGTGTTTATCAAGTAAGAGTACTATTAATAATGATGATGAAGGTGGTTTTGGTGATGTTTTGACTGAGATTATTGTTGGTGTTATTTCTGGATGAAGTTATGTATACATATATTTAGATTTATATGTTCTTTCAAAAAAAAAAAAAAAAAAAATTTGTATGTATAATAATTTTATCATATGGTGATGTATTGTATATGTTAGCTATGCAAATATGTATCATGTATCCCATTTTTTAGGAATAATCAACATTTTTTTTGAGCTTATTAAGACACGAATTGATCGCGGCGATACTTCACCAACCTAATTACCATATTGATTATTAAAGAGAACTTGCATATAGTGATATTAAAATTGTTAATTTTCCAATTAATCTATGATTGAACCATACATTGACTGACTACTTGTTTATCACTTTTGTAAATATTAGTTAGTTTGTTTTAGTAGTAGACCTTAGTGGCTTAGATTAATTTGTATATCTTTAAAAAAAACCCCTTTTTCTAAGTAAATATGTACATAAAATATTTAGTTGTTGACTTGCTGTAATGTATAGATTTAATTTATTAGTTAAACCATAAATTTCAGTCCTCCAATCTCTTCGTGGGATTGACACCTTATTTACCCTTTATTAGCTACTTGTTAATGTTTGTGCGGGCTAGATTAAATTTATGTAAAATTAATTTACACGTATCACCTCTTGGTATACATAACCTTATCATAGGATCTAGAAGGGTTTATACACTATCTAACCTTCAAGCATATTTTGAAAGACTTCAACTATTGCAAAGGTTTGATTAATTCATAAGATAGAATACAAACGACAATGCGGATCCGGAAAAAATATTTAACGAGGTCAAATAATATTTCACAAATTTTAATGGGGTCAAGTGAATAATTTTTATTGAAAAAACTTGATTTTTTTTAGAAAAAAGGTGTAATTTTAGAGGAAAAAATTTCATCCTTCCATGCTCAAGTGGGGTCCCTTGACCCCACTTAGTTGTATGTAAGTCCGCCACTGATGTCAAACGGAGTATAGAATACAAACGACTATACGAGTGATTAAGCTAGAATACAAACAGAGTATAACATTAATTCATAAGTTTCATGAAATTTAATGTAAACTTTAAGATAAATCTAACTGAGATTTTTTCAAATCGTAGCTCAAAAAACTCTTGGCAAACTATGTATCGGATGATCATCAAAACAAATGAGTTTCCTTCACCAAATATTAAGGTGCATTTTCTCTTTTATTTGATGTACGTAGCACCTTTTCAATTTTATTAAGCCAAATATAGTCCTAATACAGTAATACTAGCTAGTTAGTCTAGGAAGGCATAAGTGGCTCGGAATCTGAAGTAGGAAGCTAAGGATTGCTTCGAAGGTGAAAAGTATAGAGTAAGATCGAGTTGGGGCTTATTCTGATTGACTGAACTGAACTGAATATTTTATGAGTGGAAGGAAATTAAGAACTGAACAGAACTGAAAACAATCAGAAGAGAACAAACCCTTAAACTAACTGTAGAAAAGTTCATTATGAGCTTGAATTCGAACACGTGAAGGATCATCAGACTTCCTGATAAGCTTAAATGATTCAGAAGCTCCAGGATGATGGGTTGTTGTTACCACTACAATGTTGCCTTCACTAGACTACACACCAGCAAACTGATTGTTGGACACCCGAAATTGAATGTGTATTTCGTTGATTCTCCAAAACTGCACCTCCCGTAAACTTGTTAGTTGTTACTCACAATAGTAGCTAAGAAAATTTGCTCCATGAGATTGTATATATATATTATCCTGCTGAGGTCAAATATATACTCCGCTCTGTATAAAGAAAGTTTAGCTAATTACCCTGAAAGTTTCCCAATCAGATGCAGAAGTTAGATATGATTAGCAACTAACTAACTAAGATGGATTGTGTTCCATCCTGTGTAATATTGAATAGGGGAGGATGAAAAGACAACGAAAAAGTTGCATAATCAATAAGAATTTTGAATTTTAACACCAAAAAAAAAAAAAAAAAAAAAAAAAACTTTTATTTTAACACCACAAAACTTTTTTAAAAAATTTGATTTTACCACCACCTAACGGTTGCCATCCAAAAATCCGTTAAGTGGGGTTTATTGTGCCACATGTCATATTATTAATTAAGAAAAAAAATAAGAAAAATTAAAAAAAAACCCGTAAACTACCCAGCCAACTAGACCTATAGAAACCAATCCGAGAATCCGAATATTCGATCTGCAACCAATCCGAATTTTAAGATATTCGATCCGAGTTTTAAATTCATTTTGGATCAGATATCCGATCCGAAAAATCGAATATTGGATACAGATTCGGATTCCGATTTTCAAATTTTCCGATATCCGAAATTAAAAGGTTAAATATTGAAATTAGATACTATTTTTTTTTGTAAAAAAAAAAAAAAAAACACTGTATATTCCATAAAAATATATACTACCTCCGCTTCGGATTACTTGCAACAGTTTTCTTAAATGGCTGCTTCACATTACTTGCAACAATTATTTTCTTTCATTTTTTGGTAAGTTTTTTGCTACAAAATGACAATTTTACTTTTACTTTTTTTTTAAAAAAAAACATCCTAATTAAATCATAAATCTATTCTTATTACATTAATCCCTAAGGTTAATTAATTTTACCTTACCACCACATCCATCCTAATTCATTCAACAGCTTCCTCCATAAGTTCTCTCTTTTCCGTCATAATCCACCACCTTCAATGGCAACCACCACCATCACCACCACCACTGACCACCACCACCACCATCTTTAATGGAAACCACCACCTACATCGATCGCCGCCTCGTTTTCTCTCTCTTCCTTTGCTTTTTGTTTCCTTATTACCCAATTTCGAAGGTTTTTTGTCAAATTTAACCATCAAAACTCTAAATATAGAGTTTTGAAGAGTTTTGATGGTTAAATTTAGTCAATTCAAGCTTTAATTGATGATAGAGAAAGGTTTATGGGTTCGTTGAAGGTTGGATTGTGGTTTTGATTTCGGTTGCTGCGGGGTACGGTGGTTTTGGGGTTTTGATTAAAGGGTTCGTGGGTGGTGTTGGACGCGTCGGTGTTGGGTGGTAATGCTGGGTGGTTGTGTTGGGTGGTGATGCTGGGTGGTCGGTGCTATAGAGGGTTCCTGGGTGGTGTTGGGTGCGTCGGTGGTGCTGGGTGGTTTAGGTGATGCTGGGTGGTGGTGGTTGGTGGGTGGTTTCGGTGATGCTGGGTGGTGGTGGTGGTGGTGGTTGGTTTCGGTTGCTGGTTGGTGGTGTGGGTGGTGGTGGGGTATTTAATTTGATTAAAGTTGAATTTGTTTTTCCTTTTTTTATTGTTGGATTAATACCTAAACATATATCCTTATTTTTCCATAATCATGCTTCAATCTTTTGCCTTAGCCTCCGCAATTTGTACTTTGTTGCGAGTAAATCCGAAGTGGAGGTAGTATTAACTAAACACACTACTCACTTAGGGCATGTTCTGATTCACTGAACCAAGCTGAGCTGAACTGAACTGAACTTCTTGGAGATGAACTGAACTGAATAGTTTATAAGAGAAGGAAATTCAGAAAAGAACTGAACTGAATTGAACTTATTGGAGCTGAACTGAACTGAATTGAACTGAACTTATAGGAGCAGAACTGAACTAAACTGAAAATAAGCTGAAGAGAACATGCCTTTACTTTCTTTCTTTCCTTTTTTTTTTTTTTGAAAAAACCCGCAAAGGGGACTAAATAGATAAATCGAAATGGACTACATCAAGAAAATGAGAAGAGATTACATCAAACCACATTCTTTGACCTACTTCCCATGGTTGAAACCGAGCTAATTCATGTGCAACTTTATTCACTCCTTTTAACAAACGACCACGAAACACTAGCAAAATTAGAGCAAAACAATAAAATATCTTCAATAACAAGATTAAAATCACTTGGGCCAACATCCTCATTCTTCAGAACCTGCACCACCTGCAAACAATCGCACTCAACAATAATAGCCTGCACACCCAGCTCCGCTGCAAGCCTAAGCCCCAACATCACCGCCTTTACTTCAGCCACCCTCACCTCCCACACCCTGAATAACACTGCTGCACTCTAGCTGCCTGGACAGCTCTATCCCCATCCCTCACAACTGCACCCAGACCACAACCCAACTCCCTTATAAAACCCGCATCCACATTGACCTTAAAAAGTGCCTGCAACCGGAGGCAGCCACCTGACAGAAGCGTTGCTGTCAGCATCAACAACCCGACGAACCCCACTCCCCTTAGCACACGCCTTAAGCACTTCTTCATTTGATTTCAGCGCATACAACACTACCTCGATCGGCAGGATCCTTTCTCTCCTCTTCCACCACCAGTGAGTTTCATCCCCCCCCCCCCCAATCGCCCAGCAAATAGCAATAATGATTGCAAGTTTGCAACGTCATCCACATCAAGCTCCAAAAAACAAGACTCCCACCAATCAATAACACTATAAGCTCACATAGAAGAAACAAAAGCATAAGCAATCTTACCCCAGATTGCCTACAACCAACCCCATCCCCACCGCCGGTAGGCGGCGCTAGCCATCACCTCACCCAAACACCACCATTTCCAGCCCCAGCCGCCACAAACTCCGTCTCCACCCTTTCCCCCTCCCCAAAATCGACAAAACCTCCCAACGACCGCTTAAAAAGGGCGATCGTTTTTCAAACCCCCCAAAATTGACCACTAGTGGTTGATCTCGACCATAAACCGGTCGTTTTCGACCCTTAGAACCCTTTTTGGTGGCGGTTAGGGCAAGGTTGTCGGTTTTAATGAGGGGGGAAAAGGAGGGGGAGGAGAATTTTGTGGCTCTGGCTGGGAGTAGGGGTGTTTGGGGGGGGGGGGGCAGTGATCGGTGCCGCCAAGTCGGAGGTGGGGATGTGGTGGCTGGGTTAGTTTAGGGTTTTTGTTTTTTTATTATTTTTTAAAATTATTTTCTTCTAATAATATGTTGACATGTAAGCAATGAGGAGCCCACTAACGGATTTCATCCATAAAGTAAAGTTGTGGTAGTAGCCAATATTTTAAACTTTTTGTGGTGTTAAAATAAAAGTTTTTATTTTGTAGTGTTAAAATCCATTTTCAGACTATTTTGTGGTGTTAAAATTTAAAATTTCCTGATCAATAATAACCTAATAAGTATCAAACTTAGTGCCCCTGATTTAATGTTTGCTGATACCAATGGTTGTTCTCATCTTTTTGGAATAATATAACAACCATATCAATTATGCTTGATCTTTATAAACAATATTAACCCCAAACTCTTTGTACTACTCCCTCCGTTCCCAATTGATAGTCACTTTTGGTAGAAAATCACGGGAATTAATAAACATAAATAAAAAGTAACAAAAGTACATTGAAAAAGTAAATTTACATTGAGTATGAAAACAAGTAGAGAGAGAAAGTAATTAAAGTACATGGGAAAGTAAAAGTTACATGGAAAAGTTAAATTTGCACAAATATTTTTGCAAATGGGAGCGAATTTTGGTAAAAAAATATTATTAATAGTACTTGAAAAAAGCAAATGTGACTAACATTTTGGGTCACCAAAAATGACAAAAGTAACTATCATTTGGGGACAGAGGGAGTATTACATAGAATATATCTTTTGAGGAGTGAAGAGATGGAGGGATGGTTGTCCCTCCATCTCCCCCCATTGTATAGTGAGTGGGCCCTCCCTCGTAGTTTACCGTTTATAAACATATATAATATATCTTCTCTTGATAAATATACAGAAGTTTGATAGAGAATATCATTGCAGCTAAAAAACATAACAATTACAACCTAACCCCACCTAGCTTTGGACAAACCATCTAGGATGGACTCTCCAAAAGAAAGGCAATAACAAAAATTAATACATCAGATTTTAAAACAATGAACAATGCTCCAATATTTCAATTCCCATGATCAAGAGAAAACTCTATCTTCCTCAAAATTTTAAAGAGGGAATAGTCTCAATGTCGGTCTTTTTATCATCTTTTAATATAGATTCACTGAGACTCTAATCTTAGGCTCCCGACGCATCCAATGTTCTTTTAATTGATTCTTTAAAAAATTCTTATCAGTTGTAGAGAGTGACTGCGCATCATAATACTTTTCCGAAATCATGTTTTCCAAATCCGACTTGAATATTCCAATTATCCTTATATTGGGGCACTGTCATATCGCCACTCATATATGTCAAAGGCACCGACTCATATTTATATGTCTTATGAATTTCACAACCAAAAGGATTCATATCAACCAAAGCTAAAATCGGGATTTTTAACGTGTTGGAAACTTGTTTAACAAACATTGGATACTTTTGAAATGTCATGCCAATAATAAATACACATAAAAAAGTATGTAATTGATGAGATATTAACTCATATAACACAGCCAATTTTTCCACCACAAGAATACAAAAGGGTTTGGGTTTGGTGGAGTAAAATCTAATGTTTTTTTTATGTTGGTATAATTAATGGGAAATGCTTGGACCAATTGACTGTCATCTTCATCAACTGTCCTAAACAACAACTATATCATTTCTTATATAAAAACCATCTAATTTAGAATCAATACCAAAATCGGAATTTTCTATTTCGATTGAATGATGTTTTTTGGTTAAGTTGCTATTAATATTGTTTATAAATGGTTTCAAATAATCAATACACATTCTTAATTAAATATAAATAAATTTATGGGTGTTAATCATGAAAAATAAATGCAAATCTATAATAACATCATTTCTATATATGAGACAAATTAACAAATTACATTAAAAATATTTACATATTAACAAATAATTGCATGTATTTATTCTTCAAAAAAAAATGCATGTATAGTTATTACACAATATTTTTATTAAATAAATAGTGAGGTCAACTCATAATATTTTGAAATTAGATCTGCCAAAGGTTACGTGAGAATGACAACAAATAATTTTTTTTTTATGACCGTAGCTGTGATATAGAGGTTTATATTTGGTCGGTGAAATCTAATATTCTTATATGTTGCTATATTTAATGGAAAACACATTCCTTTATAAAAACCATCTAACTCAGAAACAATACCAAAGATTGTCTAATGGACTGATAATAACAAAAAATATCAACAATCATCATCCTCCTTATCTTTTCTGTGCTAAGATACCTTCGTAACTTTTATCATTCATCATATAATAATAAATGTCTTGTATCGGGGTCGACAACAAACATATTTGATCGGCTAAGTGACATAATTTTTCAATAATAATGCGTAACAATTTAATCAAGAACTTGCAAAAACTTTTGTGCACATGTTTCTTGTCTTGAACATATACACGATATTTTTTTCTTAACAGGCAAATCGATCTCTCTGAGGTAGTTCAACTGTATCTCCATTGAAACACTTGGATTGCAAGACAAGTAATTTGTTTTTCATTGTTGAATAAGATAAATTTGAATAAGATAAATAGGTGTTAACATGTGAAACATAATGAGCACCTTTTAATTCCAATTGAATCTTTTTGAATATTTCACTTAATGCTGAACTCTCTTCCTTTGAGTGGCTAATTTGTCAAAAAATCAACAAAGAAAGAAATTAAGATTTGAAGAAGAAAAGGCTGAGAAAAGTACATCGATTTAGCTAACAATGAAAGTGTTTCGTTTGAACTTCCGTTGTTATTTCTTTTCCTTTTCCTTTCTGTTAAGGTTTAATAAACTTTCATTTTCCAAGTCGTATTTAGTAAATTTTTTCTCTCTCGTACATTTAAAAAATGTGTTTTCTTTTTTTTTTTCTTTTATTTTTTATCCACATATTTACCCTTATATGATCTACCATCATTAAGTGTCGCTAATTTCCTATCTAAACAAATTATTGGTAATTTTTTTATTTTTTTATTGGTAATTCATTGTAATAACGATAAGTATAATCAATCAATCAATTACATGTCAGTTCATGGTGTTATTTTTGAAGGATTTATATCTTCGTCATGTGCAATTACTAGATACATAAATAGATCAAATTATGGAGATAATTAAGTTCGTACATTTGGGTCGTCATTATATCATAGCTAGAATTACTAACGATCTTAGAGCTAGTAAAATAGGCTAAAGCCCAAATAGACGGATCCTTTAAGGTCACACAAAGGGCCTAGATCGAGCATTAGTGGATGAGGCCCATCACGGGCCTCATCACTCTAGGTGACCGGCCATATGGAGGAATAAGGAGGGTTTTTTGGGCTTCGTGCCCTAGTATAATTGTAATACCTCTCATGATTGCTTTAAAGGAGTTTGATATACTACTCATATCAACAAGATGCATCTTCCTTTTAGGGAGCCCATATTCTAAGAATACTCCATAGTTAAGCGTGCTTGGCTGGGAGTAGTCTTGAGATGGGTGACCTCCTGGTTCACTCGACCAATCAAGTATTGGTAGACGGTTCGTTCGAATCCCGTGGACTAAGTAGAGGAGCAACGCTTAGGGCTCTATTCTCTCCCTGATTTGCCTATCAAATAGCTTCGTGAAATTCACGCTTCAAAGGTATAATTATGTGTCTTGGGCGTTATGCATGCAATCTTGGGATTAGGTGCTTTATGAATATGATTAATGTTTTTACGCATTATAGTACATATAAACTCCTACAGTTTTTTTCCCTTCAAAAACTATTTTCCAAAATTAAATATATACTAACTTTAAATCTTCCTTTTATATCTTTTTGATTGAGAACTTACTGAAAGCATACACACACACACACACACATATATATATATATATATATATATATATATATATGATATTGAGAAATAGCAATTAAAGATTCTTATTACTAATTAAGATTACACACACACACACACACATATATATATATATATGTTTGTGTGTGTGTGTGTGTATATATATATATATATATGATACTGAGAAATAGCAATTAAAGATTCTTATTACTAATTAATATTGATATATATATATATATATACATACACACACACACACACACATATATATATATATATGTGTGTGTGTATGACACACACACACACACACACACACACACACATATATATATGATACTGAGAAATAGCAATTAAAGATTCTTATTACTAATTAATATTGATATATATTATTTATTGGAATATTTGCTTCAAATTGTTAGTGGTTAGTTAACTCCTAATGTTAGTGGAATCATAATAGTAGTGGGTTAGTTTAGTGGGGGTTAATGTTAGCATGATCAATGATCATGGGATTATGTTCCTTATTTTTAGTTATATTTTGCACTAAATATATGTTGCAATGTAGTACAATTTTAAATGGATTGAGTACAACTTTTATTATTCTTTCCCTTCTCTCATCTCTATTTTATTATTTCAACATTATTTGCTCAAAATATATTTTTCTTCTTGATTTATTACAATCAATGGATTCAAATTATATTTTATAGTACGAAATAAGAAGGAAAAAAACTTTACGTTATAGTGTATCGAATTGACTCTTACATTAAAATTTATATCTATGTATTATATATTTTATTAAAGGTGAAATTGGGAATGACATGTGACATCTTTTTTTTAAAAAAAAATCCCGTCAAAATAATAATAATTGCATAGTACTTTGTATTAAATGTCCTTTAAGAAATAAATAATAATAATTCTTTCTTAAAGGATATTAATACAAAGTACTATAGAATAATACTTCCCTTCATATAACTTTGAGACGTAATCAATTACACATAGTTAGTCATCATGTACTCCCACTATTACGTGAAAATTACCGTGCATGGTACGGGACCTAATCTAGTAGTTTATTAAAATTAAGTTTCATATATAATCCCTCCATTTGTAAATACTTGTTCCAATTCTCCCTGTGAGGAGTTTTTGGAGAAATTAGATAAAGTACTAAAATATAGAGGTAGTAGAGTAGGTGAAAGAATAAAAAATTGTAAAAAGCAAAAGTAATTGAGACAATTAGAGGGAAAAGAATATAAAATTAATAAAGTACTATAATTTATGTTAGGTCCATTAGCTAAGAGAAATGAGTTAATTATTGTAAAAGTTTTCCAAATAAGAAAATGGAACAAGTATATAAAAACGGCCGAAAATAAAAAATGAAACACATATTTTAAAACGAAGGTAGTAGTGTTGGACATTCGATAAATCCTAACTTTCTTTCTGGGACTTTAGTTTCGTGTCTTTGCAAGCCATTTTGAAGAGCAAGGACATGGCGATAATAGATAAAATTAAAATTAAAAAAAAAAAAAAACAACTTTCTAATAAGATAATACTTTTAGTACTACAACATGTAAAAATAGATTATTTGTTCAAAAAGGAATTACAAGAATTTTTCACACAAAAAAAAAAAAAATGAATCACTCCGTACAAGAATTTCTCTCATTCGTTTAAAAAAAAAAGAATTTCTCTCATTCAATTATGTTAATAGGCCCCAATATACTCCGTATTTTTTTTTCTCTCATTCAATTAGTCTCGATCAATCACTCTTATTTATGGAAACAAAGTGTCATTAGTAATCAATGTTATTTATGAATCAATCTTATCTAGAAAACAAAATAACTATTTTTCAAAAAAAAAAAAAAAAAAAAAAAAACAAATACAAAAACAAAATATCTAGAAAAAATATCTAGAAACAAAATCACGCCTATAATTTTTAATTTATGAATTAATCTTTATTCAAAAAAGAAAAAAAAAATATCATTAGTCTCGAGATCATAACTTTTTTTTTTCTTTTTTTTGTTTTTTTTGAATTAAGTCTCGAGATTATAACTAAGAAAAGTATTCGTATAGTCGTATGTTGTTTCTTTCGTACGAGTAGATTGTTTTTGTAAATAAAATAAAAAATAAAAATAAAAATAAAAATAAAAACTGTATAAGTTTGCAAGGACAGAAGAAAGAACCCGTCAAACAAAACAAAAAGGACAGAAGATAGAAAAGAAAAGAGAAGGCGGCTGTTGTAAATCCATATACATCCATAGAAATTCCACACTTGTCACTTGGTTTTTTATTTTTTTATTTTTTTCATTTGTTTTTTGGCTAACCAATTCTTAATTGCAACCCACTTGTACTAGTAGTACAAAAACTTAGGCAAACCTATAAAATGCAAATTGACAACATTAAATTGACTTATACTTATGTTAGTTGACTTCAAGTCAACTAATCTTCTACCACATATTTTTCTGCTTGAACACCTTAATCCCATAAGTAAGGTAAGCTACATGAACCAACATGAAGATTTTTCATGTAATCATCCATTATAGTACTAAATACTCTCAATCATGGTAACTTATGCCAAGCGATGTGACAAAAATTTTACCCTAGTTGTTACTGACTTATGTTAAGCGATGTGACAAAAATTTACCCTAGTTGTTACTGACCTACATTTGGGACTGACAACGGGTAACCCACAATTTTAAATAGATGAAAGAGATAACAATAGATTTAAAATAAAATAAAATGAAATAACTACATTAATAAGTAGGAGAGGTAGAGAAAGTCGTCATTGGTCAAATTAAGTAATTTTGAAATTATTTTACAACTTCTAAAAGAAATACGAAGTACTACCTCCGTTAATTATTATGTGCATCAAAGGAATATTTTATGTCTCACCTTTGTTGCACATAATAATTAACGGAGGTAGTATATATATTTCCTATATGACCCGTGATGATTGTACTACCACATAAGCAACTATACATCAACCAGAGCAAGCTGCAAAGTGGATCCAATACAGCAAACACACAAAACATCCATTAAAGGAAGTCTAGAAAAAAAAAACCCAAAATATCTGGAAAACAATATCACGCCTATGTTTTTTAATTTATGAATCAATCTTTATTCAAAAAAGAAAAAAAATGTCATTAGTCTTGAGATTATAACTAAGAAAAGTATATTGTTTCTTTTGTAAAACTGTTTTTAGTAAAAAATTAAAAAATAAAAATGAAAACTAAGAAAAGTAAGGGTTTGTTCTGTTCAACTTAATTCCAGTTCAGTTCAGTTCAGTTTAGCTCTTAATTTCTTGCTCTCATAAACAATTCATTTCAGTTCAGTTCAGTTCAGCTCAACTCTGTAAATCAAAACAGGCCCTTAGAGTTTGCAACGACACAAGATAGAAAAGAAAAGCAAAGGCGACTGTTGTAATCCATATTACTAGGGATGGCAACGGGTCGGATCTGGACCAGGTCTGGATGGACGCGGATCCAGATCCGTTTTTGTATCTAGGATCCAGATCCGACCCGGATCCGTCGGGTCTGGAAAACGAAGACCCGGATCCAGATCCGACGGGTCCAACGGATCCGGGTCCGGATCTGGGTCCAAAACGGGTCCAATATATTTTGCCTAATTTTTTGCAAAAATTTAATATTTAGGTCAAAAAATGCATTTAAAACTTCCGTCGTTATTAAGTTCAACCTAAATTTTAGTTATACAACAAATCTAAAAATACAAAGGTACCAACTTATACATTTATATTTTGAAATAAAAATTATAAATAATGATAAAAGTACGATTTTAGTAATAGCTAGTGAATTTGATATGAGGCATCCAAAATTCATATCTTAAAAGGGCTTTATCAATACTAACATTGTCAACATATTTAATAATGAAACAAACCAATTATTATTATTTTTTTTAAAAAAAAAAAGGGTAAACGGATCTGGATCTGGGTCTGGCCCCCAGACCCGGATCCAGATCCATTTTTTCCAGCAGGACCCGGATTCGACCCGGATCCATCGGGTCCAAAATTTGAAGACCCGGATCTGGATCCACGGATCCGAGCCGGGTCCAGATCCACTGCCATCCCTACGTATTACTAATAGTCATTCTTCCACAAAATGAAGTTTGATTAATCAAATGAAACTATACAGAAAACCACTATATAAATCCATAGAAATTATACACTTGTCAATTGGGCTTTTTATCTCATTTGTTTTTTGGCTAACAAATTATTAATTGCAACCCACTTGTACTACTAGTACAAAAACTTAGGCAAACGCTAATTGAATGCAAATTGACAACATTAAATTGACTTATACTTATGTTAGTTGACTTTAAGTCAACTAATCTTCTACCACATATTTTTCTACTTGAACGCTTTAATCCCATAGATAAGGTAAGCAACATGAACCAACATGAGGATTTCTCATGTAATCATCCATTATAGTATACTCTCAATCATTGTAACTTATGCCAAGCGATGTGACAAAAATTTTACACTAGTTGTTATTGACCTACGTTTGGGACTGACAGCGGGCAACCCACAATTTTAAAGAGATGAAAGACATAACCAGGGGTGGTGCTGAGCATGTGCAGGGTGGTCGACCGCACAGGGCCCCTAAGTGAAACTACTATAAAAGGGCCCGACTTTTTAATTTCGTAACATACTTTTCCTTAAAAAATTGATTTTAGGTCCCAATTCAACAAAATTGCACCGGGCCACTTTAAGTGTTAGCATTTGTAACCCTACCTCTGGACATAACAATAGAATTAAAATAAAATAAATTAAAAATATTAATAAGGAGGAGAGGTAGAAAAAGTCATTGGTCAAATTACAACTTCTAAAAGAAATACATATTAGTGCATTATATATATTTCCTATATGACCCATGATGATTGGTACTACCACATAAGCAACTATGCATCAACCAGAGCAAGCTGCAAAGTGGATCCAATACAGCAAACACACAAAACATCCATTAAAGGAGGTCTACAAAAACTCAAAATTCGAGTGCAAATGCTGCAAAATTGAGGGTCGAGGCATGAGATATCGATGCGATCAATGCGATTTCGATACTCATTCTACGTGTGGGACTTGCCTGGTTTCGATCTCTTCGTTCACACATCCAAAACACACACTACAACTAATGGAGAAACCAAAGTTACCTTTCCATAAATGTATCCTTTGTCGAAATTACATCCAAGGTATGGTTTATAGATGTAAGGAATGCAGCATTTTTGTGCATCCTCTTTGTAGTCAATTGCCTGAATATTTGGTTACACATGACAAACATCCTCCTCATACTTTGAAGCTTCAACTAATGGGTTCTAGTAAGTGTGATGTTTGTGATAAATCGTGTAAACATTGGAGGTATTTTTGTGATATTTGTGATGTTCATATTCATGTTGGGTGTTTGTCCGGCAAAATTCCTAGTGATGATGATGATGATGAAGGTGGATTTGGATTACTTGGTGAGGTTTTCGGTGGAATTTTAAGTAATGTTATTGCTGTAGGTTTATCTTCATAAATCTTTTATATTAATCTCTTATTGTGATCTTGTAATGGTTGAAAATAAACTCGAACCACCAGTGTTTTGGTCGATGATGTATAATCTTTTTTTCACTTTATTATGAAGAACTAGTCTTTTAAAACGAGTGTTTTAAATTAAACTTCATTAGCTTTAATCAAAGAGCTATTTATATTTTATATGCATATGAACGTAAAATCGATTTGTCCATGTATTAATGTATTGGATTTGATTTCTCTCCAAGTGATTGTTTGGAGACTTATGTTTTCTCATTACAACTTGATTCATTGATAAGAAATTATGTGGTATTGTGTGTATTACTTCTTTGTCTACAATCAATCATATTGGATTAAGTTCTACTTCAATACGACAATTATCGATAGACCAATTTACCATTATCCATTGGCAGAGTGGGCCTAAGTTCATAATGGCTATAAGCCATAACCATTATCCCATGGATCCATATATTTTCAGCATATAACTTAGGCAAATTTGTCAAAAAAAAAAGGCCTTTTAAAAGCATTATTTTGCAAAAAAAAAAAAAAAAAAAAAAAACCTTTTTAAAAGCTTTTTGGTTAAAAAAAAAAAAAAACAACCACGTTCAATTTTTTTGCGAGAGGAAACCTATTTCCTTAATTATCCTCTAATTAACTTAATTAGACTCTAATTTCCTCCTTTCTAATTAACCACTAACCCACCCAATTACTTAATAATTATATATAATTTATAACCCCAATCACCAACCAACCACCCTTCCCCTTCTTTGTTCCTTTCCCCCTCCCTTTCAAGCAACCCCCCACCCACCGGACCCGTCGCCCAGATCCTCCCCACCTCCGGCGACCTACTGCCACCGCTGGTGGACCATCCCTTTCCCCCTTATTCCCGTTGGCAACCACCACCTCCCTTCGAATTTTGGATCTTGTATACTCAAACATGCTCAAATCAAGTCCAAATCAATTCCAATTTGATTCCAAATCACCCTAGCATCACATACATACACAATCAAAGCCAAAACAAGCATCAATTGCAAATAAGATGCACAAAATAAAAAAAAATAAAAAACCCCAAATTAATTTTCGAGTGTAGTTTTCAAAGTCAAGGAGATGGTTGTTGCCTTGTTGGGATGTGATTAGGGGGAAATGGAGGGTCATCTAGCGGTAGAGGAGATCGCTGGAGTTTGGGGGATCCGGGCAGCGGGTCCGATGGGGGAGGGGTTGATTCCATGGGAGGAGGAAGGAGGAAGGAAGGAGGGGGTGGTGGTTTTTTATATATATTAATTAAATTTAATTATTTAGTAATTTCGACTTTAATTAAGTTAATTAGAGTGTAATTAGAGGAATAGGTTTCCTCTCGCAAAAAAAAAAATTAATGTGGTGGTTTTTTTAAACCAAAAAGCTTTTAAAAGGTTTTTTTTCGCAAAATGGTGTTTTTAAAAGTTTTTTTTTTATAGACAAATTTGCCTATAACTTATTTCTTTATACCATTTACTTTTTTGGTGAAATTTTCCTTGTGGAGGTGTAAAGTATGTACCAAACATGGTACATATGTTTCATTAAAGAAAGGTGGAATGAACATATAATTGCTTTGTAAAGAACATATAATTATTTTGTAAAGAACATGATAATATTAAATAACATTATTCATATAGTAAATATACACGTGATAATTTATAGAATTTAACTATTATAAATGATCATGCAAGTATATGAAAAAAAAAAACATTTTACTGCATTTTAATTTACATTGTATTATTTACTAGTGAACATACGAAGTATATGTTATAATGTTGTTTACAAGTGTAATTGTACATTGTATTATATAGATCATGCAAGTATATGAAAAAGAACATTTTACTGTATATTAATGTACATTGTATTATTTAGATCTACATCTTTTTCTGAATTTGTCTATTTGTTTGCTTTCTTCTTCTGAAATGTAATAATTAGTCGGTCTTCTATAAGAACTTTATTTTGTTTCTCATTGTAACACCAAAACCGCATAAATTGGAAATTAATTTCAAAAAAACAAAAAATATGACCAAAAATTACAATTTTCAACTAAATTTATAAAAAACAAACAAGTACGAATGTTACTCTCTGTTACTCTCTTCTTACCTTTCGTCGTTTTTGTCTGTCATCTTGAACTATTTCGGACTCAAAAATTTTGAATTTATTAAAATTTTGCTTAGGGATTGAGGAATTTAAATGGTTTTTTTTTTTAAAGAGAAAATGAAGTTTTGGTTAAAAAAAAGGTGAAATGATTTGTAATTAATGTATGGTAAACAAATAATTACTACTTATCGATTCCCTTTTTTACATAACTGATGCACAAAAATCTCGCGTAGATTATAAATGAACACTATGTTCGTTTATATGCCCATGTACATTGGAATATACATATATGTACATTCCGCCCTTTTGTTGTTTTGGAGCGTATGTAGGGTGCGGACGGCATATAAATTAAAAGTAGTGGTTGAAAATTTAATCTATAGTTTTAGAAAATATATATTGATTTTTATATGTAACAGCAAGTCAACCACTACTTTATCGAACACTTATATTTAAATTATCTATCTTCACAGCCAAATGCGTGCTTGTTTACAGTTAACAATTACCTACACAACTAACAACTACTACCACAGCTCGCTACCCTTCACAGCTATGATTTGCCAAACATGACCTTATACCAAATTCCCACTGAAATTGGATATAATACAATATATATTGTTTAATTATTTAATTTTTTATCCAATTTGAAAGATACCTTGAGCCATATTTCAATACTTTTTTTTATTCATGTATGTTTCATTTAATAATTCATTCATTTTTTTGGTGAAAATAATTCATTCATTAAAATATCGAAGAGCAATATAAGTATCATTTTTCATTTTAAATTTGGTTGCACCACAAATTTTTTTTTTTTTTAGATCACAAGTAAAAATGTAAGTTTTGATTTTTTTATTTTTTATTTTTTTTTTTTAAATTAGATTATTTGTTCAAAAAGGAATCAAAAGAAGTTCTGTCATTCAATTATGTTAATAGACCCCAATATATTTTTTTCACTTTAGGCCTCCAAAATCTCAAAAAAGACCTTGACTTTGACAATCCGTATAGGACGGTTGCTCCTACAGTCCTACCTTATCTTGTGATTAATTAGACATTTTATTTTCATAAAATAACCCCATTTGGCCGTTTAGGAATGAGGGTGCAGTGGAAGTAGAACTAAAGAGTTTGCAAGGACAGAAGATAGAAAAGAGAAGGTGGCTGTTGTAATCCTTATTACTATAATTAGTTAATTACTAATACTCGTCTAATTCTTCCACAGAAGTTGATTAATCAAATGAAACTATACAGAAAACCATCATTATGTACATCCATAGAAATTCCATAATTGGTTTTTTTTTTCCCCATTTGTTTTCTGGCTAACAATTTCTTAATTGCAACCCACTTGTACTAATAGTACAAAAACTTAGTAAGCAAACATTAATTAAATGCAAATTGACAACATTAAGTGGATCAACTGATCTTCTACCACATCATGGTCGGTTATATGGATCAACATGAGGACTTTCTAAGTGGTGATCCATAGTACTACTCTCAATTATTGTGGCTCATACTTGTTATTGGCTTACTATAACTCTCCTTTTTTATTCAGGTTTTGGACTGAAAGGGGTGACAACGACGACGACAACAACAAAAAAAGAAAAAAAGAAAAAAAACATTGATGAGGAGAGGTATAGAGAAGTCAGTGATCAAATAGTGTAATTTTGAAATTATTTTACATTTTCTAAAAGAAATACATTGCAATCACAGTCGCGTATAATTGCATTAATCATTATATATATGACTAATGATTATTGGTACTACCACATAAGCAACTATGCATCAACCAGAGCAAGCTGCAAAGTTGATCCAATACAGAAAACACACAAAACATCCATTAAAGGAAGTCTTCAAAAACTCAAAATTCGAGTGCAAATGCTGCAAGACTGAGGGTCAAGGCATGAGATATCGATGTGATCAATGCAATTTCGATACTCATTCGACGTGTGGGACTTGCCTGGATTCGATCTCTTCGTTCACACATCCACAACACACACTACAACTAATGGAGAAACCAAAATCACCTTTCCATAAATGTAACCTTTGTCAAAATCACATCAAAGGTATGGTTTATAGGTGTAAAGAATGCAGCTTTTTTGTGCATCCTGTTTGTAGTCAATTTCCTGAATATTTGGTCAAACATGACATACATCCTCCTCATTCTTTGAAGCTTCAACTAATGGTCTCTAGTAAGTGTGATGTTTGTGAAAAATCATGTAAACATTGGGGGTATTTCTGTGAAATTTGTGATGTTCATATTCATGTTGGGTGTTTGTCTGGCAAAACTCCTAGTGATGATGATGAAGGTGGGTTTGGATTAGTTTGTGAGGTTTTGGTTGCATTTTTAGGTGTTATTGCATAAGGTTTATATTCATGAATCTTTTATATTAATCACTGACTATTGTGATCTTGTAATGGTTGAAAATAATTAAACTTGAATCACCTGCCTTTTGGTCGATGATTTATGCTTTTTTCTCGCTTTTATTATGGAGCACTAGTTTTTTAAACTCGTGTTGTAAAAAAACTCCATTACTATCTCTAATCAAAGAGCTATTTATATGCATATGCAAGTAAAATCGATTTGCCCATGTATTGGATTTAATCTCTCTCCTAGTGATAGTTTGGAGAATTTCGTTTTCTCATTACAACTTGATTTGTTGATAGGAAATTGTGTGGTATTGTGTATGTTTGTTCTTTGTCTACAATTAATCGAATTGGATTAAGTTCTACTTCAATACGGCAATTATCATCAAAAGCCTAGAGTAGGTTGTATTTGTTTCAATTTGATTTGTATTTTAATGTAAATGTTGTAAGACTTCAAATACTTTGTCAAAATATAAATAAATAAATAAATATGAGGTATACTTTGTACCAAAAATAATACATATCTACTGTACAAAGTACGTAATTAGATTTCTTCAAAAAAAAAAAAAAAAAAAAAGTACGTAATTAGATGATAAAAGTATGCATTCGGTGGTTTCCCTATTTTAAATCATATCACATTATCATCTACATTATGTCCCCAAATTAGATATCCTCATTTGTATTGATTTTAATGTATTATCACAGTAATCCACGTGTACAACCTAATATAATTCCACGTATCAACGTACAAACACGTGTCGACCTACACTGGCTAAGTAAACCCACACATACGTACAACCGTACAGCTACAAAAACCACATTCATACTTAGCAATGACTAAAAAAAAAAACAAGTCAAAATCATGACAACATCCAAAGTCTTACTCATGAAGAAATTATTGTTACCATGCTCATCCAAAACATCAATAAATTCTGTCTATGTTAGTCCTAAAATTTATATTAGGACTATAAGTTCAAATGAAAGAAGTAAGGAGCAACATCCTAGTAGAGAAGAGACCATTAAACCTGATCCAAGGCCAGGCTTAAGCCCTGGTGGTCCAGATTTGGTAAGTAGTCCGCACGACTCACCGCCTTCGGACCGTGATGATGGTAGTCCTCATTTTGGATGGGATCCGACCCTTTCGCCTCCTAAAGGACCTCTGGATCGAACGCAGCCCGATCGACCCCAACCTTCGTATCACTCTTCTTCTTAGGGTCTTAAGCTTAGTTACCTTAGTTACTTTGTACAACTATAATTGCACTCAGTCCTACTCACTAGTTTTATCTAGCTTCTTGTAACTTGTGTTGTACTAGTTTGTGTAACATTTTAATTTTGTCAACGATGTTACTTACATGAATGTATGATATAACTACGCTTACAGTTTTGGCTTCTATGATTATTAATAGGAGTAGATTATTAGTTACAGAGAAATTTTGATTATTGGCAACGCTTCTGTAAATGAAATCATAAACCAGGAAGAAGGATATTGGTCTAATAACCCCCAAAAGTAACTCCTATATATGACTAGAGTATGCATAAAACTCGCTTCATTTCGACAACATACTCTCAAGTCACTGATAAGTTGTCAATACAGAAAGACGTAAAATCGACTGTAAGCCAACCGATGTTGATGGAGTTATCTATGAGTTAGTTCTAGCAAAAGCGGTAAAAAAAAAAAGCCATCCTGAGATTCCAACAGACTCATAAGATCTAAACAATCTAAACAGGCAGGGAGTCAGACCTTCTGGAGTTACAAAGCTTAAAGCAGGCTGTAAAAAGATGGTGCTGTAAGTTACTAGTGTTTTGTTCTTCTTGATGCTATCTCCAATGCCCATGCTTTGCCGATATCAGTTTGGAATTTCCCTGAAAACAGTTGTTCATTTTCAACAATCGAACTGCAGAGTACAGCCAAGGCTCTAAGCAATATCAACAAAATGCAAAATCAAGAACCCGTTATCTCTTCCTAATTCCTAATACACTAGAGTGTCTTAGAAAAACAACTGCGTATTTCCTACCTTTTCACCATGCTTTCGATCTATGTTGGTCTAATGGTCTCCCACCACCACATAAGAAACACGAAGGGTTGGAGGGAAGAGGGGTGAGCGGGGTAGGGAAGGAATGCAAGCCTTACACTTTGTTTGGATAGAAGGAAGTGGAAGGAAAAGAAAGGAAGAGAAAGGGAGGGAGACAAACTCTCTTTTTGGGTTGAGGGAAGGAAGGGAAAGAGAGGGAGTGATCCATTTTCCCTCTCTCTTTAATAAGCATAATCTCTCCAAAATTGGAGAGTTTTGGAAGGAAAATGGAGTTCACCTCCCCCTCCCTTTCTTTCCCCTTCCTTTCCTCCTATTTCCCTCCCCTTCCTTTCCTTATTTGCTATCCAAACAATTTAGAGTTGGCATAATCTAAATAAGGTTACCTAATTGAAGAAAACTTTACAGCCCATTAGATACAAAGACATAATTAAGTTAACTTAAGAGAGGAGTTTGTGTAATTGTTTTTTTCAGTTCATATCCTCTACCTAGTGAAGTATTAAAAAAGAACAAATAAAGATAAATGAAAAACAAAGATTCCATAAGAGCGGATGCATTACTATGGGTATTCACACATTGTTATATTACCTTAGCTTAACTGATACCCTATACTAAACACGCTTTTGATAGCTTACAAATACAAATATCGCTGTTTATCCTAGTGTTTTGATGTTAAACAAATTTTAGCAAATCCTTTTTGCCAACAGTGAAGGTGGAAATTAATTCTTTTCTTATATACACAATACAGTATAATATTACAAAGGGACAGATGTATCCTGTAGGCCAATACATCCTTTATATAGGTGTAGTGTGAAAATTTCAAATAATAAAGAACAATTTTTATATTATTATCAACAGCAAAAAAATTGCTACATTGATAAATATGAACAAGGTTAGAAATGCCTACCAGCAGTGGACTCAAAAAACTCCTCCAAATCCTTCCCTTGTTCTGTGCAAGGACAAAAAAGAACAAGTCTGACATTAATTTCTATCTCAACACAACTAGCTAATAAGACTTCAAGCAGTTCAACGCATATGACATCTCAAAAGAAGGGTAAAGAATCGAATAAACTGTGAGCAATTCCATCATCCTTATACGCTTAGACCAATAGTAGTAACAAAAGGGGGAAAAAAAATTGCACATTTCTCTTTAGCTAACCAATTCCGGACTTTTCCATAGTTATCACCGCTTATATTGACAGCCTTACCTTTTTCATACTCCAATGCCTGAAGTATCATCTCAACCTGAAGAAAAAACAAAAAAAGTACATTACAATGACATCAGAACACTAGACAACAATCTTATATGAGACTTGGTTTTACAAGATAACTTTCAATATTTAGTATCCAAATCACTTTCATAATCTAGCAATGTTCAAACTGAACAATTTGGTTGCACTACTGTGATTTGATAACCACATAACTTGAAAACAACACAATTTTGTGATGCATGATAGAACACGTAATGCAATCCTTTAAGTATACATTGTGAAGCAATGATTCAACCATAGCATTTACACAGAAGGCAAAAGGCACACTCACATATTCTTATGATTGACCAGGGGTGAGAAGTGACTAAGTTGAAGCAAAAAGTGATACTACAGCCTACTTACATAATATACATAAGTCTGAAAGTGACTTGCGGCCTTGTGCAATAACATGATTATAGATCTAGCTATAACTCAGATAATATAAGACTTAGCCTAGAATGTACAACCAAAGGCCTAAGTCAAATGACATAATGCATCTACTACCAAAAAGTGAATTTACAGATGACAAGACTTCAATGCAATAGCTGAGAAGAATATACTGCAACATAAATTACGATCTTAAAGAGCACAGAAAATGTTAATTGCTGAAAGAAGTGCAGAAGATAACATACTTTATCGAAATCCTTGACAATCTTTGCTTCAAGTGAAGAGCATTCTTCGTACTCCATCCATAAATCATGAATCTCTTTGGCTGCAATTTATAAATATTACTCAGAGAACATAACACAATCAAATAACACGGCAGCTTAGAATTTCCACTAGGGGGCTATATTGAAGGGGTTTGATATGCCCTTTTCATATTCCTCCACCCCCCCCCCCCCCACCCCCCTCCCCTCTCATCAGAAATAGAGTACACAATGAGCTAGCTAGAGAATAATGTTCAGAAAAAACCTCTTGATCCTCCACCAAGGAGATTGCACATATGGTCAAGTGCTTCCCTTTCTCTACGGCTTTTTTCTGTCTTGGAAATCCCATCACAAGGAGTAATATCACCAACAATTGCTGCAAAGGGGGAGGGAACAAAGAAAAAATGTATTGAACTTTAGGGGAATCAGATAAGAAATCATATAGAGTTTAAAGGACATTAGAATTTTGTTATTAATAATCATATATCATGCGGATTATGAGTTTACACAAAATATACATCAGTTAAACTTAAAGCAGTATTACCAAACAAATAACATCTTTGCCTATCCTGTATCACGATATTTTTTTCTCCAACAGGTGAATTATAGCTCTTTTAAGAATTTAAGTTAATGAATAGTACTCATTTTTGCAGCTGAAAGGCCACTTATCACAGAATCTCTTAACACCTAGCACTTTATATCTCCTTCCATCCGAAAACAGATGAGCATTTAGGGGCCAATTATGCTATAAGTTTTGTCAAGCTATTAAGAACCACAATTTCCTCTCGTCAAAAAAATAATTAAAAAAAAAAAGATAATGAAATAAAAAATAAAAAGAAGAAGAAAAGGTTTAGGATTAAAAAATGGAGCCTCCAGTGTTATTAATTTAGAGGTATGGGACGAAGGGAGTAAACTGAAAGCACCTTTTGATGCATCTTTTATATCTAGTTAATTAATTAATTGAACATTGATGGTTTTCTTTTTAAACAAAGAACAAGGAATTCAGGAGCTAAGGCGGAGCACATTGCTTAAAAGAGCTGGCCTAGAATGTCAGAATCAATAATATATATTTGCAATTTTGAAAGTTTATGAAGTATGCCCAAGTATGTATACTTGATGCAGTACGAGGTGGGAATTGGAGCTCAGGTAGGCATGAGCATATTATTCATCTAAATCATTCAAGATATCGCATGAAAATTCCAGTAGTTGTATCATCTAAGCTTAGAGTATTCTCTTGCTTTGGGAGGGACCTTTGTAGGGGAAATATGATGATATAGGCAACAGTACATCCCTAAACACCAAAAGTGATGAAAGTTTACATTGCTCAGGCCCTCAGAGGGCAGTCTCAGACAGTACAAGTTCAATTATAACCTTACACCTTGAACTAAGAGATCTAATTTAGAGCTGGTGTTGAGATGCATAAATAACACATAGTATCTTCCTTCAGTGAGAGCTGAGAAGCACCTCAATGAACAAAAATCTACAAGCTAACAAAAGTCATTGCGCATCAGTCAACACCCTAACACTGTATTTAAGGTGCTTCATCAGAATTATATCCAAACTTCCTAGTGCTAAACAATATGAAACTAAAAACAATATACACCCTCCATATTTTTCCACTCTACTTTTCAACAAAGTTTTCATTGCACTAGTATCCCCACTATCTAAAAGTGAGATTCTGACTTTAAAAGGAATACATTTCTCATGGCCCCAAGTAGGTTTTACAATTTCCTTTCCTTTTTTCAATATTAATGCCAATGATAATGCCATAACCTATAGCCAGATTTCACTTTTTTCATATGTCCACTAACGACCCTTTAAGTGATTGAGTTACTAATCAGCACAATGCTAACCAAACAATTAAGTAATGCCAGCGTTAAATCACGTCATTTCAATATGCCTTCAAAAGCTCGGACAATTATAATATCTCAATTCACAATCTCATGAATATAATCCTAGTTCTTTTGATTCTATTCCTACCTCATATTCCAATTCTAATCAACCTCCATCACAACTCTTGTTACATAATTGTACAAACATTCTCCAATTCTAAATTACAAAACAAGTAAAAGAATACAAAAGTTGTCTTCCAACTTAGCAATTCCAAAATCACAAAAATATACTAGTTCAGCAAACTCATTTGAATTGTAAAATCAAATCAAAATCCTCATACCTTCAGCCATATCATGGACAATAGCCATCTTCACACACCTTAAAAAAAACAAAATAATTTCAGAAATTTTAAACTAACACTGTTTTTGATAATATTAACAATCAAATAAAACACCAAAACAAAGCATACTTATCACGATTAACACCAGGAATATCAGCAGAAATGAGAGCCATTAACCCCATACGATACATATGGTCAGAAATTGATTCTGGGTTTTGAACATCTCTCTTCACCCACCCTGCCCTTTTCGTTGTCTGCCATAAAAACAACAATTTCATCCAAAAAAAAAAACCCCAAAAAATACTAAAATTCCAATTTAAAGCAAGATGAAATTGTACCTTGAGACGATGGCATAGTGTGAGAAAGTCGATAGCAGAAGAGGGAGAAACAGAAGCATTATCTGGGTTGTTATTGTTGTTGGAAGAGGAGGAAGCTGCTGTTGTTGGTGGTTCAGAAGAAGCCATACGAAGAAGCTTGGGAGTTGATACAATGGAGGTGAATTTGTTGAGAGAGGATAGGAAGGAGGGAAATGTAGTCAATGAGCTTCTGCTTACACTCCACATTTTTCCCCTTCTTGGCTTGGGTTTCTTTTGGGGGCCCTTTCCCCTTCTTTTCCGGGGGAGTGATACAAGACTACAAGTGCATACGACGGGCGTGAATTAGATCGTTTGGGTTGGATTATGTTCAATGTTAGGGTGTGAATTAGATCGTTTGGGTTGGATGGGTGTGAATTAGATCGTTTGGGTTGGATTATGTTCAATAATAGGGTGTGAATTAGATTGTTTGGGTTGGATTAATTTTAAGTGAAGAAACTCGTTCGAGTTGATTTTGTATTCAAATCGATCACATTGAGTTTGTTGTCAATGTGCTTTGTATCATAATAATGCACATTTGAGTTTGATGTCAATATGCTTATTATAAGAACTTTTGTTAGTGATCGTCATTGTAGGTCAAGTGGTATTTGGTGGAATGTGACTTTCAATCATGTATTTTTTGATCTAAATTAAAAGTCTTACATATTAGCACATCATTAATCTTAGAGTGTTTGGTTATCAGGGGCGAAGCCAGACTTGATTAAGGAGTGAGGTGATCTAATAAAAAAATATAGGGTCACAAAGGCCACTTCAATCAGAACAAGTATGGGCCATGGCACT
Source organism: Chenopodium album (assembly GCF_948465745.1). Taxonomy (NCBI): domain Eukaryota; kingdom Viridiplantae; phylum Streptophyta; class Magnoliopsida; order Caryophyllales; family Amaranthaceae; genus Chenopodium; species Chenopodium album. The sequence goes on from NC_137857.1 coordinate 6,188,804, forward strand.
CTTAGGCCCCAGGGTCAATTGGTTTTTTTGCTTCAAATTTCAAACATTGTGCAATCTTGACAATAGGGTAGTTAAATGGAAATCAAAATTTTCTTTTGTTCATAAATGTGAGTCAAAAAACGAAATTCCTCCTTGGTAATTTAATAACACATATCTTATTAAAACAATGGATAGTCAATTTTTAAAATAAATCGTGCTTTGCACAAACTAAAACAATATGATGAATCTTTACTTCCTTCCAAAAACATCTTGTGTCTCTTTTTCGATTGTAAGTTCATCCTCCATCTCACAAATTTCGAATTCATCTTCTTCCATTATTCATTGAGGCATCCTTTTTGAAGGCTTAACCATTGAATTATGTCATGTGGGTGAAAGGAGGGTCTATTTTAACGTTGCTACAATGTACTCAACCATCAACAAAAAAAAAACCGTAATGGAAACCAAATTTTCTAAGTTTTTTTTTTACTATTGCAAACTACTATGTATAATTGAATACAGAATAAGTTATAGTCTAAGTAGTAGATATGACTAGAACTGATCGAATTCGAATGGAGAATGTACATGTAGGGATTTTTTTAAAATTTTTTTTTTAAATCTTTTATTTTTTTTTTGTTAAATGGTAAGGAGAAGACTTATACTAAGAAGAGAGGGGGGGGGGGAGGGGCTTTAGGGACAGACACCTAAAAATTGGAAAACCAGCTAACTACTTTATCATTCTATTTCAATGTGATATGTAGGAATATCTTAAATCAAGTTGATTTCAGACAATCCTACTAAACTTAAAATGATCCAAGACGATCTTAAACTTGAATTTGGTACACATAAAATACAACACAAGTCTAAAAACAGAGTAATCCGACAAGACTTAATCTAAATCCAACTTCCACATGACAAGACTTAATCTAATTCCAACTTCCACATCCGATTTGACACCTTTACCCGGATGAAAATTGGAATCCAGCGCTTGACATGAATCACATGTTAGAAACATTAAAAAGAAAAAAGGAGCACGAGATCACACGCTCTTACACTCTGTAGCACACAATTAAAACACCCGCCTACTTTCCATATTCCAACGCCGTCGAAATTCATTTTCTGGAAATAACATCAAATTCAACTCTCCAAACTTCATCACATTTCAACAGAATTTCTTCAACGAAGAACCCTAATTCTTCGTTTCCCCCAATTTCAACCTCATCGTTAATGCATTCTTGAACAATTTCAACAAATTTTCTCTTCTACTCTGCCATGGCTGCATTTCGTAGGCTTCTTCCTTCCCGCTCATTTGGTGTTTTTAGTCGGACTTGCAGTTCTTGGACTTCTTCTGCTTCTTCTACTGAAGGTACTCATTGTAAAATTTGACTTTTCTTGCGTTGAATTTGGTTATAATTTGAGCATTTTGATTATTGTTGATGCAATGATGTTCAATCTTGTAGTTCTACTGATAATACTTAATTCATTATGAAATTTGACTTTTCTTGCGTTGAATTTGTTTATAATCTGAGCATTTTGATTATTGTTGATGCAATGATGTTCAATCTTGAAGGATTGGGAGGGAGTTTGCGGCATTTCAGTGACAAGAAAGTGTTGAAAATCGAAGACAAGGTAGTCGAGGATGAAGTCGAGAGAATTCGGAGTGAATTCGAGATTGCTAAGCAGTGTTTCCTTCAAATTCCGCAGACTCTCAAGTCTATGCCTAAGATGAATCCTGAGGGTATGTTCTACATCCATTTCAGATTAATCATTCATTTGGCTAATCTTTTAATATGGTATAGTTTGAAACTTCATATCAATGCAGTATTAGTTCTTAAATTTCGGTTTAGAATAGCTATGCTATAAATGTGTGCATAATGTTAAAAGGCACCTGTATTGTAATGTAGGGAGTGATTCTTGTTTAATGGTTAAATGCATTGATATTGTTAAAATGCACTTTGATTTGGGTTATTGAATCAACACTATGTTGGGATTACTCTTCCAGGGATATATGTGAACAAGAACTTACGATTGGACAACGTTCAAGTTTATGGGTTTGACTATGATTACACATTAGCACATTACTCTGCTTATCTACAGGCTTTGATATATGACCTTGCCAAGGAGCATTTAGTCAATGAGGTTTGTTCTCATGTTTTTTCTTGAAATTTGAATCGGTTGTTTTAGCCATTAGCTTCTATTTCTTTGTTATATCTTACATAGTCTACTCTGATGGTTGTAGCTTAGGTATCCAGAAAGCTGCTTGAAGTTCAAATATGACCCTAGCTTCCCTATTAGAGGTTTGTACTATGACAAGTTAAAGGGGTGTCTCTTGAAGTTGGATTTTTTCGGATCAATTGAGCCTGATGGATGCTTCTTTGGTCGTCGTAAGGTGGGTTGTGACCTCTTATTAGCATTGCTTCTATGCATTGTCTCATTTATTTTAAATAGTAGTGTTTTCCTTGAAATTAGAGTTTGGAGGTTCACATTGTACATTGAATGATTACGTTATAAGTTAGTTGTATTTTAGTGTAATCTTGCTACCCCTAAGTGAATGGGATAGCAGAATCCTCTTTTAAGGATTAGAAAACGAATAACTCTGAACACTGTCATTTGGAATATTATTTCACAAATGAAATGGAATGTTGGTGTGATACTAGATTCCTCTATCCTGTTTCGCAGAATTAGCACTCCCAAGATTTGGTAATGACAAGATTCTCATGTACTGTGTTGGGAATCATGTAGGAGCTCTCACTTTTCTAATCATGAAGTTGGGGGTTCCTGTTCTTTGTTGGCCAATCTCATAGCCTCTGATTAGCCTTATTAGTGTTTGTGCACATGAGATATGGCCTGTTATTATCCACTAGCCACAAGGATTCTTCTTGTGTAGATGAGCTTTTGGGTCATCATTGGCGTATTTCCTGAGCATTGCCCTCTTGCCAACTTGCTGTTGTGTTGATGGAAAAGTTTATAAATGCTCATATCTTCCTTGAGACCCCCACCCCCTTTCAATATAATTTTAACTTTATCTTCATTTTATTTCGAATTTTTGGTTTGTTAAATTCTTCTATCTCTTGCTACCCCTCTTAAAGCTCACCCATCCAGAAGTGGAATAGATAATATAAAAAGCAGTTTTTGCAATATGATATAAAAAAATATGATTTGCAAGGATTTTGCAAAAAGGAGCTCCTTTTCTGTGATGTGCATACCTTGTGTCTTAGTTGTCCCTTGCACTTTTCTAAACCAAGCATTTATATAAACTTTGTACGCTGATTCATAGAAAGTGATGTAATTTGTGGAATAGTTAATGTCAATGGAACACTATCAAAATGCTTTATGATTAAAGGTGTTACTATATTACTACCGTCCAAGCTGAACTTAAGCACCATGTTGAACCATCAATGAGCAAATAATAAGGTGGAGAAAAAGGAAGTTTGGCTCTTAGATGACAATGGTAATGCAGTTTTAAAGGATGCTTAGATGCTTCATTTTACCTTTGTGCCATTGTGGTAACTCTGCACCACATTTTGCAGCTACAAGAAATCTAAAGCAATGTATTAAATAGCCCAAGGTGCACTTAGGTGATGAGGGGCCTGCTGCCAGCCTCATTGAAGTGTGTTGCTCTTAATAAATATCAGAAAATTTTAGAGTAAACTTTCAAGTTTATGCGCCTCACCTAGCTCAAAAAAGTTCTGTATCTGATCCAAAGCTTATTATATTGTTCATATTTGATAGGAATTCTGAACATTTGTGTCTGAGAATCACATGTCTTTTCTCAATCACCCTAGAATTGGACTTTACTGTGTCTCCTAGGAATGATTTCATTGTGTAGCATAATCTATCTTAACTGATGCAAATAAATTGGTCTATAATGAGGAATATCTGATTCCTGCTGATGTTTTCCATTTGTATGTACAGCTAAGGCGGGAGGAGATAATAGAGATGTATGGAACAAGACATATTGGTCGCCATCAAGCACGGGGGCTTGTTAGTTTGATGGATTTTTTCTGCTTTAGTGAGGTAAGACCCTTTTTCATCACATTTTTTTAATAATTGCATGCTGTTATCCTGCCTTACTTTAGCAATCACATTATTAGTCTGTTTGTATTTATAGATTCACATTATGCTAGCATAGGTAATAAGAGTGGGGTTGTACAATATTTTTATTTTATAGTATGTTTTACCTTTGCAATGTTTGTACAGAGCGAAATCAAGCTGTGAGTCCAAAACCACCTTCTACCCTTTCCATCTTTGTAATTTTTTTAAAAAGAGTAAAAATATAGAGGAATGAAAGAGAGACAAGACTGAATGAGTATAATTGATGATTTGTACATTATTAAACTCACAATAAGTGTGTGGAAATAAGACATATGGTTGTTGTTATTATGATTTCTTGTAACATTTATATTGCTTCAATAACAGTCTTAATGGTCAAGCAGATAATTTTACTTCTGGCATCAACTGCTCTCTTTTAACTTATATGCAGCCCCCCTCCCTCTTTTTTTCTTCCCCCCCCCCCCCCCCTAGTCCTGGTCTGCTTGTCTAACTCCCATCTGCTTGCTTAATTGAAGGCATGCTTGATCGCTGACATTGTGCAACATTTTGTCGATGAAAAACTGGAGTTTGATGCTTCTTATGTCTATCATGATGTCAATCATGCAATTCAGCATGTTCATAGAAGTGGAGTGGCTCATAAGGCAATCATTGCTGATCCTGAGAGATATCTTGTTAAAAATGTGGGTAATTATGCCGTTTCTTCACTATCACTAGTAATTCTGTGTTACTCAACTGTTCATTTGTCCCAAAAAAAGGTTTTAAGTTTATAGTCTATACATCCTCAAAATACAATTAAAACTGTAGTGGAATTTTGAACAAAAAGTATAAAATATTGTGTTAAATTTTAAAGTGACTATAGAAATGATTCATCATGTCCTCAATTCTTTCTAAATCTCAAAGTGTATCCTATATTTTGGGACAGACGAATAATTATTGTCTCAGATTTTATGAAGTGTCAATTTGGTTGGTGCATAAGATATAAGCAATTTGGTTAAATTACTTTTTATTCAATGTTAGTGAAGTTAGAGCTTTTTCTGCCTTAGGAAATGGAGTACCTAAAACTCGTTGGTTATTATAAACCTGTCTAGATGATGGTTAAATAACATTTGAAAAAGTATTATCAGTTTTATCACCTACAACTTGATAGTGTGATGCGTACTATATTTAAAAGCAGTCAATAATATTTTTATATGGCTTGCATTGCTTAATGCTACAGGATCAGTTGTATTGCTTTTTGAAGATGCTAAGAGACAAAGGAAAGAAAATGTTCTTGCTGACTAATTCACCCTATTATTTTGTTGATGGCGGTTTGCGCTTTCTTTTGGAGGTAATTTTCACACTATGTCAATTCTTCCCTTCACGCACATCTTGGTTCACTAACTTAACAAAAGTATTAAAGACAGGCTTAAACTTTATGTAATGTGCTTTCTGGAGTCATAGGATTGCTATCATCTTAAAAAATGAGCATAAGAGTCTGAATGAAATTGTTCAGGAATTTATGTTTCATGTTGCATGTAGATGCACCGATGCTATTAGGAGTCAGTTGAGGATGTAACAGCAGGGTTGCCTGCTTTTGTCTTTTAAGGCTTATTTGGTTTGGAGGCTGATCTCTCTTGTAATTAACTTTGTTACTTTCCTTGGTTAATTATATCAATTGCCAAAATATAATAAAAATTTACAAAGGTACTAAATTTAATATTACAAGCTGAGGGAAACACAAATAATGAATCAGATATATGCTTTTATTGTGAAAGCAATCATGGCATCTCTAATTTGCAGTAATAAATATATGGTAATAGATAATGATTTATGTTTAATTTAACCACAAGTCATCCTACAAGTATATGCTTTAACATTTTCAATAAATTTCCTAGTCTCTTGGGTAATGCATCCCTGATTCCCCATTAGCTTCCATTCTTCTCTGTATTAAAAAGGACTGCCCAACATCAATTTGGAATTTATGTGCTCTTATGATTCTTGATCATCATTGGGCTTATCTATAATCAAAGATAGAAAATTATAGAACATACAAACATGCAAAATTAATGTGTAGTTAGTATATACAATTTCCTCTAGACATTGTTTTTAATACTTAGATTAGTAAACTCATACTTATAAATCAATTCACCTCCAAGTTTTATATTCCTATTTTCTAATTATTTACGACTAAAAAAACTATCATTAGATGAGGAAAGAGGACCAACACCAACAGTGGGATTTTAAAATTCATAGTTGGCCGTTCATTTTTTATGGTGTGCCGTGTGCCTTTTTGAAGGCAATCAAGGCTTGGAGGCTATTTTCTGTGCATTGGAGAGACTTGGGTCTTATCTTTACAGTGTTGGATCTGCAATAGGCTTGTTTTGTTGGCTTTGGAGGTGCCAAGGAAAAGATGTGTTGGAATCCTTTTATGACTGTTTTGTGGTGTTTTCTGTTAGAATGAAATGCAAGCATTTTCTGTGGAGCTGGTTAATAAACTGATATGTTGTGGGTTTGATACTTTGATTAGATATCTAGCATAGGGCCTTAAGATTTACTCAGGCAGAGAATCAAAGTAATTGGACTTCTGTACTAAGGACGATTTGTCCTCTGACATTGTACTCTTACTATATATCTTGGAAAAATAGCGATAAGGAAAGGAGCTACTGACTATGCACTGGAATGCAAAAGAGATATGATGACAAACACCTATAGCCACAGATGAATAGTTTTTAGGACCATAATGGTAGGAGAAGAAGAAGATTCACAATGACAATAGCGCAATTTACATGATTAGATGACAAAATAAACTAATAAATTCAAGATTTCATGGAAAATAATATAGGTTTTTTTTTTTTTTTTTTAAATTTTTTTTTTTTAAAAATTCCTAATACACGTATATCTGTTGCTGAAGAGAGAGGTGGTGGTGAGTGGGTGCAAAAAGATTCTAAGGTTTTTCTGGGGTTTCACTTCTATGTAGTTTTTGGGTCTCTTTGTTATGTTGTATGGATTTATAGTAATGTATGAGGATTGTGCACAACTGCACATCCTCATATTCTTCTCAATCCTTTTGAACTCTTAGTAAGCCATGATTGCCAAAAATGTATTGGGATAAGAAACAACTGAGTTAATTTGTTAGGATTTATTTTTAAAATATTATTTATACTCCAATCTCCTGCTTTATTTTGGAGGATCCTTTAATTGGGTTGCACATGATCTTCACATTTGTTTTGTCATTTCAATAAATTATATCTTATTTGTGAAGATTCATGAAGTTTAAAAATTGTAATGTTCTTTTAATGTGTTGATCAGGATTCCCTGGGCTGTGGTGACTCTTGGAGAGAACTATTTGATGTAGTCATTGCTAAAGCCAATAAGCCAGACTTTTATACGTCAGAGCGACCATTCCGGTTAAGATCTTATGCTCTTCTAATTGCTTATTAATATGTAGATCTTAACCAGTATCACATTATTTATCTATATGTGGTTTGTTCTTGTGCATGTCATGGATATGGGAAGTTAAGTTGCTTTCTACTTCATAGTTTGTTTTACTATTTGACAAGTCCACAATTTTTTTTTTGGGCAAGGTTGGGAGGGGAGCTTGGAAAGCAATTAGCAAGTTTGTTGAATCCTGTTAGAAGAAATAACCTCTTCCCCTTTAATTGTTAATGGCTTTCACACTTCATACGAGTATGGAAGAGTCTGAACAACCTATAAATAATTTGGATTACATAGGTTTATAGCTTCCAATTCCCTTAATGTTGTGCTTTAAGGTATTAATTAATATGTTAACTGTTACAAAGTATGGTATGTTTGAAAAAAATGAGTATCAAACCCTGTTGTATATGTAAATATGCGTGCATTAATGCCATTCATGCCAATGTCTGTTTATATGGGTATACATGTATGTCTCACTTTGCATGTGTTTGTGTGAGTCTGTGCCTACTATATGCTTCTGATTTGTTTGTGAGAAAAAACCGCACATGGGTAGTATAACTTGTCAAGTGGCACCCCCAATCCAAGTTAATTATTATTAAATATACTGTATTCGATTAAAAGATAGTTAAGATGGCATGACTTTTACTCTTTTTTATTGGTCTTAAGTTCAAACCCTATAATAAACATCTCTATTGTCATTAAAAATCTTTACAATTGAGTGGATGATGTGACATGTTTGTAGTGCATGAGAAGGGTGCAACTTGGCACGTGTAATTTCTTAGATCTATACTTTAATATAGATTAATATATACGACGTATATTTTGACATAATTATGAAATATACTTCTCCTGTTTCTCATTACTTATAGAAATTATGTGTTAAGAGAGAGAAAGCAAAAGCAAGTAGGTACAACAGTATTAGTGGAAATGCAAAGCAAGGAAAGGGAAGGCAAAAACTACTGGGTAAATGTTACCCAAGAAAATGTGTCAACTACTTGTGCCATATGGAGTTTTACGCTTATCACTACTTAATTTGTCGTGAATATGTTAAATTATCTTTTAGTTCAAGTCATAAAAAGTTGATGTATTGAAAGTATATATCTAGACGAATCTAATAAGATCCTACATGACTATATCTTCCTTTATGCTCACAACATATGGTCAAAGGAGTGTGTGAATGGTATAAAAGTGCAAGTGGTGCAAGTATCAATAAATCGAAGAAGTACATGTCAATTAACAAGAAGCAAATTTAGTAAGTATATATGAAGTATTTAAAAGTTAAAACTTTGGACTTAATTGGACTTATGGAGCCCAAGAGGTTAACTCCAAAACTATATACCATGGGTGAGAACATTTGTACTAGTTACTTCTCTTGAATTCTTGCATTTTTATTTCATTGACTGCAAAGTACTGATTTTGATCTTTCTGTGGCACAGATGCTATGACACGAGCAAGGATACGTTGGCATTCTCTAAGGTGGATGCTTTTCTTCCCAATAAAATATATTACCATGGATGTCTGAAATCCTTTCTCAAAATTACAAAGTGGCACGGGCCAGAGGTATGTCAAAATTTGCTTTATCTTACTGAAAGGCTCCTTTATAGCATTAGGTTTCTTCTACTGATTCTGCTTGCTGGAACTTAATTGTATAGAAAATGTGCTACCATTACTTCACTGAAACTGCAAGCTTTTAGTATTATTCTAGCTGTCACGCGTCATCTTTTGGTCCTTTCTTTAAATATCTACATTTTGTAGGTCATATACTTTGGTGACCATTTGTTTAGCGATCTAAGAGGGCCTTCAAAGGCAGGGTGGCGTACTGCTGCTATCATTCATGAATTGGAAGTAAGTTTTGTGTTAATTTTGTAGCAATTCTTTTTGTCTTATCAATTAATTGTTTTGGAATGTATGCAATTTTCTTCATTTATTGCATTGCCTCTTCATTTTATGTACGAATCCTGAAAGCCTGAAGCTGATATTACTATCATGCTCAGTGGATCATAATTTCTTTGTTAACTGGTTTGATTTCATTTCTTTGCCACACCTGTTTTGAAATTCAACGAGGTTTTGTGGAAAAGAAGCAGAACTATTTTATGAGCAACATGTCCGGCACAGCCATTTAAATTACTAGATTAAGGCATTTAAGGGTGACATCGTTATATCTTTTATCTGATGAACATGGAAAACTTGTTAGAAAGAAGAGCATACTGCGTAAGTAGGTGAAATCTAAAGGTTCAATATGAGATAAGGTTGGTATCTTTCTGTGCAATAATGATGATTAAGACTTGGATTTCTGATGTTGACATTACAAAGACTTTATGGGGGTCTAGTAGCCTGTCTAGTGTCTACTTTGATGTCATTTTGAGCAGAATAAGTAATATACCTCTACTAAAACTCCTAATTTCTAACATAATAACCTAATCAATAAGGAAACTTCATGCTCTGTGCTGTCAATGACTTTGCCGCATATACATGTTAGTTACTTAGTCACTTTGCCAAGCTCCCATCAAGGCTTTAAGTTAATGTCAAAATACTACTTGACACAATCATGTGGTTAGCTTGGGTTGCAACCTAATATCACTAACTAAAATTTCTTGAGAATTTGGAATCCTAAAACCCAATAATGGAAAACATAAGTTGATACCTCTACACCACTGGTTTGAAGTATAAATTTCAAAACAACTCCTTGCTTCTAAAATTGTTGAAAGTTTTATGAAGTATTTCTATTCAATCTTGATTCACATCTTATCATCTACATACCATTGCACATTATCACCACCATCAAAAGATTTGAGCTGTGCTCTACATGGCGAACTTCTCACTAGCTACTCTAAAACAATAAGTTTGACCTGGCCAATGTTATCATCTTTTTTTCCTTATCAAATCCTCATTTTGAATTTGCAATGATCGATCATAACCTAAAAACAAATGAAAAGAAACAAATAATAGAGAAAAACAACGATTAAACAAGAAAATGCACAAAATAAAGAAACTAACTACGAAAAGCACAAAGTAAAGAACTAACTCTCTTTGTATTTTGTTATGTTTTGGAATTAACAAATAATTACCAGGCTTACTAAATGTGCTTTAAAGATTTGGTGTTGGTGATAACATGTATAGATGATGAGATGTGCGTCACAACTAAAAAAAAGATCTTAAATTTTTTTTACTAATTTTGAAGCAAGGGAGTTTAGCACGGTGTGTTGGTATCAGTGTCTTCTTAATGCATTCATGGGTCTAAGGATTCCAAATTGTCAAGATATTTTAAGCACTGGGTGGATGTATATAGCCACTTTCTGATCATGGGATTAGTGTTCCTATAATCATAGTCCTGGAACAAATTTCATCCATTGATGCTTGTGTAGTTTTTTCAGTTCACAAGCTCCTTTATAACTGTTTGATTTGATTTTTGCAGAATGAAATACATATTCAGAATGAGGAATCTTATCGTTTTGAGCAGGTACCCTTTTTGTGATGTTCTTATTTGTCACCTCCACCGCCCCATTCATTTAATCATTTGTGGTCAGTATTTTACAATCACTGATAGTAGTTGCAACTTGATGTAATCTCACATATTGCTGACTATTTCTCAGTAAGGTTGACGATGTAGATATTGATTATCTTATCATACAATGCTATCTGATTAACTGGGATATCCTATGACTGGAATTTCACAAGTTTACAGTTTTGTTACATGTACAAATGATGATTAGATCATGTAATTTGCCAACCAATGATGAAGCAAATTGCAAGAAAATGAGATCAAAAGCAGATTTTACATAAACCCTGCAAAGTTCTAGCCTGATCCAATTTATACTTTTTGTTGTAAAAATTTAATGAATTTGCTGCATACAGTAGGATATACTTTAGGATGTATGCTATTTTAAATTTTCATTTGAATTTGTGATGCTATTAAAACCATTAAATAAACTGATGGTTGCTCCCATTTGATTGGGGGACAAAATAAATACTTGTTATAATACACATAAAATAAGAGTATCTTCTAGATGTGATAGTTTAACCACATATTTCAGTTGTACACTCATCTTTGCCAAAATTATTGGACTATTTTGATGCTTGTAGTAGATTTTGTTTCAAAATGTGTCAAGTCCCTTGATTTCTTTTTATTCATTTGCCATGGGTCTTCTAAAGCTTTATCTCTCTTTTGGCACAGGCGAGATTTCACATTATCCAAGAGCTCCTTGGTAGATTGCATGCAACTGTTGTAGATTCACAAAAAAGTGAAGCATACAGGTCACTCATGAAAGAGCTCAATGAGGAGAGGCAAACAGCACGCTGCACCATGAAAAACATGTTCAACAAGGCTTTTGGGGCCACTTTCCTCACTGATACTGGTCAAGAATCCTCCTTTGCCTATCACATCCATCAGTATGCAGATGTTTACACCAGTAAGCCAGAAAATTTCTTGTTCTACCCTCCTGAAGCATGGCTTCATGTGCCTTTTGATGTCAAGATCATGCCACATCATGTGAAGGTATGTTAGAAATTTGAGTTTGTGTGAAGTCGACTTCTATGCTTTTTCATTGTTAGCCTGGCATATCTATTTTGGCGGAGAGGTGGGGGGGAGGGAGTAGGATGGTGGTTTTCCGTCCAAGGCATCCCTTTGTTGCTGGGTCTTCTTTTTTCTACCCATTTTCTTTCTCCCACTCCACTTCTGCATGGGCTGCCTTTTTGGCTTTCCATTGTTGTATGATGATAAGCTTGAACAGGAATCGAATGATAGCGGAGTTTAAACTGATGAACCTGGAAGCAATTAATTTAACTCTGGAAATTTCTGTTGGGAAGGATTTTGGAAAAAATGGTGAGACCCATTATTAGAAGAAAAGGAAAGGAAGGGGGGATTAAAAATGGTGGAGCTTGGTTCTTAACGGGACTTATATCAATATGTCATTGTAGCTTGTTAATTACTTAGTTCTTTAATAAACTCATAGTAATCTTATTAATCATTGTGCAGTAACTTATATATAACGTTTAATGTTGTTCAGGTTCCTTCAAGCTTGTTCAAGACATAGGAGACATTCGGTTTAATCATTTAGGATTGTTATAGCTTTGGACTCAAATTTTGATCTTGTGAGTAAAGTCTGCTTGCTCACTCCAAATGATTCTTTTTTGCTTATACGAAATACAGTTTAGGCAAATGTTGTAAAGTTCATAATACAGTTTAGGCAAATGTTGTAAGTTCGAAATACAGTTTTGGCATGTACCATAACATGTAGATTATGGAAAATCTTATACACAACCCAAGGTTGATAGATAAGAAAAAAAATATAGAAATAATAATCATTTGTAAACATCAATATTTTTTACCAATGTATTACCTTTAGTCATTTTCTTTGCTGTGTAATACTCCAATAATGTTGGATTATGTTTATATTTCTCCAATGTATTTTGTAGCATTTACTTTGTATGTTAGAGAAAGTAGACAAGGGCTGCAATTGGTCTGCACTTTGTTCAATCTAAAGTTGATGAGAATAATTAGCGTTTGAACGCATCTTGTTCAACCTTGGCTTGGTTTGAGCCTAATTCACACATGTGTTGATCATCTAAAATTCGCACTTTTCCATAACAACTATTATGAATTTTTAGTGGAAAACCATTTGGGATAGATGAAGCATATAAAAATATTTGAATCATTTAAAATAAGTTTTGACAAGTAAAGTATAATTTTGGTGATGTAAATATTAGCAAGTGTAAGTACTCAAGTGACAAATTGTAATACTACAACCAATTGTATCTTACTAGGTATAATCAAATACTACGTATAAATGAGCAAATTTTTTTTGTTAGTGTGTAAATAGTTTTTTTTTTCATTTGTATAAAACGAGCTGGGTGATTTACCACAACATTGCTAAAACAAAAATAAATTTCTCAATTGCGTTAGTCATACAACAAATTCCTAAACCTAATTTCCAATTTGCCATTCACATAGGATTGATTTATATATAGTGCTTGTTTTGGTTCAGTTTAAAACTACTAATGACATTAGTTTAAGAATTGCTAACGGCTTAGCGGTTTAAAGAAACATTCAAAGAGGACCTAACTTTTATGACAACAATTCTCTCTCTCTCTCTCTTTAAGTAAATGACTAAACACATTTGAAAATAAAAATAAGAAAACAAAAACAATGTTGCAGTCTTCTTGTTGAGGTAGATATAGATTCAAATAGATCGGGTCCCTAGATTAATAGACCCATATTTAAACCCACTAATAACATTAGTGTTTTATACAACCGTTAATGATATTATGGGTTTCATACCGAAAGCAATACAATTAACAAAAAACCTATTACCAATCCTACTTGGGCTGTATTATAAACCATCTACCTAAAATCGGATCAAGTTTCATACGAGCTATTTTTTTTCTTTTTTTCCGTAAAACTGCTAACATCATTATGGTTCATTACAATTGGAGTTGGATTGCTCATGCTCACTGGTTGGCACCTTGGCCGTCATGGCTAGAAAACGCCAATGCCTATGTTGGTCTTTTTGTTTTTTTTTGGGAAACCCTATGTTGTTTTTCTTAGTTTTCTAGAGGCAAACCCAAGCAATCAGCCTGATTGGTGAATTTCTGTCAATCAGTTGCTTTTGTGGGCCCCCTACTAAATAAATTAATTTATATTACTGTTTGGTTTTGAAGACGTTAAGAGTTACTAATAACGTCTTTTTTTTTGTTTTAAAATTTCTTTTATTTTTATTTTTTGAACATCTTCTCCAATCTTCCACCGGCAACACCGCCATAGCCACCATCACACCGACCACCATCCGAAACCCATCATAGCCACCATAATTACCACCATCTTTACGCCTTCCGCCGAACAAATTCACAAAGCCTTCCTGTTCATCCTATTCTTCAATTCTTCTTGTCGTCCTCTTCTTCTTCTCGTTGTCCTCCGATCCTCTTCTACCCCAACAATGGCCACTTCGCGGCAAAACTAAAAGACACCCTACTTGAATATAGTGTAAATTAGGGCCATATCAACACTTTAGGTAAAGCCTTTCATTTGCGGTGTCATTTTGAACTCCCATAGGTGGTGGTGCCATGGAGGAAGTAGTTTTTGGGTGTTCTGATTAGGGTTTCGAACAGGGGAAAGTGATGAATTTCTCGAAAGATTCCTCATGACGGAAGGTAACGACATTGAATATCAACGTTTTGACAGGCTAAAGTCGTAGTCACCTAATCAAAAGTAATTACCTAAGTCCTCTAACTAAAGTAGATAGGGAAGTAGGGTCGAATCCACAGGGAAACTAGTCTTTCTATTTCTAATTAATTATTATAATCTAAATTATCAGGGTAACCAATGTTGTTGTAATTAAAGACTATACTACGAAGAATATGAGTAAGGAAAATAAAGTAGGGAGAAAACAAATATTAAAAGGCCTAGGGCATAGGTTCACCAAATAAATAATATTTCAGGGTAAAACATGAAAATCAATCATCAATGCATCAATTAACCAGATCATAAAGGGCTTTCGCTACGTATTACAATCACAAAGTTAATTTACCGGTATTAAATCTCATCTCTCGAATCTCGACTTAACCATTTATAAATTAAATTGCCTATTGAAACTAGGCCTTAATATTAATTCTCATCTCTCGAATCTCGAATCAATATTGCGTAACTCATGCAATTAAACCAGCGCTAATCTAGTTGAAGAGAATTAAATCAATCAATAGGATATTAATATCAAGCATTGACGATTAACAGTAATAAATTACCCCTTCATATTATTCATGGATCCCCACAACCCTAGAAATTAAACTACTCGTGCATAATTAATACTAAACTAAACAAAGCAATTAAAACAAACATATAAAAACAAGAATTAAAATAAAGTAAATAATAATATTAAAACTAATAACAATAAAGAGAACTAGAAAATAAAAGCAAAGTTAAGAAAACTAAATAAAGCTAATATTGTGAAAGCTAATCAAAAAGCTGCGTAAAACATGAAAACTAAAAGAAACAAAAGTCAACTTTAAAGAATAAAACTATGAAATCCCACTTAAACTCAAACTAAAGAAAACTTATGGTAAAAGTTAAAAAAGAAATTAACAAACTTAAAACTAAACTAATAAACTTGCCTAACTAACCTACGTAACTACTCCTCCTTTTATAGGAAAAGGAAAAAGGAGTTTGACTTTTAATCCCACTCAAGCGTGAGAATATTGAGAATTCGCAAACCGACTATAATAAAGGCTGGAGTAAAGCCCAAGTCAGCAACACGGGGCATAGCAGCGAGCTGGGCTATTTGTTCGGGGCCGTCAGCTTCACACCATACAATCTCTTGTATGATTGGGCTGATTAATTCCTTGGCCCAATCTCCTTCTTGATATTCAATTATTGGACTTGTAACAAAATTAATACTCCGATCAAACCGAGCCCTTAATCACCGAACCAAATACCTTTAACTCGGTCTTGGGCTTAAAATATACGGTCATAAAATACGGTCCGACTCTAATATTTTCATAGTGGCTCAATAAGCTTGGGAATTGACATTAATCTGCAAATTCCTACAAAATAATACCAACTCTACAAAAACACTAGAAAACGTATATTAGTAATAAAAATAGCTCCGTAGAGCTCAAATAAGCACAAATATGACCATGGGACGGGGAATAAAATATATATATAAATTAGACTCATCACGTTTGCACAAGCTGACCAAACTACCCTTACTAATATGATGAAAAGACGAAATTGACCCCTGATTTGCACAAACTGTAAATCAGCCAGATTGACTTGTATTTCCTTTACGGGGCGTTTGGATTGTGGGAATGGGAGTTTGGGGATTAAAAAGTGGGAATGAGATTGAGAATTAATCAATGGGAATACATGAAAGTATGTCAATATCTTGTTTGGATAATGGGTGGGAATACATAAGGAATAAATAACAATTTTACAAAAATACCCTTATTAAGATTATTACTTCATTCTTTTCATTAATGGCAAAAATGTCAGTTTCCCCTATTCTCATTTCCATCCATTATTACCTACTCTCCCTAGGTAATAAAATGGTGGGAATTCACCCACAAATAATCCCATTCTCAAACCTTTTTTTATTCCCATTCACACCAAACAAACTAGGCTTTTTTTTTCAATTGGGATTAAAATTCCCAATCCCACCCTCAATTCCAACTTGCCAAACACCCCCTTAGTTTTCTGTCTGTTGCTCGTTTCTTTGTTTGTATTTGTAGTTATCTTTGTCAAAAAAAAAAAAAGGAAATTTTGTCAAGAATAAGCCAACCTTTGCGCGGTTAGCTTAAAATAAGCCAATCTTTTAATTAACTCAAAATAAGCCGACTTTTAAGGGGTATTTTCTTTTAATGGGCCAAATGACCTACAACCTACCAAATAGTTCATTTTTTTTACATAAAATACTTTATGAAATTTAATTAACTGTTTAACTATAATTATATTACATAAAAAATTCCCTTAAAAAAATATTACATAAAAAATTATAAACAAAAAAAAATAAAAACAAATCATAAAATTAAAAAATACCCAGCCATCCCTTTACCCACAACCACAGCCAGCGCCGGCGACCACCTCCATCCCTCGGCGCCGGCGACCCTATTCTCCAGTTCTTCTCCCTTTCCCAGTTTCCCCACCCACGACACCCTACTTTAACAGGTTCCCATTCCCACTTCCCCACCTCTTACCTCGACAGTTCGACACCATCCATTTCCCCCTTCCCCGCGGCCCCCTTGCCGGAAACTTCCCACTCTCCCCGTCCCCCACCTGAATCGACCTCCTTCCCCTTCCCCACGCAATAACGTAACCTAAAAACCCTAAAACCAACTCACGAAATCACCCTTAACGAATTTTGGATGTCGATTACGGTGGTTTCGTGGGTTGGGTTTAAGGTTTTTGAGGTTGGGTTTAGGGACGAGAGTGGAGAAAGGGAAGGGACAGGGCCGCCGGCGAAGAGGTCTTGACGCCGGCCCTCCCAAGTCGCTGGCTGTCGACCGCAGGAAAGGGGGGCTGGCAGCGGGTGGTGGCTAGGAGTTTTCTATTTTTTTAGTTTTTTTTTTTCTGTTTATTATAATTTTATTTATTTATTTTATAGTAAATTAAATTAATGAAAAAATAAATTTTAATTAATTTTTTTTAAAAAACGAACAAAGTCGACTTATTTTGAGTTAATTGAAAGGTTGACTTATTTTGAGCTAATCACACAAAGGTTAGCTTATTTTTGACAAATTTTCCAAAAAAAAAAAGTTCAGACTTTTTGAATTGATTTTTTTCACATGTGAGTCAAGTAATTCACGATTTCTTCAATCTATCATACATTCATACTATTAGCAAGCGAAACAGACAGAGGGCATAAAACTCCTCGGACCACCGTCACCTGATTGCCGCCGGCGAACCACCTTCACCGGATATCATACACTTTACCCTACTCTGTATTGTTTCTTCTTCGTTACTTAATTTCTTTCCCTTCAATTTTATTCACTTTTTTTTTTATTTTTCTCACAAACCCAATTTGCTAACATTTCAGTTGATTTCGAGCTATTTCCCTATTTATTCAATACAATTCGGACGAATATCATCAAAGGGTTTTCAAATTTCAATCTTTTCTGAAATCATGGAACCCTCACATGAAGAACAACCCCCCATACTTGATCGGACTTCTCGAGCAACTCGAGGAAAAAGGTGGGATTTTTCCAGTAATTATAGTAGCAGAAAACTTCAATTTTGTTACTCAATTGTTTTTTTTTTTTTTTTTTTTAATTTTGAGGTAATGGGTGTTTTCTATGTTTACCAGGATGACCAAATTGCTTGATGATGAACTTGAAGAAGACGAGGCTTTCTGGAATCAAGATGCACTTTTGGAGGTAATCTTGTGTTATTTATCTGAGAATGAACTTTCTTTCATTCCCTTAGGGGTGGTATCCAAGATCTCGGGTCGAATTCCGTCTACATTATCTGCCCTTTTATAGTATTGCTGTATCAAGTTTTGACTTGGGTTTTCAGGATAATTAGTAATTACGGAGTACCTCGTTATTTTATCCCCGGTCGAATTCTGTCTACATTATTTACCATTTTATAGTATTGCTCTATGAAGTTTTGAATTGGGTTTTCAGGATAATTAGTAATTGGTTAATTTCCTCTTTATATTATCCCCTCCTCTATTTTCATAATTAAATAAATGCATATATTTAGCTGGGGAAGAGCTTTCATGAAATGTCTTGCTAAACTTAGCTGTTGTTTTGTTATTGTAATGGTGGTTTACAATGTTGCTTTTATCATGTTTCAATAGTGTATGAATTGGTTTTTCTATGTATTTATGCTATTGTGATTTCTCAGGAAGAGAATGATGGAGAATATGAAGCCGAACCAGAGATTGCTGATGAGTTTGATAGCGACTTTGGTGAAGATGTGAGTGTCTAAACAGCTGCTATCATGCTCATTTTAAAAAAAAATTTGCACCTTTTAGTTTCTGGTTGTTTAAGTTTGTTCTTAACTCCGTTAAGTTTCTTGTTGTTCTTTAATTTTGTAGCACAGCATTGTGTGTTTTGGTTTGGTTGTTTTCCAAAATGAGGTTTCTTGCTTTTGAGTACATGAGCTAAAGATATTCACACTTGTTTTTTTTTAGGAGCCTGAGCCTGATGATGGAGTACAGAATGAGGCAGAAGCAAGGTTTATATTGATTGTAAAAACTTGAGTTGTTGTTTGATTCTAACAATGACATTGTAACGGAGGGTCTGTTATTTTGCAGGGAGAAGAGGCCAAAGAAACGGCTAATATATACAGGAAAGCCACAAACAAAGAAGAAAAAGAAGAAGGACCTTTCTAAATTGGAAGAATCTTTGAAGGAAGAAATGAATAAGGATGTTTCAGAAATAGTGGAGGTCCCTGATGAAGAAAAACGTTCCGGACAACCTACCACCTCGGATCATCATGAGGAAGGTGATGAAGCTGAAGGAGAAAAATCTGTGAGGAAATCTACTAGAACTGCTGTTATTGTTAGGCAGGCTGAAAGAGAAGCTATTCGTGCTGCATTACAGGCTACAATGAAGGTCAGTCTTTCCCCCCATTCTTTGATGTTTATATTGATACTTCATTGTAGCCGCCACAGTAATTTTTTTTTTTTTTTTATTTAAGAAATTTCATAATTCTATAATTTATATAAGTTCATGTATGCATACTTTTGTTCATGGATTTCCACCTTTAATAAAAGCAGTAGTTTTTGGGTTTTGTTATAGGAAGTGTGTTGGGGTGGATGGGTGGGTTGTGAGGTAGAGATTTCTGCTTCATACTATCATTCTGTTGTCAAGACTCAAGAGCAAATTGTTGGATTATCTGTCATATATTGTTGGTGATGAAGCTGTTTAGTGCCTTGGGTAGGAAGGAGGCCTGGACTATACTCGTAGGCTCTAAATTTTCTGTTTGCTAGGCATCTCTCTTGCTGTTGTTAGTCACCCTTCATTCCAAAGCTCATACTTCCTCTGCGTTAATTTACATGCAACACATATTATATCACACTTTTAAGAAAATCACTATTCACTAGTCCCGTGGTCCCACATGACTTTAACTCTTTGATTAATCCTTTGAATTACCCAACCACTCTCATAAACTCATCCTTGTCAATTAAGAAAACCCACCGTCAACTGCCATAACCACGTTTTCCACTTTCATAAAAGCCACTACCGCTACCACACTCACCATTGTCGCACCCGATCCACCATCCTCTTCCACCATTAGTGCCATAAAGGACCTTTCAGCGCTGGTGGTAGATAAGAATCTTCCACTTGTAAGAAGAGGCATAAGACGTGCACCGAATATAAAAAAATGTTTCTATTGCTATCAGCATGATATTTATTTGTTTATGTCAATATCAATAATCAAAATTATATTACAAATAACTAAATATCAAAAACTTTATGCTATATCTTGAATTATTCAGGTTCACATGTCTTTGTTCCGGATATAAAAAAGTAATAACCTCACTGATTTAAAGCATTTGTTTCATTTGAAATAATTATCAGCCTGTAAAAAGGAAAAAAGAAGGCGAGGAGAAACGAATGTCTCAAGAAGAAATGCTCTTGGAAGCTGCCCAGACAGGTTTCATCTTTTGATTCTTTCTTAAATGAGGTAATGAATGGATTTAATAGTAGTAAAGGAGCTTGTGATTTTCACTTCTTTATCATTAATATATTGCAGAGATTATGAATTTGAGGCACTTGGAGCGTGTATTAGCAAGGGAGGAGGAAGTTAAGAAAAGAGCTATTGTGCACAAAGCTGTCTATACTGGCCCACAAATGCGATATTCATCCAAAAATGGCAAGTTTTTCTTCTCTTTTAGCTATGCTTACTTGGACCCTCATTTTATCATATGTGAGAGACAATGACCATAGGCTGGTGCAGGATCCCTTCTCAAAAGGGCCTTAAATTAGACAATCAGAATTAAATGTTTTAACTCTCTGCTTATATATTTTTATCTTGCAGGTAACACATTTATTGAATTCAGGAATGGACTATCATTTGACTCTCAGATCTCTACAAAACCAGTTCCTTGTAAGTTCCTGAGTATGCGAGGCCATTCTGATATAATATGTACGGAGTATCTTGTAGGTGTTTAATTTCCATGTGGTAAATCTCTGAGTTTCGGTTAAGCATGAGTTTATTAAGGACCACATGTTATACATTTTGGTTCCTGTTATATTAATTTGATTGTTCTATGTAAAGAAATAGTTACTATATCATACTTAAACATCTTTATTCACTCTCTGTCTTGATTTTTGTAAGCTCACTTTCAAGATTAATAGGGACTAATATTAGTTATTGAACAATCTTTTCATTCAATGTGGCAAAAGCTTACAAAAATCACAACAGAATAAAGGGTTGTAAAAGCTGTTATTACCCTTGATTGATCGATATGCTACTGGATGCAGACCATTTGGTATTATTATGATGAAATATGTTTATATTTTTCTCTTGCCATCCACAGGGGTTTAAGGCTTTGACCAACCCCCTTGTTAATAAAGAAGGAATATTAAACCTCTGGGATACATTTTCTGATGTGATTTTCTGCTTTCCTTTCATTGTTCCTGCTCCTTGATATTCAAATTTCTTTTCCTTTCAGATCCTCAGAAAGCGCTATGCGTTGTCACTGGACTGCCTGCAAAGTAAGAACTGCAAAAGCTAGCGTTATTTATTTTGAATGAGAATTTTTAATTTTAGAAGCTGAGGTTTGACTATATGGGCATCATATTGGTAACCTTGAGTTTTTCAATTTTTAATTTTCCATTTCATACCAAATGCATATCTCCAGTAAGCCAATTCAATAGCTTCTTTTGCAATGTCTATTATAGACTAATTAATTTGATGATTCTTTAGAATATAATATGCCTTTTGTTTTAAGATAGACTGAATAGGCTGAAGGAGATGGTACTCATGCCTTAGTTCTATGTTTACCAGACTGTCTATTCTAACATGTTTAAATGGCTATGAATTTGATATATTCTAGGTACCGAGATCCAAAGACAGGGCTACCTTATGCAACAAAAGAAGCATTTCAGATAATACGTGAACGGTATTGCTTCATCATATTAATGCACCCTTTTCTTGTACTTACTAATGTTTTATTTTCATTCACTTAGAAACACCATAGCATTTTCCCTTTTTTTTTCTTCTCTTGTGGCCATCTACTTATGAATATGATATTATGTGGATAAGTTTTCTGTTGGATTAGAGTTTTGGATAATTTATTCACTGCTAAAGACAGAGAAGTATAATCTGTTTCTACATTCAAGTAAATCATAGAAGAAATTTCTAAGAAATACATCTGTTATCTGAAACGATAGGTTGTCATGTAAAAAGGCTGTGGTGTACAGCTGAAATCATAAGCTTCTAAACCAGTTGATATATGCTGATGCCTTGTGAATCATATTCCTGTAATTTTTTGGTAGATTGCCCAAATTTCCATTCCAGTTGCTCCGAAGGTATTTTCCTACAGTTCAGATTCTTATGTCTTGTCATTAGATCTTTTTATTTGTCACCTCCACCTTCAGCATAACTTAATTTGGCATACATACATCTCAATTACTTAATTTAGTAACTTTATGAAACATGGTGGGAAGTGACAGAGATGAAACATCTGATTGTTTGGGCAGTAGTGACGGGTGGAACTACTGTCGGAGAGAACCTATGCTACCTGGACTCAACTGAAAGTGTTCTACCCATGTATTGATTAATGTGTCTAATTGAAATTTCCTGTCTAAGGGTTTGTTCTCCTCATTTATTTCAGGTATAATAAATTCAAGATAAGTGCTTATTGTACAAGTTAATCACAAATAATTTATGTTCAGGTTTAAAAAGTTTAGATCAGGCTTCCATTCTCCCCACCTTATTGTCACTTGTCACTTGTCACTTGTCACATGTCCAATAAGTATAGATAAGATAACTTCAGGCCTTATAAGCTCAAATAAATTAATATAATATAATTTTATGGCATTAGATAATTGAAATTCAGGTGAAGAGAACACTACCTCAGTGACTAAATTTTTTAACCTGATTTGGTCTAAAATGTAGTGTCATGTCATATCCACATCTAATTGCCGAGTTTCCAGCACAGGTAGTTGTGGTAAAATGAAGTGGTAGAGAAACATAAGAGAGAGCACTATGAGCAAAAAAATTGGACCTAGCCACCAAAACTATAGTCACCAACCAACACTGAAGGAACTATTAACCAAGTGCTTGTGAAATAAGGAATGGTTAGGTTTTAAGTGGATAAAGTCACCTTTTTTTATGAAAAGTTATGGCTTTAACTTGTGTACTTCAACGCCAAAAATCTCTTCCCATGAATAAATAAACAAAATGCTTGAGCAAACCCTTTCATTCTCAATTTTGCAACTATAAATACAAATGTCTTCCTCATATAGAGGCTTCTATTGGATACAAGCTTAGAATACAAAATGCTTGACAGACTATTCATTCATCAAATTTCCAACACTCTGATTATTACAACTTAAATGTCTACCTTATGTAGAGAGAGGCTACTGCTGGATACAGGCTTAGGATACAAAATATCATACTTACACTAAGGTTATCTGAATATTAGACGTATCTAAGCATTGCTGAGATATTTTGTCCAATCAATCAATCAAAGCCTTAATCCCATAAGTGGGGTCGGCTACATGAACCAAAAGTGATTTTTTAAAATATAAATCATGAGTTTATTGACTCTTGCATAGTTGGTCAGTTGAAATTGAGTTGGAACTTTGAAGGCCTAGTGGAATCGTCTACAAAAGAAATTGCTTCCGGTTTCATGTTGTTGCTTGCTGATCAATTAGTGTCTATGTCTAGCTTTTTAATATTGTTTTCAGATATTTCAAACAACATAAATCATCTCGATGCAGTTTTTCTAGTATTGTAATCAAAGTCTTTCACACTTGCAAAAGCAAATCACAAGAAATTAAGACTTTTATGGGCAGTTTCGTAGGCTGTAGCACATATTATTTGGGGGGGGGGGGGGGTTTCTTTCTTATATGCTTTTTTTTTTAGTTATTATTTCTGTTATTCTATTGACATGGTTTACTTAGTGTTCATCTCTATGTGATTATGTGCCATGTAAACATGATAAATATTTCACACAACATTTGCCATTGCCAAATTTATGCTTGCTGCGTGGTTTATCTCATTCAGTGTTGTGAGTTCCTGTTCACTGTTGAGGCATTTGCAGTTTTGGATATGTAATTAGAGGGTTATTATTCATACATTAGGGTGTTGGACATTAGTTGAGAATATTGATGGAATCTTGAGCATGATTAATAATCTCTTTTCATTACTACAAATAAGACGTAATTCATAGCAATTAGTTAGCCAGTGATATTAAATTTACTTATAAATAATGAGTCAAGAGATTCATGAGGGAGCTGAATAATAGAGCTCCCGCAGGCCGCAGTCCCGCTTCCCAAGTGGTGTTGGAGGGTTTGATTTCAATTGCCTCCAACCTCATTTGAGTAGGATAGGTTTTGTTTTGGCCAGCTAATATCATACCATGTAAATATGTAATGATATGTATAAAATTTTACTTCTTAGTGCTATACGTGGATGTGATTGAGCTATGTGATCAAATGAAGCATGTAAAATTCTGACAACAATTCTTCTGATGCCAATGATTTCTGTTTTGACTGACCTTTTGTTGTACTGCAGCTATTCTGCTGAAAATAGCCGTGCTGAAAGTAAGTTGGCTAGTGGTGATTTATATGATTCAATTATTGGGCAAGGATTTATGGGCAAGAGAAAGAGATCGTCCACCCCGCATCAAAATGAAATATCATATGCTCAAGTCTCGAGGCGGTTTTGCAGAATTCCGTCTGCTGACGATTTGGTTTCAGATTAGTTGCTAGTGCAGTAAATTACTGAGTTGTTATGCCATCAATTAGGTGTTATATTGGAGTACGATAAGTCTCACCCTGAAGCCACAGCTGGAGATTGGAATGTCAGATTGATTTGTCAAGTTTTGGTGAAGGAACCATTTCCTGTGCCTAGTCAGTAGAGCAAGCAGAAACAGAAGCTACAGTGATTTAGAACTGCTGCTGCTGCTGAATTGCTTGTGGTTTCTGGCAGCCCTCAGAGCTCATATTACTGAATGTTCCTAGGTGAAGCTCCTTTTTGATGGCATTACAAAAATTCATATCCGAACTTCTCATTTTGGGATATATAGTCGACTCTTGGCTATATTGTGACTTTGCCACAACCCTCTGTGACTATAATCAGCCTAAATTCATTATAAGCGAGAATGGGGAACAGTGATAAGCAGCTGCGGTGTACAGGATGTTTGTCTATGCTTATCCAAGAGTGCAAGGAGACCAATGTGAATTCAAGCTTTGTTGTTGACATTAGTTTTCTACTAGGTGATTTAGAAGTCAATTGTGAATTTATGTTATTGTTACAATTTTTCTCGGTTCTCGGTGCTTAAATTTTATCAGATGTAATGTGCATTGTTCTATGGAGACCCCCATAGTTAAAATTATGTATATCAGTATATGTAATACATCCTTCAGTTAGAGAAACAAAGTAGTAAAAGTTAAAATTTACCACCCTCTTTTCATGGAGCAAGTGTAAAGTAAATCACATAGAATATGTATGGTGAGCTTGATATTGCTCAGATTTTTGGTTGAACAGAGAAAATTTTTCTTAGCACCTTTTTCTCATTTTGTAGGAAGCAGAAGTAAATACTACGGAGTACTAGTATTTGTCAATCAAGAGGTTTTTCTGTGTTGTTATTGTATCACTTTGATTGACATATATGTCAATGCACAACTTTAAGAACATATGCATTATAACTAATTCAATATAGTACGGAGTGCTTCGTAACATTTTATTTTATTTATTTTATAAAAGTACTTCGCAACATTTTATTATTTATACGGAGTATACATATTAAAGTTACATCTATAATTTCTACTACGTATAATAATTGCATAAAAAAAAAATTAAAAAAAAAAAAAAAAAAAAAAAAAAAAAAAAAAAAAAACCTAAAAGGGATGCAAATTAGTGCAAGTACTACGTAAAAGATAGAGAGATAGAAAAATTAGAGAAGTTGAGAGGTTTCTCGAAGAAATTTACCCAAAACCTTCAACTTTAAACCTTCTTTTTCCTTCTTCTTCAACCTCACTCAACAATCAAACCTTAATCTTTCCCAGAAAACTCTCAAAAATGGTGGTCATCGAACCAGCAAACGAAGAATCACCACCACCACAACACCAGATCAACCACAAGAATCTCGATTCTGAACCTGAAACGAGTTCCGCCATTAACAACAACAAGGACGTTTCTGAGGGTTTCGAAACTGCTAGCGAAGGCGATCATTCTGATAGAGGTACCGACTTTGGCGATGAGGATAACAATGGCGACCACGAACAACTACGTAATCATCAAGGAGGTGAAGAGGAAGAACAATCTGCGCCATTAATGGCTGCTAAAGATGATTCTTATGAAGATGCTCTTGATGATGATCAATTGAAACAGGTAATTGTTAATTTCTTTCTCTTAATTTTGATTTTGTAATTGTTTGAATTACTTTAGAGAATTTTGAACTGTTGATTATAATTTGTTGATTTTTGAGAATTGAGGTTGAATTTTGACGATTTTGCATATTGAGTTTGATTTTTCTGCTAAAAGTTCACTTCCCATTTAAAAAGGGCTTCTTTATGCTCTCTTGAACTTAGTATTGATTATACTTCGTAAATTTAGGATAATTTGATATACTAATGCAAATTTGGTCATTTGATACTGTTAGATTGAAATACTAATGCATTTGCAATCCTTCTTTTGAGGAAGGTTTGTAGAGATAGCTCTTAGCTTGTGCTCATGCGCGATTTTCCTACTGTTACATTTATATGGTTTTGATGGGCGCATTCCTATAGGCCAAGTATAAGCATTAGAGTAAGGGTATTGTTTAAAATATTGTGACAAAATCACGTGTTTGTTGGTGATATTAATGTTTGGCTGATGCTTAGTGTTCACAACGTCATCGATTTGTTTATATATGTGGTGACTGAATAATATTAAGTTACTTATTTTTAGATGTTTATGTAATGATTGACAGATGAATCTAGTGCTTGTCATACCTGAGTACTTGTGGAAGCCTAGTGTTTTCTTTGTACCTTAGTTGACATGAGACTGCCTTTTCATTTATGAAAAACTGTTAATGGCTTCTTTTGTTATTAACAGCGAGCGCTAACACAAGCTAATGATGCAAAAGTAGAAGGGAATACGTTGTTTAAAGATGGTCAATTTGAGGATGCATTGTTAAAGTATGAGTCAGCTCTACAAGTAGCTCCAGAAATGCCAGAATCAGTGGAGTTACGTTCCATATGCCATTCAAACCGAGGAATATGCTACTTGAAACTGGTATGTTACTGATCAAGGTCCTGTAGACTGATGTGTGCTAGCTTTATCCGCAATCATCAATGGACAAGATACAATTAATTGACATTAAGGCTTGGATTATATGAGGCATTGAGTATAGATTATAACTGATGAACCTCCTTTATTGCTAAATAGTTTAGTTGAAAAAGAAATCTAAAATGAACTAATGTAGGTACAATCAATGGTCTTATCCCTAGGTTTTCTAGTGTTCTTTTGAACTTCCCCTTGTGATGTGAAGATAGAATCATACTTTGTGTATATTGACTGAAATTTATAATTTGAGCCTTAGTTTATTGCTTATTCTTTAGTTCCCAATAGGATACTAGGTTCTTATAATGTTTTTGTTGAGAAGTAGAATCATAATTATATTGAATCTTGGATCATTTATTTTGTGCTATGTGCCTATATGGCTTGTTATTTATTCTTGCTTGGCATAAAACTTTCTTTCATACTCTCCCTAATTTCAACTTTTGGGGCTAATTGAGCTACTACTATGACTGGAAGATTAGGGTTGATATTCTTTAATAACACCGCAGTTTATTAGTCTTTTTTTCTTTCTAGTGAGTTTAAGTCATTGCAGCTCTATAAATGTAGTGTTTGGGTTGTTTTCCAGCACTTAGCAAAGAATCTCCCTTATAATACGAAGAGAGTAAATTTTTGTAGGACTGAATTTTTTTCTTCATGGAATAAGCTTTCTGAGTAAGTATTGGCTGGGTCCCATTAATCATAACTGAATTTAGCTCAAAGTCTTATAGGGTTTTGGTATACTTAATAAATTGCTGCAATGGGTCAGTTTGGAGTATTTAATCATCCATAAATAAAGACTAGTGCTCAATCTCCAAGGTTGTCTTATACAAACTAATTTATTATTGCACTTTATTACGTGATTCTGTTTCCTTCTTGTTTCAAGGGTCATGCAAACCACCTTCTTTTTTTTCCCTTTTTTTTTTCAATAACTTAGCTAGAAGATTCTGATAAACGTTTCTTACAAATAGTACTATAAACATTTCTACAATATTGCTTAGCGCTGGTCAATTGGTGAATTGTAGTCTTGTGGATATTTTGTCTTGTTTATTGATGGTTGTTGCTCAATCCATGACAAAAAATTTGGACATAATCTCTTTAGCATTCCAATTGCACACAATAAAATGTTTCCTTTGGATGTGTTAAATGTAGAAATTTGTGCACTGGTTGCTAAATTTTCTGGTCATAGATTGTGGCACTTGTGTTATTGACATTTACATAAAGGGCTGAACTATTCGTCCAGAAAATTGGCTTTTTTGCACCGGCCACCATTATGGTTGAAGGTCATATTGCTTATTTATTCAGTTTGTTCGGTTTTATTGACATGCTCATAAAGATGAATTTGCGTCTGTTATACATCGACACTTCTTATTAATTCTGTATCTTGCAAGTGCTTTCATAAGTATTGAATTGTTAGCTGGATGCTTAATTTGAACATAACATATGTAACTTGTAGCTTATGGTACCCTTGCAGTTTCAGGGTATTGGGTTGTGAGTCATCTGACTCTACAGGGGAGGGGGTGGGGTGAAAGGCAGGAAGGATTAATGTTTGTGCTAGCTTGTATGCGATTAATGACAATTAAAAATAACTAAGACATACAACTAGTAAGACAAGGAAAAATTTACCGTGGAAAACCCAAGAACCGGGAGAAAAACCACCAATCCACTATAGAGTAATCTTTTATGAAGAATGATGTAGTTTACGAGCTTTAAAAGTACCATGAAAGATCTCACCCCAAACACACCCCTTTCCACACCCAAACCCCGAGTGTTAGGGCTTTTACATTTGAGGCTCTCTCTCTCTCTGCATCTTTTCCTTCAATTACTCTTATACAATGATTAAACATGAGTATATATAGTGCAAGGCATAATAAAACAATCCTACGGTCATAAATAAGTCACACCACTTAAATCGCAACATCGTAGAAAACAGGGTTAAGAGTTCGGGCGAATGGGCATAGGTTGGCTTGGGCGAAATTCTTGGGAGGACCTTCAAATGTTGTTCTTCCTTGAGTTCAGGTGAACCTTCAACAGGTTCGGTTGAACCTTCCTCGTGTTCGGGTGAACTCTCGCGAAATGCTGACAGCTCTTTGTGAAACGGCCATAACTTCCTCAGCTTATGACCAGTAGCAAATCTCTAAAGACAAGCTATCACCTCCAACTTGAATCATCTCAATATCATTTCTAGGTTTTGAGATATGCTCATTTGAAGTTGGCCAAGGGCTTCCATCATTGCCTAGCACACCAAGCAATCAACCCATATCTTAATTCCAAAGCTATGCACCCGTATGCCTTGCACCGTTCTCCACACCTTCCTAACCTAACATGGGGGTTGGGTAGCTTTTTTTCATATTCTGGGTGAATCCTTTCTAATAGGTACAGCCGTACAGGGTATTAGGTACAGGGAAAGATCTCATGAACCCCTCTTTTTTGAACTATGGCTCCCTTCCCTCCCCTCACAATCATATTATATTTATGTGTTTCTAGTTCTACATGTTGTCCGGCTTTAAGAAATTAAGAATTGTAGTCTTCTGTCAGGGAAGACAATATCCTCCTGTGAATGTGCGTTTTAGTTCTCTAATTCCATTCTTTTGCATATTGCTCATTCAGGGGAAGTATGACGAGACAGTGAAGGAATGTTCAAAAGCTATAGAGCTAAATCCAACATATGTTAAAGCTCTTCTTAGGAGAGGAGAGGCTTATGAGAAGCTTGAACGATATGAAGAGGCTATCTCTGGTGAGCTACCAAATTGTTATGCATTTTATGCTTTATTATAGTGATGATATTTTTGCAATTCACCAATATGAATCTTGCACTCTGTGATTTACTCATGCAGATATGAAAAAAATATTGGAAGTAGAACCTTCAAATGACCAGGCTAGGCGAAATATAATTCGGTTGGAGCCATTAGCCCGAGAAAAGATGGAAAAAATGAAGGAAGAGATGATTGGTAACCTTCTTCCTTTTTTTAGCTTTCTTTGTTTCACTCTTTTTTGTGTAGTTTTTATATTGGTTTTGTACTTCATTCCTTTTTTTGTAAGTGGTTAGCTTATTTATGTTGATTCACTTGATTGTATACTTGGTCTTGTCTGTTTGATATTGAGGGTGTGTAATCGGAGCCTAGCCATAATGTTGAAAAATTACTATTGTGCAACCCATGGTAAAGTATATAGTTGTAATAATCTGTGACATGTTCTTCTAAACTATGTGAAGTGGAAGCAATATGGTTGAGTGAGCTTGTATATACACCTGCAGGATTCCCTACTTTACTGAGAGTGTAAGGATCTGGAAATCACTTATGCTCTTTTAGTGCTTCAAGATATGCTTTGTGGGTGTTATGGGGCAGGGAAGAAGTAAAATCAGTTGGCTATGATAAACAAGAAATTATCCAACTTTTATAACCTAGCATACTTGTGAAATAAATTTCTTGCTTCTATATGCACTAATCAAGCTGCAAAATGGTTTAAACTATCTTTATAAGGATTTCTATGTACAAGCCATAAGCTTTGTATCAAGTATGTTATGCATGTGGTGAGTTCTGATTCTTCGGAATGTTCAGACCCTTGAGCCTGAATGTACTGTTTCAGTTTCTTCGGTACTTGTGTAGAAATACAATTAAACCAGATGCTCTACAGCAGTAAGTGTGAAGTGTTACTGATCTAAATTCACATTTTTGGCATTTGGCTAATTGCCAATTATTTTATATGCTATTTTGATGCTTAGTATTTTTTGGCCTTCTGATTTAAATAAATTGCAATAAATATGTCTCCGTATGTATGTCTTGTTTTTTTAAGTTAAGTGGTCATGTGGTGACTCCGTGTGACTGTTTAAATTAGTAAACTGTCTATCAGCCTTTGATGGCGAAGAAAAATGTTATGTATTTAGTCTGTCATATTTGGCCATGTGAAGAGAGGAGTCCTAACATACTGTGCGTGTGGCAGGAAAACTCAAGGACGTGGGTAATAATATACTTGGCCGCTTTGGAATGAGTGTTGACAACTTCAAAGCCGTGAAGGATCCTAACACTGGTTCTTACTCAATTTCATTTCAACGCTAGTCTACTTGATGGATATTTACAATTTATTAAAACTGAAGCAGCTTTGGAACTTAAGTGTTAGAAGACCAAATGCACACGATGGTGGAAGTTTTTCACGGAGCTGGTGATGTTACCTGACTACCAGCTAAGAAAAAGGAACTAATTTTTCAATCCATTTTCTTTGAGCTAGCCTGCATATTGGTAGTTGCATTTTTTTTCAGAAACCAATTGCATTACTCAAAACAATGGCTACCGCAATATTATCTTTTGTGAAAGCTTACTGCTGTTACTAGTCTTGATTTATAGACTGCAAAATGGCTTTGATTGTCACCATTTTGCAAGAAATGTTGCACTATACTGGGTCTAAAAGCTGTTTATACAACAATATATATATTCTGTTGCCGTGATTACCTTATTTACTTTATGTTGATAGAAAAGTTGGAGCTTAACTAATGCTTATTTGTGTTAAACTCTCAAGGTTGTCTATCCTTGACTTATTTAGTTCATTCGTATGTTTACTTGAGTTTGAATAAGATGATCTACAAGACTATTGTTTCTGTGAAATGCGATTGTGTGAACCCTGTTAAACCTACACTTCTAAAACTGTGAGTATAACATAGCTGCGATTTATGTTTACAGTTCGAAGAGTACAATGAATGTAGTGTAATATGTTAATTGGAGAGCATGTAGAATAACCTTTTTATCATCCATCTTAAAACTAAATAAATTGCTCTGTTATAAAATCAGATAACAGAATAACAAAGTGACGTCTCCTTGACAAACCAATAAATTTTTTTTTTTTTTTTACCCAAAACAAACCAATAAATTGTTAGCAAAGAATTACTGGTAAAATTTATACCAACTTTTGTCACATTATTAGATAAATCTAAAGTTTGCTCTTCTCGTTCCTATCCTAAGTAAACCATTTTGCCAATGACTACACATGTAATTCATTCCTTCGTCTGAATTAATACTCAGTAATCTCATTGGCTCATCTCCTGATAATATGGAACAAAGTTTCACTAAAATACCTTTTAATATGGTGGAATTGTTCCATATTCTCAATTTTACTCGATCTTGGCGTGGGTTTAATAGGATTATTTTATATTCTCAATTTTACTCGATCTTGGTAAGGGTATAACAGTAAAGACTATTAGTATATATTAGTCCGCCTTAGTTTAAGGATTTTTTTTTTTTTTTTTTTTTTTTTTTTTCATTCTTATGAAATACATATGTGAATATTATTTCGAGATAGTGACATAGAAGCACATTTGATGCTAGGAGATCTTAATTCTCGTATTGCTTGACCAAGTGAACCCTGTTCAAGAACATAGTAAAGCTTTTCAGAGATTGATTCTAGTCATGCTCACACACGCATGCATAAGAAAGACAGGATATCAAGATACCTATCCTAGTTTACATAACTTGTTACAAGATATAAGTATATAACTACTATGTTCTCTTTACTAAGTTTTCCTTTGCATATAATCAGCCTCTCTTCAATAATGCAAGGTTTAGGGGATCAACAACTTTATGAAAAATGCAGAAGCAAGTAAAGCAATTCATATAACACAATAGTGATTGTCTGATAATAATAGTACATGCCCCAACCTTGCAGAGTTTTGAATAAGGTTGACAATTGCAACGAGTTTAGTACTGTATTGTACTATGGTTTATTGCCTTGTTTGTATCAAAAAATGTTTAGTTCAATCATCTAAGAATGCTAGTGAGATTCTTGTTCTATATACAACTCAGATCTACTCTGATGAGAAAAATATAAATGGGAGTTACAACAGCTACTATAACA
The DNA here is from genome assembly GCF_948465745.1 of Chenopodium album. Taxonomy (NCBI): domain Eukaryota; kingdom Viridiplantae; phylum Streptophyta; class Magnoliopsida; order Caryophyllales; family Amaranthaceae; genus Chenopodium; species Chenopodium album. Next base: position 6,222,018 of record NC_137857.1, read on the forward strand.
GTAATGTCACAACAGGGTTTAAGCTCATATTATTCCGCTTTTGCTGGTATTATTAGGGATCAATCAATCTCCACTTTGCACCAGACCCAACTCGCAATTTAGGAGACTTTATGCCATCACACAAGATTTCTCCAATTGTACAAGAATTTTATTCATATCCTCTTTCCAGATGACACGGCATTTTCAGCTGATGTCTACTGTTCAGACTTCTTGGCTGCTAACATTGCAGCATGTTGTTCTAGGTACTCTTTGCTATTTATTTCTGTTAATCTGCAAGCACGAGTTCCACATTAAATAAACTTGAATTCACTAGACAGCCCTCCAAGAAAGGTGCGGACAAGAGAATTGGTAATTTCGTAATTTACAACTCTCTTGATCTCCTATAAATCTATAATGTCTCCCTTTTGTTACTTAGTGTCAAAACTTGACCTATCTTCTTTTAGAATCACATTCATTCAATCATACAGATAACACATTGTTATAATTACATTGAAAAATGCTTTTATTGCTATACATACTAAAAAAGGGCAAACGTTTGACAGAAAAAGGAACATTGTTAAAGAACAAGTAACTTCAAAGCTGGTCAAGACTCAAGAGTATCAGAGAAAACTTTCAGACTGACATAGCCTAGTGGTAACTTCTAATTTGTAAAGGATACAGCAAGCATATCAGTTGATTGATTCACGCACTAAAGGTGCCAGCATGTAACCCCCCTCCTCCTTTCGCCAAATAAAAAGGAAAGGAGAAATACATACCTGCTAATGGTGCGATCCTTGGCAAATCCAAGTTCATTGTCAACACAGAGATCTGCAAAATCTTTTTTTGCTGATCTTGAAGAAGTGCGTGGTGCCATGCTCTTGGCCTCAGATATTGTCACAACTCTTTCAAAGAGTTCATATGGGCTACCCTCAGCAGTACACAGTAAGCTAGCTTTGTTTTCATACATCACCTAGTAAAATACAAATAAAATTTTTAAGCTCATAATTTCAAGGTGCAGTCTCAAGATCCAATTAGGCAGTGATTACCTTATAATTGTGTGCATGTAGTTTAGGTATCTCACATTTTAAGTATTAAAATAAATTTATTTTTAAAACACGTGTAACACCAGGCATTTCTCAATATATATAAATAAAAAAATGCACAAATGAACCAATTGCAGAATTGTACGAACCAAGGCCAAACTCCATCACAAAGAAAAGAAGTGTGTTATATTGTTATATATTCCCTTAAAATTTCTTTTCTCCCTGTTCTCTTCCTGATTGGTATGACTGTATGAGCATTCAATTATCAATGACATTATCATACCCAAAACTGAATCTTGAGTCTCTTGACAGTATCATAATTCTCTTCCATCCACATAAAATGATAAAGATGCAACAAAACCCAATATGACAGGCATTTAAGAATTCAGGAAACAAGACATACATCAATTAAAGTGACAAACCGGTATGCTGCTGTCCTGTTATTAAGCCCAAATATTGGCACCCCATCTATAGCCAGAGTATGAAATTTCTCTGCAAAATAAAGCATATCATAGGTCATGTACATACTACATACAGCATATAACGTTGCAAACTCTACAGGCCGATGCACCACAGAATGAAAGCAAATAGTAAATATAAAAATGAAACCAAAGACAGTCAGCTGCAAGATCAATTCTGATAGCTTCAAATTGGGAGGCTGAAGCCTAACAACACCAAAGATCCCATGTTACAACAGCCTCAGATCAGAATACATAATGGCTCAGTAGACACCATAATGAATTTGCTTCTAGCCTTCTACACAAATGTTGGTGTATTAAATTATACATGTGTATCATTCATCCATTCAGATACATATAGTAGAAAACTAGAAACTATGTACAAGCAGCACTCATCCAAAACCAGCAAGGGAAAAGATGAGTGAAATATGCAAATATTAATAAAGTAACACTGCTTACTGAATAATCCAAAATAGTCTGCAGCTCCAAGAGGTCTGTCACACAGCTCTTCGAAAGGAAAATAAGCACATCCATTAGCACCCAATGGAACCTAAAAGATGTAAGCAGAATGTTTAGCAAGTTGCTTTTGTCATGCTAATTTGTCATGCTAAAACACTAGCGATATGTATCTTAAATGTACCTGTAATTTCCTCCCCATAACCACTTCTACCTCTTGTGGCTGAGGTTGATGTTCCCCAATTAGCTGCTGAAACTTAGCCTTCAGAAGACCTGACATATCCAGTCCAATTAAATAAAAGCCCTGCTCACCCTGCAATTGCAAGTACAGGCATTAGCTATAACTAATTAGTATATTAAAATGATAAACCTGCGTGATAAAGACTACACTAAATTAGACAAAAATACATGACTACTGAACCAAACTTACTGAGGTCATCTTCCGATAATCCACAGATGATCCAATTTCATGCACTGCACACCTTTCCTGCAAAAATAATCAATTCGAAAATTTTAGCAATTTTATAGGTAGTTTAAGTAAAGATTGTCAAATGGAAGTTTATCTTGAAGAAACGACTTCATATCTCTGGCATAGCTGAAAGCCTTGTTTTTCTACTATTGTCTTTGGCTTAATTGTGAACGCATAGTTAATTCATATCCTTCAGATCAAACTTTAAGAAACAACTAAGGTCAACGGCATACTAGGATGAGCCTTGAGACTCACCTTAACTGTGGCAATAAATGGTAGAAAAAGATCTCTCTGTAGGCCACCTTCATAGAGATTATCTGGGGCACGATTTGAAGTTGAAACAAGAATCTAATTTCAGCACAGAGAACAGACCAAAAAAAAAAAAGAAAATCAATCCGTGGAAGATGGAGAGAGGGGAAAAGTGAAAATTATTTATTTCAGACAACAGCAACAGTTTGAAGTTATAAATGCTTACAACACCATTGCTGAATAGATGTCCAAATAAACGATTCAATATTAATGCATCAGCCACGTCGGTTACCTGGGAAGCCAAAATAACAAACAGCAATTTGTCAACATATATTAAACCAATTAAAGAAGCTGTTGAAATCATTTATATGGTTCCATATGCCCAGTGTTGTACCATGAATTCATCAAGACATAACAAAATTGCATCATCTGATATCTCATCTGCAACAACCTCAAGTGGATCAGCCACACCCCTGTGTTTCTGCAAATAAAGAAAATTATTAAAATCTTTCATTCAAAAAAAAAAAAAAAAAAACAAAATCTCGGTGTCATTATTCTACTATGCAGTAAACTAATACCTGAGATCAATTTACATTGAATTGTTACTATTCTGCCATGTAGTAAATGACTCTATAGTCTACACATCAGTTGTTTCTATTAATCTTCTGATTTAAAAAACTATCTAGTAAAATCATCAGCTTATTCGGAGCATGAAATAAGCATGAGTAACCATACACAATATCTAATAGTCAAAAGACTCAAATCATTCCCTCACATTCACCCTCAACAAGGGCAACAACCCCCAGATGCCCCTGCCCCAAAATGAATTTTTTCTTTGAGTTATCTTCCTCCGGATACTCAAGATACAAAATCGTTGCAAGTGGTCTGAAACAATCAGCTTCTAATTGACATTTTATCTTCAGTGATGTCCATTTCTATGGTTCTTGATTTTCAAGACAACACTCTCATCAAAGGAATTTAAAGTAGAAACATCCGCACCTGCAAACGGCTATGAACATTGAGCATGAAGTCATGAAAATGTATCCTCCTTTTCCTCCAATTGCAAGGTCTGACAAGAGTTAATACATTATTACTTTTAAAAGGTTATTCAAGGAAGGAAGTAAACAATGTAACAATTACTTATATCTAACAACATTCTACTAGTTAGTCAAACAAATGAATATGGTCTTACAGTTGATGATAAAACAAGTCCATCAACATGGTTTTTCCTGTGCCAACTCCACCATACAGATATAATCCTTTCACAGGGGAATAAGATGTTTGTGGAATAAAACGGGACCATAACCACCTACTCCTGCATCACAAACTAAATCTTCAACTTCAAAAGCCACAAAAAAGAAAGCAGAGTAAATAAAACACTAAGAAGCAACAATAACAAGAAAGAGAAGAGCACTTGCCTCCCAGATTTTTCTGAAGTTGCATAGCGATCCAACCGGCATTCATTTTCTTTCTTAACAAGATCATCATAGAGCCGCTGAAGCTCTCTAATAGTGTCAAGCTGCAGTAATTATAGTCAGCATTTTATCCAAATGACAATATCTGATGAAGGACAATACTTATGCACGCTGCCAAATATTACATTGTAGTATGTACATTCAGTTCTTACATAATATTTGGCACTTTATTGCATTTTTACTTACGAAGAAAACCTTTTCTAGACAATAGTTCACAACACTGCATCAATAATTTGGCAATTAACAACATTGCACCAGTGTAAAAAAATTCCAGAAATCAGAGTACAAAGATGCTAATTGCTGAAACCAATACAACCAGTCATTGACCCTTTACAAATTGATAAATTACAGTATAGAAATTCCTTTTTCATACAAGCAGTTTCGAGATTTAACACTGCATACCTGACATAGATCACCATCAAATAGTTCACCAGCTGCAACTCGCCTTTCATACTCCACAAGAGGGCCTCCTTTAATCCCATCTGTAGCACAACAATGAGAGCAAAGACTTAATCAAAAAATTTCGTGAACATTATTCTTACACCTAAACATATTTTTGAGAGTGTTTGTTTCACTATATCAAACTCTACTAACTCTAAATCAAATTGTTTGAGAGTATTTAAGCTTAAGAACAGAATTTGACCTCCATTGGAAATTTCCACTGCTTCGGATGACAAGAATCTTGATGGTATAAAAAACGGATGAGCATATCTATGTATTTGCAAATTTCGAATAGCCTCATACTTATAATTCGAACTCCGGTTTACCAAATGTCTCCTCCTTGCCAATCCAATTGCATAATGTTCTCCTTGGGACCTTAAAATTGATCGAAATTGGCGAATAGAGCGAGCTAATATTCTCATTTTCTATCCTCTACCCCTACAAAGATGGGACAAGACTCAACCACACCAATGAAGCTTAGGCCTTAAACTTCAAGTGTAGTTCAATGTATCACAGTGATGCAAAGTTCTGAAACAATCCAAAAACAAATACCAACATAAATTTCAATTAGACTGTTTATCGAGCAATATACAAATTGAAATTCTCCAAAGTAAAACTCACTTCATAGTACAATTAAGTAGTAATAAATTACAACAAATCCCAACTATAAATTATCAATGTGCAGTCATAAGACCAAAAAAGAACCACTAAAATAGATGCAAAACATACAGTATGCTTATACAAGTTACAATTAAAACATGCAAGAATATGCGGAAGGTCAGCTAGTTTAGTTGGTAAAGTCTTAGGAGGTACGGGGTCTTGGATCAAAACCCGTCTATACCACGGTCCAAACATTACTTGTCCCACATAAACCCACCACAAATTCACATAATTATTCAATTCAATTGACCTCAATACCAGAAAGATGGAAGTTCTGAAAAACCCCAGAAAGCAAAGATTTAAACAATTAAACTAAAACATACCTGATCCAATCAAACTCCAAGAATTTGATTACAACCCAGTTGAGGAAATGAAATTTAATAAAAATGGGTAATCTTTGATGAAGTCAAAGGCTAAAAATTGAATTAAAAATTCCAATTTTGATGGAAAGAAGACCCCTTTTGACCAAAGTTGAAAAAAAAAATTATTTATGAACAGAACCCTAAATGAGGAAAGAAGATGATGAAATTCCAGAAGAGAGTCTAGAGTGAATGAGAGTGAATGACAAATTTTGAGGGGTTTTATATTTCAGGTACAAATGTTCTTGAAATCAAAGAAAAAAACTAAAAATAAACTAGAAAAAAAATGTTGCTGTTTTGACGAGGAAACCAATATGAATTATAAGCATGTGGATCATTTCCGACAATTAATATTATTATTTTTTTTTTTAGGAAATGGATTATTTATTTTTAAATAAAGTTTCCCACCAGTTTAATTGGAGGGTTGAAGAATGAAGGAAGAACAAAGTTTTGATTTTGATTTTAGGAAGGTGTGTTTTGTCTTTTCCTTAATAATGGAAATTAATATGAAAGGTCCCACCATCTCGGAAGCCCATCAACACAAGTAGCCACTTTCACATGTGGGTATGAAAGATGAAGATTCAACAAGAGGATGGAGTATGTAGTAGTCATATTTGTAACTCCATTAGAAGTGGCTCTTGTCGAGTTTTCGTGTTAGCGGACACGGTCCCATGGTATGGCCGGTGGCGCTTAATACTATCCTAGGTTTCTCGACGTATTTTGCCTAGTTCAATGGGTAGAGGTTACTCGGGTTTCTCGGTCAATGGTTACTCGAGTTGCCAGGGGTACTCGATTTTCTCGGTCTAGGGTTACTCGAATTACTGGGGGTTACTCGAATTACTGGGGGTTACTCGAGTTGGCAAGGTGTTGAAACCCATTGTAGCCCACTTATGAGTGTCCCACATTGGAGAAAGATGAGAGGTGGTTTCACTTTATAAGGTAGAGGAGTACCTCCTACTATTGCCAATTGGTTTTAGTATGGAAGCTCCAAAGCCTTATTTGTGGGCCTAACTCTCCTCCTCCTTGTTCGGGTTGCCCAGGCTCATTTCATATTGTTTCGAAATTTAACACAAGGTTACTCGAGTTACTCGGTTATGGGTTATTTGAGGGGTTACTCGGCCATGAGTAACTCAGGTTACTTGGTAATCCTGACTGAGTAACCCCTGACCGAGTAATCCCTCGAGTAATTCATGACCAAACCCCTCGAGTAACCCCTGGCCGAGTAACCCCTAATTGAGTAATCCCTCAAGTAACTCCTGACTGAATAACCCTTGATCGAACTCCTTAAGTAACTCCTAACCGAATTACTCGAGCAACCCCTGACCGAACTCCTTAAATAACCCCTAACCGAGTAACCCCTGACCAAGTAACTCGAGTAATCCATAACCGAGTAACTCGAGTAACTCCTAACCGAGTAACTCGAGTAAACCCTGATTGAATAACTCGGTTAACCTCTAGGAAAATAACTCTGGTAACCCCTGCTACACAGTGTGGCCTACTCCACTATAAAGTTGCCGGGTAGCTGTTATAAGTAGTCTTCAAATGATAAGAATCTTAGAGTGGGAAAATTTCTCAAATAAAACCTTGGATTTGTTTATTAAGTTATGTGTGATATATGTAATTGTAATGTTTTGTGCCTATAGGATTGGACTTGGTAATGCGCATGATTAATTTATTTATTTTTAACCTTTTTAGAACTAAATTCAACTTAAAAGATCTTCAAAGCTAAAAAAAAAAAAAGAGGTTCTGTATAAAAGTCCAAAGGAACAAGACCTTAATTATCAAAAAAGTTAAAATATTTAAATTTGTTATTGAAAATGTAATAGAGATGATCTATCAAGATTTCACATAATAATGTTTTTACTTATCTATTCCGTATGATTTACAAAAATAGTCAAAGTAGAGGTGTTTTTTTTTTTTTTTTTTTTTACATAGTACGTCAAAGTATTGTTTGTAAATATATTGTTAAAAGTAAAATTTTGTCAACTTACAATTGAGTAAACAGATTACTCCGTACTTCATAAAACATAGAATATACGAAGTATGTGTTTAGTTACAAATGGAATTAAAACTCTCATTCTATCCTCAATTCCCCCGTATGTAACAAATTTGGAAAGGAAAAAGTGGATTATGACGGGTTTGTCTTGTCAATTTCAATAAGAAACAAGATGTTTCCATACTTTCATCATCAATCATACTCCAATTCCCATTCACAAGCTCCCAAATTGCTACACGTATTACGGTATTAGGTGAACATCCCTTCAAATCTATCTACACGTATTCCAACAATTTATTCCATCGCTATCCATTGCTAGTAAGTATATTTTAAATTTTCTATGAAAAAAGTCTAGAAGAAGGACTTTAACCATACTTCAATCCTCAAGATATTTTTAGTCCATAATTTGCGAGTCAACCTTTTAAAGGGTGTGGTGGTTGGGGGAAGAGGGGGATAAGAGATCCTCATCCTCAAGTAGCGTAGTTGGGAGCATTTAACCATATGACCTCAAGATTACAAGGTGAATTCCTTACCAACTAGGCAACTACATCAAACCTTGTTTGGGGGACTCCATATTTATATTTGACAATTTCATGCTTCATAAATCTAGTGGCATACTGGCATTGTTGGATAATACTTGTACTTTGTATATGCATGGTCCAATGTTCCCTGCATTTATGCAGTAGCATACTCTAGCGTTGATCTAACGAGTGGAATAACTTTATATCACATGTAATTTTTTTATTTTTTTTTTCTTCTTTTTCAAGACCCTACTAAGAAAAAGAAAAAGGAAAAAAAAAAAAAAAAAACTGCTCGCGAGTCAGAGTGTATAAAGTTTTAAGGAAAATAATGTACTGCATACAAGTACAGTATTATTTATAGAACCAGCATTGGACAGAAGTCGCGGAACATACAATAATAGCTAAAAATGTAGTAGCTCTGAAGGAAAAAAAAAACTCCTGACATGTAATGTAAAGAGCGGAAGGGTACTAGAAGTCTAGAATGAGCAGAAACATCCGGTAAAATACCTACGACTATACGAGTAGTACAGCAACCTGGAAAGCTACACCAGTATGACGTACATTGTACACTTAACTGCTGTACAGAAACACTGAACTTTATGCCATTTTACAAGTTAGTTTACCGGAGCGAGTAATCAGCCACCCCTAGCAATCAAAGCTCTCAGATCAGATGCACACAGCAAGAAAATAGCAGCGACGGACATTTAGCACGAACATGGCAAGTGCATAGGTTGTTTAAAGAAGTCAACCTAATAAAAAAAAATAACAGTGAATGAGTTGTATGATCACTGTATAATCAAAACAGTTAAGAGAAGCACCAAAAAGGTTCATGAGCCGGTAGGAATAACAGAAATAGCAGCGTGTATAAAAAAATCCCAACTTTGAGAGGCATCATTATCATATACTACTATAAACAAGGTTTTCAATTTTCATTAGCAGTTCCATAGCAATCTTCATCGATAAGCCGATAAGAGAGATCAAAAATTCAAAATACACCTATACTGCAGTAAGATATTTTCACAAATGCATTTTAATGAAGACGAAAAAATTTAACTAAAAACATTTCTCCAAATCAGCCAGCAATTAAATGAACAAATTCTCCATTTATTAGCTGAATAAGATATTAACAGAATTTATTAACAGAATAAAATATTAACAGAAATTGGGGATGAAACATGGGACAAAAAGAGCATATATTATTCCATTTGAGTAGAAATTTTACCATAATCAATCAGAACTTTTTACAAGTGGAGCTGGAGCAGCAAATCAGCCGCCCTTACCAATCAGATTCCTCAGTTGCACGCAACAGTATGATAGCAGTGAGCCAGTGACAGACAGACAGATAAATAGCACGAACATGGCATGTGCATAGGTTAAAGAGGTCGGCGATTCAACATTAACAATGAGCGAGTTGTATCACTTGTATGATCACTCTACAATCAGAAACAGTAAGGGAAACACCAAAGAAGGTTCATGAGCCAGTAGTAATATCAGAAATTGCAGTCAACAGATTGTACTCTCGCTCCAATGTCCAAGAGGACTCATTCTTATGGTTGATATTGAATATGTATTCTCGGAAGTATCCATCATAAGTAACAACAGAAACAGTGGCCCTGGCATGTCAAAAAGATATGAAAGTGAGGTAGATAATAGCTGGAGAAAGATATTCATCACACCAAAATATTAATAGTTCAGCCCAGATCTTTTAAAGTCTGCTACCAAAAATTGAGATTTATTTGGTAGGGAGTGTAGCAATCCTCAACTTTCATGAAGCTGTTAGTTGCTACTCCGTATATTACAGAAATCAGAACTTCATTCATAGCAATTACTTGAGACTAAAAGTATGGTTATAGGGAAACAGACAGGAGGTCAATTTTAAAGATTTGACTCATCCAACTCACCTGAAACAGAAAGTTCCAGAGCCAGAAGCATTGGAAATCTTCTCCACTTTACGTATCACAGCATAACTGCAAAATACACTAACTTGAGCATATTTTCATACAGGAAATAGAATAACTCATAAAGCACGCAGAACATCCACAAATGGAGGGATTAACATGTAAATGACATGTCAGCAAATTGTTCAGGTTTTAAGATGAATGTTAATTTCTAACTTGTACCCAGAGGAACATGCCTATTCTAATTGAGCAATGTTGTGGCCTTGACTGCCCATGATTTAAGAAGTTGGCTTTGCCAACACAAGTTCATCTCCTTTCAGCCCGATCCCATACAATATGAAAATTGGATAAGTGATATGAGTGCCATATGGCTCAAGCCGTAAAAACCTTGTTATGCGCTTAAAAAGTAAAAAGTGAATAGCAGATTTCTCTAGCGCTTTTGATTCAAGCTCAAAATAAACCACTAGTTTCTTGACTAATGATTGTCATCCTTTCCGCCAATAGGTTATTGTGCTATATCCGTAAATGCGATTCAATTAGAGCAACGTGCTTATGAGCTGAGTGCTAGGACAAAACAATTCTGAGGTTAAGTGAAATACACTATAATTAGTTTATAAGTATTCAAAAAAGGAGTGATGAAAACCAAAGGTATTATCACACTTTACAATTAGCTGACACATGTTAGTCTCTTTAGTGTTGTTATGAATGTTATCTCTTCCAAACACCCACATTCAAGATTCTTCCAACATCAAACTGATCTAATAAATTACCTAAGACCAAAGTACATTGCACAAAAAATAAAACAATTAATACAGCAGATAAACAAAACAATATACCAGAATATTTACACACTAAATGTTCACCTTTTGACTCCTTCAACAACTGCGTTGTGAAGAACATGATGATGAGCTGGATCCAAAATTGAGCTAGGAATCATTCCACCAATAAAACTACTTGAATTTCTACCCCTGAATACAGCAAACATCAAATCAAAAATAGGATAGTCTATATTATAAGCTACATACAGGAACATCCAGGAAAATAAATCATAATATAATGCTCACAAAGTACGAAGTACATTGTAACAGAACAAAATATTAGTAATGTAGAAATGAGGAAGAAGAGAATTTGGGGGGAATTTGAAATTTGATTGTAATTTAATGCAATAAATTATCGAATGGGATCTATTATCCCAGTCCCAGTGTAAACCTTTATCACATCGCTTGACATGAGCTACAATGATTGAAAGAAAGAAGAAGAAGAAGAAGAAGAAGAAGAAATTACATTTCCTCTCACTGATCTCCTCTTACATAAATTTTTTCTGACTTCCTTCCCTTGCTCACCTTTTAACTACAACTCTCTACCTTCTTCTCCAAGCTAATCCTACTAATTTTTTCATACCAATAGACTTCTCTCTCTGAGCTAGTAGTCTTTTACATATGCTGAACCATAAAGCTAACTTAGACATCAAAAAGCTCCTTTCACCCTTCTTCTATCCCCAACAAGACACACAAAAACATGTGCATGTACACCTAGGGAATCGAGGAAATGAACTCTAATGCGGAGTACAAGGGTATAAAGAGGTCGGATTGGGGAGAATGAAAGAAATACAGTGCTAATATGTTACATTTGATCTCCGGCATCATTTAGTAAATGAGGCTACCCTAGCGGACTCCATACTACTGCAAATTTTTCTGACTGTGTTCACCCTGAAGAGAAGTCAATAAGATGAAAAGCAACACACAAGCTGCACAAAAGTCATAGCAGACAGAACAGTAGATAAAACCCAAACACTACAAAAGCACTGAGTGACCTTTAAACAAAGCCTACATTCAGGAGGATGAAATACTTCGGTTTCAATAAAAAAACTATGTCGATGCCTCGACGGTGACTGATATTAAAATCGTCGTAATATGGTAAAAACTGTCCAAACATTTGCAACAACACTGATTGAGCAATAGAAAATTCTAGAATATGGATAGAGCTATCACTAGAATCAAATATAAAACTTAAAAAGACACCAATTGAAAAGCAAAAAACAGTTTGAGCACTGAAAACAAAGAAATGATGAATTGATTAACAAAAGAAAAAAGAATTCATTTCAATCTACCTTTGATTAGAGGCAGCTCCAAGTATGAATAAGTGAAGAGAACCAGAGGAACTTATGGCGGCAAGAAATTCTGGGAGCTGCATAAACGAACCAAAGGACAAGGAGAAAATTGTGGATGGATAGGCTCCCCTACGAAAACTAAAACACTGACAAGAAAAATAATTAGGTTAGGCAAAAAGATTTATACCGAGTATCATCTGAAAAAGAGAAAAAAGTTTGCGGTTTGCCTTTGACACATCAGAAAGAATTAATATCATCCTTGAAACATATTATCACACAAGCACAAAAGATTCCATATCAATGGTGATATCTGTTGAAATGTCTTTCACAGATGCACCATTTATCAGATATCATAAATATCATCACAATTCCTCATCAAGAATAACCCGTTCAGAATACATGGGGAACCCATGGGTAAATGGAAAGCATGCATAACTATTACATAAGAAGCCTGGGAAGTTGCAAGTATCTAGTTTGCTATCAAATTCAGGGTATTAGCTGAATGAAATTTCAAATACATTTACCCAGTGATATTCTTTCCTCATCAAAACAACAAACTCAAACTGAAAAATATGATCATAATAAGCTCGGCAAATTCCTAATGAATTTGCACTCTCATTGTAACTTATGTTACCAGATTGACACCTATTGGAGAGTCTAAGGTTAACAATCAAGTAAAATGAACGTTTAAGTTTCCCTTCCTAGGAAAGGTGGATTGTGGCCTAACTCACCTAAAAGGATATATTACCTAGGTTAAGGGCCTTTAGGCCCTTTGGATCATACAGAAAAATCCATGAAGCAAAATCATACAAAGTACATACTTAACCAGGTCAGTTAGACAGCCTTAACTGGCCTGCTCAGAAGATTTAATTTTTTCCTCTCAAGACTTCATCAATGGATAATACTGGATGAAACCTTTTAGAGAGAGGTTATTTGGATCCCCAAGACCGTAAAAACCACTTTGTCCTCTTCAAGTACTAACATACAATATTCGCACATAGTAGCACTAGATTCCACAGAGACAACATAAACAGGAGAACAAAAAGTTGAAACTCAATCCAACCCTTATAAGATGAGGAGGGCCCACACTAACATCTGGGAAGAGCATACAAGGCCCAAAATAAATCAAGTTTTGTAGCAAAAGACAAATCGTGTTTGACAACGGAAGAGTGGGACAGCATAAAAAGTTGAGCAGAGTAAGATGCTTTTAATGAACAGGAAAAAGGCTTATACTCCCTCCGTGTTTTAATAAGTGTTACACTTACCAAATCCGGCCGTGTTTTAATAAGTGTTACATTTCCTTTTTTGGCGAAAAGCTACATTAAAATATTATATCTCTCTCCTCTCATGGTCCCCACCCAAACCCATCACTACTTTTTTATTATATCTTTTCTCTCACATTCATTACTTTTCAATAAAATATTAACCCCACTATCTTTCTTTTACAATTTTTTAATACTCCAACTACCCCACCTACCTCTAATTTTATTTAAGTCAATTAAATTGCCTAAAACTATGTGCCGGTCAAACTGTAACACTTAAAAAAACACAGAGGGAGTACTTGTTTACAGTTGTATCTTAAAATTTTTGTCTCGGTTTAAAGAGGAAAATTCAAGTAGATAGAAAAAGATGGAATATTTAAGAAGGATTGACTAATCAAATTATCAAAGTCAGAGTTCGGCCAGGATGAACTTCAAGAGTTTTTCAGAAACTATAGATATAGTTTTGGATCTAACCCAGTAAGCTACTAAAGTATTTTGCCTTTTGCCTATGAAGGGGAGGCTTCTTGCAACATTAGATTGTAAAGATACCATTTGTAATGAACCAGCATACAGATGATTCTAAAGAGATATTGATTATGAAAGCTGTAACTACAATAAGTTAAAGATAGTTGTCAAGTATTCGAGAACTTGACCCTCACCCAAAGCTAACAAAATAATAATTGAAATATTCTGGATGCCTTTTCTCTACGCCTACTCTCCCTTATTTTTACTAAATTTAATGACTACTAACAATACAATATGCTACTCCTATAGCCCCTTACCTAGGTTGCTCATTACATCAGAAAGTACCACCATGAAGTATTCACTACCCAACAGCAATGATAAGGTACAACAGAGGTGCAACAGTGTCAAGGAGTATAAAGATGTGAACAAATGAGAGAGGGTGAATTGTGCCCTGCCAGTTTCCAAAGAATGGATAACATTTACAACTCCTCTAAATGCTAATTTAAGATTATATTATCCCAACTCCCACCAACCGACACACATTACTTTAAAGGGAGGATGATGAACGGTCTAAATATATTTGGTAACAAGAAACACAGTGTTAATACCATAAGGCACAATGTTGAATTAAAATCAAAAGTGCAAAATAATGCACAAGATAGAAGCTTATGAACCAGGCCAGCAGACAATGGATCCTTCTTTCTTTTACAATTTCATGTTAATAATTTTGGTAAATATTGTAAGTAACTAGAAATCTTTTGTTATTCGGCCTGATGCTTGGGGATCAATTCAAAAGAACATGAAAACAGCAGTAATAGTACAATTTTGTGAGCATTAATCCCATTAACACAACTAGAACTCATATTTTCATTTATGAATCAAGAAACATAAAAAAGAAAGCTAAGAACTTCAATCTGATTCAAATTGAAGTGCAATTATGATAATTCACGGTGGCAATATTGCTCGTAACAAGCAACAACATTACAGGCTACTGCCCCTTGTAATTTAGTATGCATGTAAAAGTATAGTAGATATAACATCCTACAATGATACTTATAACAGAGCCTTTGTATAGTACATCATCTTACTGAGTACTTCCATGCATGTGACAACCATATGACATGAATTGGCAAAGATAAGGACCTTTTCCAAAATTGATCCTTGGAATTAGATAAAAGTTACCTTAGTTCCTTCAGGTACTGTATGTACTCTAACCATGGTTCCTTGCTCTGATGCTGTCGCTAGGTATGTTCCATCGGAAGAAAAGACCATTGCAGCCAAGGGTGAAAGATGAGCATCTATCTGTACCAAACAATATCTTAATTAGAACAAAACCAAAGATTAATGACTTCACAACTCATGCTAACATAAAATTATGTTCTATTTTTAGTCTACTATTCTACATTATTATGAAAGAAGACGCACAATAGACAGAAGCAGCCACACAAGGAAAGTAACAGATAGTTGAGATGATACAAGAACTGGCAGAAATTTAAATTACAGAGAAAATTATATGAAGTAAGAATTTCCATGCAGCTATCCTTTTCAGTGTTGCTAATGGCTCATTCAAGAGCTCTTTATACTGTCATCTAGCAAGTCTAGTAGCTATGTAGCACCATTGGTGTTTTACAAACTAATCAAGTTAGATACAATTGAAGTCTAATCTTAGGTCAAAATACACCAAACTTCAGTCAGGTATCAAAGAAGAAGAAAGTTAACATGTTGGACAAAGATCATGTATAAAAATAAATCTTTCAAATAAGCCAGCAATTAAATAAGCAAATTCTCCATTTCTTATCTGAATATGATAGCAACAGAAAAATTTATGTGAATTTACCAACCTCACACAAGGATTGGAGCTCCATAACATTGTAAACTAGCATGGATCCTTTGGTTGTACTTGCTGGAAGAGCCAAGAAGCAAGCATCCAAGATATGGGAGAATGCGGAAAGGCCTAAAATGAGAGAGTTCAAATATTAGACTGCGTGATAAACTCTGAAAAGTTCTATTGCAACACACAGAAACCCTTTCCAAATGAAAAGGAAAAAAAAAAACACTAAAAGGTAAAAAACGAAAAATGAATTGACACAAGTCACAAAATTACACAAGTCAGTATACTTCGCCTTGTACTTTAATCGCTTCCAAATATCAAGAACCCTGACAATCTACTTCAGTCTTAGGAACCGGGAAGGGTTATCTTTGAGTGACATTATTAAACCATTTTTAGAAAGATATACTCCCCCATTCCTAAGATACTTGCAACACTCGTTTTATTTGTCTGCTTCCGAAAACTGCATCACTTCCTATTTTGGCATGGGACTTCTATTAATTTATTGCTTCTCTCTCTCACTAACCCTAATTGCATTAACTTTATATTGTTCTGTCTCATGCAAACAAATAAAAATACCCCCATTTACTCTACTTTGTACATTAGTTTATTCATTTCCATGTACTACCACAAGCCTTGCAAAAACTACAAGCAAATTAAATGTTGTGACTTGTGAGTTATCTTTCACCCTTTATTGGCCATTGACATAACCTAGCCAAATTGGAGGTAGAAAATAAATAAATAAACAAACAAACAAACAAAAAAGGACTGAAATATGAAAAGAGATGACTACACACCACAGGCAAAGGATATTTAAATAAATATAGATAGAATGAATAGCCAAGGTAACAGTTCACATTTTGGCTAAGGTCTTTTTTTGTTTCTTTACTGACTCTCTCCCACAATATTTGCCAATTGTGAGCTTGAATTTAAAAGTAGCTCAGTATGTAGAGCAAGAGGGAGTATCTAATAGTTTATATAGTTTTGGGGAAAAGGAGATAAGAAAATATTCATGGAAACCTTTACATTTTAAGATGTTGTCTAGGTTAACCGCTTTGGTCAATATTGTCTCTTCAGCTTGATGCTAAGAATGCAATATTCTTACTTAGAGAATCCCAGCATGCTTGTGAGACACATATTGGGTTAATCATATCATATCACATTACATTTCACTGCACATCTAAGACAAACTATGGATCTTTGGTAGCAATAAATCAGAAATAGATCAGATCAAATACCTTTTGGATTTGGCACAGTATCAAGTACGCTTAGAATCGCAAGACTATTGATACCATATATGAAGACCTTGTCTTGCAATAGAACAATCAGTCTGCGGTGTATGATACATAAGCAAAATAATTATGAGTACAGAACACTGGATTAAGCATTGAGAAGTCTTTTAATGGTTACTGGAATAAACAATAAAGATAAAATGCATTCAGTTTTGGCTACGTATACAAGTAATGGATTCATTGGCCCCCAAGGTACAATAGACTTAGATTAGCAGGAAACACATGAAACTTCTAACAAACAACAACTAGGGAATGTTAAGGAACTAAAGGGTCAAAGAACCCAAAGATAAGGGCGTATACTCGTATAGAGCCTGAAAATTTGTATTAGAAATCACTGAAGTAGTCTATGTATCAACAATACCCTAATGCCACTACATAAAGTCTACAGGACGAAATGACACAATAACCCAAGACAGAAGCACACCAACATAATCTATTGGACATAGTCTTGCTTAACATACATCTAGGGGAAAAGAAACAATCATGAAAAACAAATATATATATATATATATATAGTCGATGGGTTTCTCATCACACATTTGCCATCTAATACACGCACAAACAAATATCAGCTTTCAAAATTGCAATTAGCTCCCAGCCCTTAGTCCTTTATGGTAGCTGCGATTATTTTTAAAGGCAACTTGAGCTTTAAATCAAAATAAGTGTGTACATGCTGGGTAAGTGATAAGCTTAAAGTTACTCATCATCTATGCAAAGTTCTAAATCTTGCATCCATAGCCTTTGAGAGGGAGGAGATGGAAGAAAAGGAAATTGTCACCCAAATTTCAAAAGAGTTAAAGCTTAGAAAAAGTTTATTTTTATTTTTTTGAAAAAAAAAAAGCTTAGAAAAAGTTTAGGTTACTCACCTAAGCTTATTTAAACGAATTGCAAGAACTGAAGTCAAGAAGTTTAGTTCTTGAAGAGGAGCTCCAGTTGTACTATTAAACAAACAAAGGCGGCGTGGAGATAGAGCTGCCTGAGTGCACCCAAAGGAAACAAAGAACCACCTAATTAGAATTATATAAAGCAGCTAGCAGACTGGCAGACTGATAGGTCAATAACTTAGTAAATTAACTAAAATCATCTTTGTCAAAATTCAATGGAAATAACCTGTTCGCCAGCTCCAACGATGGCAAGAAGACTCGAACTGAATCGCATTTCAACAATGCTGAAAGCACCCATATCTAAAATATAGAAACAAGATCTCATAAGACTAGAGCTAAGCTAACATTTCTTGATCAACAGACATAAACCTTCCCTGAATCAACCCTCTAACATCACTACATCAGAAGTTCAGAACCTTTCACCACAAAATTAACATTATTAAACTAAAAAAAAAAAAAGGCCATGTTCCTCTAACTCCAATATCACACTCAATGCATAAAAATTAAAAAAAATTGATTTTGCCAATTCTGCATTCTATACTATGTTACAAACATTCAGCAGCTAAGGGTGAAAGTTCGGTTTTCATATTGGATAAGTAATGTTAGGCAATTCTTCGTGGGTAAGGCCGCCTACGAACCGAGATCATACCAGTAGCAAAATCTCCATTAAAATTGTCATTAATTGTTGTTTAAGCAAGTTGCTGACATTCAGCAGCAGCAGAATTCAATCTTAAATATTTTGCCAATCATATCAATTCACATAAATTTAACTAATAATGCCAATAATTCTGAAACTTAAACAAATCAAAGATTAATAAACTACAAAGATAAGAATTTACCCTTTTCATAGCATAGCCTGAGAGTTTCAGCATCAAAAATTTTGAACCCAAGCTTCGTTCCCACAGCAAAGCAACTTCATATAATCCGACATAAATAGAAAAAGAAAAATTTTAAAATCAACCATAAATTTTGAAAGACAAATTATACAAATCAAAGTATAAAACTGTGAAAACCCCAGAATTAAAATAACCTGTAATCCTGATTGAAGGAAGCGCAAAGAATTGGGTATGATGAATTTTGGTTTGCCATTGTCAGAAATTACAGAAAGAAGAGAACTTGATTAAGAAATTTGGGTGATTTTAATTGAATTATAGAATACTGAATCCCAGAATCAGAAAACAAAAAGGAATTGATTAAAACAAGAGGAGAGATTTGGGTATAGTTTGTTGGCCAAAGTTAGAAATTTTGAGCACAAATTAAATTAAATTGTGGGATCACAGATTACAGAAAGAGGTGATTGAAACATTGAATGAGGAAGATGATTGAATAAGTAAGATTCTGGCTTGTGAAATAAAATCAGAAATAGTTGGTGTTATTGTGTTAAAAAGTGATGATTTTGACTTCAAATAGGAACATTATTTATACTATGACTAAGGCTGAGTTTGGATCACTATCTCGGGGCAACGTTCGGCTAAAACCATGTAATTATCGATTCGGGCCAAAAGATGGACTATCGGTCTGCTTTTACTCATCGGTCCGATCCGAAACAGTTCGGACCAGACCAATTTGTTTAAAGTATATAATTAGATAAAAAGATACGAAGTTCTATAAATTAAGAGCTTTTATTTTTAATATTTTGAACTATTTAATATTAGATAAAAAGATACGAAGTACTAGGTACTATATTATTTGATCCAATTTTGGTCCAGCTTTATTGGTCAAATCTAGGTCTGATAATAGAGCAATTGGTTCAATCTTCAAGTCTTAATTTGCAAACTTTAGTTTCGGTCTTTAACTGGTGACCGACCATGTTAATAGTGCCTCAAATGATAATACTCTGTAGTTTTCTTTGTTATTAATTACATTTACAGATTTAGTTTGTTACCTTTACCCTTTTTTTTTATCCCTTTAAGTTTGCCCTATACTCTTGTTATAAACCATCATTTCCTTTACTTCTCAATAAATGAATCAATTTGAGTGAACAAGTTTGTTGACTCATTACTTTAACCATTTAAAAATTATAAAAAGTTATACTTTGAATATTGTATATATTGTTGGAGTTGTAATATTTGTAATGCAAATCGGAGTGTTGCTAAATGAGTGTTGTTACTCTTTAGTGACATTGTGTGCAAGGAGCTAGCAGGGGAGATGTAGCTCGCAAGG
The DNA here is from genome assembly GCF_948465745.1 of Chenopodium album. Taxonomy (NCBI): domain Eukaryota; kingdom Viridiplantae; phylum Streptophyta; class Magnoliopsida; order Caryophyllales; family Amaranthaceae; genus Chenopodium; species Chenopodium album. Next base: position 6,242,026 of record NC_137857.1, read on the forward strand.
CAAATGAGTATTGCAAGGCCAAGCTAGCAAGAGAGCTAGAGCTCGCAAGGCATGGGCTGCAGCCAAACCGAGCTATAGCTCACGTGAAAGTGAGCGATAGCTTGGATGCTTGCGTGGCTTGCCACAGGTGCGAGCGATAGCGCTCGTGCAAGCGAGCTATAGCTCACTGCTTGCATTGCCTTGCTGTAGGGTCAAGCGAGAGCTTGCTCGTACGCGAGCGATAGCTAGACCGCTCGTGGGCTTTGCCTGGAAGGCTCTTGGCTTTGTTGTTTCTTATTCTTTCTTATCCTATAAATATACTTTTAAGCCCCCAAATTGATTATGATGATTGTACCCTAAACACAGAATCACAAACCTATCCTTTGGATATCTGAGCAGTTCTTGTGCAATCCCAACCTTTGAGTTCGAGTACACGAATTATGAAGGTCGTTGGGTAAAAATTGAGGGGGGAGGGGGGTGTGCGTCATTAGTATACCTGTACCGGCGGTGGCGTATTTTGCTTCTAAGTCAGTGAGCTCCAAACCACGGCATAACCGAAGGAGGACAGTTTTTTTATTTCGATTATGGCGAATTTTTTCCAGGAAAATGCTGAAATTCTTTGTTATTTTTCATGAAATCAACATGTATTTTTCCAACATATACATTAAAATTAACACAATACAACAATGAAAATCATCCTATAGTGTTAAGAGTAAAATATGTCAAAAACTCAAAAGTATCAAAATCAAAATGCTAAACATTCTTAATATTGCAAAAGTCAAAGTGTTAAACTCATTACTATCGAAAGGCAAAGAAGGATCACCGTTCAGTCGTTCACCACACTACTAATCCGTATCACATTCACTACATTTGGTCCCACCAATTTTCTCTCGCACAAACTCCACCCAACCAAATAAAGAACTTGATAGAGAGTACAATTAAAATGGAACAAGTAAGATATCTGGAGCAAGAGAGATTTGAGCATAAGAATCAAAGAAAACGACAGTATTTGCACAAATTGTACTGCAACCAGATTACATCACACCAACCTACCATCCTACAACCAGTAGACGGCTAAAACCCAGTACTACTCTTAACAGCTTTTTGACCATTATGTTACATCAACCCTCTCTCTACTCATTCTTACTACAACAAAAATAGCATCTTATACATATATTTTCCCAAATTATATTTACATTCACAAGTTACCCCAAACAAGAAAATTTAATGCAGAAATTATATTAAAAAAAACATGCCTAAACTCTATATGAGTAAACTTTTTACAGCTCATTTTCCAAATTAATTAATAATGTAGGGACAAAAATTACATATTCTTTCTTTGTAGCTGTGATTTTGTTTCATTTTATATTTATTTTTTTATTTATTAGTTTAAGCTATCTTGGGCCAGAGAGTTCCATGGCAAAAGAATCCAATGAATGCTCATCATCATCATCATCAAAACTTGCTCCAAACATGGTTGTAGGTGGAGGGTGATGAGGATCCGTTGGCATGCTCGTGGCACGCGACAAACTTTTGTTGTTCGGGTGGGAGAAGCCCATGTTGAGATTGTCTTGACCGTGTGCAGCAGCCCATTTCTCCGCGAGTCCATCTCCCTCGAGCATACGTACCACCTCGGACATTTTAGGCCGGTGGGCCGGCAAGTATTGGGTGCAAAGCAAGGCAACTTGAAGAATCTCTCCTACTTCTATCCTGTCATAGTTGGTCCCTAGTTCCCTATCCACTAGCATCTCCACTTTTTTCTCCTGCAGAATTTTCTTAACCTAAAGGCATAACATGGCATGTATAAAGTGGTTTAGCAACAATTGGAAAAGAAAGTGAAGTAAAAGAAATAGAGATTAAAGAGAACAAAAAAAACATTGTGGGCTTGAGGTCTAATTATTGAGAAAAAGTAGAGAAAAAACTTATTACGGGTAAAAGCTGTATGATAAACGGACAAGATTGCATACGTTAACATTCAAGAGGGATAGAGGGAGTATAAAGTATTTTTTACTATAACAAAAGATGTGATACACGTGTTTCGAGCAACTTTACAGCAAAGAAAATCCAGCACTTCGTGCAAGGAAGATACCAAATAATCTTCTATAATTAATAATTGCTGATGCTTAGTATAAATAATTTCTAATCTTAAGAAACACAATCATTTGATAATACCTTATTGTGCTTCTTGAATGAATAGATTTATGTTTAAAGTAAGAACAAGGGGAATCCACATTATGTTTATCCTACAAAAGATTTGTGGATTAAGAAGGGACCCATCGCCCTCAACGGCTTAGGCATTTGCTTTTGTTTAAGCATATTATAACACTCTCCAATATTGGAAAGATTTCGCAATCAACATGATGGTTGATTACTAAAGTGGTCAAATAATTATAGTGGTGTAATCATATGGTTTTACTACTAATACACGATCAAAATGACTGTATAATTATCAATCAAGTTGATCTCCCACTAAAAAGTTACTGTGATAATTAATTAATTACACACACTTCTACATGGAATGTACACAACAAAATCTACATATGACCTATATACAATGTTATTAGACTGGTAACTACGGTTATGTTCTTTTTACCTCAAAGGGAAATATACGATCATTTTATATGGGTTACACAGTTTATTTGACAGCTGAAATAATGTTTACAAGAGTTTTAAATCGAGTTCTAATAATTTCAAACAAGGGGAAGCATGCAAGTGAAAATTTATGCAGGAAATTAAACATAGATGAGTAGAGAGAACTTACCCAATCGAGCATTGCACCTTTCTGATTAACAGTCTTGCCAAATTCGAGTGCTCTCATCCCAGTAATTAGCTCTAGCAAAAGTATGCCAAAGCCAAAAACATCAGTCTTTTCAGATGACTGGCCAGTGGAGAGATACTCGGGAGCTATGTGCCCAACTGTTCCACGAACAGCAGTAGTAACATGAGAATCACCATGATCAAGAAGCTTTGCAAGGCCAAAATCGCCAACAATAGCCTCATAGCAATCATCCAGTAAGACATTTGCAGCCTTAACATCACGGTGGATGATCTTGGGGTCACATTGCTCATGCAAATAGAGAAGCCCTCTAGCTGCTCCTATGGCTATCCTTTTCCTCGTGTTCCAGTCTAATGGTGGTTTTCCTGCAAAAAGAACGAAAGAAATACCTTCAATCAACATATTGTTTGACGAGCAGAACAAGGACCCACATGGTATATTGTATAATCACTAGTTCACTACTTTAAGGATGATTATATTCTTATCAATGATTTCAATACTTTCTTAGGGTTACAATATAATCACACTGTTGATCTGAATGGAATATATAGATTACCTTGAAAAGTGAAAAACATAGTATAATCCAAAACTACTGTATTAAAATGCAAAACTACTCAAGAAAATGCAAGTATTTTGTACTTTGAGCTCAACAGTCTATAAGATGTGAAACTTGTAAAATCCTGCACAAAGATAGATACTAAAAAAAAAAAAAAATGCAAGACATTTCAGTGAGTTAACAACCTTTTAGCCTTGAAGCCACACTTCCGTTGGCCATGTAAGGATACACTAGAAGGCGCTCATGAGAAGTAGCACAAAAGCCGATCAAACGAAGCAAATTTCGGTGAACAGCAAGGCTGATCAGCTCCAATTCAGTCTGAAACTGTGATTCTCCTGATGTTCCACTGATATCCTTTAAGCGCTTTACCGCCACCATAGAGCCATCGGGCAGTTTGCCCTTGTAAACATTTCCAAACCCTCCACTGCCAAGAATATTTTTTGAACTAAAACTGTCTGTTGCATTGTGAAGTTCTTTGAAGGAGAATGTCCTTAAATTACCCAATCTTATTGAACCAATTTCTTGTGTATCTGCTACAAAAATTAAAACACCCTTCTAAGAATGCAAACAAAACATACCGGTAGTGGTTCAAAATGGAAAAAGAATGAGTCATGCAAATTCGATCTTTACCATTGATCTTCATCATAAATCGACGGCGCCTCTTTTGCCTTCTCCAATAGATGACCCCAACCAATAAGATGAAGAACAAGACAATGCTAAATGTCACTCCAAGTGCTATTGCCACTTTCTTAGACTTTCTCTTTCCTACAATTTTATTTAGATGCATAAAATAAGAACCCATTTCACCAAAACATCACAACTTTGAAAAGAAGCTTAATCATGCTATGGTCATTACCAGGAGACGAACCAACGGATAATGATAGAGGAACCGGGACAACCGAACTCGAACAACCATCAGTAGTAGCTTTACTTCCACAAATCAAAGGGTTTCCCACAATACTATCAATCATCAATAATCAAAGAATAAGTACAATCATTAACAATCATAAACAAACAAACAAATTAAGCATGATTCAATAAAAAAAAAAAAAAGTAACAAAGAAAAGATTATATAAAAACAATCATAATATACATACTTGAATGTTCTAGTAGGAAATTTTGGTACAGGTCCACTTAGATTGTTAAAGGACAAATCCCTACACAAATTCAAACCAACAATCATAAAAAAATACAAAAATATCAGCCATTTGCTAAATCCATTAATCTATGAAAATGAAGGTTCAACCTTAAATGGGACAAAATGAAAACAAACAAGAAGAAATAAAAACTATATAATATACAAATATTATTCAAAATACACTAAGATATGTAGATTAGTAAGATTACTCACAAGAAAGTAAGCTGAGACAAATTGGCAAGAAATGCCGGAAAGGCACCACTCAACGTGTTATTGTTCAGCCTCCTGAATTACAGACAACATTAGAAACAAACACTAGCAAAAGAACAAAACAAATTTGCTCAATTTTTTTTTATTTCTTCAATCCAAATGAAAACTTACAAATATTGGAGGCTTTTGGATTGACCCAAAGTACTAGGGACATGTCCAGAGAATCCATTGTTGGAAAGATCCAAGGTTTGAAGTTTTGATAATGAGCCAATTTCCGGTGGAATTTTGCCGGAAATATTGTTATTTTGAAGTAATCTACAAAAACCCAAATCACCAAAATTATTAACAATTTCAAAATTATAAAATATACCCACCATTAATTGTACTTATAATAAATGAAATTTGGAGTTTAACATTTTTTTAAATACCGTGCACGTAGGCTCGAGCAGACCCGAGTTTGTATTAATAATTACTTACACTTGTCTGAGGTTAGTGAGGTTTCCAATTGCTCCAGATAATGTTCCTGAGAGAGATTGGCTTGGAGCTCCCCTGTTTTTAACACACAAAAAAAAACAGAGGAATTTATTATTTTAGTGACATTTTGAGCAAAAATATAAGATTAAAATTAAGAATTAAAAAATGGGGTTGAAGAAATTAAATTACAGGCCAATGACAGAATTATCAGAAGAACAAGTGATCATAGCCCAACTACAAGGATCAGCAGAAAATTCATCCCAATTATTTAAAACTCCATGAGGGTCATTCAATTGATTTTTGATACCAATTAAAGCTTCCACTGTAAAAAAAAAAATTAAGAAAATGGGTTTAGAAATTAAGCAAAAACCCAGAAAAACCCAGAATTTAAAATTGTGAAAAAAGATTTACCTTCGAGATTACGAGGCTCATAAGAGAGAGAAAAATGGAAGAAAGAAGACAAAAAAAGGAAGAAGAAGGAGAAGAAGAAAGCCATTATTGTGTAAAGCTTGAAGCTCTTAGTAGCAGGAAATGAAAATGATTATGTTGTTGCATTTCTTACATAGCGTGAGAGAAAGTTAAATCAAAGCAGAAAGAAAAAGCTAACAGAAAATAATTTAAATAAATTATTAAAAACTAAATAAAGAAATACTCTGTTTTTTTTCCTTCTTTATTTTGCTTTCTCTTTCTTGGTTTGTGGGGAGTGTTTCTCTTTTTCGTGGGTCGTTTTTCTCTTTTTTCAGTCTACTTCTTTTTTTTAGTGGTATCCCACAATAAAAAGAAAATAAAAGATACTGTTGTCTTTGATTTAGGCCCTGTTCTTTTGAGCTTCTGGGTAGAGCAGAGCAGAGCAGATTTCAGCAGAGCAGAGCAAAGCAGAGCAGAGCAGATTGAAGCAGCGCAGAGCAAAGCAGAGCCGAGCCGAGCAGAGCAGATTTCATGATTATTATTATTATTATTATTATTATTATTATTATTATTATTATTATTATTATTATTATCATTATTATTATTATTACTAATATTATTATTATTATTATTACAATTATTATTACAATTATTATTATTACTACTACTACTACTACTAATACTATAATAATAATAGTAATGATTTATTATTGTTATTAAATATTAAATATTATTATAACTATAATTATTAAATTTTATTATTAAATATTAATTATTATTAATAATATTAATATTATTAAATATTAATTATATTATTATTATTAATATTATTATTATTAAATATTAATTATATTATTATAAATATTATTATTATCAAATATTAATTATATTATTATTAATATTATTATTAAATATTAATTATATATCATTATTATTAAATATTAATTATATATTATTATTATTAAATATTATTATTATTATTAAATATTAATTATTATTATTAAATATTAATTATTATTATCATTAAGTATTAATTATTTATTATTATTATTAAATATACATTATTATTATTATTATAATTCAATATTAAGTATTAATTTTAAGCAGAGCAGAGCAGAGCAGGGCAGGACAAAGCAGAGCAGATTTCAGCAGAGCAGAGCAGATTTCAGCAGAGCAAAGCAGAGCAGAGCAGCTCTAAAGAACGGGGCCTTAATTTTATTTTTTCCCTAATTTGGATGAAAAAAACAATTAGGAAGCAATTTAAGAACACTTGTGATTTACCTAATTACCCACTAAGGGCCTTTTCTCTTACGTTGAAATTCAATTCTATTCATTTCAGCTCAGTTTAAATTAGTTCAGCTCATAATTTCCTTCTCTTATAAAATATTTAGCTCAGTTCAATTCAGCTCAGTCCAATTCAACTGAGTTTATTCAATGAGAACAGGCCCTAAGTTGTTGTTGTTTTTTTTTTTTTTTTTTTTTTTTTTTTTTTTTTTTTTTTTTTTTGAGGAAACTCACTCAATAGTTAAGGGTATGTTTTGTTCAGCTTAATTTCAGTTTACTTTAACTCCAATCAGTTCAGTTTAATTCTATTCTTAATTTTCTTCTCTCATAAACGATTCATTTCAGTTTAGTTCAGTTCAGTTGTTTTCAGTAAATCGGAACACGCCCTAAGAGACGGATTACATGATATTACAATCGTAAAATGCTAAAGGTGGCAAACAAGTCAATTAGTTCAAATTCAAGTCATATCCATTAGAGTTCAATTGTGTTATGATCGGCTACAACGTATTTCGATTCAGATCAATTTTGATTTTATTGTCAATTACCTAAGGGTGATTTGATGTTCATTTAATATTACCATACATCCGAGTATGTATTAAAATCTTCACTCCACATACACATATCGTGTCCAATATCAGCAATCCAATTACCTACACACAACCTTTTTTGACGATTAGCAACTAAACAATTGAGTAAAACACATTACAAATAACATTTTTTTTTTTTTTGGCAAGTGTGAGTAATGATTTTTGGTAGTGCAAAAAGTGTGAGCTGAAAAATTCACCTAACACCAACAGAAAAATACGACCAAGCAAGTGTGACTGTGAAAACTGAGGTGGGAAATTGCTTGTATTAGACATAACAGGAAGATGAGTGAAGAGCATGGGCTGATTTCAGAAGGGCTACAATTAGTCGAGGCCTCTTTTGTTCTGTTTTGCTCTTGTCAGTCAATAGTCTCTGCTTCAGTGTATAATTTCCCCACCCAATTCTCATTTCTACTCATTTCATTTGATTTGATTTGGGCTTTCTCATCTTCTTTACTTTCTTTGTCATTTCCCATTAAGAATTATGGTTTTTGAGAAATTTTATGTGCGTTACGTTAACGTTGGAGCCCTTGGAGGGGTCTAGGTTGCACGGGGACATACACGTACAAAAACCAATATCGGAATATAGATATGGATATGGATATGGATACAAAATAGGTAGTACAAAATATGTTTTACTAGTATATTTTAGTTAAATAAACAAATGAGTCATAAAAAAAGAATGAGAATAGAAAAAAAAAAAAAAAACGAAAAAATTTAAGACTTTTGATACATATAATTAAAAGGCAGATTTTATGAAAATTTCAATAAAATGGTAAAATTTCACCTAAATTACCAATTAAAAATGAAAAAAAAAAAAATAGCATTACAGATAAACCATTAAAATGAAAAAACTAAAAACTAAAAACAAAATACTACGTATGTCAAATTAAATAATTCATAGCTAAGTATGTGTTACCCATTAAGGGTTTGTTCTCATTGACTGAACTCAGCTGAACTGAATTGAACTAAACTGGGCTGAACTGAACTGAAATGAATATTTTATAAGAGAAGGAAATTAGGAGCTGAACTGAACTGAATGGAACTAAACTGAGCTGAACTGAACTGAATTTCAACGTAAGAGAACAGGCCCTAAGTACAGGCAGAAGTGTAGTTCCTTTATGGCCTCGTGTGTTATGTGTCCAATACAATTACGCCGGCCAATTGAATTTAATTACTCGTACGCTATTACATAGACTTCATAAAATCGATTCATCATTATCGTGAATTTTAAACTAGATAGTCTATTTTAAATAACATTGAAAGAAACTCTACTCAGCTCAACTCGTGTAAGATGTTAATTCAATTAATTATGTATCACTTATTTAGTCTTTTCATCAACACTAGCTTTTCTTTAGATCATAATACCAAATCAAATGGCTTGTCACTCAAATAGGCTTGAAATAAATATATACGAATAACTATTTATATTCAAATTAAACTCATTGTGATTGAACCATAACCTCTAGGAGTTGGTAACTGATCGATATTGTACGAACTTTATCATCTTTTCAAATTTTAATATATAAGGACGTGATCAAGCTCTTTACTTGTTTAAATCTACTTATTTTGGGTTGTTGCTCACTTGCTTGTTGGTCAAGTTTTAAGGTCATTTAATATCGATTTCAGGTAGATCAATCTTAAACTTGGCACCAATAAATTTATCAATTGAGTTAGGTAGGTTAATCAAATTAGGTTTTGTTCTCTTCATTTTTGTAGAAATTTTCAATAAAATATTTTCAATCAATAAAATTTTATAACTCCAAAGGATAACAAATATAACAATAAAAATTTAAAATTAAATTTTAATCAGTTAAATGATTTTTGAACAACATGTGTTATTAATTAATTATTAAACAATGTATAAATTTTATTAAATGAAGATATATGTGTAACAAAGCTCTAATACCACACAAACTGACAAATAATTGTACCAACATTTAAAGTTTTTGAAATTGATTGGTAGACTACTTCTAAGCATTATTCTCACCTACTCTAAAGCCTAGACCATGTGAGATTTAGAGAACGTTCATTACATTATTTACATAGAGTAGTACTAATTTTTGTACCAACAATCATGTGTGACATTTGGTTAAAAAAAAATTATATAGTACTAGTACATTATTATTATTATTATTATTATTATTATTATTATTATTATTATTATTATTATTATTATTATTATTTAAAGGTATATGTTAAAAACTTAGTATGAGTTTGTGTTCATATTAATTAAAGTTCTAAAATTTGACATGTTTTTATCGCTTATGAGCTTTTGTTTCGGGCGGTTCCTATTTCAGGGTTGGGTCAGACTATGAACGCAAAGACTTACCGATGTGTGTGGTTATGCTATCGATTGGGTGTTCCATTGTTCTCTGTCTCAACACCGTGTGCTCTGCTTGTTCGAGGGTTTTTCCAGGGGATATTTTCGGTGATCATGTGGTTTCGTGTGCTGGTATCGTGGGTATTAAACATCCACATAATGTTGTTCGGGATACACTAGCTAGCTTATGTTTGCTATCGTTCAGGGATTTCAGCAAGGAAAAAGGTTGATATTGGGTTGTCTGGAGGGAATGACGAGGCCCTCAGACCTGTAGATGTATTACTTTATTCCTGGGATCGCAGTCGCGATATCTGTGTAGATTTGACAGGATCTTTTCCTTTGACACAGTCAGGGCTCTCTGACTTAATTTCGGGACGGGTTGTGGCTGATGCAGCTCATTGGAAGCGGGTTAAGTATGAAGCTCGTTGTCAGGCAATTGGATATGGTTTCATTCCCTTCTCCCTTTCTTCACTTGAGGAATTAGAGAAGGAGGTTGTTGCGTTGCTGAAGTGAGTTCAGAGGTTCTCGACGACGCAAAACATTGGAGCACGTGCTGCAACTCATATTTTTACTAGGGTAGGCTTTGTTATAGCTAGAGGAGTGGGAACCCAGATTGTATCTCGGCTTTCCACTAATTTATTGTAGGTTGTATGACTTTTGTTTTTGGGATAATAATAATAATAATAATAATAATAATAATAATAATAATAACTAGGTTAGATCCTGTGCCATGCACGGTAATTTCAATATTTATCATTGGTTTAGTACAATTAATAAAAAATAATATCAAATTGCAAAATAGGATGAAAGTTCAGTAATTACAATTTTTTTGAATCTTTAAAGAAAACAGAGGAAGAAATGCATGCACGACTAATAAAAATAACCATGGATTACATTACAAAGTTATATATAATATTACATTATTGTATTATAATTCCTCCGTTTTCTTTTACCTGCAACACACCTTTTAGACACGCAATTTTAGGAGATAATTAGTGAGGGTAAATGAGTGATTTTATCAATATAATTTTTACACGAAGATCGATTAGAATAGGGTTAAGTATCATTTGTAAAAATTATAATGAATAATTTATCCGTTTACATTACATAAATCCGATCTCAAACCACGTGCCACAAGGTTGTGTTGCAAGTAAAAAGAAACGGAGGAAGTATGACTTTGTTCCCGTCATAAAATAAATAAATATATAAATCTTTGTTGAATGTGTAAAAATGAATATACTTGCCAAATAGAAAAGAAATATTATTGTAAAGTAAGTATTAAATTAAATACTTCTCTAAGAAGCTTTGAAAAAAAAAAAAAAGACCTTTTGGAGGGAAAATTTTAACCAGGTTATGACAAATGTCATTTCTGGTTTCGCCTTTAGTATAGGTACTAGTTCTTTGCCCGAGCAACGCTCGGATATTCACAGGAATAAAATTATATTTATATATTATTATAAATTTGTATTCGTTTATAGATTGTGTATAAATTAAATATTTTATTTATTTAAATTTGTTGTTATTATTCTATTATATAGGCTATGTATTAATTTTTTTTGAAAAAGGTTGTTTATGTTTTATTTTTTTTCATCAATTATCTTTTTATTTTCTAAGAAAAATAATTTGAAAAAAATTAAAAAGTTTTTGGAGGAAAATTTTTTAATGTAAACGTGACACGTGTAATTCTAGAATATTCCTGGTAATTACTTTAGTATATAGTATTGATATTGATAATAATAATAACAATAATAATAATAATAATAATAATAATAATAAAGGTTATAACAACTTTTCTTCCAATACTTTTGAGTTTTGAATTTTGATGCAATGATACACATGACTTTTGTCGAGTTCAAGGTCTCAACTAAAGTACATGCTTAAACCTATGGTCTATTGTAAAGATTTCCATTAATCCATGTCCCATATGAAACTTTAATTTTTTTTCCCTTTAACGATTTTGCCACATTTTTATACACATATCAAAGTAAAAGCAAAGGGTTTTTTCAACTACATCAACGTTCATCCATTCTTTACATCAGTCATTATTCTTTAGGATTGAATACATATGAATTGAATTAAATTTAAATTACTAAAAATTTATAAGATCGGGCAATTATACACTCATGTAATTCAAACTTTGTCCCATTATCTTATCTACACTTAATAAGCTCTCGACAAGAGAAATTTACAAGTTTCTGCATACATTATATTGGGTATCAAGTGAAGTTCCAAAACAAATTTATTCACAATAGAAGTAGTGCAAAACCCTACTTAAGTATTTCGAGCTAAACTAATATAAACATGTTGACTTAAACTTATCAATACGAACATACTCGTATTAGTCGTATATACAAGTATAAAACTATTAGCCACGCCATTCAAACTAGCCAAACAAAACTAAGGGCCTGTTTTTTTGAGCTTATTTTCAGTTCAGTTCAGCTCCAATAAGTCCAATTCAGTCCTTATCTTAATTTCCTTCACTTAGAAAATATTCAGTTTAGCTCCAATCAATTCAGTTCAGTCAACCAGAACAAGCCTTAACTAATAACCATCACTTGGTTTCCTAACAACACTCAAAAGTTCCAAGATTTGTAAGATTTCCTTTCAAGTGAGGACACGCATGAAGGATGAAGCATATCTTATACTCTTATAATCTTATTATGTTCCTAGGAATTGGCACAAGTTAAAGGGGCGTTTAATCCAAAATCCGACCGTGCAAATCTTGTTGTATACCTAACATACGTTAAGGGGGACCTTGGAATGCGTGATTATATTGTACTCTTACCACCTCCACACTTGGTGCCCTTATTTAACTTCTGTAAAGCTATAAAGTTTACACTCAAAGATGGAAAAAAAGAAGGGAACCCAAATTACAAAAGAACCCCAAAAGTTAAAGGACATAACCCCATTACCCCAATACGATTATGAATGAATACTTTCATACTTTGTACTTTGTAGTGCTAAATTAAAGTTAAAGCTCATTGACTCCTGCCTTCCCTTTTCCTTTCTCAGCCGAAAGCACTCCCATCCATAAAAATTACATTATATAAATAATTTTGTAAAAAATAATTTGATAATAAATTAGTACTCCTTATAAGAAAAATGATAAATGCGGAGATTAAAAATTAAATTAAAGATTGTGAATTATACATTAACCATTAATATATATAATTTTGTTATAAAATTGATAGCCAGATAATTAAACTCATGAATCTCATAAAACCAAATGACAATTAGACGTTTTAAAAAAAAAAAAAAAAAAAGAAAAAAAAAGACAATTAGAGTAGTTAGAATTTAATATACGAATGAAGAATAGCTTAGATATAAGAAGCAATCTTAACGATATACGAAGCATTAACAACTTGTTTTGCTTTAGATATATACCAGAACAAATATACTACGTAATTCATTTTGCAGAGAGTGAGGGATTTTGAGATCGATTCTCATCACCTGAAAAAAACATAATTCATTTTGCAATACATACATTTAGGTTTTGTTAAGTACAAAGTTATATAAAAGCTAAAATTAAATTTTTTTTGATATGATACACATGTGGATATAAGCTGGACTCGCCTATCAAGTTTAAGTTGTATATATGATGAAAAATCCCGTATAAATTCTTCATTCAACTTTTTAATCCCCATCCATTCCCTTAGAGCTTTATTTAGACAATTTTAGACTTGAACTCGAATCTCAACCCTAGATTGGAGCATACCAAATAATTTAGCTATTCAAGTGTCATACATTCACAACTATTGAGGAACAAAAAAAGCACCATAGCATTATCTTTTCCACCCATTATCTTAATAGTGCAATAGATACAAAAACAAATTGCAATTTTATGGAATACCTTTAAATTCTTAACTCTTAATCATTTGTTTGTACAGTTAACACATTACAAATAAAATAAAGGACATATTTCAAAAAAAATAAAAATAAAGGACAATGTCTAAACTTTAGAGACACTAGGAACTAGCTAGGATGAAAGTCTAAATTGATTGATTGCCTAATATCCTAAATTCCTTAGTAATTGACTAGAATAATCGTAAAGTTTGTCACTCAAATAAATATTTAAGAAAGAATCAAACTTATTCTGCACTATGCATGCACTAAATTGAGTATCCAAAATTTTTAATAATAGTGCACGATATTGCATGCTTAATTTCTTACATTGATAATTAGGTTGACCACAAGAATAGAACAAATTCTAGATACGTTGATATATTAAAGAAAATACTATAATATAAGTTGACTTTTATTTGATACGAATCACTCCATGCAAATTCCTTACCTAAACTACTTTTTTTTTGACTTTTTATTGATCCTATAATCCTCTTTTAATGATCATTGAATTAGGTTTATGGTTCTTTCAAATCGATATAATTTTTTTTGAATATCTTTTGTTTGACCAAACAAAAGGTTTTGTGTGAGACCGGACTCATGTGAGACCGGGCTCAATAACAAAAGTCCAATAAAGGGGCGCGGGCTAACTAAACCCGATCGCGAGGCCCGCAACACCAAAAACATGATAGTGGACTCACGTGAGTCCGTCTCACCCAAAACTTTACCTTGACCAAATGTGGTATATAATCTGTTATGATCAAAGCTTGTATAGTCTGTTCTGCTTTGGTCTAATTTCATGTTTGTTAAGCACTTAAGCTGGTCTAAGAAAATAAATGTTGATCGTAATTTTACACTAGCTAGTTTAAAGAAAAAAACTTACAAAGTGATGAGATCTTGTTAATTTCCTTTTCCAATGTACTTTTTTTTCCTTCAAATATTTAGGTTTTATAATGTTTATTATGTAGTAAAAAATAAAAAAAATAAAAAGTTTGATAAAATAATAAATTTATGGAATGAAGGGAAGATGAGGTGGAACAAATAATTCTTAATTTAAATGGGAGAATGTAACTCATTTTAAGGGCATGCTTGGATTGGGGGTAATACATTAAGGGGGTAATAAAAGTCAAACTTGAATAAACAAAGTAATTAGAGGGGTTGTTGTAGGAGACATGGTGCTTACAAATGAAATAAGCTAGTTGTGCCATGAGGAAAAGAGAGAGATGGAGGAATTATTACTCTCATAATGAGGGTAATAGTTACCCACCCTCCCCCTAGTGTAACTATTACCCCCAAAATGAGGGTATTGATTCCTCTTTCTTCACCTCACCATACCATTACTATATAATCTTCTTACAATCACACCATCACTATCTCTTTCTTCCCTATTTTCACATTCATTTTGCTTAGTTTGACTTTTATTACCCCTTTAACGTATTACCCTCAATCCAAGCATGCCCTAAGTTGCACAAAGTTGGAGCTAAAGGTGGTGGGTGATCCGATGAAAACCACAAAGTCGTTGTTACTCAGTTTATTGATAATCCTACAATTAATACTTCCTCCGTTATTGAAAGACAAAAAGAAGGTTACGTTTGGTGATTTTACACGGTTATTAAGAAAAATAAGATAGTGGAAACCAATTATTAATATATTTTTTTAAGGGAAATCAATTATTAAATTTAACTGCAATAATTATTACTAGTTTTATACAAGTTCCTTAGCTAGATGTCCTTGTTAAATTTTTAGTAGCAAATAATTGAAAAGAACAGACATATAGAGTAGGTAATTATGAAATGATTAGTACATAAAATAAATAAAGAATGATTTAAAATCTCAAATTATATATCATGTTGAATCACAAAATTTTGAAATTATATATATTAAGGGCCTATTCACATTTACTTAATTTCAATTCAGTCCAGCTCCAAGCAGTTCAGTTCACTTCAGCTTCAATCAGTTCAGTTCAGTTCAGCTCCTAATTTCCCTCTCTCATAAAATATTCATTTCAGCTCAGTTCAGTTCAGTTCAGCTCCAATCAGTTCAGTTCAATTCAATTCAGCTCAGTTCAGTAAATGTGAACAGGCCCTAAGGCATGTTTTTCCCACCTTTTTTTTTTTTTTTTTTTTTTTTTTTTTTTTTTTTTTTTTTTTTTTTGAGTTTTAGGTAGTTATTTTACTTAATCCCCCCTATAAGTTTTAGCTACTAGTTAGATGCCATACAATTTAAGTCCTAAAACGAGCTAACTTAGCTTGTCCTTGGCATTTTTTCTTGTTATGTTTTGAAGAAAAATACTCCTAAGTCCTACTGTATGTATTATAAGTACATTTATTTGTTTGTTTCATCATTTGGAAGCTTCCATATTATTTGTCACAACTCACAAGGCTCTTGGCTTAGATTTGGTTTGTGATTCCTTTCACCTGAATTTGAAAATTATAGTATTAAAAATGGATTAATGCCTTCCACTAAGCATGCATTAAAGCTAAACCAGATTTGACTGATAATATATTACGTGACAAATAACTTTATTTTATACAGTATTTTGTGTAATATGCTACAGTACCTTATACAATTAACTTTAATTATTAGCATTATTGCGCCAGTGTATAGTTTGTTTTTAGTCTTTTCAGACAGTCCATTCATATTCAGCAAAAATATGCCTACAAATTTAAAAGAACATAATAAATCTACCACAAACTCCGTCAGTGGGTTTCCCGCTGCCAATTCCAAGCCTAGATAAAGAAGGAGGGTTACGGTAGGCCAGTAACAGTAGCCAGTGTAAAACTTTGCCTCATCACTTGACATGAGTAACATACAATAATCAAGAGTAGTACTAGGATTAACCTCTTGAAAAATCCTCATGTTGGTTCATGTAGCCGACTTCATTTATGGGATTAAAAAGTTCAAGAACAAGAAAAGGAAGATAATAAATCTACCATGAGAACAAAGTAAGGGAGGGAACAATTATCTTATTTTGGTCCATAATATATGCCTAAAGTTAGGAACACATATATTGCGCAACAAATGAATAACACTATGAAAAAATTTTATAGGATGATTTGATTTAAGTTCTAGCATATCATTCCTTTCTTTGTTCGGCCAAACTACTTTATTTTGTAAAATTCTTGTATATGCGTGTTGTTACCTCTCGTTGACATTCTCAATTATTTAGCTAAAAGAATATTGCAAGTTTCCAACTTGCACTACAATGGAGAATAAAAATAACAAATGGTAAGAGAATATATTATCTCAAAAGAGATTATCTCTCTCAATTTAGGATTACTACGATGGCATTACCTTGATCTCTTATAATTTAGGATACATACGGCTTTTCAAATTTTCCTTTACGATGGTCATGGTATCTATTTTCCTCTATCACTTCATATTAAGGACCCGAATCCATTATTTTAACCCTATCCTTTTCAATCATAGTTGTATGTTGTATCATATTCTTTGTTAGTTTATACGATGATAATAGTACGTGTGAATGTGTGAATGTGTGATTAGTGATTTAGGTATAAAGTACTCCGTATAACTCGTGACTCAAATATTATGTGGATTTGGCCCAAACATTTTGTAAATTATAATCCATTATTCTGACCTACACTTTACCGTTAATCTATTTTCTCTGGATAAATAAGGAGGTAGCCACTTTCTTTAAGACTGGCTTTCATCTTTTGTTTTTTTAGTTGATGGGCTGGACTACTTTGGAATTTTTGTTGGAATCTATCTTTATTGGGCCTTCATTGTGTCAAATATTTGTATTTATACTCTAGAAAGTCCGTATTATTATACTTTGAAGACTATAGTATATTCATAGTCTCTCTTTCTTGAAATCTTTTTGTGAGATAAAAAAAAAAAAAAAAATTCGCATTATTTTGGAAACAATAATACATTGTGTCAAATACTGGCCGATGGCGGTATTGGTTTAAAAAATGGCGTGAACTTCATTACTACATTGCAAACCATAATACATGGGCTTTGAAATTTCATCATACACTTGAAAATAATTGTAACAAACATTGGGAATTACAGTAATTACTAGCTTAGAAACATTATCCACCATATTGATCAATATGAGTTTTAATCTGTTTAGCCAATTTTAATTGAAAAAAATGAGTTTTTATATCATCCTTCCAATCCATACATCTGTAGATGTTGTCAAGTTCGTTCAAGTTACATCCTTGGCCTAGCAAGCACCACATCCCCGTTACCCATGTCCGAACTCGATCCTGACCTAGTCCATGTCTCCTTGAATTGTTCCTCCGTAACCCCTGTCATATCAACACCCACATAGAGAGACAAAAACTCGTTAGCACTAAAAAAATAAATAAATACTGTTAGAGATATGAGATATCAGAAAATATATGTGTGATTCGAATTCAAAGTTACATTGAAAATTAAAAGAAAGTAGGGAGAGTATGTTGTGACCTTTGCCCATGGCCGCGGTTGAGGTAATACCACCCTGAACAGTCCTTAACACACGATCGTAGTAATTAGCACCCGACCATTTTTGATGTGCAAGAGTATCAACTTCATTAGTTCTTTCCTCCCTTTGAATCCTTTCGACATAAGCTAGCATACCCCTCTTAGCATAGTCTTTAGCAAAAGTGTCAATGACTAAAGCATCAGCATGAAAACCAGCAAGAGTAATGAACTGCCAACAAAACCCGAGTTTAGCAATCTTAGGGATAAAGTCCATCATTTGCTGATCATTCATACCAGATGCATCCCAATTGAATGAAGGCGAGAGATTATAGGCCAACATTATTTCAGGCTGCCTCGACTTCACCCCATTGGCGAATTTAGTACACTCGAGGAGGTCAGGGCCCGAGGTCTCCATCCAGATTAAGTCTGTATGAGGAGCAAATGCCCATCCACGCAAAATGGCTGCATCGACGGAGCCCTTAAACCTGTAGAACCCTTCCCTAGTCCTTGGCAAGTCCCAGTCCCAAAACAAGTTTTCGAGGCCTAATTTTGATGCAATCTCTCTAGCTTCTTCATTGGACAAACATTTATCAAAGCTTGAGTGATTCTTCCACTCGTTAAGTCTCATATTCTTCTCCTTTTCATCTATTCCATTCAGTCCCTTGATTGCATCACTTACACATTCAGAGAAAGTCTTTAGTTGTGCTTTTGCTAGCCACTCGTCTTCTAGGGCTTGCAGCTCAGGCCCTGACTTACCTGTAGTGGCGAATTTAGCATTTTAAATTTAAGGTATCAATAAATTTTAAAAGTGTCAAATTACACCCAAATTTTCTTGCTTACCTGAATTGGTGGCCTCAAAGAGGATAGTAGCAAGGCCTTTACCACGAAGAGCCGGGTTAGTAGCCCCCAAGATGAACTGGTGGTCGCGAGTATCAATATTAGACTGAATTAATGAAGCTGCCACAGAATCAGTCCTAGCCACCAAGACAGTTTCAGTCCCCATCACATCAAATTGTAGCCTAGCAGCCACGAGCCGGTTGATGTGTTCACTAACCGGTACCAAAACCTTCCCACCCATATGACCACACTTCTTAGTCACTGAAGACTGATCCTCAATATGAACTCCAGCAGCCCCACGCTCCACGAAAAGCTTACACAGCTTAACAGTAGCAGTAGCACCACCAAAGCCAGTATCCCCATCAGCAATAATTGGCTTAAGGTAATCAATATAAGGCGTTCGAGCCCTCTCCTCGCGAGGCAGGCTCATTCGAGCCTCCCTTTGCTTTCGATCATGGTATTGTTGTGCAAAGAAGAGGTGTTCCACCTTATTGGGGACGGTATCATAGGGGTAGTCAGCAAGGTCAGGGCCGGGTTCGTTCGTGGAAGTATGTGTAGACGAGCACTGCCACCCCGACACATAAATCGTGTCGAGGTGCTTTGCCATCATGGTGACTTGGACAGGGTCCAATGCACCAAAGGTCCTAGAGGCAGTACCATTAGCTTGGTGGCTCTTAAGGGTGCGCCATAACTTCTTGGCTAGGTCGTTCGAGGCGTAGTTTTGCCTGAGGGTGCCTCGAAGAGAGACGATGTCTCGGGCCGAGTATGGACGATGAGTTAGCTTGAAACGATCAGTGTTCCACCATGCTTGCACCTCTGCTACCTCTGCTTCGAATCGAACTTCTTCCTCCGTTATCTATATTCATTTCAAATATGTAACACAACATGAATAATAACTATTTTGTAACTTATCTTAATAATTTAACCAGTAATTTTAATAAATGGTAGTCACTGTTATATATATACAGTCCAAAAATGATCAAATTACTCTTAACAAAAAGGACTTAGCATAAATGTTGAACCAAATATAATAATTACAGAGATTATTTTAGATGAAATGCACGAAATAACATTAGAATTAGATATTGAATTAATCTTTGACTAGCATATATATAGCTGATTATCTTCATATGAATGAAGAATGTTGTTCTGAAACAATATTTGCAGAGAACAATAACTAATTGTACTTTGGCAGAACCGCAGAATTAATTATTACTCGTAAGAATAGGATTTTAGTGTACAAAAAATTAAAATAGAATGGGAATTATTCTATAATCCGTACATAAATTGGTAAGTAAAGCCTTATGTCAATTCTTATGGAGTAGAGGTGATCAACATTGATCCGACCCACTAGCCCGGTCCGAAATAGGACGGGTTTAGACAAGCTTAAAAATGCATTTTTTAGTAAAAAGTCCAAACCCGGCCCGAAAGCCCGTCTTGATCTGACAAGCTCGCTATTTTTTAACGGGTTTGGGCACGAGAAATTGTGTTAAGGCCCGACCGGCCCGATTTTTGATCACCTCTATTATGGAGTTATTATATTCTAATTAATGGTATAGTATATTTTTATTCTTTTTGAAAAAAAAAAGGAAAAATTGGCCGCAACAACACCAACTATGACAAAGGTGCGTGTAGCAGCACAACCTTTCAAGGGTGCACTCAACATCACAAACTATGCACTTGGGTGCACATAACAACATAAATGACATTGGCAAAATGTAGATTTCTTCTAAAAGTGAAATCTTAAATATTTTTAATGCCTTTTTGTTTAAAAATATTTTTGATTAATTTCATTCTACTTAATTTTCCATTTTCCATCACATGTAATTAAATAACCATTAAATTGAATTATTTCAAAAAGTTTTCGCCATTATTTTCTATCGTTTGTTTCTTCAATTACTTTTTTTACATCTCATGTGATGATTGGCTTAGTTTCCTCTTCCATTATAATTAATTTTTTCCCTTTAAATTAATTCTCTCTTAACCTCCACAATTTAAGTGTTGTACATCAAAAACAAAAAAATCAATTTGACATATCCTAAAATCCAACTCTAAAATTATTTTTTGAATTAAGTATTTGAAATCACTTTGTGGGTTTTGATATTAGTATTTAGAAAGTTACCTATGTATCCTGAAATCTTGTAGAATAAAGGTATTTAAATGATTTTATTTTTTATTTTTTATTTTTTATTTTATTTATCAATTTAGTATTTAACTAGGTGGAAAGGGATAGGAAACTAAGTCAATCATGTGAGATCGATATTAGAAATAGTAAGTGGAGAAGCGAACAAAGGAAAATAATAGCACCATTTGATTTTAATGGACCTTATGTTACACGCACCTTTATCATAGTTGGTGTTGTTGCGGCCAATTTTTCCAAAAAAAAAAAAATTTAAGCATTCCTAATGTTAGGCAATTTGCTGTAAAAAGACACCATTTGATTTTAATGGACCTTATGACCTTTTTACCTCGGTAAGAGTTAGTGTCACGTGTACACATACGTGATTTTTATTGAGTTTTAAATGAGATTTGTTTTTGTGGTTATCTACAAGGAGCTAAAATGTAATGAAATAATTACGAAAAAAACATGTTTGGGAATGAAGTTGCACTACTATGGACATTATCTTGAAATTTCATTGATTGCATTATTAAAACATGAATTTAGTTTCAATATCACAATTCATCTATACCTAATTTTTTAAAAAGGACCATTATAAAGGTGTTAGAATGAAGCCAAAAAGGATTATATATGGTTTTTAATAGAACGAGAAGGATGAGTATTTTTTGATAATACCGTGGTCAAACCGCTTTTTCTGGGCGTTTTGACCATGGTCAAACCGCTTTTCCTGGGCGTTTTGACCATGGTCAAACCGCTTTTCCTGGGCGTTTTGACCATGGTCAAACCGGTTTTCTAGGGCGGTTTTGTATTTTTTTTTTTAAAAAACTCTTTGCTTTAATTACTATTATTATTATTATTATTATTATTATTATTACTATTATTATTATTATTATTTCTATTATTATTATTATTATTATTACTATTATTATTATTACTATTATTATTATTATTTCTAATATTTTTATTATTATTATTTCTATTATTATTGTTATTATTTCTACTACTATTATTGTTATTTTTATGATAAGTAGAATTAAGTTGTGATCATTGTTGTGATTATTATGTTTTTTATTTCCATTATTATCATGGTTATTATGCTAAATTTCATGTTATTTCTTTGTTTAGGCGTCATTGCCGGATTATGGGGGTGATGGAGTTGACTACAGTGCAGTCTTTATAACGTCAACGATGTTCCCAACTTTTGAAGAGGCCTTTGAATGGGCTCAAAACATCTCTATTGGTAGCGGCTTTTTCCTTACAAAGTCTTCATATAAGACACAACGAGATGGTCGGCCGGTCAAGTATCTGAAGTGCGATCGTGCCCATAGAAATACAGCCGAAGACAGGGATATGGAGAATGTTGTACGAAAAAACACAAAAAGAAAGGGTATCAAATGTCCTTTTCGGATGAAGATCACATGTGTGGTAGATGATCTTGGGTGGCAAATAATTCCTGTATCTGGTTTGCATGGCATGCACAACCACCCTATGATGGTTTATCGAGAGGGTCATAGACAAGTGAGTGGTTTAAGTCCGGCTGCGAAGCAATTGGTTCGACAAATGAGTTCAGCATGTGCAAAACCTAGTAACATAATGGCAGCTGTGAAAGATGCGTATCCCAATGAGAACCCTAACATGAGGCACATCTATAATTTCAGAAGTCGTTTAAGGGTTGATGATAGTGAAGGGAGAGATGTCGTAAACCAGTTTCTTCACTTGGCCAACGAGCACAAGTACGTTAGTTGGGTAGCTGCTGACCCCGATACACGTGTTGTCACCCATGCCTTTATGGCACATCCAGAGATGGCGAATATGTTGCGGACTTATCCACATGTCATAGGGATGGATTCCACATACAAGACAAACAGGTACAACATGGCGTTCTTCGAGATTGTTGGGGTCACACCGACAAACCAAAACTTTTTGATCGGGTATGCTTTAATGAAGACAGAGTCTTATGAGAGTTACAAGTGGGTGTTGGAGAAATTGAAGCTGTATATGGGTTTTGAAGTGACTCCTACTGCGATTCTAACTGATCGAGAGTTGGGACTGTTGAAGGCGGTGAAAGAGGTATTCCCAGACACAGCTCACTTGTTATGTAGATGGCATATCAACAAAGATGTGTTGGCCAAGGTATATCATTTGTGTAAGAAAGATATGGTGTTAGCTGAGAAATTTAGAAATGGGAGGTGGTCAAAACTCATGAATGCAACAACTGAGGCTGAGTATGAATTTGAGTTGCGTCAAATGAGGGATACTTGGGGAAGATCATGGCGTACCGTTGTGGATTATGTGGAAAAAACTTGGCTTGTACACAAGGAGAAGTTTATCCTGGCATGGACGAATCAGGTGTTGCACTTTGGCAACGTTAACACGTGTAGGGTGGAGAGCCAACATTCTGTGCTTAAACAATGGCTCGGTAGTTCCAGAGGGTCGTTGGATTCAATATTCAGTCGTGTGCACCGCGCCACAGAGGGTCTGCTTATTGGAATTCGTCATCATTTGGAGGACTCCAGACGACGAATTGGAGTGGAGTATAGGGGCATGCCGTTGCACAATCTCAGTGGCCATATGTCCTTCCACGGTCTCAAAATTCTGAAGCATGAGGTGACCAGGATGAGAGAGTTATCTGATGATGTGTACGAGCGATGTGGTTGTGCGTTGTTGATGACACACGGCCTACCATGTGCTTGTACCATATATACCTCGATTCAGGGTGGCACAGGTTTATATTTGGATCAGGTCCATCCTTTTTGGAAGACTCTCGTCATTGGGGATGGTGTAGGCATTCATACTTTTGCTGATGAGTCGGAACAGGACACTGCACAATTTAGATCCCTAGTTGATGAGGTTCTACAACGCGACCCCGGTTTTGTGCGGAGTGTGAACCGAGTGTTGTTTGCGGAGCTTCACCCTGAAGAAGGAGATTACGAAGAATCTGAGATAAACGAGACAACCAGGGGTCGACCACAAGGCCGGCAGTGGTCTTCGTCTACTAGACGGGATGCAAGTGGGTTCGAGCACATTCCGAGCAGTCGTAGTCGTGGTCGTGGTCGTGGGCGAAGTCGTGGTAGAAGCAGGGGTCGTTCTACATCCAGCTCCGGTCGTGGAATATCAAATGAATCTGTAAACATGAGGACGCCACCTGGTATAAATTGTTATTATTATTAATATTTTTGTACATTACGTAATGAATGGCGAATTGTAATTAATGCGTTGATGATGTATTTACAGGTAATCAGATGAACATCGACGAGTTTTTGTACGTCGATTGGTTTCCAAATGTCATGTTGCCGTATTTGGAAGGATGGGTAGACCCTATCGGTGATGGCAACTGCGGATTTCGTTGTGTTGCAGAATTCTTTTGGGGTAACCAGGAGGAATGGATATTGGCCAGGACTGTGATTGCGAATGAGATAACCAGGCATCCTAACGTCTACTCTCACATTTACGGTGATCAATTGGAAAATGAGGTTCGTCGTATCACGTGGACTGGTGGTAGGTGCACAGGCGACCATTGGATGGCAGTGTTTCAAGACTTGTTCCCGATCGCAAATCTGTTCAACGCTGTCATTATGCTATTCGGTACAGGCATTGATGGTGTAGGTGTGTATCCATGCATCACTGTGTTACCGTGGAGTGCCCCGTCCACTTCCACGGGCCCGAGTAGCGAGCTTGCACTACTAACGGTGGGGAACTATCACTACGTGCGGTTGCAAATGTCTCCTAATTTCCCTGTTCCCCCAATAGCCGGATTTTGGTATGACGTTCGTGAATTTAGCGTCCAAGATTGGGACCAACGATATGCAAGTAGGATAGCAACATGGCATAATATTACACATTTAATAAAACAATAACCATACCTCAGCATCAGTCATCTGATCAAGTCGGGCCCGAAATGATGCGAGTCGGTGCTCATCCCTGGACTGTGCTCTAGTATCCCACATCGAGGCACGAGCCTCACCAGGCTGTACCACCAAAGCTCCCTGACATGGCCGAAAGGATGAGAAGTACTCATATATCCATGCCTGGAGAAGCGTGAGACAACCACCAATGGCCTTACACTCAACACGGGAGGCGATACCCAACTGACGATAAAGGAAAGCAAGTGCAGCTGACCCCCAAGAGTAACGGTCAAGATCGTCAGTAGACTTCTTCAACTCCAAAATGCAGGAGGGAAGAAGGCGGTTACCACTCTTGTCAACGAATAAGGTGCTACCGAAGAGTGTAACAAAGAAAGCCATGAACTGAACGTCGGGAACCCGATCCAACAACTTGCACCGCTCATAAATGGTAGTCACCGCAACAGCACCGTTTTCCCAAACTGCTCTTGGTTTCACCAACAGCTCATCCCTACTCAACCCCAGCAACTCCTGAAAATCAGCCTGAAGAGACGCACTGTCGCTGACCATGTCCACCAAGTCCCCGTCAACGGGGATCCCAAGAATGTAAGCGACGTCGTGTAGCATGATGGTCATCTCACCAAAAGGGAGGTGAAAAGTGTTCGTATCCGGCTGCCACCGTTCAACGAACGCAGAGATCAGAGGCCAATCAATGTGGGAATGCATGATAGACGGCAAGTGTCGTAGTCCAGTGACACTAACGCGCTCACGTAAATCAGCACTCAACTCTGTCTCCCACTCCTGCAGCGACTTGCACCACTGAATCCTACTGTGGCACCTCAACGGCTCACGATCCTGTCCGACCCAAATACGTGACGCAATATGAGCCGCGTAGCTGGGAATAAGACTCCCATCAACTGGACCCCCCGGCATCGCCTCCTGAACAAGCCAAGTAGTATCCGCGTCTCGAGCAGCACGAGACCTACGAGTACGGCCAGTGCTCGTACTCGCACTACTAGAAGCCACAAACCTCCCTCCTCTACCTTGCATGACGAAAACCCCTGATGGCGCCTCCTCGTGCTCGCCTCCTGCGGAAGTCGAGGCATCCTCCATGTAGTCATGATCAGGATCATAATCGTACATGTCATCATCCGCCGCTCGAGAAGCTGCCCTCTCCCTCCTAACAGAAGCATCAACACCTCGAGATCGTGTATGTCGAGGACCTGATCCTTCGACATGTGTGAACTCGATGTTTAACCTCCTCATGTTTCGTGGCTGTCATTTAATTAATAAATGTAATTGGTATACGATTCAATAAATTTAATATATATAGAAATATAAATGCAATTACTTTTTTTTATCTAATTTCCTAAATATAATGCTATTAATATATAAACTAAAATTTACCAAATATATTAATTAAACTCAACGTAAAATATAAAACTATACTAGTTGATTATCTAAACATACACCTAATTATTTTAAAATTCAAATACACAAATACATTATTTTATTTCTAAACATAAATTTAATAAAGCTACACATATAAAAAAACAAACATATACAATATCATTTTTTTCCTAAACATATAATTAATAAAGCTAAACATATACGAACATATTATTTAATTTCTTATACATAAAACGTGAACTTAAATTAAACAAATATATATAATTAATATTTTTTTAAATTATACATAAAACGTGAACTTCAAATAAATATTTTTTTTTTACTAAACAAATATTAAAATTAATCTAAACAATTAATAAACAAATATATTATTAGTATAAATTTAAATTAAAAAAAAATAATAATTTAAATTCCAGTGCTCAAACCGCTCAAGATATCCGGTTTGACCATGGTCAAACCGCCCAGTGAAAACGGTTGACCGTGGCCAAACCGGATATCCTGGGCGGTTTGACCATGGTCAAAACGCCCATGAAATCCGTTTCGACCACGGTCAAACCGCCCAGGGAATCCGGTTTGGCCAAGGTCAACCGTTTTCACTGGGCGGTTTGACCATGGTCAAACCGGATATCTTGAGCGGTTTGACCATGGGTAAACCGCCTATTTTGGGCGATTCGGTCAAGCGTTAAAAAAAAACCGAACCTGCTCCTCCGGCACGCCGTCTTCCTCCCTCGACCGTCCGACGTTCTTCGTCCTCGGCATCTTGGCGGTTCACCGGTGGTGTTTTTGGGTGCTTGTGGTGGTGGTGGTAAGGGGGTTGGGTGTTGGTGAAAGTGGTGGTGGTTTTTTGTTTTTTTTGGTTTGAAGGGAGTTGAAGAGAATGGTTTAGGGTAGAGTGGTTCAAGGGTAGAGTGGTAATTTCGTTGTAATTTTGCGGGCGTTTTGAGTAATTTGCGGGCGTCAAATAGCAGTTCACAAATTTAATTATTTGAAGTAAGTATTTTACAAATTAAGGTATTTGAAAAAAAAAATTATACTGTAAATAACAATTTAAAAATACTAAAAAATGTAAATAGTCACCTAATTTAATTTTTTCATCGATTTGCATGTTTAAAAATATTTTGTTAAGGTTTTAGGGGTTAAATTATCTCTTAAAAATCTAAACCGAGCTCGTAATTGACAAAAGATTAACGTAAGTGCCTCGTTTTTATGGATAGTTGCATATAAATCAATACGAGTACATTCTTTTATAAGCAAAATGAGACACTTACATTATTTTTTTGTCAATTATGAACTCAATTCGAATCCATTAGGACTAAAATAACCCCTAAAATCTTGACGGAAAATTTTTTACACGTAAATCAATGAAAAAATTAAATTGGGTGGCAATTTGCAAATTTCCTTTATATTCTATTGTTTTTTTTTTTTTAATAATTAACACGTA
Source organism: Chenopodium album (assembly GCF_948465745.1). Classification (NCBI taxonomy): domain Eukaryota; kingdom Viridiplantae; phylum Streptophyta; class Magnoliopsida; order Caryophyllales; family Amaranthaceae; genus Chenopodium; species Chenopodium album. The sequence continues at coordinate 6,269,672 of NC_137857.1, forward strand.
CTCGTAAAAGTGATAAGATTTTTCTTTTTATTGAGCAAAATAAAGATATTTACGAGTATTATTTCTGTACATGAATTATATTAACCTTAATAACCTGTATGATCATAATATGTTGTATGATAAATTTCTCTGAATTATAAAGGGTCAAGAGTTATTTGACATCATCCATTATGCACAAATCTTTTTCTAACTTTCCATCGTCACTACCTTGATAACACTTATATATTCATGTTTATTTTTTTCCCACCATATTTCAAGGGTTTACGTTTATAATATAACAAAATTTCTTGCCTCATGGTTGTTACTTGTTGGTTTCACATTAATAATTCTAGCATAATATATGGAGTAGATTTTAATTCTTATGTTGAAATTTAAAGGTTTTGATGATGATAAACACAAAGAGTAAACTTCATCTAATAAGTACTTTCTAAGTGTTGGAATTAGAACAGGTTTATAGGCTTTGGAAGTGAGAAACCTATCTATGAAGACTCAAGGAAATTCAGAGGAAAGATTAAGGAAGTAGAAGAAGAGTTCCACTCTGGAACTAACTGAGTTCCTTAACTGGAACATGAAGACTAATGTGTGGTTGGTGCACCAAGAAAGAACATTAGGTATATTTAAAAGAACATGGGCGAAAAAAAAACATTACAGATTTTTATAAAGAACGCGAGCATAATATGTTTTTAAAGTTTGATTATTATGTTCTTTGAGTTTGAACTATATGTTCTTTACATAATACAATATGATCTTTATGTATGTACATACATTTATAAAATAAAATAAAAAAATATCAATCACCCGAGTAACCAGCAGGAAAAAGAACATGATCTTTAATGTACTATCATGTTCTTTTTGTAAAGACTTTATGTTCTTTGGCTAAAGGTGATCAAAGTTAAACCAACCCAACCCGATTTTGGATGGATTTTGGGTAGAATTTTTTCGCCCCCCAAATCGGGTCAGACCCGACCCATAATATAAATTTAATTTTTTGGGCGGGTTTGGGATGCATTTTTATGCATTTTAGTTGATATTTTTTACTCAACCCGAAAAGTCCGCACGACCGGACCATTTTGGGCGGGTTTGGGCACAAAAACTTCAGCCCAAAACTTGGCTCGACCTGAAAAGTGAGTTGTTTTTTAAACCTTGGCCCGACCCGCCCAATGATCACCTCTATCTTTGTCAAACACAAACTTGTTCTTTTTTTTTTATCAAATATAATGTTCCTTTTCAGTCACGTTCAACCACCCGAGTAACCATGAAACATAACGTTCTTTTGTAAAAAATTTATGTTCTTGTCAAACACAAACATGTTCTTTTTCAAACACTAGCATGTTCTTTTTTTGCCGATGTTTTATAAAATATGTCTAATGTTCTTTCCGGGTGCACTATACTATTTTCACATGAAGACAGCAAGTTGTGAAGACTAAGTTAGTCTGCGATAAAGACGGCAAGTTCCACTAGAACTTGGCCTACGAGGTTCCAGTAAAAGTACTGGACAAGTAAAGACAACAGGTGCTTAGTCTTGGGCTTGCGTGAAGCCCAGATATCATGGCTTACAATATTTGACAAAGCAATTTTGTTTTGTTAAGTCTATATTTTCTAAGATTGCTGTAAATATGTTAGGTTAGTTTTATGCATGGAATTTATTAGAAACGTGACAAGCTTGGCAAGCTTATAATAGGAAAGTTTAATTTAAAAAGATAGCCTTTAATTTATGAAAAGATTTTCTAAAATATTTTATTTTCCGGTTCTCTTAAAAAGATATTATTCTTTTCATAAATTTATCTTTGTTAAGTTTTTCTAAAAAGATTTCTTTTACGAATATGATTTACTTAAAAACGTGTTTTTGTTAATTCGGCTGATTTAATAAAATCTATCTTTTGTAAAACCCTACTTGCTATACGAGTTCATCTTGTATATATAGTAGTAGTAACATTTTATAGGACTTGTGAGTTTATGCGTGAAGAATCTGAAGAGAGCTTAATTGTGTAAGTTTGCCAAGTCTATAATTTGTCATATTAGTTTCGGATTCCATGTGTAGCTTTCCTTTCATATAGTAGAAGTCAAGTATTTGTATTGGTTGGGTTTGAGTGAGTGATTTACATTTTCATACAGTGTTGTAGGCTTCTATTGTGAGGCTGAGAGCTTGAGTACTCAGGGAGTACGGAGTGAATCTAAGTTAGGGACTTAGATTGGGGGGTAGAATAGGGTTCTACTGTGTAGCAAGTTCAGTCTGGAACTTGTAAGTTTTAGTCTGAGTGTAATAAGTTATAACTTGAGTGTTTACCCTATTATAAAGAAGTGTTTTGGTGTTGGAAATCCCTTAGAGGGTCGAGGTTTTACTTCCAATTGGGCCCTAAAAGGTTTCCTCGTAAAATAATGTGTGTTGTGCAAGTTCCTTTACCTTTTGTTTTACTATTCCGCAAAAATAGCTAATAGGAACTCATCTACAATTCGCCCCCTATTGTAGTGTTCGTCTCAACTAACATTTATTACTTACATATCAACTATAGTTAGCCTTTCTATTGCTTTCATATTAACAACTAATATATAATCATAATCCGCCCTACGCATATCAAGTATTCAAGTATCATATAAGGCAACCCTCCATGCATTGTATTCTTATGTTGATTTGTGTGTCTTGGTGTAGTTTAGTTTCATTGTGTGTTCTTATTCTGGCTTGTAGTTAAATACAATGATTGTGTTTGCATATGTGGAAGAATAGCCTGGATCAAGCCTCAGGGATTCAGGCGTCACATAAACACGCTAGTTATTATAAAGCTTGTTTTACATATGTGGAACGGGGGAAGAAATTTAGTCTGGATCAAGTCTAAGAGATTCAGGCGTCGCACAAACACACTGCTCGCTCACTTAAAAGGACCACATGACATTGTCTTGCTCTATGTGGCTTTAGGTCATGCAAATATCCAAAGACCTCAAAATAGAAAGGTGTGATTAGTCCATTGTTGACACGTAGAATACAACAATGACCCATCCCATATGATCCATCTGAGCCCAAATGCACCAGCCCATAAAGAAGCCCACTCTAAAATCTTGGTTCATCAGTAGATTAAGCCATTAGGGTCTACCATAAGTCCACAATTATCATTTACGTAATATATATACGAAGCGAAAATTCTACAATATCATTCTTAAAAGCACCAAAAAAAAAAAAAAAACACCACAATTTGCTTATGTGCTAAGTCGGTCTGGACCGATTTATCCGATTCTGATATTATTGATTGATTTGGACGTATATGTAGAACTATTGAATGGCCCATTTCAAGTATTTTGATTTTTATTTTGAGTTATTAAAATGTCCATAATGTAGTAAAATTGTATATATATTATTTATTATTTTTAATACATGTATTATTTTAGAAATACATATTTATAAATTATGAAAGTTTATTTTCATAATCTAATTACTTTTCGAAATTATACTTATTAGGACAGGGTGCACTTACATGATAATAATAATAATAATAATAATAATAACAATAATAACAATAATAACAATAATAATAATAATAATAATAATAATAATAATAATAATAATAATAATAAGTACTAAAACAGACACCAAAAATGACACATCTCACTTTCTTATGCTGTTTTATTCCCTTCAAAGCCCTCCTTTTTTTATTTTCCTTTTTTTTTTTTATCAAAGCTTCCTAGAATTATATTTAGCATAGTGTTATTTACCCTAAAATTGTATTTGTTTGTAGATTTTGTATACACTTAAATGTTTATTTACGTTATCAAATTATTATAGATGAGACACGTTAATATAGAGTATCTTTATCTTTGTAGTGAATTTAAAATTGAGTTAGAGTCCCTTATTTTAATAGAAAATGAATATTTCATTTTATAGAATAACGAACAGGGGCGAAGCCAGGTTTTTAAACTTGAGGGGGCCGAAATATATATACTTTGTATTATTAAAATAGTATTGTATTATTAATTATTTCATTGCAAAATTTTATGGTTGTGCACTATTATGAGTTACCTTAGCTTTGATTGTATTTTTACTAATCCCTCCGTCTTTTTTTTATACATATAATTACATTTTACTTGATGAGTTTGGTGGTCAATATTTAAAACCTTTGACTGTAGAAAGACACAAATATAAACCTCTAAACAATATCACGTATGTGAGTTGTTGTTAGATTAAAAATGAAATAATGAATTTTCAAAATATCATTTTTCTTAGAAGTTTTACTAACCTTGTTTTTTTTTTTTTTTTTAAACAAGAATTATTACTAACTTTATATTGAATACATACTGTAAAAGTCAAAGTATAACTATTAAAAAGAGATAAAGGGAGAAGTCTGTAACAAAAAATGTTACTTCATAATATGTTGATGATTCAATTCATCAATTAAGTAGAATGTTAGTGATTAAAATCAATATATTGGTAGAATGTTAGTGATTAAATAATATGTTAATGATTCAATTCATCAATTAAGTAGAATGTTAGTGATTGAAATCAATATATTAGTCAAATAAACTACTACATAAATAGTAATTTTTATAACGTTGTTTACTAAAGGTATCATTGGCGAAGTTTTGTACAACATATAATGATAAGTGCAAAAGTACATAAAAAATAAGAAGAGTTAATAATAATAATAATAATAATAATAATAATAATAATAATGGAGTATTAGAAAAACTAATTAAATGAAAGATGTAAGGATAAAATGAAATATAGGGAAAATTAATGAATCAAAGAAAGGTATAAAAAAAAGGTGCAAAAAGAAGTAAGTGGGGATCGAACAACCGTTGTAGCGAACTACCACCCTCACAAGTCTTCATCCACTGAACTAAGATTACCAACATAAACATAAGCATTAACATTGCGTTTGGGCCTCGGGGGCCGGGCCTCCACCAGCCCCCCCCGGCTCCTAACGAATGAACAAGAGAATATAAGTGATTTATTTAATCTTAATATATAATAAAAAAAATTTAGTATTGTGATTGTGATTTTCTATTTGCAACAACAATGCAAATTTATCTAATTTTTTCTTATTAATTTATAAAGAAAAGAAAAAAAATATTTATTTATTTAAATTTCTTTTTATTGTTCAAATTTAATTGCCTAAAATTATCGATGCATGGTATCTTTCTCTTCTTCTGAGGCTGAGTATCGATGCATGGCTTCAACCACACATGAGTTGAAATGGTTGAAGGCATTGCTTTTGAGTTTGGGTGTCCAACACCCTAAAGCGATCAAGTTGTTTTGTGATAATCAATCTGCTTTACATATAGCTCGAAATCCAGTTTTTCATGAACGTACAAAATACATTGAGATTGATTGTCACATTGTTCGTGATGCTATTACAGAGGGCTTAATTGCTCCTTCCTATGTTTCCACTAAGGAGCAACTTGCAGATATTTTTACTAAGGTGCTTGGGAAATCTCAGTTTGATCATCTTCTTTCCAAGTTGGGCATTTACAATCCCCATGCTCCAACTTGAGGGGGGGGGTATTGGAGGATATATTTTGGAAAATTATCAGGATATATTTAGTTTCCATATTTTATGCTTAGTATATATTTTATGCCTAGCATAATATCTTTTTGATATCTTTGATTATTTCCTAATTCTATCGGGTTAGGGAACAATGTATTATTTATTGGCCATGTCCATCATCTTTGTAATTTCAAGTGATTGAGTTTATTCAATTTATTCACTCTATATTTTAGCAAATGCACTCCTTTGGAGAAAAATTACTGAACACTTCCAAGCCACATGCCCACATCTGTAAAATGAGCTTCGAAATTCTCAAATTTTCCGCATTTCCTGAAATAAATACAAGAAATCGATGATATTACACATTTACATCCCCATTTTCACAAACGTTACTCACGTTTAGGACGTTTAGGACAAATCACATCATATATTACTTAATTAATTCCAAAATATTCCCCTGACCTACCTTAAATGCAAATAATCGATGACTACACCTCCATTTCCTACAAACGTAACTCAAGTTTAAGACAACTCACACCATAAATTACTTATCTATTTTAAAGACATTTATTTTCACCTAACTTACCTTTAAAAAGTGGATGATTTACAAAAGTAGTTACTTTAAAGGAAATTTTGTCAGAAAAAATCATTTATAGCAATCTTTTTGTTGAAAAAAACCTTATAAAATTTTTTTGGCACAAAGAAACCAGATTGTAAATTTTTTTGTTGGAGACAACCTAAGCTCTCTAATCACTCAATTAACCTCTAATTTTCCCTTAATTTTTCAAATTATTCATAATTCTCACTAATCAATTAATAATTAAGTTAATTTATATAAAAATAAAACAAAAAAACAAAACCCACTCCTCACCACCACCAGGCATCAGCTGAGCACCCTTTCCTTCTCCCCCTCCTATGACAGCAACCCCCTCTCCCGTCCCCAGCCTCCGCGTAGATCCCCCACCCCCGCCGACCAACCTCCACCGCCGAACCGATCCCCTCCCTTTCCCATTTACCCTCGCCGCGACTACCCTCCTAAACCGTAACCCAAAAATTCTACCCAATAGAGTGGCCACCATCACCGCCGAAATAGAATTGCTTAAATCTCTTTCGAAATTGAAATGCACAAGGTTTGATGTTTGTGCGATTTGTTTTGATAACTTGCCGGCAAAATTTGCGATTTGTTTATCATTTTGAACTTGTGTATTGTCATGTCGTATATGTGTAAATCAAAGTTTGATTGTGTCAATCATTTTGAACAGGTATAACTATATAAGATAGGAAATAATATTCCTAAAACATAAGGAGTATATTGGTACGGTAAAAAAATCAATTATGGAGTACAAAATTGTTGATAAATTTGTAAAATATGGAAAACACATGATAAAATGGGTCAATTGACCAGATTGGTAAATAAAAAAGACTCTTATCGACAATTTGGTAAAAAAATTAACCCTAAGCGACAATTTGGTAAATAAAATAATCTCATGCAACAATTAACCCAAAAAATACAAAAATTTCCAACAAATTACTCGAGAATGCTTAATTTAGGTCGTTTTTCGTGTTTTTTTTACCAACCCTTAGCTTTTACACATATGTGACTTTATAAGACATGTGTACAGATGTACACGAGAATTAAGCCCTGTTCTTTTAAGCTATTGTGTTCTGCTTTGCTGACACTTGTTATCTGCTTGTCTAGAAGCTCAAATAAACAGGGCCTAAGCTGCTCTGCTTTGTTTCTTTTGCCCAGAATCTCATAAGAACAAGTCCTAAGCTGCTCTGCTGACACCTGTCCAGGCCTAAACTCAAAAGAACATAGCCTTAACATGAAACATTGTAATGCATACTTCGTATAAAACATCGATCTTGGTTAATATTTCCACTTAATTCATATATCCCTTGACTTGACCTAAATCAACCAATTTCGATGAAAGCTCGCTAAATTCTATTTAAATTTTATCTCCATAAAATGTTTCAAGCCGATAGATAAATCTAATCAAATCGACACCGCCTAAAAAGTTATTGTTAAACAAAATCCTAACTCCTACCATGACCTAAATTAGGCACGTTGTAACCCAAACCACACTAAAAAAAAAAAAAAAATTGAGCCGCACTTCAAGCCAGAATCTATTGAAATTCTATCAAATTAGGGTTCTATAAATTACCCTGTTTTCCTCCTATTCTTTCTCCCTCACACAAAACTAACTTCCTTGAATTCCCCTTTTCTCTCTCCTCTTATAATCGCTTCCTACCCATTCATTATTCTTTCATTGCCTTCATCTTACCCAACAAATTAATTATTTTTCTTGCTGTTACAAATCTCAAAAATTATCCTTCATCGTAATCTTAATACCCAAGATAGTAATATTTAATTCTTGCTGTTACAAATCTTTTCAATAATCCGTTATCATAATCGTAATCATCTTAACCCCTTTTTTTTTCTGGGTTTTTTGAATTCTGTCGATTAATTATGAAATTGTTGTTATTTGATTATTAAATCCTTGTTTCTTGATTGAATTTTTACAGAGAGAAATCAAAGATTAGCGTGAATGTTTTAATGGAGTCAAAAGGTGGGAAGAAGAAGTCTAGTAGTAGTCGTAATAATTACGAAGCTCCTCTCGGTTACACCATTGAAGACGTTCGACCTAACGGTGGTATCGAAAAATTCCGATCCGCTGCTTACTCTAACGTATGTCCTCCTCCTCTCTCTCTCTCTCTCTCTCTCTCTCTCTCAATTCTCTGTTTTCGTGTTATTCAAAACTCGTATACAACTGGTGTATTGTATAAAAATTCATATTTTCAGGTTATTCAGAATTAAACTTTGTATATAAAAAAAAAAAAAAATTGATTCCCTACTAAGTCGAGTTTATGTTTTTTTAATAAAAAAACGTATCATATCATACAATACACCCGTTGCATACCAGACTCGTCGTAATTTTGCATTGTCAATAAATTATGTATTTATACATTTTTTATTTATTTTGTTTTGCAGTGCGTGAGGAAGCCATCCTGATATTTTCCGGAGTTCAGTAGATTAATTAATTTGTTTTTATTTTAATTTTTACCAAGCAAAAACCCTAGAGTACCAAAAAAAAAAAAAACACGTTTATTTTGATTTGTAGCCATGACCGTAGATACAGAAAACGTTTCAGCAATCGGGTTCGAGGGTTTCGAAAAACGACTAGAGATAACGTTTTCGAACCCACCCTTGTTCACTGACCCTTCCGGGTTAGGACTCCGATCCTTAACACGACCTCAACTTGACTCGATCCTCGATGCAGCTTCATGTACAATTGTATCCCAGCTATCAAACACGGTGTTCGACTCGTACGTACTATCTGAATCGAGTATGTTCGTGTACGCAAACAAGATCATCCTCAAGACATGTGGGACTACGAAGCTGTTACTCTCGATTGATTCGATGCTCAAGCACGCTAACTCGATCGGACTTACTGTGTCAAGTGTTCTATACTCGAGGGGAACGTTTAACTTTCCTAGTGAACAGGTTGCTCCTCATAGAAGCTTTACCGAGGAAGTTAGTTACTTGAATGGGTATTTTGGTAATTTGGCATCAGGGCCGTGTGCTTATGTTCTCGGTGATCCGACGAATCAGAATCGTTCTTGGCATGTTTACGCTGCGGCCGAGGTGGCGGATCGGACGACGGACGTGGTTGGTGTAGAGATGTGCATGACGGGGTTAAAGAAGGAAAAAGCGTTGGTATTTTATAGAAAGGAAGGTCATTTTGCTAAGGAAATGACTAAAATGTCCGGGATTGATGACGTCATTAAAAGTCACGTGATATGTGACTTTGACTTTGACCCCTGTGGGTACTCTATGAATGGGATCGACGGTGGGGCCTACTCAACCGTGCACGTGACCCCCGAAGATGGGTTTAGTTATGCTAGCTATGAGGTCATGGGGTTTGACCCTAGCTCGGTCCGGTTCGAGTCGTTGGTCCAGAGGGTGCTTAAGTGTTTTGAGCCCAAGGAGTTTACTGTTGCTGTCACGTGCTTTGGAGATGGTTTGGCACGTGGTTGGGTGAATGTGAATGGTGCTGACGTGGAAGGGTTCATGTGCCGAAGTGCTGTGAAGCAAGAGCTGCCAGGTGGTGGATTTGTGGTGTACAAGACCTATGTGGCTGAGACACCAGAGAGGGAGGTGCACACTCCTTTATCTATTTTGGCATTACCTTGTTGGAGGGCCATCGAAGCAGCCGAAGACAGTGGCGAGGTGGTGGCTTGTGGTGGCGAGATGGTGGCTTATGGTGGCGATATACCGTCATCCGGTTATGGGGGTCTATTGGGATATAATTTTGTGCCACCTGTTTAATTTATGTAACGAAGTCAGTCTAGTTGTAATGAGAATAAAGGTCACGGTCATGGCCGGAATTGGGTGCTTACAACTTAGTAGTAAGTTGTTAGATTTGACATACAATTCGTCAATTTGTGTCTTATGAAGAAACAATGAATATGGAGTCTTGTCAATTTTTATGAAATTATAATGATTTGTGAATTTATTATATGACCACTAGCTTTTGTTCATGTAGTGCAATTTCATATCACAAATTTGTCTTACTCTATATATTATCATCTTTGCATCCCTATTTTGCTTTATCTTATCATTTGTGGGCCATTTTTATAGTTAACAGTTTCCCTACCTACCTAGGTAAATCCAATGGTCAATAGGTGTGTAACTTTACAATACATCTACATACAAATTGTCACAAAATGCATTAGTAATCGTCATCCTTGTGAAGGTTACCCGTGTACAACACAATTTACACAAATCATATCGATCAAACCCTCTCCTTAGTACCATAATTGGAGTCCTCCATTCTTAAGCTCTATGTATCATTTATGCAACTTTAAGCCCTCACGATTGTTTTGATCCGTTATTTGCCGATCAAAACTTTTAACCCCTCACGAATATTTTGATCCGTTATTTGCCGATCACACAATTTTGAGAGTGAGGGGGGGTGTGTGTGTGTTGGGGGGGGGGGGGGGGGGTTGGAAGCTTAAGGGTAAGGGATTGCACCCTCAAAGTATTTCTAGTAGGGATTGAACCCTCAACCTCAAGGTTGAGATTAGAAGGTACATTTCTTACCATTAGACCAAGCTAAACTGAATTGGTCAACTCTCATGGTATATGGTCGTATACAAGCACAATGTATTTAAAATCAATTAATATGTACGCAAATACTTTGTTTAAAACTATATGTTTGTATACATGACCATAGATACATGAGGGCTGTCAAATATGGAACTGATAATAATGAATTAATATTAGATCACTATCGACTAATGAATATTATGACGAGAATCCATGGTTTAAAAGGAAGCATGACCAAGTATGAGTTTAATTAAGGGGTTCATAATTAACTTAATTATTCTTTATGTTGTGGTAAAGTCAAGAATACAACAAATCTGTAGAAACTTCAGGTAGAATACTAATTAAGCACTGTAATGAATGAATTGGTTGGCTAGAAATCAATTTCTCAACAACGTACGCTACGTATGCGAGGTAAAGAACATACATTATACATTGACTACCTTGTATAGGGGACCAATTTGTCAGATAGAAGATTAGATCAAAATTACTCTTTGTTCTCAATAAATCTTCATTTTTACGTCTTTGTATGAATTCACAGCTTAACGTCTAATGATATGATGCTAGCTAAACAAATTTTATTTGGCGAACTATAAATTGATACATTATTAATGACCTTTTTTGTTAATGCATTTGACTATATATCTTCTTTATGGTTGTCACTTTTGATTAAACAACACGTTTGTGTGCGGTTGGCCACTTCATATGACTGCGCGCTTGTAAAAGAACAAAATCATTCTTACTGTATAATACTGACCGAGTGTTTCCTATAACGTAACATTTGCAAGGTAACCCCTATAACACTTACAAAGTAACCTCGATGGTGTGGCTAGCTACACGGTGTGACCAACAACATATAAAAATTTGTGTTTATTAAATCATGGTTCCTTATACTCAGGCTTTGTTCTTCTTATCAATCATGTTTTCACTTTCATTATTTCAAATAAGTTCATATAAGTTATGATAATACATGCAAATTCCAGACCAACAAGTTTTGATAAGATTATTTCAGGGCACAATGCCTTAGAATCCTTCCTTAAAATTTATTCTCACATGTTTAATAAGTTTAAATGAAAATAATAGCTAGCTTATTAGCTAATTCAAATAAGATGAGTGTAGGGCAAATTATAAATTCAAAACTAGTAAGATAGATTTGGCCATTTGGGGTTAATTAAGAAGTTCGCGGATTGAATAAATATGTGTAATAATTCAGATGAAGATAACAAGATTGTATACAAATGAGTTTCCAAACATGATGATATAATAAAATACATTATATAAATCAATGAATTGAAAGAAGAAATAATCGCATAGATGTCAACTCGATTAGTTGTTTGAGGTGTCGAGGGATAATATCTAAACTTGAGGGATAATATCTCATCTACACATCTTTTGCCTTTTCTCGTAGCTCTCGATCTCTACACTAAAAGAAAATTGTTGTTCTATGGATATTCTACTTGCTTCAAGCATGGCACTTCAAAATCATGGTTGTTTAATTAATACCATGGATACATTATAATCGAGCACTGTATGTTTGCCCTATCTGCACTCTCTACACTAAAAGTAAGTGCCATCTTATTCATTGAAAAATAAATCTTGAACTTGATGTTTGATTTTGGTTAGGGTTATGCTGTTGACCTGTTGTACTCAAAATGAAGTAGAAATTATAATTAAAATATCGAAAGTAGAAATTTAACAAACTACTCAGCAGGTGAAGTGTTAGTGTAGCAAGGCTAAAGATTGTAATTAGGCACATACAAGGCCAAGGTAAGAATTCCAACATATATTAGGGTCATTAATTATTTAAGATTTAACAAATTATTTTCAATCTTTTTCATTTGCTACAAATTTGTTAAGATTTATAACAAACCTTTAATCGTCATTAGCTTTATAGGTTTAAGAAGAAAAATGTGTCTAGTCAACCCCTAATAACCACATAATTACAAGACATTCCTTTATAAAGTCGACTAGACGACTACTATATTACTTTCTTTCTTTTTTTTTTTTTTTTTTTTTTGAAGCAAAACTACTATACTACTTAAGATGACTAAACCTGTTGTCTTATTCTAGCTATGTTACACCTATTGTATACTTCATATAAATTTTGGCCGGTAAAAAAAACAAGCGCGCGTGAACATGTAAGAACAACTAACTAAACACCAACAAAAGCGTGAAATTTTTATATGTGGGAAGGAAAAATATTTGAGAAGAAAACCCATGAGAGGAAGTTGCCAACAGAATCATTTAATTAAAAATAAATAATTTGGTGGAATGCAAACAAAATCATTATAGATTAATCAATGGCGTGCCAAAGATGATGTAGTAACTGGAAAAGATACATAACGAAAGATACATGGAAATGATTGTTTGGTTAACTAAACAAGAATATTTTTGTAAAATTAAAGTATAAATCTACTCCAAATATTTTGCATGCTTTATTTATTTATTCTTATTAATTTTTGGCTTCATGCTATATTGCTAGTAGTGGTATTCGGTATCCACGTTATACCAATAACATAATTTCATACCATGCAATATTAGGCGACGCATGCTATTTCACAAAGTGGAATATATGAATTTTTAAAGAAGCTAAGATATGATCGAATATATTCCCCCTTCAATTATCAACCGACCATATTTTCAAGCAATATTCATATGCCTAGGGTTAAAAGACAATAATTTGTATGAAACATAAGGAAAAGCTAAGATGTGCTCTATTAAATTTCTTGATTAGGTATAAAAGAATTAACTTTATCTTTGGGAATTCCATGGATCAAGAATATGGAGTTCGTTCGTAGGACTTTTAGATGCATACATATTGAAGTGGCGTTAACACTGTAGTCTTTTTTTTAGAATCACTTGATTTTAGGAAGCGATATGGAGTATCAATTGTCAATCAACAACAGTTAATTATTAGGAAGCATTGAAATAAAGTACTCCATAATAAAGATCGGTTGAAAATTGATCTAATGCGAAATTGGTGTGGCATATATTCATTCTGTGTTATTTTCAAAGCAGACACATCAAATTTGTCATAGGTGTGACAGATGCCGACATATGCCTTGACAACACAAACTATACATGAGTGTGTTCTTCAATTAATACGAAGTAAAAGCTATATTTAGAAGATTAGACGATGAAATTTGCATATGATCTACTCGTAATATCTTTTATGCATAAAACTCTAGTCTCATAGATGATCCCCTTCTCATCAAATTAAGTACTAGTCACGTTAATATATACTTGTATTGATAGTATAATTTTTGACCTAGCTATGCTACTGAGAATTAAACAAAATTAAACATTTGCAATACTATTATACTATAATATCGGGATTATATTTGTAGGAAGAGATAGTTCTATGTATATAAGAGGATCAAATAAGTTTTACTTGGGTTAGGAGGAACATCATACCATATAATCTATAGTTGATCTTTGAAATCAAAAGGCCAGGGATGTCGTTCACTTTCTCTTTCTTTTTTAAAATAAATTTAAAAGATGTCTGCCTCTTTACAATTTCAGGTGTACCTTTAATTAGTTTGTTAAACTTGTATTATCATTACTTTATGTTTTATGAAAAAGTGGTAGTTAATAACGTTGCACTAGATTCACTAGAACCGATAACTCTCAAAATAAAGTATACATAACTCATGACACTCTAATTAAACGTTTGAATGTAATAGTGATACTTGACTTCTTTTTTTTCATATATATTGATTTTACTATCAACTTTATTAGGTCTTTAACCAAGGTAATTAATTATTATGTTGTACATATTATAAAGTGCACTATATTAACATTCACTGGACTGAACTGATTGGAGCTGAATTGAACTGAAATTAAGTTGAAGTGAACAGATCCTAAGTTTTCTCTTACAAAAATGTAAGCCACATGTAAGTTTAATGATCGGTCAAACCTTGTTAATATTTGTTTACGTAATATATTGTTTTTATTTATAATTAATAACCTTATTAATCTTATCATTTGTATTCACCTTAAAAATTTGAACACGGTACATTACTTTTCAAATTAACATTTATTGTCATAAATGGTTTAAATAGGCTGCAGTGTATTTAAATAGAAGATCACGTAATATTTTTATTTTTATCACATGATTTGGAGAGAATTAATTTAAATGTAATATATAGCCATATAGGGTATGTACAAAAACGTTGATGTTTGTCTTGTACACTCTAGTCTTTAATTCTGTATCATGAAATGAAGGAGGTAATAATAATAACACAAGAATTAAAAGAATTTCTCTTGATTAATTACTTACTCAAATGTCATTGAATATGACAAAACCTAATTAAGTTGGTAACACAAAAGCACAAGCCAACAATGAGTTGCTATTGTACAATCATTCTTTTGCATGTGAGCGGACGATTACACACTCTTTGTATTATTCTAATGAGCTCTAGTAATTCTAAATCCCAAAAAGAAGAAAAATGAATAAAAAAAACTCAATCAAGCTAATTTGACGACTATCAATGACGTTTGCACATCCCGTTCTCATAATTGCACTTTCCCAACCTAAGAGCCCCCCACTCATAACACGTCCATAAGCCACCATCTCGCCGCCATCATCTGCCACATCCGCGGCTTTCCAACAAGGCAAAACCATGATTGATTTAGGCACGCGTATCTCATGCGCTAGTACGTGGGCCACAAATGTCTTGTATAAGACAAACCCACCACCTGGCAACTCTTGCTTTACTACACTCTGACACGTGAAACCCTCCACGTCAACCCTTTTTTCGTTAATCCAATCACGTGCCACTTCATCTCCAAAGCATGTGACGGCGATAGTCAACTCCTTTGGTTCAAAGCACCTTACCACTCTTTGGACCAATGGTTCAAACCGGACTGAACTCGAGTCAAACCCCATGACTTCATAGCTCGCGTAACTGAACCCATCTTCGGGTGTCACATGGACCGTTGAGTAGGCCCCGCCGTCTACCCCATTCATAGAGTACCCACAAGGCTCAAAATCCACGTCACAAATTACGTGGCTAGAGATAATTTCATTAATAAGGGACATTTTGGTCATTTCCTTAGCCAAATGTCCCTCTTTTTTGTAAAAAACACCGGCTTTTTCCCGACTTAGCCCCGTCATACACATCTCTAAAGTAACCACAGCCGCCCGATCCTCCACCTCATCAACCGATGACGCTGAGTAGATATGCCAATGACGATTCGGGACCGTCGGATCACCCAACACATAAGCGTGGGGCCCAGATGATAAATTACCAAAATACCTATTCAAGTAACTAACTTCCTCCGAGAAGCTTCTATGAGGGGCAACTTGGGCATTTGGGAAAATAAATGTTCCCCTTGAGTAAAGCACACTTGACACAGTGAGTCCAATTGAGTCAGCCAATTTGAGAATTGGATCAATAGCAAGGAGCAACTTTGTGGTCCCACATGTCTTGAGGACGATCATATGTGGGTACACAAACAAACTCGACTCGGACAACACGTACGAGTCGAATTCCGAGTTGGACAAATTAGCCACAATAGTACATGAAGCCTCATCGAGGAACGAGTCGAGTTGAGACCGAGTCAGGGACCGAAGTCCCAACCCTGACGGGTCACTAAAAACCGGTGGGCTCGAAAATTTAATCTCGAGCCTCTTCTCAAACCCCTCGAACCCAATACTTGAAACGGGCTGGCCCGTTCCAGTATCATTCTTTTCCGAACATACAGCCATAATATAATCAAATCACAAAACACGTAACGTTTTCAAGTTAATAAAAAGAAAACGTACGAGCGTACGTTCGTTGTAATATTATTTCACTCACCTCACTAGAGATCAAGAAATAGTGTTTGTACTTAAAAACTTTTGTAACAACACTAGAATATGTATGTACTACTACTTCACAACATATAGTGAATGAACTATATATATAGTTACAAATAAAATGGATAAAATATAGATTGTGAAAAAAAAATAAAAAATTGGGAATGAATAATGAAAGATAATTGGTTAGATTGGGTGGATTAAAGGGCATGCTTGAATAGGTGCAATGATATCAATAAGTGGTTCATGTGAAAAAATAAAATGATGTGCCATGCTATTTTTTTTTAACCTTATGGGCGTGCCAAAGAAGTGGTCTCCTGGTTTGCTGGGAAGATCATGAGATCAAGGCCACTTCTTAAAATGTAGTGTTACCAAACATTATATTATAATATTATATCATATTATTAATTTTCTTTTATTATGAGATTATGAAGTTATATTTTAACTGTATATTGGACTATTAGGATTTCTCTTTTGTACGGTAAGAAAATGAGTGTAATCTTTGTTAAAAGGACTGCGTATGTAATTGCTGCAGTGGTAGAACTATAATTTGTCGGCCTTATGCCTCTTTCTATAACTCCGACAAGTTACTATAGATGTGTAAACATAAAAGGGTGACCTAATTAAAAGCTTCTCTTTTTGAAAAGTTACTACGAATTTGTATAAGGTTGAGCAACTTTTGTTTATAGCAAACGACAAAAATTTTAGTAGAAATTTAGTAGATATACACTTTTAAAATATAATCCGTATCATCTTCTCATAATGTAAATTAATTCACTGTATGTAAAAAATAATAAGTATTGCGCAGTTAATATAAAGTGCTCCGTATATAAAATGGTCTTGTACTCCATGCTACGAGTATAAAATAGAAAATTGTACAGTACATAGTTTCATAAAATTATACCTTAAAAAATAACCCTAAATTTTAGAATACGTCACGCTTAGCTTCCCATGCAACGTTTTTGGACAGAAACAAATACAATAATTATGCCTCATAAAAACAAATACTCTGGAAAAAAATTAAGCTAAATCCTAAACATGTCAGTGTATCTTAGTTACTCATTGCTTAGGCAGGATTAGCAGGTACTAGAGTATTATTCAGCCATGTTTGGGTAATTGAGATGATAGGAATGCTTGCACTTTTTTCTAACCATACTAATCATCACTATAACTCTATTATTGTCTATAGTTAGGAGTAGTTTTTGCAAAACATTTACTATGATTTACTTCATCTGATCCGTCCCTAAAAGACTATCCCATTTATTAAAATTTAATACCTTTAAATTTTTTTTTTTTTTTTTTTTTTTTTTTTTTGTTTGACAAGATATTACCTTTAAGTTGTTGCTTCATACTTGAATTGGTAAATTTATTTTTCCACTTTTAACCCCACTTGTTTTGTTTATCGCTTTTTTCATCAATATTGTGTCTACCCATATGCATTGATTTGCACCTACTTCTTAAAAAAATGTACTACGTTAAAGTTGAGGCGTTCCATTAGGGACAGATGGAGTATATATATGTTGTAGAAGTCATTAATTGCATAAGATTGAGTCGGCAGATTACTGTTTTGTTGGAAAGTAATTAAGGTAATGAAATTACTTGCCTTAAAAGTTGAAACATCCTTATGATCCCTAAGGTATACAGTTAATGTATGTATCTAATGGGTTAGTAAAGGCAATCATGTATAATTGAAATGAGTATATGATTGAAGTAAACTATTAAGTATAAAGTGTAACTCTTTTAATTCTAAAACCTTCCACATTGATATGAAGCTTAATTAATTAGCTTAATCTTTCTCTTTTGTGCTCATGATCTAGTAAGTCATGTTCTCCTTACTATCATTCAAAAAAAAAAAAGAATGCTTATATTAATTGAAATCTAATCTCATTTAAACAATTTATGTCGTATTTTATAAAATTACGTACTTAAGTCCAGTAAATTTGAAGTTCATGTAATTTGAGGTTTACCCTAGCTAGTATGTTTTATGAAATTGCAAAACATAGATCATAAATATATGTCAATATTTAAGTAAAAACATATTCATGTATATACATATGAAAACGAACTTGATTGATTAGTCTCGTGTAGATTCAAAATATAATTTTTTTTCCTAATTTTTGGTAATACCTAATCAAAATTTTATTAACCTAAAGATTTATTTGTCAACTAATTAAAAACGCGGAAAGTAAGCAGAAACACACATCAATATGAAACAGGTGGAGTATTATCTACGAAGTATATGAAATTCAAAATTTTTACTTTACCTTTTCTACATTTACATTTTGAGACCACTTAATAATAAACCTTTCTTTATATGTACGAGAAGCTAACTATAGAGGGTATGAATCTATGATTTAACTTTGAACACTCCCTAAAGCATATGATAATTAGATTGTCGTCGCAATAAAAATGGTGTTTGTTGTCATGCCGACCAATGCAATGGCCCACAAACTACAAATGTTGGCCTAAATACACTTGATAAATCATTAGGCATGGAAATCTTAAGCGTGAATGTGATTGTTAAGTTTTTTCTTTTTTTGTGTCAAATTTCCAATTCTGAGATCAGTGTGAAGAAATGATGATGGTAGTAAGAAATCATTAGGGAACTACTTGTTGATAAGTTTTGCGTTAATCATCATGTCCCATCATGTTTTTTTAACTACTACTACTACTACAACTACAATTAATTGTGAATATCAACTAATTATATGATTAGTTGACAAATTTTCTAAAGTTTCTTTGTAAAATGTCTCCAAGTTTGAAAATTTTCTTATTTGACTTCTTGTGAAATTTTGAACTTTTGATCGTTAGTTTGCAATATAATATGATTTAATATTGTATTTTTTTTAATGGTAATTAAGAAGAAGAAAATTTTCCTAAGAGGTAGGAGATAAGAGCAATTCCTCAAATAAATTTCTTAAGATTTGAAGCTTACATCTCAGGAATTTGAAGTGAAAACCAATGCTATCACTACGTTACCTCTACTTCAATGATTTAACATTGTGTATAAAAACATATTTCTAAACCAAAGTAACTACTTTATCACAGTACAATAGAGAACAATATAGTACAGAGTAAAATAGAACAGGTCGTTTTATTACTAAGTTTAAAAATTCATGTTTTAAATGGTTTGACGGCTTGTTTGTTTGTTAGTCAATAGTTACACAAAATATGTAAAGTTATGCATATCAAATACGAAGTATAATCGAGCTTAGCAATTATGAAAAGAGAGATTAACATATCACACATTTTGTTAACTTTTAATTATATTTTGTACCTCACTTAAGCCACGTTAATCTTTGTTTTAATAGGATATAATGTCAAATTTGTAAACGCCAATAAAGTAAGTGTTTGACCTTCAAAAATTTGTACTTTTAACTTCATCCAAAAAAAAAAGGATATATGGAAGAGATCGATGAGGCTTAATCCAAGAAGCAGTAATAATGAAATGATGGTGTCTGTCGATACCATATTATAAGTTAAACAAGAAGTTGTCGGATGTAATCTTCTTCTTCTTTTTTTTTTTTTTTTTTTTTTTCATTTTTTTGGTGATTTATTCGTTATCATTGACTGATTAATGAAGATTATATCGTACCACATTGCGACAACGTCCATCCATTTCTAGACCAGTAGGACCCATCAAATATATAACTTAGTTAAGCATGCATGAATCTACGGACTATCGGAATAAATATTAACTATTCTTGCCCCGATGAATTCGGGTTGACGGTTCAGTTAGGGTGTTAGGCTAGAGTTGATATATACGGTTTTGGGTTAAGACAGGTCGGATTAAATCGGGTTTATTTAGACATTTTAACTGACAGATCAAATTGGTTCAACCCTGATTATTAACAGATCGGTTCAATTTCAGGTTATTTTTGTACGGACTTAAGTAGTAAACAGTTTAGGCCCTTAGAGTAATCATGATTGGAATTGTCGAAAAAGGATTAACATAGGAGCAAGTTTACCTCAGCATAATGCGGGTTCAAGTTCATATATAGCGGTTCGGGTTATAAACTTGTAATCATCAACTTATAAAATATATAAAAAAAATTACTCTAATATAGCTTTTACGTAGTATATGGTATATCATCCCTACTAGCTACTTGCATTTCTTTACATCTTTTTAGCGCATATCCAAAAAGAAAAAGACTTTGCCTTTATATTATCTTTAGAAAAAAATCTTACGTATGTAGTACTAATATATTATTACATGCGTTTAGTTAGAAATGCATCTCATTTGTGGTGTTGTGCATGCATGTCTACCTCTTACCCCAACATTGGATTTTTGTTCAATTGGGAGAAAAAAGAAAACTAAATTAATCCTCCAAATGCATAATGCTTTCTATTAAGAGCCTTTAACATTAGCCCGTGCCTTTAGCTGCGAAATTCAAGCGACATGTTTTCTTTATATAGTCCTCATGGCGATAGTTACGGGTGTGTTCTCACTTGATTTTTACTTATTTGGATTTATCTAAACTTATCTGATTTTATCTGAACTTATCTAGACTTATTAGCCCTTATTAGAACATATTCTAGTTATAAATTAAACTTGAGTAGCTCAGATTAACCCTTATCACAACTTATTTGAACTTTTTTTTTAAAACTTATCTTATCTTAACTAATCTGAACTTATTAACCCTAATCTGAACTTTTTTCCTGAAATAACTGAAAAGAAGGTGAACAGAACAGGGCTTACGTAATTGATGTTTCAAAACGTTTAAGAAATATTTCGTATATTACTATCGGTTTTCTTAAGTTTACTAAATAGCTAGATTATAGTCACTAGAGTATAATCTAATGTTAAATGATCAACTCAATCAAAATTTTAAGTTGCTGGTTAATCATAAATTAAGATTAATTTATATACTCTATCACACCCCCTCACATGACAGTCCATTGGCCTTGAAGTTTGGATGCAACATGGATTCCACAGCTAATGATTTAATCTCATGATTGATTTATATACTTTATCAACTATTAACCATGCTTAGGTACAAGAGTTATACAATATGTAAAAAAATTAAAAATGATCCTAACATGTAAAAATAAATGTTATAACGTAGGAAGTTCTTTTAAAATAAAAATTTAAAGTGCGTTAAATTGCTCAATACTATAATATACAAGTATATGGTTACTAGGTGTTTATAACTATACAAAATGATCATTGATTAAGAACACTAATATAATTTTTAATTTTATCATTTGATTTGTGGCTATGAATAAATAATACATACATGAAAGCTACAATGATCATAAATTGTTTTATTTGGTTTTGAAAGAAGTTCAACACTAATAAACAAACTTCCTTGGGCAACGATGGAAGCAGTGATCTCCATATGCGAGAGCGAGACCACATCTTTGGCACGCCCATAATGTATTAATATAGCACTTGTTGACATGATTGCTTCTATCGAAGCACGCTCATAACTAAACACACAAAATTAGGTAGATCATGTATGTCTAGGTAAATTAGGTGAATTCCAAACTTGGATCAAATTGGCTTAGATTTAGGTTTCATAAAAGATCATAACTTATAACTATTCCATTTATAGAATCCACTTATTTGCACTCATGAATTGTGGCATGCGTGACTAGCGTCCGTTCGTAGAAAAATTTGTTAAAACTTAGGGCCTGTTCCCTCATTGACTGAAATGAGTTGATCTAAACTGAACTGGATTTATTAGAGCTGAACTGAACTGAACTGAAATGAATATTTTATAAGAGAAGGAAATTAGGAGTTGAGTTGAACTGAACTGAACTTATTAGAGCTGAACTAAACTGAACTGAAAATAATCGTATGAGAACAGGCCCTTAATTTAAGCACTGCTCTTTTGAGTTGTTCTGCTCTGCTCTGTCATGCTTAGATACTCTGCTGAAAATTGCTCTGCTCTACTCTGCAGTGTGTTTAAAGCTCTGCTCTGCTCTTCTGAAATCTCTTCTCTGCTCTGTTTTGACCAGAAACTCAAAAAGAACAGGGTCTTAGTTGTCCATGTTGTACTTTGTTAGCTCTTATATATTATTATATGTGAACTTATTGGAATTAATCGTGAACTCATTTAAACACAATATTATGAAAAATTCCTAAAAATAATCCTGCCTTTTTTTTTTTAATATGAACATGTTCTATTAATCTATTTATAATCAGGCCTACTATATATGGCCACGCCTCATCACAACAATATGACATGAGCCTGAAATTGTAGCGGTTAGATTTATTTCTTGTTTCATATTTTGTAAATTTTGATTTAATATATACATTCAGCTATTGTCAATAAAAAATTATATGAGCCTGAAATTGTAATATTTGTGGGATACGAGTTCATAGTCACATATAAATGAAATGTTTAGTGGTGTTTCACATTTGAGAACAGAATAAATAAGTTGCATTATTATAAACTTTAGGAATCATCTCGTACCCTTATTATAAATTGGTTAAGATGGAACCTCCTTTCAGCTTGTAATGTCTACTCTCCTTCTAATTACTAATGTAATAGCACATCTGATCTGCCCATGCTCATTTGAGTATTGATGAAATTACGAAAATCGATTTTACTACTCATGGTATTGTGCAACAAAAAATAAGATTAAGTAAGAAGAAATTAGGAGATCAAGGTTGATAGTATATTATACTCTATCATATCATGCATGTCACCTTTAAATATTCTTTGGAAAACTCGAAAATCCATATGTTTCTTTCTAGTGGGCAAAAAGTTTAATCTATTCTCCACCATAACCAAAAAATTTTCTAATCTCTAATTATATTATTACACCCCTTCATTTCTGATTTGTGTGTATATAATGATTCATAGATATCATGTCTCTTTAAACCTATTCACATGACTATACTGAGCTCTTCATTATTGATGAATCTACAACTATCGAGATATATACTCATAAATAATTATTTCTGTGTACAAAATCTTTTCAACACTCATATCAAATCTCTTGCATTGTATCGTTGTATGCATGCAAAGTATAAGATTGCAATTGTGAAACTTCGTGATCAGAGAGTATTATATTGATCAATATTTGTTCACCGAATTAGTTAAGTATAATATGTATGATAGCTCTAATTGTGTTAAGAAACCCGTCAAATATGGCTACATCTATCACAAAGAGCGTGGCTATTTACTGAACTACTTCGGTGAACAATGAAAAAGGGGGATGATTTGAATACTCCATCAATTTTCAAAAGTTCTTACGACAAATTGTTAATAATCACCTCTCTAAACACCCTATTTAGAACTAATCACCTATTTTTTTACGAAATTATTAAATACCACCCCTTAAAATCAAGTGTTAGATTTCACCACCTCTTAACAAAAAGTTTCATTCTTTAAAAAAATATATTAAAAAAAGAAAACATCGAATTTTGTGTTAAAATTTGCTCTATTAAGATTTTAGAGACCATTTTAATCTTTTGGGATGGATTAGAGTCAAAATTAGAAAAAAAAAAAAAAAAAAAAAAAAAAGTTATTGAAAATGCCTAAGAAATTCTTTAATTACTCCTCCAAGGGTCTATAGTTTTCATTGACTGAACTCAGTTGAACTGAACTGAACTGAGCTGAACTAAATTGAACTGAACTGAATTTTAACATAAGAGAACAGGGTCCAAGTCTTGTCTTGACAATTAGTCAAACAAAGCATCGAAGGATGGAAAAAAGAGCAAGTGGCAAAAATCAAGGAAGCAAGCACCACACACGGACTCACCCGGTGCTTGGCCTGCTTGTGCGGACACTATAGTTGCCTTTGCGAGGAGGCGCTCCTTGAGTATTCTCATTATCATCTATTACCGCTTACCAATACGGTTGCATATATTTAAATGAACAAAAAAATTGTCGAACATAAATCAAATGACGGACCATGGACAGTGACACCTACTTGTGTCATCAGCCATCAGGCCAAAGAGCAAGAAAGGCTACAAAATAATGAATACTAGTAGTAGTTTCTACTTTAAATAATTATACTCGAAATACTTTTTCCCATTTTAGTGCATCAATCATTTGATTATGTTAAAGAAAAGAGGAACAAAGTAAATCTTTAGGCATTCCTTTATACCAGTTATAACATCATTTCCGGCACGCCGTTGATTAGATTATAATGTGGCTTTAAAGCATTACTATACTGATTCTCTTTGCAACCAACACCTTCTCCGTGGTCTTTTCTTGCCATCCAAATATGTAAGTGTATTCACTCTTTTGTCGTTTCTCATTCTCGTTACTCCTTTTTGTACACACCCGGTTTACAATAATTTTAATGTACATCAAGCAGTGCTTGGTAAACTTTTAGTGAATTTTAGATTACTTTTACCGAATTTAGGGTAACTTTTAACTCTTTTTGGATAACTTTAAAATTTATGCGGTTTAATATAAATAGGCACCGGGATAAGTTTTATAAGGGTAATATAATTAGTTATTGTTTAATTTCAACAATTGTGATGTGATTTTAGGTCATGTGTAATTTTATCTCAATAAAACATACGGAGTATATAGCTTTTATATATTAGGGTAACTTTTATTTATTTTAAGGGTAACTTTTGATCATTTCAGAGAAACAACAGATGTACAATATATTTATTGTACACCCGATTTTTTTAAAAAAAGTTTGACTTTCTTTTATTATTCCTTCTTTGACTTTTTTTTTTTTTTATTTTTGTCTGGTAAAAAGATTTATATAGGAATAACAAAATAAATAAGAGAAGTTAAGGTCATTTCCTTATATTATTGGTCAATACAAATATTCTTAATAGGCTAGATTTAGGGTCAGTTCAGTTCAGTTTAGCTTTAATCAATTCAGCTCCTGATTTTATAAAATATTCATTTCAGCTCTATTCAGTTCAGTTCCAATCAGTTCAGTTCAATTCAGTAAATGTGAACAAGCCCTTAATTTGAACAACAAAAAAAAAACCTACTTATGCTTCTGGTTCACGTCTGACCTAATCAGGTTTAATTCAAATTTATGATATGTGAAGTTGAGTCAGTTACGAGCTGGGTAAAAACTAGAAAGTGGACATTAATAAAGAGACGGAGGGAGTATTAGAGTAAGTGGTGATTGGGATGGGCTGCACATGGTAAAAGGACCGCGTGTTCAATCCCGCACAAGTTCACAGCAACAATTATGAGAGTACTGGAACCTAACTTCTCAAAATTAAACCTTGAATCCTGATTAGCCCAAAGAATAAAGCGGATGGAATACCCAAAAAAAAAAAAAGTATCACATCATGTGGTTAACGTAAACGGTTTGTATTATTTCACAATGAGTTACTCTGGAGGAAAATACATACACTCGTATTGTGAATTGTGATACTTTTTTTTTTTATTGAATTGTGATACATGTTGGGACTCCGGACTCGTATAGTCGTACATGTTGGGCTTAGATCAAATAAAATTGTGTATGTAAATATGTCATTGTATAATCAACTTTCAAATCTTCTAAGAGTTGCACTACTTAGGCCCCGTTCTTTAGAGCTGCTTTGCTCTGCTCTGCTCTGCTCTGCGTTGCTCTGCTGAAATCTGCTCTGCTCTGCTCTGCTTTGCCCTGCCCTGCTCTACTCTGCTGTGCTCTGCTTAAATTAATACTTAATATTGAATTATTATAATAATAATAATGTATATTTAATAATAATAATAAATAATTAATACTTAATGATAATAATAATTAATATTTAATAATAATAATAATAATTAATATTTAATAATAATAATATATAATTAATATTTATTAATAATAATATATAATTAATATTTAATAATAATAATATATAATTAATATTTAATAATAATAATAAATATTTAATAATAATTAATATTTAATAATAATAATATTATTAAAAATTAATATTTAATAATAATAATATTAATAATTATATAATTAATATTTAATAATAATAATAATATTAATAATAATATTAATAATAATAATATAATTAATATTTAATAATATTAATATTATTAATAATAATTAATATTTAATAATAAAATTTAATGATTATAATAGTAGTAATAATAGTAGTAGTAGTAGTAGTAGTAGTAGTAGTAGTTTTTGTAGTAGTAGTAGTAGTAGTAGTAATAATACTAATAATAATAATAATAATAATAATAATAATAATAATAATATTTAATATTTAATAACAATAATAAATCATTACTATTATTATTATTATAGTAGTAGTAGTAGTAGTAGTAGTAGTAGTAGTAGTAGTAGTAGTAGTAGTAGTAGTAGTAGTAGTAGTAGTAGTAGTAGTAGTAGTAGTAGTAGTAATAATAATAATAATAATAATAATAATAATAATAATAATAATAATAATAATAATAATAATAATAATAATAATAATAATAATAATAATAATAATAATAATAATAATAATAATAATAGTAGTAGTAGTAGTAGTAGTAGTAATAATAATAATAATAATAATAATAATAATAATAATAATAATAATAATAATAATAATAATAATAATAATAATAATAATAAAATCTGCTCTGCTTTGCTCGGCTCTGCTCTGCTGAAATCTGCTCTGCTCTGCTCTGCCCAGAAGCTCAAAAGAACAGGGCCTTAACCCTCTAAATTTCGGCCATTGTGTTGAGAATCTTAAGATATACTTGTATAACGGAGCTTAATCTAATTCTGATAAAATATAAAGAATAATTCTCTGTAATTCTCATTCATCACAATAGCCACATACAATATGTATATATTAGGTATACTTGGAGGGCAAGACCAAATAACCTAAAATAGCTCACAATATACTCTAGGATATATTTTCACAATATTTACAATTATCTTGTTTCCTAAAATATATCCCAATACCCCCCCCTCAAGTTGGAGCATACGGGTCACAAATGCCCAACTTGCGAAGTAGAAACTCGAACTTAGCTTTTCCCAAAGCCTTTGTAAAAATATCAGCCAACTGTACCGTTGTAGGAACATACAAAGGTATAATCGTCCCATCTGTAATCGCATCCCGAACAAAATGACAATCTGACTCAATATGTTTTGTTCGTTCATGAAACACTGGATTCTGCGCAATGTATAACGCAGACTGACTATCACAATAAAGGTGCATCCCATTCTCATGTCGAACACCTAAGTCACCAAGTAGTCACTTCAACCACTTTAATTCACAAGTCGTTGCATTCATACAACGATATTCTGCTTCCGATGAAGAAAGAGCTACAGTAGGCTGCTTCTTGGTTTTCCATGACACTGGAGACAAACCAAGAAGCACAAACCAACCACTCAAGGATCGTCTGGAGAGAGGACAACCTGCCCAATCTGAATCACATCAACCTTCCAACTGTAAAGCACAATCAGATCTCAATAAAATTCCCTATCCCGGACTCTTCTTTAAATATCTAACAACTCGAAGAGCTGCTTCCCAATGATCAATCTTGGGATTTTGCATAAACTGTGATAAAATGTGTACAGAATATGCTAAATCGGGTCTCGTAACAGACAAATAAATCAATCGACCTATGAGGCGACGATATTTCGCAATATCATGAAAATACTCTCCCTGAGATAATGCTAACTTGTGATTTTGTTCCATAGGGAACTCTGCAGGCTTAGCATCAAGTAAACCTGCTTCAGTAATAATATCCAGTGTATACTTCCTCTTGCAAATAAAAATTCCCTGTTTGTTCCGGGCTACCTCTAGCCCCAAAAAATATTTCAACACTCCAAGATCTTTCATCTTGAAACAATCTCCCAGATATGATTTAAAACTGAGCATAGCATTTTTATCGTTGCCTGCAACAATTAAATCATCGACATATACTAACACATTAAGCTGCATTTTACCCTTTGTCAGAGTAAACAAAGAATAATCATAATATGACTGTTTAAAGCCATAAGTTTTCAAAGCTGTAGCAAGCTTTGCAAACCAACATCGAGGAGCTTGTTTAAGCCCGTACAACGATTTCTGCATCCTACAAACTTTGTCAGAATTATCTTTCTCAAAACCAGGGGGAATTTTCATATATACCTCTTCTTCCAAATCACCATGAAGAAATGCATTATGAACGTCCATTTGATGAACTTCCCAATTTTTCACTGCCGCTACTGCAAGAAAGGTTCGAACAGTCACCATTTTTGTTACTGGAGCAAATGTCTCATTGTAATCTATTCCTTCAACCTGATGATTGCCAAAGATGACTAATCTCGCTTTTAATCTCTGCAAATTCCCATGCTCATCATACTTTTCTTTGTAAACCCACTTGCTTCCAAGTGCCTTTTTACCCGGTGGTAGTTTCTCTAGCACCCAAGTACCCTGCTCTTCTAGAGCCTGGATCTCATCCGTCATTGCTTTCCTCAAACCCTCGTGCTTCATGGCCTCCCTAAAACTTTTGGGTTCATTTCCACCTGTGATAGCAGCAATATATGTTCTATGTTTCACAGAAAACCGGTGAGAATCAATAAAATGTGTTATAGGGTAAACAGTACCTGAGGAAGGCGATGTCACAGATGAACGCTGAGAAGATGCAGATGGACTACTATTTCGGATCGTATGTGTCACAAAGTCACGGAACTTTACAAAAGGAATTTTTGTTCTCTTGCCTTTACCCAAAGCCTCATCATCGTTTTGTTGAACACCCATTGCTGCCTATGTATTGTGCTCTCGCTGCCCAGCTTGCTGCTGTGTCTGGGGGCTGGAAGGTGACGTAACCTGCTGCCCATGCTGAACAGCAGACGCAGGGGAGTCAGCAGGCTGGTCTGCGTGCCTGGCAGACTCTCCCGCAACCTGGTCATCAACACATTTTCTACTACGACTTGCAAACTTGTCACTCTTACTTCTTTGATTGTGAGTATAGCATAAACACCCAAACACCCGAATATACTCATATGAGGGTTGTTTGTCAAATGAAATGTCACAAGGGGTTTTATAATCAAGTAAACGAGATGGGGTTCGATTAATCAAATGACAAGCGGTTTGGACACACTCCCCCCAAAATTTGAGAGGTAAATTGGCTTGAAATCTCAAAGCTCTAGCAACATTTAAGATGTGTTGATGCTTTCGCTCAACACGGCCATTTTGTTGAGGTGTTCCGACACATGAGGTCTCAAAGTATATGCCATTTTCAAAAAAATAATTCTTCAAAGAAATAAACTCCGTACCATTGTCACTACGAACCACTTTGATATCTTGATTAAATTGACGTTTCACAATAGCAACAAAATTAAGAAACATATATTCAACTTCCGTTTTATTTCTTAATAAATAAGTCCACACTCCTCGAGAATAATCATCTACTATAGTTAAGAAATAATGAGCACCACAACTCGAAGGTGTCTTGTAAGGCCCCCATAAATCTATGTGAACAAGTTCAAAAATTCGACTAGCTTTATTTTGACTCAAAGGGAAACTACTCTGATGTTGTTTTGCTCGAGGACATACATCACATGATTTAAATTTATTGCTACTATGACACACAAAAGGAAGTTGTTGAAGAACCTTTCCCGAAGGATGCCCCATACGTTGATGCCACAACTCTGTTGATTGATCCCCATCTATCTTCAAAGCCTTCACCATAGGAACACCCCGAAAATAGTATAGTCCATCTACTCGTTCACCCGCTCCAATCACCTTCCTCGTCGCTAGGTCCTGTATAACACAAAGTTTATTAGTAAATTGCATGACGCAATTTGATTCATCACATAATTGTGTTGTCGAAATTAAGTTGCAATTCAATTGAGGGACATAAAGAACATTGTTAATATTCAATCCCCCTTGCAATGGGACCGATCCAATTTTGGAAGCATTGGCATAATTCCCATCCGGCAATCCCACCGGATAATGGCTCACATTCGTCACATTTCTCAAAAGAGAAAGATCACAAGTCACATGGTTTGAGGCACCTGTGTCAATAATCCAACCCAAATCGTGCTTACTGGGAAGCTTGGACTGAATAGAGTTTAAATAGTCAAGTAGTTGCTTTATTTGAGCCGACATGACCCCTACAAGGGCAGCCCCATCTGCGGTGGTGACAGCAGCCCCTTGTAGAGGCCGAGAAGCAGGTTGTCCGCCTATGTTGTTAGCTCGAGCGGGAGAAGCAACGCCCCCCTTACCCATGCCTCGACCCTTTTCACGTCCACCCCACTCGGGATATCCTGGACGCTGAAAACAAGTGGCCATATCATGGCCCTGACGGTGGCAGTGAGTACAAAACAAATCCGTAGCCATCACGCAACTTCTCATGATAAACACACAATTCTTCACACAAGAAATTTAGTAAAAATAGAGTTGATGAACCCTCACAAACTCACAAAAAAAACGTGAAACTGATCAAATTCCCACAAATTGAGTTTGTATTCCCACAGATTCAATCACAACTCCCACTAATTATAAGTGAGAACTCTCACAATTATAAAAAATTGGCACCCAAATATGATCCCACAAACTGAAGAATGCCGCAAATAATATGCACAATGATCCGAAACACTGTTCCGATCCAATTAAAAAAAAATAATTTATGTGAACTCTCACGATGACACGAAATTATGTAAATTACGTGTAATCAAATCGTCAGAAAAAAAAATTTTGGATCAAACCTAAGCTCTTGATACCATGATAAACGGGTCTGGGCCACACCCGTCACAATTGTCCATTTTATACGACCAAGGAGGTTCCACCTCAAAACCATATGGCAATGAGGGGAGTAGCCCCTTAGCCTTATAAAGTGGACACAACTTTCTTCTTTCTTCAATGTGGGATACACATCCCAATATTTCTCTTTCAATGTGGGACAACACTTTCACTCACATGTGGGTTTGCTCATGGGCTCAACACTCCCCCTCACATGTGAGTTGTCCATAATCTGGCCCAGATTACAACACAACCTAACCTGGGCTCTAAAACCATGATAAAATATAAAGAATAATCCTCTGTAATTCTCATTCATCACAATAGCCACATACAATATGTATATATTAGGTATACTTGGAGGGCAAGACCAAATAACCTAAAATAGCTCACAATATACTCTAGGATATATTTTCACAATATTTACAATTATCTTGTTTCCTAAAATATATCCCAATAAATTCCTAGCTTTGTCTATGCCAATGTATAAAGGGAGTTAAGTATAAAACAAGGGACTCAATTCTTGCAAAATGTGGGGAAAGGGGACTCTATTTATTTTATAGAGAGAAAAGGGACTGGGCTAGAATGGGTTTGGGTTTTCGGTGGGTTCTAATTAAATAAGGGAAAGAATTGAGTCCCCTTGGTTAAAGAATTGAGTCCCCTTGGTTAAACAATTGAGTCACTTTGGTCAACTAAAAAAAAGGAGTTTTTTTTTTTTCTGGTAAATATTTTAATTTAAGACCAACAAAAAAAAAAGAGTTCCTTCCTCTTTTTGGAACAAAAATAAAGCATAAAATTACAATACTTTGAATGTTTATTTTCTTCATCATCTTCATTACATTCTCGACTTTCTAACTCCACATTTCTCTTTAATTAAAATCATGACCATCTCATAAACTAACTCTGACTCACGTGGATTGTCAACCAACCTACCACCTAATATAATCACACCCATCCACTTGTTTATAGTTTGGGCATATTAGAAATCTCATAAAAGGATGCTTGACTTTCTTAGAAACTCTCCTTAATGACCTTCTGTTGCAATATACACTAGGCTTATCGATAATTTTTTTTTATTTTTTTTTTTAAAAAAAAATTAGGGTCCTACAAGCCTTCACTAAAATTACGATGTGTGCTTCTACTACAAATGCAAGACAAATAAGCTACAAACCAGAGAGATGAAGAACATTAAAAAATTATTGAAAGAAATTTTTTTTTTTTTTTTGGATAACAAACATTAAAAAAATTTCAAGAACAAAGCTTTTGTATTGTTGTTGTACTTTCTTAATTTCAAACAGCCATATTTTCAAAACAATCAGCAGAAATTATTAATGAAGGGATTGAATTTGTCTGGTAATATAATCAAGGCAATAGTGAGGGGACTTAATTCTTCTTGGGTTAAAGGTGAGTTAAGTCACCTGAAAATACCCCATAACACCATAAATTTAACCCTAATCCCCTTTTCCTCTATAAAATAAATAGAGTCCCCTTTTCTCACATTTTGCAAGAATTGAGTCCCCTATATTATACTTAACTCTGTATAAAGGCATCCATACATGTTATGTTTTTATTTGAATATTATACCATGAATCACGTTATATACTTCGTATAAACATAGTTAGGTTTTATTTTATGTTTATCTTGTGAAAAATATAATTTTGCAACCTGGAGACCTAATAAAGTACTAAACCACTCAAGGTAATGAGGTGATTTCCCCTCAAAAAAAAAAAGGTAATGAGGTGATTAAGGGCTAAGATGACTTAGGTTAGGGTCATCAATAATTGGGCCATATTTGGTTTGGCACACTTAGATGTACTCCGGTAGTCAAGTTCATTTTACTTAGGCTCTCACGTTGTCAATTTAAATTATCACATTCGGGCGAAAGTCACATCAGACGTTAAGTCATTTGATTTTTGTGATTTATGTATTAATTTTGATAGGTCTAATTGTGGTAAATTCACTTTTAAGACGTCATGTCACCCCTTTTTTTTTTTTTCCTTATGGATTATGGAGGAGATGATTCAAAAAAACTTGAAAAACAAGCCTAGTTGAAAACAAAGGCTAAAACTTGATAAGTGATATTACTCTTTCATCACCAACATAATTGGTCCCCTGTATGAACCTAGAGAGAATACCTTTGCCTAGCATTTACGTTGCTGAAAACTTGATCTCTTGATTAAAGAGTCCATCAGAAGTCTCTAGATGTTACACACTTCACACATAGGAGTAGTGTATATGCATTGGTCCCAAATCAAAGTTACAAATTTCATTTTTGGGATATTTGAGTTGTACAATGAGGCTTAATTTGGTGAAGGATAACAATCGAATGAACCATTCTATCTTAAAAGAAAAGATCTCAAACAGACACAACATTTTGGGGTGCGCAATAAAGAATACATACATTATATTATGAGACGGGAGAAGTATGTATAATTTAAAGGATCAAATTGAAGTTTTTTCTCATTATTTTAGACTTTAAACCTAAAACCTAAAGCATATTATGATTATGAGTCTTTTAGCAAGAGATGCAAAATAAGAGTTTTTAACAAAAATTAGAAAAATAAATAATATATGAATTTAAAGTATTAAGAAGATGAATAATAGTGGTCCACATACATGCACAAGAAGATTGCTGGCTTATTTTGGTTTGAAAATCATTAGGCATGGAACTGATACAAGTGTGAAGCGTGACTATGATTGTTTTCTAGTCTTTTGTTCTATTCTATAGAAATATTTTGAGATGTTTGTCTATATAGTAGGTAATTGAATTGGTAGGATTAGGATAAGAAATCATTAGGAAACTAGCTAGTTGTTAGATTTTAATTTTAAATTGTATCATTTAATAAAGAAAAAAATATATATATCGTTACATTCATTCTTCTTGTTAATACATTAAAGGTGATATATATTCATCTACTTTTCACTTATTCGAATTTAATAAACTTATCTAAACTTGAATCCGTTGAATGTATTATAGAGTATAATTTAGGAAAAATTGATTCTAATAATCCCACCTTTAGTTGATTCGCTGTTAATAATCCCACCTTTTGATTATTATCTAATAATCCCACCTTTATAGGCGATTTTCTTCTATTGGTCCCTTGTGACTGGTTACCTGTATAATGAGTAAAATTTTTTTTAACTGACATGTGTTATTATGTAATAGGACAAAAAAAATTAAAAATAATACCAGCCATCCCAATCTCACGCCACCTCATCCCTTCCGGCAGCCGTACTTTCCCACCCCTCCTCCTCCGGCGGCCCCCTTCCCCACCCCCACCCCCACCATCGAAATCTTCCCCTCTCCAGGATCCACCCAACGACAACGCCCCCCTTCCCCAGAACCCATGGAGTCCTTATCCTTGTCATCGTCTTCACAACTAGGCGACAATGGTGAAGAAGTTGCAGGTCTCATTCCTCTTACTTCAATCTACCAGCAACGAACTGAGCTCCTCTCTTTCACCCTTGATGGTCTTCACAAGGTCACTTTCATTCCCTGAATTTCTCCATTTCTGACTTTTGGAGGTCCAATTTTTGCGACATTTTGAGTTTCTGGCAGGAACTATAGCTTCTTAGAGTTGATGCGAAGCGGAATTGGTGACAAATGTAGGAATTCGCAATGGCGAATTATCGTTCTTTTATATCTAATGCTGATGCTTTGGTTTCGATTAAAGAAGAGGTTTCTTGATAATCATCTTGAATCAGTAGTAATTTATTGATATTGTTGTGTTTTCGTGGTTGATTACAAGGTGGAGAGGTGTTGTCGTGGGTGGTCATGGAGTGAGGAAATTTCGGTGGTGGTGAGGGTGGAAAAGAGGGTTGTCGGAGGGTTTAGGAGGTGGCTGCCGGAAGTTGGGGTGATGGGGGTGGCGTAAGGGGTTGGGGTGGCTGAGGTTTCTTTTTTTTTTATTGTTAATTATTAATTTATTTAATATTTAATTTTTTCTTTTTTTTTTCAACCAATCAAAAAGTGACATGTAGCATATTACCTACCAAAATCGGTTACCAACAAGTTAGGGACCAATAGAAGAAAATCGCCTGTAAAGGTGGGATTATTAGATAATAATCAAAAGGTGGGATTATTAACAGCGAATCAGCCAAAGGTGGGATTATTAGAATCAAATTTTCCTATAATTTATCGTAGTTGTAAATTGAACCTTCATACCGCTTAAACCCTTATATGAAGTTATGTGGTACACGAAAAAATAATTTAATTGGAATTGCTAACCCTTGTCATAACTTATTTGAACTTATAGTTGTTGCTGAAGGAAAATAAGGGTGGATTCTTCGCTGCAGTAATCCACATTCTTGAACTTATTCTACATCAAAATATTGTCAAGATGTTTGATTGTTAATCAGATCATGATGTCTTCATTTTTACTGCAAATTACATAACAAACAGGAGTAGTGGGTTATGGCGATATAAAATTGAGTGAAAGATAGCATATGCATCAGAGTAAAGCAAAATTAGATTGTTGGTAGCTCCAATTAGTTATGTAGGGGTAGCTCCAATTAGTCTTAGGTGCATCCTTGTGCACCTTACATAGGTGCAACAACGTAAAAAAAAAATCAACAGTACGCTCTACAAAATGAACATTTAGTTAAAAATATATGAACATGAAAAAAAATGAACAATTAATAATAAAAAATGAACACGTAAAAAAAATGAACATTTAATACTTATAATGCATATGTTTCATAATCATATTATTTTTTATTTCTTCAAATTTTTATGTTCATAATTCAATGCATTATATTCATAATAATATTTTATATGTTCATATATTATTTCAAATATTCATAATGTAAATATGTAGTGTTGTTCCTGAAATATTAATTAAATCTATTTATGCAT
The DNA here is from genome assembly GCF_948465745.1 of Chenopodium album. Classification (NCBI taxonomy): domain Eukaryota; kingdom Viridiplantae; phylum Streptophyta; class Magnoliopsida; order Caryophyllales; family Amaranthaceae; genus Chenopodium; species Chenopodium album. The sequence continues at coordinate 6,305,492 of NC_137857.1, forward strand.
ATGTTGTCTTTCTTAAATTTTTATGTTCATAATTTTTAACGTATATGTTCACCTTTTAAATGCTTATATTCACTTTAAGAAAACCAATGCTTACGTTCATGTTTTGAAATGTTATGTTCACTTTCTGAAATGCATAAGTTCACATTTTTTATGCCTATGTTCACTTTATGAAAAGCTAATGTTCACATTTAAGGGAATCTATGCATATGTTCATATTTTGCATGATTATATTCATTGATAAAAAAAAAATGCAGAAAATCAGATAGAATTCAATTCATTAGAATTAAGAAAATCATATATTACCTCCATTAACATTTAATAGCATTTTTGGAATATTTTATGTCTCTCAAATAATAACCCCATAGTTGCAACTAAATGTTAACGGAGGTAGTATAACCTAATCAATCGAAGTTAATCACAAAGTCGCCATATAAGAAATCAAAAATCACACATATGTATGCAGTATGCCTATGTTCACTTTCTGAAAGTTAATGTTTATATTTTTTTATGCCTATGTTCACTTTCTAAAAAGTTAATGTTCATATTGTGCTGTTGTTACACCTGGCCTATTTCTAGGTACATGAGTGTGCACCTAAGAATATGTGACAACCGCATAATATGAACATTAGCTTTTCAAAAAGTGAACATAGGCATAAAAAATATGAATATTAGCTTTTCAGAAAGTGAACATAGGCATAAAAATGTGTGATTTTCGATTTCTTATGTGGTGACTTTGTGATTAACTTCGATTGATTAGGTTATACTAAGCTACCTCCGCAACATTTAGTTGCAACTTTGGGGTATTATTTGAGAGACATAAAATATTTCAAAGTTGCAACTAAATGTTAACGGAGAATTTTCTTAATTCTAATGAATTGAATTTTATCTGATTTTCTGCATTTTTTTATCAGTGAACATAATCATGCAAAATATGAACATATGCATAGGTTCCTTTAAATGTGAACATTAACTTTTCAGAAAGTGAACATACGCATAAAAAATATGAACTTATGCATTTCAGAAAGTGAACATAACATTTCAAAATATGAACGTAAGCATTGGTTTTCTTAAAGTGAATATAAGCATTTAAAAGGTGAACATATACGTAAAAAAATATGAACATAAACATTTAAAAAAGACAACATATGCATAAACATATTTAATTAATATTTCATGAACAACACTACATATTTACATTATGAATATTAGAAATTATATATGAACATATAAAATATTATTATGAATATAATGCATTTATTTATGAACATAAAAATTTGAAGTAATAAAAATAATATGCTTATGAATCATATGCATTATAAGTATTAGATGTTCTTACGTGTTCATTTTTTATTATTAAATGTTCATTTTTATTTCATGTTCATATTTTTTAACTAAATGTTCATATTTTTTAACTAAATGTTCATTTTAAAGAGTGTAGTGTTGATTTTTTTTACGTTGTTGCACCTATCTAAGGTGCACAAGGACTAATTGGTGTTTTTCTAGCTTCAAAGTAAGGATTGAACATATTTACTTGTGTTGGGCTGAGGTCTTTTTTAAACTTCTCGGATGTATTGGACGAATGAAATTGGGCCTTGAGGCACAGCAATGTGATACATGCTTTGCTTAGGAACTTTGGAGACCTTTTTTTTATGAAGCTCTATGAGTATTTCACTAACTCCCTACATTTATCATTTGGGGATCTTTAGATCTTGTGTCAAAAAAAAACTTTATTGTTAATACCGTAAAGATATATAACAATAAGAATTGGAAATTTTGATAAAGTAATGTGCATTACTTACAAATCTGACCCAAAATAAACCTAATGCAATCAAATTGACAAAGGAACCTGAAACAACGTGAATCCGATTTAACATGTACCATCAAGTGTCAAAACGACTTGATGACCCAATTACTCCATAACACCCTAAGTGGCCCTAATAGGCTAGGAGAGAGTACAAGTTAGTAGTTAATGTGGACTAAATTGCACGATAGCCGTTTAAAGCCCTCGTTCATAATTTATGACATAAACAATTATTAAATCCCAGTTCATCAAGCTCCAAAATAGAATATCCAATTTCATTCAATACAAAATTAAATTGTGATAATTCCCATTTATACGAATTTCACAGAAGCATCACCACCCAATCAGGCGATCAGCAAGAACTCGACGCAGCTCTCCGCTACCCACCGACACACAGGTAAAGAATTGAACTTTGAAAACCCTGCTTTCTCTCTCTTCTTGTTGCTAAATTTTGCTTGAATCTATAAAAACCCAGATTTAAAATCTTGATTATAATGCAATTTTATGCAATTCCCACAAAATTTGGAAGTGAAAGTAAAATTCGGGTCTTTGATACATAATGTCGAACAGGTAGTGTGCATAATGTATTAGTTGATTTAGATCAATGGGGTCTGATCTATTCTCCAAAAGGGTAGAATTTTGGCATCTTGATTTCTCTATTCTTCTCAATGATCTGCTAGTCATATGAATTATTGTTTTCTGGGTAGATTGATGACATTAGATTTGTTAAATGGTTAAGTAGTTTGAATGCTGAACAGATGAGATGTAGTGAGTTGAAATATGATTGTTTGGGTAGATTGATGAAATTATCAAATGGGATGTATAGCAGTGACTATTAAATGCAAAATTGTTGTTAATTAGTATTGTAGTTATTAATAAGTGGGAAATGAGAACTGTGAACTTTGCTTCCATAGTTGCAATCAAAGGTTTTGACTTTGGGACCAAAATCTTCATTTTGGGTTGAGATTACTAGAGTTTATTATTATGTACTTTCTTTGAAATCATAGACAGTTTCATACTTTCATTAGTGTTTGTGAGATTATAAGTAAATTTCTTTCCTATGACATAACATTGTCTTTTCCCCTGTGTTTTAACATCAACTATAGATTATTGATTTCTGCCAACTGAAAATTGAAATCTGGATGGGCCTCTGATAAATTGATTGTTGGGTGTCTGTAGATTTGGAAGTTGACCATTTTTATGCATTAAACATTATCTAATTCAGAGTTGAAGCTGAATTGTGGTTGCTTCGATTCTGCCTCTTCCGTAATCATGGTTGACACCAATACTGGTACTTTAACACTTCATCCTTTCCTCCTTGATTTGTGGTTGAATTGTGGTTGCTTCGATTCTGCCTATTCCGTAATCATGTGTTTTCGTTATGATTTGATCATTTATATTGCCTTATTATCTTGTTTTTGTTTCAGGTTCCTTCTTCTCTGAAAAATCAGCTAAGATTTTTGTAGCTGGTCATCGAGGGCTGGTGGGATCTGCCATAGTTCGCAAGCTGCAATCTTTTGGATTTTCCAATCTTGTTCTCCGGACACATTCTGAACTTGACCTCACTGTCCAATCTGCTGTTGATGCTTTCTTTGCTTCTGAGAAGCCTAAATTTGTCATACTTGCAGCTGCTAAAGTTGGGGGAATCCATGCTAATAATACTTACCCTGCTGACTTCATTGCCATTAACCTTCAGATTCAAACTAATGTCATCCACTCATCTTTCACCCATGGTGTCAAAAAACTCCTCTTTCTTGGCTCCTCCTGCATTTACCCTAAGTTTGCTCCTCAACCAATCACTGAATCTGCACTTTTAACTGGTCCTTTGGAGCCCACCAATGAGTGGTATGCCATTGCTAAAATTGCAGGAATCAAGATGTGCCAAGCTTATCGAATTCAACATAATTGGGATGCAGTTTCTGGTATGCCCACTAATTTATATGGCCCCAATGACAATTTCCATCCTGAGAATTCCCATGTTTTGCCTGCATTGATTCGGAGGTTTCACGAGGCAAAGGTGAGGGGTGATAAGGAGGTGGTTGTGTGGGGAAGTGGGTCTCCTTTGAGGGAGTTCTTGCATGTCGATGATCTTGCTGATGCTACAGTGTTTATGATGGATAAGTATAGTGGGTTGAGCCACTTGAACGTTGGAAGTGGCAAGGAGGTGAGTATTAAGGAGTTGGCTGAGCTTGTGAAGGAGGTGGTTGGATTCGAAGGGGAGCTTGTTTGGGACAAGACTAAGCCTGATGGGACCCCAAGGAAGCTTATGGACAACTCAAAGTTGATGGAATTGGGTTGGGAACCCAAAATTTCGCTTAAAGGTGGTCTTGTAGATACTTACAAATGGTATCTGGAGAATTACGCTGCCAAGCAATAATGCTTGCAATACTCAGGTGAAGAACTGTCCCCCAGCTTGGCAGATATTAGTTGCTTGTTTTGATACTGTTAATTTGTATCCATTACTTAATATAGCTATTTGTAGTACCTTTTTTGTTTAAAATTGTACCATTTCATATCATAAGTATTTTGAAAACCTTAATCATATAAATGAATTATGTGGCCATCCTTTTTTGAGCTATTTGTCATGTTGATCAAGCTGTTTCAATGAAAAAAGTTTATTTTCTGTATGCTATATTGCTATTATCTTTTCTTTCTTCATTGAACTGATTAAAGTGGCTTGAATTTTTTATTAGTTTTGCTTTTTTCTTGTGCTAACATGGGGAAGCAGATTTATGATTTTGATGTTTTTCATTGTAACGTGTCGTAGTAATGTTATTTCATCTCATATTAATTAGAGATGACATGTTTAGAGGTTTCATGTGTTGGTTATATGACTCTTATAGTCATGCTCGTGTGCGGTGTGCTAAATAGCTTCACAGTCTCGTTAGAATTTATGCCCCTACCAAGTAATTTGGCTATTTTGGTGCATAGTAGAATTCTTGGGCACATAGAATATGAGCAAATGGCTTAGTAGTGAAGGCATGGGATGGTGTATGCTGTATATGTATGTAGTAGTAAGTGCTGTGTACGAATGAGAACTCATAACCTCTTTTATAGGCTAGTTGTTATTAATTTTCCTATACAACGACCTTCTACCTAGAACCTTACTATGAAAAAAGATTGATAATCTTGTGAGAATATTTTCAAATTATTACTGTTAGAAGGTTACATAAAAGTATCTTCACTAAGCCCCAATAACCTCTGTTATGGAATTGAGTACTTCTAGAGGTTTCCACAAAAACATTTTGAGGAACTATTGAAATCGTAATGACACCCGTATCTGATTACCTATTTGGATTCTCTATGCCCCAAATTCCTGGATACAAAATTTTCTCAAAAGCCTAAATTTCAAGACTATGAAAGTGTTTGTTCCTATGTTTCTGCAGTCCATGATAATCAAATGAGTGTCGTTACTGATTCATAGGGGAAATGTGCAAGGAATCAGCCCAAGCCTGGTATTCGTTTCACATATGCAAGAAGGCCCAAACATAATACTCCGTACTTAATTCATGAAAACAGTTTGTAAGAAATCAGTTTTGAGGGTAGAGGGTAAATTAGTAATTCAGGAATAAGTTTGTTGCTAATGCTGCTTAGAGGTAGCTTGGGGTTGCCTGCTTGAGCTGTGATTGACATTGTTGTCTATTGTATAATCTAAAGATTCAGCCTTGAAGAGGTGGCTGCTACTTTCATAATTTGAAGTATAAGATAGTTGCTTTTGACCCTAAATTGGTGATTGATCCAAGAGTTTATACACTGCAAATACAGGTAGAGAAGGGGACAAGGAATTGATGTCCTGGTATCATGATGTTAATCGGAGGATATTGTCTTACTGATGCAGTATGTATCACTGAATTTCTTTGATTAGTTCTTTGATTGAGCGATGTTTTTAAAACTAGAATTTTGTGGGTATGGTTGTCTAGATGCAGTAATGCAGATACTCGGGTAATTTGAGGTGGTTATAATGTGAAAATTGTTGCTGGTGTCAAGTGACTTGGCTAATGAGTTTCTACAGGATAATGGGGATGAGAAATCAATTGTCTGTGTTTCTGCGTCCTTTTAAGTTATTCTGTTTAATATTGTGAAGTATATGTTTACTAGATTGCAAAAGATTGGTAGAATGTCAAAATTCTCAGTGTTTTTCTATTTCTTGTTAAGCTAGTTCAGTGTTGGCATTTTTTCAATCAAAGATCGAAGGTGTAACTGGTTTAAGCTATGTTGGGGTTGAATTTAAGCTTCATTGTGTACCTGATTGTTTGTTTAAAAGAAGCGGGAGTGTATCTTTCGAGTGAAGAAGTCTCAGCAAAGGCCTTGTCCAACTGCTGTCTTCTTTTAGTATAATTGTTAACTTTGCTTTGTTTTTAGTTATGTGCTACAGACCTACAGTATACTTACTTCGTATTACAAGAGTATTATTCAGTGATATATACTGGGCAATTGGAGAAAGGTTCCTCCATTTCATACTGTAGAACCATTTCCTCCCAGAAATAGGCCTGCTAATGCTAACATAACTCGAAAGAATTGAACTTGATCGTGAGAATATCCGAGTGTGCACCTCAGGAGTCTAAGAGAAGTGTATCAATAATTCTCAACCAATTATTGAATGTACTTCGAGAATGATTAAATCAAACGAAGTTCGACACCCCTCGGAGCTGATCAAATTGGCCCAGGTCGGCTCCGTTGCGGGCAGGTGTGGGCAGAGAATGCTCGGTGGTCAGGGAATCTAGCTCAAGAGTCTAGTTTGGCCTTGGATTTGCTTGGCTTGGCCTGAATAATGCGGATTCAGGCCGAAATTTTTAAGCCTGATGACTGGACCCATAATGAGCCTGAACCATTAAAATAAAAGCTGTAGACTGGGAAATATGGGAAAATTTGAGGCATTATGGCTATATTTAAGCAAGATTAGCCGTGTCTTGTCTTAAGATTTTTTTCCCATGCCACATCATATTTTAATAATTTTTAATATTTTATAATTATGCTAAGACTCTATAAGATTCAACTACATTTAGATCTTCATTCCTCAGACTCATTTAAGATTTTTCAAAAATATACATACTATTTTTATTTTTCATTTTTATATATGATATATTAATAGTATAATTTACAATGGTGTAGTATTTGTATATACCAAGTCCAATTCCAATCATATTCAAGTGATTTTTAGGGACTAGGGAGTATTTTATATTTGTGTAGTCTCAAGTTCTCAACTCTCAATACTTATTTTATCTAAATTTATCTGAATTTATTTTGTCAGGTATTATTTGATGGACCATAAAGCCCCTTTATCAAATTAAGCCAATTTCAGATCTATTGTTAATTAATTTATTAGAAAAAAAATTAATTTAAATAAAATAATTTTCAAGCCATGTTAGGTTACGACTTACGAGAAGGATTAATAACTTGTTTATTTGTTAAAAGTAACAAACAAAAACAACTTATGACACCTACATTGACCTTAAATAATAATAAAGGTGGTCTAACCCTAGCAATTAGGAGTAGTATACTACTCATAGCATATACTAGTATTATATCCTATATAAATTAGGATTTAGGCATAATCTCTAAATTAAAAAATGCATTAATTATGAGATTATGATAAACTAAAAGTACTATAGTGTCCAACATCGAAACAAATATCGAGCCAAGTGAGACACTTGAAAGGACCCCACTTAAAAAATGAACAGTAGCACTATCACTAAAGATTGTTAAGTGCAAAAATACTTGTAATAATTTTTCACATCAAAGAAAGAAAGGTTTCACGTGCACAGAAAAAACCGAAATATAGGAGCAACCCAATGTCCAACAGTTCTTGCTTGGTGCTTTGATTTGATAGGACACTTCTATGGCTGCTCCCTGCACATTTTTTCTTGTCTTTCTTTTTGTTCTTTTTTTCATTCATGCCTCTTTTTTTTTTTTTTATGGAGTTGTAAATGAAATTTGATCTCATGTCTTTTGGTAAGAAACACTTACGGACGGAGTATAAATTTACTTTTCGTGTTTTGCTAATTGTATTGATACTACTCCATAAGAACTACTCCGTATATACTTAAAGTTACTCTACATTGGGTACGGAATTATTGAGATCGTGTATATACGAAGTATTATACTTCCTCTGTTTTAAGAGTTGCAATAGTTTGACTTTTGCATTGCTGATGAACTCTACTTTGACTAGCTTTAATGATTTATGATTATACAAAAATAAAGTCATGTGGGATCTCATTAGATTCGTCTCGATCTATACTATTTTAATATTTAATGTTCATATTTTTGACATATTCACAATTAAAGATATTAACGATAAAAATAGTGTATCGACAAGCGTGAAAAGAGAAGTATTACAAGTACTACCTCCGGTCCAAATTACTCGCAACTTTAGAATACGAGTATTTTATACTCCCTTCGTCTTTAAATACTTGCTCCATTTCTCCATGCGCGGAGTTTTAAGAGAAATTAGAGAAAGTAATGAAATATGGAGGTAGTGGGGTATTTGAAAAAATAAAAAAATTATAAAAAGCAAAAGTAGTGGAAGAATAGAAGGAGAGAGAGTATAATGTTGGGTCCACTAAGTGTGAGAATTGGATTAAATAATGTAAAAACTTTCCAAAAAAAGAAATAGAGCAAGTATTTAAAAACGGCCGGAAAAGGAAAGTGGAGCAAATATTTAAAAATGAAGAGAGCATCTCACAAATAATACCCCAAAATTGCGAGTAATTTAGACCGAAGGTAGTATTAAAAAAAAACAGAGGACGTAATAAATTGGAACCCAATGTAGAGTAATTTTTAAGATTAAATACTACTCGTAGTAGAAAATGCATGTGGTCTAAATGAAAAAAGACTCTTCCCTCTGATTTTTATTTTTTTTATTTTTCTTTATTAATTTACCGTTTACTGACTAGTAGTGACGAGTCATTGCCATCAATGTACGGAGTACTATTGCTATCAAATTTCAAAGACATTATGAGAAACCAATCAATGCAACATACATAAAAGCCAAAGGTTAAAAAGATTTTTTTTTAAAAAAAGATTAAAACTAGGAAAAATATCTGGTAACAATGTGCAAATAATAATAATAATAATAATAATAATAATAATAATATCTAAATGGTTGGAATTGTGGTCAAATTTCATAATATAAGCATGGCAATAAAAATAAAAATGTATAACCGAATATTACTTAAACAATGTGCTTATGTAACAATATAAATGTAACTAGTTCCAATGAACAAGAAAAGATACAAGAATGGTAAAAAAGACTAAAAGCCAAATAGAAAAATGACAATAGTTTTTTAGACTATGCTGCTCCACTGCTCAGAACATTGGACTCTGAATCCAACATTTTGAATCAACCTTTTTTCAAACATACCATTCTAACAAATTTAATTAACCATAATTAATAATTTAATTAATATAATGAGATACAAGTATGATACTCCGTAATAATTATCAAATTTATAATTATGTACAAAAACAAAACATTTAACACTACTTGAGCATTAACGACACTGATCGACGCATGATTTTGTCATGAATTCTTACGAGATATATGGTGTAAACAAGTGTAATCCCTTGGGGTTGCGTATAACAAAACCGAAATGTAATAAAAAGAATGGTTAATAATAATAATTTGCTAAATGAAGCTTAAATTAGGTACAAAAATTGTTATGAAATTGGATCAAGAAAAAGGTACAAAGGTAAATAAAGGAAAATTGAAAAACATAGCAAATAATTATATCCAAATCTTCATATGAACAAGATTAAAATAATTAAAAACAAGGAAATAAATAAAAATTAAAAAAAAAAAAAAAAAAGGTGGGAAATTTTACTAACAAATCATAGATTGAGCCGTCCCGCCAATATCACAACAAACACCAACCAGTAAATCAGCTATCCGCCATTAACATGGTGATGAGAGAGAAATAGGGACAAAAGAAGCTTTAGCTTATAGCTGTTACAACAAATGGGTTTTTCATAAACATGATTTTTACACAAAACCCATTTTACAAAATACTTAAAGATTGCTTCTTTTTTCTTCATTATAATCATCTTCATTCTTCAAAATGAACAAAATCCAAGCTTTTTTTCTTCAAATTCTGTATATAATCTGCCCTTTTTTTATTAGCCAAATCTTGGTTTTCTCTCTCCACCTTTTACTATCAACAACCCAAAAAACAATTGGAAGTTACCATTTTTGGGATTTTTGAGATTGGTAAATTGGTAAAGTTTAGATATTGGGAATTTGGTTTAAGATTTAAATTGCAAATTTGATGCATTTTGTAGTGAAAATGGGGGTGTGAAACAGGGGAGAAGAGGCAGAGGAAGGGAGAAAATTGGGTGTAAAAAAAGAGGTTAAATTTTTATAAAATGTGTGAAATGAAATGAAAGTGTAAAAAAAGTGGTACAAGAAAAGTCATTTATTTCTTGCTTTGTTGGAGAGGAAGGGCTTTCATGGGATTATCTTGTTCTTATGTCTTTTGTCTTGGAAAACTAAAAACTAGCCCTAAAAAGAGAAGTGAATAATTAATGTTCTCTCCAATGTGAGGGGTGTTAATTCTAATTGTTGAATTATTGGATTAGTTTAATTTACTATCACATCATATCATATACGAGTACTAAGAATTTTTTTTTTTTTTGGGTTGCTAAAGAGAAGGGCTTTATCGGGCTGAACCTCTTATAGGTCCTCTCGACCCAGATTAGCGGGTTAGATAATTTGGAAGAGTGGTAGGAAGATAAGGGAGTCTCACTCCCCCAAATTGTCACTAGTGGAGATTGAACCTAAAGGTGCTTTCCTATCTACTAGATCAAGTTTGGCTTAGTACGAGTATTAAGAAAATTGGATTAGGGTAAATGGGTCATGCTAAGGAGATAAAACCCTTAGTAGTTTTCATAATCAATAGTTAGGGCTTGTTTTCATTGATTGAACTAAACTAAACTAAACTTATTAGAGCTGAACCGAATTTATAAGAGAAGGAAATTAGGAGCTGAATTGCACTGAACTGAAAATAATCATATGAAAACAAGCCCTTAGTGTATATGAGGTGTAGCTAAAGAAATGTACATTTTACCAAAGTAAGGTTTAACTCAATTGGTAAAGTTCTTATCTCATATACCAAAAATCTAATGTTTAAATATTGTATATTGATGATATTTGGTGGTAGAAATTCTTTTACCTTATTGCCTACTACTCGTATCAACTATCAAGTGAGTGAAATTGAAACATTCATTGTGGACTTATATGGATGGCCATATGGATTAGGTGATGGATTTTTCTTACCTATTTTATAAATATGCAAATACAAATCTATCACTAATCAAGACATGTACTAATTTTAGCCTATAATAAGTTTTTTGGGTGTAGTTCAATCTTCACCATTAATACATTTGGTAGGACTTAAATTTATTTCATCTACCTTCATTAGAAGCCATGTTTGACTTGACTAAACAGCTACATTAGATATTTTGATTAATTAATTGTACTCCCTCCGTCCTCCGAAAGAATGACCCTTTTGGGTTGATTTCGCGGGTATTAAAAATGTTACTCCCTCCGTCCCTAAATTACATTCCTCTTTGGAAATTTACACGGGAATTAAGGAGGGAAAAATAAGACAAATAACAATAATTAGATAATGCAATGGGAAGTAAAAAGATAGATTAGTTATTACTCATGACATGTCATTAATCCTTTGTAAAAAAAAAGGACCAATCACATGCTCTTAATTGAAAAATTTTAACCAGTCATATTCATTGTAATTTGGCACAAGGATTACGAGTGAGATTAGGTAAGGATGAGTGAGAAAGCTTTAAATATAAAACAGAAAAAGAGAGTTGATTTACTAAAAAATATTTACCAAAAATAGAAAGGAGGAATGTAATTTTGGAATACCAGAAATAGAAAAGAGGAATGTAATTTAGGGATGGAGGGAGTAAATAAAAAGAAGTAAACGTATATAGGAAAGATAAATTTACATGGGGCTTGTATAAATATAAATATATATATATATAAAGGAGAAAAAGTAATCAAGTACATGGAAAAACAAAAGTTTATATGGAGAAGCTTATTATGCACAAATATAGTTGCAAATTGGTGGATACTTTAATGCAAATGGATCGATCATTTTGGGACTAAAACTAGACCAAATGAGTCAAATTTTTTGAGACGGATGGAGTATTTGTTATAATTATTTGGTAAAATTAATTGTTAACTTTAGAATTTTCATTTGGCTTTAAAATTCCGCAATTAATAATCATGTCAAAACCTAAAAGCACCTTCGCGGCATTAGATAAGAGATACTAAGAGTCTAATTAGGAGTTAATATATTGATGTAAAATAAACATCTAATACACTAATTGACGCGTGATTTTGACATTCATCCCAAACTTAATACCATTGAAGTAATATATTAATTAGTTGTCTAATGTTCTGAGGGTCGTTAACAAGGTCTATCTAAAATAGCTCAATTATTTTATTTGGTACTAATACACGTATGAATTAGTGGTTTTAGCTCAATCAGTTTTGTGAAAAGTTGTTTTACTATGTCCTAAATGAAATACGAAGTAGTTATTTATGCAGTGTTGTTCTAAATTAATCAACTATGTCTACGAGCAATTATTATCTTATCCAAATTCTCTTACTAAGTTGTGTCATTTTACAATTTTTACATACTACATACGATGATACAATCTTAGATCCTTAGATGTGTTTTTAATATTCAAATTCAAATTTGAGCTTTTTTTTTTTTTTTTTCTAAATTATCATGACCTCGCCCTTATAACAACATGAAGATATAAGGACTACAATGTGCCAACTTTAATAGATGAATCTATAACGCACAATTAAATTTTTTTCAACACAATTATTTTTAACCTAAAAATACATAACTAGTAAAGTACAGTACTAAAAAGTGTAGTACGCGTATAATAAATGTTTGATGGAAGGTCGTTCAAAACTTTCTACGTGACAAAATTCTATACTTCCCCACCAGGCATCCGCTAGATTTGCGCAAGCGATCCTTGTCCTCTTTCTTTTATACTTTTACCATTTTACCCCTTCATATCCTCATAATCTCATTTTTGTACCTCCTCTTATTTTATTTTAAAAAAAAAAAATGCTGATGTGTTAATTAATTTAATGTAGAGATCTGAGTTTTCCCTGACCCAAAAAAAGGGAGAAAAGGGAGTTAAGTTTTTCAGCAAAATCGAGGTGTTTTCATCGAGAAGATCACCCATGTATTTAAACCACCTATTCATATGCAAGTTATAGATTTATTAGTCGTACATAACACAAATGGGTGCTTATTGGCCTAACATTCGTTGGTGGATTCAAGGTTTCTTTCTTTTTCTTCACACTTAACTCTATGGCCCTATTCCGATTTAGGGTCTATTCTCATCGATTGAATTGAGCTGAACTGAGCTTATTAAAGCTAAACTAAACTGAAATGAATATTTTATTAGAGAAGGAAATTAGGAGCTAAACTAAACTGAACTGAACTTATTAGAGCTGAACCAAACTAAACCGAAAATAATCGTATGAAAATAAGCCCTTATTGAAAACAACTTAATTGAACTAAACTGATTGGAGCTGAACTAAACTGAAATTAAGCTGAACAAAACATGCCCTATATTTCTTTTCCATTAATCAAGAATAATGGGATTGCACCATATTAACATAAATAGTTTGGGTCATCACTTATCATAATATTTTAAGCATTTGTTCTGTTTACCTTATTTTTACTTATTTCAAATTTAGTAAGCTTAAACAGTATTGAAGATTAATAAAATCAGATAATATTTTACAACAAGAGCTATTCCATAATTTTTTTTTTTTTTTTTTTTTGAAAAACTATTCCATAATAAGTTCATATTAGTTAATATAATATAAGTTCATAACTTGAAGTTGTTTTAGGTTTGTTTGTAGCCAAAAAAAAAAAAAAAAAAAAAAAAAAAAAAAAAAAAAAAAAAAAAAAAGCATGATAATAAAAAGATGTGTACTTTTAAAAAAAAAAATATTACAGTAAAAGTTGTTTCATTGTCTCCAATAAACATCTTTGACCATGAATTTCAACAGCAATGTACAAGTAAAAACTATTGAAAGGAGAATTTAATGTGATCTCATACGCTAATTTATTTCTTTTCTATATATAAATCTTAAAATGTGATCAAAGTTACTATATTTTGAACACATGAATAGTGAGTCAAACTTTCGAAAACATATGTAGTATATTTATTTAGAAAAAGAGGGTGTAAGGTCTTGTTGTTTAGAACTTACTTTTCAGATTTGTAATTCAATTAAGCTCTATTTCGGACTTGTTCTCATTGACTAAACTCAGCTGAACTGAACTGAACTGAAATGAATATTTTATAAGAGAAGAAAATTAGGAGCTGAACTGAACTGAAATGAATATTTTATAAGAGAAGAAAATTAGGAGCTGAACTGAACTGAACTGAATTGAGCTGAACTGAACTGAACTGAACTCAGCTGAACTGAACTGAACTGAACTGAATTGAGCTGAACTGAACTGAACTCAACTGAACTGAACTCAGCTGAACTGAACTGAAATGAACTGAACTGAACTGAACTGAACTCAGCTGAACTGAACTGAACTGAATTTCAACGTAAGAGAACAGGCCCTTAAATTAAATTAACTTATCCCTCAGTTTAATTTAATTCAACTATCTTTAATTCAATTCAATACTCGTATAACTCTATTTTATTTACTACTCGTACCTTGTTTTATACTACTTGAAATTCTTGTCAAAAATGAATGTTATACAATATTTGCAACAAATGGTTTTTTAGGTTTTCGTTCCGCTCTGCCCTTCTGATCACATGCATTAATGCATACCTATTTCTATCTCTCTTCTTTACACTCACAAACAAGTTTTACCTAAAAATATGTGCTTTTTAAAGTTGAAAATAATTTGAAATGAAGGTTTTTTTTTTTTTGAGAAAGGATAAAATGAAGGTATTTCAATTCAACTTTTTTTTTTTTTTTTGAAACCTAATTCAGTCTAAAAATAACATAACTCAATCTAGCTAATTCAACCTAATAATGCAGGACTTCTTTTTTTTTTTTTTTTTTTTTTTTTTTTTTTTTTTTTTCTGGCTTATAACTTTAACACCAGTCGTGTAGTCATAGAAGTCCATGTAATAAATGATTGCTCAATATCTAATGGTGTCCCAAATACAGTGGAAGAAAAAAGTTTAATGAAATTGGAGCACGTACAGCATTTTTTTTATTTATAGTATTTTTAATTTTATTAATTAATTTTTTTCCCAAAAAAAAAAGAAAGAAAGAAAAATGGTCATGTTTTAAATAGGAGGGTAAAAACAGCAAGCGACAGAGCTTTCTGACAAAATGTGTCAGAGGAAAACTGAACAAGAGAGAGAGGTTACCCTTTTATTTTTCCTCTGGAAGAAAGAGAAAACGAAGGGGGGGTAAAATTGTAAAAGAGCAGAGTAAAATCCTGAAAATGGAAAAGGATAGCTCAAAGTGGAAGCCATGCATCCTCTTTTGCTCTGCCCTTTTCTTAGTCCAACGCTTCTTCCTTCACCCTCTCATTCCACAAATCATATACTACGTAGTATATCTAGATTAACCAAATAATAATAATATCCGATTGACTGTGTAAGTTTTTGTTATTTTTCTATAATAATACGGAGTAGTAATAATAATAAACCAACACTTTGTATTTTGAATAATCGGTAAGAAAGAAAATACGGATGAGGCATCAATTCAGGTCATAAATTAGGTTGGGTCAGATTTAGGACCTGTTTTCTTCAGTTTAGTTTAGCTCAGCTCAGTTCCTAATTTTCTTCTCTTATAAACAATTCAGTTGATTGAATTCAGTTTAGTTAATAAGAACATGCCTTTAGTTCGGTTAGTTTTTTTCATCTCAATTTTTTTTTGGATACTCAACTTTGACTTGATACATATGTGGTATGTCGCCATGAAACATTGATCTATACAGGCCAAAAGTGCAATAGAAGTATAGTGAAAAACGTATAAATAGAACGCTTAGAAGGATAAAGGGAGGATACTTAGGGCCTGTTCTCATTGACTGAACTTAGTTGAACTGAACCGAATTGAGCTGAGTTGAGTTGAACTGAACTGAAATGAATATTTTATAAGAGAAGGAAATTAGGAGTTGAGCTGAACCGAACTGAACTGAACTGAGCTGAGCTGAACTGAATTTCAACGTAAGAGAGCAGGGCCTTATTGTTTCCATATAGATTGAATCTTAATTGATCAGGTCTCAGATTAGATTGGATTGTTTCAATTCGAGTTAGTTTTGATGCCTGGTTTAGAGTTGACTAGAACAATACACAATTTAAAATAGGTGTTATTAAAACATGGATTATTTTGGTAGATGACTTTTATACAGTACTACGTAAATTACTTTGTACAACATTTCTACCATAGTACCATTTCATCACTTACTTTACTCATTAAACTCATTTCACTTATTAAATTCATATGAGTAAGTTAAAATAAAAATACTTCATTAGTTTTTTTTTTTATAGATTATTAGATGACATATTTGATAATTTTACAATTTACAATTTACATCATCACACTAGCTGCTTTGATTGTAATATTGTGTGGTCTATACATAAAAATATTTATATGTGGTCGATATCTTATTAATTAGATTCATCTCAATATATATACTTGAATAATATTGGATTTTTATTATACTTTTTACAAATGTATAAATAGAGATATTATTTATATAGACTAATACATACGGAGTATGTGGACAATGAATAAACGTAGTATATTGAAACAATCAAAATCTAACAAGTTTCCAATGGAAAATTCTATGGAGTAATTGGTAACCATGTCCACGTGTATGACATTTAATTGCATGTATTTATTTGTTTCAGTTTAAAAAAAAAAAAAAAACCCTTGATAATATTGGTGGTGGACTGGTGGTAACATTTTGTACTTGGGTACAATATACTTACTAATATTTGTAAGAAAGAGTTGAAACTTAAAGATATACGAAGTTCAAATTACTTAGGTAATAGTCTCTCTAATTAATTGGTGACAGTCTTTAATTGAGCCTCCATTTCTTTTAATTAATTAGTAAATGCAATAATTATCAAAATTATCATCATTTTTATTATGAGCAACTACTCGTACATGAAAACATACGAAAACGAAAGGATAGCATGCTCTTCTAGTCTTCTTACAGGGTCACACAGTACTGCACTACTGCACGATGAGAAACATCGTTTTCTTGAGATTTTTTTTCAGATTTTATCTACAATTCCACCTTATTTATTTTATTTTTTTTCCTTTTTTGATATATTCTTTAATTTTTTATCTACATTACTTATTATGTAGACCTTATAGGCTTATATATTGAAATTTCAGATCAAATGTACTGTAATTTATGATCGTTTATATTGTTTTTCTATGCACCATTTGATTTTCTTTAATACTCCATATCAAATACGTAGTATATGATTATATCCTTAATCCTTTTATACTTCCTCCGTTAATGGTTATTTGCAACAAAGGAATATTTTATATCTCACAAATAATACCCCTTTGTTGCAAATAACCATTAACGGAGGAAGTAATATATATATATATATATATATATATATATATATATATATATATATATATATATATATATATATAAAACGTTAAAGGTTATCCTTTTTTTTTGTAAACGGTTTGAGGATTTCATTAATTGCATGCATAGCTTTAACTTATTTTGATTATTACATATGTATTTCAAATAAAATAAATTTCAAATGATTTAAAGCATAAGTAAATATTAATAATAAGTTCATAACATTCATAAGTTGATCAATCATTAAGGCCTTGTTTAGTTCACCTTATTTTTTCTTAAATCCTTATTTTTACTTATTTAAGAAAAAATAAGATCAGATTAGATCAGAAAAAATAAGTTCAGATCAGATCATCGTTTTATGTGCAACTTTTTATCGCTAAATATCTTTAATTTCGTAATGAAATTAATTATGAAAATTACATATTAATAAAATACACATTAATACGAATCTAACAAGACCGCACTTAATATATTTTTTCTGTATAGATTATCGTATATTCGTATATTTAAGGTCAAAGTTTGGTCAAATCTGTCATTCAGATCAGACCAGACCAGATCAAACCAGACCATACCACATCAAATAAGCAAAAATAAGTTGAACCAAACAAGGCCTAAATCACAAGTTCAAACATAAAAAGTAGATTTATTTAGACGTTAAAAAAAACTAAAAGGAACATACCATATATAATAATAATAATAATAATAATAATAATAATAATCAATTTTGTTGTGAACTAGATGTATTTGTTATTTTTTATGGATGCCAATCACTTCATCATGTTATGATTATTATTAGCTTAGGGCAAATCATTTTTTTATTTATGTATTGTGTTTTGATACGAAATATTAGCTTTTATTAAACCCTAAAAATTCCATAGCAGATTATGATCCCACTTTTAAATCGGGTATAATTTGCCAGATTGTTTGAGATTTAGGAAGTAGTTTAAAAAGAGTGTACGTTAACATCAAAAGGCCAAAATGAGTAAGAACTTTTCATAGGATATAGAAGAGACTTGAGAGAGAGGTGCAAAAAAAATGCTATTTGTACCACTTTGGAAGTTTATGACATGATGACATGCTATAGAAAGAGGAAGATGACAAGGAAGATAATGTACATATCATAGCAAAGATAGTGTCTTAATTGTTAAAAGTTGCAAAGGAAGATCTTATGTTCTAAAGAAACATTTTATTTTTATAATAGTACTAGTAAAAATAACCATATAATATAAAATTAACCCATAAAAAAAAAAAAAAAAGGTTATAGTGAATGTTCACTTTTTTTCATCTCTTCTTTTTAATTTTCAGTTTCTTTATGTTTTTTTTAAAGATATGTCATTAGTTTGGTCATATGATATGCTTGGGAAACTTTATTTTAATTTCAGAATTTTACACTTTGTCGATAAAATAGAGCAAAGGTTACAACTTTTCCTGACGAATGGCAAAAGAAGCCGTAATTTTTTCACTTTACTCTAACTTTTTTTTGTTCTTTAATTTTCTTATCTCCAGAAAAAGGAAAGTGTTTATATCCTATTTTTGCAAATCAGTTGGGGAATCTAGAGGGGGCAATGCATACATGTTTTACATTTGTACCCTAACATAACAATATAAATTGGTCGCTCAATTGCCTTTCTCTCAACATAGAGATTTTAGGTAGCGGTACAAGAAACACGGGTTTTGGCTATTATAATTTGACTGTAAACATCGTTACTTAGAAACTTTGTACAACACAGTACATTCGATATTATGAATATATTGATGTATAAGCGATATGTTGATATTGTATTGATAGAAAATCCGATCACAATACAATAAATTTAGTACTTGTTTGGTTGCAATTAATTTATTGAACTTATAAGTAAAAGATATATATAAAAAATGTAAAAATATTGGTAGTAACTAGTAAGTAATAAGGATGTGTATACAATCCGTCCAAAGAAAAAAAATATGTGTATACAAAAATTTTGGGTAGCATGTCTCAAATGATAAAAGATAACATGTAACAATTTTTATAAACATCTCAAAACTATTAAGTGTAAAATAAAATTGAGAAGTAATGTACAATATTCATTCCTAGGAGTTAATTTATTTTCAAAATTATCTTAGACTAACTATATTAGTTATACAAAGGGGTAAGTGGTTATAATAATAAATCCAACCTTTGACCATACATAAACACTTAATATATTTTCAAGAATAATATACTGATCTTAATTTAAGAATAGATGAAAAATCATGTAAATCAGTGTATACAAGTAATATTTTTATTGCACACTCCTTATAAAAAAGATCACTTATATCCTTGGAAAGGAAATCGTGTAGCAGTTTAGTTCGCCAACTAAAAAGTGGTATAACTTGAAATTTAACTTAGGGCCTGTTCTCATTGACTGAAATGAGCTGAATTGAACTGAACTGAACTTATTAGAGTTGAATTGAACTGAAATGAATATTTTATAAGAGAAGAAAATTAGGAGCTGAACTGAACTTATTAAAGCTGAACTGAACTGAAAATAATCGTATGAGAACATGCCCTTAGTACGGAATAGAATTTTAGATGAAGATATAAGGGGTGGAGCTTTCCCTTGTTATGTTCCCTCACGGACCCTTCAATTTTTTTTTTTTTTTTGCTTATGATTTTTTTTTCTTCTCTTTTTGACTTGTTTCTCATGAAAGACAATTGTATTGCACAAAGGCCCAATGCACAAAATGTTGAAATGAAGTCATATAAAAATAAAACCTAACCCATGGGCCACAGTCCATTTCATGAATGGCGGATACAAGACCCAATCTAAGAATTCAAGATTTGTCCACTAAATACCATTTGACTTGATAGAGTTGAAACACAAAAGTTTAATGATTAACATATATGACGTCCAACTGTCCAAATCTAACAGATAATATGCGTGATTGAACTATTAAAGAAACGTGAACATGAAATGTTTACCTCATAACAAACTCTCACATTGTCTTTAGTACCAGACTAAAGCAATATCCTATCATATAAACTTTAACGTGCAAGTATTGATCACTAGGACAACAAGATTTTAAGTTTTGGCAATACTAGTTGTTGTAGTAACTGTAAGATATGAAGAAATATTATTATTAGCGGTTTGGCAATACTAGTTGTTGTAGTAACCGTAAGATGCGGAGAGATATAATTGTTAGCGATAAGAGTAGTTCTTAACTGTCGACTACGTAGTAGAATTTGTAAGGTGGTTGTCAAATTGATTGAGTACTCATAAGTTTCTGGTGCAAAATACATGCCAAAATAGTAATGTGAAGTTATATAACACTAAAAGTTGTTATCGAACATTTAGGTTACAATTAAATTCCTATTAGAGGTAGTGACAATCAATGAATTGAATACCTTAATCAAGCAAGAATTTGGTACTTAAGATGATAACTCAAGAGCCAATTTGGCAATAAAACCAACTTTGGCGACAATTATTAGGTCACAAAATTGGACAAAGGTTGCAAAAACCTTGAATTCTCGGTTGACAAAAGCGAATGCAAATAAATAAAGTAAAAGAGTATGGTAGTGATAACATATATTTTGTTAAACAATCGCAATCATCACATTAGAAGAGATAATAATCTTCTTTTCCTTTCAAAATTTTTCAATGTGTATTCTAGGTCTTTGATGTGTTTGCGATTGAAGCTTCTTTGTAAATGAAGTGAGTAACGTTTTGTTTGAATAGCAAATAAAGAAGGAAAGGAAGGGGAGGGAAATAGGAGGAAGGAAAGGGGAAAGAAAGGGAGGGGGAGGTGAACTCCATTTTCCTTCCAAATCTCTCGAAATTTGGAGGGATTATGCTTATTAAGGAGAGAGGGAAAATGGATCCGTCCCTCTTCTTTCCCTTCCTCCCCTCAATCTTTTACCCAAACAAGAGAGTTTGTCCCCCTCCTTTTCTCTTCCCTTCTTTTCCTTCCATTTTGATCTATCCAAACAAAGTGTAATGGAGGGAAGATGAATATAAAGGAAAAGGTATGAAAATAGGAAAAACATATACATATACATATATTGTATATAATAAGTCCAAAAATGTAATAATAAAAGGGTCTAAGGAAATCAATTCTCCAAATTAAGCGTGGATGTAATTTGTTAAAATATGAACTCGTGACTTTGTGTTATGTTTAGAGGACCAATTCACCAAAAATTCTATCATTCCTGCACAGTACAAATTTAAAGCCTAGTTATATGTTATCAAAGTAATTTGTTATTACCAAATTGTCGCTTATTTTCAATTTTTTCTACCAACTTGATCAATTATCCCTCTTTTAACATTGGGTTTAAATAATTGGTGGTAACAACACAAAAGGCTTATTTTCTCTTGTCTTGGAGTACTGAATTTTGCTATACTAAGTACTAACTAACTAACTAACATAGTTGTATTTTATTTTCACCCCATGTTTTTCTACCCAAATTCTCGGTTAATCATAACAACAATTCCTATTATTACACCGAGCTTATGTTTCAATATTTTGAGGGGCTATATTTTGACTAAAAACATCTTAATACAGAAAATTTCTCTTGATGTTCATTTTTAACAATAGATCTCTAAACTAAGAAAGAAAAAGACTAAACACTAAAATAAAACTTTATTTCTTCTAGCTTTCGTAGACATCTTAGCTTGATGTTTTAATATAAAATCTGAGTCCAGTTGCCTGGAAGATCGGTTAATCATAATTAAGGGTTTTCGGTGCAAGAGATTTGTGGTTGTATTGATCGCGTTACATTTGCTTCAAAGGACAAATTAAAGGAAGTAAATATGTCACGGCATAGTAAAATTGAGTTTTGTGGTTCGTACTTCCTATATTTTTTTTCCCCTTTCTTTGATTTATCGAGTAGTTATCGTATTTTCTTTGGTCGTTGATGCACAAACAATAGCACAATGAGTTACAAAAACAATTATCGATCACATAGCTTGTATTAGAGTAATTAGCTAGTTAAATTTAGACCGAAGTTTATTTTTGTGATTTTAATTTACAACTTGCAATGGGAATGCAATTTGTTTTACTCATTTTCATGGCTAATCTTTGAGGGCAATGCTAAATTTAACAATTTAATTAGATATACAACATGCTCATTATGCTTATTATGCTATATGGAAAGGCTTGTTTAATTTTGATTTGAATCATGCCAATTTATTTGGTTAAAATGTATGGCTCATTACCATAGATAATTTCTATAATTTGATCAATATATAGACTTAAGTAAGCAATAACTTCCTTTCATAAACCCTAGATACAATTTATATGGGCCGAGTCGTTGTCATAATTAAAACATACTTATAAGTGCACTGTAAACTAACACATAACAACCTGTTAAAGATAACCACATTAACTAATAACTTCTTTTATTATGTGATTACTTGTTATATTACCATATCTATTTATCAATACAAGCCTTTAAATAGGCATACAAAGATAGTCTACATTACATGCATGACAAACTAGTAATGGTAAGATGATTGATAACTAGTTAACTACAAGCTAATGAGTAGTTAATAGCCTAGAGATAATTACAAAGCTAAAAGTTATCTACAGCTAACAAAGTAATAACAGAGAGATAATTATGATATATAACAACAATTAATTTGACTAAGGGCCTGTTCATATTTACTGAAATGAGCTGAACTGAACTGAACTGATTGGAGCTGAACTGAACTGAACTGAACTGAACTGATTGGAACTGAACTGAACTGAATTGAGCTGAAATGAATATTTTATGTGAGAGGGAAATTAAGAGCTGAACTGAACTGATTGGAACTGAACTGAAGTGATTGGAGCTGAACTGAACTGAAATTAAATAAATATGAACAGGCCCTAAGCTAGCTAAATCACATGAGAGGAACTATTTACTTTAATAATTATCCTCACCACAACTAACCTCCCCACTAGTCACACAATTTACATGTATTCCATGATTCCATCTAATTTTTTTAATTGTCGGTTTTTTTAAAAAAAAATTATTTATTTATTGTTATTTATTATTATTATTATTATTATTATTATTATTATTATTATTATTATTATTATTATTATTATTATTATTATGTTGTTTATGAATGCATTCATATGTACAAATGTAAATATTTCAATAATTAAAATTTAATTTATACACATTAACATTTGAAAACTACACATTTGAGACAAACAAGATTCCATAATTATGTTTTTCCCTTTACTAATATTTAAATGTTTCATTTGTAATGGAATGTATAAAAATTTAAATGATAACTAATAGTAAAAGAGACTAAGACAGTATATATGTTTTTCCAAGCTCTACTGAGCATTGTGTTAAAATATATCTATCGACACTAAATTTGTGTAATATTAGGGTTAAGAGTGTGGTGATTGGTGAATGATGTAGATCTAATATGCCAAAAGGCAGGGAAGGTTTGTTTTACCTATATATATGGTTTAGGGAAAGAGTCATGTGAGTATGTGACTCATGCTTGCTAAGGTTGTGGTAAAGAAGATTAAAGTAACATTTATGTATAGACACACACAATCCTAGTTTAAGTCAAACGAGTAAATAAACTTTTTTTTTTTTTTTTTTTTTTTTTTTTTTTTTTTTTTGGAAAGAGCAACTAAATAAACTTAAATATAAAGGAAAGATGAGAACTTATCAAGTTGCGCATTCAGCTAAACAAAAACTTGCACATTTAGTAAACTTTGTAAATATAAAGTTACAGTTAAATTCTTAACCTTTTTCTTATAAGCGCTTTCTCACCAAATTCAATACACACTTTCACTTGTGTTTGGCCTTTTGCCTATTTTTTATCATTTCTATTTTTCCATTTAAGGTAACTTATGACTGTTGACTTGTTCGGCAACTTAAGTTTTTTTTTTAACCATATAGAAATTAGGGTCAAACACCTAGATTGGTTTTCAATTGGGGATAAAGTCAAAGTATTATTGTCGAATTGTATCGATTTGAACCAAATCAACTGGTGCGCTTCAATTAAGAATGATGCGTAGATTTTCAATTCGGTTATTTTCGAGTTCAATTAAGATGAATGGTATGTACTAAATTTAATCTTAAAATTTAAATAATTTTCTATGTATAATCGGTTGTACCTTATATACGTCATACAAAGTATTATACAACCAATACCTCTTTGTTCGTCACATACATTGTGTGAACGGAGTACCTCGAAAAATTAAATATCCTTTTATGATCGTATCACTTTGGATTACAATTACTTATAACACAAAAGTAACCGAATAAAATAAGTGACGTCCCATCTCAACATAATATCTCATCCCATAACAAAACAATAAATGCCTTATTCATGAAGAAAGAAGAAACCTCCCATTTCTAAATTCCAATTTCCAACAGTAGGATCAACGACAAAAGCAACAAATGAAGGATTACTTTTGATTGAAAGCGTGGCAATCATACTTCGCTTACAGCTCACAAAAGCAGTTATATAAACGTTACATAATGTAAAAGCAACGTGTAAATTCATACATAAAGCAAGTTTAAAAGGCATGACAGATTATTTGTTACATACTTATATATATATACTTCAATAACATACCGTATTTCCTTCACTTTCATATATTCTTAACTTTACTAATTTATATTGTTTATTTAACCACCTTTTCTAAACGTTTTCTTCAATATTATCCTCTTTATTGCAACTTTCAGACGACATAAATCACCACAAAACGTAGAAGAAAATAAACCACTAAATTTGTATCTAATTCCTTTGTTAAATTATGGATGTTTCAAGTGGAATCACTACTAATCAAAATGAAGGTAAGTTACTTTCGATTTTATTTCAAACTGTCAAACAGGAAGAAATTTTAGAGACATATCGAGAGAGTATTGGTTATTGTACTTGTAAATTGGCGAGTTTTCATGGATTAGTAAAGTTTGTTATGTAATTATGCAGTTGAAGGACCAGGAGAGAATGTGCTTGCTAAACATGTAGCCTTCTTTGATAGGAATCATGATGGTGTTATTTATCCATGGGAAACTTTCCAAGGTTTGTTAAACTTAAACTTTGGTTAAATTTACTTATTTTTTGATGAATTTGAGTTGGGTTTTTGGTTAATTTAATGGGTTTTTGGTTAATTTTATAAAAATTTGATGGGATTTTTTGTTGTTGTGGTAGGATTTCGAGCCATTGGAAGTGGGTTTCTGTTATCAACAGTTGCAGCCTTCTTCATCAACATGGGCCTTAGTGGCAAAACCCGCCCGGTATGTTACTATTGTACCCCTTAATTATTGCGTTACGTGTTACTACACGTCTGTTAGCAGTTTCGCTAAAATAGTTGCACTCGTTTTTTCATGGGGTTCACTGTAATACATTCTCTTCGTTTCAGAATAATTAACGAAATAATATTTCATTGTTTTTTGTTTTCGCTTTACATTGCCCTCGTTTTCTTGCTCTTTCTATTTTCTTTCGTTTTCTTTCACTTTCACTTTCACTTTCTCACTTTTCTTTGTTTGGATTAGTTTCTTAATTTGTCTTTGTACTTTTTGATACACCAAGTAGAGGGTTTGTTGTGATTTTCTTTAGCCCTATCACGTTGCACCAGGGGCGAAGCCATGAATTGAAATATGTGGGGGTGGGGGGCGAGATTTATCAAGTAAATCGTATCTTATTTTCCAACAGTGATATATTATAAATTGGATTTGACTAACATAAAATATTTCATCAAAATAATCAACATTACAACCTATGACTTGTAAAATTCAAGTGAGAAATAAAAAATTTCCCTTAAAAAAAAAGTGAGAAAAAAATAGTAAAAGATTGCCGTGAAAAAAAAAAAGTAAAAGAATAATTAAAAAAAACATGGATGTGACACCCACAAGAACCGAACATTAGACCAATATGTGATAAAATTTATAGATTCCACTCTAACCACTAAGCTATACACTAGAAAGTTAGACATAAGTCCACCTTTATATAACTATGGGGGCCAACCTTCAAAATAAAGGCCGGCCCAAGGGCCGGGCCTCCACCAGCCTTTTGTGGTTCCGCCCTTGCGTTGCACTGTGTACTCGGATGTATATTAAAAAATTTAGTCATACCATACATTGTTTGTTTTCCTTGTTGATTTTGGAATATGGATTTATATTTATATTTATATATATATATATATATATTTTTTTTTAAATTTTGTGGTATGTATGTGTGAATGCTAGTCAAGTCTTTTGATTTTCAATATTCGCCACATATTTTTTATGAGATGTCTATGTCTATTGGGTGGTGTTTCTAAGAAAAAAATAAAAATAAATAAATAAATGAAAGAAGATAATATTAGGTTGGTTGATGGGCCAGGGTGGGACTTAACAATCAATACCAATTCAAGAAAAATGGACCGAATCCTGCAAGGGCCTAGTGTTTTGCTATCTTTTTTGTTTTGCTAATCTTTACAAAGTTGTCAAGTGTGTATTCTTTTGGAAATCAATATGGTGCACAAATAATTGGGGAAAAAGAAAAAAGAAAGCATTTCATAAAAGTACGTAACAAATTAGCTTTGTATGCATGTGTTACATGTGAATATTAAAAATGAGTTTCATGAACAAGATTGGTAAACATAAATTGAGATACACCAATTTGCTTTAAAAAAAATAATGCACAAATTTGTTTTATAAAAATACACAAATTTGAAATACGTATTATTAATAATTATAGGATGCAAATAAAAAAAATAATTTTGGAGGAAAAATCGTCAATAATACTATTGATATTATTGACATATTACCCATTTACGCTATCCATCATTCATT
This sequence comes from Chenopodium album, assembly GCF_948465745.1. Lineage (NCBI taxonomy): Eukaryota > Viridiplantae > Streptophyta > Magnoliopsida > Caryophyllales > Amaranthaceae > Chenopodium > Chenopodium album. The sequence continues at coordinate 6,332,620 of NC_137857.1, forward strand.
ATTTTTAATTCCATAGTTATTATTTGCCCATTTTTATTCATCAAATGCGCGCGGCGATGCGATTGATTAATATTTCACTTGTTTTTTCTTACTTACAAGATAAAATCAAGACATGCATTTTTAGTTGGTGAGTAGGGAAGGTGAATGCATGACCTTATCAAATTAATTCTAACACATTGTTTAGGGTTGCATATAGGCTTTAAATACATATTTATACGAGTGATTAAAAATGATTAAAATGGTACTTAGCATTATTTTTAACATTCATGAAAATCATATACTTCATATTAATTAATGGTTATTGGCATTTGAATTTCATGAGGCCATGAGGTCAGCTATTATATCCGGCTATCTAGGTATGTATGAATTTTTTTTAATAAAACCTGTTTTACGCAATGATGACTTGTATATCTAAGCAATTTTACAACGTATTTGTTAAAAATAAATATTTATCGCGTATTAGTGAGGGAAGGTCCCCTAATATAAGTAGTAAGTAACCTTTATACACTTGTAACTTGGAAAAAAAAATAAATAAATAAAAAAAAAAATTGCATTTTCATCTATTAAGCTAGGAAAGTTTTATCTTTGAACCCTAGGAAAATGAGACTTTAAAATTTATATGGAACATTCCAAACATATTATTAGCATGGTTGTCGTATTTTTTCATATATGTTAAATACAAGTACTATTTTTTTTAAGAAAATAAAATTTGACAGCTGATTTTATGTTGTATTTTTGGCGTGAATATATATAGGGGAAATTTCCTAATTTGCTCTTCCCAATAGAGATAAAGAATATCACCAAAGCCAAACATGGGAGTGATACTGATGTCTACGACACACAAGGAAGGTATGTTGTTAACTTAACTTCTACGTTTGTCTTTCATGAACCTTAATCACCATCCAATGAAGACTAAAGTTCATTTGTTATCTTTGACTTACGACGAATCTTTATCGTCAAACTTGTCTATAATCAACATCAATTTCACACCATAATTGACCTTAACAAGTTAACATAGCCAGTTAACAGTAAAATATATGGAAGTATTACGTTAATTACTTTAATTAAAAGGGTGCATCCGAATAACATTGAAATGATCAAACAAAGGGGATTTTATAAATTGTCATTTCTTTCTTATGTTAGCTATGTTTTGCACACACTTATGATCATTTTATTTTGTAAATTGAAGGTTTGTAGAATCGAAGTTTGAAGATATCTTTAAGAAGCATGCTCATACATGTGCGAATGCTCTTACTTCTGATGAACTTAGTGAAATGCTCAAGGCAAACAGAGAACCTAAAGATTATGCAGGATGGTTAGCAACACTCACTTTCGTAAATTTCATATTAATTTTCATATATATGTCAACATATGTTATATGGTTCAAACTAGATAATTGTCGAATTCTTTGTCACAGGATTGCTGCCTATTCAGAATGGAAGATTCTATATTACCTTTGCAAGGACAAGAATGGCTATTTGCCAAAACAAACGATTCGAGGAGTGTACGATGGAAGCTTATTCGAGCAGATGGAGAAGGATGCACAATCTAAGAAACACAAACAAGGGTAAACTTTCAAGAAGCTAGTTGGAATTGAAGCATATATATTATGTGATTCAAATATATGAATTGTAAAGTATTTTTAACTAGTTAATTATTCTGATTTTTTTCCCTTCCTTCTCTTCTCAAGTGTTCATGGAGGAGATAAATAAGTTAGCATTGCAGTTGATCTTCACGTACTATCCGCATCGAATCGTTGTTGTGGCTATGTATCTAATAGTTGCTGGGTTTGAATTAAACATTGTTGTTCATTGTAGTGATTGTGTGACGATGATTGTAATTTTATGTACATTGTTATAGTTTGATTACAAGGATGTATTATGTCACATATTTGTGTTTGTGTGCATGTGTCGGGGGTGCATATTACTCCCAAGCTAGTCTTGGTCTCGTGATAAGAATGTGAGCTTGTAAATTTTAAGGTCACGGGTTTGATCGATCTCTAATTCTCTACGACTTGTATTAGTTGTATATGATATTTGGGGAGGGAACGGTATTTTCTTTCTCACATACGTAGTCCACTCTTTAAGCTAGACTATAGGTTTTGATTTGTTATTTGTAACACATTACAATTGGGCCTGGGGCCAGATTTGATTTATTTTCATCAACTTATGATGTGGGTGTTTAATTCAGGTACATTTGAGAAATATTATCACTAATTACCTTCCAAAACCATTAATTTTTGTAAGATAACTTTGTTTGTTATTCGATTTCGCTCTAACTATGCTACAAATTCTCAAATTAAGAGTTTCCAGATAATTTCATATTGATGGCCAAACTATGTTAAAAACTTAAAACTAAAGATGCACGTCCAATACATCCAATTAGGCCCCGTTCATTTCACCTTATTTTTAACTAAAATTATTTTTAATGAACTGAAATTATTTTTGCTAAACTTAAATTATTTTTACTGAACTGAGATTATTTTTGCTGAACTTAAATTTTTTTTACTGAACTGAAATTAATTTTGCTGAACTGAAATTATTTTTACTGATTTTCTATTTTATTTCTTTTTTAAAGATACCGAATTTTACTGAACTGAACTTATCTTTACTGAACTGAAATTATTTTTACTGAACTGAACTTATTTTTACTGAACTGAAATTAATTTTACTGAACTGAAATTATCTTTACTTAATATTATTTTTTTAAGGTGAAGTGAATAGGGCCTTACCTTTTCGTTTGGTATCTCGTTTCCAATTTTCGTGCAATCTAGTGATGTAAATATCAGTACTTAGTAGGTCACCCATTAAACCAAATTCTTGAATATAATTGATGCAAGTATATGTATAGCTTAAGATAGTTTATAATTGAACCATGGCCCGGCCAATGCATTTCAATTTGCCATTGATCTTATTGAGATTTATTTATGATTATATTTTTGTAATGAGGTGCTTTGTATTAGGAATAATCTATTAATGTGTATTAAAGAAAGCATGCTAATTATTCTAAAATAAACAATTTTTGTTTGATAATGCCAACTTGAGTTTTGAATAATAGTGAGTGTAGTGAGTAGTGACATTAGTATGCACAAGTGCACATCATCGTCATTTTAGTATCAAAAGTTGTTGTTGTGAGTTGTATCTAAGATTTGAAATTCTTTACATTATTCCAAACATTCTTTCTGTTAAACAATAGAGCTCATTTTCACCTGCTTATATAAATGGATTAAAATAGTGCTAGACACTAATTTAAATATATTTGCTCAAGTTCGATTCATACTATATGGTCATGTCAAGTAACCTTTTTAAGTTTCGGTCCTTATTACAACATACTACAACATATTAGAATATGAAAAATTTTCTACTGATAATTTTTTTTATTAGTTTAATTATTAATTGTATGTACAATTACCGATTATTTAATCAAAAACCAGCCAACATTCCCTCACAAATTAACATATTTAACAATGCCATAAGTATTGCCTTTTTCTCATTAACAAATTCTCCTTCAATTCTTTTCCAACGTTTCCTCCATTACCAAAGTATTAGAGCATCTAAGTACTTGGAAAACATGGATGTTACTAATCAAAATAAAGGTATGCATATGTTCATTTCAAATAAACATTACTACTAATCATAATTGATTAATGCTTTTTTTTAATAATTAATTAAATTTTGTTATATGATTTTGCAGTTGAAGGAACAGGAGAAAATGTGCTTGCTAAACATGTATCATTCTTTGATAGGAACCATGATGGTGTTATTTATCCATGGGAAACTTTCCAAGGTTAGGTTAATTATTTCCTTAAACTTTGATTAAATTTACTTAATTTTGGTGAATTTGTGTTGGAGTTTTGGTTAATTAGTTTAAAAATTAATGAAATTTTGTTGTAGGATTTCGTGCAATTGGAAGTGGTCTCCTGTTATCCACCCTTGCAGCCTTCTTCATCAACATGGGCCTTAGTAGCAAAACTCGCACGGTATGTCCGTTGCATGACTTGCATCCCATATGATTTTATTTACGTGTGGTATTATTTCAACAAAAATTTATTTACACTTGTGTCCATTAGGGTTGAGCAAAATTATTCGAATATCTAAATAATATGCATCTGATGTTTTGATCTAAAAACTTTTATCGATCCAATTATGATTGTCATGTAGAATGGTAACCTCTTTTCTATTACAATATAAACATTATCATGTTTTATATTGGAGATAATTACATAATGAAAATTGTATATTAAAGAGTACATATATAAGATATAGGCGGAATTTGATTTCAAGTCTAGAGTACCACATCTCGCTTTAACCAACGAAGCTAAGTGGCTAACTAATCATAGACTATTTTTTGTAACAAACAAACATCTCAACTGCTAAACGTCGCTCCCATTTTACATACTAACGCTCCCTTTTTGACATGAAAGGACGATATTGCCCTTTGTGTAAATTGTAGTGCATAATGGTATAATATCATTCCCGACCCCTCCACTTACTACCACGTGGTAAAAAAAAAAAATCCCGAACTACCACATCCGACCTCGCCCCACCACATTCGATCTACCACCAAAAATCCAAGTTAATTTTTTTTAAAAAAATTTACTCAGCATTAGCAACAGGTTTAGGACGATGGATGTCGACAACATTCGGACACCGAAAGCTTCGTCGGAGGATTCCATAAGTCGTCGTACTATTTTTTTAAAAAAATTAAAATAAAACATCCGCCTAAAATTTTAGGATCCACGTAGGTGGATCCACTCAAAATTTCCGGATCCACCAAGGAGGATCCGGAAATTTTAAGTGGATCCACCTAGGTAGATCCACTTAAAAAATTAGGATCCACCAAGGTGGATCCTAATGTTTTGGGCGGATGTATGTAGTGCTTTCTTTTTCTTTTTTTTTTCTTAAATTGATTGATTAATCAAATTTACTATTGTAATCTTTGTATTACTATTATTATTATTATTATTTTATTATGATTAGTATTAATTTTGTGATTAGAGTAATTAGTATTATTATTTTATCAAATTTATTATTGTAATCAAATTTTTTGTTTTCCTGATTTTACTTATTTTTTTTAGAGAATAAAATGAGAGTAAATGAGAGTATGAGAGTGAAGTACGAGAGTTTTGAGTACCGTAAAGTGAGTCGTGGCTATTTATTTGTTAGGGGTAAAAATGGAAAATCTTAAAAAAATGCGAGCGATGCCTAGTAAAAGGGGAGCGACGTTTAACAACCCCCACAAACATTAACTTTAATAAATTGGACTGAACATCACCTTGGAGATCATCTTAGGTAGGCTAATGGGCCCGTTGTAATTGAATAAGTCCAACACAAGTGTATTTGGGCCGGTACAATCTTGGGTGGGCTGATGCCTGATGGGCCTAGTGTTTTGTAAACTATTTTAACTTGCTGATAATGCCAATCTTGGCACATATGGCACAGAAACCCCATATTGTGACTCTTGTGAGTTGTATGATTTGTATTTAAGAAATTTTGCAACTTATAAAAAAAAGGAAAACAATTAAGGTGTATACATTTTATAATGTGAATTAGCTGTTTTTTTTTTTTTTTTTTATTTTTATAAAAAGAGTAAATTAGCTCATTTAATATAGTGCAAATCTCAAATACTGTATAAAATTTTGACATTTTATTTTCTATGTATTGTTAGAAACGATACAATTTGGGACTAAGATTTTGTTGTTGTGGATAATACAGGGGAAATTTTCGTCTTTGCTCTTCCCTATAGAGATAGAGAACATAACCAAAGCCAAACATGGGAGTGCTTCCGGCGTCTATGACTCACAAGGACGGTATATTGGCTTATTGCCTTTATTGTGATTTCTACGGGATATTAAAGTGTGTCTACCATTTTCCATATAACAAATATGAAGTACAATTACATTATGTGTATTGCACTTATGATCATTTTATTTTGTAAATTGAAGGTTTGTAGGATCGAAGTTTGAAGAAATCTTTAAGAAACATGCTCGCACAAATCCTAATGCTCTTACTTCCGAAGAACTTAGTGAAATGCTCAAGGCAAATAGAGAACCAAAGGACTTTGGAGGATGGTTGGTAACAACTTCATATATTTCGCATTTATGTACATATATATCAACATATGTTTTATGGTTCTAACTCAATAATTGTTGTGTTCGTTCTATCAATTTTTATTATAAGGATTGGAGCCTATTCGGAATGGAAGATTATATACTATCTCTGCAAGGACAAGAATGGCTTCTTGCAAAAAGATACGCTTCGAGGAGCATATGATGGAAGCTTATTTGAGAAGATGGAGATGGAGGCTAAGAGACGTCAAGGTCATAAACAAGGGTAACATTTCAAAGAAGCTACTTGGAGTACGTTACATTGTGTATGGTTCAAATGTATGAAATGTAAAGCATGTTCAATTAGTTGATATGATATATATGAGCCAGGGGTTTCATATATATTACCAATCTATTCTCAGTTTCGTGGTTGGTCATCGATCTTGTGATTTTGAGGTCACATACTCACATGTTTGATATTCTACCGAGGTTTGGGGAAAAACATCCGCTTTTAAGCTAGACTATTAAATTTGATTTGTCTTAGTGTCCTTGCAATTGGGCTTATTAGGGCCAGATTTGACTCATTTGCATGAAATTATGATGTTGGTGTTTAGTTATTTGATTAATGTACGTTCTCAAATATAAATATTCGTAAAACCATTAAAATCTAAACAACTTCTACATATATGTTGTTCTTATTACATGAATTTTCTAGTTTATTAGCTTTTACGGTCTATATTTCATTTTCCGTTTTCATGCAATTCAAACAACTAATATTATTATAATATGGTTTTCAAAAAAAAAAAAAAAAAATTATTATAATATAAATATATAATCAAATAATTCTTTGATATATCTAATGACAGGAGATTTTTGAAACTTATTGAAAATAGCTCATCTTAAGAAATTATTAATCTCATTGATTGAATTAGATCGACCGCGTACAATGCATTGAATTGATTCTAATTAGTTTGTTCACGATTAGATTTTGTCGTCAGGTGCTGTTTATTAGGAATACTCTTCATAAAACATGCAAATAATTCAGAAATAATATAATTTTTTTTGATAATGCCATCTGCAACTATGACTTATTAACGAGTTTAGTATGTCATCTTCATTGTTTATTACCAAAACCAGTTGTTGTGACTTGTGAGTCGTATTCAAGAATTGAAAATCTCAACATTATTTTAGTCAATCTATTTATTATTACTCTCTCGGTTTTTTTTTTTTTTTTTTTTTTTTTTTTTTTTTTTTTTTTTTTTTTTTTTTTATATTCTTATTTAAAACTTGCAAAAAAAACTCACACAATTGCGTGAAAAATATTGATTAATTTGTTTCTAAATGCTTTTAGAGTATCAAAATTTTTAAAATTTTACTAATACGCCAGATATCTTCTTAGTGAGACATAGCGTATGTATATTTCCAAATGTAATGTGCACAATTAAACGGAGAAGTTAAGTAAACCAATACGACATTACGAGTATAATTCATGTTACGTTGAATTGCTTAAATAAATGAGTCAAAATGTATGTTTGGAGCAATAACTTTATCAATGGTTAGAACTCTATTAAACTAGCACCTCTTTCAAATCAATCAGCCTAACTAAACAAATCAATGTTTGAGAGTATTATTTGGGTGTTTGGTAAACAGATTATTAAAAGAGCATTTTAGGAAAAAAAAAAAAAAAAAAAACACTTTTTAAAAAAAAACTCACAATAAAAGCTTTTTGAAATCATCTAGTTGAAATACTGTTGCCCTTCACCTTGCTAAATTTATTCCGTTTGGTGTCGAAAATGTTTGGGTGAATCATTATCCTTGTGAGCTGAGATTTGCTCGTATGTTTTGATGGACACTTTATCCTTTATTTTATACTTCCTCCGTTTCTTTTTACTTGCAACACAGCCTTGTGGCACGTGTTTTGAGGTCGGATTTATATAATGTAAACGGATAAATTATTCATTATAATTTTTACAAATGATACTTAACCCTATTCTAATCTTCGTGTTAAAATTATATTGATAAAATCGCTCGTTTACCCTCACTAATCATCTCCTAAAACTGCGTGCTTAAAAGGTGTGTTGTAAGTAAAAGAAAACGGAGGAAGTATATCTCTTCTGTTTTATTTATTTTTTTTTATATATATATATATATATAAAAAAAAATAATCTTATTGAATATTTAGCTTTTAAATACAACTAACAATTAAAATCTATCTGCTAAACCCTTTTATACAACTAACTGACTATCTAATTAAATCAGCTAATACAATAAACTAGTCAAAATAGTTGATATAACCATGTAGCTAATTACTAAACAAGGCCTTTGCGAGTTCTCCAACATTTGCTTTGTGCCTTTCTCCAATGATATAAAGTAGTACTCCTACCTTGTACATACCACTATTAGGACTTAGGAGTATTACGCAAGAGCCTTTCACCCAAAATAAAAATTATTCCGTAATAAAAAAGCATTCATATACACAAGAACCAACACCCCATCACTAATAAATAAATATGGAGTACCGTACCATAAATACTGTTATCTCTCATTAACACTATCTCTTTATTTATATCCTATCGTTTCCTCCATTCCTAAAGCCAAAAAAACTCGCTGTATAACATGGATGCTACAAATGGAATTACCAATCATAATGAAGGTATGTATAATTATAAAGTTCATTTACATAAATTTTTACTACTAATGATCATACTCAATTAATACATTTTTATTCGGGTTTATTTGAATAATTAAATTTGTTATGTGATTGATTATGCAGTTGAAGGAACAGGAGAAAATGTGCTTATGAAACATGCTGCTTTCTTTGATAGAAATCATGATGGTTTTGTTTATCCTTGGGAAACCTTTAAAGGTTAGACTATAAACCAAATATTTGCTTAAACTTTTTGATTAACTTTTGTAATGAAATTTCATGTTTTTTTGGTTGAATGATGGGGTGTTGTAGGAATGCGTGCCATTGGATGCGGGTTGTTTATATCCACCTCCGCCGCCATCGTTGTAAACATGAGCCTAAGTCAGAAAACTCGCCCGGTATTTCTCTCGTATCTCTAGTCAATTGCGGAGTATAGATCTTACACCGCATGTTATTACGAGTATTTAATAATGACATTTTCGTAACTTTGTAACTTTTCAAACTAGTTATACTTGTATTTCTTATTTTCTTTACTTGTAAAGTCTTACTATCCAATAGTATAAAAGTTTATTAATTTGCTATTTGATGATTCCGTAATTTATTTATAAAGATTATAATTTATAAAAATGAGATACTGGAATGTAAAGAGGGGAGATGCATAATTGAATATTCAAATTTGAAAATCTATTAGATTTACTTTAACATGTCGTAGTATATATTTTTGCTTAACTTTAATGAGCATGGTCTTATGTTTAGACTTGGTTTTCATTAGAACTTTTCTAAAGATTGAGAAGGGGTTTTGGTGATATAGGTTTTTTTTGTTTATGCAAATAGTTAGTGACATAGTTTAGATTTTTTTTTTTTTTTTTTTTTTTTTTTTTTTTTTTGATGTAAATGTAGTTAGTGACGTAGTGAATTAAAACGGATAGAATATAAAACATATTGTTCGACCTCAACCCTTATCTTAAACTTTTGGTTGAGATGGTCTAGTAACATGGTATCGGAGCCAGTGTGATACAAAATGCAGAGGGTTCACACTGCATCCACATTTCAAGCCCAAAGGGCTCTCATTAGTCTCATGTGAGGTCAGTTTTAAGCTTATGGTTGAAGCCGTTAGAAAAAAAAGTGATGAAAAGATCAATTTGGACATGGAATCAGTTAAAGTGAGAAATAAGAATAAAAGTTTTGTAAGTAAAAATTAATCATCAAGTTAGATTTTGTGACAAAATCGTATGACCTAATCATTTCTTTCATCGTTTGGATAATCTTGGCCTCATCACCTAGCAGTACGGTCCCTTGGTTGCCGCCACCTCTAGCCGGAGGTATTTTTTTGTATAGGAAATTTGCACTAAATAAAAAAATAAATTATAAAGTGATAGTCGTTTAGATAGGCAGAATATAATAATGGACCAACCAATAATCCAATATTGATTAATCAGTTTGTAATATACACATGCAAATAATTTAGTGATTTTTTTGAGTAGAGATGTTGGTACAACATACATGAAAGATTGAAAGTACCAAAGCGTGTTGTGAGTTGTATCATGTATGATTCGTTTCAAAGTATTTTGTAACATACCAATCATCCTATTATTTAATGTTCAAATATTTGTTTCAATTCTATTATCTATTTGTATGTTACTTATGTAATATAAGAAAATTATTTCGATAGTATTCACTAAGTATAATAATTTTGAATGATTTTCTATGTATTTGTTGGCTTTGTATACAGGGGAAATTTCCTTCATTGCTTTTCCCAATAGAGGTAAAGAACATAGCCAAAGCCAAACATGGGAGTGATACTGGTGTCTATGATACACAAGGAAGGTATGCCTAAAAAATCGACTTTTCTTGGCTGTCATGTTGCATCATTATTCGATTAAATTAAATAATCGAGAATAATACTAATTGAGATGGTAATGAGGAGATTGCCTAGAGGAGGTTCCATATTAAAATCAATTGATGATTTTTTTTCAATAATCAGGAAAAGCTTCCCCGGCCCTCTACTCCTCTAGCTTAGAAAGTGATATTTTGTTCGTCTTTCTTCAATGTTGGACATGTCCGTATTAAGACCAAAATAGAACATAGCTCCATTTCTCACGTACAATGAATACGTGTGTGTTGATCTTTTGTGTGTTTTTATTCAAAGGTTTGTAGAATCGAAGTTTGAAGATATATTTAAAAAGCATGCAAGGGAAAATTCAAGTGCTCTCACTTCTAAAGAACTTAGTGAAATGCTGAAGGCAAACAGAGAACCAAAGGACTTTGGAGGATGGTTAGCAACACTACTTAAACTACTCTTCTCTAAAATTTTGTGTACAATAGTCATATATATTATGCTCGTTCTTTTTGTTCTATTCACTCTTTATATTCATTTGCTACATTATATTCTTCTACATTCATGTTATTCATGTTGGAATATTAATTTTCTCTTTTGAACTAATATCTTGGCTCTTGGCCAATTAATTATTCCACGCGTAGATGATCTACTACTAGTCCTTCCTCTTTTCCTTGATCTACAATAACTAATGTATGAAGCCATGAAGGTACTTGATATATTTATGGTTTGGCTTAGAATATAAGTAATTCCGTCGTTTTTATTTTTGAAGGTTTGGGGCTTTTGTAGAATGGAAGATTTTGTTTTCGCTATGCAAGGACAAGGATGGGTTGATGCAAAAAGATAAAGTTAGAGGAGTATATGATGGAACCATATTTGAGAAGTTGGAGATGGATAGACAATCGTCTACTAAGAAACATAAACAAGGGTAAAACTTCAAGAAATCATTTGTGTGACTCAAATATAAGAAATGTAAAGAACTTTTGATTAGTTTATTCTAAATTTTTTTCTTCCTTTTCTTCTCTTCTCAAGTGTTCATGGAGGAGATAAATAAGTTAACAATGCAGTTGATCTTCAAATGGTGGGCACCAATTCATTGTTTGGTTATGTATCTAATATAGTAATAGTTGGTTTTGAATTTATACATTGTTCTTTTAAGTAATTATGTGATGCTTGTAATTTTATTTACATTTTTACAAGGATGTATAATGTCACGTCTTTATTATATTTGTATGGGTGAGGGATGCATAATACCAAGCTGGCAAGTTATTCTCAATGTGATAGGAATTTGAGCTTGTGATTTTTGAGATTGCTATTTGATTTTAATAGGGTTTTTTTGATTAGAAAGGAAGTGATACATAAGTCCAACTCATTACCCTGATAACAAAGCCTTTTAATTTACGAGGCCAAAGCCGGCCCAACTATCAATGGCCTATAAGCCCCAGCCCATGATCTAAATATACAAGGCCCAACTATCCATAGCCCATAAGCCCCAGTCTCTGAAAATATAACGGCCTTGTTTGGCAAATGGTTGTTGGCGGTTGGCTGGTTCACTTGGCTTGTTTGACCAGCTGGGATGTTTGACTGTTTATAATGGCTTTGAAATTGGTTGTTTATAAAAGTGTTTGGTAAATTAATTGTTGGCTGTTTATTAGATAAATTGTGGGCTAACAAGCAAAACGCCAACAAAAAAAGCTACCCAAAGCAGCTTTTTCATTTTGCTTAAAAGCCAGCTTTTTCGCTGACTAAAAAGCCAATTACCAAACACTTTTTTTGGTTGTTTGACCACATAAAAAAGCCAAAAGCCAAAAGCTAACCAAAAAGCCATAAAAAAAACCATTTACCAAACATGGCCAACATGCATGCTAAAGTAGTAAAGTATTATAAATACACATGCATGGCAATAAGAAAGCTTCCTTCCTATTCGCATTGCTCCCTCTTTCTTTTACTTTCTTAATACATACATCCATCATCCATGGTAATTGACTTGAGCTTTGGAGGCTCCATCCTGAGGAGTGAGGACCCTCTCAAAGCCTGGAGATCACTGTGTAGGTTATCTGACAAGGCAACGACTAACATCATCATCCTGATTCCACATAGGAACAATAATTCAATCGTGAAAAAGAGAATAGAAAAAAAAAAAAAGGAACTTTAAGACTTTTTGTTTTACATGCTCATGTTCTTTCAATTCATGTACACACGTTTAAAAGAAGTTTGTATGTAAAGTAAAGAGTCCACATATCAAGAATTACGTTTGTAACAAGAGCATGATGTATTGATGTTCATGGACTCCTGGTGCATGTGAGTCTATGATCGAACCAAAATTGTATTACTTAGCTAGTGTATTATTAGATGTCTTAGCGTGCATCAACGATTAATTTTTATTTTATTTTATTTATTTTAATTTTTTTTTTTATTATTTTTTTTATTTTTTTTGAAATATGCATCAACGAAGACAACGATTAATAGGATCAATGTTATACAGTTTTAACTAATAGCATGCATCAATGATTAATAAAGGTGAATTTTATACTAATTATACGTGTTATATTAAATTTGTATTGCATTGATCTTTAACTTCGATTTAGTTTACTCATTAGTATATATATGGAGCAATCCATAATTCTTAGTATCGATATAAGGGATCATTTTGAGGTGCTAGCTTTTAAAGATTTTTTTTTTTTTTTAATCTAAATTGATAAATAATTTCAATGGAAGATAGCTTAGTAATACTATGTTCAATTCACATGAATTGCTCTGAATTTTTTTAATCTAATCATATGTTCTGAATTGAACTAATTTTAAATTTTGACAAACTTTTAAATGAGATGTCATTATATTTGTTTTAATATACACTGTTCAAATATGAATTATTAATTATTTTATTAATAATAAAATAATGATATTTAACAATAAATAAATGTAAATTAAGATCTGACATCTGATTATTTCTTAAAAGTTGATATTAACTTGAATGCTGAACTACAAAATGTTAACACATGGTTATGAATTTATGATCGAGCTAAAGAATGTTAACATGATCGAACAGATTGTCATATCAAATTGTCAATGCCAATACATTGTCCTTAATCTTATTGTCTAAAGTGGTCTTTATATTATTAATTTTGTGAAATAAAATAAAATAAAAACTCTGTAAAAATAAGAAATATACAGAAATATAATCAAAATTGCTTAGAGCCTTATGTGATGCCAAATTGCCAACTGGTACGTTGACTAGCGACATTATAACGTGTTACGTGCAATGTCATTGCTCACTTATTCAGCATCAAAATCGTTATTGTGACTTTGTGAGTTGTTTCCAAAACTATACTTTTTTAATTGTAACGTATCCATCAAATAGTCACAGCAAATCTTGATTATGCTTTTAAAAATCAATTAATCATCAAATAGTTTTCCTGAAAGCTTAGTTTACTTCTACGATTAGCTCTTTGCAATTCCAATTTGGAAAAATATTTTTTGTAGCCTGCTAACTTGAGATCAAAACTCTTTCCAGAAAAGGCGGTATGTAGCTAGTTAAATTGACTGTCGAATATGCATGATAGGGGTATTGTCGTAGGGTATTTTCTGATTTACTGAATTGAATTGAACTGAACTGATTGGAACTGCACTGAACTGAATAGAGCTGAAATAAATTGTTTATGAGAGAAAGAAATTAGGAGCTGAACTGAAGTGATTGGAGCTGAACTGAACTGAACTGAAATTAAGCTGAAAAGAATAGGCCCGTAATCTTAAGATCCTAATGAGGAAATGAAATGGAGAGGATCTTAACATGTTAGAACGATAATTTTTTCCCATAATCCCATGTTAGATGCGACGTATAAGCAACTTTCTTATGATAGCTAGGTATGCGGATAATAATACTGTCGTCTATAGCTAATTGCATTATTGCACAAAATCGGTTTGACTTTTCTTTCCTTTTGGAGCAAAATTGAGTATTATAAACTATAAAGTATTGAAGACATGTAATCTCTATATCTATTAGATTATATATTGAGATGTGTTGTAAATTAATGAAAATATATTATTGTACATTATATTGTATGATAATCAGATTATAAACTTTTAATTGCTATAATTTTGTAAAACTAGGTTAGTCCCCGTGCCATACACGAAAATTTTTAATAACTAATTTTAAATTAACATTGTATGAGTAAATTTACATATGTGAATATTATGATGGATTATAAAATAGCATATTTGTCAAGCAGATCATATGCATTTGATTGTGGAAGGATACATGCATACATCAAATATTTTTATTTATGGATATAAGAAATTTGTTTTATATTTAAGTTTATAATTGGCAATAAATATTAGGACGGATCAAATCTTTTTATTTATGTATTTGTTTTTTAAATGGATTTTTTTTAAAACAAAATTTAAAAATATAATCGACACACCAGGAAATGACACGTGTCATTGTTGGTGTGTCTTTTAGTATATAGTATTGATAGATAATTCGATGCTAATAAAATTGTAAGTAAAATAAGTCTTCCATATTCATAAACACGCTCAATGTCCTACGTAGTATGTATAAATAAAAGTTAGTGCAGTACTATGTATACTTGATTATTGTACCATTTTGCCAACCGAAAATATGAAATGTTACATGATCGACTTGCATCAATTATCCCTTGTGTGAGTATGTCATAGAGATAGAGGCTAGAGAGCCACCAAAGGTAAATACTTTAAACAAAATTCAATTTTAGGTCTAGAGATCAACATAACTGATAGACTGATAATGTATATAAATCAATCACGAGTTTTAACCATCAACTTAAATTTTTTATTGTACGTCTTTTATAACCAATGAAAATAGATAACAACCACTATATATTAAGTTCTTTACGTGCACATTAAAATCTATGCTGCAATCTTCATTTGACAAGCAATTTGAAAGTTAAACTACTTTTGTTATTTTAATCAAAATCCGACCATATTGGACTTTTAGATTAATTAGTATCAACATATAGAAGTCACAAGAACAAATATATCATTATTATTATTTAATAGTTAGTATATTATTTTAAAATTAATACACAAACTATTGCATGGATAGAAATAAAGCTAGTTATTTAAGAACCACACCCCATCATAAACTCTCAACGGCATAAAAGTATTGCTTTCTCTCTTTAACAAATTGTCCTTTCCCAAATTTTCCTCCATTACAAACTGATTGAAGAAAAATCTCATTCAATTAGATCACCATTTTACTTATATAACATGGATGCTTCAAATAGTATTACTAATCACAATGAAGGTATGTACATTCCAATATATATATTATATACGTGGTCTACTTTTTCCGGAAAACCGGTCTTCGGGTATCTAGGCATGGTTTATGCCATGATCAGTATAGGTGTTCTTGGATTTCTATATACGTTCGTTCTAAATTACTCGTCTCATTTTCTTAATTTAGGTGTCGTAATTTACTTATTTCATTTTTTTTCATCATATATTATTTTATTATTATTATTATTATTATTATTATTGTTATTATTATTTTACCTATTTCACTTTTTTTCATAAAATTTATTGCTCTACATATTTCATTAGTTGTTGGGTCCCATACTCAACTACTCATGTTTTTCTCTCTATATTTTCGCTTGCATATATAAAATTATGTGCAAATGGTCATGGACAAGTAAACTGAGATGATAAAGACATAAAGTACTACTATATCTATGTTTGATTAACGCATTTTTAGTGTGTTTTTATAAATTACACAGTAATTAATTTGTTGTGGTTATGTATGTAGTTGAAGGAACAGGAGAAAACGTGCTTGCTAAACATGCTGCTTTCTTTGATAGGAATCATGATGGTGTTATTTATCCATGGGAGACCTTCAAAGGTTAAATTATAAACCATATATTTCTCCTTAAACTTTAGCTAATTTTTCGTACTTATATTTTAAGGATTTTTGGTTCAATTATAAACCAAATAATTCCTCAAAATATGATCAATTGATTTTTGGTTTTTTTGTTTTTTATTTATTAGATTAATTTTTGATGATTTAATTTCAAGAATTTTTGATAAACTTATTGGGAGTGTAATGTTGTAGGATTGCGTGCCATTGGATGTGGGCTATTTATATCCATCGCCACCACCTTTGTCACCTTGACCATCAGTCCAAAAACTCGCCCGGTACCTCTTTTAATCTTTACGAGTATATCATGATCAATTCCTGCAATAATGTTGGCTCTATTTGTTTTGATTATAAACGTTTTTCATGGAAAATCATTTAAAAAAAAAAACAATTTTCAATGGAAAAATATGATTGTGAAAAGGGATAACTTTTTTGTTTGATTGTAAGAAAAGTTTTGGAGAAAAAGAATGTGGATATAAAATGGAAGGGAATGATAGAGGAGAGAAAATAGAGGCGTAAGGAGTAGACTGAAAAATGTGACATACCTTTGTTAATCGTTACAAAGGAAAATGGCTTCAAATTTTTAATAAGTAACTTATACCAATAGGAATAAAATTGTTTTCCGCCATTTAACAAAACAAACAAAGAAAAGTAAAAGAAATTCATATGTTTTTTTTGATTAATCAGTATACTTATTGAAAAATGATTTTTGACAATTTATTTTCTATTTTTTGGCAGGGAAAATTTCCTTCTTTGCTTTTCCCAATAGAAATAAATAACATAGCCAAAGGCAAACATGGGAGTGATACTGGTACCTATGACACACAAGGAAGGTATATTTTATAATGTTATTGCATCATTCTTTAGAAAATTGGAAACTTCTAATATTAACCTTACAAAATTATCTCTATGGAGTAGTGTATCCTAATCTTTGAAGGTTTTTCAAGTGGATACAACAAACTTATTATGTCTTGGGTTATTGCATTTGCACAAATAATAATTGTCAACTCATGCGTGAAATTCATGTATGATTGAATCCCTTTTCTATTAATAATTTATTGCTTTGTTATTGATTAGATTTTATTTAGAAACTAGTTATTGGCCCGGGCGATGCCCCGGGTCATTATAAATTTATTACTTTAATCGATCTATATATATTTTGGCTTGTTTGTCATTGAGAGATTAAGTGGTGGTTTTTTTTTATTATTTAATATGATAGCTTAAGTAGTTTGTTGCTTGTATGAGTTGGTTTGATTATAAGAATAATTTTTTTACATTAAAATAATCATAGAAATATGATAAATCAAATCTTTATAAATTTGATGTCAAAATATATACGACTCCATAATGCACAAAAATCTTTTACTCTATGATTACAATTTTATGAGTTAATGAACAAAATAAAAATGGAGTAATGTTTAATTTCTTACAAACTTTATTATTAATAGGGGGTCTAGCGCGCGCGATGCGCGCGATATGGTTACCCTTTGAGAAGAGTAATTGCAGTTGTATGCCTATCAGGTCACTAATACTTTTTGACTATATGTGTATGGTATTTTGGTTTAAATTATTTGCAAAAATGACTTTTTGTTCATGATTAAGGTTTACACATCACTCAAAGTATATAACAATTTTGAAAAAAAATCTAATTTTTAAAGCTTGGAAAAATATCTTACATACTATGCTACTACAAAACTATAAGTAATATGTAACATCTAAATAATTCATTAATGTAAATATTATTTATTAGGATAAATTAATATTGGAAGAAAAAGAACTATTACCAATTTACCATTCCACTATAGGAAATATACTGTAACTAAGCTACTTCCTCCGTCCCTAAATTACATTCCTCTTTCTCTCTATTATGTGAGGAATTAATGCTAGAAAGAGGAATGTAATTTAGGGACGGAGGGAATACTACAAAACTACAAGTATTATATACGAAACATCTAAATAATTCCATATTGTTAATATTGCGATTCTTTCAAAAAAAATGTTAATATAATGAAGTATTTAGTACAAATTAATAATATTGGAAGAAAAAAAAAACTACTATTACCATTCCACATATTAATATCTTTTTACCTTTTTTATTTTTTTTTAATGTTAATCTTACGAAGCATTTATTAGGGACAATTTTGCAAATTGCAATGACTACAACAATTTTGTAGCGATTGTAATCTTTTAATCTAAACCATTGATATACGGTATTAAATCTTGACCATTCATTTAATTGACAAATTAAAAATTAAAATAAAATAATAATCGATTACTTTATTATTCCTTTAACAATGTTCACTTCTCCTTCCATTGATATATGGCTTTAGTATGATGATCTTGTTGATAGTTTAATATCCCATCTTATTGCTGATTTTGGTATTTTATATGGGTGAAGAACTGAAATGAAGATTAATTATATATTATTCTACTTGTTCAATCATTTTGATGAAAGAACTAATAATCACTTATCTGGCCTCTAGCCATATTGATCCATAATTCCATAAAGAGCAAAGCTGAAAGAATTGATCTGATTTCATGACTATATGTTGACAACTATAAAAGGGAATTGAAATCAATTGTTTGAAGAAGTAACAAAAACTATGAATTGTATATTTGTATGCCTGGCCATCGGTAAATTTTTTCAGCAGATTAAAAAAGGAATTGAAAACAGTTTTTGAACAATTTTTTTTTTTTATGTATATAAATAATTTAAAAGTCAAATATAATGAACGGATAAGATTGGTCCTAGATATTGAAAGGGCTAAGTTAATTTAATTACAATGACTACAATATTTATGTAGCCATTGAATAGTCTTCAATTTATTAGTACAAATTAGTATTGAAAAGTAAAAAAAAAAACCATTACTATTCCACATAGGCATATACTAATATCTTTTTTCCTTTTTTTTTTTAATTGGGGGCAAATTGGTAAACAAACATTTCGAGGGATATAATTGTCATCACACTATTCATAAGAGCATTTTCATGCTTTTATAAGGTAGGGATGTAATTATTAAGGAGTTAGTTCAATTCAAGGGAAATTGTCATGCCATGCATATAAAGAGTTTATCAATTAAATTTAATATTAATACATGAAAGTTAATGCATAGAGTTTTTCAATAATTAATGTTATGGTATGATTTGGCGACGACACATCATATGCCAAATGGCAAAATTGTTGACACATGGCAAAACATCATGTCTTGCCATGAGTTTTAATATATATATTGATTGATTGATAAAGAACATGTGTAAGATAACTTAAGTGAATTTCTCTAGATATGTCACTAGCTATATAGCAGTAAACACGCGGAAGAGTGTCAAATGGCTAATGGATTATAACAAAAGCATGAAATGTTTATTCATTGTAAAGTTTTGAAAAACAAGCATGTAACGTTAAAAACACTAGAAATACATCCTCCATCATTGTTATGAAACTATATTGCGTGTGTTACGTTAACCAATATGATCATTTGCATATTTAATTATTTATTCATAGGTTTGTAGAATCAAAGTTTGAAGACATCTTTAGGAAGCATGCTCGCTCAAATCCAAATGCTCTCACCTCTGAAGAGCTTAGTGAAATGCTCAAGGCAAACAGAGAACCAAAAGACTTAACCGGAAGGTTAGCATTGCTTCTTAACTTCGTTCACTCTTTATGTTCTATCGATTTTTTTTTTTTTCATTTCAAAGATAATTAGTTTTTCTCTTCCTCGCGCCCTCTATGTTATCTTAGTTTTATACTAATCTTTAAAAAATAGACGTTTTTTTCCCAAGTTTTTATACATGCTGTAATTAAATAGAATTTAAAAAAAAGAACGAAAGCACCTGATATATGTTTTATGTTTCAAATTTAGATTATAATTGATCGTCTTTTATTTTTACAGGATTGGGGCCTTTGTAGAATGGAAGGTATTGTTTTCTCTGTGCAAGGACAAGGATGGGTTGCTACAAAAAGATGTAGTAAGAGGAGTATATGATGGAAGCTTATTTGAGAAGTTGGAAATGGAGAGGAAATCTGCAAAATAAGATTCATAAACAAAGCTAGCTAGCTTAATTAATTAGTTGGACTATGTCATATACATAGTGTGATTAAACATATTTTGTGAATCATTTTAAATTTATGTACATCATCATTTTTATACTTCACTTTTCCAAGTGTTTATGGAGGGGATCAATTTGTTTGGGGTTGTTGATCTTCATTGGGTTGCACCAATTTGATATTGTAGTTGTGTACTTAACATATGGGTTTGAATTTACTATACAATGTTGTTCATTCTAGCTTAGCATGTAATTATGGTGTGGTGTTTATTTTTAATTTGTATATACTACCTCCATTAACTATTATTTGCAATAAAGGGGTATTATTTGTTGCAAATAATAGTTAACGGAGGTAGTATAATATATATGTAATGTAAAAATTTCTCTATGGGGATTACTTCATGTCTTCATTAGTGTAATGAAGGTTACTCGATCAGTATTGCAAGGGCTACTCGTTACTCGTTAGTGTTAGAGGGTTATTTTGTTGTTTTATAGGTAGATACGTGATGTGGCCAGCCGCACACAAAATGAGTTGATTAAACAATCACCGGTTCACCTTGCAATATAATGAGGGCAGATTTCTTGATGTACAATGTAATTAAGGAAGACTTCAACGTGGTAGGGCGTTTCACCCTTATACAGATATGATTAAACTAAGCTCGGGAAGGCATCTGAAAATCTTCACTTTGATGCTTAAGCTAATATTTGAAAGAGAACAAAGATACTCCGTATAATCTTTCTTGAGAAATGTGCATAAATGAACAAATTGAAAGTACCTTGGGATCCCTTTGAAAGTTGACAATACGTAGTACTTATTTATTTTGGTGGCTGGACTTGGACCTAATGGGCTTCTTTTGGAGTTTTGGGGAGCGTGTTTAAAAGTTTAGATTGGGCCTAAATTGACTTTGATTGGCCTAACAATTTGTTAATTTGTGTTGGACGTATACGCATATTCTTAGGTGCACACTCATACACCTAGAAATAGATGTAACAACAGCACAATATGAATATTAGCTTTTCAGAAAGTGAACATAGGTATAAAAAATATGAACATTAGCTTTTTAGAAAGTGAATATAGGCATAAAAATGTGTGATTTTCGATTTCTTATGTGGTGATTTTGTGATTAACTTCGATTGATTAGGTTATACTACCTTCGTTAAAATTTAGTTGTAACTTTGGGGTATTACTTGAGAGACATAAAATATTCCAAAGTTGCAACTAAATGTTAACGGAGGTAGTATATGATTTTCTTAATTCTAACGAATTGAATTTCATCTGATTTTCTGCATTTTTTTTATCAATGAACATAATCATGCAAAATATGATCATATGCATAGGCTGCCTTAAATGTGAATATTAGCTTTTCAGAAAGTGAACATAGGCATAAAAAAATATGAACTTATGCATTTTAGAACGTGAACATAACATTTCAAAATATGAACGTAAGCATTGGTTTTCTTAAAGTGAATATAACCATTTAAAAGGTGAACATATACGTAAATAAATATGAACATAAACCTTTAAGAAAGACACCATATGTATAAACAGATTTAATTAATATTTCATGAACAACACTTCATATTTACATTATGAATATTTGAAATTATATATGAACATATAAAATATTATTATGAATATAATGCATTTAATTATGAACATATGCATTATAAGTATTAAATGTTCATTTTTTTAGGTGTTCATTTTTAATTATTAAATGTTCATTTTTTTCATGTTCATAATTTTTTTACTAAATGTTCATATTTGTTCACTAAATGTTCATTTTATAGAGCGTAGTGTTGATTTTTTTTACGTTGTTGCACCTTAGACTAATTAGGACATATAAGAACTTAGATCCTTACATGCCTAAATAGCAAAGTTATTTAGACAACCATATACTTTTTTTAGGATGCCCACCCGATTCACTAGAGCTTAGCTCCGACTACATAATATAGATTTTAGTCAATTTTACATAACTTATAAGGGATTAAGGGTAGCAAAACTTTTGAGACAATTGTTTCATACAATGTAATTTTCTCTAATAGCGTATCTAGAAACAAAATCAAGGCAATTTTTTTTTTTTTTTTTTTTGGCAAGATAAATTCATGTTTTAATCTAGACATGAAAGCATACTTGATTAATAAAAAACCAATGGAAAATATTTTTTGAAAGAGGAGAAAAGTTGACATTGCCATATTCTTGGCTTGTAGTAATAACTAATAGGTGACAATGAAAGCATTGTTGTAGCAACTACTAGTAGGCTAGTAGCTAGCAAGGTGAAAAACTAAATTCACCGTTGACTTTTTGGAAATTAATTAGTGATTTTTCACCATTTTCACTATCTACTCGAAACCTATGATTTTCCTTCTATATGTTAATTTAGAAAGAAATTTGTCAATATCACTTTTTTCCTTTTATTTTATACAAAACTTATTATTTAGGACCATAAATAAATATTTATAATATATAAAATAATAATAAATAAAGAATAATATTTCCATATTCAATATATGTTTTTGGATGAATGTGTCCATGATCTTTATAAGAATACAAAACATAGAGTATTTTTATTAGGATTTTCTAACGTATATAAAGTGCAAGAGTATACAATATACATTAAATTAGCTAAACTTTTATTTTATTTATGGAATATGGCACATTAAATTAGTTGGTAAAAATTTTATTAAGTGGGGTCATCATCATAGCATAAAAAAGTGAAGGGAAAAAAAAAACCTTATGCTATATAAAGGTAACTTCAACCTTCAAATTTCTTCGTACCACAACTTTAAACACATACACTTCACTAAAACTCTATACAATCTTTCTTCAAAGTTCAATTTAGTTTCTCTCTAAATTAGAAACAAAAAAAATTAGTTAGCTAATAACTAGTACAATTATCCTCTTGATTAGTAATATATAAAATTCATAGAAGATGGAAAATGGTGATCATAAGAATATGATGAAGACAAGATACGCTCTTCTACTAGCAGCACATGACTCAGAGTACGTGAAGAAAGTGTATGGAGGATACTTCAATGTTTTCGTGGCGGCTTTCGGGGAAGAAGGAGAGACATGGGATTTGTATAGGGTTGTGGAGGGTGAATTTCCAAATGTGAATGAGCTTGAGATGTATGATGGGTTTGTTGTTAGTGGAAGTCCTTTTGATGCTTATGGAAATGAGTATTGGATCCTTGAGCTTTGCATTCTTTTGCAAACTCTTGATTCCATGCAAAAGAAAATTCTCGGCATTTGCTTTGGTCATCAGGTAAACATACTCCAGTTATTTCAACGAGTACGTGATAAATCATTTGAATTGTTATATAGGGCTCTTTCAAGAACATATATTATGGCACCATGCATGTGTTATGTGTATGTTACTTAGATGATAGAATACACAATTTATAATTTGATATGAACATAAATCATTAAAAAAAAATAAGAAAAATTATATTATGAGCATATAGCATGTTTGTTTTTTCAATTACAAACCAATGTATTGTGATTATAGTGAAAAAAAAGCGAGCATATTCCTTTTGAAAAAAGAAGCATATTCATATAAAGAATCATGCGATAGTAAATGTGGTTAAGCATTTGATAATAGTTATTAACTTATAATTATGGGACAAGGGAACATAAAATTATATTATAGGCAAGAAATAAAGTGAGATATCATATATATATTGACTTGACTTGACTTATTACCTTATACAACGAAAAGGCTATTAACTAGGTTTTTATTCTCGTGATAAATAGTGAATCAATATGGTAGGAATTTAAATTTTGTTTATTTTTTGGGGGTTTGATAGAAATATGTAATCTTAAATCTTTTTAACTACATAAAGTGGAATATATATCTATCAAAGAATATTTTTGGACTAGTTTTTTCCCTCTACAACATGATTATTCTTTTTTTCATAAAATATTACATTACAAGAATATTTGTCGAATATTACAAAAACATTTTTGACTTACCGGATAATACAATTGACATGTCATGATAGCGATAATATGTACAATGACTTGTATGAACTTATAATAAATTAAGAACTCTCTCAACCGGTCCTAGCTAGTAGTAGAGCACGCTTAATTGAGTCCGTTTTCATTGAGTAAATAGAGAAAACATATTTATCCTTTTATATATACTAGGGTAGCTAACGCGCGCGATGCGCGCACATAGCTAGTCAAATCTAGAGACTCTTTCGGCTTGGTGTTAAAATCATAAATTTAGTTGTTGACAGATTTAATGGAAAAAAAAATATGTAAACACTATGTTTATGAGTATATAAATGTCCAAGACAACTAACATTAAAGCATAGAGCAAATAAGTACATAATTAAATATTTTAGAGGGTATAATTGTCCAAACACTATTCATTAAAAAAACTTGTATACATTAATGAGGGTATATATGTAAATACACATTTTAAAGGGTATACTTGGCATTACACTATTCATAAGAGTAACTTTCTACTTTTTATAAGGTAGGGAAGTTCTTTTCAAATCTATCATAGCTATAAGTTGTTGAAAGTTACAAGACATATGTATCTTAAGAATAAAATAAACCAGTTTAGAAGTTAATGCACTCTATTTAATTAAAACTTAGAAAGTAACCTACTACCTCCGATTTTTTTTTTGGTTGCAACTTTAGGGTATTATGAGAGATATAAAATATTTTAAAGTTGCAACTAAAAGAAATCGGAGGTAGTATTATTATTAATTACTACTATCATTTTAATTTGACTTTGATACTTTTTTTATAGGTGTTATGCAGGGCATTGGGAGGAAAAGTGGCAAGATCTCCCACAGGATGGGACATAGGATTAAGAGAAATAAAAATAAATAACAAGGAATTTTTGACATCTCAACTTAATTTAGAGGTTTCAAATCATGAAATTTCACAAACCCTGACAATAATAAAATGCCATCAAGATGAAGTGTGGGAGGTGCCAATTGATGCTGAAGTTGTTGCATTTTCTGATAAGACAAAGGTGGAAATGTTTACCATTGGCAACCACATTTTGGGCATTCAAGGACATCCCGAATATACCAAAGACATTCTTTACAACCTTATTGATCGTCTACTTACCAACAGTTCTATAGAGGTAAAAATAACTCCAATGTTTTAAACCATGTGAATTGTTTATTTTGACACGAGCTTGTTATCATACCTTTTTAATTTCTGATATATTTCAAATTTTTTCGTATACATAGGAAGAATTTGCTGAAGCTACAAGGTCGAAAATAGAAAACATTGAGCCTGATAGAAAACACTTGGAGAAGATTTGCAAAAACTTTCTCAAGGGAAGACATAATTCTTCTTATGGATTTGTTGAACTTTTCTAATCTAATATAACAATTATTATTTCAAGTATTGTACAGTCGAAACTAGCTAAACACCAAGTTAAGTTGTTAACTTGCTTAGAAGTTATCCGATTATGCTAATATTATGTTACTATTATGTCGTGACTCGTGACCATGTTTACAATTATGAGTCTATGATATATTAATGTCAATTAATTTAAGCTTAAATTATTAGACTTGGGCTTAAATTATCCGATTATGCTAATATATTAATGTCAACTATTATGCATGGTTTGGGATTATTGAATAGCATTTTAAGGCTTTAAATACCTAGTATTGGAATTGTTGTTTATAGGGTACGCAACGAGTTCTAGTTCTAAAAAATTGAGATCCTGAACCAAAATCTAATGCGACAAGGTCTCAATTCTTTTTCCCAATGCTGCAGGTTACTAACATGTTTCGGTTCCAATTCTAAGTACTCTAGAATTTAGCTCACCCCTAGACCCTAGTCGATAATGTCCAATATGTAAACTGTAAAGTGTCACACATGATTCCAATAACAAGATATGTTTCAATTGAGAATATTGTATCTTTGAGATATGGAATCAACCCCACGCCCCCAAACTATTGTGGAATCCTATCACCATGTCGGAATGTTGTACATGTCAATTCCCATTAAGAATCTCCAATTTTCAAGCAAAATCCTAGTTCAATATGCATTAGTACAATAAATGGTGTTGAATACATTTGGTTATGTTTTTCCCTCCTTAATACAATGGAGAATGAATCTTATCCTTAAGTTGATAACGATGGGGGACCAATTCAACCAAAAGCTTAAACTGGTGGTTGAGGCCCAGGAATATGTTTTATACTCTATCACGCCCCCTCACCCGAGAGCCCAACGGCTAGAAGTGTGGATGCAGCATGGGCCCTCCTCATACCCTGCGCTTAATATTCCACTTGAAAGTGGGGGGTAAATGAGATTCGAACCCGTGACCTTTGTGTCACGCTGGCTCTTGATACCATGTTGGAGGACCAATTCAACCAAAAGCTTAAACTGATGGTTGAGGCCCAGGAATATGTTTTATACTCTATCAATAATTGTATTTTATTTTATGTTAAAAGGAAAGTAATTTCATTGCAACACTTTTATTACCTTTGCAAATACAAAACTAATTTTTGTCTCAAAAAAAAATGATATGTTATTTTTACTTAATTTTAAAACAAATGGTATGAAGTACAACGTTGTTGGAATACTTGATTTTTTTTTCCCCGATAATTTTAACTTATTAGTAAATCATAGAATTACATAACATAAATGAATTAAATCACACAAGAATGACAAAAAGTTCCACTAATAAACAAGGACCCCACATAACACATTAAGAATTTGGGATGGAGACAAAATAAACAAAGACACGTGCTTAAATATATATATATATATATATTTTAATAAAAATAAAATAAAGTTGGTTGTTGTAAAAATTTGCTTATTCCCCTTTTTATATATATATATATATGTGAGTTCCTCAATAGTTACATAATATTAGGCCTCGTTCACTCCACCTTATTTTGTTGAATTGAAATTATTTTTACTAAACAAAAATTATTTTTGCTGAACTTAAATTATTATTATTGAGCTGAAATTAATTTTACTGATTTGAAAGTATTTTTGCTAAAATGAAATTATATTTACCTATTTTATATTATTTTATTTTCTTTATTTTTACTGAACTGAAATTATTTTTACTTAATATTATTTTTTTTTAAGGTGAAGTGAACAGGGCCTTAATGCCTTAATGAATTGCCTTTTATTTTTATTTTTGTAAAATATTCAACAGCTACGATTCTACGAAGGTCAATCTTGAGATAGATGCGGGATGAAGGTTATCCCCCTACTCCCTAAAAAGTGTGATCGGTGAGATTCGAAGTGATCTTAAAGTCACAAGGTGAGTTCCACATAAACTCTACCATTCTACCAAGCTTGCTTGATTACTTATTATTATTAACTAGTGTGTGTCCCGGGCGATGCCCCGAATTGCTAGTTTGTACTTCTTTAATTTGATAATTATGTTCAGTGTTATATTGCTAGTGTGTGATTTGGGCGTTGCCCCGGATGTTATGGTTTTTTTTACTACATATGTATTTATTTTCTAATCTTGTGAAAAATAAATAAATTAAATAACCTCAAAGGAATATATAATGTTAAATATGTGAAATTTAAAACACTAATAAAAGTTGGTTGAGATGGTAAGTGTGTAGCATTTATTTGTTTGAGGTTGAGGGCTCGAATCTAGATAAAACCAAATTTTATTAATTTTGTTAAATGAAGTCGCAAGTTTATGTGTCGCTGACGTGGCATTGTGACATGTTGTCATATACGTTGAAGAGTGCCACGTGGCACCGTTCCTTTAAAAGGAATGCCTTTTAATATATTGTATAGATATGTTACTTAAAAGCCAATATAATTAGGCTTTTCACATCATTTTGTAAATCAACAATGTGCTATTAAATTCAATCTTAAAAGAAAATAGATACTTATTGTCCGGGAAGTACTCCAATCACTTTGAAAAATGGGGTGAGTGGGTGACTAATAAAAAAACTCAATAAGATAGTCATATACTCATATCCGTTGATACAATTTGTTAAAATTAACTAACTATCAATTCACATGTTTCGAATCAATGTAAGGAACCACGGAAGTGAAGGGGAAATCTTGAGATAAAATAAGCATGAATTTGCCAAAAGCAGTAATCACACTAACCAGTAGATTATACCAAGGAATAATCTGGAAAAGACAGACATAAAACATCTTTCTTATATGCTTTCGCATGATTATTTGCTAAGATTAATCATCAAACGCAAAAATTAGATATAATATCATAAAGATAAGATACAATTCATATTTATTTTCCAGCTCATGTTTAGAGCACTCAACTAATCTCTAAATTTACCTAATGTTCTTAAACAATGCTTGATGTAATTCACAAAGAATCAAATTACAAGATTGTAAGCTAGTTGAAGCTCGAAGCTACAGTTTTCGATTCATGTATAAGCTTACAACACACAATCAAAAATAACCCGGTGCCTACATGAGCAATCATTGAATGATATAAAGCTTTACAAATGTAATTGCTGGAAAACAGGAAGAATGCAGATTCTTAACCTCTGCTGTTGTTTGCTGGTGTATGATGTTTTGCTTGTATTTCTCGCTGAATTTAGCTGTCATGATTTAATGATACACATAAGGATGTATGTTATAGGCTTCAGATGGTTTAATTGGCCTTCTGTTTCTTTTCTTCTATTCACGGGTGTCTGTCTGTCTGATGGTAAGAACATAATGTACAGCAGTTTCATTCAGAATGTCTCGCTGCTACCACTTGCGCTTTCTGGCTGATTTTGATGTTCTCTTCCGCTTTAAACCCCAGGAAAGGCTTGCTACATGCATCCTTCTTTTAGTATCAAGGATATCTAAGTTAATCTTTTTCTTGGCACCTAAATATCCTTGACAATTAGCAGCACCACAGCAGCACTGAACCTCGGGCCCAAATTGCACAAACCTACAGAACCAAACCAAAGCCAGGACAGCATAAGGCAAGTCACTAAATCCAAAAAATCATGTTGCTTTTCATACACGCTAACATAGGCAGAACAAGGGGAAACAGATGAGAGTACGAGACGTCAAGATTGACATGCCAGGTTACTAGTGTCAAGTTAAAACAAGAGCAAGAAGGGCCAAGATTTAAGACAAATCAAAACAGAAAAATATACTTCATATTAGGAAAGGAGAGGATATATACACACCTGTAATCATAGGTCAGTGGTTCTCCGGCTTTTATGTGTCGAGCAGCAAAGACACCCACACGTATATCCCCTTCTACTTGCCTTCAATAACAAAACAATAGGATTATGACATTCATTTCCAGTGCAATGTAAAGAGAAGAAAATTCACAGGCAGGTTTTGCAGGGACTACATTATCCTTAAATGAGTATATCCTGTTCATTTTCTTCCAATGATTGAGATCAATGTTACAAAACTTTGTGCAAGATTGCGTATAATTAAAAGCCATTTTCTTTCCCAGCTCCAGATAACCCCTCACTTAAGTATCTCTAAATTTTTTTGTCATGTAGAATCATGGACCAGAAATACCTTCAACTAATCCAATAGCCTAACCCCTCATTATTAGAGGTAAAACTCACCATCAAAACCAACTATCATATAGCTTTTAATCACCCCTAAAATTTAATTTTCATTATCTTATTAAAAAATGCCTAACATCATGAAATTGCCAATGCCCTGATATGCTATTTGACCTACAGAAATTAGCAAACTCCTAAGAGGCCAATTGAGAAAACCATGCAGAAAAAAATCTTACTAAGGCAGTTACAAGAAACAGATAATAGGTAAAGTAGATAATAGGAAAAGCTAACTAGGTAAGGTCTTGCACTATAGACTGCTAGAATAAGTTCAACGGTGAATTAACCCATAGAAAAGTAAGAAAACTAAGAATCTGGTATATTTCATTGTGTAGAAAATCAACTGAATAAAGGTTGACTAAGAAATCATCAAGCTAATCTGGCATTCTGATACTCCTATACAAAAGAGAATACCATACAGTTTCTTTTCAACTGTCACTCAATGTTCATATACAGAGTAGAAACAATAAATAATCAAACATAATCTTAAATGCTTTCAAACCATACTATATTTTAATTGTAAAGGGACCAGAGGTAGGGCTAAGTAAATTACACAATAGCACTGCTCTTTTACTTCATGAAGAACACTGCAGGAGTCTATAGTCAAATCATTCCACAGTACCAATAATTCATATCATTTCATAATCATTAGTCACAATAGAACGGTCAGAGTAACTCACCATTTCTCTAATTTGCAGTTTGGATCACAACTATGATTCAGGAAACGAGATGCATTCCCCTTGAATGTTGCATCGATTGTGAAGTCTTTACGGATTTCACACATGTAAAAATTTTTCACCTCTTTGTTTTTCATATCCCATAGCCTTTGTGTACATAACAGATCATCTATAACTGGTAGAGAAACAGATGTAAAAGGAGGGTAAGAGTACACAACAAATTTTGCACTCATAATTAACTGGACAAATATTTTTGACACTTATAGCACATAATACAACTAGTTAATAACACATGTTCCTTTGCAGCTAGCAACCTCTCAAGTATTGAAGCCAAACTTGTTCTCTTCAATAAATATAAGGTGTTCTCATCTTTTTTTAACAAGAACTGATCTGATCTTATCTTTAATACCAACACAATTACTCTCTGGCCTTGTTTTTACAACTAATATAAGGAAAAAAAAAAAAAAATCATTATCAAGTAGATTTATCTCAATGTGTAATTTACAATAATAAGCAGTTACATTAATCAAGTAGTAAGTAAATAAAATATAAGTTTGAGAAATATTGATGGTGACCTTCATTATTTCAAAATTCCAGATCATCAAAGTTTCTCTCTTCCTTACATAGCATCAAAATTTTGTTATTAATAAATGATTTTCAGGATATTTTATATGGCAACCTCCAATTCTGCAAATTTTTAGATGGTGGATTTTATAGAAAATCATATATTTTTTTTCCCTTCCTTCATGATCAACCACCACAACCACCTTCCTCCAAGCTTTAGTCCTCCACCCTCTTTTAATCTACAACTCTCTCTCCATCACATCCACCTCCAATACAATCTCTCTTTCTTTAACTCCATCACTCCATCCTCAAAACTCCTTTGGAATTTTCTCCTCTTAACCGCCACCAACTTCATCTTCTTCCTTCAACTCCCTTCCTCCACCGTGTTGCGCTCATGGTGGTGCTAACAGTAGTTGCAAGGTATGTAGATTGTTGGGTTGGCTGGTTGGGCAGTGGAATGTGGGCCAGTAAAGATAAAGGAGAACGGAAACAGTTTTTTAACAGGTTATACAAGGTCACGAAAATTTATTTATCTAAAGTTTAGGACAAGCTTACAAAGATGGCAAAAAATCTACCATCACTAGAGGTCCACTATCTAGAATTTCCAAATATTTCTGGTCTTATATGGTTTGAACAAGAAAAGAATAATATATAATTTTAAAATAAATCAAAGATAACAAGTTCTCAAGCATGAAATATAGTACAAGCTTGACAATATGGAATTACACAACCAAATGCATCAAAAGAGTTAAATATAAAATTTCCAACTATTGAGCAGAAAATTTTTTCTCTCTAATGAGCATGTCATGATAGGAAAAACAAAATGCCGCAGATTGTTTGCACTTAATATTCAACCATGAATCACTGTCAACTACTTATTTCAACAAAATCGAGACAATGCTAGTATAAGTAAAGAACTAGTTCCTCAATTGACAAAGATACAGGAAACATGGATACATTATTCTTGAAGATAAAACTGTATTGCTTGTTGGTGACGCTACAGCTTATATTACGAAACAATGATCTCGAAAAAGTTTTAGATCAGTGGATTATGAGTTATGACCAGTACATACTCTAAATCTCTAATAGCATGATTCAAGAAGATTGCATATGACAGACAAGTATATCTCACTTTCACCGCCAATTAACACAAATTTAAAGCAGAATGTAACGAAATAAAGCAAAAAATGCTTATTACCTTCCCCAACATATTCAATGATAAAATCTCCCTTGTTCATAGATTCGGCAGCCTCTACTCCCCATCCACAAAGTTCAGTCTGAAGAAAAGGAAGGCATAGATGTAATTTGTGAGATCAAACAATTTGACTAGGATAAAGTGCAAATTTTAAAGACAAGATGACAATGTAAAGCAGATTTTTTTTTTTTTTTTTTTTTTAAATGTATTAGCTTTCTACTAACAAATCTGCTCATTACTTTAAGTAGCAAGCTTACTTGTCCAATAATAACATCATAAAAATCTTACCCTAACAATTTTGATCTTCTTCTCCTTGCGAAATGGTTTGTTTGTGCATGCATCTGAGCAGTGACAAGCTCTTGAACAACTAATGCTTTGAACTCTACAAGATCAAATTAAATATGGAAATTATAGTACTAAAAGACTGATGACGCATTATGTACAAGGACATGGGCACATGCATAATTGATTATACGTTGAATGACAAACCACCAAAGATGATGCTCGAAGGCATAATAAGAAATAGCTTTAAATAATTTGCATTGAAAGACGAAGACTGACACTAAGAGAGAAAAAAGAAGTTTAAAACCTCCCTACAGATAGATGAACCGCTGTGATTGTCTCAACAGACCATCAAGAGATTCATGACATATATGACTTCAGACAGGAAAAGCTAAGCATTAGATCCTTAAACCTTATTTTATCAGAATTTGTGTTTTGCAAATTATTAGTAGTCACATTAATCTAAGGATTTGAAAAATTGAAAAGAAAAAAAAAAAAAAAAAAAAAAAAAATGCCTATATATTTCTATTGTCAATCAATGGATGAAGAATGAATAATTAAATAGGACAATCCAATTTATAGTGGAAAAAACAGCTAATATAATCTACATGATGATACTAACAGTTTTTGAGTAAATTAGAATATCTAAAAATTAAAAGTACAAGGAGAAAACACCTGGTTAAGATTCAATAAGATTGTATTTACATATTTTCCTTTTAATATCTCAAGCCACAAAAGTAGACATATAGCAAGTATAACCAGATACTAAAAAAAAGGTGGATTTGAATAATAAACATTGTCATGCATTAGCTTATGAGTAATTTACTCATTCTAGACAATCCTATAAATGTATACAAAAGGTATAACACCACTCAAGCAGCCACAGGGCCACTCACTATTCACTAGCCACTTTCAAAACAAGATACTAAAACAAATATTGAATACTTCACACTTATTGACAGTAAATCCAAAAAGAATGCATGACAAACAGAATTGCATCTGACCTGCAAACACAGTCATCAGAGCATGCTGAACGGCAACTTGTGCAACCGATATCCATACTAGCATCTTCCCGCTTTTTCTTGACAAGATACACATCTAGATTTAGTTAAGCCACTGAGCATAAGAATGAAGAGAAGATAGTTCACTTGTTCATTCTATTTTGAGAGCATAAGTATCAGAAACCCGAGGGATGTTATTTCCTTTGCTACCAAACTTTGATGACAGTGAGTCTATTAAATATTAACTTTCAGCTTCCAAATCAAGAGCATTTCTTATAATTATTTCCTGTCCTTTCATTATTTAAAGTCTAGTTGGCAGTGGTACAATTTTAGCAGAACAACAAAAGATATCTAATGGAAGAAATAGAAGAGGATACTGCGCCTAATATGCACATAAGGAGGTGGCTCCAATTTGTCAATTGGACTATCCTTCAGCGTTGACTCTATATTGAACTCTTCCTCAATGTATGGCAAAGGCAAGCGAGAGAATACGTCCTGAAATTAGAAGCAAGCATAAGTTTATTAATGCTAGCATAGCAACAAGCATCTCTAGCAACTTTGCAAGAGATGTATGTCCTGTGCTCCTAATCTGATGATATATGTCAGGAAGTTCCACAGTTCCACCAATTAACTTTTGTAAAACAGAAATATTGCAAATAAGTCCTCCGACAGATCTTAACCCCTAATTCTATTAATAATATGGATGTCTACCAGTTGTAATAAAAAATAGTCCATATTGATTAACCTTTACTCCTCACAATAAAAGGTGAACAAAGATATTATATCACACCTTTCAAGTAAGAAAACATATGCTACAACATGCAATACAACATATATTTTATTCCATTTATCTTTACCGCATAAATCATGCAACTAGATTTTAATTTAAAAAAAATACGATGTCATGTTTTGTATGATTATATTCACGCATAAAAGTGACAATAGCTAAGATCAAATCTGACCTCAAAGTTATTAGTTGCTGCTCCATGCTGCTCAACCAATAAGAGATATCAGTCCTGTCAGCCAGCTTAATCAATGAATAATAAGATAGAAGCAGCAAAGAAGAAAGTTGATAGATTCATTGTATATACAAAGATGTTTTAAGATACACAAGTTACAGGTTAAGCAAACCATCATGAATTAAATCAGCCTAAGTACAGCAACAGAAACATAATATGGATACAATTCAAACTGAAACACAGAAGAGGAAATTTTCCAAAACATGGGGAAAAAGACTTTTCAATAAAAACGGCTATTTAAGAAAAATTACTAAAAGGTTAATTCAAACAATTACAGTACTGTACTCAAAATTTTTGGTTTAGCAAACTTTGACTGCTAACATATAGATAGGGGAGATGGAAAGATAATTGGGATCCAGATGTTTAACAAGAGAGTATCTACAAATAAAGGTATAGTGTGGTATAGAGTTTGTGTAATTAGGATACATGCATAATATGGATATATTATATAGTTAGTACCAAAACTCTATTATAAACAAACCTATATCCTTCAAAACGACCCAAGTCATTTCCCCCCACTTAGCAGATGAGACCATAATATCAAAACTCAAACATCTCTTACATAGGTTCACCAACACACCCCTTACTAATTGAGCGATTTCTCTATCCTCTCAGTCTCATCCCTGTAAGGTTAATACAGATCCAAAAATATTGGAACTAAACAAAAATCCAACATAAAGTGGGTCTTGGTTCAGACTTTTAGGTATCAACAATATTTATCACCGAATAAAACCCCACTCTCCACCCAGCCACCCAATCCTCTTCACTATTATCTTTAGCTTCTATTTGGTACTTTATGCACTTATTTCTACAAGATAATCCCCATCAAAATGCTAGATTAAATAAAATCCATCTGATATTTTAAAACTATAAATATAGACAAGCTAGATCCTAGTGGATTACAGATCCAATAATTAGTAATCAGACTAGAACTAATGGCAATAGGTTCATATATTCCAGAACCAAGATAGGAGCAATAAAATCCACTTGGTCTAAGACTAGCAGCTTCAACTTTTGAATCTCATACAAGTATTGAAAGTTTGTGCTAATACCTAGTCTCATACATTTCTTCATCACCTTTTTCATACTTGTCTCCATAACAATCAAATCCTCCGAATCATTCCCAATATTAATTATTGTAGATTCCAGGTCCTTGGTCTAAAGTCCATAATCTTGGAATTATCTGCCTTCAAATTCCCTGAACGCCATCTTGCTTCTTTTCTCTTTAATCAACTTTCCGTTGGTACATTCCGACCTTCAACTTTTCCTTCACAAACTTAAGGTTCTGCATGAATCCTAATTAAGTCCAAACACTACCAAATAATCACTCTAAAAATCTTGAAACCTATTACTTCCTCCTTTTTTTAACAAGTGCAACACGTAGGGACTAATACAATAATTTTGGATAGGAGAGAGATAAAGAAGTGGTCCCATGTGATGAGGAGAGCAATAGAGAAAAATCATATCTATAAGTAGTGATGTTGCTCTTATTATGCAACTTCCAAAAAAGGAAAATGTTGCGCTTATTTAAAAAAAAAAAAAAAAAAAAGAAAAGAAAGAAAAAGGGAGGAAGTAATTAAAATTGTGGTACAATGTTCACATAGTTTAGAAATCAAGACCTAAGGAACACAAGAAGATTCTATAAGGATTAGCAAGTAACTCAACGTAGTTCTAGTCCTAATCATCAATCATAAACGTTCCAGCTCTTCTGATCAATTGTTAGAGCCCAAAAATCTATCCAGCCTCATGGCCAAATTATATGCCCTACCAGACCATTTGCAACAATCACAGCCATATAATAGCAACTAAGCCTCCTGCTAGCAATGATATATACTTTCTCATATCCCCACCCCCCAAGATCCACCTTCGGAAGCACAAACCTTACATATCTCCACCCTGCTTATGGAAACCTTTAATAGAAATAAGGGTTACAAGGGCCATAAAAGAAGTAATTCAAGAAAATCACCGCCCATTCCCCTCTAGAATCAGAAGGTAAACAAACGTCAAAAAGGGTCCATAAAGGTCTTCAAACCTAGTCTCATGAAAGCTACATAGTATCCAAATATCTCCAAAGCATTAAAAAGAATAAATAAGACAAAATTAATCTCTGTATTTAAAGTTACCCCAATAGACCTAGTTTGAAAATAGTCTAACAGCTCGAGTGACATCTCCTCAAACAACAAGTTAATTTTTTGGTCAACTTTCCAACAGTGACCTAGAATTGAATTAGATTAAATGCCTTAATGCCTGCTAATAATTTTGTGTGCAATGATTGTTAATTAGTAACAAATTGATGATCTTCTTACCACAGGGTTTCAGCAAGAACAACCTATCCATAACTAGAATAATAAGATTGTGTACATGGTACATCTAACTCCTCTACTTCCAGAAAGGGAATTAGGATTTTAGTATTATGTGGTAATATAGGCTTTAATATACCAAGAATTCGGAGTTATTGTGTCAATAAATGCTTCTTGTTGTCATACAACAAAATCATATTACACCAAATAATAGATAGATTAGATCTCAGTTCATAAAAAATATACGAAGATAAAAATGTTTCACTAGTAGCAATGAAGCTATGCCAATGAAGAAAAAGAGGAGATTGACCTCCTGCCGCCAATCTTTTGGGTGCCTCCAGCAAACAGTCCATCCCGGACGCTCACTCAGATGAATCACTTTATCTGGCCAAGCTGCACATTTATCATGTGAAGCCACTTCACACCTCACACAGCGCCAAATAAATTTCTGTTTACATATAAAGCATACCTGGAGAACAAAATGTAATCAATGTAGAAAGCAATTAATGGAATATGTCAACAATTATTTAAAGATATTGCATAACAGCACACAAAATATTCAAATGAAAATAACAAATAATTGCAGTTCAAAAATTTACAAAAACACACAGATTATTGAATCCACAAAAATTAGTCAAATGAACTACTGCTTGAAGAGGAAGAAACAATCCTTCAGCATCATATGCAACTCAGTGAGATCCAGGATTGACATGCTCAGTCATTTAAATAGTGTGAGGTTGTTATGTTACGAAATCAACTAATACCTTCTACGTGTGTACAAGTAATCCTATCCAGTATATTATTTGAATATACAGCCAATATACCACAGATATACATGTACGATTAATATACATGATATTAATTAAAATAAATATATATGGCAGGAATTATCTCTCTACCCATTTTCTTTCAATTGATATTCAGCCAGATAATGATAAACAATAATGATATGTGTGGAATAAAGACAGAAATTCAACTGCTAGAAGAAACAGAAATTGGTGGACTAAATATGACACAACAATTAGGAACATCAAATTAAACTTTTTACATGTTGAGGGCACTTAAACTTTCTTGAGACCGAATATCGAAAGTTATCCTTTGCACACTTCAAATGGTAAATTCCCTTACACCCTCGGACAGAGCAAGAGACCTCATCCCCAGGGTAGATGTAACTTGAACAGGCACGACACTCAACCTGAAAAAAAAAAAAAAAAAAAAAAAAAAAAAAAAAAACACTGGTGATAGTTAAACTTTCCATATGAGCAACACCATGTCTGCTTACAAATGTGTAATTATCACAAGTTCACAACTTATAATCATATATCATATCAACATACATGAAGAATGTTAATGAGTTCTCTCAAGAACAAATTTGAATTAATGTTTCTAGTCAAGACCAATCTATCAAGCAATAATCTTTTCTAAGTAGTTTAGCACATATAGGGCTAAGTTTTATAATAGATACAAAAAGTGCTTTCAAGCTTGTCACGACAACAGTAAAAACGTATCTGTTTTCAGATTATGTTATTTTATTACTATCCAGTTCAGTTATTGGTACACGAGGTTTGTGTACATTTAATGCAGAGCGCCAAAGCCTTTTAAGAAACAATGCCACGAGTTTCTATATTACAACAATCGGGTGAGCTATCAATAACTGTCAATATGAAACTGAAAAGCAATGCTAGAACAAGACCTCACTAAATGGCTCAAGCATTTCACAACAAACATCAGAACATTATCGCTTCCAACTTTAACCCCCAATCCCCCAAATAACATAAATCCTAGAAATAGATGATGTGTAAGTCTAGCTTTCTAGTTTCTACAAACAATAAAACAATGATTGCTCTTAACCTTAACAACTATGACACGTGGATACAGAACAAGAATGTCAAATTGTGCTTAGACGTTACACTGAAATCAAAATATACACGCATACTACAATTAATTTAATGTTAAAGTTTACATTTCCACTATCAATTCACACTAAAATAAGTTGAAATTATCAGTCTCAGACAAGCATTCAATAATTGACAACTACTAATCATCAACAATTCACTATTCACCATGCTCAATATTGACGAACTACATTATTCCGGATTTCCATCCTTGTAGCCGGAAATGATTCTCTCATCACCAACAAATACACAAAAAATTAAAAAAAAATTAAAAAATAAAATAAAAAAACTTCAGCAAGTAATTTAATCATTTCTATGAACAAAGCATCATGATAACTAATCAAACAGAAAAAACAAACCCTTAATCAACAATAAGAACCAATTCAATTCACCTCAACCAATCAATGAAACCAAATCAATTACACCATAAACAAACCACAAAACAACAATAAATCATTTCAAAAACCAATTCAAAAAAAAACATCAAAAATTCAAACAAACAGCATTACCAATCTATTCGAACCCTCGAGAAACGGAAGAAAGCAGCGATTCTCCGGAAACCCTAAATCCAACCTCCTCGCTTTCCAATCATCAACATAATCATCCAAACACTTATCCCCACCACCAATACCCCTCTTCTTATCACAATCAATAGCACCAGAACTCATCCTAGTAACCCTAATTTTCAACAACCCTCTTCTACTCCCAGAAATTTCAGCAAAATCACCATTAATCGGAAGCTGAGGGCGCAAATCGAAGTCATCCATATAATCTAGGGTTTTAATAGGGCAAGGAAAAAGAGAATCAGAAGAATCGGATAAAGAAGATTTGATTGGATTAGGGCAGTAATTTAGGGTTAGGGTTTCGGAATTAAGGAAAGGAGCACCGAAATCCGGCATGGTATCGTAGAAGATTGGAGGAGAGAGAAAATGAGCTAAGACTGAGGTTGGCTGTGTTCTTTAAGTTTTGGGGTAGTCGAATTTAGGCGGGAAGAATGAAAATTATTTTGTGCCAAATTTGTTGGGACACTTTGATTATTATCGCGGTCTTTTTTTGTTGTTTAAGATGTTTAGAAGCACCACTATGTGTCTATGCGTGGTTCGTCTTCGGATCTATTGGTCTGTGTAATGTTCTCTCTCTATTCTCGAATGATCGTTCTGTAATCTGTGTATACTGTACTATTTTGATCGATTTTTAAATAGTTGTTGTACTCAATATTGTTTTAGTTGGGAAATTTTACTCGGCCAATTTGTATGATATTGTGATGTAGATTATGTTGTTGTATTACTCTCATTCCAAAACTTCGTATTATAAGTGATGTGGAGTCTTTCGGTGACATTTTGCTCTTTATTCTTACTTTTGCACTAGCTAATACAGAGTATTCTGTATGAATCATAAAAAGCTTGGTGTGTGTGTTTATGCTGATGATGAAGTCAATAACTTGGAGATGGAGGGAGTTGTTTACGAATTAATTTTCTAAATAATAAACGTGCTCGACCGAATAGATTAGGGATGTCCATTCGGTTTTCGGTTTGAATTTAGCCCAAATTCAATCCGATCCGAAATATAATTCGGTTTTTAAATTTTCAATCCGATCCGATCCGAATTACTCTCCTAATCCAATCCGAATTAAAATTCAGTTATTTGGATGAGCCGAAAATCCGAATTAAAACTTTTATTTTTAGCATCTAATAGACTCATACAATAATGAAAATAAATACAAATGCAATTATAAAAATCACACCCCCGACCTTAATATTAATACAAATCTTTAATATAGATCAGACATAATTATATCTATAAAATAAATTGTTCAATACTAATTAATACTAGTACACCACTACACCTATAAGGAAACACCATTACAACAATAACATCAAGTCATCAAGAACCAAATAGGCAAATACCACCCGCAATTAAAAACTTTCACCATGTTAGAGCCACTAACTTTCAACAATAGGTAGCTAGCAGTAGCAACTTAAGACAGCAAGCAGTCCATATTTGAGTCATATTCATACATGCTTAATTTAATAATTCGGTTTTCGGTTTAGTATGGATCCGGTTAGGGTCAATCCGATCCGATCAGAAAATCCGAATTTGCAAAAAATCTCAATATGATCTGATCCGATTTAAAGTTTGGATTCAATCTGAATTGATAATTCGGTTTGGATTGAATTGGATTTCGGTTTTAATCTTAATTATGGACACCCCTAGTATAGATTGTGCTTGGACGAGCATTATAAGAAAGATTTTTTTTCTTTATCTTTTGATTAACAGTATGCTTGGCGAAGCGTCATGCACTTGGACAAATCGGTGAACAAAGATTATCTATCATTGGGTAAAAAAAAAGATTATCTATCATTTTCCAAAGTTTGCTAGGCCATGCATTAAAAAGGTTTCAAAATTGCATCTTTTTATAGGGGTTACTTTTGTTCTAATTATAGTGGGGATTAGGGTGTCGGGGTAGGGTTTTCGGCAGGGGGAAGAAGCATTGGCACCATCGGGGAAGATGGGCTGGGAGCCGACACTCGACAATACAGGGGTGGTTGATTAACTGGGCTGGGTGGGGGAGATGGTGGTGGTTAAAAAAAATATTATTTATTCGTTAAAAATAACCTAATTATAGTTAAATACGTAGTATTAAATAAAAATATAATTCATAATATTATAAATCATATCATATATATATATATATAACAAATATATGAAGCTAAACTTTTAGTCAGGCCACGAGATAGTGACACTTGGCATTCCAACTTTTCGCTAAGTGTCGCGTCATGTAAGCGACAATTAATTAATAATATGACATGTAGGATTTATTATAATATATTTTTTCTGTAGAATAAGATTTTTAAAAAAAAAAGTTAATCTAGAGTTTTATTTCAATAAAATTTGAATAGATCTAATAGGATAAAAAAAAAAGTTTTATTTTAGCTTTATACTACGTATATTAGTTATAGAGAAGGCATTGCGTCAGTCCGGACTGACGAAATACGGATTTTTGATATCCTCAATTAGCGAGATAATATCCTCTATTGGTTGGATGATCATATCCTCGACTAACTGGATGATATTTGTTAGTTGAGACGAACTCTACAAGAGGGGGGGTG
Organism: Chenopodium album; assembly: GCF_948465745.1. Taxonomy (NCBI): domain Eukaryota; kingdom Viridiplantae; phylum Streptophyta; class Magnoliopsida; order Caryophyllales; family Amaranthaceae; genus Chenopodium; species Chenopodium album. The sequence continues at coordinate 6,374,619 of NC_137857.1, forward strand.
AATTGTAGGTGAGTTCCTAGTGACTACTTTTCGAAATATAAAACAGGAACTTGCAAAGCACACAGTATTTTACGAGGAAACCTTCTAGTGTCCAACTAGAAGTAAAACCTCGACCCTACCTTAGGGATTTCAAACACAAACACTTTCACTATAATAGGGCAAACACCAAGTTACAACCTATTATAATTAAGTCTATACTCTCAAGTTCCTAAACAAACTCTCTACAGAACAACACCCTGTTCTACCCAGTCTAAGTCCCACACTTAGACTCTCTCGTACTCCCTAAGTACAAATCTTCCCCTTCTCACCAGAAGCTTTCTCTATATGTAATGATAACAAAATACTATCACCCAATTAACCCAAACCAAATACAAGAATTAACACCTAGAATATGATAGGCAAGCTATGCATGAAACCCGAAACTAATATGACAAGATTATAAGCTTGGCAAACTTACACAATTAAAGCTCCGTAATTCTTCACGCATTAACTCACAAAAAACCTTAACTCATTTCGATCTCTACTATTTATACAATCATGACTCGTATAGAAAGTAGGTTTTCAAAAAGATAAATAAGTTAAACTTAACTTATCTTAAAACACGGTTTTTAAATAAATCTGTTAGAAGAAAATCTTTTCAGAAAATAAGATAGAAACAATAAGTTAAAAAGCATAATATCTTTTCAACAAACTGATTTTAAGAAATAAACATTTAAAAGAAAATCTTTTCCAATTTCTATCTTTTATATTTTCCGATTTTAATTAATTTGCCAAGCTATCTTGTCACGCCTCTAACAAATTCCATGCATATCCTACTTAACATATTTAACAATGAATCTAGAAGATAAAATCTTAACTAAAACATTGCTGCGCTGCGCTCTTGATCTGGTAGAATTACTTGGGCTCCACGCTTACTAAGTTCCTCCAAAGATCTTAGTCAGCCATCTTCAGGTTCCTGTTAAGGAACGTTCCTGTGAGGGAACTCTTCTTCTATTGTGAATAACTTTCTGGATAAAGAACTTCTTCAAGTCTTCCTAGCATCAGCTACTTCTTCCATCTCCAAGATCAATTTCACCTTAGCTAAACAAACACTTGAAAAACCTTTATGAGATGAGTTTGCTGTAGTTTAAGTTCCTCATCATCAAAACCTTCAAACATCAACAATATTCTTTTTTGGCAATATGATATTTTTTATTGGCTAGATGATATCCTCTGTTAGTTGAGTGATATCATCTATTGGCTAGATGATCCAGACATGATATCATATAGCCAATAGAGTATATCATTCAACCAATAAAAGATATCATAGACACAACCATAAATGATATCATACAGCCAATATAGGATATCACCCAACCATAATATCATATAGCCAATAGAGGATATCATCCAGCCAATAGAGGATATCATCTAGCCAGTAAAGGATAAGTATAAATTAGTGAAGGATATAAATTATTTGATGGAGGATATGTATAATTTGTTTGATGATGTGTATAACAATGGCATAACCTCCATTGAAGATCTCGTACTAAGGTCATGGGTATAACATACACTACCACATAAACGAACAAATGCAACGGTCTAATGCAACAGTTATATCTACTGCAACGGTCTAATGCAACAGTTATATCTACTGCAACGGTTAATGCAATGGCTATGCCTAATGCAACGGTCTAGCGCAACGTCTTTAAAGAACCGTTGCATTAGAATGTCATATGCAACACACTTTTTAGCTATTGCAACGGTGTAGTATTGCTGTTGCATTTGGTCTTAACACGTGATTCGTATATATTCAAGTGGGCGCCTAAATATTTCACCTCCAAATTTTCCCCAATTTTGAAACCCTTGTAATTTCTGCCACCAAAATTTTCTTTTCTCTCTCCTTCCTCTCTATCTCTTTCTCTCTCTCAGCTTTCTTTCTCTAGAATCTAAAACAAGATCTACCATCAAACATTAAGTAAATATTCATCTACTTGTTCCTTCAAAAAAAAAAAATTCATCTACTTGTGACAAAGATGGTAATGGTGATTGGGTTTGTGGGCTTGGTGGTCGTGATTGGTGATGATGACGACGACGGCGATGGGTGAAGAGCTTCACTTCTAGGGTTTTCGTAGTTTTCTATTGCAGCATTTTCCTCCTTCCATTGATGGTGAAGGTAACACTCGATCTCTGTTTCTCTCATATTGTTTTTCAGGTATGTATTTATATTTTTAATTTTCCCAACTACAGTCGAGTATCTTCCTAATTTTGATGTAATTTTTTTTAATTGATAAATTATTTATATATTGATTGTGATGTATATTGTAATTTAACAACACATTTTGTTATCTATCGAATTTATTGTTAGTGTAATTATATTAGAATTGTTATGTATATGCATGTTTGTCACTTTCAGTTCTTTATGTACAATTTTTATTGTTTTTTAATATGCAATTTTTTTTCATATAAGATTTGTGATGTTTTAGTTTTATTCTTAACTGTACAAGCCTTATAAAATCTATGAATATTGCTCAGATTATGTGAAAGTGTAGAATTCAAACTAGTGAATATTGAATTTTAAATGACAATTGTAGTGGTGGTGTTTAAGCTAAAATTGTATGATTGGAGCACAATTTTATGATACTCATACATTCATATTACTTTAGTATTGTAAATGTGTATTTTTTGTATGAACATAGTATTTTGGTGGTTAAAGAGGCGAGGAAAATGATGAAAATATAGGACATTGCGATTTAGAAGTTTTATCCCTTGTATGTTGTATTGGAGTGATAAGAGCTGAAATTACAGATTGTATGAAATGAGTTCAGTGTAAATGGAAATTAATCCTTTATTGGCTTGGCTTGGCTTGGCTTGGCTTCAACATGAATACAAGATAGTTGATGAACTCTTTTTGGTGACTTTCTTGTTATTGTTGCAACTCTGTTTTATGCATTGAGTAATGTTGGACTGTTGGTGAGGTAATTTCAATGCTTGATGTTTTTCTAATGTTGGTGAGCATATGTCAGATGTATCCTTGTATATATAGCTTTTTCTATATACTCTTTTATTTATTAATTTTCATGACTTAAGAATTATGATGCATAACAATAACTTTATTAAAATTATATTGTCCAATCCATAACTTTATATCAGGAAACTATTCGAACGACACAATTTGAAAGCAATTGAGTGGTAAATAACGGATATTGCAAGTTTGACTTGTTTCATAATCAGAGCAATATATTCATAGATTTTATTAGCTTTTATGACTTGTTGCATAATCAGAGCAATGTTCATAAGATCTATGAATAAGATATTCCGTCGATTATGGCATTCTACCATTTATTTTAGGTAGAGTTGTGCGTCCTTTTATAGTTTAACATAGTGTTCATGGTAAAGGTTCAAACATCATCATAGGAGCAATGCTTAGTTAGATTACTCAAATACACTTAACGCAGTCTTTCTTTGTGATTGTTCTACTCTAATCTTACCATTGGAAATGGCTCATCTTAAATTGTGATTATGCTATGTACAGAGCTAATTTTTTTAGGAAATAAGTGAAAAGAATCAATAGCTAGGATAATATATGATTTGGAGAGCACTTTTTTTTTTTTTTTTTGTTAAATTGACTTTAATTTTGTTGTTCTACAAATTACCTAGTGTTTAGATAGTAACATGTGTGTTGATAATGGGAACAAGTATACTATCCATTTAATATAAATCTACTTAGTCTTTCTTGTTCTAATCATACTTTATTTGTCATCTAGGAGCTTGAGGAAGAGGTTGAAAGTTGGTGTGAAGATAAGCACAAGGTTGATGAGTCGATAACATCACGTTCAAATGCAATTATTAAGTTAATGTTGGTGCAGGGGGGTTTGTAAGGCATGTCATGATTTTCAAGATAATATGTTCTCTAATATCATTTCATTTTATTGTTTGTTTGTATAGGTACATGATAAACCACATTGAGTAGAGGAGGAAGAATGATATGATTATTGTTGGGACAATCTTGGTCGACGATTGTCCAAACTCATAACATTATAAATGTACTTAATGTCCTTATATAGGTTTTAATATTATTAGAATGTGATGTGAACTATTTAGATATGTATTTTGGTATGGATCGTAGTTGTTTAGGTATTCATTGTTTGTATTTCTTTCAAGCAAAAATAAAATGGTTGTTATATAATTTTGCTTATATTTATTGTATGTACTTTGTAGTTTTTTAATTTTCTTATTTTTGGCGAGCAAATAGTAATAGTAATAGTAGTAGTAATAGTAATAGTAATAGTAATAATAATAATAATAATAATAATAATAATATAATATAATATAATATAATATAATATAATATAATATAATATAATATAATAATAATAATAATAATAACAATAACAATAATAATATAATAATAATAATAATAATTAATAATAATAAAATAAAAATAATGCAACGGTTCTATAGGAAGTCATGAGTGTTGCACTGAATCTAAAAGACCATTACATTAGCTCTGCTGCAACGGTCCATGGGAGTTGTAAAGAACTGTTGCATTAGGCTATAATGACCGTTGCATTAGGCCCTGATGCAACGGTCCTTGGTTGGTAGCATAGGATCGTTGCAATAGTTAAAATGGACCGTTGCATTAAATCTAGTGCAACGGCCGCAAATGCTACGGTTCTCTAACCGTAGCAATAGGCCTATAGCAACGGTTTTTTGCCCTAATGTAATGGTTTTTAGGGGTTGCATTTGGTCGTTTATGTAGTAGTGATAACTTCCTCATTTCTCAACCAACATACATGCATTCAATGCTCACTATTCAACATACAATCATATAGAACAATCAATTTCAACAATTATACATCATATAAGAAAGCCTCAATTCAATCACCTTGTTATCGGGTGGAAGCTTGTTCTTCATCGCGGGAAGATGACGATGATATATTACTAATATATATTTAGGAATTTTTTAATGAGATAGAGATTAATCTGTTGTAATTGTAGCTACCATTGATTGATGATGTTTGGTGGAGACAAAGGAGGATATGATGAAAAATTGGCAGGGAAAGAAAAGGTCGACTGACGAAGCCGCACCCAATGCTTTGTGTTAGTTATATGATTAAATTAGATTTTCAATAAAATAATCCCAATATTTTTCCTGTAAAATTAAAAAAACCAATATTTTAATACAAAATGGCGGATCCAAAGAGGTACAAAAGGAAAATAAAAATAATAATTCAAAGATACATGTTATTATATATAGCCGTTCTCTTACATCTTAACATACAACCTTCCCTAGATGTTCACATAAAATGAAAAGAGCTCACAACTTTAGACAACCGTTCTTTTTAGTTCATTGTACATTATTACTTCTAATTTTTTTAGATTATCAAGTGATTATTAATCCATAAAATACTCATAAACAGACAAATCAAGGGATTATTAATCCATGAGTAGAAATTTCAAATACAGATAGAGTAACATATTTGATTTAGATAAAAAGTTCTATTTTAAAATTCAATAAACAACCCTTGCATTGCACGGGCACAAAACTAGTAACTTAATATAATAATTCACAACGCGTTTTGTGTGCAGCTATATAGTCGTTTGCAAAAGATTAAAGTAACCCCTATAACATTGATCGACTAACCCTTAGCTTATAACACGCATTGACCGAGTAACCCAAGCTATAACACTGAAAAAGCACTGAAAAAGTAACCTCTATAACACTGACCGAATAACCTTTACAATACTAACGAAGTAACTTCATGACACCATGTGTTCAATCACATATAAAAATTTGTGACTAATTCATGATTACCAAATATAATAAGTTTTTTGCAATTCACCAAATAAAAAAAAAAAAAAAATAGAGGGTAACCCAATTATAAAACTTCCTTCTTTTAATAAAATTCAATTTAGTAACATGATTTCACATAAAGAATAGTGCCAATTTTGGTCATTAAGAAAAGAAGAAATCGATGCTGACCCACTAGCACTCCTGCTATTGGAGGAGATATATTTTTTTTTACTTGCAACAAATGTAAAAAAATAATAAAAAAAATACATAATATAACATCCAATTTACTGGCAATTAAATTGCTATATAGATTCCACACACAATTATCAATTGAATTGAATGTTAGATTAAAAAGTATACAAGAATTAACTATTGAGAAAAAGAGTTGAACACAGGAAAAAAGAGAAACTAAAAAAAGCAGAATGAAGAAAGACGGAGAGTAAGTTGAACTAAAAAGAGAGATAAAGACATAGATACCGATGCCTCGTGGCATTTTGCCAGTGGATTGCCCAAAATTTCCTGGAATGATGGATGAAAGAAGAAAATGGGCGAGAGATATTCTCATGGGCGAGCGCGCGTAATTCACCGCTGTTTCAAGTAAATAGTGTTCTCATAATCCCTATGCAAAATAGTTAAGAAATCAAAGCATAAATTTGCATCTTTATTGCGTAAAAAATATTTGGTATTTAGTTTATTTATTAAATAGATGACTTTAAGATAGCTTTTTTTGTCAAACTAATTGAGCATATTTATATAAAAGATAGTTATGTTAATTTGTCAATAAATTCTTTTTATTTACTATTTATTTGGTTAATTGATTATTCTACCTCCGTTTCATATTTTTTGCAACTTTGAAATATTTTATATCTCACAAATAATGCCTAAAGTTGCAAAAAAATCGAAAGTAGTAGTAATTTAGCTGAGCTAATAATAAGAAATGTAATAAATGTCCGGCTTAATATCATGCTATTTCTTTTCACTTCTTCAATGCACACTAGTACACTACCCCGTCGGAAGATAAGTTAGGGCATCTCTACTTTTGTTTTGCTATATATATGACTTTAAAATGACTATGTTGAGAACAATGTAATTAACAAGGAAGGCAACAAAGAGAGAGTAGAATGGTTATCAAACCGGTTGTATGCTTTGAATGGAAATACATTTGTTGTCAAATGAGCCTCCATGCATACTTATAGGCCTCTTGGCCTTATCCTAGAAACTTCTATTGCCCAGAGAGTTGCACTCTACAAGGCCTTCTTATGTACCACGCTTTTAAAATTCTCCACATAATTTCTACCAAAGTTCTAACAAGAAAGCACAAAAGGTCTCTGGAATATTACAACTAGGAACAACCTTGAACAATGAACATGAGAGATTTTTGGAAATTCTACTAGAGGTTTCTCAAGTCCATGATGCTCTTTCATGCCTTGTGAGTTATGACGTTACGCAACAATTTCAAAGCCCATCGAAGCTCATTTAAGCTCTATATTGGCTCATTATTATTAATTACTTTCATACATGCGTTTCTTAAAAAATAACCCTTTTCAAATAAAACGCTAGCATATAAAGATGGGCAACGGGCCGTGCCGTGCCGTGCCGCCGCGAGCCGTGCCTGGCCGTGCTACGGTGGTGGGCGTGCCGGCTCCGCGGCGGGCCGTGCCGTGCCGTGCCTAAATTTGGCACACCCAGCCCACGGCACGGCCCACGTGCCTGGCGGGCCGTGCCGGGCCGCGGGCCAAACCGTGCCACTTTTTTTTTATATTTTTTATTTTTTACAAAAATGAACGTAAATAAAAAACGATATATAAATATTTTTAAGTACAACTTAATTTTATATAAATGATGTTATTAATTTATGTTTATGTTAATGTTACTAATTTTGTTTTAAACAATTTTACTTTAATTAAGGTTATATAAATTATTTATCTAATTATGTTTAAGTTTATATAAATAATTTTATTAATTTAGCAAAAAACAACAATACATATAATAAAAATTAAATTACTAGTGTCGTGCCAGGTCGTGCCACATATCGTGCCGGCGTGCCGACCCACGGGCCGACCACCGTGCCTCGTGCCGTGCCCGTGCCGATTCCCAGATTTTTGTTCACGGCACGGCCCACGGCCCACAGGTGGGCCGCCGTGCCGTGCCGTGCAAGCGACCGTGCCGGAATCGTGCCAGGCCCGTGCCGGCACGGCCCATGCCCATCTTTACTAGCATCTGTTGGACCTTGAGAATACAATCATTAAAAAAAAAAAAAGAGTACTCAGCTCATATACTTATTTTTTTTAAAAAAAAAAGAAATAAGAAGGAGCTAATAAGAAGAGATTGGTAATTTAATAATAATAATAATAAAATAAAAAAATAAAAAACACAAGAATTACTCAGCTCATTTGCTAATTATGTAAAATTGTCCCCTTTGCCTTATGGGGAAAAAATGCAATCAATAATAACCAACCTCTTTCAAAAAAAAAAAAAAAAAAAAAAAAATCTCATATAGTATTGTTCAATATGTACCAAACATAACAAATAATGTGACTACCTATGCTATTTAGGAATTAGGGATAATGTATTGTATAGATGTTGAAATCTTGATAAAAAAAAAACTCCATGCATGTATATATCAATCACCTTCAATCGTAACTTTGTGTGCTAGAAATGCATTCACATCTCAATTTGTTCGGCCTCCATAACATCAAAATCACATAAAAGCGAGCTAAGATCACTGAAAAAATCTTTTTCATTGTTTCCTACATCATCGATAGAACCACCACCTTGATGACCATCCACACACGAATATAGATTATCATTTGTCACGTTATATTGCAACAAGTCATCATATTCATTATTGAAACCTAGCAATGCAGACGAACAATCAACTGTTGGTTGTTGGTGACCACTCCATAAAAGTTCGTCGATGCTAATAGCATCATCTACTTGATCAAGGGTAATTTGCTCAATTGATGATGTGCTTTCTAATAACAAGCTTTGATTGCTACTACAAGTAGAACCACTACTATCCTCCACTAGCTTGGAATTGCGTGGCTCAACAACATTATTATTATTATTAGGGCTTATAATTGGTTGATCTAGATCATCATCACATGAAATGTTTGGTTTGTCCAAATTAATGTAACGGCTAAGGTCAAAGTTTGTGACAGCATTGAGTCCCCTATATTGAATTGCTGCAATATCATAGGCTGTTGCTGCCTCTTCTTGTGTAGCTGTTTTATGACAACAAAAATGAATAGTTATAAGTACAACAAATTAAATTAATAGGTGTGTAATTTAGTTGAGAGTTGGAAAGATTTGATGTTATTATAAATAAATAAATAAATTTGATAGAGTTTTATCATATATCATGTAACCGTTGAAGTTGTTGAACTTCTCTAACTAAGTGACAATGACATTATTGGCAAGATTTGCAACATTATTCATTATTATTGAATCTAATTGGGGTGGAATAGATCCTCCTCTTTGATCCGGTTATTGGACGGTCTAATTATAATAAGAGTATACGATATACAATTTCTGTAACCAACTAAGATACTTGATGTATGATTATTAATTACTATAAACTACAGATTAGTCGATTAGATAGAATAGCCTACACGTATTAATTATGAAGGAAAAAAATTAAGGAGTACGTACCACACTACCACTTATATTCATTAAATGTACGTGGAAACTATTTGACAGAAAGTGATTGAGCTATAAATGAGAAAACATGGTCTAACTTCTTTTTTAGGCTATAAAATAGTACTGTATGGAGGAAAAAGAAAAGAAAGTATGTATAATTAATTATGAAATAGCAAAAAGATGAACATAATGTACAAGAGGAAGGTACCATATGTCCCGAGATAAAGATATTTATTGCCAAGCACCCTGCCAATCCGAGCTTCCCATCTTCCATTGTGGTGATGTCTGAACAAACACCCCCAAAAAATTAATATCCAATGTAATTAGCCTCTTTTCGTCGGTAGAGTTGATGATAAATTAGGTTAGTCGAAGTTATAAATTATTATTAGTCCGTTTTGACTATGTGTTTAACCTATCAAGCAAGGCCCAAATTAGGTTGAAAACGACGTAGAATTTATGTCAGCCACACCCTTAGACATAGGCCAGTCATTCTAATCAAGTCGAGCTATGATGAGAACTGACTCTAAAAGCCAATTGCCAAACATGACCTTAGTCAATGTTGTAGAAAACATGCTTATATGTTAATTACCTTGCAACTCCTCTATATTTTGAAACCCCTCTCGAAAAACCGTTACTTTTCCTGAAAAATAAACAAACATTTCCAATGATAATCATTTTCAAAGCGTTCCTTTATACCATATTAGTGCAAACAAAACATCAAAACAATTAAATAAAAATAAATAAAAATTATTTCATACCTTCTTAGTGATCCTAAATACTCTTCTCTTGACAAACCATCCATTTCTTTCATCTCATTCTCATAAGTTGATAGCTACATTTACATATCATAGACATTTGTACAAATAAATTAATTTATGTTCATCCAATAATCAAATTCATGAATATAGAATTATTTTTTTATTTTTTATATTAAAAAAGTAGCATGTCTTACTGAAAAATTTAAAATGGTATCTTTGCCCCAATATTTTAGTGCTGCCAAGTCGTAAGCTCTCGCAGCTGTTGATTCATCATCATAAGCACCTAATCAACCAAATTGACCAGTAGTGTTAAGAAGAATATAATATAGGAGTTTTAAATAGATTTATATATAAACACGAGTAGATAATATAAATAGGTGCTCTGATAATTGAGAATAATAATTTAATCAAGACGAAGGGAGTTACTACTACCTCCGTTACAGGTTATGTGCAACGATTAGACATTTTTCCTCTCTGCTTTATGTCAAATCGTTACACATAACCTGTAACGGAGGTAGTAATAATGATCTTAAAAAGACATTCTTATTATTTTTCAAAAAGGTGAGACTTATGCGATAATGAACCATTAATTAGATTTTCTTTTGATAGTTATTTAAGATAGTTATAGGTTTACGAACACAAATAGGACACAAATTTTGTAAGTGACATGTTTCGGGTAGACTAACATGTAAGGTTTCTCCCAAAGTGGATGGGAATGGAAAGGTAAAGAGAACTTCAAAAGTCATATGTAACCGGTATGTAATTAAGGATTTAATCCTTACCTTACGCACATCTTCTATGTATCAATTCTAAAACTACCCCAATAAGGCTTTTGTTTTTTGTCGAATCGAGTTAGGGTTTAGTACTTTTAATTGTGAGAATAATTGGTGGAACCATTTAATTAAGAGTGACATCTAGAATTTGTGTGTACACAAGATTAATTTTCAATCAAAACGCTTGGATGTCATATATCACTTCTCAATTCTTGTTTGTTACACTGTTATCATAATTGGTGAAACTCAAAAAGTCTAATTATAACGAACAAGTATTATTCAACACTCTTGTTTTCTTGATGATTGGAGAGACATAGTACATTGATGTAGATAAAACGTAATCTCATGTATTGAGTATCAAACAATAACATTATATTATTATGATTATTACGTACTTTTATATTTAATGTCAATTAATTTTATTGGACCCACCCACTTTGTGATGTTCAAAAATTTAAACAGTGTCATTGTTAAGGTTGACCTAGCTCACTTTTTGAGCATGAATTGCAACACTCCAAATTCACTATTAATCTTTTTAGAGAGGTGTGTTAACTTCGATCAAGCTAACTTTAGATTAATTTTATAAATATTGAAATAGAAAATATTGTAATCTTTTTGCTTCATTATGATCAAGTTATCAACTTTTGCATTAAGAGTTAAACGAGTGTGATCATGTAGCTTGTTTAAGTTACATTGGTCGAGTAAAAGGATTGACAACAAGATTAGTAGTTGAAGTTGAACATTATGTTTTGTATTATTGAGAGCCCACTAATATCCCCACGAAATGTGAAATTTGGAAACCCTTTATATAGAAAGTGGTCCACATTTATGTAAACCCTTTTAGAAGATTGTGAAATGGATTTAGGCAACCTGATAAAGAAGAGAAAGTTCAATCACTTATAATTTAATTCTAAACTTAACAGTATGAGTACTCTTAAACAATGAGTTGATAGATGTCCATTTGAATACCATGTCAAATTTCACAAATAGAGATGGATGAGATTTGAATCCAAATGGTTACCTTTAAAGATTAGATTTATACATATAATTATCATATCTTTACATGCGCATATTACTTGTATGTCCCACAAAGATATGACCACATTTTTTTTCATACTTCACATAATTTAGCATATACGCGTTAAAATTTTCACTACAATTAGCATATTTATTTCTAGACTAGATAATTGTTCAACATGGAAAATATGTCACTTTCCAAAATTGACCTTAGACATTCTATCACAAAGAAATAAAAAAAAAAAAAAATTACAATAAAATTCAAAGACATACCAAGATATACTGCGGATTCAAAAGTGTTCCAACCCGATTTTGAAGCATTCCAAAAATAACAGATAAGAAGGCACAATAAATTGATCAGTATCGCCCAAAAACAGATCAAAAACAGCTAATACTAATTAATACAACTTCAAAAAATACCATCAAAAAAGTAATTAAAATAAAATAAAAATGAAAATAACAATAAACCTTGTCTTCCTTTCTTCTTCTGTGTATCATTCCAGCAATCCTTATCCCATAAATGTGCTTCATATCTTCCTGTCCATCTATGCCTATGAAAATTCATAATACACAATACCTTGATCAATTAGCTAAGTGTAGCATGCACCACCAAAAGTCTGACTCGCTTCAACAAAAAAGCGCGCCAAGCTACTTCCTGTGTGGGCGCGCAAGTATTTTGAGACAGAGGGAGTATAACTAAAATAACATAGGTCATATGCTATACAATCATAATAAAGATTACCTTGTAACACCGCGATAATTGGAGCTACGTTGAAAAGGGGACTCTCTAGGCAAACTTTTCCTTGTTCGCTTAGTTTTCGTGCTTGAAATTTTAACAAAATCATCCGTAGTAGTAATAGTTGTTTTAGTATTTTCTTTAGAATTTCTCTTTTGATTTCTCTTAGCGGCTATTGCCATATTTTTCTGTTTATCCTTCAAAAATAGCAAATTATGAGGGCAGGTAGAAGTTGTTGTATTTGATGAAGGTTTATTTTGGTTTAAAAAGAGGGGTTAGAAGAGGTAGTGAAGAAATAGAAAATGAGAGAAGATTTTTGGCATATGGTTTTAAAGCATAGAATTTAGAGTTTACATATATATATATTTGTTGTATAACTACCATAGAGATTTTGGGGCCTACGATTCCCATGCATTAGGTGTAAATACCAAGTAGTGAAGTCTAAGTACGGTGAGTTATTTAAGGAGTAGCATATGTTTAGTTTGACTTGTATGCTTCTTTGTCTTTTAGAGATTTTCGATTTTTATAAGTCTAATTTAGCGAAAAAAATACTATTTAAGATAGAGATTCTTAAAGGGTGAGACAGAGTCACAAAGGACAATGATGTAAGGGAGATTTGATCCCAAGGTTTAGGTACCACCACTGATCACTCAATAGTCGATAATTTAACCAACTAAGCTAAATGGCATCCAACGTGCAATCTCTGGTATAAAAAAGGGATATTGAGAGAAATGAAAACTCCCAACTTCCCGCCAAACCTTAACACACCATTGAAAACCATGCACTTATATCCTCAATATTATGTACATACATCACCCTAAAACCTTTACCTTTACATAAGAAATGTAAGGTAAGTAGTTAATAGCTAGGATCAGACGACAGCGAAATATGCAAACAAGAGACAAGAATATGCAAATAATTATGTGAAACATGAGAACCGGGAGAAAAAATTCACCAATTCATAGTAAGTTGTTTGATGATGCAATGGGCGTACAAAGCTCCCTAAGAACTCTCTTAAGGCTTCATTTGATTAATGTCGAAAATTAGTCTGCCTTTAGCCTCCAAAGCGTATGCCTTGTGCTCTATGTATACCATCTTCATACCATACCCAACAATGCCCTAAATTTCATCTAAATTGATAAACTTAGGACATGTTAACATTTACTTAATTTCAGTTCAGTTCAGTTCAGCTCCAATCAATTCAGTTCAGCTCCTAGTTTCCTTCTCTTATAAAATATTCATTTCAGCTCAGTTCAACTCCAATCAGTTCAGTTCAGTTCAGTTCAGCTCAATTCAATAAATGTGTACAGGCCCTTAGTTCTTGTTTACTTTACACGAAAAATAAATTACTATGAGTAATTTTTATTTCATGGGAATGAAGTTATTACTTCCCTTCGTTCACATATATGAATTAATGACTTGTTTAAAGTTAGCATTAAAAATTAGAATTCTCAATTCTCATGAATCTTAATTGACTATAAGAGGCTTGATAATTTATCTCGTACTTTTCTATTTTACATGAAATTAAACTTCCTAAATCCATTATAAATTTTATAATTGTATATTCTATAAGCCATCATCCATAGTTGGATAAATAAAGTATAGAGTTAAATAAACAAATAACAATGAAATAAAGTGGTATGATTTGAATCAAATCAATCAATAATCAACTCACAAAGCTCATCCTCATTATATATTAACTTAACTTTTTCATTATCCATTCTTAGCCGACATAGGTTTTAAGCATCGGCAAAACTAAAAAGAAACATTAATATTCATATTGTTTTTCACTTTAATACCATCATTGATCATTGTCATTTTGTGTGACTCTACTCACTCTAGTTGAATAAAACTATCATGAAAAAGGTGCCATAAATTCATATGAAGATAAGATTAATACTCATCCAAACCCCCAAATTAAAACAAGTTGACCAAATGATTCTTGTGTATATGGAATTAGTAACTATGCTATAAATTGGAATAAAAAGTGACTTTAATTTGAGGTACCACTATGAAAACTTGAAAAGTACCAATCTTTGGATTTAGCTAGCTTAGCCACACCAATTTAATTAAATTAACAATTCCGCCTTTATACTTTGAATATACACTCTCGTCTAAAATTAATCGTTACATTTTTCAACTCTTTTTTTAAGATATGATACAGTTCTACAATAACATATTCTATCGTCATCTCAACATCACAATTTTCAGAAGTTCATGTAAGAATATAAGAAATAAAACTATTATTTTAAAACGGTTCCATATATTTGCTATATAACTCATGAATAGAATGAGATGTATATCCACCACACAAATTTGACAATAGATCTTTTTATCATCACGTACTATATATCCACTATAAGTGAAAAAAAGACTTGACATATTATGATGATCATCATGAACCACTCTTTAGTGACAATTGACTAGTTCAATTCCATTATAATCACGTCCAACACTAGAATTGAGCACGAGAAAATTATGATTTAATTCAATTAGATAACCTCTTTTTTGTTGTGCAAGAATGGGTTTAAATCCTCTGTCCCATTTTTCATGTTCTATTTGTGTTCCACTTAATATCATTGGTTGTAATAATTACAAGGTCCCACTTCTCAAATTTTAAAAGGCAAATAAATATTTTAAGAACCAATCATAAATTATGGGACAGATGATTTTCTCCCTGCAAAGAACCACATGATTTAATTTGTGTTATTCCCCAAAAAAAAATTTCTATATTTACCATTAAAAAAAAAAAAAAATTACATTAGTAGTTAGACCAATAAAACCATGTTTTCATGGTTCATATTCATAAATTCCTTTAGGTGGTTGAATTGTTTACCATAATGCCGCAAATAAAGGTGTCAAAAGAGTAGGACCATTGATTTTATGCTAGACCAATAGATTTTATTAGCATAGCTTAGCTTGCTTATTGAATTTGAATTTGGTAAGCAAATTGCTGGCTAATTATTAAATTGGACACGTAATTTAGCTTATTTTGGAATAAACAGATCACCTAAAAAACATAGCTTGTGAAATTAGTGAAGAAATTAAATTAAAGTATCTAAGAGAATATATTTTGTATTATAAAAATTATAATCTACTTATAAATAAAGTAATTGAGTAGCTTATTTATTTGTATAATTTAATTTGTTAAAATACTAATTGACCAACTCACTTTCTAGAGCTTTCTATGATGCTTTATTGAATGTCTTCATGCAGGTTGGTATGTTGTTTGTGTCTTTTCCCATACTTTGTCTCATTTGATTTTGTGGCTTGCACGAAGAGAAGAATAAGTGTACAAATTGATTTTATGTGCATTTAGAAGTTGATTAAGCTCAATTATATGCACTCGAAATAAAAACTTTGGTGCATGATGTTTGATCAAGCTAAAATTGTATGGATATTGTATATACCAAGTTCATTTTATTAGGGTAATAGCAATAGAAGTATAGAACAAACCTCTAACAAAGGTGGTTTGTTCACCTGCCACATCATCATTACATAAACCTCTCCCCTAACAAACCTCTCACCAACAATAGATGAACCTGCCACAACATTTCTTTTCTTAAAAAAAAAAAAAGGAAAAAGCCCCAAAATTTTGCCAACTCACATGATCAAACCGGTTTGTATTTACAAACCTCTAAAATACAAACCTTTACCCACAACAAGAGGTTTGTTGACAAACCTCTAAAAAATTCCAACAAACCTCACACAAACCCCACCATTGCTATTGCCCTTAGATAAACATGTTTGGAGGTTTGAAAGTTCAAAGTGAAAACGCACTTTGGCCCCATCTAATACCTCATGTCCACATATGAGTGTCCCACATTGATAATACGATTTAAAACTAGTTTAGAAGACCCATTCTCATATGATTTTGGAAGATGAAACCTCATTTGATCTTGTAAAGTGAATTCTGCATATTTATGAGCACATACAAAAGGATGGACACCCTTACTTGAATAAAATATAAACGCCAAGCATTAGGAAACGGGTAAACAAAATTAAGTACCCGTATATTTTCAACTTGTCTTTCACTTATATAGAAAATAAAGTATCAGCTTTAGCTTCGACTAGAGGGTTCAAATCTCTGAAGAAGTATTACATATTTACATTGCAAAAACATCTTAGTAAACTAATTGATCCATATTAGGAACATCAAATAAGGTTGCTCCTTTACTCCTTCACTAAAAAAAAAAAAATAAATAAAAATAAAAAAATTAATTAAAGGTTGCTCCTTCACTACATTATTGAGATGGAGCTCCAAGTAGGGCTACAAGACCTGATAACTATATTGGGTTTGGGCTGAGTACAAATGGCAAGTTGTCACGGGCCGGGTTAAGAGAAAACACATTTTAAGCACAAATTTGATGTTGCATAGACTTTATTTTCCTTACATGAATCTCTTCGGATTAGCTTCTATTATGATGGTTAAATTCACCAACTTTGACCCACAAATATAGGGCCGTATAGTAAGAATCTTGGGTGGCACATATCTAATCATGTTTTTAAAAAATTAAAAAGAATAATTACAACATGAAATGAAATAGAAGATAAATTGAACATATACACTTAATAATCCTAGATTCAACTAATTTATTTTTGGAAATTTTGTGAAAAATCACCCACTTTAAACACATTTTTGTGAAAAACCACCCATAATAAAAAATAATGTTTTAAATCTACCCAAACTAAAAAATCAATCAACTATATACTAAAAGACACACCAGCAATGACACGTGTCATTTTCTGGTGTATCCTTAGTATTTAATTTTTTCTAAAAAATAAATTAGAATAATTTATTTAAGGAAATTATTCAAAAAAAGGTTCGTATTTGTCAACCATATAAATTATCAATGATATTTTCCTTTAATTTCCTATACTGACACACAATTAGCACTAGAATAATAAGGAAATAAATGATATTTTTTAAGAGGATGTAATTTTGGTAGAATATTTTGTATGAATATAATCTGAATTAAATATCAATAAACGTTTTACAAATTTTCCATGTATACATTTTTATTTTTATTTTTATTTTTTAGAAATCACTATACTATATGAATGGAGATATTTATCAAAAATATAATCTAGTTATTAAAATGGACTACACTCTTATTGTTTAAATTGTTTCTTTTTTAAAAGTTTGAGATAGTACTATTTTTTCTCTCTTCATTTTAATAACCGAATAGTAATGTATGTAATGAATCAATCCGTCTACATCAACTAATTTCGTATGGACTATTTATATAAAGTAGAAATTAATTATGATTATATTTTTTTTTCTTTTTTTCATAAAACATAATTTAGAGGGATAATTAACCTTATATCTATCTTATAATTTGTACAAGATCATTATTTGCCTCTTTAATTGAGCGTTTTCAATAGCAAATATAAGCAAATTTTAATTTTTATTATATAAATTATTAATTTATTTAAAGAAAATATGGAGTAATTAAAATAACCGTGCATGGCACAGGACCTAACCTAGTAATGTTGCAAAAAGCCACCCACTGACAGAACATGTTGTTGACCATATTTGCCGGCGTTGACCGCTCTCCCTTGGCATTGACCACCCGCCCCATCCCCTTAAAATCCCCTAGAATTCACAGGAAAACGTCCGATCGCCCCTCCCCCTCCCCCTCTAAAACCCCTAAAATTCACTTGAAAACAATGAAAAACCCCACACCACCACCTAAAAATGTGGTCGGAGTGAATTTTGAGGTGGAAGGGGAGTGAATATAAGGGGTTTTCAAGGGGGAATGAATGTTAAGGGTTTTCGAGGGGGAGGGGCGACCAAACTTTTCCAGTGAATTCTAGGGTTTTCTAGGGGTGGGGAGTGTGGTCAATGCCGGGGAGGACGGTCGACAACCTGTTTTCAGCAGTGGGTGACTTTTTGCAACATTTTTTTTAGTTTGGGTGGTGTTTTACAACATTTTTTTTATTGTGGGTGGTTTTTCACAAAAATGTGTTTTTAGTGGGTGGTTTTTGACAAAACTTCCTTTATTTTTTGTTTGGTACTTCTTTCTACGTCTCTTTAGGCGTTGATGTAGCCTGATACAAGTGCATCATCAATAACTTAATACTAAAACAGATATCGAGAGTGACACGTGTCACATCCTAGTGCTGTTTTTTCCCTCCAAAACTTTCCTTCCCTTCCTTTCCCTTTTTTTTTTCATTTTTTTTTTGTAAATATTTGAAACAACTTTCCAAATTTTTAATATAATACATATGACAAATTTCGTTTTTATTTCGAGTTCATAATTCTTCCATATACATTTACCTAAAAAATTATTCCGACTCTTTTTTAATTATCTGATAAACGGAGTAGTATTAGATTTTGCCATCAAAAATTGTAATAATAAAATTGATTCATACTTTTGATATTAAAGAATTACTTAAAAGCTTTTTTACACACCAAAAAAAAAAAATACCGTACATGGGGCCTAAGCTAGTTATTTGCTATAGTCCAAACCAACTTTTTCTCTTCTATCTCCTCAATATCTTCTAACTGTTGTGCTTCTCTTTCTTCTTTAGTTAGAGTTGTCTTGTTGCTACTTGCTACCATCCCCTCTTGGAGTTCATGTATGAGAAAGGTAAGGATATATGGAGAAGTTTAAAAGATGACACATGATGTTGGGCTAGAAATAAATTGTTGACGATTTGAGGTGCTTGTGAATTTGGATTAATTAGTCTAGATCACATCATTTCAAACCAGCTTGAAACTGAGGATTATTAAGAAAATTTGGATTAAAACAGAATTTTAGATTATTTAAATTAGAAATTTGAAAATAAAGGTTTCCCCCCTTATAATACTGATTAATTTGATCAATTATTAATGATATAAGTATTTCTTAAATATAAAAGTCATCCCGATATCACAATAAGAATAAAAGCCATCCTAATCGAACAATACTCTATTCCACATCTGCCTTGAATAAAATTATGCCAACATTCATGCAAAACTAAAAAGATTTATCAAGGGGAGAACCTACTACATGATTGAGTTATCTAGATAAAAAACATTATCTTTATTTGTCTGTTCCATATAAGTTATTACTCAAAAGGTTGTGTAATTTACTAAATTTGGCTCAGCAAATTCATATTGGGTGGTGGATGTTGTAACTTGTAAGCATATACAAGTATAGCTTTTAAAAAATCATACACAAATCCATAAACAAAGTTTCTGTTGGCCCAATGCTCTGTACCCTTACGTAATTGAACTGCGACTCAACATGCCCACGTTATGTAGCCCATAAAGCAATGTTTCAAGTCTTTCAAAATTTTGTTTGAGATTTTGGGCAAGTCTCTAAACCGTGGAGAAACTACGTCCATTGTTTTGAAGTTAAGAAAAAGTATTTGGTGTTGCCGAAAGTTGGACATGTTTTTTTTATCACGTTTATCTATGCATACGTTCAATTACTATAATCTATAATTACAAGTAAAAGTAATAAAAAGTTGATAGTTTGAATTCTTTGAAATTACTTATTTCAATAAGCTAAAATGGAGTTTATATCATGATATCAATGACTAATGTTATTATTATAATATTATCACTTATCATAAAAACCGTCAAAACAATACTTGCTTATCTAAGCAATAGTTTATAAATAAAAAGATTAAAAATATAATATCATTTAATATATGTTGTGGATGATCAATTAGTTTAGTTGGTTAAAGTTTTGAGAGATGGTACTAAAAACCTGAGATAAATTCTCGTCTACATCACTTGTCATTGCGACTCACTTTACACCCAAAAAAAAAAGTTTATGTTAAAAGAAGATTATAAATAAAAATAAATGTTTAAAAAGAGGCAAAGCTAAAAAACACATCATATATGAAATTATTGCATATTAAATTACTTTGCTCATAATCATCACATGATAAGTCATGATAATAAGGTTCCCTCTTGACCAATTTGAAACCAAAAACTCACGCTTTTTGCCAACGAAAAAGGAAAAACTATCTTGCAAGTGAACAAGCAAGATTACATTTGGAGTAATAGTGTAACACAAATTTCTTACTTTTGAATTTACTTTAAAGCCTTTTCTTCATTTTTTTTGGGTCAAATAATACCTTTATTAACACACCCAACAAATTCTTCCCGAAAAAAAATCCCTTTATTGTTTCGCACACAATCAACGACATCACTAAATTAGCTAGAATCTAGTACCTTATTACACAAATTGACGATAGTAACACTTCCTATGTTCATTTTATTCTCTTTGTTGGTTTTTTGCAACTTTTAATAACGTAAAGGATTTTTTTTTTGTTTTTTTTGAAAGGGAAATAGCGTAAAGGAATTTAATTATCTATTTAAAAATTATATATTAAAATTTTACAAATGAAAGTAATTATAGAAAAGAACAAGTATTATTCCCTCCATTTCTTCTATAAATTCCTAGTTATAATATTATTACAGCCTATATATCATTTGACAAAATCTTCTAAAATATTCCCAATATATAAGAATAAACATAAACATAAATATTGTTTGGCATCGTTTTTGGTTTTTAGTTTTTTAGTTTTTTTGAAAACAAAAAGCCAAAAACAGGAAACAAGAAAAAAGCGTTTCCACTTTTCTGTTGTCAGTTTTCAAAATTATAATGATTTTAATAAGTTTAAACAATTTTTTATTCATTATATGACATATATCATATGATTTTGAAAAACAAAAAACCAAAAAACAGAAAACCACAGTAATGCCAAACGAGCCCGTAGAGTTTTGTTTGATTTGTTTTTCTTTTTAATGTAATATTGTAATTACTCCAAGAGTCCAAGTATAATATTAGTATAATTACAAAAATAAAAAAAATAAAAAAGTATGTAACAATATTTGAAAATGGAGGGAGTAATAATTAAAATTACACTTCAGATTAATCACACAACTTTGACTATTAATAACCATTAATATTTATAATATTAGTAGAAATATTAGTAGATATATAAAATTTTAATACAATGAAAATACACATAAAAACTAATATAACACATTTATGTGACAACATTTGCTTTTATATATTGGTTAAAAGGATTTACAAAGTAGCTAAATAGATTAATAAAATAGCGTAAAAATCAAAATGTTTACTACACCGTAATTAATTTGAAACAAAGATGGTAATAAAAATTACTACTTGTATAATATGCTACACTCAAGTGTACGAAGAATAAAAAAATGTGTCATCTTTTGATTCATGATAATTACCTTAGAAGCAATCAAAAAAAGCCACGTGTAAAACCAAAATACACTAACAATCACCAAAAATTAACCAACCATAAACCTTGTTGACGTTTAATTTAAATCATTCATTTATAAACTTTCTCTGTTTTCTATTTAAATGTCAAAAAATCTGCCACCATTTTTCTCATTCTCCCAAAAACAGATACAACAGCTGAGTCTAGTAACTTCAGGAGATAAACACTTCGCCGGAGATTCAATATCCCGGTGACACCTCGCCGGAAAACGTGAATTGCTCCGGCGAATACTCCGATCAGATTCGAAACATCGAGATTAAAAATGAGTCGTAGAGCAGTCAACGGAGGGGAGAAAATCGAACGAGGTAAAACGACCACGACCACGACCACGACAACGATGATGAGGATGATGAGAAGGGAGAAAAGATTGGTGAAGTACGAGGAATTGCCAGAGTATTTGAAAGATAAT
Organism: Chenopodium album; assembly: GCF_948465745.1. Taxonomy (NCBI): domain Eukaryota; kingdom Viridiplantae; phylum Streptophyta; class Magnoliopsida; order Caryophyllales; family Amaranthaceae; genus Chenopodium; species Chenopodium album. The sequence continues at coordinate 6,396,979 of NC_137857.1, forward strand.
GAGTATATCTTGGATTATTATCGTTGTGAATGGCCGTTGAAAGATACATTTCTTAGTGTTTTTTGTTGGCATAATGAAACGCTAAATATTTGGACGTTAGTATTTTATTTTATTTTAATTTAATTAATTTCATCATTTTTATTTTTATTTCGTTTTCATTTAATTCAATGATTTTCTTGTGATGATAGTTTGATGGTTAATACCTTAATAGTTATATTTTGATTGTTTGAAACAGGCATTTGGGAGGGTTTTTGATATTTGCGGCAATGGCGGTGGCGAGCTTGACGGAGGGTGCCAAGGGTGGCGGACCTGTTTCTAGTTTTTTCAGGTTTTTTTTTTTTATCTGTAACAAAATTTGTCTTTGTTGTATTCTTGAAGGGAATATGAGTTTAGTAGTATAAATAATGTTATTATAACGTAGCTCTGAGAGTGATGGATACCTTTTAAGTTTTTGAAAATTGTATAAACGATGATAACTGTTGACAATGTTGTTGTATACTTGTACGTAAGAGGTGGGGTGGCCGGGTGGGGTTGGGTTGGGTGGGGTAGGGGGAGGGGGTTTGGGTGGTAACAAAATAAAAGTAGTTCATTAAAAACAATATTAAGTGAGTGTCACTGTACGAGTGATAAAAGATAAAATTAAATAGTTTTGTAACGTAAGTATAAGGTTAAATGTAGCTGTAAAAGTGATGGATAAGAACATATAGAATTGTGTAAGAAATGCAATGTAGCCATGGATAAGAAACAATAATGTTCTGTAAAGATAAGATAAAATGTAGGTAGCCCTGAGAGTGATGGATAAGAAGATAAACAATTACGTAAAAATAGTGTCAATTATAGCTGTAATAGTGATAATTAAGGAAATAAAAATAGTTAGGTAAAAATAGGGAAACAAATTTAGCTAAATATATCAAATTTGATTTTTTGAAGCAACTAAAAGTGTTTGTTTTTTTCCTCAATATGTGATGCAATGCACTTGCTTAACACTTGATCCTTCTTTAATTGGATTGGTAGTTATATTGTCGTTGTATAATTAAATCATATATAGTTGTAAACTAAACTTATATAATTGTATAAAACTATAAGGCTAAAAATCTTATCACACTTTGATTACGAAGTATATGAAACTTACTGTTTTTTTCTAAAAAAGTTTTATTAATGAATTAAGACAACAAAAGGTATGGAATATTTTGTTAACAGAAAACAAGGTAAACACATTTCCAAGGAATTTATTATTATAAACTTTCATGCACTGTCACATTGACTCTTAAAAATTCATGGAAGATAGTGGCGTTTTCTTAATACAAGTACATAATTAGATGCACTTGTGACTTTGTCAGCTAAACTAACGGCCGATTTGTAATTACAAAAACAAAATTACCATTTGTCTCCGGCAATTAGCATGGTCAACCTGAAATGGTGGTGCTCCCACCGCCGCGTACTTGACATAAGGCATACGTGCCCTGCCACGGGCCATAATGGCGCGTGAAATGCACAGCTTCCATATAATCAATGTATGGAGTACATGTATTCTTTTGCTAAAATTATTAAGGGCGTGTTTGACTGTTTGACAGTAGCTTTGATTAACTTTTTTTAGATAGTTGTTTTTTAAAAAAAGAAAAATTCAAGTAAAATATACCATGATCAAAACAAGAAAAAAGAAGAAAAGATTAGATATCATTGTTTCATTATCATCATGAATCAATCATAATATATCTCATGTAAGGTAAAGTGATATATGATAAAGAATCTAGTCTCTCGAAATGCATTGGTCTAATTTAATTTATAAATCTTTGGTCTAATACTCTAATATAATGTCTTTGTCCAACTAATAAAACTTTGACCATAATTTTACACAAATGCATAAGAGTATAAGACAATGCAATGCATAATTAAGTAAAATTTTGTTAGATTTATCTTAATGTGTGAAATTACTATGTAGTTAATTTTCATTTTTTTTTTATATATAATTTTTTTAAAAAAAAGGGTGGAATCTAAGTATTTGTTTTTGGACTCAGGACTACTTTTATCGCGACACCATTAATGACCAAGTTGACGATGGATGCGAACAATGGCTCAAATAATGTGAGTCCGGTGAGTTTTGCTTATTTTGTTTACTTTTTGTTACGATAATTAGCAAACCAAGCTTGATTTATTCCTCCACCATCATAAGATATTTATACAAGAATTGCCTTGAGCCACAAGGACTAAAGTCTATCTAACTTAGGAAGTTTATCATACTTACCTAAGATAATACTAACAATATAGCAATTATTTATCTTTGCCAATTAATAAGATATTACTAAGATATTATATTATCTTTTCCTAATACCCCCCCTCAAGTTGGAGCACTTGGGTCAAAGATGCCCAACTTGCTAAGTAGGTAATCAAATTGTTGTTTTCCTAGTGCCTTAGTAAATAAATCGGCCAATTGCTCGTTTGTACGCACATGATGAGGAACAATCAAACCTTCTTGAATTGCATCCCGAACAAAATGACAATCCACTTCGATATGTTTTGTGCGTTCATGAAATACGGGGTTTTGAGCAATATGTATAGCCGCTTGACTATCACAATATATTGGTATAGCACGAGGATGTTGCACACCCAAACTCAAAAGTAGACCCCGTAGCCACTTCAGTTCCATAGTGATGGCGCACATAGACCGATACTCCGATTCACCTGATGAGGTTGCCACCGTAGGCTGCTTCTTACACTTCCACGCAATAGGTGAATGACCCAAAAAAACAAGCCAACCCGAGACTGAACGACGCGTTAAAGGACACGCTGCCCAGTCCGCATCACACCACCCTTCGAGCGTGAGGTTGCTGTCCGCACTCAGCAATATCCCTTGTCCCGGTGTACTCTTCAAGTAACGCACAACCCGGATCGCAGCATCCCAATGAGCTTGTTGAGGAGCTTGCATAAATTGAGAAAGGACATGAACGGAATATGTTAAATCAGGCCTCGTCACTGCCAAATACACTAGACGACCAACCAAGCGTCTATAAGGCTCCGGATCTTCGAGGATAGGGCCATTTGCTCGGCCTAATTGATGATTTTGCTCCATAGGGGTTGCTGCCGGTTTTGACCCTAAGAGTCCTGTCTCCGAGACGATGTCAAGTGCATATTTGCGTTGACATAAGAACAAGCCGAAACTACTTCTTGCTACCTCAATGCCAAGAAAATATTTTAGCACACCCAAGTCCTTCATATGGAAGCAAGAACTTAAGTAATTTTTGAACAATTTCAAAGCTGTAGAATTGTTCCCTGCAACAATAAGATCATCCACATAAACAAGAACATTGAGGTGAACAGATCCATTTGTGTAAGTGAAGAGAGAATAATCCGAGTAAGACTGCATAAAACCATATTTTTTTAATGCCGCAGTCAATTTGGCAAACCAACATCTAGGAGCTTGCTTGAGGCCATATAGAGACTTTCGAAGACGACAAACAAGGCCCGGTTCATCGGTAGAAAAACCCGGAGGAAGCTTCATGTAAACTTCTTCATCTAAATCACCATGTAGGAACGCATTGTGAACATCCATTTGATGGAGCTCCCAATTTTTGGAGGCGGCAATGGCGAGAAATGCACGAACTGTGGTCATCTTAACAACCGGGGCAAAAGTTTCATCATAGTCAATGCCTTCGGTTTGGTGGTTACCAAAAACAACCAATCTTGCTTTCAATCTTTCAATGCTTCCATCAGAGTTATATTTAATTTTGTACAACCATTGACTCCCAAGAGCCTTCTTTCCGGGAGGAAGCTTCTCTAGTGTCCATGTGCCATTGGCTTCTAGAGCACTCATTTCCTCTTTCATGGCCATCTTCCAACCATGATCTTGCATTGCCTCTTTGAATGATCGAGGCTCCTTCCCTCCTGTAATAGCTGCAACAAAATTTCGGTGTTTTGCAGAAAACTTATCACAACTAACATAATGTGCTATAGGATACGGCATACCTGAGGGAGGAGTAGCAATTGGATTAAGTGAAGCTTCGGATGGACTATTTCGCGCCACATGAGTATGAGTTACAAAATCACGGTATTTGGTGTTGGCATATTTAGGACGATGACCACGCCCCATTAACTCGGGGGCCGTGGTGTCCTCACGCTGATCAGCCCCTGCTGCTGCCGAGGTGGGGGAGGCAGCCGTGGCAGGGCTGTGGTGTTGCGCAGCCACCTGCTGCGGTGAGGGAGGGGTGGCTGGGTCCGTAGGCTGCTGCCTAGGCTGCCCCTCCTCACTGTCGAATATGGGTGGGATATTGTCACAATTTTCCCCCATATTTATTGTAGCTTGTATGCCATCCGTAGTAGTATCAATGTTGGTGCTTTCGGCATCCAAATAAGGGTAAACGTCCTCAAAAAAACGCACATCACGTGACACAAAAAATTCCTTTTTATCTAAATCAAATAAATACCATCCCTTCTTCCCAAAGGGATACCCAACAAAAACACACTTCCTACTACGGCTTGCAAATTTATTCCCTTTCGCCTTTTGATTATGAGCAAAACACAAGGAGCCAAACACACGCAATTCACTAAATAGAGGTGGGGTTCCAAACAACAATTCATAAGGTGTTTTATTGTCTAAAAGCACAGAAGGTGTACGATTAATAATATGAGCTGCCGCAAGAGCACACTCTCCCCAAAAATATATTGGTAACCCCCCCTGAAATCTAAGAGCACGAGCAACATTGAGAATGTGTTGGTGTTTTCTCTCTACCCTCCCGTTTTGTTGAGGAGTGCCTACACATGAGGTTTGGAATATAATACCCTGGGCAAGGAAATAATTTTTCATGCAAAAAAATTCGGTACCATTATCACTCCGGACAATTTTTATTTTCTGAGAAAATTGTCTATCAACCATGGCAATAAATGACATAAACATCTTAAACACCTCAGTTTTATCAAGTAGCAAATATATCCAAACGGCACGAGAAAAATCATCTACCAAGGTTAAAAAATAATGTGCACCACACGAGGAGGGTTCATCATAGGGTCCCCATAAATCACAATGTACTACTTCAAAAATACGAGAAGCTTTATTATCACTTAAAGGAAATTTGTCTCTAGTGTGCTTAGAACGATGACACACTTCACAATCTTTATTTAAATGACCACTAGAATTGCTTAAAAAAGGAAGTAGCTTTACAACTTTTTCGGAAGGGTGGCCCAACCGCTTATGCCAAAGTTTTAGGGTATCTTCAACTGAAATAGCCGCAATCGATTCCTCCTCCCGAAGATAGTATAGTCCATCCTTAAGATCACCCGTTCCAATCACCTCCCTCGTGCGTTGGTCCTGTATAGTACATGTTAGAGAGTTAGTTGTGACTTCACAATTATTAGTAGAGCATAATTGTGAAACCGAAATTAAGTTACAATTTAATTTAGGAACATAAAGCACATTGAAAAGAGTAATTTTTTCCGTTATTTTCACAATTCCTTCTTTCATGGCTACTACGTTTTGACCATCTGGTAAGCCAACATTGCATGAAGGAACATCGTGCACATCCAACAAACAAGATAGATCACCGGTGACATGATGAGAACACCCAGTGTCGATAATCCACTTACCGTTCACTCGATGAGATGGTGTTGAATTATTACCCATGACTGCCATGACAGCCTGCCACTGCTCGGCAGTGAGGTTCGGGAAAGGAGCAGCAGCACGATATGGTGGAGGTGGTGGGGTGTCCCCCATTGTTTAAGGTATGATTGAAAAAAAAAAAAATTTTTAGTTAACCCGCTCCGATACCATGTTACGATAATTAGCAAACCAAGCTTGATTTATTCCTCCACCATCATAAGATATTTATACAAGAATTGCCTTGAGCCACAAGGACTAAAGTCTATCTAACTTAGGAAGTTTATCATACTTACCTAAGATAATACTAACAATATAGCAATTATTTATCTTTGCCAATTAATAAGATATTACTAAGATATTATATTATCTTTTCCTAATACTTTTTTATATCAATGGTTCATTTTAAGTTTTAGGGTCGAGGTGGTTCATGATAAGGCCTTGTAAATCGAATTTTAACTAAATCGTGCAAATGAACCGAATAATTAAGATCGAATGACATCAGTTCGACTCAATAACTCCATCAAGCTTATAAAAAGAGAGACACCAATGTCAATGTTCTTTGTAGTCTTACTCTCCTTAATTTGATTTTGGCACGTACTCCTATGAGTGAACACAGAAACTTTAATTCTGTTAAATTTAGAAACAATATGAAATGGGCCTGGGCAACCCGAAGAAGGAGGAGGAGAGTTTGGTCCACAAACAAGGTTTAGGAGCTTCCATAATAAAACCAATTGACAATAGTAGGAGGTACTCCTCTACCTTATAAAGTGAAACCTTCTATCCTCTTTCTCCAATGTGGGACACTCATAAGTGGGCTACAATGGGATTCAACAAATTCCACGATAGGTGTGTCAAAATCAATTCATGAAGTGACAAAATTTTAATTTCCGATTTTCTGAGATAAGCCTCCTAGATCCTTCTATTTTATCACAACCAGTCATCCACCATGTGACCGGGTGGAGATAATGACCCACGAATGATACAAATAGTGCAAAAAAAAAAAAAATGTGGGCTTTGATTTTGACGACTTCTTTTTGTATTTGTCCCTCATGTGTGTTACTGAAGCTTTTGTTGTTAAAATAATTTAGACAGCCTGTTTTCTAAACTATAATTGTGTGTTCGTTTGTGTCCTTTCTAATTATATACATTAATATATATACAACCTGAATAACTGAATTTAATTTCGTGGGATGGTACTACTACATTATTATAATTATAGAAATGTAGTTATGCATATCAAGTTATCAACTAATTATAAATAAAATTCTACAAATGTACTGGTACCTTTAACTTATCAACGGTTGTATTTGGAAAGAGAAGTTTATACTATTGTATATTATTGTCATTTTCACTAGAAAAATTATGTGTCAACATGAACGAGAAAAAATAAAAGTCTAGTATTGTTGAAGTCTTCCAAGATTGTGACTTGTGGTTGTGAAAGTTAAATTGACAATTGATTGCATGACGATCACTATCGTTATTTGTTAATTCAAAAGATGGATATAGGTCGATTTAGACATTGTAATTCATACAAGATACGTGGTGTTATAAATTTTTATTTATAAAAATAAGTGTCGTTTTAAGGTTATGCACATTGGCCGAGCATTGTGTTTTGGCTTCATCATAGGCACTAACACAAATATGTAGTCTGAAATATGACCATGCCCCGTTACTTTGGATTAAAACATTTATATATTTGGTTAATTCTTGAATTAAAATCGCGGTATAATGCTTATTTCTCCTGCAGGGTGAACATTATAGACACTTCTCAGAGTCCTCACTGCTGGACACTAGCACAGAAGGAGCTGAACTCGTACCGGTGTGGCCTTGGTTTCTGTTTCTAGCAGGTGCAATGTGTTGCTTGGTTTTCAGCTCAGTCTCTCATCTCTTTGCCTGCCATTCAAACCACTTGAGCCGCTTCTTCTGGCGCCTAGACTACGCAGGAATCTCAATCATGATAGTCTGCTCTTACTATGCTCCTGTGTACTACTCATTCTATTGCCATCCTTTGTCTAGTCTTCTCTATCTCACTTCAATCACCATTCTCGGTGTTCTTGCAATCATCACCCTTCTCACTCCCGCCCTTTCCTCTCCTCATTTTCGTGTTTTTAGAGTCTCCCTTTTCCTTGGCATGGGCTTCACAGGGTTAATCCCTGCTGTTCATGCAGCTGCACTGTTTTGGGATCACCCACAGGTGTTAGTAGCCCTCGGGTATGAGATTCTTATGGGTATCTTATATGCAGTCGGAGTTTGGTTTTATGTCAGTCGCGTTCCTGAACGTTGGAAACCAGGCTTCTTTGATCTTGCAGGTCACAGTCATCAGATCTTTCATGTGTTTGTTGTTGGCGGGGCTCTCACTCACAGTGCAGCCATTATGGTTATTCTGCACTGGCGACAGGGCATGCCTACCTGTTTCTAGTTTCAGACAACTGATAACAGCAGCCGAAAATTCAGTTGGATCATAATCAGAAATCCGCAGCAAAAGGAAATGTATCAATTGTTACTAAAGTTTGTATATTTAATGTGGAGAAGGAAATGTCAGAAGAAGCGCACTTCATTACTTCATAAGTAACTGGTATATATTGATAAAACAGGCTTATGCTTCTCAGAAACCATATCATATTGCCTAATTGTTTGATTGATGTCGTCTTGAAGAGATGATGATGGATGCATTTGTTTCAAGAAACATCAATTAGCTGTAGGTTGCAACTCTTGGGCTTCGTTTTTTTGGTGTATGCATAATGTAATATATTGAGCTCAATTTGAGTTTCATATGTATGTGAATGCAGAAAGCGCTTTGTACAATTGAAAGCACAACATTGCATATACTAACACTTAAGAATATTTTACAAATGGTCTTTAAGCCATACCTTGAGGTCTGACTCCTAAGGCTCGAAAAGGTATAAGTGGATGCAAAATTGACTAAATTCTCTACTTGTACATTAAACAATCTCTATCAACAAAATATTATATAAAGTGCACTACATTGAATAATTTGTACGAAGTACTTCATAATAAATACTAGCATAAGATCGGAGCAATCTCTCTATCAGGTGTAAACCAAAAGGCGGAAAAACAACTGTATGAAATCTACTTTGCACAACAATGTCAGATCTGAATCAGAAGTATACTACTTCATCAAAATATGTTTTACTTGTCAGACTGCTGTTGCATATCAGTGTATCACAGGGTTGCAAAATGAGGTGGTAGAATCTTCTCTAAAATAAAACTCTCTCCATTCAACTAGCAACCTCAACAATTAGTCGATTTTTATTCAACTATAGTTTGGTCTTTACTTGCATTGGCGACCACATCAACATTATCAGTAGAGCTACTTTTGCAATATTAATTCTGTAATCACAGTTTAACCATTCAAATCTTCAGGTTTTAGTGTTTTACATACCCTTCTTGCTTATTCGAGGCAGACTAGGCAGTTGATTCTAATGAAGAGTTGTGGAGTATCTGATTTCTCTTCAGTGACAACTAACCTGACCATTGTTCAGCTGTTCAGCAGCAGTTTCTATAGAAGAGTCTCTAATTTTATTCAGTCACAATCAGATAATATAATACAATGAAAATATGTTTCAAACCAAAAGTTATACGGAGTATTACTTATATATCCAAGCATAATAAACTAAATACTGCAAATAAAATCACAAATATACAAATACGTATATATTAATAACTCTCGTCTCCATTTGTTTGCCCCATAACATTTTTATGATTCAACATTTTAAGAAATTGTCCATAAATTGTCACTAATTAATCTATAGGAAATAATAATTTTGTTGGATTCGTTTTAATTAAAGATGGTTGTGGCTCGTGCTGGCTGCCTAGGTGTACCTTATGCCAAGCTCACGTGCTTTGGGTTACATATACTTAATCTAAGAACCTTGTGATGTGTCAAGCATGGTAGAAATTTTCAAAAGGCCGACCCATGCATGAGTCAAGCCCACATGCTGAGTTGGGCTATGCTTGCGTGCTCAAGCCAAATCTTATTGATCTTAGTGTACTATGTCGTGCCAAATAGTGCCTTATTGTTCTTTCCCCAACTAAAGGTGGTTTAGGCTCGACACACAGTAATGCTTACATGCCATGCTTCTTTCGTGCTGGATCATGTCGTGTCTCAAATCAACCCGACCCAATGCCATCTTTAATTTCAATATGTACTTTTAAATTAGGAATTTTGATTTTTACCACAAAAAAATTTGGACAAGTTATTGTTTTTTACCACCTATTATTTAAAAAGTTTTCTCTGATATTCATTGTTAATTTTTCAATTTTTAGTGAAGTTAAATTATGTATAGGAGAGAGAATGAAAATCACAGCAGAAAATAATTATAGAAATGTTTGAAATGACTATATATATATATATATATTATTTTATTTTATTTTTTTTTTAAATTATACTTAAAAACAAATATGGCGGTTAGGAAGTGATGGTTTTGGAGTTTGGGTCGAGTTTGGGAAGTGACAGTGTGGGTAGGTTTCAGTTTTGGTTGGGTTGCGTTTTGTGTTGGGCGCATTTTGCAAGTGGGCTTCTTTAATGGGCGGTGTTGCAGCTATCCTAGCTGCATAAGGATGCATGTAAGACCAATTGGGTTCAGCTAATTTTCAGTCCAGTTCCAATCAATTCAGTTCAGTTCAGTTCATTTAATTCTTTTCAGCCGAAAGCCTAAAATGAACAGGGCCTATGAAGATGGGCTTTATTTCCCCACTTCAAAAAAGGAAAATTTAGAAAAAATAATCCCAATTTTCATCAATTTTCGTAGAATAATCCCAAATTTCATTAATTCTGGAATAATCCCAACTTTGGGGGGTCTTTTTTTTCTTCAATCCCAAATACCGGTTACCGGTTGAATGAGTTTCTTGGTTTTTTTTTAAACAAGTGACACGTGTCAAGCGTTAATTGGTTAAAAAAAATATAAAAACAAAAAAAAATTGAAAAAACAAACAAAATAAAGAAAAGGAAAAAAAATCAGCAAAACCCCAAATCCGGCCACTCTGTGCCGGTGATACGACCCATCTCTAGTGGCTGCTGCTACTCCCCTCCTCTGCGCCGGTTTCCCCCCTCCCCCAACGCCCGGTGATGCGACCCAGCTTCCTCCTTTCCTTTTTCGCAGCCACCACCACTCGCAACTCCTTTTCCAGCCACCACCACCACTCGAAACTTCCTTTAAATCTCTCCCCAACTCCTGAAAACCCCTAAACACCCTTCCCTCACCATCGAAAATCCTAGCTGCTAGGGTTTTCGACGGTGAGGAAGTGGTTGTTGGGGGTTTTCGGGAGGGGTTTCGAATGGAAAAGGAGGGGATTGGGGGTGGGGGTGGGTCGAAACACTGGTAAGAGGGTTTGGGGGGGGGGGGGGGGAAGGACGCACATTTTGGGCAGGGGAAGGGAGGGGTTGGCGCCGGTAGCGGTGGCAGTTTGTGGTGGTGGTGGGGGTTACGGTGGCAGGCTGGGGATTAAGGGTTTTCTGTTTTTTTTAATTAAATTATTTTTTTTGGACCAATTGCAGCTTGACACGGGGCACATAACCTATTACAACAGGTCATTGACCGGTTTGGGATTGAAGAAAAAGAAGACCCCAAAGTTCGAATTATTCCAGAATAAATAAAAGTTGGGATTATTCTACGAAAATTGATGAAAGTTGGGATTATTTTTTCTAATTTTTCCCTAAAAAAACAATGAAATGGGCTTATTTTCAAAACTTATAAAGTAATACTCTGTATATATATACACACGAAGTTTTTTGTCTCTCTACTGCCTACAGAAACCCGTAAAAAGCTAAAGCCCCAAATTGAGAGCCAGAGGCGGTCGAATTGGTCTCGTAATAATCTAAGGTAAAACATCTAATTTTTTTTTTCGATTTTGTTAACCAGTCGAATTTGTTAATTGCAAGTATTTGTCAATTTATCTATAATGCACGCTTTCAATTTATTTGAATTATTTTTTGACATTATAAGTTACCGTCATTAGTCTTAAAAAGATGTTAATTGCTTGCTTAATCCATTCCCAGATTGTGTAGTTTCTCATTCTAATTACATGGTCAGGATTAATGTATGAACTTGGAAAAGTTTGTCGGTTGGTTTATGTTGGGCTATGTGTCCCTTCCTATGTGGAGAAAGCCCATTAGATGTTGTGTTAGCTTTTGGGGCAACTAGCTAAGTTTTAGCCCAAGTGATGTTAGAGCTTCTTTGAGAAGCTACTACTTGTTGACTTTGTGGTGCTTTTGCCGTGGGAATTGGATGAGCAACAAAGCCTTAAAAATACAATTACTTACTGCCAGCTATAGTGAGTAAATGTGAGGGAAGCAATTAGTTGAGAGTTAGAGAAAACAACAGAGAGTTCAAGTGAGCAGCCCTGTTCACGGTTTTTACAGAGCAGCCTCAGAAATCAGCCCCGATCAAAGCTCATCTGTGGTCCGATTTAGCTCAAATTTTGACAGCTTGTCCGGGACATCTAGGGCTTCGTTTTCAACGGTCGGATTGTCGTTTTCTGCTCTGGTTCGTGAGTTACGACCTCTGGACAGAAGCTCCGTTTTCTGATTTAATTAATCTCTCAATTTCTTCCTCAATTGTTTTGTTCTTATGATTGTTGTTGTTGGGTAATTGAGTACCCATCTTTTAGACTTGGAATTGTGTTTGTGTAACATTCCTTTGATCATAATAAGAACAATTTGGGTGGACTCCTAAAGTCCCGTGGTTTTTACTCTTCACATCGAAGAGGTTTTCCACGTAAAAATCGTGTGTCTCTTGCTTGGTTGTTTATGCTCGTTCTTTGCTTGAGTTGCTGCATTATATGCGTTGATATTGCTGGTGGTTTGTTGATTTTGGGGATAATTCATATAGCTTGGGTTAAGTGTGACCTTTAAACAAACTAGTAGCTTGTGTGTGCTTGTGGTTTGTTGTTTGGTCGATTGATTATTCCGCAAGAGGTGTGTTTATCCTCAACAATCTGGTATCAGAGCCACGGCTTTATTATTGAGTTCTCGGGATGGAATCCGGTAATATTAACACTAGTAGAATGGTTAGTTTGAATGGTACTAACTATCATCTTTGGAAGAGAAAGATGAGAGATTTGTTGTATGTCAAGAGTTGGCATTTACCTGTGTTTAGTACTGAAAAACCAGAAGGTAAAAGTGATGAGCAATGGCAATTTGAACATGAGCAAGTTTGTGGGTTCATTCGCCAATGGGTTGATGATAATGTGTTGAATCACATAAATGATGATGTGCATGCAAAGTCCCTTTGGGAGAAGCTTGAATCCTTGTATGCTAGTAAATCTGGCAACAATAAACTGTACTTGATTAAGCAATTGATGGGCTTGAAGTACAGAGAAAGCAAGACACTTTCAGATCACTTGAATGATTTTCATGGCATTCTCCAACAGTTGTCAGCCATGGGAATCAAGTTCGATGATGAGATTCAGGGACTTATATTGCTTGGTACTCTTCCTGATTCATGGGACACTTTTAGAATGACACTTTGTAACTCTGCACCACAAGGCAAAATCACGTTGGATCTTGCCAAGGTTGGTATCTTGAATGAGGAGATGAGAAAGAAATCTCATGGTGTGTCATCTTCGTCCGAGGAAGCATATGTTGCTGATAATAGGGGGAGAAGCAAAAACAGGGCTTCGAGTGGCAGAGATAAAAGCAGGAGCAAGTCCCGTGGAAGATACAAAAACATGAAATGCAACTATTGTGATAAAATGGGTCACATTCAGAAATACTGCTACAAGTGGAAGAAAGATAATAACAGGGGTGGTAATGGCAAGCAAGAAAAGAAGCATGATCAGAAAGATCAAGATGGTGATGATCGAGCTGCAACAGCAACAGTTGATGATCTTATCATTGTTCATGATGAGAGTTCTGTGAATCTTGCTAGATATGAGACAAGTTGGGTGATTGACAGTGGAGCCTCACTACATGTGACATCTAGGAAGGAATTCTTCACATCTTATACGCCTGGTGACTTCGGGGTATTGAAGATGGGTAATGATGGTTTGGCTCAAGTTGTTGGTGTTGGTGATGTTTGCTTGGTAACTGACATTGGAGCAAAGTTAGTGCTCAAGAATGTTAGGCATGTTCCAGACATCCGTTTAAACTTGATCTCAACAGGAAAGCTCGATGATGAAGGCTATTGTAACACCTTTCATAGTGGCCAGTGGAAGCTCACTAAGGGAAATTTGGTGTTAGCTCGTGGGAAGAAGCACACAAGCCTGTATTTGCTGCAAGCCTCAACTTCCACAGATAGTGTAAATGTAGCAAATGATGATCCAGCAAAGTTGTGGCATAGAAGACTTGGCCATATGAGTGAAAAAGGGCTAAGTTGTTTGATGAAGAAGAATGCACTTCCAGATTTGAAGAGTGAAAAGTTGGACAAATTTCCACATTGTTTCGCAGGCAAGCAAAACAGAGTCTCCTTCAAGAGACACCCTCCTTCCAGAAAGTCAGGTTTGCTTGACCTTGTTCATTCTGATGTTTGTGGTCCTTTCAAGGTGAAAAGTTTTAGTGGTGCACTTTACTTTGTTACCTTTATTGATGATTGTTCAAGAAAGCTGTGGGTTTATGCTTTGAAAACCAAAGATCAGGTGCTTGATACTTTTAAGCAATTTCAAGCTTTGGTTGAAAGGCAAACAGGTAGAAAATTGAAGTGCCTCCGTAATGACAATGGTGGTGAATACATTGGACCACTTGATGACTATTGCAAGTCACAGGGGATTCGACATTAGTTCACGCCAAAGAAGACTCCACAGCTAAATGGCGTAGCAGAGAGAATGAACAAAACTTTGTTAGAGAGGATACGGTGCATGCTTTCAGAGGCAAAGTTACCGAGACACTTTTGGGGTGAAGCTTTGTTTACAGCTACACATGTGATTAATCTATCTCCTTGTGTTCCTTTAGATGGTGATGTTCCAGATAAGGTTTGGCTAGGCAAGGAGGTTTCTTATAGTCATTTGCGTGTCTTCGGGTGTAAGGCATTTGTGCATGTTCCAAGTGATGAAAGATCGAAACTGGATTCAAAGACTCGCCAGTGCATCTTTGTGGGATATGGTTTGGACCAGTTTGGTTACAGGTTTTATGATCCTGTAGAGAAGAAATTAATTCGAAGCAGGGATGTGGTATTTGTCGAGGATCAGACAATTGAAGACATCCAAAAGGCTGAAGAATCTACATCTCACAGTAACGATGATTTGGTTGATTTGGATCTACCTCCTTTGACTCCTGCACCTACTCCAGCTGAACAAGTGCAAGATAATGATAATGGGGATGATGTTCCCGAGGTAGATGATGATGTTGATAATGATGATGGTGATGCAATTGAGCTTGATGATCAGGGTTCAACTGAAGAGCAACCAGATCCTGTGAGACGGTCTACTTGAGACCGACGCCCTTCCACGAGGTATCCTTCTTCTGATTATGTTCTCCTAACTGACGGGGGAGAACCTGAGTCCTATGAGGAAGCCATGGATAGTGATGACAAGCAACATTGGTTAGATGCAATGAAAGATGAAATGAAATCATTGCATGATAACCATACTTTTGATCTTGTGAAGTTACCGAAGGGTAAGAGAGCTTTGAGAAATCGTTGGGTTTATAAGTAGAAACAAGATGAGAATGCTAAGAAACCACGATACAAAGCAAGACTTGTTGTCAAAGGCTGCAACCAGAAGAAGGGAATAGACTTTGAAGAGATTTTTGCACCGATTGTCAAGATGTCCTCCATTAGAGTTGTTTTGGGTCTTGCTGCTAGCTTGAATTTGGAGATTGAGCAGTTGGATGTGAAGATCGCGTTTCTTCACGGTGACCTTGAGGAAGACATATACATGGAACAACCAGAGGGCTTCAAAGTCAAAGGGAAGGAAGAGTATGTGTGCAAATTGAAGAAGAGCTTGTATGGCCTAAAACAAGCTCCAAGACAATGGTATCGCAAGTTTGACTCGTTTATGGGGGAGCAAGGCTACAAGAAGACTTCTTGTGATCATTGTGTCTTCTTGAAGAAATTTTCTGACAATGATTTTATCATTTTGCTACTTTATGTTGATGACATGCTTATTGTAGGGCAAAATGTGGATAGAATTGTCAGTTTGAAGCAAAAGTTGAGTAAGACTTTCTCTATGAAGGAACTCGGGCCAGTAAAGAACATTTTATGCATGAGGATCATCCGTGATCGTAAGGCTCGAAGGTTGTGGTTGTCACAGGAAGCATATATTCAAAAGGTGCTTCAGAGGTTCAACATGGAGAAAGCAAAATCAGTGAGTACTCCTCTTGCTTTGCATTTTAAGTTGAGTTCTCAACAATGTCCTTCTACATCGGAAGAGAAGGAAAGTATGATGCATATTCCATATGCTTCAGCAGTGGGTAGCTTGATGTATGCAATGGTTTGCACTAGGCCCGATTTAGCTCATGCAGTTGGCTTGGTTAGTCGTTTTCTCTCTAATCCGGGAAAGAAGCATTGGAATGCTGTGAAATGGATTATGAGATATCTACGAGGTACTGCAGATATGAAGATATGTTTTGGGAGTGATAAGCCTATTCTCGTTGGCTACTCAGATTCTGATATGGTAGGTGATATAGACTCGAGGAAGTCTACTTCGGGTTATTTGATCACTTTTGGAGGGGGAGCAGTTTCTTGGTAATCTAGATTACAGAAGTGTGTGGCATTGTCCACAACTGAGTCAGAGTTCATTGCAACGACAGAGGCATGTAAGGAGTTGTTATGGATGAAGCGGTATGTTTGTCAACTTGGATTTACACAAAAGAGGTATGTGTTGTATTGTGACAGTCAGAGTGCTATTCATCTTGCTAAGAATTCTACCTTTCATGCAAAGTCGAAACACATTGATGTGAGGTATCATTGGATACGGGATGTTCTTGATGCTAAGTTCCTTGAGCTTGAAAAAATCCATACCGATGACAATGGCTCCGACATGATGACTAAAGCATTGCCAAGGGGCAAGTTTGAGACTTGTCGTTCGATTGCCGAAATGGCAATCACCTCCACATAGTCGGGAGGGAGAGATTTGTTGGGCTATGGGTCCCTTCCTATGTGGAGAAAGCCCATTAGATGTTGTGTTAGCTTTTGGGGCAACTAGCTAAGTTTTAGCCCAAGTGATGTTAGAGCTTCTTTGAGAAGCTACTACTTGTTGACTTTGTGGTGCTTTTGCCGTGGGAATTAGATGAGCAACAAAGCCTTAAAAATACAATTACTTACTGCCAGCTATAGTGAGTAAATGTGAGGGAAGCAATCAGTTGAGAGTTAGAGAAAACAACAAAGAGTTCAAGTGAGCAGCCCTGTTCACGGTTTTTACAGAGTAGCCTCAGAAATCAGCCCCGATCGAATCTCATCCGTGGTCCGATTTAGCTCAAATTTTGAAATCTTGTCTGGGACATCTAGGGTTTCATTTTCAACGGTCGGATTGTCGTTTTCTGCTCTGGTTCGTGAGTTACGGCCTCTGGACAAAAGCTCCGTTTTCTGGTTTAATCTCTCAATTTCTTCCTCAATTGTTTTGTTATTATGATTGTTGTTGTTGGGTAATTGAGTACCCATCTTTTAGACTTGGAATTGTGTTTGTGTAACATTCCTTTGATCATAATAAGAACAATTTGGGTGGACTCCTAAAGTCCCGTGGTTTTTACTCTTCACATCGAAGAGGTTTTCCACATAAAAATCGTGTGTCTCTTGCTTGGTTGTTTATGCTCGTTCTTTGCTTGAGTTGCTGCATTATATGCGTTGATATTGTTGGTGGTTTGTTGATCTTGGAGATAATTCATATAGCTTGGGTTAAGTGTGACCTTTAAACAAACTAGTAGCTTGTGTGTGCTTGTGGTTTGTTGTTTGGTCGATTGATTATTCCGCAAGAGGTGTGTTTATCCTCAACAGTTTAATCGTTGATCCTATATTAAATTAAATGATGAGCTTGGATAAATGCATATGAGCTCTGTTCTGAATTTAATCATCGAATAATTTGTTGTTGTGAATTTCTTTTCTATCTGGTTGTGATTTCGTCGTTTACTCGAATTTGTGACTTGTTTAACTGGTAAAATTTGTTGTGTTTAAAAAGAATTTCATAATAAATTGTATAATTTGTTTCTGTGTTTTACTGTTTATTAGTGTTAAATAGTTGTTATTTGCTTAGTTTATTAATTTCCCAAATTGATTTGTTTCTGTCTTCTAATTATTCATTGTTAAAATATTAAAGTGTCTGGATCTTATAAACATGAAAAATTCAGAGAATGTTTGAACAAATGATAAAAGAATCCTAAAAGTTTTTCTCATGTTGAGGTTTTTGTAGGTTGGTATATTTGATTGATCCCATTAGATTCTAATGGTTATGGATATGGATATGGATGTGGTTACTCGGAAGAAGAAGAAGGAGGTATTGAAGGTTCCGCGGGAGTCGGGAGTGGTGGAGGGCATGAACGAGGAGGAGTTAAAGAAATTCATGTTTCCTAATGTTCGTCTACAACCTTGGTTTTATGAACGATGTTTGTCCATGGAATTGGATGCAGAATGCGAGTTAGATAATCCACCTCCAAATGTCGGTGCTCCCTTTGATCCTAAACATGATCACGATTTTCAGGTTGGACTTAAATTGGCGGAGTCGATAAGGAAAGAATTTGAAAGGCCTAAACATTCTAAGAAGATGAATAGTGTTTACAAAATTAAGCCCGGTGAGGCTGTTGATCTTAAATCCCTGTTGCTCCCTTGTCAAGGTGATTACCTCGTCCGCAGAAAGGCTTGTGCTAAGATCAAAGCTAAGAATCTCAAGGGTAAATACATCATGGTTTGCTGTTCCTATGCACCTATAGTCTGGGGAGGCTCTTTGTGGGATTTAGTATATGCTTGTTCTGAGATGTACTCTAAGTTGAAAGGTAACTTTGAGATGGTAGTTGTGACAAAGATGAGATTTGGTTGGACTCACCCCCGTGATAAGGAGAAGGATGCCTTCCGTCAATTATTCTTTGCCTTTCCCCCTCCTTGCCTGGCAGTCCCCATTCATGCTCGCTCTCGTCGTCATCGTATATTTAACTCTCTTGGGGTGGGAGTTTCTCCTAAAATCCTTCTTGTAGGCCTTGATGGTTGATAGGCTAAAGTCGTATCACCTAATCAAAAGTAATTCCTAAAACCACTAACTAAAATAGATAGGGAAGTAGGGTCGAATCCACAGGGAAACGAGTCTTTCTATTCCTAATTAATTAACATAATCTAGATTTTCAAGTAACCAAATTTGTTGTTGTAAAAAGGAATTAAACTAAGGAGAATAAAAGCAGGGAAGAATAAAAGTAAGGAAGAATAAAAGCAAGGAGAAATCAGTAAATAAAAGTCTAGGGTAATAGGATGAAAGAAGTGTCATCCTCACCTCTGATTCTAAGAGGGCTATAGAGGAGATTAAGTCAGAGAATAACTGAGCTAATGTTCCTAAACTATTGAACGATTGCACGGGCATGCTAAGGGAGCTCCCCCTTCTGGAATTGCGCTTTGAAGATCACAGATTCAATGCAGTACCTGACTTAGTTGCGAAAGATGCTAAAAGCAGCTTGGAAGCCATGAACTTCATATGTATTTTGCCCCAACCACCCTCGGCCTATAGCGCAGCTTTTTACAGAGAAAAAATATCTATTTCTGTATACTTAAACTCTGATTCTGCCGGTGATGTCCCCGCCAATACTCTTTTTTTTTTACATGGCTTCTTTCGCTAAAAAAAAAATAAAAAAAAAAATTCGGGGTGATCTAAAAATCTCAACTGCTATTTGTCGCTCCCATTTTACCAGGTAACGCTCCCTTTTTGACTTGAATGGACCACTATGCCCTTTATGCAATTTGGCTTATAAAAAGGACCTTGTTCCCCATTTGGACACAATGCATGAAACGGTCCCCTTACTTGACGACATTGTTGTCCCGAGCTTCCCAAAATCGGTCCCCACGACCTTGCAACCAAATCGGTCCCCACGACCACCTAAATTTTCTATTTTCAAAAAACGTTAAATTTGCCGACGGGTCTTGGGTCATGGACGGCGAGTGGAACATACGTACGCCGGAGAATGCGTCGGATCATTCTGTAAGTTTTTTTTTTTATTTTCGGTAATTAGGACATCCGCCTAAAATTTCCGGATGTCCTAGGTACATCCGCCTAAAATTTCCGGATGTACCAAGGAACATCCGGAAATTTCAAGCGGATGTACCTAGGGACATCCGGAAATTTTAGGCGGATGTCCCTATAATTTTTTTTTTTTTTTTTTTTTTTTTTTTTTTTTTTTTTTAAGTACGTTTATTAAGTTTTTTTTTTATGTATTTTTTTTCGTGGTCTTGTGATTATTGTTGTGATTTAGTATTTGATAATTAATGTAATTTTGTTGTATTAATATGATTATTAGTAATATGTTTATTTTTTGTTTCATTATTATTATTATTATTATTATTATTATTATTATTATTATTATTATTAGTAGTAATATGTTGATATTATTGTTGTTGTTGTAGTTGATATTATTATTGTTGTTGTTGCTGTTATTTTTATTGTTGTTGTTGTTGTTGTTGATATTGTTATTATTAATTAGTAGAAATATAATTTTAATATTAATATTAATATTATTAATATTGTTATTATTAATTAGTAGAAATATAATTTTAATATTAATATTATTATTATTATTTATTTATTAATTAACGCTATGGTCTTATAAATTGTTTTCTAGTTGTTGTTATAATTTTGTATTATCATTAATATTGTTATTGTTTTGTATTTGTTGTTATTATTATTAATATTGTTATTAGTATTGTTATTATTATTATTATTATTATTATTATTATTATTAGTATTGTTTTTATTATTTTTATTATTTTAACTATAATTATTATTATTATTATTGTTTTTATTATTATTATTTTGACATAAAGCATGTTTTGTTTAATTTGTATAGGATATGGAATCTGAGGAAGGCGGTGACGGTGTGAATTATAGTGGGAATTTTGTCACCGATACGTTTTTTCCTACATTTGACGATGCTGTTACATGGGCTGAAGGTGTTTCCATAAAATTGGGATTTATATTGGTGAAATCGTCTTATAACAAAACCAGATATGGTCGGCCGTATCGGTATTTGCGATGTGATCGGTCACGAAGGAGCAAGCCGAGAGATTTGGAGAACGCGATACGGAAGGACACCAAAACCAAAGCTAATGGTTGTCCATTCTACATCAAGATATATTATGATGTCAGCACCGAAAGTTGGAAGATCATTGCGAAAAATGATCACACCGGGACACATAACCACCCAATGATTGTGTACCCAGAGGGTCACCGTAAAGTGAGCGGATTGAGTCCGGGTGCAAAACAGGTTGTGCGGGACATGACAAAGTCCAAGGTTGCTCCCCGTAACATCATGTCCACTATTGCCGAGCAATTTCCTGATGATCATCCAAACATCCGACACATTTACAATTGCCGAAATGACTTCAGGATGGAGATGTCCGAAGGAAGAGGAGTTGTTCAGCAATTTCTTCATCTGGCGAGAGAGAGTAAATACATTTACTGGTTCACGAATGATGATCACAATGTTTTGCAACATGCATTTATGGTGCACCCGATCATGGTCAACATACTCCGCACATACCCACATGTCATAGGTATGGATTCTACTTACAAGACCAATCGATATAACATGCCTTTCTTTGAGATAGTAGGCGTGACACCGACAAACCAGAATTTTCTAGTTGGATATGTTTTCATGCGCGACGAGTGCACGGCTAGCTATCGGTGGGTGTTGCAGAGATTAAGGGAGTTGATTGGGTTTGATAAAGAGCCATTTGTATTTATTTCAGACCGTGATCTTGGGCTATGTGCGGCTTTGAGAGAAGTCTTTCCAGGGACGTCACATTTACTCTGTTTATGGAACATCAACAGAGATGTGGAGGCTAAGGTGACGAAGATGTTTGGAAACAAGAAGGTTGGTGTCAGTTTTAGAGCTGGGAGATGGTTCAAAATCGTGAATGCAACAACACAGGCGGAGTATGATCGTGCTCTAACTGCCATGCAAGTGAGGTGGGGAAAATATCCGGAAGTGATTCAGTATGTTCAGAGAACTTGGCTTTGTTATAAGGAGAAATTTGTGAAATTTTGGACGAACCAGGTTCTTCATTTTGGTAACACCACCAACTGCAGAGTTGAGAGCTAACATTCAGCAGTGAAAACTTGGTTAGAATCATCCACAGGTTAGTTGTATTATTTTATTAGTTGTTCTCGTTGTTACGTAATTGTAATTGTATTAATTGTAATTGTATTTGAATTTACTAATTAGAATCATTGGCAGGTGTTCGTATCTGGCTGCCACCTCTCAACAAAAGCAGAAATCAACGGCCAATCAAGTCTCTTAAACATCAGACCGGGCAAGTGAGACAACCAACTAGCATCAATCTCCGCAATGGCCTCCACAGATTGACGGCCTCGTCAAGTACACAAGTCAGAACATAACTTTGTCCTACTCAAACAGCGCAAAACACTACGCTCCTGCTCCATCCAGATATACCGTGCCACGTGACCGCCAAAACTAGGGATAACTGACCCATCCTCAGGCCCACCCGGCATCGGTTCCTGCACTAACCATGCCTCTGCAGAGCTGGAAGTAGGCTGACTCGACCCACTACCAACAAATCTCCCAAACTGACCCCTATATACCATATGGAAATCCCGAGGGTCCTGTTCTTCATCCCGGTCACCAGCATGACTACCCGAACATTCGTCTTCCTCGTCAGATATGGGTGCTCCACTTGCAGAGTACAAGGGCCGACTACTACCAGACTGTTGGTCTCTCGACCAACCACTAGTAGACCCGTATTGCTGCTGCTCGGGCTGAACCGGTGAAGATCGAGATGTCTGTCTCCTAACAGACGCATTCAGACGTCGTGATATTGCATGTCGAGCACCAGAACCCTCGATCTACATAAAATTAAAAAATAATCCGATTTTAGTAATAACAATAACCACAATAATAATAACAACAACAATAATAACAACAACAAATACAAATTAACAACAACAAATATAACCTTAACAACAACAATAACTAACAACAACAACAACAACAAATACAAATTAACAACAACAATAACCATAATAACACTAATATCAACAACTATAATACTAATCATAATTAAAAATATTAATAATAGTACTACTAATAACACTAATAATAATATTATTATAACAACAACAACAACAAAAAAAAAAAAAAATTAATCAACAACAATAACCATGAAAACCCTAATATCAAATTAGTTTAATAATAATACTAATCATATTTTTAAAAATAATAACACTAATAATAATTATAATAATAATAATAATGATAATAATAATAATAACAATAATAACAATAATAACAATAATAATAATAATAATAATAATAATAATAATAATAATAATATCAACAATAATAATAACAACAATAATAATAATACTAACCATAACACTTCAAAATAACAAAATCCAAAAAAAAAAAAAAAAAACAAATTAACAACAACAACAATAACCTTAACATTAATAATAAAAACCTAATATCAACAAAATAATAAAAATTATCATATTTTTTAAAATATAATAAGCACAATAATAACAACAACAATAATAATAATATCAACAATAATCACCATAACACTTCAAAAAAACAAAAAAAAAAACCAAAATCCGAAAAAAAAAATTAACAATTTTATTAACGGGCCAAAAAAAAAAAAAAAATAAATAAAAAATAGGAACTTCCGCCCAAAAATTCCGGAAGTTCCATGGAGGATCCGCCTGGAATTTCCGGATCCTCCATGGAACATCCGGAAATTCTGGGCGGATGTCACACTTCCGCCCAGAATTTCCGGATGTTCCATGGAGGATCCGGAAATTCCAGGCAGATCCTCCATGGAACTTCCGGAATTTTTGGGCGGAAGTTCCTGGATCCGAAAATAAAAAAAAAACAAATACCTCGTCTCCACCATCGCCGCCGCCGCCGCCGCCCCTGCCACCAGCGCCGCCGAAGGTCCTCCCTCCGAATCTCAGCCTAATCCGCCTCGAATCACCCATTTTCTTTTGTGTTTATGATGATTGTTGTTTTTTTAAAACTTGAAGAACAATTTTGGAATTTTTTTTTTTTTAAAAAAAATTGTTTTAGAGAGTTAGAGAGTAAGAGAGTTTGAGAGTAAGAAAGTTAGAGAGAGAAGTAAAGAAGTGAGAAATGTTGGTTAGAAAGGAAAAACCGTATTTATATATTAGGGGTAAAATTGGAATTTCAAGAAAAAAGGGGAGCGTTACCCGATAAAATGGGAGCGACAAATAACAACCCCCTCTAAAAATACAGTATACCAGAAATATCTCCCCCCAAATTTCCCACCCTCCCAAAATATCAGCTCAGCTAACTCGCGAAAAACAGAAACAGCAAAGTTAGTTAAGATTTAAGCACAGAAACTACGCCGGAATTTCAATTTCCCGATGATTCATCGCCGTAAACCCTAAAAATCCGATCAGATTCACAGAAATGAGCCGTAAATCAGTCAACAAACGAGAAAAAATCGATCGAGTTACGACAACGACAACAACAACGACGACGACGATGAGAGTGAAAAAGGTGGAGAAGAGATTATTGAAGTACGATGAATTGCCGGATTATATGAAAGATAATGATTTCATCTTAGATTATTATCGTTGTGAATGGCCATTGAAAGATACATTTCTCAGCGTTTTTTGTTGGCATAATGAAACGCTCAACATTTGGACGTTAGTAATTTTGTTAATTTCGTCATTTTTGTTTTCAATTCAATTGTTTATTGTTAATTTTTGATTGTTTGATTTTTTTTTTTTTTTTTTTTTTGAACGGATTTTTGATTGTTTGATTTGTGTATTATGATGTGAATTAGGCATTTGGGAGGGTTTTTGATATTCGCGGCGATGGCGGTGGCGACATTGATGGAGAGTTCTAAGGGTGATGGAGCTTTTTCCAATTTTTTTAGGTATTTTTTTACATTTTATTTTCTTTATTGGAAGTTGAATAAAGTGTTCATTTTTATAATTTGAGTTGTTCTATGTTCATTGAGGTGAAAGAAGCTTAAGAAGTTTATAATAAGTGCTTAAATGGTTAGTTAGTTAGTTGCTTGAAATTTTTACTTTTTTGAGTGTTTTAGTTTGATCGGCACATATGTCATATGTCAATGCGGAACTTTGACTAATGATATCTTTACTTATAGGGCCTTTTAGATAGATAGAAGTGTATGTTTTTGCCAAAACTAAAACTAGTGTTTTATTGGCCTTTGTTTGCACTATGGTTTCTTACTATTTTGAAGCAAAGGATATGGGGGAAACAAGTACAAATTATTACCTAGTGATTAGAGGTAACTTTGAAATAGGTTTGTTGTAAATCTTTATTGCCTAGGGGTGTCTAATTTGATGCCGGTCTTTTAATCAAACATTAATAATGTAATCTTCATGTACTTGGAATTTATAATTTTGAGATAGGTGTATAAGATTGTATTCATATTCGTTTACAAAAGAAAAACACAGGGTTTTTAGTCTTTGACTTGTCTTCCTTAATGCAAAAATAATAATAAGATGTATATCAAAACGAAACTAATTTCTCACGACTCACAGCTACATTTTTCTTCTGCCCTCCCCTTCCTTCACTCCTTACTCTCTTTTGATCAAATGATCTAGTTTTGCGCTATTTAGGATATTTTTTACTTGCCATGTTTCCATTATTAAGCTGGTGGTGAGTTGATTACGTGTGGTTCTATAGTTCAGCAGGGTGAATCTATATTCACTTTGCCTCCTTTCACATCCTCTCCCCTTCTTTGACCCTTTACTTCTTAACTTCTTTCTTAAATGCTGACAAAAAAGCTAGCCTATATGCCAAATTCCACCAAGCAACTTATGGCAGTACTCCTAGACACATTCCATCTTCAAGAGGCTGTATCAATTGACAAATCAACCAAAATCAAACCCTTAAAGATAAAATTATAATTAAAAATTATAGCAGACATCATTCATTGTAATTTGGGGGAAATCTTGAGTAGCTATATATCAACAATTTTTTTTTACCTTGAGAACTCATCACCTCATCTCAATCCAAGTTGTTTATAAGGAGATTAAAAATGGTGCAAGGATAGTTTTTGAGTGGTAACTGGTAAGTCTATAGTTAGGAATTGAAGGAAAAGCTATAAGCCTTTTTACAACTTAAAACAACAAATTATGAAACAAGATCATGATACGTATTAATTGACCAGATAGAGGACTGAGGACAAGAGAAAGAATGATGTACCTATCAGGGAATTTCACTACGTACAGATGTATCTGCACAATACATTTAGAGAGAGAGTAGTTGCATTTTTTCGGAGAAGAATGCCTACTAATTGATTATCATGATTTATCTATCATGTTATTGCTGTAGGATAAAAAAATTGGTTCCCTTTGGCTTAATTAACGTACTTGTCTTATTTTATTAATTTTTAGTCTAAAAAATTACGATTAAACGTTGACCATATACTTACATTTTTGTACAAGAAAATACATTATCAAGTGAAATATTCTATTACATGTCACAATGTGTATGATATACAATTTGAGATACTTAGTATTAATTAAATAAAAATAAAAGCATTTGGACTAATTCTTTCTGGTGTAGTTTGATCCATTCTGATTATAGCTAAAATATGTAATAAGTTTTTGAAATGAGATGAAGAGAACATAGTCAGCATGTCCAGTTTTAAAAAATGTACGATATAATCTAAATCTTTGTTTGTCGGCCCAGGACTACTTTCATTGCAACACCATTGATGACAATGTTGACAATGAATTGGAGCAATGGCTCGAGAAATATAACTCAGGTGAGTTTCACTTATTTCCACTTCCATTTTTGTATATCGTATGTATATCAATGTGTCATTTTCATTTTGAGCCAACTTGGTTCAAAGTAAGGTCTTGTACAATATGAATTAAATTGAATCATTAAGGCCAAGTCAATTTGTTTCAACTCAATATTTTCAAGCTTATAAAGAAAAGAGACATTGAGTAGATAGATTAACGTTCGTTTCAACTCAAAGTTTTTCTGAGGAACTGATTTTGACACTCTTTAGTTTGATTCTGACATTTTTTTCTTGAGTAGAGCATTGAAAACTGTGCTCTCACAATGGGAGTGCCCAAATAGTTTCCCTTTTTTCCCTAGACTAGATAATTCCCTTAGACTCATCAAAGAAACAATGAAAATCACTATTGCTATTGATACTTCTTATAATTGATAGATACACGTCGATCTAGAAATTATCTTCATTTGTAAAAAAGAAGCTCCATGTTATGTAATGCAACATAAGGCTGAACCAAGTGTCATTTCAAGGTCAAAGGTCATGTCTTATGCACATTGGCCGAGCGTTGTGTTTTGGTTTCATCATTAGCACTTACTCAATATGGAGCCTAGAAACAGTGTAACTTTGGATTGAAACAGAGTTATTGATTCTAGGTGCAGGGACTCCTTAAGCATTAAGTCAATATACCTCTGAGGCTCTGAGTGAATATATTGATTCTTTTTTGCCTTCTCCACTGTAATGTAAAACTTGACCAGATCAATCTTTCAAACTCTTCAAGAGAATATGTCAGCCAAAGAAAACAGGCCAAAAAGGAAACTAGTTCTAGTACAAGTTTAAAAATTCATAATGGCATTTTTATTTGGTTAAGTCTTGAACTGAACTCATGGTAATGCTTATTTCTCCTGCAGGGTGGACATCATAGGAACTTCTCAGATTCCTCACTGTTGGACACCAGCGCAGAAGGCACTGAACTCGTACCATTGTGGCCTTGGTTTGTCTTTCTAGCAGGGGCTATGTGTTGCTTGGTTTTCAGCTCTGTCTCTCATCTCCTTGCCTGCCATTCAAAGCGCCTGACCCGCTTCTTCTGGAGTCTTGACTATGCCGGCATCTCAGTCATGATAGTCTGCTCTTTCTACGCCCCAGTTTACTACTGCTTCTATTGCCAACCTTTGTTTAGCCTTTTATATCTCACTTCCATCACCATTCTTGGCATTCTTGCTATCATCACTCTCTTCACTCCCTCTCTCGCTCAACCTCGTTTCCGTGCTTTTAGGGCCTGCCTCTTTCTTGGAATGGGCTTCTCTGGGGTGATTCCTTCGGTTCATGCAGCTGCACTTCATTGGGATCATCCACAGCTGTTAGTAGCCCTTGGGTATGAGGTTCTTATGGGTATCTTATATGCCACCGGAGCTTGGTTTTATGTCAGTAGGGTTCCTGAACGATGGAAACCAGGTTTCTTTGATCTTGCAGGACACAGTCACCAGATCTTTCATGCGTTTGTTGTTGGAGCAGCTCTCACTCATAGTGCAGCCATTATGATACTTCTGCACTGGCGACAGGGCATGTCTACTTGTTTTTAGTTTGCAAACAACAGATAACAGCAGCAAAAATTCAGCTGTTTGGATTGTAATCAGGAACTTGTAGCAAATATACATTCTATAAAGGATGGTGATAGAAGTACTAAATCAATTGTCACTCAAGTTTGTAAAGTAAAGGCGGAGAAGGAAATGTTGGAAGAAGCTCCATTACTAACTGGTATATATAGCTAAATAAGCTTATTGCTTCTCAGAAACCTCATTATATTTTGTAAATCTTTAATTGATGGGGTCTTGATTCTTAAAGAGGACAATGATAAATACTTTTGTTTCAAGAAACATCAATTAGCTATAGGTAAATTTCATGCTTCATTTTTTAGTGTATGAATAATGTAATATTCTGAGCTCAATGCAAGTATCATGGATATGTATACGAAGTATATGATTGCAGAAAACGTTCTATTCAATTGAAAGCACAGCATTGCATATTAACACTGTTAAAAAATCTTTTACAAAAGGACCTTCAGCCACACCCTAGGGCTGAAGAGGAAAAAATGAATGCAAAATTGCCCAAAAAAAAAAAAAAAAAAAGAAAAAAAAAAGAAGTAAAACACTTTCCCAGATCTATCTTATTCTCTACTTGTACATTAAACAATTTCTATCAGCAAAATATTACACAAATTGCACTACATTGGATTATTTGTATTGTCTAGCATAAAAATGGAGCAGTACATTGTGCCAATGGTATGGTTGAACCTCATGCTCGTGAACTTGAAACACTCGGTATACACTACTTCCAAGTATAAACCAAAAGCACCTGTATAATGTATGCTTTGCATAACCAAGTCAGATCTGAACCAAAAGCATACTGCTTTTCAAAATATGCTCCTATTGATCACTTGTTAGACTGCTGCTGCACATCACGGGGCGGCGAAATGTGTTTGCAGAATTCTCTCTATCAACAAAACTATCTTGTTAACTAGTTACCTCAACAATTTCAACGTCATTGTCACTGTAATCTCCCCAACATTTACTCGGTTTTTTCTCAACTACGGTATGCTCATTTCCTGCTTCGGCGGCCACATCAACATCATCAGATAGAGCTGCTTTTGCAACAGGAAACTCTTTAGTCCCAGTTTTACCATTTACAGCTTCAGGTTTTTCTTCCCCTACTAGCTTATTCGACGCAGCTGTTTCTAAAAAAGGGTTCCCAGAATTTTCTTCAGTCACAACCTGATCATTGTTTTCAGCAGCAGTTTCAAACGAAGTTTTCTCTGATATTTCTTCAGTCACAACCTGATCATTGGTTTCAGTAGCAGTGTCTGATGAAGTGGTCTCCAACTTTTCTTTAGTGGCAAGATTTGCAATCTGGTTGTTTACAGCAGCAGTTTCGAACGAAGATTTTTCCGATTTTCCTTCAGTCACAACCTGATCAGTGTTTTCAACAGCAGTTTCAACAGGTGCAGCATCAGTGGATTCTGAAGAACCATTAGGAGATCCAGGGAACCCATTTTGAGCCTCTGGAATGCCATTTAAGGAGGGAAGGTAAGTATTAGGCGATGCAGCAACACCATTTGGAGGCATAGTAGCATAACCACTTGGAGACACTGGCATCCCATTTGACGGACCCATATAACCATTTGGGCTTACAGGGTATCCATTTGGAAGCCATGATGGAACAGGAACAAACTCCGCCGCATGTGGGTTCATTATTAAAGGAGGATTGAAGTGGTTTACATCCCCAACATGTTCTCCATTGTGAATTCCAGGTTTTAGGCGGTTCCCCCTGTTCCCAGACCTGTTATAATTCCCAGATAACCGTGGGCCATAAGGAACTCTGGCAGTAGCTGATTGATGGGGTGATCTACGGACAGGATTAACAGCCATCATGGGTGTTATGTTTACTGGTGGGGGTAGTAGTCCACCATGGTCTTTGAAACCTTGAACTGGCACGGACCCAAAAACCGGTACTGTCGATGGAGTATAAGGAGGGGCTGATGCAGAGAGTTTCTTGGTTGATTCCTTCCCACTTTCTTCTCCTTCCTGCTTCTCCCCTTCTGTTGGAGAAGGAATTCCATCGCTTTCTACTGTTAATTCAGCGCTGATTCCACTTGAAAGAGGCTGAGAGTCCGATGAACCTGCTGCCTCTGATTCTGAGACTTGTGTTTTTTCTGTGTCTCTGTTTTCCAAAATTTCATCATCTTTCAAATCTGAGGTCAATACAGTACTCAAACTTCCAGCTTCAGCACTTGTTTGGAACTGAGATTCTGTATCCTTGATCATACCGGTCTTAACTTCACTTGGCAGTACCTTTTCTGGGCCATCTCCAGATTTTCTTTCATCAATACTGGTAGTTTCTTCCACTTTCTCATCCTTAGGCCTCTGAGCTGTCTCTTCATCTGTAACCTCAACTGATGCTTTTTCTTCAGATTGAGTTGATTCTGGACCAGTGATCTCCTCCTTAGTTGATTGTTCTGCAACTGCCTTAACTATTGTTCCAGGTGGGGCAAGAGCAACTTCTTTATACGAGAAAAGTTTCCCACCTGTCTGAATATTAATTGAACTTGCAAGAGGAGGTGACTTGGGAACTTGCTCAACCAAAGCTGGACTAACTGGTGCAGGCTTGGCATTTACCACTTTCTCAGTTGCAGCAACTGAGGTGGCCGTGTTATTTTGCTTTGGACTAAAGCTTGTACTCTTGGTAAATTTTTTGGGGACTGATGGACTTATGACAGAAGACTCATTTGATGGAGTTTTCGGGGATGTAAAATTTGCACCTTTCCCTCGAAATCGAGTGTGTTGTTGGTTCACAAAATTTGTATTGAGTTTTGCTAAGCTTGGTCTCCGTGAAGTAGAAGGCTTGCGGCTTGTAGTTGACCTGCTTTTAGGAACAGCTTCTTGCCATCCTTCATCTGAAGTGTCATCTTGTGACTGATCATCATTCAGGATGGTTACGGTTTGGACACTCAGATTGTCTTCTTTTTCATGTGCAGGCTCAGAAAGATTAGGTTCGGATTTATTTTCCTTGTCATTGCTGCTCTCAGCTTGATAAATGGGTGATATGTTTTCATCTTTGGGTGACTCATCTTCAACTATTTCCCCGGTTTGCCCAGTTTTGCTCTTGACCTGTAAGTTTATTGTGTACTCTGTCAGTATCTAGCATTAATACTGAGACAATTTTGGTAGAAACAAATAATACTATAATCACCTTTGCACGAGCTTGTTTCCTTTGGGCTTCTCTCGCTCTTAGTTCTGCTTCTGGGGTTATATAGTCCAGAAGATCCGATACACTGTTTTGGAGTTCATAAACCCAAACATGATACTTTAGATGAAAAGATGAGCCTCAAAATAATCTGACAATACAAATTATTCATTTCTGGAAGTCATACTCAAACTTCCTGTGGCCCGTGAAAATACTATACAGATACTCCTTCCAGTTTTAATAGGCCAGATTTAATCCAAAGATACTTTTAAAACACTGAATTGAGATTCCATGTATACTCTTCTCGACATAAGTTTTTACATATTCACCAGGCCACAGCCCACAAGTAGTATGGGCAGGTACCGCAGGTTAAAAGTTTAACTTGCTTAATTAGAAAGGGCATACCAAAATATAAACCAGCCCTATAATTAAGGGATATATCCATGGAAGTATCAGATAAAGTAATAAAGGGCAATAACATCAAACTGAAAACAAATTGCTATCATTCTTCATTAATTTATATTTGCAAGGCAACAAATGATGAAGACTTGTGCACTTATTATGCAATTAGTTTTGAGATAAGATATTGGAAAGTTAGGAATCATTGAAATATTGAATACCTCAGGTGGCCTTTGCTAGAAATGGAGGCATCAGGCTTTGGGGTGCCATTACGAGCAGCTTCCTGCTGCTCTAGCGCCTTGGATTCAAAATATTCAAGCCATGCAGCCGCATCCTACAAAAAAATTTATGGATTGAGTCTATGCTCTGAGGGCTGTGATGACAAATCTTGAAGATTTCAAATATATTCACCTGAGTTCGTAGGTCTTCTGATCCAAGTTTTGCCTGCAGAATTTGTAGAGTAGTCTGCTCGTGCTGAACACTTAAGGAGTAAGCCTCCATCAAAGAAAGAGCAATAGCAATGGCATGATAACTCGCTGCAGTCTGTATGACAGAGATGGAAACAATGGTTTAAAGTATGTTTGAGTACAAGATGAGTTGAGTCTGTTGACTAAAGAATAATAATTGAAACAAGAGAGGGAGATGAGAAAGAAGACCTGGATATGATCAGCTCCAAGCAGTCTCTGGTTACACTTTAGAGCCTCATGAAGATATCTCAATGCAACATGAACATTCCCCAAACCTTCTTCCATCATCGCCACATTAATATATGTGGCAGCAGTGTTTGGATGTGAAGGACCACAGGTTAGATGCAACAGATATAGTGCACGATTGACATATCTGGATCAGCAAAATATGATGAACAGTTAGGTGTATTCAGCAACTTTCGGAAAAAAGCTATATGAATCATGCACAACAGTAGAATACGGCAATGGATGCACAACAGTAATATAGGATTAATCATAGTTTTGGTACTATATGCAGCAGACTCAAAATGATTGAATAGTAACAAGAAAAGACACCACTTCAGACTATCTTAAGAAGATGCCCCCAAAACTAGAGATTATTTCTGTATTTCTAAAAGGTCATTTTCTTTTTTTCCAAAAGTTTATATATTACTCTAGTGAATTTTATTTCTTTTTTTTACAGGGAACATCCTCAAAACATTTCAAGGCATATGCCAAGCCAATCATATAACACACCACCCATGAAAGATTGGATATTGCCCCAGGTTCAATAAGACTAGGAAGTTAACCCAGGCTGCAATCAGAGACGAGACAGGGGATGTTGAAATTATAATGGAGATAAAAGGGGAAAGGATAATATAAACTTGTATTCAATCCAATTCATAAAAGATACAAACTAGCCTTAAATAGAGAGTAAATCAACTTAATAAAGCTAATAATCCTACAAACAAACAACTAATACAATTACTACTAATAATGTGGAGGTTACTCCCCATTAGTCCATCACCACACTAACTTAATAAATGCAAAACTAGTAGTAACTAAAAATAAGAAAGTACTATCTTCCACTAACCACCATTTTGAAGCAGTACATCCAACAAGGGCTGCAGGTGTGCATCAGGTCAGCGAGAGGTTGTGTGCTGAGTGTACAGAACCTACTGCTGCCAGCTTTGGTGTAAGGATTGTGAAAAGGCTTGGGTTCAAGAATTACTTAGAGAGCCATGCAGTGAATGTAGGGCAAGTAATTCACAATGGTTGTATGGTTCACTCCTTTAGACTTTTTTTTCAATGATGTTACCAAAGATAGGCTACACTTTGATTTGTTAGTTACTTCTCGTGTGAAAAGGGTCGGGAATGCTGAATATGGTAGCCCACCTAGTGGAAGGATGGGACGCTAGTATTAACTTGGTACAGTGAATCTCCCCAACGTGACGTATTTGGTGGAGCTTAATAATTTTTCCATTAGGAGAAGAGAAAAATAAATAAATAAATAAAAAATAAAATAAAAAATTGATCACAGTTGTGTTCAGCATTCTTGTTTGAAAAAAAATTCCGAGTAATAACTAATCTCCTTTTCTCATTTAATATTAGAAATAAGAAACTACTTGCAATAAATCTAGAGTTTGAACATTGCATAAACTGAAGCCTATGTAAAAGCTCTTAAACAACAACAATAATAATAGGAAAAAAAATAAATAATAATAAATGCTCACTTCAGGGCTAGTTCTGTATGCTGAAGACGGTAGTAAAACACAGCTAAATCTCCATAACTCTTCATTGTGTCAGGATGATCAAGTCCAAGCTCTCTTTCATTGATGTCCAATGCTTTTTGCTGGTAAATTGTAGCCTACATAATATCACGTAGATCAATTAAAGCCAAATATTAGTAGTGAGAAAATGGAAGATGTTGGTACTTTTTTCAGTCATGTTATTCATGAGGATGCTGCTACTAGGAATACTATTTACAGGAAATGTTCCGGTCCCTATTCATCGCATTTAGAAGATGCTTCAGTGTTTGAAGCTGAAGTATTCTCTGATAAATTCAAGTTCTCTAATTTGTATGGCTTATTTAGAGGAATTGTTCAGGAGCTTCTCATAGCAGTTAGCACTTAGCAGATGCTTCAGTGTTTCATGCTAAAGTAAACTTTGATACATTAAAATTCTCTAATTCATACAGCTCAGAATAGTTCAATGCTAGTGCTACAAGCTTAATTTGAGCAGGAACAACAAACTTTGATATGTAAAGAACCTAATCCCTTGGTAACATTTAGTACAAATTGCCCCAAAAGTTGAATGAGGGTCAACACTCAAATGCCTGAATTTGTTATATACATATATAAAGTTCCTTAAAACTAGACTTAAGTTCACAAGTCACATACCTGATTGAAATCTCCAGTATGGTAGAGCACAACCGCTAAAAGACTATATGCTCCGGCAGTCATGCGATGATAAGGACCACAAACTGAAACAAGCTTGGAGAGTGCCTTCACATAAAAATAGGAATTAGGACTATCAGGTTTAGTAAAAGCTTTTCTTAACTTAATTTGCATGAAAAAGAAATTATCAAAACCTTAGTCCCATAGTTGACAGCATCTTCCAATTTGCCTTTGTCCAAGGAAGTTTTTGATGACTCTAGCAGGGTACGCCCATCAGCAGAAGAACAAGCGACATGCTGCAGAATCGAACTTATAAGTAAATACAACAAAAGGATATCTTTAAAAAATTAAGTAATTTTTTGCGACCTTCATTGTACCTTATATACAGGAATCATGCTTATGATGTCCGACTTCCTAAATGGGCAGTTGGTGTCCACTTCATAGTCTCTTGGAACAAGCTCAAGTCCAACCTGCCAAAAATGACTCCAATATGGTTTAGTGGTAAAATTCTTCTAACTACTCTCTTTTGAAAAGTTGTCACCTTTCACAATAATTATTTATGCTTGGATTTCTGAATATGCCTTAGTTAAATTCAGAGGCGGGAAAACATGTCCGAAATCAGTCAGTCAATCACAGCGATCTTAGAGAGTAAGACATTGAAAGTTTGGGACAAAGTGACAACAAATTCAGGACGGAGGGAGTATATGACATGGTTAGCAAAATGAACCTTGTGGCTAAGCCCACGGAGGATGGCAAATTTTCTAAGATCTTGGCAGGTTTCTTGTTTCCACTGCCAACCAAACCTCTTCAAAAGAAATGTTTCCACCCATTTCTGTTTCAGGTTATCATCATTGACAGTTTCTTCATCAGCACTCTCAGAACATGGTGATCCAAGCAATACATTTAAGCATGCTGCTACTGCACTCGATAATTCAGAAGCATCATTAACTGCCGCAACAACAGCTTGCAATACATGTTTATAGGCTCGAACAATCATTTCATGCACACACAGAGACTGTACATGTGGGAGTTTGTCTGCAAGTTCAACCTGGAAAAGGAAGCAAAAACAATAAGATATGGTGTTGAAAATCATGCTAATCATTAAGCATAAAAAAGTCAGACTGAATATAATGAAGATAACCAAAAAAGAAAACTCCTTTAATTGTCCAGAATTAAAGAGGATGCTATATGCAGACAATGAAAAGCATGGACTGAATTGTGGACTGTTGACAGTAGATGATCTTGCATCTCATTCATAATTCGCTTAATCAGTCACTAGAATATATTGGAAAAGGATCAAAATAAGGTGAAAACAATGTGCAGATGCAAAATAGAACAAAATCATTTATAATCTCTGCCCTTGCTTAATTTATCATTAGTGGAAGTTCCATCCAGAATAAAAATTACACACATGGCTCTAATTCCATATACAGGCAGAATAATAGCTTCACCACTCCCTGACTGCTCTTTCTGTACACTTCAGGTAACGTCTTACAGATCAGTCAGCAGACAAATTTTCTATTATTCTCATATCTAAACATATTGTAAGTAAACTACTAGTATTATCAATAAGCTGTACGATATAAATACAAACATCCAAGAAAATTCTGTTTTGACCTCAATATAGGCACAAACATGTAAGCAAATCATGTCCAGTTCATTTAATTGTATATTTGGGATGGCTTAAGTGAAAGTCACATCCAAGGAAATTCTAAAGCACTGTAGCATTATTCTAAGTATCCAACAGTCAAACGCCAGAGCAGCCCTGGATCAAGTAACTCATCCAGGAGACCAGGACAACTATTAGTCCTACATGCGGAAAATGGAAACAATACTAAACATAGAGCTCCTACCAGAAAGGACTAGAAATAACTAGAAAAACATGGAGGAATTACCACTCGTCCTAGAGAGCACATCTTCAAGCCCCTTGTATGCATAAAATCAGTTAGTGTCCTTCCATCAACTGGAGATAATTCCAGAGAGGCAAAATCTGCCACCTAAACAAATGGAAGTCATAATACGCATATTAAGCAGTTGAACTTAGATCAAGTGAAATTAGGAAAACAATAAAGAGAGAAAGACCAACCAGTTTCGGAAGGGCTGTATCAGCATAGTATTTATGTGCCATTTCAATAAGTTCATCAGGTGCCTGACAGTGTAAATGGTATAACATCAGTATGGATCATCACCACACTAGTCTTTTAGGTTATCAACTGAGTCAAATGAACCATGAGAACTTCCCATGCACTTAAAGCAACACAAGAAAGAAGCAAAACTGAATTTTATAATGATTCATATGGAGATGACCTTCAAATGAAGACCAGTCTCTGATTCTTTCAAACGTAAATATGCTGTCTCTGAAATTAATTTTTTCCACAGGCTTTCTCTCTCCGCAGCAAGTTTCTCCAGCTCCTTCTGATCAGACCCATCTGATTTTTTGCTCATGTCTAGTCCATTTTCTGCAGTAACTTCTTTACCGTGCTCATTTTTGTTGTGCTTTTCATCAATTCTCTTTTTAATTTCCTTCAATAGCACCCCTTGCTTTCCAAGACCCTTTACAACTGGCTCAACCTTAGCCTCCTCAGTCTTCTTGGACTCTGCTTTTCCTGATGCCTGATTTTGCAAATGCTGCACCCAACAAGCACCAAGCTCCCACCTTATTGGCTTCACAGTTCTAGTACTTTCTGCCTCTAACTTTGATATACTCTCAGCCATCACTTTTCTGACCAAAAACCTACCAGAACGCAGTTCTTCTTGGTCGGTACTTTGTGATCGCTGAGGAGAAGTAGATGATGGTGATAGTGGCTTATGCAACAGCATTCTCAAACTGGTAAAACAGCCAAGTTTAGAATGAATTATTAATCATTATGCCACAGCTGCCGAGATGTTTGAAGAAACATAGCTACTATGCAAAATTTATGCACTAACCTATTTACATTCAAAGCATTGGCACCACCTTCAGGTTGGTCCTCAATCTCAATGTCTTGGGGAATAGGTTTTCCCTCCCAATTTACCTCAGAAGAAACTTTCACAACAGCTGTATAGCCACAATGTCTAACAACAACAACAGCTAGTGTAGGAGTGTCCTGGCATAATAAACAGACATTTTGATCATTTAAGCATTATTACAAAGAAAATAATAGAACTCTTAAATCGGAATATCATAGCTTCAGATGATTGGAAAATACTAACATGAACTGTAGCACTCTCATCAGCAGTTATTCCTTTGATTAAATTTCTACGGGCAAGCTCTTCTTGGGGCAATCCAAGAACTTGACTACCATCATTCTTGCAGTCTAACTTTGTACTAGCATCAGGTACATCTTTTGAAATCGTAATTAGCAAATCTCCAATTTGTTCCTCATGTACATCAACAGGAATGGTGGGATTGCTTTGGATGATATTCTTAATAGCAGCAACAGCTTTAAAGACTGAAACGTCGACAAATAAACTATGGAGGAGAAATGCTTTCCTGTCTCGGATTTGCCTTTCCTCTGCTGTTTTGCAAGGCATTGCTGCCAAGATTGCAAACTCTTTTGCCCATTTTCTGTGGTCATGCTTCCCGTCTCTTCCTTGGCCCCCTCCATTCCCTCCCCAGTTTTCATCTTCCACAGGAAGAGGTGGGAAAATAGAAGGGTTATCAGCAACCACTGGAGGGACAACCCATGTATTTGCGCGAAAACCATAAGGTAGGTTTCCAAACTGAGAGGAAATATTCAAATTATACACTTATCTCCTCTTAAAGTCTAATTTGGCAATGATATTGAAGTCTAATTACCTTGTTATGTTCCGTAAAAGCTTTCATAAGAGCCTTGTATGCCTGCATAAAAGGAAGCAATTGAGGTAAAGAAAGTCGACAGTGCAACTAAACAATAACCTATCAGCAGGTGGTAACATCACATTACCGCATCAAATACACGGCTTATTTGCTGCAATAGGCCAACCACTGAGTGACAGCTAAGGTGTCGTCGCCCTGAAGGATAGAATCCTTGTCGAGAAGCCACAATTGTCATAGGTTTTCCACTACAAACGCGGACCTAAAGATATACATGGCACATAAACTCAGCTATATTAGGCTATAAAGAAACTCTTAATGAAAGAAAGAAACCTGCAGGTGTTTCAATCAAATAGTAAAGACTAATCAGAAAATGCTTACATCAATTTGAAAAAAATCGTCTTCTGTTTTGTCCTCAAGGAACGGGCGATTAGATCTCCTAATATCTACAAGAGATATAAATATATATAATATAGGTCTTCGATCAAGATGTGAGTGGAAAATGTAGCTAACAAAAACATATTCAAACAATGTTGATGGAAAAAATTGTTGTTTGACATTAATTTGGAGGTGCACAAATGATAAATTCCTACCCATTTTACAAGAATGCTATTGCTTGTTCATCCTGCTATTATTTTTTTTTTCTTTTTCCATCCAAAATTAGTTCCTTCTTAGGAAAACAATGATCAAACATGCACCTTAACACCCAATAGAAAAAGACAAAAAGATTGGTTTGTGAGTACATTCATGGGCACTAGGCACTCCCATGGCCAATTTTGAGGCAATCATAATGTTTGTTCCTTGAGGTTCTCTTCAGAAGCTTACAGGAGCCTCAACATGGACTTTAAAGAGTGCAATTATATATTCTAAATGAGGAGCATCCTAAGCTATCCCACAAATGAACCTTGAATTTGATCTCAAATAATACTTCTCTAAAAGTAAATTGGCTACAAGCCTACAAATCTCTCAAAACACAGAATAATCCCAACTATTTGAAGTAGAGGGAAAATAAAAACCTAAAATATCATATTGAGATTATTAGGCCTTATTATAAGGTATTATTAGACCTTATCATCTTATGTGAACTTATTAGCCCTTATCTTATTAACATATTAACCCTTATTAATATAGAAAAATACTCCATTTGCTCCAAATTAGTTTTTAGACTTCACCTTTCCATTTGTCCCAAATTAATTTGACACTTGTATTTTGGAAAAGATCCCACTATTACATTAATCCATTACTCTTCCACTAAATAAAAGTTTAACCATACCTTTCATAGCTATCTAATTTTTAATACTGTACTCAGAGTCTCAGACTACTCACTACGGAGTATCTTCTTTCATAGCTACTTTTTCAATGAATTAACCATTGATAATCAAAGAATCTATCACTTAAAACTATGTGTCATAAAAAGTGTCTAAGCTCGAAACTAATTTGGAATGTATGCCGTACATCAATCTTTCCTCTTTTATTGAAGAAAATTAATCAACTTACACTTAAACCCTACATATTTTACCCCAAAAATCTTCATTGCATGTGTACTTCATAGCTTGCAAAATGCAAGCAAGAATATTTTTTTTTTTTTTTTTGTGGCTAATTTGCTCATATGAAACTTCCAAAAGAGCAAATGATTAGATCAAGGTACAACTAGTTGTAAATAAAATCCCAACTTACTACTACTGAGACATATAACAAGTGTGTTCTTTTTCATTACTTTCGATTATTACATTTTTTAATATATAATACATGAGCATTGAATATTTATTTTTATATAAGCATTGTACTTAGAGCAGCTACAACTGTTTACGATTAGTATGTTTAGTATTTTCAATTAGATGGCTCCGGGGCATGCCTCGGGTCGAGCCCACGTGTTTTGGGATTAGTTAGGCCCATCCCTTGGCCCGACCCATGAGTTACGTGTTGGGATGAAATTTTCAAAAGATTGGCCAGTCCCCAAGCCGTGCCTATGCAAAATTTCATTGATTTCAGTGTGCTTTTTCATGTCAGGCTAGGTCATGCCGTGTCTTGTCGTGCTTCTCCCAAATAAAGGTGGCTCAGGCTAACATAGTAATGTGCTGTGCTGGGCCCACATCATGCCCGTGCCATGCTTTTTTCGTGCTGGGCTTTGTGCCGGCCCGGCCTAACCAATGTCATTTTTAGTTGTAGCTAGAGACATGCTTATAACTTTGAAAATCCCCTATCTACTAGCTTAATCATTAAAGCTAAAAAAAATATGAATCTAGTTCTTTTTTATATATAGGATAAAAAAAATAGCTTGACTAAGCTAATTTGCTAGAATAATTACTAGGGTCCGTTCACTTCAGCTTAATTTCACTTCAGTTCAACTCCAATCACTTCAGTTCAGTTTAGTTCACTTCAATTCAGCTCATTTAAGTAAATATGAACAGACTCTAGTCAAAATAAAGGGTTGATACATCAATAAAAGTAAACTTAAAAAGCTAATTAGGATATTAAGGCTCCTTTAAATTACAAGTTACATAGTAGTAACTAACCACTGACACAAACTAGCTTAATTGCTAATTAGCTTATCATTGGAATTGCTCTAAGTTGTAACGAAATAATTAATTAAGCTTGAAATAAATGATTAAAGAAAAAGAGAGTAAAGAGAACTAACATTGAATAGGAGGAGTGAAATTAGAGAAAGAGAAGAAATCGTAAAACTGTCCCAACCGCGGCGGCGGACACATGTTCACCTCTCCGGCCGCCGCCGCATCATCTTTCTTCTCATTTTCCTCGCTTTTTGGGCCGGGTTCTTTCTCTTTCCGGCCCGATTTCGGCCCGAATGCTGTGGTGCATGCCACGATATCCAGTAGTCGTCTGACATGTACAACGGCGTCGTTTTCGGTATAATCCTCTGTTGAAAAAAAAAAAAAGAAAAAGAGTATTAGGTGTTAGATTAACTGATTAAGGAATGAAATGGAGCTATTAAGAGAGGATTAGATTAGAAATTACCTTCGGTGATGGTGAGATGACAAGGTTTGAGAGAAACAATTTCCACCGTATCCTTCAGTTTGGGTCCCCTCACCTGTTTTTAAAAAGGGTATAATTGGAAATTAAAAAATTTTCCTTTACAGCGTCTTGTGCGCTTGTAACCGCTTGTAAAACAACAACGTAACCCCTTTAAAACTGACTGAGTAACTCCTTTAACAACGTAACTCCTATAATACTGACCGAGTAACTCCTTTAACACTAATTGAGTAACGCTATAACGCTGATGAAATAACCCTTGTGAATTATGATGACTAGGCCACAAGATGTGACCATGCTAATTTTTACAATATTTTTATTATTTTTTTTTTTTTGATGTAAATGAGGGTCAAGCCTATTTATTAAAGCAAGGAAATAGATCAAACTATAAGTCGTGGCCAAGCCACTCCAACAACATCTTCCTAAGAAGATTATTTATTTTGATCGGAAGAACGTTAAAATGATTAATATCCACTTCTAGAATGACCCTCATATTAGCACATTGTTGCGACCTCTCATAATTAAAAGAATTAATTTGAAAAAATAAATAAATTTAGTGTCAGTTCCAAATTTAATACTTCCTCCGTTTTTATTTAGTTGCAACACACCCCTTTGGCACGCATGTTAAGGAAGATATTAGACTAGGTAAACGGATAAATTAATTTTCAAAATTCTAACACCTATAAAAAGAAAGAGATAAGTTACTACGGTTTAAATTTCATAGCTTAATTCATTCTTTTACCTAGTTTAATCACCTCATCGTTAAGCGTGATAAAAGGTGTGTTGCAAGTATAAAAAAAACAGAGGAAGTATGTAGTACTCCACAGCTAATCAATAGTTTAATACTCCTAGTAGCGAGTGTGCCACATTGCTAATGCTAAGAGCATACTAGGCCATCAAGATGCTAAGCATGTCGTGCACAAGTTATACCAACCTTACACATTCTGAATCACAATATTTAGACACAACAAGCAACCACTAGGGTAGGTGGTGTGAGGGATGGCAATTTAATCCGAGTTCGATTCGAATTCAATCCGATTTGAAGAAAAAAATCCGCAAATCCGTTTAAAATAAGTCCGAATCCGAATAAGAGGCTAATCGGACTTAGACCCTACGCAAAGGCTAACGGACTCCGATCCGAGTCCGAATCCGAGAGTATGAGCATATGCTTTATAACTTGGACAACTGTTTGTTTGTTTTGTAGCAAAATTTTGTTATGTAACTTAGTTTATAATTTAAATATATTATGTTTATACTTTACTTGGTATGAGAATACAAGCAATTATAGGTACATGACATTACAAAATTTTTTTAAAAAAAATAGGATTATTTCGAAGGTTCGTATAAATAGACCGGATTCGAATCCGAAATCACGAGTCGGATCGGATTCGAACTCGAATTTTTCAAACTCGGATTCGAATCAGAGTTTAGGGTCCGTTTACTAAACGGATGAGATTCTGATTTAGCCACATCCAACCCGAATCCGATCCGTTGCCATTCCTAGTCCGATGGGCGGATGGCTTTGGTCTTGTGATTTTGTGAGTACGTGACAAGTTATGTTAACGTGTGCATCGTGTGACATGATTCCCTATAATTTCTATTTGACTATTTTAAATGTAATAGTTAAGTAGAATTTTTCTAGAAAATGAAATATTATGGAGTCATTTAATAAGAAAAAACATAGGATTATAAGAACATGTAAAATTGCGAAAGATTTTTATCAAATGCTCCCATATGTAAGGTTGTGTACTCTTTATACAAATTGATTAGACATGACTATCCTTATATTTGATGTTGTATTTACACCTTATTAAACCTGATTTTTCTTTACTAGCTTTGAAACTAATTTTTAACATGAACATAATACACCTTGATTGAGTAGAATCACGTGAAGATTTTTACTTTCTACAATCAACCTAATTATATGCATTTACTATTTTAATTTTTCAAATATTGGTTTCATTTATTTAACCAAACAACTACCATACACGGAGTATAATCTTATAGAAAAGGAAAATTTTAAATGATATTATTTTATTAGAGCTTACATTACTTTCTTTACTTTTTCAGATTATGCATGTTTATTAAAAGCAAAGGTACTCAAGTCACACATAAAATTATGAAAAAATAGGTAATTAAAAAAAATTATGAAAATATGTTGCATATTATTTAGCTAATTATTTAATTTAGTTCTGTTGGACATTTATAGGTAAAAAAAAAAAAAAGTACTATTTTCCTTTTTTTTCCTCCAATACAGGCATAATAAATTTCGTAATTCAATGAACAATATAATAATAATAATCTCAAATTACATGCAATTACCCGAGCGTCATCCAAGTCAATAACTAGTTAATTATGTAAATTCCCAAAAATAGAATATATAGTATGCACAATACACTGATCAAAATTTTGTGAAAATAATTTAATGGGTAGGACAAAGTTTAATCATATATTTTAAATGTTGTCTTTATTTTGAAATAAATGGAGTTTAATTGTTAGCTATTGGAGATCTAATAGCATAATTGCACTCATTTCATTTCCACACAATCACATCCATTTTCATTCTTATTGCCCTTATGATGGACAATTTTTAAATGATTGTTCAAGATGGAGTTATTAATTATTAGTCATTTAGTGATCTACATATTAACAACTAACCCACATTTGACCTACTATGGTCTCTGGAGTATATCATATTTATGCATTCATCAATAAATATTTTGTCACACCAAAAGATATACTAACGTGTTTAAAAAAACTTCATATAATGAGAAGGTACTGTTCCTTTACATATAGTAGCTAGGAGGTTAAATGGCCTTATTTAATGGCCAAATTATTATGTGATAAGCTATCACACGATATATATTAATTCGTACAAAATAGTAATTGTTTTTTGTGAAAAAATTGTAAAATTAGGGTATTGTCATTATCGTGTATAATAAAGCTAGTCATGCCCAAAATTCACAAAAGCCAACTTCAATTCGCAAAGAGTGTTTATTTTGTTCTGTACAAAGTCTTATAAAACGAGTGCATTGTATAGTTAGTTTAATCATGCCCCAAATTGCATAACAATTAACTTCACATAGAGCGACTTTTATGTAATTTGAGATAATTAAATTACCCGGTAATCAATTACGACGACTATTGAAGAACAAATGAAAGGAAAAAAAGAAATTAAAAACAAGAAGCATGGTCCAATAAGGAGAATGTAAGTAGAAAAAAACGAACCTCGTGAGATAGGGAATAATTGGTTAAATGACATGTCTCAACATGCACTGCTAACAGCTTTCGCACATCCAAAATCTTATCAGTAGATATCCCCTACATCCAAAAGTGCCCACACAAAACTTAGCGAAAATCTCATCCTCTAAACAACTATTTATTTTTCCAAATTCTTTTAACAAATCTTTTTAATTTCAATATATGTTGTGTATATAATTAACGAGTTTATTGTATTGCAATAAAAATAGAGCGAGTACGTACCTTGAGGGTAACTCGACTGTCATTTGGAGTGTCAACTGTTACTTC
Organism: Chenopodium album; assembly: GCF_948465745.1. Classification (NCBI taxonomy): domain Eukaryota; kingdom Viridiplantae; phylum Streptophyta; class Magnoliopsida; order Caryophyllales; family Amaranthaceae; genus Chenopodium; species Chenopodium album. Next base: position 6,441,681 of record NC_137857.1, read on the forward strand.
AATTACCGTCGGTAAAACTGTATAATTTTTTTTTTTTAAAAAAAAAAAATTTAAACTAGTTACGTTCAAACTTAATATCGAGTAGTAATAACGAACCCAAATGAAAATGAATACATTTTAACTGCTATGATTATACGTGTAATGCCACTCACGTAATACTTGAAAATTGAACAAAATCTTGATTATTTACGGAGTATATTTCAACTATAACAAAATAGATTCATTTTTAGCGTTCAAACATTATACGAAAGAATATTTTTTACGTGATGCAACCAATTAATGTTCAACCAAACGTGACTTTTAATATATTAATATTTTAATTTGATTCTCTACAACCTTCGATTTTTTTCTAAGGTCGTGAGAGAGTTTTTAAAATTTTGCTGACGTGATAAAACTGTTGAATTATGAAAAATCCGTTCGGATATAGAAGAAATAAAAAATTTCAATAATAAGCTAACTAAAACTTATAAAGTTATAATGAAAACATCAATACCTTTTTCTTCCTTCTTCTTCTTTTCTCCTTTAGCCTTATTTTGCTTAGCCTTACTAGCCTTTGGAGCCATATCTTACAACCTCTCTTATCTCTTCAAACTCTCTCAATTCAACAAATACTCGAGTTCATAAAACAAAAAACACAAGACTTTTTAATTTGGAAGTTTATCAACAAAAACCATGCATTGAAGCAAATATAGCTAGCTCGATTCTTGGAGGCGAATTTTCGAGGATAACAAATGTATTTATGAACAACAATATAGTGATGAAAAAGATATCATAGAAAGAGTAACATATATAAGCAAGACATGAAGCAATAAAAGGAAGAGAGAAGGCTAAAGATAGAAGCTAAGATAGGAAGATAAGGTAAGAGTATGTAACGAGAGAGCTAGCACTTTGAAGTTTAAGGGTGGTGTTGTTTTAATTGGAAGAACAAACAAAACTAATAAAATGGTGGGAGGATGTAGAGAAGGCCAAATTATTAAGGACCATACAATATAATTTTATATTTTCTAGTTACTTATATACTTAGAAATAAATAGGTGACACAAAGTTGAGACAACATTCACATTCTATCTTTTATAATGGCTATCATTTTCATGTATGTTGTAGTTGGATGGGTCACAGTTTTTTGGGTGAAGAAAGTTTTGTCCAAATTTGGGAGTGGTACTTTGGTCTTGGGGTGATTGGGTCATTGGGAGCTGCGGCTTATCAAAAAGGATTATCTGGATAGTTTCTAGCCTGTGGCCTCTTAAGTGTGGATGCCATGTGGCGACGAAATTTTAATTAGTGGTCGTGAGAGGATTATTAGTTACAGAGTAATATCGCTTCTTTAGTTTATAACAATAGGTAATGTTGCATATATTTTATGTTTGAATCTATTAAAACTTTGCTTACGAACAATTTTTCTGTTACATTTTTGTGAAACTCCTCAAATTGGAGTGATTTCCATAAACCTATAACCTATATGGAAAATCCTTACAAGGACATAGGAGATCGATGGAGGGAATGTCCCTCCATCTCCCCCCACAAGTGGTTGGGGGCTCGATCCTCATCCCCCCATTCCCGTAATAGGGTGAGGAAACCCCCCCCCCCCACATATCTTAATGTTTTAATTTTTTTTTTCTGGAAAATCCTTACTCATGAGTCTTACAATCTTACTGCAGTATCTGTTTTGTCTGCTTGTGGACGTAATTAATACATTATTAGTGACCTTATCATTTGTGTATGTTCTTTATTGTTGCTCTTTATTAATATCTATTGCAAATGTCATAATAATATACCAAAGGTTCTTGAAAGAGCATATACAACACTACAACATTCACCTTTTATATTTAGGATAGGACTTTGATTACTCATTTACCTAAGTTTAATTTACTCCACTTTTATTTCAATTATCTATCCCTTAACTGTTTTTAGGGTTGTTCACCCCTCCAAAACTGAACCTGACCAAACCAATTTGGACTAGATCGAAAATAGGAATTTTGAATTTCAAGAAACGGATACCAGACCATTCAAGCTAGGACTAGACTGGAAAAACCGGTCCAAAACCCAAACCGGACAAAATTTAATTAATATTATGAACAACCAGGAAAAAGAATAAAGGATAAATTCAAAAAACTAAAAATTTTCTAACTTTTTCAAGGACAATCTTAATCATTTATAAAGATTTTATGCATAATTTAAAGCAAAAAAACCGATCCGGTCCAAGACCATTTTTTTATGGTTTATTTTGGACCGAATCGATTATAGGTTAATTTGAGGACATGGACACATGGTGTGTTAGTGAGACAATACATTTTTAAACGTTAACTCGCGCTTCTTTAATATTTGTGCAAGTAGCTGCACTGATCCACAGTTCGTCAGTGAGGAAACAAAGTATATACTTCCTCCGTTTTCTTTTGGATGCAACACACCCTTTAGCGCGGTAATTAAGAAAGGTGGGGTTTATATGATATAATAAACTTTAAAATAGGTGAGTGGTTGTTAGGAGTGTAATTTAATGGGCCATGTGCTTTAAAATAAGGGATATTGTATAGTTTCCCTAAAGTAATTTTCCTTTTATAGTGTGTTGCAAGTATTATGACATTTCCTTTTTAGCGAAGTGTTGCAAGTAAAAGAAAACGGAGGAAGTATGTAACTACTACTCAACATTTAATATCTTTTGTAATCACTAAAAAAAAAATGTGATTACAGGATTATTACATGTCATATTTTGAAAATTCTAACATGAGTTCTCTTTAATGAAAATTCTCAAAAACTTATCTTTGAAAAGTTCCATTGTTAAGAATTTAGACAAATACATACGACACGCCAAATCAACTAGACATAACTAAAACATTTGCGTTAATTATTATGCAAAAGTTTTTGTTGATAATGACAAATTATACAAAGAAGAAAAATGTTTATGTTTAAATTACCACCTCATTTGCTAGATAGTTTAATAAATATAGTTTAAATCAAGTCTATATTTTCTTCACAAAACACAAACTTATGATGAAGAATAGATATCAACATATAGTTTTCAAAAAAAAATAGATATCAACATATATACTTATTAGTTTTCACTTGAACTTAGCTTCCTTTGATATACTTTCAAGAAGGCACTGTTGAGAGAGCCTAACCCACCTCAAATTTGACCCGATGCGACTCATTTATCATATTGTGATACTCTGTTTTCACACTATTTGAGAATTTTTATTTTTTATTTTTTACACAATCCAAAATATAACCAAAACTAACCAATTGACCCAAATTTGTTTCAAAAAAAAAAAAAAAAAACCAATTGACCCAAATTAACAAGTCTAAATTTAGGTAGGTTGAATGATTAAACAATAAGGATTTCCCAAGTTAAACTATAATGATAGTCTTACCTTTTCGGCTTTACCCCATCAAAGTTGAGTTTATAACTAATCAAGAGCCTTATATAAACAATCAAATCCACCTAGAATCATCAAACTTATATTTGTTTCAAAAATAAAATTATAAACCACTTAAACGAAAGTGTCCATTATACATTCGGGTGTATCTAAAATTAAAAAACACTCAGATTTATAATTAAATTGTAATATTAGGCTATTATATCATCCAATCGTAAAATGCATTCCTATTATTCCGTAATTCAATTCGAAAATTTTGATCTTATACTCAAAATCATAAATCTTGATTTAAAACATGAACAAACTCAAGATAGTCAAGAACAACTAGACACTAAAAAGTGTTGGTGTATATTGCTTCAAATTATTAGGGATGTTGTGGTTTCCTATCTTTTAGTTAGTTAGTTATCACTAGTTGCTTAATATTAGGAGTCAATAATAGTAGTTATTATTTTAGTCAATGTTAATGGTCATAGTGTAGTAGTACGTGGAGTTTGTTTCTCCACTTTGAGAATCATGTTAGTTAGTGGGGCTAAATAGTACTCCCTCCGTCCCTAAATTACATTCCTCCTTTCTATTTTTGGTATTCCAAAATTACATTCCTCCTTTCTATTTTTGGTATGTTTTTTTTAGTAAATCAACTCTCTTTTTCTGTTTTATATTTAATGCTTTCTCACTCATCCTTACCTAATCTCACTCATAATACTTGTGCCAAATTACAATGAATATGATTAGTTAAAATTTTTCAATTAGGAACATGTGATTGGTCCTTTTTTTTTGCAAAGGATTGATGACATGTCATGAATAATAACTACTCTATCTTTGTACTTCCCATTGCACTATCTAATTATTGTATTTGTCTTATTCTTCCCTCCTTAATTCCCGTGTAAATTTCCAAAGAGAATGTAATTTAGGAACGGAGGGAGTAGGGATTAGTTGGGGTTAAGGTTAGCTTATATAAGTCGTAGAATGCTTTGTACTTTGTCAAGTTAATTATGCAGTATTATTATTATGAGTGGTTTCATATGTTTTCATTATTGTTTTCTCCTTCTCTAATTTACACAAATAGCACTAACAAAAAGAGTAAAAACCATCACCCCTAAATTAACCAACACTTTGCTAAAACCTCAAAAACCCTAACAATGGCGGTTCTCCAATCCCAAACCCAGCAACACCAAAACCTTCAAATTCATCGTCTTCCTCAATCCAAATTCATCGATGCAGTACGATGGTTACCCCCATTTTCCGCCTTTGACAAATTTGTCGTATTCTCTTTGTTCGACCCCAATTCTTCATCTTCAACAATTGAACTTCACTCTCTCGATTTCCCCAATTCCGAAAACCCTAAACCCATTCTCTCTCCTCTCTCTTCTTCCTCCCCTTCTCTCTCTAGAACTTCCTCTCTGAAAACCTCACAATCCCTAATTGCATTCTCCACATTCTCAGGTTCCCTCGATTTTCTCACTCCTAATTACTCCTCTTCTGGGGAGGTAACCCTTGATTCATCGCTTTCTTTGCAGGATGATGGGTTTCATGTTGGACCCATTTCGTGTATTGATGTTTTGGAGAGAGAATGTGTGAGTGTTGGGGAAGATGGGAGGGTGAATATGGTGGGTTTCGGGGGTGGGAAGGCGAGTTATCGCCGGGTTTTCGATAGCGATGGGCTGGTTTCGTATACCGCGGTGAAATGGGCGTCTCCCATGGAGTTTGCTACTGGTGGGTTGGGGTGTAGTCTTCAATGGTGGGATCAGAGGAGGAAGCCTGGTGAACCTGCATTGCAGTTTAAGGGTAAATGGTAAGAGAATTCAATGCTATTCAATTCTAATTTTTGGATTATACTTTTAAAGTTGTTTTTAGCTTGATTGTTGTTTGTAGTTTAGTGTTGATCATTATTGGGATTTTGGTTGTTTGAAGTGCTCTCGCTATCCATGTAGTTACTAAATTATAATTAGTTGTTTCGTCTTCAGAAATTCTATGACTTTCGATTGGAATGGTGATACTTTTTTCGGACATTCTATGATAGTGTATGTTACTAATGCTATAAGCAGGAGGAAGTATTATGGATTGTTTCGTTTGGAGTGTTGGACCCTTTTTATGTAATTCATAAGTTAGCTAGGAATTTGGATGTGGTTTCTCATCAGATTTTAGTGTAAAAGGGTTGTACTATGTACTTGCAATGGAGCAATGATCAAGAATAAGACTTGAAGTATTTTTTGGATTTTGATGATAAATTTGGACTGATTTTGATGATAAATTTGTACTATGTACTTGCAATGGAGCAATGATCAAGAATAAGACTTGAAGTATTTTTTGGATTTTGATGATAAATTTGGACTATGTACTTGCAATGGAGCAATGATCAAGAATAAGACTTGAAGTATTTTTTGGATTTTGATGATAAATTTGGACTGATTGTCTATCACTGGTGAGGCTTCTACAGTTCAAATGATCTAAAAAGGAAGAAAATATGCAATGTAGTTGGAATTAGAATGTTCTCGTGAAGGGCAAGTTACTCAATATTTATGGATAAGATTCGTTATTAGCTTTTTAATGGTAAAGTGGTGTGTTCAATGTCTTGTATGGACTTATCCTTGGATTGTGGGGGAAAAAAAAATAGCCGCTATTGTTAAATACACATGGAGGGTTCCTATCCTTCCTGGCTTATCTAGTTTAAAAAAATTTCCTTATCTGAATCAGGAGAAAATTTTGGATTGACTTCGTATTTCTTAGAGTACAAGCTGAAGTGACTGAATCATCATATAGTGAGTAGGCCTGGAGATCCTGTTAGCAAATACTTTCTCTTGATATACATGATTATACTTTTGGTTATGATGGGTGATTTTTAACTCTAAAGAAGTGTATATGTTGAAGTGTTTATTATGTTCATATTTTGGAAGCAAGGCTCAGTTGGGTGTGCTGAAAAGTTATCTAAGTGATAGTAAAATAAATTAAAATAAGGTGAAAAGAACAAAAAGAAGCTTGTTACTGCCATGGACTGCTGGATTAGTGACTGGTAACCTTCATATTCTGATGAAGTACGAAGTGACACAGAATGTATGTGATGATTATGGCGTGGATTGTATATGCGCATTGATTTCACATTTTGGTTTAAAATATAGAAGTGGCATGCTACTAGTAGAAATACAATGGGTGTCACTTTTATCTAGGAAAAAAAAACTTTTTTAATTTTTATTTACTTGGCAGTTGGCACACACTTTAAGACTAAACGGACAAGTTAATTGAAAATTTTTTAGCAACGATAAGACAAAAGTGTTTTTGCACTTAAAAATACAAAGGTACGAGTCTATAGAACAGATCCTGTCTAGACAAAAGTTTTAAGTTGTTATGGTTTAAATTTTATAGCCTAGTATGTCTGTTTACCTTTTCAAATCACTTCTTCAAATAGCGTGCCAAATGACGTATTACAAATAATAATAAAAAAAAAAAGAAAAAGAAAAAAGAGAAGTGTATAAATCCTTATGAGCTAAAATTACGAGTGTTCGAAAAATTTACTAACACATAATATTGTAGGTCTCAGAAAACTGCTTCCGGAGTTGTGCATTCCATCGATATTCATCCATCAAGGAAGCACACCTGTATGGTAAGATGAACTTTTAATCTGTTGCTGGTGTAGTAGAGTTTTCTTGTTATCTTCCCCTGTGTATACTATAGCCTATTATATATGTCATATAATGACATACTATTAAGCTGGAACCTTTATTTATGACTTTGATTGGTGTGGTTTCTTTTTTTGGTCAGAGGGGAGGAGTGCCACAATTTATGCTTCTTTGCCTCTCTTCTGTAGTCTAAAATTTTCTTTGAATCTTGTTCTATACTTCTATATGATCTTGATCTAGAAGGCACTCAATAGCTAGTAACAAAACAATTTTGAAGCTTTGATTTCTTATAAATGCTGAAAGTTATAGCATGCTTTTAGTTTATTGAGTTTTTGTTACGATAGAACTTTGTAATTAGGTTATAGTACATTCCTGCAATTGGAGATGGATACTGTTGAATATTCTGGTTAACAGCTTATGAGGTTCACTATGATGGCTTGTGACTAGGGGTCTAGGGGGAGGCATTGATGGGAAGGTGAGAAGATGGGAAGGTGAGAAGATGGGAACTGTGAGAAGTAGAGAGATTTTATTTTGGTTTTTAATTTTTTTGGTAAGAAATTTCAAGAAAAAGTAGTCAGGTTAATACTTGTATAAATTAAATAAGGAAACAGCGAAGGCCATAATTTGCTGCCTTTTTGAGCCTTAAGATTAGACCTCCATTGACACTATGCACTGAATTCTTGGAGTTAAAAAATTTGTGACAAATTATTAAGATTGTGGAAAAAAGTTCTTACTCTTTTGCTTTACCGTATTAACCTGAATAAAACCACTTATTGATTTTTATTTGTTCATATGCATATAGTAATTCAAGCATACCTTTATTGTTCTGCCTTTTTTGGTTTCTTATCACGTAATGTTTGAAGGCAGGAGGCTCCTCTGGTACTGTTTTTGCTTGGGATTTGAGGTGGCCACAACAGCCAATTATTCTCTCTGGAGTTGGGATTGGCGAGAGACCGTCCCAGTCAATTTCAGAAAGTGAAGTGTGGGAGGTACAGTTTGACTGTCACTTGCAGTCTTCAAATACTGCCAGTGTGTCCTCATCAATGTTGCCTGTAATGATGTGCTCTGAAGAGGGGATACTTGCTGTCCTTGAGCCAGGTATAAAATTAATCTCCTGATATTTGGTCATTGATGTGGTATTCTGGCCTATTACTTCATTCCTTCCAGTCTCAAATTCCAGACTTCATCTTCAATCAGCTTAAAATTCTTTTACAAGTTCTAAAAACTTTGTAAGTAGAAGTCAGACGTCCAGTTTGATGCTAAGGGATATATGATAAATAAAACTTCTTACAGGCCACATTTCCATTTTGTGCAGTCCAAAAAAAAAAAACAAGCCACTATAAATTCATCAATTAAGATTTTAAAGAAGGATTGCTTTAGCATGGTGTTGTTAAAATGTCATAGTGAAGGTATTAATTTAAACCACTTTATGAAATTTCCAATTAAACGTGATCTTTTATTTAGGGATGTAATTCAGCTTAATTTTAAGTTGATAATTCTCTTGAACTTAAACCAAGGTCTGATTTTCTGCTCCGCATGTTTAATAGGTGCAGAACCAATTGAACTGTTGGAAGAACCCTGTGCCATCAACAGCTTTGACATTGACAAACAAAATTACTCTGTAAGTGGGAGCATAATATGCGGTTGAAAGTGATAACGCATTGAATTATATATTGAACTAAAATTTCTCACTGTAACCATCTTTTTATTGTCCTGCAGGATATCATATGCAGTTTGGAATGGGAATCTGTTGCCATAATTTCAAGATCATAATGTATGGTAGAGTTTTGTAGAGCACTTGATCACAGTTGAATTTTGCTACAATTATATGTAACTCAAGTACCAGCATGTTCCTTAGTATGTAAGGTTGTATTCTATTGATCCTCGCTTGATCTGTTCGATTTGTCTGTATAGATTTTGACTAGCTGTATTCAATGAGCTCTCCTGGAGTGCCTGTTATCTTGATTCTTCTGCATAACTCAGCTATTGTGAAAGTTGGGAGGCATGTATGAAGTAGCTTGACCGATCTCTTTCCCAAGCTCTTTAGAGTTTAATAGTATTGGGGTTTGAGAAGATCTTGACCTTAGAATAAGTCTTATGTCTCATATCCAAATAGCCTAAGGAAATGGCAATGAAAACTAACAACGCATTGTCAAATAATCCACTTGTAAATAAATTGATATACAATGTAGAAAATTTAAGTAATATGTACCATGGATAATTGGATATGGTAGTCTAACCAACAGAGGAGTGTATACCTATTAACCTAATCAAGTAAACATTAATATGTAAATCAAAGTTTATAAAATGGCATTAGACTTGTGTCCAAAAAAATAAATGTCATTAGACAATCATCTCTAACAAGAAGAAATTTAGGCACACAATTGAAGTAAACATAATGTGTAAATCGAAGTTTATAGAATGGCATTAGACAATCATCTCTAACAAGAAGAAATTTAGGCACACTGAAATAAGATTATGTATATTATTCAAAAAATAAAAAAAAGAAAAGATTATGTATATGTAGCTTTAATCCTTTAAGGGGCTAGTTATAACAATTAAATACATTTTTGGAAATTTTTAATCGTATTTCACTATTTATATACTTGTATTTTCTTTTAAAAGTCATTGATTGTTAAGTACTCCTTCCATCCCTTAAAGATTGTCCCATATATTTTTTGAAGCGTCCCTTTGATTTGGCCCTTAACATTTATGGTATGTTTTACCACTTGCTCTCTCTCTCTCTATATATCTTTCTCCCTAGATCTCTACTCATGTGCATAATTTTACCAAACCACCTACACAACTTTGTCCAAATCCAAATAAAGCACTCGTAAAAGCTTATATATGATACAATCTTTAAGGGATGAAGAGAGTAGTCACTTTATTGTATAATTATATGTAATTTAGTTTTAAGACTTTCAACTATCAACATGTAGTAACTAGTAAGTTCCCACACCCGCCTATATCATTATGTCTTGCATTCACAAAATAAACTTGGATCTTGCATTCACTAACAAATTTTTAACACTCTATTTTTCATTTTTGATGAGATGAGTCAAAAAAAATCCGTGTTGTATAGATGCTAAGTTGTGTAGTATGGTTATTCTGTTGTGAATTTATCATTACAAAGTTTAGTTCAATTCACTTTAACTTCGTTCAATTCATTTTTATTTAATTCAGTTTAATTCAACTACATTCAATCTAATTGTTTCGTTCAATTCAACTCACAGCTCAACTTCGTGTTATTTTTAATACAATTCAGCTACAATTTATATAATTGTTTCGTTTAATTCAGCACAACTCAAATTCATGAATATTATTTTCAAAGGCCTAACTTGAAATTTTTTATTTCGATTTTAATTTTCTAATATATGACGTGGACACACAAATAACACGTAAGCATCATCATATCATCACATATCATCAATCTATCCTGTAACCACAACCTCAACCTCCATTACTCTCTTCAACCTCAAACTCTCTCACTTTCTCTCTCCTCTCGAAACCACTGTGACTGGCACAACGATAATGGCAATGGCTTCCGCAACAACAACAACAATTCTCTCACTCAAAACCCCATCTCTCTCTTCTTCCCCAACTCGAAGCTCTGTTGCTCAAGGCATTTCTCTTACGCATTTCAACAAACACTTTAAGAGCACTCTCAATCTCTCTTCTTCCCACAGCATTTCATCTTCTAAGCTTCAACCCATTATCCTCCAGAATAAGAGAATCTCCACCGTTGATTCTTCTGTGTCTACTTCTTTCACTGTTTTCGCTGCTAAAGGGTACAAGATGAAGACCCACAAGGTAAATTCTTTATCATTTTTTAATATTTTTTCTGGGTTTGGTTAGTTGGGTGATTTGGGGTAGTGGGGTTCTTTTTAATTCATTAATTGTGTGTTTTATTTGGTTAATTTTGAATTATTTTTCTGGAATTTGGGGAATTGGGTGATTTGGGGTGGTTGATTTCTTGTTTCATTGATTAAATTTAGGTTTATTTTTGGTATTTTTTGAATAATTGTAGGCCTCAGCGAAGAGATTTAGGGTGACTGGAAAAGGGAAGATTGTGAGGAGGAGAGCTGGGAAACAGCATCTTCTTGCTAAGAAGAACACTAAGAGGAAGAACCGTCTCTCCAAATTGGTATTCATCTCTCTCTTAATATTTTGTTAAAATACATTACATTAAGGGTATCTGAAATTTTAGTAATTTAGATGAAATTGGTTCTCTGGTACTACTGAAATTGTGGTTGGTATATTGTTGTGGAACTTGAATTATGGCTAATTTGAACATAATCTGACCTCTATACTGGAAGCGTGTCCATTTTACACTCGGGTGTGCTTAGTGCTCTAGGTTCTCGCAAGTTTAATAAACTATGCTAATTGGATGTGTAGTGAATTTTGCATCATTGTTGTGCAAAAGCTCTATGCAACTAGGGTGCATCGAAAGCAGTCAGTTAAGCATAAGGGCAAGAAATGATGGCCGTTTTTCATTATTTGTGACTCTTTTGTAGTTTTGTATGCTTGCTGCTTAGAAGCTGAGTGAAGAGAGATAGGCTGAGTGAAGAAAGATAAGAGTGATATATAATGACTTTCTGTGTATAATTGGTGCTCCGTTTTCAAGCTTTACATGGGATAACAGAGAGCTAATTATCTTGGTGGCCTTTTCAAGTTGATATACCCTTTATTTTTTATGAACGAAGTATATTTTTTCTTTGGAGGGAAAATTTAGCTTGAAGGTTAAGTGTGTGCATAAGTTAAAGCTTGATAAAAAGTTAAGGACCTTTAGTATTTGAGACTTGCTTCCTAGGAGGCAGGGAAATGGTAATGAAACATTGCACTAACACCAAGGAGTCTTACAAATGAAATCATGTCTTTATAACCATGGAGTTTGGTATAGAATGACTGAAGAAAGATGACATATTTTTTTCTTGTGACGCCTTATAATGGACATTTATATGCTTCATGTAAGGTCTTTGATCGCAAGATTATATTATTCATTACCATTACAATTATTTGTACCTCAAACCATATACTACTAGGTTGAATGAAAGAATGGATAATATCAACTTGGGTAGGGATAAAAAGTATCAACTGATTTCTGTAATTCTATACCTGAGTCCTGAGGAATGATCACTTTGGTGGCTCTTTGAAAATGTCTTACTTTGATATCTGCCCTCTACATTAATCATCGTTTTTTTATTGTTTCCAAGGTTGCATCTCTCTTGACAAAAATTTACTGTAACTGTTGTGAACTTCGGATATCTTTCCATATACAATTTCCATGCAGAGTTGTTGAAACTATTAAAACAAATTTCAACCTTTATTTATATAAAGTGGATTTTTCCAATTGAATAATACAGTCTCTCGCAAATTTATTGTGAGTCGTTATAAGATATCCCTCGAAAAAAAATTAGAATTCACCCAGGAGTTATTGTGAGTCTGTCTTGTACAACATATATTCATGGAATGTTGATATTGGTTTTCTCTACCGAGTTGCTGAAACTAGTAATATTTCCCAACACTTGCCCTTTTATTTTTTCAATTCATACACCATAGTTAAATTGTTTAGTTGCATGCTGATTTTGCTTTCTCTTTTTGCTTAAATCTGACTCGTTCTTTTCGCTGAATTAATGCTCAGGTTCAAGTTGATCGGAGTGATTATGACAATGTGATCGGCGCTTTGCCATACCTGAAGGTAAACCGGAAAGTATAGTGGAAGCAACATTTCCATCCCCTGATGAAAGACCAGCAATTTTCTTTCCCTCTTTTGTAATATTCCAATCTATTTAGCAGCAAGCTTTTGTTCTAGCTAGTCAATTACATTCAAGTGTTTTTGTTTTCCTGTTCTTCTTCGGCATATTCTTGTAAGTTATAACTAAATGATTATTCCAGGAGCAAGTTTGTGGCTAGTACAAGATGAAAATGTTTAAGCTTATATCAAAATGAGTTAAAGAACATGAACAGCTCCCCCATATCAGAGAATACATCGTTTTTACTCTCTCAAACCTCTCCTTTTTCTGTGATGTGTTGAAAATCCCTCTTCATATCTAAACTACCTAAATTGCCAGTGTGCCATCCTAAAAGATAACAGACCTTGGTCCTCCCTATGCGACTGTTCTTTGAGAAATATGTTTATTTTTAAATTTTCTCCTTAAATAGGCAGTATAAGATCAAATATCGATTATCTTTTTATTAATTTTGTCTCTAAATAACAGTCCGATATTATTATGGTGTAGAGATAGACAAAATTATAGTCATAATTGACTCTAAATAATTGCCCTGTATTATTATGGTGTAGAGATAGACTGAATAATCGACAAACAATTTAAATTAGACTTGATCTAAGATTTTGTTACGACTCCCAAAATTTAACCTACTGATCTAGTTGTGAACATATAGTGTCTCGTGCATATATGGTAGATCATGCATGTACTGTCATGTCATTGTTAATATTAGCCCACTTGAATTCCATCTTTAGATGTAATTAATCATTCAAATCATCAAATATAACATATAAACTTATTTTGACAATGATCTAGATGAGTAGCAATTCTAGCAAACATGCAAAAAATAACTTTATGGTATTTGAAAAAAGGCAACTTAACATTTCTCACACAAAACTTTTTTCTTAAAGACATCTCTTATAAACAATAATATTTTGCCACATGTTTCACATTTGACATGACATGACATACAATTTGTGTGCTCCTTATCAATATACAAATAAGAAAAATAATGTAAACAAGGATTCAACAATAACTTCATTTGATTAACCCTAGTTCAAATTTAGCTCAACTCCAAATTAATTGAAGCACACCTTAGTTCTTTTGTTTAATTGTTCCAATCTATTTGCAATAACTCATCATATTTTTCAATGCATAGTTTGAATGTCCTATGATTAAAATGTAGTCAAATTCGACAAATATGGCAACTAATACAAAAATGCTTATTTTTTTAGCCATTATTTGATGAGTTTATATTAAGCTAATACTTCTCCTTTTCAATTTTCCATATTAATTAAGGGCCTTTTTTGATTGACTGAATTGAGTTGAACTGAACTTATTGGAGCTGAACTGAACTGAATATTTTACGAGAGAGGGAAATTAAGATAAGAACTGAACTGAACTAATTGGAGCTGAACTGAACTGAATATTTTACGAGAGAGGGAAATTAAGATAAGAACTGAACTGAACTAATTGGAGCTGAACTGAAATGAAAATAAGCTGAAGAAAACAGGCCTTAAAAGGGCCAAGTATATATTAGCTTACTCTATTGATCATTTCTCTCGGATTAATGGGGATGAGCAAGATTTTATTTCTTCTTTTTCGCAAAGTATTTTAACCCAAAAGAAATTGGATGTATGATAGTACACGCTTATGAATAAAAATTAAAATAAAATTATCTTCTTCCCTTGAGAAAAAAAAAAGACTTACAAGAGTTACAACACGATAGAATTATAATTAACGTATTAAGTGTTTGAAATATTAGAAACAAATAATGAAATATTTATATGGTTAGGTAATACGAAGTACTACGTATATATTAACGAAAGATTTATTAATTTCCATGATACCCTCATAGAACTAATGGAAATCTGTAATACCTAAGTGTTTTTATTATGGAGTACCTTCAATGCATGAATGCATGATGCCTATATACCTAATTAAAGGAGGAAATGAGGCATATGGCTTATGACATCATCCTTACCTCACAAGTCGGAGTTTTTTGGCTTGTATTCATCAACACTAAAAATATTCATACATTGCAAAAAAAAAAAAAAAAAAAAAAAAAGGCATAAACATAGAAATTTAATTTAGCTATATTTGGTTACTTCTCAGTTTCTCATGATTACCAATTTACCATATCTAGCTTCCATAACCCGTATGAATTAAAAAGTTACTAACTAAAGATCGCCTAACTTCTCCAACCTCACAAATCACAAACTCCTTCTACTCCATTCTATTCATATGGAAAGAAATTCTAGTGTCTACAACACAAGAAGCATTAATCTAAAACATTCAAAAAGGTGAATTACAAGCTCAAAAAATATAACAATAAAAGAGTATAATGAAGTCTTAGAATTAATTCTATTGTGGCAACCAGTCTCTCCATGTCCAACCCAACTATTCCATTGAAACATCCCAAAATCGAAATGCTTTCCAAGTACTTTGGGATAGGCCAGTCTATTCCCTCTAGCCTCGGCTCGTTGCATATTTTTGGATCAAATTCTACAAACTTTGATCATAAACTACTATAGTATTAATAATCTTGGATCATAAACTACTACAGTATTAATAATCTATCTATAATAAAAGAGTTACAAAATCACGTGACATGTTAGATTCTTTTCAACGTACATCTATTAATATCAAATTATTACGGATATCAATTTCACATATGCGAAAATAAAGATAACCGCAATTTCAAAAATCTCAATTATTAATTTAGTCAAATAGAAATAAATCATTGCAAAACCAATAAATCCAAGTAAATTGTACTTCCATTGTTTCCCATTTATCCAACCATTTGACAACTAAAACAAAAATAACTGATCTGTCACCTCATTTTTCTTCTCACATTCCAATAATACTAAGGGTCCCACAATTATCCAAATTACAACTATCACAAAATCCCCAAAATACCCTTCCATCACCCAAAACCATACCCTAAAATCTTAATCCCAATAAAGGGTATACTAGTAATTTCACCCTCATACCCACCTTCACACGTGCCTAACATCACCGATCAAACACCCACTGAAATTCCCAAAATACCCCTGCCACTACCCACCTGACTTTCCGTGATGGATAACGCCACCCCATATATAAATAACTAAAAAAAAAATTAAAAATGAAATATAAAAAATCTAGGGTTTACAGATTCTCTCACCTAATTTTAATTTTCCCCCAAATTTTCGACGATTTTGTTTTGTTATCTCTCAGATTCCTTTCGATTCTTGGAACTCGCCGGAGATTTCGAATTGATTGGATTTTGATTTCTTCAATTTGAATCTGATTTTCAATTTTTGTAGATTTTTTTTTTTCATTTCAATGGTGCATTTCGAGAGTTCCGAGGATCGTCAACGGCTGTCGCCGCCGTATGCGGCGGCGGTGGGTGTCGGAGAAAAGTCTCAGGGGGTGAAGTTGGAGATCGAGGATTTTTTGGAAGAAGAAAATGGACCCTTTAATAAGAAGCAGAAACAGCCTCAATCTTCGTGTTCTGATCAGGTTGAAATTTTGGTTTTTATAATTCATTTTGAGATAGGATAGATTTTCTTGAATTGGGAAGTATTAATTAAGGTTAAATTGAATGAATTTGGTCAGTGTTGTAGTTGATTTGGATATGTTTGTGTTTTTTGTTATATTGGGTATGATTTGTATGAATAATTAATTCATTGATTTGAGTGTTTTATTGTGATTGATGATGTGGTATCGGTGATTTGGCGAAATGATAGAGCTAATCCGATAGAATTTGTTGATTTTTCGTGTTTCGGGTTTGAGTGGAGGAGGCGGGAAGATCAGATAAGAGGATATTCCACATTGTCATATAAGTATTTGATATGATTAGTCAGGTATAAAATCATGTTGTTTATGGGGAAGATTGTTATTAGCTAATTATGAAATGGTATACTTTGATGATGAGTCACTTGATCAGCCAAGTGATCTAAAGATTGAGCTAATCCGGTAGAATTAGTTGATTTTTCGTGTTTGGAGTCTGAGGGGGAGGAGTTGGGAAGGATAGAAAAGACGATATTCCACGTCATATTTTTTGTTATTATTATTAATTTATTAGTCAGGGGTAAAACCACATTGTCTATGTGGAAGATTGTGTTTGAAATGATTTACTATGATGAGTCACTGGATCAGCCAAGTGATACAATGACCTTTGCCCTTCGATTAAGACATTGAATGCTACCTTCTGTGGATGTTTCGGAGGAGACATAATTTGGGATTATTGAGTAGTTGAATTGAGATGGAACAAGGATGCCTTTATCATCATGCTAATGCACTTAATTTGGCTTTCACAAATCCTCTACTCGGACATAGATATCCCCGGTTTTATCATGATTGTTCGTTTTGTTGGGGTAAGGTGAATATAGTCATTAGTTTAGTACTACGTATTACACATGTTGGCTGCTTTTGTGAACCTTTACCTGAAAAGGATGTCTCTGCTCAAGGTTAATGTTCTACTTCTGTTCACTTTTTTCTCTGAAGCTTGGCCCACTCCTACCCACCCTCACTCACTTTCTCTCTCTCTGAAAATATTATCCGGGATGTAGGGAATATCTCATTAGAAATTGAACAAAGTCGGTATCTTTAAGTGGCTAATGATGGTATTTAAGTGGAAGTGGTGATTGCTGGCATTTTTTATCTTCTAATTTTTTGTAATTGATTGGAATGTGAAATGGAAGATTGGGTAGGAATGTAATATGCTGCATTGTCGTGCTTATAATTGAGAATCAAACATAATTTAATTTGAAGAATTGAGAGGAAAGTACAACAGTTGCATGTCAACATGCTCACTGTTTTCCTCTTCTTTTTCAAGCTAACATGTATCATATCAGGAATGAAAACTTAAGATAAATTACAATTATAATGAGAAGCTGGAAACTTGTGGAGGGAAGTACAGTATTTACTGTTTTAATGGTGAATAAGGTTGCTTGTGAGTTGTAATGCCAAGGATGTCATCATATGTCCAAGAATAGTTTCTTGCTTAATGCTTCTAACAATTGATTAATGATTATGGCCTTTAAAATTTTGAATTGCTTTAGATTTATTTTGAAGGGTAGTTGTGTAATTTTTCTGTATCATTGTGTGTGTGAGAGATAAATTATACACGTTAGATCCAGTCATTTATGTTTCAAAGTTAGGGTTTTGCCAGAATATTTAATGGAAATATCATGCCACATGTAGGAGATAATTATAGGGACCTAATTGCCAGACCATGAACAATGTAGTAAAGATATTGCTTTGAGCCATGAACAATGTAGAGAAGATATTTCCTTGTGCCATGAACAATGTAAGGTAGGAGGAGAGGGAAATAAAATGTATGTTGATTTTTCATGAGAAAAAAGAATTTTTTTTTTTTTCCTTTTTTTTTTTTTTTTTTTTTTTAAATTTAATTTAAATGAGATGGAACAGAAAAAGAGGATATGAAAGGTCTCTATTTATATTTATGTATTTTAAGAATCTTTAAGGATAGAATATGGAAGATCTATATAAGTTAATAATTTGAACTTCGCTACATTATTAATTTATATTGAACGATTTGTTTTCCTTTTAAAACAACTAATCTATTCTCATCCTATTCTTGGGGTGCATAGGTTAGAGAAAACACTAATAGAATGATAGGTGGTCACAATTTATATGAATAATGTCTTCTTATTCTTGAATATTTCAAGTGTAGGCCTGTGGTTGGGGGGGGGGGGGTGGAGGGGGATTAGGAATCATACTACCAGATGATCTTTCACCTTAAATTGCAACGTTGATATGCCTTTGGGATGTACTTTGGTTTTGGTGAGAACATATGTATCACTACTCATTGTAGTACGTTTTACTCCGTAATTCATTTGATTTCTTTACCATTGAGCAGGAGGTTGAGTATACCACGTACGTAATAATTGAATAATGGAGTGCTTCCAAGGATTGCTTATTAATTCTTGCTAAGTGGTCTGTTTAATATTCCTGTTCGTTATCTTATGCAGTTCTCTTCTGGAAATGATACATTTCCTGCCCCATCTTCACAATACAATCCACTAGAGGAACCTAGTCCATTGGGTTTGCGGCTGAGAAAAAGCCCGTCACTTCTTGAGTTGATTCAGATGAGGCTCTCTCAAGGTAAAACTTCCACTTTGGGATCTGCACCCAGTGATGATTCCAAGTCTCGAGAGAAAAATAACACCAAAGGCAGTGCCCTTCCTTCGGACAAGCTTAAGGCTTCAAATTTTCCAGCTTGCTTTCTGAAGATAGGCAATTGGGAGGTAAATGAATTTTCCTATTTTCTTCTTCTTCTTCTTCTTCTTCTTCTTCTTCTTCTTCTTCTTCTTCTTCTTCTTCTTCTTAGTAACTATATATTTTTGTTTTACATGTGATAGTAGCTAAAAGTTTTATTTTATGGCAGTATACTTCTCGATATGAAGGAGATCTTGTTGCAAAATGTTATTTTGCTAAGCATAAGCTTGTCTGGGAAATTCTTGAGGGAGGCCTTAAGAGCAAAATTGAAGTTCAGTGGTCTGATATAATGGGTTTGAAAGCAGACTTTCCGGACGAAGCACCTGCTACCTTGATTGTTGTGGTATGAATATAAAAAAACTTTTTATCTCCATGTGTATTATGTAATCTATCTATCCGGGATTCCATAATTTAGCCTCTAGTTTCTGAAGAAGGCTTCTGTTGTTCTTACTCAGCTGGCACGTCAACCTCTTTTCTTTAGAGAGACAAATCCTCAGCCAAGAAAACATACACTATGGCAGGCTACTTCAGATTTTACTGACGGACAGGCTAGCTTGCATAGGTTAGCCATTGTGTTACTTTAATTGAAGCGTTGTTGGTCACTTGGTCTTAAGTCTTTGATATAGCGGTTTTTGAGTGATTGGATTTTGTTTCATGAGTCAACTAACTAGTATATACTTTGTCTGTTTATTTTTATTTGCTTACTTAGAGTAATCAAATACTCTAATTTGACTAGATTTGATGATTTATGCTGAAGAAAATACTCTTATAGTCGTGTGATTTTGTTATATTCGCACCATTCGCCTCAATTTATTATACTTTAATATAATAAAATATTTTAAGTGATTGAAGTAATGCATTGACAAGCTTGAAATGATAAGTGTTGCAATTAAAAAGAAACAAAGGAGTAATATTTATCTAGAACTAGAATTGCTTGAATGTTTTGGTGATCCATTACTTCCAACAGAATCTGTTGCTTCAGAGTAATGTGTGTGTCTGTTCTTTCTTTGCTGTATAAATATTTATGATGTGTCAGTTTTGGGCTTTGTGGTTGGTATTTTGAAATGAAACTTAGATTAAATGGGGATAGACCTGTTGTAATTGAAGAAATAAGACTGTAGTAGGGAATTAGAGTGGAAGGTAAAAGAAAAAAAAACCATAGTTTGCACTTAATAGCCGTTGGTAAAATATTCTGTTGTGCTCATGTGTTTGCTACTAACAAAAACAACAATTGAATGAATTTCTGAGGTGTTAAGAGGTCTGGACATTATGCTGTATTATGCAGAAAGATACTGAAAAATCCACTGCCATTGCTGGTCAGGGATCTTAGAAACTGATTGACCACATTAATGAGACTTCTGACCCGATTATTAGTTTGTGAAAAGCTGAATATTATCTTCAAGCTTTGCTCTGACCAGTAGATTATGGGCTTCTTTGTAATCATATATGGGAATACATTTAAAATAGATCTTTACATCTTTGTTGGAATAACACTACGGACCTTTACTGCTCTTAGTTTCCGATCATTGCTCAAAGCCTGATGTATTTATGTGCAAGGAAATGATGCTTCTGCAATTAGACAGTATCTTCTGTACCTGTCAAAAGTCACAGTTATCCTAGTGTATAGTTTCCAGTTTTGTTCCTGATTTGCTTGATGATAATATTGTTTTAGTATAACAATCTGATGAATAAGACTATCTATTACGAAGTATATTGTAATATGCATTTTCTTAAAATTGTGTAACTTTTTAGGTTTATTTATTTTATATACTAACTTAATAAGTATTTCAGCTAGGGAAGATTTGTTTATTTATTTTTTTATTTATTTATTTTTTATTTATTTATTTATTTATTTTTTTTGCGACTGTAATGTTTCAGGAAGCATTTCCTTAAGGTGCCCTTTGGTCTATTAAACAAGCATTTCGAGAAATTGATTCAGTGTGATGTGCGTCTTAATTTCCTGAGCCGGCAGCCAGAATTAAGTCTAGATTCTCCGTACTTTGATTCTCAGCCTCCTGTTTTTGACGACTCGAATGAATCTAAAAGCCATAGTTTGGATCAGATAGAAACCAGCAGAGGACCTAGCGTCTCAATCTTCGAAGATGTTGGAACACCTTTATCCCAGTCATCATCTCTCTCAGTCAAACAAGATGATGCTCTTCATGGAGCATCTGAGACTCTGTCACGTGAGGCTACTTCCCCAAGCTCAGGTATCCTTTATTACCGCAATGTATGCTGAGATTTAGAACACCCTTGATGATGATGAATTGATGATGTGTTTGTCTGAGTTTGGAGATGATGTCTGGAAATTTGACATGGATTCCTCAATAATTTTCCTGCTAGAATTTCTTTTTTCCCCCTTTCTTTATACATTTGTATGTCGAATTATAGTAGGACCTGCCATTATATTTTACCGGATGAGGATTTATTTTTCCAGGGTGGGGGGAGGGGAGGGTGGGGGAAGGGGAGATAGACCTGGCAAACTGAGTCATACCGATATGAACTGATCTATGATTTAATTTGTTTAATGTGATTGATTTGACGTAATAAGGATTATTGGCAATAGAATTAAACATGATTTGGCCTGATTCGACTTGAAACATATGCAAACATGATTTGGTATGATCCATATTGGACCAGATCTGAACAACCCGTTTTCCACTTCTTGGCGTGCATATTAACCAATTTGTGGTTATGGTTCCTGTTTTAAATGCTCTTTACCATTTAAATCCTCTGTTTTAATCTGTGGAAGTGCAGCTCTATTTGTATGTCTTATAGTCTCAGCATTCTCTTACTGGCTTCCCAATTGCCTGTGGCATTGTGCTGATCCATGGAAATTTTTAAATATTGCAAGGTTGCAATTGACTGTGTTTGTGTCTTCTCTGTTTTATAATTCTAACTGTCATTATTAGTCTTGGAAATTATTTTCCTTATGTTATTAATTTTCATTGTGATCATATATATTCCATTTCAGTGATGGATGTGTGCGTGATGGAAGTTAGTTCGAGTAGCCAATCAGGCAAACCAGAGGGATCAAAAAGCGTTGAACAGCTAATTATGCAAGGAATCCGCCCATCTATGTCAATGACTGACCTTGTGAATCATATTGGAAATTGCATTACGGAACAGCGGAGTTCTGAGGATTCTAAGTTCACAGAAGAAGGATCTAAATCCCATAATAAAATGATTGAGGAAATTACCCAGCACCTGCTCGGTGACATTCAAAATACACCATGTTCTGATGAAAAATTTCTTATGTCAAGGGTCAACTCTTGGTACTCCCTCATTCAGAAAGATGGCACCCCTGTTCAGAGTTCTGTTGTAACTGAAGAGGGAATGGACAGAAAAGCCAATGACCATGAACCTGAGTTATTGGATCAGAATAATAAAGGTAACACAACTGCTGCTGAGGGCTCTGTTGGAGATGGCAGCCAGCAGATACCAAGTATTCCAAGAATTGATTCTTTTGGGGATTTGCTCCACCATCTTCCGCGGATTGCTTCACTACCAAAGTTCTTGTTTGACATATCTGAAGATGGGGATAATCAAGGGAGATAAACAAATGAGAAGTGTTATCTTATACTATCATTGTTTATGGGTATTGCAGATTTCTTACGGGGTTTGACAAATGAAGTGATTTCCTGTTATCTGGAATCTGAATTCTAGATTGCACCCCAGAATTTATTGGGATTCAGAGATTTGGGTTGATGATGAATCCTGGTATATAACTGTATAAAATGAACCACAGATGGGATAGGCTATAGTTTCTTTCTTATGTTTCTTGTCTGCAAATGTTTATGTAGTTCATCTTAGTACTTTATTTATTGGAATCTCAATTGTGATTCTTGGTTTAATGAGCATTAAAAGTTCTTGAATATTATGCTAGCTTTCTCTCTTGATTGTGTAGTTTCCGATCCTTATTTCGTATGTCAATCCACAGTATTTACTTTTTTTTAAAGGTAAGAAAAAGAAACATTAGGAAGCCCTCTTTACTAGGGGAAACACACATGATTTGTGTTCGAAACATCTGCCAAATGCAGCAAGCATTATGCAATCCCTTGGGAATTTCATCTTCTTTGCAAAATTTTTAACGTATTAAATCTTACAAATTAAAAGTTGATAACTAGAACAATCACGTAAACTGAATAATACTGAACAAGGTTGAATGAAGAGCACATATTATTTCATATATCTTATTTATTGTAACATTCAAGTGAGATCAAGTCATCAAACAATACCCAATATGAAAATATTGCTGTTTCTGGTTGAGTTTTGATGAGCCTGGGCCTACACTGCCTCTTCTAAAAAAGACTATAAACAAATTTTACCAAGATTGACAAAAATGGCGCAAAAGATCCATACTAAGACATGAAACTTTCGCAAAAAACACACGGGGGATCTCCCTGCTGCCCTTCAAGTTCACCGAGATTTAGGCAAACATAATGGAAGGAATGCCCACAAGCCAGGATTGCTACAACAGGTATCGTGGAGAACTCACCCTCACCATCGTAGTCACCCACACTGTCTGGTGCAACCCCCAGGTCTTCCTCACACAGAGAGCAACAAACTCCAATTTGGATATCAGGTTCGTTATAACCTGTACATGCAGGAAAAAAAATCATCATTAAAATTCCAATTACATGCCAAAACCAAGAAGCTTTGGGGATATGATACAAATTTGAAGTAAGATTAGAGGTTTAAGTTTTATTGCTTAGCTAATACAGAGTATAAGTTTTATTGCTTTTGCTCAACTTAAAGCCAGACTTGGTTTTTTCTAACCTCCTAGTTCAACTACAATACCACACAAGGCACACATTATTCCTCGGAAGCATAAGAGTAAGAACAACAAACAAACTTAGGTTATTTCACAATCCCTGTATATTTATTCTGACAATGAAAGAAGGGAGTAGACATACCATTCCATTGTATATGATACCGGTAACTCTCTGATTCCAAATGTAATTTGCTGGTAGAAGCTTTATGTTCAGTCTTCTTTTTCTGAACTTGTTTCCCTTTAGAAGATCGTTCTTTAGGTGAAGGTGGAGGTTCCTTTCCTTCAACCTGTTTTTGAATTGCAGACTTCTTCGACTTGCTAGTGGAAGGACTCGAACCAGTCAATTTTGAAGACTGTCTAGTGGTAACACCAGGAGGCTGCGATTGCTGTCTTTTTGCTGAAAGCTTCTTCCTATCAGTGGACTCCGGTTGAGCTTTTTCTCTCCAAACCTGCTGAGGGGATATGATCTTTTCTTCTGTTTTCTTAGCAGGCGTGCTAGGCTGTTTACCAATCCTAGGAGTCCGAGTCACCTGGGCTGTTTCCTGTCCACCTGCTAATACACAATCTAAATGCATCAGTGTGAAGAACCACAAATAGTTAAAGAAAATAACCAAACACTACCATTGATAAAGGGTAGCTTCTTGTGAGCTAAAATTACAGATACTGTCGCATTAGACTGAAGAAATCAAGTGTAAAACATTAATTAATTGATTAAAGAAGCAAAATTGCCATCATATACTACGGATTTTCCAACACAATATAATAATATATCTAGTTATATTGTAGACTTTGGCAACCTAAACATCCATATTAAAGGGAAATTTTAAAGCAAAACAAGCAAAAAATGTTAGATTACTACCTCCTGCATCTTTCTTTGCTAAACTAGCTGCAGTGCGTTTAAGGTCTCTCGCTTTCCAGACAGTGGAGTTAACTGTTTTCGTTCCAGATTTCCTGGGTTCAGTCTCAGTAACACCACAAATAGCAGCTTTTTTGGCAGCCCCTGAAGACTCCTCTGACTTCTTATTTTTATTTGAACTGCATGACACAGGAGTGGCACAACTTTTTATTGCTGCATTTTCAGATAATCGTCCTGAGCATGTTTGTCTAGCAGTACCAAGAACACGAGCAGCAGACTGTCTTTCTTTTGCAGCTTCTTTCTCTCCCTTGTTGGACATGGTATCCTGAGATCCTACGAATGCAGGGCCTTCGCCACAACGGGGAGAAAATATCACCCGAAGCAACAGTTTCCTCAATGCTCACTCATTTTTAAATTCTGACAAACTGCAACAATAAAAATTTGCAATAACATTAACATTTGTTCCATACATCCATTCCAATATCACCAAGAATGCTCTCGGTTGCATTTAATAATTACCCTTCACACGTTTTTTCAATCAATCATTGATTGTTGATTATAATCATCTTTTCATGAATCACAAAGTAATTTACAGAACATTATTCTGTCAGAAATTGTATATTCTGCGACATAAATGATAATTTCTTCATTACTTTACGCCCTGACAATCAGAACTTTTCAAGAAACTCGTCTTTCTAATGATTAGACATAATAATAATACTATAAAATTCTACTCGATATTAATTACCAATCATTAATTAACCTAATAATTTAGAAGAAAAAAAAAAAAAAACCCAGAAAAATTCAGTAAAAATTTCAATAACCCAGATAACATAATAATCCAAATAGTCTAAATTCAATTCAAAAACAATTAAAAAAAAAGGATTTTATTAATACCTAGATAATTAAATCGTAACAAAAGCTACAAAATTGATGATTTAAACCAAGAAAACAGTAAGCAAGAAATCAAATTCAAGGAAATCCAAAATGAAACTAAAAATTAATACCTGATTAACGAGTAAGAAAGCGATTGATTGAAGAGAAAAAGAAAGTAAAAGCGGGTTAAGGGAGTCAGCGGAGGCGTTGAAATTGAAAAGGGCGAAATTGGGGATGGAGGGAACCTTTTTAAAGGTATCGGTTAAGTCGGTTAGTCCTCAACTTTTTTTTTTTTTTTTTTTTTTTTTTTTTTTTTTTTTTGGCATACATAGGTTTACTTCTCAATCATGTGGGGTTGGGTACATTGGTACATACATCCTGGTTGTCGATGTACGCTTGCACGTAAATTTGTATTTAAAGGTGAAAACCGACATGATTCGAAAGATTTTTTAGTCAAAATTAATTCTAATTTGGTTTGACTTGAGAAATTTCATATCGTGGTGTAATGTGAAATCAACCCAAAATCAATCTGAAATCGTTTTAGTCCAATAATCTATTATATCACATTGACCTCTTACAAAGTAGTTACAAATTACAATCCAAATAATCAAGCCTGTTAAGGAAATTGTTTCCAACCCGAAATTGAAGTATAACAATTTTTTAGTACACTAACGTCTAGTCGTCTATAATGCATTTTATACGAATTTGAAAAGGAAAAAAATTGTCTAAATAAGTAAATATATATGCATGAACACGCTTTTCACTCTTGAAAGAAAGGGGATAACGTTTTGCTTCAATGCTTAAGGAAATATCACTATTCTTTGGTTTAGGTTGATAGTGTTGTTAAGATAGATTTTTCTAGGAATATATGAGTTTTAGGAAAGTTAGAAGATGAAGCTTTCAAAATAAATATGGTATTTGGAATGAAATAGCTCATCTTTTCACTTTAATTTCATCACAGTAATCAAGCCCTAAACAGAAAATCTTACTCTAGAAGTATTAGCAACAAGTAAAAAAGTTAGCAAATTTAAAAGTTCTATAAAGCACTATTATTAGGGGTGAGCAAAAATTCAGGGTACCCTAATATGGAACCGGGACCTGTTCGAAACCGCAGGTTCCAAACCCGGAACCTGTTGATCAGGTTCCGGTTCCGGGTAATAAAATTAGGAACCTGTTGCAACAGGTTCCGGTTCTGGGTAATAAAATTTTGAACCTAGATACTGTAGGGTACCCTGTTAGTACAGGTTCCCTATAGGGTACATGAAACCGGAACCTATATGGTATTAAATATTCTAGACAATCAGTGTTGGTTTGTTATATTTGAAGTACTAAATTAAGGGCCTGTTCACATTTACTTAATTTCAGTTCAGTTCAGCTCCAATCAGTTCAGTTCAGTTCAGTTCAGTTCCAATCAGTTCAGTTCAGTTCGCTTCAGCTCTTAATTTCCCTCTCACATAAAATATTCATTTCAGCTCAATTCAGTTCAGTTCAGTTCCAATCAGTTCAGTTCAGTTCCAATCAGTTCAGTTCAGTTCAGTTCAGTTCAGCTCCAATCAGTTCAGTTCAGTTCAGTTCAGCTTAGTTCAGTAAATATGAACAGGCCCTAAGTCGTAAGCTTTTATTGTGATCATCTATTTTAAAAAAAAAAAAAAAATTGTCACAATTTATCAAGTAACTATTAAGCTTACTTTGATAGACAGGGTACCCTGTTTAGGAACCGGAACCTGCAGGTTCTAGTTCCTGTTCCCAATTCTTAGGAACCTGTTGCAACAGGTTCCGGTTCCGGGTCCTGATAGTTTTACAGGGTACCCTGCTACGCTCACCCCTAACTATTATTATGGCTAGTACAAACGTGTGCAACAAATAAATTGTAGATAATCTTACTTTTGCAAGAAAAGGTGAGACCAAATCTTAATAATAAACCAATTTGAGAATTATTGAAGTCTGAAAGCTTGGCTATCATCATAGACTACTACGAGTACTTAGAGGAAACATACTTTTTGTCAAAATTTGGAGAAGCCTTTTTTTTCTTCTTGTGTACAAGTTCATCCTAGTTTATGCAGACATCACCCTAAACACATCTTTAGTTTATGACCTGAATTCTGAAATATGGAGTTACACAGACGATAATGATAGTTACAGCAACTTCGTAGCAGCTTACCCAAAAAGCACTTAAATAAACTTATCTGAACTTGTTTTTTTATTTATTTTTCGGATGTATTAACAGTTATATGTATTTCTTTCTAGTAGAAGAAAAAAATATAATCTTGAGCCTGATGGAAATAAAGACCATTGAAAAAAAACTAACACTTCGTACTTCGTACTTTGGTTGATTCAGTGCACAGCTGACAGTTCTATGCTAAGTAACATTATTTACAAAGGGAAAAGTCTAGACCAAAGTCACCATTCAACTGTACAGGAAACCTCTGATAAAGACGAGGGATCTAAATATTTAAAGTTTCATAATATGATACACAATTTACAGTTTCTATTTTTTTTCTTTTTTTCTTTTATTATCCCTACTTCCATCATGTCTGTTAGGATTATTGCCAGAGATCAGGAAGGCACTGGCGAATGAATGGTTGTATCAGGTAGCATAGCAACTGTTACGATGAAGTATTCACATCCCACAGGGAGATGAGTAGCTAAGGTATCAGATGATGATGATGATGATTTTTTCAAGCAGTCAGCTTGATCTCCTCCACTGTTTTGTTCATGCCTTGGTACACCTGAATGTGGCTTCACAACACGTCGCTCTATATGGACAATCTGTCCGATAATATAGGCAGGTCGATTAGGAAGATGATCAGTGAACAAGGCAACAGATTCTGGAGATAGAAAATAATTGGGGCAGTTACGGCTTATTGCCTCGTAATACCCTGATGAATTGAGGATGAAGGCAGCAATCTCATGAACCTCAAAACGACAAAAAGAGATTTTTTCCTTATTTGCCTGTTGAAAAAAAAAAAAAAAAAAAAAGGTTCAAGTCACACTGTAAATGGAAAATTCAACAAATAAAACTCACTGCCACAAGATTCAAGAATAGTGTATCTGATTATCTGATAACCATGATTGATTTTCAAGGGAACTCCAGATAACCATGATAAATTTGCCTATCTTAAATCTTACAAAAAATATATAAATAAATAATAACCTTAGAATAAGCTAGGCATGTAACATGGAGAAGGCAGAGTGCCAGACGCTCAACCTGGGTAACTAATGAAGCAAAAAGGATAGTGTACGCAATGAAACTATGAAAGTAATCAGAAGGCATGTCTGATTTCTCTATGTTTCAGAATTATATAACCTGTCAGCAGTCAACTTTTCAGAGTAGACGAAGGAAAGCACTTGATGGTGCAACATTCAAAATTGCTAACTTGTCACAAACACCAAAAAGACACAATAGCAATAGGCAGGTCAAAATTTGGTAATAGTAAAATGGTTGGGGAGACTCAATTTGACAAGCATCACAGTTCACTATATAAAGTATGGAGAAAAATCTTATACCCAGTAATTGCTTTGTAGTTTATATCTCACATGCATTGCAAGGAAAGGGAAAAATGGGAAAACATTTTTTTTTTTCTTTAGGAATGATCATCAATCTCTTTTAAATGGATTTGAAAGTCAGCAATGTTTAGTTTAGAACATTTGATTGCAATGCAACGGATCATTCTCTCATTTTAGTAATCCTACTTCTAAGTTGTAATTGTGGAACATTAGGTTGAGGCGTTGAGCCCATGCCAACTCGGTCAAGGGGATAAAGAAACAGCCTCTCTACAACTACATAGGTCTTCAATTTTGTGCATCCAGATGTCAACCAATCTAACTTGATGCAAGGAGTCTAGAGAGAGACAATGAGTAAATGGTATATAGTATGGCTGTATGGAGTCTAGAAAGAGGCAATGGATAAATGGTATGTGGTGGTATGATAAAGTCATGATCAGGAAAATATATACCTGTTTCTCATGTTGATGCTTTGTGTATAATGTCTTGACCAATTCTTTCCTCTCTTCCAAATCTTTTGAGAGCTGTTTGTTTGCAGCTTCAGCTTTCGAATACCTATCGAGCAGCTCAGCACGCTGCCTCGATAAAATACCAACTTTATCAGCGAGGACCCTTATACATGCACGGAACTCAACATTACCGTCATCTTCACCATCACTTACAGAACTGTGATATTGCAATTAAAAACTAGTCAGCCAAGGATGAATTCGATAGGATGTTAGAAAATATGTATCTAGCAGAACATGTAAAAATAAATAACAATGCACATATAAACAGAAAAACAGACTCCCTCTCAATTGGTTCTCACCTGGCAAGAGATTGAGCTAAAGAACGCAGTGAATCGGCAAAACCAGCAACTCCTCCAGAAGCATTGACACAGGACTTGAGTCTTTCAAAAAGGCCACGCATTTTCACAGCAGATGCACGCAGGGTATTGTATTCTGAAGCTCTCCGGTCAGCAGCGCAAAGATGAGTTTGGGCTTCTTGCCTAGCTTCATGCAGGCAGTTCTCTAGGTGAGCACAATTCATCTGTGGACAAATCCAAGAGAATGAGAAAAAAGTTTAAACAACAACATTAATTGTCGGGGCTTTGATGCATGTTGGAACAGTATGTCTCATATTATTTGGAGTGAAAGTAACCTGGATTAAGCCACAAAGGAGCTTAAAGAAAATTCCTAGTAAACAAGAAATAATGTTGTATGTAATTGAATTGAATTAACAAGCAGAGTAAAGAACAAGTAAATATACACGCATAATTGAGAAGATCAGGCAATTGTAAATATTGTAATAGCTGTACCTGTGATTCATCTAGAAGCTTCCTGCTATTCTCCAACTCTACACCAAGCTTGGATACATCCTCCAAAGCAGATTTAAGCCTGTTTTCAGTTTCCGTCAGTTGATTTGCCTTGTCCTCAAGTGCACTTTGCAGTTCCAGCACAAGATCAGTATTGACCTTAGCAGCACTCAGACTAAGGTCAGCAGGAGCCTCCGAAGGCAAGACGCCTACAGAACTACTAGTGGCAAGCAGCTGCTCATCTCGCTGTGGATCCATCATAGACGAATCTAAATGAGGATTCTGGATTCCAGAAGAGTCAGTCATATTCTCGTCTACTTCTTGGGCTTTGCTAGTCATCCTAGGGAAAAGTTCATCTTTTGCATCAGCTGGGTTAGATGTACAAGATATCTCATCCATGAGATCACCAGATCTACAAGCAAGTTGTCTCTCCCCATGATCCGAAATTCCTGACCTGCAATCATCTGATTTTGACGAGTAGGTCCCATCATTATTGCCCAAACCTTTCCGAGCCTGCATATACTGGTCGGACAGTTGCTGAGCCAACTCTTCAATCCGTTTTTCATATGATTGACACTGCTGGTGTTTGGCCTTCAACATTGATTCAAGATGTTTTATGTATTCGTCTTTTTGATGCAATGCTTCAGCTGTTTTCTCAGCAGCATTTTTCAGCAAATTATCTATTGTACCATCATCTAGTGAATCATATTCCACTTCAGGGCTGAAAGAGCAAATTTGTGCAATTGCTGAAGCAAGGTCAGCTCTCAATTTAGCATTTTCAACTTCCATTTTACTGGTTCCAGCAACATCTACCAAGTCACACACGTCAATGTCTTCATACTTTTCATGGGAAACTACGGCATTTCCTTCAACATCTCCAGAATAAGAACTGTTGTTGGACATAGAAAGTGAGGTCCTAGAAGATCCTGATTTTTCACTCTTGAATGGTAGTCCAACCAAAGACTCGGGTGCATAATAGTCAATATCCCTGATGTCAATATCAAGCAAGCTAGTGTCAAAGGGAACAATATTCACATCACATTGGCTAGGAGTATCAAACAATCCCATGGCAGCTAATACATCCCTTGGTATGAATGAGCTTTGTGCCTTTAAAAATTCCTCTCGTCTCCTCACCTCATCCTCCCTCTTTGTAGCAAGTTTTTCAGCCAATTGTCCTGCCATGCCCATGTAAAGCTTCATTGAAGCCTTTCTTCTCACTACTTCCGCTAGACATGATCTATAAGCAGGGCCGATACCACGAACTATCTTTAAGCCCTCAAAAACAGCATCCTGACGTTTTATTGCCTCTGAGAAAGCATTAAATTGCAAACGAACATCTTTTATGGTATGTTGAATATATGCAATCTTTTGCATATAACTGTGAACAAAATTGTTCATTTCATTCTTTTTAGTTGTGCAGTAATCAAGCAGGTCCGAAATTGAACTGTCACAAGCTGTCATCTTTGGAAGATGATTTTTATCATGCACATCATACATAGGACCCAAAGCTGAAACTGCATCATGAGGACGGAGAGAAGAGGACATCTGGCTTGATAGACAATCATCCACCAATTTCTTGACTGTGCTAACATCCTTGCTGCAAAGGGGAAAAAAAACATCATTTGGAATCAGAAATCCCTTAGCATAGCAAAGGGATACCAAAAAAAAATTAAAAATTAAAAAAAAAATTAAAATTAAGATTAAAATTAAAATTAAAATTTTTAAAAATTAAAATTAAGATTAAATTTAAAAAATTAGGCTTAAGACATGCAAGAGACTGTAACAAAATGTACATCAGTCAAATTCAAGAAAGACAATATTCACAAATAATGCACACAATAAAAAAAAAATAAAAAAATAAACCATTTGAAAGCCATGAAGCATACGAACAACAATCTCATGTAACGATAGCAAACTTAAACTTTAAAATGGCAGAACTTACAACAGACAATAATGATAGATAACTTAATGAATAAATAAAAAGAATAAAATAAAATTAAAAAAACAGGTTTCAATTCCAAAGGGAAGCAACATGGCAAAGCTAAACAAACCATCATATGACCAAGCGTCCAAGCCTAATCATCAGCCAACCACAAGAAACTCCTAACAGCAGAACATTCTGAAAAGGAACACATGTAAACAATCTTGACAAGGCAATTATATAGAGGGACTTTCTGTAAGACCCTGGAATGAACTAAAGGCAATTGGGCTGCCCTTTTGTGACATAAAAAGTATAAAACAATATGATGTGACTTTCAGCTCATCTATGGACGGGGGTAACAAAAAAAAGTGCACTAGTGACTGCCTGTTAACTTGAAATTGAATCCTAGGGTCTACCAAAGTAGTATTCTAAGACTAATGAAAGCTGCAACACCCAAGTAAAAAAAAAACGTGAGTTATATAGCTGGTTCTGAGTGAATAAATAAATCCCTTAAGGCAATACTCTGAACACTGCATAACCAACACAGTAACACCCAACCATTGTTATTCCTTTATCCGAAAAACCTCCTCCCAAGTTCCAATGCACCAAGATTTTCTAGAACAATTCCTAGCTAAACCCTTACACACACACACCCCTTTTATCCTCTGCAACATTTAGCCAACCTATCGAGCATCATAAGCAAAACTTTACACAAGTAAAGGAGATGGAAAAGGTGTGGAATACTAAATTCAGAAGCTGCAAAAAAGAGATTATTAGATGGTTGTGGTCAGGACTTCAGAAGATTCATGTGGTGCAATCGCGCAATGCATATGTTGATATGGAATTGAGGTAACAAGAGAAAGGAATAAGTCCACAATGAAGGGTCACCAACAAGGATGAAATGACAATTTTCAAATTGAGGATAAGGAGAACAGCAGACTGCAATTGTTTGGCCATGTGTCCGACACTGACTTTACAAGTTTACATAGCACCAGTTCATAGAATCAAAAAGTGCAATATAAAAATATTAAAAAGTTGTAGGGGACAAAAGAAGACCAAAACAGGAGGAGTAAAGAAGGACATGAAACAAACAGGTCTTCAGAATGATAGTCCACAGGATAGAAGGTAAGGGAATGAGGAAGGATACATATGTAGAAACTCACAAGGATGAAAAGCCATCTTAGTACATACAGCCAAACCCATCCATTGGCGAATAAGGCTCTAATATTGTTGTAGTTATTTACATGTAATAAAAATTGTGAATTCACATTATGAAAATCATAATGGAAACATCTACAAGAAGAAAGATAAGATAAAATAAAAACTCAATGTCTAGCACTCACAGTAGTGGCATACCCACAGATTGCAAAACACCTAATCACTTGCACCACACAATCACACATGACTAAACCCTCAATTTTTTATTTCAACCAGGAATCGCCAATAAACCTTATCACAGTAACACCACAAGCAAATGACTTAGCTTACCCAGAACATGAAATCACCAACATCACACAAGACTAGATGATCTTTAGTTTGACACTTCTTTAAGAAACTACTCACAACCTTATCAAGTTATCTCAAAATCTAGACTTTAAAATAACAAATGAACACATCTCTTGATGTTTCTGGATATCCTGCACTTACAAATTTTCAAGGGAAAAGTCAAAGTTGTCTTGTAAAGTAGGTGAACGAATAAACACGAAATTCCAAACTCTCACAAAATCCTCCTTCCTTGCTACAAGGATGACAATAGAATAACACTCTTAAGAGTATGAACATCGAGGGGTATAATCCTCCTCTTAGCACTCTCTCTCCTCAAAAAGTGCATCCTACTTATTTAGAAACAATACAGAGAATCCTCTAGCAAAGAGGGTCAGGAAATATCCTCCTCCTAGCAAAGGACTGCACTTCTGCTCTAGTGCTTCCCCTCCATCACATACACGTGGTGACATAGTCCCAAAGCAAAAACAATTTATGGTGCCCTTTTGAAACAACGCCTTCATATTTTTCATCCTAAAGTGCCATTATATTTGGCATCAGTTACCTTGTATCAAAAATAAAATCCTAGGTTGCACTGATACGGATACGGGGACAAAAACGGGTACGGATACGGGGACGGGATACGGCAAATTTTTTTTTTCAAAATACGGGTACGGCTCGGATACGGAAAAAAAAAATCAGCAAAATATAAATCCAATAAAAAAAAAAAAAAATATTACCATACCCACTACCAACATTTTGAGACTCCATTCAACTGCACAATGTAAAAAAAAAAAAAATTACCTACTGACATTCTCATTTAATGTCACTACAATTCACTATATTATCAACAACAAATAAAACAATTAAAAAAGAAAACAAAAGACTTACAGAAAGAAAGAAAGAAGAGAGTCAGAAAGAAAGAAAGAACTCAGAAAAGCAGGATGCCTCGCAGGTGGGTCTCCAGCGAAGAAGAAGGTGGGTCTCCGGCGCCGCCTTGAACCAGGCGTCGGTTGTTGCAGCCTCCATGTGAGTCTCCGGGTCGCCGCCGTCAATCAAATCGCACAGGGAAGGAGAAGATGAAGGAGTTCGAAGTTTTAGGGTTTGTGAGAATTGGGGGAAATCGAGTATGAGATAAGTTTTGTTCTGATTTGGGGTTTTTTTTAAAAAAAAAATTGGGCTGGGCTTCTTGGGTACGGCGGAATTTTGGATTTCCTGTACCCGAAACGTATCCGATCAAGACCCTAGCCGTCCCCAAAATGACGTGCCGTACCACTTTTGATGGGGATGGATTGGGGACGTATCCTAGCCGTCCCCGTCGCGTACCCGTCTCCGAGACGTTTCGGGTACGGGAGACGGCAGCCCAGAGCCGTACCCGTGCATCATTGAATTAAAATCCCTCATTTCTCCCAAGTTAATATAACTTCACCAACCGGGGACAACCTATTCACCTCACAGTAAGAAGTTACATATAAATGCACTATTGTAGCCAAACATGGTTGGATTGATTCCACTTGCGATTTGGTCTCAAACTTTTTTTTTGTGGGGGGAGAAATTTATTTGAACCTTCACCTTAAACCATCCCACAACTCCAAAATGCAATCATTATAAAAATTAAAGACTGAACTCATCAGCTCAACTCAAAAAGGAGGACCTAATTACTTTAAGCAGACACAAATATTAAAGAATGATAATCCTTATTTAGGAAAATCCTTCTTAGCTAGAGGTAGTAAGAAAATACTCCGTAACATATATATACTTCCCATATATAGAGCAATTAAATCCCTCTCATAAGAGCTGGATAGAAGCAAAGTTTAGCATTTAGGATCCCACCCTAAATAAGGTCCACAAAAAAGTATCAAGAGACAAGACTTCACAGTGCCTAAACATCTCAAAGTAAAAAAAACAAAACAAAACAAAACAAAAAAATAAATAATTATTATCCACATGGTTCAGCAGCCAAAAGAGAGGCTACTGGGTATACCACCCCCACTATACCAAAAAAACAAAGTGAGAAGGACCCACAACTTGGTAATACCTGAGATCATGGTAAAGAGTCTGAATGAAGAACTTCCAACCAATGGCAAGAACTAAAATGACTCCTAATAAGAAAATGATTTGCCTCCTACATTCACCATTCCTCTAACTAACCTCACCTCACAAGAATTTAAAATGCCAATGAGGAGCCTCATTCCATCTTGTTCCTTGCTAGCAAAAGCTCTCTCAAACTCTACTACCACTCATATATCATAGGAAAAAATAGAGCACCCTTGCAAACCCTTTTGGTTAGAAGGAAGGGGTTAGATGAAATTAGTTTTAGTTAGGGATAAGACTAAAATTCTATCCATGAGTAAACAAAAAAAAAATTCTGCAAATAAGTTAGATCTGCCCGTCTCAAGCAGAGAAATCAATGAGCTTGTAGGAAGTAAGTTAAGTAAAATGAGTTCTTCAAAAACTACTCGTCTTAGTGATTAAATTACAATGCTGCCTTTCTATTTATACTGCATCTATATGAATTCAAATCTGCATACTTGTACAAACAAACTTCAGGCTCATAGTCATTCATTTAAAGTAAATAAAAATCGAGTAATCAACTAAATCAACAAGAACCAATAAATAAGCAGAGAAAAGAATAATCAGAATTGTACTAATGTAGTATGGCAAACATATAAATCATAGGGTATAAAAATATAAATGATATCATCATCCTATGAACAACAATTGACCAAGAACTAACCTCAAAGATTGCATAATACTCCGCTGTTCATTGATGTGGCAACATTGTTCCTTGATCATCAACTCTAGATCCCTGATTGGCAATGAAGCTTTGCTTGAAAATAGTTCTTCAACATCATGTTTCAATTTTCCAAACACGTGCTTGAATTGTGAAACCTTGTTCTCAAACTGCTTGTGAGAACTGTTACAGTTATCCACCCATTTCTTCAAGTTTTCTTCCTTCACAAGGTCCAAGAGACACTTGCGAGAGGAAGTTTGCAGAGCTGGGATAAGTTTGCAAGATCTCAATTTTTCGATTTCCCTAGTAAAATTCGCTAACAGATCAGAATGTGTACGATGCTGCTGCGAGTAACACTTCAGAAAATCCATGTAGTTTTGATTAAGTATCCTAAAAAAGTAATCCAAGTTACGCCTCGCAATCTCTATTGCCCTTTCCTGCACCTTCTGCTCTCTCAGAAGCCGCTCACAGATTTCAAATTTCTCAATTGTCCGAGAGTATATGACATGCCCACAATGGTAATGGTATCGAAACTGCCGCTCATAGGAAGGCAACGCTTTGAGTGCAGGATCAACAGCATTATCCAAAGGGTGAGCATCATGGTTTGAAGATGGTGGAGTTGGCTCAGGAATGACATGGATTTCAATTTGTTCTTGTGGAGGGCGAGCCGCATTGGCTTGCAATCTCGCTTTGTTGAAACAGAACACTTCTTGTTCATCAGATGGTAGTTTATATGCCCCAAGCACCTCATTAGACTCTAACTTCATATCCCCACACAGAAGAAGCTGATCACCACATTGAATCCCTGCCACTGATTCAACAAACCTTTGAACTGCCTCAACAACAGTGGAATCATCACAATCGAGCTCATACGAATGCCCATTTTCGGCAATGTGGATCAATAGCTTCCCCTTAGCTACATATCCACCGGTGACATTCGAGCTCATCTTACCCTCACAACAGCGAGAACCCTCTATAAATCTATTCAGCCCCAAATTGCCAAGCTAATTGGCACCAACCTCTATATAGAAACCTTGCAAATGTTCACAATAACTTATCAGATAACCCGATGGAACGAATCGCAAATCGATCAAACAACTAATTGCAACTCCAAAATCACCTAAATTCTTAAACTAAAACTTATCCAACCCTAAAATTGGGTAGACAAAACACAAATCTATAAGCAGAAACCTAGCTACAACTACAAGCAATTCGAACTCCGATTCTCAAGCAAACCAACAATCAGCAAACAAAAACCAGCAAATTTTCAGCGCAACAAAGAAGCTTTCACCAATATAGTTCAGAATTCTCAATACCCACCAGATAAAATCAAGAAAACAAACACACCCATCAACAATTTCATAAATAAAACCCTAAATCATCAAACACCCACCAACGAATTCGTCAAAAAAACCCCAAAATCTTAAACACCCATGAACCAATTCAGCAATTAAATGTCAATTTCACAGTCAAACAAACAATTAATGAACTCAGATCGTCAATTTCCTACCAAATTAAGCAGAGAAAATATCTGAAAACAGAATAACAGAATTCTGGGAATTTAGAGAAGAAAACGAACAAACAAGAAAAAGGAACTTGCCCCAAAAGATAAAAGTTATAGAGGAGAGAGAAAGAGATGTACAACAAGGGTTTCACGTAACCTGGGAATTAGGGTTAAATAATTGAAGGAATCATGAAGATTTTGAAGGGTAATTTGATTAGGTCTTCTGTAATTCTACGTGTGATAGGAATAGGAGTAACAAGATAATAATTTGAATAAAAAAAAGAATTTAAAATTATAAAAATTCCACTCTTTCTGGAAATACCGAAGCTTCGGCCATAAGTAAGAAACAATAACTGTGTATGTGAATGTAGGAGAAGAACTTCTCACTCCTCTTTCTCTCTCCTCTCTGAAAATTGATGAGAGAATACAAACAAAGTATCAGCTTTATCCATTTCAATCATTTCCTTTTTCCTATTTAACAATTATTTTTCCGAAAAGGGATATCGGGAAAATAGAATTAGAAACGTTAATAACATTGATCGATACATGATTATTGATGAAATTTTAAATAATAGTACTTGTTCATCTTGTGAAATTTATGTAATGTCTTGGACTTGAGAGGATGAGTTGTTACTTGTTAGTATGATTGATCATTTAATATAATCATCTTAGTAGGACAAATTGTCATGTGCTTAAAGACGTTTTCCGTTTCAGATGTAACAACAATTACATAAGAAGAAGTAGGGCAATTTCACAAATTGTGTATCTTATAAGTTTTTTTGACAGGGTGTATCTTATAAGTTAATCCAATATGTTTAGAGAGCTACAAGGGCGAGATGAGAATCGGTCTCAGATCTTCTGGGTATACACATTGTATATATGATATATTAATATACACTTATTCACTTGAATTTCGTGGGTGATCGTACATGCTATTGTGGTCTTTTAATAATAAATTCATACAATTTCTTAGATTTATGTCTCTTTCCTTCCCCCATGTTGCAATATGTTGTATCTAGAACAAAGGAAATTACGATTTTATTGGAATAACAACCACTGAAGTCTAAAATGAAACATTTTTCATAGAAGTTATCTCTTTAGCTAGTAGTTATATTGTATGAATTAAATTATGATTGTTCTTGTTGTAATAAAGGTTCAGCAACATGATAATTTTTTTTATTTTATTTTTTCAATTAGGAACTCCCTAATTCCTATTAGTTGATATTACTCTTCACAATGGTCTACAAATTGCAATCACAAATAAGCCTTACTAATTTTTAGGTTAATTATGTAAATCAATATATTGCTTACATACTTAATGATGAATTTTTCAAGTTGTCCATTAATTAATACAATACTACATATCTTTTACTAGTATATTTCATTTTCATATTTTTTTTTTACCCTTTTTCCCCCAACTCTTCAAAATCTCAAGAAAACTTTTTTTAAAAAATAAAACTTCTTATTTTACTTTTAACGCAGTAGTGTATGCATTGCATAAATCAAAAGACTAGTTCTTATTACCTTTCAATATTAATTGTAACTCTTCAAGAGTTTTGTCGTTTACACCATAACTCTTTTTATTTTTTTGCTTATCATTGTTGGAAAGATGGCTAATAGGGAAAGAATTAATTTTGCAAACCAAAAGGAGGACAAAAATAAAACTAAAAATCATGCAAATGTAAATATGTGTAGGTAAATAAGGAAATCAAACGTATGAATTATGAAGAAATCCACATGCACGAGAAGTCCAATTATTGAAGAGGACCACGTAGAGTAGCATGACAATTATACACATACAACTATACAAGAACATGTGATTACAGATATTAATTTGTGTTTTAGTGAAAAAATTGTCATTGTCTTTTTTATAACTTTCCGCAAATGTTTGTTTGATTTTATACCCCACTTGAATCCCAATTGATAGCAATTTAGGAATCTCATAATAATGTAGATTCCTAGCTAGCCTTACGTTTTAATGTTTCATGCATGTTCTTCTACTTTAAGATTTGTTACATATCATGCTAAATACATGGTGTATGTGATATTCAAAATATACATCATCGTGATTGTATTTGTGTTTTGATTTTATGAAATTAATTAACCATATTCAAAATTCTATTTTGATGAAAGCACTTTAAGTAGTAGTTCGAGGTTCCAGTTACCCCTAATTAAGCCAATTGAATTAAGGGTAGATAAAGTATTAACAGTTAAAAAAATAAAAATAAAATAAAAAAAGACGCTTTTAGTGATAGGTTTAACCAATTCAAACCACTGAGCTAATTAGTAAAAGAAAAAAAAAATAAAGGTAATGTAGTGGTTGATGTAGTGTTTAGTGGAGAAAGTAACTTTTGTCAAAAGCTAGAACTACTAGCTTTTAATTGAAAAGTAGAGATGATTACGATGTTAGTTTTTTTTCCCCCCCCCCCCCCCATATTTTTAAAGATAACAAGTAGTCAACCACTATTTTATACCATACACACGTATACTTAATCATCTATCTTCACAATTAACAACTTGTTGACAGTTAATAATTACTCCCCACAACTAACAACCACCTCCACAGTTACATTTTGTCGAACACCCCGGCCCCTAAGTACTTCCACCATTTAAGGGGGTGTGTTGTTCATAAATTTTGGCATAAGGTCTAGATTTGGAATAGTTAAAAGCCTTAAAACTCATGCCTAGTATTTATCTAAGAAAATTTCAAAGACTAAACTCATACTTAATTCAAATTCAAAAGGCCATGTGTAAGGTTCGTTTATAAACCCATAAAGTCTTAAAAACAACAATTAAATTCAATGTATTAAGAATCTAGTTCAATCTAATCACGTATTCTAATTTCATTTCTATAATTTCAAACTCATACCATTTGTGAACTAATGGCACCCACTAAAATTTTTGGCTGATTAAAAGGGTAACTACTCCGTATCTCCTACCCTTTCCTCTCCCACAAACCATTTCTTATACTCCTTATGAGGAAAGATAAATCCAACACTTTCTCTTCCCTCCCTTTGCATTCAAAATACACTATCCAATCATACAACTCATATGGTATAGTAGTAAGTATACCGTGGTAAAAAAAAGTTTAGGCTCCACTGATATAGTAGCTTAGGTTTGTGTTCATTAATAATGACTTATATCAAGCCGAGTCTATAAATTTCTTTTAAAAAAATGAGCAATTAATAAATGGACCTAACTCATAGGGCCTGTTCTGATTTACTGAACTGAACTGAACTAAATAGAGCTGAAATGAATTGTTTATGAGAGAAGGGAATTAGGAACTGAACTGAACTGAACTAATTGGAGCTGAATTGAACTGAACTGAAATTAAACTGAAGAGAACAGGCCCTAAGTAGTAATTTGACTAAGGATTGTTATCTCACAAGTCACAACCATAATGTTGTGAGAATGTTGCGTGACATCAATCCCCACTAGAGACAATTTGGATGTGTAGATTCTTTTACCTTTCCCATTTTTTAAGGGTCTTGCCTGCTAACTTAAGTCGGATTGACCTGTGAGAGGTTTTGATCATCTAATAGAGACTTAGCCTGACAAACCATTCATTGGTAAAATCAATAATTGTGTATAAACCCTCTTTTACTTCTTTGTATATAACTCCATCTATATAACTTTACTTCTTGTGAGTAGCATCATTTTAGTATAGTTGTAATCTTATTAGTTACTCCATGTATACATTATTAATAATCTCATTTGAACTAGTACATTTGTCAATTGTTATCATTGGGTAGAGCCACATTGATAAATTCACGTCCAACCGATCCCACAAAAAATTGAACAAATTTGAGATTTTTATTTTTTAAAAAATTCTTAAAAATTAACCCGAATTAAATTCATTAATTTTAGGAAAATTTGTCAGAAAAAACCTTTTTAATGGCTCATTTTGCAAGAAAAAACCTTTTAAAGCATTCTTTGTAAAAAAAAAACCACCACGACGACTTTTTTTGTATAATGAAACCTGGGCCCTCTTTTCCGGCATTGATTCCTAATTTCAGGCGTTGACCCTTTACTTTTCCTACTTGCTGCCAATTATTTGGATATTTGCACTCTCCCTTACTTTTTCCTCTTATTTTCCCCCCAAACTAATGAGAAAATACAAGTTTCTCAACATGAGAAACATTGTATGTTTCTCAAAAGGGCATTTTCATATTTTTATTCAAATTAGCAAGGTTAGTTGTGTCATTTCAGCAAATTGATAACCCACAAACACACTTACGCTCTCTCTCCTCAACAATGGAAGTTGAGAATTTTTCAACAATAGATGACTGAAAAGTCGAGGAATTCTTCAACAAAGGAGGGAAAACTCACAAAATCGACAAACACCTACCATTTGGGGTTAAATATGCCCTAACTTTATACATATTTTTTAGGGGTTTTCATTAGATTCGGCGGCGAAGTCGCCGGAGATGGTGGTGTTGGGGTGGGGATGGGGTTTGTGATGGTGTTAGTGGTGTTTGTTATGGTGTTGGATTTGTCAGCCATTGATGATGGCAAGGTTGAAGAAGATGAGAAAGATTGAAGAAGGAGAAAGAAGATGGTGAGTCAGCCACAAAAAAACAATAAAATATTGGTAACTTTGCTAATATTTACCAATTTTGCCATCTTGAGAAACATCAATGTTTCTCAATTGAGAAACTGGGTCAAGCCCCAAACTAATCCCCTTTAATCTCGCTCTCTCATTCCTCCATGAATACTCTGCAAATTAAAGCCATCCAATCAATTTGGGTTTCAATCTCTCTCACCTTTGCTGCTTTTAATTAATTCCTCAAGTATTAAGTAAGGTAAGTTTATAATCATAATTTTTTATCTGGAAATAGTATAAAAATTGGGGCTTTTTTAAGAGTAAAGCAAAACTCACTTATTTATTGTTGTTAATGGCTAAAGGAGGAAGAAAGGGGTCGCTTGGACGCAATTCGAGGTTTCCTAGTTACAGAGTGAATTATAAACCTAGGTATGTTCTTCAATTTCGTGTTCAATTGCATAAATTTTTTTAGGGTTCAACAAATTAAGTCGAAAAAAAAAATTTACCTAATTGTTGCATGTTGTTGTTGAATTTGAACTTTGATGCATGAATAACACCCAAAAACTTTGATGAATTCTTGAATTTGTTGAGTAGAATTGTTGAATTGTTGCCCTAGCTAAGTTGTTGAAAATGTTTGAATTTTTTTGTTTGTTGTGTTTGTCAGGTGATGAATTCAAGAAGAAAGAAGAACAATGAACCCTTTCAATGGTGAATTCATCACTACAATTGTTGAAGAAATGTAACAAAAACCCTAATTCACCTTACAATTAATCAAATTTGGGAGATGATTTGCCCTAATTACCCAGATGTGGGCTGGAAGTAGGAAAAGTAAAGGGTCAACGCTTGAAATTGGGAGTCAATGCCGGAAAAGAGGGCTCAAGTTTCATTGTACAAAAAAGTCGTCGTGGTGGTTTTTTTTAACAAAGAATGCTTTAAAAGGTTTTTTCTTGTAAAATGAGCCATTTAAAAGGTTTTTTCTGACAAATTTTCCTTAATTTTATTTTAAATTCACTAAATGCTATTTTTGAACTCGTCGCAGTCTCCATTTATGTATGATTTGTAACCCTTCCTGTAACCTCAATATGATCGATATACATACACATTGTCATTAACATCATTTGTATTCGTGGACACTTCCGACACAAGTGAAGTTTGAGCAATGACTAGAAGATGAGGCCCCAACATGAGAGCATTGACTCATATGGGCTTCACTGCCTGCCTTCCCACGCTGCCGCCCAAAACAATTGGAATATTAGTTACCAAGTATTTGTCATCATTTACACCAATTTAATGCTTCAACTCAAAGCAACGTATCTAAGTATGAACTATGAAGTACAATACAAAATTATGCTGTCAAATTTACAACCTTAATTAATTATTAAGGTTGAGTACACTACTATGGAGTCTAATTAATGTTGCTTATTAAATTGGAATTTGGATAATACCCTTTACATTATGAAGTAACTGAGGGGAAAAGAAAACTCATTTTAGAATTTATTCTATAGTACAATTTTGTAAGGTTGTAATTTTCAAATTGCTTATAATGTTTAACTACCGTTTTAAGTGAGAATATTTTTTTCGAGGAGTACATAGCTATGTTCATTTATAAAAATTCGTTATTTAGTGTCGGTCTATAAACTATTTCTTGAAATATTAACTAAAACCTCCACTGTTTTATTTATCTATTTATTTAAAATCTCTAACACCCCTAGCAATTTTCATTTAGTAATGATTCCTATTAAACCCTCAAGCATTTGACAATCTAAATAAAAGAGCACAAATCAAGAAATGAAAGAAAAACCCCTTCATCCAACTTAAACCGTTTATATTGATTATATTTAAATACTTTTAAATCGATGGTCCAATGCAAACAAAAAAAATTGTTTTGATATTAAGTAATCCACTTTTTAACAATATGATATTGACATGCTAATTTGCATCATTGCATGAACTACATGTCTACATACATTATTGTAAAGATTAAAAAAAGCTTCATTATCTAAATAGTCCCACAATTCGTTTCAAAAAAAAAATAAAAAAATAGTCCCACATTCCCACCAACCATAGATCACTACTTCACTAAACAATTGCCCACGCCGTCTA
Source organism: Chenopodium album (assembly GCF_948465745.1). Classification (NCBI taxonomy): domain Eukaryota; kingdom Viridiplantae; phylum Streptophyta; class Magnoliopsida; order Caryophyllales; family Amaranthaceae; genus Chenopodium; species Chenopodium album. The sequence goes on from NC_137857.1 coordinate 6,486,211, forward strand.
TGCCTAATATATATCCCAAAAATCTCGGAAGAAATTAAAATTAAGCACTCATTTTGAACAGTATTAACCAAAAATCAAAAGAAAAATGAAAGATTTCAGTCAAATTTTCTTTCTTTTTCTTCACTTACTAATTTTCACACTAAATTCTCAACTGGGTATTTGTATTTTTCCAAGTTCATCCTTGGACCCACTTACCCAACAAAATTTGGACAGAATTCATTATCTTCCTGGCCAGAATTTTGATGTGGGGTTTTCACAGTTTTCTGGGTATGTTACTGTTAATGAAGAATATGGAAGAGCACTCTTTTACTGGTTCATTGAAGCTGTTGAAGATCCTTCTTCAAAACCTCTTCTTTTGTGGCTTAATGGAGGTTCAATCTTGTTTTTACCCTTATTTTGTTTGTTTAATTTAATTTTGACTTTGATGTATTGGGAGTGAAAAAGGGTATTAATGTAGACGAGATTTGATCACATGTCTTGGGTATCATTCGGTGATTCCGCATGACTTTTAGTTGACTAATCTAGTTGACATTGACTTTAATTTCATTTGTTCTTGCTGAAATATACTGGTTATGATGCCAAATTTTGCGCTGATTTTTCTTTTGTTCTTTAGAATTTAGCCTGATTGATTAAAAGGAAGTATTTATTTATATTTTGATTGAAAATTTGAAATAATTGTCATTTTAATACGAGTGGCGGTCTATTGGATTGCATTTTACTCTTGAAGTGTGATTATTCAAGAATTTGAGTTGATGGTTGTTTGTTCTTGTTGATATAGATTGAATTGGTGGATTTTTGGACTGCTTTTATATTTTTATTTTTTAAATAATTTTTTGTAAAAAATATACTTATGTTCATAAATTTCAAATTTGTTTGTTTTTTTGGTTGAAATGAGTAGCATTTACTATATTAGCTGTGTTTTGGATTGCATTTTACTTTTGAAATGGTGTTTTTTTAGCAAGTTGATGCTATATAGATTGGGGGATTTCAGTTAATGGTTGTTTCGTGTAGGGCCCGGATGTTCATCCATTGCCTATGGGGAGGCAGAAGAGCTGGGTCCATTTCACATCGAGAAAGATGGGAAAACTCTATATTTGAATCCTCACTCGTGGAACAAAGGTATACAATACTTTTATGGATTTGCCAATGAATTCAATACTACTACTTGATCTTTATGTATTTGTAAGGTTGGACTCTCTTTCTACAATTGACTTAAATGCTCAAGTTTCTTCAATTCCTCTAATATTGGACCATGAAGCAGGAGTTCGAAAGGATGAAAGAAATTACTTGAGTAAATACGAAGTACTTTGTGTATGATATAAAGGTTTTGATTTGAAACTAAACTTCAGTATATAACTGGAAGAGATGATTGAGGGTTACCAGTGAAACTATATGCTTTGATACGTTAAAACTGTCTGCTGTTGATATGGATAATTTGGTAACTACAAATGTCTCACAACAGCTTTTTTTTTTTGTTCATCGTGATAGAGAATAAAAGCTTGATTTATTGTGAGTGTCTCATTCTATCCTTTGGGTTTGACATGGTTTGATGTGACATTAAATCCATCGTATTAGCTTTTTTGATGGACTTAAATTTTTTCCACCAGAGAGATCAGACTAGAATTCTTTCTCAGTTGAAAAAAAAAATATGATGACAGACAAGCAAAAGCTATTCAAGAATCAAATCAACCCATTAAATTCATTTCTCACCACAGAGAATACATTTGTCAATCTTACTACTGTAAATTAAACGAAGTTCTTTGTAAGTGATATAATCTATAGTTTTGAATTTGAGTGGCAAAACTGAACACAACAGCTTGTATCGTTGGCTATGTTTTATGAAGCACTTTTTTATGCAAAAAAAGATCTGTAGTTTAGAGGAATAACTGACCTGCATAAAGCAAAGTTTCCCCCATTATCTTAACTTAATCCTTTTTTTTAAAAAAAGACATAGATCAGGATTAATAATGAAGGGCCTAATGGACACCTATTGTATCTGTAAACATATTGATTAAGCTGTAAACAAGTTCAATTTGTATGTGTTCTGCGTAAGATTGTAATGGCCAGATTTGTTAATGATGGAACTATGGAAGTATGATCATTAGGAACAGGTACTGTCTTATGAAGGGGGCTCTCTTTAAAATCATTTGCTTTTCATGCAGTTGCCAATATTTTGTTTCTGGATTTTCCTGCTGGAGTTGGCTTTTCATATTCCAACACGACGTCTGATTTGCTATCTCATGGAGACAAAAGGACAGGTATTACTCTGCTTTTAATATATACGATGTGGACGTATATATATTTTTAAAAATAGAATCATTTATGCCGGTAGACTGTTCTTTCTATGGATTTCAGCTCAGGACTCCTTGAAGTTTCTGCTGGAGTGGTTCGAACGTTTCCCACACTATAAGGGGAGAGAATTTTACATTTCAGGAGAGAGCTATGGAGGTATTCCTTAATATAATTGTTTTGCATTGGATCAGTTAATTATTTGTTTTTTTAAAACTATCTTGTGTTTCGGTGTTTCCTTTTCATTCCAAATTTGTATAAATATGCTTGACAACTAACAAGTTCCTGCGATGCTATAGAAGCCCCCTTTCTCACACAGAGAAGAGACTCTTCTTTATGCTATCTAGAATCTAGATGTTGTGTTTTGTGCTGCTATTTTTTTGATGTATAGCTAGGTAATTTTCAGTTACTCAAAATAAGTATAACTAAATGGCTTATATCAACTATATATTATCTTACAAGCCTAAGGTTACATTTGTGGTCAGACCAATGTCAAAAGCGACTTTTTACATAGTGGTGCTTGTTAGCAGTATACTTTCTTACTGGTAAGAAAGACAGAGGTTCAAATGGTCATTTAGAAAAGTTTAGACAATTGGTGCTTGCAGGTTTCCCTTCACCTTTTATTGCAGAGAATGATGTTGTATGTTTTACAGGACATTATGTGCCCCAGCTCAGCCAAGCAATCGTAAGGCACAACTTGGCAAATAACAAGAAAACGATTAATCTGAAGGGTTATATGGTATGTTTTCCTGTTATACGAGAAACACAAGCTTGCTTTCGCCCTCTGCAGAATACTTAACTATCTTTTTATTTGTACGCGTTTCAGGTTGGAAATGCTCTGACTGATGATTTCTATGATCACCTTGGGGTTTTCCAATTTATGTGGTCATCCGGATTAATCTCTGATGAAACATACAAGCTGCTTAACGTATTCTGTGACTTTGAATCATTTGTACACTCATCAGACAAGTGCAATAAAGTACTAGATATTGCGAACAATGAACTTGGAAACATTGACCCATATAGCATCTATACCCCCTCTTGTACTGCAAACTCTTCGTTGCCTAACAAGCTACTGAAAAGACTGGTAAGCGCTAAGTGGTATTTCGGCAGTTATTTTACTGGCAGTGCTCATTAATTGTCATCTTGCAGTTCGGAGATCTGATCTTTTGAGCTAGTTGTGCATGCCTTATTGATTAACAAAATTGTTGTTAGCTTTCGTTCCAGTAGTGTACTCAATCATATCACAATCGATCCTACTTTCTGATTTGGGGAGTTCAAATTGACTGTCCTATATGTCAATTCTTTGACTGTGCAACTATAGATTACTTTATTAGGAAATATGCCTACTTATTCTTTTTCCGCTTTTTCTGCTTTATATGAACTGTAAACTAAGGAATTATTGCAAGTTTTATAAATCTAAAAGTTAATCCCTGTTGAATATCTTTGTTGACTATTCATGATTGAGAATGTTATTTGCTAGATCGGTCACATCAGTGAAGCATATGATCCATGTAGTGAGAAGCATTCAGTTGTATACTTCAACAATCCAGAAGTTCAGCAAGCTCTACATGTTAATCCCAAGTTTGCTCCTAAGAAATGGGAAACATGCAGGTAATTCTCTAGAAATAGGCAATTGACCATTTTGTCGGATCAAATCTTATAAGCATGGTTTAGCAGGGAATTTTTAGTGGTCACCTATGTGCATGATAATCTGGCTAATCTTAGGTTAGTGCAGATGGCTTTCCACTCCTAATACAGGGGATTCTGAGCAGATGATTTTCATTGCTTAAACCGTTGCTCAAGAAAAGATATATGTGACATTACTTGATCACAATTTTTTGGAAACAGGGGCTGTTTGAGTACTAAAATGGGTTTGATTGGCGATAAAAAATAATCTCATATTGCTTCGAGCTCTTGTGCATTATTTCCCTCAAATATAAAGCTCATGTATATTTGTATGCATTAATTTATAGTGTGATAATTTTTGTGCTATATCCAGTTTGTTCTGGAAACTATATCATATGTATGCTTCATGCATCCTTCAGGTTTTATCTCATTTCCAATATTCGTTTAAATGATAATGTGGAAGGCTTTAGATAGTATCCTAATACTTTGAACTTTTGAAGTTTTTTAGCTAATATTTCTGCCTTGAAGCTATAACACTAACATCCAGAACTGTAATTATATTTTCCATTGATTTTCTCTTGATTATCTTTTTTCGTATTGTCCATCCCATAATAGAGTTTCTAGTTGACTTTGACATGATTTTAGCTTGTGATGTCCCAGAACAGTAACAAGGTACTTTATTATGGGGTGGAGGGAGTAGATACCTGCTGACTGCTGTTTTATTGTTGTGCTTGTACCCTGCATTCCTATAAATCTATATACTACACCAAATGGAGTTGAAGTTACCAATTGCAATTTAAGGCCACTAAATATACTTTTTTCCTTCTTTATGTCTTGCAGTGAAACAATAAATACCAACTGGAAAGATTCACCGAGCTCAGTCCTTGACATATATCACGAGCTTATAAATGCAGGACTTCGAATTTGGATTTTCAGGTTTTAATCAGCAGACTCTATCTTATCCTATATTTGGCTCTGTATTTTTTTTCTTTGTGCATTTGTGTGTGTTGTTTGGGGGAAGGAGGCGTGTGTTGTGTTGTGTGTGTTGTTTGTGTGTGTGTTGTTTGGGGGGGGGGGGGGGGGCAGGGGTGTGGAAGATCATTGAGTTCAGTCCTTCACATCTATCACAAGTTTATGGATGCGGGACTTTGAATTTGGATTTTCAGGTTTTATTGCACACACTATCTTATCCCTTATTTGATCATGTACTTTTGTGTAGTTTTTTCTTTTTCTTTTTTTTGGGTGGGTGGTGGTGGTGGTGGGGGGGGGGGGGGTGTTAAATTCAAGTTTCTCTCTTAGATAAATTTGTAAATATATCTCTACTCACAACCTAATCATTTTATTTTAATGATAAAAGTAAATTTGTAAAGTGGCAAAGAAATCAATGCATAAAGTTGTGAGAGGAGATAAACTAGAATGTTAATCGCTGAGATTAATCTGGGCTCCCTCGGGGGGGAGGGGGTCGGAGATCATGAAATCAATTTTTGATGGGTTTATTCTAACAGTCAAAATGGTAAGAAAATACTTCCTTTGTCTACAAATAATCTTCCTGTATTTCCTTTTAGGTTGTCCTCAAAAAATCTTCTTGATGCTTAAAATAGAAAATTTTCATACTTAACCCATGTGAAGTAGACTCCTCCATTAACTCTCTTTCTCTCACACTCCCACCCTACTAAATTCCTTAATATGGGTGCCAAAGCCTAACAGGAAGACTTTTCATGGGAAGAGGGAGTATAATAATAATTGTAATTTTGTATACATGACCTTTTGATCTATTGTTGAGCATCATTTCCATGTTTTTTTCATTATAATTGAATTTCCCATTATATTAGAAAATTATATTTTGTTTGTAAAAGTTCAGAAACTGGCACGTACTTCGTTGCACATAACACTCGTGATTGGACTTAAGTCTGGATTATATTAAATTGATGTTATAATTAGGATTTGGGTGCACATATATATATTGGTGATATGTGCACATGAACTCCTTCATATTGACAGCCAATTGACTGGCTGGCTTGGTGCATGAGCTTGTTTGGTGTAGTTGAACCAGTGACCATCAAGACTAAATCTAGTACAAGGAAGGGTTTTAGTGGCAGTGGTCAAATTAGGACAAGTGGACAACACCATTCAGTCTTTTTGTTAAAGCATATGTTACTATAAAAGGGCTGGTTTTGCGTAGGGTGATTTCTTATGTAGATATTGTGGTTTGCATTCATTTTTTCTGTATAGCTCTATCTGTATTCTAGGCGTGTTGATTTTAATTGTATTTTTGTTGACATGAAAAGATCTCCAATGAAAAACAAATAATATGGCTTATTTTATTTTTTTACTCAATGCAGTGGTGACACTGATGCCGTACTTCCTGTCACATCAACAAGATACAGTATAGATGCTCTCAAACTTCCAACCAGTAAGCCTTGGCGTGCCTGGTATGATGACGGACAGGTAATTTACTATACTTACGAAGCTAATACTAGTTTCTATATTATCCTCATTTTTACTGTCAGCTTTGTCATATTACTCTAACCAAAACTGCTTATGGATTCCTTAAGTCTAATCTATGCTATGATGCATAAGCTATACTATGCTTTGTGCATGTACTTATTCGAGTACTAGCATGATTGTCATCTATTTTCTAATCTTTCCATTTTCAAATGTAAAGTACTACTAAGATGAAACTTGTTTATCAAACTCATATTTTACTTTTGACTTTTGACAACTTGAATTCTTTAAGTTTAAAATTTTTATCATATGCTGTTCTGATACATAATTAATTGAATAGTTGTTTGAATCTCACTAAATATAGGCTTTTGAGAAGGAAATACTGCCTTAGCTCAGTTTCTTAGTGTTTAAAATACCTTTTAGATTTTCTTATTTGGTTTTTCCATGACTCGAACAGGTTGGGGGATGGACACAAGAATACAAAGGCCTTACATTTGTGGTGGTGAGGGGAGCTGGCCATGAAGTCCCTCTACATCGATCTAAGCTTTCCCTTATACTGGCCAAGTCCTTCTTGGCTGGAGAATCGATGCCAGCACTGCATCAAGTCAGTGATTCTTAAACACAGCATTCTGTAGGAGTAACTATTAGTAGTTGTTATGATAAGAGAATCGAAAGGATCTTAACTCTTGATTGTCTTTCCCATTCTCGAAACCCCTATTCATATGCACTATAGGTTTAATTTATAACCTCAAACGGGGAAAGAAAATTCCAATATTATACGGAATAGTTCTTCACCCTCTTATGACAATGACACTGAATTAATGTATGTTTGAAAGTGCTGTTTGGGGTACAAACACATTGTGAAGATGTTCGAGTTTTACTTGGTTAATCTCTGTTTTACCTTGTTTTGTTTTGAGTCATGATTGTCATTACAGTAAGAACTTGGCCAAATTGCTGGACTTGATTTCTATTGTGAGCCGTAAATTTATTTATTTTACCTGAAATTCAAAACCAAACTAAGCTTAAAGAAAGATACATTTCTTTTGTGACATTTGGATCTGGAATGTCACACACTCACACATGCATTGATGCATACATATCCTTAATGTTCATGTATGCTTTAGATGGTTTGTTTCATATTAAAGTCGAGGTTAATACACCTAGAGATGTAATGCTCGATAAAGGAATTGTGCAATTGCTTGATAACGCTTAGCCTTGAAATGATGCTAATGTGTACATTACCGTGATTAATTAGTATATGCCTCTACAACAAATCTACTTACATGAGTACTTTTGGTTAGCTTCCGATACCTCCGAATGAAGATCCTTGACTGGAAAGAACTGCCAAAGCACTTTAAGGGGACATTTTTCTCACAGTATCATCTCAAGCAAGGAAATAAAATCTTATTAGCTTCAAAATATTGCTGTTGGTATTGCTTGCTTGCTGATTGCTTAAATGACTCGAAAACCTGTTTCAGTAATCTAAGTAATTTAGCTTTGATCTAATATGATTAAAATCTTTGGGATAAGGAGGATTAAGCAAAGCTAAGTGTGCTAATATCTTATAAATTACAATTTTATGGGTATAATGCGCGTCTCAATATTTGGCTGAACTACTAGTTTTATTTAGGACACAAATATCAGACAGAGGGCTCAAAGTATGCTATAGGGGATATAACAATGGGACTCCTTACTCTATGCCATCCATGATTTTCCATCCAAACCAGCGAACCGTATGTATTTTCTAACTTATCAACACTCTTGTACTTGATTGTCATAGTATAGCTCTGCTTCTCATATCGTCTCCTAAACACCAATGTTCTCGGGTACACCCTCACTTGAGCTCCCTTAGGCACGGTTATCAGTGCATTGTATGTTGTCATACCATATCTTCCTACATTTGTTACAGTCCTATGAAAAGTGATAGTAGCAGTTTTTGTGTTGTTTTCATAGTAAGCAATGAAGGATGGGTAATTGAGGTCATTTGATGGGGTTAAGCAGTGGTGTTTGTTTGATCTTACGATGCTCATCATTTGGTTGTTTGTAAAATTCATCGAACAAAGGAGGTTTATGTAGTCTTGTGGTGCCAAGTCGTAGACTAACCCTGGGTCAAGTGCACGGTTAGGATCAATCTGTCCTGAACCCATGGCTAATGGGGAAGCAGGTGCAAGGTCAAAACCGTTGTCCTTGATAGCACTGCGAGTGTTATCAAGCGGGTCTGCTGTGGTCATAATTGCAGACCTGATAGCAGCAGGGGTCCAATCTGGGTGTGCTGCCTTCAGAAGGGCGGCCACTCCTGAAGCGTGTGGACACGCCATTGATGTTCCTGAGATCAGAGCATAGTCATTTGACAGTACTATGTTATCACCAATCCTAGCAACCTCAATGTTCGGAACATAAGCTGCCAGTATCTGTGTTCCAGGGGCCATAACATCCGGCTTCAGTACGCTCTGACAGTTCCTAGACGGCCCCCTAGAGGTGTAGGACGCGGCAACTGGTGCAGGCTTCAACCCAACAAACGTCTGCTGGAATTGCATGCTCACCCAAGTATTATTCTTGTGTGATTTCGCGTATGTTACAATGGTTCGGCCCTCCTTGGGGCCAACAACAATCCCAGGCCATGAGACCTCCCCTGCCTCATAAACCAGGGGATCTTTGGAGATGAATATAGCACCAGCTACTTTGGAGTTCGAAACATGGTATATTTGATTAAATACCATGCCAGATTTACCAGTATCTTCACAAATGACTATTTCATTAGTAGCAACTTTTGTCAAGTAATCAGAAGAGTTGCACATTGCTAGTTGTTGCTCGTATCGCAACAAGACCTTTTCAATGACAGCACTAGCCGGGAATAAGGTCCATCCTACTATTTCCCGGCCATTTCCGAGCAACAAAGTCCCGGAAAATTGCCTGTCAACGTTGCTTGCAGCAACTGTCATGGACCAGGGAATGTCGTTGTGGACCGAAGCATAAGCCGGGCCTTTATTTCCTGCTGAAGAGGACACTAACACGCCTCGCTCCATCGCAGCAAACGAGCCTATTGCCACAGGATTTTTGTACAAGGGGAGCTCATGGAATCCTAGTGATATGGAGATGACATCAACACCGTCTGCTATGGCTTGGTCCATGGCAGCAAGCACGTCCGAGGTGAGGCAGAGGCCGTCGTCCCATACCACCTTATAGATAGCCACACGAGCACGAGGAGCCACCCCTCTAGCTGTGCCTCTTGCATAGCCGAAGAAGGACACATCATCAACGTAGTTTCCTACGGCTGTTGACGACGTATGGGTGCCATGGCCGTCGTTGTCCCTAGCCGAGTTCACCTTGGGCTTAAGCTTAGGCTTCGAGGCTATGACACCTTTGTTAAAGTATCTAGCCCCTATCAACTTGTTATTACACATGGATGCGTTGAAATTTTGTCCTCCCTCACACGCACCCTTCCACCTGGATGACACTGGGGTCATCCTGGCATCATTAAAGCTCCGGCTCTCAGGCCAAACCCCGGTGTCTATGACCCCAACAATAACGTCGTGGCCATAGTTTGAGGCCGGCCAAAGACCGGTACGTGAGTTGAGAGAAAGAAAGTCAATAGTCCTAGTGGTGTCAAGTGTAGCTCTAGCCTCTTTATAAGCTGTTACAAAAGCAGGATGATTTTCAAGCTTTTGAAGCTCATTTTGAGACAATAATGCACTAAACCCATGTAAGGCATTGTCATAACTATAAAGGACCCTAGGTGGAGAATAAGAAGTGGGTGAGTCATAGCCATCGGTTGTCGTGGCCGAGGTGAGGGACTCGATGGTGGAGGTGTACCAATGATGGTGGCTAGTGAAAACATTAGGCATGAGGGACTTATTCATGTGGATGATGTATGTTGATCTTTGGTGAGTTTCTCCATTAGAAGAGTGGATAAGTTGACTTATTAGTAAGAAAATAATAATGTTTAGAGAAGACATTAGTCTATTGAAAATATACATGAATTTTTATGCTATAGAATATGATATGGAAAGGATATAATGCAAATATTAAATTTTTGGTTGGTTTATATAGATTATTGGAAGGTAAAGACATTATAGTCAAATAGGGTCAATACTTTTTAATTATAAAGTAATTAATCATATTATTAATAAAATAAATGGGACATAATTTTGGAAATATGATGTAAGACGAAATAAAGGTCATATATGGACTTGTAAGTTTTCCACATAAATGATACATCAAGCCATCAAGGTGGACCCTTTCTCTAGTAAATTATTACACTACTTTATAGAAATTAAAAATTCTTAATGATATTGATTTTTCAGGTGATTTCAATGAGATCATTGAGGAAAGTGAATTTTTTTTTAATCATTTTTTTTTTGGTGGTAGAGTTAATGTTTTGAATAGGACTCGACCTTTGAGATGTCATACTCGTTTTGATCTATAACCATAAAATTGCAACAGTTTGACTTTTTTTTTTTTGGTGTAGACATTTTGACTTTTATACTGTTTATATTTAACGAACATGATGATAATCATATTGTTATCCTTTTATACTGTTTATACTGTTTGATGATAATCATATTGTTATATCAGAAGATTCCAAGTTTAATTATTAATTTTGAATTTAGCTTATTTTTTGAGCTGAGCATTCTATTTTTTTGTAAATCTATATTATTATTAAAACTCCAAGGTAAGGAGTGTCATTCCGCCATGTGTCAATTTTTTTGTTTTATTTCGCCACATCATTTTTTGTAACATATAAACTTGCCACATAAGCAATTCATGTTAATGATGTTTCAATTATTAGTAAAAAAAAAAAGTTTTTTCTTCCAATTCAAAGTTTGTAACCGACATTATTTATAATGGTCTTAATTATTTGTCTTAATGAATAATCATATTATATCATTATTGAATTGCTTGAATTGGAGCAATTTGTAAAGATTGTACTCGATGATCAATTGTGAATCAATTGGAATTCTACAACTGAATAATGAATGGTGAGTAATTAATAAGTAATTAGCCACAAATTATAATCGTTGGAAACGATTCACTTACCCTGGCCTCTTGGAACAAGTTTTGTAGGTGAGTATTTTGATATTTTATTTGTATACAACATAAAAATTTGATATATCCTATGTATATCAATGCAATTAAATAGTTATTATTTTACATTCATTCACTTAGAGGTCTGTTCACATTTACTGAACTGAACTGATCGAACTGAATTGAACTGAACTGAACTTGGAGCTAAACTGAACTGAACTAAACTAAACTAAATATTTTATGAGCTGAGTGAAGGAAATTATGAGCTGAACTGAACTGAACTGAAAATAAGCTGAAGTGAACAGACCCTTAATTATAAAGATTGTTGAATATTAACCTTATAAATTTAGTTTGTATCAAACTTATAAAATTATAATGAACCGGGGCATCGCCCGGGCCAATAACTAGTTTCACAGTAAAAGTCACATTAATACAAGATCCATTTGAGACAATTTTTTTCCATTGTAATTTCGAAACATAAGGATAGGATCCTCATTCCTCAATGGTGTATATATTAAAAATTGTAATGTGTGAATGTCAATCAATTATCTTAATTACTTGGTTAGAATATTTGGGGGTGATATTCATGATTTATTATCAAATCCTGGCCCATCTACATCATACGTTATAATATGATTTATGACTATACATTGTAAGTTTATAATATGAAAAAGGAAGATGAGGATAAATGATACGGAGTAATTATATTATGATCTGTTAGCGATATGAGATGACATTAATATCGAAAATAAAAAATTATATGTTATTCTGATTATGGTAGTACTTGTATATCTTTTGGGATTTATGAAGATAGCAATCTTCATAAATCTTAAAGATATAATTCTATAATCGGATAAAGATTATATCTGAACATAAATAATGATACTAAGGGCCTGTTCACATTTACTGAACTGAGCTGAACTGAACTGATTGGAGCTGAATTGAGCTGAACTGAACTGCATTGAGCTGAAATGAATATTTTATGAGAGAGAGAAATTAAGAGCTGAACTGAACTAAACTGAACTGAACTGATTGGAGCTGAACTGAACTGAAATTAAATAAATGTGAACAGGCCCTAAATATATTATTCTCCTAATGATATCAAAAATGTATCACACACATATTATATTATTATTTATGAATTTTATAATATATGATTATGATAATATATATATTAGGATTTATGATGATTATCATCTACTTCGTATATATCTTCATGATAAATTTGTTATACTTGTAATAAGATATTAATTAGTAAATATCTTTAGTGAATATATCTTATTTAATTTAAAGATGATTGTAGGAAATGCAAGAATCGTGCCTTATGATAAAATAAAAAGAAATGAAATTCTGCTAATTATGGTAGTATATCATGAATTTAACTTTGTATTACCAACCCACTTAGTTATGGTATGCTAATAGTAATAGAGGACCACTAAACAACTTATCAGCTGTTTCTGGAAATTCACATTTCACCTAAGACCTAACAATGGCTTAATTAAAAGTATGTTACTTTCACATTGTAATAATTGGATAAAAAAATTACACTTATAGTTGTCCAAGTTTGAAAATCTTGATCGAATGTGTTTACTAATCGTCTAATCTGCATAGTGTGTATATTAAATTAGTTTAGACCTCGTGCTATGTACGGATTCATGCATAATAATACGATTTATTAATAAAGATATACGGTGTAGTCCATTGAAATGGAGTTGATTGAAATTAAATGACTTATGTAACCTTTTTTCTATTAAAAAAATTAAATTCTTTTAATGTCTACCTTTAAATTCTTATGTGATACATATGTATATAAAAAAATTATTAAAAGAATTTTAGATTTTTTTCAAATAGAATTTTCTACAAAAAAAAAAAAAATAAATAGCATTTGAAGATTCAAGAATAAAAGAGATGAAAGAGAAAGGGGAAATTAAAAGAAGGAAAGAAAACCTTTAAAAAAAAAATAGCAATGGGGGCTAGGAAAAACCCTCCCAAGAGAGAAATTAAACGTGATAAAGTCTTTTTTTTTTTTTATATATTTATTTTACTATGTCAAAGAGCAAATTATTGATAATGATTTAATCTTAAATTTATACTTCCTCCGTTTCTTTTTAGTTGACATGTTTCTTTAGTCACGTTTGCTAATGCACAAATCAAAACGTTTATATCTTTAGTTACAGATAGGTAAAAATTATAAAAAGTTGATATTTTGAAAATATATATCGTGACGAATATAACAAGACCCCACATAACTATATTTTCATTACGTATAAATCACAAAACATGGTCAAAGGGGAGTATGTGAATAATGCTAAAGTCAAAACGTGTCAACTAATAAAAAACGGAGGTAGTATCATATAATTGATGCTCTTGTAAAGTTTTTTGTAATTTTTTTTTTAAGGGGAAAAGTTTTTTGTACTTAAAAATCATGTATGAATTGAACTAAGGGCATGTTCACTTCACAGCTTAATTTCAGTTCAGCTCCAATCAGTTCAGTTCAGTTTAGTCCAGCTCCTAATTTCCTTCTCTCATAAAATATTCATTTCAGTCCAGTTCAGCTCCAATCAGTTCAGTTCAGTTCAGCTCCAATCAATTTAGTTCAGCAGTTCAATACATGAGAGCAGGCGTTAAGGGCTCAATTTTACATAATTACACCGAACCATTTTTAATATTAGCATTTGTAGCACCGTCTCTAGACATAGGATATCGAATACAGTCTAATTAGCACACTTACGTTGAAATGATTATTACAAGTCGAACCTTTTAGATTTTCATTACATATATGTAGGGTTTTACTCTTTTAATTTGATCGCACTAGTGTAGTGGCCCATGAAGAAGATTTGAGAGAAGGCTTAATATATCAAGTTTTGAGTGCTCCAAAGTTAATACTCCAATATTGATCAGTATTATCACCGATTTAAATGCTTGCTGATCTATTTATAATGGAGGTTGTTTTCAATTTGAAAATATTAGCAAATGTTATTTTAAATTAAGGTAAAATTGGTAAAAACCACCTTTTATGTCCAACTTTTTTGAAAAAACCACCTTTTATGTTTTTTTTTTAATTAAACCACCTTTTAAGTACCTAAATTTTTAATTGCACCACCCCTATTTCAAATTATGACGAAAAAATTAACTAAGACGTCAAAGGGGCCCACAACTTGTGACTTTCGCTTCTAAATCATGTATTTTGTTCACCTCCAAAAACATTTGACCCTCCCCTTTATATATATGCATGACTAAATTGAGTAAAGCTCTAAAAAACCACACTTAATTTTGCTACAAAAATTAAATTGTAGTATTTGTTTATTCTCAAAACCTAAATTGAGGTAATTGAAGTGGATGGTTGATATGGAAGGGAAAGATTTGCTATGGTTGATGATTTGGAAGTGGATGGTTGAGTTGCAATATGTTAGATTTGAAATAGGGGTGGTGCAATAAAAAATTTAGGTACTTAAAAGGTGGTTTAGTTAAAAAAAAACTTAAAAGGTGGTTTTTTCAAAAAAGTCGGACAAAAAAGGTGGTTTATACCAATTTTACCTTAAATTAACCAATACAATAAATCTAATACATGCAATAACTATTAACACACAATAAAAAGGTTTTTATCACTAAAAAGAAATTGACACCCTTTGAGAATTCCAAATCATGATTATTACCTACATAGATTCTGGCTAAACATACATGAATACTAAAATTATAGTATAATTAAGTTATTGCTATTATTACTAGGAGTCAAATATTCTTTGGAGTTCATGAGGAGGTATGTACAAGCTAAGCAATGTTAATATTAATAATGTATTTTATTTCACATCAAGTTTATTGTTTATGATAGAATTGTGGAGATGGTTTGACTTGGAAGAGTGTCTAAAGAAGAGAACAACACTGGGGTTTATAGCACTAGGGTCGCAAACAATTCGAAAGGGTCGATAAGTCTGTTCAAACTCAGCTTGATATTGATTATTAGTGTTCAACTTATCTCGAGTATGAATAATATATAATCTTTTAAAAATCCTGGCTTATTCAGACTTTGATCATGAACGTGTTAGTTTGCATTTCGAGTTTAAACCCGAGATTAACTTGAATGAAATTAAATCAAGCTTGATTATTAAATGAATAAACCCTAATTTAACAACTAAATGAACTAAAGCTATTTGAATCTAAATCATCTCTTCATCTTAAATAAAGCTCACTCTTAGATTGAATTGAAGGAATTGTCATGAACTCATCATGATTTGAAAGGTGAAATGTTTGAGACAAGCAAACAACTGCTTAAGACACATCTATCTCTTCAACATCAATGAGTTGCGGGACTATTTTGGCACTAACTTGCCAGTGTCCACAAACTTCCACAAGACAATTTTGTGGATTGGTCTCACATAGTCACATACATTACCTAACATTTCGTCTACTGCATAGTAGTGAATGGCGATAATGAAAAATTCAACCAAAATTCGACCCCTGATCTCTATGTCATATTTGCTCCGATACCATGTTAAAAAACCAACTCAACTAAAAACCTAAGTTGATGATTGAGGTTCAAGAATGTGTTTTTATACTCTAGCGTTATTATCATGGCACTATATCCATAAATTGAATTTTTATTAATTTCTTTTCAAAAACCTCCACATTTTCGAAAGGGATAGACGATATTAACAGAAATATTAATGACAAAATTTATATTTGAATCGGAGCAATGTGGGTGTACAAACATTACAACTCCATTATGATCATTAGTATATACTTGTATCGTTTGTAAAAACATATTTATTAGCGTCTATCAAATGAGTTTCAACTTTTAGCATACAATTCACCTAATATCAAACGTTATAAAAGGAGCATGACCCATGAGTTTCAAACTACAATAGTCTATAACTCTATAGTACGTAATGCGCTGCACTGGCATTTAGGACTTTAGCTACATACGACAAAGGGGTAAAACATTGTACTTTATAACACTAGTAAAGCTGAAAAGGCTGGGCTTGACAAGCAATATTCATGCCATCATGCCATTAGGGTAGACCATAAAAACAATTACAACCAAAAAAACACGTACATATAATTGACTCGACATGAACTATATTACAATAGAAAGAGCAAAGATGTATACGAGATTAGATCAACACTTTAACTAATTATGATAATGGAAATCCACATACAACCTGACTAACCATTGAATATTGTTCGTTGATCCATCATCTCAATATGACATAAGATTCGAACCAGCTTATCTTAATTAAATATGATCTCATCCGAACGACTCAGTTGGTACCTCTATCATCATGATTTCCATGTACCACAAAGTACTAATAAAAATGTCAACTCCACTCTTAGAAATCCACCTATGAGATAGAGGTAGAGGAAGGGGTTTAAGAAGAAAGTGGAAAGAAGCAAGCTAGAAGGCATTTGTGAAAGCAATAAAAAACAAAAAAGAAATGCATGAACATTCTCTTTTTCATTAACATGATGTAAAGATTTGAGTGCAACCATCGTGGGAAACAATAGTAGAATAGGGGTGCACCACTCTAAATTAAAGTCATTTACTTTTTAGTATTAGTTCCCACTTCATTAGTTGGTTCTTTCATCACCTAATATCTCCTTTTTTTTTATTATTTTTTTTATTTATCTAATGCTCCAATTTTATTTTAGTTTTTAAAGTCAGCGACCTTAATAAAGTGGAGTAATATATCCAAATAAATGTCCAATGCAAATCAAGTACAAGTAATTAGATTAACAATTAGGAGTGAAGAAAGACTACATATTAACCTGATCTTATTTGAATTAACATCACGAATTCTCTATGTAAATACGTAATACTAAATTCGATGTGAACAACATGTTCGCCACATCGATCTAATAGTGTCTTGATGTAACAACTGTTTACAATTACATATTGTAAATAATAATTCTTTCGGTCATAAATGTTATATGTATTCTAACATATCCCATCCCTTTAAAATGGCAATTAAATAAAGTTATAAACTACTGATGTCCAATGAAAGTTATTATCTTTTGTATATTAATTACGGTTTATACATAATGACAAGTTTATTCATAGATTACCCTTTGAGAAGTTAATGGGAAGATGATAAAATTGACATGACTATTACTAGTATATACTATATAGCATTGTACCTACATATTTCATAGCAAACATTTGTTACGTACTTTTCAGAAACTCTAGGGTAAACTGTTTTAACTTATATGGAAGTTAATTGGTGTGCGTAAAAATTTATAATATCAACCTTAGTCCTCTATTATACCCCTTGATATAAAAGATATTTACATGCATCATTGATAACTACGGTTTGATTGTTTTTCAAATCAGCCAATTGTATATTTAGGACGAATGTAGAACAACAAGATTACCTTTAATTTTTGGGTGAAAGAAAGTATATAATACGTTGAAATCTATTATACCCACTTGTGAGTGTTCCACGTTGGAGAAAGAGGAGAAATGGTTTCACTTTATAAGGTAGAGGAGTTACTTCTACTAATGCCAATTGATATTAGTATGAAAGCTCCTAAGCCTTGTTTGTGGACCGAACTCACCTCCTCCTTGTTCGGATCACCCAAGCTCGTTTCATATTGTCTCGAAATTTGACATACCTTTATAATTTTATAATCTAACACATATATTTACAAATAAATAGTCAAAAATATAATGAGTTTTGTTAAATGATGCGGGGAAGCAAAGGTCTATAGAAACATAGAGAACTACTCCGCAGTTAGTGGTTTCAAATCACAAAGATATGGCCTATAAAATCATAATTAGCAAAGTTAATAATCATATGATTAATTAGTATAGTATAGTACTCGTAGTTGACTTATTTTATATACGATTATTATAAAATTTGATTCAAATTGTTTCAACAGAGCCAATAGATCAGAGTCCTACACTCGTGGAGTAAAGCATGATATATTGGTATTCATTGTTGTTGGTCCTACTATTTTATTTTTTTCTTGGTACTAGGGTATCCTACGCGCGCGCGTGCGCGCGGAGGGGCTAGCTCTTGCGGAGAAGTTGTATTGGCGTGTATTTACACTTTTGGTTAGGGTGGTAGACCTAGTAATTTTAATACGTACTATTTGATTTATGTGCATATTTGGTGAATTTGTAGAATTATAAGAAAGCCACCAAAATCTTTTAAGACAATTATTTTTTAAATCCTCAAAAGTTTGACAGTGTTATTTCAAAATTATTATTATTATATAATATTTAATTGTTTTCCATCCCTTCATATTTTAAGCGGTCATTGTTAGTTTAGAACTCTTAGGGCCTGTTCATATTTACTTAATTTCAGTTCAGTTCAGCTCCAATCAGTTCAGTTCAGCTCCAATCAGTTCAGTTCAGTTCAGCTCTTAATTTCCCTCTCACATAAAATATTCATTTCAGCTCAATTCAGTTCAGTTCAGTTCCAATCAATTCAGTTCAGTTCAGTTCAGTTTAGTTCAGTAAATGTGAACAGGCCCTTAATTGTTGTGCTTGTTTCAATAGTACTTAGTATAATATTTCTATCGTGTTTTTCTTCAAATGAATTTTTTTGTGATCTTTGGTCATATGGAGTAATAATATGTAAGCAAATTCTTTAATGTTCTACGACGACCATTTAATATCTATATCAATACTAAAGCAATAACTAAGTAGTTATATTTTTCATCTTAAATTCTCTTCATAATTAATACCATTTTTTTTCTACCACCGATTTCCCTTGATTTTAGGATTTTTAGTTCTTTATACCTCTTGATAACATACGCCTGCTCAAATATCACCAAACTATTTAATATATGAATCCCATTCAAATTCTATGATGTTATTTATATGTACACTTAAAAAGCTAATAAATCACATAGTGAGGGATAACTCAAGTGGTTAGAGCTCCCCTCCGGTCCAAGAGATCTTTGGATCGATTCTCATCATCCGCCGTGGTGGCTTTCTACACACCAAAAAAAAGCTTATAAACCTTAGCAATAGTTGCAATTAAAAAACGACAATATATTATTTTTTTTTTTGGGGGGGGGGGCGGTGGAATGATAAGTTAGTAGGAATTTATTCCAAATCAAAGTTCTCAAGAGTCAAGAGACTTTGCGGAAATAAGAAGATCAACTATGAAAAAGTAAAAATAAACAGTCACTTGGTAATAAACTGTTTCATTGTACATACAAATTTTTTCTTTTTAAATAATAATAATAATAATAATAATAATAATAATAATAATAATAATAATAATAATATCATATAAGTGTAAAGCATTAGAATTTTTTTATTTTAAAAAAAATCATTACAAATTATTAGTTAACAAAAACAAAAATAATTGATGATATGTTTAATGATAAAAAAAAAAACATTAAATATATTAATGATAGTAAACATATTAATGAGGGTATTAAAGTAAATACACATTTTGTACACAACTTTGTACATAGTTTTGAGGGTATAATTGGTAGTACACTATTCCTAAGAGATGTTTTCTACTTTTTATAAGGTAAGGGATATATGGTTTAATGGTTAGCCTAATGGTCACTTTGGGAATAGCTAAGATCAAGCTTGTGCACATTGCACACCCATGATTTTTTTTTTTTTTTTTTTTTTTTTTTTTTTTTGCAAATTGCTGACTAGAGACCCTTTTTTTTACGAGTTTCGACTAGTTTTTTAGCACATGCGATGGGTTAAGACGACACTTTTTCAGAATTACTATAGTGACCTTAGAGAAAGTTAGATGGCGAGGATGTTAATTTGATAATAGAGTAGTGGTTTTAGGGATGAAAAACCTAAAAGTGACTTGGGGAGGGTTAAAAGTAATTTGAGATGTTGCACCGCGCTTTTGAGCAACACTTCACCTACTCACCTGAATTACTTTTATGTGTGTACGACATTATATGTGACCCAACTAACACTTCTATCCAAGTATCCTAAGAAGTCATTTTCTAGTAGTGATATATAGTTACTGATTATTACAATTTGGAGAATAAAAACTAAGAAAAATGCCTTCATTTTAAAACTTTGACTAACTTTTTTGGCATGTGTGATGCGTGGCTTATACAATTCAAACATAGAGAAGAACCCTCACACGAATTTCATACAAATAATGCTTGTAAATACTAATAATTGATTTACTTAACATAAATACTTCACAGTCTACACTATGTGGTAGGGTGAGTTTCTCTTCTTGTTCTCATGTTTATTCACTACACAACAATTTTTTTCTCAATCTAATTTAAACTTATGCATGCAAACAATTACTTCGTAAATTTTATTCTCTTTCCTTCAGTCAAATAAACAATAGATTTATTCACTGTACAACAATATTCCCAATCTGAACGTATACAATCTTTTTGGTATACATTGACAGATTTTATACAAATAAAACACTCAATAGTAATTGCACAATAAACCATCATTCAATTATAAAAATTAAACATTCAATTTTTAAGACTTGAAAAATTGAATTTGACCCAACACATGACAACATTAGAAAAATTCAATTAAAAAAATAAAAAAACCACAAAGTTTTTAATTAGGAATTAGCACCATTATTTGAAGGGTACCCAATACCATGCCTTGTGCTAGGAAACATAGCAAAAATGCCACTACAAAGACCACCAACAATCGGTGGCAACACCATAAGCATAGTCTTCCGAGTAGTCTCCAACGCCGGCACATAACAATCCACCGTATTCTTGTCCAAACCCGCCACGACAACAAACACGAAAACCGACGTGACAGCATGTACAAAATCCTCTGCCCTTAGCTTATACTTAGACATATCAACGTTACTAGTACGACTAGTAGGCCAAAACCCCGTGGGTGTGGCTATCCCATAGTGTACGTTCCCCTCGTCGTCGACATAGCTATCGGTGAACGTAGAAAATGCACAATTAAACCCACAAATTACTAGAAAAACACCCATTATGTACTTGTTTGTGGTGTGACATTGACCATTGTTGCTTAAAATTGGACTTAAAAATTGGAACATGAAAACTGTTCCTGTTGGTAGTAATTTTAGTAGGCTTCCTAACCCATTAAAAGCTTGATCTTTTAATGATTTTTTTGCCATTTTTATGAATTCTTCTAAATTTGATGTTATTTTTGAATTTTGATGATTTTATTGTATGGAAAAATGTTGTTTATATAGATTAAGGTTTTGGGAAAGAGTTGCTTCCAAGAAATATATTTAGTTCAGTTAAAACTTTAAGTTTAAAAGTATAGTTTGCGTGTAATTAACTTATGATTAAAGGAAGCTGACAGTTTTAGCATAACATCATAAATTCCAGCAAAGTATAAATGTATTGAAAATTGTATTCATTTACTCCCTCCGTCCCCAAATGATAGTCCCTTATGGCCTATTTTTAGTCCCAAATTGATAGTCTCATTTGCTTTTTTCAAGTACCATTAATATCAATTTTTTATCAAAATTTCCTCCAATTACAACAATATTTGTGAAAATTTAACTTTCCCATGTAAATTTTGTTTTTCAATGTACTTTTATTACTTTCTCTCTCTACTATTTTACATACCCAATGTAAATTTATATTTTCAATGTAATTTTACTACTTTCATTTAAGTTTCTTAATTCCCGTGATTTTTGCCCATAAGAGACTATCATTTGGGGACGGAGGGAGTATAATTTGTGACATACTATACGTAATTAGATTTATAAATGTGGATAGAGTTAGTTTTAATTTGCTTTGTATTCTTTCAGTCATGTCATACTAGGCCATACATATGGTCTGCTTTAAGTCATCAAATTATAAAACGTTATCTTTAGTATTAAGGGTGTGTTCTATTCACCTGTTCTCGTTTTGAACCTATCAAAACTTAATTAATTGATCTTATTTGAAGTTATCAGATCTTATTAAGTAACCCTTATCAGAAAAATGGTTATGGAATGTTACAAGTAACTTGATTTCTTAAAAAAAAAACGCATAATTAAATGCCATAGCTTGAATTTGTATAGACACTACGAAGATATGACCGAATTAAATTCGAAAGGATATGAATTAGTTGTTGAGCATTATGATGATATTATGTCTAATTGTATGAGTGTATAAAGACAGTTAATCGCTACATCTAGTTGTCTAACCTAGAAAAAGGTTCTTTAAAGTTGGAAGTATGTTGCACGAAATGATAAAATGACATAAACAAGATTGAGATTGTCAACGAAGATGTCTCAAAAATTAAAAGGCAACAGCAAACTGTTAGAAGATAACGCAACAAACTAACAAAGACAAGCTAATGTTTACTTCATGTATTTGTGTGTTGTACATCATGAATTTATAGTCATTTATCACCAATAACAAAAACTTTGTCCTGTTTTATGGATTTATGGTTATACTTGGGCGAAAGCGGCCATAAACATAACGTGAGTAAAATTATTAAATTGTTGTACATTAATATACAACTCGGTATGGGTTGTAAAAATTGTGATGGCGACGAATATACAAGCATGTTGATCATAACCAGCGTGCTTCCTAGAGCATTTTCTTTGTTTTAAGTTAATAGATTGGTGTTGTCGACCTTGAGCGGGAGAAGAGAGGGTGG
Source organism: Chenopodium album (assembly GCF_948465745.1). Lineage (NCBI taxonomy): Eukaryota > Viridiplantae > Streptophyta > Magnoliopsida > Caryophyllales > Amaranthaceae > Chenopodium > Chenopodium album. Next base: position 6,509,138 of record NC_137857.1, read on the forward strand.
TTCGGGAATGGCTGGCTTTGCACCTTAGTCCCATCGAAACTCATAGTATAACTACTTGTCTGAAATTCCACATCCTAATTCATCACAAGAGATTGGCAGGGTGAAAGAGGGCATGATAGACTACTTATATTCTCATAGTATGTAAAAATCTTCATAAAGTGATAAATTACATACACATTCATCTTTCTAATCTCTTTTTTTTTGGGGGGGGGGGGGGGGGGGGGGCTCGAAGTTGTGAGCTGACATTCAAACTGTAAGTTTACATATAGAGCTTCAAAATTCACATTTGAATGATCGACAACATGGCAAACATGATGCATATGTTAGGTTATTAAAGACCTCAAATCCAAAGAGACCCAAAAGCTTCTTCAAGTGCCCTTTTCCGGCCAAGTTCCGGAGTCCAACCTCCTGCACGTCCACCCTTTTCAGCTCGAAGCTTCATCATTTCTTCATCATCAAGATCAGTACCCCCAAGGGGTACTGGTTGTGGGGCCATTCCCATCGGTCTTGGTTGCATAAATGCCCCCCCTGCAACTGCAGGTGCATACCCTTGCGCTGTGGTAGATATCCCTGCTTGTGGGTTCTGTTCTGTGGCCTGCTTACACAAACAAGGGATTCAGCTTGGAAAAGATTAGAGTCAAATGGACACGTCTTAAATCCCGTGCTAAAAGGAAAGTAGAACTTTGCTTTGTGACAAAGATGACGGTGTAAAAATGCAATATGGACTGTTCAGAAAAACTTCAATAGCTCAAGGCCCTCAAGACAATATGGGATGTACTAAAAAATTCTCTATAGGCAAGCAAGAATAAAGACTTGAAGAGACCACAAGGTGAATCTGATCACAGTCCAATCTTACAAACAAACAGTATTAGATCTCACGTGCATAACCCAAAACAGATTAAAGTCGTTAAACGACGGATGCACGGGCAAAAGTGATCAATCACCTACAATTGTGCATGGTCCAATCTTAAAAACAGGCGAGATTAGATCTCCAATTGCCTAAGCTACTTTCAGTACTAAAAGATATTCTAACTAAATTTTGAGTGTGTTATCATTAATATTACCCTGCAGAGGTGCAGCCAGCCAAACCAAGCAGTGAAGTCGCTCTATGGTCTCTTCAATCCAATACAGGAAAAGGAGAAAAGAAAGAAAAGGGAGAAAAAGAGCTCATGAGGGGAAAAATAACAAATTTAGGATGTATCCAATTGCAGATAGTCAATGAACACGAGTGTAAAGCCAAGGAAATTCTAAATTTATTTTTAAATAGGAAAAATTTAACACCCAAATGAATCAACTCTCTCAACATAACCATTCTACCATCTCTTGAAGTGAGCAAACACAAAGGTAATATGTTCAGGACAAGAAATGAACTATATATTCGAGATCAAAGGAATTGCTTATCAAGCATTGGCTTCATCATATCAGTAGAAATAACCTACCACTGCAGAACCAAGGAAAAGGGGAAACACATATAGATGTGGCTAGTTCTTCCTAAATTTGAGCTTGTCAGATTGGCACTCGACAGAGTAAAAACATGTAGTGACTTGAAAGCAGGACAGACATAATTCACATGAATATTGTTGAAGCTCCTAGGAGCAAAATGAATTGTCCTCAGAAGATGGTTCTTGAGAGTGGAGAGCTGGGACTAGCAACTATGCGTAACAGACTTTCTACGGCAAATTGATAAAAGTGGGTTCCCAAATTCCCTGAATGATAGAGGGCCTTCAATAGTTCAATTCTCCAATTCAATATCAATAAGTCTACTTCTTAGGTACTTCATATATAATTATATCTACTACCAATGAATGTGTTGGTTATTTTAAAAGTTGCAGCCATCTGGCTGTGCACTTACAAACTGCTCTACATCTTCTGGACTCACCCATACAGAACAAGCAAAGAAAATGGAATACAGCAAGTACATCATCCAAGGTAAAGTCTAGCCCATAGTCTGTGGGTTGCAAAAATGAAAAGGATTTGAGAAAACATTACTATCCAGATTGGCAATCTGTGGATCTAGGAAAAGGCAAATGGACTGTTCCACTTTTCCTAATTAGACAACCCAACCTATGATTGCTCTTTCTAAAATACTAAAAAAGCCAATTGGAGAATCAAATATTCATCTCCAAAGGTGCTATCAAAGACCATAATGGATTACATCAACTATCAAGAACAACTATGTTTTAAGCATGGCTTGCTGATGACTAAAATACTGGATTGGTGGCCAATGCTATACTGGCAATCAAAGTCAACTATTTTGATGAAGTCTATATGCAATTAAGATGGTTTCAAAAAATAAAAGGCCCCTCAATATTGTGATTGTGTTAGAGAAGCATTCAAGCATACAGCCTTCAAGTAAAATAAAAAATACTATATTAATTTGGAGATAAATAGCACTTTCGTGTTAACAGTAAACAGCAAATGGTATTCTTACTGCCCCAAAAAAGAATAAAAAGGGAGTACTTCTAATTTTTTTTTAAACTCCATATTGATGATAAGATATTAAAGCTGCCAAGTCCACTTAACATGGCATCTCTTTGTTAATGCAACCAAGCCAACCATTTAGGAAATTCAAATACCTATATGCTTAAAGACATTTCTAACCCTTCTAGCTTGTTCTTTGCACAATGATACAAAACTCCAAGTTCAACAATGCTTTGCTATCTCTGAATAATCTTTATTAACACTAGCATCATCTTTGGCTCCCTCATAAAACTAAAGGTTCTTAAATATGATTAGACCACACCAAGGGAATAAGGTTCAACTTACGTATCCAGCTTTGATTGTACCAAAATTGAAATGATTACTACCTTTGAAATGTATTCCAGCCAATAAAAGTAGGTCCAAGCAATCAAGCTTAATGCTTGCTACTGAGAATATAGGTTTCCTCTAATATAACACAATGAGGATGCTTTCTTTTATAGCAGACTAAGTAAACAAAAGGCTATGGGCAGACTAAAGCCACTCTGGTTCAGCTGCAGACTAAAGCCAACAGAGCACCCTTTCTGGATGATGGCACTGGGCAGCAAGGAAATGAGAACATATTAAAGTGTAGGCACTCTCCAAAGACTTAATAGAGGGAGCTCTGTCAACAATCTCTCCAACGGCATTAATTTGTGTGCAAACAGATCTTTCATAAACAGAGGTAAATTATAATTAGTCACACAGCTCACACTTATACTAATCAATTTTGTTTTATTGAATGACAGTCACTTTATCTAGTTTTCATGTTCTTGATTTTAGTTTTCAAAGAAGAAAAAAATGATAACAAACAAGCCCAACAATTTCTTTCTAATTTTGTGCATCATTAGCCACCGCCAACTTTATTGATTAATTTCAAAATCAAATAAAGTAAAACCAAAAATATAGTTCATGACAGCACTTGTAATTATGCAACTGCTTTGCTTTATTATGGTTCATGAAACTTGGATAGTTTGAAACCAAGAAAGATCAACCAATGATTAGACCTGCAAAATTAATCAACAATATTCCAATTGAAGAGGGAAATAAGTATCCTACCATCTAGAAAAGTTCAATACACTTGAGAGCATCTTAGAAAATCGTATAAGATCTGACAAAAACCATAAGACCTAATATGTATAATTTGTATACCATCCCTGCACAGTGCTAAGGGTTACGTTTTTTCTATTTGATAGATACAGACCTACATATTCTTATAGATTCATACTCACATCTCGTGTGACATATGACGGTGTGCAGTATTTCCTATATAAATCAGGCATGGGGCAGTTCCAATTAGATTTGTACAACAATAGATAATCTAATAATCCTTGGAAGTTTCGATCATGGAATAGCATTATGACACAATTTAGTCCAAGAAGAGAAAATAAATGGTTAAAACATACCACATCAGCATCAACTTGCGCAGGTCCCTTGCTGGCTGCCAGAGCTGCCGCTATCTCCTCTGCCTGTGCAAACACAAATGTTCAAAAACTTCCCCTTTTGATGTATAATTTCTAAACGGTAATCCTCCTAAAAAATTTAGGGGAAAAAAACAAAAATATAAAAAATATAAAAAAAAAATCTCTAAAAAGTTTTATCCTATACATAGACTAGAATCTTTTTGCAAAATGTAACTGATTGGTGATGAGAATATCTTCAAGTTTAGGACAAGTGAAAGCTGTAATACACAATCTCTTACATGCCTTACGAGCTCGAGCATTCATTATCTGCTCAGCATTATCTCGCTCATACTGGGCTATTTTTGCTTCAATGGCAGGAACATCTATTCCTTCAATTAAGTTGCATGCTGTAGCAAAGACATTCTTTAACTATTTGAACCTTGTAGACGATAAGTCTAGATAGAAAAACCAAATCCTAACTGAGGCAATGAACTTACTCATATCCTCCACTTCCTCTAGGTAATCATTGTACTCCTTCAAGGAAGGAAAATCTTCTTCTCTCTTATTAAATCTACATTTCACAAGAAATTTAAAATAATATTAAACCAAAGTATGGTCCGGCAAGTTGGCAACACCTTGTATAGAAAACAACAATAGCTACAAAAAAAGGATAATTAAAACTACAAAATCAAGATACAAGATTCGAAATTGTATAAGTTTGATGTACGTTATTGCTAGTAGCTACTCTTCGTCATCATCTATATGTTTTACAAAGTACCATGCCCCAAGACTGCTACATTGTTTCCAAATTTTGAAGAAGAAAATTATTCCTCTCATCCCTATATATTGGCCACTTCTCAACATTGGACCATTCATGCACTTTCTAGATTCAACTAATTAAACTTTGAACTTTTTAAAAATATCCTTGATACCCTATACTTTCTGGGATTGAAAAGATGTTAACATTTCTTAAAGTGAAGAGCAATAATATACCCTGATAAAATTTGGCCACTGGCTAGTGATTTAGGGTCGAATAGCTATAATGTTTTGCCACTCACAAGAACAAGAGAACCCGATGTAATCTAGGCATGCTTATATACCAAAGGTGCATAATTCCTATGTCATAGGTTCCATAAACCATAGTCGATACCCAAAAATCCAAAACATTTGGAACTCATGCCCATCCCAAGCATTTAACAATTCTGAAAATATCCATTCAGCTCATCATTCCAAGATCAAATAGTGCTGCACTTATAACTAGTCATAAAGTGAGTCAATTCGAGCCGAAATCAATTAGAATTTGCTGACATTGATACCTTTAGCATGCCATTTTTGCAACTTCACCATAAAAGCACAATAAACTGCAATTAGCTCAATAAATCTACGCACATATAAAAAACCCATGAACCCCATCACAATTGACAATCAGATACAGTGAAATCAAATAATGGGTAATGAAAAAAAATCAAAATTAAAGAACCCCAGAATATCAAATCATCAATAAAGTAATTACAGAACAATGGGTAACCCAGAAAAATCAAAATTGCAGAAAACAAATTCACGAATGAAATTAAAGAAAAAGAGTAAGATAGAAGTGAATTGAAAGGAGAGAAAGTACATGCTGATGATTCTCCTGCGAATAGAGACTTCTTTAGCGAAAGCGTTTCCACTTGAGGCAACCACCATTGTTATTGCCTCTTTCCCCCTTTTACCTCCCCTAAAACCTCTTTGTTTTTAAACAATACTTAATTTTAATTAATCTAAGATGATTAGAAATTAATAAAAGGAGTTAATTTGGTGAATTGTAGAAGTGTAAGATTGTAGGAGAAGGAAGAGAAAAAGGTAGAGTTTTGCCCAGAGTTAGAGGGAGAAGATTGATGAACCTATTTTCAGTTCACCAAGGTAGGAAGAGGGGAATGGGGTTATGGACTTATGGGATTCATGTAAAGGAACTAACTCGTAAAAGGCTTTCTCGATCTTTACTTAGGGATGACAACTGGGTATAATTTTTAAGATTTTACGTCACACATTCACACTTGCTTTGATTGGAGCAAGTATGGCCGTATGGGTATGACTTTGGTTAAAGTGGACGGGTATGGATATCAAAAGTTATACCCGTCGTGGATAGTGAATAGGTAGTGGATTTGAATTCATACTTGCTTAATTCACATCATGTTCTACACTTCATATCTAGTTATCCACTACCCAATTAAATCTATTTGATCCCCACTCTATTCACAATGTACAACTATTTAACAAAATATTAAAAATGAATAGTTTCAAGATGGTATAAGTAAATAGCCATGTTGAAATAGACGGATAGTGGATATTCACTTAGGTGGTAGATCAGACGTGAATTTAGATTTATACCCACTTAGACAGATTTTGATGTTAGATATATATTCACCAAGTGTAGTGGCATAAGAAAAGGGTACTTGCACCTGCAGGCTACAGCTCATATTTGTTATACTACATTGTCTATTACCCGTATTTAAGACCTTTGGATAACAAAGCTTTGGATCAGGTTATTCACCAGGACAAACAAATGTGCCAGATCATTAAATAATTTTTTTATTTAATAAAAAATGTAAATTATAAAATCAATGTGAACTCCGTCAATTGAGAACGCTTTAATGGAGAACGAGAAGCTTCATCTTCTTCCTCCTCCTTCATGCAATCTCAATCTGCCTTCATCATCTTCTTCCTCCTCCTCCGCAACCATTTCAAACGATATCACCGCTGAATTAAACGAAAACTCTTAAAACAAATGCAGAATAGAATAATATGGTTAACGCAAAATGCTAGGGGTGTCGTCCTCTTCCATTAATTCCACACTTTGAAGCTTGGTCATGAGTTCCATTGAAACCTCTCGTAACTCAGTTAAAAAAATATTTTCTCAGATTCATTTAATTTTCCGTATATGACCTTGTTTTAAGTGGGCAAAATTATGAAGCTACCCTTTATCAGACGTTTTATCTTGGAGGAGTGTTAATCGAGCGATCCGAGAGCTCTAACTGTGGTCAATTCGACTCGTGTTCGTTTAAGTTTGTTCGAACCCATTCCTCAAAAAAAAAAAATTGTTCAAACCCAAGACGAGGTCGAAACTTTAAGAGTTGAGCTTTAACCAAGCGTTTAACGAGCCGAACTCGAGCTGTTCACGAACCACCTTGACTCATTACTAACTTTAGTTTAGGACATGTTCTCTTCAATTTATTTAAGGTACTTATTACTTATTCCTTTATAAATTCAGACCAAACTAGCACTTTTAATTATCATTTACTTATTGCTAAATATCGTTAATTGTGTATTACAAAAAATTATGAAAATTACATATTTGAAAAGTTCATAATGAGACAAATCTAACAAGATTCATTTTGATAATGTTTTCCTTTATTGATTAGTATTAAAATGCAGTCAAAATTTAGTCAAATTATTAAATCAGATCAGACCAGATTAGATAATAAAAATTCAGATCAAACCTAAACCTAAACCTTGTCTTCTTTATTTTTTATTTTTAAATTTTTAATTTTGCAAAATTTATTATTTATATGGAAAAGATTAATCAAGCTTATTCACGAACTTTTCGAGCCGAGCTTTGTACCACGCAGTTCGACTCATTAAGGTCTCGAGCCAAACTCAAACTCAAACCCGAGCCGAGCCACCACGAATTTAATTTTGACCAAAATTTGACCGAACTTAGACCGAGTCGAGCTCGGATTGTTCACGAGCAGATGAGGCTCATTATCACTCCATAATATTGGTGAATGACTTGTATTTCCTCAACCTGTCCAACCATATTAACAATTGCTAAACTCACTCGCGAGTGCTTTAAGCTAAAACCCTGACATAAACCTTGCAAATTCGGAGTACAATTGCCAGTTCTTGCCTTTCTTATCGCTTTTTTTTTTTGCTTTGTTTCTAACATCCTTATTCTCTCTCCATAATTGCTCTTGCTCCACTTTAATACCATAAAAATGGCTAATTTATCAACTAACTGGGTTTTTCAAGGTTAGTTTCATCAATCCTTGATTCCATAAATTTATCTATTTTCTTTTTCTTGCATTATTTTTTTTGTAATTTCTGGAATTGGGTTTTTTTTTGGTGGCAGATAGAGGATTGAGGTGTTTGATTCCTTGTGATACATCATTTTTCAAGGTAATGTCTCCATTTACTTGATTATTGTGTTTGTAAATAATCCTCAATTTTTATTCCAGTGAATTATCTATGACTTTTATCTTTCTATGGTTTTTCTTTTTATTTATTGTACAAGTATAAATTTATGGGGAAATTCTTTGATACTATTGTGAAGTGGAAAATTTTAATGCTATATTGTATTTAGTCTGTCATATGATCCAAAGACATGAATGTTAATGTTGGAAAATTTATCATATAGCAAGAAGTATATTGATTAAATTTTTTGAGGAAAGTGTACTGATTAATTTAGTGTACTGATACATTTAGTAAATTTCGGCTTTGTGTCTTTGAAACACACCCCGTAACCCGGCAGGCCGGAGGTGTTGTGTATAAGTCCTTGATTGAGATGATAATGCTATTTAGTGAGATGGGCTGACATTGACATATTTGCTTATCTAAGCTATAGACTTTGGCATGGAGCTTAAGGGATAAAAGCAGGCATGTTTGTTGTCATTTGTCTGCTCGGCTGTGTCGTAAACTCTTTCCTATCTACATTGCAAGTTAGTTAGACATAGTATTTAATTTTGTGACGATAGTTTGTTGAATCTTTAAAATTCTTGTAGATGAAAAATGAAAATGTACCCTTAGTAGAGATATAGCGTAACAGGTGGAGTTTATACATAACATCTACGAAGTATAATATTTGTACCATTAAGCCTCGTAGAAATGGTTTGGAATAGTGGAATTACTGGAAATGTAAGTAATTATTAAGGAAGGTGTGGGACTGACTGGTCATGGGAGGATAACTAATATAATCATTGCTTTATATTAACCCTAAAAAAAATAACACTTAATTAGACTCTTTTGTTTGATTTTGTCATTGAAGTGTTCTTGAAATCCCATATTGTATGTTTGACATAGGTTGCTTTCTTCAATGCTTCATCCATCTTGCAATTTAAATAGGAATTTCTTTGCCATCTGATCATATCAGTTAGCAATAGAAAGTGAAGTGTACATCAAGTCATCAATAAGTTCCCTTATCTTGGATTGTTGATATGTACTGAATTTCTTATGCCTGTAGGCCTCATTTGTTGCTTCATCTTCCAATGCAATGTTACCCGACAGAGGGAAATTGCGTCTTCCATCAGTTAGGTCTCGGACACACATTATAAAAAGTAAAAAGGAGGACGAATCCTTTGAGGAAGTATCTGTTGAACGTGCACCATATCACAGTTATTTGGACTCAACATCGGGGAGGATTGAACCTGCCTCTGGTGCACGTGCAAGTATTCCAGGACAGGATTACTGGCCTGAAGGCACTGTTGATCGAGTCAGGGCTGCCAGAGCTCCAGCACCAAAAGGAGAGTCAGCAAGTGCTTCATCCTTTGGGAAGAGGCCTGGAAGCAGACGTAAAAACTACAAAGGATCTGTTTCTTTTGCTGGCTCTCAGGAAACAAGTCCAGTCACTTCTGACCCTGCTATAACAGAGGCTTCAGATGATGTTGATGATTCTAAAGATGATTCTTCAGAATATGTTATCTACCAATCAGATCTTGAAAGTGAAGAGCTAAGTGAATATGAGCTGGACAAAAAATTTGGACGACCTCATCCCTTTGTTGATCCAAAAGTAAAAAAGCCAATAGAAAAGCCACTTACAAGTGATGAACTTTGGTGGAATTGGAGAAAGCCTGACAAGGAGCAATGGTCTAGATGGCAAAGGAGGAAACCAGATGTTGAAACGGTTAGTGGAAACTAATAGGCTAGCTTGTATATATTACTCTCCCTTCCAAACTGGAGGTCAAGTTCTTGATTTTTTTTTTTGTTAAACAGCCTTAGATTCGACTTCTTTTTCACACTAGAAAATTATGATTTTTTAATTATAAAGGGAATATTTTGTACCTTCAGGATGAATATTTATAAACCATGGTTACAATGGTTGTACTATCGAACTTAGTTGATAAATTATGGTCAAATTTCCCTTTGACTTTGATTTTTTTTTTTTTTTTTTTTTTAATTTTTTTTTTTTACTAAGACCCTTACTTTGGAGGAGGAAGTAGATTTTAAGTTGATTGCCTTTCTTCTGTTGGTGACAAGTCCTATCAGTCTATCACTCATATGTTTGATTTATGCTTGGTCACTAAGAGTGGAACATCAGAGATTTTAATTCCAATTGACGAGCAGCTGAATTGACACTTGTTAGTGTCCTAGTATACTTAATGTGCTCTTTGTGCTTGTTAGGTTTTCCTCAAAGCTATGGCTGAGACTGGACAGGTGAAGCTCTATGGTGAAGAACCAACACTAACAGAAACATCACTCTACAGAGCAAGACGCCATCTTTTTAAAGAGGAAAGGTACCATGGTAGCATCTATATAGATTCTTGATTCCTTGATATTTTTTCTAATGACTGGGGTATATAATGATAATAGTTCCATTCATTCAATTCTTCATGCATTGTAGTGTTGTAGCTCTGTGTGTAGATCACAATGGTGGATGGGCATGGGATACTTTTATATTTATTGAATCATCCTAAATTTATTTTACAACTTCATGGAAGATGCGATACATATAATTCTGTATGTGCGTTAATTGAACCCCATGTTTGTTCAACTTGTATTAGGTCATTCTTATTTTGCTGCTTAAGATTCTACAGATATGCAATGTGTCATTAATGCCTTTTGTGATCTTATAACATTTAAGACATTGAGTTTCCTTATAATGGCATTATGGTAATCCAGTAAGCTGGCCTCGTTGCATTTTTGAAGGCTAAGAAGAGTATTGTGCCAAAATCCTGTTTTGCTTTGCTGCATGGGTCTAGCTAGAATCAGTATACTTGTTTTTATTTGTCAATGTTCAGATATGAGAAGTTGCATCCATATTTTTGGTTCTTGCGCTATATGAGTCTCTTTGCTTACTTAAAGCAAGAAATTTGACACAAATTAGTATTTTGTATTTGTAATCTGACATGCTTTGAGACAATTTATATTATTTCAAATGGTTTTAACTGTTGTTCGGTGTAGGCTAAATGCTGAACAAGAGAGATTGCAGAGGATAGGCCCCATGGCATATTACTCTGAATGGGTTAAAGCATGGAAGAGAGATACTTCACGTGAAGCTATTCAGAAACATTTTGAAGAGACCGGTGAAGATGAGAATACACAACTTATTGAAATGTTTTCTCATCAGACAGATAAAGAATATCGCATAATGATGGGGACTGATGTCCGAGTACGCAGGGATCCTTTGGCTATGCGCATGCGCGAGGATCAAATAAAGCAAAGTATGTCTTCAAAGACTAATCTTCTAGTTTTGAAGAATTTCATTTTCTTCATGATTGTTTGTTGTTTCAATTTGGGGTTTTTTTCAGAGTTGCTTTATATAGTTTGATATTGTGCTAGCCTGGTGATGGATAGAGCTGATGCAAAGTTGTCCTGTAGTCAGTAATGTTACAAACTAGAGGCTTTGTGTTTTTCTTATCGTCATTACTTGGGTGCCAATCACTCTACTTTTACTAAAATATGACTGTAGTCCTAAGATAGTGTGCCATTCATTGGATATTAAATAATATGGTTCCCAACTATGGATGTTTCTTTCTTCTTTTTTTTTTTTTTTTTGAAACAATGGATGTTTCTTAATATAAGACATAGTGTAAAAGGACAAACTGTTACTGTATGGGTTTTCATCATTGCCCTTTTAGGAACGTGTTATTCAATTTGAATTTATGTTTTCTTGGAATGGCTGAAGAGCCTTTTGGAAAGCAAATTTTTTCGTAGAAAGAAGTATGAGATACTACCTCCGTTTTTTTTAGTTGACACGTTTTGACTTTAGTTAGCACTATTCACAGTTTTAGACACTTCCTTTTGACCATATTTTGTGATTTATACGTAATGACAAAACATAGTTATGTGGGATCTTGTTATATTCGTCACAATATATATTTTCAAAATATCAACTTTTTATAATTTTTGCTTATCAATAATTAAAGATATTAATAGTTTAATTTGTACATTGACAAACGTGTCAACTAACAAAAAATGGAGGAAGTATTTGTAGAATAAGAGAGATAACTATGAATCATGTATTCAATCTTGCTGGTATGCTGCCACATATTTCAATTTTTTTGTCATTTTTCCATTTTTGGTGGTTCCTCTTAGCAATAATGCAGAAATAGCAAGCTTTCAACAATGTACTAGCTTCATGTTGTAAGTAGAAAGCTTTGATGCTAATCCAAGGAATTCTAGTAGGGGCTCTTAATGCATGGTCTTGGGTCTTTTTTTTTAATTATTCCCCCCCCCCCCCCCCCAGCTCCCCTGAATAGCGGCTTATGATCAGCTACTTTATTCATGATATACCTGATCTTCTATAATTCAGCAGACAGCCTAACCAAGATTAATTTATATATCCAGCCGTTATATTTTGTTCCTTTCCATTCTTTCTTTGATGTTATTAGAAAAATTATGCTATTGGAAGGCTTTTATAATCCAAAAACTTTTATGCTCAGCCGGTTTATAATAAATATTAGTGTACATTGAATAGTTTTAGGGTAACTTTTAACCTTCTTTGGAGTAACTTTAATCCTGTTATAATTTGAGTCTAAATAGGCAATGAAATAAGTTTTATAAGGGTAATATTGTTACTTTCCCTCACTGAGATTGATTTGTATTCATGTAAAAAGAGTAACTTTATCAATAAAGCTAGATAACTTTTATCGATACTAGGGTAATTTATTTATATTGAGGCAACTTTTATTTATTTCGGGATAACTTTTGAACATATTAGGGCAACTTTACAATGAATGTACAATATTTAATGTATACCCGAAAGTCTTAAAAGTTGTGTTTAAGTTTATTTGTATCTACTTCTCCTTGCCTGTTTTACTTCATTCTTATCAATGTACTGAAGAAAATTGTTGTTTGTTATAGATGATTGGCTCAACTTTCTTCCTTGCTTATGCTGTCACATTTCTGAAATCACTCTCCTTTGCAGTATGGGGTGGGGATCCCGTTTATCCAACTATCAACTACATTCAAGACCCAGATGTTGTGATTGATTATAGAGGTCCAGATTTTCATGAACCTACACCTGACATGCTAGATCTTCTAAAGGAGGTCAGTTGTGTCATGTTATTGCTTCTTATAGTGGTATATATGCTTTCATCTGTGAAACATGACTTGAAAATGGAACACAATAGAAGCCTTCATTATAAAGTGTTTGTATATTGCTACAGTGCTACCTGATGATTTTTTTTTTACGAGGAGCATGATATGTGTTATGGATCTTTATTGTGCTCCTATATGTTGTAAATGTTAGGGAATTTCTCAACGGTAACCCCCAATTTTTGCTACGCCCCAATGGTAACCTCCCCTTTTTTTAGTTATACAAAATGACCTTAGTTAAAAAATTCATCTCACTCATAACCTCATTTCATTAAATATTAACTATAGTTAGATTTATATTAAAAATAAATTAAATTAAAAAATTAACCCTAACCACCAAAAAATAGCCACCAACTGCCAAGCCACCACCTGCCCAGCCACCATCTGCCAGCCACCATCTCCCTTCCGGCATACCATCCCAAGTCCTCTGATCGCCGGCGATTCTACCCACCCTACCCCGACCACCATTGATGATGCGCCAACTCCACCTCAAACACCGCCACAACCCTCTTTCCCTCTCCTCCTTCTTACCGTCACCACCAGTAGATCGCCAATCTCGGAAGCCCGACCACCCCAGACCGGTGAACCCAAACACGAATTAGATTAGATTTTGTAGATCGATCAAGGAGCGATTGCTTCAATGGAATGAGCGCTCGGAAGGGTCTTGCGGTGGCTGTTGTGGTCGAATTGGAGGTGCTGGTGGTTAATTTGGCGGCTAACGGTGGTTGTCTTGTGGGAATCGGCTGTTGGTTGGTTGCGGGCTGCTATGTGAAGGAGTTATTGCGCTGGGGTTGTGCAGTGATGGGTTGAAGGTGGAGGAGGCTGCTGTGCGAGTGAGTTGTTGCGCTGGGGTTCGGCGATTTGGGTGTGAGGTAGGTGTTTCAGATGAGGGGGTTGGGTGGGAGGCGGCTCCGATGAGGGTGGAGGTGGTGCTGGCTAGATCTGGTGTGGGTGAGGGTGGAGGTGGTGGTTGGGTTGGTGGTTTTTCTTTTTAGTTTTTTTTTTTTTTTTTTCAAAGCTAACCATAGTTAGTTTTTTTTAATTAATTAACTCTCATTAATGTCATAAGTGAGATAATTTTTTTAATTGGGTCATATTGTATAATAAAAAAAAGGGGAGGTTACCATTGGTGCGTAGCAAAAGTTGGGGGTTACCGTTGAGAATTTCCCTAAATGTTATAGTTTGCAATTAGATTGTTGATACTTATCAATCTTTGGAATTTTTCCCTTCCCTCTTTTGTGTTTCTCTCGTAATGACTGTATCCATTTCCAATGAAGCCAGTTGATTCACAATTCTTTGACTTTGGCTTATAATGGAATAAGTAAAATAAATAAATGAATGAATATATAAAAAAAACTCTATGTATGAGTGTGTGACCTCCTATTTTTTCTATAATTATTTAATGCTTGTGAAGTATGGGTTTTTGTTGCATTTTGGATCTAAGGGTAACTTGGAATATTGGCATATTTGTTTTTTTAAGGGCCAAAAGGAAGGTTGTGTACTACTGACTGATCTGATCCCTTACCCGTTCAGAACAGAAGCCCCTCTAAAGTCTAAACGCATTAGTGCAATGTTGTCATTTTGTGGTCGTCCATTTTAATGTGAGAAAATTGAATGAAGATCAACCACTTAATTTGGGCTAAATGCCCAAAATTCCTTCAATCTCCGTACAGCAAAAGTTCAGTTCCTGACAATTTACTTAGGTTGTTGGCTTCTGTGCAAAAGTAGATTTTTGATAGGGCAATCTTTATTTGATTCTGTGTCATCACATATCGTCTCCTTTTCATACGAAAACTGTTAGATGATAAGAGGGCTCTTTAATTTATCAGCTAATGTCCTTGTTTCTTTAATTGTGTGTGTGTTTGAGTGCGTGTAAAACCTATGACGTTGTACTTTAATGTTAACTAGGTTAGAGAGATGTATAGGAAGTTGAAGTTATGTAGGAAATTGATTTTTGTGGCATGTTTGTTTCTCACTTTAATCATAACACCCTAACATATTACTGTGGTTTTGTACTTAAATAAAGCATTTATATAATTTTCTTCATTGTGAACTTGTTTGATCAGCATGGAAAAATTATTTCAAGGGAGGACCTAGAAAAGCTTTTGGCCAAAGAGAAGACTGAAGAGCATGAGGTAGTTATTTTTTACCTTATCTACCAATTTCTTCCCCGTTCTATTCTCTTCCATTCAAGATCGCTTGTCATTTTGCATGCTGGTCAGTTTCATCATCAATATGTTTGATACTCCATCCAACCCAATTTTCTTGCAATAAAGCTCTCCCATTTTTTATCAACCGGGGTAAGTAAAATGGGATGAAGCTTGTAATAAATCCATTGGTTAGGCTCATTTATTCTGTACTACGTACTTGATTATATTATAATGTGATATGTTTTCTCTAAATTACTTCGAAGGACTTCACGTCTTCACCTCATTTGTATTTATTGTTGTCCTTTTGCCAGAATATTTTTTCTTTCATTATGCCACATTTAACATGGTGTCCTGGTAATGTTATCTCTAAAATTAGTACGGAAATATAATTTTCCTAGTGATATAACCTACTAAAAATCATGTTATAGTTTGACTCAGAAACACCGAGCTCCGTCTTCAAATAATTGTCTTGTATATTATTTTGGTTAGTCCTCAAATAATTGTTATGCTACCTGTTGAATTGGAAATTTTCACCCACCCAACTCATTCAGCCCATGTAATGTGGGCCTTGCCACTATCTCAATCTCACTCTCACGCTCACTCTTTCATCATATTTCATGTGATGTGTGACCCTCCGCTAACTCTTTCTAACTCAATCAAATTTTTTATTCTTATTTTTCCACTATCTACCAAAAAACCTACACTATCCTACTATTTACTCTTAGTATGCGTGCCCAAGCCTAAAAGAGAGATAATTTAAGGTTGGAGGAGTATAATATTGTAATGAGAAGCTTATTATGAAGTGACTTTGTAGTATTAGTTTTGTTATTCATTTAAAATTTTGTCCCATAATATTTGCTATGATACTAATGGGATTAGTATTATGGTTTTTATTTGGACATCTAATGATTGCTTGACGAGTTACTATAGAATATTAGGGTAAACTTGATCCATTAATACAAATATATTGATAATTGAAATAATTTAAGAGTATTACATATATCAAGGCATTCAATAATGATTATTATCTTGATGATTTCCAAACATGTGCGGTCAATTTGGGATGGAGGAATTACATTAATAATAATGAGAATGGTAGTTGATAATTTTATATGTATACTCACAAGTAGTTTTTCCTGCTATGTTAAGGAGTGTAACATCTGAAATGTTGGCTTATAGCTATATACTGTTAGCAATTTCTTTCTTTATTATTTAGAAAAGTATTCATGTGTGGCTTTGTAAATATCCGGAATTCCTAACCAATATTATGAAAAGCTTTTTCTTGAAAATAGAGTCTATTGTTCCCAAGTGATTGGGTAAAGATGGATTATAAATCTAGATCTTATTGCATCCCAAGAGTGGAAGGATGAATTCAATCCTAGGTGGTTATCAATTATTATAATAGTTGGTGATATGTCACTAGCATTACAGTCCTTCATATTCTTTACCTGTGGTTCCTGATTTTGCTCTACAATGAGCAGGTGGCAGATATGGATGACGCTATGGCACGTGCTGTGGATATTGGTGAGAATGAGGTAAGTACCATCTTTCATTCTTTCATAATACCTCTGCCTCAAACTTAAGCCTTGCTTGATTTTCAAGGTCAATAATTCAAAAGCCTTTGCGTTATTTACGAATGGAGAAAAATTTCAAGTATGGAACAGAATTCTGACTTGCAATTATACAATATAAGCTTTTCTCTTCAATTTTGTGTAGGATGAGGACGAGGATAGTGACTTGGAGGGCAATGATGAGAAGGAAGAGAAGATTGATAGAAACTGGAGTGTCCTTAAAAGCAATTCTCAACTTCGCAAGTCAAAGGTTATTCTCCTTCATGGTTGATTCCTTTCATTTAATGCTTATCTAATTTTATCTAGACTAATTATTTATTTATTGAGTGAAAATTATCAGCAGCACAATGTTCGACCATGTATAGCCTTAGTGTGAGAAAGATACCAAGGATTGCTTGGTATAGTGGTGGGGAATGAATGTGGACACGTGATGACTTTGAGGTCTCAAGTTTGTATACCCACTGTGGGGTACATATCGCCCTTTACCCATCCTCGCATGCAAGGGCTTATGATTAGGCTTGCCTTGTGGCCCCAACCTGGTGTAGGAAGGCCAGCCCCCCCCCCCCCCCCCCCCCCCCCCCTCAAAGGGGAAAAATAAAAAAGTGGAAGAAGAAGAAATAGGTTTGCGTTAGGAAAAAAGCTCTTCCCAGAATATGGGGAGGATAGGATTTTCTCTAGGTGTGCAATTGTCACTATTCTTGCAATGCACTTTAAGAGCCGTACAACACTCCTGATCTTTAAAGTCCTTGTTAGTAATGAAGTTTTAGCCGACCCCACTTATGGGATTAAGGCTTTGATTGATTGATAGATATGCACAATACATCATGATGCAAGTTTAGTTTGGTTAACTTATATTTTGAACCTCTCTATTGCCTGACAACTTTGGAATATCCTGATTATTAAAAATGATGTGCAAATGTTGAAATGAAGAAAGATTTGGTCGAGTAACTTGAGTTATATATTCAGAATTTTTTTTTCTTTTGTGATTCTTTCAGGACAAACCTAAGAAAAATTCCTTGTCTTTGGATGAGGCTGTAGATGATTCAGAGAACTTAACTGATTTTCTTTTGGACTTCGATGAAGAAGAGTAACACCTGCAATAACTGAAATACTGAATGGCTTCAGCAATAGGGTATGAATGATTTTTGAGGCAAGTGCATTTTGTAACATGTACTTCAGTGGAGTTGCTTTAAATGTATGTAGTATTTATTTGTCACAATCGTGGATCCATGGTGCTGCTGTTTACAGATCAGATTCTGTGAACATTTTTGGCGTATTTCCTGGGTGAGTTTCTACTTTGCGATCAGAAGTGAGGATCACTTTAGCACCCAATGAACAAACGCAACAATAGGGAGCAGGCGTGTGTGATAGGTGATTTATCATATGGAGCCACGGAGAACCCCTTTGCTGTAAAATACGTCATTACTGTGGAAGTATTAATAATTTAGATATGTGGAAATTGCAGATGGTCCTGTTACATCTGTTGTACGTTGTAAGACTTTGTAACTCTTGTAAGTCATGTAACTTTGTTAGTGTATAAAATGAATGATTCAAATGTTTATAGTTGACATCGGTTACACAGGACGTTGATTTCCTTTTATTTGGATGGTATTATTGTAAGTAATATACTGCTACTTTGACCTATAATTAAAAAAAAAAAAAAAAAAAAAAAAAAAAAAAAAGTACTCAGTAAAAAATTAAATGACAATTTGAACAAGACTTAATGTTAAGAATTTAATTTATATGAACTTATTGTCTTTAAATCTGTTTAATCAAAACAAATTGTCCCATAATTTGACTAGTATGAATCTATTGGCTATGCACCTAACTTGTATCAGTTTATTAAGGGCATGTTCACATTTACTGACCTGAATTGAGCTGAATTGAACTGAACTGATTGGAGCTGAACTAAACTGAACTGATTAGAGCTGAACTGAACTAAGCTGAAATGAATATTTTATGAGAGAAGGAAATTAGGAGCTGAATTGGACAGATTGGAGCTGAACTGAACTGAGCTGAAATTAAGTAAATATGAACAGACCCTAAGTTCACTAGGTTAAAATGTTGTGCAATAAAAGGTTGTTAAATATTTTTGACAATAATGTTACAAAATATAAAGTATATAAAAGATATTTAGAAATATTTTATTTGGGTATACATGCAATATGATTGTCAAATTGAAAATAAAATATCATAAGGTAAAAATAATTTACTTAAAGATTTTGCAAAAAAAAAAAAAAAAAAAAAAACAAAACAAAAAAAATGGAAAATTTTTTTATACCATGGAAGGATTTGTATTTTGCATAGGTCAATAGATTAGTCTGATTTTATTAGAGTGAAAATAAGGTGAAGTGAGCAAAGAGTGAAATTAATTGACAATCAACTGTTATAGATGATAGGACATTAAGTCTTGTTCAAATTGAAAATAAATAATGCTTAATTAATGTTCAGAACATTTGATTTGAAAATAATTTATTACATTCATGATTAGTGCAAAGTCATACGCAATGGAATATTCATCGCAAAATTAATTTAGATGAATATGGTAAAACAAATAATGCTTTCATGTTTCTAATTTTTACCTTTATATCTATTTTTAGTTTTAAGTTTATTTTTTATGGATTAATAATTTATATACGTAAAACAAAAAATTCAATTTTCTCAGAAAGGTTACATGCTCACACTATTAGTTTCTCCACGGTTATAACGTGGAATTCTTACCACTAAATTACAGCCATTTCATTGTTCAACTTTTGTCAGATTAATTAATCATAATTAAACAACAAAATTCTTTATAAATAGTATTAGAAAGGTTATTTGTAATTATCGAAAATAATAACAATCGCTTTTTACTCTATTTTTTCTCCTTATATTCTATTCTTCCATTTTCCTAAGCTGCTCCAACTGATTAATATTCCTCTCATTAATACAGCATATCATCAATATTCATCTCACTAATACATCATCTATAAGTGAGATGATTATGTACTAGTGATATGAATATCCATGTCAACAATTCATTCAATATTGAAGTTAAGACTTGTAACAAATTTTGTAATACTTTAACAAAATTTGAGTATTTAGTAACTAACGGTCTGTTATTTTCTTAGAAGCTTAAGCATTTAATAATTTTTCGTGTTTGTAATTACGCTAGTGTAGATATGTTAGAGTACAACTATTGTGTTTATTCGTTATTCATTCCAAAAACAAACTTCTACTTCTCTCTATGATTTCTATACTTTCCTTCTTTCTTACTACAATTTTTTGAACTTCAATAAAGATTAAGCTGCATGCAGTTGAGCTACGCTAATGCATCACATTGTTTACTAGTCAAAATACAAGTCAAGGTTATCCCTTGCTAAGCTAAGCGTGCCATGACAAAACTTGCGAGAATAATTTTGCAAGTAAGGGTATGTTGTGTTCACCTTATTTTTAGGTGAATTGAACACACCCTCAGGTTTTCAAGTAAATGCTTTCATTAATTTGAAAATGCATAGATACAATGTGTTGGTTGATTTGTATAAAATTGGAGGGATGACCTATTTATAAGCATCCAATTCCCTAAGGCTTAGAAACATTCTATTCTAGAATGCTCATGGGATTTCTTGTAGGAATGAATCCAATTATCTAGAGTATTCTACAGGCGTGATCATAATGGTGCTAACTATTTGCGGCAACAAGGAGGATAAAGGTGTATTAGCCTCCTGAAGTGGCTGAAGCTAAGGGGATAGCCATGGCTTTGCGTCTGGGTAACAGATTCGGGCTGGAGAACGTGGTGCTGGAACCAAATTGTCAACTGTTGATCAACCGTCTTTCGAAGGGCTCAATTTACTTCAACGATCTCAATACAATTTTAGGAGATGTTTTTGCTTTGTGTGCTCGTTTTAATGGTGTTATTTGGTCCCATGTTATGAGAGATGGTAATTATGTAGCTCCCCATCTTGCCAAGTTAGTTCCTTTTGGAGTCGAGCAAGACTGGGAAAATCATTGTCCCCTTACTCCCTATGTACTCATGGATAATTTATCCCGTAATTAATGCTAGCTTTGGTTTCTTTCAAAGAGTATTCTAAAGAAGACAATATACTCAAATTGCAATGATAATTTTACCAATAATGAATTGACCATATACTCAATTTAGTTTAAGGATGATTATTTACCAAACGATTTGACCATTTACTATTTTCTGTAATATGAGGATTAATTAATTGGGATGATCATTTATTATGTTAAATCACCTTTTGGCATGTTCGATATGCACGGGCTATTACCTATATGTTACTTTTAATTTGTTAAATCAATGATAAATTATCACAATAGATTAATAGAAGATAATAATAATTAATAAAAAAACACAATTAAATGCAAACATTTCATACGAATGGATATGGAAATCTAATCTCCCTCCAAAGATTAAAAACTTTATTTGGAAAATTTGCAATGATGGACTTCCAACAAGAGAAGATCATTTAGAAGCGATGTCACAGTTTCTCTTCATTGTCAATTCTGTAATCATCACATAGAAAATGTAAACCATTTTTTCTTTAAATGTCCATTTTCAGAAGACATCTTCAGCTACCTTACCAAGATAGGCAAATGGACTAACCCGTCTAAATTTATGGGGACATCATTTAGCAATTCTATTCAAAATATTAGAGCAGCAAACCCATTAGAGACGACATAAAATATTTTAATAGCATGGTGGTTTATTTGGTACATTAGGAATTCAATCATTTTTAGAAATGAGTCTTTCAATGTAGTACAAACTTGCATTCTAATTAAGAACTTCACTAATGATTGGTTCAATAGTCAAAATATTGAAATATGTGATGAAGACTACCCCTATTGATCTTCTAAGTCCCGGCCTAATAAAAATTGCCAAAATACAACTCAAAGAGCTTGGTTTCCCCCCTCCAAGAAATTTCCACAAGTTAAATTTTGATGGCTCAAAAATTGGCGAAAATAGCTCTGCTTTTAGCTTTGTAATTAGAGATCATATGGGAATCTTATTCTTGCAGGGGCAAAGGCTCTCCACCCCGACACTTCAATTCTTTTGCGATAATCTGGCAGTCATAAACGCCATCAAGAGGACGTGACAAATCTCATGGGAGATCTACAACATCATATGTGATATGGAGGTAGCTTTTAACACACTTAATTCACACTCCATTCACCATTGTTGTAGGGAGACGAATATGGCGGCGAACCCGAACTACATGGCAAAGAAGGGGCACCACCATGAAAATTTATTTTGGTCCTTTAATAATTTTGCGCCTTCCCTCTCTCATATCATCCAAAAGGATGCTTTAGGTATCCCCAATGAAAGGGGCTAACCTAGCTTTTCTCACTCAATCAAAAATAAAAAAAAGGAAAATTAATAAGATGGTAATCAAATCGTTTAGATTGATTTTGAATTAAATTATTATCGGTAGAAATTGTTTGGGTTTACTTCAGGCTCGAATCGAGTTGGATTGGAATTTGATTGTATTGATAATCATAGGTCAGATAATTTCAAGTCAAAATCGGGTTAAGTAATTTTGGGTAATATCGAGTTTCAAATCGGATAATCATGGATCAAATCTGTCAAGTCAAACCCATTGAACCTTTGAACCAGACTCTATCAAATGACCCGAACCAGTAGTGGGAGTCACTCACTCACTCAGTGTGGGACTGACCAAATTTGCAATACAACTTCAATTGCTGACTTCAGACTTGGAATCTGATAGTCCGGCTAATGTCCTCCTCATCTTCAACCTCCTGTTATCCTATTTCAAAGGTATGTTCCCTTCTTTCTCTCTCTTCTTGTAATATATAATTAGGGTTCATTAAATCATTTTCTCTGTGCACTTTTTTACCCATTTAGTATGTGTATTGTTTGTTGCTTTGAGAAGCTCTAATTGATAATTAATTGTTCTAATATAAGTTTTGTTTTCTGGGGTTTGTGCAATTTTCATGGCTTCATTGCATTTGTCTTTTTCTCTTGAATTTCATGAACCCAAAAAGATTAAATTTTGTCCAACTTCTGCTCAGTTATTTGATCGTTTACCTGTTACCCACTTCCTAAATTCTTCAAATGGAAGTGGGTTTGGTGTAATTTTTGCTGTTTCTAAGTTGAATCATGTTAAAGCTTCCCGTTTCGATTCGGAATTAGTAGATGGTTCAGTGAATGTTGGTGAGGGTGATGGTAATGGTGGAACGTATGAGGATGATTTAGGGAGTGAGAATTTGATTTCCCAGAATACGAATTTGTTGCATTTTCATTGTAAGGCGAGTGCTAGAGACCTAGGGAAGAGATTTCGTGGTGGTGGAGGTGTGAGCAAAGTGCGAAAAGGGAAGCAAAGCTTGAAGAAGCTTGATAATGTAGGAAAATGTAATGGGAAAGAAGAAGATGTTTGTGGTGAACTTGATGTTGGCAAATATGGTATTAGGCCTGAGTCGAGCATAGCCTCTTTCAATAGGATATTGAAAGGTCTTGAAAGGGGTGAGGATAGGAAAGCATTGATATTTTTCGACTGGATGAGGAGTAACGGGAAGTTAAAAGGGAATGTGATTGCTTACAATTTGGCTTTGCGGGTATTGGGAAGGAGAGGTGATTGGGATGAGGCAAAGAAATTGGTTGAGGAGATGAGACTGGAATCAGGGTGTGAGCTGCAATTTCAGGTCTTTAATACTATCATTTATGCTTGTTCTAAGAAGGGGCTTGTGGATATTGGTGCTAAATGGTTCCGTATGATGTTAGAGAATGATGTTGAACCTAATATTGCAACTTTTGGTATGGTTATGGGTTTGTACCAGAAAGGTTGGAATGTTGAGGAGGCAGAGTTTGCATTTTCCCAAATGCGGAGATTGAATATCAGATGTCAATCTGCGTACTCAGCAATGATCACAATTTACACCCGGTCTGGTTTGCATACCAAAGCGGAAGAGGTGATTGATCTGCTGTTTAAGGATGAAGTTGTAATGAATCTTGAGAACTGGTTGGTTATGCTGAATGCTTATAGCCAACAAGGGAAGTTAAAAGAAGCCGAAGGTGTATTGGTTTCAATGGGTGAGGTAGGTTGTGCCCCAAGTATCATTGCATACAACTCACTGATAACTGGGTACGGGAAGATAACCAATATGGATGCTGCAGAACAGATATTCCAGAACCTACAAAATGTAGGCCTGGAGCCTGATGAAACAACTTACAGGTCCATGATTGAAGGCTGGGCTAGATCCGGGAATAATGAGAAAACAAAATGGTATTATAAGAGGCTGAAAGATTTGGGATTCACACCAACTTCCTCTAATCTTTACTCTCTAATAAACTTGCAAGCTAAACACAAGGATGACGATGGGGCATTTATCATTCTTGATGACATGGTGAAGTTGGGCTGCCAACCCTCCTCCATTCTCGGCTCTCTCATACAAGCTTATGAAAAGAGTGAAAGGTTTGATAGATTGCCACAAATTTTGAGGGGTTCTCTCTATGATCATGTGCTACATAACCAAACCGCGTGCTCAATTTTGGCTATGGCTTATGTAAAACACTCCTTGGTGGATGATGCTATTACACTTCTAAAATATAAGCATTGGAGGGACCCAGCTTTTGAGGACAACTTGATCCATTTGCTTATTTGTTCTTGCAAGGAACTGGGCCATCTGGAAAATGCTGTCAAGATATTTACCCATATGCTGAATTCTGATGGAAGGCCAAACTTGCATATTTACTCGACTATGATTGACATCTACAGTCTTATGAATCAGTTTGCTGATGCAGACAACACTTACCAGCTATTAAGGTCTTCAGGACTTGCTCTGGACATGGTTGCCTATAGTATTGTTGTCAGGATGTATGTGAAATTCGGACTTTTGGAAGATGCTTGCTATGTTTTGGAAGACATGGACAAGCAAACAAACATCGTTCCTGATACTTATTTGTTCCGCGACATGCTCCGAGTGTACCAAAGATGCAATAAACAAGATAAGTTGGCAGACTTGTACTACAAGATCTTAAAGAGTGGGGTTAACTGGGACCAGGAGATGTACAATTGTGTCATAAATTGCTGTGCTCATGCTTTGCCTGTTGATGAGCTTTCCAAGGTCTTTGATGAGATGATTAAAAAAGGATTTACCCCCAACACTATCACGTATAATGTTATGCTTGATGTTTATGGGAAGTCCAAACTTTTCACAAAGGCTACGAAAGTCTTTTCGATGGCTAAGAAACAGCAATCGGCAGACGTGATAACTTACAATACTCTTATAGCAGCATATGGTCAAAGCACAAACTTAGAGAAAATGACAAAAACTGTGCAACTGATGCAGTTTAATGGGTTTTCTGTATCCCTTGAAGCTTACAATTGTATGCTGGCTGCTTATGGAAAAAAGCGTCAAATGGATAAACTTAGAGATGTCTTGCAAAGTATTAAGGAATCAAGTCACACTTCTGACCAGTACACGTACAATATACTGATGAATATATATGGCGAACAACGATGGATTGAAGAAGTTGCTGCAGTGTTGGAAGAGCTAAAAGAATATGGACCAGGACCAGATTTATGCAGCTATAATACATTGATAAAGGCATATGGCATTGCAGGAATGATTGAAGATGCTGTTTCTGTGATTAAAGAAATGAGAGACAATGGGGTAGATCCTGATAGGATCACTTATCTCAACTTGATAACCGCAATGCGCAGGAATGATAAGTTTCTAGAGGCTGTTAGATGGTCATTGTGGATGAAGCAAATGGGAATGAGCTGAAGTACTTGTATATTCTTTTTCTTCGGTTCTTTGTATCAAACAAATACATGTTCAGTTTTGCTTCTAATCACTAGCTGTGGTTGATTGTTTCTGTGACTCTTAATGTGTTAACAATAGACCCACAGTTACTTAGAATCCATACTTTTTACCAATATACCATGGAATAATTGCTCTGCATAAAGATACTCTTGGTACTTGATTCCGCAGAATTTTTTCTGGATTTGTTTGAAATAAATTTGTTCACTGAAATAAATAAGTTGGAGAGAATTGAGCCTCTTGAATGCTTGAATATGTTTTATTTTATGTAATTTCCAGCTTAATAATCAAAATCATCTTCCTTTTCCTTAATTTCTGCCATTAATGTTGTGTATGCGAAGTTAATTTTTAGCATTAAGGGGAACTGAAGTAGTGAACTGAAGGAGAAAGAAACTGTGAGAAACTTTTCTATTTTCTGACACCCTTCCTTTTTTGGAGATACAACATTGGAAAGGCTCGAACAACTAGCTACCTAGCTTCGCACTCCTAGCTATAGCTGTCAGTTCATGGGCTGGAGCTCTGGAGTAACTGTATCCTTAGTAATATGTTTTAGCATACAAGACCACTAAGGAGGGCATCGAGATATATATCAGGAACTCAAATCCCAGACTCTCCCAGTGAGTGTTTGGTTAGCATTTTTATAATTGCCTTTTCTCTTTTTTCCTTTTTGAGTTCCCTCACTTTAATGTAACATCATTTCCCATACCACCCCCCCCCCCCCTTCCCCCCTCCCCTTGGGACTTGTATTTCCCAAGGGATTTTCACATTTCTAGTTCATCACTACAAGAGGGCTTGAATTAGTTTCAGCAAGAGGAACAGAGTCCAACAGAATGCAGAGTTCCAAGATTTCAAAATTGAAGAAAATCCGATAGAATGCAGTCTGGTTTGTATACCAACCCATGTTTTTCAGTATCTCTAGGAATATAATAGCCAAGGATGCTGAAGTTATGACCTTTTGGGAACAATGCAATTTGACATTAGATTTACAATATTCATATTCTTGATGAATTAGCTTCTTTACTTTTTGTGGCCTTGGAATTCCTTTCCTGACTTACCTTGCTATCTTCATAAAAGCTTTTCTGACTAATCTAATGCTCGTACATGACCCTATCAAACCTTGGGATGCATTAGCCATTGAGTTTGGGAAATAGATATTAGAATTTATCTGGTATTTACTCAAATGCCAAAAAATTGAAAGTTTCTGAATTTGCAATGATTTAATCTTCATAAAGAACATTTTTTGATATCTTGCTATCCTTGTGCCTTGTCTATGAATCTAGATAGTCTAGTGAAGAGTCAAGTCCACATGTTCCTGCTGTCTGAGTTGGATGAGAGCCTTGTTTTAATTTTTTCGCCGTGACAACTGACCACACAATGTGTACTTATAGTTTAATCACATTTGTCTTTGCAGGTCACATTTGTCTTTGCAGGTGAAGCAGACATGACAATGTTTCTGTTAATCCTCAACTACAGCTACTGCTAGTAAGTCCATTTATCTTGTTTATTCTTCACATATTTTCACTTTTAGCAAGATATTATCCATTTTTCTGACATCTGGGTATAGTATCTGCTATATTATTATATGTTTATATATAAGGCTGTGATGAATCCATTGATCTTTGTATACATTTATTATTGCCTTCTTTCCAGAATCATAGCCAAACCTAGGAGAAATATTAGTAAGAAATAACTTAATTGTAGTTCTAATTCGTCTCAAAGGTATAGTATCAGGCTATCAGCTAAGGTTAATATTAACAAAAACCTGAAAACATGTGTTGATATCCCGTGGTTGATTTCAGGCTTCTTCACTGTGATGCTGTATAATTGAATGGCAAAAAGGGCATCCAAGTGCTACTATAAAATTTTGCGAGGTTTTATACAGGACTATAATTTTGGGAATATTCAGCCTGTTTTCGCTTCATTTATAAAGAGATATGGTTTAATTAAACCTACACTGGGCAAGATGTTGGTGCATTACTTGTGTATGGAGAACAATGTAGATGGTGCCCTTATACTCATTAATGAGTTGAACAAAAATAATTTTAAGGTAAATTTTCCTGTTGATGTTATTGGGATGCTTACAGCACAAGGAAGACCTTTGGATGCATACAGACTTGTTATGGGTGCCCAAAATGATCTTTTGAGTATGAATGTGGTTGACTACTCAGTCCTTGTTGATGGACTCTGCAAAGAAGGGTACATTGATAAGGCCTTAGAACTATGTAATTTTGCCAGGAAGATGGGAGTTAGACTTAATGTAGTCACTTATAACTCACTTTTCAATGGGCTATGTCGTCAAAATTGTCTCATCGAGGCTTTTCGGTTGTTTGATTCATTGGAGATGAATAAAATAATTCCTTCTGATATTACTTATGGTACACTGATTGATGCTTTGGTTAGAGAAGGCTACTTGTTGGATGCTCGGCAATTGTTTGAGAGAATGATCATCAAGGATATAAAACCAAATACCCATATTTACAATACCCTAATTGATGGATACTGTAAATTTGGGAATGTGGAAGAAGCATTGAGGCTTCTATATGATTTGGAGAACCACTCTCTGAAGCCTGAAAAATTCACTATAAGTGCTGTGATTTATGGCTTTTCCTCTGAGGGAAACATGGAGGGTGCACTTCAATTTTTCATCGATATGAAAGGAAATGGCATTTCCCCTGATTTTTTGGGCTTCTTGTATTTAGTAAGGGGCCTATGTGCGAAGGGTAGAATGGAAGAGGCACGGAGTGTTATAAGAGAAATGCTTCAAGATGAATCTGTTCTTGAGTTGTTTGCTAAAGTAAATGGCGAGATTGAAACAGAATCTGTAGAGACCTTTCTAGTTGACCTGTGTGAACAGGGTAGCATTCAGAATGCTCTTATCATTCTCAATGAAATTGGATCAATGTTTTTTCCTTACAAGAGAGCTTCTTCTTCTAGTGCAGTTAAACCTATGGAGTCTTGTGAGGAAGATATACAGACCATCTCTCCTAATCCTCTTCCCTCCGTCCATCAAATGGACTTTGATGCTTTGTACTTGAAAATGACATCTCTTTGCTCTCTAGGCGATCTCCAAGGCGCTACTGCTTTGGCAAAAGCTATGATATCTGGTTTTCCGAAAAAATGATGGCATCAGAATGACTCCTGCTCTGAGTTAAATCGATGCAGGACCTCTGGTATTGTACATGGTTGAGAAGTAATGCAACACATCAGCTACATCCTACAGGTATCTGCCTTTTCAACCATCGTTAATTTTCCTTTTCTGTCTTTGTTTGCACACAGAAATACAGCTTTCAAAACTAATAGCTTACTGTTTTTATCAGTAATTCAATTCCATCAACTACAAACCCTACAGGTTTTTAATATTTAAAAAAAAAAAAAAATCGTCACTTTTTTTCGTTCTTTAGTACCTGTGACTCTGTGAGGCTGTGATTTTTAACTTTGATTGGTCATTTTCACATAATAATCAATTGAGTAGTTATGTTTTTTTGAAGAAATTTATATGCCTTAAATCGTAATTAGGAACCTTACAAGTTACAACCTGTTGTGATATCATCTCATACTTGTTTATGAGAGTACTTGCTGAAATTAAACACTATATATGTGCTGCCAAAAAGAAGTAACATCATTTTTGCTGTACACATACTAGGCTGATGACTCTTCTATCATGTCGGAGCTGGTATGCATCAATTTTTGCAGGCCTATTTTGATGTGTTTTCGGAGTTGGTAATACTTGTCCAAGTATAATTTTGAAGCATACGACTCAGACCTTTGGATTAGCAGAATTGCTGTGATAGCCTGACTGGTTATACTCTTGTGCTGGTTACATATAGCATCACGGGAGTGGCATCTTGTTGATTATAGTTTACACTGAGGCTCGTGGACATCCTGCATGAAGTGACCAATTCGGGCAAAAATCTTCGATGAAGATACAGTATGTTTTGATGACAAAATTACTCTTTAAATTACATATTTATATAGGAATGCATGATATGTGAATTGTGATTAAAGGTGTTTTCTGAATAATCTTGTATGAATATCGTCATTATACATTAATTTTTGTAATTAGTCTTCATATTTTAATATAAACATATAGTGATTGAAAAAGGCAGGACTTTAGCTTACATTAAAACTTAAAAGTACTCCGTACCAATGTATTCATGTATTGTGTTATCTTGTGTTAAAGCTAAAGAGAATGGCTTTAAGATAAGGTAATTTGTCCACTTTTTATTTGGCCAAAAAAAAAAGGGAAAAAATAAAAGGGATGTTAACTCTTTTTCAATGTGTTCCTTTAAGAGATCTAAAAGCACTTTTTTTTTTTTCCCGAATTTTCAGGATGTCTAAAAATTACTTTGGTAATTGAGGAATTGGAACTTAATCACTTAGAACTGATATTTGAATCCGGATTAGCCCAAAAGATGAATCGGATGGAAGGAACACTAAAAAAAAAATTGCTTTGGTAATTGAGAAAGCCAAGTTTTTTTTTTAAAAGAAAGAGAAAAAAATTATTTATCTAATGGCATTTTTGTAAATAAATCAACAAAAAAAATTTATGTCATCGTGACATTTTTGTAAATATATCAACATTTATGTGACCTACATTTAATAAAATTCGTTGATTTATTTAGAAAAAAATTCACTAGATAGGACTTTTTTATTTTTTTTTATTTATGATGATAAATTTGTATTTCCCGCAATATCCTATATACAATTTTTTGTTGAAAATTTGACAAATTTTATATGTATTATTACAAGTTTACTTTAAACTTTAAAGACTAGTACCCCTTATGTTTTAAAACAGCCACGTCACTTAAACATCAAAAAGACTTGCGTGGACCTGGTCCACAATACCCGAGATTTATACACACGTAACTGACAATATATTGAACATAATAACCCTTATATTTAACATAGTAACCTTATTTTTAACATAGTAACCTTTATTAAAACTTGTATAACATTTAATATTATAGTGAACTTGAATACGACGTTATGATCCTAATTTTAACATAGTGACCTTTATTATTCATATTGACCAGTATATAAAATATTTCATCAAAAAATTAACCTCTTATAGCCTATATATTACCAAAATGACTTTTTTTTTTTAACATAGTGACCTTATTTTTATTATAGTGACCTTTTTTTTTATTTATAAAACAACCATAGTTTCTATAATATTAATGGTCCACAATAAATTAGTGTGAACCAGGTTCATTTAAGAATTTGTACTTAAACATAACTACAAATACTTTTTTAAAAGTGAAAATTGTAAAATTGCCTATTGAAATCAACTTGTAAATGTGTTTTTTTTTTTCCCTAATAAATTTATCAAAAGAGTATTAAATTTCTTAACGTTGAAACCTACTTCCCAATAAAATAATGAAAAAAGTGTCGATATACCCCTATTATTTAAAGAGCTAAAACAACCACCTTAAGAAAACATATTGCCTTTTCTAATCTCCTTCTCAATGTTCCTACGTGTTTTGAAAATTAAAAGAACACATCGCATTGGATGTGCATGAGATGATGTAGGCTCTATTCAAGTTTAAGAAAGAGACATCTCAATTTTCTAGATTTTAAACATTATAATGTAGAATTTTAAATAATAAATAACATTAAGAAAATGTAGAAAAAATCCAATGAAGACTCCAACTAAATTGGGAATTGAATATAGAATTAGTCAAATATAAAGGCTTTCCCCAAATAAATAAATAGTCAAGAAGAGAATGTCTTGATTATATTAATTAGAAAAATAATTGTAATAATTGACAGTATTTCAAATGTAAATTGACAGCTTCTACATTGAATGGATGACTCCTTAAAAGGGTATATTTCTGTCTTGATTAGCCTCATCATAGGTCATTGGGTGTCTTGCATGTGCAGCTGTTCATAATCATAAGGCATTGGTAAATTATGTATGTGCACAATAATGTGCATAATAAATTAATAATGTAAAGTAGTAAAAGTGTAATACTCCCTCCGTCCCCAAATGATAGTCCCTTATGGGCAAAAATCACGGAAATTAAGAAACTTAAATAAAAGTAGTTAAATTACATTGGAAATATAAATTTACATTGGGTATGTAAAATAGTAGAGAGAGAAAGTAATAAAAGTACATTGAAAAACAAAATTTACATTGAAAAGTTAAATTTGCACAAATATTGTTGCAATTGGAGAGAATTTTGATTACAAATTGATATTAATGGTACTTGAACAAAGCAAATGGGACTATCAATTTGGGACTAAAAATATGCCATAAGGGACTATCATTTGGGGACGGAGGGAGTACCAAATACAACCTTCCATGTTGCACTCTACAAGTAATTAGAAATATTATCTCATTTTTAAGCTTATAATGGTGTTTCAGAAATATTATTTGTAGACATTTTATTTTACATATTAAGGAAAAATAGATGGCCAAAGTTATTAAAAAAAAAAAAAAAAGTTAGCTTGTCAATTATTAAGGAGTTAGTCATGTTATCTTCACCTTAAAAATATACGAAGTATTATTCATTAAAAATGATTTCATTTCTATAAAAATTAGTCCAGTTCTGTAAAAATGATTTTTAATCCATAACTTCAACAAACAAATATAACACTTTATTCAGTTTCCCGTAAAAATAATTTCAGTTCACCAAAAGTTATTTTTATTTAGTATAAATTAATTCAATTCAACAAAAGTAAAGTGAAAAGAACCTGGCTTAATACTAAAAACCCAAATAGAGTACATTCTATCGCAATCAATTAAAAACAGATGGAGTATACACGGGTATAAACCCTAACCACAATTCCACAATTCAAACATTTGAACCTCCAAATTTATAAACCGTGTAACCGCATAGCAATGTGGCTAATACGGGTTTGGGTTATAACTTATAACTTATAGTCAAACTCAACCACAAGAATAAAAAAGAAGACAACCAAATCAAATTTGTGTTAGTTTTTGCAGTCTTTTTTTTGTTTAATTATTTTTATTTTTTAAATTTTTTGTTGTTTTTCCGAACATAAACAGCCAATTAACAATCAACGACTCATTCTTTCGTCAATTGGTCACCACCAAGAAGACCAACCCACATTATTTTTCATTTTCATCCTTTTTTTTCTTAAACAATTCCAAAAACAGCTCCCAAATCTCCTCACCAAATTCAAATTCAACCCTTGACAATTCCTGGGAATTTAATTTTCTTCTTTTTCAATCAATTTGATTCAATTTCAATACCCAACAAAAAAACCCATCAATTTTTTGGATTTTTTTTTTTTTAAAATTCAATTTTGGGTTTTTTTGCAAGTTGAATAATGATTGATTTAGCTAGGAAATTTCCCAATAATTAATTCTATAGACAAAAAGAGGGAGAAAAAAAGAGCATAAAAAGACCAAGTCTTTCCTTCAATCTTCCCCAATTTACACTATTTTAAATAGTATATATATACTATCTTCTTCTTCTTCTTCAAGCTCTTTAAATCCCTTTTCGTTGATTTTTGGTTTCTGGGTATTAGATCTTGAACATTCTATAGCTTCTTTTAATCTAGATTTGAACTGGGTACTTTGAATTTCTCGCCTTTTTCAGCTATTAATTACATCTCATTATTAATTTTTTTTAATTTTCATAACTCATTACTTTTGTGTAACTTTTGAATTGCTTTTTTTTTTTTTTTTTTTTTAAATTTATGATAGTTTTGGGATTGATTCTGGAATCTGGGTATTATTTGTTTTTGTCAATTTATCATCGTATGATATTATAATTGAAGTGAATTGGTTGTTTATTAATGGATTTTTGGTGAAATTGTTGATGTTTTTTTGAACGTAATTGTGGGTGTTTTTGGGGTTTTTGTTTGGTAGGTTGGTTTGACTCCTTTGGAGGGAAATGAGTTTTTGTAAAAAGAGGCTTTTTCGTTGACAGTTGGTTTGACCATTGTGAAGGAAATATGTGTGTTTATTTTTACAATTAAGTTTCGTAGTTTTCATGTGGTTTGCGTGATTAATATATGATTAACAATTGCAAAATCGAAGTTTTGAAATCAGTAATTTCTGTATGTTGTGTTACTATTTGCTACATTATCTATATTCTGGATCCCCATATTCCTAAAGAGTACATATCGATGATAAATTAATTGTGGAACCTTAAATTAAAACTCGGAAGATCACGAATGGTGCTCGAAGCAATCCGTTATTTTTCGAATTCTTCTGATTGTTTGTTCCTATGTAACGATGTGGGTGAAATAATTTGCATTGCTTTGTTTGTTGAAATGAACTCTTGTTGCTTTCATGTGTGGTAGTTGTGTAAAAAGCAATGCAATAGTTGTTCTAATGGAATTAATTCCACTTTTACAGACTCGGTTCCTTGAGCGATTGGGTATTTCAATTTTGTTGAGGTGGTGTTATATTTCCATCTTGCTTAAGAGTGAAGCAAATAGTGATATTGAGGCGGAAATAGGTCATGTTTTGATTCTGCTGTGATATATTGGCTTAAAGATGAAGGCAACAGAAGCCTGGGGCTTAAGCATGCAAATTTTGCCAATGCACCGCCATCGACATGTTTCTAGGAGACCAGTTTGGATTATTGTGTTGGTTTGCTTGGTCAGCTTTTTTGTGATTTGTGGTTATGTATATCCTCCCGAAAACTCCTCAGCCTGCTATGTTTTTTCACCTAGAGGCTGCAAAGCTTTTCAAGAATGGCTTCCATCTTATACTAGAAGAGAATTAACTGATGAAGAGTTGGCATCACAAGTTTTAGTTCAAGAATTTTTGAGAACTCCTCCTCAACAGTCTGAAAATCCTAAAATTGCTTTCTTGTTCTTAACTCCTGGATCATTGCCTTTTGAGAATCTCTGGGATGTATTCTTTACTGTAAGTATATTCTTCATCCTTACTACATTTCATTGTAAACCTTATTTATGCAATGCTCTCAATTTGGCACTGACAAGCTTAAAGGATGGGCTTGTTTAAGAATTCCTATGCTATATTATATAGCCTCTGAGTTTAGCTAGTGACTATCTAGGTCACACGTCTATTCTGTACTTATTAACTTGGGAACCAAGAAATAGTACTTGTATCGTTATAAGATTGAAACGTCAATTTACAATGTACAAGTATTTAAGCTCTGACTAACTGTGTTTTTTTAAGTTTATAATACTACTTATAGCTAGGACTTAATAATACTACTTGAACTTTGAAGTGTTAAAGCAGCCAGTAGCTAATGTAGGATAGCTGATACATATTAGTTTTAAAATGCACTTCACACTTCTTTCATGATTCTTTTAGAGCCTTAGAGGCTATGCAGTTAATAATAACTTGCTGTCTCTGCATTTTAATGAAGACTGTTTGGAAGTCATGCAGTTGGTGGTTATTGTGGGTTATCTGAGATTAGTTAGTCTTAATCCCTGTACTTCCTTTACTATGCTATAAGCTAAGCTACGCGTCTTTGCATTTCTTAGTACCGTTTAAATACTGAAAAATTATGCATCTAGTAGTTCTCTTGTTCTCTTGTTCCCTTTGCCCTATAGTCCCATATTATTACAAAATCTTACCCCTATACAAAATCCCATTTCCTAAACGTCTCTCTCTCTCTCTCTCTCTCTTTTTTTTTTTCCTCTGCTTCTGATCAACCAAACCCCACTTTTTTTTTTTTCCCCTCATTATCTTGTGTTTTATGAACTGTATTGATTTCCTTTGCTAAATACTCCAACTTTTTAATCATTCCCTTTAAAACTTTCTTGAATTTTTTTCTTGGTTCTTTTTTAAAACTACCTAAATTTATTTCTTGAATGCTCATTCTTTTTCTCACTTTACTCACCTTTTTTCAAACTATTGCAATTGATTAACTTGTGATGTCTCTTTCCTTTATATCTTATGGTTACTTAAGACGATTCATGCTAGCTGACCCCAAATCATTTTGGGAATAAGGCTTTGTTGTTGTTGTTGTAACCTAACCTCATGACCCTCCTGAAAAGAAGTTATTTGCAAAGTTTATTTTACCAAATGATTCCTAGATCATGAAATTAGTTCTGAAACGATCACCAAATTTCTGAATTTCTTCACCTACAAAGAAAAGAAAATGATTCTACAAGACCACTGCATTAACTAATCAGTGAATTAATGTTGGTATTGAGCTCCCCAAGTATACAAATTTTAATATTTTTCTCCCTTCAATGACATGGGAACAGCGATGGAAGAGCAATTCCCTACCTTATAAAAAGTAGAAACATACTCTTATGAATAGTGTAATGCCAATTATACCCTTCAAAATGTGTATTTACATATATATCCTCATTAATATGTAGATGCTATTTTAATGAATAGTGTTTAGACAACTATACCCTCTAAAATATTTATGTACTTTTATGCTTTCATAAATGTTAGTTGTCTTGAACATTTATACCACCTAAATATAGTTGATTACATATTTTCTCTTATTGTTTTTTTTTTTAAGGAAAAATTTCTCTTATTGTTAATTTAACTAATTTTGTGATTTAAAAGCCAAACCAAAAAAACCTTCAAGATATGGCTAGCTATGACGCGCGATGCGCGCGTATTTAAAAAAAATAATAAGCTATGACTAGAATAAATTAGCAATCCATAATTTGCATGTAACTTATCCCATGAATGGCATGAGATGACTGCTTGTTATGATCTTACCTTGACAAATCTTGTTTAGTCAATGCTGCCAGAGGATAGCTATCATATGATAAGATTGATTCTGCTCTCTTCTCAAAACTATATTAACTGCAATATATATTTTTCCTATATCTTTTATGTGCACCCTTAGTTATTCTTTTGATTTGGCAGTTTCATGATTCATTATGACAAGTTTAGTGTTTATGTGCATGCATTCTCTTTTTGATTATCTATCTGTTTATTATGTGCATGCATTCTCTTTTTGATTATCTATCTGTTTATTATGTGCTCTGAGATTACTTATCTAATATGGCAGGGTCATGAGGGAAAGTTCAGTGTTTATGTGCATGCATCTCAACGAAAACCTGTACACCAGAGCAAATATTTCATTGATAGAGACATCCATAGTGACAAGGTTTGTACTTTTGAAACTTTACTTAATTTCTTATTTAAATTTAATATTGTGCTGGTTATTAATTAATCTTTATACTAGTTAATGGAATCCATTAAAGTGGTGCCACTTTGAGATAAATTGATCAATCATTTTTCGGTTGTTCAAGTTTACCTGATTTCTTTTGATGGCATAGTTGTGTACAAATTGTTAACCCCCACCCCACCCCACCCCTTTGATCCCAAAGCATACCATTTCGATACCATAGTTCTTCCTAAAGGCTCTTGCATGGGGTTATTTTTTTTTTTTTTTTTTTTTGGGGGTGGGGTGGGGTGGGATTGGTTATTTAATATTTAAATATATTCGCTTAAACCCTTTATTAGAAGGACTGGTGGACCAATTGCAACAAAAAAGAAGACAAATAAATACTTTAATGAGACTTATTTTTGCAGTTCTAATCTATGAAAAATGTGAAGATCTGACAATTATGTGAATACGTTTGTTGCCTTTTGTCACAGGTTGGTTGGGGTCAAGTTTCAATGATAGATGCAGAACGACGCCTTTTGGGCAATGCACTGCGAGATCCTGATAACCAGCACTTTGTATTGCTTTCTGATAGGTGTGTATAGATTGCCTCCAAGTATTTGAAATTGTTCCATTATGTAGCACAGTGTCCCTGGCTTCTGATCTAATACTTTGTTTTACTTGCAGTTGTATTCCGTTGCACAGATTTGAGTATGTGTACAACTATCTGATGTACACAAATGTTAGTTACATTGACAGGTGAGCTCAGCGAGTTAACATTTGAGCTTTTATGTTTCATTAGTTACTATGTGGTGCGGTCTCTGTACAGAAAGCCTATTGCTTGTAATCTTTGCATAGCTTCTTGAAATCAAATAGATTTGAGTCAGTTTTGAATTGTACATTAATCCTGTTGTGCCTAATGGAATACCTTTATCTACCAGTTTCTTGGATCCAGGTCCTCATGGAAATGACAGGTACTCACCACATATGTTACCCGAAATAGAAAAAGAGGACTTCCGTAAGGGTGCACAGGTGAGATTTTACATTCCATTCCTGAAATATGGTTACTAATATCATGAAACAACTTCTGAAATTTGGCTTACAGATTCAATTGCATATTATAGGAAGAGAGAAAGGGGAGGGGGGAGGGAGAGTGAATTCCATTATAGGGTTATACTATAATTAAATCTACTTGAATGCTGAAAAGGTCTAACTTCCTTGGTCTAATGGCACTGCTACCTAGAAGTCTGGCACTTACAGAAATTGGCATGTTTAACATCAAATCTTCTGTTTAGGAAGTTGCAAACAGTTCACTACAGTGTCAAATACTGTATGATATAGTTGCCTATTTATCTGTAGTTTTAGCAATTTTAGAAGCCATTCACACTCTCTAGCCACTTTTAGATTCTCTCTGATATGGTACGCACTTTGGTCTATTACAGACCAAACTGAATTGAATATCATGTCTTTCTTGACTGCCCTAATTAGATATTTTCTGTCTTGAAATCTTTTTGTGTAAAAATGTAGCAAAATATTTATAAGCATGTGGTTTTCATCCTTAACTTGTACTCATGCATCTTAAACGACACTCTCTTTCTAATCCAAATGGATGCCATCTATTTAGTGAACATTTGAGTAATGGCTAAAACGAACTTTTGAATATTAAATTTGTGCTAAATAGCTCATATAGGCTTGTCCTGAATCATAGGTAGCTTTGTGCTCTAAAATTCATGTATACTTATGACAATTGTAATAGGACTACCTACTTGTATAGTTTTATAACTCTATTATAGTTTCTACTTAATATTTATACAGGCTTGTTGGGAATTATAAGTAGCCTCATGTTCTGAGTTTCATGTTAACATAGAATAATTGGTTTGAAATTCATTCGCTATCTGGTGTTTCTGTCAATACCGATTTATCCCATCATGCAATTTAATATATGCCAAGTTTCATATCATGGTATCTATTAATACTAATTATTGACGTTACGTTTATGCAGTGGTTCCACTTGAAACGGCAGCATGCGATGATTGTAATTTCTGATACCCTTTACTATTCGAAGTTTAGAAATTACTGCAGGGTGAGTAACATGAA
The DNA here is from genome assembly GCF_948465745.1 of Chenopodium album. Taxonomy (NCBI): domain Eukaryota; kingdom Viridiplantae; phylum Streptophyta; class Magnoliopsida; order Caryophyllales; family Amaranthaceae; genus Chenopodium; species Chenopodium album. The sequence goes on from NC_137857.1 coordinate 6,547,909, forward strand.
TAATTGCATGACATGTACTTCAATATATGCGAGTCTTTTATCCAGGTCAAAGAAAAATGTTGATAAATCTTTTCTCTTAACAGCCTGGCTTTGAGGGACGCAATTGCTATTGTGACGAACATTACTTGCCAACTTTCTTCAATGTGAGTGTCATTAAGAACTCTCTCTCTCTCTCTATCTCTCTCTCTGTGTCAAAGCCACTATATATCATCTGTTTCAGTCCAACTAAGTCCGTTTTTTGGCAATGCATAGATTGTTGATCCAGGGGGGATGGCAAATTGGTCAGTAACTCATGTTGATTGGTCTGAACATAAGTGGCATCCAAAATCCTATAGAGCACAGGATGTCAGCTATGAACTTTTGCAGAAAATCACGGTATGATTCTATCTTGTTTATGCTATTAGGTTCACCTTCTCATGCATAATCCCCTTAACAAATAAGAATTATCTTAGAAAGAAAAAATTAGTTTGAAGAACATATAATTGTTATATTGCAACCAAAAATGGCATACATGGAAGTATTTTCATGTTGATGTTTCCCACTGACTTTATTTGTATGCCCTGTTAACCAGCCAAAAGAAATACTACGTAGTTTTTGTTTGGTCAAATCTTCTAAATCGTAATTTATTTATCTTTTATTTTTTTTGCTTTTTTTTATTAAATGCAAGATTATTTCTTCATTTAAAACATAATAAGTCAATAATTCAATAAGCTGCTCCGTAAGGATAATTCTTGGAGATATATATATGCTTTTGGAATGAGCAATTTGGGTATTATTTGTTAAGACCTTAAGGTTTCCTTTTTTAGTTCAAGAACAAGATGCCTTGTATTAGAACTTCATTGGCAACTAGCTCTCCTATGATGTATTGAAAATACCGAAGTATTTGTTGAATGGCCACGTTAGGTGTTGAAAGAATTCTGTGTATGCGAAAGTTAAAATGTCTTGTCATATTTAGGTCAACAAAGATAAGGCAGTTTTTCAATGATTTTTAAGTATATAACGACAATTGAATGACTGCATCCCAAATCTTAGTATACCTTGATCAATATACACCTCAACAGTCAACATATTCTTATACTTCAAGAAGCCTAGATTGATTCTTGTGAATAAAAACAATAACAAGGCCACAAGGGAAACAGTCTTGCTGATTATTTGTGTGTGTTTCTGATGTACTAGACGTCTAGGCATGCTCAGCGTGTTAACTGTTTTTTATTGGAGTTGTATAACTTGTATTGGTTAATTTAATTGTAGAATATTAACAACCTATCATGCTTTTGCTAAAACTAGCTATAATTCTGAAAATTTTGTTATTGTTATTGCAGTCTATTGATGAAACTGTGCATGAAACTAGTGAAGCAAAGGTAAATATCTTATATTTTTGCATGTTTTTAGACGACTTAATTTTTTCCTTAAGAGTAATTTCTGATTTCTGTCATTCTATATTTGCAGAAGCAAGTGATTGTGAAGCCTTGTGTATGGAATGGAGTGAAACGCCCTTGTTATTTGTTCGCGAGGAAATTTTACCCGGAAACTCTGGACATTTTGATACAAATCTTCTCCAACTACACAGCTTCTGTATAAGCAATACAACCACCAGAGTTTTGCTTTGATTGATGTTTTTCGACCATCTTTTTGTCCCCATACATAGCTTTTCCCGTTGTAAATTTCCATGCCATACAAAGACCAGATTCTAGCTGATATGTTAGCTGCCTGGAAAAAGAGTATTATTCTTCAAGGTTGCTACTCGGAAGATTCAATGTCTATTCTTTTCCCCCCAGTATTCTTCTGTAATTTTGCCGATGTAACAAACATTTTCTCAGATATTGACACAGTTGAGGGGATCAATGTTTAGATAGATATAGTAGAACCAGCTTGCAGATTTTTACTGTATTTTGCTTCAGCTAATGAAAGCGATGCTAAGTTTGTAATCTAATATTTTTCCCTCTATTAGTTTTTAATTCCTTTCAGCAGTCTGCACAGTGAATTCAATTGGGTATACACAATACAGTAAGCCAAACATTTGATTTTTATTGTGTCGCCAATATTTCAACATATGGCTCATTCGTCGTTGCCACAATGCAACAGTGAACAAGATCTATGAAAGGAACGAACACCCTGCATTTACCAATCTCTTGACATCTCTTCAGCTTTAGCCATTGCCTGGTACTTTTTCAAACATTTGAGGGCAAACTTTAGATTTTCATGCTGCTTTTGATACTCTTGATGAAAGCTGCATTCTCGGCTACTAGTGTAATATGCTGCGGCCCTGCGGTCAATGATAGTGAGAAATAAACCTAATCTTTTATAATATTGTCCAATTCCTCCTTGATTTCCTACTGTTCTAAGGCAGTCGGAGCATATCATAATGTTGCTCATAGAGCATAGAGAAAATGGGGCATCAGCTCTACATCTTCATCATCATTTCTTTAGGTTTCTAAAAGAATTTCAAAGAGATTAATTCAACACCAAAGTACTTACATTTGTTGTGTTTTACAATCAATGACACTAAGCTCTCTTCATATGGGGGCTACATCGAGTTACACGGAACAGGAAACTAACATAATTAAATAACAAATGATGTTTCCCATTTATAACAAAACACTATTATAATTATCTAAATGCAATCTAATAAATCTAGGAAAGATGCAAATTTATCTCCTAATGAATTACCTAGTGTACATAAAAATGAGCAAGCATCGACAGAATACATGTCACCCCAACTACTTGGACACTGACAACTGGTAGGCAGCAACACGGACTAATTTGACACAAGCAAGAAGCAGACTGGGCTGCCTCTTAGCGAACCTCTCCCCAGTTGGCTTTGAAGTTCCTTCAAAACCTAAAAAATCCGATGACCACCACAGCGTCTAATACCATACCGGGCCTGTACTCTACAGACTACAGTTACTGATATGATAGGAGTACGTGCCTCCTCAATCCCACTACCAAATATCAATCTACCATCTATTCCCACGGCTTTAAAGTGCTAATCACAGCAATATTTGTTCCCACTACTTTCTTAATCTTCATCATCTGAGCTTCCCTCATCACTGGTATACTCATCACTATCATCATCTTGATCCAAAATATCAATCCGAATATGCGGCACTTGTATAGGTTCAGGTGCCCTTGGAAACACAGGTGGAGCAGCAGGCTGTGGTGGCTGTTCACCAGCTCTAGCAGCCATAGGAATAGATTCCAATGGGGGCAAATTGATCGGATCTCCAGGCTTCCATCCAGCTGGAGGTAATGGTATATCCATTGGAAGTTCCACAGGCATACCAGGTTTCCAGCCAGCTGGAACCGTAATATTTGGAGGCATGAGGCCCTTAATTGCAGCCATGGGGTCAGCAGGTGGTAAAGCAGGGGTCTCGATGAGGGGTTCGATCTTTTTCTCGTCCTCCACTGTTTTAGGTAACCCTACATCGAGATCAACAAATGCATACAGCTGTGAGGCTCGCATTTGGTCCTCCTGCGGGGCCGGTGGGAGAGCCCCACGAAGTGGCCCCCCGGCACCAAACTCAGGTGGTGCAAAGGTTGTATAGCTGATTTTGTGAGCATATGATATGACATCTGACAACTTCAACTGAGAAGCAACAGTAGTATTGCTGGAAGAACTATCTGAGTCGTCTGATTTTAATCTTTTTGGTCGGCGATAATCAGCATAATCATCAACCAGAATGTCAAGAACCCGCTCTGCTTCTTTAAGCTTCTTAGCAAATGAAAGAATTGCAGAATCTTTGGCCTCGATTTCCTGGTTTAACTTTTGTTTAGCATCTTGAAGATCAAGAATTTCTTGTAGCTCTGCAACAGCTTCAAATAACTGAGTTTGAAGTGATGTGAAAAGGGTAATAATTTCTTTGGTAGTAGATGTAGGAGCGTCAATTGGGGGAGTGGTTGTAGAATGGGTTTGGGAAGGGAGGAAAGTTGGAAGAGAACTACGAAAAGAGTTAATCCAAACAGAACGATTAGGTGATACCTCAAAGAGCTTGGCAGCTAAGGCTGCCATTTGCACCAGAAGTGCTTGGGCCCTTTGAAGAGGAGGAAGAAGAGACAGAAGAGTGGATGAGGTAGTTTTTGGAGTTGGTAATGCAACCTGCTGATGGGATTGGTTAGGCTGCGAAGAGGACTTGGTCACACCAGGACTTTGAATAGCCGGTGAATTCGGATTCGACAGGCCAAGCCTAGCCGGCGATGGTACAACCTGGTGTGGAAGACTTTGTAACATTTTCAATAAGTTATGTCCCCCTGCTGAACAAAACATAAAAATTCACATAAAAACATCCAACTCTGCTAAAATTACTAGCAACCAATATATTGAAAGTTATAAAGCACGGGAATTCCCAACTGTTTCCAAGACCCAAACATTCCGATGGCCATCCCTGAGCCAGGGCAGGAGTGGCAGCCGCCCTAGGTTACAAATACATTAGCAACCAAATTCAAATCAACGACCACACTTGTGTAGGATCAGTTCTATAAGTCGTATTTGTATCCTTAGTCACTAAGGAAACAAAAACCAAATTCAAATCGATTACCAATTTACCATATTAGGCTCCACTAATCACATTCAAATTCTCCTCAGCTAACGAAATCATCGTAAATTGCACATAGCAAAGTTCTAGCTACAAAATTGATAGTTACAACTATTAAAAACTTCGGTAATTATGACCAAAGGTTCAACAATCCACCCAAGAAGAACCCTAAATTGATTACACTGACAATCAAGTTGACGAGTCTGTAAATTCCTCCGATTGATTAATTTGTTTCTTTTACGAAATTTTTTTGATGAAAGCATCCAAAATTAGAAATTCAAGCATCCTAATCGAATCCATCCAAGAAAGAAAAGCAAGTTCCAACCTCGAAATTAATAGCTATAAAATCACATCTCAAAAAATTATATAAAAAAAAAAAAAAATTATATACAATCATCATTGTCTTTGATTTATGCTATATTCATTGGTATAGTAATTCAGCTTAATTCAATAAATTCCCATTACAGGAAGAACCTCAAATTAACGATAAACCCTAGATTACGAAATTAAAATTCGAAGATTTTAAAAAAAAAAATAGTTACCTCTGAAGCTTCTTCAATGGAGGAGAAAAAGCTAAGAAAGCGCTTCAATGGAGAGATTTCAAAGTGCGCGCTTCAATGGAGTAGAGAGACTGCAGAGCGTACATTGTTCTTTCCTTCACAGAAAATATTGATCTCGAGTCTGTTCAAATAAACACAAACTTCTATAAATAAAGTGTCTTTGTCTCTTTGACCAATGTTTATATTTTATATTGGTTTTTTTTTTGTAAGGTTAAAAAAAAAAATTATCATTCAAACTGAGACACTAGAAAATTGTACGAGTATAAAGTTAGTAAATTATAAAAAACAATAAACACTAATTACACTGATTACACGTGTTTTTTCATGAGTTTCTAATTTTATACAATTGTCAATAGTGTATTTAATGCTTAAATATAGACATATAACATTATCCTAAAATAAAAAGAACTATATTATCAAGTTGTTGAGTTCTAGAGTTGTTTCATAATAATACAGTAACAAATTACCCCTAAATAAAGGAAAGTTATCCCGATATTAGTAATCGTTACATCTCTATAAATAAAAGTTATAGAGTACAATTAAATACTTTATTTGCTTTCAAAAAAAAAAAAAAAAAAAAAAAAAAAAACTTTATTAATTTACTCAATAAAACGTAAATACTCTATAAGCAACAAAATTATATAGAAAATTAGTAAAATTAATTTGTAATGTATTGAAATCTCTAAGAAATCTACTCAAGTTGTCACCATAGCTTCTCACCCTCACTCAACGGAAAACTACTCAATGTCCCATAATATTTGTTTGGACTGATTGCATCAAAGAATTAAGCACCATTGGGATAAGTACAAAATGACATAGCTCAAATCCAAACCAAAAGCATAAAACACGTACATAAAATGATAAATAAACCGACCACTCATGGATATGAGAGCCGTCACAAAAGATAATATAGTAAGTACAGTTAGTAGGGAAACCGTTGCTACGGTGCAGATGCTTAAGTAGACATACCTTAGTGTATGGCTGTATGCTTCCTGGAGTTAAGCAGGAAGATGGTAATCATACAGCTTTTAGCACTACTTATTTTGACTGCATTTTGTACTAGACAAAATTTCCAACGAACAAAATCAGGGAAAAGAAGAAATTCTCTTTACTATATACGGACTGAATTATTATTACAATATACAAAAAACTTTGGATACTTTTGTGTCTAGTTGCCTGGTACAAAATCTTTTCTACCTTTCTGATTCGTACAACACTGAGATAGAATACAAGGTTACCGTCTACTATTTACAGGCTCTTAACAAAATTCACATTTAAGTGTAGGTCGACTGGCTGCACATGAGGCTTCTTCAAGTTGCTTCTACATCACAAAAACGAGAGATGAATATAAGCAGTAACATTCCCAGGAACAACTCTATATGCACTCATGAGTCATGACAGCCAGGTCATTTTTTCCGATATCTCTATATTAGGTCTCTATAAGGGGAATGGTATGTGTGCAGTGTCCAATCAAGTAAAATGTCCGTTTCTCAGTTTTCCACCCAGATTCTATTTGCTTCGTATGCCCTTCAGAGGCCAAAAGCATTACCATGAATAATAACTTCTGGGTTATCATTTCCTTGGCTTGATCAGGAATGAACCTGAACATCAAGGCCAACATCTGTTGCAGAACAATCTTCTGAAGTCAAACAGATTTTGCTTTTGCAGAAAGATTGGTATGTTCAGTTGAAGAAGTATGGTGATTCAAGGACTTTTTCCAATTCGAAGTTCCCTCTTTCTGGTAGAGGTGGGAAGGTAGATTCTGGATAAGATTCCTGGAAGCTTTGAAGCAACTGCAAACAAACCAGAGTTTGAGGGAAATTAAACAAGAAACTCGAAATCTTGTCAGAGAAGAACAGAAAATTGATAAGGGCCATACTGTCAAAAGCATCCCTCTGAGCCTAACAAAAGTAATAAAGTATGCATCTAACTATTACCACGGAGATTGAAGAAAATAAAAACACTGCCAAGTACATAACTTTTAAAGGACTCAAATTAAACCATAAACCCTTACATTTTCTAGAATGGGCATGCTATACAGCTCAACAAACTTTTCTCGAAGAATTTGATTCATCTTTTCCACATCACATGCATGAGTCCAAAATGAATCATGCACTCCTGCAGATACATATATTTCATATGTCAGGTCATCTACAGCAAAGAATAATATTAAGAACATAATAAGGCAACATAATAATAAAATAAGAAACCTGCAAACTGTAAACCAGCATCCCTGCATGCCACAGCAGTCATCATCATATGAGTTCCATCAAGCGAGTGAACATAGTTTGGAGGAAATGCAGTCCTTTGTTTTTTGACTTCAATCTGCTTGTCCATTTAAATCATTGTCAGTCATATGCAGAAAGCCTAGGGGAAGAGAAGAGGGTGGGGGGTAAACATAAGGACAAGAACTTACCCCTTCACCTTCCTTTTGCAAGGCCAAAACCTGAAGCGATGTTTTAATCTGTATACAAGCAAAGAATGTGGTCAGTATGATTCTGGAAGCTGGAGCGGGGTTGATCTAAATTAAAAAAAAGTTAGAGAAGCTCAATTTAACTAAATGAAACCTTTAAATGTCAGAAATTGACAAATAGTTCATTTATAAATTGCATTCAAGGTAGAGAAAATAACTTGTTACATATGAGGATTAAGCTTAGAAATGTCAAAACGCTTACATCAGTTCAAGAACCTAGCATCATTAATCAAATAAACAAATATATGTATTGTGGAGATACAGATGATAAGCAAGAAATCATGCTTATTCAATGTCTTTTCCCTATATTCCATTTTACTATCCGTGGACTTGAGCACTGGAAGTCGATCTTGAGCCCAATCCACCAAAAATTTAATAAAAGAGACCCCTGAGACGTTTGTTACATTAATCTTAAAGCACCATAATTCCTAGCAATAGCAGAACTATCTTGTCAAATCTTAGCATATTACAGCCCCTCCCCCCCACCCAAAAAAAAAAAAAAAAAAAAAAAAAAAAAAAAAAAAAAAAAAAAAAAAAAGAAGAAGAAAGAGTTCATATTGATTCTACCTCGTCTCTTTCAATCCCTTAATATGGTCTACTCCCGTCTCCTCATTAAAGCATCTAAATGCCACCTATAGCAAGTGCGAACAATCTAAACCATGGCCTGTATGCTTTACCCTCCCAAAGCTTATCTTCAGCATAGACATCACCTTATCATTATACATACCCATGAAGCATCCCTATCTCTCACAGATAACTTATAACGTTGAGCTTTATATTCAACATAAATTGCTACTAAAGGATCATTTATATGGCTATGAAGTTTTAGTTCAATTTTAAATGAAGCATTTCACTGAAAATTCCACAATTATTAACCCATCTTGAATATTAGAATCCTTGATTGATCATACAAATATATTGCCAGTGAAAAGAGTGGCCGCCCAAAGTCAAATCATGAGACAGGATACTCACAAGATGCCGTTTACTTTTACAGTATGGTTGTACAACTGGCAGACCAAGAGGAGTAGTCCAGCGAACAGGTTGATTTTCAGAAGCAATAACCTGTAATGGCGGACAAGTCAAGGTAAAGCTACTAAAATTTCATTCTGCTAAATTTATTACAATAGAAGAAACCCTACCTTTGCACAATCACCAAGCCAATCCATTATGCTACGCGCAGCTTGAAATAATTGGCCGAGGGCAGACATTGTTACCTAGGAAAGGATAGTATTGTGATGTAAGAATTATTTAATAAGAATTATTGTCAAAAGAAAATATCACAAACAGTATGTATGACTTCTTACCTTAGCTGAATAGCAGGCTGCAGAAAAAAGCAGCCTGTCATCAGTGATAAGACCCTTCTCCTCCAATCTCCTCTTAATTTGCTCCCTTGCCCCAACAAATGTAACACCATAAACAGATGTCATTACTGTCTGCTTCACAAGTTTGCGGTCCACCTGAGATGCGTAAAGCTTTCTTTATTAGCAGATATTAACAAGAGCACAGAACAGCCAATACTATCAAACACATAGTTTATACAGGAAAGTAAATAAACTCCAAAACAAACATATAGCACAATGGGATATGATCATTTAAAGGATGTTTAAATGAAGAACCTGATCAACTAGGACTTTGGCTAACAATGCACTTGGGTATGTTTCAGGGTCTTGCCTGCTATCCTTTTCCATAATTTCACGAACCCTGTTAAAAAAAAAAAAAAGAAAAAAAAAATTAAAGAATTATTTCTCAGATATAACCTAGTAGCTAATCACTAGTTTATAGCACTAGCATTTTAAGAGCAAGATTAGCCCTAAGTCTTAACATTCTAGATGACATCATCATTTTCTAATTTTACGGTCTTAAGACAAGACTTTATTATTTTAAACCATTTATGAAATTTGGTCTTAATAAAATCTGAAGTGGAGTCTTGAAAATTCAAGACTCAACTTCAGACTCAATTTAGCACTCAATCAAATTTTTTTTTTTATTTTTAAAAATCTTTAATAATTTAATTTATATGTAAAAAATGAGTCTGAGCGATTGAAGAGATAAATTTTATCGAGTCTTACATAATTATAAATTAGAAAAATAATTAAACTTAATCTAAAAAACTGATGTGACAATGAATTAAAGTCTTAACATGAGACTCCGCTAATGTTGCTCTAATGCATAGTATCCGTCTTATCTCAAGATTCTCAATGTTTAGAGGAAACTACATATTGGTAAATCATACTTCCAGCGTTTTTTTTAACCATGACATTTGGAAATTTACACTATTCACATACACTCCTTTAATTGTCTTTTATGATTTATATGTCCAAAAAAATATAATCATGTGGGATCTTGTTAGATTCGTCTCAAAATATTCTTTCAAAATATCAAATTTATAAAATTTTTACTAAAATATATTTCAAGATATTAATGTTATAAAATGTGCATTGGCAAGCGTGAAATCCCCAATGTGGCGATTGAAAAAGACCGAAAGAAGCAGATTTGCATAGCTAAAGAAACTTTAAAATAAAGGTGGGTGGGTGTAAGAAAAAGGTGGGACAAAGTAAGAGATGGAATAAAAAGGTAGGTGAGTGTAAGAAAATAGGTGGATAAAGTAAGAGATAGTGAAAAAGAGGATAAATTGTGGGGTAAGAAGGGTATGATGGTAAAATGTGTTTGTCAACAATGGATTTAATAGAAGTGGATGAACAAAACAAAACAAAACCAAAAAATAAATAAATAAATAAATAAATTGATTATGGAGGTATTGCAATCTTTCCATAATATTCATAAATTATTTTGTTTCTTTTAAGTACTGCAGAATATATAGTAAATATATAATTTGCATTTGTAATCTTGACTTGATATTAACAAGCTTTTCTCCCATCAATAGGCACTGAAGAATCTCTGACAGCTTAGATTGTCAACATAACCAATGATGAAGGTCAAGAAACTCTTCAACAAGCACTAAAATTTAACTGTAGAACATTTAAGAAGGGAAAAAAATATATATACTGCGAAATGATCCAAGTATCACAATAGCATTCTGCTACAAATCCCTGACATTTAAACAGTGGTAGCAAAGTAAAAGGGCTAGAAGGAATTAACTAAGAGTCTACAAACTTTAAAAACATGTTGCACCAATTTTACAACAGATCAATAAACTAATTTTATCAAGAATGACCAGAGATAAATTGTAGACCAAGCCCAAGAAAAAAGAGATTTGAAACTTCTGCTGTGAATTGCATCAACTATAGGTGTAAAGGGCACACGTCATAGAGCTTGGCAAGAAAAAAGAAAGAGCAAGAAGCACAGAAGTATAGAAGATAAAAGATTTACCAAGTTTTCTATAGTCAGCTTTCCTTCAGTTGGTTATTCTTGTTACAGTTAGTAAATTCTTACTGAGAGAATATTACTAAGCCAATCAACATAAAATATGTTTTCAAAAGATTATTACTCCAACAGAAGTTACAACCACTTTTCTATGCCATAATCAAAAAGTTTTTTTTTCATGCCATTGAACAATATCCTTTTCAAATATTTGAAACACAACATAATTCCTAAGTTCTTATGACATGGCTACAATCCAGGGTGCAACCTATTTACCTTGTAGCAATTTCTGAGTACACATCAGCAGGTTCCTCTCCAGTCACCAAATTTACAGCTGCTGCTTCCTTCTGTAAAAAGTAACAAAATTACTTTAGCATGTAGGCATAAAATCGGCCAACAGAAAATAATAGTATAACAATCACTCCTGAAATTTTAAAAAAAAAAATTATATAAAAAAAAAAAAAAAAAAAAAAAAAAAAAAAAAGGCTAATAGTATACTGCAAATTTTTTAACATATAATAGTAACATATTGAATTGATGTATACTATGCCAGATAAATAAAAACTTGATTCATTTTATTATAAATGTTTGAGAGTCTTTCTCCATCTGCACCTTGAAGAAACGAGGGGGGGAGAGAGAGAGAGTAACATAAATTAATTTTTTGTAGTCATGTTCTTCTCATATCAGCTATGCAACACCCAGACGGTTTGAATAAATATATTAAGGATTAAACATATTGCAAAAATCACTTCTGCTAATTACCATCCTTAAATTTTTATGATCCTAGGAAAACAAAAGGTAAGTCATTTCAGGAAAAAGAAGCAAAGTACAGCAGGGGCACAGGAGCCATAGAGGACATACACTATCTCTTCCCAAAGCAGCATAATGCTGCAGGCCATTGCATGAACCATCCTGAAACAAAGGTTAATGAAAACAATTTAGGTAAATATGCAATAGTATGTGACATCCAGACAAGAAAGGATTTGGGAAAAACAATATCATAATGTCCCTGGAGTATTCCTCTTAATCACTGGACAATATTCTCAGAAAATAGGAAATATAGGATAATAACATTTCAGAGATTATTATCACTTGTAATAATAAGAGCTCCAAGTCCCTACAAATTCTAAGCATATAGAAGCATGGGCAAGTAGAGAATATTACTTCATTGCCCACTATCTTAAAGGGCATCATGGAAAATGATTAATACAGAGTTACCATTCCTTAAACAAGCAAGTTAGAAGTGATAACATTAATTATTATGGAAAAAGAAAAAGCACTTCACTGGGTAAAACAGCTCCCAGAAAAACTAATTGCCAAAGAATTCCCAGACTGCTTATTGAACTTATGAAACAGCAACGGGAACATTTATGATGATGACTGAGGCCTTTTATACATTAATACATGGCTTACCTGGTGTATAGGAAGATGGGAGATGAAAGTATATGGTGATGAGCTGTTCAGGGCTCCTGTAAGATCAATGCAAGCAGCTAAGCATTGAAAAGGGTCTTCTGCACTTAACCACCATCGATTTCCATTGATAGGGTCACTTGCTGAGTCAAATATTTGAGCCAGATGCTTTTCTACAAAAGCTACACGTGCCTCATACGAAAGCTTGTCGACACCACCAGCGTATACATTTGCTAAGTGAATTTTCAGCCATTGTAATCCAGATTTCCCCAAAGGTCGTCCTTCTGCAAACTCAAGCACACCTCGGCAGAGATCAGAACTTAGATGGTTTAGATGTGGATGCATGGGATAAGCCCGACCACGGAAGTCAAGATTATGAGGATAATAAAAGCCTTCCTCGTCTCTCATCTTCTGAGCAACCTGGCACACCAAAGCGGCAAAGCCAGCCAAAACAATCAGGCAGGCTGATAAAAGATAGAACATTGTTTATTGAAGGTTTACTTGAATCTTTCACCTGTTTTATAGAAAGATGCTAAAAATCCATAACTGACAAATTTTACATCAATAAAATAAATACAGGCAGAAAAATCCAATTTCAATCCTATAAAGGCTAAAGCCACACATACAAAAAATCTCAGAGCCACACACATTAAAAATCAAACAGCTGTCTCCAGCCAAAATCAGATGCCCAGTACAATTATCTTTCCGATTAGGAGAATTCCTCCTAATATTAAGGAAAAGGAAAGAAAGGTCCAATCAAACTTCACATCCAATAAACATTAGCATGAACCCCTAAAACACTGCCCTTTCTCATTAATGAAACCTCACTAGGAATCCATCTCCATATTTTCCTAAGTGAATCCAACCAAAGTACTCACAATGTCCTGCCCAAAAAGCAACAAACCCCCTTTTCTTCCTTACCAGTTATTAACATTAAGAAAGTGTTGACACCTGAGAGTTAAACTTCCATGGACATATGTAGCAAGGTTGTTTCCCTCTAGACGTATTTTACCCATTTCTATGACGACCATAGGTAATTTTAAGATAGTTGCTCTGCGCCAAAAATAGCTAGATTCTTGTGGAAATCACTATAGCCATATTCACACCAAAGTGATATTCTTAGACACCAAGTAACCAAAAAATCAAAACTCCCTTTATTCGAGTGCATAGCCACATCCCCAATTACTTAGGTGATCTCTTCTCACCCTCCCATCTCTGAGGCTCCAGCAAAAAGAAATCTTCTGAAAGGCTAAACCTCTCCCTATATGCTATTTTCTTCAAAGAGAAGGGCACTCCAAAATGAAGATAACTATGAAAGAAGATATCATAAATCCACGCTGAAGATGAAACATAGCAACACCTTTTCCATAAAATCTCTGCATGCACTTGGAAGATTCTCATCAGCTCCCCTTAAATGACACATTCCCACTATCCTCATATCGAAAATTTGTAGTTGGCAGCAATCAATTGTGCTGTCAACATTCAAACCTCAGCTCTCAAGCAATATTGGTGTTCACAAGGAGATACTGGTTGAAGAACTTTTGAAAACAGATCATTGTTTTTATTTTCTAAGCCATTATAAAGTTAATAGTTGGAAACTGAGAGCTTATCTTTTTGTTAATTTAAATTTTCAAGTATTGGTTATTAAATCTCAAGGATTGCTTTTTTTTTTTAAAAAAAAAAAAAAATCAAGACATGCAACTACTTTCACTTATTAATTTTTGGTTCCCAAAGCCAGATAATCACATAAAGCTAGCTTGGACACCTTCCAGAATTAACTTTCCATAAACAAAATTATCTAATGCTCAAAGATGATTAGCTTATAACTAAAAGAGAATAAAAACATACAGAAAGTTTAAGTTCAACGTCACATCTTAAAGCATGTCTCTCTCTATTGATTTTCTTTGCTTTCCTCACACTCCACTTCCATGTATCAATTTCTGCTGGATCTTCTGTCAGTGGCTTTTCAGGCAAAGGAACCTGCAAATTTGGAAATTCAAGCAGGATTAGCACACTAGAGAAAAAGGGAGAGGGGAGGGGGGTAAATAATAAAGATATAAAGGAAAGGCCTCATCCAACAGAAAACAGAATATGGAATACTGACATCCTCACAATTAACAAGACCGCCAATGTTGCCACCACTAGCCCATAGACTTTCCACCACACCAAGAACTTTTCTGTTGATTCTCCATTTTGTGTGTCCAAGAGTATTTAAGGCCTGCACAAATGCAGAGTAGGTATGGGGTTACAACTTACAAGTTTACAACCTAAGAAGCATGTGGCTCAACAGAGATATATATCAATGATACCAGTGTGAACAGCAAAAGGCATTGACAGATGTAATATCTGGCAATTATTTTATAATACATAGTGAGCCCAACTCAGCTAAGTTACATTTACAAGAGAAATTGAAACTAGTTAGCAACACTCAAATGATTTTTTCCTTTTTCAAAAACACTTTGACAGGTTCGATAAAACATACAAAATGCTCAGAGCTGAGAAGTTCAGAATACATGCATAAAAGAAAAGCTGATGTATTCACACAGTACAATCTCATTATATGAAGGATTAGCACAAGAATTTAAGACTATAAAAATGACAAGAGTTCAGTTTATTGCCTAGGAGAATGACCTTTAGTGGAAAATTATCCTTAAGTTTTAGATGTTAGGAAACACCAAAACACTAAACTTATACCATAACACAGGCACAGCTTGTATACTATTCAAGAGAAAATTCAAAATCATATCAAGTATAAATGGAAACTCCACTGTGAATATTTCACAAGCTGAAATGTTCAATCACTTCAATGAGTAATAGCATACATCCCCTCTTTCAGCCATCAAGATAGATAAGAGAATATTATAACCCTCCTCTGACCTCTCCAATTTGAGCTCAGGAATGATCACTATTTAGTTGAGGATGGTTAGAGTATTCAAATTTTATTTTCATAAAAGTTTAAAACAAATCCATTCAATTAGAACAGACAGACTCAGTAATTGTAGAGGATTGGAGCATTTGTTTGACAAGACATAAGACTAAAATAAAGAAAATGAGTCCAATTGTTAGAAAGAAAAAATAGACATACTAATTGGTATACAATTCAGAGCACGAGGTTTAAGTTTATAATCACACAAACAAACAAACAAAACCGAAAGCCAAAAATCTGCAAACTTGCACCATAATGAACTCAGGCTAGTTAAACTTTTGAGCAGCTAATAAATGGAAAAAAAAAAAAAAAAAAAAAAGCCATATAAACAAAGACTGAGGGGCTCTATTCTGCTGTACCTCAAACACTTTCTGCATCTGCTGTGGTGGAGTTTTCCTCATCGCCTCTTGCTGCTTTCTTGAACCATGCGTTCGCATAACATAAGATGGTAGAAACAAGTAGCCACCCTTGTCATACCTGGACAAAAATAATATAGAAGATCCCAATTCTAGTAAGCAAATATAATTAATGGTATATATGGGAGAATAGTACAGCATATATTAAGTTTCATACTTTTTAGCTTGTTCAGGATTGATTGACAACAGATCATGACATATATGAAATATACAATACTAAATACCTTCTCTCCTGATCATATATGTCTCATAGGTTTTTTTTTTTTTTTTTTTTTTTTTTTTGCACTCTATAGTCCATCCAACTTCCAAATTTGCCATCTATTTCACAAATATATCATTTTTTACAGCTCACTGAACTATTCTTCGTGATTATCTCTTAAAGATTGCTCCTTCCAGAGGTGAGGAATTGAGTAGGATGACAATGTAAGTTTAAAAACGATACAGAAGGGTAGAAAAGGGGCATAGTTTCCATACTTTTCTGTGAGAGATAATTAATCAAGGATTACTGAGAACATTATTATAAAACAAATTATTCAAAAAACACGAAGAAAGAAGATGTGTATACCCTTTCCAATTCTTCGGAGGTATCAACATTGGAACATAGGGAATAATCATGTATCGAGCCTGCTAAAAAAAGCAGTAAAAGTTTGTTAGGTTATGTAACCAACTCTAGAATCACTTAATGATTTTTTACAACAGAATGTAAAAAGTTATTGCAAGTGCATTTGGCTTTAATAACTTAGTGCAATATTATTTGGGGAACTGTTCACATGCAATTAAGAATTGCATATGTTTTGTATATTTCAGATAACAATGAACGAGAAACTTACACTCCTATCAATCCCCTTCAGAACAAGCGGGTCACATTCTATAACTCCATATCTTTTCACCACTTGCTGTCTTCATAAAGTAAAAATAAAAAGTCAGTGTGAGAAGTTACTGAGTTTATTTTAAGTAAACCACTACCACAATATGCACATTTTTCTCCAAATTATAAAGTTATTCATGGGCCATTGAGCTGGCATCCACCATAGACTGAGAAGCAAAGCTAATACACTAACCTTCAAAATTTTAGCCAGAAAGGCCCTAATAATAATGTAGCAAATCAACAGAGCAGTACACAAATTACATGTATGGTGAAGCAGCTTCCTGAAGATGAAGTGCATAAAATTAAATGCAACTCACCCCATGTCATTGTTCAAAATTTTGAATTTGTGCCTAAACGCAGGTCGTACATCAGGTGGATTGTCAGCTGATTGCTTACTTGGATGCTGAACATAAGCTGTGTCTATCAGCAACTCAATCAAACGACTACCCAGCTGCACCATCATGGAAACCAAATGTCAATCAAAATCAGATAATGGCATAAAAGAATGTGCCTTACAAGTATAACTATTACAAGAAGAAAAGTTATCACCTTAGCTTGAGTGTCTTGACTCCAAGACTTGTTATCTTCAGAAGTCACCAGCTTTGCTGCCTCAAATAGTCGTTTCCTCTTAACTAAGCTCTTCACGCGATTCCGCTGCAGTTCCTTTTCCTTTAATAAATCCTCTGGCATTTCACTTGCATTTTTACGGATATTCTTGGTTTTCTCCAAGAAACTGTGAATTTTTATCTGATTCCAATGTGGGGAAAAAATTACAGAATGATATGAAAACATGCAAGACTGAAATACAGCTTCAACCCAAGACCAGATATATTATACAACCAATTCTCTATCAATAAAATTAAATCAGGAAACAGAAGGGTTGTGCACGTAGCATGTCAAAAATGACTGCAAGAGAAGAGTATGTTTTTCATTACAAACTTCAGTACGAGCACAAGGTGAGCAGCAAATAGTGCAAACAGAATGCAAGGAAATGCATCACTCTTGATAATTGTAGCATCATAGTCCAACCATTCACTATAGAATTGAAAGTATTGCAATTCGAAATGGCTCACTGCCCTGATTTCTTTTAGATATATGGACTTCAGCTAAAAGAAACCCTCCAAAGAACAAGACAAGTGACTACAATGAGTTAAAGATATATGCAGCAAAATCAAAATTGGATGCTCAATAATCTCTCTATTTCCTACAAATATTAAAATAGAAAAATTAATCCCACATAAGGCCCTGTCGATTATTGCTAGAAATGATGCTTATCATCCATGCCAAGGTTTTGAGTCCTTAGCAGATACCTCCTTTGTGGGGAGCTCCCTTAAAAAGAGACCTAAAGAGTAAAAGCTAGCCTAAAGAGGAAATAATACTATGTAAGAGGGTATACCCTAAAGGACCTAACTTATCCCCACATCAGACTAGACAAGTTCCACACACTTGCATACGTAACAGTAATCTTGCTACAGCATCCTACTTCAGTTATGCCGATAACTCTAGACTAGAAGTAATTGGTTTTCACAGAATCAGCAGAAGCCCCTTGCCACAAAGACTAATTCTAGACACTAAATGTCAAATACTAACTACACTACTTCAAGAAGATCCTTCCCCTAATATAATGTACCTTTGAAGATCATATAATTTAAAAGGACAGCATAAGCATGCAAGATAACTAAATTGTAATGGCAAATAGAGAGCAACTAACAAGCAATGTCAACGGTACCAAAAACAAAAAAATATATCTACCTAAAAAACATAAGCCTAATAATGAAAATGCAGACACATCAAAAGCAATTGTTTAAATTCAAATCAATTAACTAAGCTGACTCAAATCCAAAGCACAAGCATCAACTAAAACATAAGTACATAACAAAAGGAGGGTGATTAAGCAAACACCTCCTGCTCAATAGCCAGGCCAATTTGAAGAGCAGCCTGAACAAGCCGAACACAGCCGGCTTCGTTGCCAACCATAAGCAATGACATCATCTTATGCATAACAATAACAGCCATCTTATCAGCTGGCAACATATCAATATGATAGCCATAGATAGCCTTTTGTTTCCTAGACCTTTGCAACTTTTGTTCTTTTTCAATTGCCTTCTTCAAAGGCTCAAACCAACCTAAAAACAATGCCTTAACTTGTGGCAAATTAGGTGCCAATTTCTTATCCCTCATCTCTCTCACAAACTCCCTATATTCCTCCACCATACTCTCCCAAGCCTCGGTTTCGGCTTTAATCTGTCTCCTCCTCAACAAATTATACTTCTCTCTCTCAATCTCCTTGAATTCTAACCTCAACCCAGTATTCCTATCAACTAATCCTTTCATAAAAAGGGTATTCACCCATGGTGGGTCATGCATAAAAATCCTATGACTAGAACCCTTAATTTTCTCTGAATTTTGAAAATACCCATCAATTTTTTCAGCTAATTCTTCCTCAGGAGAGTCCAGAATTATCTGGGATTGTATAGAAGGCTGGAAAAAGCTGTTCCTATCCAATTTTGGGTTTAAGCAAGGCAACAAAAGGGTAGCAGGAAAAGAGGTTGAAGAAGAAGAAGGAAATGGGGGTTCAACCCTCAATTGTTTGTTGGAAAGTGGGATGAATAGAGAGAAATGGGTGGTTTTTTGAGCTTTTTTGTGGGATTTTAATGGTTTTCTCCATTGTTTTTGAATTTGAAATTGTGGGATTGGAGATAAGGAAGCAGTAGAAGACATTGTTGGTGAAAATTCCAAGTTTTCTTGAAGAATTACACAGGAAAAGTGGGATTTGAAGGAAGATTGAAGAGAAGAAAGAGTAATAGGAAGTAGAAAAACCAGAGATAAACCCAGAGCAAAGAGAAGAATGGTGGAAAATGGAGATAATGGTGTTTGTTTGCCGCGACAAGTTGAGGATAATCCAGGCTTTGCCAATAGCGGGACCATATCTCTTGATATTTTTTTTTCATTAATTTTTGGGAGTTTAATGTCCATGCTGGGCGTAGCAAACGGATCGTTCGGGTCGGGTTATATTCGGGTTTAGTTAATACTGAATAGTAGGGGTGTTCAGATCCGGGTACCCGGGATTTCGGGTACCCGGATTTGCGGGTAGTCAATTACTCGGCCCATGACCCGACCCGGATTGAGTATGGTTTAGATGACTCGGTTAAGTACTGAGTTGGATTGAAATTGGGTTGTTTAAGTTAAATTAAGACAAGTGAGAGTGGTTTTAACATTCAAAACTTTGGTTTAGTTCAAGTACAAGTAGGTTGGTCAAATTAGTTGTCTTAGGGTCTTGTTTAGTTCGGGTTTAATTTTTTTTTTTTAAAGGTGATCGATTTAATAGAGATTAATTCTTCTTATCATAATTGAGTCCAACTATATACTTGACACACATCAGTATACAACCGTGCAAATAAATTGATATTTAATTTTTAATAAATTTATTTGATATCGCTTACATGACATATAGTGGCATGTTAATAATTTAATACATAGTTATGTCTATGTGGTATGATACTTTGCGAAAAATTAGAATTTCAAGTATCGTTGGAGCCTGGTTGAAATACTCAACTTTATATATTAGTGATATGATATGTTATAATATCATTTGTTAACACTTTGGGAATCAAGTGAATACTGGCATTTTGAACAATATTTGTGGACACAAAACTCCCCAAGAGTTGGTTTATAGAATAAGGGTCTGTTCACATTTACTGAATTGAGCTGAACTGAATTGAACTGATTGGAGCTGAATTGAACTGAACTGATTACTTTATGAGAGAGGGAAATTAGGAGCTGAACTAAACTGATTGGAGCTGAATTGAACTGAACTGAACTGAGCTGAACTGATTATTTTATGAGAGAGGGAAATTAGGAGCTGAACTCAACTGAATTGATTGGAGCTGAATTGAACTGATTGGAGCTGAACGGAACTGAACATAAGTGAAATTAAGTAAATGTGAACAGGCCCTAAGTGAAATTTAGTTAAAAAAAAAAAAAAGTTTCAGTTTGGTAAAAGTAAGTTTTGATTTTGAAATTAATTTAAGCTTATTAACGATAATATAAGATTAATAAAATCTAAAAGTCTACTTAATTTGAAAAATATAATTTAAGTTTAATATATATCTAGTGAAATGAGCATTAATATTATTTTGTTTTCACATTTTGGTGAAAATGGGGATGAGATAAAAGTCTATAATATGATTTGAAAACTTGCGTTCATTCAATCACATCTTAATCATTATTATTATGTATCTTATTAATAAGAAATTTAATTTCAATAATTACAAACACAACAATGATTAACGTTTATGTACTTTGCACCAAAAAAAATTAACATATATGTACTAATACTCTGACATTATTTTCTATTTTAAGGAGCTTACGTATATATTAAGCAATATTACAAAACTAAAAACAATTTAAGGAATGGAGGGAGTACTACTGCATCGCTAACTCGATTAGGCAATCCCACAAGTTCAACAAAATATTTGCAGTTAGGCCTCAGGTGACATGTACACCACTAATTACTTTTCTTATGTGACCTATCACCACAATCATATATCTCATGCTCCAATTTACCATTCCCTCCAAACTTCAACGGTAGTTAGGTACAAATTTCATTTAAATAAATAAAATATAACTAAGGAAAATTAAAGATGATAATTGTTTATTTCTACTTCCTATATATATTACTTCCTTACTCTAAACAGTATTATCATCAAATTAACTTCTTTCACAAAAATAATCCTCACCCTTTTTATCTTGTTCATTTTGTTACACTATAATCTTTTCTTGTGCAAAATTCTAATGTTTTGAAAATAAATAAATTATAAAAACCAATTTTTTTTTGCTCATAATGAGATTCTTCAAATTTGCCAAGTACATTTTCATGCTTTGCTTATTATCAATTCTGTTGTTCTGTTTCCCTCTTAAGTCCAATGCTGCATTATCGAGTGATCGAGCAGCACTTCTTTCGTTCATGTCGTGTATCGATTTAGACCCTCAAGGAGCTCTTAGTACATGGAATTCTTCACATACCCATGTCTGTAATTGGACTGGAGTAACCTGCAGCATCAACGAAACTCGTGTCACTAAGCTTGATCTTAGAGGTAGGTTGTTAAGAGGAACTATTTCTGCTTCTCTAGGAAATCTTAAGTCTTTAAGTATCCTAGATTTGTCTGAGAATTTTTTTCAAGGCCAAATACCGCCTCAACTAGGCTCGATTACAGGGCTGTCACAGATTAGCCTAGCATCAAATCTTCTCCAAGGGGAGATTCCTTCTGAATTAGGTAGTCTTAAGCAGTTGAATTACCTCAATTTAGGGAGTAATAACTTGGTGGGTCGAATACCCGAGTCATTATTATGTAATGGTTCATCATCTTTGGAGTATTTAGACCTTTCTAATAACTCTCTTAGTGGGGAAATACCTATGAAAGAAGGGTGTGAGCTTAGGGAGTTGGCTTATCTCTTGCTTTGGTCTAACTATCTCTCAGGTCATGTCCCTCTAGCTCTTTCCGAGTCCACGAAACTCAAGTGGATTGATTTAGAGTCTAATAATCTAACAGGGGAAGTGCCCTCTAAAGTCTTGAGGAAGATGCCTATGTTGCAGTTTGTATATTTGTCCTACAACGATTTTGTAGGCCATGATGGTAATACCAACCTCGAACCTTTCTTTGCTTCTTTGGCTAACGCGACTGACTTGCAAGAACTTGAGCTTGCAGGGAATAATGTTGGTGGAAATTTACCTCCCAATATTGGTAATCTTACAAACCTTGTACAACTTCACCTAGATGATAACCTTATATATGGGTCAATTCCTCCTCAAATATCGAACCTTGTTAATCTTACCCTCCTTAACTTGTCTAGTAATCTCTTAAATGGTTCAATCCCACAAGAGTTGTGTAAGATGAAGAAGCTAGAGAGATTGTATTTAAGCAACAATTCTCTCTCGGGTGAAATCCCATCGGCTTTTGGTGACATACCTCATCTAGGACTCTTAGACTTGTCTAAAAACAAGCTATCAGGCTCAATACCTGACAGTTTTGCCAATTTACCTCAGCTAAGATCGTTACAACTTTATGAAAATCAACTCTCTGGACCGATACCTCCAAGTCTAGGCGAATGCATCAACTTGGAGATTCTAGACCTGTCACACAACAGAATTTCAGGGGAAATTCCTGGTGAGGTTGCAGGATTGAGAAGCTTGAAGTTGTACTTAAACTTGTCGAGTAACCTGTTAACTGGTCCGGTACCACTAGAGCTTAGTAAAATGGATATGGTTTTGGCAATTGATCTATCCATGAACAGTCTCTCTGATACTATACCTTCACAGCTTGAGAGCTGCATCGCTTTGGAGAGTCTCAATTTATCGAATAATCACTTAGAAGGGCGCCTTCCAACCACTGTAGGCCTATTGCCTTATCTGCAGTCATTTGATGTATCAAGAAATGGGTTGGTTGGTGACATTCCTGACTCATTTCAGGCATCTTCAACCTTAAACAAGCTTAACTTCTCCTTCAACAACTTTTCTGGTTATGTGTCGAACAAGGGTGTGTTTTCCTTACTGGATGTAAATTCTTTCCTGGGAAACAATGGCCTTTGTGGTTCAATCAAAGGGATGCCAAGTTGTCAGAATAACTTTCGGCACCATTACATGTTTTTGCCAATCCTAGTATCAGCATTTGGTGTTGTAGGTTTGTGCTTTTTTGGTCGGTCTATGGTGCTTGAAAGGCGAATAAAAGGAGCTTACAATGGGAAAGATACAGAATCTTTGAAACAGATGTATGAAGAGCCTAAGTATCCTAGAATCTCCCACCAACAGCTTTTTGAGGCAACCAATGGTTTTAACTCATCAAGCTTGGTTGGTTCAGGTCGATTTGGGCGTGTTTATGAAGGGACTCTTCAAGACAACACCAAAGTAGCCGTGAAAGTTTTGGACTGCAGAGCTGATACAAAAGTTTCAGGAAGTTTCAAGAGGGAATGTCAGGTTCTGAAGAATATTCGGCATAGAAATCTGGTCAGGATCATAACAATTTGTAGTCAGCCAGATTTCAAGGCAATTGTTTTCCCTTTAATGTCAAATGGGAGCCTTGAAAATCATCTGTACTCATGTCATGGATTAAGCCGGGGATTGGACCTGGGACAGCTTGTCAATATCTGCACCAATGTCGCGGAAGGAATGGCTTATCTCCACCACCATTCACCGGTTAAAGTTGTTCATTGTGATCTCAAGCCGAGCAATATTCTTCTGGATGATGACATGAATGCTCTGGTGACTGATTTTGGCATTGCGAAGCTTGTAAAAGAAGATGATGAGAGTCTGTCTGTTCATGATTCTGCTTCTTTTAATTCTACTGATGAATTGCTATGTGGCTCTGTCGGCTACATTGCCCCAGGTTAGCATCTTATTAACCTCTACTTAAATTCAATTCTTGTATATTATGATTCCAGAATCCAGAACACTGATTACTTGAGCTACAACTAACAGTTGCATAAAAGATTTCGCGCTCATTTATAATATGATTGCTATTTATTTTTGTTTGATGTAAACATTTAATGTTCTGTCTAATTAATGACCTGATATTGATCATGCAGAATATGGCCTGGGAAGGAGGGCTTCAACACAAGGAGATGTATACAGTTTCGGGGTACTTCTGCTAGAGATAGTTACAGGAAAGCGCCCTACAGATGTTCTCTTTGATGAAGGTTCAAGCTTACAAGAATGGGTTAAGAGTCATTATCCACACAATCTAGAGCCTATAATTGAACTGTCCCTAACAAGATTTGCTCCTTGTGGCATAGGTTCACAAAACAAGAAGATTGTGTTGCGCGAAATTATCTTGGAGCTGATAGAGCTCGGGCTGATATGCACACAACACAATGCTTCAACACGGCCAACTATGCTAGACATAGCCCAAGAGATGGGAAGGCTCAAGCAGTATATCTTGAATCCTTCCTCGATTCTCATTGATGAAGTTCATTCCAATTTTTAATACAGTATAGTCCTCATCTTGGGAGATTTTGCCTTTTTTTCTCAACTTGGATTGATTGTATTTGAAGTTGTACAAAAAAAGAAAATTGCTCTTGAAAACGATTTTTTTTATTGGTTGATGATTATATCACCCTTTTTTTTTGGGTGTGTTCTTTCAATCTTTTGTAGCTTGTAGGTTCTAGCATCATGATGTATGAAGTAGAAAGTTAATAGCCTTTTTTCTTCTTTTATTATTGGTTTAATGGAAACTAATTCTTTCTATAATCAGAAGAAGCTAATGGATTTGTGGTCCATTCCATTGCCAGAAATGCTGTCATTATTTCTAATTGGTTACTAGGCTAGGCTATCACAGCCAACCATATGTAAAAGTCTCACAAGGGATGATAGGTCAATCCCGGTCACCACTAAATTCTACAGTACCACCAGGATCAACTAGGAGTTTCTCATAATTGAGGACAAGAGATTAAGGACTTAAAATATATATATATTGACCTGAATCACCACAAATCTCAAAAGTATAAGTAACACTTAAGTGATCTTTATAATTTTATATAACACCGCGGCCATCCAAAGTAACACCAAAATTATGTACTCCGTTAGACTCAAAGTTTAATACTGTACAACACATCTTAGGAGCACTATATATCTAAATTAACTTGAGACATACTAGGAGTTCCCTTATGAGACGATTTCATCTAAGACTTGCAACTCTTGCATACTGTTAAAACTGAAGTCTAGAAAGTTGCCCTATAATTGTGCAAAAAGACCAACAGAACTGATGAATCCAGTCAGTGGTATTTCTTTTGCTTATTTCTTGTTTAATGCAAGCTTATTACCTACTCATCACAATCCTACTAATTCATGAATTACTTATTTGCTAATGCTTTCCCTAATAGAAATGCACTACATTTAATCTCTCTTTTTGCCTACCCTTATATGTGTTTCAACAAAGCTCAGAAACCAGTGGAGGAACCAAGCTACCCAACTCACTAGCTTGATCAGGCGAGGCGATCCTGTCGTTTTCAGTACTGTCCATCAGCAGCATACAGGAAGAATGAAATCCAAAACACTAGAAAAGGTTATTAAAGAAAGTTTTTGATTTGTTTGTCTTACAGCAGCTTTAGCCTTTTTAAGTATGATTACATCAGTTCTATCATTTTCTCTTCCAATCTTCTCAAAGTCTAACATATTACATTTTTTTGCCTAACTGCTTTATTAATATGAGATATTGCAGGAAAATTAATATATTATGTAATCTATGTCAACCCATTCCATACAAAAAACAATCATAATTCAGTAAGTGTTGAAATTAATAAATGTTAAAGGCTAGCAACTGCCTATTTCATCTTATGACTTATAGGCTAATCCTGCCTTCCCAATCCCCCCAATGCCTCCTAGTTCCTGCCTGATGACCACGGTCCACAGGGCCGACTACTAGAAATCGGTAATTAATCTATTGCAAAGAAATCTTGAAGTTTTTCCGATAAAAAGCACAGGATCCCTAAAATGTTTAAGACGATGTACCATAGGTGTCAATACCAGTCTTCTACCTCCTCTTCTCTCTGTTTTCTGTAAGGCCAGTAATCTGGCACACAGTAGAGAATAAGGCAGCACCTTAAAAAATAATAATTTGTGGAATTTCAAAGAATATGTAAAGCAGATTTTTGGCACTGATCCATCCACACTAGAAAAGTTTATACGTAACTTCATAAGATCTGCCACCTATGTTGACCTGTTACAGCTAAATTTAGGAGGATCTGTAAACTTGGAAAACTAATTCAGATTATTCTATAGTACTTCGTATAACTTAATAACCGCGCCAGAAATAATCAGTAAACAGAATAGTTAGTTTTGATCAATTCAGTTAAGTATATATCAGGCAAAGAGAACAATAGCATGCTGTCATGACTCATGAAATATGTACCTCTTTTATTAACTCTAACAAAACATTAGCATAATGAATCACAATACAGTTCAAATTGAAAATTTTTTGGCCGGCTATTTGAAACCAAAACATTCACCTGATAAAATTCATCTATAGACATCATTCAGTAAGTACTTCGTACTTTGTTTCCTTTGCTCAGTTCAACTACATCTCTAAGTCCGATCAATGTAACCAAATGTTCATTGCAATTGAATAACAGCCAGGCTCCTGAATTTTACCTGATAAGATCAGTAGGAAATGCATTGCTAGATCCACTAATTTCTTAAAGAAACACGCTATCCTTTACCAAAAGCAGATGCCAGACTGCAGGAAGAACAAGGTGCTTCTGATAGCGACAAGCATAACAAAGATCTAATATATTAGCTCTGTTGTATTCATTGAACAGAAATATACAATCAGATATCGCACTGAAGACGTGCATAATATTATATATTACATACTATTAGATGAGTTTTTACTAAATCTTCACTGCTGATATTCTTAAATCTTATAATCCTAATTGCAGTTAGGCAGCACAACATTGTACTTCTAATCACAAAAGTTTTACATTATCTTGTTATATTAATCACAAGAGTACGGCTTTGTAATTTGATATCAGTCATGCTGAAGCAATAACGATTCTAATTCATTTGAAAGTCGGACACAAATCTCTATCTCAATCTTCATTATCAGAGTCTGAACTAACTTCTTTTCTCATTGCTAATACAGTCAGAAATCAGGTCAGGGAGATCATTTCAGTATTAGCAATCTGTTTACTGCAGAATTCAGATTGATGATTTCGGATTAGTTCATCAGTCTGAAATCTAGGAAAGCAGAGAGGCCAGACAGCACAAGATGACAGACTAATTTTAAAACAAGCTAAAATGGTCAATGAAAACACCTTAGCCAAATTACTGCCAGAGCCAGAATCAATGATACAGACCTTAGAGAATGAACGAACATCTGAAAAATAATTTAGAAGAAAACGTTAGAGACTTTGTCAACTTTTTTCAAACATCGCAAGATAGAATACATACTGGAGGGGGGTATGTATTCTTATGTTTTCGTATCCCAATTATCTGAAGTTGCTAATTTTAATATGCACCGATTTATGTAGAACTTCAAATTTACCAAAGGTTAAAGACAAACTGTCATCTTCACCTTACCATTCAATATCAAGATGTACTGAGCTTAGTTATATTTAAAAAAAATACATTCTACTTTGTCAAGCCTAATCAAATACGAACGAGGTCATGATTAGCGTGTAAATTCTGTAGAGTTATCTGTGTTTATCCCTCCTTCATAATGGTAAGGGCACAACTAAGCCTAGTAAGTTGTGTAGAGCTAATGAATAGTGTTAGAGCTCAACAGGAAAATAGTTAGGTATTTCTTAATCTTTAGTCCACATTTAGTAAATAGAAAATTAGAAAATTGTACACACTAGTAATGAAGGAATGTTTCACAAGCAATCTACACATAGAGGTGTTTACATGAACAAGGGGTTTACATTTGACTATTACCCAAGTAAGTCTGAAGTCCCACAAAGAAATAGTTGGTCTGTTGTGCAACTGGTCTCGCTCAACTTATAGGTGAGACACGCAGCAAATCACCCCTCAACATTATAACAAGTAACCCCTCAATAAACAAAAGGCACCCTAGCATACATAAAAAGTCACCAACAACAGACGACGGTATACAAGTTGCCCCCAAAACCAACTGGTGACACTGAAAAACTCTGTTTCTCCTGACCAGAAATAGTGGGAAATTGGGAACACAATAAACCTGTTGTAATCATTCCGACGGGGTGGCAGTCCTCTCTTGCCTGTAATTTTCTGTCTACATACATTGGAGAGTTTTCTGATTATGATAAATGGATAAGGGAGTCTTGACCTTAGGCTAAGTGTTTTTTATTGGAATAAGCTTTACAGTTTGACAATAGTTCTGGTTTACCAACAACCTAATGAGGCTGCAATTGTCAACTAACTCAGCTATCTGGCAATAGTTTTGACTTCTTCAGCATAAGCTGGTATAAGAACATTCCAATTAATCTCGTCTATTTTGTCAGCAGATAGTTGCCGTCATTGACAAAATATACTTTGATCATTGAAACCACCAACCAAGCTGCAAGAATTCAGAGCAGTCATTATAAAGGTCAGATGACACGGTATAAATTCTTAGATACTTCCAGATATCAGCTAATTGTTCAAAAGAATTATGACATGCCATCAATAAAACTATAGTCATGCTTTGAAAATGCCTCAATAATACCCCAATTATTGTTTATAAATCGAATTGATTAATAGGATTTGGTAATACCACGTCCACATATACCAATGAGGAAGTAAGGAACTACAATCCGCTATGTGGAATGGGTATGACAACATAATTCGCTAAATAACTTATTATGTGGTTTAGATACGAAGACTTGATAAGATCTATAACAAAGAAATTCCACTTAATAGTCTTCAATAGAACACCCTCGCTATAAGTTTGTCATGTGTGAAGCTAAACGGAAGAATGTGTAGGTTTATGGGGGTGAAATATTCATTGGGGTAACTAACCACTAATCAAAAGAAGTCAGGGTGCACCTTTTAACACTGTCATAGCTAGATGCATGATAAGGCACATCTCATGACTAAGGCAGATCAACTTTCTAAATTTTTAAGAGGATTAAAAAGAACTCGTCATTTAAAAAATCGATACAGAAAGATAAAATGCAACAAGCATCAACTCAAAAGCCTTCAAAAGTTTTTAAACTATACACCAACACTTAGGCTTTGTTCTTTCCACATCCAAAGAATACATTTCAAATTCCATTAAACAGTAAGGAAACAGAAGTCTTTATAAGTTGTTCTCAGGTTAAAGGCATTACATCTTACTATCAATAAGACAATAACCGAAAGATAGAGATGTGACAATCAAAAATCTAAATCTCCGCCAAGGCGCCAAAGACTTAGTGTTGTTTCAATCATTTACAAACTTGCATGTATATCCAATTCTATATGAGAAGGAAATTTACACAGCTAGAAAAACCAAAGAAAACAAGGAGCTATATGTGCTCTAAGGTATGGAACTCACCTCGAAGAGATGTTTCTATGCGACATAGGTTGTTTTATCTATACATGATATACAGGGAACTCAAAATGCATTTAACTGAGCAATTTCACGGCTTCATCTTATGAAAGAAACAGACAACACAAAAATTCTCCAAGATAGTTGGCATTCTTTTCCAGATACCAATTCTAGAAAGGAGCTAAAATAACCACACCATGATTGTCTAGGGATTTGACTAAGGCCAAAAGCA
This sequence comes from Chenopodium album, assembly GCF_948465745.1. Taxonomy (NCBI): domain Eukaryota; kingdom Viridiplantae; phylum Streptophyta; class Magnoliopsida; order Caryophyllales; family Amaranthaceae; genus Chenopodium; species Chenopodium album. The sequence goes on from NC_137857.1 coordinate 6,577,621, forward strand.
AAGGATCACCTGTCAAAAGAAAAAAAGCTAAGTCATAAAAAGCTTTAAATTTGTGATAGTAAGATAGTAAAAATAAAGGGGGTAAATTTTTCAGAAATAAACTTATCAGCAAATTATTCATTTTCACCATCTTCATACAAGTAATAAATTTGTGATTAAATTTTTCAGTGATCAAAGGGGAAATTTTTTTGGATAAACAGAATGCTTGATATTAGAACAGAAAGTGAATAACTGTAAAGCACAGCTTTATCAAACACATATCATTAGTACATTACATCACCAAAGCAGTTTGTCTTGTTATTACATTCAGCAAAACTATGCCTGATTGACCTTCCATTATCTCTCCATCATTCATTCTAAGTAATTGGAGCTACTCAATCATAATTTACAGCTATTATAGGGAATGTGAAATGTTTTACTTTTAAGTATTCCAATATAGTACATGTGACTATTTACACCAAAAGGCCTTTTACTATTGCAAAGACTGGTGGATCTAGAAAACATATCTAGAGAGGCCTCCAAAGTAGGGCCCCTTATTCTCAGCACGACCATTAATGGAATTAAATTCGAATGTACTAGTAGATGAATAAGTTTACAAGGATGATACTGGTTCACAGGCACCCTAGAATACTTGTATACTTCAATGTCGCATAGTCACTCAAGTTTCAAAGAGGAATACTAGCGACCAGCGACCAGTTCTTAAGAGTTTATGAAATATGAAAAATGATCAATTAGATACTAGCAAAGGCAGACATGGAGAAGAAATGCATATCATATATGACATTTACACTTCTAAGATAAACATAAGAAAAGTTAGAAAGCATACCTCTTTAAGGCATCCGGGAGAACGACTATCTGGTGGCAAAGGCTTCTTAGTCCTCCAGCGAGCTATCTCAGCCTGCATTGAGTCAATTTTATCCCTAATCTCCCACAAAACTCTCAATTCTTCTTCTGCTTTATCAGCGTTTATTTCATGGCCTCTTGTTACAAACCTCTGATCCTCAAGTTGCTTAAGTCTTCTGTTGAACTGCTGAAATTCCAAGTCAGCAACGCCAAATGTTGGCTGTTTAAAAAACAATGGCTTATCAGTCTTGCATTCTGTTGGTTTAACTGATTCATTACTGCTACCTGGGGAAAACAACGGCTTCTTTTCCCAATCAATTTTCTCTTTAGTATCATCTGTCTTAGTTAAACTTTGGTCACTATCTGGAGATAGCAATGGTTTCTTCTCCCAATCATTTTTCTCCTTGACAATAGACTTACAAATCTTACTCCAGACCGAATCTAGCTTTCCGTTCCTATTTTCACTTTCAAAAGTTAGATTGTGGCTTTCTTTGTTAGAATTGCCATCTTGGTCAATGAACAGACATATTGGGACTTCAAAGATATCCTGAACACTTGTAGAGCAAGCAGAATCTTCACATGCTTGAACACCGACTGCAATTTCAGGAGATTCAAGACAATCTGATTTCACGGGAGTATTCTCAGGGGAGGGATGCAGCATTGGAGATGCACTTGTTAGAGGAGCATCATTTGTATCCTCAGTCGAAGGGAAATTACTAGAGCCCTTAACATCATCCAACTCCTTCAACCGTTCATCTAACTTCTTAATCTCTTCCCAATATGAATCTTGTTCCCTTCGAATATAGGGGTCTTCACCTTTACTTTCCTGCCATGGGTGTGGAGAGGGTGTCGAGGATTTTGTTCCCTCAGTAGAAGCTCGCCTACTCAAAGCACCATTGTTTGGAGGAGGTGGTGGTAGTGAACTATTCCGTCTGAGAGAGCTTCGCGAGCTTGATTCTTCTGCATTTTTTCTTGACAACATATTATCAGGATATTGTATCTCACAGGTACCTAAATCATCACACCCCATGCTTAAAAGTTTGAACCTGTATGCCTGAACTTGGAACTCAAGGGAAGCAATCTGCATTTCTTTCTGATATATTACTTCCTGAAAAGTCTCGAGTGTTTCTTGAGCATGACAAATCTTTTCTTCGGCAATTCTCTTATATTGGCTAGCTTCCATTCCTACTGCTGCCTTTTCACCTTGCAAGCGTAATATCATGGATAAAGCTTCATCAGCAGCAGTAGCAGAGGATTCTCTCTCCATATCCAATTCACTGTACAGTTTCTGCAGAAGTTCTTGCTGAGCATGGAGTGTCTCCTTCAGGTAATTAGTCCCGGGTGTGGCTAGAGATAGAGTACGTCCAGCCATCGGGCCTATCAGTAGTCTACTTCAATTTTGGATCAGGAAGAGTTATTTGTACAACTGCAAAGATGCAGAAGTATTCATTGAGCATAACAGATCGATTATAAAAATAAGAAAATTTTGGTCTTCCCTGATCCAAAAAACATTCCTGGCAGAATGATGTATAATAATAACCAAATCCATGCATTATGAAAATCTTTAAGATAACAAAATAATGTCCAGTAACAGGCATTAACCAGTAAATTGAACCAACTCTTAAACAACATGTTGAGCCTGCTAAGATTTTACTAGAAACACTAATTATGACAAGCCATTAACCAATCAACTAGACAATAAAGCATCATCAGACCTATGAGGGGCTTGCAACAGCATCCAAAATGTATCTGGAAGCCTAGGGGTTTGCTACAACAACATCGACCCAATTTGTATCTGGAAGTCTAGGAATTCGTTACAACAACAGGATCCGGTCCAACCTAATATGTATCTAGGAAATTCAAGTTATAAATGGGATCACCCTACCATAATACTGACACCAAAAACAACAAGCACTAGACTATTAGTAGTGACTGTTTCTAAAAGACCTACAGCCAAACCAGAAACTCCAATCAGTCTTTGCTATCCAATCGATTTCCAAACTTATTTCTCCTTAAAAAGATTGTAACTCAGCAAATGATTCCTACCCAACTATTCCATACTCCATATATTGATATTCTGTATTAAAAAAACCATCCATATGCAAATTTGCATACTGTGATAACTTTGCAAATTGGCCCTAAATTATGTTAACATACTCTATCTGACAATAAATACTCAAACTTAATTTCAAGAAACTGTAAAGCAAAATAACACAGCAATACCAGAGATATATTCATCATCCCTCAATTACACATTTTCCACCCAATGCTATCGTTTAAAATTGTTAATTTATTACCGCCTACCAAACAGGACGTTCGTGCTACCAAAAAGACTAACTAAAAAACAGCCATATTTCACATGTAACACCCATACTTCTCAAATTCCAGAATCTCAAAAAGCAAATCATCAACTGCAAAAATCAAAAGTAAAAGAAAAGTAAGATGATTAGATGAAGAAAATATACCTGAAAAGTTCAGCAAAACAGACCAAAATTGTAACCTTTGACAAATACCCAGAAAACCTGAACAAAAAAGAAAAACACTTTCTTTCACGTCATCGCGCCATTTACAGTAGATTAAAACACATCAATAAAACCTCAAAACAACAATTTAGATGACACCCATTTGATAATTACTCAAGAGTAAGAAAACCCAGTTTCAATTTTCCCTCATTTTAACAAAAATGACAGAAATTTCTGCAGCAAATTTCAAGGAAAAGAAAAACCCAGAAAAATGGAGAAAAATTTAATGCAGATTGAATGAGTAAATAGTACTTCTACTCCAGATATTATTATTATTAGAAAAAACAAATGTGGAAACCAGATACAATAAACCGACAAATTACCAAAATTTTGACTTATTAAATTATTAACAGATGCTTTTAGATGAAACGATGGGGTCAAATTTCCCATCTTCCTAATGATACTGTAACCTTTTTTTTATCTTTGGCTTTTCCAACGGTTTCGCTTTTCTTTTCAATTCTTTTTCCTCCCCTTGTTTTTCTTATCTTTGATCATTAAGCCTAGGAGGGTCCAAAATGATTTAACACTTTTTCGAGTTCAAAACTAGTGAGTGATACGGGCGATTGGTTTGGTTTGATTAAGGGATAATACGATAAATTTGTAAGGGTATATGTGTTGGAGATTAAAAAAAATGCAAAGTATTCAAGGTAAGGGTAATTATAAGGTGTTGATATTATAAAGTTGTGTAAGCGTTGAATTTTGAAATAATTTAATTTAAGGAAGTTTTCATTCATATTGGATAGGTTCTTACTTGTCAAGCCAGACTTGTAACAGCTGTTAAATGACAAGTAGATGTTGAGTCATCGAGAGAAGAGATTTGCAAAAGAAGAAAAAAAGTTGTCAAATGCCAAATTAACTGGTATGGCAATAATGTTTTATAGTACAGATTTTTTATATATATAATTATTATGTATCAAATTTTATTGATAGAGTAACAAAAGTAAATTTAGTTTTAAGATTTTAATCTTGATTATACATTGTTTTGGGTTGCAATAGTAAATGAGAGGTAGAGATATTGTGTATAGTCTCCAAGTAAATCTATTGTAATCTTATTTATTATGAAAGAAATCATGCTAAACATATAAAATTATTAAATTGTTGTTATATGGCTTTTTTGAGATTCATTACAAACTTATACCGAGTACTAAAGTATTTTTGACATAATTTCTTGATATTTAACGTGGTTTTTTTTTTCCTAATTACATTATATAAATGTTAAGGTCCTATCAGTTTTTAGTGTGTGATGACTAATAAGAATAGCTCAATTAAACTCGGCCCATATGAATCACAAGTCCTCTAATCCACCATTAGCGAGACAAAACCTTTGAAATTGATGTAGGCTACAAAATATATAGAACCTTCACCATCTATGTCTCTAATGAGGCTTAATTCCACGAAGTGAAAGTCAAAGACACCATATCTAACCACTACACCATAACACCAATGCAACTTGATAATTTTATGTCATACTTATAACCTATGTATGGATTAAATCTCGTTTATACTAAATTGCATATTAGTGTACTTCATACTAATTTGCACCTTTTAAACAGTCAAACTTGTACAAAATTCAACAAGAATAGAACATATTACACATGTTTAGTTGACAATTAAAACATAATAAACTATATATCACGTCTTCTTCCGAATATGTAGAACTTCATAAAATTATTAAATAACTATCTAAACACTTTTCAATTCTTTCCCACAACTAGAGAACTCCCTTAAAACTGCATGTTTTACTCTTTTGATTAGCACTAAATACAATTAATCACACTCCTAATAATAATGAAACAAGAATCATTACACATGCTTTACACCAAAAATATAATAAAATAATTACCATTGATAATAAAGTTTGTATCAAGAAACGGCTAAGAGAAGACCACATTAGCGGTAAGCCACCCCCAACTAATTATTAATTTAATTATAATATTGATGAAATTTTAAAAAATCGTTATGGAATAATATAGTGGTATTCAAGTACAACGGCTAAATCGGATGTTGTGGAGCCCACTTATCAAAATATACCGACCACTCCTTCTAAGCTAAGTGTTGGCCCATGCGAGGTCGGCAATATGATGGGATGTTTACATGTTTGATTGGTTAGTTCACTTAATTGATGTTGTGGACTCTATTTATTTAGAATCTACAAATGTAAATAATAGACTACTTAAAATAAGATAGTCGAGTTTAGTTGATTAATGATAAATAAAATAAATGTGAGGTTCAATTATCTTACGTTAAAATATCAATGTAGGAGAGGATTATATATCCCGTAACATATTTAAAACATAAGTAGCTTTGATTATAGAATGTTTTGATTATATTACGTGGATATTGTGAAAGTATATGTATCAAGAGGAATGCAAAAAGATCATATTACGATTATATCTCATTACATATAAATTATGATATGTGGCTATAGAGTAGAATAGTATTTTTGCGCTAATGAGGCAATGAGCTACAAGAGCAATACAAACTATAATTAAGATTTGGGGGGTGAATTTGTGGCACATTGTTCATAAATCTACAATCTTAAATAATAGACCAAAACTTTATTGGTGTCAAAAAGTAATATCCGAAAAGTGTAACAATTACAAACGTCCCAATATTAAAAGAGCAAAGGAATTATTGAATTTTAATTGATTCAATAATAATAGAAGTTGAAATAAAATTCATGGATAAACTTGTTTCAAAAAAAAAAAACAAAAAAAAAAAAAAAAAAAATCATGGATAAAGTCATTTTGTTAAATTAGCTATTTTGATTTTATTATTTTTTAAAAAAAAAAAAAAAAAACAAAACAAAACAAAACAAAAAAAAAAAAAAAAAAAAAAAAAAAAAAAAAAACACACCATGTGGTAAGGATTACTTGTAGGGGTTGTGGTTACTTATACGGATTACTTACTCAGGGGTTACATATTCAAGGGTTACTTCCTCAGTCGGTTAGTGCGTTTTTTGTGTGAGAATAGCCCCTGAATAAGTAACCCTTGACCAAACAAGTAACTCCGGCCACACGGTGTGGCCAGCCACGTACCAAAAAATTATATTTGATAAAAGATTCGTTTATAATGAAGTTCTCATCATTTTCTGCACCTTCCATTGCAAGAGAGCTTCAACCAAGTCTTTCTCAAAATTATCCCATTCATTTTATTCCTTTCTTTTGTTTAAACTCCATTTTATACACCTTCCAACGTTGCCACTCCCAACTCTCAATTTTGTGATTCTACTTTGCTTTTGTCTTTCCAGCGTTCGGTGTTATAGATAAATGGAGCGAAATCAGAAATTTGATTAGGATGATGATCCACAGTAGCGTGACATATCCTTTGTCCAGTCTCTTTACCCAGCTTGTTTTAGCATATCCTTAATCGAGTCTTTCTAACACTCGATCATCCCCTTCCCTACCATTAGTCCAAGTGAAGATTGCATCCTGGAAGTTGATATCATGTAGATCATTCGTATCTGTTCATTCATTAAAACAATTCGCTCCTCTTACTTTCATCTTATATTCACGATTTTTTTTTTTCATGAAAAGAGTTTTTAAAATCCCCTAGAATAATATTTGGTATTCCTGAACTTGATTTAGTCCAATTGTTAAAACTTTCCAAGATCTCGTCCCTGATAAACACATTGTGCTCCCAATACAACAAAATAAATATCCAGTTTCCAAAAAACGAGTCAGAAACATGAACTACAGCAAAATTAAAATAAGATAAGTCAATCATAAAACGATTTCTTATGTTCTTGCCTAATATTGAAAGCCCAGACCTCTTAAATCTATTGTAAACAAAACTTTTGGGTTCCATGATTACTCATCTTCCTGGCTTCTCAACCTTGCAAGCTTGTTGGTGACAACAACATCAAGCTGTGCAGCACGCTCGACAATATCTTTTCTCTTTTTGGTTGAGATATTGTGAGCAATCTCAGCGCAGTAAGTCCTGAAATATACAATGTATACCAGTCAGCAAATACATGAAATAGAGAACACGGTCTGAAAGCAAAAGGGATCAAAGAATATAAAGCGCAATCTGTTACCTGTTGTGCATCATCAGAAGTTCAAGGTCACCGATGTTATGCACAACAAACTTCTTAAAGCCATTGGGGAGGAAGTGACGTGTCTTCTTGTCAGACCCATAACCAATGTTTGGCATAAGAGTGACTCCCTTGAACTTCCTTCTCACTCGCGAATCAATACCCTTTGGCCTACGCCAGTTAGTCTGCAAATGTACAACCATGAAAATTAATTAGACAAATTTGACGAAACTTCACAGAGTAAAATGGCACAAGCAAGGGTTGAATATAACCCATGTGGCTAGCATTTTCACACAAATTCTCAATCCCTGGCAGCATGCAATCATGCATATCAAAGTAAAACACATGTGCTAGAAACTAATCGTGATTATTAAGCATCTAGTGAGGACATCCAGTATATCATTAAATCTCTCAGCCCAAACAAGTGGGTAAACAACATACAATCAGATTGTGCTATAGATTACTCTTGCATAACAATTGGGTGGAAAAATCAAACAAATGTACACAAGTCTGTCTTAGAGGTTAGAGCACCTAAAAGTGACATATTAAAAATACCTTTGAGTTGCTAAATTACAAAAAATACAAATTCGATCACAAGTGAATAAAAAGATCTAACAAGGCTATATCAACTTCACCTCACAATTAGTTTCGAGTTTTAATATCAAGTTCTGTTTTAACAAACCAATCAACCATGATAAAAAAAAAATGCAGTACACACCCTGAAATTTTGTATAGAATCAGCACAAGTCAAAACATGCACAGCCTACTAAAAGTTTCAGATTGGATAGACCGATAGACTGGTAGACATGAATAATCAAGCTCCAAATCACTACAGGAAAAGCTACCATAATTTGGACTCCAACATTAGGTCATGTCATAATTGAATATCAGAACAAGGATGCCATACTTTTGTGCTTAGGTCCATCTACTTGACTACTAACCCGCAATACAGATTTCACCATAAAGATTATGGAGTATATATTACTCATACTATATTAGGATACAAGAGATTAGCTTCAAGTCTACAACACATAAAAGAAATCAATAAACAGGGTGTCTCTCATTCAACCCCAAAATCTTGCAACCATCATTATATACCACTCATAAATCATAATTAATCAGTAATATACCATATGCCACTTATAGGTCATAATAATTCATCAGTAATATATCATACCAATACACTAAGCTACACCAAACTTAAAAACTAGCCAAACAAATTATATCTTGTAATTTTCCTAGTCAATTAATTAATCAACCAATTCCTATGAACTTTATCTCAACAATTATCACACTCAGCATAAAAACTACCAATTTAACATAGAAAATGACTAAAAACAACATTATAATCCAAAAAAAAACTTCTTTACCTTCACACAGATTTTTCGGTCCCATTGGGGTCTCTTGAACTGCTTAACCCTCTTCTTCACAATCTTCTTATCAAGTTTGGGAACCGCCATAGCTTATTTCTACAAAATTAACCAAAAATATACGAACAAATTAATATTGATACAAGTATATATATCAACTAATCATAATTTTAATCCATGTATATTTTCATATAATAGTTGCACTATACATTCAATTACTGCCTATATTATAAACATTCAATAAACAACAAACATAACACTATACATTCAATAAGAGTATAAGGTTATTCTGACAATTTATTAGTAGCAGCAAATGAAATAAAAATGCAACCTTATTATATAATAATCAATAATTAGCAAGATTGAACTAATTACAATCAATTATTCCAAATTGTCTAAGCAAATTACCAAGGATTCCAACTTAATCCTGATAAATTAAGCTGTAATTATAAAATGAAAGTAGCGTTAAATCTAATTGAAAGCAAATAAAATTCATAAATTGCAAAAATAAACAACAATTAGGTCAATCACTCAGTTAGTTATTCTATAAATCGCATAAATTTTAACAAAAAAAATAGCTTTAAATCTAGTTGAAACAGCAAAAGAAGTTCGTAAATTGCAAAAAGATCACAACAATCAGGTCAAACACTCAAATAAATTTACCAAAAATTCTACAACTTAATCTTCAAGGCAACACAGACAATTCAAAACAAAAAATCTTCATTTTAACATGAATTTACAAGAATTAAACCAAATTTAATCAACACATACACCAACAACTACAATACTACATAAAATTAAGCATAAATGAAGAATCAAAAAATGAAATTGAGAAGAAGGAAGAGAGAGAAACCTGAGAAAAGTTGAACGGCACAGAGTGAGAGGAGAGGAAGACGAAGAAGGGGAGTGAGAAGGGATTATAAGACTTAAACCCTAATTTTTTAGCAATGGGCTAATGTATTGGGCTTGAACTAAGCCTACAATTTTTTTTTGTTATGGGCTTTTTATCATAGTTTACAGAATAACAGCATTGCAAATCTTTTGATTTATTTTATTTTATTTTATTTTATTTTGGTAGAGGTGAGCAACATTTAGGTAGAGTCAGGGCATGTTCTCATTGATTGAACTCAGCTGAACTGAACTGAACTTAGCTGAACTGAACTCAGCTGAACTGAACTGAACTGAGCTGAACTGAAATGAATATTTTATAAGAGAAGGAAATTAGGAACTGAACTGAACTGAACTGAATTGAGCTGAACTGAACTGAACTGAACTCAGCTGAACTGAACTGAACTGAATTGAATTTCAACGTAAGAGAACAGACCCTCATTAGAATAAATTATCATGTCCAAACCCACAAAAAAGTGTCGAACTTGTCGCTCGAGTTTTACGCGGGATTAAGTTTGGGCCGAGATTAGTTTTAACCCAAATCTAATCGGGCTAACGAACATGACAAACTTAAAACCGAAAATTTGAGGTCAAATTGACCAATTAAGCCTCAACATTTCCTTGCACGCAAGCAAATCGAGATTTTTTTGTCATTTTGATTTTGCCAATTTTAACCTCAAATTTGATTCTTAAGGACCAAAATGACTATAAGCTTTAAACCTGTAATTTTCATGACTCGGGAATGAAGCACACAAACTGAGATTTTCGTTCCACGTAAACAAGACATACTTATAATATTAAATTGTTCAATAATAGATTTAAGGAAAATTTGTCGGACACAACCTTTTAAAGTGTTCACTTTATTTAAAATAACCTTTTAAATATTTTTTTTACAATTTCAAACAACATTATAATTTTTTTTTTAATTAAAGACAACCTAATGTTACTTTTCGGCATTGACTCTATTTCTCCGATGTTGACCACGAGTGTGTGAGGCATGTGACCTCATATATTGCTAATTACACCCCTTTTTCTCCAATTCACTTGTACTAAATCCCCTCCTCTCTCAAAGTAATTTGTCACTTTGAAGGGTTTTAATAGGAGTTGATTGGAGGGGAAAGGGGTGCAATTAGCAATATACGAGGTCACGTGTCTCACACACTCGTGGTCAACATCGGAAAAATAGAGTTAACGCCGGAAAGTAGCATTAAAAAAAGTTGTCTTTGGTAAAAAAAAAAAATTATAATGTGGTCTGAAGTTGCAAAAAAAAATTTAAAAGGTTGCTTTAAATAAAGTGGACACTTTAAAAGGTTGTTTTTGACAAATTTTCCTATATTTAAATGGAATATTCTTCTCATATCGAACGGTGACATACTATTTTGTACAAATATTTGAATAAGATAGTCGAGCTTAGTTAATTAATGATGAATGAATGAAATAAAAGCGATGTTCAATTAATTAAAAATGAATATAAAAAAATAAAGAAACATACTTTTATCTAAAAATGAAACATCGGGTGGGATTAAGCATCTCGAAACATATTTGAATCATAAGTGGCTTTGACTATAGAACGGTATGATTATGTAATGTAGATGTTGTGACAATAAATATATCAATTAAGACGAATGCAAAAGCTCACTACAATTATATTTTTTATAACATATTAATTATAAAATGTGGTTATTGAGAAGTATATATATTATTATTGTACGAACAAGCTACAAGAGCAATACAATAATTGGGATTAAGTGGGTGAATCTATGGCGTACTGTATACAAACCTTCAATAATCTAAAAAACGCTAGGCCAAAACCTTATTGATTAGTGTCAAAGATTAATATGCGAATAGTGTAAAAATTACAAACGATACAATATTAAAGGAGCAAAGAATTTAAATGATTCAATAATAATAGGAGTATAATTCAAATTGAAGGAAGGTTTGACTTTGATATATAATAATAGGGTTTTTCATTTGGTACCATTATAGATTTATAGTTTTAGTTTGGTTTGACTTTGATATATAATAATAGGGTTTTTCATTTGGTACCATTATAGATTTATAGTTTTAGTTTTTTCATCTAGTACTCAATTTTTTCATTTGGTACCATTGTAATTCTGTCTTATTCTTTACTATAGCATTTTGTTGGATGTAACATTAGTTTGGGGAGATTGTGGTCCTTTAAATCTTATGTCAACTGCAAATTTTGATCTTTTAAGGTCATAATGACTTCCAAAATTTTAAGCGAACATTTTCTTTTGATCGAAACAAATCAAAATATACAAATTGGGACAATTTTCTTGCACATAAATAAACCGCGACATTTGTTAGCGTTTTTTTTCCCCCGCTAATTTTGACCCCAAACTTGAACCCTAGGGCTGCTAAGGGCTAAAACATCCTCTTAAAACTTTAACCGATTGATTTTAATTACACCCAAATTACAAAATATGTTTGATGGAATACTATAGTAAAAATTTAAATGAAAGTATAATGGTACCATTTGGAATAAAATTAAAAATTGGATAACACATGGAATAGTCAAAACTACAATGGTACCAAATGATAAATCCCTTTAATTAAATGAAGCGTCCTCATCATAATTTTCTTTGGCTTGATAGTTCATTTAATCCTCAAATTAAAAACCTTTGAATGAGTTATAAAAAGTCAATTTTATTTGATACGTGGTTAGTGGTTATATTGTTTTAAGTGTATAGAATAACATAACACCTCCTCACAAGCTATATCAAAAGACCCTCACCATCATCTCCTACACTTATGGCAACAGCGGATCCCGGGAACTAGCAAACATCATGGCACAGCCTTTCACTTCCCACAAGCATAACCAACAGTACTCCGCCTCCTATCCCGCCTCCTATCTTGACGCGTGTGTACCAAACTCAACACATCCTGCATCATAACAACAATCATTGATATCTAACGAAATCAAACCTCACATTGCCATTCAATAATCATTGCACCAATAATCTTACCTTGTACAATACGTTAGATGGAGGGCCTTCGGTGTCCCTAGTTTGGCGTGAATGACGTTCCCCGTAAGCCACAGCTACGAGCTGTATTCTCATAAATATTAGCCTAGTAATTTTGCCCAAGTAAATGTCATAACAAAACCCAGTTCATTACCACGGTAGAGTTTTAAAGCCTTACCCCCACCTTCCCGTAGTCACCAGAACTATGTCTATCATCCTTCGACGCCTCTGTAATCAGTTTCATGCTCCACACTTGAACTCTAGGATACACACCCCACTTCACCAATTCTCTGTCAAGATGATCCAAATAGTAAATCTGCAACAAGGTAGAAAGGTCATTGAAGACCGACACACTTGTAACAACTACAATTGAAAAAATGAAAGTTGTTAAACATCATACCACGACAAAATATGCACAGCCCCCACATCCATTAGCAAACCCAGTCGCATAAAACCTCTTGCTAAAATTGGCTACGCTCTCCATTAATTTCTCTAGGACTAACTCACACCAATCATACTCGGCACAGTCCATCGCATAGCTTAATGCAAGAAGTAAATCAGATGCCAGTCTCGGTGATTGCGTAGGACACAAAACCAATTGCAACGCAACTAGCAAAAACAGTGACTTGAAATCTTCTTCCTCAGCAGGTTCAAAATGACATTCCAACCGGTCAAGCAACTCAGATGTGACAGGAATCCCAACAGAGGTATACACACGGCCAGACTTTCTACATGATTTTGTTAGCCAAGTACGCCCATATTTGAACAGCATGTTCTCCGCTTTTGATCGCACTTTAGGAGTCATTGTTTTATTTGAAGGCACACACCTTGACCCATTTGGAAGCCCAAAAACCCACCTGACTTGGTTCTTTGAAAACCAAAACACACAACCATCCACACCAACAAAACTTTTATTTATGGGGTCAATCCTGGTCATTATCCAATAGGCAAGCTGCCTAGGTAAATGCATGTCGGATGCAAAATGGAGAAGTCCACTAAATCCCATGTCTGTCACCTAACTCCTCTTTCTCTCATCAAATTTTTGGCATATACGCCCAAAAGTCTCTATTCTACAACTCATATTAGGGGGCTGCAAGGGATTAGGATTTTTGTTTACACACACAACCAGCACAACAAATAATGCATACTAAAATGTTTACACTAGGACCACAACAAATATTATGGTCATTTACCGATGACATTAAGACTCACCCGACCACACAACAATGCTTGTTGTTTAAGTACTTCACCCTTAGCCTTCACCATACCACCTTCGCTTATGCTATCATCCTATTAACAATAATTAATGAGGCACACAACAATCAATAACACATTCAATTGCATCACACAAGACACATACAGATTATTAACGGTTATTTTACTAAGATACTAACTATCATGACTTGAACAATTAAAATGGTTGTTCTATTATACCTTGAACAATGCAGGGTGTAACACAATTAGTGTCCGGGAACCCACTCCAGTGGGAGCCTGCACTTGACAGACTATTAGTACAAACAAATTTATAATTTGTCAACTCACGATTAACTATCTCAATCACCTCAAAGTTGCTTGATTTGCACACACCCTGTACTTCATCCCCACTCTGCACAATGGAATTTCAAATCATTCTCCATTAACTAAATCAACACTTTCCCCTCAAAAAAAAAAAAAAAAAAAAAAAAAAAAAAAACTAAATTAACTTAATCAATACATTTACCTTCAAATTGTTCGAATTTCTCACTTCAACCATTACTTCCTCCATACTCTTCAAGCGCTTTTTCCCAATTTCCTTCAACCTGGATCCAGCTCCTCTTGCTATTCAAATTGCACCCAAATATTAATACCCTAACGTCGTCTTTATTTCGTCAACCAGGCAGGGCCGTATCTGGGCCGGGGCAGCCGGGGCACCCGCCCAGGGCCCCAAAATTTTAAATCCATATTCGTATATTTTTTTTAAAAAAAAAAAAAAAGAAAAAATAAATTATACTAAGAATAACGAAGTAAGAGTCAGTTAATCAAGCAAATTATTCCCTTATTAATCCCCTCAAATTAATTCCTCCTAGAAAATAGCCCCTTCATCTTTGGGAAGTTGAATTTGCCAAATTAATTCCTATAATCTAACCAAATACAACCGTATAATCTTCAATTTTCATTCATGAAATCAATTATTTGTATCATTACCTATATTTTTCTGATTTTTCATCTTCCTTCCCAAATTAATTCTAAACAGATGATTTCCCCCATAAACGTTCATCTTTGCAATCAATTTTCAACGGGATTAAAATCTAAGATTTTTCCTATACATTATACTCTTTCAATTGTTCTGCACATATCAATTTTCTTAATCACTTTTTTCTATTTGTATTTATTATATTTTCACCATAATTATGGAGTTTGGCGTCGATGATCGAAGATGAAATCAGAAATCATACGAGTATTGGTAAGTTCTTAAATTTAACTTTTTTCCAGCAATTAATTTATTTTAATTTATGAATTATTCAATTTTACATTAGTATTTCTGAAATATTAAATAAGATGCTATACGAATTAATTTTTCCAGTTAATTCTCAATGTATCAGTTTTCTTGAATCATGAATATGATATTTGATTATTGATTATGAATTATCAAATTGTCAATTGATAAATTTTTAACTATAAATTTATGATTTATGAATTATCACTTATCAGTATCAAATTTTGTCAAATTGTTGATTGATAGATTTTAATTATGGATTTTTTTGTTATTGTAGGTGTTGCTCATTGTTATTTGACGACTTTTGGTCTTTTGGACTTTTCGGCTATACTACTAGCATCTTGCGAGATTCGGTGATATCATTCTTTAACTTTTATTGTGTTATTTATTGTGTTTTATTGTGTTTTCAAAGTTGAAATTATTGAAAACCTACTTGAGATCATCAATGTCTCAAGAAAGGTTGAATGGTTTAGCTACTTTATGTATCGAGAGAACTATGTTAGAGCATATTGATGTAGAAACTATTATTAATGACTTTGCATCTAGAAATGCTAGAAGGAAACATTTTGTATAAGCGTTATTGTACCAATAAAATTTCTTAACTTCAAATAAAATATCGCGTATTTTATTTTATTTTTTTGCATACCCAATTTTTCTCTTATTAAATTCAATAGTTAGCTAACTAGGGCCCCAATTTTTCATCCGCCCCTAGGCCTCCGAAATCTCAGAAACGGGCCTGCAACCAGGTTGACCTTCTCACTGATAACATATGTGGATCATTTCTTTTAACGTTGCATTTATTTCTATTCACCTACGACGCTATTCCCAAAATACCCCCGTATTAATGATGGAAATGTCCAACATTCCCCGTTTTATTTGCATACTTTCGTTTATCAAATGTAGTACTCTGTTTAGTCTCATATAGAATCAATCATATGAAATAAAAAAAAAAAAAGAACAATATTTAGAATCTAACATTAAAGTCAGAAACAATTCATTATTTTGCGCAATTTTATAATTAATTGAAGCGTGATCAGAAATTAGATTAGGATGTTGATCCATGGTAGCAAGAGGTAACAACTTAGGCCCTGTTCTTTTGAACTTCTGGGCAGAGCAGAGCAGAGCAGAGCAGATTTCAGCAGAGCAAAGCAAAGCAGAGCAGAGCAGAGCAGATTTCATTAATATTAATATTATTATTATTACTAATATTATTATAATTACTAATATTATTATTACTACTATTATTATTACTACTACTACTACTATTACTATTATTATTATTACTACTGCTGCTACTGCTGCTCCTACTGCTGCTACTACTACTCCTCCTCCTCCTCCTACTACTGCTGCTACTCATGCTGCTACTGCTGCTACTACTGCTGCTGCTACTGCTGCTGCTGCTGCTTACTACTACTCCTACTACTCCTACTACTACTACTCCTACTCCTACTACTCCTACTCCTACTCCTACTACTACTCCTACTCCTACTCCTACTCCTACTACTGCTGCTACTGCTACTGCTACTATTGCTACTGCTGCTACTACTGCTGCTGCTGCTGCTACTACTGCTGCTGCTACTACTACTGCTACTGCTACTGCTGCTACTGCTACTGCTACTCCTGCTACTGCTGCTACTGCTACTACTACTACTACTACTACTACTTAAATTTTATTATTAAATATTAATCATAATTAATAATATTTATATTATTAAATATTAATTATATATTATTATTATTAAATATTAATTATATATTATTATTAAATATTAATTATATATTATTATTATTAAATATTTATTATTATTATTAAATATTATTTATATATTATTATTATTAAATATGAATTATATATTATTATTATTAAATATGAATTATATATTATTATTATTAAATATTTATTATTATTATTAAATATTATTTATATATTATTATTATTAAATATTAATTATTTATTATTATTATTAAATATTTATTATTATTATTAAATATTATTTATTTATTATTATTATTAAATATTTATTATTATTATTAAATATTATTTATATATTATTATTATTAAATATTAATTATTTATTATTATTATTAAATATTTATTATTATTATTAAATATTATTTATTTATTATTATTATTAAATATTAATTATTATTATCATTAAGTATTAATTATTTATTATTATTATTATTATTAAATATACATTATTATTATAATAATTCAATACTAAGTATTAATTTTAAGCAGAGCAGGGCAGAGCAGATTGAAGCATAGCAGAGCAGATTTCAGCAGAGCAGAGCAGAGCAAAGCAGATTTCAGCACAGCAGCTCTAAAGAACGGGGCCTTAGCCCAGCTTGTGTTTGCACACTCTTCATCGTGTGCTTCTAACACTCAATCATCCCCTGGAAGCTGATATCATGTACTACGTAGACCATCTTTATCTTTTCATTCATTAAAACAGTCCACTCTCTTAATTTCATTTTAACCATTTACCAATTTTTCCTTGACACGAGTACTTGATTAAAATCCCCTCAAATAATAGTTTGTATTCCTAAACATGATTTAGTCCAATTGTTAAAACTACCCCAGATCTCTTCCCTATTACACATTAGGCTCCCAACACAACAAAATAAATCTCCAATTTCCAAAAACAAGTCAGAAACATCAACTACAGAGAATTGAAATTAAAGCAATAAAAGACACAAGAGTTTCATATTTAAAACATGAAACGGTTTTTAATGTTCTTGCCTAATATTTAAAGTCCAGACCCTCTTAATCTATTGTAAACAAAATTTTTGGGTTCCATGATGATCACTCATCTTCCTGGCTTCTCAACCTTGCAAGCTTGTTGGTGACAACAACATCAAGCTGTGCAGCACGCTCGACGATATCTTTTCTCTTTTTGGTTGAGATATTGTGAGCAATCTCAGCGCAGTAAGTCCTGAAATAGGCAATGTGTACCAGTCAGCAAATACATGAAAGAGAGAGCAAGGTGTGAAAGCAAAAGGAGTCAAAATATAAAGGGCAAACTGTTACCTGTTGTGCATCATCAGAAGTTCAAGGTCACCAACGTTATGCACAACAAACTTCTTAAAGCCATTGGGGAGGAAGTGGCGTGTCTTCTTGTCAGACCCATAGCCAATGTTTGGCATAAGAGTAACTCCCTTGAACTTTCTTCTCACTCGTGAATCGATACCCTTTGGCCTACGCCAGTTAGTCTGCAAGGTACAATCCATTCAGAGATTAATTAATTATGAGACAAAATTGATAAACAACTTCAGAGTTAAATGGCACAAGCAAGGGTTCTTTTTACACATTGCATTATAACTGCCCTCAGAAGAAACAGCCCCATATAAACAAGTATATGATTACATCTCTCAACCCAAACAAGTGGGTAAACAACAAATAATATTATGCTTTAGATTACTTTTGCATAACAATTGGGTGGAAAAATCAAATAATGTACACAAGTGATGAGCACCTAAGAGGCTAAGAGTGACATTTTAAGATACACCGCTTAGATGCTTAATTACAGATCATACAAATGCATCACAAGTCAAAACATTTACAGCCTAATAAAAGTTTCAGATTGGATAGACTTGAAGACATGACTAATCTAGCGCCAACCCACATACAGAAAAAACTACCAAAATTAAGACTTCAACATTAGACCAGGTCATAATTGAATACCAAGGTCCAAGCTTCATACATGAATATCAGAACAAGGATGCCATACTTTTGTGTTTAGGTCCATCTACATATTTACTAGCCCGTGATACAGATTTAACTACAAATATTACAGTAGTTAATAAGTTATTACTCGTACTACATTAGGATACAAGAGATCAGCTACAAGTCTACAACACAAAAAAGAAATCAATAAACAGGGTGCCTCTAATTCAATCCAAAAAACTTGCCACCATCATTATATACCACTCATAGCCTCATAGGTCATTACTAATCAGTAATATACCATAATAATTCATCACTAACACATTGTACGCCAAATAGATCACCAATACACTAATCTACACCAAACAAATTGTATCTTGTAATCTTCCTAGGCTATGAATAATTAAGCAACCAGCCAAACAAATAATATCTAGTAATCTTCCTAGCCTATTAATTTAAAACCAACTCGGTACGAACTTCATCTTAACAATTATACCACTCAGCATAAAATTACCATTTTAACATAGGAATTGACTAAAAACAACATTTTTTTAAAAAAACTTTGTTGTAATATTATACCTTCACACAGATTTTTCGGTCCCATTGAGGTCTCTTGAACTGCTTGACCCTCTTCTTCACAATCTTCTTATCAAGTTTTGGAACCGCCATTGCTTATTTCTACAAAATTAACCAAAAACATACGAACAAATTAATATTGATACGAGTAGATATATATCATCGTTTAATAGTTTAATCCATGTAAATTTTCATATAATAGTTGCACTATTCATTCAATCACTGCCTATATTACATACATTAAATTAACAACAAACCCTTACACTATACATTGAACAAGCGTATAACACTATACATTCAACAAGAGTATAAGGTTATTCTAACAATTTATTAGTAGTAGCAAACAAATGGATAATCTAAATCTATAACACGCTCATAGCATAGCATAGCATGAACCAACAATGAAGCTTGAAGACTTGAAATAAAAATACAACCTTATTATATAATCAATAATTTGCAAGATTGTACTAATTACAATCTCAATTACTTCAGATTGTTTAAACAGAGACCACAAAATAAATTTACCAAGGATTCCAACTAAAAGCCTGACAAATTAAGCCAAAATTATAAAATGAAAGGATCTTTAAATATGGTTGAAACAGCAGAAAAAATAAATATAAAAAAATCATAAATTGCAAAATTATAAGATTAATTAGGTCGTCAAACACTCAATAATAGGGTTATTTTACAAATCCCATAAAATTAAGCAAAAATTCTACAGCTTAATCTTCAATTCTAAGTCTTCAAGGCAACACAGGAAATTCAAAAAAAAGGGATTTTTCTTCATTTTAACAATAATTAAAAAGAATTAAACCAAAATTAATCAAGAAATACAGCAATGACTACATAAATTAAGCATAAATGTAGAATCAAACATGAAATTGAGAAGAAAGAAGAGAGAAACCTGAGATTGAAGCAGAGGAGAGAGAAAAATGAAACGCCGCAGAGTGACAAGTGAAGAAGACGAAGAATGGTAATGAGAAGGGATTATAGGACTAAAACCCTAATTTTTTAGCAGTGGGCTAATGTATTGGGCCTGAACTAAACCTATAATATTTTTAGTTATGGGCTCTTTAAATTTTAAATAATTGGGCCTCAATTACGGCATTGCAAATTTTATTTTATTATTATTATTATTTTTTTTGTAGAGGTGAATGAAATTCGGGTCGGGCCTTAGTATAAAATATCATGTTCAAACCCGAAAAAAAAAAAAAGGTCGAATTTGTTAGGCCAAAACGAGTTTTATGGGTTTTTTCGGGTCGAATTAAGTCAGCTAAAATGTGTTTTTAAGCTTGTTTAAACCCCTCACCTTTTGCGGACTGAACCGAGTCAGGTTAGCGGGACGGGCCATTATTGTTTTATTTCTAAATTATTACACTGTACTACAAATGGATTAAAGTAGTTAAAACTGAGTCAATTATCCATAAATACTTCATAGGTGACTAGGTGGTAAATATGGCAATTAATATTTTGCATTCCCTTTTTTTTTCAAATGAAATATTTCCGTTGTATTTTATGTATGTTGCCTTTCAAGAAATTTCACAAATATTATGCCATATTCGTTTTTAGGAAAATAAACTAGCTATTGGCCCGGGCGATGCCCCGGGTCATTATAAATTTATTACTTTAATCAAAATATATATTTTTTGGCTTGTTTGTCACTAAGAGTTTAAGTGGTTTATAATTATTTTTTTTTCAAAAAAGGTGATAGTTTAAGTAATTTTTTTGTTTGTATGAGCTGATTTGACTATAAAAACAATCTTTTTGCATTAATAAATATAGGTTAAATGATAAATCAAAAAATTTGATGTCAATATATACACTACGTACTTAGTAATGCACAAAAAAAATATTACTCAATAATCACAATTGTAATATTTCTTTTTTTTAAAAAAAATAATCACAATTGTAATATATGTATATATAAATCAACTCGTATATTCTATAATTACAATTTTATTAATTAATGCACAAAAAATGGAATAATTTTTAATTTTTTTACAATTTTTATTATTGTGTAATTATTTAGGAGTTACATTCAAAGGGAAATTTACATAGGGTGGGAAATTTAAATAGGGTGTTATGCACATGAAGAGTTTTTCAATTAAACTAAACATTAATACTATTAATGCATGGAGTTTTACAATCATTTATGGGCTCATATGATGTGGCGCCAAATGGCAAAATCGGTGACACATGGCAAAATAGCATGCTTTGCCATGAGTTTTAATATATATATATATATATATATATTGATATATTGATATCGTCTCCATATTACAAATATCAGTATACTCTTACTTTTTAATACTTGGATATTTAAGATAAGACAATTATATCACATTATCACATCTCAATAGTCAATATGGAATATTTACCTATCTCTCTATTCATTTTTCCACTACTAAAAAAAAATGATACAATAAGAACTCTCACTTTCTATTTGTTATTTGCTAATTTCAAATGAGAAAAAAAAAATAGAAAAATCATACTACCTAGCTATATGTACAACCGGTTGTATAATGAAGGAGCTCCTTCATCTATATTTGCTTTGAATGTTTGTGAATTGTAGTGCTTGTCTTAACTTAATTGTTGTAAAAAAAAACTTATCTATACTTAGTATTTAAAAACACAAACCACAAATTTTTCATATGACACATGGCATCACAATTCACAAGTCACTCATCACCCTATATGCCACATGACACCTCTCTTAATATGTATATTTAAATCTTAATGCAACTTGCAAATTCAAGTAAGAAAATAAAGTGTTTCATTTTCACCATAATAAAATAATGTTCAATTAATTAGTATACATTACATAAACATATGAATTTTTATAAAAATTGTCTTTTCATATCCTAGACTTTAAATATAATTTAAATTAATATGTCATTTCATATCCTAGACTTTAAATATAATTTAAATTAATATGTCATTTCATATCCCACATTCTTTCATGTATATATATCTAACTAAATTCCTTCATGTTCTCACTATTTTTTCTTTTAAGTTTTAGAAATGAAACAATTACTTTGTATAAAAGCATACCTACTATGAATATGATTAACCCAAGTAACAACCCGTACATTGTACGGGCCAAAAGGCTAGTTTGTTGTAATACTACTCCAGTCATGAAGCATATAACAGTTTAACAATTTTATAAGTGTCTTACCATTTTGTCAATTTTTTAATTCTAAAACTTTGATCTTATTTTAAGGCACAAGCTATCAATTTAAGACTTCTTCATACATAAAAAAAAAACATCGTGCGACATGAACATGAGGTAACCACAACACATTTAAGTGCATGTTGGGTTGTGGATCAAGCTTAATGCAGAGCTAATCAAGGTAAGCTCGCCTTGTTGGCTTGGAGTGCTCATCCCATTTCGAACAGTGACATATTATTTTGCACAAATACTCATACTTTAATAGCAGGTGTCAGCCTGTCAGGTGATGCCTTAAAGTTATAGTAGTATGAAATACAAAGTACGAAGTATTATTTTGCGCACATGGGCAATACTCTATACTACTCGTATTATTTAGAGCCAAAGGAAAAATGGGGAGGGGTGCAACTTGCAAATCTTGAACCTTATCAAGTGAAAAGCCCCTTACAATTGCAAATTTGCAACATTTGAACACCAAACTTTGAGCTTCCCCAAGAACAACCATGTCCATTTCCTCGAGCTCTCTCTCCCTACATTCACTCACTCCAAACCCAAAATCCAATCTTTTCTCTCTCCTCTCAAACCCATCTTCCTTTCCCACCTCATACTCACCCAAACGCCTCGAAATTCGATGCGCAAAAAGGTCACAAAGAACAGGGAAGTTCCGTTACCCATCAGAGAAGAAGAAGCTCAAACAAATTCATAAACCGAAAATGGATGTTAAGGATAAATTTGAAGGGTTTTGGAGATTATCTAAACTTGGTGTTGAAGTTGATAAAGACCCTGGTAAAGATTTTCTTGGTGTTTCTCATGCTCTCCTTGAACAAATTGCCAAAGTTCTTGAATTCCCGGTAAGGAGAATTGAGCATTTAATTACACCGAGCAACGTGTGATTTTGTCGTAAATTTATAACTTAATGAAGTACCATTTTGGATTATGTAGTTATTTTTGTAGCTATGTTATGCAAAACCCTTGTTTATTTGATGCAATTGAGAAAAATGAAGTATATTGGGTTGTGATTTTTGAAGTTTAGTTTTATTTTAGGTGCTTATTTGTGGGATTTGAAATTTGAAGAAGTAATTATTATGATGATGTATTGAAATTTGTGTGTTAATGATGCTAAATTGGTGCAAACAAGTTATCCTGTTTCAACTTTGTGAATATAAGTGTTTGAGTGTATTGATGCTAAATCTTTGTTTGCAGGTTGCCTCTTTGCTTCCAGCAGAAGCGTTTACAGTGGTTAGAAAATCATTTGATGCGCGAAAGGTATTATTTTCCTAAATGGTTTACATATATCTTGCACTTAAATTTTTATAGAGGAGAAGATTATGTATTAAAGTCTTTAGCCATTTAGAGGTGTGTCATTCATTTTATTTCTGTTGTTTACTGCTTAGAGAGTAATTTTAGGGGCAAGGAGCAGGGAGGTTTTGTGACATTTTGGTTTAGGAGAGTTTCTCAATGATTTTCCTGGTCATGAAGTACAAAACTTTTTTTGATGTAGATTGCTTTTGTTTTATGATTGAGTGAACTCGTGATGCATAAGTTCCTCAATAAAGTGGCTGATCGCTCAAGAATGATCTAATTTGCAGATAAGCCTGAAACGGCTGAAAGTGATAATTCTAAAATGATGGGTTACTTTTGATTCCGTAAGTTGCACATTCTTGTCCTCATACGAATCATCCCCTGCACAGATAATATAAGTGCTATTTGCGTTAGCTCTTTACTTCCTTAGCCCCTTAGGAATTTTTTAATTAAATTGGTGGTGTGGTTAGTTGTAACCTATGTGTTGATACTGTCACCCCTAGCTGGGCCTAAGGCATTACACATGATTTGTTTGTCTTGTACTTGAGCATTCCAATCTATAGATTACGGTAATTTATTTATTACTCCCTCTATCTCCTTTTATTTGCTTCAAAAGTCCAAAGGGGTAGAGTTAAATCTTTTTTTAAAATTTTTTGGTTAAAAGGAGTTGATGTGATAGAAAAGTGGGGTTAAATGTAGTGGTTGTGGGAGTAAAGTTGTGCCCCATACAACCAAAATTAATAGGGGGCAAAGTTAAAGGGACGACCTAAAAAGGAAAATGGTCCAAACATTAAGGGATGGGGGGAGTAGTACCCTTAAGTTTTGCAAGAAAAAATTCTAGATAAGGACCATAAGGTAAAACTAGATCTTGCCTCTGATTGCATAGGTGTTGTTACAACATTTAAACCCTATGTATAGAAGTCATGCTGTTAGCAGAAATTGAGTTTATCCTGTTGGTGGACGATTTTCTCCTTTGAAGCTATTATTTTCTTTATGCTGTCATACTTCCAAAGATGGTGCATGTTAGGCCTTTTTAATTTTTGTTTTTTCATTTTGCGAAAACTTTAGGCATCTCTTGATGATGAATTGGTGATTTATAACATGTAAAAGTTCCTAGAGCTCTCTTACCTATTGGTTTTGTGCTCTTAACTATGTGTTCTTCTCAGTATGATGCTATGGTATCTCGATAATCTGTGCACTTCTAGGGCTCTGTATTTGCGCATGTTTAAATTGTGAGCGTGGTTTAGGTAAATAGTGCTTGAAAATGAATATCATGTGAGTTGCCCTGGGTGATCTGGATTATCGTTGGACTTATACATGTGTTATCGTCATGTTTCTTTCAGCTATTGAAAACACCTAAGTTTGTTTACACAGTTGACATGAATGTCGAGAAGCTCTTAAGTTTTGAACCTCGGTTATGGGACTTCATCTCTGAAATGGAGCCTAAGGTTGGACTTGTTGAGCATATTCCCCAAGAAAAAGCTGTTGGTGATTTATTCAGTTTATTAAATGACTGCAAGAAGGATCTGGAAGGTACAGTAGTAGGGGATACTGATAGTCACTGCAATATTCCATCTTACAAACCAAAAGTTGCTGTTGTTGGAAGTGGTCCTGCGGGTTTGTTTGCTACTCTTGTGCTTGGAGAGCTTGGTGCTGATGTTACCTTAATTGAACGAGGTCAACCAGTAGAACAAAGGGGACGTGACATAGGCGCATTGGTAGTTCGCCGAATAATACAATCAGAAAGCAACTTTTGCTATGGGGAGGTAACTTTCTCAACCAAAATTTTGTCTTTTGTGGCATTTGTTGTCTCCTATAAACCCTGCTGTTACAATTTTCAGCAAGCTTATAGTAATCTGTTGGTATATTTATTAGGCATTTGACCTGTTAACGATTGAATCTAGATAGTATCCAATAATTAGATCGCAAAGGCATTTCAAGAGCTCGATTGTGCTAGCTGAAAATTAGATAGTTTGCTAGAAGGGCTGATGATCTTGGTTTCCAAGGTGGAAGGCTCTTTGCCTGCACTACTATCTAAAGAATATTTCCATTGGGCCAATTACTTAGAACTTAGAAGAAGAATATCAATCTAACAAGCTGGTAAAGGATATTATGTTAAGAATCAAGATGATCCTTAGCCTTTTACTACAACTGAAGATAGTAGTTTATTAATAAGATCTAGAAGGATTAAAAAGGAAAATACAAATTAAATTAGGGAAAACAGTAAGATATGATTGTATTAATCATAATCAAGATGAGAATCACCAAATACAGCCTAACTTTTGAGAGGTCAGTGCTCTTCAAAGTCGCAATTTCTCTCATTTTTTTAATTCGAAACTCCTCAATATGCTGCCTACCCCTTTTCATTGCCTGCCAAATGACAATTGTCGGATTTGCTCTTTACTCTAAAACACTTCCATAAAATAATTAGATTATCCTTCTCATAACTAACTCTGGAGGATATTTCCTCTGCTGTCTATCTTTCTTCTAGCATAAGTGACCTACGGTGGGAGACTAAGATTGATTTTTTGCACATTAGAGAGGGGTCGTACCTTTGATTTTAGGTCTTAGGGTGCTTTTTTTTAACAAAGTCTGGAATCTGGATTGTTAATTTTGAGAAGGATGATTCCTTTGATAGTCTAAGTATACAGACGGCAATTGCTGTAACTAGTTATATAATTCTTGTTCGATTTATTGCTTCACAACAAGCAACTAGAATATTATTGCCAATTAGAGAGGATAAACTCATAAACATATAGACCCTATAGCCAAAAAGAATATACTAAGAACATATTTTCATTTGAGAATTTCAAACCAAAATTGCCAAAGCCATGGAGCATGGAGGAAGAAAATTTCTAGGCCGAGGGAAATAATTATTATGAAATGTTACCACAGAAGTTGAACACAATCTGACTTGATTGAAGGACTTTAAAATTTAATCATATAATCTTACATCTTAGTATGCTTTTGCTGCATAAATTAAAGCAGTCTAAGGAAACTAAGACTTAGTTTGTTATCCTTCTCCACAAGTTATGGGATTTATCCCCTTTCTTCCAAAACTGATATCTGATAGCTAATGGACGGGAAGTTGCAAACAACTTCTCATCACTGGAATTGCATGTCCATGTCAATGTGACCCTGGAATTCTTCTGTGTGGAAGTGACTGAAATTGTGGTGGTGGACAAGCTCTGATGACGTATATGAGGCTCATTTAACATTTGAGAACACATTGTTTAAGATTTAGCTTAATCTGGGAAGGCAGAAACTATGCTTGGGGCACTTGTTGAGTGTGTCAGTGTGTGTGTGTGTGGGTGTTTTGGGGGGGGGGGGGAGGGGAGGGGGGGGGGGGGGGTTGTACAGCCTCTGGAATCTCAGTTCATGAGGCTTTCCATACAATTCTTCATATTCCCTCTTGCAGTTTCCAACTTTCCAAGGACCAAAAATGAAGGCGGTGAAACACACAATTACACATCCAAAACTTAATGCTTCATGGTAGCAGGCCTTGTCTCCCATCTTATCTACATTCCACATGAGCTTTTTTGTGAGCAAAATTTGAATATTCTGGAGTCAGAACCTCTAAAGCACCTACCATTGAATAAAACACAAATGAGAGAAAAAGGTGATAACAACTCCATGGAGCAAATTAACACGAAAGACAAATAGACAGGCTATGATTACAGTCATATGTGGGGGGCAAAAATAAGAATAAAATCACTTGATGCACACACATATCTATGTATTTATGCAAATTGTAAATTATGTTTGTAACTTAGTAGAGATGTTATGAGGAACATTTTTAGATTTTATTTCTATTGTAGCTCAATTTTTAATGGATACGTGAATTCTACTAGATCCAATTCTTGCTTAGTTCATTGTCTGTGCATAAGAAGAATCCTTGACCATTAACTTAGTGGTACAAATTTTTAGTTCTTTTGATCTATTTCGTTTCACTAAATGACCGTATGATTCTGTATTGTTTGAATTTGAGCCATTTTAAGTACTTAAGTGTGGCAGGGTGGTGCAGGTACATGGAGTGACGGGAAGCTTGTAACAAGAATTGGGAAGAACAGTGACAGTGTTCAAGCGGTGAGAAAATCTATCCTGTTGAAGCATATGTATGCTATCCCACCTTTTAAGAGTTGTGACAGGCTGACAGCTAACTTATTGTATAACAAGCATTGACCTATTGCATCCTGGCATATCATGACAGTAACCGTCTCAATTGGCATTTATTAACATTGAAAAGTTGAATTCTTCCATCTTTTCTCATTGCTTTTAATGTCAAATTTTCTAGTACTTAGTGAGTAAATGCCCTTTAAGGATGAGGATTATTTTCATTGTGAGAAATCTATGCATGAACATCCTTTGCCCCCCCCCCCCCCCCCCCAATCAAGTGTATGGATGGAAAAGAATGCTGGTTAGGAAATGCAAGGCTGCAAAATGTGGGCCTAATAGATATGTAATGTGTTTGGTCAATTCCAGATAATGATGTGGGGTGAAAGCTAACTCTAGCATTTCTTTCTTTCTTACAATTTTTTTTCACCAATTAATATGTTCCATGAATATACAATCTATGGGTTCTTTTGAGCAGCTTATAATTGAAATTGTTATCATATAGACCAGTCTTCTCCTTTGCCTTGTAGAGTATATGGTACTACCTCAAATTACCATCAGCATCCTCTGTAAAGCTGATAATTAATGAAACCAATAGTGAATGCACAAAATTTCCATATCATTGAGATTTAATAAAACATTGAAATTTTATTTTAGATGTTCTTGGCGATGGATTTGAAATTTCAATAGTTTCCTTTGTTGTGTGGTCGTTTCAATTTCCGGAATTTGAGCTTTTATTGTATCTATTAATACAGAACACATTAACTTTCTTACGGTGTCATATTAGTATTAAGCATTGTGATTAGTTAATAAACTGTTTTGAATTAACATAACTATGGCAGAAAACAAAGAAATAAGAAAGAGATTTGATTGATATTAATACTACTACAGAGAATAGACAATAGATTTCAAGCATTCCAGTGGCTTGATCAATCCCAAGAGATGACTTAAAACTTCACACAATTTTTTTTTTTTTAAATTTTTTTTTTTGCCATGGTCTCCTTCTCCCTAATCCTGTATTATAGAACAAACTACCCCCTTCCTTCCCCTCCGAGTAAATCCTAACAGATATACTGTGCAATGCCTATATTCTTCGCCAAGGTTGGTTTATTACAGAAACCTATGATCAAGTACCAACACTTCCATCAGCAATCATAATTTAGAAGCTGATCATCTATTGAGTGGATGAGAGGAAAGAGGGAGATATGCTTGATTAATTTCCTTGTGCTTACTTACTCCCCCCACCCCCAAGTATATCTTATTCTTGTTGCTCCTTTTGTTTCCCCTAGAATATCCTGTAAGGATGTAAGCATACTTTCAATGTATTCCCTTTCATGCCCTAATTATTCATTATAACTTTGTGTGCTTAATGTACAATTTCACTTACAACTGTTACTATTTTAAAATTGCATCAACATGTCCACAGTCAAATTCCTTATAGCATATTGTTTTAAAAAACAGTAAACTCTGACTGATTTGTAACATAGGCAATAAAGGATTTTGTTGTCTTTTGCATACTATGAGTGGGCTGAATTGAACTATTTACTTAAGACTTAAGAGTAGCTGAGCAAGCTGTCTTGTTTCTATCTCAGGTCTTGAGGACACTAGTTCACTTTGGTGCTCCAAGAAGTATTTTGATTGACGGAAAGCCTCACTTAGGGACAGATAGGCTGGTTCCTCTGCTTCGTAGTTTCAGGCAACATTTGAAGGCCCTGGGTGTAAGTCACATGACTTATTTTTGATATTTTTTAATCAATTAAATATGTTTCTCTGTCAATTTTGTTCCCCTTTCCCTCCCTTTAGTGCTACCAATCTCTTTTTCTCATTTCGTTTAATTTTTTTATTCTTTGATATCGGTAGGTCACAATCAAATTTGGAACTAGGGTTGATGATCTGCTTGTGGAGGGTGCTACTATTAAAGGAGTCAAAGTTTCAGATGTAACAAAAAACCCACCAATCCATAGTCAGGAGTTGAGTTATGATGCAGTTGTTCTGGCCGTTGGGCACTCTGCGAGAGATGTATACCAGATGCTATTATCACACAATGTGGGCTTGGTCCCAAAGGACTTTGCTGTAAGAATATGCCATTGTCAGTTTGCCTATACAGCCTCTAACCTCTCTTTCTTTTATCACGTTACCAAGTTGATATGAATTGCTATCTTCAGACTTGATTAGGATCCTTGAGGGGAGTATTATTTATAGTTTGGGGAGGGGGGATGACTAACAATTCTGTAGTGGATTTGTGCCTTAGTGAGGGAGTATGGTAGCTATTGGATTTTGGTTTGGGGAAATTTTTTATTTTTAATTTTATTATTATTATTTTTTTTTTGGGGGGCGGGGGTCTTGCCATACATACTAGTGAGCAGTGATTTGAACAGACGTGCTCATGTGCAATCCTGAGTCCTGACAATGTAGAACTGCTATGGTCCTGGGTCAACTAGAGCTATGTAATGGTGCACATGCATTATTATACATGCAAAAACACTTTTTTATGTAAAGTATGATTAATGGACGAGTGAAGTTATATCTATACACATAGGCGTACTGACCACCATTGTTTTCAGATTCTGAACCCCTGAATTCCTACCTAGAGAACCTCAAATTCCATTCATTGTTGTAATTCCTAATCAGGCGTAGACCTTCTTCAAGATCTGATTACTGTGTATGCCTGTTCACTTGCCGCAGTAGTGGGAAACTTCTACTGTACAATCTAGGCTATTTTTTTTTTCTTCTTTTTTGTTTTTGGTATATGGGAAAGCTACAAATTAGCAATTAAGCAAGATAATGAATGGGTTTGTACCATGGATATCCTGAGTTATGTGAGATGCCATGTTATTCCATGGTAAAAAAAAAATCTTATTGAGAGTTACATGATAGAATATTCAACTCCACCATTTTTGGCCCATGGGGAAAGTCATGCCTTCATATTCTATCATTTTTTCTTGTTGAGCCCTTTGTTTCCCTCTTTTCCTTGGGATGGGAGAAGTTGGACCTGTTGGTATGCCAGCTGAAAGTGCTGTTAATGAGGCTTTTTGATCTTCATAAGTTTTGTTCATGTTTTGCTAGATTGTGCATTTGTAGACATCCTCATGCTGTTAGCATTCAGTTTGTCAAATCCTGAGAGTAGTTATTGCCTTGAACTAATTTATTGGTGTCCTCTTCTAGATTGGCCTGCGAGTAGAGCATCCCCAGCAACTGATAAACAGCATACAGGTAATCCTTTGTGTCCTTTGTCGGCTGTGAATTCATTTGTCATTGATTTCTTTGTCAAATTCAAAGCACTATCTACTACATTAATGATCTTTTGTTTAGTTACGAATTTATGATGATTGATTTTCAGCTGCAATTTTAATGACTTTTAACTTATGAGAAAGTAACTTTAGTTATATTTCATCTTAAGTTTAACATAAACTTGCCCGAATAGCAAATTTCCTGACAGTGGCTAAGGTATTTAGTTATTTACATGTGCATTTTGTTTTTCTCGGGATTGGTTAAATTTTATGAAACACCTTTCAAATATTTCCTCTTTTGAATTGTAAATTGCATTCTCTCTATGTAAGATCTT
The DNA here is from genome assembly GCF_948465745.1 of Chenopodium album. NCBI lineage: Eukaryota > Viridiplantae > Streptophyta > Magnoliopsida > Caryophyllales > Amaranthaceae > Chenopodium > Chenopodium album. Next base: position 6,609,126 of record NC_137857.1, read on the forward strand.
AGTGTGATTTTAGGTACAGGTGAAATTGCTGTAGTTTTTAGGCCCTTGTATCAGTAATCACTAGAAAATAATAAGATATCATTCAGTTATCAAAGTAGACAGTTGGTACTTGCTTCCCTATCCCTACATTTATTATATAAATTAAATCGTTTGATAATTCACATATTTTGGTTAAAATTTCATCTTTGAGTGCCTTATTTCTGGTGTCGCTGTTGCGGTTTGATTTTTTGTTTTTCATTGTAAAAAGAGCATATTGTCATTGTTTATTTGTCTTTGAAAATTTTGTTCATTCTACAATTCTTGTTTATTGTGGGCTCTGTGGCTTATTAGCATGATTAGTATTTTGATGTACAAGACACCGTATTACAGCATTTGCATAGTTGTGTTTTGTGCATAAATATCTACTTTAAAATAACTAGTTGGTTCCGTTCGTATATATTGAACAAAGAAGAGCACACTTGCAATTAAGCCAAAATGGTAATATTTGAGCCATGTTGATGAATTTTTTTGTGTGAATGTTCAGTATGCTGCATTGGCAGCTGAAGTTCAAGGTGGACGCGGAAAAGTACCAGTTGCAGATTATAAGATTGCAAACTATCTCAGTGGAGAGGGTGCAGAGTCTTCCTATTCATCTACAACCCGTGGTTGTTACTCTTTTTGCATGTGTCCAGGAGGACAGGTACTTTGTATGCGCTAGTTATTTCTATTATTTTAGTAGGATATGTCTTTGTAGCTTATTATATATTTGTATGTTTACAATGACTCCACTTAAATATAAATATGGTAAACAGATGGGGTTAAGTGTTTGAAATTTTCTAAGATGGTTATGAAATTTTCAATGCAATTGGGAACTAAGTATTAGCCATAGATTAGAATTGAAGAACCTTATCTATCTTAATTGTATAAAGGGTTGGGCTATCTTTGATTAGAAAAAAAAAAAAAAAAAAAAAAAAGGGGTTGAAGGCATTTCTTTTCTTAAGAATGAAGGGGTAAAAGATTTTCTGTTTCTTTTTTATATATGACATATTTATTATCTTGGTGATTAGATTCCTGAAATTTTCTTAGTTATGAGTTCCCATTGTTAACATTTTCTAGCATGACATTCAGGTTGTTCTCACCAGTACAAATCCATCAGAGCTCTGTATTAATGGAATGTCATTTTCTCGACGTTCATCAAAATGGGCTAACTCAGCACTTGTTGTTACAGTCTCATCGAAAGACTTTGAGAGCTTAAATTTTCACGGGGCCCTTGCAGGTGTTGACTTCCAGGTAAGCTACTGTTAATCCTATGAGTTAGTTTGGACAAATGCACATCTATCAATTTTTTAAGTGATGCCTTAATCTTTTTTCTTTTCGGTGATGCCCTTTTCACACATGCTTTGAGAATAAATGACCCTTGTTGAAGCTTGATGGTCTAAATATATAGTTTTTGGCTACAAAATTAGTCTCAGATAATGTTACAAAAATTAGTTTCAGATAGTGTTACAAAAATTAGGCTTGATAGCAGGCTTAGTAGATAATGACTTCTTGAGTTTAATTCACACCTAAAATAACCTCAGATAAGATAAATTCAAGTGAAGAACTGCCATGACATTTTCTCACTCTTGGATTTGGCAACTTCAGCTAAGTTGGATACAGAGATAACATTATTAATTCATATGAGAATTGAGGACTATGCTTCTATTGATATAGTGTGTCGAGCACTACATTTTATTGAAGTTATGCCAGGTGGTGAGTATTTGACCTCTTCTCCATACTTATAATGCCGAGTTTTTCGTAATATAGAGGGAACTTGAACAAAGAGCAGCTGTAATGGGAGGTGGTAATTTTGTGGTTCCTGTGCAGACAGTCACTGACTTTCTTGAAGAGCGAACATCAGGTAGAAAATTCTGTGCATCTATTGCAACTATCGTTCACGTGTTACCTTTGCTGCTCAGTATCATAATTCTCCATTTATCCTCAGGTATGTGTTTGCCGCAATCAAGCTATCGCTTAGGAGTCAAGGCTTCAAATCTCCACGAGTTATTTCCTGCTCACATAACTAAGGCTCTGCAGGATTCTATCTTGATGTTTGAAAAAGAGGTTTGCATTATCAGACTTTCAATTATGATGATGTTCTGTTTTTAAGTTAATATGCAGATTTTGTTCTGAGCTTCACTAAATTCTGTATTTCAGCTCCCAGGATTTATCTCAAAAGAGGCTCTTTTACACGGAGTAGAGGTATTCTCACTGATCAATGTGCCCAAGTATCTGTATTTTGTTCAAATTAATACGTTACTCAATTTGCAACATTTTTTTTTTAATTAGAAATGACCCTATTTGTTTCTGATTTGCGCTTATCTATTGTTTTTTTAAAGACGAGAACAAGCTCTCCAGTTCAAATTCCACGAAATAGCACAACATTCGAGAGCACAGATGTGAAGGGACTATATCCAGTGGGAGAAGGAGCAGGATTTGCTGGAGGAATAGTTAGTGCAGCTGTTGATGGCTTGTATGCTGGCTTTGCCGCGGCCAAAAATTTGGGGTTGATAACTGCTGATATTGAATCTCTTTTAGGCAAGGCACAAAATTCCGGGATTGCCAAATATTGACAGCCATCTACTTACATATGTAAATGAAAGTAGGTTGATAGATTGAATCACATTATTGTAAGATTAGGAATTACAACAATAACATGAGTGAATAATCATGTGAAATTTTTGGTCTGATTAAGATTTACTATCAGAGAGTTTCTATCTCGTGTGGCAGGCGAAGATAATTAGCTGAGAAGAGTTGAATGTATTGTCAATGTATTTGTGTTCACTGTATAGGGTATTAGGGTGTTTGATCAATTGAAAAGAAACAATTTTGGTAAACGAAATTGTAATGTTTTGTATTATTTCTTATGTGTAAAGATATTCTTTTTCATTGATGTTTAGATATTCTAGAGCTAAATTTTATGTTGCAAAGAACAAGTTTTTGTACTGATTTTTTCAAAGCACAAATATTACAATATTGCTTATATAATGAAATGGCCAATTTTAGTTTATGATTGATAGATGACCATCTTAAAGTCCATTTGAAAAATATGATCATTTTGAGGACCTCCTAGGGCTCCTACTATGGGCTTTCAATGTTAGCCTATTGCATTATAACTGAAGTATAACCCTTTATATTAGGCCCTATTACTATTATATTGACTAAAAGATATGTGCATATCAATTCACTAATATATAAAGACGGTGTCGTAGCCAGGCACGAAACAACAACACTTGCCATTCCAATTTTTCGCCAAGTGCAAGTGTCGTGCCACATAAGCGACAAATAGGTGTTATTGTGACGCATAGGATGTTAAGTACGCAAATTTTGAATAGATTTTTTTTAAGGTAAAATGTTGTAAATTGATTTATTATCGATATACTTCTAATATTTTATATATACAAAATTAATTATAACTTTCAATAAATATCTTATAACTCAGTACTATTTCCATCATAAAATTTGTTTTAAAAAATTCTTTAAAATGAGATCCATTTATAACATATTCTAATAAAAAATAGAAAATTAGTAAAAATAAGTTTTAATAAAAAAATATTTTTTGTTTGGTAAAAATACTTTCAATTCATTAGAAATAATTTGAGTGCAATAAAAGAAATATCAAGTTACTAATAATAACTTCACAAATAAAATTACAAAAAGCACACTATCATATAAAAAAGCGATATAATATGATAGGTTTAAATACTTTACATCATCAAAAGGAATTATATGTCGTATTTAACATTCAAGCTAAAAAATTAAGGACAATTCAGGCATCGCCCGGGCACAAAACTAGTACTCATATACTTGTATCTAAAAGGGTTTTAGCAAGATTAAATATTAATATGTAACATAAATGTATGCATTATAAGTCTTTGGTAAAAAAAATGATAACAAAAAAAAGTAGGTATGCCAAAAAAAACAATTTTTTATAACAAAAAATTGAATTTCTATATGCTTTTATAAATAATTTTTGTAAAAAAAAGTTATGCAAAATTAAGATTCAATATTGAAAATAGAAGATTAAGATTTTTTTTTTGTTTTTGTTTTTTGAAGCAATAGACAATTAAGATTAAAACCTTGTACTATATTTTTTTTAAAAAATCGTTGTAGAATAATCAGGGGCCGTTTGGCAAAGACAATCAACTACCTTAAGGGGCCGTTTGGTTCGCACGGGGTAATCGGAATGGAATGAATAAAGGGAATGAAAGGGAATGGAATGAAACCCTTTCCTTATGGTATGTTGTTTGGTTTACAAAAATCACCACCACCACCCAACAACCATCTTCCCACTTCTTTAGCCACTCCACCGCCCAGCCACGACCTCCCCCACCCTTCCTCGCCCGTCATCGAACCTCCCCCTCCCTTCGTCGCCACGCAAAACTTTCCCCCGCCCACGTAAAACTCTAGAAAACTTTCCCCCGCCCACGCAAAACCCTAGATGCGAGTGTGTTCAGGTGATGAGAGGGGAGATGCTGCGAATTCCGACGAAGTCGAAGATGCTTGCGTCTTGCGATTCGATTTCTGGGTCTAGGCAAATTCCAGCGAAGTCAAAGATGCTTGTGTCTTGCGGTTTGATTTTTGGGTCTAGGTGAATTCCGGCGAGGGGTGGGGAGCTGCTGCAAGTTTCGGCGTGGAGTGGGGAAGCTGCGACAAATTCCGGCGAGGATTGGTGAAGCTATTGGGAATTCCGGCGAGAAGTGGTGAAGTTGCGGCGAATTCCGGCGAGGAGTGGTGAAGCTGCAGCGAATTCCGGCGAAGGTAGGGGGACCTGTTGTGAATTCCGGCGAGGGGGAGCTGTTGCGAGTTCCGACGAGGTGGCTAGGCGGTGGGGGTAACTAGTTGCTGTGGTGGTGTAGTGGTGGCTTAGGAAAGTGAATGGGAAAGCCTAGGGGTGGGGAATCAATGTGGACTAATTTTGGGTAAACTCAAAAATAAAAAAGAGTAATGGGAATGAAAAATTTCACAAACAAACAGCAACAAAGGGAATGAGACATGTTCATTCCCTTTCCCTTTGATTATTAACCCCAACCAAACGGCCCCTAAATCTCTTTGATAATGCTTGTTGAAAAATTTAATTATTCCCTTTACCCAATTTTCTTCTTCTTTGATTCCCTACCCCGCAAGGAAATCACTCTTACCCCCAAACCACTCAATGCCCCTTAAAAAAACCCATCGCCCTCAAAAATCACCACATCCACCACGAAAACCAAAAAAAAAACCCTAACCATCTTCATAAAACACCCCTAACGGGGTATAAACAACCCACAAACACCCCATAAGCATATTATTATTAGTAAAGGTGGGCACGGGGCGTGCCGGCACGCGGGCGGCACGGGCCCGGCACGACACCGGCACGGCGGCCCACCTGTGGGCCGTGGGCCGTGCCGTGAACAAAATTTCTGGGACGGGCACGGGCACGGCCCGTGACACGGCGGGCGGCACGACGGCACGAAGCCAGGCACGGCACGACACGGCCCGTGCCTTGAACTAGCCGTTGGAAAATAGCCGTTTATGGCCGTTTTCCAACAGCTATAAACGGCCATATTTTCCTCCAATTTCCACCCAATTTCCCACCCAAATCCCCTATAAATACCTCATATTTTCCTCCAAAATTTTCACAATTCATCAACTCATCTCTTCTCTCTTATTCTCTAATTTTCTTACTCCCAAATTCTCAATTCTCAAATTCCTACAAATCATACAATCTTCCTCTCTTTTGTGAAAAGAAAAAAAAAATTCCTACTCTCTTATAAATTTTACTATTATTAGTCTACTACCAAAAAAAAAAAAATTGTTATATTTACATTCGGGAAATTAAAATTTCGGGAAATTATAAGTTCGAGAAATTATAAATTTGGGAAAGCATTGAAGCGTCATTGTAAGATCTAACTCAACTTTATTTTAATTTGTTATTGTTATTGTTATTATTATTATTATTATTATTATTATTATTATTAATATTATTATTATTATTATTATTGTATACGTGGAACTACTTAATTATATAAAAACTACTTTCTATTTTAATTGTGGGTTATTTGGATTGTTGAAATCTGTCTAAGGCGGGATTTGGGCTCTGGACAACGTCGCTCCTAACCTCTCCTACCTGGGATCTCATTGATCCAAGTAATCTACTATTATTATAATTATTTTTGAAAATTTAATTTATATAAAAACTACTTACTAATTAATTCTCATTGATCTCATTGTTGTTAATTGTTACTTTGTTATTGTTAGTTGTGTTATTATTATTAATTAATCATGGCATCAAACCAGAACGTTTCCTCCTCCTCTAGAAAAGCCAAGTCAAAACGTAGGGAATCACCAAACCCAAACACTTCAATGTCTATGCCCCCCCCCTAACATGCCCTTTCTCTCTTCTAACATGCCCTTTCCAAACACTTCCACCCCTTTCTTTCATCCCCAAAACACGGGAGGGCAAGAACAAATGGATGATATAGCTCCTTGGACCCAATTTCAACAAACCCAATTTCAACAAACCCAATTTCAACAATATGAATTTCCTCCTCCTCCTCCTCCTCCTCCTTCCCAAGGTAGCCAAACACAAGCCTCCGGGTCGAGTGAACCATCCACCCAAAATCCTAACATATTAGAGTGGTGTACCGAAGAGGATTTTGCTCAAACCAAAAGAAAGAGTGAATGTTGGGCACATTATCAATTAAGTAAAGATGGAAAAAAATGCAAGTGTCGGACTTGTGGTAAAATTTTCTCGGCCGATACCAAGGGAGGGACGGGACACCTTACTAGACATACAAAAAAATGTGGTGGACCATCTAGTGATCCAACCCAACCTAAAATTTCTCAATTCCATCCACAAGGTTTCATTTACAATTACGAGAGAGATAGGGATGAACTTGGGAGAATGATTGTACATGCAGAACAACCTTTTCTTTTCGCCGAAAATGATGCCTTCAACAACTATATTAACAGAGCACTACAACCAAAACACAAAAAAATCTCCCGAAAAACCATTCGATCTGCTGCCATGAAGACTTATCTAGAGTACAAATTGAAATTAGTAAATGAATTAGCTAATCTTCCTAGTAGAGTTTCTTTAACCGCCGATGCATGGGATGGTGGGTACGGACTTCACTATTTATGTGTTACTTGTCATTGGTTAGATAATGAGTGGATGTTACAAAAACGCATCATTCATTTCAAAATGCTTGAATACCCTCATACCGGTCTTAACATTTCACATCATTTAATGGAAGCTATTGATGCATATAGTCTTAGGGATAAAATCATGTCTATGACTTTCGATAATGCAACTTCTATGACATATAGTGCGAATTTGGTCAAATCCCAATTGAACGATGTTATATTAGATGGAGATGCACTTCATGTTAGATGCATTTGTCATGTTCTTAACTTGTGTGTGAAGGATGGAACACAAGCAATTGGTCCATTTTATCACAAAATAAGGAATGCTATTTGCACTATTAATAGCTCTAACATGAGATATCAAGAATGGAAAGGTTTTTGCAGGCAACAACGGATAAAAACCATAAAAATAGCACCGGATTGTCCAACTAGGTGGAACTCCACCTATGAAATGTTGAGTCGGGCAATCGAGTACAAGGTTCATTTAACACTTTTTTATAATATGAAATTTCCACAAAATGCTTTACTTGAAGATGATTGGGCTAATTGTGAAAAATATATGCAGTTTTTACAATTACTATATGGTATGACACATTGTTTTTCTTCTGTATATAATCCTTGTGCTCATTCTTTTCTTAGCAATGCATGTTTACTTGCACAACTTTTTGCGGAACACCGATCAGAACATGTTTATCGTGGATATCTTCCATCCATGGAGGATAAATGGCGTAAATATTACACCGATATTCCTATGATTTATATTTTTGCTTCTATTTTAGATCCTAGACAAAAATATGATGGCACCTTTTTATTAATTGATATTTATTATAGTAACATGAATTTTGAAGATGATGTTGAAACTTTTAAGAATAAGGTGACGGATGAGTTTTTTAATTTATATAATGTTTATGAAAGTAAATATGGAACCGTGTCTCGATTTGCCCCTTCTCAAACATCCAAAAATGTAAGTAAACGGGCCAATGGTTTATTTGCACAAGCTGCTAACTTGATGTCTAAGTATTCAGGTACAGAATCATCATCATCTAGGAGAACACAAAGCGATGTTTCGGAGTTGCAAATGTACTTAAGTTACGACTTCATGAAAGGCATGGACGATGAAGAGAAGTTTGGCCTCGACATCCTCGATTGGTGGAAATCACAAGCCGTGAAACATCCAATTTTGTCGGCAATGGCTCGTGATATTTTTGCTATCCAAGTCTCCTCCGTTGCTTCCGAAAGAGCTTTTAGTGCGTCGGGAAGAGTTCTAGACGATAGAAGAACAAGACTAAAACCCGAAACACTTGAAATGTGTGTTTGCTTCAAGGATTGGTTGGATGCCGAAACTCGTTCTCAAGATCGTACTTATGCACAAAACGACGACGATGAAGGAACGTCGACTTCTTTTAGTTCTCATACTTCTCAATCCACTCAATTGGCGGATGACCTTGAACCTCTAGGAGACGAAGACGAAGGCGAAGACGAAGACGACCAATAATAATTACATGATTACATATTTACATTATACACTATTGTATTCTTTTTGTATTATCGAACTTCGTATTCCGTATAATAAATGAAGTTATTCAATATTCATACACTATTGTACGATTTTTAATTATCATTACTTATTTTGTAATTTTGTATTATTGAATTATCGTACATTCGTACCGGCTACCGACATATAATAAAATAAGTTATTCTTCAATTTTTTGTGTTTTCGGATTATCGCACTAGTATTTTTTTTTTATTATATGCATTTTTGTTTTTAATTCGTTTTTTTTTAACATTTATTTTTTTTTTTTTAAAAAAAAAAAAAAAAAAAAAATTAAGGTAGGCACGGTTTGGCCCGCGACCCGACACGGCACGGCCCGCTAGGCACGTGGGCCGTGCCGTGCCAATTTCAGGCACGGCACGGCACGGCCCGCCGCGGAGCCGGCACGGGCACGGCCCGTGCCCATGTTATTATTTATTAGGGGTATTTTTGTCTTTTGACATATCTGGTAGGATATAAATATCAAATTCCATCGGCGTTAAAGAAATCTGGAGAGAGAAAGAGCGGAGAAAGAAAGATGATAACGACAAAGGGAAAGAGAAGCCGTAGAAGCACTGCTCCTCGTAAAACCCAAATTATTGGGAGAATTCCAGGTATTAAATTCTATCAAGATTAGATTTTTATTGTTAGGGTTATTCTCCAATTCCTTAATCAATCAAGGGTTTCATCTTTCTTACGTTGAATTTGCCGTGCTACAGTGTTCTCAATCAATTTAACGTTCAAAGCCGAAAGTCGTTCAAGTTGACCAAAGATGATTGCAATTCGCCACCAGCTACTGTGCGTATAAGCAAGGATTATCGGTAATTCAATTACAGTTTTTTTTGATTTGATACATTAATTAATTAATTAATTAATTAGATTGTTTGATTTCAGTGTTGGGTTGTACTTTATATGATTTTTACGATTATATATATATATATATATAATGGGTTGAAAGTCCAATTGAGAGCTGACTATATTATATACCAAGTGCATAGATACTTTTCTGATCATGTTCTTTACTGTTTGGTTGAATTGTCTGATTAATCAACAACCATAAGGATGGTTTGCTGGCTATGTATTATTAATGGATGGACTTGGCTAGAATTTGTTATATACACCCGGGTGTACGGTACCCGTACACCCAACTAAATTAAGGTTAGTTTTTGCTAAATACTCATGGGTGTATATGACAACCTCTCAGACTTAGTGTAACCACTACTATTACCAGTGATTTGTAATTGCTCTTGCTTGTTCCTTACCTGTTTTAAGTTTCAACTTCTGTAATTCGTTTGTTTTAACTATGGCCAGTGTCATAATGTCCGATCCTGAAGACAAAGATATTGACTCGAGATCTGCTGCCTGCTGGGAGAGCTATACAACCATAGCTATAAACAGCCGTAAGGACAATCCATCAGACTATGAGCTTGTGGAGACTGGCCCTGTTGGCATAGGATATCTTTCATCAGGCAGCCGTATTGTGCATTTTAACTTCAAGGTTAAGATAAAGGGTGTATCCGATGTCCAAACCTTTTTTACTGAGCTCACAGAAACTAAAATCAATGATGTCCGTGTTGACCATGTCGTCTGCATGGGGCCAAGCAACTTACTACCAGGTTACATGCTTTTTAAACTCGATTATTGCTGACATGTCTTGATTGATGTGGATGATTTTGTTTAGTGTGTAGTAGTATCAGTTTTCTGCACTCTGATTACCATTATGATGATCCTTTTTGCCTTTTTGCTTATACTTCTGGCAGAGAAAGCTGATACTCGCGGTTGCCTCTGTTGTTATCCTAGAAACATCCACCATCCTGAATACTCTATGCACTTTCGAAATGGCGGGGAAGATCATTGGAATACCTTGTGTTTCAAAATCAATGAGGTCCATGATTACCTTTGGAGAATACGGAGGTGTTTGTTCTTTTTGTTGTTATCTTGCAGTTTTTTTTATTGCCCTTCCTTACAGCTTCATATAGCTCAATCATTTGTGTTCTGCTTATTATATTACTGTTTTCCATAAGAGTTTTGATTTTATTTTGTCCAACAGTTAGGAGGTAAGATTTTTTAAATAGCACCCACTTGACCTGAGTTGAAATTCACTGCTCAATTAGTCTATTAGGAAGTGGGGATAAAGTTGATAGACTTTTATTATATGGGATCAGGCAATTTCTTAATTATTTTCCAAGTGTTACTGGCTCATGTCCTGATTGATTTTTATTTTCAATTTCAAAATTGCCTAGAAGAAAGAACAAAAAGGATGTAGACCTTTCTCTTAAGTTCTCAGATCCCGGACTTGAGTACGTGGGTGAAACTTGTGATTGCTCAAACGATAGACGTGCATCTGTAGCCTTGCGCTTGTTTAATAAAGAACAGGTATGATTTTGGTCCGATTGATTCCTGAAAAAGTATTACCATTTGCTGTATTGCCTTCTTTCTCTATCACGTGGTTATTTCTGCTTCCTTTTTGGTTCACTTGTTATGAATTTTTCAGGGTTCAAACTTTGAGCTTGTGAAGATTAGTGGCTTTCAAGTAGCAATGACTAGTATAGGCTTTCTCATGCATATGAACTTTGAGGCTAAAGAGGAGCCTGGTGTTGAAGTGAAGACTTTTTTTGCTGAAGTGATTTGTTGTGGCTATTTTTTCCTCGTTGACTTTTGCAAATGCTTGGGGCCGTCTAATAACTTACCAGGTATATATTTAGTACACAGTTATGTAATTGGATGTTGGAAAGTATGATTTTTCTTTGTCTGATGTTACTACTTAGTTTTTGTATTACTTCTTAGTTCTGAGTATTATTTTATTGGTCATTGGTTGGAGATTGAATAAAGGAAATCATTCTCTTGACTATGCTCCTTTTTATCCAAGGGACTCATTCTGTGTTGCTATCTTACTATCATTATCCTGCAGATGAAGCCAATCTTCGAGGCTGCTGTTATTGCACAGCCAATATTCATCATCCTCTTGGTCCGGGTTACATCATTGGCCGGGAATAAGGAACTCTGAGTTTCTAGTATGAAGATTGATGCAATTGTTAAGTGATTGTGAAAAGTTCATTTACCCCTCTTAAGAGCAATGGATCATTCGCTGGACTTTGTGTATGGTGGACTTGGGAGTTGTGAAGTTGAGTATAGAGCTGGTTTGTCGTTCTTTTGTCTTTTCACTATTTGCAGTGCTCATATGTCGGCATAAAAAACTGATTGGTTGTACTAGATCCATGGAAGCTTCATTGAAAGGTGATTCCAGCGGTGTTCTTAAATCCAATGCCAAAGCTACTCACAAGCGAAATCAGCATGGTTAGCTTGCTCCTCTAATCAACTCGACTTTGTCATTATTAGATGTTTTAAATTCTTTATCTTTGGTGGGCTTTGAGCTAAATGCATATATCTATATAGTATGTATGTGCATTGAGGTAGAAAAAATGATTAAGAGTTTTCTGCAACTCTTCTTGTATCCAGATACTTCTTTCTGGTAGTTACCTCCCCCTTTTTTTTTTTTTTTTTTTTTTTTCTGATGAACAGAAAATGATAAAAAAAATCTCATAAATAACTCTTCATAGCCTCACTGGATTTGTAACTTTGTTGTTACTCTGAATCATTGTTGCAGGCATACAGGGAAGCGAAAGATGCGAAGAGTAGGTTTCATACTACAGTGGGACAGCAAAGGGGATGACTATCAGGTACTACTTGGACTTACCTACTTGGACCCTGCCCACTTATGCAGAGCAGGCTTGGGTGTAGTCATTTGAGACCATGAGGGGAGCGTATGTAGATCAGTGTGTCTTCAGAAGCTAAGGCCGTAGTGCTCGGGATGCAGGTTGCTCTACAATGTGATGTGGAGGAAATCATTGTCGAGAGCAAATGTCTTGACATTGTAAGCAAGCTAAAATCAAGAGCAATGGATAGCTCATACTTGGGGGTTATCCTTGGAGAAATACACTTTAGAATTTAGCCTTTGTTCTGTTAAGTTTTTTCATGTATTTAGAGAGGCTAATGAGGTAGCACATCTGATGTAATTGCAGGACTTGCAGCAGACTACTGCTTATCCTTCAATAATACGAAGTAATTAATTGCCTTGTGGCTTTAATTTTTTTTGTATTCTTTTTTAAAAAAACCTTATATCGCTTCTTTTTTTTTTTTTTTTTTTTTTTTGAAAACCTTATATCGCTTCCTTTTCGTTTGTCCTAAGTAAGTTGTTTGTGTCTGTGGTTTAAATCTTGTTCTTTTTGCACTTTCTGTTGGGGGTTGCTGCTTCCTTCCTAACTGTGTTTGCTGTGATGTATCTAAAAACTACATTATTGTTTTCGACCAAAATTAATTGTCATATTAAAATCTTTTTGTTGTACAAATAAAATAATTGAATATCATTTTTAAGTTATTAGTTGCATCAATTTTAGTACATATATTTGCAGTTTACTATTTTGAATTTATTTTACAAGACTATTTTGACTATTAAAATAAAATAAGTACTTAATACAAGAAGTCCCTTGTATATATTAATAGCAACACCAAGGCAAAGTAAAGAAGTGGGTGAAAAAAAATCATATGGAGAGCACATTACAATTAGTGCTTATGGAGAGCACATTACACTAATATATTTATTTTCCTAGCTTATAACATATCTATTAAACCTCGAATTTATCTCCATCCAGTTTTTGATAATTGGGCTATTGCGTGTGATGGTTCAACTAATAAGAAAAAAAAATAAAATAAAATAAAATCCTGAACTCTTCTAAATCCAAGCCTATTTATTTTTATTTTTATTTTCATTTTTTTTATTTTTGTTATTATTATTATTATTATTTTTTTTACATCAATCCATTGTTATTTTAATAAGCAATAAAACAGAAATTACTTATTTCTTGATGCGTGAACCAAACTAACAGTAGCCGTGTCGTGGAGAACCACTAACCTAAAAGATAATTCTGCGCTGCCTCCCGATGCAGTAGACTAGAATTGGTCGCCCTCCAGGATAAGCACGGCGTCGGAGTTTATATGCACTCACAAACCCGACCGAAATTCAGAATACTTGCCCACAAAAACAGAAAAGAAAGAACTCGTGTTTAGATAATTTTAGAGAAGAGAGAAGACTGTAGTTGTTGTGTGTTTTGGCTAGCGATAATCAAGGGATTAATCGCTAAACAAATTCCCAACAATCAGAAAATCTCAACAGTAAAAATAGAATCTGTCAACAAAGAAAAGAAATAAAATATCTCCAAAAAATAACAAGGACCCATGCCCGCGCATTGCATTCCCCAAGTCCCGAGCCCCACCTAGCTAGGCGCGCTCGTGTGTGTGGGGTATAACACACACCTCCCACTCCACTCAACTAAGTAATGCTAAAGCACTCCAATATAAAAACAACCAATGTGTTTCCTTTCATTTGTCTTTTTCTCTCTCTTCTTTTTTCTTTTTTTATTTTTCCTCCAACTCTCTTGTTTTATATCAAGAACTTCCAACATCCATTTTACTAATTACTTCAAATTACTTCTACATTAACTTCATCTCTTAAACATCTTTGGTTGCTTAATTTTTGATTGTTTTACAAATTGTTATTTTTATAATTCAATCATTACCTTCCATCATTCTTGTAGAGAAATCTTCCATCAATCATACAAATCATTATGAATTATATTGTCAACTTAAACTCATAATTTCCATATACACTCTCTTGCACAAGCTTATCATATTTTTGTACCTATTACAAATTTACAGGTATAAAATACCCCTCTCCTCACACCCTAAATCCCACACATCCATTTTTACACCAAGCTGTCTCCTCTCATACCAGCTAAAAAATAATAAAAACGGTTAGTTAGATTGTGTGTATTCTAAACACGTGAATTTCTTTCTAGTCATGTTACTTTACTTAGCTATTATCCTTTATTTTATTTTTTATGAACTCACTCATGAATCTTTATATTATTATTATTAAATCTTAAAAAATGTTGGTGTGCCTTAATAGCTTATACTAATTAATTTAACTCTTATTTTATCTAAACTTGTTAATGTTTATTAAATCTAATTCTTCGTAAGAATTAACATTTATCTTACGAAGTATTAAATATGGAGTATTATACTTGGTATACGTTTATCAAACTTAAAGTACTTCATAATTAATTTACGAGTTAAGTTAAAATACAGTCCTTATTTATAGTATTTTAGTCCCTCAACTTTCAAATGAAGCCAAATGGTCCCTCAACCACCAATGATTCTTTTTTTAGGTACAAATTTGTTGACTAAGCATAGTCTAGGGAACTTGGTGCACATGTGGCAACAAATTTAATGATTTTAAATGCAAAGTCAGGGACCTTCAACTGATAAGTTGGCATTAATCAAATTAAAAATGAATGTTTAGGAATTTATGGAGTGAAGTGGCTGATGAGTAGCATTCTTGAACAACTCGTTGGAGAAGTCGATTATGTTAGAAAATACAATTACAGAAAATATGAAACTAATTACAATGAAAATACAAACTGAATAGGACAAGATTAATCTCTGTCCTTAGGATTATATTAGCCCCACTATGATGCTGACGGGATAACTTATGCTAATTTACCCCCATGATTCTCCTAATTCTTAGAATGAAAATAGTATAATATTTTCACTCTCCATGGATATGTTTTTTTTGAGAATAACGTTGTGTGAAAAAGAATATGATAAAAACTGATATATAGTTTCACGTAATTTGTTAATTTATGAATAATTTTTTTTATAAAATTTATTTATGTTATTTGAACTCACTTATAAAAAATGCTAGATTCGTTCGATTTCAAGTCAACTTAGTAGTCTAGATAGCCGGCATCGAGATGCTATATTGATGTTTTTATGGCGTCTTACCGGACTCCATACAAGTTTTTCGATTATAATGGAAAACGGGTGTTTGAAGGTCTAGCTCCGCCGGAGTATGATGATAAGGGGTTTGAAAAAGCCCATGCAGTCCCCATGTTTGGGTGGAGTTATAACAAGATAAAAAAAGAGATAATATGAAATTTTAAATTCATACGGTCCAAA
Source organism: Chenopodium album (assembly GCF_948465745.1). Taxonomy (NCBI): domain Eukaryota; kingdom Viridiplantae; phylum Streptophyta; class Magnoliopsida; order Caryophyllales; family Amaranthaceae; genus Chenopodium; species Chenopodium album. The sequence goes on from NC_137857.1 coordinate 6,624,817, forward strand.
TTTTGGAATTAGAATTGGGACAAAAAAAAGATTTGGCAAAATGACAAGAAATACAATCATTAATGTTTTTGTTTCGCAAATCTGAAAATGGTTTGATTGACAGGTACATTAATATTACTCCCTCCGTTTCATAATGTTAGTCCCATATACTATTTTGGGCGTTTCAAAAAGATCTACCCATATTGAATATATTTCATTTATAACTTGATTCTTTTTAGAATTAATTGGTTGTGGATTGATGACATTACTCTAAGTAAGGAAATATTTACCTTAAATTATTATGCAATTATGACTTGTGCTTTCCTAATAAAAAATCAAAAAAATTAAATAAAGTAAACTAATTATGTTGTATTTTAATGTGAGATTCTAAATATATTTCTTTTCTTATTTTATGTGATTGATTCAATATGAGACTAACATTATGAAGCGGAGGGAGTATATTAATTTGTTAAAAGTTGGGTTTATTTTGGCTGCTCATTCATACTTATTAGTGACTTTTGATGCTGAAGGTATAATTTTGATGCAGGAATAGGTAGTTCTAGTACCGGTTTAATAATCAATTATAAGAAAATATTCATTTATTTGATTTTTGTGGAAACTAGTAGTCTGTTGTTAGATAGAAATTTATCTGTTGATTGTTACATTATTTACATTATAATGCAAGATAAATGATGATTGTAGTGCATCGACTGAACATAATCCTAGCATAAACTTGTTGAATTCGAACAATATGAGAAAGTAAGAAATTTCACCCTCACAATCTAATGGTCATAGTATATTGCTGCATTGATGACACACTGCGTCGGAGTGTGTGTGAGATGGCACATCTTTTCTGTATCAAGTACTATCAGAGATTTGATAAGCCTTTAGGACGATTTTTGTTGGATGATTTTTGATAAGGTATATCTCTTTAAACCTTACTTGCTTTTTTTTGTCTGGAAATTTGAACCTTTGCCCAACTTTGACTAAGTTGTGTATAATTGAAGAGTTATAGTTGCTGTGATTCTTTCCTCAATTTGCGAGTTGAAACACCTAGGTGGTGCCAGACTGCTGCTTCCTGGATGAACCAACTAGTATCATAGCATATGCAAAATGATTTGAGGTGTTGAGAAAGATTTGTTGCCCTTTTGAGATGTATTTCATTAGGTCACTTAATCATTATAAGGCCCTGTTCTCTTCACCTTAAAAAATAATATTAAGTAAAAATAATTTCAGTTTAGTAAAAATAAGTTCAGTTCAGTAAAATTTAGTTTTCTTAAAGAAGAATTATAATAGAAAATCAGTAAAAATAAGTTCATTTCAGCAAAAATAATTTCAGTTCAGTAAAAATAATTTAAGTTCAGCAAAAATAATTTCAGTTCAGTAAAAATAATTTCAATTCAGCAAAATTAAGGTGAAGAGAATGAGGCCTAAGAAATAGGGAGCTCAAGGTTGAAAGAGCAAGAGTTTAGATGGTATTGGTCTTAGGTGTAATTTATTACCAAGTATAACAGTTTGGTGTTGGAAGAATCTTGAATTTGGGTGTTTGGAAGAGATGACAACACTAAAGAGATTAAGAGACTAACTTAAGTCCAATTCTCCACTAACTGTTAAGTGTAAGAATATCTTTGATTCTCATCACTCCTTTTTACATATTTTCAAATTATATCATGTTTTAATTAACCTCGAAATTGTTTTGTCGATGCACTTAATTAGAAAATAAGCTCGTTAAATTAGATCACATACACAACACAAACATTGAAAAAGCCGGGTTATCTTTGAACATGACATGTTTACTTCCCATCATAAACATCAAGTATTCACGTGTGCCAACTCTAGTAATCAAATAAAGAGATTGTTTAGATCATCTGGTAGAAAACAAAGCTTCAAATCTCACAACAGTTTAGATCTAGAAATTAAATTTACACTGATACAAGAACTAAGCCACCAACAGATTTACTCATCCTCCTGGCTTCTCAACCTCGCAAGTTTGTTACTAACTACGATATCCAGTTCAGCAGCACGCTCCACAATAGTTTTTCGCTTCTTGGTTGAAATGTTGTGGGCAACCTCAGCACAGTATGTCCTGAACAAGCAATGTAAACAATGATCAGTCACGCAAACACACAAAAGCAAGTTAAAAAACAGTGAAAGGGAGCAAAGAATATAAAGGGTATCAGTTACCTGTTGTGCATCATAAGAAGCTCCAATTCACTGACGTTGTGGACAACAAACTTCTTGAAGCCATTGGGAAGAAAGTGACGAGTCTTCTTGTCTGAACATAACCTATGTTTGGCATAAGAGTGACTCCCTTAAAATTTCTTCTCACTCGTGAATCAATACCCTTTGGTCTACGCCAATTAGTCTGCAAGATACAACAGTTTAAATTAATACAAATGTGAAGAAACCACTTCAGTGTAAAATGGAAAAGGGGTTTTTTTTTATAGCAGCCATGGAAGTACAACCCTACGAGGAATTACCCATACATGTAACGGTAGATGGTCATATAACACATAAAGAATATAGCCTATTACCTTGAGATGTATTTCATTAGGCCTCTTAGCTGTTGTAAGAAATAGGGAACTCAAGTTTGAAAGAGCAAGAATTTAGATGGTATTGGTCTTTGGTGTAATTTATTACCAAGTATAACGGTTTGGTGTTGGAAGAATCTTGAATTTAAGTGTTTGGAAGAGATAACAACACTAAAGATATTATTTTCAGTTCTCATACGTTTATTTTCATTTCAGTTCATGTCTAATGATATTGCTAATGATATAAAGCCAAATTTCATTCTTTAAAGCTCTTATTACAACGATAATAATAATAATAATAATAATAATAATAATAATAATAATAATAATAATAATAATAATAATAATAATAATAATAATAATAATAACAACAATAGTAATAATAACAATAATAATAATAATAACAACAACAACAACAACAATAATAATAATAATAATAATAATAATCAATAATAATAATAATAATAACAATAATACTTATAATAACAATAATAATAATAATAACAATAAAAATAATAATAATCAATAATAATAATCAATAAAAATAATAATATTGATAATAACAATAATAATAATAATAATAATCAATAATAATTAATAAACAATAATAATATTAATAATAATGATAATAATAATAATAATAATAATAATCAAAATAATAAAAAATAATAATAATGATAATCAAAATAAAAACAATCAAAATAATAATAATAATCAAAATAATAATAATAATCAAAATAATAATAATAATAATAATAACAACAACAACAATAATAATAATAATAACAATAATATAATAATAATAATAACAATAATATTAATAATAACATTAATATAACAACAACAACAACAACAATAATAATAATAATATTTTCCGGTGACTTAACTCAACTTATGAGCATTCTAATATCTATTCCATATCAATACACATAATTATATATGTGTCAACAATGTGATTCATGTAATTTGTTAATTAATGAATAATTTTTTATATAATATATTTGTCTATGTATTTGAACCCACATATAAAAAATGCTAGATTCGTTCAGTTTTAAGTCAACATAGTAGCCCAGAGAGCCGGCATCGAGGCTCTATATTTATCTTTTTAATCTATTTTATGGGCTTTTAAGTATAGAATTCAACGTCGAAACGTAACTGCACTTTTGATTTGCATTAAAAATAATGTAGTTATTGCGACTCACATTTCAGTGAATATAATAATTTGATAATTGATGAGGTATGTATGTATGTATATATATAAAAACAAACATTGCGTATAAATTTTTAAAATTTTTTCAACCTATTTTAATGAAATTTATATTTTTTATTCTACATAAAAAAAAGTGTGCAAAATTACTATATACATTGAGATTACGGATTCGGTGCGACTAGAGAAGAATTTTTTTGGGTTCTTAAGTATTGCATACTCCGATATAGTAGAGTAGTATGCGAATTGAAGACAACAAGCGAGTTTTTAACTATGAAGAAAAACGTGTATTACGAAGGTTGAATTTCGTTCAAATAATTATTCTTATTAAAAATAGAGATGAATATAAAAATCTTAATTTCATTTGGTCCAAATTTTGGATGAAATTGAGACAAATAAAGGATTTATCAAAACGAAAAGAAATGCAATAATAATGATTTTGTTCCACAATCAAAAAATGATTTGATTGACAACATCGTACATTTGTATAATATTAATTTGTTATATCTTTGTTTTCTCATTGATAGTTTAGTGTTATCTTGCTTCTTATTAGTGGTTTTTGAAGCTCAAGGTATAATTTGAGATGCGAGACTAAGTGGTCTAGTTTTGCTTTATTCTACAGACATCTTAATCCCCCGTGAAACGATTAAATCTTTTGGGTCAATGAAAAGTTTTGGGACTTCTGAAGAATGCCTTTTGTCAACATGTGATGGATCGAGAAATCCATTATTCTATACCAAGGCTTTGTATGCTAGTGTTTTTTTTCTTCTTAAATACATATAATAGTCCTCTTGAAAGTGAAATACATTATTGTTACTTGCTATTATGCAAAACGATTTGAGGTGTTGAAAAAGATTTGTTGGCCTTCTGCGATGTATTTCATCAGGGCTCTTAGACATTTTAAGAAATGGGGAGCTCAATGTTGAAAGAGCGTCTTTTTTGCAAAGAGTTTAGATAGTATTGGTCTTAGTTGTAATTTATTATAACATGTTGGTGTTGGTAGACTCTTGAATTTGGGTGTTTAGGAGAGATAACAACACTAAAAGAGATTAAGTGTGAGTATATCTTTGATCTCATCACTCATTATATATAATTAAACTATATAATGTTTCACTAACCTCAATATTGATTTGTCCTAACACTTTGCACATTTTTCTAATTAAATTACATAATCTAAAACAGACGGTGAAAAGGCAGGTTAGTGTTAAAAAGTTCCAATACATTATAAGTAATAAAAACGACACGTACCTAAACGAGGTTTCCCAACCTTTGAACACAAACATGACGTGTGCCAACTCTTGTTTTACCAATCACACCCAATTCAAACTAGTATTGAGCATTGACTAATTCATACTAGTATAATTTCGCAACGTGCAGTAATCTTCTAGTATTTGATCTACTCTCAAACTGTAATATGCAGGCACACAGCAGTGCTGCACTTCTTTCAAATTGAATATAATGATAGCGCATAGAATCACAGTTCAGGGGAATCTTAATCATATGCTGGTCAAGTTCAAAACACAATGCAACTCATTGAAAGAATATTATAACCTAATCAAATAAAGAGATTGAGTAGATCATCTGGCAGAAAACAAAGCTTCAAATCACAGTTACAGTTTAGATCTAGAAATTAAATTTACACTGATACAAGAACTAAGCCACCAACAGATTTACTCATCCTCCTGGCTTCTCAACCTCGCAAGTTTGTTACTAACTACGATATCCAGTTCAGCAGCACGCTCCACAATAGTTTTTCGCTTCTTGGTTGAAATGTTGTGGGCAACCTCAGCACAGTATGTCCTGAACAAGCAATGTAAACAATGATCAGTCACGCAAACACACAAAAGCAAGTTAAAAAACAGTGAAAGGGAGCAAAGAATATAAAGGGTATCAGTTACCTGTTGTGCATCATAAGAAGCTCCAAGCCACTGACGTTGTGGACAACAAACTTCTTGAAGCCATTGGGAAGAAAGTGACGAGTCTTCTTGTCTGAACCATAACCTATGTTTGGCATAAGAGTGACTCCCTTAAAATTTCTTCTCACTCGTGAATCAATACCCTTTGGTCTACGCCAATTAGTCTGCAAGATAAACAATTTAGATTAATACAAATGTGAAGAAACCACTTCAGTGTAAAATGGAAAAGGGGTTTTTTTTTATAGCAGCCATGGAAGCACAGCCCTACGAGGAATTACCCATACATGTAACGGTAGATGGTCATATAACACATAAAGAATATAGCCTACTACCTTGGCAATATGCATATCAAAATAAACAAATGTACTCAAAACTAGGCATAAACATTTAGATGTGCTTGAACTAGGCATGAATATTTAGACAATTTGGTTATTGCACCCATATATATAGGTTAAATCTCACAACTCAGCAAGTGCATTGATGTGAACTGCTGCTTACCTGCTTTCAATTAGATTGAACTACAGAGGCATAACACTTGGGTGGAAAAATCAAACTGCTGTTCACAAAATCCTGCCTTGTGCACGTAAAGGGCTAAAGCTAAAATAATAACTTGATTTACACTTCCGTGTAATGACATACAATACATATTAGATCACAAACTAAAAAACAAATCGACCAAACAGGCCTCAATCAAATCCACACTACAGTTTGTTACAAGTTCTAATACAACAAGCTAAAAATTGCAATCTACGCCTACATCTTCATATAAGAACATAACAAAGTCAGGTAGACATAAGAATATTCCAAAATGAGCTCACATAAGGGAAAAGTAATCAAATTTAGTCGTCAACTTAAGATGAATCACATAAAAAAAATACTGCGGTAAAAACTTCAGATATGAAATGCCAGAACAAAGATAACAAATGCCTTGAGTTTAGACTATCATCTTATCAACATGTCTCTAATTCAATCCCGACACCGCACCACTCATCATATCAAAATAATTTATCATAAACGTAAGGCCGAATCATACTTGAATAAAATACTGAGGTACAAACTTCAAATATGAATGCCAGAACAAATATACCATACACGTTTGGCCTACGCCAGTTAGTCAGCAAGTTACAACCATTTAGATTAAAGAGACAAGTTAAAAGAAACCACTTCATAGTAAAATGGCAAAGGTTTTTTTTTTTTGTATATTTGCAAAATTTATAGTCTTGGAAGCACAGCCCTACGAGAAGTTACCAATACATGAATACAGGTAGATGGGCATATAACACATAAGGAATAAAACCTACTACCTTCAACAAGCACAAGGCCAGCATTTGCACAAAAAAATGAATATTAATCCTGGTATTATGCATATCAATGCACATGTACTCAAAACTAGGCATAAACATTTAGACGTGATTGAACTAGGCATGAATATTCAGACAATCTGGTTATTGCACCCAATATATAGAGATTAAATCTCGCAACTCAACAGTTCTATGATGTGAACTGCTGCTTACTGCTGACAATTAGACTGAACTGTAGAGTACTTTTTCAAAACACTTGGATGGAAAAAATCAAACTAGTGTACACTAAAACCTGTCTTGCGTACATAAAGGGCTAAACCTAAAAAAAATAGTTGAATTACACCTCAAAGTGGCTATAATTAAAGATAATACAATTAAATCACAAACTGCAAAACAACTAAACCAAACAAGGCTCTATCAAATCCACAACAACAATTGGTTACAAGTTCTAATACCATAAACTAAAAATGCAAATCTACGCCCAAAGTTTACGTATAAGAGCATAGTGATAAGTGTGCCAGAACAAAGATACCATATGCCTTGTGTTTAGATTATCTACTTATCAATCTGTCTCTAATTCAATCCCGACACCACACCACTCATCAAATCAAAAACCTAATTATCATAAGCATAAGGCTGAATCATACTTCTATACAGAACAAAGGTTCAAACTTCAGATACAAATTTACCATACTCTTTGTATTAAAGATTATCTACTAGTCAAGAACATGCCTCTAATCAATCCCAACAACATGCCGAAGATCGTATCAAAACGTTCCTAACTCAATACTCTAATCAATTAATCAAACAACCAGCTATTTCCAAGTTTCAAATTAAACAACCAGCTCATTTGTCGAATACTCAAACATCTATTTTCAAATTCCAACTAATTAAACTTCCAGTTCATATGAAATTCATCGAAACAATTCCACAATTTACATGAAAGCTACACTATTCATTAAAATTGACGAAAAACAACATCAAATTCAAGCAAAATCTTCGTTTACTTCCACATTTTATACATAATCAAACATCGAGCAAAAATAATGGAGAAATCTGAGAAATAAATTCGCATGATATTTGCAAAATTCATACTGAAATTATACCTTGACGCAAATCTTCCGATCACTTTGCGGCCTCTTAAATTGCTTCACCCGCTTCTTCACTATCTTCTTGTCCAGTTTAGGAACCGCCATTGATGATTTCTACAAAAATGTAGGAAACAAATTCGAATCAATATCAAAATTCAGAAGAAATTTTTACAAAATTAACTGAAAAATTCTTAGGAAATGAAGTGAATTGATGAAAATGATGAAGAAAGAGACTTACAATGAAGAAAAAACTGTTAGAAATTGAGCCAGTGGACTGTGGTATCAACTATCAAAGAAGAATTAGATAGGGTTTATATATGTTTCGTAGTAAGTGGGCTTTTTAGGTGTGGTGTATGAAGAGGGCTAACTTAGGCCCATTTTTAGGATTGAAACTTCGAAAGCTTTTTGGTACTGGCCCAAATAAGGAAATTAAAGCTTTGGACTAATCTGGTTTCGGAAATCAGTTTTGGGTGGTTAGGTTTCACTCTCCTCCCAATTTTTGTAGTAGAGGATTGAACACGGGTGGAAATCAAAGCTTATGGCATGTATAACAAAAGTTATTAATGTAGTTGACCTTGGCATGCCATTATGATTGTTTAGTCTATTGGGAAATATTGAACGGTTTAATCCTTATTAGAGATGCTAAGGTAGATATCTCTTACCCTTCTCGTGTCTTAAATACTGGACAAAAAAACTGTGAGGGTTGAAGCTGGTCAGGGTGGTTCTAATTTGGAATATTAAGAGATTCTAACTTGACGATTTATTTAGAAGCGAAGAGAGTACATCTATCATTTACAATAAGGTCTAATCGGGTTTTCCATGTCTATACCTGTGTATACAAAATGACCCCTTTGATAAATTTATACAACACTTTATTAATTAATGAAGCTCACGCTCTAGCTATATGGACATTTACCTTCATGTAGTATGTACTTGACTTCATAGTTCATAAACTCATTTTTCCTCCCTTTTTTTAACTAATTATTGAAATACATGAGATACTTGTTTAGAATTGCTTGGCAGAGAGTATAATCTTTAGATAGAAAGGACTATCCAGATATTTTATGTGCTTGCTTTTCAGCTTTTACAACTAGATCGAAATAGAAGGTGTCACAAGAATTAAAGTTCTATGTCTGCAAACTGCAAATTAAAGTACTATACATTTAAAGTGGAGTGGAGTTTCTAAAAGTTTCAGATGGACTTTGAATGGTTTTTACATTATTACTTCAATGCTTGGAGATTAAGGCCTCTATTACTATTATATGGAGTAGTAATTACTCCGTAATTTATAATTTATTGAACAAAACTTTACATTGATATATGGATTATTGAAGAAACATCTCATTAACAACTTTTAAATCAGTGGTTTTTTAACGTACAATCTGTTGTACCATGTTGATAGCCGCTTGAGCATAATACAAAGCAAAGTCCACCCCTATTTTCTCTCTTTGTTTTTGCTCATCGAGAAGCTCCAATAATACAACAAAATAAAAGAAATAAGGAATAACTATCAAATAGCTTTGGTTGTGTGGTTTGTTTGAATCTTTAGAAAATACTGAGGTCATTTCAAGATTGATGAGTATAATTTGGTGGAAATTAGGGATGGTATCGAGGATTATATATATTGTTTCGTCAAATTTTTAATGTATATACTTGAAAATTCGTGTAAGGCTGATGCAAAACCAAATTTTTTAATTTTAGTCTATAACTTGATCCTAAGTTGAGGCTGAGTCATGTTCAAGCTTGTTTTGGCGGCCAAGTTAGTTCGATTAACCTTGACCACTAGTCAATATATAAGTTCTTATAATTATATTATAATCAACAATACCAATATTGATCCCTAAGTTTAGGGTAGTCACATACCTTTTGCTTCAAAACAAAGCAATAATATGTACTTCTATTGGTTATAAAAGGGATCATTAGAATACAAACCCCATGAAATATCCTTGTTTTAGGGCTTAGGCTCATAATTTGGTTTAAGGACCACCGTGAAATAAATGTACGTCCACTTTTCCTAGATATGAAATGATCGAATTCCCCATCTCTTTTTTGCTGTTCTTTCATCTTTATTTGGTCCTCATTCCATAGCTTTTGAATACAACATACCCATTCTAGTGGGGAAAGTAAGCAACTAAGCTAGGCCAATAATAATGCTACCTTTAATTCTATGTAAATTTACAATATAAAACTTACATTTGTCACATTATATGACATGGAGCTCATGCATACTCTCATTTGACTAGCATCAGTAACATATTGAAATAACATAGGCGTGACAATACGTGGGGTTAGTTAATAACAATGTTTATTTGAACTCCATGATAACATGAGAACCATATAAATGCATAAGATAGATGTTTAATGTCTTTTATTTTCTCGTAAATTGAAGTCATATATATATATATATATATATATATATATGAGCTCCTTATACACCAATAACACCGATCTCGTATAAGTGCCTATATAAATATAATATGAATGTTTCTTTTATTCTGATTACCTGTATATCATAGTCATATTTTCTTACACTATGAGCTCCTCATCCCATAATATCTCGTATAAATGTATATATACTGTATAAACGTATATGTACAAGATGGATGTTTCTTTTATTCTCGCATAAATCGTAGATATATTTCCTTAGGGTATGAGATTATTATACATGCATCCAATAACTTCTTGTATAAGTGTCTAGCTAGTTGTTAGTTTGAGTTTCCAATCAAAGTAGCTCTTTCGCCTGTAAAATGCATAGGATGTGTGCTTTTAATTATACTCTTTTCTATTCTCCTGATTGTTATATAATCATGCAAGCTAAGCTAGAAAAGAGTGGCAGACGAATACATTGTAGAGTCGTCTTTTTTGGGTATTGTATTATGTCCACACAATAAAAAGAAAATTAGAGTTCATGAATCATAATCAACATAAATCATATTTATGCGATGAAAATAAAAATTATCATAATGCTCGTATCATGCTTTATTATTAACTAAATGATATATATATTATTTCAAAAAAAAAAAAAATTAACTGAATGATTTATATACTTCAATTCCTCCGTTCTTTAATTATTTGTATATGGAGGAACATTATGACATTTGCATGGTTTATTTATTAACTTTGACCATAAATTTTTTAAGTAGGATTTATTTTGGTCTAATTGATGAAAAATTCAAACAATAAACACATGAAAGAAATTAAATGTAAAAAAGCAAGCTTGTGTAATTATTAGCTTAAAACTAAAAATCAAGCAATATACTGAAATTTGCTTTATCATATCCTCTAATATCCCTACTTTATATCTATACAGCTGATCAATTGAAGAAGTACATGTGAGCTGCTTCAATTCCCCTAACCTTTGAATCTTTAATTTATCACTTTATATTATTATCCTTTGTGTTTATTAACCTTTAAGCACATGCATGTAGCAACTAGCAAAGGGATATATATGTGAAAACTTTTTCACAATTTAAAGTGGTAATCTGTCTATACAGTACACTTAGGCTAGAAGAATAGGTGCTTAATCATTTAATCATATCAAAGATTCTTAGCAATGTTGTAGAAATTATTCTTGGCTCTTTTTGTTACAAATTTTGTAATCTATAAATAACCTGATTAACTTAATTCACTTGTCTCAAATGATAAGAAACTGAAAATCTTTGTTAGATGAGATGAGTAGCCAAATTTATCGAACTAAAAGGTAGATCGACCATATATACTCTGTAGTACGTATATATATTTTTTTGGCAATAGGCAAGCAATAGACAAGTAATTAGACCATTTGTCTAGCTCTAACCATCAGCCCATCAGGTTATGGCCTGGACTACACTGATTGCTTGATTTGATCGAGTTATGAGAAAATACAAGTTATGATAAAACTGTAAATAAATTAACTTTATATAAAATATGGTCTCACTTGTGTTGATATAATTACGAATATTTCATGTTGATTGTTGACTATGCTTATATACTTGCTAATTCATTTACAATTATGCTATTTAAATATTTAATAAACAACTTTTTTTCCCCTCAAAAAAAGGGTTCCTCCATCTTTGAGTTCTAGAAGCTTATAATTTAAACAATAAACTCCACCTCAACATGAAGCCATTCAAAAAAAAAGAAAAAAAAATACTCCACAAGACAAACATCACTACCTAGCTTAATTAGCTACATACAAAAACTATTCAATCATCACTATTAATGTACTTATGAAAATTTGCTGCTAGGAAACAAAACTTCAGACGGCGGGAATCCCCCATTTATATTTTAAGTATGTTTATTAAGACTATACTCGTATTTTTTAAGCATATAGTTTAAGAATTATTTATTCAATTAATTCCAAAAATATTTAATTAATCTCCTTGTCAAATAGTGCCACGTAATACTATGACATGTAGGACATGGACAATTTAGTTCCTTTGTAAACACTTTGGTTTTGTGGGACAAAGCCATTAGACATGTTGGATTATGCATTTATGTGACAATTTGCTTAAGTTTTGAGGTATACCCTTTTTTTCCAAAATATAAAACTCCATTGTTTATTATTATAGCATACAAACAATAAAAATATTGATCGATATAGTATTACAAAACTTATATAATTAATTTACTGTACCTTACTTTCACACGCATGAAAGCGAACGATGCGACAAGGGTAACAAAATATAGCAGCTGCCAGCAGTCCCTTATTTTCCTTAAAAAACAGGAAAAAAGGGACAGTTTGAAACAAGTTTTTCACGCGACAAGGCAACTGAAAAAACCGAATTCGCCCCAATCTCGAATTCGGATTTTCGAAATTCATACAATTGGAAAATATGATATGGACACTATTAAATTAAACAATAGAGAGATATAACTTCATACTCCAAATTGTTATCATTGTCATTTTTTTTATATTGTAGTGTATTGATATATGACAAACAACTATACAAGTTCTTTTCTCATCGTTTACAATAATTTGATTTGTAGAATGCCCCAAAAAAAAAAAAAAAAAAAAAAAGAAAGATTTGTAGACAAAATCCTTTAGAAATTTTTAATGACATAATTGATGCATGACTTCTTCTCATATTCTCATTATTTCACTTTGCCTTTTTTCTAATTATTGATTTACTAATTGACTTTATTGAAAGGTATTTTAATACCTACAATAATTGCCACGCAATGCTCTTCTACAATATTTTTTAAAACAATGACAAAGTCTTGATATAAATTTTAATTGCACAACCCCGTGTATAAATTTAAAAAACCACGTATATAAAAATGATGTAATTTAATTATCACCCCAAGAAAGGCATACTTTTCACAATATTACTATTAATACCCCATTAACCCCCCACACATTACATGATGAAAACTAACTTGTCCATATATATATATACACTCATTAGCTTAATTAGGGATATTTGAACTATTAGGCGAAGGAACAATCTTAGTTGGTGAAACTAATCAATTTGCTTGAAAATTTTATAAAGTGGGAGCAAGTGAACTAAAGCAATTACTTATAGGCTATAAAGCCTATTACAACAAATGCTTTATTTATTTCTTTTGTAACATTATAATTACCAACATAAGCATAGTGCCATGGGCCCGGGCCCGGGCCTATAAGTATTGTTCTTCTAATGATTATTATTTGTATGTAGAGACCATATTTAGCCATTTCAAAAAAAATTATGTTTTTTTTTTTGTATAATTAATTTTTATCCTAATATGCCCCACTTGATTTTGTTATAAATTATTTATTTTAAAATTCAAATGTCTTTTTTTTGTGACTTTGCTAGGCCATGCTCTCATATGTAATGCCCATAAACAAGCTAGTAGGTCCATTAAGGAGATTCATGAATCAATCAAACTTCCCTTCAATTGAAGAAAGGGAGAAGAATCAACTAAACTCTACTTAATATACTTTTTGTTATTGCTTTTTAAAAAAATAATTGATGGTTTAATCTTTTCACTTGAATTTGTCAAATCTAAACTTACTTGTTGTATTCGAACTTATTATGATTTTTATGTGCATCTTGTTACCCTCTAGTTTCAATGTTAGTTATGGCCTGTTCATATTTACTGAACTGAATTGAACTGAACTGAACTGATTGGAGCTGAACTGAATTGAACTGATTGGAGTTGAACTTAACTGAATAGAGCTGAAATGAATATTTCATGAGAGAAGGAAATTGGGAGCTGAACTAAATTGAACTGAACTGATTGGAGCTGAACTTAACTGAATTATCTTTTAACATGCAGACCATATTCATTACATTATTTACATACCTTAAAAAAATGAAGTCCATCTTTAAAGCGTATGTTAAATTTTTCTCTATCTCTCGTTCTAAACAGTCATATATACTTTGGACATGTTCTGTACTTCGTATTTTATAAGTGAGGACCCATACAAATAGTATAACAATGCACAAAATTTCATTCCCCTCAAAAAACAACTACTAATTTAATAAACATTCCAACAGAATTTGGAGTCAAAGTCACAATTTTATATTGAAATATGACATTTTCAAATGGAGTTGGATATGTTATCGGTTAGCTTTCATAGAATTTTAGGTGTGGGTCAGTCAACTAATAATAAGATAAATCTATCTTTGCTTACAAATTTGGAGATAAAATTTCTGAAGGTCAAAACCAAGATGACAATGACATCTTAAACAAATATTGTTGTCTCTAAATATTCTCTTACTATTACGTTATTACGTACTTACAATTAATTTATTAATTCGTAATTTTCTTGATGTGAGGTGCAACAATGTATAACACATTTAAAAAATACCGAGTCAAAATTTTAATACGGAGTACTATATACTTATGTGTTTCTTTTATACATTAGCCTTTTCTCTTTTGTGTTTCTTTTAGTTTGAAATATTCAATCCAATGTAAATGATATCTTAGAAAATTGAATTGATATTATTTGAATTTGTGTATTCATTTTATATGAGCTATATTTGTGTCTCACGAAATAGAAGCCAATTAGGTTGTGTTGAGAATTTTATGAACAATTACCTAATTCACGAAAGATAAAATATGTAACAATTGAACTCTTTACTATTTTTAATGTTAGCTAGCTAAATACTTTAAATGCGCAAAATTCTTAACATGGAATATATCCAATTGGTAAAGATAAATATTTTGTTAGCAAAACACCAAAACCAAAAGTTGAAAGTTATAAGGAGCAAGTATTGAGAATTTGATAGTTGCGGTAAAAAAAAAAAAAAAAAAAAAAAAAAAAACCTAATATATTATAAGACTGAATGAGTACGTATAAAAAAAGAGTTCAACCAATTCCTTGATGGAGGACACTTGACATGGATGTCTACACTTTCTTTCCCGTCAATAATCACCCCTATCAACTAATCACTTAACATGCATTTCAAGGCTAATAATCTTCAATTAAGCATTAATATAACAATAATAAGGAAACCTAAAGTTTCACCATTCATTTAATTTGCCTTAGCTTGAAGAAACCTTAAATTGATGTGGATAGAAACTCATTATTTACTCACCAATCTTCTCATCATCGTACTAATGATTACTAGCTAGCTCTATTATATTACTATTCTTGTCATCATTACTACCGTTTTATGACATTTTATAGTGAAAATAGCCACTCTTCTTATAGATAATCTATGTGAAAAAAAAAAAGTCACTTATTACAAATCACTTTTATATTTAACCAAACAATTTTAATTCATGAGTAAAACTTCATAGGTGTTGCAACTTTTTGAGAAGCAATAATTATTTCAACATTTAATTTTACCAAACAAGCATTATATATTTATATCAACTAGCTACCTCCAATCCACATTCCTTACAAAATTTCAAGTTGTTTATCATGAGAAGAAAAAAACAAACCAAAAAAACATTAAAGTAAAATCAAGCTAAGTCCTTACTTATGCAGGATTTGAGGATTATAATTATTAACTTTTAATACACGAATTATTTAAAATTACACTTACATATATAGCTTATATATGCGCGCATCACATGTGCTTGTTAGAGCTCTTACTAATGCTTTTAAAATCCCTCTCATAATCCTAGAGTAATATAGGTTTTGTGGGGAAAGATAAACCAAAAAATTGAAATTCCAAGCTTTTTAATAAGACATTGAGTAATATTGTGACAATAAGATTTGCTAAAATTGTACTGCAAATCATGAGATCGTGCCTAGTGACAAGCTTTTTATTAAGATATTGGGTTAGTTTGACTTTTCTAGACTTCTCCATGTAATTAACGTTATACTATTGTCCACGCCTTAAAAACAAGAATAGAATAATGATGATAATTTTGGACCGACTTGTGGGCATTAAACTAAATTTTCCATACTTTATTTTCATGTTCATCGTGCCAATAATTCTTATTGAATCATACTAATGATTTAAAAATTAAGTCTTACAGACCAAAATAATTGTATTTTTCTTTTGAAGAAACACAGAATAATTGTGTTTCTTAATAGCTCTTTTTAAACAATATTTTTTCTTTTAATAGCAACATAATTACATAAATCATGAAAATGATCAAGAATCCAAGAGTTAATCAATAGAAAGAGAGTTCATTTTTAATTGATAGGAATCAAGAAAAAAAAACAATTTCAATTGTAGAAGGCTTCGTTTGGCATCACTGTGGTTTTCTGTTTTTTGGTTTTTTGTTTTTCAAAATCATATAATATATGTCATATAATGGTTCAAAAATTAGTCAAACTTATCAAAATCATGATAATTTTGAAAACTGACAACAGAAAAGTGGAAACACCTTTTTCTTGTTTCCTGTTTTTGGTTTTTGGTTTTCAAAAAAACTGAAAACAAAAAACAATGCCAAACAAGCCCTTCCTTTTTCTTTTTTCGTTTTTGTCCTTTTGAGATACTTTAGAGGTGTATGGGTATCTTCTATGGTAAAATAAATGTCATTCTATTTTTGTTTGATTAATCGGCATGATTATATTTAAAAATTAATGCACGCAACCATGCATATATATAGGGCTAGTGTAATAATTGAATGATAAGTTGGTGTATGTAAGAAAGGGTTAAAAAAAATGTATTTACCTCATTAAAAAAAAAATAGTAAGATGAAAAAGAACGAGATAATTAATAACACAAATAATAAATTAATGTGTGATAAAGGATTGTGTTTTGATCATTACAAAATTGCTCCTAATATTTGCAAACTAAGTTAGCGCCTAAAAGTTTCTTTAAGAGCTCTTGATTAAGTTAGATATGATCTTAATTCTTAGGTCTACCAAAACAACAAGCATATTCAACTACCGCAACAATTTTAAGGCCCCCAAAAGACTCTCATTCATTTCATTCCTTGATACACAATTATGACGAGATATAAGCACCAACAAGTGTCATGTAGGGTACTCTATAGAGCTGAAGTATTTACAACAATGACCATCGAAAAATCAAAATTGTACATACACTCTCTCTGTTCTTTTTTGCGTATCTCATTTGACCTGTGTATAAGAAAAAGCATACCATTGGAAATTTATGTTAGATTTGTCCCAATTGTGATGGTGTGTTCTATTCATTCATTTTCAATTACTAGTATTTATTATTTAAACTTATTGTATTTTATATGAACTTATCTAAACTTAATTACGTCCGGTGCTGTTCACCTTATTTCCACTTATTTCAGGAAAAATAAGTTCAGATAAGGGTAATAAGTTCTGATAAGATAAGTACAGGAAAAATAAGTTCTGATAAGTTGTTCCTCAATTCATATCATTCATAATTTACAGTAAAAAGTGTAGATTTTAACTATTCAAATTCGAACATGTAACTTTAAGTTCTAACATTATATGCCTAGCTTACCACTAAATTATGTCATATTTATTTTGTGTTAACTTTTGAAAAGGAAAAAAAATTATAGTTAAGAAAAGATCATTGAGTGAGCCATGATGAATCGAATGTACAAATTATGATTCCAGTTTTGACTCGAGGCAGCATTGTCCGAGTTTAGATACTTGATGTTGTTTTTCAAAAATTGCACCAAAAATTATATGTGGTATTTAAAAATTCAAATAGGACAAATAATAAAGACGAAAGAAGTATAATCAAATAATCAATCAACTTCAAAAATTTATGAAATACTCCATATACCATTAATGAATAGTTTGAATTATTTTATACAGTAATTCTACAAGCAAATGTCCAAATATGAACTTTGTCATAAATTTTCAAATTTATACCATTTGAATCATATATTTAATGTTAATAAAATTTGTTATGTATTTGATCATGTATTTGATCGGTTATGAAGGTAACAAAAAATAATTTATAATGTGTATTCATTGCCTATTAAAGAATTAAATTACACTATTCTTCAAATATATCATATAATTGGCTGGTGTGAACAAACAATAAGTTTGCACAAATTGGTAATGTTATTCATTTGTTTTTTAAGTGAGAGGTTGTATTAGAGTCTTGATCAACCTTGTTTATTATGTAATCAAGAAAAACATATTTATTTAAAATCTTATTAGAGAAGAGGCGAGTACCATAATGATGTTGCATTTCTTTGTCTTGATTTTGGAAATAGTATTAATAAAATTAAAATTGATATCGATTTAGATAAAAGAAAAAGGGATTGGAGTTTGAGCATTATTAGAAAGATTTAAAACATATAGAATTCTCGCTAACTCGTGTTCAAATTTTAGACATACGTAGTAACGTAGTATACCAAGTACTTGAGCAATACACTTAAATTAAGCAACTAACCAAACACCAAGGTAGTTGGTAGATTTTGCATTTATATTTCTATTTCTATTCATTTTCCTAATTATATTCTACTCTTTTCTTCTTCTTCTTTTTTTTTTTTTTTTAATTTTCAATTAAATAATAAATTTCATGAGTAGTTTTGTTTTTCCTAAGTATATTGTGCAAGAGAAGATGATAGGATATAACCTAATTAATCATCTTAATACCTCAAAGGCGTAATCTAAATGTATTAGATAATGCATCTCCATCAAACTAGCTAGCTCCTTACTCAGTAATTCATAGATATACATATACTTAAATGACAAATATCTTCCTATTATAGTAAAACAATACGGAGTATGTTTGTTAAATGAGACAAAACTTACCTTTCTTTTTACATAAATGCATAAAATTAAATTAGAAACCAAGAAAGCTATCATATATAACTATTATAAAATTGGTGTACCCACACATTTATGATAAAAATATACCCAAAATTTTTTAATTATTAGAAAGTCAGTTAGGCTATGGTTTCTTCACCTGATTTAAACTAAATTGAAATAATTTTTACTAATCAAATTGATGAATTTATTGACAATTATTTTATCATTTTAACTAATGTCAGAATTTATTTTTTAATTTATGAAAAAGGAGTTAGGCCAGTTAGTGCATGAGTAGTATGCAAAACCTAAAATTCAACACACTTAAAAAAAAAAAAAAAAAAAAAAAAAGCGTAGTTCACTAGCTCTCCAAATACTTCAATCATAATTGCACTACGAGTGCATTCTATTCACTCATTCACTATTTTGAATTTAAAATTATTCACGAAATGTTACTTAATTTTAAATGAGTGTAAATATATATATTTTTTGAATTAAAAAAAAAACGTCACGCATAAACCTATTTTTGCACTCTCGTTGATACTGCTACGTGATGATACACCAGAATGTATGCGGAATAGTTACCAAACCCAAAATAAACATTTTATTATAGGAAGTTTCCAAATTTACAAAGATGAAAATAAACACTTGTATTAAACATCATCAAGGTGGCGCGAAATTAACGACCAACTCCTATTTCAACGGCCCCTCTCTCTCTCCTTTTCACTTTCTCTCTCTAAAAAACTTGAAAATTCCGTTTTTCCTCTTTTCCTTCTTCTTCTTCTCAACTGCTTTCTCTCTCTACTTTCTCTCTCTAATTCTCCATTGATTTACATCGATCATTTCACTAATTAATCACTTCATTCAATCCTCAAACACTTTCAAAATACTAATTTTCATCCAAAATTCCCCAATTTTTCGCCAATCGAGGAAATTCCTGCTTCAATTCAAAGTTTTTCGTGCCGAATCTCCGATTTGATTGATTTTTTGAGGTAAGATACATTTATTTTTGTTAATTAGGGTTTCTGATATTCATTTGATCGATTTTTTTATTATAATTAATTTAAATTACGGCGAAATTAGGATGCCCTCCTCGCCGAGAGGAATTTAGTAAGGGGGAGTTTTGGCGTGTTTCATTCTTATAAAATGTATGCAAATTTCGGTGTCCTGTAAACGAGGGACATGAACCTGCAAAAATCAGAAACTCCATGATTTATATGAATATTATTGAATTATTTCACGGAGAAAAAGCCAGAAATATTGAAAAGTTTAATAATAATTGAAACTTTGTTTTTTAATTTGGCGCAAAATCTTCCGTGTAGAGTGCATTGAATTTCGCTCCAAATTCTGGAAATCACAAGTCTCACCAAGGTCAAAACTTATTTTATTCATTATTTTCTATTTTTTCGCCTGGAAATTTTTGTCAGAATCATAAAGTTTGGGGAACATAATTTAGTATAGGAGTAATTACTAAATAGTACTACTCGCCTTACTTAAGTCCATTAAAAATTTCTATTGTACAATCGGGTGCAACACTTGTGTATTGTGTCGTACGAGTATTTAATATCCACCCGGGGTGAATTATCTCTAGGTACACCCTAGACGGTTACACCTAAACCAACTTTTATGATGTCTAATAATGCACGCCTGTTGTGTACAAGTTATATTATCCCAGGCGAGTTTAGCTTTAGATTACACCTTATACCTAAATCGGGCTGTATTAATTTTGGCGATTGTTCTTTAAGAAACAGACTTTTATGTGTTTTGAGATGATTAGAACTTATGTAAGAGTGATATTTAATATCTAATACACCTGTTGTGTACAAGTTTTTTCCGCGATAAAAGTAGGCTATTACGGTGAACTTTATGGGGATGAACAATGATCTCGAAGGCACGTAAAGCTCCATCTATGTCTCCGTCTTCCATATCCCTAAACAGTGAACCCATGTTCCCATATAAATTGGGCTAGTAAAATAGGAGTTGAATTTTTTTTGCCCCAACTTTGTAGAGTTAATGACAAGCAGAAACAGTTAATGCTTGTGATTAATCTCAAGAAATTCACTGCTAATCCCTATAAAGTCTTGTAAATTGGGAGTTTTCCTATTATTTTAACCTTTTAAACTAGGGAGATTAGTTGTCTTCATCAGATTACTTGAAAGGAACAAACTACTATTTTTAATAGTGACATTATTTTTTTACCTTAATATGTTAGGAGTAATCAAGAAATGATCATTTCTCTACCATAATTGTTACTTCCCACAACAAAAAAGGAATTAGCTTTATCCCTAAATATAGTTGATTGTGACAGATTATTAGATATAGTGAAACATTATTTACCCATCAAGAAATGATTATTACCCCACGATTTTCATTTTAAGTTACTTGTATCTGGTCTTTTACACTTCGACATGGGTTTAGACACCTGACACTAATTTGTCATTTGGACACATACTCGAGTTAGGCACGGGTGTTAGGAGTCCGAGTAACATAGATCTCCACCCGGATTATAATATTAATACCCACAAAGAAGTCCTTGACAACAAACAAGCTGTAATTGCTGCATTTGGAAGTTTAATCTCATTATCAATGAATTCCCTTTCATAAAATTTGGAGGGAAGGGAGACAGGAACAGGACAGGGTAGATTTGTAAGTTGCAAGAAGGAGGAGGAGAGAGAAAGAATCCTAAATAGGCCAGCCTACCCGACCATGGCACTCCCGTGAGAGTGACAAAAGCCATTGCCCCCTCTAGTGTGGTCACTCCATCAGCAAGAAAAAGGGTAAATCAACACTTGTCTTATCCTACGCACCTCACCCGTGTTAACCTACACCACACCACTCTTTCTAGCTTCACTCCATCACCCTTCTTCCTCTCTTCTTTACGGTCCCCCCCTTCACCCTTTCTCTCTCCTAGCTATCCCTCTAATTGTAGGGGTACCCTTAAAGCAGATGACCGTTAATGCCCAACAATTCTTCAATATCAATAATCTGCCCTGTAATTTAAAGACACCCCTTTAATTTACAGGGTCCTTTGATCATCCTCACATGGTCTGATCTGTACAATTCATAATCAATTAGATCTGGGTTTCTACCAATAAAGATGTAATCTTTTTGATAAATTTCTTATTATTCTGTTTTTCTTATTCATCATCCTATCTGTTTAGAATCTTGCTTTAATCTTATATTTTTTGTGGATTTTTTTTTTTTTTTTGTTGTTCTGAATTTATGGCAGATTTTGACACCCCAGAAAGGATCTTCTTCTTATGGTTGGAGCGTGAATGTGGGATAATATATATGAAAGCTTGCAATATATTATTATTATGTACTACATTTGATAAAAAGTTCACCAATGTCGTCTAATTTGGATAGTTTGGATGGATGTATTTGACGCCGTGCGAGAATTTCGTAAAGATTTAGCTGTGGATACCGCAAGAAGACCACTGGTTCCGGCTGAAAAGTACAATGGAATTGCCACCGGTACCGCCACACGCCGGTCCCGGACCAGAGAAGTTAGCTCAAGATACAAATCACCAACACCGCCAACCAATTCGAGGCGATGTCCATCACCAAACCTTGCTAGGAATGCTAATGCATCATTGCCATCACCCCAATTGGGTGGTGGTTCTAAGAGAGCTGTGTCTGCTGAGAGGAAAAGGTCATCCACCCCTACATCAGTGTCTCGGCCTTCGACTCCGGTTTCGGATACATCAGCAGAGTCACAGATATCTGCTAAAAAGATGATTAGCAGTAGGTTGCCTGAGGTGTTATGGCCTTCCACAATGCGTAGTCTTAGTGTTTCATTTCAATCTGATATTATTTCAATACCTGTTAGTAAGAAGGAGAAAGAGAAACCTGTTACACATGCCCTTTCAGATCGTACTTTGAAGTCATCTTCCAATGTAGCACAGAAGCAGGCTGAGGCAGCTGCCTCGCCGAGGAAAGGGACACCGGAGAGGAAGAGGAGTCCATTGAAAGGGAAGAATTCATCTCATCAATCTGAGAATTCGAGACCTGTTGATGGTTCACAATCGCGGTTGATTGATCAGCATAGGTGGCCTAGTAGAACAGGTGGGAAAATGTCTTCTAGTCCTAATATAATGACAAGAAGTGTGGATCTCACTGATAGAATTGCTAAAATTCCGAGTTCTTCGATTCCTGGTATTGGTACACCTTCATTAAGGAGACTGTCAGCTGATGGTATTCCTAGGCCGTTACATAAATCTTCAAGTGATGCTTCAGAGCAGTCAGAATTTGATGATCATGTTGGGTCATTGGGGTTACGGATGAAGTCAGTGGATGATAGTTTACTGAGAATGTCTGCACGACAAAAAGCCAATGGTTTGAATTCGTCAGAAAAGGCGATATCAGCTGCTTCTTCAGTCAGATCTGGGTCACGTCTCCCATCACCTAGTAGGACCTCCATTTCCAAAGTCACGCCGAGTCCATCCAAAACGAGACCGTCTACTCCTACACAATCTAGGGGGGCAAGTCCGTCGAGGATTAGACCGTCTAGCCCCACCAGACAACCCAGTAGTACAACTTCAGTGCTTAGTTTTGTTGCTGATATTAAGAAAGGCAAGAAAACTAACCAATTAGAAGAGGCTCATCAGCTGCGCTTGTTTTACAATAGACATTTGCAGTGGAGATTTGCTAATGCTCGAGCTGAGGCTGCTCTGTATATTCAGAAAATTACTGCAGAGGTAGAATTTAAATGTTTATTATTTACCCAAAACTATGTTAAACTTGTTCTTTCAACCATTAGTTTTGTAGTTGTTTGATAATTGAAAGATTACTTTGTTAATCATTTAATACAAAGTAGATCTTTAGGCAATTTAAATGCATATCTTTTGAAACACATAGTTGAGCTATAGAATATATGAGTGATTAGTTTGATAAGAAGTAGGATATTAGTGATTGGCTGCTCTGTAGGATATGTGATTAGTGACTGTTGCAAAATGCAGGAGATTGAGATTAATGGTTCGGAATATCTAGTTAATTGGGGAAGAAATAGGGTATGTTATGGACTTATGGTGATTATCTTGATTCAACAAAGCTCTAAAAATAGTATCTACATTTTTCTCTTAATTGCAAAATTTTGAAAGTTCTTTCTCTGAAAGTGAAGCAACCCTGATAATGTTTGTTATTCTTGCTTTTCATTTTCATTGTACTAATTAATTTTGGTATTGCAGCAAACACTTTATAATGTCTGGGAAACAAATTTGGAACTGTGGGATTCCGTCATAAGGAAGCGTATTGATCTTCAGCAGCTGAATCTGGAGCTAAAGCTGAATTCAGTGCTGAGTGAGCAAGTAAGTTTTGCTTGAGACTTCAAACTTAATTTAGCAAATTCATTCTAATCTTTCTATGTGCGATATGATCAGATGGATTTTACATGATTTCTATGGTTCATGAGTGAGTAATTGATGCTTCGAATCATTCGGCTTGCTCCACTTAGAATTTGCAGCTACATCTATAAAATATTAAGCAAAATAGAAATAAGCTCAGGAAATTTTTTAAATAAACTATATATATTCTAACAAAATATATTCTCAGTTCTCACCTGCCCTAGTACTTTCAAAGCTCAATTTTTACCATTAGTTTTTCAATAGAAAGAGGGGGTATATTTTGTTTGTAAATTTCTGTTTCTATTTGGGTCACTATGATGCTAA
The DNA here is from genome assembly GCF_948465745.1 of Chenopodium album. NCBI lineage: Eukaryota > Viridiplantae > Streptophyta > Magnoliopsida > Caryophyllales > Amaranthaceae > Chenopodium > Chenopodium album. The sequence continues at coordinate 6,649,582 of NC_137857.1, forward strand.
TTTCTCTTTTAAAATTTTTGTAACGATTAAATTTCAGATGGCGTATCTAGAAGATTGGGCTTTAGTTGAGAGAGACCATTCTACATCTTTAAATGGAGCAATCAAAGATCTTGAGTCTTGCACTCTTCGGCTTCCAGTTACTGGAGGGGCAAAAGTAAGGCAGCTTTAAAAGCTTTTTAAAAAATAAAACTCTTTGCTTCTGTTAAATCATGGGTTCGGGTGAATAATCAAATTTTGTAATTTTACAGGCTGATATTGATTCTTTGAAGTCTTCAATCAGCTCTGCTGTGGATGTGATGCAGGCAATGGGTTCCTCTGTCTGTTCTGTACTATCGAAGGTAAGACAAGGGTCCTGTTCAAGTTTCTTGTCCAATTCGAGTGCACTCATTTATTTCATTTAAAATTGCTTATTTTGGATGCTGATCATTTATTCCTGCTATGGCATAGGCAGACTTATTTTCATGGTATTTGTTTCTGGTTTTAACTGTCTTTCTTTGTTAGTTCTTTGCTGTGTTATACGCTTCAGCTTCCACATGTTTGCCCTCTACGCCTTGTTTGTCTGTGTGAATGTCATCGTGGAAATTTAATTATCTTGAAGTCTATATTTTTGGTTCACTTAGCTCCACCTACTTCCCATGATCAACTATTACACGAATGCTGTTTTTCTCATAAATTTAATGTTTTAGAAATGTCTGCGTGCTTCATACTGTCTTTTTGCATGCACTTGCGTGAGAGCTATACGAATCAATAGAAAATTTACAATTCCGTTTCCATCAAAATCATTTTTCTAATGGATTACGAGTTTTGCTTAAGGAAGTTGGACTTGCTGCATTCAACGTGAATAGTGGAAATTACAGCAGCTTGTTTTTTTTTTTGGTATCAAATATGTGTTTTGGTTGAGAACTTCGGGAGTTTATATCCTGTCTTTCAAACTAATTTTCCTGAGGGAGAGTTTTTTGCAATCCAACTGGAAAGCTATCCATCTGGAAAGCTTATGTGTGCATCCTTTTAGTTCTTAAATCAAAACAAGTAACCTACTTTTGTCCATGCCTTGCATATCTCAGCTTATCTATTATCTGTCAAAATAACAATTTCCATGTTCCGATGAGCAATAGAACTATAGAAGTGTCACTTTTTTGTGTCTTCTTTTAATTTGCTGCACATCTGAATGCCTGATGTCTTCATGGTAATTTTTGCAAATGGCTGAATCATAAATAGATGCCTGTATAATGTGTTTGCTATCTCACCGCCAAACATTTCATGAGAAATGGAGGTGTACTGTTTAAATTAGTTCTTTCTTCCTTTTTTCGTAAATTTTATCAGCCTAAAATTTTGGATTGCCTCCCTACTGGAATGCTGACTAGCTGCTTTGTTCTTCATATAATGTAGGTTGAAGGAATCAATAGCTTGGTTTCTGAGCTCTCTGATATTGCAGGACAGGGGAGGGCCATGCTTAATGAGTGTGAGGCTTTATCAGCTTCAACGTCCTCCATGCAGGTGAGGATAACGCATATTAATGATATTCTCTTGTTAATAATTTGCAACATCTTAATGATAATATATATTGTACATGAACTTTTCATTGAAAAAGTGAAAATTATTGCTAAATTTCTTTTCCATTCGCATGCATGTAATTATGCTGAAATTTACTAGATTTAATCTTAAATTCTTGGACGACTTCTCTTCATCTTGGTACAAGTACCTTAACCCTGCCATGTCCAGGTCGATCCTTTGGCATATGTGTCGTCTGTGGACATTAAGGTTGATAAGTGTATGTTGATTTGTTCTAGTGGGTCCTCCTGTTTTTATGAGGTTCTGTGGTTCAGTGGATGTTTCTGTTTCTCAGTAGTGTCCTCACTAATCCAACAACTGCCTGGTTTATTTTATGATACTTTGACAATGATTATGCAATTGCATGGTTTATTAAGGGAATTAAGTTGTGTAAGAAACAATTAAAAAGCCCTTAACACGCCTCACCTTTTAATGACAAGGACTGAATACAATCTTGATTGCCTGGCATTCTTTTTTGCGTGTGGGACTTGTATCTTTTGTAGTGAGACTAAGAACGATCTACTTGATCTTATTATGTAAAGCTGGTTGAGCTACTTATTGGATTTTTATTTTGAATTAACCAAGATTAACGACTTGTTTGGTATGCGATTATTAATATTGGTGATGATACTGAGCTTGTATATTAATTGCAACATGTGGCCATGCCAATGTCTATGGTTCTGATTTTATCTCCAAGTTATCTCAAAGTACATGTTTTCTTTATAAATATTGATTACCAGTCATGACTATGTATTTTAGAGGTCGTTTTGATTGGTATAAATATTTATGAATTAAACAGCGTATTGGAGAAGCATTACCATGAACGTTGACTTTTTTTGCAAGATTACATATAAACTTATAATCATTAATGCTTCTTAAACAGACTGTAACTGTCATGCCAAATAGCACTAAAGTGATGCACTAGAATTTTTTTGGCTGTTGAGTGTTGGTCCACTCTCGCCAGCCATGTCAGTTGCAGTAACAACCTATGAACTTTCTATAGAACATCTTTATGTACTTTGTTCTTTTTTTATGTAAAGATCTATCTGTACATCAAATTGGCTGGCTGTCAAATTTTTTTTTTAGAAGATAGTCAAAGTGGAGAGACTGATCATCAAACCCACCGAAAGAACCCGAAAAAGGGGTAAACTTAACTATTATACAGTAGCTTTGATGATTAGATATGTTACACATTGGTTTGGTCTTTTTTGCAACTTTTACAATACTAGGGCAACTAACGCGCGCGATGCGCGCGTCATAGCTAGCCATATCTTGAAGGTTTTTTTGGTTTGGCTTTTAAATCACAAAATTAGTTAAATTAACAATAAGAGAAATTTTTCCTAAAAAAAAAAAACAATAAGAGAAAATATGTAATCAACTATATTTAGGTGGTATAAATGTTCAAGACAACTACCATTTATGAAAGCATAAAAGTACATAAATATTTTAGAGGGTATAGTTGTCTAAACACTATTCATTAAAATAGCATCTACATATTAATGAGGGTATGTATGTAAATACACATTTTGAAGGGTATAATTGTCATTACACTATTCATAAGAGTATGTTTCTACTTTTTATAAGGTAAAGAAAAGATATAAGGTAAAGATATGTTAATCATGCTTCTTGCATTAGCAGCCTCCATTAGTCGTCATCATCATTCCCATTGTCGTCGCTTTTTAACTTTGAAGATCTTTCTTTACTTTCTAATGATGGACCTGTACCTGATGTTTATATCTACTGCTGTAAAACAGGTGAAAGAATACAGTCTGATGACGCAGCTAATACAATCGCAACAAGAACTAAAGAAGACAAGGGAGCCATTATTATGGACATCCTAAACACATTTTTTGGTTACTGCTGTGGTGCTGAAGCTAACAGTTTTTCTACTTTGCCATATTCTCAGGCTCAAAAGTATGTAAATTTTTTTTAGGTCTCTATATTAGGTTTTTTTTTTTTTTTTCTTAATTTATTTTTTTCTATTTATCTAGTGGGAATCATAATTTTTTTTTACTTAATTTTTTCCTTTTTTTTTTTTTTCTGGAAATGAGCTGTTAAGCTCTCTTTTCGCCCTGCATGTAATTTTGTATCACTCGAAAAAAAAAAGAAAAAAATAGGAAAAAAAGGCAAAGAAAATTGCTGAGAAAAGAATATTAACTTAAAAATGAAAGGAATATAGAAAAGTACATGCACAGCGTGTTTCCGAATGCATGAGATTTGGAGCATATAATTTTTATTCAAAGCTGAAGTGTACATTTTACTTGCTTAAAATTCTATTTCATTCTTTATTGTTTCCATATGTTTATACTCAAGGGTATAGAGAACGAATTTGAATCGACTTGACTTTATAGCGGATTTGTTTTTGCTTTCAAACATTCTCTTTGGCTTTATTTCCTAAGGGCATATAATCCATATATAGTACATTCATATTCGGTACATGAGCCGAAAGACTATTGCAATCGAGATTTGATCCAAGGCTTTGAGTATCGCCCACAAACCTACTAAGCTCACATTTGCCATTATGTAGATAGGTTAAAGAGTTTGATGTCTAGATAGATGGTGGAAACTTCATGACAATAAATATTGAGGATTGTCTGTTAAAATGACAAATTATGATGTGCATGTGCCCTTGGAATATGACATTTCATATTTAGGGAGGTGGGTCGAACGCGGAAATATGTTGTCCAATATATTTGTACGTGGATCATGTACAAATTTGGAGGTACATGATTAACAGAATAAGTAGGTCCATAAGTCATGTGATACATCACGTCATTTATATTAGAGGTATTACTTTAGGTGTTCGGGTCGCATTCGGTGAAGTCGGGTCGGGACTAGTTTCAAACTTAAGTCATGCTAAATTATTGTGTCCATGCGAGCAGGTAAGATATCGAGGAAGTTCTAATTTATTTACATTTTTGCCATTTGATAAACATATTTTGTTTATCAAGGAGATAAACTTGTACTTTCTCCAAAATCTCTCTCTTAAAGTTTTTTTTAGAAATTTTATTTTTCCTGGCAAAATCTTATAATGATATGTCAAATCAAGTGTGTATATTAAGTTCAACTGGGGTCATCTTATTTTGTTATGCTAAATTGCTAATCATATGTAGGTTTAAGTATCTTTGGTTCACATTGATTTAGAGGTGATCATGGACCAATCGGCGTATTTTGGGCCAAGCCTTTGGGTCAGACTGGGCCTAACTTTGAGGCGAAAAAGTCGTCGTGTCCAAACTTAGTATTTAAGGCCCAAACCCATTTTTTCGAAATGAATCGGGTCAAATATGCAAGCCCAAAAATTCTGGCAAACCCGGGTTTTTTCTTCAGGCCAGTCTACGTTGAGTTAAGTGGGCTTGTGCTTGACTGAAGCCAGGTTTTGACACTTTTTTTTTTTTTTTTTTTAAATATTATTTATATACAAATACACAATACAAGCTATGTAAATATGTAATTCCTTTGCATTAAAAAAAAATAATCCCCCTTATTCAAAATAAATAAATAAATAAAATAACCCACCCTTTAAATCCCGTTACTAGTTTTCAAATTTTTACACAAATAATAATCAATATCAATAGCTACAAAATAAGTCATTGAAGAACCTATCAAATAAACTATCAATTACGGGTAATGAGCAACAAATACGGGCAAAAATCATTTTTTTACTTCATATTTTAGGTTGAATCTATGACCTTATGACAACATGTCAAATTAGACATACAAGTCACATTAGGGTCACAAATTTTCAATTTTTGTCATATCAAATACGAGCCATGATAGTTCAGTAGGTCACACAAATTTTTTTTTTTTTTTTTTAAAAAAAAAAACAAAATAAAAAACATATTTAAGTTTTTCAAATCACACAAGGGTTTGTTCTCTTAAGCATATGTTCAGTTCGGCCCTGTTCTTTTGAGCTTCTGGGCAGAGCAGAGCAGGGGCAAGCAGAGCAGATTTCAGCAGAGCAAAGCAGAGCAGAGCAGATTTTAGCATTATTTTTATTAATATTAATACAACTATTATTATTATTAATTTTATTATTATTATTGTTATTATTATTATTATTATTATTAATTTTTTTTAATTTTATTTTATTATTATTATTTTTTAATTTTATTATTATTATTACTATTATTATTATTATTAATGTTGTTACTATTTAATTTAACTACTATTACTATCATTATCGCATTGTACTACCATTATTATTAGTAGTATTAGAATTATTTTTTAATTATTATTATTATTATTATTATTATTATTATTATTACTACTACTACTACTACTACTACTACTACTACTACCACCACTATTATTATTACTACTACTACTACTACCACTATTATAATTGATGGGTGAATGAAAACATAAATAGATGTGTACCACGCTAACATATGTTTATACTGAATAGATAAAAGACGATAATGGTTTAAAATATTCAAATTATTACATATTCAAATTATTAAAACATTGTGGTGAATTAACCATCTACTTCCATATGATCTTCATTTTCATCATCTTCACTGCCATCTTGATATTCATTGTCATCACCTTCATTGTCGCTTTCCGAGCGATTAGCCTTCCAAATTCGGCGTGCTATACGATGTCGCACTTTGGCCATACTAACTTTGCGCCATTGTGCATACATAGTTGAATCTGCTACTCCTATACTTGCATCATGTTGAATGATTGGTATGCCAAGCTTATGCATCCCAATAAAATTATGTAGTGTGCAAGTGGCTATAATGATTGACATTTGACTCTTTTGTGACACTTGTGGCATGTTATGTAGTATCCTCCACATTTTTTTTAACTGTCCAAATGAACATTCCACCTTCATTCTTAGCGATGAATGAAGCTTATTAAAATGTTCTTTTAATCCTCTAGGTGGCAGTATTCTAAAATCAGGCATATGTATTCTTACTCCCCCGAAGTATGGCGTCATATATCCAAGAGTATTTGGATATGCCGAGTCCGCCAAATAATATTTTCCTGAAATATATATATTTAAGAGTACTTTACACATAATAAATGAAAATATATATTTAATACGTAATTGAAGAATCAGAGTTTACCCGGAGGTGGATGAGGGAAATTAAATTTTGGATCACCCAAACTGTCTTTCCACACCGTTGTATCATGAACACTTCCTTCCCAACCGACATTAATAAATGTGTAAATTCTGTCAAACGAACAACAAGCCAAGACATTCCAACTTTTTCTCCCATGCCGATCACGAAATGGCACACCATTCGTATCACTTACAATGGCATCGATAAGAGTTCCATCCAAAGCTCCAATAGCATCCTGACAAATGATGACATTTATAATTAATTCTTCAATAAACATCTACACTTTCGACATTTTTTTTTTTTTTGACAAGAGGATCTTATAAATAAAACAACAATACACACAAGACGACTAAAAAAACATTAAGTAACAAAAACCCAGGAAGGACCAATGCGAGGGCGCTTCACACGAGCTAACTTACTGGACTCCAAATCAAGCGGCAAAGACGAAGCTGGACGTCGCTTTGAGCCCACGCATTGAAATGTAATCAAGTGAATATAAATAATGAAGTTATACCTTGAAATAAGGCCAATATTTTGTATTATTAGCTACCTCGGGAGGCACCTCTGATAAGTCACGATGTGGTCTAATGATATCGAAGGACAATATAACCAACGCTTCTAACACTTGGTTAAAATACTTGCATATTGTAGAAATAGAATGCTTAAATTTGTCGCTAGCATCACGATATGAAACTCCTTTTGCTAAAATATATAGACATATACCTACTTGCTCCGCTACTTTCACATATTTAGCGTCGTGAAGTAGATCTCTTTCAATCATCAAGTTCACTAATTGAACAAACATGTGTCGATCAAGTCTTAATTGAATTTGACATTCTGTAGGAGTTTCTGTTAACAACCTATGTATATATTGCGCTCCACTTTCCCCTAGTTCTCTTCTGGGTTGCCTTATTGGTGGTATTGTAGTTGAATCAGGATTGTCTTCTAGTGAATCGCGGAGTTCTTGTAATGCAATAATCATGCATGCTTGTCTAATGTTTTCATCTTCCATTCTATATTACACAAAACAAGAAAATGATATATAAGAACAATGTATCAACCCTAAACAAATAGTAAATGCCAAATCTAATTAATCCAAATTAAAACATTAAACACTTCTAACATTCCAATCTTGTCAGTCCAAATAAAAACCATAATAAAACAACACACCCAGTTCACCGAATTTAAAGACAAAACATAGTTCAACTGAAATAAAAACAAACATAGTGCAAACAAATTAGAATAAAAAATAATTCAGCCAAATTTAATTCAACGGTAGTTCTACTTCATCAGATGTTAGGCAATGTATCATTTAAGTACCACCACCTAGCTTCATCATTCTCAAGTGCCAAGAACATATGGGCAAACTTCTCTTCTTCCAAGTATTTCACTGCACGAATGTAGTAATGTTGACCTCGTGCCACAGCAACTCCCATTCTACTCAGAGTTTGAACCACTAACGGAAATATGTCCATAGGCTTAGATGCAACACTTTTTTCCAACAATTTAATAACATTATCAATACTAGCTCTTCGTCTTTTTTCCTCAAAAGTATCAATACTACCTTCACTTTTTCGTTTACTACTAGTACCACCCTGAAGTTTTGTCCGCACAGTCTTCGGAGGGGATACACTTTGGGCAACGTTTGATACATTGAGATCAATACCAACAGAATCACTATCAATGTTCTCGTTATCCCCTGAACCTTCACTTGGTTCAACATCATCATCTCCCTCTTCAGCATCGTATCCAAATTCGTCGTTGTCATCATTGATAGAAAGAGAAGCTACTTTCTTTGACAAAATCGATTTACCCCTTGCCATTGCTGGTGAAAAGCATCCGCCGACCCCTACAGCCGTTGTTCCTTGAAATATTTGCTCCATCAAGTCTGCGTTTGCTAACCCCTTCGTAGCTATTGCATAACCACATTTAGGAAAGTCCTGGAATAGGAAAGTTACAACACATTAGATTTCATCTCAAATGTCATCGTAGTAGTAAAAAAAAGGATAAGGTACGTACCGCTAAGAATTTGTGCCATCTTTCAGTGTCGTTCTCTTTCTCGATATCAACTTTGTTTGTTATGGGGTCTCGCGCTAACCCAGTCATGTTAGATAATCTTACATGAGCTTTGTAATGCCCCCTCAAAACAAACAACCGATTTTCACATTGTCTTGAGTTAACTTCCTTATTAATGCATGCACTTAACTGTTTAGCGACAAGTTCCCAATTCCACTTATTATGACCACCTGTATCTTCCTCTTGGATTAAAATTTCTAAATATTTTGTTGAGGTACGGGCATCCCAATGCATTTTTCCCATCTTGTTAGCTGTCCAATTAACAAGTTACAAAAACATGCAACAAAAGCCATATATATATAAATTACTCATTAGTATATTTGCACTATTAACTACCAAAGTCTCTCCATCCATTTACTAATTCATTACAAGCAACATAATCTAAAACCACAGAAACGAGTTCAAAACACAAGATACAATAATGCTACAAAAGTTGTACATTTTAGCTAATACATTAACCTCAGCATCATTGCTGCATATTAAAAGGAAAGCCACAATATCGAACTAATTCACCAAAAGACATACGAAAAAACCTCTGCTTCTCGTCGTTGTTTCAGAATGAAGCATGGTGAATCAGCAATTCAGCAGATGGGTGTTTGGGATTGTTTTCGACTCGATCGATCAATGGCTACTCGAAGTTCAATCTTCAATAAAACTATAGTGCTTTATATTGTTCAAAAACAGAGTACCAATTTAGCAATTAACCATATTCTAACAAGTCATTACGATTGCAATTTTGTTATCCAACAAAATTTATTTTAACAAGAAAATTTAGATTACATATTACTTAGCATGATTAACACATCAATACATACTTATTAATCATTAATATTTTTCACTAAATCAAACTAGAGAAACCGAAAGCAACGAAATAGACAATACTGAGAATTAAAGCAACGAAAGTATGAAACTAAACACAAGATTGCGAAATCGATTTTCGATTATTAATTAAAACTAACCTCAAACGTTGTTTCAATGGAGGAGATAAAGCTCGGAAGCGCAACTTCAATGGAGAATTGAGAGTATGGCGAACGGCTGCTGAACTTCTCTAGTTTAGGTTTTTTTCCCAATTCCCTTAAACACAATATATAGTTATGGGTAGTGTTAGATTTAATTATTAATTAATTCAATTTACTTTTTTATTTTCTTTAAATAAAAAAGGTAACAAATTAGTAAAATATCTTCCTTTTTATATCATTATTTTTCACTATTATTATAATAATGTAGTATTATTGTTCCCAAAAAAAACATGTATTATGTGTTATTATAAAGATCAATATGTATTTAGAAATTGTTAGACATTATTATTAATAAATAATAAAAAATTTGTATTGTGAATTTTTAATTGTTATAATTTTAAAATATGTACTTTAATTATTGTGTACTTTAATTATTAAGTATTATTAATTATTGGTTTATTGATATTATTAATTGATATTAACCCAGAGCAGAGCAGAGTAGATTTCAGCAGAGCAGAGCAGAGCAGAGCAGATTTCAGCAGAGCAGGGGCAAGCAGAGCAGAGCAGAGCAGCTCTAAAGAACAGGGCCTTCAATTTCTAATTTCCACCTCTCATAAATATTTAGTTTAGTTTAATTCACCTCAATTCAGTATATTAGAATAGGCACCAAGTTTAGTCAAATTATTTTAAAATCGAATTAGTTTTAAACACCTCTATTTTGTGAAATTTCCCGCCATGCAATTGCTTTTTGCTTACCTTGGTACTATGTGAGCAAAATCCTTAAAATATGATCCCTTCAAAACTCCAAATGTTGAACAGAGCCATAGTCTCTGCAACACCAATACCAGAGTTAAACTTCTTCCTCAACCTCATCTCCAAATCAACAACACTCACAAAACTCAAACAAATCCATGCTCAGATCATTCTCAACGCTTTCAATTCCGACGTTATTACAATCACTAAGCTCACTCAAAAACTCTGCGACATTGGATCCATTCACCATGCTAATCTTCTTGTTTCTTCATTTCCAACCCCAGATCTTTTCCTCTTCAATGTCCTCATTCGTGGGTTTTCTCTCAATCATTTGCCATCTTCTTCTGTTTCTGTTTATACCCAGTTGCGTCGAAACTCGATTCTGAGGCCTGATAATTTCACCTACGCTTTCGCTGTTTCGGCTTCTGGGTCACTTGGGGATCAAAGGGTTGGTATGTTGCTTCATGCTCACTCGATTATTGATGGGTTTGGCTCTGATTTGTTTGTTGGGTCGGCTGTTTTGGGAATGTATCTTAATTTTTCCAAGATTGGGTATGCATATAAGGTGTTTGATAAAATGTCTAAGAGAGATACGGTTTTGTGGAATACTATGATTTCTGGGCTGGTTAAGAATTGTTGTTATGTTGATTCGCTTCGGGTTTTTCGTGATATGATTGGTAGTAGTGCTCGATTTGATTCTTCTACTTTGTCTGTCATTCTTCCTGCTGTTGCGGAATTGCATGATTTGAATGCAGGGAAGGGAATTCAGTGTTTAGCTTTCAAAGCAGGGTTAAATTCTCATGGTTATGTTATTACTGGGCTTGTTTCTATGTATTCAAAATGTGGGGATGTATGTACTGCTAGATTGCTGTTTAGTGAGTTGAGGAAGCCAGATTTGGTATGCTATAATGCATTGATTTCTGGGTATACAGGTAATGGCGAAACGGATTCTGCAGTGAGTCTTTTCAAAGAACTGCTGATTTCTGGAGCAAAGGTGAACAATAGCACAATAGTAGGACTTATACCAGTTGGGTATCCTTTTGGCCATCTAAGTTTGACTTCGTCCATTCATTGTTTCTGTATTAAAGCCGGGATGACAGGAAATTCGTCTGTGTCAACTGCAATAACTACAGTATATAGTAGGTTAAATGAAATTGATAGGGCTAGACAGTTATTTGATGAGTCCCCTGAGAAAAGTTTGGCAGCTTGGAACGCCATGATATCAGGTTATACCCAGAATGGCTTGACTGAAATGGCAATATCATTATTTCAGCAAATGCAAAAGTGCAATGTTCGTCCAAATCCTGTTACAGTTACTAGTATCCTATCAGCATGTGCACAGTTAGGAGCAGTTAGTCTTGGAAAGTGGGTTCATGAACTGATTAACGAGGAAAAGTTAGAATCAAATGTATACATATCAACTGCTTTGATTGACATGTATGCAAAGTGTGGAAGTTTAACCACGGCTCGGGAATTATTTGATGCCATGCCTGAGAAAAATGTGGTGTCCTGGAATGCAATGATTTCTGGCTATGGCCTTCATGGACTTGGACATGAGGCAGTGAGTCTTTTTTATGAGATGTTGGAGTCAGAAATTCTTCCCAGTGGAGTAACTTTCCTTTGTGTTTTGTATGCTTGTAGTCATGCAGGTCTAATTAGTGAAGGAAATATAATTTTTAATTCTATGGTTCATGGTCATCATTGTAAACCAGTAGCTGAGCATTATGCCTGCATGGTTGATCTTTTTGGCCGAGCAGGACAACTAGACAAGGCTTTAAACTTTATCGAGAGTATGCCTATTAAACCCAGTTCTGTTGAGTGGGGAGCATTACTTGGTGCGTGCATGACTCACAAGAATACAGACATGGCACGCATTGCTTCTGACAACTTGCTCAAGTTAGACCCTGAAAATGTGGGATACTATGTATTACTTTCCAACATATATTCAGCTGATCGTAACTATTGTCACGCTGCTTCTGTTCGACAAGTAGCCAAGAAAAGAAGGCTGGCAAAGACACCTGGATGCACCTTAATAGAGCTAGGTGACACTCCTCATGTCTTCACATGTGGTGATCGTTCCCACCCACAAACAACTGCAATATATGCGAAGTTGGAAGAGTTAATGGCAAGAATGAAGGAGGCTGGGTATCAGCATGAGACTTTAACAGCGTTGCATGATGTCGAGGAGGAAGAGAAGGAGCTCATGGTAAATGTTCATAGTGAGAAGCTAGCTATAGCTTTTGGGCTTATCTCAACTGAGCCAGGAACTGAAATCAGGATCTTCAAGAACCTCAGGGTCTGTTTAGACTGTCATACTGCAACTAAGTTCATCTCCAAGCTCACAGATAGAGTTATTATAGTTAGAGATGCTAACAGGTTCCACCATTTTAAAGATGGTGTCTGTTCTTGTGGAGACTATTGGTAAATTTGATGCGGCTGTTTGGATTGTGGCAATTGAGCTATGTGGCATACTCTTTTTAGGTGAGATACTTCTATCTTCATGCCAGAGAAAACATAGTTTTTATACCATACTATGAAACCATTTTCATTTCAATAGCAGCTAGATTAATCATTACTCATTAGGCATGATATTGCATTTTTTTTTTGCTTTAACCAAGCTGTGTATGATTGGATATGTAATGGATTTTGGCATTCTTCTTAAATTAAGTTGGCATTTAATTGTGGCTTGTTTAATCAGTAGCTAATGTTAGTTTTTGTATAGGCTGTTTGAATCACTTTGTTTTAGTTTAAGATGTATTTTTTCTTCTATTTATTTATATACACTATGTAGCTCACATGATATGACAATAATTCTGTTTCCCACCCCCCAACCCCCGGTTCATTTAAGCAATTTAACTTATTGTACTCCTTGACAGCTCAATTAGAATAAATCCAGACTTGCGGTCATCATCAGTTTGCATGTCAGAGGGACTCCTATACTTCTACCTCCACATCCTGGTCAGTTATATTATTTCTATATCTATGGAATGAAATAAACAATTCTGCTTCTTTAACTTGGTCTGCTAGGGTTTCTACTTTTTTTGGCCTCAGTTTGCTATTTCTGTTTCTTGGTTTGAGTAATGTGATCATGGAATGAGTAAATATGCTATTGAAAATTTCATGGTGTGCAAATCACTAAGCTGATCAATTATCAATCATGTTGGATGAGCCTGTGAATCTGTGACACAGTTTTAAGTTTTTAACATCATTGCAAAACTTACAATCCTTTTTCCTGACAAAAATCTTTAGTGCTACATAAGCCGATTAATACACTATCACCATTGTTTTTTGGGGGCAATGGCTGTTTCAGAAACTACAACCTTAGCAATTGAGTCCACATGCCTTGGTATCAGGACCCTTTGTTTTTATCACAAATGGGTCAATCCTCACCCAGAGTAAGGAGAATATAGAGGCCAATAGAACTGACCAAATAATAACAATGGTTGGTGTCCTGTTCTGCCGCCCCATGAGACCCTTCAGGAACGGGTAAAGATGGACAATCACCCAAAAGGAAAAGAAAAGCTTTCCAAAGAGAGGCCCCCATGATTCGTAGCCATTATTTATGGCATCAGAGACTCCAGCAACCACACCTACTAAGTTGATGACTAAGATTGTGGTTGGAGGAATAAGAAGGGTCGTCCACTTAAAGGCATATAGCTCAGAAAACTCATCCTCGTCATCAACTGTCTTAGATGTGACAGTAAAGTTAGTATCAATGCCTGCCAAAATCTTGAGAAGCCCCTGTATGACCGCGAAGAGATGTGCTGACACTCCACCAATGACCCAAAATTGCTCATTTCTCCACCATTCCTCGATGCTAACTCCACTCCACTTGAGCTCAAGGATACCAGTAGCAAAGATTGATAGAAAGAGTCCAAGGTAGAAAAGACTTGCAAATGTGCTTATCTGCATCAATACAATTTCTTATAAGGATTAGTACTGTGTGGACATTTGTGGAGTGTCAAAGCATTTATTCTGGACTACATGACAAGTTGCTTGTATCTTATTACATCATGCTGAAAGATAATGGAAAGCTTCCTTTGAATGTGGCATTCTAGTATTTATATTGAACTCTTCTAGTATAGGGAGAATTTGTCCTTACCGTTGGCATGATGAATTTTCCAGTGAGCAGACAGACAGCTGGGAGTATACAATAGGCAAGCAGTGGTAAGGAGGTGAATGGGTAAATAGTAGTGTTGATGTATGCGAAACGCTCAAGAAACTTCAGTTTGCCTCCTTTGTGCCCATACCATAAAGGGCTGTGCCGACTGAAGAAGATTTCAACAGAACCAAGGGCCCAACGAAGCACCTGGTTCAGTCGATCAGAGAGATTGATAGGAGCAGACCCTTTAAATGCGGGTCTCTTGGGCATGCAATATATAGACCTCCAACCACGGCAGTGCATCTTGAATCCTGTTAGGATATCCTCGGTAATTGATCCATAGATCCAACCCAACTGCACATTCAAATAGGAAGAAATTAAATACTTTGAAGCTTTTACTGATTGCTATTGTTTGCAGGATAGTTATGTGGTGGATTGTGTATTTTGAAGCCACATCAATACTCCTATAATAATGTGGTTGTTATATATAAGAATTAGAAGCTCAAGACCGAGATTTATTGGTTCACGCAAAGAGCTACTAGTCATAGGTTTTTTGATGAATCAGTTAGATTACCTCAACACCCCATTCTGTTTTATCTTCATAGCCACAGCTGATGACATGAATGGCTTCCTTTAGCAGTGCTGCTGGGCTTGATGAAGGAGGAACACCACCATCAACCATCAATGTTGAAGTCACAAAAATTGCTGACTGTCCAAATTTCTTTTCAAAATTCATTTGGGACATCAAGAGCTCCTGATCATCCTCATAACCTACAGTAGTAAACATTTGTTAGATTTGCTGAAAGTTTAATGAGGGATCAAAGCTTTAGTTAGCTAGTGGTATAGAGAATATGTACTGTACCTTGAAGGTCTACGTTAGCATCTCCTTTTGCACCATGTTTAGACTTTTGATGCTTCTTGCGGCGACCAAAACATGGGCAGCAGTCACAGCTTACCATCTTTGGCCGTTTAGGACGCTTAGGTGGTTCATACCCATACAAGGCTTGCCTTTTGAAGACACATCCTGTGCCCACATATACAGGACCTTGAATTCCATCGAGCCCTTTCATGTTAATCTGAATAGCAAGGACAAACAGCCATAAGAATATAATGTTAATGATTTCTTTAGTGCTGAAATTTTCAGTCTCTGATCAGGAGCTTACATCAAAAAATACTGTGTTTCTGTTGGCATATCGATCGTGTTGGTCTATGCCATCAAACCTTTGAGGAAATTGGACAAAGCAAACTTTCTTCCCAATTTGTGGATCCATCAGGAAACACATTGCTTCTCTAACTGCCTTGCTGTTGTTTAGATAGTGGTCACAATCCAAATTTAACATGAAAGGTGCATTTGTTAGAACTGCAGAGACGCGCACCTGCAAGTTTGAAGGTAATGTTCCATTAAGTTGCCATATTTGTAGTGCCAGTCCTGCCTTTTTTAAAAAAAAAATTTATTTATTTATTTATTTTTTTAATTTTTTTTATAAATGTGTGTGTGTGTGTGTTGTGTGTGTGATTTCTTAATTTTTTTTATGGTGACTTCATCATGATTGCTATTTATAATCAAAGAATAAAACAAGCTGCATCCTGGTCTTAAAGGCACAGAAACTTTAAATGCCTAGATTCCTGTTTCTTTTCATTTTCATCTTTCTCAGAGAAAATTACTTCATCAATTGCTTCTGAAACTTACCAGGGCATTCATTGCACCAGCTTTCTTGTGATGCTGGAATCCTGGCCTCTTCTCACGAGAAACATAGACCAAACGAGGAAGTTCGTTTCCTTCGGTGTCATGTCCTCCACTGTGGCCAAGAAATACTTGAATCATACCTGGGTGATCCTTTGTATTATTTCCTGGCCATGGTGTTCCATCTTGCATGATCCAACCTTCTGGAGGAACTTTTGAAGCTTTTGCCACCATTGCATTTATCCGAACCTTAAATTCTTCATAGGCTCTCTGAGAATTATAATTACCAAAACATTCAGCTTAGTAATCTTACATAGTCCATAGGGATTACATGCTTGTATAAAGGATTTGTAATAATACCTTCATAGAACGCCTCTCCTTCACAAATGTTGGTTGGACCTTGTCCTTGAGATAATCGATTTTCTGGGAAAAATAAAATTCTGGAGCTCTAGGTTCTATGGAAAATTTCTTGCAGAAAGGAACCCATTGTCTAGCAAATTCTGCAGTTTCTGAGAGTGATTCAAAGGAAAGCATTGAAGCTCCGTCATCAGAAATGTAGCATGAGATCTTCTCAACTGGGTAGTCCATTGCTAGTATAGATAGCACAGTGTTGGCTGTAACAAGAGGAGGCTCTTTCATCGGATCCACTGTACTGACAAAGACATCAATGGGTGCCAGCATATTTGGTTCTCCTTCTTTCTCATATCTGCACAACATGCTTTAGAGTCAAGACATATTCAACATCGGCCACTTTTGTCATTTGTGTTCCATAGTATATTTGATGTTGGTTTTTTGAATTTCTTATCATGCCTGTGAAATCTAAAAATTTATCTGATTCTGTTGGCAGAGTGCTTTACCTGAGAGAGAGGCGATCCAAGTATGTTTCTCGATCAATGGGGAACCATTTGGGGAACTGATCAAGGATCCATGAGACGGCAAACCATATCTCACAGATTACAGATGTCAGCCAGAGCCCAATGGCATCATGTACAGGGTTAAGGATACGATAGCGGAGGAACACAGCCAAAATAAAAAGCCTTAAAACAATGAGCATGCGGTAGGGATTGATCTTGCTGGATGCAATTGGTACTTTCCGGGAGAGTGGTTGCCTTGCTTCATCAATCCTGCATAAGTTCTCACATCAGTCAGCATATACGGCTCAAGCACTAACATTTTATTTTGCAGTTATTCTGATGAGGAAGGGAAAAGGAAGAATAAACGGAAATAGTTTTTACATGGCATTTTCTAGGTCATTATAATCTTCATGGTCAGGCCCCAGATTCCCCTGCTGCAGTTTCCATTCATTCCATCCTCCATCTTTTCTATCCTCCCATCTTGCGCTTCCTGTATCCGGTTATAGTTACAAAATTATAGTCAGATATCTTCAAATACCAGTTTATCAACTTGTACTAATAATTTTTAGCTTGTTATATTTCTCAAATATGGTAAAAGCTTTTCTAGAAAGTATAATTTTCGTGTCTCTGTTGCTATTCGAATTTATTGTCATTAACTCATTATTCATATTCTTGTTCCTGCATATAAGTTTTTATTTAACTCTTAATACTCTGATAATTGATTTCATGAGATTAGAAGAACTGTATGTTTACTGTGTTTTGATCAGTCTGTAGACTTTTATCAATCATTTAAACTTTTGGCTAGTGATATCAGACAAAAGTTTTTTTTATAGAAACCTGGTTCAGACGAAGGGTATGGATGCACACGCTTATGCAGCGAAGGGATCTGATCTGCACCATGGCTAGAGATCGAAAACTCTCCACTCACCTACATATATGCATTGAAATGAGATTAGACAATCTCCTATGACATAAAAGAAACTGTACATAAAAGATTGTAATGTTATATACTCACATGTCGAGAACGAAGACCAGCTATAACAGGGGGAAAATGAGAATTTTCTTCATCATCATGGCCTCGTCCATAGCTCATTTTCCCTTGAAGCAATGCCTCAGCAACCTGGTTGTTTTTGTTGTTCTCGTCATCTATGTTGAACTCATGCTCAATGTCATCAATGTCTTCTTCATCGTCGTCTCCCTCCACCCTGGGGCTCCCTGTTTACACATTAAGCATTACACGTCTTAAAACAGTTTCTGCTGCAATTTTTTTTTTTGGGTTTGAAGAGTTTTATCTGCAGTTTTACCTATATTTTAACATGATACTATGAATAAAAATCTGAAGTTTTGTATTAGAGGATTTTAACAAGTCATATTTAATGATGTACCTTTGAGCCTCTTGTATCTGGTTTTGCACTGAGGACAATTTTGGCTGCCCTCTCTTCTTTCATACTCATAGCAAGGACGGCACACCGGGAAACCACACTCATTGCAAGCAACAAACAAGTCTCCATCAACTGTAAGTCCGATCTCATCTCCACATATCTCACATACTTGTCCACTCAGATCCTTCAACGGTTTGTGCTGCATATACACAAAGCATCCATAAATGATTAAGATCGCGCCTTAACTTACATAAACTGAACTGGTTCCAGTATATATTTCCTTGGTTTCACCTTGACTATCCTAATTTATCAAACTCTCATGATTTGATAATAATATTAAAAATTACCAATAATTATATACTGTAGTGTTATTAGTTATTTGCATGATATAAATAGTAAGCATGTTGGAGGATCATACGTAACGTTTCTAAATTATTAATCCCAAAAGTTTACTAAGCAATTTTTTTAACAACGTTTGGGGTATCTTGTGATAAATTCTCCTATAATAATGAATATACTTAAAGAGTTGTGTATGTAATGTAATTTGCATGTAAAAAGTGTAATCGTTACCTCTTCATGGCCTTGAATGACAACAAGCTCGTTCCGGTTATGAGAACCGGCAACAAGACCGGCGCTTGCTTCCATCACGAGGAAGGTGACGAGCAGAGAGACGGGTGAGGAAGTAAGAGTGAGGTGAGGGAGGTGAGGGGAAGCTTTCTAATTTATGAAGAAAGAAAGGTAGGACATAAAGCTTAGTCTCTCACCTAATGGTGGTGTGGTGTGGTGTATTATTTGGTATATAGTTTGTTGTGGAGTCCCCTTTGCTCATTGCCTTGAAGTAAAGTTACCTCTTAGCTAGTTATATTCTGAACTATCCAACTCAACTAACTTTGCATTTATATACTCTTATTTTGTACCAACGACTTATTGAGTATGAATAATACTTTTTTCTTTCTTTCTTTTTCTCTGAAGTGTGTTTTAGGGATTTTTGCATGAGATTCAGGATATAACCAATCATGGGTTGTTCAATTGTATTCAAGTAGATCTATATGGTGTCAATTGACTAATTAGAAGGTTGGGACTTGGGAGTGTTTATTTTATGGTGTGTAGAGAGTTACAATTCTACAAATGACAGTAATGTAGACGAGATTTGATCTCAAGTTTTGGATACCACTCTTAAGACTTTAATCAACTAAACTAGTTGGTATCCATAAGGTGAGAGTGGTTATACCAAGGCAACACAAGCTTGAAATTATTTACATAATTATACCCATACATTTGCTCCCAATTTGCAGAAGAATACGTTTATACGTGCAAAAAGTCCTCATTAAGGTCTCATACAAATACAAAAACGACCAATATGATTTTGTTTTGTTTTTGTTTTTTTTTTTTTTTTTTTTCACTTCCTAAATCATTGTGAAAAATCACTTTGCCAACTTATTAGTGTCTTAGAGATAGAGGACGTATGTTGTATGTTATGGGGATTAAGAATCTCCATGGTGTTATAAACATATAATTAAATTTCTAATTAACAAATGAGATAATGGAGCGTCTCTCACTAAGTTGACACACATAGAGTCAATAGAAGTGTGCAAATGAACCAAACAAAGCCCAATAAATCATACAACAATTCACTCAATAAATGTACTACACTGCCCTTCAACATGTAATTGAGTTGATAGGAAAGTTTTACTTTTACATATACCATATATAGTAGATTGCTTAAATTCTAATCCATCAAAATTCTTCTCGTATAATTGAGGTAGAATTTACAACAAAAATCTCACCATGCTCTAAGCAATTGATGTTGATGTAATTGGTGGCCTATCGTTGTTAAGAAAAATGTTTTTCATATTACTTCAAGAACGATATAATACTGATTCTAGCACAGAAACTCGAAAGATATTTATACAATCTTGAGCAACTGTGTAAGCCGTACAAACTCTATTCCATTAATGCTATACAGAAGCTGTAGTTTGCTATCAAACCTTGTACATCATGAGGACTATCAACCACCTATTTCTCAGTAGAGCTTGAACCACTTACGTAGCACTAAACACCAGCTGAGACTTCATTAGAAGCAACAGAGACTTCACTAGGAGCAGCCGAGACTTCATTAGAGGTAACTGAGACTTCATTAGGAGCTGAATCACGCTTCTTCTTTGGCCCTTCGGGGGCCTTTTGCACGACATTTTTATTTGGTACAAGAATCAAAAATATAAATCTCTCGGTGAAATCTTCTTTCTTTCGACGAGCAAAATTGTTGTGCTCCTCAGTTGCAAGCTGCAAATCGTATCAATCAACAATCAAACAATAAATTGCTGAAAATGCTGCAACACTGTCTGGATCTCAATGGAATCGAAACACATGCAACTCAACAAAGAGAATTAGGAATGAAGTTTCAAGAAATACAAGTTCAACTAAATTTGAACAATTCTAAATCATGGTTACAGTTTACCATAAAAAGGCTAGATAAGTTTCAATAAGTTCTAATAAGTTTAGATAAATAAATTTGAAATGAAAAGAAAGAAGCCTAAAACTATGAGCTTAGAAACCAGATAATGTCATATCATCCAGTCGGCGTGATTAGAGTGATTACCTCACCAAGGTCACTTTGGAACTTTCTGATGAGCTGAATCGCCTTATCTAAAAAGGCTTTTTCACGTCCTTTCATAGTTACCATAACCTTTACCTGTAAAAAAGAACCAACATGCTCAATGTAGTGAGTTAAAATCACAAAGCTGAATAACGGAGCATACATGGAAGTCCATAGGAGGAATGCAAAGTAACCTTGTCACCATCTTTTAAGAACCTCTGTGCAGCTCTAAGGCGCACAGAATAATCATGGACATCAATGTTGTACCTAAAAGAAGTGCAGAATAAAACCAGTTAGGTAAGGAAGCTTTTTCACGACTCACAGTTTCCAGCTCTTACGGCAAAAGAAAGTCTGAAGTGTAATTGCGGAAGATAGGCTGTTCTTACCCCATCTTGAGTTCTTTTAAGTCCATACGACTAGCTAAAATTCAAAAAAAAATTGAGTTAGTTTCTTTTACTTCACTAAATGCATGATTGCATGAATAAGACTACTGGATATGCTAGATAGAAGTCATTCACCAGCACTTTTCTTCTGTTGTTCCCTTTTCTTCTTCTGCTGTTCATATCTATATTTACTGAAAAAAAAAAGGAAATAAAAATAATAAGAAAAAAGTGACAAAAGGTATCTAATATATGCAGAACATAGCACAACAAAACGAAATACAAATCCTTGCTAATAGCCTAATCTACGAAATTGCAAACCACAAAGTGAGTCTCCAGAAACTCTTAAACTATTTCAGTAAAATCATCTTAGGAATGATATGATGCCTGTGGATCTACAGAGGAACAATGAAATTATTGAAATCTCTTTTTCAAGAGGTATCAACGGAACCAGGAAGGAAAAAGAAATGTACTCATAGTTCATTATTCTGACAACGGGAGGATCTGCATCAGGTGAGAGGACCACCTTCAAAAAAAAAAAAAAAAAAAAGAACCATTAATAACCACGTAATCAATGTATCACAAAATTTCAATAACAAGGCCATTGGGATGAACCTGCAGAATTAACACAGTTCACATGAAAAAAAAAAAAAAAAAAAGTCACTATGAAGTCCCAATAAGTCTGAGAGGCTGAACACATCAAGCCTAAGATAAAGATTATGTAGTAGAACTTTAGCACCACATTTTTTTGAACATGGCAGAATTCAATTGAATTACATGTATGATCAAGTTGGAAAAACATAGACCAGAGTAAAATTCGACATTCAATTTGATATGATTGTTAATAGAATGCTTCAAATATTTAGTCTAATAGATTGTTGTACTAAGCACTTATGCTCTTCATCCTTCCAACATCTCAAACCAAGAATACATGACTTAAAGATCCAGTAATCATAATTCATAAACCCATAACGGCCATAAGCAAATGGGTAGGAAACTAAAAGGAGGGTTGCATCCCAAACGTTTCCCTTTGCCCTCCCTTTTTCTTTTTCTCGAAGACATCAATCCACTGTCTCAACTTTTTAATTAATCATATCCATCACCATAAGCATACACTCTAAAGAAATAGACCTGAGTATCCCTTCCTAGCACATTTAGCCACCAATTTTAGCAATATCACTCAACTTAATAAAGGACATACGGCCAGCAATCTAAAACTTCAATGTTGCCGATAAATCAATATCTAATTATCCTACTGATCTATCAGTGTATCTATATTTGATGTTCAACAATATGATTTTGGGTCACAGAATAGTTGTATAATTCAAAGGTGAATGCCCCAGCTTAGCTTTATAAATCATTTGTCACTAAGGTATACTAGATTATGCTCAAATGCAACTACATATTCATTAAGCTTTATCTCATTGAAGGACATCAGTTGCCAAAGATCCAGCACACAAGGGGAAACATGACAATTCTTCATTACCAGAACCATGATGCACTGATACTGTGTCCTGTATTGATTATAAAACGTTATGATACTTGCAAGCAAAGTCCCATTAGCCTAGTTCCGAGAAATGGACCAGAAGTAACTATTGGGAAAATTCAAATTTGTCCCAACAGTACTGGGCCACATAGTTTTCACAGAGTACTTTTTCTTAAAATCTCTCCTTACGGCTTCCCCGATTTTCCTATGAGGTTCAAAGGACCTGTAATAGCTACCAGGATAAAGTTCTAACCATCAACAGGGTGCCTCTTTGATACTCTAAATCATTTGAATGACCTTGCCCTCCCATGTTAAACACATGCTTGACACCTTTGATGTACTTGCTCCGTTTATTTATTTATTTATTTATAAGTTGCATCACTTTCTTTAAACGGAAGTTTTAAATAAGTTGCATCACTTTCCTATCACATGGGTCCATTTAATTTTATTCTCTCTGTCTCTCATCTCTAACAATTGCCTTGGAGTCCACAATTTACAAAGTGATGCAACTAAAAACAGAGGAAGTATAACGTATACTTGTGTAGGACAATAAATAATAATAAGAAAATACAGATAGTAAGATATGTTCATAATTTCATATCATTCCCTTCTGAGCAAGCCCTATGTCAGAAGACTTAGTACACTACTATAGGACCTGTGTAACACATCTTACAGCACCATGTATTAGACATAAGACACAGACCCCTACACGTAAAGAATCCATACATTCATTTATTGCCTTGCCAGGAGTTTTTTTTTTAAAAAAAAAATAAATGAATTAATTAATCCTGACAAAGTTTATACTATATTATAAATGTATAAAGCAGTCTATTAGGAGTGTGATGAACAATCATAAATTCATTTAAACTGTTGGCTTATACAATAATGAAGGGAACAGGGGAGTTGCTGATAAAGAAAGATAAGAAGACGGTTTGGTAGTTCTCGAATGAGTAAATTTTGGGACAATCCAAGATAGAAATGTGACTAATCATTTAGGGATACAAAATGTTGTAAGGAGAAAGAGGACAGAGAAGCAAAGACAAGGTAAACATATCAAAATAACATTTCACATTAGATATTTATATAACACTCACAATATGAAGACAAATTACAAATTAAAACAAACATATACTTCTATACCATTCAATGTGGCAACACATGACAACTACCACCCATGTAACGGATCAATTTGGTGACAACCATGTCTTGTCTACATGATCTTCAGTGTGTGTACTCCCACACTCCTAAGTGCTTGTCCATCCTTCTATTTTAATGTATCCCATTTTATCATCCTTAAAAATAGATAAATTTGTAATCAACCAATCATATTATGTAGTTTTCTCTATACCATAAACTATGGTTAAATCCTACTCCACACTCACACGCCTACACTTCTTAAATCAACATTGAGAGCCACTTTTGGAAGAAGGGTATACGAATTCAAGCAAGTGTAGTACAAAGGTACTAGGAAGTCTAGTATATATAGGAAACATGATGTGTCTGTTAAGTCTCCTTAGCATTGTAAACTACTTAGTTTAGGTGTGTAATCATTGTTACCTAGGCGAGTAAGGCGACTATGGCTTAGTTTAGCCGCCTTCCTCTTGTATTATGTATTTCTTTCAATGATACAATGCGCTCACGAATACATATATGCAGCAAGGGAGGATCACCCAATAGTCAACTTTCATGCATTTTTTTCTGATTTCACCCACACATACTCCTAAACCAATTACCTTCTTTAATACTAACAAGCATAATATGAGTCCAACATTGTAATAAATTAGCTGAATCAACATATACAACACTACTTATCTCAAAATGAACAATTAAACAGTAGAAATTGGCAATTCGTCATATAAAAACATACCAAATCAAGCTGTGAATCCTCAGCTCTTCGAATTGCTTCGCCTTTTGATACAACTCCAATCTAATTCAATTCAATACAATACAATTTCACAAATAAATCACCAAAAATAATAAAAAATAAAAAAATAATATCACAATTAAATCCGAAATACTAACCATATTTTGCTGCTCATCAATTAACCTAACTTTATCCGACCTATCCAAAAAAACACAAACAATTCAGCTAAAACCAAACCAAAAACAAACTCAACCAAAATCATAAATTCAAACAATTGGAGCAAAACCTAACGGTAGAAATATCAAGAGCTTGATCATCAACATTGTTCTTCGCAGAATATCGAGCAGAAACAGAAAGGCGGTGAGAAGAGGAGAGAGAAAGAGGAAAGGATTGAAATTGAAAGGTAGAAATGCAAAGACGAAAGCCAAAGAGATTTGATTGAAAAGAGGAGAGAGAAAGAAGTGGAGTAGAAGGAGGTTTGAGCTTGAGACGGGTTAACAATGGCGGTGCTAAGATATTGCCAGGAGTAGTTGCTAAACCAGCCATTGTTGTTCCTCTGTTTTTTTTTTTTTTTTTTTTTTTTTTCTTTGCCTCTTATCCACACAAACACAGTCTCTTCTCTTCCTGTTTCTGGAGGTTCAGCGGTTTTCAATACGCTGTGTTTCGAGTCTCTCGACTTTGGGTTATTTTGCAACTAGGGGTCTAGAGCGGTTCATTGGTCTAAAACCGGATTAGATTAGAATGCAATACTGATTATATATACGGAAAAAACATATTCATATGAAATCTTGTTGGATACATCTTAAATATTTTTTTTTTGGTGTCTATAGAGCAACAAGGGCGGGTGATGAGAATCGATTCCAAGATCTCTTGGAATCGGGAGGGGGGCTCTAACCACTTGAGCTATCCCTCACTCTCACATCTTAAATATTATCATAATTCATAAGCGGAAGAAGTATGAGTTGTGGTTCTTTTGAATTAAGTTGTAGAGTAATAGGTTTGATTATAATTTACTATATATACGCCGGGTGTACAATACTCTAACTAAATTAAGGTTAGTTTTTGCTCATCATTTAAGGATTTTTTTTTTATCTAAAACTGTCTTTATTTGACAACTTTTTGCCCATAACTACCTCATTACAAAAAAAAAAAAAAAAAAAAAATTGTCCTCAACTATCTTCAAAAGTTCTCACCACTACCTAATTTTTTTTCTAGACTTTAGCCTCAATTTTCAGGTTACTTAAAGTCATGTGCAGGGCATATGTTTTAATTTTTTTATGATTTTGTTAATTTTTCCCCATTTTCATCCATTTTTCCACACAAATATTTACTCCTTCCGTTTTAAAGTACACCATAATACTGTGTAATGTAAAAATAAAAAATAAAAAAATCAAATGGATTTAACCAGTCACCGATAATTTATCTTATTTAATGAAAATGTACATGAAAATTTATCTTGTTCAGAAATAATCAAAACTTTAGAAGGTCATGTAAAGTTTGTACAAGTATTATTTTTGTTAATTTTTTCTTTTTATTCTGTAATTACAAAGTTTCCATATTATGGCGTTAAATTAATGATAAATAAATACAGCGTAGTAACCTAACGCCTACAATTCTTTTGCTAAAAAAAAAAAAAAAAAAAAAAAAAAAAAAAAAAAAAAAAAAAAACGCCTACAATTCTACTCAGTATTCACTTTGCTCTTCGGCCTCTTCCCGCGAAAAAACATTTTTTTTTTTTTTTTTTTGAAAGACGAAAAACCCTATTCTATATTTCAATCACTTTTCTATTCTCTGCATACTACGACCCTAATTTCCTAAACTCTTTAACTGCTGGCGACAATTCGGTGACCAAGATCGACACTTCATTATACTGTACCTCGATTTTAAGGTATGTATTTCACAATAAAAATTAAAAAAAAAGGCTAAATTTCACAATAAAAAGGTTGGTATTATTAGAATTTGGATCACTTGTAATTGTTTACGGTATGTTTACTTTCAATTCGTTTTTTTCTTTGTTATTTGCAATATGATTTATTTAATTTTCATTGTTGCTATTTCAATTTTTAGTACGCCTGATTAGATTTCTTAATGATAGGAATTAAGTAATACTCCTATTAAGCATTGGATTACTTAATTGTCAGTATATAAATGTTATGATTTTTTAATATTATCCTCGTGTAGTCGTGTACCTTAATGATTATT
The DNA here is from genome assembly GCF_948465745.1 of Chenopodium album. Lineage (NCBI taxonomy): Eukaryota > Viridiplantae > Streptophyta > Magnoliopsida > Caryophyllales > Amaranthaceae > Chenopodium > Chenopodium album. Next base: position 6,676,537 of record NC_137857.1, read on the forward strand.
AGCTGCAATTTTTTGACATTAACTGTAATTTCTGCCTACAGGTTTTGGGAAGAGGGGTTGAAAGGTTGAGGGACTTTTTTGAAAGTAAAAGAATCTTGAGCGCGTGAATTACACGTGTTGACAATGTTTGGTGGCAGTGTTGAGAAGAAGAAAACACATAGTTCTAATTTGCCTGAAATTGAACTTCCTAATGCTGAATTAGGAAAGGTTTGTCTGAGGTTTGCCCCTGAGCCTAATGGATTTCTCCACATCGGGCACTCGAAAGCAGCCTTGCTGAACAAATATTTTGTTGATAAGTATAATGGGCGTCTGATTGTGCGCTTGGATGACACTAATCCATCTAAAGAAAGCACTGAGTTTGTTGATAGTCTTCTCAAAGATATTGCTAGTCTCGGCATTGTTTATCATGCTATAACTTATACGTCTGATTACTTCCCTCAATTGTTGGATATGGCTGAGAAATTGATTCAGGAGGGTAAAGCATACGTCGATGATACACCAGTAGATCAAATGAGGATCGAAAGGGATAAAGGAGTTGAATCGAAGTGCAGGAATAGTAGTGTGAGTAAGACTTTGGAGTTGTGGAAGGAGATGATTTTGGGGTCTGACAGAGGCCTGATGTGCTGTCTTAGGGGCAAATTAGACTTCCAGAACCCGAACAAGTGTCTGAGAGACCCTGTGTACTACAGATGCAATTTAGCTCACCATCATCGGGTTGGTTTCAAATATAAGCTGTACCCAACCTATGACTTTGCTAGTTCATTTGTAGATGCTTTGGAAGGCATAACACATGTCCTTAGGTCAAATGAATATCGTGATCGTGATGATCAGTGTCATATGATACAGGAGGATATAGGAGTTAGGAAAGTTTGTTTTTACGAATTTAGCAGATTGAGTATGGTCTATACACTTTTAAGCAAGCGTAAGCTTCTGTGGTTTGTGCAAAATGAAAGAGTTGATGGATGGCATGATCCTCGTTTGCCAACTATTCAAGGGATGGTGCGTAGAGGTCTTAAGATAGAGGCACTAACCCAATTCATACACGTGAACAGGTAAAAATCGTAGTTACATTTTGTTTTGCTCCAACAAAACAACTTGTGCTTCTTTGATTCTGTCATATGTTATGTATTGAAAAATATTTATATCGAAAGTACCTTTTTGCTGATATATGAAATATATTTTATGTATGTGCAAACTTAACTTATCCTATAATGCTGTTCTGCAGGGTGCTTCCACTAACCAAAATCTGATGCAATGGGATAAACTGTGGACCATTAATAAAAAGATCATTGATCCCATTTGTCCAAGACATACTGCTGTGCTCGAGGAACACCGAGTTCTGATAACTCTCACGAATGGCCCTGCAGAGCCCTTTGTGCGCATCATGCCTCGCCATAAAAAATTTAAAGAAGCAGGAGATAAGTGCACTCTCTATACCAAAAATATATGGATCGATTATGCTGATGCTTTGAGCATTTCTGCGAATGATGAGGTGACTCTAATGGATTGGGGAAATTGTATCATCAAAGAAATCAAGAGGGATGAGATGGGTACTGTGGTGCAGCTGCTAGGTGTGTTGCATCTCGAAGGATCTGTTAAAGCAACTAAGTTGAAACTGACTTGGCTTCCTGAGACAGATGAATTAGTCAGGCTTCAGCTTGTGGAGTTTGATTATCTGATTACTAAGGAGAAGCTGGTACTACCTATAAACAATCATATTATATACTCCGTAACAATTTTTATTGATTCCTGGTCATTCGTTTGTTTATTGATTTTGTTTTCTATCTCAGGTCAAATTCAAGAAAAAGAAAGGAGAGAAGACACAGGAGGAAAAGATTCAGGAGGAGAAAGAATTTCTGAAGGCACTTAACCCCGTCACCAGAAAAGACACCTTTGCACTTGGGGACTCAAACATGCGAAATCTGATTTCTGGAGAAATCATACAGTTAGAGAGAAAGGGTTACTTCAGATGCGATGTTCCATTTGTGAAACAATCGAAGCCAATTGTTCTTTTCGCAATTCCTGATGGGAGGCAGCGTAATGTTGTGCAGTGACTCCTTCAGAGTCAGGTATGCTGAAAGTGTTTAGTTTATCTAATAACTTAGTTGGTTGTGCTTACCAGGAAGGAGCAAGTTGCAGAATTTTCGAGGGTGTCTTAACACTAGGATCATTTGTGTTATGTTTTTTCGAGGGTGTCTTAACACTAGGATCATTTGTGTTAGTTACTGTCATTATAGAACTGCTAAATGCAAATTATTTTCTTTAAAGCCAGTAGCCTTTTGAGTTTTGACTGCCATTAGCTCTAGTTCCTGTTTACTCATTGGTTATGCAATATGTTATCTGTGTGGATTTTCATTACACCTTATATTTTTGGTTTTGTGCTTTGGATTGAGTAATTTATAGGAGTATGAGTAGCTCACAATGTAATTCCTTTTTATTCATTAATTACTGACTATTTACATAACTTATACATAAAAACTAAAGCAACATTAAGTGAAAAAAAAAATTGACAAAAAAATTAAAAAAAAAAACTGACCAAACAACGTTACAACACCATATACACAAAACAGAGGAAACTAAAACAGAGGAGCTACCCTGAAATCCATAGCATGATTCAGGTGATGACCACACCACCTTAATCCACCTCTTCAATCTTAGGCCCACCGCCCCCGGCACGTGCATCACTAGAACCACCGCCCATGTCCTCATCACCGGCCTCTCCATTGACGCCACCAGCTTCTTGATACATCCTTGAAATGATTGGGTTACACACACCCTCTAACTCCTTTTGCTTATGCTCAAACTCTTCAACTTCAGCCAACTGATTAGCCTCCACCCACTCCACGACTTCTCCTACCGCCTTTTCGATTTTTCCACGTTCTTCCTCCCCCAATTTGCTTCTGAACTTGTCATCCCTTATTGTATTCCTCATATTATACGCGTAGTTCTCCAACGTGTTCTTTGCCTCCACCCTCTTCTTCACATCCTCATCTTCCGCCTTGTACTTCTCTGCTTCCTTCACCATCCTGTCAATATCATCCTTACTCAACCTCCCTTTATCATTTGTTATAGTGATCTTGTTCTTCACCCCTGCAGTCTTATCCTCCGCAGCCACATTCAATATCCCATTAGCATCAATATCGAACGTTACATTTATCTGAGGCACCCCTCTAGGTGCCGGAGGAATCCCACCAAGCTCAAACTTTCCAAGCAAGTTATTATCCTTTGTCCTTGCTCGTTCTCCTTCGAATACTTGTACTAGAACTCCTGGCTGATTATCTGAGTAAGTCGAAAATATCTGCTCCTTCTTAGTAGGGATGGTGGTGTTCCTAGGGATTAAAGTTGTCATCACCCCACCAGCAGTCTCAAGCCCTAGACTCAATGGTGTAACGTCTAATAATAACAAGTCTTGCACCTTCTCATGTCCCTCCCCACACAAAATCGCCGCCTACACCCAAGGACAACGAACGAAAAACATGAAACTTGGAGAATATATCTACAAAATAAAACATTACATGAACACAAAAAAAGATTATAATGTTACCTGCACGGCCGCACCATATGCCACAGCCTCATCGGGATTAATGCTCTTACAAAGCTCCTTCCCATTAAAGACATCTAGTAACAATTGTTGAACCTTAGGAATTCTAGTAGACCCTCCTACAAGAACAACCTCATCAATTTGACTCTTATCAATCTTTGCATCTCGAATACACTTCTCAACCGGCTCCATACACTTCCTAAACAAGTCCATGTTCAACTCCTCAAACCTCGCTCGAGTAATAGTCGCATAAAAATCCATCCCTTCATACAACGAATCTATCTCAATAGTAGTTTGTGCGGTAGAGGAAAGAGCTCGTTTCGCCCGTTCACAAGCAGTACGAAGACGACGTAGAGATCTTGCATTACCACTTATGTCCTTTTTAGTCTTCCTACGAAACTCCGTGACAAAATGGTTTACAAGACGATTGTCGAAATCTTCTCCTCCTAGATGGGTGTCTCCGGCCGTAGCCTTGACCTCAAAGATCCCTTCCTCGATTGTAAGAATCGAGACGTCGAAGGTTCCACCACCGAGGTCGAAGATTAGGATGTTTTTCTCGCCGGTTTGAGCTGCCTTCTTGTCTAAGCCGTATGCTATGGCTGCTGCTGTTGGCTCGTTGATTATACGCATCACGTTTAAGCCTGATATAGCTCCTGCATCTTTAGTTGCCTGCATAATATTAATATATATTTTAACGTTACTTGTTTGTTATAGAAATTCATATTCAAGCATTATATATAGGAAATTGAATAATAATGATTATAATTTCAATCATCCAGTACTAGATGTTATAGAGTTTTAAATGAGTCAAGCATCATAATGATATGTAACATATCTAAATATATATATGGGCCAGATATCTTATGTGTCCAAAATTTTATTTGTTTTTTTTCATAAAAAAAAAAAAAAAAAAGAAAGAAAGAAAAAAAGAAGAAAGGCATCCTCATTATGTGAGCACTAATTAAATCGAATATTCGAATGATTGTTGACATTCTTGATAATATTGATTCAAATGCTACTTTATACTTTGTAAAGTTTGTATGTAGTATAATCATGAAATTGTAAAAATCTAAAATAATAAACTATGATTAATGTAAACAAGTTCACACAGACACACAGTACAATCCATCTATGAGTACTAATAATGTACTATACTACTATGACATCATGTTACATGTACTTCAAGTTTAACTTACGCCTCTAGCCACTATATAGTCTATGTATCGCATTAGGATTTCTCTTTGTAACGAGGCTCTCACCTTGTGGAATAAAATTTTCACTTAGCTAATTTTAAGAACTAAAAAAAAATTATACGGAGTAGAGTATAAATTACTTTTTTCCGAATTCTTACAAGAAAAAATGATATTATATGTGAAAAAAAAAAAAAATTAAAAATTAAAAAAAACATATTTATTAATTATTGTTGTTGAATATTTATGTTCAATTTGTTTTCCAAAAAAAAAAAAAAAATTTGTTCAATTAAAGTCTCAATTTCCGTTAAATTTTTTTTTTTTTTTTTTTAAAAAAACAACTCTTATTTGAACAGGGTCCATCTAAGCACAAAATATTTTTAATACTCCATACTTCATACGAACATTAACTTTCAGTCTTTTACTCTAACAATTAACAAATCTATACCAACCCTAGGCCACTTTATCTTCACTATTTCCCCTAAATATAATACACTATTTTCACTTCCTTCTTTGTTAACAAAACCCATAAAAACATGTACACGTGATAATATGCATACAATTTATAAATTATATACACCCGGATGCACTGTATATCCAATATAAATAGATTTTTTCTTAATTTGTTAGATGATTTAATTGTAGTTTTCCTCCACAGAGATATGAATTTAAAAGTCTCCCTCTGTTCCCGAAAGATGTACCCTTAACCCGTATTACCGTATTAATTAAACAATCTATATCTATATCTATATCTATACTTAGTATTTAAAAACTATAACCAAGAAACTAAGAAAAACACATGTCCCTATCCATTCTATTACACTTCTCTAACCATAGTGTCACTTGTCATCTTACACTATTAAATTTTTATTACACCATTTTTTTTAATTCTTTCATTAAAGTTGTACTTCATCTCTTCATCTTCTTCTCTCTCCTTTAATTCAACATTTTCCTATTCTCTCTCTTTAATTTTAGCACTTCCACCTTTCTATTTAAGCCTCTTTTTCGATTAATGTTCCAAAATTTAAATTTCTTTAATCATGTTTCCGATTACATATTTATACCCTATAATGACTTAATGATATTTCCTCACTTATCTCTCAATACAATTTTATATGAATAACCTGTGCATTGCACGGGCCAAAAGGCTAGTTAAGATTACAGCAACAAACCACAAGAGTAACAAAAATTGAAGAGTACATAATAATAAGTCATAACCTGGCGTTGAGAGTCATTGAAGTAAGCAGGAACAGTAACAACAGCATCCTTAATAGTCAACCCTAGAAACTGCTCAGCAACCTCTTTCATCTTAACCAACACCATAGATGATATCTCTTCCGGAGCAAACTCCTTCTCTTCCCCCTTATACCTCACCACTATCATCGGCTTTTCCGCCACGCCTCGTATAACTTTAAACGGCCATAACTTCATATCCGACTGCACCGAGGGGTCCGAAAACCGCCTCCCTATGAGCCTTTTAGCGTCAAACACCGTGTTCTCGGGGTTCATCGCCACTTGGTTCTTGGCCGCGTCCCCGATGAGGCGTTCGGTGTCGGTGAAGGCGACGTAGGACGGGGTGGTCCGGTTGCCTTGATCATTAGGTATGATCTCTACTCTATCATTTTGCCATACTCCTACACAAGAGTATGTTGTTCCTAAATCAATACCTATTGCTTTTGACATAGTTTTGCATGAAATAAAATTAATAATATGATCACTTTCTTGTACTACTATATCTATGTAATAATAAACGTTACATACAAGATATATATAAAGACTTAGACTATAGTTTAAGGATATGCATGAATTAAAGTTGAAGATTAAAGGAGATGTACGTGGAAGTAGGAAATTAACCGGTGATATTTGGTGCTTTGTTGATATGATTATTTATAACGTTTGTTTTGTTTTTTGTTAGATGAATTGAAGTTGGAGCGTTCTACTTGGAAGCTCTATATTCCATAACCAACCTCTATCTTACACATAATGTAGACAAGTGTTTATATAAGGGCTTGCAACTTTGCAAGTAAAAACTAACTAACGTGTTTAAAAAAAAAAAAAATGTTTGGAATTTGTATTTGATGAAAAGTCTTGCTCAACCATTTTGGCTTTGGAGAAAAGCTGAAAGCTGAAATTGATTGTGTTAACTGATTTTAACTATCTGATTTTGTTAATTGATTTGACTAACTTATTTTATTAGCTTATTACAAAAAAGTGTTTGGTAAATAGTTAATTGTTTAAAGCTGATTGATTATGTGAAAGGACCAATAAACTAATTGTGGGGTAGGTAGTTCATATATGATTTTTAATTAAATGGGGGTATAAGTGTCATTTCACCATAAAAATTGAATAAGCTAATTGAAAAAGCTCCTAAAGAGAGTTTTTTGAAAAAGAGCTTATTTAGTAGAATAACCACTTGAGCTATAAGGAATATTCTTCTATACGAAGTATTAAATTTTTTTGATCAAATTTATATTGTATTGACTAGTTTTGATTTATATTGTAAATGTCATTTAACTCTTCTATTAAAGAATTGATTTTTTTTTTTTAAATTTTGATGCGGATATATTAAGGCTTCCCTTTTCTTTTTAGACTAAAAATATTTTTTTTTTAATATAAGCTGTTTTTTGAAAAGATTTCTTTGTGTTACTTTGTTTTCCTAAGTTTTATATATTTTCTGTTTTCATCTATCTTATAAGTTATAACTTTTAATTAGTTCTATCCTCACCTCGTAAGGACACAATTGTATTTGATAAAAATGATTACTACATATGTAATCCACTTTAAAGTAAAATTACCCACATGCATGGCCCATTGCAAAATTGAGGGAGTAGTATAGGCCCAACCTATATAGTAATTAGCTAGTAGTTGATCGATATAGTTGCTTGTATTAACTAGTTTAATGCTTGTATTAGCTAGTATAAATAGTTAGTAGTGTAAACCATAATGGTAAATTACATACTCAATAAGCTAATTTTAAAAAGTTCCTATTATGAGCTTTTTTCTTAAAGAGTACTTAATTCAAAAGCCCAAAAATCTCTTTATTAGCTTTTTTCAGAATGGTCTAACTTTTGTTAATCCTCAATAAGCTAAAAGGTCACAAAAAGCTCTTTATCAAACAAGGCCTTTCTACCTCTCTTGAAATTGCCTAGCACGGCAGCAACCATTTCTACAAAAATACGAAGTAAGTCTTAATCTTAAAAAAAAAAAAAAAAAAGACTTGCGGAATCAAACTTAGAATCTCGGACATATGGTAGTTTTCTAATGTTTTTATTAGCGGGCTTCATGTGGGTAAGATTGTAGTGGGCTTTCACGGACATGAAACATTGTTTACAAGAGATTGAAACTTAAGTTTTCGATTGATAATATAAGAAAATTATTAGCATACGTTTTACTCTATTAACACACTCCTCTATTACCTTTTCATTAATTAACCTAAAAAAACGTATACAAATTGTTACCCAATTGTTAGATCAATCCTCAATCATAACCACACCAAATCAAATCCTTAACATTCACTATTTCCTACTCCACCATAAAAAAAAAAACTTTCCATAATAGTAGAATCCAAATGAAACTAAAACACATACATTCAATGAAAAAAAAAAAAAAACTTTCCTTTTTTAATTTTCTACACACTACTATAAATTATAAAATCACACCAGGACAAAAAAATAAAAAAATTGATAAGAAAAAAAATAAAAAAAATTAAAGTCATCATCAAGTGAAAAAAAAGAAAGGGTTTTTGTAGTCCCTAAAATCAGCCTCACAGCCTCTCTTCTCTTCCTCTTTTCCCCTGTCTCTCTCTCTTCTCCCCGTAGAGAGAGAAAATTCCCCCAAAACCAAAACCCTTTTTTTCTTCAAATTTCTTCAATTTTCTCTCTCCTCTTATCTATCTGTCTATCTATCAATTCAATCTATTCTATTTATCCCCTTTTTTTTGGTTATCTTCATCAGATTCGTCGAATCTTCAATCCGCCGGAAAATCCCTTTTTCCGACGTTTTTTCAATTCTTTGAAACCCTAATTTTCTTCGCTGTTTCGCGTTTCGTGTAGCTAGCTGAGTTATGCCGGCTGACCAGACCGTTATTAGCTTAAGACCTGGTGGTGGTGGAGGTAATCGAGCCCCTCGATTTCTCGGACCCCGATTTGATTCTTCTTCTTCATCGTCTTCATCTGCTGCTGCTGCTTCTTCTGATAATCAGCTTCTTCGTCCTCATGGCGGTGCTTCGCTCAAGGTCTTTTTTTGATTTAATTTTGGTTTTTACTGTCTTAGATCTGTTGAATTTGATTGATTTTGCTGTTTTTTCGATCTGGGTTTTGATTGTTTTGTGATTTTGTTAAGTGGGTTGTTGTTTTTTGGATCTGGGTATTGTTGTTTTTGATCTGGTTGTGTTTTTTGTTGTAAAGTTTGGAACTTTTTGAATGGTGGAGTTATTTTTATTGATGTTAATGTCATGATATGTTTGTTGTATTGCTAGTGGTTTTGTGTTTAATTAGTGGATTGAGTTAGGTTTTCGGGTTATATGGCGAACCAAACCGAACGTCCTGATTCTTAGCAGTGTGCTAAAGATGTGTTCACTGCTGTAAATGTGGACGGAAAGTTATATGTAGGCTTTAGGTGAGCTATGAATGAGTGGTATCTCGCTCATAAAGAAACCTACAGATATTTGTCGAATTCGCACTCGTAACTGAACTAACAAGAAATTTATATCGTTTTGTATGTTGAATTAATGTTCCTCTGGTGTGTTATGTTCAGACTTGCTTTGCACGTGTGTCTTGCTTACCTTGTGTGTCATGATGCTCTAGGGATTTATATCTTGCATTGGCAATTCTCTTTCATTTATAATTCAGTGCTTATGAAATTATGTGATTATAGGTAGTTAAAAGAACTCTTTTTTATTAGAACTTTATACTTAATTTATGTATGTCCCCCGTTGGTGTAGTTTGGAGATGCTCGATTTGAGGGTCGTGAACGAGTCCGCTACACTCGAGATCAGCTCTTGCAACTCAGAGAGGTATTATTCTGATTCCAATATATTTTTCTGTTTGTATCCAAGTCAGGAATACTAATGATGTATTTAATTAAATTTTGAGCTGTCTTGGCTGCCTATCTTTTCATTGATTTACATCGTTCTTCTTGTATACTTATTCCTGTATTTAGATTAGAAGCTGCAGTATTTTCTATGTTATAGTATTTATATGCCTTTATGGTCCATCTCTTACTTATCAGGGTTGTACCTATTATATTTTTTTTTTTGGTGCTGGAATTGAGATTTTTGGGGTAGTCCTTTGTGTAGAGTTATTGGCAAATGTGATTTTCGTATCCTGTAATCTTTTTTACGTGTATTGTTTATTTACAAAGGTGGCGGTGGTTCCTGAGGAAATCCTAATTGTGAAAAGAGAAGTCGATTCTGAGCTGCTTGGTGAAGAGCAGAGTTGGAATCGTGCTGAAGTCATTGTAAGTGTCATCTGTGCAATTTAATGTTTTGACTTATTTTATTTAATAGTTTCCTTTTTTTTTTGTTGTTAGTTTTGCATTCAGTAACTTTGGTCTGAGCATGTTTGGTTAAATATGCGATTTCCCCCATATATGATATAGAATTTGGTTTTAATTGTAATTTGTTTCATTTTATCAGCCTCCAAGCCAACCAACACCCCGTTATTCTGAGCCCGATAACCGGGATTGGCGCACTCGCTCTACTCAGGCACCTGCCCCTGCTGAGGAGAGGTCATGGGAGACAATCAAAGACAGAGAATTTGTCAACAGGGGCCCAGATTCTAATCGCCAGGACCAATTTAATTCACAGTTTGCAAGGGCAAATATATCCTCGGGCCAAGGGGTAATCTCTTTAATTGTATAATTTTCTGATTCTGGTCTGACTATCAGCAGTGTTTTTATATATTTATTTATTTTTAACCAATGTTATTATGCTCCCAGATTTTACGAATTTCATCTTTTTTTAGTTTGCATCTTCTATCTTTTTTTTTTTTTTTTTTTTTTGGCAATTTATTAATTATTATTATAGTTTGGGCTCTGTTAGGGTATGTATCTTATCCCGTGCAGAACTTTAGTTTTAAAGTAGCTGTTACTTTCTGTATCTTATCCCATGCAGAACTATAGTATTAAGGTAGCTTAGACTTTCTTTAACTTACCCCATGCCGAACTTTAAATTATAAGTAGCTGTGATGTTCTATATCATACCCCATTCAGAACAACTTGGAAATTTTATGTGCATGTCTTTTTTCCTATTAGACCATATGAATCTATGCATTTGGAGCATTGCTAGTTTTTTTTCTGTAATAATGCCTGTGATTGCTGGCTTACTTTACCAGTCTGAGATGATGATTATGTAGGTAAATTTTGTGGTTAGTGACTTCAAGTCTGCTTACCTATATGTAGCTAATTTTTTTAACTCAATTTTTTGTAGTTGATTGGAAAAGTATGTAATTAGGCTTATTTGTTTTTTGAATTTCAAGTAGTGTTTTCCCCATCTCCAGCTCTTTGTCTCTGTTATAGTTTATTGTTTTTTAAGGCTTACTTAAGGTTTTGTTTTACATGAATAGGGTCCAACTCCAGCTCTGATTAAGGCTGAGGTGCCATGGTCTGTTAGAAGAGGCACCCTCTCTGAAAATGACCGTGTTTTGAAGACTGTGAAAGGGTAATGTGTCTTTTCCTCTTTTTGGGCCTTATTTGCAGCCTTCCTGGAAATTTAATTCTATACGTTCACTACCAGGTTACATAATTTTGGTCTCTTGGTCTTTAGTCATGGTGACTGTATACTGCAGTCTCTAGAAATAGCTGTTTATGGCTTTTTGAGCTTGAATTGCTGCAGTTGTGATGCCTGTAATCTATAGTAATTCATTACTAATTTATTGATCTGAAGGTATGGGTAGCAATATGGTATAACAATTTTTTTTTTTTGAACCTGTAGTCTGTAAAAATGTTTATCTGCTGCATATGCCATCTTTTGAATATATAGGTCAGTGAAAATGATATGATCACATAAGATCTATAATAATGTCTTATTGCTGATGTGTTCTGCTGCCATCAGTCCATATAAGTGTTACAAATGTAGACATGTAGGATCGTGTCAGGCATTTGTTCAAGATTCCTGTGTAATAATATTATATTGTTTACAATGCAGTATTCTCAACAAGCTCACACCTGAGAAGTATGATCTCCTCAAGGATCAACTAATCGACTCTGGTATCACATCAGCTGAGATCCTAAAGGTTGTTGTCTTTCTCCGTATTTCCTGAATTTGGTTATTAATCTTACTTTGCGACTGATTTTTGTTTGTCTTTCAGGGTGTTATTTCTTTGATATTTGACAAAGCTGTTCTGGAGCCTACATTCTGCCAAATGTATGCGAAGTTATGTTCTGATCTGAATGAAAAGCTTCCTCCATTTCCAGCAGAGGAAGCTGGTGGAAAAGAAGTCACTTTTAAGCGTATTCTCTTGAACAATTGCCAAGAGGCATTTGAAGGTGCTGACAATTTAAGAGCTGAACTAAGGCTGATGACAAGCCCTGAACAAGAAGCTGAACGTCGAGATAAGGAAAAAATGGTTAAACTCCGTACTCTTGGAAACATACGTCTTATTGGTGAACTTCTGAAGCAGAAAATGGTACCTGAAAAGATTGTGCATCATATTGTACAGGTATTTGATATTTGCTGCTTGTCCATTCTTTTGTAAGACAAGTTCCTCGTGTGAGCTTTGCTCTGATGTTGCTTTGTACACACAATGTAGGAGCTTTTAGGTCCTGACAATAAAACTTGTCCAGAAGAGGAAAATGTTGAGGCCATATGCCACTTTTTCAATACCATTGGTAAGCAGCTAGATGAAAACCCCAAGTCACGGCGTATTAATGATGTTTATATGGCTCGGTTGAAGGAGCTGAGCACAAACAGCCAACTTGTCCCTCGTTTGCGTTTCATGGCCCGTGATGTTCTAGATATGCGATCTAACAATTGGGTTCCTAGGCGTGAAGAGGTTTGATTGCTGTCTTTAACTTAACTTTAAGCAATTTCGTCATTGGCTCTCAATATAATATTGGTCATAATCTTCTTTTCTTGCTCATGGTTCTTTAGGTCAAAGCCAAAACCATTACTGAAATCCATACCGAGGCAGAGAAAAACCTTGGCTTGCGCCCTGGTGCTACTGCAGGCATGCGGAATGCTCGAGGTGTACTTCCTTCTCAAGGAAACATTGGTCCAGGGGGATTCCCTGTTAATCGCCCTGGCACTGGGGGTATGATGCCTGGGATGCCCGGCATGCGTAAGATGCCTGGAATGCCAGGAATGGACAATGACAATTGGGAAGTTCAAAGGAATAGGTCAATGCCAAGGGGAGTTGATGTGTCTGCATCCTCTTCAGGAGGACGCTTCCAGTCATCATTGGTTGGCAAAACAACACCAATGAACCCGAACCTCTTACCTCAGGGAAGTGGTGGTGTCATTAGTGGTAAAACTAGTGCCCTACTGCAAGGAAGTGGTCCACCTGCCCGTCAACCAAGCTTTGGCTCAGGTATGGAGCCCACTAGCCAAATTTCCAAGGCCAAGCCCACCCCAGCTGAACCAGCAGCTCCAGTTGAGAAACCTGCCGCTGCTGCTACTAATGTTAAGCCTGAGGAACTTAAAAGAAAGACTCTCTCTCTCCTTGAGGAATACTTTAGTGTCCGGCTGTTGGATGAGGCGCTACAATGCGTCCAGGAGCTCAAATCACCTTCTTATCACAGAGAAATTGTGAGGGAGGCAATTAATTTGGGATTGGATAAGAACCCCCCTTGTGTTGAGCAGGTTGCAAAGCTCTTAGAATACCTGTTTTCCAAGGGAGTTTTCACTGCTAGTGATATAAGCACCGGTTGCTTGCTCTACGGTGGAATGATCGATGATGTAGCTATTGACCTTCCCAAGGCTCCCTATAATTTTGGCGAGATCATGGGTAAGCTAATTTTGGCTGGGGGATTGAACTTCAGTGTAGTGAAAGAAGTCCTGCAGAAAGTAGAAGATGAAATATTCCGAAAACCTATATTCGATGCCACCGAGAGGGTGGTCGGGCAAGGAGTTTTGGAAGCACAAGCTGCTGATGTTGACGCATGCAGAGCCCTTCTCTGAATGCCGGTTGGTTGTTCTTTTTCCCCCCTTTTACAGTAGTACTTGAAATTCAATGTAGTCCACCGCAATTATCCAACGTTTTTCCTATGATTACATTTTTGTTTTATGCTTTTCACAATTCCTCCCATGTTTGAGGTCAGTACCCATGTATTACTATATACTGAGTTGGAGCAGTGAGGATCTGGGTTTTTCTTTTTATTGACTGTATATTTTGCTCCAAAGGACTAAGGTCATACTTGTAGGTTTTTTTCCATTTTTTTTAAATGTTTATTTTTTGGGATAATTTTTTGGTCTAGAACTTAAACATAATGCCATGGATTTTGCTGTCAGGCATGGCTGGATTATGTGTAATTTTCACATTTGGATGGTTTGCCCTTGTCAAGGACTGAGTTTGTTCTGTATTCGGTTACTTTCTGAATTTTGTGATATCCCGAATTGGACAACTTTTTGTTCTTAAAGGCTTGAGCAGGCCTCTGATTGCTTTGGTGCCTTTTAAATGTGTCAAAATTTAATTATTTCCTTTATGCACAAAAAAATTTCATTGCTTTGAACGATTTTACTCTGTGTATACTGTTCTTCGTGTATTGCTACTCTGTATTTAGTCTTGGCACAGCTAAGTAGCTAACCCATATCTTTTACATATTACTAAAGGCGAAATTAAAAGACATTTGGCAGCAGCAATATTTTAAATATTTTTCTTCCAATAATATTATTATTTTTTTTTTTTTTTGAAAAATAAACTTCTTCCAATAATACTTGCGTTAAAAGAATTATTATATTTAAATTATTCGTTTGCCTAACATAAAATATAAACAAAAATTTTTAAAATATTAAATTATTCATTATAATTTTATGTGGTTATTTATTAATATACATCATACTTTGTACCTAATTTGATAATATGAACCAACATTTGAACTGTAACCCTTAAAGTTAAGACTTGGCCCAAATATAAAGTATGTGATGCAAACCAATATTTCGTATGACCCTGTCCAATATTTAAGACATAATTGTTGACTAAAGAATAATTGAGGCATAAACAAACTCTCCTAGCTCTCAAATATTCAAACACAAAGCCAAGGCCTCTTAGTATAACAAGTCTAAAATACTGAATTATTAGTTTATTACTATAACAGATCTCAATTTTAACTCTAGAAAAACCCCAGTATGTGTTTAAGACATCATATTATTTGAATGCTGATCAACTACTCCAAATTGCAAAATTGAAATTCTGTCTATAGTAGCACCCTGCAGTTCTAACGAAGTACACTAAAATGCTGAAACTAGAAATGGCTACCAGATGGCTAACCCCATATGTAAACAAGAAATTACACCGAGCATTTCTCGTTCTTTTCTTCTGATGGTAAGCAATTCTCATGCTTCTTAAGAATTAATATAAGTCGCATTTCAGTAACCATCTAATAGAGATTCAATGAATGATGGTAAATACACTATTGCAGAGGAAGATATCTGTAGATAGTTAGGATTGCATCACTGCATTAAGATTGAGCAACAAATATTGATCTTAAGTTCCTTACTTTACAGTGAACATCTATGTAGATAGTTAGGATTGCATCACTGCATTAAGATTGAGCAACAAATACTGATCCTAAGTTCCTAACTTTACAGTGAACATCTGTTTTTAGAAACATAACACAATCGCGCAAGAAGTGACTGCAAAGTTGTCTAGTCCTAAACCTAAATTCATTCAACTCTCCGAGAGATGAAAATCGCAGGAAAGTGTGATGTATTGTTATGTCATCAACACTGTCAGCTGAAGTCAGCCTGAAAGTTAAACTGGTTAGCTTCTTGCGCTTAAGGTTTCATGATCATGTTTCATGGCTTGAACTATTCCTTGAACATTTTGCTGAAATCATAAATCAAAGTTTATGTTAGTGAGTAGCACTATTTTTGGTACCATTGACAAGAGAATGCAATAAGAGAAGCATACTTACTAGGACTAACTATTCTAATGCACTTTCTCATGGACTTGACTGAAGTAACGGAATCTGAACCTGCAATAAAACAATTAAAAACAAATGGCAAAATGTCAGCCCCAAATCATATGGAATGAATGACGAATCAATTGAAGACGGGTTATATTTTAAAAATGTTTTACCATTTCCTGTCACGTCTCCTGTAAAAACTTCTCTAACAGCTGATGAATGCTCTACAAAATCTTGGCTACTCTCCAATTCTTCATTGTTTCCATCATGAATCAAACTGCATTCCATCCGACTTTAAGCATATACAGGAGTATGATAATAACAATATGAAACCAGATACTACGTACAGTCGCACAATAAATACTTTGAATCAATGCAGTAATTTGGCAAAACCCACTTACCCTGTAACTGCAGCAGTTGAAGCACCTGCTGTTGATGGGCAGGAATAGTCAATACCTCCACAATCAATCCCAAAATCAGTCAGGAGCTCTGTCAGACAGAAGTCTGGCCCAAAGGCATCCAAACCCAAGTCAAAAATGTCTCCTTCCCTTTCAGATTCTGAACTGGCACTACTTCCATCCCCACTGGTAGTTTCCACATTTGTCGGCATATCAGTACTGTCAAAATCCAGTCTCCCTTTGACATGTTCTCTATTGCCCTGTCGCTTGTTTGATTTGACAGGCGATGAAAAAGTACACTGATTCCTTTCAATGGAAATGTGCTTAGCAGGACTAACAATAATCGTCTTAGAGGAGTAAATAGTACAGTTGGTGGGTGTAGTCTCAGGAGGGGTGCTATCATGTTGAGACTTTGCAGTTGAAGATACATCTTCAAGGGGAGAAGTAGATTTATCGCTCTGGGAAGAGAGTGCTCGAGGGGGTGTTTTGGGACCCGAAGAATTTGAATTTGGAGATCCTGATGGCTTATCAAATAAATTCTTTGCTAAATTTGACCCTTGAATCGGCGATCCTCCTTGAGCAAAACTAGGGGACAGTGATTGAAGTGGAGGAGACTGATGAGCATGACCTTTAGCTGCATTACTTGGCTGTGCAGCTGAATTACTACCTGCAGAGTTAATTTTCGCAAGAAGCAAATTCAGTAACGAGAATTGAAGTTTGCAAAAATTTATAGACTTGCATTGATGCACACAATATATTACCAAAACCAACCTTTGTCATAGAATGAGTTGTTGGTTATAGGAGTGCAATATTTCTTTGGTGCTTGAGGTACATCATGGGCATCCTTGTAAGTTTTTCTCTTCCTTGGAGGACGCGAACTCATGTTAGGTGTTGAGTAACTGGTATGATCCACCTTCACACTTTGTGTCATCGACATCGTTGTCATAACTGGAGTTCTGTAAGCAGGATAACCTGAAAACCAGAGAAAAACCAGCATTGGAGTTGATTTCAAAAGGGTAGTTTCCAATCTTTCACCATATGAATTGCAACAAGTTTGCAAGCACAGTTTTTTTGCATTGCTCTCATTATAATCTACAAACTCAATCGCCACGACAGGTAATTAAAAGGTTTTAGATAACCTTCACCAACACTTATCTTAATCTGAAAGATCACTAATTGAATTTGAACATATTTACTTATAGGACACAATCTTCTTGGGTCTATTTGAAGATGAAAAATATTGAAGACTAAAACATTACATGCTTTTCATAAACAATTTTTTACACTCAATGTCCTGTATACATCTAGATAATTGAAATTCAACAGCTAGACTATCCAACATTAAGGAAGATCATGCTCGAGTTTTTGACAAATCCCTAATTTTCACTTCTCAATTCACAGAATGTCCTCATTTAGGAAACTACCACAATTTTACAAACCTAGAAACCAACCCAACAAATTAACCAAGTAAAATGCAATTCCAATTAAACAACCAACACCCTTTTCCCCAACAAATCCAGCCAAAAAACATTCTATGGAACCAAACAAATAAACCACCAAAAACCCCCACTTCAAATCAACCAATGAAGAAAGCACAAACCTGACTTAGGTGCAACAGAAGCAGGTTGCTGCGGAGGCGGAGGCGGGGGAGGAGGAGTAAGACAATTAACAGTAGCAGCAGAATTATAAACATTCATCAAATCCTGCATTCCTTGTAAAAGGGTTTGAATCCTACACTTTTCTTGAACCAACCCATTTTTCTCTTGCTCAATAATCACTTTCTGCTCTTTCAACCAAATATACTCATCTAACAATTCCCCCAAACTCAACAAACTTTTGGGTGTCTGTAATTCCAAAAAAAAAAAAAAAAAAAAAAAAAAAAAAAAAAAACCCCAAATCAAAATCAATCAAAAACACAACAAATAACCCCAAAAATAAATCAATTTGATTGAACAAGTACCTCTTGAAGAAATGACTTGGAAATAAGAGAGGAAACTTCGGAGTGAAAAGCGGACCGGGTTTTCGAGTAATTATTATCAGCAAGGTAACGATCGACAATAAAGGCGACTTGAACCGGAGTTATTTTCCCTGTACCTATATTATTGTTGGTGGTGGTGGTATCGGGTTTTCTTCCTTTTCCTTGCTTCGCCATTTTTAACTTAGGAGGAGAGAAAAGTTAGAGAGAGAAAATTGTGGAGTTGAATCTGAAGAAATTTGGGGGGAAATGAGAAAGAGAAGAAGAAAGAGGGAAGATAAAAATGGAGGAGGTTGCGCGGGAGAAGTTTGAAATTATAAAATGAAGTTGCGGGTTAATTTTACCGGGTAATGTTAAGAGTTTCACTGTTTCAGCGCCATGTTCTATGGTTTTTTTCTTTTTTTTTTTTTTTTTAAAAAAAAAATGAGCAATAAATTATTTACTTCTCTATTTTTCCAAGGGTAATGACTTTTTTTGGGGGGCTCAAGGTGACAATGTTATACAAAAATTAGGTGTTTAAAATAACTAATGTAAGTAAATGTGATTGTTTGAGTATTTCAGCGAAGCTTGATTTTGAATATAATTTGTGCTAATGTTTTTCTTAAAAAAAAAAAGGAAGTTTGAGTATTATAATTTAAGGTCTTTTATATATATATATATATATATATATATATATATATATATATATATATATATATATATATATATATATATATAGGGGAGGGATCCGGTAAGAACTCCTAGATATATAAGAACCCTAGATATATAAGAACACATCTCAACCGTAAGATTAAGTTGTTTTAGACGGTTAAGATTAAAACACGTGTTCAACTTTTTCAATCCCCTTACCCACCTCCCAACCTTTTCTCTCTCCTCTAACTTTCTCTCTCTTCTTCCCGGATCTCTCATTTTCTCTCTCCTCAAACCCCCAAAAATCTGATAGAAGTTGCAATTTGAAGGATTTTCGCTTCAGGTATGTTTTTCATTTCGATTTTGTTCAAATTTTCATGAAAGTAGCATGATGTTCAAGTGAATTTGCAGTTTTAATAGGTGATTTTTGCGATTTTTAGGGTTTGGATTTAAGGTTTGATTTTTCCAATTTTTAGGAGTCGATTTTTGCGTATTATTTTGTGCGATTTTTGAGTTGGATTTTTGGATGGAGTTTGATTATTTTGAGTTCGAGTTTAGCAAATTTAGGGTTCGAATCTTTGCGAATTATTTTGTTCGATTTTTGCAAATTATTTTGTTTGATTTTTGCGATTGATTTTTGTTCGATTTTTGTTCATTATTTCGATCAATTTTTGTTCATTATTTCGTTCGATTTAGGGTTCGAATGATTGTTGTTGTGTGGGTATTGCTGTTGTTTTGCGGCTGCTATGGTGGTGTGAATTTGGTGGTGGTTGTTGGCTGTGATTGGTGGAAGAGGAATGAGAAGGTTGTGATGTTGGCAGAGGTGGAGGGTTTTGCGTGAGGGAGCAACAGGGGGTAGGCTGAATTGGGTGGCTGTGAGTGAGGGTGTGGATTGGAGATGCGGTGTAGGATAAGAGAAGGAGTGGTGAAGGTTTAGTGGTTGAGCAGCAAGGGAGAAAGTAGAAAAAAAATTAGAGCACAGGTTTAGAACATAGGATAAATTTAAAACATAGGAAAAAAATTTATAGAACATAGGAAAACATTTAACATAGACAAAAAAAATAATAATTTAGAACATAAGAAAAAAAATTAGAACATATGAAAAAGAAAATTTAAAACATTTGAAAAAAAAAATAGAACATAGGCCGAAGAAATAAAAGTATAGAACATAGGTAAATTTAGAACATAGGCTATAGGTTTAGAACATAGACAAAAATATAATTTAGAACATAAGAAGAAATGTAGAGTACATGTTTAGAATATAGGAAAAAATTTAGAACATCGAAAAAAAATAGAACATAGGAAAAAAATTTAGATCATAGACAAAAGTATTTAGATCATAGGTAAAAAGATTATTTAGAACATAGGGGAAAAAAATTAGAACATAGGTAGAAAAAATTTAAAACATAGGAAAATAAAACTTCAAAACATGAGTAGACTAAATTTAGAACATAGAAAAATAAAACTTTAGAACATAAGTAGACTAAATTTAGAACATAGGAAAATAAAACTTTAGAACATAAGTAGATTAAATTTAGAACATAGGAAAATAAAACTTTAGAACATAAGTAGATTAAATTTAGAACATAGAAAAAAAAAAAAAAAAAAAAACTTTTAACATAGGAAAATAAAACTTTAGAACATAAGTAGACTAAATTTAGAACATATGAAAATAAAACTTTAGAACATAAGTAGACTAAATTTAGAACATAGGAAAATAAACTTTAGAACATAAGTAGACTAAATTTAGAACATAGGAAAATAAACTTTAGAACATAAGTAGACTAAATTTAGAACATAGGAAAATAAAACTTTAGAAAAGTAGACTAAATTTAGAACATAGGAAGAAAAAAAAAAACTTTTAGAACATAAGTAGACTAAATTTAGAACATAGGAAAATAAACTTTAGAACATAAGTAGACTAAATTTAGAACATAGGAAAATAAACTTTAAAACATAAGTATTAAGTAGACTAAATTTAGAACATTGGAAAATAAAACTTTAGAACATAAGTAGACTAAATTTAGAACATAGGAGTAGGCAAAAAAAATTTAGAATATAGAAAAAGAATATTCTGCTTATGTTCTAAAGTACGTAGTATGATTATACGAATCTTTTTTATATTCTCAGTCATGCTTTAGAACAAATTCAGTAAATTTTAGAACAAATTTAGTATATTTTAGAACATATGCTAAACCTATTAGCTCAATTGGCAGAGCACTATGCAAATGCATAGAAGATGTAGGTTCGATTCCTACATAGGTTAACTCTAAAAATAATTTCAAAAAGAAAATTAAATTATCACTAAGTTATATTTCGTACAAGAATAAATTGGTGATCGAAATGATTCACGACTATGGAAACTTTGTTACAACTTAACTCGCATACAAACTCTTATCTCCACACTATGAAAATGAACTTACGTGGGATTCGAACCCACATCTTTTGCACATTTGCACAATGCTCTACTCGTTGAGCTAGTAGGCTGATGTATATAAAGCATCCGAACTAAAAAAATTACTAAAAAGATAGACATTAAGTTTGCTTATACTGTCATTAGTAGTCCTGTAGTGCACATTTGGGAGGGCAAGGACTATCCCATGTTAAGACTAGTATTAACCAAGCAAGCTTTGACAAAAAATATATAGGACTAAGTTATACGAACAAAAAATACTTAGGGAAACTATGTTAAAACGAAACTCTTTAAAGTTAAACATACACTTGTCTCCACATTACACAAATCAACCTACGTGGGATTTGAACCCACATTTTTTGTGCATTTGCACAATGCTCTACCCATTGAGCTAGTAGGCTAATGTATATAAGATATTCAAATAAATATAAACCTTGAGCTTACCTAATGTATCAAATCAAAAATAATATAAGCAATTGTTGATTGGACAATAAGAGATTCAATTTTTGCCAGTAACAGACATTGACAAGGTTTATATTAAAAGCTTAGACAATCATGAGATTCATGACAGTAAAACATATCTAAATATTTAGCTTTGCATGTGTCATTAACTCATTTTCACTTTATCAATAGCAATATCAAATTAGCAATAGCAATAGCATCAGCTTAGTCAATAGGGAAGGTCACATTTAGAGAGTTCGCAATTATCAATATCAAAATCATCATCTTTCTTCTTTGAAGTATTAATATTATTCTATTTTGTAAGTCTTGGCGGGAAAAGACATAGAGACATGAACACAGAAACCATCACATACAAAATCCCATCACATCATATAGGCAAACTGATCTATAGTATACCACACTTACTCAAGTATGAACTAGCAAGCATAAAACTAGGTTGCAGCTCTCAAATCTCACTAGGACAATGGATTCTAATTTGTTCTGATCATAAAAGGATAACTTTAGAACCTTTATAACATAGAGAGTAAACTTTAAAACGAAAACTTTAGAACATAAAAGGATAACTTTAGAACCTTTATAACATAGAGAGTAAACTTTAAAACGAAAACTTTAGAACATAAAAGGATAACTTTAGAACCTTTATAACATAGAGAGTAAACTTTTAAACGAAAACTTTAGAACATAAAAGGATAACTTTAGAACCTTTATAACGTAGAGAGTAAACTTTAAAACGAAAACTTTAGAACATAAAAGGATAACTTTAGAACCTTTGTAACATAGAGAGTAAACTTTAGAACATAAACAAAACCTTTAGAACATAAAAGGATAACTTTAGAACCTTTATAATATAGAGGTTAAACTTCAGAACATAAAAGGATAACTTTAGAACATAGTGGATTTGATCCCATGATAATATTCAGAACCCAAACTTTTGTTTTATGAACTAGATTAGTTGTCCTTGTCCTTGGTCTTAAAACTCGAGCCATCATTTGGCTTTCCCTCTTTTGATCTATCATGAGTGCTATATGTTTAACATTTGTAAGTATTAGAGTTGGAAGGGATGACAAGCTGTCTAGGCCATCATTATTATCTGGTTGGGGGTTAGTGTAGATTGTATAGGTAAACTTTAGAATATAGTTGGAAAAATTTAGAACATAGACTAAAAACTTTAGAACTTGTAAGTAAACTTTTGAACATAGGAAGTAAACTGATTAATGCATAAAAAACAACTAAAATTACTCGAATGATCTGTTAAGCATTAAAAACAACTAAAATTACCCAAATGATCTATCAGTCAAACAACTACCAGTATAGTAGTACTCAAATACGCATCACTTACTCATGGTCATATTGGAGGGATGATCTATCAATAATCCATGACTACTACGATACGTCGGTAACATAACCTAGCTGAGCTGAATATTCACGTCCAAGCTCATTTAGCTCTAAACTTTTCACAAGCATAAATAGACAAAATGTTGTTCAACAATCAACACATAAACAAGAGCATCTCTCACTCTTTTTTTTATTTCAATGAAAAGGGGATATATTAATAATTAAGCCACATCCAACAAACCCATAGTACATATCTAAACTGAAAGTAAAAAGGCTGCAAATAAATAAGCTACATGTTGATGTATTTAAAGCAGTTTGATACATAAGCTTGCTGCTATAACAAAAATAGAATCAAAGATATACACATATCAGGTCCTCAATATCCTTCTCATACGATTTATCTTTCAAGCAGCAAGGAGCAGCATCATGAAGCTTACTACACATCTCTAATTCATTCATCAAACAAGCTCCATAATTCATTTAAACGGAGTATAAAACAGCATGTTCATGTTACACATAGAGAAGGTGTTTGGAAGCAGCTAAGATCTTTTGGTAAAGTTCATTAAAAAACTAGTAAAGGCACATCATTATTCAAATGAACATCACAAAAATCAAACAAAAACAGAAAAAATCGAACATAATCAGAGCAAAAAATTGAGAAATTAACGCATCAAAATCACAGCATACAAAAATCGCAAAAGGCTGGGAAAATTTGAGAAAAAAATAGCAGTAAAATAGCATCAAAATCGCAAAGAAAACCGAACAAAAAAAATCAAAATTAGAACAAAAAAATCGAACAATCAAACAATCGAACTAATAAATAATCGAACAAAATAAATATAAATCGATTAGAAACTCGCCAAAAACAAAATCGGATAGAAAAATACCCAAAAATCGTTAAAAATCGCAAACGTATTGACGAACACTTGAATTAATGAAGAATTCGGACAAAATTCGTGAGTTCCAAGCAGATTTGAATGAATAATTTGATGAATCTTTCTTTGAAAGCTTTGAATGAATTTGGGGAGAGAACTTTAGAGAGAGAAAAAAGTTGTACCAGTTTTTAGAGAGAGAAAGAGCTGACAAATTTTTCTAAAATTCCTATTATACAATAAAAAGTTCATTAATTTACAATAGTGCCATTATTTTGATCCGGGTAAATGTTGAGCGTTAGATCTTGATTGATCTAATGGCTGAAAATGGTTCTTATATATAATGGGTTCTTACATGAGCCTTCCTCTATATATATATATATATATATATATATATATATATATATATATATATATATATATATATATATATATATATATATATATATATATATATATATATCTTTTAATTAAATAGTTCATCAGTTCCTTTTGAATTGCACCATGGGTCATTTTTTGTGAGAGATTTTTGGGTTAAATGATGCAAACAATAAGAAACAGAGAGATTATAAAGCAGTTGTTTAATTTTGTTTTATACCTATTTCCTATTTAATTAATAATTGATTTTGAGTTGATCTTTTATTGAATAGGCTAATTAAACTTCATATTTACATATACAAGTATTAAAATATATTTTTGTACGAGTACTTCGTACTTACATTCATTTTAGCCCATATATACAGATACGATTATTGATTATGCTAATAGCTAATGTTAATATGTTATGCGTCGATACATATAATATGTTTAACTTTTCAATTAATCTTCAACACGACACGCGCACGGCCGTGGCCGGATAGGATAGGGCAATAATGGACAATTGGACACCCCGGCCTCTAACTTCAATTTCACTAATACCCTTCATTTTTTTTTTTTACCTCCAACCAAAAAAAAGGCGGCTAATCCCAAATAACCCAATTTCCCGCGCTCATCCCAAATCAAATCACTCAACCGACACCGGAAACTTACAACAAACCAGAGAAAAAATGGCTGCAACAACACCGTCAATGGCGGAACCTACGGCGGCGGCGGCGATAAACTCGAATGAATCGATGAAGATAGCAATTGCGATGGCTCTTCTCCGATCAAAGCTTCTCTCTCAACCTCAGTCTTCTCTCTCATCTTCTGCTTCTCGTACCTTCCATTGGAAGCGAAAGGTGCGCGGGCGCAATTCTCACTCTCTCTATTCTACTCGGAATTTCGGATTGACGATGACTTTTTGCTGGAATTCAGGCTAAAAATCGGAAGCAGGAAATTCAACGGCTCTCAGATGAGCTCAAACGTCTCGAAGGTTCGCAATTTCAATAATCGCTTAAATTCGAATTAATGATAAAATTTTTTGTAAAATTTGAATTTTATGCTTATTTATTTTTGAATTTTTGTTTGTGTTTTTGTAATTAGATGATTTAGGTCGTGATTTGTATCCAGAAAGTGCGTCCTGCAAGTGTTATTTCTTCAATAATTTGCAAAGTGTAAGCCCTAAGAAGTTAACGGATGGTTTTGACCATCGGCTGAATGATGTTCTTCGTCGCAGATTTCTCAGATTAGGTCATAACCTATCCTTTGTTTATCAGTTTATTACAAGTAATAGAATTAGGAAGTGTTTGTATGAGATTTGTTTTGTTGATTTGGATGAATTGATTACGATTATGCAGTACGTTTGCATAAGAGAATCAAAAGAAAGACGAGCAATTCGATTGATCAACGAGCTTTTTCAGGTTTAAGTGCATCTTAAAACATTCGTTTATACTATTTTTCGGTCTTTTTCCTGTTTAATGTATGTAAAAATGAACAATGTTATGAAATTGTGGAGGAAATTGAGTTTGTTTCAGATTATAGAAAGTTTCTGTCTGCTTGTAATTTGTAACCAGATTATTACAAGGAAGAGGAGATAGAAAAGCTGAAAATATCGGCTGAGTTTCTTGTGGATCTTTGTGAGACTCCTAGCATGGTTAGTCTTGCATTTCATAAACTAATGGTTAACCTAACTTCAAGAAATAATTTTGTTTGTAAATGTAGTGGTGATCATGATTTCAAGCATGTTCGATGATTTCTGCAGGTGAAGAGACCTAATTTCGCAAACTTGGCACATCAAGCTGTGGACTTCATTCTAGGTTAGGCATTGTTTTCATACTTGGTCTTGTACAATGCTAGTTTTGGTATAAAAATCTGATGTTATGTTATATTATCTGCAATGTCTTAAAATTTATAAAATAAGTGGTTACTTTTGTGTGAACTTGTGGTGGTTAATGTGTGCTTGATATTCACATGTCTACTAAGTTGGTTTACTAATTGTGGAATATAGTCTTGCTTCTACTTCTTTTGTAGATTTATCCTATTAAGTTTGCAGTGGTTGGTACACTGCTTGAACTTTGTTTGAGTCTTGAACTTCGCTGGAAATGACAGGGAATGCAAAGATTTTGTTTGTCTGCTGTTGGCACTAATTATAACTTGGTTGATTGATAGTTACAGAGGTCCTTAAAGTTAAATCTTTGCGGTATTCAGGGATTCCAATCATAGGATATTGATGTTATGACTTCATTATCTAAGAGAGATGTATTTTTGTGCTGTCTTTGAAGGTTCTGTGAATCAAGAATTATCAACGGGAAAGGATATGGCTGCTACTGATGGAATTATCAGTAATTTGATTGTTTGTCTGATCAAAAGGATGTGCACACCTCTGGAAAATGGTAATTTATATTTCTTTCCGCATACTCATTTGTTTCCATTATTTGATATTTTATTGGACAAATATTTCATCTTGTTTTGCCTTGGTGATTCGAGTTATAATGGACTAAACTTGATGCTTTGATTCCTTCAAGAAACTACTGACTTCTCTTAGACTCTTACTGATTTGATAGCTTTTCAGTTTTTCCTAAACTGTCATGTCTGATTAATCATTGACACTGGAAAACTTTTGGTCTGTTTAAATGTGATGGAACTTCATAAAAGTCGATAATAAGAGCATGTAGTTGAGGTAAATGCTCTTTCAAACCGTTATAACTGGAAAATGAATGCTCTTGCTCTTCGGTTCAGTATGTGTGGAAGTCAAACAAATCACTCTGCCTAGAATCAAAGACCCCAATTTTGTCCAAGGCAATAAAATGTCCTCTGACTGCATATCAAATAGCACTTATAGCAATCTTCAGCTATGGTAGCAATTCTCTGTGTTTTTTCGTGTTCTCTTCTGTTTTATATGGTTGCTGATCTCATTGCATTATTGTTTGCAGAGCTATGTGACCCTGAAACTGATGCGCAAACTCATATTCAGCACATTATTCGTATGCTTGGAAATGTGTCCTATGTAGGACAGAGGGTCTTGCTTTCTGTCTGCCACAGGATATCTGAACTAGCAGAACGGTTGCTCTTGCTGGATCCATTTGATGAGTCTTTTCCCCAAATCCATGATTCTATGTTTGTGATGTAAGCTTCCCACACTTTTTTTCCCCTAATACGAATGTCCTGACTTTCCTCTAAGCTTCATTGTTGCATTTATTGAAGTAATGGATTATTTACTTATTTATTTATCTATTTTTAAATTGAACCATTATGAAATTCAGCATATATGCTTAATCAATTGCCTTATCTTTCCTCCTTTGGCACGAGGTCCTTTGTCTATGATTGGCATGCTTCGTTTTTATAAATTCTGATCTTCACTCATCTAAATTGTCTTAAATTGTCTATGTATAAGTATCCTCACCAATATCTTGGATTCCATATTAGCATTCATGGTTTGTTGGTATAACAAAATATATGTGGACTTACAGTGTCATGTAGGCTAAAAAATTTATAACATATGATTATGCTTTCTGCATATGCTGCTGTTTAGTCTTTGACTGGTTGGTGGTTTTGCTATACGACGAATCAAATATTCTTGTAATATTAGGACTGCATTTGCTGTAACTGAGTTGGCTATCTTTTAGTAGTATGGAGTAATTCCTTTTTTTATTCATCTAATAAATTGTTTGACTTGCAGGATTCAGCTTATCGAGTTTCTAGTGTCAGACTACTTAGTCACATGGTCAAAAGATGAAGGTTTTGAGATAAGTATGTGTTTAACCTTGTTATTTGGATTCCATAAAATATTCTTTTGCAGTTAGATTTCAAATATTAACAATAGTATGAATATTAGTGCAAAAAAAGGCGTTACCTTTGAAATTGACTCTTATTACAGGGAACATTAGTTGGTTAGGCCTTGAACCAATATAATTAAGTGCACTTTTGTGTCAATAATCATAACAAAATGCCTCTTGCATGTTTCAGTGAAATTGTTGCAGACTGATGTGAAAATTTGATGTCGTTGTAGGGTTGTTCGAAGAATGGCTGATTTCATTTCTTCATGCTCGTAAAACATTGCAATCAATGGAGGAGAGGTCAGGGCTTTATTCGCTTTATTTGGACCGAGTAACTGGAGAGTTGGCTAGACAGGTTGGCCAAGTATCGTCTCTCCAGAAACTCAACCAAGATATACTTGATGAATTGTTTAGCTAATTTAGGCCTCTGTATTATAACCATTTACATAGTCTTGGAAAATCCACCAAATTTCGTTATTCTTTTAGTAGTATTTTTGTAGATCCATTAACAAAGCTTATGCCATTCATTGTTACGTAGGAAAACCAAATTGCTGTAAAGTGTAAACAATTAAGGGACCCTATAATTTCTTTCTTAATCCAAAAAAGTGTTTAAACACTAGGCTATACTAAACCAGATTACATGTTATCCTTTCAAAATGAATTATAGATAAATAAATTATATGAATAAAAGGATCATGACACGTCATTCATCTGTAAAAGTAGAAAATTTATTCATGTAATAACCCGAGATATCGTCCAGGTCCATCACTTTATTTATGTAATTATATAAGGGAATGTTAGAATTATAATGGCTACCCAACTATTGTAGGTGGGTTAAGGAAACATTAGAAAATTCAATAAAAAGTCATTTTTATAATTTTTAAGAAAAATATCACACCTTTTATGGATGTTTCAAAAGTATAGACAACTATTTTTAAAAAATAAAACAGCTTTGAACACATGCTTTTAATTATTTCATTTGGCATCTCCCACTTATCTATATCTCTATAAACTTAAATTAAATTAGGATGCAAATTCCTGGGAAACTACTAATTTCTGCCGGCTAGATTGAAACCGAGTGAAGCAGTAAACAGAAATTACAAGACAAAACCTAAAGTTGTTTAGTCAAAGGAAAATATGTTTAAAATATGCTTAAATAAAAAGACTCAACCAAAATTAATAATTTCAACACACTTAATGATATACCAATAATTAAAATAAATATAATCCTGCAAGCTTCTCAACTAATTGCCACCCTATAAATAAAACTACACAAACCATATTATTTCCTCACCTAAATAATTTCCACCCCAAAAACTTCAGCTCATCTCTTCATCATCATTCATCAACCCGGTTCATTAATCGAATCATCTGAGCTTCAAAGTTACATAAACAATCAACATGACACAGTTGAGACGTCGATTTCAAGCAGTGTTGTTAGTATGTTTCATGTTATTCATGTCACAACTAACTCTGAGTTCATCTGCACAACATGATGAACATGCCTTGAGTTATGCTGTTACTAGCAGCATCAGTAGCAGTAAGGCAACAAATGAAGTTGATGATGATAGTAATAGTCGAGCTTATTCATTGAATACTCGAAAACTTGCTGTGATGTTCCGAGGATCACCAAGATTCATTCCAGCTGTTGTTGCTAGTCGTAGAACATCAGATGCTTCAAATTTACACTCATCTTTGCTCCTACTTCCCCTGTTAGCTTATTTCTTTCTTTAATATATAATCTTCATTTT
This sequence comes from Chenopodium album, assembly GCF_948465745.1. Lineage (NCBI taxonomy): Eukaryota > Viridiplantae > Streptophyta > Magnoliopsida > Caryophyllales > Amaranthaceae > Chenopodium > Chenopodium album. The sequence goes on from NC_137857.1 coordinate 6,706,298, forward strand.
TTAAGTTTACTTTCCTAATACTTTTTTTATTCTTTTTCTTAATTGGAATGAAACAGTATCAATGTGTAATTATATATTCTTGAAAATGTATATCGAGATTAATTTAGTGATGTAAAACATATTACTATGTTATTTCTTATGTATAAAGAGAAAACGAACATAAAACGTACCAAGTATGTTCTGATCAGTTCTGGATGGTTAGGTTCCAGTCCCCTTCCAATTGTTTTGTGGGGATCGAACGATCATATTGTAACTCCACTATTCCAGCTTGGGAAATTATTGTTAGAATACTCCTATTATCTTATTGTAGGCAAAAAGTTTATAACGTGGAAATTGGAAGAATGATTAGCTTTTAGTTTAAATTTGGTTAAGAACTATTATTAATGTTTATTTAGTCATATTAGGCTTTGCTAGTGGTTGATACCTAACATGATTAGATTTATACCTAATTTTAATCACTTGTAATTTTACTTTTAAATCCCTTGGAAGCAAAACCACTGTCAATAAGAATTCTCCCTAAACAAAACTATAGTACAATTACAAATTTACATACTTGTACACAATTATACAACCTTCATGTAAAATATACTTGTATACTTTTGTATACAAGTATACAACCTTCATGAGTCATCTGCCCGGGATGTAGCAGATGATAATGCAATCGTTGTATCTCTTACATGATCCGATCCTCTGTTAGCAAAGAAATATGTCTAAATTCCAAAAAAAAATCGAGTACTAGCTAATTACCTTAGCATTCTTTATGATTTTAGTTATAATGTCATTAATATAGATGGCCATAATTATAACATGATTTAGATTGCCAACCTAAACCAATTAACTGTCTTCCTATTTGTATGCGCCTTCTCTCATTCCTTCACAACATCCAAATTCCAACCATACGTTACGTTCATCTCCCTTCTCACTAACCAAGGGGATGACAATGTGGTTGAGGCGTCGATCCTGTGTGCTCTTTATATGCTCCGCCTTATTCATATTGCAATCTGATCATGTCACCCCATCTGTAACTCATCAGGGTGTGAAGAACTATCCTGTAATTAGCAGCAGCATGGAAACAAATGGTGTTGACAGTAACAGTAGTTCTTGTTGTTCATTGGATTTTCGAAAGCTCGGTTTCATGGTAAGACGACCAAGATTTTTACCATTGGGTATGGTTCACCGCAGAAAATCAGATGCTGTAAAACCACAAACATCTTGGTTCCATGGTTTCCTCTTGTTGATCATTTATCTCTGTTACAGGCTGTGATATATTTGCCTTCTACTCTTATTATATTCAGTGTTGAAGCTTCATTGCTTCAATATTTTCGATCAATATACATTGTATACTACCTTGTATAATTATACGATATAAAGGAGAAAAAAATTCTGGTAGCCTAGCTAGTTTGTCGGAGTGAATGTCAAAGGTACCCTTGATGAGCAAACTGCAGCCAGGCTCCGATTAAGGACACAATCTATCTTTCATTTCTACTAGTTGCATAAATATTAGCCGGACTTTTAACCAATATCTTTCCATAATTATCTTGAATACCGAAAAGTTGATGAACTTATGAACTTAGCAACCCTCACAGAGTAATTTCCAAAATTCCCTCAAAGGTTTGAATCAGAGAGCATGTTTGGTATACAGTCTGTTTACACAGGAAGCATAAATGAAAATATGCAATAAAGTCTATAGCTTGCATATTACATTGGTCACCGGATTTTTTTTTCATTTTATTTTATACAAGGGAGTTACAAGAATATCAAAAGCCCAAAAGTATAAAACTGAAATGTATACAAGGAATTATCAGCCTCCACTAATTGGTGGTATAATGGCTAATTCATCCCTATGTTTAACAATAGCAGATTCAGATGCATACTCCTCATTCAAAGCCAGCACCATGCACCCTCGTAACTCTTCGAGACCTGGAAACTGGGTGACAATCTTATCTAAACAATCACGAGCTGTGCTACCAGATTTTACCTCCAGTGGCATATCAGCTAACCCAGTCAGATCCCGGGCTCTGGCAAAAAACAGAACTTTTAGCTCAATTGATGATTTTTCATCCCTTTCATTAGTGTTGTCTTGACTTTCAGTCTGGTTCTTCAGCTCCATCTTGTTGTATCAAATGAAGCCAAAATGTTGAGCATATGTTCTACAACAAACTGCCAGTAGATCACACGATAAGTCAACATCACTAGTGGAATGAGACTGATAAAGTGTTAAGTCAATACCACAAGCTAAAAAGAAATTACAGGCACAATAGAAATGAAATCACATACATGTAGATGTTTCAGATTGGAACTATGCCAGGGATCGGGACTCTAAGAATAGGATGGATGAGCAACAATCTAAATCCCCAGCTCTTAGAATATTCAAACAATTAAATAAAACATAAACTACTGAGTCTGATTAAGTTTCAGAGAAGCGCAAGACATCTAAACTTGGATTCTAGAATCTCTCTAGCTAAAGAAGGTTTGCAGCTGAAATAAAATCATGGTGCAAGGCTCGATCTTGTTGGTTCATGGCAAAGATTCGATGCCTATATTATAATCCATTGACAAATTTACAGAAAGTATTGAAAATTTAAAGAAGATATAAGTCCCACTCAGTTCTAGTGGTTTAAAACAAAGGAACAGGGCATTTTTATGTATACTGCACTACTATAATAAGGGGAGAAAAAGGAATAACTTTACCATTGATTGAGCCGCCACCTTTACCTTCAACTAATATCATAATCAGAATTATTCCCAACCAGAGAGACCACAAAAACTTTAAAAATGATTCCAACTTGCAAATTAAGCACCATATTTCAACCATTCTAGATATAGTGGTGCAAAAGAATCAATGGGTAGAATTCAACTACCTATGAAATCTGAATAAGTATATAACATGTGGTACGGTGATTATGATTTGCACAAACAAAATTTTACTACATAAACCCATTAGTCAACACAAAACCCATCAAAACTTTCATCAGTAGCTCACTATTTTAAGACCTACAGCAAAGTATTGTGGTGGCCATGATTTATTTAAACAATCCTAATTCCTTACATAGGTTTAATTCTTAAAAAACAATAACAAAAAAAGTGTACGAACGATGTAATCAACTAAGTTTCAGATCTAAAAAATATCCCTTACCCTGTATACAGCTAAGTGGTTAAAAGACGTGTTAGGAGATGTTTTCATTGATGAAATTTTCATTTTTTTTTTGGTAACTCTGCATGACCTCTATTATTATGCTGTCTTGACTCTTAATCCTCTAGGAGATGAGGGATAAGAAAATCAAGAGAGGAAGAATGAAAACTGAAAAAACAGGAAAGGAATATCTAAAATGGAGGGAGGCTGGAGAGATGAAAGGAGGTCAAGAAGGTGATGAGAAAAGGGACGGCTAAGATATGGTTTAGGTAATTTGATATAAGAATCATTTAGACAACAATTTTTAAAATTACCGTCTATTGACTGGTCAAGTGAACACAAGTCAGACCAGGATCCAAGTCCAACCCGGCCTCTATAAGGATTTGGACTCTTTCTTAGGCTCCTAGCAAATCCAAATCAGGTCGGCTTCAGTTCAGATTTGAACATAGGCCCCGTTTGGTTTGATGTAAAATGTTTTCATGGAAAATGATTTTTCCATTTTCCTTTGTTTGGTTTGTTAAGGGGTAAAAAACAATTTTTCCAAGGGTGGAAAATTCCATCCTTAATGATGGAATTTTTTTTTTTTCACAAAACAAGGGAAGCCACATTTTCCTCTCTCCTCCTTACCTCCTTTTTTACTTCCCTCTCATTCATCCTTACATTTCCACTCCTATTTTTTATTTTTCTTGAACTTTTCTTGTATGCAACCAATCAAAGGAAAACTAATTTGCAATTGTGCTTTTCCTTGAAAATGTTTTCCATAAAAACTAATTTTCCACTAAAAATGTTTTACATTAAACCAAACGGAGCCATAGTTGTCAACCCCATTTCCTCCATATATTATCTACAGGTGGACCATGATGTCTGAAACTTATAGGTTCAATTTGAAGATTTGGAAGAAGACATATATGGACAATTGGACATATGGTCATTGCTTGGCTCATTTTAGTGATAGGCTGCAAGCTTTCTTCAGATGCAGGAGTTGCATGACCACATATTGCCATTATCACCACCTAAAATGGAATCCTTAGTCTCAGCTCATTGATAATGGCTACTTAGTTCCATTCATAAAACATGACAGTAAAGTTTGATTATGAAATAGGAAAAAATTAGAACTTGAAGCCACCACCTGCTCTCAATTCATCTTTAGGATCAACACAACTAAGAAAGGAAATCCCTTGTAATTCTTATAGCTGGTATCATCAGTTCATCATAACTACCCTAGGTAGAATTAAATATCTACATTAATCCAAGTTTGCACAAATGGGAAGACAAAGAGAAGGAAATAGTGAAAAAATAAAAATGAATAATCATAGACTTTTCTGAAATGGACAATGTCTTCTAGCGTTTGGTGCTAAGGTGAGGCTCAGGTATCGTGCCTAAGTGGTAGGCCACCATTGCAAAGTGGAGACCAAGAAGTAACTCTTAGAAAATGAATTAGGTTCATAATTTGTATTCCACCATTTTGGTTCGAGTCTAGGAGATTAAGAGATATAGGTATAGACTTATAGACCAAGTGGCGGTCCACAAAAATCCAGCATCCCCCCACCCTTCGCATGGCCCTATCTTATATCGAGTTCCATCACATTCATGTATACTACATAAACAAGATATCTAGCAACAAAAATTTCTGATAAATTACAATTCCCGTCTATTAACAGCAAGAGTGCATTATAACATTAATCAGTAAACCTACACCTATTTTCTGCTAATAAATTCAATACAAGCTCTAGAAAATGAGCAAATGGGAAAACAACTAAGCCTTAGGTTGTAAGTTACACCCGGCGCACAACGGATATGGTAATTAGTGTAGAAACAATCACTGGTTAAGCTGTTTGTACTATCAGCTAAATTAGTGCAGGGTATTCAATCTAATATGGTTAAATTACAAAGCTCTTACAATATTCATCAACCCAAACAAATTCAATAAATAAACTAATCATACACCACTAATTCCAATCCCCAAATTAACAATTTGCAAGATGATAATTGCTTATAAACCCTAATATTCCAGATATCACATAATCGAGTTCAACTAAGCATTATATATCAAAGAACATACTCTAAATAGGGTAAAGAAATCCCAAATTAATCAATTGGGTATTGTAATCTAGGTTAACATCAATAAAATTAGAGACAATCAAGCTTAAAGATAGTAGCAATTGACGAGGAGAAATCAAATTTATTTACCTGAGTGTAATCTGCAGAATATAAGAGATGGAATTCCGGCAATCGAAAAAGCGGCCGGCGAACAACAACCACCAGTAAGGCGGCGGGACTAGAGAATCACCACCGAGTTCCGGCGAAAAAGAAAGTATAAAACTTTTGGGATTTGGAGTTATAATTGAGGCTCCTAGTGAAGTTTTGGTCTTCCCACCACAATATCAAGATGTTTGTTTTTGTTGGACATTTCTTTCTTATTGGGGCCTTGGGGTTGGGGGTACCTCACCCAATAATCCTAAGTTTATTTAATACAAGTAATTCGAATGTGAGTCGAACTAAGTCCAAATCCGAATTAGGAGAAAAGCTATCTCGGTAAATATTGTTAGTAGTATATAAGCTTGAATAAATTGGTTAGTTTAAGTTGGAACAACTCTCTTACCAGCTGATCCAAACACTTGTTGGTTATGCTGATATTTTTATTTTAGTGATATAAAATCAATTACTTCTAGTAATACAAATTTTACCATTTTGTTTTTGAATAGAATTAATTTCATTGGATGTTACACCGAAGTACAATTGCGGGGTTTTTGCCAAGGAAGCATCATTGGGGAGCAAAGTGGGAAGATGCAAATCAAATGTATTATAAGGTCACTAATTTTCAAGGTTGTGTAATGCTTAATGCTTTATTATTTGCACAAGGTGTTAGTTGTGCCAGAAATGGGTATAAGGTTCACTGTACATCAACAGATTTGCTCAAGGAAGTTGTGACAAAAGTTCTTGTGCATCAGGACACTTTGATGTTTCACGAGGTTGATGAAGCCAAGTTTTTGCTTGTGTACCACATCAAAACAGTATACTCCATACTGTATATAATCAATAGCATTCGTTGGCCAGGGCTGTATCCGGTGTCTACTTAATAACCATCCATACATGTTGACAAATTTAGCTTATAATTTGAGCTACAGAAAGAATAATCTTGCAGATATTTCAGAATCAAATTATATTAGAACACAGAATATTTGACCGTTTATTCATTTAATGAACATCATCAGTATTTACAACAGCTAAACCAGAAATGAGCTTTACATGGTAGTCACAAACAAATATTGCGAAAACAAATAACAATACAACTCAGGTGAGTGCTTGTATTATCACAACAGAAATCACTCAGACAAGAGAGAAGATGAGCTTCAACATCTTTTCATAATCACAGCTGTAAGAAGTAAATTCTAGCCTACAGTCAAACTGGTGCCCCTACCTATAAGGGGTCGGCATTTATATCCTAAAAATATCTGTTTGAAATCGTTCATCATACAGCCTCCAGTGACCATACCTCTCAGTGTGATACACTGATCTTGGTATATAAAAGTTTGGTTTCAAAACTGTCTTCAAGTTCTTCAAATTTGAGGATGCACTTAAAATATCACGACTAGTCAAGTTTGCACACCCATTCAGATCCAAAAATTCCAGGTTTAAGCAGCCTTCAGAAATCATAGCAAGGCCTCTACCTGACAACCTGGAAAACTTTAGCTCGAGATGCTCTAAATTAGGCATGCTTTTACCAATGGCAGCAGCTTCAGAATCAAAGTCTTGGGGGCAAGCATTGAGGTAATCATTTGGTACAATTCCCCTATGCTGTGAAGAATCCAGCAGATTCATGAAATTGCGTTTTAGTACCTTCAGATGAGGACAGTTTCTTCCAATTGATGATAGAGATTCATGAGAGATCTCATGGCAGAAGCTAACATCGAGTTCTTTCAGCATAGGGCACCTCTTGGCCACCTCAGTCATAGCCGCATCAGAGACACTTTGGCTACTTTTAATTGAAAGAACCTCAAGTTTTGGGCATCTGTAAACAAAGCAATCATACTGAAACACCATTCACAAAATTCACAAGGGACTTTATAACTTTCCTGATCGTTTTCACAGAAGCAAGAATGTTCTCTTATTCTTTACTCAGAAGTTTTTAGTGGATATTGCGCAAGGTCAGGAACAGAAAAGAGAGGGAAGGGGTTTGGGGGGGGGGGGGGGAAGGAAGAAATACTAGCTCTAGCTCCTATTAATGAGATATACTTATTACTACTCTTGCAGTGACCAGCTGATCATGTTAGCAATAGTGTTGAGATATATGTAGATATGCAAAGGTTAATCCCATTACAACAGAAAAAGTACAAAATGAAGTCCATCAATCACCATGGAAAACTTGGCAAGTCAACTGTTCAAGTATCACAAGCAAAAAAATACAAATCACAAAAAGATTGGAATTTCAACCAACATAGCATGTGTGTACACATAATAGTTAGAGAAGGATTATCACAAAGGATAAGCAACAAGAGCTAAATACGACATAAGACATTCATGTGGTGTGTTTAGGGAAAATAGGTGCAGTAGTAAGTAATCAACTGGGCAGAAAACGGTGGCCCACAATCTACAATCCTCAGGGTTGGGGAATGGAGGCATATGTATTAGGCTAAAAAAAATACAACATTATATAATGATCACATACAAGGGTATAAGAATATTTATTAACCACAAAATATTAAATTTCCAACATATTTCAATTATGGACTAAAGACTAGAAACATTTGATTAATCATCCCCCACCCCCACCTTCCCCGGCACTATGCACCAAGTCTAAACCACCAGTGACTATCACCAACAAGAAGAGAAGACCAGTTCAGCAGCATCTTACTAGCTAATTCACACGTCAAGAGGAGGGAATAAAAGTTATTATTTGAAGTTGTTTATCAGCAAAATCTAAAGGGAAGGAATCCAGAAGCTGTGAGAGAGTTTGTTATGCCTTAAGCATTTAAGGGTAGAATATGAATGTAAGAAATCATTGAGAAAAATATTGAAGTTCTGTTGGAGAAAATTTCTAGCTCTAGAAAGTAGGAAGGTCAATTTGGAAACCTTAAGCCAATTCTTATCTTTTGCTATCTATTTTTGCCTAGTTAATTCCTGTCACTAATCTAAATCATAGCAACCCCCTCCCCCAATTCATATATTAGTTCATAAAACCCCATTCCCATGAGCCAAACACCTAGTCAATAATTTTTTTTTAAAAAAAAGAGTCTGATATTTCGTGTCAAGTACTCACAGCCTATTTGGTAAAATTCTTTTTAAGTGCTGGTGATAGAAACAAATTTGTACATAAAGTTGTAAGAAAAATCAATTTCCATTACCATGGTAATGCTAGTTCACTGCAAGTTCTCTCTTTTTCTTCACAAAATTTTATTACCATCCATCACCATTTGGGGGTGGTTATGAATATATATAAAGAAAAACACTACGTTTAGGGATGAAATTGCATTACCAATTTACCATTGACATTAGGATGTTGTTTGGATTATCATATTTCATGTATATTCATTTCCATTAGCACTATTCATAACCAGCAACCAAATTGGCCATTAAGTTCAAAACTTCAAAAGAGGTTTTCTACAGCATATAAAGCCTAAAGTACATCATTATAATAGCCCATCATTATATATTTCAATTTTCAATCAAGAGACGTAAATTTCCAGGGACTTCACCATTGTTTTCTTCAGCATAAAAAGCCTAAAGTACATGCACTACACTAAGATATTGTTTTTTTTTTTGGGTGCACACTACACTAAGATATTGTAGATGTCCAAGGTCCAACAACAAGCCTCAACCATGAATGTATAACAAACCCCTAAATATATCATCATTAAACTCCCAAATTAATGACTCCAAATCCTTTTAAATATTCATATAGTAGGCAACTCCTTCAAAATCCTCTTACAAAGTGCTACAAACTACTTTCCTGTTGAACAAACTATGCCCAATTTCAATACCATACTTTAGTAATCACATCACTTATCAATTCGTCTAATTAATCCCATATTACATAAATTCATAATCCAAAAAAAATAAAAAATATAAAAAAAATTACCCACTTCCATTTTCCACACCATCCAGAAATTCCTTATAATTCCATTTATAATAAAGATGAACATCAAAATCACATGTTCATGTTAGTAGGCTGGTAATTAATCGGATCGAATCCCATCAACATCACTACTTCTACGATTCAATACTAAATTTCTATATTCAATATGTATGTATTCAAATCAATGATCAAACTAATACCCAAAAAAATAGATAACAAAAAATTGGAAAAAAGAAACAACCTTTGAGCAGCAAAAATGAGGGCATGATCAGAGCAATGTCTAACACGGATTTGTTTCAACAACCCATCGCTCGAATCGACTATAAATTTAAGAATCGCATCGATCTTCCTCTGAAACTCGGGAGACCACCAACGAGTTGACTCAGTAGATGACTCAAAGTAAGGTTCAAGATCAAGCGAGTTATTGAGTGAAGAATCTTTGCAAGCTTCCAACCATGGCTTGCAGACGAGCATAGGTCCCTTCCATCTGTCCTCTAATGGCAGACGTGAGAGGATGTTGATTAAGCACTCGTGAGTCAACTCGGCCCAATCCGAGTTGTGGGTTAACTCGGTTGGGTTATCTTCTATCTTCATTTTTGGACAGATTGAAGATTTGCTTGCGCAAATGCTTCTTTTATTACTAGTAGTAAGTAGTAGTGTAGTACTCATCAATTTACCTTGAAGGGGCAGAGAGGGTATTTCACAAACGGAGGGACATTCACGTTAGAGGTGATCAACATTGGCCCGGTCTGCTAGCCCGACCCGATCTGGCCCAAAGCGGCGACTTGGAATGAAAGGATCTCGGGTATACTGACCTCTTAGTGTTATGGCAAATGGGGCGTCCTTGGGGTGATCTCGTAGTTCCCACGGGTGGAGGACAATGAATACGCTCTCACTGGAGGTCCGGGGCTTGGGCAAGCATAAAAACACTTTTTTAGTTAAAAAGTCCAAACCCGGCCCGAAAAGCCCGTTTTGGCCCAACAAGCCCGCTACGTTTCTGCGGGTTTGGGCATGAGAGATGTGTCAATTCGAGTGTCTAGGTAATACTTACTGTGACAAAATCTGACCCGACTCGAAAAATCGATCGGAACAATGATTCCATATCCGACCCGTACCCGAAGAATAGGTGAATACTGTGACATGTAACCTGAATTGAAATAGACCCAACATTAACTGATAACCGAATAAACCTGATAGTTTATGACCTAAACTTGTAATCAACTTGATATTAACCGAAAACTAATTATTCGACCCGACTTGATAATGATCTAGACCAGATTAGTACTCGACTTTGTTTAGAACTTCAAAGCGATTATAACCTGTCACAACTTGTTACCGATTCGTATGGGTATTGACCGACAACTGATTTGACCTGATCTGACAATGATTTGAGCTCGAAATAACACTCAACTTTATTAAATATTGACATAATAAACATCTAGCATATCCTAAATAGTACTTACTTGAATCATAGTGAATTAGTGATCATTTAGTGACCATGATCCAATTTTATCCAACTCGTTAAACCAACTTATATTGACTCAGATTGATATACTCCCTCTGTGTTTTAATAAATGTTACACTTACCAAATCCGGCCGTATTTTAATAAGTGTTACACATTCTTTTTTAGCTAAAAGCTTCATTTTAATATTATATTTTTCTCTCTCATGGTCTCCACCCAAACTCAATACTACTTTTTTATTATTATTATTATTATTATTATTATTATTTCCTTCCTCTCACATTCATAACTTTTCAATAAATTATTAATCTCACTATCTTTCTTTTACATATTTTTAATAGTCCAACTACCTCATTAACCTCTTATTATATTTAAGTCAATTAAATTGCCTAAAACTATGTGTCGGTCAAAGTATAACACTTATTAAAACACGGAGGAGTATTGTTTTGACTCAAACCTGACGTAGATTTCAATTTTTAATTAAAAGTTTATTTGAAAATGTTATCAAATTTCTCATAATAGAAATAGCGGAATGCTATACTTTATATTTGACCTATATATTTACTTTATTTTGCATTACACATTTACACCCGATTCTTAATTAGAGTGACTTTACTTGACTAAAAGTTGACCCGAGTCTAAAAATGACCCGATTTGAAGTTTATCCGACCGAAATTTACCTGCTTTAAACTTTGTTTGTAACTCGACTTGACACAAACTGAACCTAAAACATTACCAGACCCAAAATTGACTTGAATCAAACCCGAGCTGCAACCGAAAAGATATAAAGCATGTCATAATTCGATCGAACTTGACCCAACTCGACATGAACTTGACTTGTAAGTCAGAAAAAAGGGCATGATCCGACTTGAATTTGACTTGAAACCTGGCATGACTCGACTTGAACACAACTTGAATACCCGATTTGACACCTCTAAGTAATATACCGTGTAACCTTGAAAACTTTATAATGCACCGTGTACCTTTGGGAGAAAAAATAGAGAGGCAAAAAAAATCACAAATAGTTGAGTACCTAATTCTAACTGAAGGGTTTATAGGTACTACGCAGCGGAAATAAACATGAATCATATTCATACAGTACCTAATCCAAGGATCTAATGCATAACACATAAAGAACAAATAATTGTACCTTTGAAGCGTGATTCCACGTGCGATCGAGCAAGAACAAAGGGAGATAAAGAACCCCAAGCGTGATTCCTCTACTTGGTCCACGGGCACAGATTAAGACCTCCACTAATGCTAGTTAGTCGTGACTGAACGCTTCAATCAACCTTCAACGGAGAGGAGAGACATACTAACCAAGAACCACCACGATAACCACCACACGCGCCACCAAGGGGTGGCCGGCCGTACGGACGTGAGGGGAGGATGAGGGCCGTGAGTTGGAGAGAGGATTAGGGTTTTGGGATTGGTTGCATTGATGTCAAAATTCACAGTGTGTGAATTATGACTACTTACTGCAAACCCTAGGCATGGATCTTATTTATAGATCTCATCTCTAAATAAGAGCCCATGTCAAAAGCCCAAAACCTAATTCCAATCCTACTATGCTAGCCCAATCCAATTCATGATTAGTTAATTGCTCATGAGGCCCATTAATGGGCCTCTTACTTGCTTAACCCAATACCCTTGTGTGTGACCTCATAGGATCCATTCTAGAAGGCTTTGGGCTATTTAACTAACCCAAAGATCAATTATCATATCTAGCACCAGATATTGACGACCCTATAGAATGAACTTATTATCTCCATAATAGTGATCCTTGATATATCTAGTAATTGCACTTATCGAAGACATAACTCTTTCAATCTCCCACTTGTCTGAGACAAGTGCGCAATATTCAAATTCCTTAAGTCAATGTGTGTCGATTTGATAATATGATTGCATCTTATGTCGTGATCATATTAATCTACAAATCTTTCTTGAACTCTGAGTTAGAATTACAAAACAAATGGTTACAATGTAATCCATTTGAGCACGGCCATGCTTTTTCTAAATTCTCCCTCTTCAAGGGGCCAAGACACATTCCTAATTAAATAGGTAGACTCAATCCAATCTTATGGCAACCAAAGCTCCCACTCAACTCATGAAGTAACTGGGAAACATCCTTTATAATCTCCAGTTACGGCCAGACGTTTGAATGTACCACGGTTAAAACAATCATTGAATGAGATCAATGTTCCACTCATGTCAAAGGAATCCACTAATATATCCGGAAGCTCTATACTTGAACTTCAAAGTAGGTCTGTAGTTCGATCATGCATCATTCATGCATATCCATGTGATTGACCGAGCATCACTACGCTCCTATAGCCCATGAAACTGCGCTATCCAATCAATCTTAACATGCTAGTCCATTATTGGAAATCATTTATGTCCAGTTTAATGATTCCGAACTAGGAACTTAAATAATATATGAATTTAGTTCACCTGTGGGGTTTCATTCAAAAGGTCATCAACCTAGTGAGCCCATCAATTCATAATTATTTTGGACAATTTATTTAATCTTGAAACCACGATTAAATAAGATTGAAACTTTGTTTCAATTGATAAACATAATTCTGCAAGCTAATGTATTTACTTTTGTAATATGCTTTTTCAAAACATACACAACTAAAATTACATAACTTGCTTCAATCCAAAAACCTTAGTATGACTCTCATACCTTGGTCATGGAAGGGGTTCAGTAAGTAGAGTTCATGAGACATTCTCATAAACAAGAACTTTGCAATTTCTAAATCTTATAATCATTTTTATCTCCATACACTAAGAATTTTCCTTCGCCCTTTCGCAAGGAACTTAGGAATTTCTAATTTGTATTCCAACGTTACATTGGATTTCGATTGAAATCTATCATCACTTGTTCTTAAAACACGTGAATCAAATAGACGAGTATAGTCCATGGTATGCATGATGCATCCTTTGCAAATTGCATAAGGATCATCACTCAAAGTCTTAATTTCATCAATCCTTTCTCAAGGTATAGAATCATTAAGCAACGTGCCATGTCACAAGGGATTGAAACTCTTTTCAATATAATGTTGAACCTTATAAGAATCTTATCAATATAAGCTTCTTAACCAAAACTCAAACATCATTCGAGACCTATCTATATAGATCTTGAATCCCAAATGTACTCATATTCTTCTCCAAGGTTTTCATACAAAATGCATTAACCATTACTTGACTATTCAAGCAACAAATAATCGCTCTTTGTACTAGACCAAGAAGACTTCATAGCTCCCACTAAACATCTTGTACACACAAGAGACCTTTTCTTCATTTTACGAGAACATCAAACGATTTGATTAACTCCCAAAATTAAGAACATTAACTCTCTGATGCTAACTACAATCTATTATGGATCTTCTATGCATCCCTAGGATTATTGGATCTCCAAACTTTTGATTGTATCATATACAAATCTTATTTCATGAACAATTTCAAGAAAGTGTTTTGAAATCTATCTACCAAATCTTATAAGGTAAAAATCACTAAAATATCTTTAATAGATCTTTGCAACATGACTAATGTAAAGGTTTCATCGCAGTCATAGTCATACTAAGAATTTGTTGAATCCCTTAACAAGTCTTTGCTTTAGTTAGAAAACGTTTTTCTTTCTTGTCTGCTTTGCTTATATTGGGTTTCACCCAATTTAGGCAAATTACTCAATTGTCATACACTTGCTTACAGACTTAGGATCTATTTCAGATTCATGGTTTTTAAACCACTTGGAGTCATAACTTGTCAAATCATCTTTATTACTTGCATAATCATCATGTTCCAAAATAAATATTTTAGAACTCTTAGTCAATATGAAATCATATTTCTTTGGCTAAGTTTTACATATGCTAGTCATCATTGTGGGTTTGATGCAACAATTGAAACTCATACAACAACTTTGTTTAGTTTTCAATGAGAAACGACAATAGAGGATGTGCACTTGGAATGTACTACCTTCGACACATGGTTATTAATCCCATTACACTTAATGAGACCACGCGTTGTCATTTGTAACATGAGGTGAATCATGCTCATATTGTTGCTGTTATTCGATAACTTCTCAAATTTCTTCGAGATTTTCGAAATCACTTTTCTTGAACTCTTTCAAGGCTCTCGAACTTTTCGAGATTCTTATACTCCCACTTGCCTTTTGAGGAGGCATATTTAGCATAGGGTGAACCAACCATGGTTTTGAACCATGTTTGTTTGTTGCTTTTCTCGAACTCTTTTGAGATTTACACTACTCCCACTTGACCTTTTGGAACAATTTCCATAAGGGCACCTACTTGAGCAACAAACATTTTGTGCTAAGTATGGTTGTGTAGTAGTACCCCGTGCTCTATATAGGAATAGAACGTGCATTAAACGTTTTAATACAACTTTTATTCCTTATTTTGTAGAAAGACTTTATAAGAACTTTTCTCATCCATATCACATATGAAGTCTTTGCTACTTTTGATTTGACGTATGTAGTTTTTGTTTAGTTTTGAGCTTATCTTAAAAGTATATCCCTTGAACAATGGTTGGAAGATAGGTAATTTACATCCATTATCAAAATATATCTCATATAGATTGATAGCTTCCTTCATAAACACTTCATAAGGTTTTCTTTTGGACTTTGTTGTAAAACGATTTCACAACTCTTGGATGTTTATCAATGTCTTGGCTTAAATTCTCATTATTACGATCATATCGCAATACTTTGAATGTGTTGCCAATACATGTCTCGACTTAAATTTTTACAATTACAATCATATTGTAGTGTAATCATTATCTTGTCAAGTTGATACTGAACTTCATACTGAACATTTTGAACTTTTCAAAATTTTCACTCTTATGCTTCAACCAAGTACAAGTAGTGATCGTATCACAAATGAAGTTTCTTTGTCCATTTCTAGTCTTTGAACCTTTGGTTTTCTTACATCAATATGTATTCGACCTCGAGTTCGCATCATCATTTATCTAAATGGTGACTTAGTCATAATTTCAAATTAGAATGATAATTACATATATCAATGGATTCATAATCCAATGATATTGAAAGTCCATCCCTTTGGATCTTCCGCATGCAATTTTCATTTTCATTCGAATTAATTGACATGTTTAGAGACAACTTATATATATATAGAAATGGTTTAACTATTTTCTATCATATAGAACTTTAAACCTATTTAGCAATTCAAAACACATTATGACTCAATGAAGCATAGAATAACATTTATTCCACGTTTTGAATCTTCGATGTTTAGTCATTACTAATCATTGAATGGTGTTTTGATAATGGCAAGAATGAATAACATTTATTTAATTCTAGCCAATTATTAGTGGTGAAATACTGGTTCTACTTGTAAAGTTGCAACTTTTGCTTCCAGACTTGTAGATTCTACTTGTGAAGTAGCAACATTTGCTTCTAAACTTGTAGATTTATTCCTCCTTTAGCTATAACTTTTTCCTTTAGTTCAACCACATTGTGCAATGAGTGATCTAAACAAGACATCATATGTCCAAGAAGTAGCAATATGCTAAATCAATTTCTATAATATAATTCTTAAATTGGAACATTTCCATTCTTTTACCTTCCAATTATATGAGGTAGTTTCTAATCAATTGGAATTGGTCCATTTAATTTGAAACATTTGTTGTTCATAACAACTTTTAGCATGTAAGTAGTTTTAGGTTTGAGAAGTAGCAACTTGTTTGCATTTCTTGGCCTATAACATCTTAATGCAATCCTCATATATTCCTAAACCTTTCCCTTTGAGCCACTTAGAACATTTCTCTTAGGTTCAAAATGATACTTTGCTCAACTACTTTAAGCACTTTTCATGATTCTGCTAAGTTTATTCTATCATTATTTATATTTGAGTTTAATCAAGTATTAAACTCTATATAAAGTAGATGAAGAATACTGTTATTTGATCAACTTTTGATCATGGAGATTTCCAATCACTTTCTTATATTCAATCATATTGAAGATAATAGATTTTATTGGACTTGTACACTTGTCTTTTGGAGGTTTTGTACCTCTCATCTCATTATATCCCTTGAAACATTTTTCAAAATGAAGATGTGTTGGCATTTTACTCAAACATTTTGAATAAAACCAACCTTAGACATGTGACATGGGTTCTAAAACTTGCCTTTTAGAACAATCTTAGCAAAATTGGAATATAAGTTTATGGATTATCTTTTAAACCTTTTTGAGAACGTTTCTCAACTTTATTTTCAATTGAGGAGATTATATATAATAATAAAATTAGAATGACATGTTACTTATAAGTAAACGCAAAATTCAATTATGTTTAATTAAATTTAAAGTACCAATAGCGAATTACATTGGTAACTATAAAACACTCTATTCAATTTAAGTGATCCCAACTTGAATTAAGTGATTCCAAGATCCTTTATTTTTGCAATAATTAACCGGACTGAGGCCCTGCCATCAACCATTACATTTTCAAGGTGAGTAAACTCTTTACTGATTACAACTCTTGTAATTCTTGGTTGAATAATTAACCATCACATGTTTAATTATTACCCTTAGCTTCAAGGTTCTAAACTGATCTTTAGGTAACCTTGTTGAATATAACCAATTAAAAGTGTAGAACGTGATCTACCCCCACTTCCCCAAGATATATTATGACGCTCTGATGAGGCCGACCCATCACAAACGATCAAGGTTTTCGTCGGGTTTTTAATTGGAAAAGCTACATCAATATTACTGGGATCTAGATTTATTATGCTGTGATTAAATAGTGAATTCTAGCGCATCATCACAAAACATCAATAAAATCTAACATGCATAAAATACTGAATGCACAAATAAGACATAGCATGGCCCCTAATCCTAAGAAAGCTAATAAAGTAAATGCTCCCACTTGAATCATCATGGATCGCATCCACCTTGCTCCTTTGGGCCTTCACTTCATGGGCTTCTTGGATTAACTGCAACCTGTAATTCTACTCTATTCTATCTACTACTTAAATAAAATAAAATAAAATTACAAAATACTTTATCGGTACATAGACCGTACTAAGATTACAAAAATACATCACGATGCGCAGATCGTATTTAGCAATCTATTGGGCCATACTAGTCATTATATAGCAATAAACAACATCATATATTATAAAATTGCCACATAATAAATCACTCATCATGCTTTCCTAAACTACAACATCGAATGTTCACAATTAAGGAAACATGGCATCTAAATATCTCATATTTTAATTAATGTAATTAGATAATATCATATATTATTCATGATCATCAATAAAATATCATATATTCTAAATTTGTCATGAGATAGAATCAAATCTTATTTTAATCTTAAAAGATAAATCATATTTATCCTCAAATATTATTATAACAAAGTTAGGAAATTCTATCCTAATTACTAGCCAATCACAAAATTTTAAATCAATTATATCCAAAAATAATTATGGGATAATCACATTATTTAAATCAATTATTATCCTTTTGGAATATGCTCAGAATATCCTAACAAATCTTATCCAAAATCAACTACTTTAATTATGGATAATTATCAAAATAACAACTTTAAATATGGATAATATCAAATATAACAACTTTTGAATATTTGATTTTATCCTAAAATAAAAGATTATATTTTCAAAATATTTTAACTTATCCAAAATAAAACTAATTTTATCCCAAAATAATTCATAATTATCTTGGAATAAATTTTCAAAAACTGATTTTTTTTTTTTTTTGAAAAACCGTGCACCAGCCACCGTGGTGTGGCCAGCCTAAGCCGGCCACGGTGGCCGTACACCGTGAGGTGTACGCTGCACTGCAGCGGTGCACAACAGCAGCAGCGGTGCCGCGCAACCCTTGCACGGTGCTGCTGCTGCCGCCTTTGCTGACCCGACCTGCTGCCCCACCCCACTCCTCCCTCCGGACCACCTGCAGTGGCAGCCGCCGTGGCTGCGCCACCCAGCCGCGGTTGCCGCTGCTAAAATTCCTTTTTTTTTGTGTATCAATTTTAATTTACAACTTTTGCTAAATAAAATTCATGTTGTCCATGATAAATTAAAACATAACTTTTATGCTAATTCATCCAATTAAAATTAAATTCACAATCTAATTTTAAAAACTAGGGTTCTTCATGAAAATAATCCCCAATTTAATTTAACTTTTAAATCAAATCATTGATCATGCAAAATTCATAATTGATACATGAAATCAACTAGATTAAAATCATGAAGCATCAAACAATCGAAATCGAACAAAATTAAGCACAAAAAATCAGATTTTAGGGCTAATTAGGTTCGAAAATTTCCAAAAAATTAGGGTTAGGGTTCGAAAAAATCGAATAAACTAGGGCAAAAAATCGGATCTCTTCATGGCTATTTTGAGCATTATTAAATCACATTTAATATAATAATTGACCCATAATTAAATTATTCTCCCTCCTAATTGAATTAAAATTGTGGATTATCAAAGAATTATTGGCAATATGCGTAAATGCAATAGGCTAACTGATACCATTGAAGGGTTTATAGGTACTACGCAGCGGAAATAAACATGAATCATATTCATACAGTACCTAATCCAAGGATCTAATGCATAACACATAAAGAACAAATAATTGTACCTTTGAAGCGTGATTCCACGTGCGATCGAGCAAGAACAAATGGAGATAAAGAACCCCAAGCGTGATTCCTCTACTTGGTCTACGGGCACAGATTAAGACCTCCACTAATGCTAGTTAGTCGTGACTGAACGCTTCAATCAACCTTCAACGGCGAGGAGAGACATACTAACCAAGAACCACCACGATAACCACCACACGCGCCACCAAGGGGTGGCCGGCCGTACGGACGTGAGGGGAGGATGAGGGCCGTGAGTTGGAGAGAGGATTAGGGTTTTGGGATTGGTTGCATTGATGTCAAAATTCACAGTGTGTGAATTATGACTACTTACTGCAAACCCTAGGCATGAATCTTATTTATAGATCTCATCTCTAAATAAGAGCCCATGTCAAAAGCCCAAAACCTAATTCCAATCCTACTATGCTAGCCCAATCCAATTCATGATTAGTTGATTGCTCATGAGGCCCATTAATGGGCCTCTTACTTGCTTAACCCAATACCCTTGTGTGTGACCTCATAGGATCCATTCTAGAAGGCTTTGGGCTATTTAACTAACCCAAAGATCAATTATCATATCTAGCACCAGATATTGACGACCCTATAGAATGAACTTATTATCTCCATAATAGTGATCCTTGATATATCTAGTAATTGCACTTATCGAAGACATAACTCTTTCACTAACAATTCTATCCTTCTATCTACAATTTTTTTTATCACCAAGTTCTGAATATTACCTAAAGTACTTGTTGAAAACATCGTCCAAAGGGTTAGAGCATAATAGACTCTAACTAATACAAACTTCGTTCGACTAGGTATATTGGGTCCTAGGTATCAAAGGACTATCATGTAATGTGTGTATCATTGATTCATACTTATTTCTTTGTATGTATACTTCCCGTGTTCCATATTTGCATATCTTTAAATTCTGCTTTATTAAAAATTATAAGTTTGGTCCAAATTCAACATTCTTGTACTGTTTTGACCAAATCTTAAGATATATAAATGATATTGACTTGATTTTAATTGGATTGGAAAGTTGACTTTCAGAGCTTTCTAACTATATACTTCCTCTTTTTTTTTAGTTGACACTTTTCTATTATCACGCTTGTCAACGAATGTTTTTAACGCTTAATAACTTCAATTATTAACATTGTAAAATTATAAAAAGTGGATATTAAAAAATATATACATATAAACGATTCAAACAAGATCCCACCTGATTATATTTTATCGTATCTATTAATCTCAAAAGGGAGTCAAAGTGTAGTGTGTGAATAGTGTAAAAGTCAAACGGTGTCAACAAAAAAATACAGAGAAAGTATTATTTGTCTTAATTCGAGTTTGGGGTAAAAGTTATGATAAAAACAAAATAATTGGAAAGTTCTAGGGGGGAAACACCTAGAATTTTCGAAGCTCCTAGAGACTTTTGAAGATTCTACGCGTTTCTCCCCTAAAGTTTTAAAAAAAATTGGCCGTTAGCCTCTAGTCCAAAAAAATGACTTTAACTCTCGCGATGTGTTCGATGACCTTGCCCTCGGTCGGTGGTGATTTTTTTTGGAGGAGAGAATGTTAGATTGAATTAGAGGCCAGAGAAAAAAATAATAATACACACGAGGGTATGTTTTTATACATTCATGTTTAAATATGGGTGTTACCTAAGCTAGTAAAATAAGGGCGTCGTTTAGTTTGTCACAAAATAAATTATGAGATTTAAATATTGAAATTTATCTGTATACATTTGTGATATAAACAAAATGGTCAAAGTTGTTTCAGAATAATACAAAAAATTAATTGATGTAAATATTGAGAAACCGTTAAATTTTAAATCTCTTTTTATTGTTTATTATACTTTCATACTCCGTACAAAATATTTGTTGGGTGTGGCTCAAATTTATAGGCTCATTATTTTAATGAAGTATTTATGCATATTCCAACAGTTTCCGAAAAAATCAAGCAAGGTTAGTGTAATACTCGGATATTTTATAAATTAATAAAATATTAAACTAGAATTGTTGTACGTTTTGAAATTTATCTTAAGATTTAATAAAATTTTAAAAATCCTATGCTTATTTGGTTGGAATCCTTATATGATACTATATTAGATATCCCTTTTATTAACTCAATCTATTTTTTTTTTTTTAAAAAGTTCAAACGTATTCCTATTTTAACGAACTGCTTCAAAAGATTTTCAATAATCTTTCATCGCATCATCATTATTGTTAAATTTCAAGACAATATGCAGTGGGCCTGGGCAACCCGAACAAGGAGGAGGAGAGTTAGGCCCACAAACAAGGCTTTGGAGCTTCCATACTAAAACCAATTGGCAATAGTAGGAGGTACTCCTCTACCTTATAAAGTGAAAACCATATCTCCTCTTTCTCCAATATGGGACACTCATAAGTGGGCTACAATGGGTTTCAACACTCCCCCTCACTTATGAGTGTCCTTAGAACGTCAGAGCTAACTGGATAAGGCCAGATCAATAATCCTCTTAGGGGCTGGACATCCTGTCGAGGTAAGTCCTTATCCAGTAGCGATTAAATACCTAGTTTAGAAGAGACCCGCTACCCGGGCTCTGATACCATGATAAATTTCGAAACAGTGTGAAATGGGCCTGGGCAACCCGAACAAGGAGGAGGAGAGTTAGGCCCACAAACAAGGCTTTGGAGCTTCCATACTAAAACCAATTGGCAATAGTAGAAGGTACTCCTCTACCTTATAAAGTGAAAACCATCTCTCCTCTTTCTCCAATGTGGGACACTCATAAGTGGGCTACAATGGGTTTTCAACAATTATCACTATGATGATCATATACACTTAGTTCTTGCTAAGATTTTCTCTAAAATTATCAATTTGAACGTTGTACGAAATTACTAACACTAGAAGCAACTAGAAGATATGGTTCAAGAATATTCTAGAATATTATGGGCACAAGCGTGATGATTCTGAGATCTTCCAGCCATTTCTTCTCACTTTCACCTTCAACTATAAATATATAGGTTATAAGCATTTAATCAAGATATAGACACAAGAGTCACACCAAGTTACAAGCTTTCTTTTTTTTTTTTTTTTTTTACTCTCTTTGTATTTTTTCTTATGTTAAATATTGAGTCTCTTTAATATTCTTCTTATGTATATTTATCTTCTTCACTTACTACTACTCAATGTCAAAATTTAGAAGATCATAAATTATTATGAGTATTTTACTTTCAAAAGTAAGAATTATTTAAAAATTCTGAGTAATAAACATTAATAATTTTACCTAAGAAGTAAGATTGTCAAAAAGAAATCCTATATAAATTAAGAAATAAGCGCAAAAAATTTACCATCTAACCTTCAATTAACAGAAAAAAAAAATTGGAATCAGATTCAAAATAATTTTATAATATAATAAAAAATCATAACATTAACAAATAAATCCAAAAAATTTACAATTAATAAATAAACCCAAAAAATTTACAAATAACAAATAAATCCCCAAGTTATTACAAATAAACCAGAAAACAAAGTAAAAAAGTCACTTCAACATTATGGGTATCAAGGTTTCAAATGCCTTGATAAAATCTTGACTCAAAATGTCATTATTTTATATAGATTTCTGATGGGAAATCATTAAATAATATTGAAGAATGAAAGAGGGAATATCAAATTAGAATGGTAGAATTAATTGGTAATCACTCTCTTGATGCTGTTTGGAACCCCTTCCAAAAAAGTTATTTGTTCTCTCAATTTTATTAATTGCTTTAAGCATAGAGTTATCAGAGAGTGCGGATAATCTGGTTTCAATTTATCTAAAGAACATATCAATATTTCTGCTTGATTCAATAGTTTGATGCATGGATGGTACTTTAAATAAAAAGTTGGTGAATTCTGTTTTCTTAATTCGAACCCACGGATTCAGCCATAATTGGTTGATGTTTTTTCTTGCAGAATTTAAAGAAAATAGCTAAAAATAAACCGTTATGTTAATATATGCAGACTCATTTAAACTTGTCTAAATGCCCTTAATTTAAAAGTACAAAAAGATAAATTACCTTTTATTCTTTTACTATAGTTAATTATTTTTTAATTTTAAATGGAACTATAGTTAATCATTAACCATTTTTTATTCTTCCATATTATTCTTTTACTATAGTTAATTATTTTTTAATTTTAAATGGAACCATAGTTAATCATTAACCATTTTTTATTTTTCCATTTAAAAAATACACCATGTACGCCTAAAAACTTTCTAATGTATCGGGTATCAAAGGTTTGTAAAAGAAATACACCAAAATTCCCTGGACTCACAACAAATAATAATCTTCTAAGATTGAGACCCCTTAAACATCAAGTTTTATTAAATTAATGCTAATGTAATGCTAAACAATTTAATTATCAAGTAATAAATCAAATTCATTCTAACACCAAAATTTTTGCATTTAGGCGATTTTACTGCATAAATATAAAGTACTATAGGGAGAAAGTGTGCGGGCATGATTTTAGTTTGAATTAATTTCATGTCAGTAAAATTCAATAAATTTAATGAAGAAATATAACGAGTCGTTAAAAATAATTTCACTTCAGCAAAAATAAGATGAAGTGAACATAACGTGACCAAATTCTTTATCAATATAGATGTTTTTTTCAACATACGTTTCTTCTTGAATTGGGTCTTCACTAAAACCCACCCACCCCCCCCCCCCCCCCCCCCCCCCCTTTTTTTTTTTTTTTTTAACACTACTTCGTTTTTCTATATATAGCTGTCTCAAATCTTCTGCAAATATTTGTGTCAAGATTGAATGATGTCACACTAAGATTTGATTAAAAAAAACTCAATCACATGATTCACACCTCAGTCTCTTGGGAGACATCTTATAATGTTATATTATACTAGGTATAAAACATGATTCACACCTTAACTCATCATTGAAGGCTTTAACTTTGTTGCACCTTCAACATTGTCATTACAGTAATAGCTAGCGTTTATACGTACCTTTCCATATTCGTCAAGTTGTAATTATAATTAATTTTTTTTTGGTGTTCTACCTGATTCACCCTATAACTATAATTAATACGAGTAATATAATACGCTGAACTAGTAGGAAGTAAGCTAGCTATAAATATCATACATTATTATGAGTTGTAATATACTGGAGTAATAATTTGCTCCCAATTTTTATCATAAATAACCAACCAACTAGGTGTGTATGTTTATAGGAGCTTCATTATTTTTCGATTTATACGATTAAATTTCCTCATTATTATTATAACTGATAACTAAACTGCATGTAGGTGTTACATTCATAAAAAGAGAGCAAAAAATGGTTTCGTCTACGGTGGTTTGTGGCTCAACAAATTTGGTTTTTGAATTAGATCATCCTGTTTCTTGCTCCCTAGCGCCCACTGATGACACTAATGTTGTCGTGGCGGCGAAAAAGGAGCAAAGTGACAATGGCCGGAATAAGTACACCCCTTGCAGCCTTGACATCAAGGAACCCGAGGCTAACGATGAGCTGACCGGAGCAACGGAAGCTTATATGGCGATTGTTTTGGCAGGATACACGGATCGATGGCTTGAGAGGACCAAAAACAACCTAGGTGACGATGATATTTAAATTTCTCTAATTCATTTTAAATTGCTGATTATTACTAGTAATTCTTTATTGATGCTACCTGCGTTTTTCTTTATTTGACACGTTTTGACTTTAGCATTATTCACATACTTTCCTTTGACCGTGATTTGTAATTTATATGTAATGAAAAATATAATTATGTATATGGGGGTCTTGTTAGATTTATCACGGTATTAATGTTTATTTATCGATAATTAAAGCTATTAATGATTAAATTTATGCATTGTAAAACGTGACTAAAGAACTACTCCCTCCGTCCCAAAAAGAACGACCCATTTGGCCAAAACTTTGTCCCAAAAAGAATGATCCATTTGCATTAAAACACCCACCAATTTGCTACAATATTTGTGCAAAATTAGCTTCCCCATATAAAAATTTGATTTTCCATGTTATTTTATTACTTTCTCTCTATTTTTTTACAAACACCATGTAAATTTATCTTTCCAAATACATTTACTTCTTTTTACTTAACTTCCTTAATACCGGTGTAATCAACCCAAATGGGTCGTTCTTTTTGGGACGGAGGGAGTATATCAATTAAAAAGAAATAGAAGAGGAGGATTTTTTTTTTTTTTTTTTTTTTTTTTTTTTTTTTTTTTTTTTTTTAGAATAGTGTCATTAGATTTGTGCCATTAAAAAAAAAAAGAATAGTATCATTAGACATGTTTATCAAGTTTCACCCGGCCGCATGCATGATCATTGCACGTACCGTGTTAGTATAGGCTAGGAGTGTTGGGATGCATATATAAATGAATTATGTTCACAAGAAAGTGGATTGGTCATCCATAAGGATTATTATTATTATTATTATTATTATTATTATTATTATTATTATTTAAAATAGTACGTAGCAATAAGTGGACAAGATTCTTCTTAGAGTAATAAAGGCATTCAACAAATTACTCGTATATTGTATGATATTTCGTATTATTTATTCGGAACCTATTTTCTAAACTTATTTGACTTTTTTTTTCTCTAAATTTGTTTCATAAACGTAGTATATTGATTTGAAATGATTAGAAATTATTTTTTTCTGCAATAAAATAAAATAAAATGAAACAAATTGGCCTTAAATGTAAAACTCATGGAGCTATAACTAACGTTTAAATGTAGGATATCCGGTGAATTTAGACTTTAACTATGATGCTCTTGGTCCATTGCAACGATTTTCAATTAACAACGCCGGTGATCCATTTATTGAGGGCAACTATGGTGTGCACTCAAGGGACTTCGAAGTAGGTGTTTTAGATTGGTTTGCTCGCATTTGGGAAATCAAGAAGGATGAATATTGGGGATATGTTACGAGTGGTGGAACAGAAGGAAACCTCCATGGCATACTAGTAGGGTAAGTGAACGCGATATCAAATTTTTTCTAAGAAAAATTAGTAAATAATATATACGATGTATG
This sequence comes from Chenopodium album, assembly GCF_948465745.1. Classification (NCBI taxonomy): domain Eukaryota; kingdom Viridiplantae; phylum Streptophyta; class Magnoliopsida; order Caryophyllales; family Amaranthaceae; genus Chenopodium; species Chenopodium album. Next base: position 6,732,636 of record NC_137857.1, read on the forward strand.
ATAAAAAAAAAAAAAAAAAAAAAGCACTAAATTTATGAAAATCAATTTATTCTACTCTCTATAAAAGTTTGTTTTATCATAAAAAATTAATTGATTAACACAATGCACTATAAATACTCTGTATTTGATTATTACTAAACCTAAGTGAGCGATGCAAAGTTGTAAACATATTGAAGGAAAGTTCACTGGGTCAAGGTCCATGTGAGGAGGATTGAAGAAGCACTCTAGCCCGAAAAAATCACATGAGACGACAAAAATAAACCATTATTATTCTAGGTATATTCTCTATCACATATTAATCCGATCATGTTATTTTTTTTCGCATCATAGGAGAGAAATGTTTCCTGATGGAATATTGTATGCTTCGAAAGAGGCACACTACTCGGTCTTTAAAGCTGCACGTATGTACCGAATGAATTGTGTTAAGGTGGAAACATTAACTTCTGGGGTGATTGATTGCGGAGATTTGAAGGAAAGTCTTCTTAAGAACAAAAATAAACCTGCCATCATGAATTTGACCATAGGTAATAATCTTTTACATACTTCGATCATTTACCTTATACAAAGTATATGATACACAAGCTTAGGTGGTCGAGTACATTATGATGCTCGATTTTTGAGTGTTAGATAAGAATATATTTTGTTCACCAAATGTTGTACTGTACTTATAAAATTAGACTTGTATCAACCTATATAAACGCGATGGTATGACCCATTTGCGGTCTCTTATTGCAGGGACTACGGTAAAAGGTGCTATTGATGATATCGATCTTGTGGTACAAACGCTTGAAGAGTGTGGTTTCCTACGCAATCGGTTCTATATCCATTGTGATGCAGCCTTGTTTGGTCTTATGCTGCCATTCCTAAATCGAGTTAGTAACTATCTTAATTATAAGGCGTTTTTCTTGCATTTTTAGAGCTCTTAAGATCCATGTATCTCATATCTAGCTTAGCTTGCCAATTTCATCTTTATATTTTTTATATCTTGAATACATTTTTGGATTACATGTTTAATACGAATTATATAGTGTAGACACTCTTATTCTCTAATAACACTCACATGGTTAATTGTGACGAAGTTGTTAATCAAAAGACGAATTCTTGTACCAAATGGAGACGTAAAACTTTGTCATTTTACGATCTGCGACTTAATATAGAATAAACGTTACTCTTATTACAAATTTACGTACACCACCCTACCTAACTAGTAGTCATCAATGCAAATTAAAATAGTGTAATTTGCTCAACTTGGTCATGCATAATTGGTGGTATGGTAGTATGGACACTTTTGGTGGAAAACACGCCTAATTAAACAATGGAACTTATTATATTTAGGAGAAAATACAAGTTTATCTTCATGATAAACAAAAAAGTGTTTATCTAGTGAGAATTCTGTAAATAATTCAACAACTTTAATCAAATATGGGTCCTACAAATGTTGTTTTATTTTAAAAAAATAGCATGCTGTTTTCAAAAAAAAAAAAATATCATGCTAATTAGGATATTTTCTTGCTTTATTTACAAAAAAATGTCATTAGATAAACGAATTTTGTTTATCATAAATTGGGACACTCTCTCATGTTTTGGGAAAGCTAATAGATTTTTGATACCATCATCATATCACTTCCTTCTTTTCTTTTTTTTTTTCTTTTTCTTTTTTTCACACTAATGTATTTACATATTCTTGTCCGAATGTACCATATCATTGTTACTAGGCGCCTCATATAACATTCAAGAAGCCAATTGATAGTGTATGTGTTTCCGGCCACAAATTCGTGGGAAGTCCGATGCCTTGCGGTGTTCAAATGGTTAGGATAGAACACATTAATGTTCTGTCTAGAAATGTAGAGTACATAGCTACAAGGGATACCACAATCATGGGGAGCAGGAACGGCCTAGCCCCCGTCTTCTTATGGTATGCCTTGAGCCGCAAAGGATACAATGGACTCAAGAAAGAGGTTCAAAAGTGCTTGATCATAGCCTGTTACCTTAAAGAACGGCTTAGAGGGGCCGGAGTTAGTGTCATGCTCAATGAGCTTAGCAATACTGTGGTATTCGAGCGTCCTCAAGACGAGGAGTTTATACGATACTGGCAGCTCTCTTGTCAAGGGAACATAGCTCATGTAATTGTCATGCCTAATGTTACAATGAAAACGTTGGATACTTTCCTCAAAGAGCTAGTTGAAAGGCGTTCGATTTGGTTCAAAGATGGGAAAAATCAACCTCCTTGTGTTGCTTCTGATATTGGCAAAGAGAATTGTGTTTGCCCTTTGCATATGTGAACATTTACATTTCTTTTATTTATGTTTTGAGCATGTGTGTATCATGTTATTTAATTAATCAACACAATAAGAGTAACTTGTACGGAGTAATTAAAAAGACATGAAATATACAAGTGTACTTATGATAGTGCGTATAAATTCTTTATTCGAATAGTTAAAGACTTAAAGGTTTGTGTTTTAAGTACATATTATAAAGCAATTTTCTAAATATTATTGTTTTTGAGGTTGAAGGTAACCTTTATATTTGTTGATATATAATATGTTCTTCAATAGTTCATGTTTGCTCACCTTGTTCAACCTTGTGCTACCTTTGCCATAAAGTAATATGAAAGCTTCATGTTTGGTCTTTGAACTTCAAAAATGGACAAAACACGCTCTGTACTGTCTAAAGCACGTACACTCATTAATTGGATCAATCCTCAACATAAATAGAAGTTATAAAAAAAAAGGTACATTCTAATTTCAACTTGTACATACCACACTCTTAAGTAAAAGATTTCCAGATGTCAGAGGTGTATGTTCAATCAACCTTGTGAACAAAGAGCCTTAAAAGAAAATAAAATGTGCAACCGTTGTGTACTTTCTAAGCTAAATTTGTCTTATTTTTTCAGGTTGTAATCAGACTGCATAACCATGTGACTTTCACTTTAAAAGTTCAAATACTTTATAACTCTGAATAATAAGAGAATTGAAAATTGTATTCTAGTGTCACAAACTTTTTAATTTGATGAATATTATTTATTAAAAATTCTAATGTGGTCACTCTTTTTTATGACCATCACTATTCTTGAATTTGATTGGCTAATCTTATCTCTCCTAAAATAGTTGGTCAAACCCCTTTTTTTTTATTTTTCCTATTTTAAATTTATTTATATTTTCTGAAAATTACTTTTTCTTTTTTCGAAATTCTATTTAATATTTTCGAAATTATTTTACAAAAATCATATTTAATTAAATCCCAAAATTAAATTAAATTAAAAAATCAAAAATCAAAAATTATGTTCTTCATTGTTCTTCGTGTTCTTTCAATGTCCTTCATCTATGGTTGAATTTAACATCTAATTAATGTTATGCGTCATTTACTCTCAATTGTGCAACGGTTGAAATCAAAGACATGGCCAGATTTAAACACCATACTTGAAATTTATACTTATCCGAATTTCGATAATGAACGCAATTGGGATTGATTTTTAATCCTTGAATAATTGTTTTTTATTGTACAAAGTCCATTACTTGATGCGAAATCACCGGTTTTGTACAATCGAAATCAAAATTTTTAATTATTTATACATTTACAAAGTAGTTTAAGTAGATCACAAAACTCACCAAGAAATCAAGTTTAAGTTAAATTGCATCAACAATATGACAATTTAAAACAAAACGTAGAAGATCATAAATTAGTACAAGTAATTTACATTACCAAAGGCAACACAGATATAAGATCTTGAGTAGTCAGGTTATGACACCCACGCAGATCCAAAGTTTCCAGGTTCAAACAACCTTCAGAAATCAAAGCGAGGCCTTTACCTGACAACCCGGAATTCATAAGATCGATACTCAGCAAATTAGGCATGGATCCAGCAATGGCAGCATCTTCGGAATCAAAATCTTGGGGACAAGCATCGATGTATTCATTTGGTACAATTCCCCTATACTGCGAAGAATCCTGCAGGTTCATAAAATTGCGTTTCAGTAACTTCAGACGAGGACAGTTCCTCCCGATTGATGGGAAAGATTTATAAGTGATCTTATGGCAAAAGCTGATATCGAGTTCTTTCAGCATAGGGCATCTCTTAGACACCTCTATGATAGTCGCATCAGAGACACTTTGGCTGCTTTTGATGGAAAGAACCTCAAGTTTTGGGCATCTGTAAACAGGGCAATCAAAATCGAATATCATCATTAAAGTTCAAGTATCTATTAGCATCTATAGAGATTAAAGTTCTTTCTAACATTCTTTACTACACTAGCTACAATCTTTATCATAAAGTATACACCCGATTCGATTATAGCAAGTAACTTGGGGAGAATTCAAGTTTATCTCTGTGATAAACTTGAAAATGTATCTCCTCTCACAATATATTGTTTTATGTTTATTTTCTAAATTATAAAAGTGAAATAATAAAGTGGCACAGTAAACAATGTAAAAAATTGTGAGAAGAGATTAACTTGAACTGTTAATCTCATAGATTAATTGGGACTCCCTCGTAACTAAGTAGGAACTTCGATATGGATTTATAGTTGTAGCTAATTCAGGACTACAAGGAATTCATCTATCCACACCTCATTGCATCACATAGTAAACTAATGTGTATTGCTATTAAACCAATCATATAGAATTTCAATCATCTATCTATAACTTATTGAATCATACATTAGACAATTTCTTCAAAATCTTCTTACAAAGTGCTATAAACTAATGTGTACTGTCGTATACTCCTATTAAACCAATCAATGCCTAATTTCAAAACTATACTTTAGTTTGTAATCAAATCATTTATCAAAAATCATATGTTCAAGTTTATCCTCAATGTCAACTAGCTTGTTTTTATTTAAGAGGAAAAAAAATATCAAAAGTGACCCAAAAAAAATACAAAAATTGCTATATTTACCAAATGGATAAAGGATATCAAAAGTGACCCAAAAAAATACAAAAATTGGAAAAGGAAAAGAATAGAAAAAAAAAAAAAAAAAAAAGTCAACCTTTGAGCAGCAAAGATCAGGGCATGATCAGAGCAATGTCTAACACGGATTTGTTTCAACAACCCATCACTCGAACCGACTATAAATTTCACAATCGCATCGATCTTGCTCTGAAACTCGGGAGACCACCAGCGAGTTGACTCAGTAGATGACTCAAAGTAAGGTTCAAGATCAAGCGAGTTGTTGAGTGAAGAATCTTTGCAAGCTTCCAACCATGGCTTGCAGACGAGCATAGGTCCCTTCCATCTGTCCTCTAATGGCAGACGTGAGAGGATGTTGATTAAGCACTCGTGAGTTAACTCGGCCCAATCCGAGTTGTGGGTTAACTCGGTTGGGTTACCTTCTGTGTTCATTTTTGGACAGATTGAAGATTTGCTTGCGCAAATGGTTTTTATGTTTTTTGATACGAGTAGTAGTGTAGTACTCATCAAATTAGTTCAGGGGGGCAAAGTGGGTATTTCACAAAGTGGGTGTTCCATTTTATTTGTCCTCTAATAAAATATTTTTGTTATGTTTGTAAAACATTATGGTCAAAGCTAATATTACATGATTACATGAATAGTGAAAAAGTCCAAACGTCCTAGTTTTTCTAAAACTGAAACCCAATGAGTAGTAGGATACATTGTCCAAAAACTCCAAACTCCAAAAGATTAGAGCATAATACATTCCAACTAGGACAAACTTCAACTTCAACTAGGTTTCAATCAAGCAAGGCTTGGTTTAGTAGAGAAGGTTACTCTCTTAACCATGAGCTTGTAAGATTATTCCCATTAGAGGCATTTTGGGGTAGAATCCCTTACTCTTTCTCTCTACTCCCAAAATGTATAAGTGTCTAACCCACTAATCCGGACCGATTTCAAGGGATCCTAGGATCGATTTTCATCAACCCCGTCTTGTGGCTCAAAAAAAAAAAAAAAAAAAAAAAAAAAAAAAAAAAAAAAACATTTTAACCAAGAAATCAAAACCAAACCAAGTTTTTTGATTTATTTTTTCTTTGGAATAACAAAACCTGATCAAGTTTTAAAACAAAAATAATTACACTGAATTTAAAACAAAAAGTAGAATAATACATCAATCAAAAGAGAAAATGTGGAAGATCATAAATTAGTAAGAGTTTTTTACATCACCAAAGGCTAAAGATGGCTTTGGGCCGTGCCAAGCCCACATGCTTTGGTGTTAGTTAGGCCTGACCCATGGCTCACAATTAGTATTACATGCACCATGGTGCACCTAGAAATAGGTGCACCAGGCCCAATCTGCTGCCCAGCCCAGTGATTCCATGTCCAATAGAATGAAGCTTGCACCCAATAGAAGAAGCCTAGCCATTTTTTTTTGTTTTCACCATTGAATTTTGATATTTTTTTTTTACCTCTAAATTCTTTGAAAACCTAAATTAAATCTTTCAACATCCATTTTTTTTTTAAGAGATTCAACAGCCATTTTTATTTTTTCCCTTTCCTCTTTTTTTTTTTATTTTTATTTTACTTTTTTTTTTTTCTTTTGAAGATTATTTTTGCTTCCCTCATTGATAATTTTGATTCTCCCTTTTTTACCTCTAAATTACTAGAAGCTCTAAAATTTTCAATAATGGGGAAAACTCTACTTTCTTTATCCACTATAAAGTTTCTTATATTTTGTTAAAAAAAAAAAAAATGGAGATTTGCTCCTTTTTTTTTTTTTTTTGTAGCTTTTTGATCAATTTTGGTGAATTGTGCAATAAAATTAGCAAATCTGATGTTAATCGTTCCATATCCATTACATTCATATTTTCCTGTCTGTTTATATACGTTGCCTTTTACATCCATATATGTGTGCTGTATGAAGTAATAATTTGTGTATAAACTTTATCAAGTACTTTGGTATGAAATAATACTACCTCCGGTCTAAATTACTCGCAACTTTAGGTATTATTTGTGAGATATAAAATATTCCAAAGTTGCGAGTAATTTGGACCGGAGGTAGTAATTTATTTGGATGTTGTGTATTTCCTTCTTTTGTTGTTTAATAATTCGTATATAATTATAGACCAACTACTAAACACCTTTAAGAAACTTTTGAACATCAACCAGAAACTTATGATAAGACACTAGAAGCAACACAAAAGCCCCCATAAACTTCATATAAGCCCCTACAATTTTCTAATAAGCCACCAAAAAACACTGAACTAAACTCAAAAACCTCTGAACCCCTAAAAAAACTTTCGAACCTCAATTACAAACCACTGAACACCCTACCAAAACACCCTGAACCCCCTACAAAAACTTTTGAACCCCAACAACAAACCACTGAATACTATAAAAATACTTCTAAACCCAACCATAAACCACTGAACACCCTACAAAAACCTCTAAACTCTCTACAAAAACTTCTGAACCCCAATCACGAACTACTAAACACCCAATAAAAAAACCTCTGAACCCCCAATAAAAACTTCTGAACCCCAATCACAAATCACTGAACACCCTACAAAAACCTCTGAACCCCCTACAAAAACTTTTGAACCCCAACTACAATCCACTAAACACCCTACAAATTTTTTTGAACCCCAACCACAAACCACTGAACACCCTACATAAACTTCTGAACCCCAACCACAAACCACTAAAAACTTTTCAAAAACTTCTTGACCTAGAGACACTGCTCATGAATGTTGCTCAGCCTTCAGACTTTCCTTATAAACAACTTCATACGTTCTAACTGCAATAAACAAACACAGTTCATAATAATCATTACTGGAGTTCAAAAATAAAACAACAAAGTTCAAATATTGGAAAAAAATGTTCATAATTACGTTTACAATTATTTTCTAAAAAACATATATATACATACTCAGAGAATTATGTAAAACGGAAAGATTCATTAAAGTAACCTAAATGTTCATAAAAATAGAAACAGTGTTCATAATATGATACTACTAATAACAATTTTGATAATGAATACAATGGAAGTGCGTTACTCAAATTATATGAACAAAACATGATATACACAAATTATATTCATAAAATACAAATTAAAGCATCAATTCAACAATTAAATTATAAATGATACTGAAAATCATCAAAAAAATTAGCAATTAAAACATAAAAATGTTTTAAAAATTCATAAATAAAAAACAAAACTAATTTTCATATTCAAAGAATCAAATGTTCAGATATATAGATTGTAAAGTATAGAACACCAAATTTTTTTAAAAAAAATGATTTACAAAATACATAGATTTAAAAAAAGTTCATAAGAAATTTATCACATGTTCAAAATTATAATTAAGATGTTCATAAATCCCAAAATATATGTCAGTAAATATATATATTTATAGGAAACGTATCCTACGTTCATATTTTTAACTTACAATGTTCAAAATATCAAAATATAACAAAAAAATAGATTTGTTAATAATAGAATACACAAATATCACTAACAAAAAAAATCAAAATAATATGAAATCTACAAATTTCGAAATTCAAACCTAGCCATAGTGATTTAGACAATGGAATCCTATTGAAAAATAATCATCTCCGACATCTTAAACACCTTCTCCTCGTCAAATCCGCCATTTTAAACTTCACTTTTTGCAAAACTCCATTAACAAAGCTTCAAATTGAAGGTTGAAAAAAACGAATTTTGAAATTAATATATGGTGATCAACAATGGTGTTGAAGGAATTAAATCAACAACAATGAATGAATTTAAGAAAAAGAAAAATAGAGGTGAGAGAAATTAGCTAGAAATTATGAATTGTAAGAGGAAGAGATGAAGGATCTCGATCTATAGTGATGAAAAATAGTGATGAAGAAATTAAATCAAAAACAAAATGATGAATGAATTTAAGAGAGAGAAAAATGGAGGAGAAAGAAGATAGAGGAAAGAGAAATCAGAAATTTAGAAAGTGTGAGGAAGGAGAAGAGAGGAGAGAGAAAATACCGAGAGATAATAATGTTGGTAGTGAATGTGATGACAAATTGTAATACATGTGGCATCTTATTATTGGTGGTGCACACAGTTTAACATGCACCATGGTGCATGTTAAAAATTGCGCCATGGCTCACCCACGAGTTTCGTGTCGTGCTGGGCCTAAGTTTTCAAAAGGTTGACCCGTGCACGGCCTAGGCCCACGTGCCTCCGTGCCAGGCTTACGTGTCTTAGCAAAATTGCATTGATTTAGCATGTTTTGTAGTGCTGGGCCCAATCGCGTCGTGCCTTGTGTTTCTCACAAATAAAGGCGTCCCAGGCCCCGGCCCACATACATAGTACCGTGTCGTGCCGTGCTTTTTTCGTGCTGGGTCGTGCCGGGCTTCGGGTCGACCCGACCCAGTGCCATCTTTACCAAGGGCAACACAATTTTAATATCTTAAGTAGTCAAGTTATCACACCCACGCAGATGTAGGGGTGTTCATAATTCGGATTAAAATTGAAATTCAATCTAATCTAAACCGAATTATCAATTCGGATCAAATTAGATTGAGATTTTTGTTTTTTTTTGAAAATTTGAATTTTCGGATTAATCCAAATAGGATTCAACTAAACCGAAAACTGAATTGTAAAATTAAGCATGTATGAATATGGACCCAAATTTGGATTACCTACTGAAAGGCTGCGGCTAACTTGTTGTTAAATATTTGGTACATGATGTTATTGTTGTAATTGATTTATTTTAATTTTGATTTTCGAATTAGATTCAATTAACCGAATTTTTCGGATTGGATTGAGTTCCTCGCAAGGGAGACTTGATGTTAATCATGTTATCCTGTAATGGCGGAAGCGAGAGAATGTTGATAAAGAAGGCGAATTAGGCTTTACTTACCAAGCCAGAATGGTGAATTAACCTCAATGGCCTAGCTAATCTGTGTTGAAATTACCAACGTACCCTGGATTATTAAGAAGCCCAATTAATCAAACATCATGGCTCTGATCAGCCAAGACAAAAGCGGTTACGGAGCTAGGAAAATCCTCCATCCACACTCTAAGTTCATTAAAAGAAATACATAACTTAGCTAGTTCATGAGCTACTCGATTGCCGCTTCTCTTCACAAATGAAAAAGAAACATGGTGACAAGCCAGAGCAAGCTGAAGAATATCCTTCACAATCGTCCCAAATGCAGTACTAGGAGTCATACACTTCACCAAGTGGTTATGTAGCTTCAGACAATCAGTTTCTAAGCAAATACTACGAAATCCGGATTCTATGGCAATGTTCAAAGCATGTCTCATAGCAAGTTCTTCAACCACTTCGGCCTGATAATTACCTTCTAGCTTACAGCATGTCGAGGCTACCACATCACCAACACTATCACGCATAACTCCTCCAAAACCCACCCCACTGGAAGCAAAGACTGCAGCATCAGAATTCACCTTAATCACCCCCTCCAAGGGAGGTTTCCAGCTCGAATCAAAAGTCGGGGCGGGGGATTTGTATTACCAATATCTTGCGCCTGCTCAAATACTCCAACCATACTCACTGCCCTATGGATGACTTCACTTATCTCATACCTCTTTCCTTTAAAACACCACCTATTGCGTTTCAACCAAACTCCCCATGCTATACTCCAAAAGATGTTCCACCAAGCCTCATCTTTGTAAGCCTTCCTAATAGAATTACACCACTCCCTAAATGTTTCCCTACCAAACTTCTCCACTTCTAACCTCAATGGCGAGATATACCAAATTTGCTTTGCATCTCCACACTTCACTAGCATATGCAGAGTACATTCATTACATTCACCACACAAAGGACATAATTGATCAACAGTCATACCTCGGCGAGCTAAGTTGCTCTTAGCAGCAACAACATCTCTAATTGCACGCCAAGCAAATAATTTGGTTTTTTGGGGAAGCTCTGTACGCCATATAGATTTCCAATCAAAGCAGCAGCCCTCATGAGAAGAAGACGCCATCTCTCGCTTCTGTTCCTCAATCAACATATGATAAGCACTCCTCACAGAATAATTACCATCTTTGTTATAATGCCAAGTCCACGAATCTATACTGTCAAATTGAGGTACTGGGATATTCAAAATATTTTTTACCTCATTTTCTGAAAAATGGTCTTCAACACATTCACATCCCACTCTCTATTGCTCCATAATTGACACACACAATTAAAGCCCATAGCATTGGTTTCTTGGCTCGACCCTACCTTAAAACCGGGCAAGTTTGGAACCCAAGGGTCCCTCCAAATATCAATAGCCGTTCCATCCCCAATGTTCCTCCTAGCACCCTTCATGAGAACATCACGAGCACCCAAAATTGAGCGCCAAGTATAACTTGCATTCGGACTGATTTTTGCCTCCAACAACGAAGTGTGCGGAAAATATTTGCCCTTAAGGACCTTGGCCATGAGGGAGTCCTCATTTGAGAGAATGCGCCACATTTGCTTTGCAAGAAGAGCCCTATTAAAAAATTTCATATTCCGGAATCCAAGCCCTCCTTGATTTTTTGAAGCATACAACTTATCCCAAGCAACCCAAGAAATTTTCCTTTCTTCACCTTTTTGACCCCAAAAAAACTGACGACATAATTAAGAAGCCCAATTAGCCGTTACTTACCAAACCAAAATATTGTAGGATTGGATTTGATGATGTATTTTTTTTTGAAAATTTCCTTTTTTTTTTCCGTATATTCCTATTTCCTTTTTTTTCTTGAAACCAATATTACTATTTCCTAATCCTAGGCAAGTTTGGTTTTTGAAATCTCTATTAAATATTAAAATCTCTCTCTTCAGTCCTCATCTTACCCTACCTCCTCTCCTCTCCTCTCCTTAATTATCTCTCCTCAACAAACACCACTACCAATCAATCCGCCGCCACCGCCACCGCCACCGTTACAACCATGGAAGGCTCTACTAATCAAAATTTCAATGTAAGGTCTTTTTATTTATTTATTATAGATTAATTTATTAATTATACTTTATATTGTTTTAGTCTTTTATACAATTCATTATACCAAGTAGATTGATTTTATCGTAATTTTAGTTTCATCGTAGTAGTAATTTATTTTAATGTTGATTTTATATTTTTGCTTGCTGATTTAATTTGATGGTATGATATAGTATCTAATTATAATCGATTCTCAAATAAAAACGAAACAATTAAATTTTGAATTACTACATGTGATTTTGATCTGTGCCCAAATTGTCAATTCATACTTCCTACTTAATTAAATGCTTTAATTTTGGAGTTCTGACTGGCTAAAATATCTGATTTGATCATTCAAAGTTTATGCTGATGTAATTTGATGGTTTGTAAAATAGATGAACAAATTGCTCTTTTGATTAGAGCCCTAGAATAATTAAATATTAGTTTCGAGTTTTATCGATTTTTATTAGTTAGATTGTTTATCAATGAATACGAAACAAAACTAACATATGAAATTAAATATTTGTTGATGATGGCAGTTGTTGGATGATGCTTCTATCGCTGCTGCTGTTGAAACTTTAGGAGTTGCAAAGACAAGGAAGATGTTCGAGGAAGCAATCAATAAACCCAGTTTATCTCATCCTAGAGCAGTAGAGCTGTGCTTGAAATACGCCGATTTTGAGAAGAGCTTACAAGATTTGGATCGTGCTCGCTGTATCTATCAATCAGCATCTTTGTATTCAAATCCTCAAATAGACCTTGATTTCTGGGATAAATGGAGCGATTTTGAACACCATTTTGGTTGTGAAGATACTATTTCGGAGATGCTCAGATCTAAGCGATGTGCAGCTCGTTCTTATCAACATGACTAGATTAGCACCCGTGCAATGTGATAGCATGGTTGTAAAATAAAATTATTTTCGCAAGTAGTTGTGGATCAAAGATGAATATTCGAGTTACATTTAATATGTATGGTCGCATTTAATTTAATACTACGTAGTAGGGAGTAGAAACCTTTTCATGTACTTAATTTTACCAAGAAAACAACTCATGTTCTAGAAAAAAAGGTGCTACACTTGTAGTTAACGACTTTGGATTAGAGTAATAAGAATGTAAGTGTTTCATATTTATAATAAAATGCAACTAAAGTGTTTGATATTTTTTTTTTTTATCTCAAAATGTTTAATTCGCGTGTAGTGTTAGTAGATTTATTGTGGATTATCAATGCATTAATCACATCATGTAGGGTAAAGGAAAAGTCACTGCACCTCAAAGCAGTTCAAGCACTTTTTTTAAATTTGGTCTCCTTCCTCCCCCCTCGAGATGGGTTAAGGTTAACACGGATGGTGCTTGGACTTCGATAAATTGGCTGCAGGAGGAGGGGCTGTCAGTAGGGATGATGGGCTTTTCAAGCAAATACAATGCCATTTCTTCCTTTGCTACTGTTGCTGTTCGTGAGGGGCTTGCTATGGCCAAAAGACTTGAAATGAAGGAAGCAGAACTAGAGACAGATGCTCTCTATATCAGGGTCATGCTTCACTCATCTGGTGCCAATTACATCATGAACTAGTTGCAGTTGTGAAGGATATTGAAGAAACCATCAGACACTTTGATGTTTTTGAAATCAAACATGTGAGGCGTGTCAACAATGCTGTAGCTCATGAACTGGCTGCAATGGGAGTAGAAATGGCTGTTGGGCATCGTATACATCTTTCTTGCCCAGACTCTATCAAACCTATCTATATGGATGACTGATTGCTTTCCTGCTGCTGATCAGTTACTGCTGCTTTTTAATCCTTCTGTATGAAGTTTGTCTATAGTAGGTGTAGTATTAACCAGGCATGTATGTCTAATTATCAAGCCATACATACGTATAGTTTCACTAGTACAATATCATGCAACTGAACGGGCTAAGGTATTACCCGACCTTCAAACATGGTTACAACTGAAAGAAGTAAAGGAAGTTTTCATACTCTTTACATCCTCATAGAAGAGCATCAAAGTTGAGTATCCCACATCTACTCTATTAATATTCCTCACCACATTGGAAGCATCGCATTCAAGCTCCACCTTCGCATACCCCAACTGATCTGCCAGCAATACACCTAGCCTCGCAGCATCAAATTCAGCCTGCTCCACGCTCCACCTTGCCCTCAAACGCTTTACAGTAGCAGCACTTGTAACCTCAAAAAGCTCTAGCAGCATACTTTGAAAAATAATCATGGAGCGACTTTGTGAAATTTTCAGCCACAATGCAGGGGTCAGACACCGGTCCTTGATGCACTCTCATGTTCCTGCAGAACCAAGATGCCCAAATCAGAGTGCAGAATAGCTTAGTTCTTTATTTTCCAGCCTGTTTGCAACCCACAAAAACCGATCAGCAAAGGAGGAAGTTGGTGCATCGGCCAACAGATCATCAAAGCTACTATGAGACCATATGTTCACAGCATCCACACAATCAAACAATGCATGTATTACGGTTTCAGCAGTAGCCCCACACCCCAGACACAGAATGACTATGGCATAGTCTCTCTTTCACGCCCAGGTTTCCTTTACACGCTCTCCACACAAAATGTTCGTTGCAGCTTAGGCGATCCTTCAACATTCTACACAAAGTGTTTGATATTTATAATAATCAACTAAGAGATTTTTGACAATAAAGATGGCATATGGTTTTTATATAAGGGTTGTACCTTGCTTCTGGATGTACTTTACCAAAAAGATGTTACTTTTACAAGGTGAGAGTTACATGCCAAACACGGGTTCAAGTTGGGTTTTGAAAGACATTTGTAAATATTGAGAAACGAGTATAGTAATTATAAGTTTTAAACCTCTTTCAATTCGTTTTTTAATTGTTTTACTTTCATTCTTTGTACAAAATATTAATTGGCTTTTGAGTCTTACGTGAATTGGGATAAAAATTGACTAATTTTCTGCTTGTGATAAAGGTAGAAAATAACGTTTTGCAAAAATTATCTTATTTTTTCAAGTAGTGATTAGGTTGCATATGTTAGTAGCTTTTTATTGTTATCCTTTCACAGCAAATTATAAGCAATTTTGTTCGTTCACTTCATATAATAACTCGGTTAAATAAGAGAGAATTGAAAATTATAAATAATGTCGTCCAAATTGTACACAAACTTTTGTATTTGATGAATATTAATACATATATACAAAGCAGATCACAAACTCACCAAGAAATTAAAACCAAACCAAGATCCACGAAAGTTGAAACTAAGTTTAAATTAAATTACACTGATAATATAACAATTTAAAACAAAATGTAGAATAATACAACAATCCAAAACAAGATGAAGAAGATCATAAATTAGTACGAGTATTTTACATCAATATTAAGGAGCATTTAAAAATTCCGAGTACTCTTCGTACCATGATTGACGTTCACGACCAAGGTATAGATCGGCGACAGCGAGAAGACTTCCAGGGACGTACCCTAATATTGTTAACAACGTGCATACTAGAACTGGAAACTGTAATGTTTGAAGACACTAATTAAAATAAACAAAACATAATCTAACTATAATTGGGTTTTTTTTTTTTAAAAATATTTAATAATCTAGTAAAATAGAAAGAGATCAACAGATATAGAAATGATCTTACACTGCAGCAACCATAGCGGTAGGAGATGCTGAGAGGAGGAAGTAAGATTGCTAACATGATATTGCATCGTGAAACCGTGGACGACATCGTTTTCGTCAGTTGGTGATCAAGTTGAAAATGTACTGTGAGAGACAAACTCACTATAGTTACGTGGGTTGCATTACAAACCAACTAATTTTCTATTTTTTTTTTCATTTTTTTATAATTTTTTTAAGGGAACGAACCAACTAATTAATAAATTGATAGATGATGAATATATATACAACATAGGAATTAAAATTATCATATGAGTACTTAATATTCTATCATTTTTCATCCTCAATCGAGTCAAAAAAATAATATTCTATCATTATTTTTGTTAAAAAAAGGAATGTCTGTATTATTTTTCATCGCTCTATGGCTGATTACACCATATGCCCGGCTGACCCAAGTAACCCCTGATTGACCAAGTAACCCATGACCAACCGAAAAACCCCTGACCAAGTAACCCAATTGAGCAACCCCTAACCCCTAAGTAGTGCTGGTCACACCGTTCAGCAAGCCACATATGAACCTTTTGTATATAAGAGCTGGAAAAGAGGATTATTTTATGGCGGTCGTTTGAAAAATGACTACCATATTTTTTTTTGGAGGGGGGAGATTAAAATTCATTAATAATAAGCTATACGGCACTTACATAAGAAATCATAATCGAACAATACAAAGACAAAAGAACCAATTACAAGTTCAAAATAAAGGAATCTACAATTGCACGCGCAAAATGACTTTCTGAAATACCCCTGCCTCATATAACGCTATCCTATGCAGCCTCTTACAAGGGGGTCTGGCAATATGTTGTAGTTTCTGACGTGAACCTTCATTGGCTCAGAATCCTGTACTCCTCAACCTGAAATCAAAATTGGTGTCATACACTTCACCATTGACAAGACAATCTCCGATTCAAACACGGATATCGGCATGGAAGCATAACCCTTTAGCCCAAACCAACAGAAGATCAAACCAAAGCCCCATAGCCAAAAAACCCGGCTTAAATCCTGCACCAGAAGATTGGTACACTGATCTGCACACCTCATATCACCCCAACACACCACACAAATAGAAAAGATAACAAAACCAAAAAACACACAAAGACGGAAACAGGAAACCCAAACACCACACACACTCCTAAAAGAAAAAACAGGAAGAAACTTAAAAACTAAGACTACGAACGAAACCCTAACAACCCACCCCGCCGCTAAACCGAGCACCACCACCAACGCTCCGGGGTTCACCAACCCAACCCACATACTGCCGGATAGATAAGCACGAACCGCCGAGACCCGCCCGAGAAGCCCAAACCCCACACACCCCTGAACCGCGGCAACGACGGCTGAAAACACCAGACTAAGAACGGCCCTACGCGAGGGACTCAGAGGGAGATAACTCACCCTCCCCGATCTCGTACACAACATCGCGCGACGACGGACAAAATGGTGGAGCATAGACGTGGCGGGGAAGCGGAGATGAAATACGGCGGCAAGCCGGCAGCACGGCCAGTGAGGAACAGAAGCGGCGGACGAAGAGGAGCGGCGCAAGTTTTAAGGCTGAAAAGACAAAAAACCAAAACAAGAAAGGAAAAAAACAACCTAAGGGAGTAGATCGAAGGCTCGCCGACGCTGTGGCATGGGCGGTGAGCCGCACGCCCGCCGGCGATCCTCATGGCCGGAGTAAATTTTGGGAAAGCGGAAAGTTTTGGGAGAGGGAGGGCGCTAGAGAGAGAAAGGGGTGTAAAAAGTTGCAACTACAAGGAAAATATCTTAATTTGTTCAATTCTCTTGATATTAGTTTAATGATATATAATATAATCGGTTTATTTTTTCACGTTATAAAAAGGCCACAATTAGTCTTATAATATCCACAATGTAAACATAAATTTTGAAAATTTTAATTCAACATAAAATAAATATTTTTTGTGAAACTATAAAATAAGAATAAAAATTACATAAATGAAACTAAAAATTTGATAAATAAAAAAAATGTTGATAATATTATTTAGTATTATAAATATAATGTAATGTAACTAATTACTTTGGAAAAAAAAAACCAAGGGATATTGTAAATATCAGGCCAAAAACAATTACAGCGTATATTGTTGTTACCCGCTACTCCTAAAATTTCCATTATCAAGCGGAAAAGATTTTCTTTCAAAAAAAAAAAAAAAATAAATAAATAAATAAAATAAAATAAATAAATTTTAAGTGATGGATGATGGTAGCTTTTGCTAGAATAAAATAGGTAGGTTTCTTAGAATATTTTCCTAATTTTATCGTAAAAATAATGGAATTCCTATATTATTTTAATACTTCCTCTGTTTTCTTTTAGATGCAACACACCCTTTAGTGCGGTTTTAAGAAATGTGGGGTTTACATGATATAATAAACTTTAAAATATGATGAGTGGCGGTTAGGAGTGTAATTTAGTGGGCCATGTGCTTTAGATAAGGGATATAGTATAGTTTTTCTCTAAAGTAACTTTCCTTTTATAGTGTGTTGCAAGTATTGTGACATACATTTCGCCTTTAGGGAAGTGTAGCAAGTAAAAGAAAACAGAGGAAGTATACATCACGGTTCGTTATATTGTATAATAATGAGGAGGAAATTGAAAGTTTTAAAATTTGTTCTTAGAGAGTAGTTCAGAATTTGTTCAATTGTGCACAAGTTTTTTATACAACGATGTTCGATCATAGAGACTTCTCTGATAAGCCATGTTCAAGTTCAGCAATAAAAAGATGCATCAAAGTTACATCATGGCCGATTGAAGAAAACCCTAGTGATAATAACCAAAGGCCAGTCGATGATTTCTTTACCGTAGTCTCATCGACAACATTAATACTACTGGGACATTAAAGTTGAAGAGAGAAAGCTCTTATTGGCAAGTTGATGTCATAGGTTGGCTCGCCGAGCTTAATGTTGACGTGGATGCTTGGGATTGTACCATTAATGTTGTAGTCGAGAGTTGTGAGAGTTTGCTAAGTGAGTCTGGCTGTAGCTCTTTGATTTTCAAAGTTGTGGTTTCGGTTGAGGAAGAGGATTACGAGCTCATGTATTCTAACGATCTTGATGATACCGATGAGTATGTTGAACCCGTTTATTACATAAAATCTATTCTACAGGATAGTGGAATTAAGTTTGTTAGTGGAACGGTTAATTAGCCAAATTGGTATAAAAGTTAGCACCCTTGTGACATATTGGTATAAAAGTTATCGCCGGCGACATATTGGTATTAAAGTTAGCAAGTTGTGACAAAATGGTATAAAAGTTAGCTACCGGCACATATTAGTATAAAAATTAACAAATTGCGACAAATTGGTATAAAAATTAACAAGTTGTGACATTTCACCCTTTTTTCTTGCCAAAGGAGTTTTTTATTAATTATTTTTTTATTTGTTGTTAATTCTCATTTTATGCCAAGTAATTCTCTCCTCCATGCTCATGCACCTAAGATAATGACCAAAAAAAAAAGTGAGTTAAAAAATGAATGAAAAGAGAAATTTTTATGATTTAATGTCTCAAAAGTTAAAATTGGCAAGTAATAAGTTGTAATAAATATTTAAGAAGTTAAGAAGCAAATATATTTATATAAAATTGAATATGGGAAAAAAAAAAAACTCGATACAATCTTGAAAATATTTAATCAAAGAGCTTGATCTTGTAATAATTCTTGATTAATTCTTATGCATAATCTTGAATATTTCTCTATAATTTTCAATTTTTTCCTTTTGTATTCTTTAACTTCTAATAGTGTTCAAGAAATTTACAATAAATATTTGAAGAAAAAAAATAAAAATAAAGAAAAACAATAGATTTGAACTACAAGAATAAGAACAATTATTTGTACATTATACACTTACTATTCTAACAAGAAATAGGGTTAAATGTCATCACTAGCAAATTTTTATATCAATATGTCATCACATGGTAACTTTTATACCAATATGTCGCCAATGATTAACTTTTATACCAATATATCACAACTTGCTAACTTTTGTACCAATCTGTCGCCGGTGATAACTTTTATACCAATATGTCACAAGGGTGCTAACTTTTATACCAATTTGGCTAATTGGCCCTATTTAGGAGGTAGAATGAATAATTGTTCAATATGTTTAGAGGAGTTTGGGATGTCAAACAATAATGTGGTGATACTTCCTTGCTCTCATATCTATCACGAAAATGCATGATTCGTTGGGGTTTTCAAAGAAAACGAAGATTGGAGATTAAATTGTAGTGTTAACTTATTTAGGGGAACTTTGGGATCACTTTGTGATTTGGTTGGTTTGTTAACTATGGAGTAGTTAGTCATGTGTGTTAGGTCTTCTTCTTGCTTATTACTATAAGTTAGGGTATTTAATTTAGACCTCTAATTATGAGTTGAGTGCTATCAATTGCGCAATTTTCGTTATGAGAGCTTCCTATCAACAATATTTTTTATTTTACTAAAATATGCTTATTCTTATATTGCTACAATTTGACAAATTTGGATTATGTTGTACTACATAGTAAATTATATCTTGTAGCTACTTTATTTTGGCACTTTCAAATTCAATATATGCAGGCCCGTTTATGAGATTTCAGTGGCGAATGTATAATTTGGGGCCCTTATATATCAGTAATGTACTCCCTCCGTCCCTGAATAATATATTTCTAATTCTCTCTATTATGTGAGGAATAAATGCTAGAAGTAGGAATGTAATATAGGGACGAAAGGAGTACTAAAAAGATAATTTAAGGGTATGTAAAAGGGCAGAAAAGATAGATACCTCCTTAAAACATAGTAACTCCTAATCCACATAGAAAATCTAAAATAAAAAAAAAAATGGATGAATATTAATATGGATGTCTGTAAAATCATCAAAATAAAAATCCAAATGTCCTCTAATCAATTGTTTGCTGTGAAACATTAAAGCTATTGCTCTGTCTTCAAAATTGGTATTCATTAATAAAGAAAAAGCTATTGCACCATTTTCGTTCATATCTTGATCATGCATCTTTGTAATGTCACCCAATTGTACTTGTTTACTTCTGGTTTGAAATTGTTATAAGACTCAATAACCTTTTCAACAAGCTCATCTACATTCTTAGGAAAAGACTGATATTACAAAGATTGAATTGATCTGAATAGACCTAAGTCCAATACATTCAAATCTGGTGATTGTGCTGGTTGGAACACAAACTGAATGTTGAATCCATGTGCTTGTGTTGCTGCAATGAACTCTTCATCTCTTGGTATTTGATGTGGCCTTGCATTATCCCACGGTATGACCACATTTTGGGGCAAACTTTCTGGCCATTTTGACACTATTGCTGGTATGACTTTGTTAAGTAACATGTGTCTTATTGCCTCTCTGTTCACATTTTGAAGTGGTTTTGTGACCATTGTGCCAGCAGGTCTATTTTTACTTGACTTCTTTGCCCTGTCTTGATGTGTGAATGGGAATATCTCATACTTCCCATCATGTAGGAGTTCCCCATTTCTCCTATAAAGTGGCTTCCCTATAATAGCCATAAACATAGCTTTTAATTTGAACTTTCTTGATTGTTGAGCCATATAGGGATCTTCCTCACTTGGTAGTAGATAGATCTCCTCTTATCTAGGTTGAGATAAAACCATTTCTCATCAATGTGGATGGCATACTGCATGTCATCAATTGTGGGGTTCTCATTACCTTGGATTGGGTTTATGTGAGACAAAATCCACTTCACTCTTGCAACCTTGTGATCTGATGTCAGTGCTGGCTTACTGCTTGCTGTGTGTGTTTTGAGTCTCCCCTTTTTCTTCAAATAATGAAGAGTTACATGTGAAATCTTAAGTGCTGCAGCATATGATCTTTCTGTCTGCCTTAAGTGTAGTGGGACTGACTGTAGGAATTCATCAGAGAATTCCCTTGGCTTTGGACCTGTCCTCCCTATCTTTTTGGACCTAACATCAATCAAATTTCCTTCTGCCATCTGCCTTTTTATATTAGTGAAAATTCTTGTGATTGTTAATTTGTGAACCTTGAATTTGACTGATAATTCCACCTTGTAGCCTTTTGGTAAGTTACCATCTTGCATTTTCACCAGCATTTTATCAACTATCTCTCTCTTTTGATGCATGTTGAGCTGTTTTCTATTTGGTTGGAGAGTCCCTTCTGCAAACAATGATGCTTGAGTTTCATCTTGCTGAGTTTGATTGTTGTTGTGAATGCTTGAGTCTTCTTCTTCTTCCTGTTCTTGCATGTTCTCATTGTCTGAGTTGTATGCCTCAAACTCTGCATCTTGCATCAGTTCTTCATGCTCTAAGTACATATCTGTCCTTTCTTCCTCTATAATTAAGTGATCAATGTTGAAAAAAGGATCTTCATCTATGTCTGCCATGTCTTCTGTTTGCTGTTTGAACTTGCATATTGTTGTAGATGGTGTGGGGATGAGCTGATTAAGGTTTTTGAGGAGATGAAGCTGCCCTCCAGATTATGCAATGATAATATGAAGACTAATTATGTGTAGCACTAATTTTAGATTAGGTGTAATTTTTTGGGTTTAATGTGAGCTAAACGTGTGTAATTAGTGCTGACTTTTGGATGATTTGAACAATCTTTTGAAAAAACAGGGCTGTGTAATTAATGAAAAGCATTGAATGCTTCATGAATAGTGGAGGCTGCTATTTATAAGCCTTTTAAATGCTGAAATGAAAATCGAAAATTTGGAAAGTTTGCTACTTTTTAGTGGGAATTTTAAAATTCCCAAATTCAAATTTTTGGTGAAAACTTGGGGGGGGGGGGGGGAACAAACCCCTCCAAAACGAATCTGATTTCCCCTCCATATTTGCAAGTGGGGGGACCAACTTTCTCTCTCCACTCCTATTAATTAAGTCCCTTATCTCCATGTAGTCTTTGCCCTCCATCTTTTGCATTGGTATCCGTTATGTGCTCCAAAGTTGCACATAACTATTAACGGAGGGAGTATTATCTTCTTCCAATAATATGCCGACACGTAAGCAATGTGGATCATACTGACGAATTTCATCTGTAAACAAGTTAAGTGGTGGTAAAAGTATTTTTTTTTTTTTTTTAATTCTGTGGTGTTAAAATTAAAGTTTTTTTTTGTAGTGTTAAAATCCATTTTACGACTTTTTTGTGGTGTTGAAATCTAAAAAATCCTAAAAAGTATAACACATAGTCATAAATGACGGGAAGGGTATAAAACACACAGGAATCGGTATAGATCTCACAATGTCAAGTTGATCCAGCAACGACTTCAATTGTACCTGTAAAATGAAAATAAATAAGCATGTATATCATTATCTCCTGAAAGATAAAATTAATAGATAGGAAGCTAAAGACCTATTAAAAAGATAATCTTACCTCTAATTTATCTTGTAATTCGTTGAAATATTCCCGACCCCCTCCCATCCTTTTCCTCTCAGAAAAAACCTCCCCTCCACACTCTTCAAAAATTGTCTCCATCTTTAGAGATAAGTGAAGCAGCATCGAATGCGTTGAATTGTCTATCACATCTAGGGCAGGAATACTCTGCATTGTTGTGCTTTTTTGTAGAGTATTTTTCATCATTAATATTTTGTAATTTACTACATCACATATTTCACCAAAGTTCAAACAGTAACCATTTTGGCTACGTTGCACTGATGAAAAACAGTGTCCTATGAACTTTATTCCTTTAAAGTTTTAGTCTTCTTAATATTTCATTCTCTTTCATCCACCACGGATTTCTTCCAAAGTGGTCAAGTAATATCACTAGTATTCCATGATCACTTGTATTGATTCTGCTATCACAGTCTAATTTTTCATAGAAAGCTCTACCCAATGAGAATGAGTAATATATCAATTTTCACGTAATTTGTTAATTTATAAATAAATTCACGTCATAAATTTTTCATATCTTATTATTTCAACTATAATACTAATACATTACACAAATTAAATTTGTATACACATTATATAAAAATATTAGAAACACTATATTAATTATATGAGCATTAAAACATATATAAGTTTATAATGATTTATATAACAAAAGTATTCAACAAATCAGAGGATGTATTTTAATTAAAAAAAAAATGGTGAGTGAGAGCAAAGAGGAAAAAAGCCTCTCGAGTGAGGAGAATGATCTTTTTTAACGTTCGAATAAAAAATTCAAGCGGAATTTCTATGATTCAATATACGGTTTTTTCACCAAATGACCATTGAACTTTTCAAAAATTCACCAATTCAAATACCCTCAAGTTTTTCAAAATTCACCAATTACCACTGACGTTTGTTAATATTCACACCGTGACCTCAAAATATCCTTGACATTAAAGTTCCGTTAGCAATAAAATGTAATTCAGCAAATGCCCTAACTTTGTTAAATAATCACACAAAATACCCTTATTTTTAGAAATACAACGTTTAGTTTAAAATTTAAGGAAACTAGCCGTTAATTTTGATTCTCGACCTTTTTTTGCATAAATACTCGATACAAAGCATCCCTCTTATTTGCTTAATTAACCACAAATTTTAAAACTATGAGTTATCAATCTAAATCATCCTCCTTTGGACCCAGAAATAATTGCCCAAAATAATCCCACCTTTGGGCCGTCCACCCAAAATAATCCAAAGGGTGGATTATTTAAAAATAATCCAAAGGTGGGATTATTTTCAGCGGACGGCCCAAAGGTGGGATTATTCTAGGCAATTTTCCCTATTTAAAAACGGAGGGAGTACTACTATAACTACCCAAACCCCAATAAATTAAATCACTGACAATCCCATATCCCTAAACACTTCCCCTCTTTTACTATGCTCATCTCTTTTATTTGATAAAGTATATGTGAAGTTTTGTTTTAATTCGTTTTGCATTAAATTATTGATGTTATTGTTATGAACTACTCTGTATTGTTTTATTTTTGGGAAATTCTCAATGGTACTCTTGAAGTTTTTTTTTTCTCAATGGTAAACACTAAAAAAATAAATTATCAATGGTAATCCATAATTTGTAAAACTAATTCAGTGGTAACATTAGTTAAGCATTTTAAGGACATATTAACCATGGTTAATGTTTTAAAAGGGGGAAAAAAGAAATGTCTAAAATACCCCTATTTAAAATTAAAAACCCCACCCACTTCTTCTCCCCTCCCCTCCCCTCCCCCAACCCAACCAGCCCCTGCCTACCCACAACCCCGGTGCCGGCGTCGGCGCCAAGGCCGCCAACCCCATCGATCATTCTCTCTCTTTCGCGGAGCCCACCACCACCACCACTATCATCATCATTTTCACTATTAACAGAAGACCCACGACCATCATCATCATTTTCACCATTGACAGCAAAAAGGTTTCTATGAAGATCGAATCGGGCTACGGAGGTTCAATGAATCGGGTCAATTTCATAGGTGTATCTCGACTGCGGCGGCCAGAATTCGGTGTTAGATCATCGAAAACTGCCATTGAAGGAGATTGAAGGGTTTTTTTGGGGGTTTTCTCTCTCTTCGAGATTTGTGTTGATGGCGTAGTTTGGTTTGGGTTAGTTTCAGAATTCCAACCTCCGGTAATTGTGACGGAAATTCAAAGAGAGATAGAGTTCTGCAAATTCGAGAAAAAAAATTTGTGAATTTTGTGAAAGGGGTGGTGGTTGGGCTGAGAAGGAGAGGGAATCGGGGAAGGAGATCTTTAGGAATTGGGAAAGGAGAGGTTCGCCAGCGCCGAGAGGAAGGAGGGAGAGGGCCGCCGGCGCCAGGGGAAGGGAGGGATCACCGGTCGCCGTTAGCAGGGAAGGGGGCTGGCAGTAGGTTGGGGTTGGGGTATTTATTATTATTATTATTTAATTTTTTTGACACAATTTTTTTTATTTAACTAATAGGGTTATATTAGTCATTATGCCTCTAGTTAACTATGGTTAAGCTAATAATCATGAATTAATATTATTAATGTTACCACTGAATTATTTTAACAAATTATAGATTACCATTGATAATTTGTTTTTTCAGTGTTTACCATTGAGAATAAAAGAAACCTTAAGAGCACCATTGAGAATTTCCTTTTATTTTTTTATTTTCAATTTTTTACAATTTTTCGGTTTTAATTCTTTTTTTTCAATTACATTTCTTTGATGTTTTACATTTTTGCCTTTGGTATCTCATTCTTTATTTCTCCACTAATATCTATCAATTGACAACTTGTTTTTAATTTTTTTTCAATGCTTAAATTGGTGAATTTTGATGTATTGATAATAAATAAATTAAGTATCTATTAAACGTATAATTATGCTAGAAATAATTGGCCCCAAAAGGAAATGTTTCAAGATCCGCCACTGCCATATGGCCGGCTGATACACACCAAAATACTAACCGGGTAATTATATTCCTGACCGATCGAGTAACCTGACCGATCAAGTAACTCATGACAAATCAAGAAACCTTGACTAAGTAACCCCTGGCCGAGTAACAATAATCAATTGAGCAACCCCTTGCCGACCAAGTAATAACTCTTGAATAAGTAGTCCGATCCTTAGGGCCTGTTCACATTTACTGAACTGAGCTGAATTGAACTGAACTGAACTGAACTGAATTGAGCTGAAATTAAATATTTTATGAGAGAGGGAAATTAAGAGCTGAATTGAACTGAACTGATTGGAGCTGAACTGAACTGAGCTGAACTGATTGGAGCTGAACTGAACTGAAGTGAAATTAAGTAAATGTGAACAGGCCATTAGTCATGACCATACCGTGTAGCAAGCTACTTATGAAACTTAATTTGTGTCATTTTTATATATAAATTAAAAGATAAATAATTGAAGTGATTTTATGAGCTGTAAAAAAGCCAAGAGATTATGTAAAGCAAAAAGGTTACGTTTTTTATTGTTGTTATACGCTACTTCTATAATGAATCCTAATCCTAATTAATTCCTAATATCAAGCGTAACTGATTCTGATTTTCTCTATATAAATAAAATAAAAAATTAAAAAAAATCACAGACGGATGATAAAGTTTACTTTTACTAGAATATAATAGTTAGGATTCTTAGAATAGTTCCTAATTTTATCGTAACAATAATGGAATTCCTATATTATTTATATCATGAATTCATGATTATTGTATAAAATAATGAGGAGGGAGAGTTTGAAAATTTGTTCTTAATATTCTTTCAAAAAAAAAAAAAATTTGTTCTTAATAAATTGGAGAGTACGTAGTTAAAGAATTTGTTCGATTGTACAGAAGTTTCAATTTATATACAACGATGATCGATCATAGAGGCTTCTCGTTCTCTAATAAGCCATGTTTAAGTTCAGCAATAAAAAGAGGCATCAAAGTTACATCATGGCCGATTGAAGAAAACCCTAGTGATAATAACCAAAGGCCAGTCGATGATTTCTTTACCGTAGTCTCATCGACAACATTAATACTACCGGGACATTAAAGTTGAAGAGAGAAAGCTCTTATTGGCAAGTTGATGTCATAGGTTGGCTCGCCGAGCTTAATGTTGACG
Organism: Chenopodium album; assembly: GCF_948465745.1. Classification (NCBI taxonomy): domain Eukaryota; kingdom Viridiplantae; phylum Streptophyta; class Magnoliopsida; order Caryophyllales; family Amaranthaceae; genus Chenopodium; species Chenopodium album. The sequence goes on from NC_137857.1 coordinate 6,759,591, forward strand.
TGGATGCTTGGGATTGTACCATTAATGTTGTAGTCGAGAGTTGTGAGAGTTTGCTAAGTGAGTCTGGACGTAGCTCTTTGATTTTCAAAGTTGTGGTTTCGGTTGAGGAAGAGGATTACGAGCTCATGTATTCTAACAATCTTGATGATACCGATGAGAATGTTGAACCCGTTTATTACATAAAATCTATTCTACGGGACAGTGGAGTTGATTTTGTTAGCGGCCATTTAGGAGGTACAATGAATAATTGTTCAATATGTTTAGAGGAGTTTGGGATGTCAAACAATAATGTGGCGATACTTCCTTGCTCTCATATCTATCACGAAAAATGCATGATTTGTTGGGGTTTTCAAGGAAAACGAACGTGTCCATTATGTAGATTGGAGATTAAATTGTAGTGTTACATTATTTAGGGGAACTTTCATTGGTAGGAATTTATGATTTGAGTTGTTATTGTTAACTTTCATTGGTAGGAATTTATGATTTGAGTTGTTATTGTTAACTTTCATTGGTAGGAATTTATGATTTGAGTTGTTATTGTTAACTTTCATTGGTAGTCATGTGTGTTAGGTCTTGCTTATAAGTTAGGGTACATATAGAGTATAAGACCTCTAATTAAGAGTGCTACCAATTGTGTAATTTTCATCAAGATTATTGAATTGATTAACATTTTTTTTACTAATATTGAATTACCTGTAATAAGTAAGGGTATATATGACCTGTAATTATTGAATTTTCATCATGTGCTTATTCTTGAATTGCTACAATTTGACAAATTTGGATTATGTTGTATTCCCTCCGTCCTTTAATACAAACCACTTTCTCTTTATTATGTGCGGAGGGAGTAGTAAATTATATCTTGTATCTACTTTTGTTATGGAACTTTCAAATTCAATGTGGTATTTGCTTCCATCAAATTGAAGTGAGGGTCTGACCTCGCATTACACCTGGCAGCAAGGGCAGTCAATAAACTGCAAGATAAAAAAAAAAAAAAAAAAAAAAAAAAAAAAAAGGCAGCGTTTATGGCTGGCGTAGGCTGGTGCAGACTACTGCAGAGGATTTGGAATACTCCATGTATATCTTAATACTAAAAAATTATTGTATTATACAAAATTCGTTAACTTCACTAATTAACCATCAAATATTATAATAAGTCAATGTTATGTATCATTCAACATTATATGTGTAACACGTATTTGTACATAAAAATTGCTAGACAAGCAGCATTAAGGTGATTAAGCTATCTAATTAACAACATTGTAAAATTATAAGTGTGTATCTATTATGCTCAGCACATTAGGCAGACATCAGTCTTTTTTTCTCAGTCTAATTCGACACATTTTGTCCATTTCAGGCTGTCGTACCACAGAGAGTTCGTCGAAGAAGAACGCATTGATCATATCCTCTTGAAATCGGAAGACTAACAGCTAGTCGACTGATCAGTAAATAGAGTTCAATGTTGATCGATGAACATAGTGTTGATCAAGAAAGAGTTCCTGCAATGACAGACAAATCAGAGGATGTTGATTAATTAATAATTAAGCACTCTTAAATTGCTATTAAAAAAAAAAAGCACTCTTGAGTTAGCTTGGACAAAAAAAGTTAAGTTTAGCAAAAAAAATAAGGCGAGGAGAACAGAGCCTTACAAGTATTATAACAAGACTTCAGCAAACTCTTCGTACCATGATTTACGGTCTTCTTCTACATAAAGGTCGATGACAGCAATAAGACTTCCAGGGATGTACCCTAACATTGTCAACACCAAACATAGCCAAAATCCAGGCTACAGTTTTTTTAATTTTTATTATTCCAAAAATAATATAAAATATGACTATATATTTTTTTTATAATGATTACTTAACAAAGAAGAGATGAGATAATTGAATTGAACTTACAATTAAGAAACCGTGACGGTTGAAGACGCTAACAGGAGGAAGTAAGACAGCGATAACGAAATCGAATATCGATGGCATTATTGCTATTGTTTTCAGACAGAGGTGAAGCAACTGTAATGTATGATCAGATCGAAAATTCTGAATTCTTATATATAGCTTGTTTATTTTACAAATTAATTAGTGAGAAGGTATCGTGCTTTGCACGATTTAAGTCAACTAACTAATTACAGACATATGTATATAGTTAGGATCATAACATATAATATACCAGGCATGTAAAATGATCACCAAAAAACATATAATATACTTGTATATAATGTTCAATGATAAACAAAAAACAGGTCATATTGATCATTAGTCACGCAGGATTTATATAATAAAGATATCTAACATTGTAAAATAATTGCTCCAACAGTCTTTCTACATCTATTTAATGGACGCGTTTCTTCATTTTCACATTCGATTATATTTTTATTTAAGTCTTTCCAGCCTACTCGAAACGAATGGTGTCTCGATGCTTAAATTTTTGTTCACTGGATGTAGTGTTAGTATGAATGTGTGATGCCGCGAAAAGGTTTTAAGTTGGGTTTAGTGAGGATGGTGTGTTTGATGTTTGTTTTTTGCTTAATGTGTTGCCAAAATACATGATTAATTTAGTAATGGAATTTATGTAATACATTAAGCAATTGTCTTCAACATACACATAGCCCTCCCTATTCAATAGGAGCTCAATAACAATATGATTTGTAAGACGACTACTTATATAATAAATGTTTTTGGTCGTTTGAAATATGACTACCGTAAAATTCACGTATAATAGGCTTAAGCTCGCGATCTTATTTAGTAGTATAAAAAAACACGTATGTATTCAGGTATAAACTTAAATTTTATAAGGAAAATTTGATAATTACCACCAACTATTGTTGCCAAAATTGAAAATACCACCTCAAGTTTTTTTTTTTTTTTTTAATTTTACCACCTAGTTTTTTGCAAAAGTTTTCAAACTCCCACCTTTTGCGAGACATGACGTCATCATGGGCCCACACTTCCTTTTTCCCTCTATTTCCCTCTTTCTTCCCATGATTTCCTTCCAATTTCATCCTTAAGTTTGATTTCAAATACAAAAATTTCGCAAATTAAGTTATAATTGCTACAATCTAACCTACAACGAACTGAATTGAGTAGTTTAATTAGGGTTTGAGTAATCAATTTGGGGGTTTTTGCTCAATTCAAAAAATTAGGGTTTATGAATTGATTAATTGGACAATTAAACATGTAATTGGGGGGGAAAACATAATTTAAACATGTAATTGGGCGAAAACACTAACATTGTAGTGGTGATTAATCATTTTGAGGATCATGTTCTTGTGCAACACAAAACCCACTACTAACAACAACATCAAAGTTAGTGTTTTCGCCCCCAATTACATGTTTAATTGTCCAATTAAACAATTCATAAACCCTAATTTTTGGAATTGAGCAAAAACCCCCAAATTGATGCTGTTAACCTTAATTAAACTACTCAATTAAGTTTGTTCAACGTTAGATTGCAACAATTGTAACCTAATTTGTGAAAATTTCGTGTTTAAAATCGAATTTTCAGATTCAATTGGAAGGATATCGTGGGAAGAAAGAGGGAAATCGAGGGAAGAGAGAGAGAAAGAGAAAGAGAAGGAAACATGTTGCGTGGGCCCTAGATGACGTCATGTCTCCCAAACGGTGGGAGTTTCAAAAGTTTTGGAAAAAATTAGGTGGTAAAAAAAAAAAAAAAAAAAAAAAAAAAAAAAAAAAAAAAAACTTGAGGTGGTAATTTCAATTTTGGCCACAATACTTGGTGGTAATTATCAAATTTTCCATTTTATAATGACGTTTATAACAAGCATTAGGCGTTAGGGTTTGATAAATCTATTGAGTCTTAAGATGATTTTTGTAAGTGTCGTTTGACTATTTTTCATAAGTGAAATCCTTTTTATTCTTGTCAAAAGGTTTTAATCGGCTGATAGTACCGTATTCAGAAATGGAGCACCATGCTAGCTCTAGGGACTAGGGATGGAGTTATGGGCATCATATGGGCCGAGATAAACACCAGTACATCATATGGGCCCATTCTCAAATTTATCACTGTATCATGCCAGTATGGTTGGCTTTAGCCTTCATTGTGTCTTCCATGAACTTAAAAGAACCTTTTGCTTTAATTGTAACCTCGTCTAAGGAAAACAAAGCACCATGGATCCGTCCCCGTTAATGACGTATCCATGTTCGATCCTTTCCTGCTTAATTAGCTTGTACTCGTATCATAATGAATGAAGTCTTAAAAATTGTACGCAATTTTTTAAATGGTAGGGGAATTTAGTAGACATAATTACGGCAAAAACACACTACATTATGTAACCTAAGATCAACAATCACATTACAATTACAATCATTGAGCAAACCAATTGAATATGAATACAAATAGATTAAAACAATAAGATCCATGAAAACTAAACTATCTAATACTAAGATAAGTTTCGTTCTTTGATATATCTCTTGCATTTGCATAGCTAAGCTAACTCTTCGTACCATGGTTGACTCTCACCACCTAAGTATAAGTTGATGACGGCAAGAAGGCTTCCCGGGACATACCCTAAGATTGTCAGCACCAAGCAAATCCAAAATGTGCGCTGTAATTTTTTATAAAAAACATAGAATTAGATTAGATTGTTACTCTAATTATAACTTTTAATTTGATCACTTACTAGCTTAATAATAAAAGAGAGAAAGAAGATGAATGATCTTACACTGTTGCAACCGTAGTAGTAGGAGATGCTGAGAGGAGGGAGTAAGACAGCCGTAACAATATCACATATTGATGGCATTGTTTTCACTAAGCTCAGCAAACAGGCAGAGATTGAGAGCGCGTGCTAAAGAAGTTGAATGATCGATTGAGTTGAAGCTAACTAGCTTATTAGAGAAATGGAACTACAGATGGTAGTATACTTTGGAAAGGATAGTATGTATATAAGATAATAACAAGTTAAATAATTGTATGTTAGATGATCAACAAAGAACAAACCAGAATAATTGCTAGACAGGCAACATTCATTTAATTAAGCTATCTAACATTGTAAAATGATTGATTACAGTCTGTTTAATTATTTTGTAGATGCTGTATCTCCATTTCCACAAGTAGTAAGTCCTTACGAAGACTCGTAGAGTAGAAAAACAAAGTCTCCAAGTCGATCGGTAGTTCATCGGTGAATTAATCCATAATGAAGGTCACTATTTATGTTTTCACCACCTCATTTTCTTTAGATAAGTTCAAACAATATAAAAAGGTCGATGAAGGTTCAAAAAGATAAAGATAAGTTCAATAAGTTTAGAAAAAATAAGTTTAAGATTAATAATACGGACTAAAAGATAACACTTCAAATTTTCTGTTAAAAATCAACAAGGTATATAAGGTGCACGATCACAATTGTATCATCCCCGAACAATTGGCGAAAAATTGCTACATACATTGTCAAAGTAATGCATAAGGTAGCTTGTATTTCATAAGATACAAGAGTCTTTCGCCTTCAAAGTGAGACAAACTTATAAGTTGTAACATTGGATTCGAGATTGTCACCTCAAAGTCATAAGCTCAATCCTTACCACTAGGCCGAGCATTAGCTAAATCATACGAGTAGTAATACAACAATGAGACAACAATTAACATCCATTGAAAAACCAATCAAATCCCAATACAAATATAGACAACAAAAAAACTCAAATTCGAAATCCATGAAATTAGATTCAAATTAAAAATACAGTACAATTACATCAAATTCAACCAACCAATTTCAAAAAAATTAGTTCCAAAATATCAGAATATTGTACAGTACATTGATTTACAATCAAAATCAAGCAACTCGAATATAGTAGCCGCCTTCATTATACCATCGATCACGATCAACAACAACGATTGCGTAAATTGCGTAGATCATTCCAGGAACATACCCTAATATCGTCAACAACACACAAATCCAGAATTCACACTGCAAAATTTTCAAATTCACAAAAACAAACACAACAATTAACCTCAAAAATTACAAAACCCTAATCTAATTTTGACTTTGATTTAGATTTAATTTACTGATTGAAGAACTTACACTGCAGCAGCCATGGCGGAAGAAGACGCCGAGAGGAGGAAGTAAGATTGCGATCAAGATTTCGCAGAACATTGCACATCTTCCCATTGTTACAGGAGGAGAGAGAAAGAGATGAGAAATTTGTGGAGGAGAGAGAAAGAGAAGAGTTGAATATATTTGTTCTTAATGAGGAAGATACAGATGAATTAATAACGTGTATACGCTGATTTCTAACATTTCTTAATATGACTCTGACAGTTTGTTTTTATTTATTGTGTTCATTTCTTGGGAGTCTTTTTAAATTAAGCCAACTAGGCAACTAGTACTTGATATTTTTTTTTTTATTTTTTTGAAACAAGCAAGCGGGATTTTATTATAATAAATCAATTTCCGCCAAAGTTGTCAGGCTTTGGGATAAAGAAGACATACAAATACGCTCCAAGAGTTATAAGTTTCCCAACGAGCTACACTATGAGCAAGCACATTCACGCTACACTTAACATGAGAACAAGAAAAAGAACTAAACAAAGAACTATTATGCAATACTTCCTCGTAGAATAAGAAAATAGGGGCAACATCCTGTTGCTTTCCACGAATTGCAGAGATCACCCTCAACGCATCACTCTCAAGCACCACATTATCAAAGCCAAATCTTCTCGCAATCTGAACACCATACACCGCAGCTCTAGCTTCTGCTCCATCTCGCCTTCACTCTTTTCACATCAGCCACTAATAACCACCAACAGCATCTCGAATTACCACCCCAAAGCTGGTACTCACCCCTGCTAAGATATGTGCATCAACATTAATCTTGACAGCAGGGGGAATCCGCATCGTGTTGGACACAACAAGGCAGGAAGTAGGGGCACGGTTACTAACCTTCACATTATAAGTCACATAATCAGCACAAAATTTCAAAAACCCAATCGCTACACTAACAGGATCAGCCACACCATTCTAATTAAAGATAGACTTATTACGACAAAACCAAGCTGCCCAAGCCAGAGCACGAAAACAACTCAGCGTAGCTCCATCCAGCTTGTCGCACACCCATGAAAACAGATCAGAGAATGAATTCATAGGGGCTGACAGGCTAAAGTCGTATCACCTAATCAAAAGTATTACCTAAATCCTCTAACTAAAGTAGATAGGGAAGTAGGGTCGAATCCACAGGGAAACTGGTCTTTCTACTCCTAATTAATTAATATAGTCTAAATTATCAAGGTAACCAAATTGTTGTTATAATATGAAACTATACTACGAAGATTAAGTTTAAGGAGAAAATCAGATATAAGAAGGCCTAGGGTCACAGGTTCACCAATAATTAATATTCCGGGATAAAACATAACAATCAATCAATCAACATTGCACAAATAACATGATTAACAGGCTCTCGCAATTTATTAACCAGCATAGATCTAACAGGCTCTCGCAATTTACTAGATCTAAGTTCCTATTGAAAATAGCCTTTAATATCGAATTAACATCTGCTCGATTCATCAATTCAATATTGCTAAACATTCACAATCAAATTACATCTGCTCGATTCATAATCCAATTGCAAAGAATTAGAACAAATCAATAAGAAATTATCATGCAAAGTCAATAATCAATAATAATAAATTACCCCTTCATATTAATTATGGATCCCCATAAACCCTAGAATTAAACTACTCGGACATAATCAAAACTAAACAAAGCATAATAATTAAACAAGACATAACAGAAATCGGAAAGAGTAAAATACTGAGATTAATTAAAGGAGAAATCGTACCAAAACGGCGGAATTACAAGAGTGTGAGGAACAAGGAAAGAAAATAAAATCTAGAGAGAGAAAGTTAAGTAGAGAGAAGGGAGAGGAAAACTAAACTAGAGTAATAATAATGATAAGAGAGCCTAAACTTGCCTAATAGAATTACATTAATACTAAGCAAGAGTTAACGCTAAAACAAAACTAAACGGAAAGCTAATCGTCTCTGAGGAACGACACGCGCCCGGTCGGGCAAGGGCTCGCCCGACCGGGCCCGCCTTTTTCTCCCCAAAAGCTTTCTCGCGCCCGGCCGGGCGCGTGCACCGGGCGCATGTTGACTTGGCCCGCCCGACCGGGCGCGTGTTGATTTGGCCCGCCCGGCCGGGCGCGCCTCCGGGCGGAGAGAGTGGACTTGGGCGATGCTCATGGGCTTCGAAATCTCCAACTCTTGGGCCTCCGAACTTGGCCCAAGTCCTCAAATCTTCATAACCGAGCCCTTAATCACCGATTTGATCCCTCCAATCGGCCTTGGGCTATCGAAAGCGGTTGCGGTCTTCCAATACTTGTAGATGCTCCTCGAAAAACCCGGGAAATTGCTCCAAGTACGCAAATTCCTACAAAACTCAAGCAAAACTACCAAAGCACTGGAAAACACAAATTAGTAATAAAAGTGGCTCGTAGGAGCCAAAAACACTACTAATTACGACCAAGGGACGGGGATAAATATATATATAAAATGAACACATCAAACTCCCCCAAGCCAAACCTTTGCTTGTCCCTAAGCAAAGAGCTCCTCAATGAACAAATAAAACATGCCTCACCCCAATATAAAAATCAAGCACAAACGATTCAAGGTAAATCAAGTGAACATGCTTCAAAATCAACCAATCTTATCCATCTAATCACCCTTCATCCCCAACAATTGTCAAATAGAGCAAACCACAAGAGCATATAGAATTCAAGACTAGTGCTCACACACTCAACTCTCATTCATGTGGCGAGTAAAAGATGTACTCGATCGCTCTCCATCCCAACCCCTTTAATGTGAACAATGCCCTCCCAAACTCACAACACTCGTGTGTTTAAAAAGACATACACTCAACCTATTAGTCGACTCGGAATATGTCAAGTCATAACTTGCATTGATAAACAACACTTTTCATATCTACACAACTCTATGCACAAGGTCAAAAGGTCTTTTAAAGCTTGTAATGCAAGGCTAGGGAAAAGGGTAGGATAAATTTGGGAATATGTGAGAGAAAAGCTATGCATAAAGGGAGCCATATCCTAATAAACCCATGACCAAAAATAATGGTCATAATCATCTCCAACAAAACTAACTCCAACACAAATCCACCAAAAATACTCCAATCATAAAAAACAATCCCAAAACTTACAATTATTCACTCATAAAAATATGATAATATAGAACAAGAGTGAATAAACAAACTTTGAACTCAAACTCAAATATTTACAATGAAACTCAATTTTTTTTCTTTTGATCAACCTTCACTTAGAACATTTGAACATCAAACACTTTTTTTTCCTTTTGCTCTTTTTTTCTTTTTTTTTCCTTTTTTATTTCTTTGGAAGTTCACTTTCTTTTTTTTTTTATTTTCTCACTTTTATTTTTCTTGAACTTCTCTTTTTTTTCTTTTTCATCACACTTTTATTTTTCTCAAATATATACACTTTTAAACTCATCAAAACAAAAATATGATCAAGAAAAAAAATACTTCTCACCCAAATTGTGCAAATAATGTGCACACTACAAACTCCCTCACCTCACTCACTAATAGCTCCCCCAAGCCAAGCTTGGGACTAGTAACCAATGGGGCAAAATAGGCTTGTAATGTGGCTAAAAACAATAAAAAAGTCAAGGCAACAACATGGGTAGCAAGAAGGGAATAAATGTATCTAAATAAATCTGAAGGCTACCTAAAAGAACAAATGTCTTCGTCCTCCACATGTGCATAATAATGAGCCATGAAACACTACTCATAGTTGCAAACCAATACTCAAATTCATTGACATACCAGGAACTAATCACGCATTCCTAACCAAATCAACTAGTCAAGCACTATATTCACAAGTAGTTGGACAAAATTGACGCATGTTTAGGAATCCAAGCAATTAAACTTCAAATCATGATCAACAAATCCACAATGCTCACAATCAAATACCAAGAATCAAAACAATTTTTCTCAAGTATGGGGCACAGGGAAGCATGATTTACAGTTCATTGGTTCGTATTTTTTTTATTTTTTTGATTTTTCAATTTTTTTGTATTTTTCATATAAGGAAGGCAATAAAACTAATCTAGAAAGCAATAAATCTAAACTAACAAAACACACCAAAAATAAACAAAAATAAAGAAAAGGAAAGAGAAAAGTATATACCAAATCCAAAAATCCTCCCCCAAGCCAAGATCGGACAATGTCCTCATTGGCTCGAAAGTAGCCCAGCTGGCTACTCATCCTCATCCTGGTCCATATGAGAGGACCCACCTGCTCCACCACTGGAACCTGCACCATCTGCACCAAAAGAGCTACCACCAAAATAGTTAGCTTGAAAAGTCCCCCCCGGCGGTCCCCCAAAAGGAATGTCCTGGCCGTACCCATGGAACGAGGAATAGTCTGTGTAAATACCATGGGCAGTGGGATCCCTATCATATCCCTGAGGTGGGGGCTGGAACCAGTCTGGGTAAACAGCATCGTCGGGAATGTTGCCCCGACGAGCATAATCATCATAAATGGGGTAGAGTCCCCTACCCTGGTTCCTCTCTAGGTAGCCTAGCCTCTGGTCGACAGAACCAATCATCTGTCTGAACTCGGTCTGGGTCTGCTCTATGCGACCTATGGCCTGGCCAATACTCTGCAAGTCCCAAACTGGGTCAGAGTCACCGTGAGGGACGGAATGGGACTGTCGGGGTGGTGATGGTGGCTGTGGAATGGGTTGAACTACGAGCTGTGGTTGAGCCTGGGCCTGCTGTGGATCCTCACCCCTAGCATGGGCAACTAACAGGGCGTAAGTGTAGGACTCTTGCCCTGGTGGAAAGGCGGTCAGGTCTGGGTTGGGCAAAGGAAAAATGGGCAAGGGTTGTTCAGTCCCTGTCCTAATGCACCAATGGGTGACCTGGTTCTCGTCTACCCGCAACCACCCAAGCTCCTCAAGGTACCTAGAGGTCATGTAGGTGTCAGGTCCCATGTTGGTCATCTTATGAGGTCCACTCTCTACAAAACCGGCCTTCTTGATGGCTATCCTAGTGATAAGGCCACCAAGACGGATAGGGGTAGTGTGGTGGTTGCTGGCCGTAGCGTGCCTACCTAGGTGGTGAATAATGTACCGGGCGATGTTCAGTTTTTCATACCCAAAAATGTAATGGCCAATCACAGCAAGTTCATTGGTCTGACAGTTATGGGGTTCATTTCTACCTAGGAAACATACACCGGCAAATCTTTGCCACAATTTGGGGATGGGGTGGTGAATGGGCCTAGCACTAGCATGTTGAGCAGAAACATTTGAAATGCCAGTCAAAGCTAAATAAACATCTTCCATTTTAAATTCAGCATTCCATTGTCTGTTCAAATCAGGTTCCAGTTCAAATAATTTACAAAATTCCACAAAAGAAAGAGTGATATTTTTATTGTTAAGCCTAAATATTAATTTAGGACCACTTTTATGGTTTTGAATAACAAGAGAAGACAAAAATTCACAAGTTAATTCACGGTATGTCGCATAATGCATATCTACAAATTTACGCATACCAATATCGTTTAAAAATCTCCTAACAAAACCATATAAACCTAAAGCTTCTAAAGTGGGACGGTGTACCCACCGTGAGGGAATTACCTCTCTTCCGTAGAGCACCTCCAATTTCTCCCGTTGCTCCGCCGTCGCGATCTTGATCGTCGGCCACTGAGCGAGTTGAAGAGCTGGATCGTACTGTTGGGACGAGCTGGAGCTACCCCCGAGCAAATTTCGAGCCCTTTTAGCCGCCATTAGGTAGTAGTCGAAAATTTAATTTGTGGAAATGTAGAATTTTTTATGTAGGAATGTAGAGGATGAAGAGAGGAGTAAGAAAATGTAAAAAGTTTTGGATTTGGGTAAGAGAAGGAGGAGAAATCTTAGAGAGAAGTCGGAGGAAATTTAGAGTTTTTAGAGAGATAAAGCCGAAGGAAGAGAAATAAAATGAGAAAAGAGGAAGAAGACGGGAAGAAAAAGAGATGGGGAAGGCGCGCCCGGCCGGGCTAGAGGGCGCCCGGTCAGGCGATCTTGATTGGCACTCAGTTCAGTTCTCGCGCCCGGTCGGGCGCCGTTTCGCCCGATCGGGCGATCACACTCGTCATGAGCTCCCTCTCTCGCGCCCGGTCGGGCGCCATTTCGCCCGATCGGGCGATCAGAGGGACCTGGGTTCCTTTCGCCTCGCGCCCGGCCGGGCGTCTCACTGCCCGGTCGGGCCAATTTCTCAAGATTTTCGATCTTCTTTTCGCGCCCGGTCGGGCGACCTTCCGCCCGGTCGGGCCAAATTTTAGTCCGTATACGTCAACTCTCGCGCCCGGTCGGGCGAAACTCCGCCCGGCCGGGCCCGAGAGCAAGTTTTGACGAACTTTTTTTCTTCCTCAAAATTTGACTAACTCTTTCCTGTAAACTGTACCAAAAACTCATAAAACTCATTAAATTCCCTCCTCTCTCCTCTCATAAGAAAAAGAAAGAAAAACAAAAATTAAAGCAAGTAAAATACGGGTTGCCTCCCGTAAAGCGCTGGTTTATCTAGGTCCCGCACGACCTTTTTACCTCCATTGAGCTCATTTAGGAAGTGGAGTTAGGAGAGTCTCCTCCACATCCCTAATGGTAGCACCATCATGATACACTTTGAGTCTTTGACCATTGACCTTGAACTCTTCACCTTTGTTATTCACCAACTCCACCGAACCGAATTTGTTCACTTTTGTGACAGTGAAGGGACCGGACCACCTAGATTTCAACTTTCCTGGAAAAATCTTCAATCTAGAGTTAAAGAGAAGGACCTTATCACCCGGTGTAAACTCTTTCGGTAGGATCCTCTTGTCATGCCACTTCTTGGTCTTCTCCTTGTAGATGCGTGCATTGTCATAGGCCGACAATCTAAACTCATCCAACTCATTGAGTTGGAGAAGTCTCTTCTTGCCCGCGGCCTTAGAATCCATGTTAAGCTCCTTGATTGCCCAAAAAGCTTTGTACTCCAATTCTACGGGAAGATGACATGCCTTACCATAAACTAGCCTATAAGGTGAAGTACCAATTGGTGTCTTGAATGTCGTTCGGTATGCCCAAAGTGTGTCATCTAACTTCATACTCCAGTCCTTCCTAGACTTGGCTACTACCTTCTCTAAAATCGCCTTGATTTCTCTATTAGAGACCTCAACTTGACTGCTAGTTTGGGGATGGTAACCAAGCCCGGTTCTATGATATACACCATACTTCTTAAGTAAGTTGTCCAACTGTCTCTCGTGGAAGTGGGAACCTCCATCACTAATAATAGCTCGTGGGACACCAAACCTGGGAAATATGATTCTCTTGAATAGCTTGATGACTACCTTGGAGTCATTTGTTGGTGATGCTATGGCTTCAACCCATTTGGACACATAATCGACGGCCACAAGTATGTAACAATTCCCATTGGAAGATGGGAACGGCCCCATATAATCGATACCCCAAACGTCAAATATTTCAACTTCAAGTATCCCAGTTTGGGGCATCTCATGCCTCCGCGAAATGTTGCCAGTCCTCTGGCAAGAGTCACAAGCCTGCACAAAAGTGTTAGCATCTTTAAACATGGTAGGCCAAAAGAAGCCTGACTCGTTAATCTTGGCCACCGTTCTAGAGGGGCCGTGATGTCCACCATAGGGTGAAGTGTGGCAACTAGTAAGGACGCCGTGAACTTCCCATTCGGGAACACACCTGCGAAATAATCCATCTGCACACTCACGAAACAAAAAAGGATCATCCCAAAAATAATGTTTAACATCAGAAAGGAATTTCTTTTTCTGTTGGTAGGACAAGTCAGGAGGTAGAGTACCACCCACCAAATAATTAGCAAAATCTGCATACCAAGGGTGATTCTCTACTACTGCATACAGGTTGTCATCGGGGAACGAATCATCTATAGGAAGAGAATCCTTACCCTCATCATACCTGATACGTGACAAGTGATCTGCCACTACGTTCTCTGCTCCCTTTTTGTCTCTTATCTCAATATTGAAATCTTGGAGCAAAAGAACCCACCGGAGTAGCCTTGGCTTGGATTCAGCCTTAGCTATTAGATATTTCAACGCTGCATGGTCAGTAAAAACAATGACTTTAGAACCAACAAGATATGATCTAAACTTTTCTAAAGCATATATAACAGCAAGAAACTCCTTTTCCGTGGTGGCATAATTGACTTGGGCCTCATCTAAAGTTTTGCTTGCATAATAGATAGCGTGCAAAACTTTATCCTTCCTTTGTCCAAGCACGGCTCCTAGAGCATAGTCACTTGCATCACACATAATTTCGAATGGAAGGTTCCAATCGGGAGCACATATGATGGGTGCTGATATCAAAGCCTGCTTAATCCTGTCAAAAGCCTCAAGACACTCGTCAGTAAAAACAAAAGGGGCATCCTTAAGCAAAAGCCGAGTTAGTGGTTTAGCAATTTTAGAAAAATCCTTGATAAAACGGCGATAAAACCCCGCATGACCCAAGAAACTCCTAACTCCCTTAACATTAACTGGGGGAGGTAATTGCTCAATCACTGAAATTTTAGCTTTGTCCACCTGTATGCCCTTATCAGATACAATATGACCCAAGACTACTCCCTCTGTCACCATAAAGTGACATTTTTCCCAATTTAGAACCAAATTGCATTCTTCACATCTTTTCAGGATTTTAGCTAGGTTAATTAAACATGCATCAAATGAGGAACCATAAACACTAAAATCATCCATAAAGACTTCCGTGATAGACTCTATGAAATCAGAAAAAATGCTCATCATGCAACGTTGAAAAGTAGCAGGCGCATTACACAAACCAAAAGGCATTCTACGATATGCAAAAGTGTCATAAGGGCATGTAAATGTAGTCTTTTCCTGGTCGTCAGGGTGGATCGGGATTTGGAAAAATCCCGAATACCCATCCAAATAGCAAAAGAACTTATGGTTTGCTAACCTCTCAAGCATTTGATCAATAAAGGGGAGAGGGAAGTGGTCCTTTTTAGTGGCGACATTTAGTCTACGATAGTCAATGCACATACGCCACCCTGTAACAGTTCTAGTGGGAATTAATTCATTTTTATCATTTTTAACGACAGTCATCCCACCCTTCTTAGGAACCACCTGTACAGGACTTACCCATTTAGAGTCAGAAATAGGATAGATGATACCTGCATCAAGTAACTTCATAACCTCTTTCTTGACTACCTCTTGCATATTAGGATTCAACCTCCTCTGGGGTTGAACGCAGGGCTTGTAATTGTCCTCTAAGTGTATCCTGTGCATACAAAAATCAGGGCTTATACCCTTGAGATCATCAATACTGTACCCTATTGCCCTTTTGTGGGTTCGGAGAACCTCTAAAAGTTGAGAAATTTGTGGGTCATCCAGTGCAGTACTAATGATCACAGGGTACAATTCCTGCTCATCAAGGAAAACATATTTTACATGGGAAGGGAGAGGTTTTAGTTCAGGTTTCTTCACCTCTGCAGGTTTTGATTCCTGAACCAAATTTACTACCTTCACACAATCATTAAGATCAGATTCCTCGGTGGCAAGAGCTCTTTCTATACCGTCCACCTCCTTGCTCCATACGCTCATGTCACCTGCAGACAAATTTCCACAAAGAATTTCCTCCAAGGGGTCCCTTGCAAGAACCTGTGGTAAGCTTTCCTCACAAATATCATCCATTATATCAAGCACATCAATCAAATAACAATTTTCTTCAAGCATTGGACCTTTTAAAACTTTCCCTAAATTAAACGTGATATTATCGTCGCCTACAGAAAGGGTTAGTTTCCCATTTTTGACGTCAATAATGGCTCCTGCAGTATGGAGAAAAGGTCTACCTAATATAATGGGAATTTGCGTGTCCTCAGCCATGTCTAGAACAACAAAATCAACGGGGATAAAAAATTTACCAACTCTAACAGGTACATCCTCTAAAATACCTAAGGGGTATTTAACAGAACGGTCTGCCATTTGCAATGTTATATTAGTAACTTTTAAATCACCCATATTTAATTTAGCACAAACAGACGATGGCATTACACTAACAGAAGCACCTAGATCACATAATGCTTTATCAATGAAGACATTACCAATATGACAGGGGATAGAAAAACTACCGGGATCCTTTAATTTAGGAGGGGATTTATTCTGTAAAAGTGCACTACATTCCTCAGTGAATGCTACGGTTTCTACCTCATTAAAGGCCCTCTTCCTAGTCAGAATGTCTTTCATAAATTTAGCATATGCAGGAACCTGAGTAATAAGTTCTGTGAAAGGAACTGTTACCTGCAAATTCTTAACAACCTCCAAAAACTTACCAAACTGTTTATCCAACTTAGTCTTCAAGTGACGGTTGGGAAAAGGTAGCTTGATAACTGGTGGTGCTTCCCTACTCTTCTCCTGGGGTGCATCCTTCCCTGGGGTTGTACCCTGCAATGAATCATCAAAAATATTAGCATCAGGAATTTTACCCTGCAGCCCTGCAGGGGAAATTGGTACAAAGGAATCAGGATTAGCAATGTCAGATAATTCAGGTTCATCCTCTTTGGGCATTTGGGGCCCATCATAGTGTGAACCACTCCTTAGGGTGATTGCATTTGCATGATCCGTTGGTTGCATTCCCTGCGCTGGTAAAGCTCCCTGCTGACGAGATTGAAGGGTAGAAGACAATTGGGCAATTTGGGTGTCCATGACTTTATTATTGGCTATAATAGAGTCAATCTGTTGGTCTCTACTCTCCATATGCTTTTGCATATTAGTCAGCATTGCCCTAATTTCTGATAAAGCAGGGTCAGAAGATGTAGTAGGGGGTTGTGATGGGGGTTTCTGATTGGCATGAGGATGGTAATATTTCTGCTGTGGAGGGGGTGCTTGTTGTGGTTGTTGTGGAGGTGGAGGATTTTGAACATTGGTGCTACGGTAAGATAGGTAGGGATGGTTCCGGTAGCCAGGATTGTAGGAATTGGAGTATGGGTTATTTTGCTTGTAAGTTTGAAAAGCATTAACTTGCTCCATTGAACTCCTGCAATCTTGTTCAAAATGACCTACACTTCCACAATTTTCACAGAAAGCATCATTAGCATTATTAGAAACAGCAGAAACATTAGCAACAGAATTAGGATTGTTAGTAGTAAGATTATCTAGTTTCTGACAAATAGAAGTAAGCTGGGCTTGCAATAAAGTGACTGAATCAACATGATGCTTGCCCTTGTTAGCAAAGCCTCTAGCATTCCCATATTGGGAATTATGGATTGTCATATCTTCGATAACCTGACCTGCATCATCAACATTTAAATTCATAAATCTACCGCTAGCTGCGGAATCTAAAATTGTCCTAGATGCATTTCCTAAACCATTGTAAAAAGCTTGAATCAACTGCCACTTCGCCAAATTGTGGTGGGGACACTCCCTCTGCAGATCCTTGAATCTTTCCCAAGCTTCATATAATGCTTCATCTGCCTCTTGGGCAAAATTCTGGATGGCGCTTCTCAATAAAGCTGTTTTCTCTGCAGGGTAATATTTATTATAAAAATTCAACGCAAGAGTCTCCCAGTTAGTAATACCAAGTGCAGCTCTATTCAAACCATTAAACCATAATTTAGCTTTTCCACATAAAGTAAAGGGAAAAAGAATCTCCCTGATTTGATCCTGCGTTACCCCATTCTGCCTAATAGTATTGCAGTATTGACAGAAATCTGCAATGTGAAGATTAGGATCTTCACCCTTTGCTCCACTGAATTGCTTCCTTTCTATCATCGTAATGAATTGGGGCTTGATCTCGAACTGGACTCCCTCGAGATCGGGCGTAGGAGAAAGATGCGGAAAATCTGTCAGCGATGGTTGCGAATAATCGCTAAGCTTACGAGGTGGTGGAGGTGGTGGTGTACCCATCTCTAGTTCTGAATCAGAAGAATGCTCCGAATCACTAGAGGAAGGTAATGGATTTCCAAGAATATCACTACTCCCGGAATCTGCTAAGATCTGCCTGTAAAGATTCTTTTGTCTATGAAACGAGCGTTCGATCTCAGGATCGAATGGAATGTAACCTGATCTGGAACACCTGGGCATAAACAAAGAACTAAAAAAAACAGATATTAGTACTACCTCAAAGAACTAATGTCCCTTGAGGCAAAAGAGAAAATAATCTAAACTATAAAAACAATTAGAAATAAAAATAAAACCGTTTTCCCGGCAACGGCGCCAAATTTTGACAGGCTAAAGTCGTATCACCTAATCAAAAGTATTACCTAAATCCTCTAACTAAAGTAGATAGGGAAGTAGGGTCGAATCCACAGGGAAACTGGTCTTTCTACTCCTAATTAATTAATATAGTCTAAATTATCAAGGTAACCAAATTGTTGTTATAATATGAAACTATACTACGAAGATTAAGTTTAAGGAGAAAATCAGATATAAGAAGGCCTAGGGTCACAGGTTCACCAATAATTAATATTCCGGGATAAAACATAACAATCAATCAATCAACATTGCACAAATAACATGATTAACAGGCTCTCGCAATTTATTAACCAGCATAGATCTAACAGGCTCTCGCAATTTACTAGATCTAAGTTCCTATTGAAAATAGCCTTTAATATCGAATTAACATCTGCTCGATTCATCAATTCAATATTGCTAAACATTCACAATCAAATTACATCTGCTCGATTCATAATCCAATTGCAAAGAATTAGAACAAATCAATAAGAAATTATCATGCAAAGTCAATAATCAATAATAATAAATTACCCCTTCATATTAATTATGGATCCCCATAAACCCTAGAATTAAACTACTCGGACATAATCAAAACTAAACAAAGCATAATAATTAAACAAGACATAACAGAAATCGGAAAGAGTAAAATACTGAGATTAATTAAAGGAGAAATCGTACCAAAACGGCGGAATTACAAGAGTGTGAGGAACAAGGAAAGAAAATAAAATCTAGAGAGAGAAAGTTAAGTAGAGAGAAGGGAGAGGAAAACTAAACTAGAGTAATAATAATGATAAGAGAGCCTAAACTTGCCTAATAGAATTACATTAATACTAAGCAAGAGTTAACGCTAAAACAAAACTAAACGGAAAGCTAATCGTCTCTGAGGAACGACACGCGCCCGGTCGGGCAAGGGCTCGCCCGACCGGGCCCGCCTTTTTCTCCCCAAAAGCTTTCTCGCGCCCGGCCGGGCGCGTGCACCGGGCGCATGTTGACTTGGCCCGCCCGACCGGGCGCATGTTGATTTGGCCCGCCCGGCCGGGCGCGCCTCCGGGCGGAGAGAGTGGACTTGAGCGATGCTCATGGGCTTCGAAATCTCCAACTCTTGGGCCTCCGAACTTGGCCCAAGTCCTCAAATCTTCATAACCGAGCCCTTAATCACCGATTTGATCCCTCCAATCGGCCTTGGGCTATCGAAAGCGGTTGCGGTCTTCCAATACTTGTAGATGCTCCTCGAAAAACCCGGGAAATTGCTCCAAGTACGCAAATTCCTACAAAACTCAAGCAAAACTACCAAAGCACTGGAAAACACAAATTAGTAATAAAAGTGGCTCGTAGGAGCCAAAAACACTACTAATTACGACCAAGGGACGGGGATAAATATATATATAAAATGAACACATCAGGGGCATCATTCAGTACATCCACAAAATTACTCTTCTCCCATATTTTTGTAGCAGCAGAACAGAAGAAAAGAGCGTGGATGATGTTTTCATCCCCCCTATTACAGATTGTGCAACGATTAGTAGCTCTAATAGGGCAATTATATAGTACCTTAAGGACTCCCAAACTCCCCATACATGCTCTCCAAAGGAAGTGGCACAACTTAGGAGGCCCTTTCACGCTCCAAACATGTTTCCAGAGCTCGGTGTTATCACCACCATGAAAGAGTTCCCAAGTACGCAGATAACCAAGCCTACCAAGTTAATATCCCGACTTAACAGTATATAAGCCATCCTTAGTTGGCCACCAATACCTTTTATCACTCGGCCATCGTTTAGACAAAGGAATATCTAGGATGGCAGCCTTATCAACATCATTAAAGTGAACATCCAACTTCTCCACATCCCAGCAGCCACTATTAAAGTCGATCAAGTTGCTCACACAAAGATCCGGGTTATGATTTGGAAGGGGAGTTGGCACATAATGCTGCCCTTCACCGCACATCCATGAGTCCTCCCATACTCGGATTGAAGCACCATTTCCCACCCTCCACTTCAAACCATCAAGAAGAAGCGACTTCGCCCCCTACATACTTCTCCAACTATAACTCGGATCGTATCCCCTCAATGCCTCAATAAACTCAGAATTTTTATAATAGCGAGCCTTCAAAGTGGAATGTGGCAAAGAACTCCCTTCTTGGGTGAGCCTCCAACATTTCTTAGCAAGCAATGCTTGATTAAAGGATTTTAAATCCCGGAAACCCAAACCCCCCATAGATTTTGGAGACATAATTTCTCCCAACTATGCCAATGCATTTTCCTTTCACCCCCATTTGAACCAAAAACGAGCCAATATAAAGTGAATTTCATCAATAAGGCCATCCGGAATTTTGAAAATGCTCATCATGTATGTGGGGATAGCTTGAGCGACGACTTTTATCATAACCTCCTTCCCCGGACGAGATAACAATTTTTCCTTCCATCCCTGCAATTTTTTCCATATTCTCTCTTTCAAGCAAGCAAACACGGCTTTTTTCGATCTTCAAATTATGGTCGGCAGCCCCAAATATTTTTCATGTCGTACTACCTCTCTAACCCCAAGCGTTGCCACAATCAAGTTTCGTTGGTCTACTGACACACCTTTGCTAAAAGTGACTTCAGTCTTGCTTAGATTGACTTTCTGACCCGATGCCCTTTCATACGTAATGATTATCACTACTAGAAAACACCTCATTTTCGACGGAAAAATTCCGTTGGAAACACCTCAAAATCCGTCGGAAAACACCTTTCCGACGGATTTTCGTCGGAAAAGGTTGTCGGAAAAGGGTTCGTAGGAAATAGGGTCTTTTCCGACGAAAATTCCGTCGGAAACACTTTTCCGACGGAATTTTCGACGGAATTCTTTCGTCGGAAGGGATTTTCCGGCACCGGCAAATCCGTCGGAAATCTCCGACGGACGCAATTCCGTCGAAAATTTCCGACGGACTTTCCGTCGGAAATCGCTTTTATGACATTTAAAAAAAATACGCTGCGCCACCACGGGCACGGCGTATCACAACCTCCAACCACCAAAAAACCCAACATCAGCAGTCCAAAACCACCCCACCACCCACAACCACCAGATCTACCACCGACAACCACTAGCTACCACCCCCCACCACCAGCCCCTAACCCGATCCACCACTCACACCCACAGCCCACCCATAACCCGTTTCACCAGCCCCCCTAACCCGATCCACCACCCACAGCCACTAGAACCCTAACCCGATCCACCACACACACCCACAACCACACCCATTAGAACCCTAACCCGATCCATCACCCACACAAACACCCACCAGAACACCTACCCACCTAACCGACCCCCTAATCGAACCCACCCAAAACCACCCACCTAAAACCACCACTACCGGCACCGAAACAAGCCAACCACAACCCAAAAATAATAATAAAAAAAAAAAAAGAATCCCGACCCAACCCCAAAAATTCGAACACCAAAATTCAAAAAATCTGATAAAACAACAAAAAAAAATCAAAAAAAAATACACATACCTTAATTCGACATAATAAAACCTCGAAATTGGGTTTAGAAGGCCAAATTCGACCACAAAAACTCTAGATCTAGAGTTTTCATGGTCGAATTTGGCCTAAAAACCTTTGTTTTCTTCGTGAGGAGAGAGAAAGGGCGAAATTGGAGGAATATTATTGTTGATGTTGATACCGGCGATGGTGTTGTTGATGTTGGTGTTGTTCGTTGTTCGTGGTGTTGTTGTTGGTGTTGTCCGTGGGAGGTAAAGAGGGGAAAGAAGAGGAGAGAGAAGGGGGAAGGAGAAGACGAAGAGGAGAGAGAAGAGGGGGGAGAACGAAGAGGAAAGAGAAGAGGAGAGAGGAAGGAGAAGACGAAGAGGAAAGAGAAGAGGGGAGAGAAGGAGAAGTGGAAAGAGAAGGAGAAGGGGGAAAAAAGAAGGAGTGGAGGCGGAAGAAAGGGGTAAGGTATTAGGGTTTTAAAAAAAAATTCCTTTTTTTTTTAATTAGATTCCGTCGGAAAGTTCCCACGGATTTTTAATCCGTCGGAAATTGTACTTTCCGTCGGAAAAGTCATATATTCCGACAGATTTATTTTCCGTCGGAAATTTCCGACGGATTTCCGACAGAATTATTGAATTCGTCGGAAATATCCGACGGAAAAAAAAATCCGTCGGAAATTTCGTTTTTTCCGACGGAATAATGGGTCCGTCGGAAGCAGTCCGTCGCTATTAAGCTGTTTTCTTGTAGTGTATATCAGCAATTTCAGAGCATTCTTGCAAATTTGCTTTAGCAAAGACAATACTATCATCGGCAAAAAAGAGGTGAGAGATTATAGGAGCTCCTCTGCAAATTCGGACCCCACTTATTTGCTTATCTACCACAGCCTTGGATAGAAAAAGCTTCCGCACATAAGAGAAAGAGGTACGGAGAAATAGGATCTCCTTGTCTTAGACCACCCGACGGAACAAGATAGTTATAGACACCCGGGTACTAGTACTTGATAGCTAATTACTACTAGGTACTCAACTTTGATAAATGTTGCAAATTAGGTATTCAAATTTGGGTCTTAGCAAATTGGGTACTATGATCTGCTTGAGATTGCTTTTTTCGGCCAATGACCTACACTAGAGGTTGTTATAGACACCCGGGTGTACCATATACGGTATACTTGTGAGTATTTGTTCTCATTTTGATAATTGTTTTTCATTTAATTTATCATCAAATAAAGAGCAAAAACTATCTTAAATTAGTTGGCCCTTGGTGTATGGTTTATATCGTTTGAGATGGTTGAAATAACTTGGTATATGCATTTTCCACTTATTAATGTTTCTGATAGATTCCTAATTACGTTGCTGCCCTTGTTGTTGTACTGGATACAATTCAATTTTGTTAATCCTAACTCTACTTCTGAAGTTCCCATTGTAACTTAGGCCATATAAAGGAAAAATGAAATCTCGCCATAATTAATTTGAAATGTATGACAAAATCACAAATAAATAATTTATTAGTACTCTGTAATTCACTTATAATTTATTTTTTTATTTAGAAATACTTCTAAATTAAAAAAAAAAAACAAAAAACCTTAAAAATTTTTAAAAAAAAACATAATTTTTTTTTTTTAAAAAAAAAAACTTATAAATTAAAAAAAAAAACTTATAAATTTAAATATTACAGTAACATTTACAAAATTACAAGTAATGCTTTTTTTTTAGGCATTTACAAGTAATGCTTTTGACTTCCAAAAATAATGGTTAAGTAACATATTTTTCTAATCATTGACAAACAAAGATAAAATTTTTACAGCAAAAGCCATTAAAATCTGGTCAAGACAAGTCAAAGTTGCAAATGTGAAGTCAATCTTTCAACTTGGGCTATAAACCTATAATCTGGTGTGTTCGAAACACAGATGTTATTGTGGTCTTCATCATTTTGGGAGTGTTCGTCTACTTTGTCAAAGCCGCTGATGATGCATTCCGCTAAAGGCTATTACTTTCTTTGATTTCATAGAAAATTTCGAGAATTACAATAGTTAAGGTGTTATTAGACTATCCATTGCAAGGTATGGGACTTGAGTCCCACACCGGTCATATGGGGGATTGATGTGGGATTTATATAGGACAATGAGCTCTCCTCCCCTTAAGCTAGCTTTTGGGGTGACTCTCCTATTGTCCTATATCAATGGTATCAGAGCCGACCTCGGAGTGGTGGCCCATGGAGTTGGTGGCCTGGAAGAAACCAGCTGTGACCAAACATGGCCGTGACCAACGAGGACATCGGTCCTTTAAAGAGCCGACCTCGGAGTGGTGGCCCACGGAGTTGGTGGCCTGGATGAAGCCAGCCGTGACCAAACGTGGCCGTGACCAACGAGGACGTTGGTCCTTTAAGGAGGGGCGAGTGTTATGGGACTATCCATTGCAAGGTATGGGACTTGAGTCCCACATCGGTCATATGGGGGATTGATGTGGGATTTACATTAGGACATGGGTTCTCCTCCGATCCCCTTGAGCTAGCTTTTGGGGTGGCTCTCCTATTGTCCTATATCATAAGGACTTAGGGTTTATATAAAAATTGGGGATTTTCATAAAGTAATTTAATTTATCAAATTTGAACCTAAATGTAAATAATTAAGTTTATATTGTAATAATCTATTATCGCAAATCATATTATTGTTTGGTTGTAATGAATAATTTTTCATCAATTTTAAAATCTAACTTAGTATTTTTTTAATTGAGTTATTATTCAAAATTTAACACAGATGACTGTATAATCCACATTGAACTAAGCCGAATGCTTAAATGATGCTTTAATAAGTTATAATACTTGTTTGATTATTAACCTACACTGTAAAGATGTTGTTGTTGGCATATAAAATCTGATCAAGTTAATTGAATAAGCATTACTAGTCCTGCATTACATAGTTGTATACTGATGGCTATACTTATTCTTGCACATCCTTATCTGTGTAACAAACATGCACTGTGTTCCAATCTCCATTGTCTTTGCGTCAGTTTCATATAGATCATTTCTTGCTTCTTTGGTTCATTTGTTCATTGACTTGGTTTTTTCGATGCAACTCAAGTTGGCTGCATCCAGTTATAGTTATGCAAGGTTTGGTGTCAACTACCCTCACAAAGATCAGAAAACGAAGAATATCAATGTCACTGTCAAGCTGGGCCTCAAGTCAATTAAATGAGGGAAAATTCAGTTTAACAAAAGGGTGAGTTACTTGTGGCGAAAACCAATTAACTACCGTTGAGCTCATAGCCATTCTGTGTGTGAAATTTAAGGAAATGGATCAAATAGCCATGTGTTACTTTTGTAAATTGATGTAGTACTACACTGTAGTTTTATCTGATGAAAACAAAAAATCCTCTTAGTTTGACAACTTCATATATTTTAATGCAAACAAAGTTAGAAAAAAAAACTATAACTTAGCCTCTTATTCTGAAAACTTTGTATTTTTTAATGCAAACCAAATAAGAAAAAAGAAATCAAGTTTTTTCACACCCTTTGTATTTATTATCACTGCTAAATAGTGTTTATAACATTATTCATGTTTGTCAATGTGAAACTTTGAGCACATATACATCTCTAATTGTGTATCGGTAAAATTACTTACGTAAAAAGTCAGAAATATCAAACCATTACCGAAAAAAATCTAGTGAAGCAACTTTGAAAAGTCTCTTAGATACGTACATGCTCCTTCAAAGATTTTTGAGTTAATGATACGGCCACCACTGGCTGTCACATTGCAAAACATTCACACAAGAACAATCAATTAAACTCACCTCCATTATATTTGTGCAGTTGATTTGCAGAGAAAGAGAAATAGTGAAATGGATGTATCAGGAGGTCTTTCTCTGGTACAAACCATCCTTCAGTTGTTGGACTCTACTGTTTGGAAGGAGACTCAATCTGTATTGGGTGTGAAGTCCCAGCTTCATAAACTCAAGAAGACTATGTCGTCCACCATTGACACCATCCTCCGTGATGCTGAAGAACAAGAGTGGCTGCACCACATTTGCTCTAGCTACAGTGAACGTGACAGACTTGATAAGCTTGAGGAAGCTCTTTACCAAGCTGATGACTTGTTTGACGAGGTTACCACTCTTGCTCATCGCAAGAAGCTCATGCCTGGCAACAAATTGAGTAAAGAGGTATATATCCCTTTTCTTCTCCGTGATGGATCACCATATGAGGGTCAACAGTCAAGAAGCGGCAACCAATGCGAAAGGGACAGCAGAAGCAAAGAAAAGGAAAATAAACAACAAAGCCTTAACAATGTCTAATTATGGTTTTGCCATTTTAGCTAAGGAGTCACATGTATCCATCTTTAGTCTTAGATGTCTTGAGTATATAAAGGGTAGTAAACTTAGTAGTGAGGATAGGTAGAAATTGAGTGAACCTCTTGAGAGACTTGTAGCCTCAAGCTACTAGAGAGATTTGTAGCCTAAAGCCACTAAGAGATTCATAACCTCAAGTTATGAATATCCTTATGTAATCCAACCTTTAATCAATCAAATGTTCAAGCTTTTAGCCTTAAATTAATATTCTTTGTGTTAATCTTTGGGTCGGAAATCTGGTCTATAACAACTTGGTATCAGAGCCGGTTCGATCATGGAGGCCAATACGGAGCAGCGAGCCAGCGACTGAGCACCGTGGAAGAGATGCTAACTGGTCTGAAAATTCAACTACGACCATTGAAGAGCAGCTGCAGCTGCAAAACGACAACCTGATAAAGGTTGCGACAGCAACAATGAAAGCCGCCATGGAGGAGGAACGGGAAAAGAGGGAGGCAGAGAGGAAGAAGCGTGAAGAGGAGTCCCTTAGGGCAGTGGTGAAGGCCGCGGTCGTCAAAGCTATGGCGGCAGAAAGAAAGAGGGCTGAGGAAATTCAAGAAACCGAGAAGAAGAGTGAGAAAGACGCCGAGAACGACCCCACTCAACTTATCAGCCGAGAAGAGAGCAAAGAAGTGACGGCCGGAAAACAAGTTGGCTCCAAAAATCTTGACGGCGAGTTAGGTTGTGGAGTTTTAGGGGTTGCCAAAAAAATTAAATTTGGTGGAAGGCAGGGGATTTTGGTAGTGGTGGTTGCGGCTCAAGTGGCGATTTTAATGGTGGAAATCGTGAATTTAGCGGTGTCTTCTATATTGTGCGAAGGAAGGATGCTAGGGCTGGAAACGATGGTGGGTCAGGGGGATGTTTCGAAAAGGCGGGCGCTAGTGGTAGTAGATCTGGTGGGGGGCCAGGTCGGGTCGCCGGAGAAGACGGTGAAGTGTGCCGACAAGGTGGTGGGAGAATTAGCATGAGTCGAGGTGGGTCTGCCCGAGAAAGAGATTCGCCACCACCAATGGTTACAAGGAGGGGTCGTGACTACTCTAGTGTTTGTAGCAGCGGGAGTGTGTTGGGTGGTAATGGACCAGGTTTGTTTCCAGGCAAAGCTGAGTTTGGAGAAAAGCAGGGGTGGTTAATTGGTAGGTTCCAGAAGCAACTTTCAACAAAGGTGAAAAGACCATTACGTGATGTTTTCTCAACCCTAGAAATTAATTTAGTTTTTGAAACCAGACTTTTCCTTGGGCCCACTCTAATACAGCCCAATTACACCATTCATGTTTTAAAGCCCATTTCTTTTAATTTCCAAAATTTAGTTCTGGCACTAAAGTTTGGGCTCTTGATTAATGGTTATATCACTAAACCCAAATTTGGGCTCTTGGGACCTTGTGAAATTGGGGGTGTTCTCAATACTATACGAGGGAGCAAGGAGGGTATCTTTTGTGGTGGTTGGTTAAGAGTAATTTTTGAGAAAGGTGGTGCTGATAGTAGTGGGTCCGGTGGTGGTCCAGGACTCTTTGCCGGAAAATATGAGCATGGTAGTAAGACCACCACTAGTAATGGCTGGCGCAGAAGAGGTGTCTTTGTGAGGGGCAGATCTGGTGCATGTGGGTCACGTGGTGGCCCGGACTGTGGGGTGCGTGGACAAAGGACCGCAGGTGGTATAGGTTGTTGGGTCGCCGGAGAAAAAGGTAGAGTGAATGGCGAATTTGGGGGCGGAGCTCATGAAGTTGGGATGGATTTATGTACTGTGCAAAGAGATGAAATTGATGTGTTTGTTGAAGGTGGGATAGGAGGAATTTTTGAGAAGGGTGGTGCGGATTGCAGCGGGTCCGGTGGTAGTCCTAGATCTATGGCCGGAGAAGGTAAGGATGGTAGTAAGACCGCCATTAAAGGGGGTCGGGTAGGGAAGGAGGGGCTTTGCAAAGGGTGGTTCGGGTGCATGCGGGTCAGGTGGCGGGCCCGGTGGTGGCTGTTGTTTCTTCACCGGCAGCCAACCTTATGGTGAGGTAGGGTGGAAGTCACGGTGTGACCTACAAAAGGTAACTCCAGAAGTTGAAGTTGAGTATGAGGAAAGGAACATGACTGAAAATGGGAAT
Organism: Chenopodium album; assembly: GCF_948465745.1. Lineage (NCBI taxonomy): Eukaryota > Viridiplantae > Streptophyta > Magnoliopsida > Caryophyllales > Amaranthaceae > Chenopodium > Chenopodium album. Next base: position 6,787,702 of record NC_137857.1, read on the forward strand.
GGCTTACAGAAGAAGCTAAGGATGAAAGGTTCTAGTACGGGCACTATGGTAATAAGCCTTGAAGCAATTACAAATGAATTTAATCATCTAAAGCTAAGGTCACGTGCTTCAAAATGGAGGCAATGTCAGCCAGCCAACCCAAGTATTAATGGGCCAATGAGACTGATTGGGCTTGCTTACTCAAAGGCCCTTTTTAATTACAAATATGGGCATAGTAATTACAAGCCCAATTTTCTTTCTTCAATCCACATTCCCTCATCTGTGAACTACTCCTATTGTAGCCTCTCAACCCACCACTCCACTCTCCATCCAGCGCTCTCTTTGCTATCTTGAAAATCAATCATTCCTTTCTCAATTGTTCAAGATCATTATCGTCATCGAGAATCGGGTGCCGACTAACACCCACCTTGAGGAAAAGGTGAATCTTGAGCCGGTGGGTAATGTGATGGATCACCATATGAGGGTCAACAGTTAAGAAGCGGCAACCAATGCGAAAGGGACAGTAGAAGCAAAGAAAAGGAAAATTAAACAAACAACAAAGCCTTAACAATGTCTAATTATGGTTTTGCCATTTTAGCTAAGGAGTCACATGTATCCATCTTTAGTCTTAGATGTCTTGAGTATATAAAGGGTAGTAAACTTAGTAGTGAGGATAGGCAGAAATTGAGTGAACCTCTTGAGAGACTTGTAGCCTCAAGCTACTAGAGAGATTTGTAGCCTAAAGCTACTGAGAGATTCATAACCTTAAGTTATGACTATCCTTATGTAATCCAACCTTTAATCAATCAAATGTTCAAGCTTTTAGCCTTAAATAAATATTCTTTGTGTTAATCTTTGGGTCGAAAATCTGGTCTATAACATTCTCTCAGTTTAACCAGCTTTGTTCTGCTGTCAATTGGTCTCGAGAGATCAAAAGCATCAGGGAAAGATTGGATGATGTTGTCAAAGATCATCAGCTTTTTGGTGGGTTTAGACACTCGGTTGTTCTCGAGGATAGTCGGGTAAGAAATAACCTTAGGGAAACTCACTCCTATGTCTGGAGAATGATGTGATTGTTGGGAGGGAAGAAGATAAGAGGTTTTTGATTGATATGTTACTAGACACTGCTGTTGAGGGGAATGATTCTGTTGTTAGCATTGTTGGGATTGGAGGGTTGAGGAAAACTACTCTTGCCCAACTTGTCTTTAATGATGACAAGATTCAGAAAGAATTTTCGTTGAAGATGTGGGTTTGTGTCTCTGATGATTTCAATGTCAAAGCACTTGCCACTCAAATCCTTGCAGCTACAACCAACCAGTTTACATATTTATATTTATATTGTCTAACAATCTAGAAAGGTTGCCAAGGGAGTTGAGGAAATTAGTAAGCCTTAGGCACCTTGATTTTTATGGTTGTTATAGTTTGACACATATGTCTCCAGAGATGAGTCAATGGGTCGTGGGCCATACATAAACGGCTCGAGCAGCACTAGGGTCACATATTCTTACATGCATGTAAGATAGATGCAACAACATGAAACACACAACATCATGCATGAAACGCGGCACAATTCTAACATTCTTCCCGCGTTATTTTGTTTCTTTTTTAAAAAAAAATTGGTTTCCTTCTTCCCAATTCTCTCTCTTTTCTTTTCTTTCCTAATCCTCGTCAAAATTTTCGATCAAAAATTTCATTATAATTTTCTTTTTCTCTATTTTTTCTCCTTCCTTCTTTAAATTCTCTCTCCTCTGTTTTTTTACTTTTCTATTTTGTTTCAATTTTTTGATTGAATTTGTTCCTTACAACATGGAATTAGTTGTTATTTCCAATGAGATCGTCAATGCAGGTTAGTGGTTTGTTTTGTTGATTTGTAATTACGTTTTTTTAGGTTAGTTTCAATTGTAATTGTCTTTTATTTGATTTTTGGTTAGCTTCAATCAATTTCGATTTATTATGATTTTGGTGTGAATTTCAATTGTAATTGTTTCGATTTATGTATGAATTTCGATTATTATGTGGTGAATTTGTGCTCAATTTCGATTGACTACGTTTTATCTGATTTTATGAATTCATATAAATTGAATTTTGTTGGCTTCGACCAATTTCATCTGTGTATGAATTTCATCTGATTTTCTGCTCTTTTTTTTTTATTAATGAACATAATCATGCAAAATATGAACATATGCATAGGTTACCTTAAATGTGAACATTAGTATTTCAAAAAGTGAATATAACTATAAAAATATGAACATATGCATTTTAAAAAGAGAACATAACAATTCAAAATATGAACATATTTTATAAACATTAATACTTAAGTATATTTATCATATGAATAATAAATGTTTATTTTATGAATACTTCAAAACATTCTTGAACATAAAATAATATAGCCAAATAATAAAATGTACTGACTAAATGACTTTTTTTTTCAAAAAAAATTATCTATTAAAAAAACAAGTGAAATACTTGCATTAATTTATGAATTCACCCACAAAAATTAATTAATTTTCTGAAAAAAAAAATGAAATAAATTTTAATTCAAATTAATCAATTTTCAAATATTTAAATGATGACGAAATAATAAGTTATTAATTTTATATGTCAATAATGTTAGATACGCCACTTATATAAATTATATGCCTAATTTCATGTAATTTGTTAATTTTTTTTGAAACCATATAATTTGTTTGCAACATGGAATATACATATGGTCATCGCACCGGGCCGATCACTCAGACTTGGGTTACATTAATTGTCACTCACGCTCTGCTTGTTTGGAATTTTAATCTCAAATCCCTTCCTACAACAATTTGTATTTGTTGTGCTTATTTTGTAAAGTTTTTTTCATCTGTAATATTTTGTAGTTGACTGCATCGCACATTTCAGCCAAGTTACACTATTTTTTTGTAGAGTGCCCTATGAATTGATATTTCAGTCTCTTTCATCCACCGTGGATTTCTTCGAAATTGGTCAAGAATTATCGCTAATTTTCCATGGTTAGTCGTAGTAATTATTCCATCACAATCAAGGTCGTCATAAAAGGCTTTACCCAATAACTGCACAAAAACTTTATACGCCTCTTCATTGGGGGTTAAATTGGTCATTGCTAAGTCAATCTACACAATATAACCAAGTGAGCACCATATTAATACCCATATTATCATCTCATATTCACATTCTTACTATTCCCAATATGGTAATTATTCTGTATTTTATTAATTCATACTATAGCATACAAACAAACTCAGCTATAACTTCTTAACTTAATTAATAAAGGTAATTATACTTACATCAATTCTCAAAAAACAAATTTTTTTATTTTTTTATTTTTTTATTTTTATTTTTTTTGTATTTTGTAATTGGAATGCATATTGAAGGAGAAACAACAAAATATAAAATAAAAATGCATTTGTATAAATTGTAGTCAGTAGTCTTAGTACTAAACCAAGTTCTAATTCTTGTGTACATCGCAAGAAAAGCATTCTTGACTCTTGAGCCACAAGAAAATTAGGTTGATGAGCAAATAATGAACCACAAAGCACCAATTATAGTTAGCTCCTCCCTACTCAGCTTGTCTAACAATCACATAATCAAATACTAAAACTACAGGCAACAATATTGAAACACCTATGTCTTACTCTCGATGATGGGAAGACCTAGTCTACTGCCGAACCAAACAAGTACGTATAGGGGCTTAACACAAATCAAACACCCATCCAAAAAAACAAACCTCTATTACCATTCCAAGAATGAAAAGTACACAAATCATAGAAGAGGAAAATCCAACATTGATTACCATTCCAAGAATGAAAAGTACACAAATCATAGAAGAGGAAAATCCAACATTGGTTATCCAAACTCTTAGAAGGCTTTACTAAATTATGAATTTCAAGAATAGCACTTGTTGATTGGTGGAGCAATACAACAATTGATATTAAATCGTAACAGTTAACCCTCTTCGATAACACATCAAGTGCTAACAAGAATTACCCAGTAATAGAAGTAACCAGTTAGGAGTAAACACTACAAGAAAATAACCTTTTCGTAGCGATTATTTTAACCTTTAGTATCGATTGTAATTGCAACAAAAAACTTTCCCAACGAATGGTCATTCGATACAATATCCCCCGTTGCCTTAGCCTTTAGTAGTGGTTTTCAATATCGCTGGGGTTGGCCTCAATAATCGATACGAAAACTACATCCCATCGTGGTGATTATTGTAGCGATTACAATCGCTATAAATGTTGAACTCATTTTCTTAAAAAAAAAAACATGCATATGATCTTTACAAGATTCGAACATGCAATCTCAAACTCTTATATTAAATGTTTCACCAATAAGCTATGACATATTTTTTGTATTCTTTGTCAAACAATGCAATATTTATATATCTAGTGTAAAAAAGGTTTTTCGTATCGATTTTTTGGATTTAGTGGCGATTGTAAATGATACGATTTCTCAAAATTATATAAATGTGTAAAAATAGTGTGGATATGTATTATTATGTTTCCCGTAACGATTTTATATGGGAAAACCATGGTGATTGTAAAATGATACGACTTCCCTAATTATTTCACAAACATACTTCCCTATTTTAGCGAACGTACAATCGCGACAAAATAATCGCTACGAAAAGACATGTTTCTTGTAGTGAAAGAAGGTAACATTTAACCCCTAAACCCAAAAAAATGGAAACCTACATTAAGCTTCTTGATCACACAAACACAAATTAAAAGGAGAGATAAGAAAGAAATTAGTGGGGGGAATTAGAAGAAATTGGGTGGGATTAGTATAACGTAAGACACGTGACCGACACATGTAGGGTCAACGCTAGAAAACACCTAGTCAATGTCGGATTCTCACCTTTGGTTGTATTTAACAAAAAAAATTTACAATTTGGTTTCCCCTTGCTAAAAAAATTTTATAAGGTTTTTCCTAACAAAATAGTTGTTATAAATGGTTTTTTCTGACAGATTTTTCTATAATTAATCAATAAATTAGACACAACTTGATAACTTGCATTAAATTTCATACTCATTAAAAGTTCATGATTATAAATAGGCAAATTTGTCAAAAAAAAACCTTTTAAATGCACTGTTTTGCGAAAAAAAAACCTTTTAAAAGCTTTTTTGTAAAAGAAAACCCAAACCTATCTAATTTTTGTTGAAGACAACCTTAGACCTCTAATTCACCTGATTAACCAATAATTACTTCTAATTACTCTCTAACTATTTAATAATAAAATTAGTTTATAAATAATAATAATAAAAAAAAAGAATCCAAACCACCATCTCCACCACCAACCAGCCACCCACTCCCTTTCCCCCTCCCCTAACAGCAGCCCCACCACCGACTAAGTCACCAGAATCGTAGCCCCCGTCCAAGACAACCACGAAAACCACCCCAGCCACAACCTACTACCGTCGTCAACCACCAACAAGAAACCGCCTTACTCCCAATGTCAGCCCACCACGAAAATACCCACACCCAGAAACATCAACCTCGCGAAAGAAGTCGGGGCGTAACGCTTCCGCAAGGTCCCTCATCTACCCGTGGAAGGAGGAGAGAGAAATTCAAGGTGAAATTAAAGTTTTCAATTAATAAATTAGGGTTTTTGTGAGATAATTAAAGGAAATTGAGATGGAGAAGCCATTGATAACCATGATTGAGCTAGGAGAGAGAAAGATGAAATTAGGAATTATTGGAGGAAGTTGATGAAGAAGAAAAGAGGGGGTAAGGGGGAAAGGCATGTGGGTCGTCGGCCGGCGGTATGGGTTAATGCCGGCGGCTCAAATGGGGGAGGGGGCTGCTGTCAAGGGAGGGGGGAAAGGAGAAGGAGGGGGCTGCTGTCAACTTGTCAAGGGAGGGGGAAAAGGAGAGGGAGGGGTGGCTGGTGGTGGGGGTGGGGTTTTTTTTAATTTATTAATTATTTTAATGATTAAGTATTAAAGCGAGAATTAGAGGTTAATTAGAAGAGATTAGAGGTTAATTAAGTGTTTTAGTATGACTAGGTTGTTTTAAACAAAAAAAAATTAAGTTTGGGTTTTCTTTTACAAAAAAGCTTTTAAAAGGTTTTTTTCGCAAAATGGTGCATTTAAAAGGTTTTTTTTTGACAAATTTACCTTATAAATAATTACGAATATGCTTTTAATCCATGAAAGAAATATTAACATGTACAATTATTTCACATATTTCCATCTATTCCATGTAAGGAAAATTTTCACTATTCCAATATTAACAACACTTACCAAATACTTCGTAGTTCTCATCATTCCACCAACAATATTGTAATAAATAACATACATATAATTTCATGCTTTGCACATAATTAAAATTGCCATAATTATTTTTTTCGTATTAACTCAACTATTTTTTTTCGTTCTCCCAATGTGTGTTCAAAGTCGTCATTTTTGGTAGGCAATTCATTCCATTTTACTCCATAACTCACACAAATTGGGTTTTCTTTTATTCGGCTCCAAATATTCGCAAATGCATTACAAATTACAAATAGAGTAAGAAAATTTGAATCTCTTATCCATCGTACACAATTAATTATATAGCAATGGTTGTATCAAAATTCAACTCAAGGCAAAAGTCAAACATATTTTGACTAAATGAGACAACTACTACTCCAAACATGTCGAAAACTCTCGCAACTTTTTAGTACAACAGATCAAGATTCAAACGTGAACAAAAATTACGATTCAAAGATGGAACATAAACAATACAACCAAATCAACAATGTCTTCTACAATGCTGCGAAATCGAGTTCATCTACTGAGGAAGTGCGTGGTACGGGCCTTCCGAAGAGATGGGCTGCGGCTGCACCGCGATCACATAGATGGCGTAGATGATCCCGGGAATGTATCCCAATAGTGTCAACAACAAACATATCAAGAACTCACACTGCAAAATTAAGTCATCATAAATGTTATAGAGACCAAAATTACTAATTAGAGATTGACAATGCAACATTTATGCATAACAATCTACAAATACTTAACTTATTAAAAATTGAAGGTCATATTTATATCCCACAATCGGATTTACACTCTATCACGCCCCATCCTATTAAATTCGACAAGGGTAATTGAGATTTAAGGCCGCGACTAACTCTTAAACCATTACATATGACCAACTCAATCATAGCTTAAGCCGGTGATTAAAGCATGAGGTCGAATGGGCTTTATATACTCTATCAATTATATATACAAACAAATTGCACAAACTTTTAAATAAATCGGAACAAATTGAGTGATAAATCGACATTAAACAACAAATTAAAAAAAATTACCCTATATGTAAAATATACTTGTTCGTGATTCCTCACAACAGTCACAAAATATCCTACTCGTAATAATTCTAAGTAATATCTACATATAATCAAAATCAAACTAAAAGTCAAAGTTAGATATCTTATCATAGGATAAAAGTAGATCCTACCCACCCTAGATTCCTACACAACAAATCAAACTAAAAAATAAACAACCAAATCAAATCAGATAAAATTTCGTCTACATCATTTACTCGTAACACCACCGACAACAATAATACAAGAAAAACAACCAAAAAGAAAGATAGAGAGGAAAAAAAAAACATACACTGCAACAGCCAGTTCTAAGGCAAACACCAAGAGGAGGCAAAAGGATAGCCAAGAGAATCTCAAAGGCAATATGACACCGATTACTCTCTGCCATTTTTTTTTTTTTTTTATCCAATAAACTTATCTTTTTCAAGTGTAAAATAGTTTTGTGGTGATATTATGATTGATGAGAAAATAGTAGACTTTATAATAAAAGAAAGAGGCAGATATTTAAGCATATAATAAATGATGAGAAATTGAGATTCATAAAACACATGCCAAGTGGCAATAATATAGATGCACAATGTAATGAACAGTCAAGATAAAAAAAACAATAATTTGTTGTAAGATTGACAGACCTACCACTACGGAGATAAGTGATTATCCACTAATTTAGTTTTGACTGTTAATTGCTTTCAGTTTTGCTGGCTATTATTAACTCTTGTTGTATATGCTAGTTTTATACCTGGCCGACCTCTATTAAAGATTTAAAGTATCCCACCTCAAATTTGGATCGTACCCGGATTAAATAGTACTCTCTCTGTTTTTATTTATTTACAACACATTTCTTTAACGAAAATATTAAAATAGATAGAAGACTAGTTTGATCATGGGTTTTAACTATAAACTTAAGTTTTTGATTGGGTTGGTACCCTAATAAAATAAGTTTTACTACGGATGATAAAAAATTTAAGTTAAATAATAACTATTAAAGATTTACAGCTTAATTAAACAATTATGTTAGATAATCGTATACCTTGTTTTTTACTCACTTCCGAAAATAATTGTTAAGAATGTAAGCTGCAATTATAAATTGAAAAAGCTAAGGAAATAAAAATCTAATTGCAAATGAAATTGAAATTTACTCTACTTATACCTATACTTATTTATTTATTATTGTGGAGTGTTATTTTACTTTTTATGTCTTTTATTATTGGATTATAAAAGATACGAGTATTAATGGTTATATGTGTGTAACCGCATACGTGTCAATCAAAGTGTTGTAGATAGTGCATATTTAAGCTAATGGAGATTTTAAACTTTTTATTAATAATATTACTAGTTGTCTTCCAAAAAAAATAAATGTACTCCTCTCAGGTTTTTTTTTTTTTTTTTTTTTTTAATCGTCTCTCTTTGACCATCTTTTATGTTTTATAGGTAAGAAGCAATTTAGTTGTGTAAGAGCTTATTAGATTCATCTTGAATTATAATTTTTACTCATGACAAATTAATGTTTAAAATTTATCTTTGTTGAACATGAAAACACCAAATGATGTTATTAAAAAAAGACAGAGATAGTATAACATTTATAAAAACGTCTATTCTCATCTTTTATAATTGTTTAATTAAGACTTAGAAGACATAAGTTCTACTACATACATTGGAGTGATGGTTAATACTTTACACTAATGAATTTGAGGTTGTGAATTCAAGTATTGACACACACACACACACACACATATATATATATATATATATATATATATATATATATATATGTTTTTATATAATTTCAAAACAATTTTGCTACAGTGTAATGTATTCATTGTAGTCTTATAGATGTAAATCGATCATATTTTGTGCATACTCCCTCTGTCACATTATTTTTAAGAGCTTGTGTTCTCACGATAGTTTGTTTTCTAGTGCAGATAATAATGAAAAAAGTATGTATGAAGTACATGTGGGCACCAATTTTAAAGGATATATAGGGAAGTTTAGGGCCTGTTTATTTCAGCTTAATTTCAGTTCAGTTCAATTCAGCTCCAATCAGTTCAGTTCAATTCAGCTTCTAATTTTCTTCTCTCATAAAATATTCATTTCAACTCAGTTCAGCTCCAAGTCTCCAACCGATTCTGTTTAGCTCAGTTTAGTAAATGTTAACGGGCCCTTAATACTCCTTATGTTAAGTATAAAATGGGGAATATGTAGATAATTTTACATGGAACAAAAGATACAGACACTTAAAATAGGTCACCCTCCGTCCCTTTATTACATGCATGTATTCCTTTTTGGGGTGACCAAAATTAAGTGCCCATTTTCATTTATAGGTTGTACTTTTTGCCAATATTATTCTTGTTTTGATGATTTGTCATTATTTTTCTTTTTCTTTTTTGTACTTTACATCAATTCCTAATACTTTCTCTCTCATAATTCTCAACCACCTTTTTCCTTCTCTCTATCTCTCTCTAACCCCACATACACATTTGTACTCCCAATTTTTAGTTTTTAGTAATCTTTAACTTTTTTAATTCCCATGTAAAATGAAAAATAGGCATGTAATAAAGGGACGGAGGGAGTAATGATTGGAGTCAATTTAAAAAATATGCGGACTTCAAAAATGGGTTAGATCTTAGATGATTTGAATTGGGTCATGTCATCATGTTTGTCTGGGTCACCTCACTTGTGCAAAGCAAGGACATCATCTACACACACGAGGAACAAAGTTTGATAAAGTACAAAACAAAAACAAATTAAAGCCCAAATATTCAATTCAACAACTGTTTCTTTCTCTTTGTTTAGCCAAAAACGTATAACAAATATTATTGCCGTCAAACTTCAGATTGCTGCGGGAAATGCTTGGTCTCAACTAGGAAAAAAAAAAAGGAAAGAAAATGGAAAAGGCATAATGAAACAAAATAGCTGAAAAAGAGAAAGGGATCACTTGGTATTCTTATGTTGTCCTCCCCAAAATTTCACCAGCCACAAACCTGAATCAATGGCGGGCAAAAAATTGCCCAAAATTTTCCCCAATTTTTTCCCTCCCAAATTTTTGTGAAATAATTAATGGGGTTCCCTCCCCTATCCCCCCACCCAAAGCAAATAGAAAAATACAAAACAATAAATTGAAGCTCCAAAGGGTTGTACTAAAATTTCAGAGAAGAGAAGCTCTTGTATTTTGTGAGGATGAGTAATTAATTTCTGAAAATTGAGCCAGCTGCAACTGTGGATCTGAAATAGTAGAAGATTAGGCCTAATTTTTGAGAGAAGCTCTTATTATTGGAGTAATTAATTTGTAAAAATTGAGTGAGCTGCAACTTTGGATCTGAAATAGAAGAGGATTAGGTGTGGGTTTGTAGGTGAATGGATTTTTGTAATTGAGGTAAGTTATTATTTTGATTTGTTATTTTTTTGTTTTCCAAAAATTGTAATTGATTTTGATGATGGTAATTTGGTTTGCTGAGAACTGTGGTAAATTAACTATTAGATATAGAGAATATTTTGATAAATTGTAATGCTGAGAATTGTGATATTTGTATGTTGTTGAGAAATGAGTAAGTTAACAATATAGTGAAATTGATCAACATATAATTTTCAGTAATTGATTAATTTGTATTTCATTTTTAGTTAGTTATCATGTTTATATGCAATCATATTATCTACATGTAGGTACAATTCAGACCATACCATTATGTAGGAACAATTAAAGTGTATATGAGGTTGGTATCAATGTATATTAGGTATCAATGTATATGGTGTAATCAAAGTATATGTTAACGTTTGTATACCATCTACACAGTTAATAGTACGTACTGGTAATACCAACAACCATGCATGAAATATTAGGAGGAGTTGTCTTATATTTGTTGTTTCATGAGTTATGTTGATCTTGTTGCGGTGTTCTTTTCTTGGTTTATTATGATTGAAGAATATATTTTGTTCTTTGGTTTGGTTAGGAGTATAATGTTGTGCTCCAGAACCATGATACACAAGGGGGCACATACCTTAGCAACAGCTCATATAGCAGTTCTGACAGTGATGAAAGTGATCATTTTGATTTGAATGATGATTTGCTCATAATTTGCTCTATTCGCAGTCACTCTCCTTCCTAATAACCAATCCCAGACCAACCCGAGAACTAATTTTCTTTCCTGATGATGTAAAAGCATTTACATACTAGCTTTTGGTATGAGCCAAAGACCCTTTTACCCTCTCGATGAGCAATTTAGCAGCAGCATACGAATGAAGATAGCAGATTATCTGAACCAGGTTAAAGTGGCTCCTAAAAACCTTAAGCAGTAATAATTTCCTCACATTGTGAAAGTATGGAAATGGCCGTCATCTCCCAAAGAAAATTAAATCAACGCAGGCAGAAACATCATTGATTCATCCTTAACAAACAAACTCACCAGAACTTCCAAGCAGAAACTCTAAACTCCAAGCTCAGCTCAAAGAAAACAAGTCACTTTCAAATGAAATTCTAAGTTTAAATCTTAGAGGGGTTACATTGTATCCTAGTCAGTAGTGCTTGAAATCATAGTTGAGGTAACAATGATTCAATTTACTGTCATAAAAAAAGAAAATAAATAAATAAATAAAATTAGAAATAAAAAACTGAAACCAAAAAGGGCAATACCGACAATTCCATCTATATCACCCTCCCTAAATTAGTAGGATGCGAAAACATCAAAAACTACACTATCCCACAATCCAAGCAACAAAAGCAACCCTTAAAATTGGACTTTTCATTACAAACTCTCAGTAGGGTACAAATATTCAATATTGAATGATAAGTTTAGAAGCACGAAAATCATCCAATGGTATTGAAATTATTTTAAATCGACAACAGGGTAACCAGCTTATTGGACTGGTTTTTTTAAAGCACCAGAGGTCAGCAAGGATACATTCTATTGAAACGGTATTGGAAATTATTATACTTCAATGCAGAATCAAATTGGGCTCAACTAAGAGAACAGAACGTAGCAGTTGAAGAGGATGAAAAGAAGCTCTATTGAAAGTTTGAAACGTTGAAAGAAATCATATCCAAGAACTATCAAATTCAAATGAAATGCAAGTAGCTCTTGCTTCGGTCTCTGGACTACAGGCACTGCTACTAGTCCTTCAGATACCCTGGCATTTTTTCATAGTAGCCATCTAGCATGCAGAACAGAGTTATATAAAGCAATAGCTCTATATCCGGACAGAAATCTGTAACAAAAAGATAGCTCTGTCTGCCTGCCCAGACAGAAGAAGGGGTTCCGTAACAAATGATTGAGCAGCAGCAAAACAATCAAGACTGTATGATGCTGCTTTAATTGATCATTGAGCAGCTTTCTTCTATTTCCATAAGACTCCCTCAACTGACTCAAGCCTCAAGTCACGGGAAAAATAAGCAAACCAAACACAAAGATTGCAAAGAATGACTAATGTGACCATGTCCCTTCATTAAACAAAAATGGGACTTCCCAAGTATCGGAAATTCAGAATCATACAGCTGAGGTCAGAGGAGCACTCACACAAAACTATGAAGGTATGAAAATCCATATAAGAAGTAGAGCAACAAATACCAAAGACGGTAAATTTCCAGTAAAGAGCCCTCAAACTACAACAGCTATAGGCACAAATTTAAAATAACAAGACCAGGGGATAACTTTCAAGTCTTAATATCTTCAACATCCAAAACTCAATAAATTAGATAATCTTAAACCAAATATCTCTAACAAAAATTAAGATCTAGAAACAAAATTACTGAGAAACACCAAGCCATTTTGTGAAGTTCTCAAATTCGGTGTAATCGGAATCGGAAATCATAGTCTTGTAAAACGATCTTCCAGAGGCCTTGATGGCAGTAAGCTCCTCCTGTTCAACATTGAGCAAAAATACAGCAAAATTAGCAGTTGTAACATAATTCAAGACTTTAATAACTATGACCGCAACTAAGAATTTTACCGCATTTCAAGCCTGGTAAAAATACTTGAAAAGAAACACACAGCATCGAAATCACAGTTACAATCTCAACTCTTAAGAAACAATCACAATTCTAAATGACTATAGCAATCACAGAACATGTACATCAATTTAATGAATTGATTGATCCATCAAAACTAAAGGACTTAAATTGAAACAGGGTATATGCATTCAAACTCGAGATAGCAAATGACATCATAACCAGCATCAAACAAACAAGATCAATAGCAAGACCAAATAAACATGATTGATTGCAATATCAAAGGGAGTTATCTCATATAACAATATAGCATATAACACAATTAACCATCCCACAAAACAGATCAAATTCCAAAGTCTTGTGAATTTCTGAAATTAACATCATCAATTTTAATAGAATATAAACATACATTGTCTGATATCAGTAGAAAATCATACACAAATTAATGAACATGGATCATAACTCATAAATCATACAACAACTAAACAATTGTAAAATTCATTTGCATCAACATTTCAAAGCTTTAACAGCAAAACTAAACACTTTTTTCAGCAAAGCAGTAAAATTTATTGACATACATATTATAATGAGCAAATAAAATAAACTGATGAAACAATAATTAAAATGTAAGTATGACATTAACAAAAACAAGAGAAAGAAAAATACCTTGGAAAGGACCTTTCTCTTCTTCTGGAGCTTGGATTCCTTAGAAGCAGCCCTTTGCTTCTCAGCCAACAAAGCCATCCTCTTAGCAGTCTTAGCATACGGGTTCAATTTCAGCATAACATTGAGATTCTTCAATGGGTTCTTCTTCATTGGTGCCCTAACATAATCCTTCTTAATCGGTCGAACAACCGACTGAATCTCATCAGAATTGATAAGCCTAGCAAGATCACCATTCAACATCTTCGCCCTTGGCAACACATACTTGTTCTTCTTCTCAGAAGCCTTATCGAACGACCCGTAAATCGAATCGAGCTTCTCGAAAGCACCCTTAGTCCATATCACAAACCTCCCCAAATGACCACCAGGAGCAAGCTTCAACAAATTCAACCTATCAACATGACAAATTTCAACCCCAGGAATGTTCCTAAACGCCTTAACCAACTTTGATCCCTCGGTCGAGTACACGATGAGCGGCCCCTTTCGAGAAATGTACCTTCTGTTCCTCATCTTTCCTTTCCCAGCACGAATCGCAATGGACTTCTTTGCCTTCTCCACATCCTCAATCGCACCGATTGATTTCAACACCTTCAAAGCAGACTTAGTCTTGTCAACACCCTCAATTGAGTCCGACACAACAAGGGGAAGCTCGGGAACAGTCTCGATCTTATGCCCGCGAGCAAGAACAAGTGAGGGAATAGCGGTCGCAGCAATAGCAGATACAACAGCATACCTCTTCTGATTAACATTAATCTTAACATGCCATTTTCTCCAGATCCTGGTAGGAGCAAACATACGCCCACCACGACACATGTTTCCGAAAGCTCCCTGACCGGCACGGTGGGTACCACCACCAGGCACACGGGGGATACGGGAGACAGCACGGCCCGTGCCCCAGGATTCAGCGGAGGTCTGATGCCCAGCTTTGCGGGAAACAGCGTAAGGTTGACGGGAGTTTTTGGAGATGTTGGAGTGAACGTAGGTGACGAGGTCGGGGCGAAGGGGGGCTTTCATGACGTCGGGGAGTGGTGCGGAGGGGGTGGAGTCGGTTGACATGTCGGACTCCACGGTTTGGATGGTCACCAGTGGGCGGGCGGCGGCGGCGGTGGAAGACATTTTCAGAGAATTAGGGTTTTATTTGGGTATGAGAGAAGGGTGGAGTACTGGAGTAGGTTTAAGAAGAGTGTAGAGTTTCGGGTTGGGTTTTTTTTTGGGTTTGAGAGAAGGGTGTTTTTGGGTTTTCTACCTTCTTGTATACTGTATGGATAAATCCAAACCTCATTTTTTGTATCACAACTTCCTACTACTTGTACGATTATTATTAATAACTAGATGAAAGATGCACGGTTTGTTTGATTTTTTTTTTTTTTTTTTGTTATTTTTTTTTTATTTTTGCATTTATGAGCTAAAATTTGTTATATATTTAAATAAAATTCCTAATATTAAAAGATAATATTTAATATTTAATTAATTTAAACTTAAAAATCTCGTTCGCCAATTTTGCTTACGTGGCATTTGAATTATTTAATTCTAAAAAAAATTAATAATCTCTTATTTAATTGGCTAATACTAAGATTTATAATCCTACATGGCGCGCTGAGAAAATTAGATCCTACGTGGCTCTCTAAAAACTCGGGGAAAAACTCCCCTTTATATATATATATATTAGATTAATTTTTCAAATAATAAATTAATAAGCACTATTTTGTAAAAAAAAAATATGTGCATTAATAATAGATTTATATGTGCATTAATATTCAAGGGATTAAAGTAGATTAAAGTTTTAGGGTGGTAAAATATGTGGTTGCCACCTCGAATCTCATTCATGGCTATTTGTTTGGGAAGGGAGTTATGGTTTCTGCTTCTAATGAACATTATGTGATGTTGAATCTAGTATCTCCTTCTACATGTTATGGTTTTTGGTTCTAAAAGTCACTAAATGACATAATCCATTTAGTGACTTTATGTTAGCACCTTTAAAACAGTGTCATTAAGTGTTGGATGGTATAGTTTCATAGTATTTTCTACACCCGTGAAGGTATCATTTTTCTAACCATGGGTGTTATGCATGTAAACCATGGATGGATCCATCTTTCGACGTCTTACATATGCCGAAAAGGGAAAATCGAAGGTAGAAGACTTTGATATTTGTCAAGAACTGGTTGAACCCGGTGAAAGGGATGTGAAGGACACTATTGGCTCATTAGCTCTCGAAATGAGATCAAAGAGTTTAATAATCCCATTTCAGCAAGCCGTTAAGAGTGGTAAGGGTTCGAGAGCCATTCACAGGATACGTTGGCATCCCACGTACCCTTATTTGACACTTGTTGAGCTTGGCCAACCAAGTGCGTTTAAACAGGAGGCTTACTGCTTAATGTTTTACTGCTTTCATCTTTGACATGGTGAAGTTGAAGGAAACACTAGCTAAATGCATGATACACAAACGTCGGCACAAATGGCTTAAAAAATTCTTCTGCATGTTTAAGTCATTACAGGGTTGGTTAGAAGATGTTGATGGCCATGTTCAGACCATTGTGCCCCAATTAGGCCAATGGGGTATTGTTATTTTGGGCCGAAAGTTCTCTGGAGAGAGTGGAATAGGGGTTGATGTTGCCGAAAAGGTGAACATCACATATGAGTGGGTCAAGTTCTCTGAATACAATGTGAAACAAGATTTCCAATGGCACCTAAATGACGACAAATTCATCGAGTTCAAGGTTATGATGATGGAGGTTAACGGTGTAGATGTCATGAGCAACATGGATATCCTCCTCACCGATCCGTACTTAATATCTCAACACCCCCGAGAGTACAGGATCCGTATGGATTATGCGGAGGCTAAATTCCAACGGCAATTCTCGGATACAGATTTGAACTCAAACTCCGACACCCACCACCACTGATACGGATGGGGAATGAAGAAATACAATCATGTGTTGTTGCAGATGCATTAGTATCATAGTATGCCTATTGATGGTACCTGTTATAATACCATGATATAATAAGATGGTATCAATCGCATATATATTGGTAGCTGAATTACAAGTATTTAATTCTTTATTACTCTAAATGTTTAAAGAAGTAATTACTCTAAATGTTTAAATGTTTATTTTGAAGAATTTTGCATTTTCAATGGTGTTGTTATGTTTTGTTTTGAGAGATGGTATCCCATACAATACTTTACATAATTAGTTAGTTCGATGTTACATAAATAGTATGATGACATGACATTTTGAATACCAATCGCATTTCAAGATTATTTATAGACATTATTCCTAACAACATCCTATAAATGACACA
Organism: Chenopodium album; assembly: GCF_948465745.1. Lineage (NCBI taxonomy): Eukaryota > Viridiplantae > Streptophyta > Magnoliopsida > Caryophyllales > Amaranthaceae > Chenopodium > Chenopodium album. The sequence goes on from NC_137857.1 coordinate 6,804,894, forward strand.
ACCCATGTAATGACCTTTGGCTTGGTGCGTCCATTAGTACCAACCTCATATACATTGATACCAGCCTCATATACATTAATACCAACCTCATATACATTGATACAAACCTCATATACACGGTCAGCTTGATTGGTATACATTAGTACCAACCTCATATATTATTAGTACCAACACCATATACATTGATACCAACCTCTTATATACCGTCAGTTTGATTGGTATACATTAGTACCCCTTGTTACATTAGTACCAACACCATATACATTGATACCAACTTGTTATACACCACCATTGTGATTGATATACATTAGTACCAACCTCATATATACCATCAGCTTGATTGGTATATGTTATAACACAATGATACCATTTTTATGACACATACTGATATTGTTGTAAGGTTTCAAAACTAATACTTAAGAAATCTCCAATGTGTTCATTTATAATATTTGCGGAGTTATTGTGGTAGACTACATATTTTTTTTGCATACATATTTTCAACAAACAATGGGACTGAATACCAACTTAACCTCAAACCACAACCAATTTCAATCAAAATGTGATGCATCTTAACCTGAACCTACCATAATGTAATATAACCATTAACTCAAACCTACCATAATGTAATACATTCGTTAAACCTACCATAATGTAATACAACCATTAAATAAAACCTACCATAATGTAATAAATTCATTACATCAACCTACCTAGTAGTTTGACTTACATCCACCTATCATAATGTAATTCAATTAGTAGCAAAATATACATTATATGGCATTCTACTTTGGCATACCCACATTCAAAAACAAGGCATCCACCTATACGGTTAGGAATCATCCATGGGTTGACTTATATATTAACAAAATCATCAACCCATGGGCTTGTATACCAACTGGAATATCAAAATATGCAATCTGTTCTGTAGGGAAACTAACTGACAACACTAATGAAATCAGTTTCCTTTATTGGTAGCCCAATCTTACACTAAGTTCTGAACATCCGCACGGCGTTCGTTCGCGGAGCTGCGAAGGTCACTCAACAACAGTCTCGCTCTACCAATATCTAGTGCCTCCTGCATAGCATTTATAAACGAGTCAAATATTATGTTAGTACTATACATGGACTTATACAATATAAAATAAGAGACTAAAAGCAACTATTAGTGACTTTACCCAACGAAATTTGGTTTCAAACCGTTCCACATAGTTCTTAATGCAAGATAACATTATTGCGCCGTCGCTCATGCTATAACACCGGCACGCGGGAATAAGTTAGTAAAATAAGTTGGCGTCAATGTTCATCATAAGGTTATAAAATACAAAAAAATTCTTACTCATCAGTAGGTTCTTGGATGTCAACAGGATCCACCTCCCATGTCAACATAGGTCCTTCTTTCCACTTGTCATCCAAGTGCTTCAGAATTTTGTCCATTCCCGCCCTTTGGTTTAATGGAAAAATGTTGGTTACTATTTGAATATAAAAAAAATGAAAAGCTATTAAAATTTCTGTTATATACACACCAACTCATCTAGCACGTCATCATGGATGTGAGCTGGTTCGAAATGAGTGGAATCTATAAGCCATATCTTTTCATCCTTAAAGTGAAAGGCCGCACACCACCAGTGATCTTCCTCAAGAACGGGAACAAATACCTTTCCATAATGTTTGTAATCATATAACATTAGTTAACATAATAATAGTTATCATAACAATTCCTCATATGTTCCTTGCTATATTGTGAACTGTGTGGGGTTGTGGTTGTCAGAAAAATAATTTGTTTTGGTTTTTTTCTTTGTCTTCTATTACTATCTGCACTTAGTTTGGTTAATACATTATGCATTGTGAACTGTGTGGAAGAAGAGAAAGTGTTGAAAGGGGATGACGTGATTGTAGAATTAGAAGCGTCATTGGAAGATCTGTACATGGGAGGCACAGTGAAAGTAGGATTTTTTATTTATCTGAAGCAATAATGCTAAATTTAAAGTCCTGATTGCTGCATGAATTGAGAAAGAGCCAGTCATGTTACTGTATAGCAAAGAAAATATAGAGAGACAACTAGGAAATGTCAAAAAAAATGAGTCATGCTATAAATTGTTATTTCTCAATTACTGTCAGCCATTGTCCATTAAGTTTTGTGTAAGAGCATGAAGTTTTTGTCTCTCTTTTCATTTTCTTTTTCTCATTCAAGGTTTTATTACCCATTATGCATTGTGGGCCCTTCATTGTGGTTTCATATGCCCTTCTCTGGGATGAAGCTATTCAATTTGTAATGATAGTACCTTCTCTTCAGTTCTAGCCTTCCTTTTTGTATGTTATTACATTCTATTGGTTTCTATTCTATATAATACTATACAATCTATCCTAACAAGACAACATAAAGTATATGGATGAATCTTAATGAAGCACTTAGAGCCTTGGCATAATTATAGAGCCTTGGCATAATTATAGAGGCACATGTCTCGCATAGTCTGTTTATATTATTAATAATATAGTCGTTCTCGTAAATTCTCTTTATTGGAGATTAGACACACAGTGACATGGTATACATAATGTTGTATAAATTACCATGTGGTAATAGAAGACGAATAAATCAGCTTATACATATACCCCCATCATGCCCTACTACTAAATATAGTTTGCGTACCTCATTTGCAATCGTGACTTCAAAGGGCTCAAAACTGTCTCGCGGGACCCAAGGATGCCTCTCCCCATAAGCCACATCCAATGACTACGGAAACAATTGCAGCACAATCAAAACAAGCAGAAAACACATAAAATAACAACAAATTACCAACTTCATTACAAACGAAGTACTTACTTTCATCAACCCATAGTCTTTGGATTTCTTCACATCCTTCTCATATCCTTCTCTAATCTTCTCCACAGTCCATACCTCAATCCTCGGATACACACCCCACCTCATCGGAGTCATACAAAGCCGATCTAGGTAGAAAATCTGAAACGAATTTACAAAAATCTCAGCCTTAAAGAGTGTGATATAAAATAATGAAACCCAAAGACAGAGACAGAGACAGAGACAGACCATTTGCATAATCATGTACTTTTATAAAGTAGCCTTACTTATAAAATTACATGTAAATAATCATTTTACAAAAACTTACCATGAGAAAAAGAGAACATCCACCCGCCCCTGCAGCATAACCAGAAGGTTCAAATCTAGCAGCAAAGTCCCTAGCACATGTCATGAGCCACTCATGCGCCAAAGTGCACCAATCATAATCCCGTGCTTCCACTCCAACACAAACTGGAGGACCTAGGGAAGCTGCCAAATGTTTTCCTCCAGTAGTCGGGCATATCAGCCCCCCTATCATCGCTACCAAAAAACCAATCAATAAATCATCTTGGTCCTTCCTCGTAATAACGGGCATTGTCAGAATCAGGTCCACAGACATTCCACACCTACCATTCTTATCTTTAACACCATACAATTTTTTAAGTACGTAAGCATATTTTTCTTCAAATGCCAAACCACCATCACTTACTTTCCTTGGAAGGTCCTTACTTCCGGCAGGAAGATTAAAAATGCAACGCCATTGTGTAGGGCACCTGCCTTCCGTCGCCCATTTCAAAAAGTCCAATGTGACCATCAACCCTACTCATCAGCCAATAAGCAAACCCCCGACAGAACTTTCCATTCTTCAACTTAATGACATGGAAAAGGTCACCGAAGCCACATCTTTCGATTATCGCACGCCTATTCTTATCCTCTTTCAACTTTTCCAGCAATCCACCCATTGCGTCAACTTTGCACATGAAGTTTGCGGACTAGAACAAAAAAATTACAAATGCGTCATTAATAACACATAGCCCCCTAAAAAGATCATAAGATTGCTGAAGAAAAACAAAATTAACTTTATACCTTCCCAGAACAGTAAGTTTCTTGTGTAACAACAACTATGCCTTTTTCTTTCACCATTTGACCTTGAGACTGAACACCTTGGCCTTGTGGCTGAAACACTTGAGGCTGAAACACTTGTGGCCGAAAATCTTGGGACTGAAAACTTGGAGACTGGAAACCATGTTGCTGAAAAGCTTGTGCTTGTGGTTGAAATCCTTGCGGTGGAAAGCCTTGAGGTTGAAACCCTTGTTGTTGAAACCCTTGTGGTTGAAAATCATGTGGTTGCAAACCCTGTGGATAAATTCCTTCTTCCTGCAACAGTTATATGAGCTAATTCAATTAAACTAGGCTCAATACTCTATTAGCAGAACTAAAAGTTCACTAAAATGTGGACATTAATAAAGAGATTAAGCTATCACATAAAGGATGAGCAAGGGAGTCTGATCTGGTTGATATCACTACAAAGGATGAGCAGGGGAGGGGAGTCTGATCTGGTTCAGATATGGCTTATCTTGTAGCTTAATGTGCAAGATCAAGTGAAAGTCTCCTGATAATCTGTATATACACGCCTTTCATAATTCCTCTATGAATGATGATCATAATAATGGTAAAATAAGGGCATTTTAAATTCAGTGGGGTGTTTCTGTTTCTCATAATTTTTTTTATATGTGAGTTCCTCGATTTGCATTAGCAACTGTTTGTGAATTGTGATTGCCAACATCATCTCTTTAAAAAATTCACTCTTTTCAAGCATTGTGCGCATAGAATAACTAATACATAAAAAAAACATTTTTAAGCGAGAGCCACAATATATGTACTATAATGATAGATGGCTAGGGATAATAGCTAAGGAGAGAAAGTAAGTTATAATGGTCTTAAAAAAAATAAAAAAATAAAAAAATAAAAAATAGAAAAAAAAAATATCAGGGCCAACTGACTAGAAGAATAACAAACAAATGAGACACTGTTTTGAACTAGTTACCAGAACCTCAATATATTGGATTTGATCTATCAATATTGGATGTCCAAGTAGCATTTTCTGGTTTTTCTTACATAGAAAAATATCATTAACTTAACTCCAAGAATCTTGGCAGGGTGATGCAAGTAAAAAAGGTTAAAGGGTTGACAAAAAAACTTCCACATCCTAACCTCCTAGAGGTCTGGTTAAGATGAATTATGCAAGCTGTCTTTCATTGGTAGGTCTTATTAAGATGAATTATTATGCCACATGTCCCCTCACAAGATGAATTATTATGCTGTAAAATCATCTTATTCTGGTGTATTATTGGCAAATCAAAGCATTATAAAGTTCAAGTATGTTTCTTTTATTTTTCTATGTTTAATCTTCCTTTTCTCCACCTTTTTTGATATTCCTAACTACTCATTTGATATTCATTTGATAAGCATCCTAACTACTCATTTGATATTCCCTCTCAAATAACTACTCATTTGATATTCCCTCTCAAATAAAAAAAAAATTAAAAAAAACTACTCATTTGATAAGCTGGCTCTGACATTTACAAGCAATTCAATAACAAAAGTAGCAAATAAATGCGTCCACACATTTACTTTCTAACAAAAATCAGCAATTAGCGCAGAAACAAACAAACAATAATGTAAAGGTAGTTCACACACACCTCGCTTATCAACTCGTGTGGGTGTACAGGAACTTTGGCCCGCTTCTTGCTACTAGGCAGCAGTGGGGCGGCAGATGCCGTAGGTGGTGCCCTTGGTCGTGGCTTAGATGCTGCCTTTGGTGCCCTAGGTGGTAGTAAAACAGATTTTTTCCGACCAGCACCACCCCGCGATTCCTGGACATCTGGAATGCGTCTTCACCGGACCGGAATAGCTTCATCATCATCGAATATAACATCCTCACTAGTAGCGACATAATCCTCATCTTGAGAAAAATCATCCTCACTGTCGGACTCACTATCATCATCATCATAAAGAACATCTGCTTCCGGCTCCAAAGTTATTTCCTTCTGCTTCCTTTTGCGATTAGCGGGATTGCTCGAAGAAGCAGGTTGATCCCTCATTATCTCACGGACACTAGCCTGCGAATACACAAACAAATCAATAAAGCTGCACCTTAAGAGACTAACTAACAGGTTAAAATTACACATAATACCAATAAAATATATCACTATCCAATTTACTCACCCCAATGCTACTTCGTGGTCCAATTGAAGAGTCGCCTTTCTTAAACACCATGGCTGCGGTTGTTTGACACACACACACAAGCCATTTAGATGTTTTAGGACGACAAAACACAAATACACAAATAATACAAACACCGGCATCTAATAGAATATCTAAGTTTTTGATTCACCCCACCTAATAAAAAACAACATAAGAAAAACTCAACAAACTAGTTATGATTCCAACATACATAATCTCATATAAACTTCTCTTTACTATTTTTCGAAATATAATTCAGAACATATACAAGCTATGATTACAAGCGTTGTTGATGGTACACTTTACCATACCAACAACATAGCATGTACCATACCAACAACATAATTATATGTACCAACCGCATTACCATACCAACATAACATAATTACATGTACCATACCAACAATATAATTATATGTACCAACCATATTATTAATGGTGCAACAAAAAAAAAACCATGTAGTATAACAAAAAATTGAATTTGGTAATGGGAATAAAGGGTACTATTATTATTATAACAATAGGAACCAAGAGTCCGAGAAACCCCAAAAAAAATTACTAATCAAATTTCATATCACTTACTTCAACATGAATTTGGGTTATACTCAGATCAAGCCTTCTAAAATAGTCTATTTTAATACCACTGTCCAGCATTTTACGACAACAACAATTTTCCCCAAATTTCAAGACACCACTCCATTTGAAACAACAATATTGCATAAACACGCATAATAGAAGACAAAATTACTGAAATTCCTAAAAAAACTAGCATAAACAACTATATACTTTACGGAGGAGATACTATCAAATTCCTAAATTAACTAGCATAAACAACTATAAACAACTAAATTCCTAAAAAAACTAGCGCATAAACAACTATATACTCAAATTCCTAAGAAAACTAGCATAAACAACTATATACTATCAAATTCCTTAAAAAACTAGCATAAACACCCATAATATAGCATAAACACGCATAATAGAAGACAAAATTACCCAAATTCCCCCAAATTACCCAAATCCCATAAACCCTAACTTCGAAATTACATGTGCAAAAACTTACAATTACGGAGGAGATTCACCGGAATTAAGTGTTGGTCGTCCTTCTCCGTCGACACAACGTTCACCCTTCACCGGAAACCGTCGTCTTCTTCGCTCTCTTTCTCAATCAACGTGCTGCATTTCCCTTCTTTCTCACACTTCTTTTTTATCACTCTTCTCGTGTTTCCTCTTTTCTAAAGAAAGAATATTCTCTCTCTTCCCTTTTTGTTTCAACTTTCTTTTGTTAACTCTCTCTCTTCCCTTTTACTCCCTTTTTTTTTTAATTCATTTACCTGCTGCTTGCACTGCTTGCTTGGGCCCCACCAGTCCTTTAGGTTTACTCAAATAAAACAACAAAGGTAAGGGAAAATTACTAATTTACCCTTAGTTGAGTCCAAAGAAATGCTCTAATTATTCTTCTGTTCTTCTAAACCGTTTATTTATTTAATTTTTTCTTTATATATTTGCAAATTTTTTATTTTCTCTCTCCTCTTCACTCTACTTCACTCCACTTGCCACCATGGTAAACTGTTCATAAACCCTGCTAATACTCCCAAAAATTTTGAAATTTCCATAAACCCTAGAATCAAAATCCCCAATTTTTTTTAGTTTTTAATCAACCCTTAATCATGGATTTCAAATTCCGTTCAATGGAGGAAAGATCTTCAAGTTACTTCTCTTCTTCCCCAAATTTTTCCACCCAGAATGTCAGCAATATCTCTTACTTCACTCATCAAGCAATTCGAGGTAATTCCCAATTTTATTTTTATCTGTTTTTTGATTACATGTTGTTATTTGTCATAAAGTTTGAATCTTGATTGAATTCTCGTTGATTTTTGTGATTTTTTTTGTAGCGGGGCTTACTAGTCCAGACCCAATTCGCCGGGAATATAGTCGAAACCCTAACCCTAACCCTAACCCTAACCCTAACCCTAACGAAATGCGGGAATTGATTCAGCGAGAGTTGGAGAAGGAGAGAATTAGAGCTGAGATTATTGCAGAAGAGGTTTATAGGAGGAGGATTTTGGAGGATGAAGTGAGGAGAGAGTTGATGTATGAGAGAGAATTGGCGTTGAGGCGAGGTGAGGGGGAATTTGGGTTTAGATCATCATCAATGCGGTTCGAAACTAGGGTTCCTTTGTTGACGAATTTCGAGCATCGAATTGGTGTTTCGCCACACCGGGAAGTCGGGTTTCAAGGGTCCAATACGCTGCCGTTTCAGAGGGATCCTGTTGTTGCTGGGAATGTGGATGGAAATGGGTTTTCTGTGGGTGTGAGATTGAAGGAGATTAAGGAAATCAAGGGTTCTGCTTCAGAGACCAATAATAAGGATAAAATCATCTTCTTGGTCAGTAATTTTAATTTCTTTGTTGTTTTGAATTATTTGGTTGTTTTGTTAATCGAATTGTTGTTATTTTTATTGTTAATGTGTATGTTACTTTTATGTTAATGGTTGAATGCATTTGTAGTTAAATGAATGTAATGCTCGTTACATTGATCTTGTTATGTGTTATACTTGTAAGTTGTGAGCAATTCCCCTGTTCATTATGTTTGTATAAGCTGTATGCTGCAGCTTTTTAAAGTAGGCTTTTTATAGTTTTTGCAGAAATTTGAAGTCCATTATTGGTACCTTACCTTGCAGTACATGTGTGTTTTATGACGGGGTTCTGTTGTTTTGTACTCAGTATGATATAATGATTGACTGTTATGTTGGACTGTAGAGATCCCATTCTACTCTTGTAAGCTGTAACTTTGGTTTTTGTATTGGTGCTTGGTCATTTGATGAGTGCGTAAGTTCTCTATTGTCAAAAGAAATGGAAGAATTAATAACATTAGTTTATTAGCACCTCATTGTTTACAGATCTATCTTTATCTGATCATGCTATTAGCCTATTAGCTATTACTGAGCACACTAGTTTGGAATGCTTTGATCATTTATCAAAAGTGACGATTAAGAACCCCAATTTAAAGTGTGTTGTTTAGTTATAGTAAGCTAGGAGAGTTGTTCAAATGAAAGGGGAAGCTAATAAACCACACTAACATTGGAGGAACTCTTTGAAAGATGTCAAGAAATGTTCTTGTCTTGTTCTCTAGAGTAGCCTTTAAATATTGCGATCCTTAATGGAACTTGCTTTGCAAAAAATCATTTATCTTTAGGATTCAGGGAAAAAAAATCTTTCATATGGAGTCAGACCAAATCAGTTCTCTCCTCTGTTGGGCACGTGGCTGTCTGGCAGATGTGGGGCGGGGGCAGAGGTTGACAATGAAAAGTAGCCTATAGCCCTAAATACAATCTTCAAGCTTTGCCATTCTAAATTATCTGCTGTCTGCTCTTACTTCTTACCCAAAAACCAAAAATTATTATGAATGGCGCTTATGTATATAAGTTATTTAGGCTTTCTAATTTATACACCTATTCTCTTTCTTTTTGGTGAAAGTTCCTCATATTGTTTGGTTGCTTCCTTCCTCTATGACTTCGTATTATTTTCATTGGCCATTTTGCCCAGTTGATTGTAAAACTTTTTACTCAGACACATTAAGGATGAGAATGTTGAATATTGTTCTTAATCCAGCTCTTTTTTTAGCATCATATCTCTGAAACCAAATTGATGCTTCAAATTCTTGAGTTCTTTCACAATAATCTTTGTTTTACTTGTTAGCTGCAATGCTGCATTGCATTGAATATCTATGGATCGCAATATTTCTTCTTACTCTTGAGAACAGATACTGAATTTTGTTTAGACTGTTTCTAGATACTGATTCAATGTGGTTTTCTTTCTCTTTTGCTTGATCAACTTTGTTAACTTTCTATTGCTTAACAATACATTTAATGGGTGATTGTACACTTGTTTAACATGGATGTGTGATGTATCAAGAAAGATAGACTTATGCACGCTGCAGGACTCTGTTCCTATTTGGCTGATTTGAAAACCTGGGGTAGCGATTATTGTCAAAATGATGGGCATGATGACTGTTAGAAACCTCTCTTAAGGTGGTCAATAAGTTCTATTCTAAAAATTTCTTATCATCTTTAGAGTCTTAAATCCTTGTTTCCATGTAAATTGTTTAGTTCGGGTGATCCTTCTTACAAATTATTTTGAGTCTGCATTACTCTTTAGAAGCTATATAATTAGCAATGGATGTTAACAGTAACTAGCATGCTCCAGAACTTTTATCTGTTCATATGTATTCAGGAAACTTTCATTTATAGTGTGAGGCTTGATGACTGTCTTAGTTGATACCTTCAAAATCCTGGCATTCTTCTCACTGGGATTTAAGGGTTTTCTTGTTGTTTTTGTTGTTGTTGTTGGTTTTTTTTATTTATTATTATTATTATTTATTTTTTTATTATAGATATTGAATGTAGCCATATTTTTGTGTTTGATGGGTGGTGACACTTTTGAAAGTTGCACTCTACATCTGTTCTTATTATCCTGTAAGTTTATGTTTACATCTGTTCTTATTATCTAGTAAGTTTATGCTTACTTCTTCAGGCTACCCTAGGACATGTCTTTGAACTTGACTTACAAAACGATCATTTGTATTGGAGACTCGTAGAATGGATTGGGACCTACCAGCCTATGGGCAAGTGCAAAGGAAGACACTGTATACGGACCCATCCCTGGTTTTATATATTCCTATGGAATCCTATCCACACCTTACTGTTAGGTACCATAACTATAAAATATCTATCTGCTACCAGATATACAGCATAAAATGAAACCAACTCCTACGCTTGGCAGTTACCTATTATCCCCCATACCAGCTCGGATGTATCTGCAGCCATCATCTTGAAGTCCAATATCCTGATGATTACCCATTATGTACTGCTACCAGATGCATAGACCTAAACAAATTCCTACTCTTGCTAGTTACTTTCATCCGTCATACTAGTTAGTCATCATGTTGAAGTCATCTTTACCCTACTTTATTCAGCTACCCTGGTGATAAGTGTACATAGTTCTAATCACTCTCCTATAATAGTGTTGAGGTCATCATGTTGAAGTCATCTTTACCCTACTTTATTAACAGCTGTCTATAAGTTGGTTATACAGGTACCCTGGTGATAAGTCTACGTAATTCTAATCACTCTCCTATAATAGTGTTGGCATACACTGTTATATGCTTTTTTCTTGCCCTTTGTCAGTTTCTCTTGTAGTGGGAAGGGATTAAAGAATCCACAATGTGGATATGGGTGTGTGTGGTTTACCAGTTGCTATCCATATACTTCTGTGTTGGTGTTATTTCTTTGTAGGGTGAACAAATAACATGTTTTTTATGCTGTACCTTGGTGATTTTTTTCCCCAACGAGTTACTATGAGCATTGCAACGGCTGCTTGTATCTATCTTATTGTTACTTGGAACCTTCTTTTCATTGATCTTATTTATGCTTTTAGAAACAAACTGGAATTTCAATGTGCCATTGCCATGGCAGTGCTGTTGGGCTTTCACCATTTACTTTTCTGTATGTATTTTCTCTGAGCATAATTGCAGGCTAAGCCCAATACAACTGAGTTGAAGCGTAAAGCGACAACACCACCAATCGGAGCTACTGTGGACACATGTGACGTGTCAAAGAAGCCAAAAAGCAAAGATGAGTGGAGTTGTGCTCTATGTCGTGTTACTGCTACAAGCAAGCGGGCATTGGATGATCATCTGCAAGGGAAAAAACACAAGTCTCGAGAGAGTGGATTATGCTCTCAGAGAACAGGCTTTGGTACTAGCCCATTACCAAAAATGGGTAGTGCTAGTGCAGGCAAGCCCGTCAAAGTACCTGGCGCAACTGAAAGCCCAAGCTTTCAGTTGGAAAAAGTTGAAAATGCACCAGCACTATCAGGAACTGACAATAAGATTACCCTCTTGGAGGGAAAGGAGACTTGTATAGAGAAAAAGAAAAATAAGAAAGCAGCTACACCTCAAAAATCACCTGCATGTGCTGAATCGAATAAAAAGTTCAAATTTTTTTGCGAACCATGTCAGGTTGGAGCTTACTCTATGAAAGTGATGAATGCCCATAAGAAGGGCAAACGTCATTTGTCAAAAGTTGCAAATTTCAATAAAGCTGAGGATGCTGCTTCAGTTAAAAAGCCTGCACCAAAAGGTGCAGCTGAGGAAAATAAAGATAATAATAAGGAAGTAGATGTTGCTGGTTCTGTGGAGAATGTTATGGTTGAAGTTAAGGAGGAGTTGGATATTGCTGCTGTGGAAGAGATAAATAATGAAATAGAGGGAGAACTTGTTGAAAGCTGCAAAGAAAATGTTGATTGTGATGTGGATGAAAAGAAGGAACTGGACATTGCTGCCGTGGAAGAATTAAAATTTGAAGTAGAGGAAGAGCAAGTAGAAAGCAGCAACGAAAACATCAGTTGTAATGGGGCTGGAGTTGATCAAGGCAAGCATAAGGTGCTTGAAGTTGTTTATTGGTGATTTAGTGGTTGCAGTTAAGGATGAAAATAACTAGGTATTTATCAGTATTGACTTTTAACCCGGTTGCTGAACAACCGTCGTGTAAACTTATTGACTGTGAAGAGGCAAGAGATTTACAGTAATGATCTGCTGAAATCTCTGCACTACAAGCTCCAATGTAGTCTGCCTGGTGACGTGTTTTCCAGTATCATGTTATAGTGACTTCCTAAATAGAGGTCCACTTAGATTGTCCATTGCTCGTTATGACTTGTGAGTATTTAATGAAACTCCATTCACCTGTTAATAAATTATTCTGTCTTGCAATTTGTTTTTGTATAATTTTACTCTGATCATTAGAACTGGAAGATACATTGTTTCAGTTTGTTGTGTTGATGTTAAGTGATTTGAAAATTTTCAACCCCTATTAAAGAAACGGGTTGGAAAAGTCGACCTTTGCCCAACCAATTTATGAAGTAGGTTACCAAAATATGTTATTAGGAATTCGGGATACTATGATAAAATAGCATGCATTGGTAGGAAGTTGTATTGGGCAAGCAAGCAACAGGGTCTATTTTTAGTCGTGGTCTCTTAGTTGATATGTTAGATCAATGTCACATTGTTTGCTTGGTAGGAAGTTGTATTGGGTGAGCAAGCAACAGGGTCTAGGTTATGTAAAGCGTCCTCGTCAGATCTGTGATGAAGATGTATGTTTGTGGACTGTGGTTATGCATGTGTACAATTTTTCTGAGACTGCCTCACGTTTGTCTTTGAGTAGTACTTGCAATATGCAGGCTATTCATGACTAGTCGTTCAGGCTGCATATGCTTTGTTTAGTCTATTTCTGTTGATTTATCTAGTACTCCTATACCCCCGTCTCAAACTATTTCGAAAACTTTTGTTTTTCGTTCGTCTCATTTTCGTTTGGAACATATCTGGCAATGTGCTACTCTGTATCATAATTAGAGGTGTCAAAAGCACACCCGACCCGATCCGAAATCGACCCGAAAAATATAGGATTCAGATTTGAACTCACGTGGACATAATAATTTAGTACTTCGTATAACTCAACGTTAAAAATTTACCCGACCATATCAGACCCGATCCGATTATCCGAACTGACAATCCTAATCATAATACGGTGTACATTTTTAAGCTTCATTGCCAATAAGTTATGGTCACACTGCAAATTTACATTTTAATAGTAATTTCGATTAAACTAAGTGACTCAATTAATGGAATTAATTTACGGATTGGTTTTTTTTTTTTTTTTTTTGACTGGAATACACGAAGTAAATTTATTAGCACCAAGATTAAGAACAAAAAACACTTGAGATAATTAAAGTTTGCATTATTCCAACTCCGTATGTTTCACCAATTTCTTATTTTGATTGCCAAATTCGACAATTAAAATCAAATCCAATCCAACCTAATCTCATCCAATTTCAAAAAAAAAATCCGATTTGAACCCGAACTTAGCCCATTTTAAAAATCCGAATCCGAATAAAGGTGGATAGAATTATAAGCAGAATATAGAATAGAATAAATTCACTTATACTTCCTCGGAGGGGGAAGTAGTCTTATTATCTCACCACCTTCTTTGCTCTGATCCAACTCGCCGGCGCCGGAGTTATGATGCCGGAGCCGCCGCCGTTTCAGGAAGCTAACCGCTGCGACGTCTGTAAATGCAGCTTCAACGCTTTTCGTCGTCGGGTATTTCATCAATTCTCTTCTTTTCCGTTATTTCCATTGAATTCTGCTTTGAGTGTTTGATTTATTGGGAAATTTATTAATTTGAAGGATGATTTGATGTAATTAGTTAGCTCAATTGTTGAATTATTTGGAAGTTTGCAATTTAAGGTATGTTTTAATTGATGATCAGATCTAATTTATCATGGGATGCTGGAAATTATGTTGAATTATAGGATTTAGGTTATGTTGTTAGTTTCTGCTTTATTATTGGGGTTTTTTTTAGCAAGTTTAAGCTTTGATTTGAGTATAATTATTGCGGTTTTGTTCAAACAATGATCAATTAGTTTGATGGGGATTTTGTGTGCTGATTTGACCAATTATGGTTGAGTTATGTTTAGAGTTCTAGTATATAGATACAATATCAGACTCGAAGGGTTTTTCGCCTTTTCTAGTGGAATGCGTGGCGGATTTAATCACGGGTTTAAAGTCTTTAAACAGTGGCGGAGTATGCATTTTTGTAGTTTGTCATTCATTTTGGTTAAAAAGGTTGCCCATTTTTAGTGGAGTTGAGCAATGGCGGATCCAAGAATTCCATTTGGGGTAGCATTAATATTCAACACTACGGAGTACAATATAAGCCACTTTAACATTATAATCCTTCAAATTTGAAATACTATTAATAAAAGGAAAATACTTCTGATACTTGAATTTTGGACCGTCTACTTACAAAAAACATGATGAGAGAAGAAATAGGAAATGTTTAACTCTTGCTTTAGCAACTAGCTTCACTACTCACCCCATTAACTCTAAGGTGTGTAGCTTGCTGGTTAATTTCTCATTCTTCAGTGTGGTAGTGTGGGATAAATTTTCCTTATGAGTAGTCCAACTTTATATTTAGAAACTAATTTCATTCGAAGACTAGAAGGGTCAGGACTATAACAATGATTGGTGCAATTACTAAAAGCAGTTGATGTAATCTGTATATCCCTCTTTTTAAGGCATTGTAGTAAGATTGATGGTATAATGGCTAAGGTTTAAGAATGATGTGATGGATAAGAGTTAGAAGAGGGAATTGATGGTGCTACCAAAGACAAGTAATTTTCTCAAGTATATGTCTTTATTTTCTCGCTATGCTCTTCTCATGTTTTCCTTCTTTTGCAGCATCATTGCCGATGTTGTGGGAGGACCCTATGTAATGAGCATTCATCTGATCAAATGGTAAGGATCTTATATGATTTATTCTCCTATTTAGCTTTCGGTATTTTTTAAATTGGTCCTTGTTGATCAAACTGCATCTCATATGTTAGTATTTGCTTTTTCTTCAGCCTTTACCACAATTTGGCATTCACACCAATGTTAGAGTTTGTTCTGATTGTTTCAACAACTTCTCCAAGTAAGTGTTTTTCCATAGATGTCTTCTTCTTTTTAGGACCATAGTTTTCCTATTCTATGTGAGTATGCGGTAGTGAAATTTTTGCATCTCCATTATGTGGTAGGTGTCTATGATGGTAATATGTCTTGGTAAGAAGTTGAGGAAGAGTGGATGGTGTAATAGACAACACTTCTTATCAAAACTCCTGTAGTCTTGCACCTACTCCTAATAGAACATCACTTGAATATTGGACATGATGGTTGATATTCTTGAATATTTCCTCAGCTATCAATCTCATGCTGTACTAGACTTTATACAGTGTATAATCTTGTAACAGGGAAGTGTTCACTGGGCAGTGATCAGTCTGATATTCTGATCACTTGTTCTAGTACTTCCAAAATGCAATTAGAGAACTACATGATGCCTTTTAATATGAAGCTATCAAACCATTTCCCATTTCCTGTCGAAGAAGGTAGAGACAAGTTACAAGTAGCATTGTTAGAGATTTACCTTGTATTTTCACATACCAAAAAAAAAAACTATGTTTCAACGAATAGGTTTCTTTGGCCGGTGATTATTAAACAATTGTATGTGTGATCTCTTATGCTCCCACCAGGCCTATTTCTAGTGTAGTGGCTTGCATGTATCCTTGTCGTGTTTGACGTGAACTCTGTGTTGGGTGACCTTAACTCATTTTTCTCCTAAGAATAGCCTTACAAAATTGAAGTTGTAATTTATGAAAAATCTAAGCTGAGCTGAGCTGAGCTGATGAATAATGAAACTTTTATTTTTAATGCATCTTTTAAATCTAGAATAACTTTTGGGAGATTCATCCTCAACAGGTGTTGTATGGAAGGCTCTGTCATGTCACTGAAAGAAAATTGAAGCATGCTCACTAACATGTCTTTATTTTGGGCTCTTAGTCCTTTCTCTACGTTATGCTTGAGATTCAATCATTAGTCAGAGTAGTCACTATAGCTCCTTGAGCCCTGAGACATTTATTCTCTGTATTGTTCTTTTTGTTGATTGGTGTGAAGTTGTACAAGTTTCTGAGCAATAATTTGATTTATTTTGGCGTAGATCTACCGATGGCAGTGTAGGGCCTACAACACAAATAAACCATTCTATCTCAGAAGCTATTTCAACTTTAGACTTAAATGAAGACTCAGGACATACAACTTCATCTGCACTGCAGCCACCTGTATCAAATATTCCAGAATGCAAATGTGGTATGCCTTTGTGCATTTGCGTGGTTTCACTTCCACCTGCTCCAGCAGCTCCTGTGCAGGTTAAGAAACATTTATTAATACTTGCTATCTAGTCATTTGTTTCACATGCCAGAAACTCGAGGAATTTCTGACACATATTCAATTAGTATGTACTTTTTATCTTTATTTTGCTCTGTTTTTAATTTGCTCAAAAGCAGAGTGTAACCACTTCTTCAGCAACTTTATCTTCAACAACTAAGAAAACAGATGGCATTTCAAGGCAAAGACGTTCTGCTCAAGATAGCAGACAAGGGTATGGTCGCACTTGTCTTCACACTTAGTTTATAAGTTAATTTTAGAATGTGCATTAGATCTTGAAGACATCTGACATCTACTTTATACATACTGAATTTTGAAACTGTATGATTTCTGTTTAGATTTTTACAATTGTGTGATACATATTTTGGAACACTCCAAATCCAACACCTTCCATTAGCTATTTTAACATTAAGTATAGTATGAGAGGAAGAAACAATTTTAATACCTTGTTATAAATTTTTTTTTGTGTACTCTTACAGTCTTAACATTATCCATTTAAATTTGATGAATTTCTGGAAGTTCTCTTGTAACCACCTAATGTTAATATTGCTTGCAGTTCGAGTGTCATTGTTGGTCCTTCAGCTAGTGGTTCAGAGAAACCTCAGGCAAATTACGAAGTGAATGGGGAGGTATGCAGATTAGAGAGTAGATTATCTTGTAGCAAGGCTGACTTTTTTTCCTTGTTATATGCTCGATTGAGTAATAGCTGTGCTCTTTTTGCTTCTCAGGGCTTAAGAGAAGCAATTAAAAGTGGTGATCTTGCTGGAGTCAAGGATCTTCTTAAAAAGGTATTTGCATATTTTGCTCCCCTCTTGCTTTTATGCGATGAATCCGATGATCTTAAACTAATATATCTACTTTCTGGTAGGGTGTGGATTCAAATTATTGTGACAAGCAAGGATTGTCGTTGCTTCACCTGGTAAATATCTCTTTGGAAGATGACTTCCAATTTCCAAATGAATGCAGTTTGGTGGTTAAAATTGACAATTAGTGTGTGGTTATTCTTTTTTCTCCCCTTTTTGATTAAATGGTGTCAATCTTTTTACAGGCTGCAGTTTTCAATCAAACTGAAATAGTTTTTTGCCTTATGGATCATGGTGCTAGATTGGACTGCAAGAACTCCCTAGGTAATTATACATATTTTTAGATTTTTTTATGTTGTTGCAGGTGTCTAGGGGTGATAATGAGCCAATCCTAACTTTGTCAAAAACTTGGAAATTGTAACCAAGTATATATCTTTTTAGGTTTTAACACTTCTTTTATGTAGATCATCTAATTTTTTAAGATCCCCGTTAGTGTTGTTCACTATTATGAGATTGGGTACGGGTATGCAATTTGCTACCATGAATTGCTAAAGTAGGCCAAAATGTACCCACTTCACGTATTGATTTGCCTTTCTTGGTTTGTGGGGCAATTAGGTAAGCATGGTCCTTGTAAATTCTGTGCCACGTTAATGAAGTACGAGTATAAATTACAAGCAATTTTATATTTTATGCAATATTTAAAATCACAGAATGCAAATATTTTTATGGCCCACAAGTTGAGCTTAGCCCATCAAAATCTCAAGCCGATCACAATTTGCTCATGAGCCAGCTAGGCCTATTAGCACCCCTTGGGATGTTCAAATCTATCTTAAACCAGAATGAAAATTGTACAGTACTTAAAAGCTCTTGAAATTTCCCTGAAAGTTACATGGTGCAATGGTGTCTTCTATGTCACACATTCCACCTTAATGGTTACATGACCTACATGGCTTCATCTATGATCTATATACACCTTACAGGTTCTAGGTAACTTGTTTATTGTCCTGCTCATAAAACTGTGTTGAGATCAAATCTATAAGGGCATTAAAGAATAGAGCCTGAACGCGATCTTTTTGCTTTTTTGACAAAAACATATATACCAGTAGTTACAATTGACTCAGAGTAGCAATCTGTAATTACCATTTAACATCTTGCAGGGGAGACGCCGTTAGATTGTGCCCCCGCCACTTTGCAGTACAAAATGAAGAAAAAGATAGAGGGAGAAGGATTGGCGTGACAGTCAGTGTTCATTTCCTCACCTCGCAAGAGACTGGATCTCAGTTTTGCGTATCAAATGATGGCTATGCTTTTGCTGCTGTATCTGTAACCTATTGTATTATTATGAACTAGTTGAGAGATTCGGATTCCCAGCGTTGAGTGAAGTTTTGTACACTCAACACGGTTAGAATTATGCTGTTTATTCCTTATTTTCCTCTTAATAAAATTTTTAACCAAATAATTGTCGAAATTAGTGAGTTTTGCCTTTTTCAAACAGTACAGTGGTCAAAGTGAACAGGAATAACTCAGACTTAAGGTGAAAAGCATTACAGGTACAAAATCAGGGTGATGCAACTTCTGCTGCTGAAAGTTTGCTAGATTGGAAGAACAATTGGATTTCCCCTTTAAAAATGACGCCTTTTCTTCTTTTTTTGGCAATGTTAATGATATGGTATCAGATAAAATAATCCAGCATAAAAGTAATAAAAAAAAGGTGTTTATTTTTCCAAAAGAAGTCAAACAAAAGTATAAGCTTAGAAAATTTACATAAATGTTACATGATTCTTTTCTTGTTAGATTCCCCTTTTTTCCCTCTTGCAGGCTACGAATCAAAAGGTTTTGGTATCAAATTCCTTATCATAACTTCATGAATTCTCTTTCCCTTTCTTTCCCATTATTCCAGCATTTGTTTGTCTTTTAACATTTACTCAAACTCCTACATATAATCGCTTCAAGGCCGACCACAACCACAAATCAATGCAAGAAAACAAAATTACAGAAAATGGGATCACACGAATCACACGGGTGTTTGTTGTTCTTTATAATTGGTGCATGTTTAGTGGCAGGCGGCCTGGGTATGGGTGTCAACTGGGGAGTGATTTCGACTCATCCTCTACCCTCGGAAATAGTAGTGAAGCTGCTCAAGGACAATGGGTTTAACAAAGTAAAGCTCTTCGAAGCAAACCATGGCGCACTTAGAGCTCTTGGAAATTCAGGTATTGAAGTTATGGTAGGAATTCCTAATAATATGTTAGCATCCCTTGCTGGGAATGTTCAGGCTGCTGTCAACTGGGTGAACCAGAATGTCTCCACTTATGTCTCCAACAGCGGGGTTGATATAAGGTACTAACGCGTGCATATATCGTTGTAATGGATTTGTTTAGCTAAATATGTATTTTTTTTTTCCATAGAACTGCAAAATCTGGATGAACATTAACATCTTTAAATGTCAGATATGTTGCTGTTGGAAACGAGCCATTTCTAAAAGATTATGGAGACCAATTCACCCACACTACACTTCCAGCACTCCAGAATATCCAAGCTGCTCTTATCAAAGCCGGCTTAGCACACAAAGTGAAGGCCACAGTCCCATTAAATGCTGATGTTTACCAATCTGACAGTAATCTTCCTTCAGGAGGTAGCTTTCGAGCTGATATCCATGACCTTATGATATCCATTGTCAAGTTTCTAAACAATAATGCTGCCCCTATAATGGTTAACATATACCCGTTTCTCAGCCTTAACAGTGACCCCAATTTCCCCATGGATTTTGCCTTCTTCGAGGGTGGATCACACCCTATAGTCGATGGCCCTGTTACCTACACCAATGTCTTTGATGCCAACTATGACACCCTTATAGCAGCCCTAGAGAAGAGCGGCTTCCCTAACATGCCCGTTATTGTTGGGGAAGTAGGATGGCCTACTGATGGTGCTCCTAATGCTAACATAGCCAATGCTAGAAAGTTTAACCAAGGTCTTGTCAGTAGGATCGTCCAAGGTAAGGGCACTCCTAAACGGCGTACACCCCCAGATGTTTACATATTTTCTCTCATTGACGAAGATGCAAAGAGTGTAGATCCAGGGAACTTCGAGAGGCATTGGGGGATGTTCAATTATGATGGCAGTTTAAAGTATCAATTGAACATGGGAAGGGGTAAAACCCTTGTTCCTGCAAAAGGGGTTAAGTATTTGCCTAAAAAGTGGTGTGTTATGTCTCCTCAAGCGAGTCCTTCTCCTTCAACTATTGCCAGCAGCATTAGCTATGCTTGCCAATTTGCTGACTGCACTTCACTTGCATACGGCTCTTCTTGTGGTAACTTGGATGCTAGAAGTAACGCGTCTTATGTATTTAACATGTACTATCAGACTAAGAACCAGAGTGCTGGTGCATGTAATTTCAATAACATGGCAATGACTACTACAACTGATCCTTCACAACGTGGATGTAGATTCGAAATTATGATCGATATTACTAAGACTCCGAAGAATGGGAGCCCTTCTCCATCATCATCATCCTCGAGGTTGTTAAAGGCAGTGAGTATGATCTCGATCATGGTGGCATTAACCATCAGTTTTGCACCCTGAGTTTGGTGTCAAACAAAGAGTACTTCGATTTTAAAATGTAGGGGTTAAGGAATAAGGAATGCATTATTTGTACATAATAAATTGTTTGAACATATTTTATGGTGTATATTTATTTTGATTCTTGAAGCTTATATAACTATGTGAACAGAAAAATTGCTCAACAAGGACAATAACCCCTTCTTACCAATTTGAGTAACACTCATTGACATCCCCATAGTACATCTATGTTGAGAATCTCAAGTTAGTGAGCAACGTTGTTTTCACTTTCTTTGTTTGACTAAAATCGCAACAATTGCAGTGGCGGATCCACTAAGGCACAAGGGGTAGCACATGCTACCCCAAAAAAAAAAAAAAAAAAAAAAATACAAACAAACAAACGAATGTAGTTCAAAGAGAGTATTATAGATAACTAATCTCTTATAGGCTGCCATGACAAATTTAATACTAACTTCCGTTGCTTACCATTTTAACATAAAAGATACCTGTCTTTGTGAATTGTTCTGTTAGAGGCTGCTATAACAAAATTAATACTAACTTCTGTTGCTTACCATTTTAACATAAAATAGACATGTCTTTGTGAATTGTTCTCTTAGAGGCTGCTATAACAAAAAAATTTCCAAAAAAAAACAAGTCTTAAGTTATGCTTTTACTTCTTTCTTCTTCTTCTTCTTTTTTTTCTTTTTTTTTTTTTCTTTTCACCAACCTATTTTTTTTTTACAAACAAAGTACTTATACTTATATTTGTGCATAACTAATTTTGTTATAAAAAATAATGAAGTAATAAGAATCTATGATTTTTAAATTATGAAATATCTACTATACTTTAATTAGTATAAATTACAATATGAATGATAAATACGGATTACATATAAAGGGCTTTTTCAATAAACTACATATGAATGATAAAAAATAATGAATATGAATCCAATATTTCATTTTAAGTTTTAATCAGGAGATTAAGAGCTTGAGCTTGAGTTTGATTTTTTTTCTTTTTTGGGTTTAGTGTCAATGGTATGCACAACACCGTGCTTGTGAGATGCCATTTAGCTTTTCATACATTAGTGCTTGTACAATTAACATCTTTTGTGGTCACAAAATTGTATACAAAAATATTTTTGGTGAATTTGTTGCGCTAAAGGGCACACGTTAGAAAAACCTTTAAATAATTAGTTAAAAGGTCATATTATTTTTGACAAATTTTCTTATACGAATTGTATAGTAGAATCTTCTAGTATAAAAACTACTTTCGATTAAAAAAATACATCATCTTTGCATGTTCAGTAAAAATAAGTGCAGATCAGTAAATTAATTTCAGTTCAGTAAAAATAATTTCAGTTCAGCAAAAATAAGTTCAGTTCAGTAAAATTCAGTTTTCTTAAAGAAGAATTATAAAAGAAAATTAGTAAAAAATAATATCAAAAGTAATTTCAGTTCACCAAAAATAATTTAAGTTCAGCAAATATAACTTTGTTTCAGTAAAAATAATTTCAGTTCAGCAAAAATAAGGTGAAGAGAACGGGGTCTTATTTGTAAAAAAAACAACTACTATTAAAAAATAAAATAAAATAAATAACATGTGGATAGTTTGATTTTTCTAAGAAAAATTAAGGAAAGATTTTATTAGATTTTTTTTTTTTTGAAAGATTAAGATTTTATTAGATTTGATTTAATCATGGTAATTAGATTTTTTACCGGATTAGAAAAGTTTTACTTAGAGGTTTTAGTTTGTGTGAGTTATATATTAAAATATTGGCACCTCAACGTTCTCCATTAAAGCACTCATCGAAGCAGCTTCTGTGTTCTGAGGTTAGTTGTTGTTTCCTTTTCTAATCATAATTTCAACTCACAATTTAGGGTTTATTCCTGGTCTAATTTAATTATTTGTCAGCGCAGTAAGTTTAGGGTTCACATTCTTAACTTTTGGTTTAATTTACTTAAATTTTGAGTTTATTTTTATAATTGAATCGTATATCCCTAAAATTATTTGATTTTTCGAGCTTTATTTGATGAGTTAATCAAATATCCTTTTAAAATATGTGATTTTTCGATCTCTAATTGGTAATTGCATCGTATGTGATAATTCAATCACATATATTCGAGTATACTTTGATAATTGAATCAATGAGCCTAATTTGATGATTGAATCGTATACCCCTAAAAGTTATGTGATTTTTCGATCCTTAATTTATACTTCGTATGATTCTTTGAGCTATAATTGATAATTGAATGAAGCATCCCTAAATATATGTGATTTTGTCGAGCCTTAGCTGATAATTGCATCAAATTTCCCAAAAAAAATTGTGATATTTAAAGCCTTAATTGGTAATTGAACGTTGCTAGAGTATCGTCCCTTATGGGCAATACCCTTTAATTGTTTCTCTATAATTTATATACTTGTATACTACTACCTCCGTCCCCTTTTGATAGTCCTTATGGGCAAATTTTAGTCCCAGTTTACCCCATTTGCTTTATCCAACAACGATTAATATTAATTTTTTTACTAAAATTCCCTCCAATTTGCAAGAATACTTGTGCAAAGTTATATTTCCCATGTAAATTATGTTTTCCCATGTACTTTTATTACTTTATCTCTTTACTTTTTTGCATACCCAATGTCAATTTACTTTTTCAATGTAGTTTAACTATTCTTATTTGTGTATATTAATTCCCGTGAAAAATGCCCATAATGGACTATCAAAAGGGAACGGAGAGAGTAGATTATGGTATGATCTGAATGAGAAGAAAGTGAGAGTTGTAGAATTCATTTCTAAATTAGAGAGTAATTTCAGACTTTGTTGTTGGTGCAGAATTTGATATAATGAATAATCCTCGTTTTTTAAGTTTAGCAATGGAACCAGGCATCAAAGTTGAAGCGGTTGCATTCGGTGAACATCTTGGTGATAACCAGAGGCCAGTCGATGATTTCTTCACCATCTACTTACAATTAACCAGAGGCACGAGAACTACTGGGACATTAAAGTTGAAGAGAGAAAGTAGTGATTGGCATTTTGATATCATGAATTGGTTTGCTGAGCTTGATGTTGATATGGATGCTTGGGATTGTACCATGAATGTTGTGGTGGAAAGTTGTGAGATTTTGCTCAGGCTTGTTGCTGAATCTGGCCGCAAGTCTCTGGAATTCAAAGTTGATGTTGAACTGGATCACCAAGAGGAAGTCGATTACCAGCTCATGTATTCTGATGACATTCGTACCAGGTTTTTTGAAGAGGGTTGCAAACCCATGTATTCATCTGATCCTCGTGACATAAAATCTATTCTACAGGATAGTGGAGTCAGGTTTGATAACGGCCATTCAAGAACTATGAATAATTGTTCGATATGTTTAGAGGAGGTTGGGATGTCAAATAATGTGGCGACACTTCCTTGCTTTCATATGTATCACGAAAAATGCATGATTCGTTGGGCTTTTCGAGGAAAACGAACATGTCCATTATGTAGATTGGAGATAAAAGGGTAGTGTTGACTTATACAGGGAAACTTTCATTAAGAAGACTTTGTGATTTGATTATAAAGAAATATGCACATTAGACACTAGCTACCCGAGAAGGCTCTTCAAATTGTTAGTCTTGTGTGCTCTCTTAAGTTAGGATATTTAAGCCCTTCTCATCCATCATCATCCTCGAGGTTGCTAAAGGCAGTGAGTATGATCTCGATCATGGTGGCATTAACCATCAGTTTTGCACCCTGAGTTTGGTGTTAAACAAAGAGTACTTTGATTTTTAAATTAAATGTAGGTTAAGGAATAAGGAGTGCATTATTTGTACATAATAAATTGTTAGAACATGTTTTATGGCGTATATATATTTGGAAAAATTGACATTTACTACCAGCAAAAGCACCCTTTGTCACATTTGCTACCCGTTTAAAAAAAAAATTATTTTGCTACCACACAAATTCACAAAATTCAAATTTCGCTACCATTTAACGGAATCCGTTAGGTTCCGTTAAATGTATTCCAAAAAAAAAAAAAAAAAAAATTTAAAAAAGAAAAGTAACCCAGCCACCCCTCCCCTCAACTGCCACCCCGACCCTCCCCCCTGCTGGCGGCCGGCGCCTAGAGCTTCAGCCGGCGCCGGCGCAAACCTATCCCCCACCCCTACGCTGCCGACGGAACCCCCCCTTCCCTTCCCTTCCCCGTTCTCGCTGCCCCGACCCCACCCCGGAACCAAAACCACCCCTTTTCCCCTTCCCCCCACTGGAATCCAATCCCCAGCCCCGTTCCCCCACCGTAATCGACCCCCCTCCCCTTCCCCTAACCTTAATTCGGCCTTTCCTAACCCTAAACCACCACCCCAAAACCACCCAAAACGAATTTAGGGTTTTGCTTATGGTGGTTTTGGGGTGGTGGTTTAGGGTGAGGAAAGGCCGAATTAAGGTTAGGGGAAGGGGAGGGGGTCGATTTCGGTGGGGGGGAACGGGGTTGGGGATCGAATTCCGGTGGGGGTGGTTTTGGTTTCAGGGGTGAGGTCGGGGCAGCGAGAACGGGGAAGGGAAGGGGGGGTTCCGTTGGCTGCGTAGGGGTGGGGGAAAGGGAGGGGGATGAGTTTGCGTCGGCGCCGACACCGGCAGGAGGGAGGGGCGGCAGTGAGGTGGAGGGGTGGCAGTGAAGTGGAGGGTGGTTGAATGGTGGCTAAAACCCAACTAACGGAAATAGTAACGGTGTAAGTAGGTGGTAGTGAAATAAATATTTTAGAGTTTTGGGTGGTAGCAAAATAAAAAAAAAATATTAAACGGGTAGTAAATGTAATACTATGTACTTTCGCCGGTAGCAAATGTCAATTTTTCCTATATATTTTGATTCTTGAAGCTTATATAACTATGTGAACAGAAAAATTGCTCAATAAGGACAATAACCCGTTCTTACCTATTTGAGTAACACTCATTGACATCCCCATAGTACATCCATGTTCAGAATCATAAGTTAGTGAGCAACATTGTTACACTTTACTTTCTTCGTTTCACTAAAATCGCAACACTTGTAGTGGCGGATCCACTAAGGTACAAGGGGTAGCACATACTACCCCTGAAAAAAAAATTAAGAAAAGAAAAAAAAAGAAAAAGAAAAATAAAAGAAAGTAGTTCAAAGAGAGTATTATAGATAACTGGTCTCTTAAAGGCTGCGATAACAAATTTAATACTAACTTCCATTGCTTACCATCAATCAATTAACTTCCATTGCTTACCATCAATCAATAACTATATAATAAAAGACACACCAGCAATGACACGTGTCATATTCTGGTGTGTCCTTTAGTTTTTTTTTTTTTTTTTATAAATAATACTGGTAATCTTTAGTAAACAAATCTTATACATACATAAATAAAAAGATAGCAAAATAATACATAAATAAAAGATTTGATAAATCTTATACATAAATAAAAAGATAGCAAAATAATACATAAATAAGAGATTTGATATGTTTTTCAATAACATATACGGAGTACACTGGAAAATATATAAACTAAAATAAAAATAAGAATAAAAAAAATCAGATTTTTAAAATAATTGTGCCAATGACATGTGTCATATTCTGGTGTGTCCTTTAGTTTTTTTTTTTTTTTTTTTTTTTTTTTTGAAAAATTATTATGGAAAAAAATCTTATACATTACATAAAAAAAAGATACGGAGTAGAAAATTTATACATATATAACAGATTATAAAAGATTTGATGTATATATCTATAATCTATTGTCAACTATATAAACATAAGTAGATACAGTAAGATTTTTTTTTATATAGAATTTGTGTCATATATTACAAGAATTCTATTTTTTATTAATTTTATTAAATTACATATTAGAAGCTCGGTAGTTCGAATATCAAATATTAAATATTAACAAAATAAAATATTTGATTTATCCTTCCACAAAAAATTAAAAATATAACTACTATAAATTTAAGCATTAAAAAAAAGTGACATTCTTCACATAATTTGAGACATACATTGATACATGGTGTAATGTCCAACGTTTTTTATCCAAATGATACCAGTACAATTTGTTAGTGAAATCGAGTATATAAAAAAATATGCACATTAACAAATGGGTAGTTTTAAATGCCTCAATCATCGTTCACCTTTTATAATTTATATATACCCGGGTTCACATAGAGGTAGGTGTACGGGTGTACCCGAGGTATTTTTTTTGCTTATTTAATATAATTTTTTTCTTCTCATTTAAGAGTTAAAAATGGGGCAAAAATAAAAAAAAATATTGGCTAACGTACTCTTTCATAAATCATAATATTATAGACAAATTTATATTGTATAATTAAACGTACTGTTAATACGAAACAATTACTAAAAGTTACCGTGCATGGCACGGGACCTAACCTAGTTTTAACATAAAAGAGACCTGTCTTTGTGAATTAGAATCTATGATTTTTTTTCTTTAAAAAAAAAAGAATCTATGATTTTTAAATTATGAAATATCTACTATACTAAAAGACACACCAGCAATGACACGTGTCATATTCTGGTGTGTCCTTTAGTTTTTTTTTTTTAAATAATACTGGTAATCTTTAGTAAACAAATCTTATACATAAATAAAAAGATAGCAAAATAATACATAAATAAAAGATTTGATAAAGCTTATACATAAATAAAAAGATAGCAAAATAATACATAAATAAGAGATTTGATATGTTTTTCAATAACATATACGGAGTACACTGGCAAATATATAAACTAAAATAAAAATAAGAATAAAAAAAATCAGATTTTTAAAATAATTGTGCCAATGACATGTGTCATATTCTGGTGTGTCCTTTAGTGTTTTTTTTTTTTTTTTTTGAAAAATTATTATGGAAAAAAATCTTATACATTACATAAAAAAAAAAAGATACGGAGTAGAAAATTTATACATATATAACAGATTATAAAAGATTTGATGTATATTTCTATAATCTATTGTCAACTATATAAACATAAGTAGATACAGTAAGATTTTTTTTTATATAGAATTTGTGTCATATATTACAAGAATTCTATTTTTTATTAATTTTATTAAATTACATATTAGAAGCTCGGTAGTTCGAATATCAAATATTAAAAATTAACAAAATAAAATATTTGATTTATCCTTCCACAAAAAATTAAAAATATAACTACTATAAATTTAAGCATTAAAAAAAAGTGACATTCTTCACATAATTTGAGACATACATTGATACATGGTGTAATGTCCAACGTTTTTTATCCAAATGATACCAGTACAATTTGTTAGTGAAATCGAGTATATAAAAAAATATGCACATTAACAAATGGGTAGTTTTAAATGCCTCAATCATCGTTCACCTTTTATAATTTATATATACCCGGGTTCACATAGAGGTAGGTGTACGGGTGTACCCGAGGTATTTTTTTTGCTTATTTAATATAATTTTTTCTTCTCATTTAAGAGTTAAAAATGGGGCAAAAATAAAAAAAAATATTGGCTAACGTACTCTTTCATAAATCATAATATTATAGAAAAATTTATATTGTATAATTAAACGTACTGTTAATACGAAACAATTACTAAAAGTTACCGTGCATGGCACGGGACCTAACCTAGTTTTAACATAAAAGAGACCTGTCTTTGTGAATTAGAATCTATGATTTTTTTTCTTTAAAAAAAAAAGAATCTATGATTTTTAAATTATGAAATATCTACTATACTTTAATTAGTACTCCGTATAAATCTATTAACCATTATTAAAACAGAAGATGTTGAGATCACCACTGCTCACGTGTCGCTTTTTTAATAAAAAATTTCCCAACTAAAAGCAATGATGATATCATCTTTTTATTTTTATTTTTTATTTTTTTTTAAGAGTTATCATATTTAACATTTTTGAAATTTAAATATTAGAAGTTTCTACATTACAACTAAAACCTATCAATTTAATATTAACTAAGGAAACAAATCATTTATAAAAATAATATTATTTTTTATACTATGCAAATAGGCATACCGGGTTTCAGGCACTACTTACGACTCCCAAGGCCCTAAAGACATAATGATTAAGGATGAATTAGATGGTTTCGGGGGAACTATTTACGACTCTCAAGGCCCTTTGGGAACTCATGAAAGTTCTTGGATGCATAATCTCGCCGAGTGGAAAAATGATATACAGAAACCAAATATGAAGGGTATATAATACACGAAATTGGAGCGTCTTGACCCGGGTGTCGGGACCCGGTGTCGGAATTTCACGAAACATTATGGGATGCATCCCGGGTCATATAATATTGTTTCGTCCCATATACGTGTAGGAGATTATAGGTACTAAATGCGGAATTAACATGAATCATATTCATATAGCACCAAACCAAGGATCTCATGCATAACACATAAAGAAGTAAGAATTATACCTTTGAAGCGTGATTCCACGGCGATCGAGCAAGAACAATGGGGAGATAAAGAACCTCAAATGCGATTCCTCTACTTGGTCCACGGGCACAGATTAAGACCTCCACTAATGCTAGTTAGTCGCGAAAGAACACTTCTATCGACCTTCTACGGAGATGGACGAACGATCAACCAGGCAAGAACCACCGCGCAACACCACGAGGGCCACTAGGGGTGGCCGGCCGTGGGTGAGAGGGGAGGAGAGGCGTGCGTGTGAGAGAGGGAGGATGAGGGCCTTTGGATGGTGGTTGCTTGATTCACAATTCACTGTATTGTTAATTGTGTCATGTCATTCAACCCTAGGCAAGGCTATTATTTATAGATCATATCTCTAAATAATAGCCCAAGTCCAAATCCAAGCCCACTTCCTAATCCCACTCAAACTATACTTAGCCCACTCATGCTTATGACTAATTGACTGCTCATGAGGCCCATTAATGGGCCTCTAACTTGCTTAACCCAATACCCTTGTGTGTGACCAATATAGGATCCATTCTAAAGGGCTTTGGGCTATTTGACTAGCCCAAAGATCATCTCTCATAGTCTAGCAACAGAGGATGACGCCCCAATAGAATGAACTTATTATCTCCATAATAGTGATCCTTGATATATCTAGTAATTGCACTTATCGAAGACATAATTCCTTCAATCTCCCACTTGTCTGAGACAAGTGCGCAATATTCAAATTCCTTAAGTCATTTTGTGTCGATTTGATAATATGATTGCATCTTATGCGATCTATATTAATCTACAAATCGTTTCTTGAAATCCGAGTTAGAATTACAAAACAAATGGTTACTATATAACTCATTTGAGCACGGCCATGCATTTTCTGAATTCTCCCTCTTCAAGAGGCCAAAACATGACACATTCCTAATTTAATAGGAAGACTCTATCCAATCTTGTGGCAACCAAAGCTCCCACTCAACTTCTGAAACAACCAGGAAACACCCTTTATAATCTCCAGTTACGGGAAGACGTTTGAATGTACCACAGTTATTTCATCCATTGAATGAAACCAATGTTCCACTCATGTCAAAGGAATCCACTAATATATCCGGAAGTTCTATATTTGAACTTCAAAGTAGGTCTATAGTTCGATCCTGCATCATTCATGCATATCCATGTGATTGACCGAGCCTTATCACTATGCTCCCATAGCCCATGAAACCGAGCTATCCAATCAATCTTACATGCTAGTCCATTCATTGAAATCATTTATGTCCACTTTAATGATTTCGAACTAGGAACTTAAATAATATGTGGATTTTGTTCACCTGTGGGGTTTCATACACCAGGTCTCTATCGGATAGACAACCTGATGAGCCCATCAATCCATAATTATTTTTGAACATTTTATTTAATATTGAAACCACAATTAAATAAGAGAAAAGATAATTTCTGATTAAACATAATTCTGCAAATGAATGTATTACATATGTAATTTATTTTCTCAAAACAAATAACAACTTCTAATTACACCATTCGCTTCAATCCAGTTGCACTAGTATGCTTCTCATGCTTAGGCATTGGAAGGGGTTTAGTAAGCGGATCAGCGATGTTCTCATCCGTGTGAATTTTGCTCATCTTGACATCTCCTCTGTCAACGATCTCTCGAATGAGGTGAAACTTCCTCTCTACATGTTTGGATTTGAAGTGTGACCTAGCTTCTTTGGATTGAGCAATAGCTCCATTATTGTCACAATATATCTCGATACCCTTTTGAGAACTTGGTACAATATCCAGCTCAGTCAGGAACTTCTTTATCCAAACAGCTTCCTTAGCTGCTTCAACAGCAGCCAAATACTCTGATTCTATCGTAGAGTCTGCGACAGTGCTTTGCTTCGAACTCTTCCAGCTCACTGCTCCTCCATTCAGACAGAAAATGTATCCAGATTGAGATCTGAAGTCATCCCTGTCTGTTTGGAAACTCGCATCCGTATAACCTTTGACAACCAACTCATCTTTGCCACCATACACTAGAAACATTCCTTTCGTCCTTCTCAAGTACTTAAGGATGTTCTTGGCAGCTGTCCAGTGTGCTTCACCTGGATTTGCCTGAAACCTGCTGCACATGCTTAGAGCATATGCAACATCCGGCCTTGTACAAATCATGGCATACATTATCGATCCTATTGCAGAAGCATAAGGAATGATAGCCATACGTCTCATCTCATCTGGCATAACCGGACATTGAGATTTACTGAGCGTAATGCCATGGGACATGGGGAGAAAACCTCTCTTGGAGTTTGTCATCTCGAACCTGTCAAGAACCTTATCAATATAAGTCTCTTGACTTAGTCCAATCATCCTTCGAGACCTGTCTCTATGGATTTTGATTCCCAAAATGTACTCAGCTTCACCTAAGTCTTTCATGGAAAAACAACTCTTCAACCATTCCTTGACTGATTCAAGCATTGGTATGTCATTTCCCATGAGAAGTATGTCATCCACATACAAGACTAAGAAAACTATGCTGCTCCCACTAAACTTCTTGTATACACACGGTTCCTCTTCACTTTTGACAAAATCAAACCTTTTGATTGCTTCATCAAAACGAAGATTCCAACTCCTGGATGCCTGCTTTAATCCATAAATAGATTTCTCAAGCTTGCATACCTTTCTAGGATTTTCTGGATCTTCAAAACCCTCAGGTTGTGTCATATACACTTCCTCCTTCAAGAACCCATTCAAGAATGCGGTTTTGACATCCATCTGCCATATTTCGTAATCGAAAAATGCGGCAATCGCTAGAAGAATCCGAATGGACTTAAGCATTGCTACTGGGGAAAAAGTTTCATCATAGTCAATACCATGAATCTGTCTGAACCCTTTTGCAACTAGTCTTGCTTTATGGATGTAGGCATTTCCATCCTTGTCTGTTTTAATCTTGTAGACCCATTTGCAACCAATGGGTTTTACCCCATTAGGCAAGTCAACTAGGGTCCACACTTTATTTTCAGACATTGACTCCATTTCGGATTTCATGGCCTCAAGCCATTTATCTGAGTTGGGGCTCACCAAAGCTTGCTTGTAGGTTGTGGGTTCCTCATTCTCCAATAAGAAGATTTCAGAATCCTCAGTTAACAGAACCTCGACAAACTGTTTGTTTCTGATTCTGGCAGACCTACGTGGGGTAGGAGCAACAGTAGAAATTTTCTCTCCAACTCCTTGAAGATTTTCGCATGAATTAGATTCAAGTGGGACGATAGGAGTCTCGCTGGTGGAATTAGCTTGCTCCGACGCATGATTAATCGTTTCATGCGCCCTCGCCTCTGATGTGGTGTTATCCACATCCATTTGTTGCTCGTCTCGAATTTCTTCGAGAACCACTTTACTCCCACTTGGCTTTCTAGATAGAAATTCCTTTTCTAGAAAGACACCATCGCGAGCAACAAACACTTTGTCATCTTCGCGATTGTAGAAGTAATACCCTTTTGTTTCTTTGGGGTAGCCCACAAAGAAACACTTGTCTGATTTAGGGTGTAGTTTATCGCCTTGTAAACGTTTTACATAGGCTTCACATCCCCAAATCTTGAGAAAAGATAACTTTGGAGCTCTTCCATTCCACATCTCATATGGAGTCTTTTCTACAGCTTTGGATGGGCTTCTGTTTAGTATTCTTGCAGCTGCTTCTAATGCATATCCCCAGAATGATATGTGAAGATCAGTAAAGCTCATCATGGACCTAACCATATCAAGTAGAGTCCTATTTCTCCTTTCTGACACTCCATTTAATTGAGGTGTCCCTGGAGGGGTTAATTGTGAAAGTATTCCACAATTAATCAGATGTTCATCAAATTCTTGGGTTAAGTATTCGCCACCACGATCAGATCGTAGTGCCTTAATTGTCTTCCCAAGTTGGTTTTGTACTTCATTCTGGAATTCTTTGAACTTTTCAAAGGCTTCCGACTTGTGCTTCATTAAGTAAATGTAACCATATCTACTCAAATCATCAGTAAAAGTAATGAAGTAGCTAAATCCACCCCTAGCTTTTGAACTCATTGGTCCACACACATCTGTATGTATGAGCCCCAAAAGGTCACTAGCTCTTTCACCTATACCCGTAAAGGGTGACTTAGTCATTTTCCCAAGCAAGCATGACTCACAGTTTATAAATGATTCATAATCAAAAGAAGAAAGGAGTCCATCCTTATGTAATTTCTGGATGCGCTTTTGGTTAATATGTCCAAGCCTACAATACCATAGGTAAGTTGGGTTTGAACCATCTGTTTTCTGTTTTTTATGATCTATGTTGTAGACATGAGTTGTATATTCTAAAACATACAAACCATTAATTAACTTAGCATTAGCATATAACATGTTTTCTTTCGAAATAAAACAACGTTTGTCTCTTATTTCAAATGAAAAACCTTCAGTATCTAGAACTGGAACTGAAATAATGTTTTTAGTAATGCTTGGAACGAAATAACAGTTATTAAGTACTAAAATTAATCCAGAAGGTAGTCTCAAATGATAACTCCCAATAGCAAGTGCAGCAACTTTTGCTCCATTTCCTACTCGAAGTGTCACTTCTCCTGGATCTAGCTTCCTACTTCCTTTCAAGCCCTGCACGTCATTGACGATATGAGCACCACAACCGGTATCGAATACCCAAGTGGAAGATGAAATAAGATTAATTTCTACAACAAAAACATCAAGTAACACCTTACCTTCTGTTTTCACTGGTGTATAATGGGGACACCCTGGTGTATGGACTTGCCATCCACCACAATAGAAGCACTGGCAATCTCTCCTTATCAGGTACTCCTCAGCATGGTTAAGTAAGATGTTGATCAAATTCGCTGATGATCCCTCATCATTATGAGAAAGTCTCACAATGTCAAAACCAGCATGGAGCGAGAACAAAATAATGTCACGTGCAGAATCATCATCGATCGGTTTCCCGAGGACATCCATTTGGTCGATCATATCAACCAATTCATTAACATGGTTCCTCACAGACTGACCAGGCAAGAGTTTCTTTGCCATTATCTTACCATGAATCCGGTAAGTCTCATACCTTAAACTGTCAGCCCAGGAATAGTAAATCTGAGGGATCGAGTTAACGATCTCTCTTACATTTGGATCGTTGACACCTCCGCTACCCAATGCCCCCATGCCACCCCTACAGATAGCACGAAGACATTGATATAAGTTGGTCACCTCATACCGTCTGAACCTATTATACCAACAGTTTGGAATAGATTCCAGTATTAGGTTCTTGACCTTTATTGCATCCAAAACTAATTTTGCATGCATTTCAGGGTCCTGACCAGGAGCACACTTGTTCTCAACGGGTACATATAGGCGAGCATCAAGCTTGAAGCTTGTGAGAACATTTCTCAATTCGCCCTCCCATTGCCTGTAGTTTCTGAGATTAAGCCTTAAATTGAGTTTCATTGGTAAATTTGTGTTGTCATATAAGTTATTCATCTACAAACAAAAACAAAACGAGGCAAAATTCAATAATTATGTTTAATAAATTTAAAGTACCATAAGTAATTTAGAATTTATTGGTAACTTTAAAGCATTTTATTCAATATTTAAATGATCCCTATTGAATAAAATGATTCCAAGATCCTTTATTTGTGCAATAATTAACCGGACTGAGGCCCTGCCATCAACCATTACATTTTCAAGGTGAGTAAACTCTTTACTGATTACAACTCTTTGTAATTCTTGGTTGAATAATTAATCCATCACATGTTTAATTATTACTCTTAGCTTCAAGGTTCTAAACTGATCTTTAGGTAACCTTGTTGAATATAACCAATTAAAAGTGTAGAACGTGATCTACCCCACTTCCCCAAGATATATTATGACGCTCTGCTGAGGCCGACCCATCACAAACGATCAAGGTTTTCGTTGGGTTTTTAATTGGGAAAGCTGTATCAATATTTCTGGGATCTAGATTTATTATGTTGTGATTGTATAGTGAACTCTAGCGCATCACCAAGCAACATAAATAAACCTAAACATGCATAATCTACTAATGCAATAAAACATGACATAGTATGGCCCCTTAATCCTAAGAAAACTAATAAAGTAAAAAGCTCCCACTTAGACCTTCATGGATTTCATCCATCTTGCTCCATTGGGCCTTCACTTCATTGGTTTTTGGATCAACTGCAACCTGTAATTTTATTCTATTCTATCTACTACTTAAATAAAATAAAATAAATTACAAAATACTCAACGGTACGCAGACCGTATTTAGATTACAAAAATACATCACGATGCGCAGATCGTATTTTATAATATATGGGCCATACTAGTCTATATATAGCAATAAACAATATCATATATTATAAAGTGCCATATAATAAATCACTCATCATGCTTTCCTAAACTACAACATCGAATGTTCACAATAAAGGAAACATGGCTATAAATATCTCATATTTTAATTAATTACTGTAATTAGATAATATCATATATTAATCATGACCAATTATAAAATATCATATATTTTAATTTAGGTATGAGATAGAATCAAATCTTATTTGAAATTATGGAATATAAATCATATTTATTTTCCATGATTATCCTAAATGATTTAGGAATTCTATCCTAATTACTTGTCAATCACATATTTTAAATCAATTATTATCCATAAATAATTATGAGATAATCACATTATTTAATCAATTATTATCCTTATAGAATCTTTTGCTCCATCATTATCCAAACTTAACAAAAATAACAACCTTAAATTTGTCAATTATCTTTCAAAATTTAAACTTATCTTTAATATTTTTTTTTTTTTTTTAAATTTGAAAACTGATTTTATCCAAAATAAAATAAAAAAAAAAAAAATTTTATTTAAATTGGGTCGCGTCAGCCACCGTGGTGTGGCCAGCCGAAGCCGGCCACGGTGGCCGCACACCTTACGGTGTGCGCTGCCCCTGCAGTGACGCAGGAACAGCAGCAGCAGCACACGCAAGGGCGGTGCACTGCTGCGCTGCTCCTTGCTGCCTGACCCAGCCCCGCCCCCTCCCTCCTGGACCACCAGCAGCGGCACCACCGTGGCAGCGCCACCCAGCCGCGGTGCTGCTGCTGTTCTTTCTCTATTTTTTTTTTTTTTTTTTTTTTTTTGATTTTAATTAATTAAAACAAAACATATTTTGTAAAAATCAATTAAACTTTATGTGGTCCTATTAATCCCAAAATTAAATCATATTCAATTTTGAAATTAGGGTTCTTGATGAAATTAATCCCCAATTTAATTTAACATTTAAATTAAATAATTTGATCATGAAAAATTCATAATTTTAACATGTAATCAAATAGATTAAATTCCTTAAACATATTACCATCGAAACAAATCAAAATTTAAACACAAAATTTCACAAATTAGGGTTAAAATTCGAAATTTTCGAAAATTAGGGTTTAGGGGTTCGAATTTTTTCGAATATTTTGGGGCAAAATTCGGATCAATTGATGGCTAATATGGAGCAAATTAAACACCTTTAATGATTCTATATTGTTAAATCATATTTAAAATAAAAATTGACTCATAATTAAATTATTCTCCCTCCTAATTGAATTAAAATTGTGGATTATCAAAGAATTATTACTCAATATATGTAGATGCAAGAGGCTAACTGATACCACTGTAGGAGATTATAGGTACTAAATGCGGAATTAACATGAATCATATTCATATAGCACCAAACCAAGGATCTCATGCATAACACATAAAGAAGTAAGAATTATACCTTTGAAGCGTGATTCCACGGCGATCGAGCAAGAACAATGGGGAGATAAAGAACCTCAAATGCGATTCCTCTACTTGGTCCACGGGCACAGATTAAGACCTCCACTAATGCTAGTTAGTCGCGAAAGAACACTTCTATCGACCTTCTACGGAGATGGACGAACGATCAACCAGGCAAGAACCACCGCGCAACACCACGAGGGCCACTAGGGGTGGCCGGCCGTGGGTGAGAGGGGAGGAGAGGCGTGCGTGTGAGAGAGGGAGGATGAGGGCCTTTGGATGGTGGTTGCTTGATTCACAATTCACTGTATTGTTAATTGTGTCATGTCATTCAACCCTAGGCAAGGCTATTATTTATAGATCATATCTCTAAATAATAGCCCAAGTCCAAATCCAAGCCCACTTCCTAATCCCACTCAAACTATACTTAGCCCACTCATGCTTATGACTAATTGATTGCTCATGAGGCCCATTAATGGGCCTCTAACTTGCTTAACCCAATACCCTTGTGTGTGACCAATATAGGATCCATTCTAAAGGGCTTTGGGCTATTTGACTAGCCCAAAGATCATCTCTCATAGTCTAGCAACAGAGGATGACGCCCCAATAGAATGAACTTATTATCTCCATAATAGTGATCCTTGATATATCTAGTAATTGCACTTATCGAAGACATAATTCCTTCAATACGACCATTATTCAGTTACGTAGAGGCCCCGTGAAAGCTTAAAGCCAATATAAGAAGCATGTACGAAAACGGGTAAATTGACCGTTTTAAGGCAAAATGGATGGTTCCACCCACCCAGTTGGGCTCATGGAGGGTATAAAGGAACATGGTAAACATCTTGGCAATTTTTCTTTCCGAGCGAAAACTGGTCAAAAAAATCAAAAATTAAAGGCAATAATTATCCACGCTTTTTGAGGAATTTTGGAGGTTACGGGGCCCGATGGCGAAAAGTGTTGAGAGCCTAGGGGATATATCTTAGGGTCACATAATGTCGTTTGGAACCATATACGACCATAATATGTTGTCATAAATGTCCGTGATTACCTTGAGTTCACGAAATTTGTGCAAGTTGCAAATTGGTAAATTGACCGTTTTAAGGCAAATTTGATGGTTGCACCCACCCAAATTGACTCCCGCGGTGTATAAGGGACCATGGTAAACATCTCGACAATTTTTATTTCCGGGCGAAAAATGGTAAAAAAATTCCAAAATTGAAGGCTATCTATTATCCACGGTTTTTGAGGAATTTTGGAGGTTACGGGGCCCGATGGCGAAAAGTGTTGAGACCCTAGGGGACATATCTTAGGGTCATATTATGTCGTTTGGAACCATATACGACCATTATATGATGTCATAAATGTCCGTGATTTCCTTGAGTTTACGAAATTAGAGCAAGTTGCGAATTGGTAAATTGACCGTTTTAAGGTAAATTGTATGGTTGCACCCACCCAAATAGACTCTCGGGATGTATTAGGGTCTAGGGACCATGGTAAACATCTCTGCAATTATTATTTCCGGGCGAAAAATGGTCAAAAAATTCCAAAATTAAAGTCTATTATCCACGCTTTTTGAGAAATTTGGAGGTTACGGGGCTTGAAGGCGAAAAGTGTTGAGACCCTAGGGGATATATCTTTGTTTGGAACCATATATGACAATTATATGTTTTCATAAATGTCCGTTGTTGCCTTTAGTTCACGAAATTAATGCAAGTTGCGAATTGTTAAATTGACTGTTTTAAAGCAAATTGGATGCTTGCACCCACCCAAATAGACTCCCGGGGTGTATTAGGGACCATGGTAAACATCTCGACAATTTTTATTTTCGGGCGAAAAAGGTCAAAAAATTCCAAAATTAAAGGCTATATCCACGCTTTTTGAGGAACTTTGGAGGTTACGGGGCCCGATGGCGAAAAGTGTTGAGACCCTAGAGGACATATCTTAGGGTCATATAATGTCGTTTGGAACCATATACGACCATTATATGATGTCATAAATGTCCGTGATTGCCTTGAGTTCACGAAATTAGTTCAAGTTGCGAATTGGTAAATAGACCGTTTGAAGGCAAATTGGATGGTTGCACCCACCCAAATAGACTCTCGGGGTGTATTAGGGACTATGGTAAACATATCGGTAATTTTTATTTCCGGGCGAAAAATGGTCAAAAAATTCCAAAATTGAAAGATATTATCCACACTTTTTGAGGAATTTTAAAGGTTACGGGGCCCGATGGCGAAAAGTGTTGAGATCCTAGGAGATATATCTTGGGTTCAATTGATGTCGTTTGGAACCATATACGACCATTAAATGTTGTCATAAATGTCCGTGAGTGCCTTGAGTTCACGAAATTAATTAGTGCAAGTTGCGAATTGATAAATTGACCGTTTTAAGCAAATTGGATGGTTGTACCCACTCAAATAGACTCCCGGGGTGTATTAGGGACCATGGTAAACATCTCGACAATTTTTATTTCCGGGCGAAAAATGGTCAAAAAATTCCAAAATTGAAGGCTATTATCCACGCTTTTTGAGGAATTTTAAAGGTTACGGGGCCCGATGGCGAAAAGTGTTGAGATCCTAGGGGATATATCTTGGGGTCAAATAATGTCGTTTGGAACCATTTACGACCATCATATGTTGTCATAAATGTCCGTGATTGCCTTGATTTCACGAAATTAGTGCAAGTTGCAAATTGGTAAATTGACCGTTTTAAGGCAAATTGGATAGGTGTACCCACCCAAATAGACTCCCGGGGTGTATTAGGGACCATTGTAAACATCTCGGTAATTTTTATTTTCGGGCGAAAAATGGTCAAAAAATTCCAAAATTGAAGGTTATTTATCCTCGCTTTTTGCGGAATTTGGAGGTTATGGGGCTCGGTGGGGAAAAGTCTCGAGCCTCTAGGGGATACATCTCAGGGTCATATAATGCCGTTTGCAACCATATATGACCATTATATGATGTCATAACTGTCCGTGATAGGCTTGAGTTCACGAAATCGGTGCAAGTTGTGAGCGTTTAAATTGATCGTTTAAAGGCATATTGGATGGTTGCACCCACCTAAATAGACTCTCGAGGTGTATTAGGGTCTATGGTAAGCATCTCGGCAATTTTTATTTCCGGGTCAAAATAAGTGGAAAAGTGTCCAAAATTAAAGGCTATAATACACTATTTTTGATCAATTTTTGACTTTTTTTCCAAAAAATGAACAGAATGTGTTGGTTGAGTCATGGGGTCATGTAAGGAGGTTTGAAACCATAAGACACCGATAAAGATATCCATAAAGCACCAAGAACGAGTTATGAGTTTATGACTCTATTTTGAAATTCATGAAATGTAGTTATGTGAGTGTAATAATGTGATGTGACTTGATTATAATAATGTCATACATTTATAATATATTTATAAGTATGTCATATAAGTATATTGATGTGATATGACTTGACTATAATGATGTGACTTGAGAGTCGTAAATAGTGCTCGGAACCCGAACACAATTATTGAATATTAACTAAGGAATTGAAACAAATCATTTATAAAAATAATATTATTTTTTTATACATATTCCATGTAAACACGTAGTAATAATTATTACATATTCCTAAAAAAATATAAATTAAACTTTTAAAATTATTAAATTGTTCATTATAATTTTAAATGTGGTTATTTAGTAATGTACTTTAATACTACTTACGCTTTAATAAGGGTGTGTCAAGTCCTTAAAAAACACTTTTTATAATTTATCGTCAATAAAATTATGTACAATATTGTACAACCGTGCATTTATTGTACGGGGTTTAACCTAGTGTGAATAATAAATACGGATTACATATAAAGGGCTTTTTCAATAAACTACATATGAATGAATGAATGATAACAAAATAATGAATCCAATATTTCGTTTTTTTTTTTTTTTTGGGTTTAGTGTCAATGGTATGCACAACACCGTGCTTGTGAAATGCAATTTAGCTTTTCATGCATTAGTGCTTGTACTGAGCCATTTGCTGGCAAATCTTCCATTAATAAAAGTAGTTACTCCATCCGTAATTTTTTAAGTGTTACAATTTGAACGGCACATAGTTTTAGGCAATTTAATTGACTTAAATAAAATTAAAAAAAAAAAAAAAAAAAAAGAGGAAAGTGGGGTAGTTGGAGTATTAAAAAATTGTAAAAGAAAGATAATGGGGTTAAAAGTTTATTAAAAAGTAATGAATGTGAGAGGAAAGATATAATAAAAAAAATAGTACAGGGTTTGGGTGGGGACCATAAAAGGAGAGAGATATAATATTTTAATGTACTCCCTTCGTCCCTTTTTTACATTCATGTTTGTAAAATTACACAGGAATTAAGGAACTAAGAATAAAACAAATAACAATAAAACAAAATACTACCTCCGTTACATATTAATTGTAACTTTGGAATATTTTATCTCTCACAAATAATCCTCAAAGTTGCAACTAATATATAACGGAGGTAGTACAATGGAAGTTACAAAACATTAAATTATGTCTTTGAGTAAAACAAAGATAGATTAATATTCAATGATGACATGTCATCAATCCTTTGCAAAAAAAAAGGACCAATAACATGCCCCTATTGAAAAATTAAGAACCAATTATATTCATCTAAATTTAGGCAAAAGGATTCTGAAGGAGATAGAAGTGAGAAAATAAGAGTGAGAATAGGAAAATAAGAGTGAGAAAATAAGAGTGAGCATTAATTACAAAACAGAAAAAGAGAGATAATATGGGATATTTGAAAAAAAAATACTTACTCCCTCCGTCCCTAAATTACATTCTTGTTTGGAAATTTATACGGGAATTAAGGAGGGAAGAATAAGACAAATAACAATAATTAGATAATGCAATGGGAAGTACAAAGATAGATTAGTTATTACTTATGACATGTCATCAATCCTTTGCAAAAAAAAGGACCAATCACATGCTCCTAATTGAAAATCTTTAACCAATCATATTCATTATAATTTGGCACAAGGATTATGAGTGAGATTAGGAAAGGATGAGTGAGAAAGCATTAAATATAAAACAGAAAAAGAGTTGATTTACTAAATATAAAGAGTTGATTTACTAAAAAATTACTTACCAAAAATAGAAAGGAGGAATGCAATTTTGGAATACCAAAAATAGAAAGGAGGAATGTAATTTAGGGACGGAGGGAGTACTAAAAAAGGAAAGGAGGAATGTAATTTTGGAATG
Source organism: Chenopodium album (assembly GCF_948465745.1). NCBI lineage: Eukaryota > Viridiplantae > Streptophyta > Magnoliopsida > Caryophyllales > Amaranthaceae > Chenopodium > Chenopodium album. The sequence goes on from NC_137857.1 coordinate 6,847,486, forward strand.
CCCAAAAAGGAAACCAAGAATGTAAAAAAGGGACGGATGGAGTAGCTTTTTGCCAAAATAGGAAGTGTAACACTTATTAAGGGCCTGTTCATATTTACTGAATTGAGCTGAACTGAACTGAACTGAACTGATTGAAGCTGAACTGAACTGAATTGAACTGATTGGAACTGAACTGAACTGAATTAAGCTGAAATGAATATTTTATGTGAGAGGGAAATTAAGAGCTGAACTGAACTAAACTGAACTGAACTGATTGGAACTGAACTGAACTGATTGGAACTGAACTGAAATTAAGTAAATGTGAACAGGCCCTAAAACACAACCGGATTTGGTAAGTGTAACACTTAAAAAAACACGGAGGGAGTATGATTTTCTCTTCTTTTTTTTTCCTTTCTTTCTTCATTCTTTGTTCCAATAGTTTAATTAAGATTATGTAGATCAAATCATAATTGATTAGTGGAAAGTCAATGATTTTATTTTGAAAATTTGGACAAATATATACTCTCTCCATTGTTAAATACTTGCTCAATTTCTCCATGTGCGGAGTTTTAGGAGAAATTGGTGAAAGTAATAAAATATAGAGGTAGTGGGGTTGGTGGAAGGTAAATTAGAGGAGAGGAAATCTAAAAGTAATAAAATTAGGTCCCACTAGTTGAGAGAAATGAATTAAATATTATAAAAGCTTTCCAAATAAAGAAATGGAGCAAGTATTTAAATACGGCCACAAAAGGAAAGTGGAGCAAGTATTTAAAAACGGAGGGAGTATGGTAAGAGAGAATAATACAGTTAACATCTTTTGTGGTCAAGTAAAAAATTGTATATAAAAAATATTTATCGGTGAAGTTGTTGCACTAAAGGGCACACGTTAGAAAGACCGTTAAACAATTAGTTAAAAGGTCATACTTCCTCCGTTTTTTTTTTTTTTGTTGAAACCGTTTGACTTTTATACTATTCACATACTACACTTTGACTCGCTTTTGTGATTTATAAATACGATAAAATATAGTCATGTGGGATCTTGTTTGGATCATTTATATGTGTATGTTATTAATATCCACTTTTTATAATTTTATAATATTGATAATTGAAGCTATTATGAGTTGAAAACATGCGTTGACAAGCGTGATAATATAAATGTGTCAACTAAAAAAACATAGGAAGTACGAAGTATTATTTTTGACAAATTTTCTTATACCAACAAACTGTAGAATCTTGTAGTATATAAATTTTAAAGCAATGTTAAATGTATAGCCAATTAAAAAAATACATCATCATTGCATTTAGGAAAATTTGACTTTTGCTACCTCGCAAACACATCAATTTCACTTTTGCTACCTATCAAAACTTTTATTTTATTTTGCTACCTAACACTTGCCCATTTTTTAAGTTTTGCTACCACTTAACGGAATCCGTTAAGGAATCCGTTAAGTGGGTCCATAACGACACGTGTCGTGTTATTATTGGCCCAAAAAAATTAAAAAAAAAATTAAAAAAAAATAAAAAAAGTAAAAAAAATTAAAAAAAAAAAAAGGAAAAACCTAAACTACCCAGCCACCACCCCCTTCCCCCCACCTCACCGCACCCCTCCCCGAAACCACCAGCCGCGTCGCACCACCACCCCCTACCCACCGGAACCCTTCCCCTCCCTTTCCCGCAACCGCCTCGCCCCCAAAAACCACCAAACCCAAAACCCTAGATCCAGAAATGGCCGCGAATTTGGCCACAAATGGCCGAAGGCCGATTTTGGGGCTCAGCGGCCTTGATCGGCCGATTTCGGCCTTTTAAGGCCAAATTCGTGGTCGTTTTTGGGTAGGGGGTGGTGGTGCGTTTTTGGGTTTGGTGGTTTTTGGGGGCGAGGCGGTTGCGGGAAAAGGAGGGGAAGGGTTCCGGTAGGTAGGGGGTGGTGGTGCGACGCGGCTGGTGGTTTCGGGGAGGGGTACGGTGAGGTGGGGGGAAGGGGGTGGTGGGGCGGGGGTGGTGCGGGGATCGTGGCTGGGTAGTTTAGGTTTTTCCTTTTTTTATTTATTTTTTATTTATTTTAATTTTTTTAATTTTTTTGGGACAATAATAACACGACACGTGTCATTATGGACCCACTTAACGGATTCCTTAACGGATTCCGTTCAGTGGTAGCAAAATTTAAAAAAAGGGCAAGTGTTAGGTAGCAAAATAAAATAAAAGTTTTGATAGGTAGCAAAGTTGAAATTGAGGTGTTTGTGAGGTAGCAAAAGTCAAAATTTCCTTGTATTTATTTGGGAAAAAATTTGTAGTTGATTTTTTCCCAAATATTTTTCTTGACCAAAAAAATTTGGGAAAAAATCAACTACTGTTTTAAACATTTATCTCATTAAAAATTAAAAAAAAAAAAAAAATTAATAATCGGTTTTAAGTTCTCCGTTGAGGCGCACTCGACGTTCTCCATTGAGGCACTCATCGAAGCAGCTTCTGTGTTCGTTCTGAGGTTAGTTGTTGTTTCCTTTTCTAATCATAATTTCAACTTACAATTTAGGGTTTATTCTTGGTCTAATTTAATTATTTGTCAGCGCAGTAAGTTTAGGGTTCTAAAATCTTAACTTTTGGTTTAATTTACTTATATTTTGAGTTTATTTTTATAATTGAATCGTATATCCCTAAAATTATTTGATTTTTCGAGCTTTATTTGATGAGTTAATCAAATATCCTTTTAAAATATGTGATTTTTCGATCTCTAATTGGTAATTGCATCGTATGTGATAATTCAATCACATATATTCGAGTATACTTTGATAATTGAATCAATGAGCCTAATTTGATGATTGAATTGTATACCCCTAAAATTTATGTGATTTTTCGATCCTTAATTGATCATTGAATCAAATAACCGAATAAGATATGATTTTATTGATAATTGAATGAAGCATCCCTAAATATATGTGATTTGTCGAGGCTTAATTGATAATTGCATCAAAATTCCCAAAAAATTAAGCCTTAATTGATGATTGAACGTTGCTAATGTAACACAGAACCCTTAAATGTTAGTATTGAACTATGAAATTAGACCTCTGGCTTATAGGTAAATTTTGCTAGGCGACTGGTTTAAATGTAAGCAGTTAATTGTTTCTTTATAATTTTTATACTTGTATACTATATATCACGATTATGGTATGATCTGAATGAGAAGGACGTGAGAGTTGTAGAATTCTATTTCTAAATTAGAGAGTAATTTCAGACTTTGTTTGTTGCAGAATTTGATATAATGAGCTATGATAACGGTAAGCTTGGTTTAAGTTCAGCAATGGAACCAGGCATCAAAGTTAAATCGTGGGCATTCGATGAAGATCCTGGTGATAACCAGAGGCCAGTCGATGATTTCTTCACCATCTACTTAAGTTATTACGGTCGTGTTGGCAGCACTACTGGGACATTAAAGTTGAAGAGAGAAAGTAGTGATTGGCAAATGGATATCATGGGTTGGCTTGCTGAGCTTGATGTTGATATGGATGCTTGGGATTGTACCATGAATGTTGTGGTGGAAAGTTGTGAGAGTTTGCTCAGGGTTGTTGGTGAATCTGGCCGCAAGTCTCTGGAATTCAAAGTTGAGGTTTTCCTAAAAGATGAGGATGAGGATTACCAAGAGGAAGTCGATTACCAGCTCATGTATTCTGATGACATTGATACCGGGTTTATTGAAGAGGATTGCAAACCCATGTGTTCATCTGATACTGATGACATAAAATCTATTCTACAGGATAGTGGAGTCAGGTTTGGTAACGGCCATTCAAGAACTATGAATAATTGTTCGATATGTTTAGAGGAGTTTGGGATGTCAAATGATGTGGCGACACTTCCTTGCTCTCATATGTATCACGAAAAATGCATGATTCGTTGGGTCTTCCAAGGAAAACGAACATGTCCATTATGTAGATTGGAGATAAAAGGGTAGTGTTGACTTATATAGGGAAACTTTCATTGGGTAGAATTTGTGATTTGATTTTATAAGAAATATGCACATTCGACACTGTCTAGCCGAGAAGGCTCTTCAAATTGTTAGTCTCGCGTGTTCTTGTAAGTTAGGATATTTAAGAGCTGTAATATATAGTGCTACCAATTGTGTAATTTTTAATATAAGAACTTTCAACTTTGTGAAACTATCAGGATTATCAAATTCAATGTACTATTTGCATCTGTCAATGTTAAAGCTTATTCCTGTTTTTTACTTCCTCAGTTGCTTCTTACGAAGTATTTATTTATGACAATGTTAAAGCTTCCTAATTATTTTCTGGTGTAAGGTATTTATGCTACAATGGCAGTTTGGTTGTTTTAAAATCTTGTTAAGTTTCACATCTTTGACACCTTCTGTTTAGCTCTCCTGCACCTTCCTTTTTTAGCAGTGCCCTTGCTTAACACTCAAAATCCATGCGTGCATTGACCATTCACAGCTACCATATAAGCCTTCATGCTTATCTCGTTCAAAGTTTACATAACCTCGTTCAAAGTTTCCTCTACTTGACATGCTGGTTTTATTTTTTGATCAATTATGTGGCTTAAAACAAAATCACCAGGAATTTGGCCTGATAGAAATCCACCCCAAAGTTCTTACTACTCAAGAATAAACAAAAGCTAGGAATATTATACATAAATCGCTGAAATTTTGGATTGTTAAAGTGTATATTTCCTAAGTATTAATAGGAAACCAAGCAAAACCCAATTTTAATTTCATCAGCACATTTGTACACTATCGGATTCGGATACCATCACCAAGATTGTGATTCATGAACACATTTAGACTATATACTAGTTTTTTTTTTTTTTTTTTTTTTTTTTTTTTTTTTTTTTTTTGAAAAAATTTAGACTAGATATTTAATTAGGCAAAATTACCATGGTTAGTAATACAGAGTCTTGTGCAACTAAAAAAAGAGAGATTTAAGATACTCTTGGCAGTCAACTAATGTTGGTTGAAAGTTATTCCAAATCTAATCCCAAATGAAAATATCGGGTAAGCCTACAGTAGTGAATTAAGAGTTTAGTGATTAACCCAAAATACTTTGATGCAAAATAAATTCTAATCAAAATCATATTCTTCTTCATAAAATATACTTGATAGAGAACGATAATCTTAAGTTTAGATAGACAAAACTGTAAAATGAAAAATTGGATAGTACTAAGTAACAAGTAATATTTTGTTATTGTTTACTACCAATTTGAATATGAAGTGAAATTTCAAGAAATGGGTTAGATGAAAATGTAAGCAATAATCAAGCCAATCAATACTTCTTAAACTACTTCAAATGTAACCTATTTCTATTTGTATTGCACTGAATCCAATTTACATTTGTGAGGTAATATTGCATCCAATTTACAAACTCTAGCCTTAACGGATTAACCCTCAAACAATAGTCAACTAATTGCCCACACAATTCTTTTCTCAGCCTACTACAAACATTTTCAACTCAGCTGAACAAACAAACTGATCTTAAATCTTTGAGAACCCAAAGTTGCCTTGTATTGAGAAACTGCAGTAGATCTTTCAATGAGGACTGAAGAGGACCTGCAAACAAAGATTATATTCATTATAACATGCAATTAAGTAATCAGTACTTTAAATTATAGCAAAAAGTTGATTGTCTAGCTTTAATTCTGTATAAAAACAATAGGCTTAAAAATCATGATATGCAACTAACATTTACCATTGTACTTCGTATATGACATTAGTTGAATGGTAAGGATTAAAAAAAAGGATGAGATGCTCACATTATGAAGGTTGGTAAATCTAACCCAACCTCCACCTCTCTGTCTACTGTTTGTTTCTACTTATCCAACACAACCTGCCATGAAAAAATAGTCAAATGAAGAAATTTATTGATGAGCTTTTAATATACAAAAATCACAAATTGCAAATATATGATGCAACTCAAACAATCTTGCAAATAAAAAGGTTGGTAATTGCCATTATTTATTTCAGTAATGGTTTACTGTATTGTGTTTTTGATGAATGCCTTGTATGGATAATGTAACTGACAGCAGCTCTCTTTAATGAGCATGCTAGCAAGTTTGCTTCAAACAAAATAACAAAACAGAGGGATAGGGATAGAACCAAGCATAAAACCAAAATTTTGTACTCAAGAAAAAACTCTCATCAACATAAAATCAGTGACAAAACTTGCTCTACAAACCTCCTAGCTACGGGCCGTCCCGATCCCTCTTTGTTCTCTGAGGATTTTTGAGCTCTGGAGGTGGCAAATTTTGCACTCGCTCAAGCTGTTGCATAAGCACCTGAAGCTGATCCTGCATATCAAATGTACACTTTTAATTACAAACTGAATAAAATATGCAAAACTATTCTATGTTAGTGACAATTAATGTGAGTGTGAGTGTGAGTGGTGCAATGACCAAATGTACATGCCATGTTGCAAACAAGATGCTTAATATGGAGGGAAAAACAAACTAATTAAATTCCTTATGGGATTGAATTCTGGTTATGACCAGATGAAGACTAGTTTCTTGAGTATGGATCCTCTACTACCTGAAGACAAGGCATATAATCTTGTGGCTTGTACTTCTACTTCAAGTAGAAAAAGAAAAAAAGCAACTCACTGGAAAAATTACTAGCTACTGAGATGAATTGCATTGGTTGTAACAAGGAAACCTGAGTCTTAGGCCATTGCAGAATTTTTTTATTTATTTTTATTTTTTTTGCAAACGCCCACAAAGGGGGACTAATTGCATTGCTTAGAAATAGCTACATCGAGGATATGAGTTGGGATAGCATTACACCTCTATGCCCAGTTTCCCATGGTTGAAAGTGAGCAACCACATGTGCTACTCTATTCCCCCCTCTCTTAACAAAGGACCAAGACACATTATTAAAACTAGAACAAAGACTAAGGATATCCTCTAAAACAAGATGAAAGTCACTCGATCCAGAACTCTGGTCACACAGCGCCTGTAACACCTGCAAACAGTCACTCTCCACCACAACATCACACACACCAAGCTCACCAGCCATCTTCAAGCCCCAGCAGACTGCTTTCACCTCAGCCACACGAACAGCCCACTTCTCACAGCACTGAGCAGTACCAGCAGCAAGAACAACCCCCGAGCAGTCCCTCACCACAGCACCCAAGTCCCAAGCCATTCCCCAAACTTTCAATACAGCCTGCATACACATTTACCTTGTACCAGCCTTCTGGTGGAGGTGTCCAGATAGTGGGAAACCCACCAGCACCCCCAAGCGAAACCAAGTTCCCTGCCCCCGTTTCTTCCACTCCTGAACTTCCCTAACAATTTTTCTTGCATAATTCGCCACCTCAGCAGTATCTTGCGCTTCCCCCTGAATAACCCATGCATTTTTTGCACCCCAGACAGCCCAACAAAGTGTGATAACCGAAGCAGCATCACTGTCATCCAACTCCAAAAAACAAGCTTCACACCAGTCAATAATATTATTAACCTTCAAATCTGCAACAAAGCCAAAGTCACTTCTTTTCCAGATTTCATGAGCCTTCTCACACTATTTCAAAGCATGAATGGTGGACTCGAAGTCCCTGCCACAAGCTGAACATTCTGGATCAGCATTGTGGTATGCCCTCTAAGCAAAAAAATTTACTCTAGGAAGAACACGGAGCTGCCAAACTTTGTTCCAAATAGACCTGTCAGTTGCCTGAATAGCATCTTCACCCCATCTCTGATTATCAAATTGCCTGGTAAGCAGATTTGGCAGTATAATCACCCTTCTTGTCTAAATCCCAGCATAAAATGTCACTCGGCCTCCTCACACTAATAGGGATACTCAACACCCTATCAACTGATCAACCTCAAATGGGAGAAAAATTTGAGAGAGTATGTTGACCCTTACGAGGTTTTGATGATGATGGTTGTGATTGAGCAAACTTTCATCTAATAAGGATTTTCTAGTGTTGTGATGTTTGCTGATAGTTGAAGTAGGAACTGAAACGAAAGAACTTTAGAAAATCTAGGATGACAAGTAAAGTTCTAGAAAACTGGATGGAACTTCAAGGTGTTCCCTGATAGGAACATATCAACGAGTTGTAATGACCTGGTTCCGGTGTAATGCTGGGGCAAGACCTCAATGACCAAGGATCAGTGCAGAGCTCGAGATATCAACCGAAAAAGATGGACTTCATAACTTAGGTTGTATAAAAGATAAGTTTGTTTTCTAGGTTGATGTAATCATATAATTGGTTGTTATGCATGGGACTTATTAGAAATCATATAAAGGTTGGCAAGCTCATTAATTCGTAAAAGATAATTATAAGTTTATGAAAAAGTATTTATTTGATTTTATCTTTTAAAATTTGGTTTACTCGGTTTTATCTTTTTCATAAAACTTTATATTTTTATAAAACGAATTTGAAGGTAAACGGTTTTCTTAAAACTCGAATTTCAGTCTGTTTTGAATTCAGTTCTAAAGTGATAAGTTCAGATTATCAAAACCCTACTTTGTGAGTTGACAGCTCTATAAATAGAGAAGATGTACTTCGTAGCAAGGTGGGAGTTTAGGCATGAAAACCACTTAGTGCCTAAGAGGAATTTTGCCAAAAGGTTTAAGCTTTATCATTTTGATTTCGGGTTTCATGTGTAGCTTTCCACTTATGTGTTAAAGTGAGTTTTTTGTGTTGTAATTGGTTTTGAGGTGTTTGTGGATTCTTGACAATTCACAATTGAGTTTCAGAGTTTGAATTCTCTAAAATTCGTTTGAGTCTAGGAGTTTAAAAGTCTCTAAAATTCGAGTGGTAGCTGTGAGAGCACAATGAGTGAGCTACAGGTAGGAAGCCGAGTGTAGGAACTCCGGGAGTGCTGAGTGGGACTTAGGTTGGGTAGGATAGGGTCCTATCAGGTAGCAAGTGTCCGTGGAGGAACTTGTGAGAAAGGTCTGTAATAATAGGTTGTACTAGAAGAGTTGCCTATTATATTGGAGTTTGTTTGAAATTCCCGAAGGGCCGAGGTTTTACTTCCGGTTAGGCCCTGAAAGGTTTCCTCGTAAGATCTTGTTGTGTTCTTTAAGTTCCTTTTATGTTTTGTTTTTAAATTCCGCAAAAGTTTATCTAATTGGAACCTACTACTATTCACCCCCCATCTCGTAGTAGTAGTTCATCTAAACTAACAATTGGTATCAGGGTAGGTTCTCACGGAAATACAAGAAACCTTAGAGAGTAAGTTCCTGGAGAGATGAATGCACACGAGAAACTTGAAGAAGGGTACTCGACCCAAAGACCACCAATGTTCAATGGCAAATTCTATTTAACTGGAAGAATAGAATGGAAATCTTCATCAAAGTTGAAAACTACCAAGTATAGAGAGTCATTGAATATGTTGACTTTGAGGTAACAAAAACCAATGAGAACAAAGAGGTAATCCCTAAACCACTATCTGAATCTGAAAAGGAAGATTATGAAAATTTTGAGCTAAAAGCTCAAGCAGTGAAAATCTTGCATTGTGGACTAGGACCTCATGAGCACAACAGAATCATGGGTTGTAAGTCCACAAAGCAAATTTGGGATTTATTACATATAACACATGAAGGAACGAATGAAGTTCAGCGTTTCAAAATTGACTTACTGATTTCAAAATATGAAAGATTTGAAATGCTACACAAGGAATCCATTCACGATATGTTTACAAGATTTATTATTTACTAACACTGTCAATGAGTTAGAATCTTTAGACAGGTCCATACCCATTGATTAATAGGTAAGAAAAATACTCAGAAGTCTTCCTCAAGATGAGAGGTGGAGATCCAAGGTGACTGCTGTACAAGGATTCCAAGGACATCACCAAGTTCAACCTTGAACAGCTCAATGGATCCCTTCTCACTCATGAACGAGCAAACACTGAAAGTTCCAAGAGTAAAAGCCTTGCTCTAAAGGCCTATTCAAGCGACTCATAAGACAATGATGTTGAGACAGCCATGCTTATGAAGTTCAGATTGATGCTGGGAAAGAGAGGAGACAGGAGACGAGGACAATCCAGTTCCAAGGAGATCAAATGTTACGGATGTGGTTCCAAGGAACATCTTATCAGCCTAAGGAGGAGGACAAACCCAAATACAAAGGGGAGCAAAACAAGTTCTATAAGCCATCCTTCTCCATGGACGATGTCAGAAAGCCATGATGGCTGCACTGGGAAATTCTGATTCAGAAGATGAAGAAGAAGGAGAACCCGTGGAAGAAACAACTGACTTATGTTTGATGGCTAAAACTGACAATGAAGCTCATCTGAAGGAACTTAAATTTGAGGTGTGGTATGACTATTGACAACTTAAAAATCTGAATAAAGGAAATCTTATGGACATCATTCTAAAACTACAAAATAACTGTATTGAACTAAATAGATTGAAGTTCCAAACTGATCAAGCTTACAAATCCACAAAGAACATAGTGAATGGGTGGATAATATGAAAACTGATGTTCATACTAGATTTTTCGATTTATATTATAAAAATCTCCTTATAAAAGAAACAAAGACAGAATGAAATAACCAAAAACAAACCAAAACCGAAAGAATAAAAAGCAAATAAATTAGAGATGAGAACAACTTTTGTTACTTACTCAACTGGAACTAGAACAACTTTCGCTTCTAAGTTTGCTCCTGCTTTTCCCCCTTTTGGCATTATCAAAAACCCGACTTTTCAAAGTTTTATAAATACGATCAAGCTTCCAAGATCCCGAATCTGCATCAATTTCAAATTTGGGTTGGCGTAACCACGGGGTGACAAAGTCTCTCGACTAAGTATAAGGCACCCATGGATTCGTCCAGACCTCGATGTTTTCCCCAGTCCCAACTTAATTGAACTTATTATAACTTATTAAAACTTATTTATTTGTAATTTGAACTTGGGAAATAACAAGCCTTCAGAACCTGTTCCAGCAAGCTGCCCGGACTCTTCACCAACTTTTATGCTTGCTTACCGAGTAGGGCCCAATTAAAAAGCTTAAAATCTCAAAACCCAAAACCCCTTCCCTTTTAGGCTTACAGAGCTTCTTCCACGTCAACCAATGGATCTTGTGTTCTCCTTGTTTTTGACCCCACCAACACAGAGCAACCAAAGACTTCAACTCATCACAGAAGAAAGATTATAAAAGAATGAGGAACAAATAATTGGTAAGGAAGTGTGATTATTATGGAAAGAGAGGGCATATGAAGGCAGAGTGTATTTCATGTGAACTCATTTAAAATAACTTCATTTAATTTTAGGTTTTCAGGTTTAATATTTTCACTAACCTCAAATTTGTCTCGAAGTATCTTGAGCCTATCCGTCTCTGAAACCAGCTCAACCTTGCATACTTCACAAACAAAGTTGTGTTGATCTTCAGAGACCAGTGATGTAGCATCAAGAGCTGAATACCTAATTATACAATAAAATTAGTGAAAATAAAAATAATGAAAATTTAATAGAAACCCAAAATGTAATTACAAACTATAAACTATATAAACACCTTTTACAACACATAGTGCAAATGTATCCATCAACTGTAGTCTCAAACATATCTTTCATCTTCAGAAGTTTGTAACTGATCACGGTGTAAATCTGCAAGAAATCATAATATTTTAGTTTTTGACCATATAGGTTAATCTGAAGAAATCAATTTCAGTTTTCTGATTAAGAAAGAAATCAAATACAACACAATAGAAAATCAACCTGGCCATAGTCTAGAGCATAGCAAAATGTCTGGCCGCCCTGCATTGACACAAGGACAATTAGGGGTTAGAATGATAAACAAAGAATAATAGTGTTGAGATGATATGGTTTGATGATCATAAACAAATGATGCTTATTAACTAATTTGTGTGTTGATGTGCATATTAAACAAGTCATGGAGATTGATCCTTGTATATCATGAAGATGGTTAATGCAACAATCAGTGAGGTTCCCATGAGGGTACTTCTAAAGAGAAGTTCCTAATAAATATGGAACAAGTATTTAAAGTTATATTATTACTATATTTATTATTATAATTTAATTATGTTAGTTTAAGAACTTCATTTATATACTTCACTTAGGTTTGATGAAAGTGTGTTAAGTGTGCATGTTTTTAGGCACGTTCTTGATAAAGGAACAAGTTTCAGAGTTGGAACAAAGGGAAATCCTTGATCTCTACATGAAATACACTACAAACTAATCTAAGGAAGAAAATAGAGAATTTCCTAGAAATTTATGTATGCTTTTTCTCATGGGCTTAAGCAAGGAGCAGAAGATTTGACAAGCTTGTTATGAAACTAAATTCATTTCATGTTCCATTTTATAATGTATTCCTTCTAGGAAGTTTGGTGGTTGAAGTAAGGGGACTTGGTATAATTACATACCAAAGTGATTGTGTATTATGGTTTATTGGAGTTTCAAGAATGCGAGGTCAAAGTTCTAAAACTCTTATGATTGTTGAGAACCTCATCTTGAACATCTAGGCTTGATTTTAATATCTACCTACAATTTCCTTTACTCAGTTTTTCCATTCCATATATTTTTTTCATTTTTATATTCAATTCATTCTTAACTTTTAAACTTGAATTTTTCCTTGACATTTGAATCAATTATTTGTCAAGTTCCTTCTTTGGTTCTAAAATTGGGTCTTTGGATTGTGAGTTGGAAATTTGTGTCGTAGTAAGATCTCTAAGGGCGATGGTTTGCACCTTATGCAAGGAGGGGCTAGGCACTTTGATGGGATGAAAAGTTTGGAGGAGGGGTTGCAGGAAAGGAATTTAATTCTTGATGAGCTGAAGATGACCTTGGATTAGGCACAACAACTCTTGAAAGAACATGCAGACAGCAAGAGTAAGGTCGAGGCATTGCTGAAAGGGAAGGGGGCATTGGAGTTCGAGGCAACGAGGGAGGACTTTGAGTCTATTAATCAGCGACTTCCATCATTCCACCTTAATGTCCTGGGGGGGAGTAATGCAATGGATCGGGCTAATCCATATCCACCAATCCGCGTATATACAAGGAGGCGCAAAAACACGGAACAAGGACAGCAATTGGGGAAGCAGCAAAAGAAGACAAAATTTAATTAATGATCCACTATGTAGTGTGGGAATGGAATTTTTATGCATAGAGCCACTCTAGCACAACAGGACAGAAGGTGTAATTGCTAGGTCACTGTGGGAAAGGGGAATGCTTAGTATTTAAGGGGAGTGAGGGAATGAAAGTGGTCATGTGAAATTTGATGTTAACATTAGAGCAGTCGTAGCCGTAGTTTACTCCAAGCTTCCATCTTTATTTATGTAGTAGTAGCAGTAGTAGTCTTCTTGTAGTAGTTATTCATCATCTTTAATCAAAACCTTCCCAAGCTTTCCTCTTTATTGTGTGATATTTTATGTGAGTTACTGTTACATTAAGCCAGAGACTACCAAGTCTAGCATGTTCGTTTAGGAGTCTATATACAAGATCCTATGAGAATCACTAGAACTCTAGAAGTTCCATAAACGGAACAAATCAATATGTGGAGTAGCATGTAGCATGAAGACAAGAAGATAGATATGAGTTTATTTTCTAGGATTCATGTACGTATGTAGAAACTTGAAAGGTATTGAACACATGGTACTAAAAGGAACATGTAGTGGAAAGTAACATAACTTGGTTTAACGAAAAATATATTTTTAACCCTAAAAATTATAATGATATACAAAGTACTACTTGAAAACAACCTCTTTTTTAAAAATTTTAAATTGTATGGAAAGATTTGAAAAATAATTCAACTCAATGAACTAACAATCAATACCCACATAAAACGTTTCTACACATTGTGATTCTAATATCAAATGTTTATAAAAGAAATTGTTATTAATTGTTATTATTATTAATAATTTTTTTTTTTTTTGGAAAGAATTATTATAAGTAATTATTAGAAATTATTAATTAATAATATTATTAAATATTAGTTCTTAATAGTTTGAATTTTTAAATATTATTATTGATAATTATTATTATGATTAATAAATATTAATTATTATTAATATTAATAATTATAAAAATTATTTTAATATTAATAATTATTATAAGTATTCAAAATAATAAATTATTATCAAATATTAATTATTAATATTGAGTATTAATTATAGTTATTGTTATTATTAATAATTATTTGAAAATAGAGCAGAGCAGAGCAGTGTTTGAAACAGATTAACCCCTAATTCAATTAATAATACATATTTCAACATAATAAATTTAATACCTTTTTCTGTTCACGTTTGAGCAACTTTTCATCTTCAAGAAACCCTAAAGCCTCCAATTTGCTGAGCTTCAAGCGTTTTGCAATTTCAACCACATTGAACCATTCTGGATTACTGGAATTTAGTGTAAGTTAGTAATAGACTGTAATTCTCACACTACTACTTCAGATTATCACACAAGAATATAAGAAACAAAGCTTGAGTATTTTTTATTGAAATGGCAACATAATTAATCTAATATCATATAAAATAATAACTTGATATTCCTTTTATTTTTAAGTTAGTAGTTCAAACCTAGCAAAAAAGTCAAGAACCACAACACATATTCCGTGGTTGTCATTGCCACTTCGACTGCGCTGAAGTGTGTTGTCATCGTAAAATGCCCTCCCAATCATCTCCACCAAACTACACGTACACATTAAAAAAAAACATTGTAAAGTAATTTATAGCTCATTGAACTGGCAATGACTTCAAACCCTGTGTATAAACATTACCTTTTATAGGCTTCATTGCTCATTGAACTGGCCATGACTTTAAACCATGTGTCCTGGGAGCCTTCTGATGATCTACTAGCAAATGATAAGCATTATTATTCAAGAGTCTTAACAAGACATTGTTTTAACAACATATAGGTTGATGAACAAATAATGTCATAGTGAACCACAAAGCATCAATTATATAACAGAAGATTAAATAGGTGGCACTTATAAAAGACATGAGATTCGGGTTCTTGACTGACTTCTGAGTTGCATCAAGTATTCAACTTTAAAACTAGGCGAATATTAATATAGTTCCTGGAAATTTCAGACAAAATAAGCGCATTCACTTATAACTAGAGATTCAGTCACTGGAGGCTCTTTCGGCGGAGGCTCTTTCGGGGCTCATTAGGAAGGCAATGGAGGATAATGTGATTCATGGTATTCGAATTGCTAGTACGGCCCCTCCGATTTCGCACTTGCTCTTTGCGGATGATTGTGTTATTTTCACAAAAGCTTCCTTCATTGAAGCTATGGCCATTAAAGATGTGCTCAAGATTAATGAAAGAGCTTCGGGGCAATTGGTTAGCTTTGATAAAACGACGGTGTTGTTTAGCAAAAGGGTGGGAGGGAGTAGGAGAGATGAGATTGCTGCGGTTTTGGGTGTGAGGGAGGTGGGTGTCCATGATAAATATTTGGGGCTGCCTAAAATTGTGGGACGCTCTAAGAAGGTTTTGACTAGGGGAATCAAGGAAAGGCTTTGGAAGAAATTACAAGGGTGGAAGGGTTTATGTCTATCTAAAGCGGGTAGGGAGGTGTTGATTAAGGCGGTGGCCCAATCGATCCCTACTTATGTGATGAGTGTCTTTAGACTTCCTTCTTTTCTTTTGTGATGAGGTCCGTTCTCTCATTTTTCAGTTTTGGTGGGGGCAAAATCAAGGGGAGCGCAAAATCCATTGGGTGGCTTGGAAGAAACTTTGCAATCCGAAAGCTCTTGGGGGTTTGGGGTTCCGTGACTTGAAGTATTTTAATTGGGCTCTTCTGGGTAAACAAGCGTGGAGGTTGGCTACTAATCCTAATTCTCTTTTGTTCCGGGTGCTTAAGGCTAGATACTTCCCAAACTCATCGTTCTTAGACTCGTCTTTGGGGTCTAATCCTAGCTATGCGTGGAAGGGAATTAATGAAGCTCGGTGGGTGGTGAGAAAGGGAATGAGATGGAGAATTGGGGATGAGCAGCAAGTTCGCGTATGGGGTGATTGTTGGCTTCCTGGTACTCAGTCCCGGATGGTGGTTTCTCCTTGTCCTTGTGGGTCCGAACATATGAAGGTGAGTGAGCTTATGCTTGCTGATGGGGGGGGGGGGGATGGGATGTTGACTTAATTACGACTCTCTTCTTGCCTTTTGAACAGGAGAGGATCCTATCTATCCCTTTGAGTGAGAGGTGCCATAATGATTATTTGTGTTGGGAGGGAGAGAAGGATGGCACATACTCAGTTAAATCTGCCTATAAGCTCATTTTTTATGGTGAGAATGAGGAAGCTAGCTGCTCAAATAATGCTGCCATTCGTAAGGCCTGGAATTTAGTTTGGAGTGAGCCGGTTCTGCCAAGAATTAAAGTATTTTTCTGGAGAGCATGCCACGAAGCCCTTCCTACCAAACTTGGGTTACATATTCGTGTTAAAGATATTGATGATGTGTGTGGTGTTTGTGGCGAGGTGAAGGATGATGTTGCTCATGCCCTCCTTTGCTGCCCGCGTGCTGTCAATATTTAGGAGGAGAGTGGTTTGGCGTGGATTGTGGAAGGTAGTTGGAGATCTTTTATGGATTGGGTCTTTGACATGTTTTGTAATTTGGATAGTGCGCTTCGAAGCGAAGTGATGACCCTTTGCTGGTCTATCTGGAATGCCTGCAACCATGGTTTGTTTCAGAATGAGTGGTGGGAAGCTAGGGGAGTGATTAAGCATGTGAAGCAACTTATGAAGGAGATGGGGAAAACTGAGAAGAAGCAGGTGGAGGGGTCTGTCACGAAGAGCCGTGGCTGTTGGAGCCCCCCTGCTGCAGGTCGCGTTAAAGTCAATATTGATGCGGGTCTGCTTGGTGAGCTTGGTATTGGTGTGGGTGTGGTTGCGCGCGATGCTGAGGGCAAGACCTTACGGTGTGCTTCTGTCAAGTTGGGGGAAAAACTGGAGCCTAAGCTGGCTGAAACGCGAGCTATTCTGGTGGGAATGAAGCTTGCTGCTGAAAGGGGGCACGACTTGGTTGAGTTTGAGAATGATTGTGAGGCTGTGGTGAATGCTATTAAGAAGAAGCCTACTGGCGTGAGTTCGTTTCATCTTCTCTTGGATGATATTCTGGATGCTGCAAACATGTTCTCTTCTTGCTCGTGGAGTTGGGTTCAAAGGAATGGAAACAAAGTGGCGCATGAATTAGCTCATGCTCCACTTTTTGTTATTGGTAGAAAGTGTTGGTCTGACAATTTTCCTGATTTCCTTTGTAACATGTTAAACTCTGATTTGCAGCTTAATACTAATTAATCCCTTGTGGGTTCTTTCAAAAAAGAAAAAGAGATTCAGTCACTGGTGCACACTGCTATGAAATATCCTGTACAAATTACCTGACATATATAATTGAAGAAACCATTGTAATAGCATAAAAATAATTTTTTTTTTATTTTTCGGTTTATATCTTATTGACTGACCTCAAGGCTCAAGCCAAACAGAAGTAGTCTCAGTTCCAGTGAATAGATACTGTCCTACAAAAATTGTATCACCAGACTTCACAACCTGCAAGATGTAGGTCGATATTTAGCACAGCAACATAGAAAGAGAATAAGATAATGCTTTTTTTGTTTTTTGAAAGAGAATAAGATAATTATTCAACTAATATTAAATATGCTAGAAAATTTGCAAAAACAAAGTAGACAGTTTGGTCATTAAAATAGGTCTGTACAAAAACTTCTTATGCCTGTTACACCCCCTCCCTCCTCAACACACACATACCCTCTACCAAAATGACGTGACTTGATAGCACAGCTAAGGTTCCTAAGTTACAAATTTATGTTTCTAGAAGGAATAAAAAAAAAAGAATAATTGCTAGAAGGACAAGATGTATATTTAAGAAGATATGAACTAAGGAAGAAAAGCTTGCAAACATCTTTGTACAAAAACCTTCCAACAGTTCAAAAATCGTAAAACTACTGGCAACAATATTGAAACATCTTTGTCATTCTCTTGTCGATGGGAAGAACTTGTCATCCACTGATTCGTTCCCAAAAGGAAAGGAAGGTGGGCAGTTGTTGCTGTGTGTTTCAAACAAACTACACATTATAGATTTTAAATAATACTTTTGAGAGCATCATTTAGATTGTAGACCATTAATGAGATAGTTAGGGGCTAGAAGACAAACTCTTGAAGACACGAGGTAAGACGAAAGAAAATTTTAGAGCAGGCTTGTTGAGCAGGTTAAAATGACGTGACTTGATAGCACAGCTAAAAAATAAATTTTAGACCGTTATAAATTTATGTTACAAGAATGTAACGTGTTAATGTGTAACACATAATCAAAGTATATTGGGGGGTCTTACTTTCAAACCACCAAGCTCCGTTCACTACACTTTATTTTAAATGGAATACTATACCAAATTTTAAAATATACTTTCGGGACAACATTTTAAATCTAAAGCATTAAGGTGCTCATGTCTAGAATGACACCATCACCTTACGAGAATGTAACGTGTTAATGTGTGACACATAATCAAAGTTTATTACGTCGATTTTAGAAGCTTTAAGTGAAAAATACTCAATGAAGAACTTATATATCGATATATGAGAGCTGAAAATGAGAGAAATAGCACCTCAATTGTGCTTTCCTTGAAAAAACAAATAAATAAATAATTTTAAAAAATTAAGACACACAGAATTGTATAATTAGGCATTGAATAAATTGATGTATAACTTAGAGCATTTTAATGAGCTGAAATCCCATTTACGTATAACACTATATTTCATACGAAGTGAAGCTTATCAACTCATAACAGGATAACTACATTAAAGCTCGAATGCATGCTAACAAGAAGAGAGCAATCAAG
Source organism: Chenopodium album (assembly GCF_948465745.1). Taxonomy (NCBI): domain Eukaryota; kingdom Viridiplantae; phylum Streptophyta; class Magnoliopsida; order Caryophyllales; family Amaranthaceae; genus Chenopodium; species Chenopodium album. The sequence goes on from NC_137857.1 coordinate 6,866,212, forward strand.
CATAAATTCAAGATAATTAGGAAAATCAAAAATTAATTCAATTTCAAGAACCCATTCAAAGAAACAAACCTCTTCAATAATAAGCATGAATTATCCAGTAAAGCAAGTAAAATTGAAACCCTAAATCGAAAAAACAGAAGCTTGAATTAAGCAAAACCGAGAAATTTGTCGAACCCATCAACAGAAACATGTAAATAATAGCAAAATTGGTAATTATAACACTTAATTCTCATGAGAAATAGATAAACCCAGATTAAATCACAAGAAATCAAAGAAACTGAACAACAAATTCACAATTAAGTAACAATATAACCCAAAATCCAAAAACAGAAACCTGAATTCAGCAAAATCAAGAAATTTCACGAACCCAGAAACATGTAATTAATAGCAAATGTTGGCAATTTGACAAAAAAAAATCGCAAGAAAAATGAATGAAACCAGAATTAATTACAAGAAATCGAAGTTAAGAGAATACCTAAGACCGGAGATCACCGGTGATGATCAGGAAGCAACACTGAGTAAAGAGTATGAAGAGTACAGAGTATGAAGAGTACAGAGTAGGAAGAGTACTATTCAATATGTTAGGCGCCAATATGTTGTACGAGTAATTGGGAGGGAAGTTTTGTAAAGGTGGCACTCGTAAACTCATCCGAACTTAGGCCTTATTTACTTCACCTTACAAATATAATACTCCATAGTTAGTAAAATTGAGTTTATTATAGTAAAATAATTTCAATTCGGTGAAAATTAGTTTATTAGTTCAATAAATATCAATAATTTCAATGAAAAAGACATATATTAGAGAATTAGAAGAAAAAAAAAATTTTAATTCAGTAAATTTGATTCCATTTTTGTTAGTATAATTTCAATTCAATAAAATTATTTCCAGCTCAATAAAAATAAGTTATGTTCAGTTTGGTAAATTAAATAAAGTTCTGTAAAATTCATTTTAGTTCAGTAAAAATCTGTAACCTTAATATAATTGTGAATCTTTATAAATAATTTCAATTTGGTAAAAATAATTTCAATTCGGCAAAATTTATTTCACGGTAAAAAGAAGGTGAAAGTCTTCCTTTACTTTCAATAATTTGTAGATGTGATCAATTATATCTCAAGTTCTAACCCAACTTGGCTCGGAAAAAGTGTGGCTGTGGGCAAGCATAAAAAAAATAAAATTGTTAAGGGACATTTTACCATATAACCTTGTGTGTTTATGTATGTTTTTCAATATGATCGTGACCTTTACAATACTACTAGAGGTGGGCCAGGTGGCCATGGGTTGGGAATCTCGGGATGGTCCGTGGGCATGTTGTCATGTTGTGAACAAAACAAAACGGCACGAACCCAGCCCGGGTACGCTGGTGGCCTGAAAAACAGCCCGCCAGCAAGGCCCAGCCCAAGCCGAATAACAGTAACTTTGCTAATTTGCTAAAAAATTTAAATATATATAATTAATACTTCGTATTTGCTAAATAATAATAAAGAAGTATAATAATAAAAACAACTACAATAATATTAGTTTAATTAAAAAGAGAACTATAATATATTAATAATATAAATAAAAATAACCATAAATCCATAATAAAAATTAATGATATAATACAAAGAAGTTAAAGAACTAATGATCGTTTTTATAACAAGGATTTTTTGTTCAAATTAATATATTTTTTAAATTTTTAAGAATTTTTTATAAATAAAAATAAAAGCAAATTTATTTATAAGGATTACTGCGTTCAAATCATTTTAATAATAAGAAGTATTGCACATCCAATATTTATTTTTGCTTATTCGTGCTTCAACACATGTTCATTTTTGTATCATAAAATGTTCATTTCAAGATATATGTGTAAGTTTCATAATGGTAATACATATGTCTTAGAATTGTAATTATATAAATAAAACGTTGTTAAAAAATAATTTCCAATATAAAATAAATTCAATTTAATTACAATAATAATGCATTTTCTTACTGCTATTCCATTACATGTAATTGTTTCATAGACATGAAAGTGAACTAAATGTACATATGTGTCTTGTTAAATGAACATTTTGTTACATTTGGTATAAGAAAGTGTGAGTTTTTATTTTATTTTATTTTACCCATTTCACCCTTTGGGCTAATCCGGATTCGGTATCAATTCTGGGTAGTTAGGTTCTAGTCCCCTCTCAATATTTGTTGCAAGGGATCGAACACAGGTTCTCCCTACCAAGTGTAATCCCAATCATCACTACACTAACATCCAATGGTAGTGTGTGTTTTATTATTGAAAACTACTAACACCATTCGTCCATTTGTTGTTTTGTGCCTCGATCCTCAAAAGTAAAAACAAAATGTTTTTTCCATATTTTTTTGAGAAACAACAAAATGTATTTCTATCCGATCTTATAAAATTACTAGATATAAGCCTGTGCGATGCACGGTTCTAGTAAATCTTTTTATTAATTTAATATTTTTTTATATGAAAATCATTCATTAGATATTTGGATAAAATTCCTAGTATCATAAGATAATTTTTTTTTTTAATTTTAACACTAAAGTTATCTTTCGTAGGTTTATTTATTTTAGGTGGTGCTTGAATTTAAAATCTCAAACCTTATTCTTTAATTTTGCTTAGGTGACAATTTGATTTTTTTAATAAAAAATAAATGATGATAGAGTATAAAACATATTTCTGGGCCTCAACCATCAACTTAAACTTTTGGTTGAGTTGGTCCTCTAACATGGTATCAGAGCCAGCGTGACACAAAGGTCACGGGTTTGAATCTCATCCGCCCCTCCTTCAAAGTGGAATTAATTTGAAATAAGTACTTTGCATATGCGTTTTTTTTATATACCTGTTCACTATTCGTTATTTTTACCTAGGTGGCAAACTTTTTAAATCTTATTCGTCACTTTTTCTTAGGTGGCGAGTAAATTTTTAAATCCTAAAATAAATTATTAATCTAAAATTTCATTACTTAAAATAATACCTTTTCTTATGTGGCTCGCCGAATGCTCCCGAAAAATGCCTACTTTATTTATATATATTAGATTTTCAAACCAACATAATTTTTTTTTTAAAAAAAAAGTTTAACCGATATTATAAATTTAATAAAAAATAAATCATATTGTATGGCATCTAAAAAGATTACCAAAATTGTCAACAAAGGGCTCGTTTGGCATTGCTGTGGTTTTCTGTTTTTTGGTTTTTTATTTTTCAAAATCATATGTTGTCAAGAAAAACTTGTTCTATAAAGGGCTCAATTTTAAAATGTCGCACAGGGTCATTGTTATTGTTCAAAATTTATGAAGTACTCCCTCCTTCTCTTTATTAATGTCCACTTTTTATCATTTATTACTCACATAATATAGAAAAAAGGGACTTTAATAAAGAGACGGAGGATGTACATTTTGAAAGGAAGAGTTTTATTTTTTTATTTTATTTATTCATTTATTTTTTTTCCGCGAACATTGAAAGAAAGAGTCATATGAGTAAAGTAAACGAATTAAGTAGTAAAAAATAAATAAAATGTGTAACAATCTTTGTTGAATTGTTTCAAAGTAATAAGTGTTTCGTATGGAGTCAAGTCATTAAGGCAATACAATTTGACAACAAGAGTGGTCAAGATTTACAAGATTCCAAACCTTTTTTTTTTTTTGAAGGCAAGATTCCAAACCTATTGAAAGTTTGAAACCCCATATAATATGGAATTCCGTCTTCAAAATAAAATTAACTTTGTTTAGATTCTTACTTACTATTATGTGACTTGTGTACTCAAATCACAAGGAATTCTATTCTTAGTCTTTTACCTGTGGTTGTTATTCAAATCATCCTCATAGTGGCTAGATTTCTTTTTGGAGGCATAAAAAGTATTCGAAAACTACAAATATTTTACAAAATAATTAATAAAGTCAATCATACCTCATTATCTAAACATTACAGTACTTTTTAAAAAAATTTGCTAATATTGATAGCATATAAATGTTGGGTTAACAAACAATTTATTTTTAATACTAAATTACTAATGGCATTACTGTGTTAGCAATTTTCATTAGTGAACAACTAACACCATTAGCGTTTTATCATTGAAAATTGAAAACTACTTTTTTTTTTGAAATTTGAAAACTACTAACATCATTTGTTGAATTGTGCCTCAATCCTCAAAAATGAAAAACAAATGTATTTCTATTCGATCATATGTGAAATTTATTTTAAATCAAAGTAATACACAAATGATATATGAGAAAATTATATATAAACCGACATAAATTAAAATAAAATTAGCTTATTCGATATTACTACTCCATAGTCCGTAATAATAAGTCATATCACGCAGCACCTACAAAGAATTGTTCATTACCAAAATTGCCAACTACTTTACTTAACTCTAAAAGTAATTTCATTGTAACACATTTTAATTTACAGCAAAAAGGGTTATGTTTTTTTGCTAATTTGCTACGAGAGAATAACAGAAGAAGAAAAAAAAAGATAGAAGAAAATAAAAGAAACGGAGCATGTTGATTGGTGGCTTGATTGATAATGGCCGGTGAATGCTTGTATTTAAAGTGATGAAGAAAATAAGGTTCTCATTTTTATATACTTTCCCTAGTTAGTGTTACCAATTTTCCCACTTTCTCCATTTTTTATACAATTTTTTTCCCTTTATTTTCATCTCTTAATTTTTAACCAATTTGTTATTTTCCTAAAAAAAAAAAAAACAAAATCTGGGTTTTTTTTTTTTAATTTAATTTTATAATTTACAAAACCCAAATCAAATTCTATCATAGATTGTAGCAATCTTTTTGAAAATTTATCATAGATTCTGCATTTAATCTTGAAATTAGCAGCTGGGTACAATTTTTTTGGGGGAAAAATCTTTAATTTTTTGTTATTGATTTAGGTTGGAGAGGTTGAGGGAAAATGATGTGATTGATTAGTAATGATAAAAAGGCAGAAATTGCAATCAATGGCTGCTTTAATAGGCAAAGGATTATCTGGGTTGATTAAAACTGACAGAAAAATCTCAACTTCAAACCATTCTCTAAACTCAAGAATCAATGTTGCCAACATTGGGTTTAATTTAAAGGGTTGTGCTGATTTTAGAGAAAAAGTTCCTAATTTGAAGAGTGAAGATGTTATTGGGTTATACAAAACTAGGGCTTTCACTCTTTCTCAGCAACCTTTTTCTGATATGGAGTTGCAGTTGCAAGATGAGAAAAGGGGTAGTGAGGTTTTAGATGTTAGTAATGGCGGTGGAGCTTGTCAAAGGGGCAGTTCTACTGTTTTCTCTGATGGTGGTGGTTCATTGCCTGAGAAGATTGTTGTAGCTGTTGATGTTGATGAGGGTAATTGCTAGTTCTTGGAACCCGAATTCGAATTCGTTGCATTTGTTGTTGTTAATTGTGATTATTGTTTAGTTGTGATTGATCTTTTGGTTTTCTGTATTATTCATATTTGAATGTGTTTTTTGTTTATCTCAGCACAAACATGTATTAGTGATATAATGGCTTGTTTGGTAGGTGGTAATAAGTTGCGGTAATGGGAATGAATTTATAGTGTATCATTCATATTTGAATGTGTTTTTGTTTATCTCATCACATATGTACTAGAGATAAATTGTTGGAATGGGAATGAATTTAAAGTGTTTTTCTTCGTAAATTTATATTGCTGTTCAATATTAGCCTTAGACTCTATAGAGTGAATCTGATTGAAAATAATGGGCTTTATGTTGCTGAGTAAGTTTATAGAGTTAATTTTGGTTGAGGGGTTGTTGCAAGCAAGGAAAGTGCCTTAATGCTTTGATTGGATTGTTAGTTTCATTTATATGGGGCTATTAAAATGCTTGGCTACTTTTTGTGTATACTTTGATCTAACTGGAATAATGTGATTTGTACCATATAGTGATTTGTGGTTGTTAGTTTTGTCTGATAATCAGTTTATGACTTCATGCTTTTGCATTTGTGGTGGAATCGTAAAATTGCTATTTCAGCTATTGACTATGCCTTCCTGTCTGAGGTGCAGTCCTTGGGAACTTTGTCTCGGCCCTAAACAAATTCATTGCTGACCGTTATTCTTCAGTTCATTCAGTATCTGAATATTACGTGTATGAGTTCTTTAAGGTACATTCTGAAGCCTTAAATATTTTTTAGTATAAGTTTATTCGGTTGTTTTATGTTTTGTAAAATGTTGCTTTCATGTTGACGTCCTGACTTTTTTAATCTTCTCACTGTTGCCATTCCTATTCATACTGATAATTAGGTATTAATTGCAATGATTTCTGTGTTTTTCAGTGGTCTTATTATAGTTTCTTCAGTTGAAATTTAAAGAGTCAAGTTGAAAGAAAAGCCTGAGTATGTTCAGTTTTTCCAATTATCTACTACAGAAATGCTGAATAGTAGTGGTTATTCTACCTTATCGTTGGTCGCGTGATTCCAAATATCGGTCCTTATAAATTCAGCAATCGCTTACTTGATCTTCATTATATTTGAAATGTTCGCCATTATAGCCGATTCCTGTCTATCCAAAATTCAAGTCATTCTATAATATCAATGCTGAATGCTATGTGTAATGATTGCTTAAATGACTTGTACTTTGGATCAAAATGAATATTGAAACTATTGTTGAAACTTGAAAGTCATGGCATTTTGTTTATTGAGACCACTTTTTTGTACATTAACGTGATATAATAAATCCAATACCTTTGCAACCTTGAGTTTGCTTTCAGGCATTTCAGCTATTTTTATTACTCATATGCCTTACCTACTTGGAAATTTAGCATGCATGTGAAAATGACTTTGGTTGCCCTCCTTTAATCATAATGTGTTGATGCATGTCTTTTATTTAAAAGTAGTGGATAGTTTTTCAAGGTCTGATATTTCCTTTATTTTATTTTTTTACAGATTTGGAATTGTTCCCGTGATGAAGGTACACTGAGTATAATATGACTTTTGTTACTTCATTTCGAATAAATCATTAATAAATGTTGTGTATTACGGAGTAGATGAATTCTTCCTTTTAAAGGCTGAAGCAGCTAACTACATCCGTTAGTGCGTCAGGGCTTTTGTTTGCTGTCATCAGCTTTTCTCTTGTGCTGAATCTTGTAGATTTCCTGTCCGTACCTTGGCATTGAGTGAAATGGGAGTTTGAGACTCGAGTGACATTTAAGACCCAGTTATAGAAAAAAGAAAGCAAATTGTTTAAAAATATAAATTTAGTGCTCAATTTAAAACAGGTCTTATATTGTGTCACATGGGAAAGAAGACAGATGTAGTGTCCTGAAGTTTCATGTAGACTGGTGAAGAAGTTGGATTGTAAGCTTCTATTTGATGCTTAAACATAGTTGCTTTGAGGATGGAATTAAAGAGGGTGGAGTAGGATTGTAGAATTTAGGAAGAGTCAAGAGGATAAGGAGCAGTTTGATTACTGGAAGAGAAATTAGGAAACATGTAGTTAGGAGCGCGCTGACTTAGAACTGTATCAGGATTCATCTCGGGACTGTCCACTTGTTGGAATTATTGCTTCTCATCTTACATTTGGTTTCCCAAACAAATTGCATTGATCTCTTAATGCTCTTTCTCCTTACATTCTGTTATTGGTTGCAGAACAAGCTTATCCTATTCGAATTTCTTTCAGTTTGTGCAGGAAATAAATATACTTGTGAATTCTGTACAGAATTTGAATATCATAGTGTAGAATACACATTCACTTTAAGTCTATATAGAAGCTGTTAGGTTATGTGAAATTTCTAGGGGACTTGTAAGTAGAGACTTCTCTCCCCTTTAGGTCCTACAATAAGATGCCAGCCAATAATTTCTTAATTCCCATGTTATGTTACAACACTCAGTAGGGCATCTCTGCTGCTCACATTGGAAGAATTTATATCCACACATGGCTATTATCTAAGTCCTTATTGGCTGTTAATAATATTGGGCTGATTTTTTTTCCCCTTGTTTTTTTGGCAGCTGATATCCGCGTTCACGAGTTTTTCAAGACACCTTATTTTAAGAATGGGATCTACCCTCTCCCAGGAGCTCAAAAAACCCTTAAAAAGCTATCAAGTTTTTGCACCTTGTCTGTTGTCACGTATGTATTTGCTATAACCTACTACTGATATAATATTCATTCATGATGTCATGCGGTGTTATTTGATAACTCTTCCTTGCTCTTAGGTCTCGTCAAAATGTCATCAAGGATCACACTATTGAGTGGCTTGAGAAGCACTATTCAGGACTCTTCAAGGAGATTCACTTTGGTAATCACTTTGCTCTAGATGGTGAATCAAAACCCAAGTCAGAGATCTGCAGGTGCGTTGTGCTTTTGCTTTGAAGCTATGTCTTAAGCATAGCTTTTAGCATCACTTTATAATAAATACAGCATTAAAATTTGATTTTATGTTTATGCATGTAACCATGAGCTTGTTAATATTTTTGTCGGTTCAATTACTCCTTGATTGGGAGACATCCGAAACTTAGGACATAGCAGTGATGGGATTGGCTTTTGTGATTTATGTTGTATTCAGGTCAATGGGAGCTAAGGTGTTGATTGATGACAATCCGAGATATGCTTTAGAGTGTGCTGAAGTTGGAATAAGAGTACTACTATTTGATTATCAGAACACTTATCCTTGGTGCAAGACTGGATCAAATAACCAACATCCCCTTGTGACCAAAGTTCATGACTGGGAAGAAGTGGAACAGCAGTTAGTATCTTGGGTCTATTCGTCGCATCTATAGCATAGCACTAGAGTATCAATGAGATGGTAGGTAGCAAAGAAACCAATTGTGGTAGCGATATTCTAAAGCACCCGATTGGAAATTTAGCAAACATTGTTATTTCCTTAGCTATTGTATGCCAAGAATATGGTAGCAGTATACTTATACAACCACATTTTGCATGCAAGAATCATGCAGTCATGATACGGATATGATAATTTCCTCTCATTTACTTTCCCTTGTCCATTTATATGCGGTTCTGGACTATATGAATATTACAGGTTATAAAGATGTTTGGGATTAATGTATATCGGATAATATGGACTGATAGATGTTCTGTTATCGTTATACATTCTTCAACAAGTTGATTCCGTAAGATTGCATTATGTCCATCACTTAAACTGCAAGCCTTGAAACATCGGTGCATCAGTTTCCAGATATGTATTGGATGGCTGAAGAGCATGAAAATGCATGTAAAACATGCCGCAGTTTTTAAACATTAAAACTAGTTTGTGATTGGTGTAAGGCCCGTATTATCAATACTATCTGTGGTAGATTGTTTCATGCATATTACGGAATGTAGAAAGAAACCATAAAAAGTTCTAAACCTTACTTGAGTAATGCAGCTAACACATTGGAATGGAAGTGACTAGTTGAATGAGTTGTATGACTAACAGAGGAAGTACTACAATCAGTCCTAAAGTAGAAAGAGAGATCTAACTATCTTCTCGCAAGTGTTAGGATTAGAGTGACAAATCCTGTGGTATCACGCTGCATCATAGGAATATAAGCAGGGAAATGCAATGATTGTTGATTAGGTATATTGTGATCCAGCCTAAATTGAAGGAAGACACGAAAGAATCAAGGACTCTTTGAAGTATAGCCGCGCACATGAGGTATATACTCGTATAAGGATGTAAGTGCTCCCCTGTGAACCATACAAGCAAAAAAGAGACCAATACGACATGACACTGCATTAGTTTACTGCGAAATAGATTTTTCTACAAATTGACTGTCACTTAACTTCTGTTGTATGCAAAAGCAGCTAGAATATTAGGGAATCGATCAATTACTGTGAAGTATGTGATTTTAGTGGGACTGGGGGGGCATTGTGTAGATATACATTCTTCTTGGGGGATCAGTAATCGATTTCAAAGCCTTACTCCCATAAGCATTTGGGATTGAGTTTGCCACATGATGTATGGTCTGAATTAGGCTAATGAAGGAATTGAGCAGTTATAAGACTATTTTGAGTTGTGTTCAAGTCGTGTGCATCACTCTCATACATCTCCTTTGCTGTGTATTGTTACTCAATGTTATACTTCATTTAGTTTTTTAAGCCGTTGTAGTTTCATTAATGAAAGAATTGAACAAGCAGTTGAATCAACTTTACCAATGACAACAATATGGAGTAATAGAATACAGTAAGTTTCGCCAAATATCAAAATCTGAAACTAATAATAATCTCATCATTTAAAGCTAACACATTGTAAAGATAAACAAAATCCAGTAGTATCATTCGATCACGATACAATGTCTCCAAATTCTTTAAAAAAAATAAATAAGGCTAGTCAAACACTTCAAAGATGCAAAAATGGAGTTAAATGCCTGAAGTACCCAAATTAACCCCTCTGAAACTTTCACTCTGTTTAAGCTGATGCAGCTGCGCCTAACTTCCTTGGTGCTGCTTGGGTACCTAACCAAAGCAAAAACAACCATTACACAAACACCCTAAAATGAAAACAAACAAGCTAATCGTTAAAAGTATTAAGCTTTATACCCTCTCTGAAGCCGGTCTTGAAACGGCGTGGTACATTGCGGAGGTACCTCATACGTCCAGTTCCGGTTGTCTTCCTCCTGATTGCCTTCTGACTCCAGTTATCTAAAATCCACAAACAAACAACCAACACCACAATCAATAAAAGCACAATCTGAAGTTATAGTATACAAAAACCCAGCAGCAAAGCAACTAATCAGAACAGCATAACCTACTCAATTAACACGACACACGTATATAAGCAGCTAGTACTCAACATATGAATAATCAAGAGGTCGAAGACTAAAGCACGCCAATTCCCAAAACAGTGAATGTCGATTCGATTGCAAGGTCAAGTCTGTCTAAATCAAGTCCAACAATACACAAAATCATTAAACACTAAACACGGTTAATGAGTGGGACGAGCCTTTATTGTTCGACAAGTCTAATCATATTTTACAGCTTGATATTGAGCATACTCGAACCTGAATTATGAGTACATTCACTAAATTCATATAATTATAATAACACTATAAAAAAAAGGGTAGGAATTGTTGGAAATCTTACTACATTTGAGGGTTCGTTGATGGCGGAACAGAGAGAAAGAGGTTACACCAAAATAAACAATGGTCAAAGGTTTACCAATTGAAAACAAAATTATATACTGTATAACCAAAATTAACAAATGACTGATAATCAATCAAAACAATGAAACAAAATTGGACAAATAATTCAAAAACATGAGCAGAACAAAAATAAATTCTTAAGCTCGAATATTTATTTAATCAATCAAATAATTTAGCTAATTCTTAAATCAAACCCTAAATTGAACAAAAAAAATGGCATTATTATACACAGAATTACACTTAATGAGATCGAAAACTATGCTCAAATCATGAAATTCAAACAAAACCCATTATCAATACAATGACCCCATATAAAAAAGGACAGTAAAAATAAAATTGATCTGAATGGTGTAAGAAAATCAACAATTAATCCAAATTAACGCCAACCCATCATCAAACGAGTAACACAAAGATCAAATAGCAACACAAAAACAATCATTAAACAAAAAATCAAAAACCCAGTTCAAATCATCATCCTTTTCCTTCAAAAAAACCCAGAAAATGAACAAATTTAAAATTTACAGAATCAAAATTAAGAAGAACATACATTTCCTGGTGCGAGCAGCGGGGTAAGCACAAGCAGAGCACCGACTCTTCTGAAGATGGAAACTGCGGCGACCACATCGCACACAAAGTGTGTGGGTCTTGTTCCTTCTCTTACCAAAACTCCCTGTTCCTTTACCCTGTTAAATTCATCACCAAAAACAAACCCATTAAGTTGTTGTAAAAAAATGAAAAATTAGGGGGGTATACAGTTGAAGATTCAGGAAGAGAGAGAGAGAGAGAGAGAGAGAGAGAGAGAGAAAGAGGAGAGAGAAAATCACCATTGTAGCAGACGATGAAGAATGCTAAGGTTTGGTTTGCGAGAAAGGAAATGAGGGGAAAGTAGCGGCGTTAGGTTATGAGTTATATTATGGTTTTTTAGGGTTTTATTGTTTTTGGGTTTTTTGTTGAGAAGTTAAGCCCAATAACTCAATGTTGAACGAACCTATTTTGTTACTTGTATTGTTGAGGTGTTCAACCCAATACATCGAATAGTGTTTTTTTTTTTTTTTTTTTTGACAAAGAATTAATTTGCATATATTAAAATAGTTTAATCACTAGATGAAGCCCGTGTGATGCACGGGTTGATCTATTTTTTTTTTTTAAAAATATTTTTCATATTTATGTGATTACATTTGTTTATTAGGTTTACGTAATATATCATTTCCTCCGTATTTGTTCTAAAATATTAGATAAAATTCCTAATCTCAAATGATAATATTTCGTATTTAATTAATGTAACTATTAAAATCTTATTGGTCAATTATGTTTATGTGGAACTTGAATTATTTATTGGATATAACTATACTTTATAATCCTACGTGGCACGTAACTTATTTTAGGTGGCATAATCCTATTGTAGAGTTTTAAAAACATTAATCCTATGTGGCGCTCTAATAATTTTAAAAAATAAAAATCCTACGTGGCGCTCTAATATCTCGGGAAAAAACTCCCCTTTATATATATATATATTAGATTTCGAAAAAAAAAAGAGTTTAACCTAAAACAATAGGAACTAGGACTATTAAGACCTTTACAATAATAAGGCTATGAGCCTATGAGTAACACTTGCTCAGTTTCTCTTAGGTACACAAGATAACAAACCAACTTAAAGAAAGTGAAACTTTAGTCATCCCATGAGTGTTGGAACCACAAACCACTTTGTAGGTAGCACTGCCTTAATTTTAGCGAGCCGACACCTGCATTACATGTTATTTTCGGTGTCCTTTTTCCACCAAGGGTAAAGCTTGGGTAATTGACCTCGATAGAAACCCTTTGTTACCTTTGGAGCTTAAAAAACAAAACCAAAGCAAAAAACGAAAGGAAGGTAATATTAATCCATATCGTAGTATAAAGTTCAACCCTTTTTTTGGTGTAAAGAGAAGACGCCCTATCAGATCGGAGCCTTTCACAAGCATATCTAATCCGAATACTAGTCAAGGCCCCTTGGGAGTTGGGGGGAAAAGGTAAGGGAATCCCTCCCTCAAATTGCCTCTAGTGAAAATTGATTCCACAAGCTCATGGTTGTGAGATGACGATCCTTTCCACTGGACCAAGTATACTTGGTAACTTCAGTCCCATATATCTTCAAAAAAAAAAAAAAAAAAAAAAAAAAAAAAACCATACCATACATAGTAATTTCAATATAAGTATTTTAACTTAAAAATAACTATTTAATAAAAAGACTATGAACAAAATATATATATTTTGTGTAAGTATTTATTAATTGTCTGTCTACTTATTTCTTATATATAATGATATGAAATACGGAATATAACAAAAGAGTTGATTAAACAAGTAAGCATATTAAAACTACATTTAAGATCATTTGAGTGCGTGAAAAAATTCAATAATAAATTGATATCATTTTTTCGTTTCAGTAACCAAATAACTATTTTTAATATAATATATTACACCGTATGCCCCTGTAGTCAAGAATTTATCTTTTGCAATCATGATATTTGTTAGGGAAATTTGTGTTTGAACAAGGATCACAAAAATAGCAAACAAATTAGACCGGAAAATCTTCGAGGCGTGAACGGAATCACTTTCCCAAAAGTATAATTCCGACCCTATACTACAACCGAGTTTTCACGGAAATTTACTAAGGAGATACAACGAAGAACAATTGTAATTACAAGTAGGATAATTACAATTCAATGTAAATAAGCTTGTGTAATTATGATGATGATGATAAACAAAAATTGCAAAGGTTTCAAGAAAAAATAATTCTGATTATTTTTCCTCCAGTCTATTTCAACATATGTTCAAAGAACATATATATACTAAAGCAAAAATCCACAGCCAAAAGCCACGAAAGTAACGGACAAATATTAAGGAAAACTGTCAAACCCAAGGTGATTCAAAACCCGGGCCCGATCGGGCCGGCCACCGTCCGATCGGGCGGCAATCAACGTCAGAATCAGAAACACCTCGCGCCCGATCGGGTGGTGGTGGCCCGATCGGGCAGCAGCCCCAAATTCCAGAAATTATATTTCCGCAAAATTGCTTACCTTCTCGCGCTCGATCGGGCGGTGGAGAAGAAAGAGATTCAGCCCAGCCTCGCGCCCGGTCAGGCGAGCACCACCCTGACCGGGCAGAGCACAGAAGCAGCTAACAGGGGCAGCAAGCTTCCTCTCTAAAACAGAGAGATTGAGTCCTTCTTTAAACAAGATTAATTGCTTTAATATTTTTTATTAATTAAATTACAACACCATAGCCTAAGTATTTTAATTATTAACTTGAAATTAGTCTATAATTCTCAAAATAATTCAACAATATTTTTTTTAACCAAAAACATAATATAGGAAATTGCCTTAGTTGGTTTGGTTGGTATAAGGAAATTACAGTTACTAGGAAATTTGAATTACAAAGGAAATTTTGCAATTTTTTATTGACCAAACAATTTACTCCTTACTTTTAGTGTACTTTTTTGAGAACATTTGAGTGCCTACAAGAAATTATTACAATCAAACACGACCTAAAATGACATTGTGATGTTGTTGGTGTATTTGGTACTTATGATTTAGCTTTTAAACCTATTTGATTTGATGTACAATATATAAATAATGACAATAAAAAAAAAAAAAAAAAACATGTGACTACTAATTAAATGATAAATTCTCTTCCAAATTTCTTTTTTCGTACAAGATAGATAAGTATAAGGGTCTGTTCTCTTACGTTGAAATTCAGTTCAGTTCAGTTCAGTTCAGCTGAGTTCAGTTCAGTTCAGTTCAGCTCAATTCAGTTCAGTTCAGTTCAGTTCAGCTCCTAATTTCCTTCTCTTATAAAATATTCATTTTAGTTCAGTTCAGTTCAGTTCAGCTGAGTTCAGTTCAGCTGAGTTCAGTTCAGTTCAGCTGAGTTCAGTCAATGAGAACATGCCCTAAGTGTACGATAAAATAAAATTATTTTTACTAAAATAAAATTATACTCCGTATTTGTTGAACTTAAATTAATTTTATTGAACTGAAATTAGTTTTGCTGAACTAAAATTATTTTTACAGATTTTCTATTATTATTCTTCTTTAATAAAACTGAATTTTACTGAACTGAAATTATTTTTACTTAATATTACTTTTTAAGGAGAAGTGAACCGGGCCTTAGTGAACTGAAATTATTTTTACTAAATACGAGTATTATTTTTTTTCAAGGTGAAGTGAACAGGGCCTAAGTTGGTAGTCTTGGTGCTATAGATCTTGTCTACTATTTGTCCTTTGTAGTTATTTAAAAAAAAAAAAAAAAATTAAAATCCAACACCACAAAGGTACAAAATACTGTGAAGAAAGAACATTGATTTCAGTACCTCAAATTGGGATCATAATTTAAATAAATGATCCTCATAATTTGAAGGTGTTAAACTGTTATGATGTTGTACATAAATACATCTTACAGCTCTTGAACCCTCCGGCCACGGCTAATTACAGCAGCAACATAAACTGTACAAAAAATATGGCGAACATTGTGGTTTGTAGCCTACATTTCAATGAACTGATTGGGTTTATTGGATTGAATATATACGAGGATTAAATTAGTAGATTGAAACTGGTAGATATTTACTGAGATTCATTCAATCTTCTCCAACAAGTTGATTCCACATGCTTGTATCAAATCCAGCGCTGCAAACACCGAAATATATGTACATCAGGTTGATGTAAAAAGCGAAGGTAGAAAATGCCATAAACAGTTGGTGTTTAGAAAGATGTAATCTGATGGTTAGAAAGGAATTGAAACCATATCTTATGCATGAAGAACATGACAGTTTTTTATGCATGATAATATGAATTTCTAGTACGTAACCTCGTGTAACGCACTTTCATGCATGTCAGATGATAAGGTGGATATGATTCACTTACAAGAAAATGTCACAGTGGACTAATGACGACCTATATTATACATGAGGCAAAAAGAGCGACAATATGAATTTACATATCGGAAGCTTAAAGAATTGGATATGGTCTGTTCTTCAAACGAAGTTTTAGTATAATCTGTTTTTTTCCAGAGGTATGTGCAATGTGCACACATGATTCTAATGAAATACGGAGTTGTTTAGATTTACCTGGAGCATAAACTTCCTGTTCGATGGGCCTCAAAACTCCTCTCGACTCTATCTTGTTTGAAAGCAAGAGCTGTTATTTCCCATCCAAAAGTAAAGGGGAAGAAGGTCAGCCTTAAAGCATTTGTTTGAGCAATATAATGGAAAAGATGATGGTGAAAGATGTTACCAGGGCTCCAATCGCTACAGGAACTCCTACAGTCAGTGCCATGGCAGTTGTAGTTCTTCCTTTTTCGGTCTTTCCAAATTCCAAGAGAGTTGCCTGGTGTTTCTCTATCTTTTGGGATTCTGGGAATTCTACCTCAATTTCATGATACAGAAGGACCATATCCTGATAGACCCACAGTCATTATTATAAATTTCGTAACAAGAAAATTGCATAAATTAAATACACAGCCAGATGAGCACAGTTTTTTTTATGCATGAATTCATAGAATTTCCAGCATGGCAAAGGGATTTCTCTAATGCAAGACAACAAGTAAATGTTCTGTGATTGAGGAATTAGTACCTGCTCTATGCTAGAATAAGAAAGTCTTTCTTCCATACGAAGACAGGCGACATCAAATGCACTCTTGCATGTAGAAGGTATTAATGTTTGCTCGCAAAATCCCAGGAATCTAATCAAGAAAGTAAAAGAATCAAGCAACCAGTTATCATCACAAGAGGACAGGGAAGAGGCTATGAGTTATCAAAGGACAGCTTAGAGCCTTAAACTCCTACAAACTCGATATCAGCACAGAAATACTTCTAAACTCACATGATTGTCCTGGCAGTCTTTGAGGCAACTGCTTGTTCTTTGCAATGTCCAAGTGATATGATCCTTTCTGCAATAGTCTCTCCGATATCAGAGCCTGATAAAGTCTCCTTCTCAATACCAAGAAGCTTCAGTGTAAATGTTTCAAAAGTAGGTCTCTCGGAACTTTTAAGGATTGTTTGAGCTTCAGTGTCAAAGAAACCAATCCTTGCTAATGTCCCCATAATCTCTCCAAAACCTGCAGCAGAATTTAATTAAAATTTCAATAACAAACTATGTTCCACTACCACAATATGAAGTTTTAAATAGCCTAGATAGCAAAGTCAGAGCTCAAATGATTGCCATGCCTTCATAACGAAGAGTTCCTCGGAAGATTGTTGATACTTCATCTCCAATTTTATAGATGTCTCCATAAATCAGAGAATTACGATTTGGAAGGACTTCTAATGCAAAAGCTGGAAAGTCTGGCAGCCGAAACCTCACAGCTGAATCATAAAGATTATCCCCTGCAGGCCAAAAAAAAAAAAAAAAAAAAAAAAAAACAAGGATTGTGAAATGAATGTATAGTACAAAGCATTTGCCAAGTATAATAAAAAAACCTTAAGAAATATTAGGTAGCTTGATGTATAGAATTTGGAGTTTTGGACAGAGGCTAAGTTTAACCATAATTATCAGAAAGACAGCTTTCATCAAACACAGGATTGAAAAGAATCTTTTTATAAAGGGTGGGTGGAGACGGTAAAACAAGCCTGGAATAAATAATGAATTAAACTTTCAAACTTATTGCAAGACCTATGGGAGCTTACCGTTAACTTGTTTCACCTCTCCATGAGATTTATAGGTGGCAGGATTACGCCCAGCTCTTAAAGCACCAGCAGGGTTCCAACTGGAAGCACAAAAAAAAAAGGAAATAAGTATATATGTGGGTGACAAACTTTGAGCTTATGCAAAATAAACATTTGTTGAGTCCGAAACAGGATCTTGAAAGGTATTTCAGCAATAGCTTTCAAGTAGTGATTAGTAAATTGACTGCTAAAGTTGAAAAGTGTAGTTATTGAAGGTTGAAGTAGCTTTCAACTATCATTTGATTACAAACTGCAAAGTTTACCATTTATTCCTGCAGAATTGTCAGTTTTGTGCCACATCCTCCTAGGAAAGGAGGTTAAGAATTTTGTAATTAATACACAGATCATCAGGAATCATGTCAATAGTTATTAACACATACTTCGTATAAATGATGACTCATGTCATCAGTTACTTACTATTTCATGTTATATGCCAATCTTGATAGAGTATATAAACAAATCCTGGGCTATAACCAGTAGCTTAAGCTTAAAGGTACCAATTGTTGGTCTGGTTCTAAGCTAATGGTTGAAGCCCGTGATTGGTTTATACACTATTATCAAATTTCTATGTTTACCTGCATTGAATACATAAAGCATCCCCCCACCAAAAAAAAAAAACTTAAGCACAACTGAGATGAAAAGGGGACACAAACCTGAATTTATAGGCTAACGGATTGTTGGCGGCTGCTGGAGATGGAAGACCTCCACAATAAGAAGTAAATGAACACACTTTTCCCCCTTTGGTATGTGCTTCGTTTATCATTTTCATTGCCAGCATGTGATCTGCAACACAAAATGATTTATTTTGCATTGGATAAATGTCAAATGTATACTCAAGAATTTGCAAAATTTAAGTTAAGGATGTATTCAGAGGCTGGTTAAGTCTATTCTATAGTCCATCACATTTAAAATTTATCATCCATCACGAGTACACAAAGTAAAAGTCCATAATCCAGATGAGCTCAGGTTTTTGGTCTTGAGATGTGTTATTATGAGTGCAGTCCTCAGGGAACTGAAGAGATTCACTAAAGAAGGAATCTGATGATCCATGGGGGAGGGGGGATGGAGTGTGCAATTAGTTCCCAAGTAAATCTAGACCACACCAAAAATTAAAAAAAAAAATTAAAAATAAAAATAGAGAAGTTCAATATAGATTTACCTATCCCAGGATCAAGGCCCATTTCACCAATAACTGTTATACCAGCATCCTTCGCATCTTGATCAAGCTTCAACAGAGAATCATCAACATAGCTAGCAGTAACCAGATGCTTCTTAAGCTGCATCGTGAAAATAAAAGAATTCAAATTATTGTATACGCAATTGTGCATGATTAGTTGTGTACTGTATTGCTGCCATCAATGTTCCATTGTTGCTGGATGCAGCACACTTTTTGTAAGAAAATTTGCGAGGAAGGTCCTTTTAAGTAGACCTTTTTGTGACAAAGGTCCTTTTATAAAAAAGGTGGCATAAAAGGTCCTTATATCATGTTTGGGTTGTGAGGAGGGTCCTTTGACCATTTTCCGGCGTTGACTTTTTTATTTTCCGCCCAAAAAAAGTCACATCTAAGTTCCCTTTTTTCTCCCTCCACTTTTCCCTCGTTTCCCCCCTTTTCCCCCCTATTAAACCCTAATTTCTGAAAATAATTAACACCAAAATTTCAATTGTAATCCCATAAATCAAAATTGAAGGCTATTCAAAGTAATTCAAGGCTAATCCTCCCCACAATGAGAGAAAACAGGGGGAAAAGGGAACTTAATAAACACGTGGCTTTTTTTGGCCGGAAAATAAAAAAGTCAATGCCGAAAAATGGTCAAAGGACCCTCCTCACAACCCAAACATGATATAAGGATCTTTTGTGCCACTTTTTTAATAAAAGAGCCTTTGTCACAAAAAGGTCTACTTATAAGCACCTTCCTCACAAATTTTCCCTTTTTGTAACATACAAAATTCTATATTAAGAGATAGAATCAGAAATGAGGTTATTCGCAAGAAAGTAGGTGTGGCGGGCATTGTAGATAAATTAAGGGAAAATCGTCTGCGTTGGTTTGGACATGTAAGACGGAGACCCGAGGGTGCACCGGTGCGAAGAGTGGAAGAGTGGGACCATGGAGGGATTAAACGAGGAAGAGGGAGACCAAAGATGACTTGGTTGGAAGGAGTGAGGAAGGATATGAAGTGCATGGATTTACGTGAGGATGAAGTTTTGGATCGTAAGGGATGGAGGAGAAAGATTTATGTTGATGACTACACGGAATAATCAAATTTGGTTCATGTTAGCCGACCCCACTTTTGGGATTAAGGCTTTGATTGATTGATTGATTGATTGATTGACAAAATTCTATATTAAGCAACAATCTCACATCCTACAGTCCAATAAACACAGTATTTAAGTATTTAATGATGTATTACTGCAGATTGAGACATTGAAACATAACTGACCAGCAGTTGTTAGTTTTGCTACCATCTTTAGCAGACAGCTTATTATGTGAAATATCATATTAACAATTCTGCTTGCTAGTAAATTTGAAGCTTAGAAAAGGGGCAGCATAATCTAGTCCAGAAAATTGTATCACTCCCCTAATAATCTGAATCTGGACGCGCATACACAATCACACACAAGAAGGCACACCATTGCAAGACCTTACTCTCTTTATTTCCCCCATAGACAATACATTTATATGGCCTAGTAATCTAGTAATTGAATATGTTTACTTTTCCTCATCATTTAGGTGTAACTGCTTGTCTGCTTGTATTACTTTACAGCTCATGCTTTTTTTTTTTTTTTTCTTTTTTTTTTGACAAATAGACAAAGTTCCACATACTTATGCATGGTAGTTAGTAATCAAATAACTTACGGGGTTGGAAAAAAACATAAAATAAATTATAAACCAAGGAGAAGGTACCTCAATACAAGATTTCGCTATTGCAACATGGCAGCTCGGAGGAAGTAGACTAATAACAACTTCAACCTGAGATTTACACAGAAATAAGCTTAATCTTTTAAAATCACAATACAAACTTATAAGCCTTGAAATTAAATAACAATGGAGCAGAATTCTCACAGTTAAAACAGAATTCTATGAGATGCCACCTCTCTCTATATATAATAGGTAAAATCTTTAAAGCAGATGGTCTGATATATTAGCTTATTAGTCTATAAATATACATAGTTGCGGGTTTTCCACCAGTCATCCGCAGTCAGAATTTAGATTTAAAGAGAAGGTGGTGAATATATACAGAGACATAGAGCGGTTAAGATGCCTATCCTAATGTAACTGAAACAAGGCAAACCTCTGGAAATTTTCATTCATAATCATATCACAGGTTCTTTAAGATTTTTCAAAAATACCTGTGAAACATACTTGTGCAGACTTTCTTTGTCTGACACATCTAGCTGCACAGCAATAGCATCTGGAATACCTTGGATGACCTACAGAAAACATAGATTACAAGTTCAATATAGCACCTGAATCTGAGTTTTATTCTAGTCTGCTAGGGATAATTCTATGAATGAACCAAATATGCAACCCACATTCTAAGTTGAAATAGCTAAATAACTCATATGGTAGACCCATTAGGTTCGCTATCACCATTAATACAAGCATGACATGGCATTTTGATGGTATGATATGTTACGTGTTTTATGGAGATCTATCCCAAATTGAGTACCACTCACCAAAATAAAATGCATTGCAAAGATCTCAAGGGATTTATGGGAAAATCAAACAAACAAGATAATTACAATTATTATTTGGGGACAGATGGAGAATTGTTTAAAAGCATCCTAGGATTATTATTTTGACAATATTATCTACAAAGGAGTGCTGAAAAAGCAACAGTGCAACCTATGGCCCAATGAAATTAAGAAAGCTACAAGGGAAGATGTTCTGATTGACGGATTTCATGTTTATTTGAATGACTTAAATGCCATAAACATAAAGAGATTTTGGATAATAATATTTTCCAACACACCTCTTCCGCGTCCTTTAGATATAGAGATGCAACAATGACTTGAATATCATTTTCCACATCAATATTCAAATCCATGCACTTCTCAAACAAAGGGCAAGAAGAAAGGTCTTTGATAGATACTAAAAACTCAGCAGCTGGTTGGCATACGCGACCAGCACCAAGAATTAGTACTCCTGCTTTTCTTTTTGACTGATTTCCATGATCTAAACCATTCTCCTGGATCTTGCCAACAGTCAGGGAAAATTTGTTTGGTTGATTCTCTACAGTCCCCTTTTTTCCCCTTATATTGGCAAGAGATGTTAATGAATCGATAATTTGGTCCAAAACTTTGCTATCATCAGCTCCAACCTGTCACAAACATAACAAATAACACAAACAAAAAAAGAAGCAATAATCAATCAACTAGAAGCATGAATCAAGATGTAACTCATGAAAGACTATCAAACTAATGAGATAAGAGTGCTCCCACTAGATTATCACTGACATTTATTGCCAGTGAATCTTTGAATTATCCATTTTTTTGGAAAATATAATTACAACTTAAAAGAAGATTAGTTTATTATATATTGAAAGAAAAAATGAGGATGGGAGTGGTTCAGAGTTACATACTTCAAGCTCCGAGTATGAAGTAGAATCAGTACTCTGGCCGACATGACATTTTACCAAGCGGAAGGAGCCTCCTGCTGCTTCAATTCTATCCAAAGCCTCGTTTATCAAAAAGTCATCAAATAGATGACCACTCAAAGACACCTGCCCAAATTACCAATTATTCCTATATAAAGGAAATCATTGCTGTATTGAAAGGTTCCATGAAACCAAATGATTAACCCTATGGTACAAAAGATAATTTGAATAGGATAATTTACACTGGTTTCAGAGAACTATAGAGCATAAAGTAAAGGAAAACTTGATGAAGTGTGAAATGGAAACTAGTTACAGAAAGTTACCAATCGCGTGTGTGTTTTCTTATTAGGATGGAAATCTGGCAGATTCTGGGACAATTCACTGCAACATATGAAAACGAAGAAGAAAAAAAGATGTTCATATCATATTATGATGTACCCCAAATTTGAATAAGGTGAGACCATGTTAAATAGGGTTACAGAGAATCTATTGACAGAAGACACAAGATTCAGAAGCTTACTCTGAAGCAGATTCTCGCATACGAGGAATATACTCATATAAGGATGTAAGTGCTCCCTTGTGTACTATACAAGCTTGTTTCAAATGGGGAGGTAGAACATCAAAATCTTTTGTGGAAGCCAAGTGACCAATAAATTGTGACAGGATAGTGCCAAAATGTTGGGAAGCCTTTACACATAAGCACAAAATGTCAGAGGAAAATATGTTACTCCTTGATACTTAATACTTAAACAGCTATTTTCCAACCCAGAATGAAACAACATCTCTTAAACAAGCTATAGTTATGCCAACAAAAAAATCTATCTTTACAACATATAGCATACCTCTTTGGCAAATTCAGTAGGGAGGATGTCGACAGCTGAGCATATTATACCACTACCCTCCATGTCATAATGGTATGATTCCGTTAGTGGATCAAATCTGCAGATAGTAAATTTTATAACACGAGCCCAATTTCAGTCAACCGATATAGGGAAGTCTACATCTGCAAGTCTAATCTGCAGCCTACTTACTATTTACACTACACCAAGGATTTTAAACCTATATGGCCTCCAGGTTTATTTGAATATCTACTGATTAAGCCAGAGTTTTTTTACAGTTTGATACAAAATAATCTCCTAGAAACTAATCATCTTGTCAGCTGTACAAATGAAGAGAACTAGAGTGAACTAAGAAATGAGGCAACCAAGTTACATGTTTGCATTCCCTAAATTGATAAGGAAACTTTGATCATATTACCTAAAGAAAGGTGAGTCAATGGTGGTGGCTTGGTTAACAAACTCAATGGATCCTCCTATGTCACATGTGATATCGGCAATACCAACAAGTGGGCATCTTTTGCTCTTTAAATCTTGAAGCTGCTTGGTGGTCAACAACCTAGGAAATCTTTGTTCCCAGTACATGCAATTGACTGCTCCCCAAAAAAATCAAGTAATAAATAAGACATCAAAGTACACACAGAGACAATACAAACTAAAAATAGCAGAAATTTTTCATTTTTCAGTATAATTGGATCACTCAGTTTTTTTTTCCTAAGAATTTTCTGAGAAGTGGTGAAATGTTTTTCCATAATCTAAAAAGATTTGTTTAATCCAAGGATACACTATGCTCAACTCCCTTTCCAAAGTTACTAGTAGTAATGTGTATACTAAATGGAATAACTAGAATGCACTGGCAGTATCTGGGTCCAACTGAAAAGTAGTGATAACAAAAAAAATATTCCTATAACGAGGGGAAATTGGAGCCGAGGTTCATAACAAATGACAGTTTAAAGTGAGAATGAGCCACACACCAATAACGGAAGCATATGGAGCAACTCTTTCATGAAAAATTGGAGAGTAATGCTCTGGATGAGAGTAGTAGTCAGCCTGAAAAGCAAAAAATGCATGCAGTGTTAGAGGAATTCTACATAAATTGCCATAATTATGAAAATGTTTCAAAACTTTGAAAAAATTTTAGAAGAAGGGAAGAGCATTATTACTTTATCGAAAACTTTACTTGGGTCTTTGGGTTCAACCATATCTTTACTCGTTACAACACAACCATATACTTTGAAGAGTCTCTTTGATCCCTGAGATTGTTGATTCTGGCATCCAGTATGAAATATGTCAAGGGTGGTAAATAGGTAGAAAAGAAACAGTAAACCTAGAACAAATAATCTTGAGCATAAAGCAGACAAGTGAAAGAGATTTAACATCAAACACTGATTATATACCTAGCGAAAAGCTTATTATAAACGACAACCAGATAAGAGAAGACGAGGGACCAGGCACTCTGCCTAAACACTCTCCACAGAGCATGCACACACGCTATTATTGTTAATTAACATAGTATGTCCAGACTCCAAACAGCCAATACAACACAGAATTTTTTATATATACGTATCAGTAGTTCAGCACTCTAAGGAGAATTACTACTCTTATGAATAGACTGATTACCTTTTCAAACAACTCCGGGAGTCTGCTAGGATCCACAAAGGTATGAGGAAGAAGCTTGAGTATCTCTTGTGCGCCTTGTGAAACTATAGTAGATATCAAAATGTATAAATTAGTCTACTGGTATCAGCAATCATGTTAATGAGAAAAATGATGTCTCAACCTAAACCTAATCCACACATTGATGCAAACTTCCAACAGTATCATAGAAAAAGGAAGTGTAGGAAAGGAGTATGGTAAGAGAGAAACTGATCAAGAGAACAGAATATAGTTCACAAATGAACAATAATTAAAAAAAAAAAAAGAATTAAGTTGATTAATCACAAAGTCATTACATAGTTAACCAATTGTTGAGAAAAATCAAATCTAATACATTCATATTATCAAGCAGGATTGGAAGGAAATACATTCACAATTGGACAAGGATTACCAAGGCAGAGTAATACCATTTCCATTTCCAGTAAAGACGAAAACAAGAGGACAGATGCCAGATGGAAGACCGAGAGAGGAGATCTCTTCACCCACGGATATGATTGCAGCCTTAGCAGCAGCCAAAGAAGTATACATGTAAAGATGAACCCAGGGAAAGGAAGGGTGTTGAGTATCCAAAACTTAGATAACCTGTAAATTCGTAGAATCAAGATCATTTAGCCACAAAACAATAAAATTTGAAAGTGAGAGAATCAAATTGATGTTTCAATATATGTATATTCCCAAAGATAATTAGGCAAAGATTTATTTTTCTTGATCAAAACATTAGATTAGAAGATAAGTAATGATAGAGGAAGAGTAGCAGCATTCTAGCAGAGAAGATTATCTTAAGAAAATAAAAATTGGCAGCCTCTTTGTTACTGCACAAGTAAGGCTGTGTAGTATAACTGACAACACTATGATGTTTTGAAACTCACGATACTGAGCTAGGAAGGCAGAAGAGATGCCAAATTTAATGATTTCTCTGTTAGTGCTCTATTGATGTACAGACATGCTACTGATGTCAGGATAATTGATGCAGTGTTCTTATTACTTCTTATGCAATGTTTATTTTTTGCAGGTCATATTACTAAGCTTTCTAGCCTGGAGAAAGAGTGATCAATTCTTCAAAGAATATTTCTACAAGAAAGCAGCTAAAGAAATAGAGTGGAGATGGAACATACGTTGTCCTAAGCCGTGCAAAAAGTCAACCATTCCAGCTCTGCCGGCATATTTTCCAAATGCCAGTAACCTCTTCCCATGATCTCCAACAATGAGCTCATAATCATACAAAGTTGCACTCTCCGCCAGAATCTACAAGTGACATTATATAAGTTGAAGCACAATTATCACAATTCACATAGCAGGAAACACAACAAAACATAGCTATAGTGCTATACAAACCTTGTCAAGCATAGGCATGCTTTCTTTCTGTGCTTTGTGGGTATGTGAGAAGAAAGAATAGGCTCTCTCAGGAAGGATCATCTCCAACTGCCGCCAAATGATTATTTATTATACAATCATTTTATGACGAAAACATTAAGTATATACATTGGCAAGACAAGTATTAATCAAACTACCTTTGGTTGTTTGACTCCCACAATAAGACCACATTCAGATAAGTCCTCAGATACTTCACAGCCAACCTCTTCATAAAGGGCATCATGGTAGATTCTCTTGGTAGATGGCTGGACAATTATCCGAGCTACACCAGATTTACCTTTTCCAGTGTGTAGAAGTCGAGCACAATGATCTGGTGTTAATGGAGCTCGTCTTTCCCACTTGTTACAAGTCTCTGAAAGAATTCCAACAACTCCGTTTCCAAGCATGGTGTCACTATATGTTACCTTAATGTAAGAACAGAAGCGTAAGCAAATAGGAAATTGTACATAGCATAGAGATTTAGAGGAAAAAGCATATAAGGACAGGATGACAATATCTTCAAAATCCAACACAAAAGCTAAAACCCTCAACAAATTTTGCTTGCTGTGGAAGTGATTTCGGTAGCTAAGCAGCCACATTGTCCTCAAGTAACTTCACGAAACATCAGTCTATTTCTTAAAAAGCCTGTATAAGTAACCCTTTAGATACAGATAGCACTATAGCAGTATCATGGAGCTAGACCAGGGGAACGAACATACTTTGCTAACCAAAAACTGATCTCGGAAGCTGTCTTAATTGGCCAACTCCATAAAATTTCAAGAATCAAAGCATAACTCATTAACTTTCCAACTGATCTGATACTTTGGCTTAACTAGCCAACTCCAGGGTGCACAAGGTTTTCGCCTAAGACAGTTGTATGATCACTTGCATAATACATTTTAGCCATTAACATTAGCCAAATTTTTCTTAAAAATCGCCTAGTAGTCCACATGAAGAGGGTCAAATATATGCAACCTTCTCTCCAATGGAAACTTGATCACTACTGAACAAATGTAAGACTACTTCACTAGATATAATTTACGAGAAAATTTTATAAGATACTCCTTTCATCCCTTAGATCTCTGTATCACATCAACTGTCACGGCTACCCCACTAAATTAACCGACATGTATTAAGGCACGGAGGGAGTAATAATGTAATACGAGTATGTCTTAATCAGCTATTATAAATTAACCCACAACCTTACAAATTTTAGATACTAGTATATTGTTTCCAATACAAAAAGGAACAAGAGTTAATTAGCTGACTGCCTGACTACTTATTACTTCAGAAGTCATAACACAAGAAAAGTATACACTTAGTCAAATGTACCCAAATATAAACTAGTATAAATTAAATAATAAAACCAAAATTAAAAACCCAAACTATGATTCACCCTTTTACAGCAACAGTAAAGCTATAATTGAATATTCTCTACCTTTTTGAATCTTGCCCAAAATGTGGAAGAATCTAATCAAAGGTAAAACGAGGAAGCTTACATGCAAATACCCTGAAATTGATTTTGATCTTGATTTTGGTTTAATTTCCTGCAATAAAAAAATAAATTTAAAAAAGGATCAATCTTTTAAAAAATAAAAATAAAAAAAATAACAATAATGGGTTTCCTTAACATTTCTTCTGTTAAACAAATATAATAAATTGCAATCAACCTGCTGAAATTTCGAAAGCTAATTTCTTGGGACTTTTAAATGCAATTCTGGAAATATAATGCAATTCTGGAAAAATAATCCCTCTGAAAAACCCAGAAATTATCAATGAATTAAAGGGATGATCTTTAATTTTATGATCAAAAATTTTGAAACGTTAAAAAAGATGATGTAAGAATGTAAGATTGTTCAGTTGTCAACAAGTGTAAGAAAATTACACGAGTATATAAAGAGACGTATAAGACACTATCAAATATGACTATATCATCATCATCTTTGATTAAAATAATGAGATAGGTAAAACCAATCAGTATATCACTCAATCACTTACTCTTTATTATTGGTATGAGTAATTATAAACGTGACAACTAATTTTGAATAGGGATAAACTCGATCGTTTATTAAGAGATGAAAAGAGTATTTGAACACGAATAGGAAAGTTGATAAACACGTGAATTGCTATATAAGGAGGAGATAAAGGAGGAAAAGTGATTTGCTATAAGTATACATTGACTAGTATCCACGTGGCTTGGTTTGGTTTGTCAATTATCAACTCATTTTTGGATTAACTAGCCACGTCAGAAGAAACTAGGACTTAAGCACCTAATTATCCTAAATGTAGTATTTGTCAATAAACTCTTTTTGTTGGAAGTTTGATTGTAGGGGATACGAGTGGGCGGGTTTGATACTTTGATGTATTAATTGTAGTTTTTGTTGGATAGGGATGACGTCGGGGATGTGTAGAGGTTTGGATGACAACTAGAAAATTAAGGGTATTTGTTAAAAACCCGAATAATGTCAATTTAGTATTGAGTTTGAATGTTTGATCAAGTGTCAAATTTTATGGACCTTGCCTACTCCTATCAATTTATGTGTGTAATGTATGAATTAATTTAAGTGTATTATTCTAAACCAAATGGTGCCAATGTGTTGGGTGGCTAGATTGGCTCGTGTAGTATGGTTGTAGTTGATGGCGGTGTTCATTTGATGGTGGTGGAGGTTGTGATGGAAAATAAGGTGTTGGTTGGGCAAATGAGGTGGGTGTACGGGCGACAGTTGCTTTTAAGGTGGTGTCTTGTCAGGTACAGTGGGGTTTGACAATTGCAAGTGCAGTGGGGTAAGGGGTGAGGCTAAGTGGCTAACGGTAGTGTTGATAAAAAAAAGTCTAAGTACCCGAAATTTAAAATGAAACAGACAGTTATCATATAAAGTAAACCGAATCCTATTTGAATACAAACATATAAAATTAGGAACAGGTTACAACCGTGAATAATGAACAAATAGATAATATAAGACTGGACTAATTTGTTTTATACTAGTAGTATTTTTTAGAGCCTTATTTCATAGTTGTAAACTTACAATTCTTACCATCTTGGGCATCTTCATCAAGAATTCAAGGGGGAAAAAAATGATGTTGGAAGATACTAATCCTAAAAACCGGCTCAAGAATTTAAAGATGGGCCAACCAAGCAACGCTTGGCCCAAAGTACTTTGCAGTAATAGCCCAAACGCTTTGAGACCTCTTGTTGGGCTTATATCTTCCAATATCTTCTATACTAGTACCAATTAGAACCCCAAATGCTCAAATGGCATAGCTTAATACTACCTAAATTCATATTATTTGCAACGATTTGACATAAAGTGTAGAGAAAAAATGTTTAATCATTGCAAATAATATGAAACGGAGGTAGTACAAAAATGGATATCGTTGTTATCCTATTTCGCCATTTCAAGCTAACCAAACAACACGACAAACTTATAATTCCTAGGAAGTCTCACTTTCCCCTCTCTGCATGCAAACATAGTATAAAAAAGCACACTCAATTTATTTTAATGCTAACAACTTTAGAAGTTGGCTTAATTTATCAAAACAGCTCATTTAGTAAGTTAAAATTATAACTACCAGCTAGTCTAAAAGACTTCACTCTAATGAAATAGCCTTGCCTTACTACTCATATTATTCATATAGCTAGAAACCCTAATGAAATAATACGTGTCATAAAGAAAGTTGTAGTATTCTAACTCCATCCATAAACACTACTTAGTAACTGATACAAGTAGTTATTTAAGTGATATGCATAGCAATTTTAGAATTATAGATAACCACTAGGTCAAGACTCTCATTGGTATAAGCTTAGTATTGATTTTTTACTCAACTTTCGTCAATATGAAGGGGTGTATATGTATACCAAAACTTGAAAACTTATAACAATAAATTTAATTTGCATTATGAACGTGGTTGGGTCCAAATTGATGTAGAGTATAGGCAGAGCAATATTTTATGCTTACTTCATGTAATTTAACAACTTGATAATAATAAATAAAGGGGTCAATTATATCCACATTAATGCAATTAGGTTTATCCGTTTATGCATTAATACAGTTAACAGTAGAAGAAATTGCGGTTAGAACTAATGATGAATTATAGGAGTAGTCTCTACCAAATTCTTTTGCAGGACCATTCTTTGGTGAGGCAATACACAAGAATTTATTCTTAAGTTCCTTTGTCTGCCCAAAACTATAGTTTTTTTTGTAACGAATTCCATTAAAATTAGAGGCCTAATGTTTTGTTGATGTGGATGGTTGGAAATTTGAATAAAAAGGGGCGTAATTAAAAAAAAAAAAATTAAAAAGTGAAAGGGGAGATGAGAATCCAAATGGGAATGAGAAATGTGAGGAAAATAGGGAGGAAAGGGAAAGAATAAGGCCAAAATGACGTCACGTGGTAGTTGGGGGGCAAGAAGATGGTAACTTTTGATGTTTTTGAAAATATAAGGTGGTAATTTTCAAAAAAAAAAAATAGAAGATGGTAATTGTTAAAATGGACATAACAGAAGGTACTAATTGTCAAAATATCCTTATTTTAAATACCTTAATTTGTTAAAATTGGTTAATAAAAATAGCTGTGCATTGATTTCAAATACCTTTATTCGTAAAGTTTTTTGGAGGGTTTTACACTTGTACTTGTACATGGCACTTGAAAGTTGAAATCAAACTATATGATGTGTACATATATTAACTTCTATGATTCCCAATATATGCATTTTTTTGTACCAAATTCCTTATGTCGTAGATTATGCTATGTGTGCATTAGAAACTTAAGCAAATCTTCGCCTACAATTTAAAAGATTTGACCTCAAGAGTCATGACCGTAATTCCATATCTATGGAGATTGGAGAACTACTATTGTACAACTTAACTCTAGTGTCCTTCTAAAATACCCAAAATATTTTACTTAATCTTAAAAATGATTAGTGTATATAATTTAAAAATATAAAGCATGCATCACGTGTATATAGTTCTGATGTGTATTCGTAAAGGATGTTGCTATTTACCGCCGACACAGAACATGGGAACGGGCCACGCCATTATGGTAGGGAGAGGAACGATATACGAGTAGCCTTCTGCCTTTACATAAAGAGGTGAAACATGCAAAGGCAGATGCAAAGGCCACAGATTTGAGAGGTTGGGTCCCATTTTCTAATGTCTAACAAGTAGCATTCATAGTAAGCTTTCCAAAAACTTTATAATTGTACGCGTTTTTTTGGATACTCTAAATCTAAATGAGCATCTACCTTTGATGGATACTGGATTATATTATGGGGTCATCTCGATCTATTCTTCATTTTCTGTCTATGATCCTTAGTTGTCTCCGTATAAATCCTATCTCATGTCGACTTTTTTTGGTAGTGCTTATGTCGACTTGTGCTCTTAGATACCGAGTTGATTATGGGTCGAGTTGATTAAAATTTTGCCAAGAAAAAAAAAAAAAAAAAAAAAGCAAAAGATGGTTATACAAGTAAAAAAAAAAAAAAAAAAACTTATACCAAGCAAGCTTGGTAGAGTTGGTGAGGAACTCATCTTGCCACTTTGAGGTCACGAGTTTGAGCCTCAGCCCTCAGACGAAGCTGGACTGACTTATCACTTTGTTTTAAGGCAGTTTGAGACAAAATCTAAACAATTTGTTTGAATACAAGTTTATAAAACTTTTGCCAAATCAGAGATCTATTTTAAACTTGGACTTGGAGTCAAGGGGCGAGTCTAATTTAAGATTGATGATGGCCTGGAGCCTGGTGAAGGTGATTAGTTATACTGGAATCTAATAGTATTCATTAATTCAAGCATGCAAAAAGAAAAACGTGTTTATACAAGTAAAAAACTTATATTTGGTAGGGAACTCACCTTGTGACTTTCAACTCACGAGTTCGAGCCTCATTAACTACAATTTGATTGGGAGTAGGGGGATTCCCTTACCTTCCCCTCTACTCTCAAGTGAAGCTGAACTGACTTATTACTTTTTAATATGGTGCAAAATTTCATCGAAGTGATGATGTAATCGAGTTCAAAAGTAACACATGTTTTTTCATTTAAAAACTTACCATCTAAATACAACTTAATACCAGTACCCGAACAGGGTCCACTAGAGTCGTCAAAGACTCGCGTTACTTAGTCCAAGCAATGAAGCAAAACTCCCTACTCCCGTTCCATCAGTGGGCCTTAATAGGTCCACCCCTGAATACAACACATCTTGTTGATTAAATCAGATTGCACTGTATAACACACAATACTATTGTTAACACAGTAAAACATTAAAGATAACATATACTTCTATAAATGCTCAAAGCTATCTTAGCTGTGATATTTATTTACTTATTTAGACTTCTAAATATCAAATAATCATAATAATCCTACTCTATAATAAATTCCTTCACCTGTCACCCTGCCTTTTTCTACACCTATTAATGCACCCCTTTTAACAGGGGAAACTTCTATATATTCATTCATTTCCATTTTCAAACCATATATTATACAACTCATTTCATATACTATATAGTTTTTCATAATGGGGAAATTATATAATAAAGAATCAAAGGTGGTATTAATCTTGTTAATGGTGGTGATTAATTTGACAAGTGTTGGAGCATATTCTGATGAAGAAATGTTGGGGGCAGAATGTTTGAATGTTCCAGCTTCTGTGTTTACTGATACTTTGGAAGCTACAATTGATGGTGTTCTTAAAGTTGCATCAATGGTTGCCAAATTTGTTGGTGGTTTTGGTGATTTTAGAGTTTCTAATGCTATTTCTGATTGTTTGGATTTGCTACAATTGTCTCAAGATGAGTTGAGTTGGACTCTCTTTGCTTCTCAACATGGTAATTTCTTCTTATCCCCCTCTCTTATCCCGAGCTAGACTAGCTAGCTTCTTTTTTGGTTTAGAATCGAGTAATTTGTTATTTCGTAAATAGATGATTAGATGTAGGTTAACTTAGGTGGTAAAGTTATTTTACGGCATTGTGAATTATTTGTGATGATTAAGGATGATATTCTGTTTGTATCACTATTATTTGAAGTACTAGCCACATTTAAGAGTTAGTTAATACTTATGAGTCAGGGCCGTCTTAAATATTTTGTAGTACTAGGAGCTATGTATGAAGTACATAGTATTACATAATGATGACACCACACTAGTTAGTTTGTTACTCCCATATCTATGATACACCAATACACCATATTTATTTTTATTTTTTTTATGGAATTTATTGTTAAAATGAATATACAAATATTTATGATTTTTGGGGGAGGGGTCTACAAGATATGAGACCCTGTGTATGAGGGTATCTTGCACACCCTCATTAATGGGCATGTTACTATGTTAGTACTTGTATGAATGTATTATACAATTGAATCCTTTTACATCACTATAAAATTAAAGTTTTAGGGGAATTGCGAAGAAAGATGTACGTACTACGTAGAACATACTTTCTTCGTTTCTATTTAGTTGACGCGTTTCATTTAGGCACATATATTAAGGAGAGGAGAGAGAGTGAGAGAGAATGAAAAAGCAAAAAAGTTACCCCAAAAGGAAACGTGTCAACTAAAAAAATAACTTTCTAAAAAGGAATATGTGTCAACTAAAAAGAAATGGAGGTAGTATGATTTTGGTGGATTTTGATGTAGCAGTTCACGACATATTTACAATTATTGCGTCTTTTTTAGCAGGCTATTGCTTGGTTTTTATTATATGGTTACGGAGTATGATATATGAGATATGATTACATGCGACCTTTGAAGAAGTTGAATATAAGCGGCATTAAGCACAATTTCTTAAATATTCTTACTATAGCTTTATAAATGTATGACAAAATGATGTATTACTCATCAAGTGTTGTCCATATTAAAATGATGCTTAATAATTTCTTAGTAATGTATTTCATATTAAGGTGTAAAAAAAATTCATAATAGAAATGAAGTTGAGACGAATTGTTTAAAAAAACAAAAGAAAAGAAAAGAAAAGAAAAAATGACATATTGAAATGTCGGTGAAGCTATTAATTAAGACCTATATATATTATATAGTTACATACCAATGAATTACTACTTATTACTTCGTATTATTCAAATTATCAAAGAGACAACCAATGCAAATAAAAATGCTTGATATGTGGTCCATTTTCAACATATATTTATATAACCTAGCTAGGGTATTTACATAGTAAATTGTGTGTTTTGGTGCATCGTCAAAGAAAAAAAAAAAAAAGAATGCATATGTTAAGACAGTGAAGTATGGATTAAAAATTTTAGTGTTAATTTAAATCTTCATCATCTACAATTATTTTGTGTTATGCCCTTGAAGTAAAATTATTACTATTTTTTTTTTTCAAACATATATTCTTCGGGTCTTTGGGAGATTTGCTCCACAAAGTTCATTTACTCTTTTTACTGCATGGTGCAGTCTTTTTCTCCACCTAACTTTTTTTTCCTTCTTTTGCTTTTTTTCAAAAATAATAAAATAAAAAAAATCTTCATTTTGGCTTTCGGTGTTAGATTCAGATTGTGCACTTTACATGAATAGAGAAAATCAACAAAGTTTTTCAAAAAATTTATTAAAAATAAATTCATTTTTATGATGCCTATGCAAATTAACTCAAAGAAATTAGAATAATTCTTATTAGTTAATTAGAGGTAATAATTGAATAACCATTAAAAAAAAAAGGTAATAATTGAATAATTATTTATGAGATAACATGACCTCTAGATTTATCAAGAATTCGTTGGGATTTAGAGAAAGACATATATAGGTTGGTATTTATTGTCCATGTGATCATAAAATGGTCCTATCTATGCATGTCGATTAGAAGTACTATTGCTACAATTCCTACAAAGCCTACAATGTACAATGCCTACAAGTGCACAAACTGTCCGATATTTTGAGTTTGAAGTGTAGTTATTGATGATTGTATATTTTTCCGCTATAAAATTAAAGGATATATAAGAGGTTTGAGATCTACATATAGTCCTTATTAGATAAATTTTATATAAGGACTTCATCAATAATTAACTTGCTAGAAGTGTTTGTCGGTTTGGAAATTTAGAGTCACTAATTAGATATTACACTATTCGCGTATATCATCATGTAGCCATTCTCTAGTCAATTTGAATCATCTACCTTGGCTTGTGTGTCGGTTTGTCCCATATTTTGATATGGAAAATTAACAATCATAATGCTATAATATAATTTAGAGGTCTAAATGAGACAAAACAGGTTACATCCTTCTACAAAATCCATGCAATTTGTGACATTTGCATGTTATTATTGAGTAATATGGACAATTTTGCATGAATGTGATTGACTTTAACCTTGATTTGAACGTATTTATTAGGTAAAGGCAATGGGACGGGTGACCTAGCTTCTGATTTGAAGACATGGCTAAGTGCTGCCCTGGTCAATCAAGAGACTTGCCTAGAAGGATTCGAAGGAACGGGCAGTATGGTCAAGCCCATAGTCGCGGGCAGCATCAATCAAGTCTCCTCATTGGTCCAAAATATCCTCCATATGGTCCACCTAAACCCCCGTCCTATACGAGGTTCTAAACCAGGTCGGGTAAATGGTACCCGACCTGGTGGTGGTGGAAGGCGATTATTGGCTAAGGCCACGACTGCTAAAGACGAGTTTCCTTCCTGGATAAGGTCAAATGGTCGAAAGTTATTACAAGTCTCTGGAATGACAAGCCCAAATATAACGGTGGCTCTAGATGGGAGCGGTAATTTTACTCGTATTATGGATGCAATTGAAGCTGCCCCGAGTCATAGCACTGATCGATATGTGATTTATGTAAAGAAAGGGGTGTATGACGAGAATGTGGAGATCAAGAGAAAGAAGACCTATATTATGATGTATGGTGATGGAATGGATGTTACAATTATAACGGGTAATCGAAGTGTCGTTGATGGTTGGACCACTTACCGTAGTGCCACATTTGGTAAGCACATGAAAACATTAAATTTTTCTGATCTTTATAACTACTTAAATTTCAGTATTTCACAAATAAACATTAAGTATGAGTTCTAGACATTAGCCTTTACTATAGTTTCCCGGAGGTAAATAAAGTACATAGTATTAACAATCAATTCATTGAGTTTGTCCCATATATATATTTTCTTTTTGGGTTGACCCTTTAACTTTGACTATATTATTTAAAAAACTACGTATGTAGCTATAAGAGTTATTTACTTTACTTTCACATTTAGTACTTATAAATTTAATTTCACTTATTTAATAATTAAACAATTATATGTACCTTAATCGAGCTAAAAGGGACGAAGAGAATACTAATTAATAATTACGTAACCGATTATTCAATTAACCATGCATGCGTGTACGGCTGTACGCGGCTTTATTTTTGGTAGTGTGTGTGTGGGGAGGGAACAATAGAACATCGATTTGGATTGATGCTTGTGTTTTTCTTCACTTTTGACCATTGCTTAACTTTTTTGCTTGGCCAATAAATGTAGATACAAAACTATCTCTCTCTTTTTTTTTTTTTTTTTTTTTTTTTTTTTTTTTTTAAAAAAAAAAAAAGCAAAGATACAAAACTATCTAGTAACACCTTACTTTGGTGCCTTAATTTTCACACCCCATGCTTTTTCTAGATTCTAATAAAAAGATGTTATTACTTTAGTCTTCCTTTAGTCCAACAAAAAGTTAAGAAAAATAAGACAAATAAAGTAATTGGAGCACATAGACATTGTACATGGATGCATGAATGCAAATCCTTAGCAATGTGTCAATATATGAATACATTTTTGGGTGGCTCCATGTATGACAAGTAGTAAAACTCCAATTACATTGATAAATGCATTGTTGTTAATAATAAAGACTAAAGAGGAGTTAAGATCATATACGAGTATATTTTAATTTTAGTCACCAATATCTGATTGGATATAATGCAGCTGTTACGGGAGCTGGATTCATAGCACGAGACATGACATTTCAAAACACAGCTGGACCAGAAAAACATCAAGCAGTTGCATTTCGATCAGACTCCGACCTATCAGCCCTCTATCGTTGTGCCTTTCGTGGATACCAAGACACACTCTATGCACACGCGAACAGGCAATTCTTTCGAGAATGCACAATCACAGGCACCGTAGACTTCATGTTCGGTGATGGGGTAGCCGTGTTCCAAAATTGCCTAATCCAAGCTAGGCAAGGCCTTCCAAACCAAAAGAACACCATCACAGCCCAAGGTCGCAAAGACCCTGGTGAGAACACCGGGTTCTCAATCCAATTTTGCAACATCACCGGAGACTCCAGCCTTACAACAACTAACACCTCCACCAACACCACCACCACGACAACGTACACGTATTTGGGCCGTCCTTGGAAGGCATACTCTAGGACAATCA
Organism: Chenopodium album; assembly: GCF_948465745.1. Classification (NCBI taxonomy): domain Eukaryota; kingdom Viridiplantae; phylum Streptophyta; class Magnoliopsida; order Caryophyllales; family Amaranthaceae; genus Chenopodium; species Chenopodium album. The sequence continues at coordinate 6,903,777 of NC_137857.1, forward strand.
TCATGGAGTCATACATAAGTGGTGTGGTAAGGCCAGAAGGGTGGTTGGAATGGAATGGTAATGTATCTTTGGACACACTTTACTATGCTGAGTACATGAATTATGGGCCTGGTGCTTCTCTTGGATCTAGGGTTAAGTGGCCTGGATATCATGTTTTAAATAGTTCAGCCCAAGCACTTAACTATACAGTGGCCCAATTCATTGATGGAGATTTGTGGTTGCCAACAACTGGTGTCCGATTTGCAAGTGGACTTTCTGCTGTTTAAGAGAAAAAAGGGTATATAATTTTTTTTTAATATTATTTATTTCTATTTTAAGGTCGACACTATATATAAGAATCCGTGTTTTTAACAACTGAAGTTCACACGAATTCTTGTAGTGTGAGGTAAAAAGGTTGCCTAAATTATTTTGCATGTTATTTGACAAATGAAAGTCAAGCTACACATAACTTTGTACTTAATTTGGGGTTGGGGGTTACCATAATTTATTTTGAAGATTATGGTAGGATATATACGAAGAGTAATCTTCTCAATGTAATATTTTTCTTCCATGTTCTCAATGTAATTTGAGAGATAATATACTACGGAATAGTAATACAAAGTATCATACTTCGTACATTATTTGACGATTGACTAGTTTCATTCATGCACAAAACATTTTAAGCTAGATTTGAAATTAAAATTTATAAATAGCCCATTTGGATAGTTTATTACTCCGTAATAAATATTATATATATATGGTAAAAAAATATGTAAGAAATTATCAATTATCTAAACAGCCACAACATTTTGGAATACATAAGGAAAAAAAAAAAAAAAGAAATTACCAACACTATATTTTTTTTTTTTTGAGGGGAATTACCAACACTATATTATGGAACGACAATGGAAATACTAAAATATTGTCCACCGACAAATAATACGGCTAGATGGCATGGCTAGATGGTTGATATAGTTGAACTCTTGCACAAGGCTGAAAGAATTCACATGTATTGTTGCCAAATTTTTCATTCAACTCACTTATTATCGGTTTTTTTTTTTTTTTTGGTTGGTGATAAGGAGAAGGGCTCAACTGGACCGAAACCTCTCATAGGTCCTCCCACCCGGATTAGCAGGCTAGACAATTTGGAAGAGTGAGGGGAAGATAAGGGAATCCCACATTTCCACTCCCCCAAATTGTCACTAGTGGGGATTAAACCCCAACCTCATCATAGTTGGAAGGTACTCTCCTTTCCATTAGACCAAGCTTGGCTTGGTACTTATAATCGTATTGAATCTCTTCAATTTGTCGTATTTTCTTGATGAAACATTATGGCATGCAAGTTCAGTCTTTTGTTGGCTCTCTTCCTCTTCGGCTCTTCCCCCCTCACATAATTGTGTCAGAATATATAATGTTTGTCATTAAATTCTTCATTGCATATGATAATTTATTGTTCATAGTTCTACAAAGTATTACTTTACACTTTATAGTACAGTACTATCAATCTAGTTAACTTTGTTATTGCACATAGTTTTGTACATGGAATTCAGTTGTTTGGACAGTTACTAGACTGCTGTGAAAAAGAATAGTTTCATTATGTCATTGTACATGGTAAAGCTAACCCTTGTCTACTTCAGATCGATCTCATTTATCAAATATTTTTATATTTATCGTGCATTACCACTTTGGATGTGGTATAGGTTGGGTAATTGGGAATGAATGAAGTTTTATGAAAACTCCATTTATCTATCCCTACCTTATAAAATCCCTACCTTATAAAAAGTAGAAAATAACTCTTAGGAATAGTGTGCTACCAAATATACCCTCAAAAATATGTACAAAATTGTGTACAAAAATGTATATTACTTCGTATGACCAAGCTCACAAAAAATTCGTTTGAAGAAAAATACGTTAAGTATTATTGAATCATGCAAATCAATTAAGAGTTCTAAACTAGATTAAGATATGAAGGGATGCAAATCAATTAAATATAATTTAATAATAATTTTGAAATAACACTGTCAACTTTTGAGGGTTTTAAAAAATAATTATCATTTAAGATTTTGGTGGCTTTTTTATATTTCTACAAAACCACTATATAGGCACATAACCAAATAGTACGTATTAAAACTGCCAGATTTACCACCCAAACCAAAGGTGTAACTACTCGCTAATACAACTTCTATGCAAGAGCTAACTTTTTCGCGCGCATCGCGCGCGTAGGATACCCTAGTTTATATAAGGGCCTATTTTCATTGACTGAACTAAAATGAATATTTTATAAGAGAAGGAAATTAGGTGCTGAACTGAACTGAACTGAACTGAACTGAACTGAATTTCAACGTATGAGAACAGACCCTAAGTCTATGTATCACATGACACCCCTTATACTCCCTCTGTTTTTTTTATATGCATCAGTTTGATCGGCACATTTGCCAAGATGCTACTTTGACCATAAATATCTTTAATTGTGTATTATTAGTAAAAATTGTAACAAAATTATATTATGAAACTAGACATTATGACGAATCTAATGATATATAATATAATAACATTTATTCATTTTTAAGAGGTAAAAAAATTAAGTCAACCATGATATGTGAATAGTGCAATTGTCAAAGTGATGCATAAAAAAAAAACGGAGGGAGTATATACATATAAACTTACAATGATACAATAAGTCAATAATCTATAATGCATATACGAAGTATATGAGCATGGGACAAACTATATATATCATCCTTTAAGCATTACATGATCATTACATATAAACTTGGGACCAACTAGATATCGATCTTACCAATTAAAATCTTATATTTGATCTTTTCATTTCCAAATAAATGCATCATTTTAGATCGATTATTGTACTTCGTATTTGTCAACATTCAACTTTTATAATTAAATATTGTAATTATTGGTGGCAAATGTCTCATTTTGATGGCATTGGTTTTCTAATAGTTTTTTTTTTTTTTTTTTTTTTTTTTTTTTTTTTTTTTTTTTTGACGGGAGGTTTTCTAATAGTTACTTAATTAGGAGTTTAGAACAATTTTCTTAAATCTTATTCAAGTGGTTTAATTTTAATCCAGATTAAGTTATCTTTATATTTATTGATTACTCCGTAGAATATTGTGACCAATAACTTAATATTGGCTGGATTAATATTTAAATCAACTTGGATAGATTTTATTTTTGGTCAAAAATAAAGGTATATATATACAAGTATATACAAGTATATAACATATGTTTAGAACCGAAGAAATTCCCTCAGCTATTTTTTTAAAAATATAGAGCATTGTCCCGTCATAAAAATAAATAAATAAATAAATTTAGGGCATTGTCACGGGTTTCTAGTTGTGAATACCAATGCAATTTCCTCATCTAGCATGGGTTTCATCTACAACGAGTAGAGAATCGATTTTAGCAATGTCAATGATTCCTTTTATCTTTATTGTCCTTACTAGAATACATTAATAAAAGTGGCATAAATTAATGCAAAGTTACATAACTTTTTGTGATTAACATTTATCCTTGATTTCAAAGATACCCATTTATAAAAATCAATATTACTTGAAAATTACTCATAACCTATAAAATAATCCACTAAAATTCATGCAAAATTTTGTCTTCCCAAAAAAAACCTTGATGAAACTAACTTACCCTTAAAAAAAGAAAAATTAAAGAGTAATGTTATACACAGACCTGACTAACTAAGGGTCATATATAAGCATTTATAGCACATTTTTTTTTAAAAAAAATACAGTATTAATTTAGAAATTTATAACAAAAATACGCATATCTTTGTGTAGTTATTGTTAAAATATTCTCAAACTTTTATTTTTTAGCTTCTTATATACAATGTAGCCTTGTATATAGCATTTTTTAAAATTAAAATACTATATATATTATTCCCTTAGCTTCATTTCAACTCTCTTTTGATTCTCTCCTCATTTGATCCCTCCTCTAGCACTATGGCTCCCTCCTTCTCAAAATCTCCTCATTTTTTCCTAATTTCATCTCTAATCTTAGTAACTTTCATACAATTTGCAAACTCCTTAAACAACAACAACAACAATGAGATGAAATTACCTCCAAAATTAGAATTAAAATCTCTATGTAAAACAACACCTTACCCAAATGATTGCTTAAACACCCTAAAACTAACCATTTCCTTAAACCTCCCATTAACCCTCCTAAACATCCTCTTACAATCACTTCAAAATGCATTAAGTGAAGCTACTAAACTCACCTCACTTTTTGATGCAACAACTAATTACAATCTCATTGAAAAACAAAGAGGATCACTCCTAGATTGTAAGGAACTTCACCATATATCACTTCTTTCATTACAAAAATCGGTGTCTAAGGTAAAAACATCAAACCTAACCGATGCTAGGGTTTTCCTTAGTGCTGCCCTTTCTAACAAAGAAACTTGCCTAGAAGGCCTTAACTCGGCTTCCGGCCCTTGGAAGCCACTTCTAGTGAGCTTCATTGCTAACACTTACAACCATGTTAGCAACTCATTGTCCATGTTCAAAGACGACCCTAATCAACGATTGTCACCCTTGTCGTGGTCACCTAATGACTACGACGAGGGTGACAATGGTGGTGACGATGATGGTAGTGGTGTAGGATATGATGATGATGATGATGATGAACTAAGAGAGACTATTATAGTTGCAGCTGATGGAAGTGGGAATTTTACAAGTGTGCAAGAAGGGGTTGATTTTGCACCAAATAATAGTGAGTTTAGGACTTTTATATATGTAAGAAAAGGGGTTTATGAAGAGAATGTGGAGATTCCAAATTATAAACCTAATATTGTTTTACTTGGTGATGGTAGTGATGTTACTATTATTACTGGTAGTAGAAGTGTGGCTGATGGTTGGACTACTTTCAGATCAGCTACTGTTGGTAATCTTCTTATACTTTTAACTGTTTTTTCTTGAATTTTATACTTTAGTGATTCATTAATCCTTTAATTGAAACTTAAACGAACCAATTATATACTTGGAAAGTACATACATAAAAGTATTCTTGGATTTTTCATGTTGTGAAGGGGACCGCAAATATTGCATTTGTTTCTTATTATTTGTCCTATATTTGAAATTTTTCATCAGTAGAGTGAGAAACTTTGACCATGATTATTAATCAATATATATATGGGAAAAAAAAATGTCCACCTGAGATCTAGCTAAATATATGTGTCTTGATGTATATGTTCAGAACATTATATTTTGTGTAAATTAGTAACACGTGATTAAAAATATTGTTTTTCAAATATACAATAAAAACAATGTAAATGTCAAAATAAGGCAGACAATATGAAACTTGGATAGTATTAGAATATCTTGAATATGGTTGGATAGATCTACACAAAACCCTTGTTTATTTCACGTACTTAATTAAGGATGTAATCTAAATTAAGACTCCACGAGTGAATACAGTGATGGTTTCTTCTTTCTAGAGTAACATCCTTATAACACAGGTGTCTTTGTATATTCGAATTTACTAAGGTGGTGTGTAAGCTTAGGTACACACACCTGCAATACATGCATACACAAACAAGTTTTATAATTAGTGTAAACCCATACACAAACAAGTGTAATACACTCTATGAAATAATATCCTACATGTTCCCAATGCAATCCGGTATAAATGCGTGCACACATTTATATATACGAAGTACAAATAAGCTAGGCCTGGTCTTTAGAGCTGCTCTGCTTTGTTGAAATTTGTTTTGCTCTATTCTGCTGAAATCTGTCCATAAGCTTAAAAGAACAGGACCTTAGGACCTGTTCTCATACGATTATTTTTAGTTCAGTTCAGCTCTAATAAGTTCAGTTTAGCTCAGTTCAGTTCAGTTCCTAATTTCCTTCTCTTATAAAATATTCAGTTCAGTTCAATTTTTTTCAGTCAATGAGAACAGACCCTTAGTATATGATCTTAAAAATATACTCAACACCTAAAGTCAAATCTCGTCAATAGATACTAACATACATCCACACTATTTGCTTTATTAGTTTATTAAAGTTCATGACTTTGTCTAATAAAATAATTAAGCATTATTATTATTGTTGTCACATTTATTCATTATTCTAACAAGCCAAAGCTCATGGTATAATGCAGCGGTTTCTGGAGAAGGATTCTTAGCACGAGACATAACCTTTGCGAACACAGCAGGACCCGAAAAGGCCCAAGCATCCGCCCTTAGAATAAACGCAGACTTAACAGCAGTCTACAGATGCAACATCTTAGGATACCAGGACACACTCTACGTTCACTCATTTAGACAATTCTACCGAGAGTGCAACATATACGGGACAATTGACTACATATTTGGCAATGCCGCGGTAGTTCTCCAAGGATGTACCATAGTGTCACGAATGCCACTACCCGGCCAATACACGGTCATCACAGCTCAGTCACGAGTCATGCCTAACGAAAACACAGGCATCGTGCTCCAAAATTGCACGGTGCTAGCCACCGAGGAGCTAAATGGTAACAAGAGTCGCGTCCAGAGTTACCTAGGGAGGCCGTGGAGGCCATACGCTAGGACGGTTTACATCGAATCGTACATTGATGAGTTTATTGATCCAAAGGGGTGGATAAAATGGTCATCAAATGATTTTGATGATATGCAAAATAGTTTGTATTATGGAGAGTTTGATAATAGAGGGCCAGGTTCTATAACAGATGGAAGAGTAAATTGGGGAGGGTATCATGTTATGGATTATTATGATGCAAGTAATTTTACGGTTCATGAGTTTATTGTTGGGGAACAATGGTTAGATTCTACTTCATTTCCCTATGATGAAGGGATTTAATTTAATGATGAGTATTATGAATATGACTTCTATATGTGTCAATGTGTTGAAAATTGATATCATTCATTTCCCTTTACTCGTTTGTTATAAATTTTTATATCTTTTTATTTTTGATGAAAGGATTGTATCATTTGATAAAATACATTTAATGTCCGTATTATATACTCCCTCCGTCCCAAAAAGAACGACTCATTTAGCCAAAACTTTGTTCCAAAAAGAAAGACCCATTTGCATTAAAACACCCACCAATTTGCTACCATATTTGTGCAAAATTAGCTTCCCCATATAAAAATTTGATTTTCCATGTTATTTTATTACTTTCTCTCTCTATTTTTTTACAAACCCCATGTAAATTTATCTTTCCAATATACGTTTACTTCTTTTTACTTAACTTCCTTAATACCCACGTAATCAACCCAAATGGGTCGTTCTTTTTGGGATGGAGGGAGTATTAGAAAACATTTAATGTCCAAACAAATACACTGAAATAGAATCAAATGAAAACCTTCTCACGTGACAAAGGTACAACCGTTATTGCATCTCAAGTATTGAAATTTTGTAGTCATTCATGCACATAAGGGTGTTCACTTGTCCAAACTCAAATTGGAGTGGATCAAAGATCAAAAAATTGAGACTAAGCTAACAGAGCCAAATACCAGATTGATTATGCTAGGATTAAAAACAAATCCAGCCAATAAAATCGATTCAAGCACGAATTGGGTTTGATTATTTTTAGATTTTTTTTTTCGTATCTTTAACCTTTTTAAAAGAATAATAAAAGGCCTTTTGAATGAAATACTAAAATGTCTTTTTTAAAAGCCTAAAATAAGGTTAAAATGCTCTCAACCATTGAAGGAGAAATTAATCATTGAGGTTTATTATATGCACTATTAAAACTAATTAAAAATCAGTAGTTCAGTTCAAAACTATTTTGGACCAAATATTAGAAGTTTATACAAGTACTTTTCGACCTGATATCTCACTTTTTCTCATCAATTTTTGGTTTCATATAGGGTCGGTCCAATCTAATCAATGTATTATTCAAGTCTAGACCAGATTTTGAGCACCCCTACGCATATACGCTCATATACTTGTATAATACTTCTATATACAATTATCAATCACAATTATATTGGAATGAATGATTGGTTTTACTAATGCACATTACAATTCATGATGACATTATTAATCTGTCTCCCTAAATACTATGATAACAAAACTTCACCTCAACGGTATTTATAGTACAATTCAATCATTAATTTGGGATAACAAAGTGAAGAAGGTTGTACACAAAATTTACGGAAGAATCGGGTTGAAAGAAAACCTTAACTAACTTTCAAACTATGTATTCCCATAATAAGTAACTAATTTTCATTTCAATTTTATACAAAACACCCCTAAAACTTCTCTAATCCAGATCTCTCTAAATTTCTTTTTCTTAAAGAAAACAAATTAAAGAACCAATTTAGATAAAATGAAGGAAACAAAACACTAAAATAAGACTAATTTTAAAGATCAAAAATATTGTTTACAGGTTGGGAGGAGTAAAAAGAGAGAGCCAAAAAAAAAAAAAAAAAAAAAAAACAACAACAACAAATAAAAAATTATCATTCATTCCTGCCTTAGCTAGAGGCATGCCATGCTATGCTAGCTAAAACAACGGCGGAAGGCCTCTCTCTTTAGCTCCTCCTACCTTCTCATTCTTCGATCTTTTGTTCGATACAAACATGGCCTTTGAGGAGTTTAGCCAACTATCTAAACGTAGGAGAGAAGAACGCGCACAAAAATACAAGAAGAAGATATGCTTCGCGGTAATTTGTACTATATTGTTCCTCCTTTGTATAGCCGGTGGAGTTTTTGCATTCTTTTATTTTAGTGACAAGAAAAATGGATCATCATCTAAAGACGATGGTTCCTCTGGAGGGGAAGGAGAAGAGCATACGACGAAAGCCTCTAGTAAGATAATACAAATGTTATGTGATCCTACGGATTATAAGAAGAAATGTGAGAGCACCCTAGCCAATGTGGTACGTACTAATGCCTCTAACCCTTCTATTGCACCTAGGGTGATCATCAAAGCCGCCATCTCTGCAGCCGCGAAAGAGATTGTCAAGGCTATTAATAAGACCGAAAAATTTAAGTTTGACAGACAAGAGGATAAGGCTGCATATCAAGTTTGCAAGAAGCTATTCCAGGTAAAAGAAAATGATTGATTCAAACATAATTATTTTAAATCTAGTCATACCAAAATAGAACAATTATAAATTATTAGTTGTTAGAAAATTTCAAAAAATGTAAATTTAGAAAAATGTTCCTTATATAAGTTAAGGACAAATTAATTACCTAGAAGAATCTAATGCTCTAGAAAAATTATGCAACATCAATTATATTTTGTGCATGAAAAGGTTATTTATAATCAAGTATATGCTCTAGAAAACTTATGTACCTAGTGCGTTTCAAAATTATATTCTAACTTATTTATATTTAAAATTTACAATGCATAACACAACGTGAAAAATACATATTTTGAAGGCGTACTCCTTAATGCATTAAGCAAACATCACATGATATACATTAAAATTAACAAATAGTCATGTAACATACATCATTTTACATACTACATGCAACTATAATCACATAATTATTTAATTACAACCCTAATGATAATAATCCCATAACACAAACAGGATTCAGTAGATGAATTGTCCGAGTCACTCCATCATGCGGAACATGAGGTTAAGAACTACCATACCGAGATTAATGACCTTAAGACATGGTTAAGCGCGGTGTATTCTTACCAAGAGACATGTATCGATGCATTCGATAATGGGGATGTCAAGAACAAGATCAAGGGAGCTGTGAATGCATCTAAGGAATTTGTTAGTAACTCTCTTGCACTTGTATCTCAAATCTCTAATATTCTTGACAAGTTTAGTGCGGCCGAAGGAGCTTTGAAGCCTCCTACTCGTCACCTTCTAGCACACGGTGCACCTAATCACAATGCATTCGTCGATGATGAGGGGTTCCCCGATTGGGTTAGTCATGAGGAACGAAAGCTTACGGTAAAATCGGTGAGTAACTTGGTTGCCAACCTCACTGTGGCGAAAGATGGGAGTGGAAATTTTACTACCATCAATGATTGTTTAAAATCCTTGCCTGAAAATCGCAAAGAAAGGTAATACCGGTTCTATTCTACTAGTATCATACTTTTTATATACACTCGGGTGCACATAGAGTTAGGTGCATCTAAGGATATATATTTTTTTCTTCTTATTTTAAGATTTTAAAATGAACAAAAAAATAATATTAAATGAGCATAAAGTACCCTTGACTGCACCATGCTTTCGGGAGTATATAAATTTTTTTATAATGGTGTTGTTCAATGTATGTATTAAGAAAATAACAATCAAAATTATATTTTATAAATCATATGGTTAATGAAATTAAGCTAATCTTTACTATATATATTGTGGGGGTGTATGTAAGCAGAATTTATATCTACATTAAAGAAGGAATTTATGAAGAATACGTGACAATTACCAAAAAGATGACAAATATAACAATGTTTGGAGAGGGGTCACAAAAGAGCATGGTCACTGGCAACAAAAATTTTGTAGATGGAGTTCGTACCTTTGAAACTGCCACTTTTGGTATATACACTTTCTCTATCTATAGCTTTACCTACACAAATAACTAAGATCAAAATAGTTTTATGGCATATGTAAGCTTTCATGTTTATATGCCAATAAGGTCTTGACCTACTGATTAAAACTAAAGGCTTGTATACATTAGGTCGCAAGTTCAAATCTCAATCCCCCAATCCTATTTATTTGATATATTTAGTTTTTGTTTAACATGTTATACTTGTTAAGATTATTATTATCCTCCATGATAAAATTGTGTGTAAACATTTATGCTTTAGCTGTGCAAGGAGAAGGATTCGTTGGCATTGCATTAGGATTCAAGAACACGGCAGGCCCCGAAAAACACCAAGCAGTAGCCCTTAGAGTGCAAGCAGATCGCTCAATTTTCCTCAATTGTCGTATGGAAGCATACCAAGACACCCTTTATGTTCAAGCACATAGACAATTCTACCGTAGTTGTTACATCACTGGTACAATAGACTTTATATTTGGTGATGCGGCTGCCATCTTCCAAAACTGCATGATTATTGTTAGGAAGCCAATGGACAACCAACAAAACATGGTCACGGCCCAAGGGAGAGCTGACAAACACGAAAACACGGGTATTGTTCTCCATAACTGTCGTATCTACCCCGACAAGGATCTCTTCCCTTTGAAGCATAAGTTCAAGACATACCTAGGGAGACCTTGGAAGCAATACTCTAGGACAATTGTCATGGAAAGTACAATCGGTGAGGTGATCACGCCCGAGGGATGGTCACCATGGCAACGGGACTTTGCACTTAAGACATTGTACTATGCAGAGTTTAACAACCATGGTCCGGGAGCAGATACCTCGAAACGAGTTAAATGGGGTGGATATAAGAAGTCTATTAGTAGGCAAGAGGCACAAAGTTACACTGTTACACCCTTCTTGCAAGGTAGTTGGATTCGAGACAACCCTTCAGTGCAAGTTCATTTTGGGTTGTACAATTGAAGGCTCAATGGCCATGTATTTGATTCAACAAGGAAATCGGATTTTCATATTTGATTTGATTTATTCAAATTTACTATTAGCTAGAACTTTTAGAAAATTTTGGCATTCTTAATGAGTGTTTCATATACTTGTTTATTTGATGTACATTATATTAGACGAGGATCTTACTATATATATTCTACTACGTATAATTAACAACATGAAGGCATTCCCTTCTCCAATTGTTTGTTGAGATTTTACGCAAGAACAATTATGATCATCTCAAGTATATTGAGAATTCAAACTACTTCGTAATTTCTAGTACCCGATCGTTGTGAAGCAAGAAAAAGTATTTCAATTATCAAAACACCTTATAACGTTAGATCACGTCTCATCAAGGTAAATGAAAATAAAATTACGGCTGCCACACGCCCGTGTAGGCCAGGGTGTTACTCAGCCTCGCACGGTGGGCTAGGTCGATCGAGTGCCATCACTACAAAACTTCCCAAGCACGATTGCGATTCAAAACACACACAACTACACAATTACATAAAAGGAAAGAAGCTATCAAAACATTCACTACATTTTGGCGCCTAGGTTGAACTTTTCGAATACCTTGCTGTAGTTTACTACTAGATCAAAGCCTCTTTCCCCACCAATTCAAGCCCTCAAATCTTTGTATCTTCCAAATTCAAGGTTTCATCTTCTGGGTTTTTCTGGGCAAATTCACATCGCAAAAATGGAGCAGCAGCAGCGAAACCCAAGGGCAGTGGCTCAAGAATCAGAAGAAATGGAAGAAATTCAACATGGCCCTTCTCCTGTCGAACAATTGCAGGTTCAATTCCTCAAATTTCTCCTCTTTTTCACTCATTTCTTGATAATTTTTATCTGGGTTTTCCTTATATCATGTCAATTTTAGGTTTCTTGCTATTTAACAATGATATTGTGAAATGGGTCTTTTTTTCCCTTTAATTTCTTGACATTGATTTTCTGGGTTTTCTTTATAACCCTTAATTTTGAGGGTTTCTTGTAAAATTACAGTTATTTGTTGATGATTGCTTGTTTCTTCTGATGGTTCAAGAAATTTATTGATATGGAGTAGTGAAATGGGTCTTCTTTTGTTCTTCTTTTTGTTGAAAATTTTCATCTGGGTATTTTCAATACCAAGTATATTTTAGGGTTTCTTGATTATTTTACTGTAAATTGTCAATGATTGCTTGTTTCTTTAGATGGGTCCGAAAAATTTCTTGATACAGTGAAATGGGTATGCTGTTTCTCTTTCATTTTTATAAAATTGATTACACCCTCAATTTGAGGTTTCTTGTTTATCTTTCTGGAATTTGTGTGATCAAGAAGCTTAATTCAGGTTCCCATTTTTTAGGTTTAGGGGTTAAATGTTAACATCTTTACTCCTAACTGCCTACTTCTATTAATGGATAATTCGTGTTAGCAGTTCTTGATGTGTTATCGAAGAGGGTTGAATTGAATTGTTATATTTTAATATCTATCTTGCTGTATTGCTCTACCAGTCAATAAGAGCTTTTCTTGAAATTCACAATACAGTAAGCCTTCTAAAAGTTTGGATAACTAATGTTGGATTTTCTTTTTCTATGATTTGTGTACATTTCATGCTTGGATTAGTGATTGAGGTTTGAATCTTTGTATGTGTTCTTGATTTGTGTTAAGCCCCTATGCTCACTTGTTTGGTTCGGCAGTAGACAAGGTCTTTCCATTGGCGAGAGAAAGACAAAGATGTTTCAATATTGTTGCCGGCAAATTAAGTATTTGATTCTGTGCTTGTTAGATTTTTTTAGTAGGGAGGAGCTAAATATAATTGGTGCTTTGTGGTTTATTATTTGCTCATCAACCTGTCTATTGCTAAGCCGTGGATGCTCAAGAATGCTTTTTTAGTGCTGTATGCAGGAACTAGAAATTGGTTTATAGTACTAAGACTACTAACTACAAGTTATACAAATGCCTTTTTTTTTTTTTTGTTTTTGTTTTTGTTTTTTGTTGCTTCTCCTCCAATATGCATTTCAATTTTTTTTTTTTTAAAAAAGTGTTCTTTGAGAATTGATGTGAGCACGATTATTTTACCTTTACTCATTAATTCAAGTTCTAGCTGGGTTTGTTTGTATGCAACAGTACGATTTAATTTGTTTCTAATATTAGGCAGCGGGTATTGCGGCTATGGATGTTAAGAAGCTTAAAGATGCTGGCTTATGTACAGTTGAATCTGTTGCCTATTCTCCGCGCAAGGAGCTTCTTCATATTAAAGGAATTAGTGAAGCAAAAGTTGACAAAATAATTGAAGCAGATGAGAATTATAATGAATATTAATTATAAAATCTCGATTTTATTTTCTGCTATACCTTGACTCTTATATATGAAATCAACATTAACATATGCTGCCTTCATTGCTCTTTGTTTGGTAGCTTCAAAACTGGTTCCTTTGGGCTTTACCAGTGCTACTCAACTCCATGCACAGAGACTTGAGATTATTCAAATTACATCTGGCTCTACAGAGCTTGACAAAATCTTAGAAGGTTTGTTGTTAACACCATCTTTACCCGTGCACGTCATTGCTATATATTCAGTAAATGTTCAGTGGTTAAGCTGACTTCATGTGATTATATCACTTGGCAGGAGGACTTGAGACGGGATCAATCACAGAATTATATGGCGAGTTTCGTTCTGGAAAGACTCAACTGTGTCACACACTATGTGTCACTTGCCAAGTAAAAGTTCTATTTCATTCTATAAAGTGTCTTCCCTTTTTATCATAAACTATTGAATTATTGCTTTCCCTTCATGTAAAAAAATAAAAAAAAAATAATAAAAAAAAAAACTATAACAGTATCTTCATCTCTGGTTATCTTAATTTCTGCAGCTACCGTTTTTTAATTGGTGCTCTAACATATCCTTTGTGAGCACTGACTTGTACAGCGAATCCTTGTTTGACTTATACTCCACATATATGTTTTAGATCAATTGTCTGATAAATTTGGATATTACTCTTGAGAATTGTATGAATCCGCCAACTTGAGGGTAAATATTTTTCAAGCAAACTGTATATCTCTGTGTTTAGATAAGTTTCATAATTTTTACATGTTTCTTCTGCTCAGGAGGGACTAAATAAATATTTTTGATTGTGTTATGCTGCAAGTTCTGTTCTAGACCCATCTATAAAACAATAATGCTTACTGGTTCCAATTTTTTGCTGGTGTCTCAGCTGCCATTAGATCAAGGAGGTGGTGAAGGAAAAGCAATGTATATTGATGCAGAGGGGACATTTAGGCCGCAGAGACTTCTACAGATTGCAGAGAGGTTTTGTGTCAGCTGCCATCTATTTGTTGCTCTTTTTATGATATATATAAGCATACAATTTGTATAACTGTGCTTCTATTCCAGGTTTGGGTTGAATGGTGCTGATGTGTTAGAAAATGTGGCCTATGCAAGAGCATATAACACTGATCATCAGTCAAGGCTTTTGCTTGAAGCAGCGTCGATGATGGTGGAAACAAGGTATTTTGTGTTTCTTATGTTTTGTGATTGAGAAGAGTATCTTGCATTTAGCTTGTTGCCAACATTACAACTTGATAAATCACTGTGTTTTGTTAAATGACGATCTGAAACTCAATGGATTTTGTCAATATTACTTGTGACTTCTGTAATTAATATATTATGCCATTAGCCAACCTTTATATCCTTTAGGAACTCGTATTCGTTCTTTGTTTTCTGTAATAGCAGCCAATTTTTAACTCTACAGAACAAATCGAAGAAGAGATCAATGTGTACATATTTTGAAATGGAATTAGTGACTAGTCTTTAATTCTTTATATATCCCTTATATGCTTAAAATTGTTAATTGGCCAACTCTTATGTCCTGCAGCCTTGATTTATCTTGCAGTTACACCTCTGGTTATAATTTACACAAATTTTAAGCACTGATGCTGTCATTTGCGCTCACTACTCTTTTGCTTGATTATAAGTTGTGAATTATGGTGTCAAAATTAATATGGATTTTTCATCTGCAGATTTGCTCTTATGATCGTAGACAGTGCTACTGCACTCTATCGGACAGATTTCTCAGGAAGGGGTGAGTTATCAGCCAGACAAATGCACCTTGCTAAGTTCCTTAGGAGCCTTCAGAAGCTGGCAGATGAGGTAATGATTCTGCATCATTGTGACAATTTGTACTTCAAGCAAACTGAACTTAAGTGTTCATATGCTCTGAACTATTAGCATATAGATGAGGATACAAACCTTGCTACTCATAAGTCATTATGCTTGTGGGAAACTATTTGTAACTGCATGATTGGCATTGCAGTTTGGTGTTGCTGTGGTCATTACAAATCAAGTGGTTGCCCAAGTTGATGGTTCTGCAGTCTTTGCTGGTCCTCAAATCAAACCTATTGGTGGCAATATAATGGCTCACGCTTCCACAACCAGGTCAGATAATCTCGACCTATCATTTTCTGTCAAATAAAATACAGATTTGTTGCTTGTGCTGAACTTTTTCCGTTACACTTCAGATTAGCTTTGCGAAAGGGAAGAGGGGAGGAGCGCATATGTAAAGTAATAAGCTCCCCATGCCTTGCTGAAGCTGAAGCAAGATTTCAGATCTCTTCCGAAGGTGTTACTGATGTTAAAGACTGATACCTAATCCTCTTCTTCCGCATCTCTCATGTTATCTTGCCACTGTCAGTGGATGTACGCAACAGCTTTTTTTTTTTTCACCATTGCTGTACGGAATATAGATGAGGTCTTACAGATTACAATTTCTCATTGTTGCCTGGAAGGTTGGGAGAGGGTGTAAATTCTGTAATGTAGATTAGTATAATAGCAAATCTACAATTGTAGATCCTTTGCTTAGATATGTTTTTCAGGTTCTTGTATACAATTTTCCTATTACACCGATTTCCATTATATTGGCTTCGATCTTTTTGTTATTATCAAGCTTATCTACTTATTTGACTTTAAGTTGCAATTTAGAGATGAGTATTGGCAATTTGGCACACTAGACTTGGCAAGATAAAATGGCTTCATTTGCGGATACAAAATTGAATCCATACCCACTTCAGCATCCTAACACCCATTCACTCATTTGGATATTTATTACGTTTATCTCCACCTTGCTCGTCCTTACGTTCCATCTGAATGCCCATTTAAAATGGCTTAATCAAGTATTTTGACATTCTTTATCCGCTAATACACAAGTTTGCAATGTGTACGTGATGATTTATAGCTTGCTAAAGGCCATCTTGGATTCTTGGGGTTAAGGCGTCATGCCAGGCAAGGGGCACATTCTTTTTTTTTATGACAAGCACATTCTTTTTTGAAAAGCACAACATAGCATGCTAAAATAGAATTAAATCTTATTAGGCATGCAAGCACGACACAACATAGTGACATGTGAGAGTGGGATACACCATACACCTGACATGACATCTTTGCAAAAATTTCAATAGAGTAACATAACATTTTGTGAGTGGTTTCGCGAAGATTTGCTTGTACCACCTTTTCCAAAATTTTGGCATGGCATGACGTTACAGGCAGTGAGTGGTTTCGTAGGGATGTATTTGTGTTACCTTTTTCAACATTTTCGAAGGACATGATGTGATACAAGCGAGTGGGCACAACTATAAATCGGGTCTAGTCAAAACCAAAACACATGACACAACCCACCACCATCTTTAGATATTCTGTAGCAATAACAATCATCAGACAAATCATATTCCACCGCTCAACCATCTGTAGACCTCACCCTATCATTGCATTAGCAAGTATTCCAATAACGATTTGGTTAACATCAACTAACCAAATAAAAAATAGGGCTGGAAAATAGTTGTCACTCATATTTATCTACAGGTGTTAATACCTGACGCGACCGACCCAAACCAACCCGAAACGGATTCGAAAAACACCTAATTCAGATTTCGACTCGTATGACCACAATAACTTAGCCTGACTCAAGTTTGAAATAAACTCAACCTAACCTCATTGAACCCGACCCAAATACTCGTATTAACACATCTATACTTGATTACTTATCCGGTTATCCCCCTAAGGCCAAACTAAATGTCCAATTAGCCCCCCTTTACGCCATACCAGATCCAAAGTACGTCCCAAGAACTCCAGTGATCAAATCAAATTACTGCACTCGAAGACGACGACTCCACCAACAATGGTGGCTCCCAAGAATTCCTCTCCTCTCCCCAAATCTGGCGCAGTTTCCAAGGGCTACAACTTCGCTTCTACTTGGGAACAGGTCTCTCTTTTCTCTCTCCTCTTAATTTTACTTTCAATTTTTGCATTCCTTGGATTCGATTTTAATTAGGGTTTATCATTGCTTGTAATTTGATTAATTTTCATCAATGTTGCAATGTTGATTTGATTTATTGAACGAATTAGGTTTAATTTCCGATCCGATAATTTTATTTTTCTTGAATAATGTTGATGTTGTGTGTTTAATTTTTGTGATCAATTCAGAATGCTCCATTGACAGAGCAACAACAATCCGCAATCGTTGCATTGTCTCATGCTGTTGCCGAGCGTCCCTTTCCTCCCAATTTGGTACCTTTCGTTTATTTTTGTGTTTTGATTTTGTGGTGATGCTGCTGCTGGTGGTTGTTTGAGGTCTAGTTTCGACTTTCGAGTGTCAGAATTGATTAATTGTGTGTCTTACAGGCGCAGGATCGAGTACCGGGGCAGGGACATGGTTTATCTGTTAGTACGCCGGACAGTGTTGCCGATAACTCTGCTGCTATTGAGGCTGTTTTGGTTAACACAAATCAGGTGATCAATTTGTTTTGATCATGGCTTCGAAACTTTTAAATCAGTATCTTTATTCTAGTTGCATTTTGGACATACTACTTAAACATGTCTATCTATCTATCTATCTATCTATCTATCTATCTATCTATCTATCTATCTATCTATCTATCTATCTATCTATCTTGTTGTCATTGCAATATGATTCAAGTGGTAGGAAGATTGGAAGAATTAATTAAATTAACCTATCAACACTAGTGGATTGAATAATGGTTAATACACGTGAATTTATGCGTTTTTCTTCATCCGGAGATAATTACTAAGACTTTTGTCTTTCTATGCATCATACTATGAACAATTGGCTGTCTGATTGATAGCTTCATCAATTGTCTGTAGAAGTCACAGAGTTGCTTCATTTGCCTGTTTGGGATATATGTCACTTTTTCATAATGCTGTTAGAATTTGAGGTTAATTTATGGTAATATTATTATAATTATGATGAAATAATTTGAAATTACCTTTTGGCATGTGTAAAGGTAGATGTTCATACAGTAATATTTTTTGCAGTGCTAATTTTTTTCTTTGTTTTAATCATTTATATATGTCATACAAAGTATTTAGGATTTTGAAGCTGTTAATTTCAGAATTTAGACATAGCAATTAACTGAACTCTTGTTTCTATGTCTGTCCTTTTGTGCTGCAGTTTTATAAATGGTTCACAGATCTTGAAGCTGCCATGAAGTCAGAGGTCAGTCATTGTCTAATGTTGATACACTGGTTATATGTGCTCATGATACTTGGATATTTTCTCTGATTATTTCTTTTTTTAGACAGAGGAAAAGTATAGACATTATGTAGATACTCTGATACAGCGCATACAAACTTGTGATGATATACTTCGCCAGGTTGGTATGCTTTTTTCTTTTAATCATTTTGATCTTGAATTCCATTGGGTGGTTTTGTGATACAGATTGGGTTATCAGCTAATATCTGCCTCTTGCATGATGTGCAACTTTGGCTATATTTGATGCAGGTGGATGATACCCTTGAATTGTTTAATGAGCTACAATATCAACATCAAGCAGTGGCAACTAAGACTAAAACCCTTCACGATGCATGTGATAGATTGGTATTTTCTCAATCTCTTGATTCTTTTAAAACAAGACTGTAAGTGAAATAAGCATTAAAAGATTTATACCTTAGAGTTAGAACTTTGGTTTATACATTTAATCTAACAAGCTAGCTTGTAGTGTCCACTACTGAGGATATTTCCATTTACAATGGTCTAGAAGGTGGTGGTGTGAGAGATTACAATATACCAAGACTTGTGCTTTGTTGCTGTTTGGTTTTTAGCTCTAGAGAGTTGACAAGATATCTTTGTTGGGGACACATAGCTTATAGTATGGCTTCATGGAGGAGAAAGACGGGGCTTTCTTTCATTCTTGAGAGGATCCTCATTTTTTTCAATGAAGCTAGGTGGTCATTGAAAATAGTGATCCCTTTTTTAGGCTATTTGGAGGTGTTTATAATACTACTGACTAAGTGACTATTGGTTGAGAGAAGGGTATATATGAACATGTTCTTACACAATATGTCCTATTATAATGTGTGTTCTAAAATCGCATTGTGATATCTGTTATATAAACATATTGGCTTTTATGATCCTGTATAGGCTATACTCTTATTTTTTCACTATAAATGTTTTGACTATCTTGTTTCTACTCAAATTTACAAGATATGGCTACAATTAGTACAAGTTAAGCTATAATCTTTAGAATTCAATACTCATGAATTATAATGTTGAAGTGGATTTCCTGTAATGTATCCAATCACGTTGTGATAGTAATGATGTGTGATGTAACACTCATGAAATGCATTTGCCTATGATGACACTTCCTTCGTGCCCTAATACTGCTATACTCGTTGCATACCAACAAAGTTAGGTTGTAGGTTGGAATAATAAGATGAGTTCTGTAACTTATAGGACCATCTTTAATCATGTGTTGTTGATATGTTTGTATGCTTGATGTTTTCACAAATATTGGTATATGCCAAGAAGTCGTGCTCATTTGTGTTTTGTATGCCTGCAGATTCAATTGGTTAATTCAATTGGTTCAATTGGTTAATTTTTTCTAGACTTGATACACTAAGTTTAAATGGGAAGGCACTTCCATCTCTTTAATTTGGGTTTTTATCTGCTTTTTTTGCAGCTAATTGAAAAGCAGAGATTGATTGAATTTGCAGATGCTCTTCGGAGTAAGCTTAGTTACTTTGATGAATTGGAGAATGTAAGCATACACTATACTTTTCTTTCTCGCCTTTGAGAAGGTGTAGTTTGTTTATTGTTATCCATTACATTTTAGTTGCAACTTTGGAATTTTTTGTGTGTCACAAATAATACCCCAAAGTTGCAACTAATATGTAACAGAGGAAGTAATTCAAGATAAAACTGTCTGTAATTTCCTCCATATACTTCTCTCTTCGATTCCTTATATTTATAACCACCCTTAATCTTCTTTCACTTCTCCTCTGTCTCAATACACATAGTACTCTTTCCCTTTAGGGCAGTGCGTACTGTTATGCCAATAAACTTTCCAAGTTACTAATGGTGTTGAGGTTATCTTTCACAAATCTTAAGAGCACCATGTGAACATTGATTACTTTATTTAGGTTTATTACCATATGCTGTTGCACAAAAATTAGAGGGGTACTATGTAGAATTTTCTCATAAACTTGACTAAAATTGAGAGTTATTTCATGTGGATATGACTTTGCAATAATTTGAACATCCCAATGCTTGTTGTATATTTGTATATTTCGTATTTGGTATTTATATGCTTTTGTGTGCTATTTTCAAGTTCTAGGTGCTGTTCATTTAATCTGGCATTAGAAGTTCAATAAGATAGGGACTGCATCACTCTTTTCTGAGATTTACAATTCTAATTAATTACTATTCTAATTAATCTTTCACATTTTGTTTTCAGATTTCAACAAGCTTCTATTCCCCTAGCATGAATGTTGGAAATCGAGACTTTCTTCCTCTGCTGAAGCGGCTGGATGAATGCATATTGTATGTTGACTAGTTGCCTGAGACATTTCTGGATTTAAAATTAATACATGGTTAATTAAATTAGAATTTAGTCAGTATAAAATGGTCATCAATTACACCCTTTTTTTCCTTGTGGAAAAATCCAGCTTAGGAAATGTTCTGTACTTTGCATAATACAATATTCTTTTACTATAAGGTATAATAAATACAATTATAAATAATACAATTTGATGTATTTAATTAATGGGATGTATTAGATGGAGAAAAGTAATCAATAAAAAATCATTATTTAGTTCATAGAATATATTGCTGTCATAAACGCTTTTAGAGAAATAAAAAATAAAATTATAATTTGCATTTTTAGAAAATAAAAAGTGGGTTTAGGAAACCCTCCGAAAAACTCCATTATAGTATATAGATGTATATGTGTCTACTGCCACCCTTTTTGACAAAATTGGGTTTCTAAAATCTCTTTGCTGCTTTTTGAGTGTTGACTATGTTTCTAAGAGTGCTGTATTTTTCTTACTGGTCTTTGCTGCTTCGTTTTAGATGTTGTAGTTTAATATAACTTATTATGCTTGAATTCTGAATTTTAGGTACGTTGAGAGCAATCCCCAATATGCAGAGTCTAGTGTGTACTTAGTCAAATTCCGACAGCTCCAGGTAGTAATGACATATAAAAGCATTTATCCCCTGTATGACTCATACTTTTTGTGTACGATACTAAGAATGCAATTTTTCTATCAAGATTAAGCTCAGGTTTCAAATATAATTTTCTTTTCTATGATGTTGATTACAGTCACGAGCATTGAATGCAATAAGGTCTCATGTTCAGTCAGTCCTCAAAAATGCATCATCTCAGGTGATTATCAGCAATAGATTATTGTTGTGTTTGTTCTTACTGTTAAAGTTAGAAAATTCTGTGATTTTTAAGTTGTCTTGATTAGGTTCATGAAGCAATACGGAATATTGGTGGCAGTAAACCAGCATTTTCTGAAGGCGTGGAGGCATCTGTTATATATGTCCGTTTCAAGGCTGCTGCAAGTGAGGTAGTTTTCTTGATAACTGTTGTGACTTGTGAGATTTTTTCTGGGGTGTGGCTATGGGGAGAATTCACTAGATAGTTACTTTATGAAGTTTTGAAGTGTATTGGAAAGGGGAAATATGGTCTTGAATTAGTCAATTTTGCTTTTTTCATCATCTGGAAAGAAACAAACATATCATTTCTTCCGTCCCTAAACAAAAAGCCACATTGATTAGAGAATTGAGTTAAATTACCATGATTATTTGTAATACAGTTAATTGTACTCCCTCCATTCTTGAATACTTGACTGGCCTATGTGTCAATGCATAAGTTTGTCCATAAATATATGCTATTATGCATTAATTAAAAAAAATAATGAAAAAATTGATATTTAAAAATTTACATTGAGACTAAACAATATAGTACACATCTACAGTTTATTTTATATATTTGTAAAAAATAGAATTAAAGTAATACATGAATAGTGTTAAAGTCAAACTGTTGTGACTGCTTGTGAGTAAGAAACGAAGGGAGTACATCTCTGCAATGCCAAAGGATTTGTTGTTGTTGTTGTTGTTGTTCTGCTGATGTTGTATGGTCTAAAATAGAGCTGTTTGGTCATTGCTTACCTTTTCAAATTATGATTTGGAAACTGTGCAGCTCAAGCTGGTGCTCGAAGAAATCGAAAGCAGATCATCACGGAAAGAGTACTCCCAGCTCCTTATCGAATGCCACAAGGTGTACAGTGAGCAGCGGCTTTCATTGGTTAGTTTGAGTTGTCTCCGGTGTTTCTTTTTTATTTTATTTTTTACTCACCTGCAATACTTACTTTGCAAATTCTATCAGCTGAAAGGCATTGTGCAGCAGCGAATATCTGACTTTTCTAAGAAAGAGGCATTGCCATCATTGACTCGGTCTGGGTGTGCATACTTGGCACAGGTGATTGTACTATCTGAGACTATTTATGATACGGAGAAGTTTGGTTCACATTGTTAGTTTGTTTCTAATTTTAAATCTAAATGCATTGTCTCTACTATTCCTTCTTCATTATTTTGGAGCTTTATCAACAACTTAGCTGGGGAACTTTTTGATTTAAAAAGTTTATACTCAAGACCTTTTTTTTCATATCCTTTAATTTTGTAATTCTGAATGTGTACAGCCTATTCGATGAGAAAGATTTCTTAATACACCTTACTAGCATGCAAGTTAAAATGAAATTATATGTAAAAGATTAACCTTTAAATACTCGTATTGGATTCTGAATCTAACAATTGTTTTAAGCAAATTACCACCCCTGTTCCATAATGTCTTTTTTTTTTTTTTTTTTTTTTTTTTTTTATGGTTTACACTAGCATTAAGGCAGTGGAGATAGTGTGTCAAAAGATGGGTGGGTGTGGAAAAATTGTGGATAAAGTAAGGAAGAGAGGGTGTATACAGAGGTGGGTGAATGTAAAAAAAGCGTGGATAGAGTAAAGAGAGGGTTAGGGGATAGGTTTTAATCAACTATATGCTAAATTTGACCACAGTAAAATTTGACCACAGTTTTTCTCTCACAATGTATGTCAATTATGTGAACTTAACCTTTTTTTTTGTTCGTATACAAGTATTGTAGTAATTGCTAACAATACAACAAATCAAACTTAGTCCCTAACTACCATTAGATCCATCCAAAGGTAGCTGCATTGACCAGTGGCTGTAGTTGCCAACAGTTGTGGAGGGTGGCATAGGTGAGTCATGGTTGCTGTGGTATGGTGGTGATGCAGTGTTGTCTAAGCTCAGCTATACAACTTATGATAGAGAGGAAAGAGGAAGGGAGAATTAAAGGAATGAAGTATACTGGTGATTAAGTAATTGTTGTAATTTTGAGGGTTTTTGTAGTGATTAAGGAATTTTGTAGTTATATTTGATATTTCCAAGCTTACAACTATGATGCCATTACTAATCTCACACCAAGTAAAAGTGAGTCTCCATTGACAAAAGACGCACATTCATTCTTTTAAAATTCAATTGTAGACTTGGATGGTGGGATAAAAAAAAATTAGTTTGAAATAAGCAAAATAGGAAATTGAAAATGTCATCATAGTTAAAATGCATGTTCCCAACTCACGGATCCTTATAGGTTTACTTGCACATTGAAAAAGCTGCAAGTAGATGTGCCCACTTTATTGTCTTTTGCTGATTTCAATATGGTAAAAAATGCATATAATCTACTATTTACAAAGACACATAAAATTGTTATTGCAGGTTTATCAGCTTGAACACCAATTATTTAGTCATTTTTTCCCAGCTTCTTCAGAGGATGTTTCAAGTTTGGCTCCTTTGATAGATCCTTTGTGAGTTACTATTGCTTCTTTAACTCATTTGATTACATCTATTTAATTTGCCAAAAGAGGTTTGAGTGTGCACCTTCATGTACTAGTGAATTGTGATATACTTACTTTTGTGCACCTTCATGTACTAGTGAATTGTGATATACTTACTTTTGTGCACCTTCATGTACTAGTGAATTGTGATATACTCACTTTTATTATGTTTATTACATATAGTTGATTGAATCTCATGCTTTTATGCACAAATAGTGGTAATTTGGTAATAGTGCATCTGTTTGACCGGAATGTAGTTTTTGAAAGGTGAATTTAATGCATTATAAAATATTGTGTTAGTGGGGTTTGGTAATAGGTGGGTAATAGTTTATTAAAAAGTAAGAGTTGTGAGAGGAGAGAATGATATTGTTTAAAAAAAGTTAATTGTGGAAACCTTGTGACTTGTGAGGAGAGTGATATAATAATAAGTAAATAAAATACGTGTCAAAAAAGGAGGTGATGCACTAAAAAAATAAAATGGCTTATTTAGGAAAGTGATGCACTTTGAAATAACAGAGTGAGTAGAAATGACTAAAAAACTCTCTTGGTAATTAAATATTGTTTGTGAGATTAACAATTTGTAAAGTTTCTATAAATACCTTTTAATTATTATCCTATTCGCACACTATATCTTCATAAAAAAAATCTAACCATATATCTACCCTTTTTAACAAGTATTTATTCTCTAACGCTTAAATATGTCAAATGCTCTTACATACTGAAAGCTATTAGCTAACAATTTTTTACCACACACTTTTATACAATCAGCTAATATGCTACTACACGACCAGCTTCAGCTGTCTGATATTCTGACTTGTGAAAACTTATTAGTACAATGACCATACCATTGGTTGGATATAGAGCAGTCTAGAATTCAGATGTAATGTAGTCTCATCTCAAACTTGATTGGGACCAGTAGAGAGATTGCTTTCTGTAGCTACCACCTGCCACCTGGAGACCCTAATTAGTGATCAACTATGAAGTTTAGCCGGATAGAATGATTAGGCACTATATTCTTATATGAAGAGGCTTTTCATTTCTTAGCCTTGTATCACTACTTCTAGGAAATGTGTTTTTTTTTAATACTCCATTTTCCTTTTCCTATATTGACATTGCTCCTCAACTGGAATTGCAGGTGCACTTACTTGTATGATACTCTACGCCCTAAGTTTATTCATGAAACAAATATCGATTTTCTCTGTGAACTTGTTGATGTACTGAAAGTCGAGGTCCTTGGAGAGCAGCTCAGTAGACGGAGTGAATCATTAGCTGGTCTGCGGCCAACTTTTGAAAGAATTTTGGCTGATGTACATGAGCGATTAACATTTCGTGCTCGGACTCATATCCGCGATGAAGTGAGTATTATACTCAGTTTTGTTACCTGAATGGCTCTCAGTAGAAATGTGCCATAGTATCTCAGTGTTGCTATTTGTTCCTGAGTTATTTGCTTTATGTGTATGTGTAACCTTCGTATCTAACTGAAATTTTCTTTTTCATCCTCTTTCTTTGCATCTAGATAGCAAATTATTACCCTCTCAATGAAGACTTGGATTACCCTGCAAAACTGGAACAATCTTCTGAGGTTAAAGAGGAAGCTCAAACTGTAAGTTAGTTGAATATTAGTATTTGTGTGATGGAGATAAGTGCATTCGTTTCATATATTTTGAACAAAAAAGCGTTTAATATGTTTCTCCACATCTCAAATTTGTAATTGTTTTCAAATTGTATTATTTTGAATGAAGCTGTTCAATGTTTGCAATATGATGGTCAAATGGCCTTTTCTATCTTAACTGATGAGGTGTGAATGGATTAACTATAACCGGGAATTCACATTGTTTGTTTAAGCTTATTGGGGTTCTGTTTTCAAATTTACACAATGCTACCTCCATGTTTTATTCAGCGCTGTTGACTTTCACACTTTCTAATGTAAAACTTTGTTCATTGATATCTTTAATTATCAATTAAAATTTAGATATCTTTAATTATCAATTAAAATTTAGAAAGTTAAGTGGAGTATGTGAATTGTGCAAAGTTGCAAAATGCATTGATTAAAAATAAGGCAGAGGGAGTATAGATTAAATAGTTTTATTTTGATCCATTACACATGCTTCATACTGGAAAGTGGAAACTCTATATGGTGATACTTGATTGGAATAATATAATGTATTTTGTGTGAATATGGTGCACGTGACAGACATATAGCGTATATACACATGCATGAAAAGAGATATAATCAATTAATCATAGGAGTGCACATATGTGGCACACAATGTTTGTGATTTCTTCCAAGAGCCAGGGATTATAATTTATATCAATAAACCAATTTAACTGCAGAGTGAAGAGAATCAAGATGATGTCTTCAAATCCTGGTACCCGCCCTTGGAAAAAACTCTCTCACTGCTGTCAAAGCTGTATCGATGTTTAGAACCAGGCGTTTTCACTGGTCTAGCTCAGGTATTTAGTGACCAGGCAACAAAGTATCCCTTTCTTTTATTGAAGATTTATAGATGTAGGCATGTAGCCTTGTAAATTTGCTAGCCAATTCACAAAATTTATCTTTTTTCAGGAAACAGTGGAAGTCTGCTCCTTATCCATTCAAGTAATTGCCTTTATCCAGATGATGTACTCTAGAAAGTCTTACTGATATTTTGTGTGAGCGTGAGAGATTGACATCTATATGTTTGTAGGAAAAGTTTGATGTAGTCTATTGAACTTCCTGATGAGCGTGTGGTCTAATTCTTATTATTTTTAAATATATATTCTACAGAAAGCAAGTAAACTCATATCGCAGAGGTCGTCACTAATGGATGGGCAACTTTTTCTGATAAAGCATCTTCTAATCTTAAGAGAGCAGGTTGAGCTATTGTCTTCTGTGTTTGGTCGGTAACTAGTCTCTTGTTATGTGCAGTAAATAGTGACTAACTTCGAATTGTATTGTTGCAGATTGCACCTTTTGATATAGAATTTTCAGTCACACATAAGGAGCTTGATTTTTCTCATTTGCTGGTTAGTTGGCTGATACTTTCAGATTTCTAAAAACTATATATTTTTCTGGAGAGAATGGGGTTTGGGGTGGGTTGGGGGGGGGGGGGGGGGTGGTTCTCTAAGGAAGGGCAAATTTAGAGCTGATCTACAATCAAGTCTTGGTTACCACTCCCAAGTCATTGCCAACTAAGCTAGCTCAAAATCAGTATGTTGTCCGTCGTTTTGTTGGTTTTGATCACTGGTTAATTTAGCAATGAGTTGTAAGAGACTTTTTGAAGTTTGAACTTGAGAACAATCTTTTTACTTTTGATTCTTGAACTCCTGTGTGTACCAATTTCAAATGGCACATGCCAGTCATCTTCTATATTCACATTATCTTTTATATGATGCTGTGATAGTTATTATAATATTGAGAATGAAAGAGGTTTGTGAGTCTATTGCTTGTCAAACAGAAGGCTGCAAATATAATAATGCTGTCCAATTTGATGTCAGGACCATCTTCGACGACTTCTTGGAGGACAAGCCTCTCTATTTGATTGGTCAAGATCATCATCTTTGGCTAGAACTTTTTCTCCTCGGGTTCTGGAAAGTCAAGTAGATGCTAAGAAGGTATGTGATATCAATTCCTTGGCCTTGATTGATTATCCATCTATATGTTGTCTTATTGCTGCTCTGTGGAGCTGGCTATGAAATTTGGCATACATATTGTGAAATGATAATACTAACCTTCCTCTCCCAGAATGATATATTTGACCAGGAATGCAATCTTACACCTAACTTTTCAACTGTAGTAGGGAGCCTTGTTTTGTTATTTGCAATGGATTTATTTGGAAAAGGTTTAAGAAATTTAGAGTAGATATTATTACATTCAAAGGAGTAGTTAAATATTATAATTAGGCTTAGAAGTAGCAACTGCAGTAACAGATGTCTCTGTGTAATGAAGAGAGTACTATTTTTGGGGATAGTTACTGACTCGTTTATCTCAAAGTTTGCCATGGATTATTTTTATTAACAATCTTTGGACTACGATTTAGCAAGGATTATTGCTACTAGTTTATTTGTCTTTCTAGGCATGACCATTGTTTGACCACCTGATTAGTTTGTCCTGGTGGGGGAAGGGGGTGTTGGTTGAGCTTAATTTTTGTGCCTCTTTTATAATTTTCTAGTTAATGTTAAACCTTATAGTTGGGATATGTAATTACTCCTACACGTCATAATTTGGACAATCTTCTTGGTCTATGTTGTGTTTCTCTTGCAGGATTTGGAGAAAATTCTTAAAGCCACTTGTGAAGAATTTATAATGTCGGTGACAAAGCTTATAGTGGATCCGCTGCTTTCATTTGTGGCCAAGGTTTGTCTTGGAATTCATGAGCTTTATATATGCTTCTCTTATTTGCCAGTGGAAAATTCTCCCCACCCTCTTTTCAAATATGCTACAGACCAGCAGGGACTGGAAGAAGAGTTAATTTTTGTATCAATTTTTAGAACTTTGCCTTCTCTTTGTAGGTTACAGCTGTGAAAGCCACAGTTTCTTCAGGCAGTCAAAATCAAAAACTCGATACTTTCAGGGCAAAACCTCTTAAGGAGCAAGCTTTTGCAACTCCAGAGAAGGTGTCTGAATTACTTCAGAAGGTACTCTCTCTCTCTCTCATGATCAGGTGTAAGTAAGGTGTATGTAGAAACATCTATTTTCTAGAGTTTTGATTTTTGCTTTTTTGTCATAACAGAGATTAATTTTTTTAACTAAAATACTCCCTAATACACAGTATATGTTAGCCTGATTAAAGATAACACAACTCATTGCCCTTTGCTGACTTGCCAGGCTCCCTTTCAGCATCTCTTTTCTGTCTATTCTCTCATGTGGCAACATGGGTTTCTTTTCACCTGTTGCTGGCTAGAGCTTTTAAATTGGTTTTGGGCCTGTAATAATAAAACTACTTATCTTGATCAATAGTCACACAGAGAGCCCCATATAAAATACGAGTACTAGAAAAAAATATTTT
The DNA here is from genome assembly GCF_948465745.1 of Chenopodium album. Classification (NCBI taxonomy): domain Eukaryota; kingdom Viridiplantae; phylum Streptophyta; class Magnoliopsida; order Caryophyllales; family Amaranthaceae; genus Chenopodium; species Chenopodium album. The sequence goes on from NC_137857.1 coordinate 6,933,377, forward strand.
ATTAAATGATACAGTATTTAATAAATGCAATATATGCTGTATCCCTCTTCACTCGAATTTCTACCTATTATACCGGTACCCTAAAATTAAAAAGTTACCGTATCAAAAACTCGAATTCCTAGCTATATCTGTATTCAAGAGGGTAATGACTTAATTACCAGATCATAGGTATTACTGGTTGTGCCTTTAAGAGGGTAATAATTTGATCACCTAATCATCTGCAGGTTAACTCTACGATACAGCAAGAGCTACCAAGTGTGATAGGGAAGATGAAGCTGTATCTCCTGAATCCATCAACAAGGACAATATTATTCAAGCCAATAAAGTAAGATTTATTATGTGTTTGTATTTCTTGATTTTTCCATTCTACCCTGCAAGGAACCTGCTTAAATAAAGAAATATGTGTTTCAAAAAAAAAAAATGTGAATCCTGTAAACATGCAGTTTGCTGTTATTTTTATACTTTTGTCAGTCTTGCATTCTTCATATGAAAAATCCTTTATGTAAAGAGGTGAGCCAATTACATGCGACTTCCTATCCCCAAATTGGGTGGGATCCTCTTGCATTGGGTTTTCTAATCTACTCTTGATAATCGTTCACTGTCTTGTGAGTGTTCCTTGCTTCTTCAGGGGTGAAAGATTTGTGTCTCCTACTGACTGTATTTTTCCTGTTCTAGACAACGAATTGATTATTTTCTACAAATGACATTTATGTAGGACAAATATTTTGGAAGCTCATACCCAAGTACAATCCCTTGTAAAATCAGAATACTCAGCAGAAGAGATAGAGAGCATCAACGTGGTTTCTATAGAGGATTTACAGGCGCAACTTGATAGCCTACTCTAGATCTGGCAGAAGCATGTATGAAGTTAGGAATTGTTCATATTAAATCTATACAAGAAACTATATATTCACAAGAGTGATGATTCATTTGTTCACAGATAGTATACGTATTTAGAATTCAACTATAGGTTTGTAGATGTTTTTTACTTCTCTTTTCTTTCCTTTCTCATGATTTGTTTGTTTCCTTAGTATTATTATTAATTACACCAACTACACACAATTTTCGCAGGTCCCAAATTCTTTTGTTGGATCTTAAGTTTCATTGTACGAGTAATTTTTATTAAAATTTTGAAAAGCCAAACAATCAGCTGTACTTGACCTCAATTTTGCTTTCTGTTGTTTATTATCATCTAATCATCTAGACTCGCTAATCACTTGGCATAAGAGCGAATAATACTGGAATGTTGTGAGTCCACATTGCTGGTATGTTAGCAAATTTTGTAGGTAATCTCACTTTAGAATATAACATGTACTTTTGTAATAAACTCATAACAAAAATAATATATAATGGTTTCAAAAAAAAAAAAAAAAAATACTCCCTCCGTCCCCAAATGATAGTTCCTTATGGCCTATTTTTAGTCCCAAATTGATAGTCCCATTTGCTTTTTTCAAGTACCATTAATATCTATTTTTTTATCAAAATTTCCTCCAATTACAACAATATTTGTGCAAATTTAACTTTTCCATGTAAATTTTGTTTTTCAATGTACTTTTATTACTTTCTCTCTCTACTATTTTACATACCCAATGTAAATTTATATTTTCAATGTAATTTTACAACTTTTATTTAAGTTTCTTAATTCCCGTGATTTTTGCCCATAAGGGACTATCATTTGGGGACGGAGGAAGTAAAATATATGTAAAAAGTGGCTGATAAGCTACTTATTATATGTGTCAAAAAAAAGCTACTTATTATATGTGTCAAAAAAAAAGCTACTTATTATAGATGATATATAAATCTTAGCTAATTAACTGAACGACATTACAAAAAATAACGGTAGATATTAAAATTGGTATATGCTAAAAGCACATCAATGAAGTACAAACCAGGACTTGTATATGGAATAAATCAAATGACTCAAAGGGCCTTTCTTATTAACTAAGTTAATTAATAAATGTAACAAGAATAATGCATAGACAAAACAAGAAATTACAACAAAAATGTTTTAACAAGAGCTATACACTTATGATGTGACAAATTCAAAGACTTGAGACTTCAACAAATCAAGGTGAAACTACAAATTTCTAGTTCTCCTCGTTAACATCTGACATAGGTTCGGTAGGGAGGATCGTTGGAGGAGACCATTGATCAGGCACCATAAGGAAATATGTTGTCATAGCTTTCCTAAACCGCTTTTTATATTGATCAGGAGAGATGACTGTTGGCTGTGCATTCTTCGGACCACCAAGAATTCCAGAGGCCTTCACCCAAGTCTCAAGGTGCTTGTCCCATGTATATTGCCTCATGAAATCAATAATACCAACCACCAGCTCCCGTTTTTCTTCATCAATACCAACCAACAATGAATAATCCATTACATCAATAGACTGCAGAAAATAGACCAAAATAGTCAGGAGACGGGCAACAGCGATAAAACTTCCAAAAAGCTAGATCCAATACAAGCACTGAATTCAAGGTCCACATTCAATTACATGACTTAAATCCAGCACACTATGAAATTAACATTTGCCCAAAAGTATTCCTCCAAAAAGCAAGTACACCGGCAAACAGATAGGGAGCATAAACAAGTATTTGTAAGTTGTCACCAGCAGCTTCTTATTTAGTTCATCAAAGCGACATTAATATTTTCAATTTGAAAACTACAACTTGGTTGGTGTCAACTCCCTTCCTGAACGTCTAGTATAGATTGATAGAATCTATCAATACAAAGGAATTAATCCTGTTCCAGCAGCTAACCCTGATTGCTAGAGGTTTCTTCATCCCCATATTGACATGACCAATGTGACAACAATCTAAAGTCATTAAATAACATTCCCTCGTCTTCTTCCTCCCCCTCGCTTTCATCTTTACAAAACCACCCTTCCCCATGTCTTCGACTCTCTTCATCTTTATCCATCTCCTTCCCGATTAAATTTAGTAATAAGATCTTTACCTCTTTTTATTTTTCCCTCGATCGTTAGAATTTATCGATAAACCTAAAGCCAATAAAATCCCAAAATCAATTATTCTCTCTTCCATTTCCCCTCTTCTTGATAACGCTATAGCACTCTTCTCATTTCCTAATCATCATTGACCAACTAGCCTACAAAGCTACCCTAGATAAATTAGGAAGGGGCAAGCATGCTATTTCTAGCCCCATCAGCATAGATAAAATTCCAAAAATTCAGAATCAAGGGATGAAACCATTTTTGACAATCTAAAACAATAGGTCTCTCCCTGAAATGCATACAATTAATTAAATCTATAGAAGAGGGGGGAGGGGGGGATACAACTTCACATAATTAACAAACAATCTCAGCACACCAAAAGTGCCTAATAGTACAGACTTACCGCTAGAAATGATGTGTCATTCCAAACAGCTCGTTCAAGCAGCCTTTTTGCCTTGTTCCCTACAAAAATTGGAGAAGTAGGCATTGTCTCGATCAAGTTCTGATCAAGTAAAACTTTGTTTCCACCGGTTGAATCTGGATTGTATCGTGATCTACAAGAACCTTTCAAATCATAAAGTCGTACAACATTACGCCGATACAAAAGATTCTCCATTACTAAAACGTCCATCTTGAACTCCTTCCCTCCTTTAATATGCTTGGATGTAACCTTTAAGATACACACCAAAGAACGGAGAAAATTAAATTCGCAATCACAAATTCCACAAGAAACAAAAAAAACATTGAATTTCATCCAACCTTGTGGTCTTTTCTGTATCTTGGGAGGCAGGGGCATTAAGAATAGAAAGGAACCAAGTAGAACAGAAAGAAGGAAAAATTACTGCTCGGATAAACCCTCAACTTTGACATAAAATCAATGAATTGGTCAAATGAGGGGAGCATGCAATTAAGACAAGGAAGATTAATGAAGTGGATAAAGTGGGGAATGAATTTGGCCAAAGTAGCAGCATTTACACAAACTCCAAATAATACGAGGAAATCAGAATTATTCTTTAACTGAAAATCACAGTTTAAATGATGTATATATAATACCTGATAGATGCCCAGGATCTTTGCCAGACAAGTAGGGCTGCAACTTTCGATTGACTCGGACAAATATTTAAAATAAGCAGGTGCAAACTTGATAAACGACTCCAACTCTGTCTTTGTAACTTGTTTAATTATAAATCTATCATCTAAACTCTTTGCGAAAAAGACATTGCTCTTTCCACCTTGAGCGCCCCATTTCTTACAACGGCTAAGTGACCTGATGAAATCCATCTCAGAAGGGCAACAAATCTTTCTCAATGCCTCAAATCGTTTTGCATAATAGCAAGTGACAGTGTATTTCACTTTGCCAAGAGGACCATTATCCGAAAAAGAAACTCTAGCATGCAAAGCCTTGGTATAGAACAATGGATCCAAGATGAGGGAGTTTCTTGACCCAGACATTGACAAAAGACTTTCTTCAGAAGACCCAAAACTTTTCATTGACCCAGAAACCGCTTCAAATGGATGGAGTGAAAGGGAACTCGCTAGGCTGGTCAAAGATATTGCAGAGTCAATCCCATCCTTTTTCATCTCAGGATCATCAGAAATCTGAGTTTTATAATCTGGTGATACAAGTGCATATGCTATGATACTAGTTGGTTCATCATCATAAACAGGTATAACAGTATGATCAACACCCACAGGAAGCAGCAGTCTGGCACCACCTAGGCGTTTCAATTCACGAAATGAGGAAACAAAAACTGGGTTATAGTCCCCTAATGCATCAAGCTTTTGAGCATTCCTTGCAGTATATTGATAGATGTTCATAAAGGGCATCTTTAACCAATCAGTGGAGCTGTCCAAAAAGTCAGAACTCTTGGGAGGCAAAGCAATGCTAGCAGCATGATGAATCTCTGTCTCATCTCGAGCTTCATTGTGCTTCTCTGAACTGGGACTTGCTGCTACTGATCTGACTGAGCTTGATGAATCTATTGCATCGTTCTCCTTGGGCTTGGCACTTCCTGAGAGAATTTCACCAATCCATGCCGCATCAAGAGTATCAGATAAATTAACCCCAATCGGGAATTGTCCAGCTGAAATTCTTACTGCATTTACAGAATTAGCTGGATCTGCTTCACCCATATTGATCCCATGGAGATCTTCCTTGCACATCATTTTGTTAAATTCTTTGATGTTAACACCTTGGCTTAGCTCTGTTCCAAATTTTCCATCTGAAATCACAGAACCACTATTGCCCACTTCTGTAGCTGCGCCACCACCAGCATTTGTATTAGTCTTTTCAACATAATTGCAGGTTTCCTCCATGGATTTCAGAATAGAACCATCAGATTCATACTGAGTTATCTTTGCGTCTAAACTGGATGCTTCAATTAAGCGCTGGTCCCATACATAAGATTGGATTAATAAATGCAGCCTCAATCTGTTGATTTCTAGAATGTCAATTCCATCTTGCCTTTTCGATTGCAATGCCTTTTGCAAGGACTCCTGTGAAAATTCCAAATTGGTGATTAATGACTGAATGACTTCCCTTTATGCAATAGGCATTTCCATAAACAAGCTAATTTCGAGGTCAGATAATCGGATGCACATTTAAAAGCAGGAACATGTAGAGACAGACAAAAACAGGTGTAAAGTAGGAACAGAAAGTCTGACCATCATAATTGCAGATAGAGTAAATTTGTTTTCTACAGTCAACTTTTACTACATTATAGACACACCCTAAGCATACCTATACAATCATTCAAAATTATAAACTATGATGCCTTTTGGCTTTTTATTGCTCTATTGCCTATCACATACTTTCTATAAACTTTTGTGGAACTACTATTGCAGAAAACAGAGTGATATACATAATTTAAAATAAAAGAAATAAATAAATAAAGTGTGTAATGGGAGAACCTCAAATTCTTCTTTCTCCTTCCTCAGTATCTTATCTAGTTCCATGATGTGTTTTCTCAATCTGCAAGCTTTTATGTTACTTTCCAGTAATCCAGACCTTGAAAATTTCTCTGAGACTTCATTAATGCAATTGCACACTTCAGTATATAGAAGCTCTGCCTGGTCATTTACCTGTTAAACAACTCAAACAATTACCACGATTGTAGGAAACTACAATAGTACAAGACTACACAAGCTACAAAGGATCTTCCACCTCATCTGCTTCTATTTGGATCCATTCCAGATCAGCACAAGTGAACTCCAGATTTGATGGTGGAAGGAAGACAGAATTAACAACAATTGGTGCATAGCGAAAGCAAGCAACCATCCGTCCACACCTGCATCAGAACACAGCAATATGAAAAACTTGAATATAGATGGTGCCCAATCTGCTAACAAATCCCTAAACTTCTATCCTCACCCTAGTAAAGAGGGCCCTAATTATAACAAGGGACTACCAAAGAAGCAATTTCAATATCAAGAAAAAGAGATGTACAATAAATAGCAGAAATGTCTCCTCAACAGATGTCATCACAAAAACAGCTATAAAAACAATCGTAATTAGCACACTTCTAAAAACAAGCTCCGCAGCTAACATGGTAATAAAAAGATGCATCTTTCCTCACAATTAGTAGTCAACATCTTAAACAAGGGCCTCAGGCATTCTGAGACATTGAATTTAGAACTCAAGTTTTGGTCAATGAAGCAATTTGTTACAGATGAAAGAGTGAAATGCTAAATTGCTAATTAATGATCAGTAAGCAAAATCAGATTGTGGATGTCCTGCTCATATCTGCTTTTAGTATACATTCCCCAGTTTGGGATATGTATGTTTTGGGGTTTTTTTTTTTTTAGGCAACAATGGGGTGTCAAGTTGCCAACCCTATAGAAAAAGGACTAGAAGCAAATATTAATCACCAAGACCCTTACAAGTTTTCCTTCCCAAGAAAATGTATAAAAATCATCCATGATCTCATCTACGAAATCAAAAAAAGAAAAGTATGTTCATATTGAAGCTCTTCACTCCAATTGTACAAGATCCTCAAAAAACCAATATAAATGCTTGGACTGGTAAGTCTTTCTCAATTAAAATCTATAAACTCCTCTCCATACAACTTTCGAGTACACAACCATAGAGTCGATGGAACTAGCTTACACATTCCCCAGTTGAGGGTCCTTCCTTCAGATACAGCCATATAAATTTACAACACATTCAGTTCTATATTTATCTACTGTCTTCTTTCCAGATTCAAAAAGACCTTATAGACTTATGTTTTGGCATATATTACTATTTATTGTTGAATTTGTCCTCATTAGTATTAATTTTCTAATATGTATTATTGGTAATTCCATGATTGGGATTTCTTCAAGAGGAAGAACCGAAGACATAGACGCTTTCTACAAAGGATCATTATCCTGACAGATAGTTACGCATGGTCTAGGACCTCTATAAACATCTTTTTGTTATAACACTTCTTATAGATTGTTTTCCATGCCCCATGGGTCTTTCGAGAACCTCCCCGCAAGCTTAGTAGAGAGAGGCATGCATACATGTGGACCTCCACAGAGCTTGCAAACAGAGAGATCCATATTGGTGTATGGTTGTTGCTGTTATTGCTCATCTTAAAGTAGCCGCTTTTGCTGATACTTATACATTTACTAATTAGTAATAAAAATTGCAAAATTTGTGATAGTAAAACAACGTGTTCAAGCCCTCAAACTAAAACAAGAGTCCTTTTGTAAACCACACTAAAGTGTTGTCATAAATGCTCTCAATTCGTTGATCGATTTAGCTGATAAACAAAAGAACAGAAAATTGCAGCACAATCTAGACCAATTAAGCATATTGAATTGATAGCTCAAGAGCTCACAGGGGCATATATGGCCTTATATAGTTTAATCACTTTAAAGAGAAAATAGTAGATGGACTTATACAGGGTCAGTTTAGATGCATACCCATAGAATCTAAGACAATCCTTGTGAAGAGAATGGCCACAACTAGCAACTCTGCTAGCAGCTGCATGATTTGAAAAGCTGAGTTCTAAGAATTTTCCAAATGACAGCCCCCATGCTGCATCAGACATAACAATTCTTCTAGTAGCAGGAGGAAATCCGTTAACTCGAGGACATCGAAGGCACCTGTGCCACATCCAGATTTTGCCTTCCCTCTCCCCGGGTAATGGAAACTCAGTAAGCTTTCTCACAGAAATAGTAAGGCTCCCTTGCTGATGAGTGTAACAATGAATATGTGCTTCTGATGGCATCTCACAAACACGGCAACGGTAATTCTTCAATCATCCATAAAAGAGCGCTTTCAGTCAAAGTTGGGCAGAGGTTTACATTTTCAGACAAAAAAAAAATCAAGTATAATTTAAAGAAACATACCTGATCAAACAAATCATCCAGCAAAAATCGTCCTAAAGGCTTATCAAAGCTCCGATAGTACTTGATACGAAAAAGATGTGCCCTCTCACACACAACACCTTTCCAGACACAGCGTGTCGTTAAAGACACCAATATACTATGACCATCAGAAGGTGAGAGCGGAAATTCTTCCTTCAGCAGCTTCACTTTCTCATTTTGTTCACCATAGTTTAAATCTAACAGATTTGTGCTGGGATTAGGTTCAGCCGCTGGACTACAATCATCATCCCTCTTGCAAACACTATGTCCAGATGGTACTGAGGTGCTAAAGGAACTAGCAGCTGCATAATTATCATGAAGGCAGTCATCTGGTTTTACAGATATGGAATGGCTTTCTGGAAATTGTTTCTCACCAAATTTGCTGACATGCTCTAAGACACCATCTTGGGGAAGATTATTACCAATAGAATTAGGGACATCATATAATGATGAGTCCGGAGAGCTGTCAACAGTTGGCTGCACATAATTTAAGGAAGATTCCATGTACTCGTTCAAAGACTGATTTCTTTCTGATATAGGAACAGTGCTTGTAGTGATTAAAGAAGGAACATGTGAAACCAGGCGACTGTTTTCACTCTGGGGCCTTTCAGTGGGTGGGATAACAAGACCAGAAACAGTAGAGATGGATCTATTAATGTTCAAAGGTTTGTCAGGTAACGCAACAGTTATCGGAGACTTCAAAGGAAGTTCCGGCAGAGAAGCACCTTCATCAGCAAGATAAGATGTTTCTAAAGCCAAATGATATGCAGCAAAAATTCCATACTGGACAACATGCTTCACTTTTTTCAACTCATCTCCAGAAGCTCCTTTGAGCAATATCTGAAATTTGCGAGTAACTCCCGTTAGTAAAATAAAAAATTACAAAGGTAAAGAGCCTAACATCATTCTTGGGGATTATAACATTAGATAGGCTGATGCCGCTGACAGAACAACTTATATACTGAAGAAAATATAAAACATCACAAGATCTGAGCAAAAGAATATTCTTTTTAGGAATTCTTCAAAAGGGTTCTAAATATAAAATAACATTCACTATAATCTAGAAATTGCAAAATACTGTTCCAATTAATCCTATATCCTTTTTTTTTACTTAGTTTATTTATTACATGACTGAAACAGGGGGATAGTGGATACAAGTAACAAAACAATTTTACCTAAAGACACATAAATGCCAACACAATTTAGCTAACATCTGTTTATGCAAATGACTGTCGAACTTACAGTACATCCCAAGGGTTTTGGACACCCCTCAAAAAACATCAAGGTCTTTGTTAGTTTCTTCCCACCCTGATCAGCACTTCCATGTTCCTCAAAGTATTTGTCCACATGGAAGGATTCACAATAACCCAATGTTTGTGACTGTGACTTTAGATGGTCAACAGAGGGAACAATTTGCGTGCCAGAGCAGCGAGCAATACGCTCTAAGAGCGGCCTCTTCATATTTAGTACAAGAGATATGTTTCGCTCAAGAAGATACTCTTGGGCAAATCGTGATACAGACTTTTCCACCAATAAGATATTGGGATTATGAGAACTGATTTTATTAACAGCCATCTTCAGATGTTCCATTTCCTAAACATGTAAAAAAAATTTAAAAAAAAAAAATCATTAATCAAGGATTTATAAAACCATCAATTTTATTAATTATTAAAAAAAGTAAAAAATGAAACTTGTGAAGGGAATAGAATAACAACAACAACAAAGCCTTAGTCCCAAATAAAATGGGGTCGGCTAACCTGAATTATCATAAGGAACCATCCGACAAACTTGTGAAGGAATACTTTCCAAAAACCAAGATGAATCAAACTGATATAAAAGTAAATAATTTATACACACTCAGTACCTGTTGCAACAATGTGTCAAAACTTGATAAGTGGGTGGAGACCCGCTGATACTCCAAAGCCCCTCCAAGGATTAAAAGGCGTGGTCTATCAAACTTTGCAGTCATTCGCCGATGAGCAACATTCTTCTTACAAACAACTCCTTTGACCACCAAACTAAAATTGTAAAAAGAGCCCCAAAAAAAAAAAAAAAAAAAAAAAAAAAAAATTAGGGGACGTGGAGATGACATGAACCTACATGGTAGCTTATGTAAAAGGAATAACATAACTTTATTGATTTGCCTTTTCCAACATTTCTATATGGTTAAAAGGACTAGTAAAAGGTGCAATTGCATGAAAAGCAACCCCAAGCTTTTAGTGCGCTCGTGAACAAACTCGGTCAAAGCTTGTTCATTAATTGAAAAAATTAATGTCAAGCTCGTTTAGTAAATGAGCCTAACTCAAACAACTTAGGACTTAATCATCTAAGCTTGTGAACAACTCATTCATATTCGTTTATATGCTCATTCGTGTTTGTTTATAAACTCGTTTAATCTTGAATTTATAAATAAAAAAAAATACATATGGATTTGCTAAAATGAGTAAAGTCAATCGGAAGTTGTCATGTCACTAACTTATGTATACCAAAGAACGATCCTTATAGTTTTCCGACTATCCAATGGCCCAGAAAGCTTAGACGATTGTTGTTTACATTCCCAGGAATATAGGGTGGGTTTTGGGATGTTTACACCGCCCATGCGACAACTTATTAGTGGTTTTCTCATTCCTAATTTTAGTCGATAACACCTAAACAAGCCAAGCTCAAACAAGCAAAAACAAAGTTGGTTGAGCTTGAGTCCATGTGCTTCTTTTTAAATCCAGCTCGATCAGGCTCATACTCAGTTCTGCTCGTTGACATCCCTAGCTTTAAGCAAGTAAAATTAACCATTGTGACAACAGGAAAAGAAATTTTTTTTTTTTTTTGTAATGGCAAAGAATATGATATTAATAGAAATAACTCTGAACTGAAGAGGTTTAAAAGGTCAAATATTTCACCCTAAAGTTGAAGACAGCCTATTCTAAAATAGCCAGAAAAGGGTCTAACCAAGGGCAACAAAGACTTAAAATGGACAAGAGCATGCAAAGTAACTGGATACAGAATATTCAAAACTTCAATACAAACTAACCTGTTACTTCGTTTCCCGCATGCTAGGCATTTCACTTTTACATACCCACCAGGATCCATCCCACTACCTTTGGTCATGTCTGGCTTAAGAAGTGAAGCAGCCTCCCATGACAGAGAGGTGATTATGTCCAGCCAGCTTTCTTTGTCGTCGTCATCATCCCGAACAGGAAGATTTTCGACTAGCAAAAGCTGTGTTATGAGTGCTCTGAAATGCCCGCCAACAACATTTCTCATAGCTTTCCGATGTTCTTCGTTTGCTCTTTCCCTCTGCTGAAGTTCACCGGCCAAGCTGCTTGAAGAGCTCTGATATCCCCATTCTCCAGCTGCATCTCTGTCGTCCTCATCATCAAAAAGATCAGCTTCTCTGTCATCATCTTCATCTTCAGGCTCTGGAGGGATCCAAAGTAGCCCATTATTCTCAAAATCCAAATTTTCTGCATCTGCATTCTCAATCCCATAAAGTGAAGCATCAGATTCATCATTAGTATTAGGAATGCCTGGTTCATTCGCGGAAGCCTTAATCCCTTCCAGAAACTCTGAGCCAAAGACCACAGACGATGAAGGACTAACTGCTTTTCTATCGTCACCTTCTCCATCAAAACCTCCTTTGCATGATCGATACATATTGCCAATCTCATCCAAATTAACAGCACCAAAATACCCCCCATTTGCATTCTCCTCATCATCGCTCCTAGAAAAGAGACGCAACCAAATAGCTAATTATCAGATAACGTGCAGAAAATATCAACAGAAGTGTGATCTAATGCAAAAGAATGAGATCAGACATGACAACAGAATAAATTAATAAGAAAACCAAGGGCAAGATTACAACAAATACACACAACTAACATGACAGTATAGCCAATATACAATGTCCATTTCATACAAATCACTTGAGTTGGCAGTTAGCTAAATGAAATATACACAGCATTAATAGTAATTTTTAAACAGATTCATTATTATACATCAAGGTAATCAACAATGAGTCAATGATGTACAAAACTACAAACTAGCCCAGCTGCTCACTTCTCTATGTTGCAAGTCTTGTAACTGCCTGTTTAGAATAACAACAGCCTTTTTTTGTTTTTTTAATAACCCCCCCCCCCCCCACCCACACATCCGGCTATGGGTTCCTGTTTCTAACCTATATATTACACCACCAATTTCTTTAGCAAATCAGCAGAGATCTTAATTGTGTTGTTACCATCATTGTTTTCCACAGATAAGATAACAAAATTGTTTTATCTTCATGAAAAATACCACAGTTACCACTCATTAGGTAGAATTTCTAATATTTTGACACCTCTTGAATCGTCTCACCATTTTCACTCATGAAAAATACTCAATTGTTTTATCAGGATGACTCTAACCAAACAAGGGAAGACTTATCAGGCCAAATTCATCAGCAAAGTCATCGTACAGAAGTTACAAGCTCAATGAACCATTTACTATAGAATAAAACAGCAGACTACTCACTCACATTCCTCCTAAACCCCCTTCAAAAAGAATGCAAATAGAGCCATGTGGGGGTGGGGTGGAGGGAGTCAATCCATGTAACTAACACAATGCACACACTGCAAGTTCACGGAAGCAAAGAAAAAAATTAAGAGAATACGTATTTAAAAAAAAAAAAAAAACTTGCTTGCTTCATTACCTTTACAAGGGGAGCACCAGCCAGAACCAATACATAATAGGCTTTGGAGAAAAGAATATAGCAATATTATTATTCAAGGAAGGCCTCCTGATTTACATATTTCTTGGTTTAAGACCATATGATGTCTGATCAATATTGACAATTCAATACATCAATGAAAAACAGAAATGGGTATGGCCAAATAAGTGAGATCATAGGGAAATCAATCACAACTTCATTGATGACTCCCCTCTGAAGAACAGGTATTTGCCCCAGTGGGAGGGGGGAGAGAAGTAGGATCTAATTGATGCATCGAGAAAAGTGAGTGACATGCTCATTAAATCATACTCCCTCCGTCCCTTTATTTTTTCCCCAAAGGCATATGTTCACTTTTATAAGTTTTGGTTGATTGAAGTTATAACTAAGAGAAAAAAATTAGTGGGACCAAAAAATTGTTTGGGAGAGCAAAGTAATGTCTCCAATAGCCATTTATGGAATGGAACGAACTTAAAGGACAACCAAAAAAGAGGAGCAAACTTTAAGGGACAGAGGGAGTAGTACTAGAAGGTATAACGGTATAACCTTTTGGTCACTAAATTGATACTATTATGTGTGCCTTTGAAGTTCCATCAGAAAAGGTTGGCCATAGACCTGAGCAATAATTGTGCTATGAAACTAATGCTGCAGTTTTTAACAAACACTCCCCTTTTCCCCCAATCCCAACTACAACAGCATCTAAACTACTATAAGAAAATCTGATATAAAAAATAATAAAAAATTAAACTTTGTGGAAAAGAAATCAAAGTAACTTGTTCTCGATTCACGAGAGGCTGCTTTGAATCAAATCATATATGTTAGCATCATCTTACACTCCAAGTACAAATCTTAAAAGACTATCAAAGAAAATTAAGGACAAATCTATGAAAGGATAATTCAATTAAAAGAAAAAAAGGAAAAAGAAGTCAATAAAGGTCTTAGAAGCAAAAAGTACCTATTAACACATAAACCATATTGGTTATCATTTGAAGATAGATCCCCAACATCCACAAATGTATTTATACTGATTGGATCAGATGCTCCATTGTTTTGATTATGTTGTCCTGATTGGGAAGATTGCTCAAGATTCGTAGAAGAACCATAGGTCACATGCTCGTATGGCCCAGTTGAGTAGGCCATTGAATTCACTGTACTTGCAATGCTATCACCAGTAAAGCTGGTATTAAGACTCCCCAAGCTAATAGCTGAAGGTGATGGACTAAGCCCTGGACTAGAAGCACCACCAGTTTCATGGTTATCGGTCACCAATCCTTGCTCCCATTGCCTGAAGCAATAGTTACAAACCCTGATCCTATCGCTATCCTCTCGATCACTCTTGGACTCGTCCGAAAGGATTGGAATTGAGTGAGCCGTACACTTAGCACAGAAAACTCGACCACAGAGCCGGCAATGATGCCTTCTATTAAACACCGTAAACTGGGAATCACACTCATAACACACCCGGCAGCTTTGATCCGGCATCCAAAAAACCCTCGACACATTGGCCGGTTCGCATTTCCGGGGACCCCAAAAGTTCACAATACCCAATAGCTTTTTGTCAGGGGAACCCATCGACGACGTCGAAAATGTCCCCTGACCAGTCTCATAATCATATTTTCATTCCACCCAAACCCCAACAGTAGCAATAGCTAATATTCAATCAATTCAACCACACCCACAAAGCTCAAACAAACTTTCTCCCTTTTCCCACTTTCACCCAACACAAGTTAGTACTAAGCTCAGCAACACAATATCCAAAAGTAGCAATCACCTGTAAAGGAAGTATGAACATGCATATTTGAAAAATACAACCTTAAAGTAAACTATAAATTGGGAAATTAACTCTTACCTTTGTGCAGAAACAGCAAGCAATTAGCAACTCAAGAAAGACTGCAGAATCCCCAGAATCAAAACCCAATTAAAAATTTCATATAAATAATAAAAAAAAAATGTTACAAAAAAAAGTATATATTCACAATTAACAGATTCGACTATGAAATGGGGTATACTGGAATCATTCAAAAAAAAAAACATAAACCCCAATTCAAAAATAACAAAGATTTCAAATAAATTCAGTCCACAAACTATATAACATCAAAAAATTGAAAGTACCCTTTCTTCTAATCGCCACAAAAAGCTTGAAATCGAATTGCCCAAGTATCAACTTCAATTATATATTAAGGAGTATAAAAATGCATTCAATTTCACAACCCAGAAATTTTAACAAAATTAAAAATTTTACCTTATAAATTTAACAATTCTGCAAAAGTTCTCACTTTTTTCTCTTGTTTGAGTAATCAATTGTATGAAAAGATCAGAAAAAAAAAAATCAGTGAGTTCTGTATCAAAGACCACCGCAAATTTATTTTTTTTCTATATTTTATTTTAGGTTGAAATAATATGAATAAAAAAATTGAAATACTAGGAAACAAATGGTGGCCAGAAAATGTTTTATTGTATTTTATAGCATAAATATTGTGTTAACTAAAATCCAATTAATTAGGTTGATGGAAAAAGTTAAATTAGTATTAACTGGATTCACAAGAATCATTAGAGTCTCTTGGAAAGGTAAGTGTTGAGTCATCAATGGCGATGTCTTCTTTGTTTTGACGGCCGTTATTTTTTATTTCATTGCCACATGGCAAAACCTTATAAACCTTACGGATATTATCCCTTCGTCTCAAAATAATTGAAATGGTTGAACTTTCTACACATTGATACACTAATTAAACCTTTCTTTTGATTTTTTTATTTTATATAATTATAAATTAATTAATAAAGATTATTAAAAAAAAATAATAAGTATCCGTAAAAAAAAAAAAAAAAAGTTATACTCACTCCGTTTTTAAATACTTACTCACTACTTGATAGAATTATATTTTATTACCTTTAGATTTTTTCTCCTCCAATTTACCTTCCACTGACGCCAGCCAATCTCCTTATTGTTTATTTTCTCCAATTTCTCTTAAAACTACGCGCATGGAAAAATTGAACAAGTATTTAAAAACAGAGGGACTAGTATGAAACTTTATACGTAGTATGAAAATTATTATTTTTATTCCACTTGTAAACTATTATGGCCAAAGTTAATACGGAGTAATACGAGTAGTGAAAAAAAAAAAACCAACATATCAATTTATTCTAAAGTGGAGGGATTATGAACTTATTTAAACGGACCCGGTCTACTTTAAAATTATTTATTTATATACTTTATAACATCTTTTTTGATTGTATGATAAACTAAAAAATAAAAAATTTGATTGTCTGAGTTGACTAAATTTTTACCATATGTACATTGATCCGACAATCAAAATTATTAGTTTTTTTTTTTTTTTGAAACCATCAAAATTATTAGATTTGTACTATATTTTTCGTATATGTAATTTTCATAATATTTTTCATTATGGAATCAAAGATACGGAGTATTAAGCGATAAAAAAAAAAGGTGAAAAATCTAATCTGAAATAGAGGTGATCATGACTTCACAAGCCTAGTTAGGCTTTGCCTAAAAAAGTGTCTCATTTTCAAGTCAAGCCCAAAACATGTGTCCATACCCACTATTTCGGGCTGGTTGCATAGGTGGGGAATGAGGAGGGGGTGGGGTCGCCAGCGCCGGCTAAAACTTTGGGCGCTCAGTGCCGGCAGGCGGAAGGGGGAGGGGTGGTTGACGAGAGGGGGCTAGCAGTTGAGGGTGGTTGTTTCTTATTTTTTTATTATTTTATTATTTTTTATAAAAATAATCTTAACGGATCCTAACGGATTTCGTTAAGTGGTAGTGAAATTCAACAATATAGGATTTGGGTGGTAGCAAAGTATTTTAAAAATAAATAAATAAACCTATAGCAAATGTGAATCGAGGTGTTTTTCCTAATAGCAAATGTCAAAGTTTCTTTTAAAATATTATTGGTTAAAATTTTTGCTAACAACTTTGTTATTCAAGTGGGACATTTATTTCGAAATAAAAGAGTTAGATATACTTTGTAAGTTTTAATAAAAATCACAAGGGTTCAATTTTAATTACTTGTATATGAATATTATTGTGTTTGCTATTCCAATTGGCTATTGGGTACATTATTACCCTGACAAATTATTTATGTTAGCTAGTTTGATAGGTTGTTTTCACTATGGGTCTTTGTAAATATGTTTAATTCGTATTTCAGTGAAATATATAATAGATGAATAGACACACTTTTTAATTTTCACACTATTCAATTACTCCCTCCGTTCAATAATAATTGGCATGGTCAATTTGACAGACATGTCGGTGAAAGAACAGACTAGTAGCAATATGCGGAATTAACTCGTAAATTTGGTCCTGAACGGGGAGATCTGAAATCATGAAACATTTGGCCGAAACTCACTGAAATAGTAGTTAAAGATAATCAACTATCAAAGAAACATTGGATAGTTAAGCATCATGTTTCTAAATACCCTAAATCTAAACAAATTAATTTACAAATTCCTTTGGAGCGAAGCCAAATTCCATTGAATGAACTGGAAGCAAGTCCACATCTGCCATGTCCAAAAGAAACAAAGATTAGGGATGACGAACACGGCTTTTTTTTAACAACAAACTCAAAGATATGGACCAAACATATGCTTATGACCTGTTTCTAGAATTCCCTCAAGAACAGATTTGAGTAATGAATAATGATCAACTCCCTAAATCTAGAAGATCACAGCTTCTTATCACTTTTACATTAGCCCTAGTGCCCTACTATCCGACCTCCCCATAACCTCCATCTTTCTCTCTTCATCCCTCCCTTCGCCCACCACTTTCCATCTTCGCCTATCTCTTGCTCATGCCCTCACTGCTATCTCCCTATGCTATCCTCAATCTTTGCCGCCTTTCCCCTTACTTTCCACGACTACCACCACTACAACAAAAAAAGTTTTTTAAAAAAAATAGAGAGAGCGAAAAAACAATCCAGTTGTTTTTCCAATTTATCCAGCCCGTGAATATCCATATTCTCTACGAACATTTATCAGACTTTTGAAACCATATAAGTAGTTTCATACTTCTATCAGACTCCCTTCAAAAAAGAAAAAAACGCAATTCACCAGTGTTTATTTGACTGTGAATAGTGAAGCTGCAATTATAAGCATTTACATAAAAAACTGAAACCTAGACAAATACATACAACTGTCACCAGTGTTGTTAGCACTTAGCATAATAGTGAAGTGGATGTATTTTAAAAAAAAGATTAACTAGATGACAAATGGTAGAGCTCACAAGGGAGTCTAATGTAGCATCAACTTTACATAAGTTGGACAAGGCAGCCAAATAATTACACTTTAAATTAAGCTCAAAAATCAGCCAGGCAGGGGTGGGTGGAGTTGTTTATGAAAATAAGGATCAGCAACAAACCTGTTCCTCTACAATCAACATTATCGAACACCGAAGACTACAGACCACAGTTTTTACAGTTATGGTATCTATGGTTTGTGTTAATTTTACCACACCTGTAACAAAAGGCAACTCCACACCTGTGTTCACATGGAGGGGAAAATGGAGTAAGAGTAATGATGCAGATAGCAAAGAGCTATGACAAGGAATGAGATAAAACAATGACGCAGAATTGCAGATAGAAAAGAGCTAAGATGAGAATGACAGAAAACATTGATTTACAAAGCAGTTCTTTTCTACCAATAATAAAACAATATAGCCAGAACCCGAATGAACGAAAATCATATAATATCCATGTTTTAGTATGGTATGGCAGCTCCTTGATTTAGGATAAAACTCCAAATATTGCAATCGAGTTTTCTTGTCCAATATGTGTCAACTATTCAGCATCTAAAGTTCTAAACAGTAATCAATTATCACGACTCAAGAGACGTCTTGTCCAATATGTGTCACTATTCAGCATCAAAAGTTCTAAACACTAATCAATTATCACGACTCAGTATATGCCTATAGGGAAGAGGTATATACAATACAAACATTAGTTGTCTTGCCACCAGTAGCTTACAAAATATAGCCACAAGGCTGATAGTTTGAAACAGGATTTCATCTCGAAGAGTTTAAAACATTCAATCATTTAGTGATAAGACTAACATAAAATTTCTACAGCCTAAAGCTCAATGAACTTGATTATGAAAACAATTTGGCTGGACAGCAAGAAATATAGTATTCGGTCCAAAAATTCAGCTACTCTTTGCACATCCAATACCCACCCAAAATAAAAGAGTAGCATGGCAGGATCATAAGGACATATACGAAGTATTTCTTTCTGAAGATTTTTATCACAGATGAATGAAAAAAAAACAATGACATCTTCCCTTCAGACCTCATTTGACTAACAAAAGCACAAACAAACAATTCATATGCACTATAGGTGTAGAGATTAAGTATTATTGGATCAATTGTTCCATAAGAATTTAGTACTGATTCTACGATACCATGGAAATTGATAATACTCCAATTTCGGACGAGTTGCTGCCTAGAAGAAAATTTATCATCTCCCATGAAACATCATCGAAACAAAGAGGCAACAAATGGGAGCTTAGAATGGAAACTTACCTGCATTTCATATAGAGGCAACCCTCTGACTTCTCCACATAGTACTTGCACTTGGGACACCTTTGCCAGTTCTTTTTCTTAGCAAGTTTCCTCAACATGATATCTTCCTTCGCTCTCTCATCCTTACTCAGAGATTGATACTCAGCACACCCTATGTCTGCATGCCACCCAACCTTACATTGCGCGCAAAACAATCTAAAGCAACTTGGGCATTCAGACATTGTCACCTTCTCAAACCCGTCATCAACCAACAAAGCCGAGCAATCCTTAAAAGGACAATAGAACTTTTGTGTGGCCAGTATCACAGACTCACACAAAAGATTGCCCCACCGAGCAAAAACCTCAAACGGGAGTATATCCCTACAATACTCTGGCTCTAATACTCCAGAGCAACTAGGAACCGGGCAATTAATTACAGAAACACCGTCTTGAAGCTTCGAAGCAACATAAGTTTTCATACAATCGGAGCAATACGAATGAGAGCAACCCTTTATCTTAAAAGCCTCCTTTTGAGGCTTAGAGTCAGCACAAATTTCACAAAGAAACATAATTTCAATAGGTTCAATTTCAGCCACCATTTCATCATCTACCTCAAATTTCGACCTAGACGATTCACCTACTTCAGTAATCGACGGACCACTAAAGGGTTTTCTCTTCTTCCTCGAGGAAGCCGACGACAACGGCCTACTAGAAGGCCTCACATTAATAATCCTAATTTCATCATTATCGTCATCATAATCATCAACACATTGTACTGAATCATAATCATCAACAACAATTGAATTCTTTTTACCCAATTTAGGTTTAATTTCATTCAATTCCTCAACACAAATTGGGTCTTTCTTATGATTACCTTTAGGCGTCGAATTTCTCTCCCTTTTCACAAAAACACAATCATCATCATCATCTTTATCATCAAGAACACCG
The DNA here is from genome assembly GCF_948465745.1 of Chenopodium album. Lineage (NCBI taxonomy): Eukaryota > Viridiplantae > Streptophyta > Magnoliopsida > Caryophyllales > Amaranthaceae > Chenopodium > Chenopodium album. The sequence continues at coordinate 6,953,826 of NC_137857.1, forward strand.
CCATTATCGCCATAATCGTCATCATTCAACTCAATTAAATTATTTCCAGAAACAGAGGTACTAGCTTTGTCCTTAGAATTACCATTCTTACGATCATCAATTTCAAAAATTAAAACATCATTACTTACAAATTTTTGATGATGATGATGTGCCCTTCTGTTGTTGAATGAAGAAGAGGGATGAAACGATGGATTATCTAAATCAATTGGTGCGAAATTGGGCGGAATTGAGGTAGATTCAGGGTTTAGGGTTTTGAAAATTTGGGGAAGATTCTTCTGGACGATACATGGAGTTTGGGTTTCCATCTCACCGCTCAAACTTGAACTGGCTACTCGTTTCAAATTCTGAGAATTAGGTTTTGAAAATTTACCCTCAATTTATTATTTACTCCACTTGTGGTTTAACCACATTATAAAGCTTCCCTTATAAGATATGGTATCTAGAAGTTTTACCGCTCCTCAACTACCTACATGGACAGTTCATCCAACTGCCGTTTCCGACACCTGTGAAACACACGACGATACGTCTCAAACCGTATCCTATTATGATATGGACGGTTCAACTTTTTCTTTTAAAGAGAAATCTTAAGTAAAGTAAGATAACTAAGGTAATTTTTAAATAATATGGATGCCTTCATATATAGCTCACTTTTTTTCGGTAAGCGGGGCCCACAGTCCTTCAGGAGGAATATGTGAGTGGGAATGCCCGAGGGTGTGCCTCGATCCCGAGTCTAAGGGCCTGTTCTCTTACGTTGAAATCCAGTTCAGTTCAGTTTAGTTCAATTCAGCTCCTAATTTCCTTCTCTCATAAAATATTCATTTCAATTCAGTTTAATTTAGTTCAGCTCAATTCAGTTCAGTTCAGTTCAGCTGAGTTCGGTCAATGAGAACAGGCCCTAAGCCTTGGAAACGAGGAGTGGCTCCACTGAGCTATCACTCCCATGCACATTTATAACTCATTGTTAATATGATACAAAATGATCTAATGAAAGGTCCAAATGACAGATATATGGTCAATTCTTTTTTCAAAATATATTTTATGAAATTTAACATCTCGTACCCATGTCCCTTATACTGATATAGACGTTTTCCCATATCCGTTTCGTACTTGTATCCATGTTAGTACCCGTTCTTGTGCAACCTAGCCGTCTATCCATTGTATATTCAGATATATTTAAAAAAATGATGATCGTGAGTCTTGAAATTGAGTTAAATTTTGAGTGATACCTAATGTGCTTGCGCAACAATTGTCGCCTAGGGTAGATGTGCACTGTTGTGTTCAATTAGTTACATAGTAATTCACTCAATTCTTTAAATAATCGGTATGGCTGATCTAGTTTCCAAGTTACGAAATAAAAGTTTTCGCTCTCCTATCCCGTTCAGTCCAGTTTCCATCGAAAATTGCTTATTCGATTGGTTCATATTTAGCTTAAAATCATACATAAAACTATCTAGAATGATTAATTTTCTACTAAATATTATGGGAAACTTTTAATACCACCGTGGAAGAATTCATTCAACCTCGGTCGGCTCTTCTTTCATCTGGTCCTCTCCTTGCTTTCACTCTCCACAAACCAATTTGTTTTTTCGCTCCTTGCAGGCGGAGCGAAAACCTGCTTGATTTAGATCGGAAAAATCGTACGCTTTTATGAAAGCATACTAGCCTGTACCACCAACTTGTTTACTACTCCGTATTTAGTTTGGTGTTCATCAATTGTCAAACATGAAACCGCAGAACAAAAAACATTGTTATTTGTATTTTGGTTCAATCTTATTTTATTTAAAATCTAAAACTTAAGGTAAATCATTAAGAGATTTAAAATTACAAACTTGACAATACAAATCTAATTTCATTTGAGTTACTTACTTATTGTTTACCATTAATTCTCATATTGTAAACAGTTTAGAGAACACAAAGGTAAATGAAACACATACTCATAATTTATTTTCGAGTTCTTAAATGATACCACTTTAACCAATCATATTAATCGACATCCATAAACAATGTATAAACACGCTCACTAGTCACTACCCATGTCCTATGAGGCTATGACCTATGTTGGTTTGGCTTGTGTTAGAGCCTAACCACTTAAGAGTAAAGACCATCATAACAATCAAAATCACCACACCTAAAGCAAAACTCTGTGTTCTTCTTTTTCAACGGAAAATTCTGTAATCAAATCAAATTCAAAAAAACCAAAACCCTAATTTCAGAAATTCTTCTAAAGGTCAGGATTTTTGCTTTACCAGCTTCCGAATTTTTGTTCTTCTTCTTCCAATTAATATTTTTCCAGCAGTTTCCCGAATCAATATTATAATTATCTGATTCTCAATTTGTCATCATTGTAGTAATTTGTAGAAGCAAGCTTCAATGGCGGCAGAAGAAGATTCAATTGAACAAGCAGCAGCAGAGAGGAGAGAGAGATTGAGAGCTCTTAGAGCAGCTCAAGAGCTTTTCGAAACCCCAGATGAAGATTCGTCTCAACCCAAAAACAATTATGAGGATGGAGATGCTGATAACAACGAAGACAGGTTTTAATTCTACTTCTGTTATCGAATTTTGCTTTTACATTGAATTTAATCCTTTTGATGTCGCCCAGAAGCGACGCGCCACATTGCCCGAGTGTGGTGTCAAATGAGCAAGGGCGTGCCATTGGGGCGTTCCCTACTGAGCGACGCGCTGCACTTCCCAGACCCGGGTGCAGTGATAAGTATGTAAGGGTTGCTAGGTCGTCGCCCAGAAGCGACGCGCCATATTGCCCAATTGTGGTGTCAAATAATCAAGGACTTGGAGTTGGGATCAGGAGGGAGCGTGGGAGAAAAGAATTTAGTTTGCGGATTGGTTCTTGGAATGTGGGGTCTCTTACGGGAAAATCAGCAGAATTGGTAGAAGTAATGAAAAGACGACGCGTGAACATCATGTGCCTCCAAGAGACAAGATGGACAGGAGAAGGAGCTCGAGGCTTGGTTTTGGGGTATAAGGTATGGTATGTTGGGCAAGAAACGAGCCACAGAACAAGGAATGGTGGAGCTAGGAACGGAGTTGGTGTGGTTCTCGATGAGAGGTTGGCAAAAGAGGTGATCGAGGTCTATCGGAAGAACGATAGGTTGATAAGGCTGAAGTTGCTATGTGGCAAGGAGATTGTGAATGTTATCAGTGCTTATGCTCCCCAAGTGGGTTTAGATGCAGAAGAGAAACGACAATTTTGGGAGGACCTAGACGAGGTGGTGCAGGGTGTCCACCACTCAGAGAAGTTATATATTGGAGGGGATCTAAATGGGCACGTTGGGGCGAGCCGAGATGGCTATGAGAGTGTCCATGGAGGCTTTGGGTATGGGCAGAGGGACGCCGGTGGTGAAGCTATTATGGATTTTGCCCAATCATATGATTTAATTTTGGCTAATACTTGGTTTAAGAAGAGGGATTCACACTTGATAACTTTTCGGAATGGAGCAAATGCAACTCAAATAGACTTCCTGCTCACAAGGAGCGTAGATAGACAAAGTTGCATAAACTGTAAGGTTATCCCAGGGGAGAGTGTGGTCACCCAACACCGGCTATTGGTAATGACTATTCGTCTGAAAGAGAAGGCGAAGAAAAAAGTTAGACAAGAAGAACCAAGGATAAGATGGTGGACCCTAAGGGATGCAAAAGCTAAGGTTTTTACAGAAAAGGTAATTGAAGAAGCGGATTGGGATGGAGAGGTGGATCCGGACATGACCTGGTTACGAATGAAGAACTGTTTCCTAAGAGTGGCCAAAGAGGTCTTAGGGGAAGTAAGGGGAAGAACTTCGGTACAGAGAGATACTTCGTGGTGGAATGAAGAGGTGAAAGCAGTAATTAAGCAAAAAAGGGAATGCTATCAAGCCTTAGGAAAATGTAGGAGTGATGAAACCTTTGCAGCGTATAAGGAGGCTAAGAGTAAGGCAAAGGCAGCTGTTCGCCAAGCAAAAGAAAAGGCATATCAGGAGGTTTATGAAAAGCTTGATTCCAAGGAGGGAGAAAGGATCATTTATAAGATGGCAAAGAGAAGACAAGAGGCAAGGAAGGATATTGGCATGGTGAAGTGTGTCAAAGATAAGAACCAAATGGTCCTAGTGCAAGAGGAGGGCATCAAGGACAGGTGGAAGGGGTACTTCGATGAATTATTTAATGGAAGTAATGGAGTTGTGATAGGAGATACCTCTATGAGTGATGAAGAAATCAACATGGAGTATGTGCGAAGGATTAGGAGAGTAGAGGTGGAGATTGCACTGAGGAAGATGAAACCTAAGAAGGCGGTTGGCCCTGATGGGGTACCGATAGAGGTGTGGAGGTGTTTGGGTAAGATTGGTATTGATTGGTTAACAAACCTTTTCAACAAGATATGGACGGCTACAAGGATCCCACAAGATTGGAGGAAGAGCACCTTGGTCCCGGTTTATAAAAACAAAGGAGACGCTCAAGATTGTTCTAACTATCGAGGAATTAAGCTTATGAGCCATACTATGAAGTTGTGGGAAAGGGTGATTGAACAAAGGTTGAGGGCATGCACAAGCATTTCAGATAACCAATTTGGTTTTATGCCTGGGAGATCTACTATGGAGGCAATCCATTTGATAAGACAAATGATGGAGTTTTATAGGGTAAAGAAGAAAGATCTTCATATGGTCTTTATTGATTTAGAGAAGGCATATGACAAGGTGCCAAGAGAGATACTTTGGTGGGCAATGTTGAAGAAAGGTATCCCACGAAGGTATGTAGACCTAGTTAAGGATATGTATCGGGATGTGTCAACAAATGTGAGGACATGCGGAGGGTTGACAAAAGATTTCCCTATTACAATCGGATTGCATCAAGGGTCTGCATTAAGCCCTTTTCTTTTTGCAACGGTTCTAGACGAATTAACTAGACCAATTCAAGATGAGGTTCCATGGTGTATGCTGTTCGCAGATGATATCGTTTTGGTGGATGAGACTAAGGATGGGGTTAATGTCAAGTTGGAGCAATGGAGGCAAAGGTTGGAATCTAGAGGGTTTAAGCTAAGTCGGAGTAAGACTGAATATTTGGTATGTCGTTTTGGCACTCAGAGGGGGACAAGCAATGAAGTAGTGAGTTTGGATGGAAAGGATTTGACCATGAGTGAATGTTTTAAGTACCTAGGGTCGATCATCCAGAAGAATGGTGACATTGATCAAGACGTGACCCACAGGATTAAGTCAGGGTGGCTTAAATGGAGAGCGGCCACGGGAGTGCTATGCGACCGCAGCATTCCCTTAAAGTTGAAGGGAAAATTCTACAGGACTGCCATAAGACCAGTGTTGCTCTATGGTACAGAATGTTGGGCTTCTAAGAAAGAGCATATTAAAAAGATGGAGGTTACGGAAATGCGCATGTTAAGGTGGATGTGTGGAAACACTTTAAGAGATAGAATCAGAAATGAGGTTATTCGCAAGAAAGTAGGTGTGGCGGGCATTGTAGATAAATTAAGGGAAAATCGTCTGCGTTGGTTTGGACATGTAAGACGGAGACCCGAGGGTGCACCGGTGCGAAGAGTGGAAGAGTGGGACCATGGAGGGATTAAACGAGGAAGAGGGAGACCAAAGATGACTTGGTTGGAAGGAGTGAGGAAGGATATGAAGTGCATGGATTTACGTGAGGATGAAGTTTTGGATCGTAAGGGATGGAGGAGAAAGATTTATGTTGATGACTACACGGAATAATCAAATTTGGTTCATGTTAGCCGACCCCACTTTTGGGATTAAGGCTTTGATTGATTGATTGATTGATTGATTGATAGAACTATTGATAGATTTGTGATTGTGTAATTCGCGCCCTAATTGTTTAGCTTATGTGATTATCGATTGCTTTCCGATATATATTAGTGAATTCGATTTTGGGGTTTAGGGAATAGTTTGTGGAAGGGTTAGTTGATATTGGTGAGAAGAAGAATAGTATAGGTAGAGGATTGAAGTGGCCTTTAGGGCAAGCAATTACTGTGATTTTAGCAGCATGAACTAAAACCTTGTGTTAATGGTAAAATTCTGAGTTTTCGAACAAATCGATGCTACTATTTTTCGGAGAAGTGACATTCATGGTGATGTCGTGGTGGAATTAAAGATTAGTGTGGGGATGTTGGGTGCAATAAAGTGAGTTACTTTAGAACATGAAGTCTTTATGAGAATGGTTAGGACGGTAGCTCGGTAGGCTATGCACATTTTCCTTTTGCATTTTCTATTCCCGCGCTTAATGCCTAACATAATATGCCTTCCATCATCAATTTTGCCCTTCTCAATATTGAAGAGTTGCAAGAATATTTTGGTTAAGAAGTCTCAAGTATTTATGGGCTACTGTGTTTCCTTTCATCTCTGAAAATTGTAAAAGGTTACCATTTTTAATTTGAGTAGCCGATCCCTCTACCTAAAGTACGAATAGCTTATCAAGATTCTACCCCTTGTACTTCGCCCTAAAAACAACAAACTTGAACTGCCTTCAAGTTAGACAATATGAGTAGTCACCTGCTGTAGCCTTGTAGGTGAGCCCTGAATGTTAGCTCGGGTTAATTAAGTGTTATCACTACTCAATAGGTTTTTGCTCTATCACCGTGCTTTTGTTGCAGGCCTTTTGAGGACAAATTGTTAATAATGTGACAAATAATCCTGTTCCTTATTCCCGATTTCCTTGGATTAAGATGACTGGTTACCTGTTATTCGTTGTCTCCTGCTTGATGCTCTTAGAACCTTTTTTTATTTAATTTTTTTTTTTTTTTTGATGGGGATGCTCTTAGAACTTTAAAGTTACTGAAGTGTAGAAACTTATTTTTTGCAGTGGTCTTAACTTGAAATTCCGAAATTACCTTCCTCATGACAAACATCTACAAGAGGGTAAGCTTGCTGCACCAGAACTGCCAAAATTTGAGGATCCTGTTGCTGCAGCTCCTCCGCCAGAAGAAAAAGAGGTTAGCTTCTGTGAACATCTGCCATTCATCATTCTCATGATTAGGAATAGTTTTTATGGTACATTGACTTTCTTATGGAAGCGTGCTAACATTGCAAGCGCATGCAGGATCCTTTTCTGAACATTGCGCCGAAAAAACCCAATTGGGACCTCCGGAGGGATGTGCAGAAGAAGCTAGATAAACTAGAAAAGCGGACGCAAAAGGCATTGCATAAGCTGATGTGTATGTTTCTTATTTGCTTCTAACATGTCATGTTTTAAATTTTTTATGCTCAGTTGCTCTACTATAAAGCATTATTATAGGGCAATTTGTTTTTAGTGCCTCAACCGTGCTTAAACTCGGATGGGTTTTCTATCTCTATATTTCCAAATTTATACCATGATACGAGGTTAATGACTGTAAAATCCTTCATCCTACATTCCTACCCAGGGGAAAAAAAAAAAAGAAAGATTATTAGGTATTTTTAGATGCATAATTGGAGCAATATTTGTTGGGTAGTGAGGATTACTTCCATTACTGGGTCTTAGGGATTTGTGTAAGAGGGTCAATCGTACATATCTAACCTTTGGGGCTGTAGCTACAGTGAGTCCATTCCAATGCCTGGTGTATCTTAGGATCCCCTAGTCATAATCCAATTCATGTCCAAATAGTGTACTTTGCACTTAAAGTCTTATTTAGCTATTTTACACATGGACATGCTTGTCATTCAGCTTTTCAATTGATGTTGCAAAATTGCTGATTTTTTCTTCAGAATGGTGGGTATCTGTACTTGTGTCAAGTTCCATACTGAATATTGCTTTTAAAGAGAGTAAATGTGATAATTTTTAGCTTATCTGTTTTCCATAAATACAATATACTAGTGTATATATATATGCTACTCAGGAACGAGAAATTATTCAAGTACAAACAAGCAGCCTTCATAGCATGATTGCTTAACCATCTGCTCTTTTTACAGTGGAACATGAGAAGCAGAGGCAATTGGAGGAGGGAAATGTAGCTGCTGAAGAATGAAGTCGCCCAGTCGACATCTGATCTTTTGACCTTTTGGTGAGGAGACTAGCCGAGATGCTGTTACTGTTAAAACTGAGTCCAGCTGAAATCCTTTCTATATAAATGGTAAATTGCAGCTGAGACTTGCTGAGTTGTCTTCATAAATCTTTCTACTCTAGGTCTGTAGTATGTCAAAGAAAGGCTGGCATCTTTAGACACTTCTAAAGCATCAAGTTGTACCGTTGAGGAGATTATGCTTAGTATAATTATCTTTTAATTTGATGCTATAAGAATTTTTGTCATAGGAAACGCACCTTTTTGGCTTACTTTAGAGAGTAAAAATCTTGCTGTAAAGATCATCTTATTCTTTTTTTTTTTTTTGTTTTTTTTGTTTTGACAAAGAAAGATCATCTTATTCATGTGACAACTAAGTGTGTTTTCAAATGTCGCAATTACGTAGGTGTTTGGTTGATTCATTTTGAGTACAGGGAACCTCATATCTTATAGTATCTCATTACTTCAACCCTACCTTAAAGGCAATCAGGCAACTCAAGCCGCCCCCCTGCTCCCTCGTATTCTCCACTGACTTTCACTGTGATTTCCAACGATGATATATTACGACAATGTGTAACTGAGACGCGGACAAAATAACCAGTCACAAGGTTGTCAATCATTCTGCACCTAACATCCTTGAGCCTTCAATCTCTAATATGCTTGCCTTTTAAGTTTCAATGCTCCCCAATCGTTTGCCCTTCTATGAAAATACTAGTAGTATATAATAATTTTCTTGCTTTTTTGGTTTGTCTTTAAATCCACCAACTAAACACTTCTTAGTAGTTTATTGATCTCCAAAGCAAGTGTGCAAAGGTATAGATAGACTTTTGTAAGAAGTACAACTTTTGTATGATCTAATTATTAGGAAGTTTATAAGTTACCTTTTTGTTGTTCATGTTAATGTTATAATTCTTCAGGTTACCTTTTTCCATTAAAAGTTCAGTTTGATAATATATGTAGTATATTAAAAAAAAAAAAAAAGTTCCACAAATTAATATGCAAATAAAAACCAATTCATTCCAAATACTAACTAACTTATAAATGCGTGCATGATAAACTTATTGTAAACCCGGTCCACATAAAAGATGCAACCGACAAGTGCAAACCTAATTGATCTTGTGGAGGTCATATAAAAGTAAGGAATGATAATTTTTGTAAAGTTATTAGATTTAGGAATCAAATAATTAACTTTATTTATCTTTAGTAGTTTAACTAGGTTAACTCCCGTGCCATGCACGGTCATAATTAAACTTTACAACAAAAATTATAAATGATGGTGTTAATTATTCAACAATAATTTATCCAAAAAAAAATTGTAACAAAATAACTTGAATTTTAATTTATACCAATTAATACCAAATTCATAAAGGTTATTGAATTGAATTTTATTAAAAAAATAAATAATATAGTAATAGAAATTTAGAAGCTATAAGGTTTTACATAAGAAAATGAAAATATTAGCTTATATTTGTTCACGCACTTTGACCCATATATGAACTCATGTACATTTGTCCTTATAATTTGTTGACACACTTTGACCGGCATAATATAAAAATTTAGTTGATTTTATATTACTTTATGATAATTAGTATTATGTAATTAACTTTTTTAAAATATATATTTTTAGTGAGTAGTAGGGGTTTTACATTGCATAAATGCATAGATCAAAGTAATTAGATTGTAGAAAAGTGTTTGGTAAATAGTTGATTGTTTAAAGCTAATTGATTATGTGAAATGACCAATAAACCAATTGTAGGGTAGGTAGTTCATATTAGAAATTTTAATTAAATGGGGATATAAGTGTCATTTCAATATAAGAATTGAATAGGCTAATTGAAAAAGCTCCCAGAAGGAGCTTTTTGAAAAAGAGCTTATTTAGTGGAATAAGCTCTTTAAACAAGCTACTTACCAAACACCTTGAATTGACCTATTTAATAGTCAATAAGCTAATGTAGGTCAAATAAGCTAGTTACCAAACACATCCTATGTTGTTGGATTATTGTCATAATGTTTGCTTTTATAATTTTTTATTTCCATAATTTTAATAATATTTAATTAAAAATATAGATGGTCAAAGTTGTGTCTCGATAATTCTAGCTTATAAAAAATGGAGGGAGTATAATATAATAAAATGATTTTATGATTTTGTTTAGTTGTTCTTGTAAACATTAGATATAATTTTAAGATTTATTCAAAGTATGCTACCAAAATTATTTTTCTATTTTTAATTTAAATAAATTAGACTGTCAAATAGGAAAAAAATTGATAATATTATAATAATCTTAGATAATGATGTATTTCAATACCTTATTTTAATCTATAGTATATTTCAATATTTGTAATTAATAGATATCTCGTATATAGAAAGAATATATGTTAAAAAAAATTAATTGAGTATGATTGGATTAAATGTGCTATCAAAATGGAAATAAGAATTATTTGTATGTTATAAAATGGAAGTCATTAAATTTCAACAACAAACACACAAAAAAAAAAAAAAAAAAAAAAAAAAAGGAAAGTAAAAAAGGCGGGAAATTTTGTAATGACATCGTGACAAGTGTCACTTTAGGTTTGCTTTTAGTATAGGTTAATTGATAGTTTTCACTCAACACAAAGTCTTCCAAAGTATTTTGACACAAAAGTCTTCCAAAGTAGGGTTTATAGTTTTGCTCACCCAATTTTCTTAGTATTAAAACTCCAATAAGAACCTTGCATTAGTATTAATCATGGCTGATGGATTATGTTCGCGTTGGAAAAACCTTAAAATATCCCCTGAAGAAAAAGATTACGTAGACCTTAGAGTAGAAGGTGCAAAGATGGATGTTCGTTTATCCTTATGTTTACTAGGACAACTTATAACAAACAAGAAATTTAACAAAGAAGCCATGAAAAGAACACTTAAGAGTGTATGGAATCTTTCGAATGGGGTTGTAATCAGAAATCTAGACAATGATATCTTCATGTTTCAATTCTTTCATTGGAAAGACAAGAAGAAGGTACAAGATGGCGTGCCATGGTGCTTTGATAACCAACTGTTGGTGCTTAAAGAAGTCGAAAGTGGCAAGCAACCTTGGCAAGTGGAATTTACACATTGTTTTGGTTAAGGATTTATGACTTACCCTTTGATAGTAACACGGTTGAGGATGCTAAGGCTGTCGCGAGTAAGGTAGGGGAGGTTGTAGAGGTGGATGAGATTGATGAGGTAGGGTGGGAGACATCGTTTAGGGTACGAGTTTTGATGGATATTAGGAAGCCTATAAGGAGATGGCAGAAGATAAAGATTAAGGCAGGACAGGATGCTTGGGTTGTGTTTAAGTATGAGAGACTTCCTATGCTTTGTTTCGAGTGTGGGGTAATTGGGCATACTGATAAGGATTGTCTGTATGGAGGTGTTAGTGCAAGTAATGGGGAGGCAACACCGTATGGAATGTGGTTAAAAGCTTCGCCTGTGATGGATAGAAGTAAAGCGAGGGAGGAAGTTTTAGAGCTGAAGGCTCGAGGTCCATTGGAGTTCATCCCATTACCGGAGGCTATGATGAAGGACGGAGAGGACATGGATAGCTATATTGAAGGTAAGGAGAATATGATGCAGACCAATATCAGCAAAGTTACTAACAGGACTAACATTAAGAGTACAGAGAATATGCTGCAGACCGATATCAGCACAACTGGTGAAAGCACGAAAAATATGCTGCAGATTAATATCCACGCAACTGGTGCAGGTACAGAGAATATGATGCAGACCAATATCAGCACAACTGGTGCAGCGAATAAGCAGGGTGTCCAATGCATCGATGATTTCGAGTTTCAAATGATGAAATGGAAGTGGAATGACTTATACTCCTAGAGTCCTAGAGACTGATAGATGTCACAGAAGTTAGATTAGAAGGAGATGGTTTGTATACAATAAACCTTGTTTGCAGCAAGACAATAATGAATGAATTGACCTAGCTTGCTCATTCATCTATTTTCGTTGTTTGTTCTTTTGGCTAATTTATATCAAGTCTAAATCTTTTACCTCGCTTTTCATGTTCATCTTATTTTAAATAAACTACTTGAAGTGTGTTTCAAAATAAATAAATAAACTAATAGAAGTGGGAACATTCTTTCATTTTTTTGGAAGGGTCATGTATGGATTGTCCAATCACAAAATTAAAAAATACACTTGAAAATAGTTTGTGATATAGTTTGATACAATCTGAATCTGCATATATGTACAAAGTTTCGTTTTTACACAAGTACAAAGTACAATACCATTCCAGTATATCAGTATATGCTCAAAGACTACATCAGACAGTAAGATTTTATGCACCAGGTAACACAAACCCTGTATCCAAAAAAAATCGTAATGACCCGTATTGATGGTCATACGAGAGTTATGTAATCACATAGCATATTAAGTCAGCAACTTAGCAAGCTCATCTATTTTTAGACTTCCCTGGGGAACTAGATCTAGAAACTCCTGTTCAAAATCTCTTTCCTTGTGAGTTGTAGAGCTCTTCTTTTCCTTTGACTTCTTTTCCTTTGGTTTATTTACAGGACCTGCTACTGGTAGTGCTTCGTTGGCTTCTGAATCCCCAGATTTTTGGTCTTCACTTTCTTTAATGGCCACTTTCCGAGGATAGTATGTAAAAACAGGTCCAGGTGGGGCTTCAAGGGAAAAGGAGACTGATCTTTCATAAACCACGTCTGCATCTAAGGAACTGGTATCAAGTATCACAGCTCTTCCACTTTCTACAGCTTGTCTTAAAAGGTACTGTACACCTTCAGTGCATGGAGAAGATAACGCGGAATGAGGGTTCGCTGATGAGGTCTCTACCATGCCTTGCGTCCCCCCATTAACTGCCGAATCATCAGAAGAGTTCCCCGATGACACTTCCGAGTCAGCAGTACCATCTACATCTAATTCAGAACCAGGACTTAATAAGGAAGTAGGCTCCCTGTCATGAGAAATATTGTCAACTATCCTAGTTTCCTTGTCTAATGAACCAACAACAGAAGCAATGATGTCACCAGAAGGATTGTCGGAATCTGATTCGACTTTATTACCTAGGCCACTTGTCTGTGATGGATCAACTTCATTGACCTCCAATGCATCATCTTTCACAGAGAATTTATCATCCACTTTCGTAACACCCACGTCTAGATCATCAGCCAAACCATTGCTTTGATTGAACATTTCAGCATTTAATACCTGATTTGGAGTATTCGAGGAACATTGGGAACCTTCTTCATCCTCAGAATCCAAGGAGTGGCCATAAGATGCAGCACTGTCAGCTTCAGAACTTTCATCACCCTTTGCACCATCTTCAGGTAGTTGGAGAGATGACTTCCAGTCTTTTCCTCTCCACATAAGTATGTGTTCATTTTCAAATGAAATCAATACACATGGGACAATATCCTAAAGGGACAGAAGGACACGATTTCATTAACACAAATAAGAATAGCATATGTCAATACTTTTCAAAGTGTGAAAAAGGAGATAAAAGTAGACCTTGAGTTTTGCGCCAATTTTACGGCAGTCGCTGGGGTTCAATCCTTGACAATTAACTCTAACCAACTCACATGCTTCAAATGCTTCCTTTACGTTTTTTGCTAAGACGGCATACACACCATTTTTTCCTGTTATGCAGGATAGCAAACAAATATTATTTTCATCATTAATGTAAATAATGAACCCCCCCCCCCCCCCCCCCCAACAAAAGGCCCAAAGACAAAAAAGCAAAAGAAAAAAACGCAAAAGCATACCAAGCTTGCATATTGGTGTTAATTCACGTCCTCTTTTTCGCATATCAGTTGCCTGTTCCAACGTCAACCCTTCTGGAACGCGTGCGACTAATCTGGGGTACACAGGTGTAACAGGTTTCCATAGCATAAGAGGAAAGCGAGGTCGGGTTTTGTAATTGTAGTTTCTACCACGGAAAAGGAATATAACACCTCCATGACGGTGTATAATTTTGCCTCCAGTCCTTTCCTGCAACATATAAAAACTTAAGTTGACAACGTGTAATAGACTAACTTGGAGGGGTAGTATAGGTATTCTAGTTTTATTAGTTTATTAGGGTTAGTAGTCCTTAGTATAAATAGAGAGGTAAGGGAAGGAAATAGATAGGCAGAAATTTGGTGAGACACTTTTGGAGAATTATGGCCTAAAGCCATTATTGGAGAGTTGTGAGCTAAACTCACTACCGAAGATTGATAGCCTTAAGCTATTAATTATTGTTTGTAACCCTTCCTCCATTATCAATCAATCTCAAAGCTTCCATCTTTATTATTTCTTGCAACTTACAAATCAGATTATCTACATTATTCAAAGAATCAATCCTTCTCTATAATTTTACTGTTATTTGCACGAGTAAATTGCAGTAAACACCAGTTCATTACACAACGTCCTTCAGGTAAAAATAATGCAGGATAATGAATAATTTTGTATTAACTTTTTTCAACGATTAATCATCAGTGTATTGGAGAAAAGCCTCTGAGTGATGACTATTGACTACTATACAAGCACCCACTCAGAAGCACATATGTAAATAGTCAAACAAAAACTTTGGATTTAGAGAAAGATATTTTTTTTAAAACACGGTATGCAGATTTCATGAAGCAAGCTCACATGAATCAATTGTCTTTTTCACTCAGGTCAGTTAGCTTCTAACACGTCAAATAAACTTGCCAACCATTGTTGAAATTTGTAAAGTTTAAGAGGTCTAAAACTTTGAGGTTTGTAGTTACAGGCTAATATACAATTTTGCTTATCAGGCTTTTAAGAATATAGAACTATAAACCAAAAACCTTGTAAGTTGTAACTCTATCCAAAACTTCAAACAGGGCAAACATCAGGCCAAAACAACTAGGAAAGCAGGCAGGTCGAAAACAAAAACATCCCAGAAATTTGGAGAAAAAAAAAACTTAGCGTGATCATCAGCACACCAACCTCTAGTTGTTGGCACACATTATCCATGTCCACAGTACAAACCCCTTTGCATTTTATCTTACAAACCCTCCGCCGCTTCCAATGAGCATGGATGTTATCCAACATGTTGTGTGTCAAACCATCTCTACCTACAAAAAACAGACTGAATTTAATTCAGAAAGGAAGAGCCAAACATTACCCACTTCAATGTCAATTGTCCAACGCAATAGTCATTCAAATTCTAAACCACTAATTCACTCCATATCCTTATTGGAGGATATTAACTAGTTTAGCAAAAGCGGCTCCATGACAGAGCAAGAACTCCGCACTTCTTGACAACTTTAATTATTATTTGATTCCTAATCAGAGAGTAGTATTTGATTCAATTAAACCCTACCAATACACCACATTGAAGTCACAATCTTAACAGCATTAAAGCAGTCGCACAAGAACACAATGGTAGGCAATTTACATTTCTTCTAAAAAAAAATCCCATTTTTTGATCCCTTCAAAACACCACCACCTCTATTCAGAAGGAATCGGGATAGTGGATAGTCACTAACGGAATGAGTAAAATACAACCCTGATCCCCAATTACAACAGCTAAAGTCTTCTTACTTTTTTCATTCAATCACACTTGCTTACCAAAAAAGACATCAATCATAACATGAGGACTAAAAATTCCATTTCCCAACACCCCTCTTAGGCTCACACAGACATCATTACAGTTATAATCTGTACAACTTCACAGTGTTAACACTTCTTATGCTAAGACACTGCCTTAGAGTCCATCTTATCAAACATTTAATTCGTTCAATCATCAATTTGAAATTTACCACAGATGATTATTTCACTTCATAACTAACAACCAACAATCCAATCCATTCAGTGATGGCAAACTTTGCATCGCGACTACAAATTTCCTTCTTTTTTCCTACCCCTTTCCTTTTTCAGTTTGATTTTGCACTAGCCTAATATAACTCTGTCACATAATACCTAAAGTACAGCCTACCTAGAACCTCAAAACCTCCTTGGCACGAATCGAACCGATCACCCTTTCCACTTCTAGATTTAAAATACATTCATACTTATAAGAATATTTATGCAATAAAAACACAAACCAAGCTAGTAGTTTCTCCAATCTCAAAACAAACACAACCATAGAATCAAAACAAAATAAACAAATAATAACAAAGTCAATCCTTACCCATATTAAGCTGCCTTTTAGTCTTCCTACACCCTTCCACCAACTCCTTTACCTCTTCCGGCGTCAACGGCTCCCCAATCACCTCCTCCCTAGACACCACATACTTGGGACCCGAACCCGGAAGATACGGCCCCGGCTTCTGCACAGTCTTCACCCCTTTCTTCCCCGGCTCCGGTAAACGAAACGAATCAAACTCCGGCAACTCCTTCTTACTCCCAGGCAACGGCTTCCGACCAGTCCATGGACGGCCCATTGTCCCGGGCCCAAACGGCGTAACCGAGGGCTCCCTAAGCCCAATGGGCTTCACATTCTTAGGCGTCTCAGTATAACTATACATATACTCAAACGGAGCACCTGGCACCACATACGTCACCCCATTTTTCCCCAACCCTTATATCCGTTTCTCCCCCAACACCCGTTTCGGGCAATTTCACCCGTTTCGCCACCCTCCGAAACGCCGGGTGAGTAAAATCACCCTTTTCAGAATTAGGGTTTTTCTGGGGTTTTGAGTATTTCGATTTTTTCCCAGGAATTGACGAAATTGAAGGCTTTGAAGGGGTCCCAATTGATTTGAAATTGGGGTTTCTTGGTGTTGCGACGCCGGAATCAGCGTCGTAACTAGCTGAAATGTTGAGTGCTGATTCAAAACGCCGGAAACGACGGATATCATCTTCGATTTGTTGCTGGGTGCGGCGATTTCGCTCGAATTTCTCGGCGTTGGCGTTGTTCCAACGAGCAAATCGAACTTCGGTTGTTGTAGTGGTAGTTGTTGAGGTGGTAGTTGGAATTGGCGCGAAAATTGGGAATGGGATAACGGTTTTTAGCGCCATTTTTGGGGTGTGGAGTTTTCCGGCGAGGTTGCCGGCGGATTTAACGGCGTCGTATTGAGGGAGAAAGATTGGATTTTTATGGTGGAGGGAAGAAGATAAAGGAAAGTTTTTTCATAAAAATGGGAAATGAAATAAGGATAATCTTTGGTCCTCACTCCTCTTGCTAACAGGTGAGTACTACTAACTGAAGCTGGACAAAAATGAGAAATGCAAGCAAACTTAGAGTTTAGTGAATTTTTTGTTATTTTAAAAGCGAAAACGAGTGCGTGGCCGGGCGATGTCTCATGTATTAACATGAACACAAACTTTTAAATAAAACGGATGTTCAGTAAATTACTGAAAATCTGTTATAAAGTGACAATAAAATGTGCAAAAGTTACACTAAAACGCACAAAAGTTACCCTGACATATATAAGAGTTATTTATGTTTCATTAATAAATTTGACAAAAGTGACACTAAGGGCATGTTCTCATTGACTGGACTGAACTGAGCTGAACTGAACTGAACTGAACTGAACTGAATTTCAACGTAAGAGAACAGGCCCTAAATTTGACAAAAGTAACACTAAATCTGACAAAAGTGTACCCGATGTATAGTAAATTACTGAAAACCGGGTGTATACAAAAGTTTTCCTAACATAAATTAGGATTTTTTTTTTTTAAAAAAAAAAAAGAAAGAAAAATAGTGTGCGTGGTCGGGGGATGTCTCGAGTTGTTAATTTTTACATTTTAATTTGATAATCATGTTCAATTGTGTTTTTCTTAATGTTTTGGTAATTATGTTGAAGATTTATTTTATGTTTTGTTTTTTATTCTTAAAAATTCGGTATTTCTATAAATGGATAAATATTGTTGAATTTACCTTTTTTTTTTTTATATATACCACCTCCAACACCAGACCATCATAATTGTTTTCAGTGGTGGAGGGGAGAAGGGGGTATGGTGGTTTACTGGTTTTTGTTATAGAAACATTTGAACATCTTTCTAGTGGATTGATTTAGATTGTTTTCAATGTCATACCTCATGATAATTTCCCATTTTACAAGCTAGAGATCTATACATGATTAATTAATTTTAATTCTCTCACATATATGTGCCACCGTCTTACCATTGTTGAAACAATCTCGAGCTTTCTCTCTTTTCACATTCAAATTTCTCTCCCATATGCTTTTATTATGAGCATGACCAGAGATGTTTGTGGAGTAAGCATAAAGAGAGGTTTGGTAGGTGAAGGGGCGGGGATGAGTAAGGATAAAAATCGTACCTACCATGGGTGATGGGTCAGGTATAGAGGGAGGTTTGGTAGGTGATGGGCAGGGATGGAGATAAAATTGTACTTGCCGTGAGTGATGGGTCGAGTATGAATTTTAAACTAGACTACCCATACCCACTCACCCTGCCGCATACCCACAATCCCCACTTCTCTTCCACCCTCAATCATAGTTAAGGGAATTATGGAATGTATGGTAGTGGCACATCTGTCTAATTATTGCATGTTAGTTATATGTGGTACCAATCGTACCATAATATATATATTTTTTTTGGTTGAGAAGTGTAGAAATTAGCGGGTTTGGAGGGGGTATGGATAACAAAGTGGGTGTTTAGTCAAGATGGATTTTAGCTTGTACCCATTGAGACGAGAATAGATGAAAGTATTGTACCTTCCATATAGGGATACAAGATTTGTAGGTGAGGGTGGGAATAGAGGTGCCATCTCGCCCTCAACCCGCCTCATCGCATCCCCAAGTGTGATGACTTTACTTCACTATTTTGTTGTATCTTTGTGTTCACTTTTCTCAAAAGGCTAACCTCATTACTTTAGTTATTTAGATAATAAGTTAGAGGATGATTACACAACCAACTCATCCGTAAAGGTCAACTAGAATTTGACACGTGCCATCCTTAAGCTAATCTAAGAGAAATGTTCAAAAGCCCATAAGAGTGACCTAACGTGAAGACACCGATCATCAAACACGTGTCACTCGCGTATTGGCCAACTAGTAAAATCACAGGAATTTAGGTGGCAAAACTTAGGAGCACACTCCCCTAGAGCAATACAAATACCTCAAAAACTTATTAATGTGGTAGGTTTAATATTACGCATGTCAATGTGCTGCCAATTTTTTTTTCCAAAACTAAGCAAACAAAGGTTGTGCAAGGGGCTTCCGTGACACTTTGATTATTAGTTCAATTAACCTAACCACACTCACTAATTACTTCAATAAACATCATTATCGCTCGATGCAGATCAAGTGACAAACTTGTAAATAAATCAAAAGCTTATTTTCATCATTTTAAGTTTTGCAATAAAATCAACAGATGTAAGGTCTACATTTAATTAAAAATTAGGGCCTGTTCTCATACATTGAAATTCAGTTCAGTTCATTTTAATTCAGCTCCTAATTTCTTTCTCTTATAAAATATTTAGTTTAGTTCAATTCAGTTCAGTCAATGAGAACAGACCCTTAGTGATTTTGTCCCTATAATTAAAAAAAAATTAGCGATTTTGTTACTACTCCCTCCAAAGTTAGTTCAGTGAACACAAATAAAATCAACAAGAGTCACATTAATCATATTCATAGAAATTAAAAAAAAAAAAACAGAAAAGTATCACATTAATCGCGTAGCAATGTGACATACTTTTGATGTTGGCTTGGGGTAAAAAGCATTGTCGTCACAAATACTCCATAACTTCATTTACACGTGGTATTATAAATGCAACAAAATATGAAATCAAATTAATTTTTTATTTTATACATCAACCGTCATCAATCATCATACCTTGATTTTTTACATTTTAATAATTATTAAAAAAATAAAATTCAACTCCTAGCTTTGCCAATTATTGCACCCAACCAAACAGAAAGAGTTCACAGCTCACAAGAAACCTGCCTTATGTTGAATTTCCCTTTGTTCTTTAATTTTTAAAACTAAAATTATACTTGTATGATTATACTTTGTATGATTTACATCATCCCTTCAAAAACTATATTAATGTCTTTATTAAATGCAATTTTAATTGTATACAAGTAGTTTTGATATTGAATCTATTAATATTAATATATCGTATGCCAACCGGTCTTGCTATTGAATAATGTTATCGATTTAGGCCTGTTCACATTTACTTAATTTTAGTTCAGTTCAGTTCAGCTCCAATCAGTTCTGTTCAGTTCAGTTCAACTCTTAATTTCCCTCTCTCATAAAATATTCATTTCAGCTCAGTTCAGTTCAGTTCAGTTCAGCTCCAATCAGTTCAGTTCACTTCAGCTCTTAATTTCCCTCTGTCATAAAATATTCATTTCAGCTCAGTTCAGCTCCAATCAGTTCAGTTCAGCTCAGTTCAGTAAATGTGAACAGACCCTTAGATGGTTTAGACTATTATTTTAACTCATTTCATAAATATATTTGTATTTGACTTCTTAAAAATTACCACCCGTGTAATTAGTCTAATTCATCTCAATAAATATCTTAATCTTTATAATTAGCGATTTAGCGCATATAACACATATGGAGTAAAATTATTCGAGTGAAGTCTAGCACTCCGTATGTAGTTAAATATGTGTATTAAAGACCGTAAAAACACAAGTAATCCATATGAACGTTTTTAATGAAATGGAGGTAGAATCTTATATTGCCATATAAAATAGGATAAAATAACAATAATAGAACAAAGTTATATTTTAACCCAAGAAAAAAAAAAAAAAGGAAAATTCGGTGGGGATTTTGGCATATGCTAATTTGCCAAGTTGTGGTCTTGGTTTTGCCTCTTCCGATCTCACCTTCCTCTCCTTTCTTTCTCTCTCATAATCTCTCAAAAATTTCAACCAATTTCCCGAAAATTAGATTAACAATTTTCATTTTTTAATTTCATAGTTTTATTCTTAATTAGATTACCAGGATTATCAGAATATATCTGAATTTGATCCGTCAATTTCTTGTAAATTGAGGTTTAATTTGAGGTGGGTACGAATAATTCAGCTGAATTAGGAGGAGAATTGTATGATTTTGGGTGAAAAAAGGTGAAATTTTTTGTGGGTGTGACAAAAAAATTGTGGGGTATTGGTGAATGAATGTGGGTAATTGAAAAAAAATCGAACTGGGGAAAAATTTGTGAAGGAAATGCTGTATTTGAAGCAGCCAATGGTTCAAGAATTGGGTGATGGTGAATTTGTTAATTTGAAGTGAGGAATTTGAATGCGAGTCTGAGAAATTCCCGAGCCCGGAGGCTCGGGGATCTACAAGAGAGCGCGAAAAATAAGGAAAATGGGTTCTCAAGAAGAGGAACCTCAACCTTTTCACCCTAGTCTCTCTCCTCCTGAGACGTGTATGCACAAGTTCAGGCTCTATGAGACTCGATCGGTATCGCTCCCTTTTCATTGTTCTTGTTGTTATTGTTCTTGCTGTTCTTGTTGTGATTGTTGTTTTGAATTTTGTATTGTTTGTTTGTGGTTTTTGTATTTAATAGACGGGATTTGATTTCAGGTCTTGGGTATTGCCCGTGTTTACTAACTAAGCTTGACATTCATTTTTGGATTTCTATTATGGATGATGGTTGACTGGTTTACATTATTTGGTTTTGAGATCTCAATGAAATGTTTTGTAGTTTTTATGTTAGTTAAAGGTTTAAGTGTGGGAACTGGTAAGTTGATTAGGATTCTCGAAATTTGTGATTTTTTCTTTTTAAGCTGAGTTTTAAGTTTGATTTATGTCAATGTTTTCTATGCTTCATTTGGGCTGTTTTTTGATTTCCAAAAGCAAATATTAGCACCGAAAAAAGAGAATTAAAACACTTTGGAATGTGGTTGTAGTAGAGGATACCTCAGTGTGTAAACTATGCAAGGGACTGCTTAGCCCGTGCACCTTATAGGAATGTGATTAGGTATAGTTTAATGGTTACTGTTTAGTGTTGTTGTGTTCCCAACTTCACATTATGATTAGCTGTACACTAGACTAGGGAATTTGTAGTCTGTACACCTTGTAGGAAATGTGATATGGTATAGTTAAATGGTTATCACTTATTGCTGATTTATTCCAATTATGATTATGTGTAAACTAGACAAAGGAATCTGTAGTCTGTACACCCTGTTAAAATTTTGATTAGGTATAGTTTAATAAATTCCGCATAGTGCTTATGTGTTCCCACAATGGTTAATTTTTTATTCATACTGAATGAAGACTCTTATGTTTTTCCCAAATTGCTGTTCAATGGCACAGTACATTGCTCATTGTAGAGAAGTTATGCTTCAATCAAAATTATAAATATGACCTTGGGTATGTTCTGCCTGAGGATATGGCAATCTGATCAGTTTATATAACTATGGAGAGCATTTAAGTAATTTCCAGATACAAATATTTTAAGGCATATAGAATCATCAAATTTTAGCAATTGATCTAGAGCAAAATTTCTCGAACTTCTCTGTTGTTTGTTGATGCAGGAAAAATGCTGTGTTTTTATTTTTTTATTTTTTCCTGCATGTGATGTTAAATATCTCGCATGATGATGTCTAGACGTCAAGGAGATTAAAAAGGGCCTGAGAATGTATTTAATCAGTAGTTGCTGCATCCCCATCTGAAACACTTTGCTGCTATAAACTACAAGAGCAGCACCTTCTGCAATATAAACAGTTCCTCTCTAAAGTTGTAGGAAACTGATTTAAAAAGACAAGTCTCCAGTATCAGAGTTGGTAAAAACAGTTGTTCCTTGAGTTGAATTGGAAAAAATAAATATATTGAAGAGAGGACTAAAAGGGTGAAAATTTGGCTGGTGTACTGTGGAAGGCAGTCTCATGTTATGATTGGTGAAAGAAGGGGGAGGAGGGAGTATCCAGAATCCTTAGATTAATTTATTATAATAGACATTGCATTCAATCTTTTTGAGAATATCATTAGAGAAGAAAATAGCCATTTGATTATCCATATGCTCCATAAGATTATCCATATGCTCCACAAGATAGCTGTAGTTTTATTGAAGGTCTGATTTTTATCATGATTATTGGATTGAAGATGAACTAGAGACAATATATTTTTTACATGTAAATGTACTGATGAATTATGGTAAGGCCTAAGGATGTATCTAAAGTGAATAAATCAGATATATTGGTAAATTTTGCCGTAAAGTTTTGGTCTTGATGATTAGTGGTTAATAGGTGTAGGATTTTGGGTTTCATTTTGTTTTTTTTTTTTGGTCTAAGGTTCAGGGTTCATGAATTTTGAGGAGACTATTGTACTGGTTTGAGGCTTAAAAGTTTTGTAGATCAATGGTGTACTATGCTACAATGGTTGCTCCGTTGATGTTTTAGTATTATGAGGTGTTTGGGGCATTCTGTTCACCTTTAAAAATTAAGTTTGACGGCTGGTCTAATCAGGTGTAAACAATCTAAACATAAGGTAAAACTGGGGCTGATTAGGACCAACCAGGTCAAGCAATATAGATAATTTTGGCTGAGAAGACTGCACCCTTAGTTTGTTTTTGATTTTATTGCCAGAAAAAAAAAAAATTAAAAAGGAGTTGTATTAGTAATCGTTGATACAGCCCAATGGCATGGTATGGAACTTGAAAGTCCCAGGTTGTTTACATGGGAAGGAGGGGTTTACTGGGCTCGCCCTCCTTTTTAACAGCTTTTGGGGTGGGTTCTCAAATCTATATTAGTTGGAAAGGTCTTGTCTTTTGTTAAAGTTTTAAAGGTGGGAATGAGGCTTAATGTTAGTAGAGGCTGGGACTGTATATATGTGTGGATTTTCTAAAGTGACTCTGTTACCTCTTTAAATATAATTGTAGTAATGAAGATGGTGTGTGTGATGCGTGTACTCATATGATACCAAGTGCATATCATTTGTGGGCAAAAGGATGGTTGAAACAAAACCATCATGCTCTCAAGCATTTGCTTGTGTGTGTAATTTATCTTAATATATCTGTGCTTAAGAATTTAAGATAGGAAAATTGCTGGTTACAAAGAGCACATAGAAATTGACTTTTGATTAAAAAATTTCCGTGATGATCTTGTAAAATGAATTTTCTGATATTTGGGACAACTTGTTAAAAACCTTTTTATTTGTTAACGCATGATGTAAGTTGTAAGAATATTAATGATTAGTTTGTCATCCTTATGTATTTAAGAACCATAAAGTAATTTAAGATGGTTGACAATTTCTCCTTAAGTCCTTACACTGAGGACACATTGCTTTAAAATTGTTAGCTAGGGCCTTGTATCAATATTTATCTCATGAAGATGTTGTCCTGATCTGAACAATCTATTTCATATGCATGTCTAGTCTAGCAAGCAGTTAACAACATGAAATGAAGTTGTTAATATGAAGTTATGTTTATATTTTGCCTAATTGCTTTGGAAGTATCTTCTGGGTTGGTCAAACATGAGAAATTTTGTATCATTCTTTTGACTTGTTGGCTAGAAATAGTTTGTGGCTTGATATAAATGCCTTCTATCTGAAAGGTTTATGCTGCTATTCTGATTGGCCTCTTGTTTTATCATTCAGAAATTTTACATGATAGGAAGGGACAAGAGTAGAACATATTGGCGTGTGTTAACCATTGATAGGTCAGAACCATGTGAACTTAACATTCACGAAGATCCTACTACATATACTGAAAGTGAATGCAATGAAATTTTGAAACGGATACATGAAGGAAATAAGTCCATTGGTGGACTTAAATTTGTCACTAATTGCTATGGAATTGTTGGTATGTATTTATATGATCCTATAACTTAGTCTCTCTTGTTAAATGGTTAGTTCGTTGACCTTAACTTCTCTTCTCATTTTTTAGGATTTATTAAATTTCTGGGGCCTTACTATATGCTGCTAATCACTCAAAGGAGGAAAATTGGCTCAATATGTGGCCACATGATATATGCTATCTCAAAGAGTGAGATAATTGCTCTTCCAGATTCTGCAGAGCAAAGCCATATGACGAACTCAAGGAATGAATACAGGTATACTAATCACGGACTTCTGGATACTTTTGCGTAGAATATCTAAAGTAATTTATACTGATGTGTTTCTCTCTTATATTCTCTAGCACCGCAGTAGACCTAAATAATTTATTACAATAAATTAGCACTTGACCCAGTGACTTCTCTAAGTACCGCTGTTTTCTTTTATTGATCAATATAATGGCTAAAAATTTAGCTTCTCAACAGGATAAATGCTTTCAGTTTTGCATTGCATACACTCTGGAACTTTTATCTCTCGACTTTATGGAAATGAACTCTTTCTAGCTTCCAACATGAATGAGTTGAGTTGGTGTCTTGTGTAATCATCTTCTTTTTGATTCTCTCTCGTACCTTTTTTTTTTGTTTATTTTTTTAAATGAAAAAATTGTGTTAGATTGTGGCTTGAATGAAGTGAATAGGATTGGTTCATTTCTAGTCTACCTACTGTCTTTGATGGGACATGGTTTCTCTCTAACTATGTTCTCTTCTACTGTCTCTGCATGTAGTTTCTTGTAAATCTTAGCTTACTTCTCTCCCCCCTGTCATAGGAGTATGAGAAATTCAGATGCATATTTAACAAATAGATATATAAAAAAAATTTGTGTGCAGTTTAAACTTGCATGGTTATCCAAAATGGAGCTGTAGCCTTTTAGGGGTGACTTAAAGGAGAGCCCTCTTGGGACAAGGGAATGGGAAGATTCCTTCTCTCAGCTTCCTTCCTTGATCTGCTTGCATCTTTCATTATTGTGAGTGATTAGCTATGTAAACCTGTCCGCAGTTCTTATTGAAGTGTGGTATCTGTTTTTCTCTTTCAAAAGAACAGATCCCCACTTTTGCTGGAACTTGGGAGGATCTGTTTGTTTGTTTGTTGATGGTAACCTACCTCTGCATTGCAATGTTGATTGGAAAACTGTTGATGTTGAGCTAGATGGAGAGTAACTGATAAACCTTCAGTTACTGCTAAAACTGCTGTTATTCTTCATGATTGTGCTTTAATGATGGATCATAGTCCTTTCGTAGATATCACCTGCTCACTCTGAATTAGGATAAGACAATGAGCGTAGTGGTCATATCTTTAGGCATTAACAGTTTTTCAATAGGTTAAAGAAGAGAATGATGGGTGGAAACATAATCTAAGAAACGTACAGTGGAGTCAAAACCTCATGACGCATGGCTAATGCTGAGCTAAGCTAGCTGAAATTAGAGACCAATTATTGAAGCAACAATAGAAGCTAACATCACCGTTGCTATTGTTGTACCTGCTGTTGTGACAGCTATTGTTATAGGAAAGGAGCTTGAGGGTGTTAGATGCCTCTCATTATTTCAAGGAGGGGACAGTAGACAATAAAAAATAGAAACTAAGTGACTTGTGACAACCTTATTTATTTTTAACCCTTTTTAGAGGTGTGGAAAGATGTGGACTGCAAGAAAAGGCAGTAATTGGAAGTTCAAGATTAGGGGACACATCCTTGTTCTAGGAAATTTAATGTGCAATTGTAAACATATTTAAAAATATCTTGTAGGGTTAGATCGTTAAATCTTAGAATATCAGTTTATAACAATTAGGAAATTGATATATGAGTTACATTTAGATATTAGTTCTTTTATTAATCTGGAAAATAGTGTTTTAGGGCATAAATTCCCAAATTATGCATTGTTACTTGTCAGGAAATTGGATGTTTTCTGTAGAATTTTGATTGAAGACAATGACCATCATGTAGTATTGTAGCCAGTTCCAGGTGTTTCCTTTTTTCTTTTATTGTGTTTTTTTTCTTTTAGGTTCAATTTTTATCTTGTTTTTGGCTTACTATATCGTCTAATAGGATCAATTCATGAACACGGATGTATTAAGAAGTTTTATGTGTGTGTGTGTGTGTGGGTGGGTGGGTGGATGGACGTGGGTGTCTGGATTCTGATGTCTTGGAGTTGGCCATCTAAACCAAACCAAAGGACTTGAGTTTAGCTTACTAAGGAGTCGTTCGGTTGGAGCTTTTGGAATGGATCGGAATGGAGTTAAAGTCCGTTCCATCCATTTTATTGTTTGGTTAGGACTTAGGCCTTTTAGGTATGGAATCTCATATCAAGGGGTTGTACTTCCATCACATCCCATTAGAATACCATACCTATCTTATCCCCTAAGATTCACAATCCATTCCTTTAATGACATGTACATACCATTCCAAAGAGTAAATCAAACAATTTTAGACAAGTGTGGGGCCTATACCTCACTAGTATGCGATCCCATACCAATCCATTCCAATTTAACAAACCAAACAACCCCTAAGTAGGGTTTACTAAGCTGGTTGGGTACTTGAACTTGCTGCAATCTTAGTAGTCTGGATGGTGGTGTATGCTCAACTTAGGAAAATTAGGATAGCTGGATTTCTCTTGTTATTAGTTGGCATTTTATATGCCTTTCCGCTCTTTTTCCCTTTTTAATAGAAAAGGGTCAACCACTCTCCCAAAAGATGTTTCTATGTTGAGCTTTTGTACTTATGTCTTTACTGCACCTATTGTGTATTCATTTGCTTAAGTGGCGTATGAGTTTATAAAGCTTTTTCTTTTAAACATAATTCATTTGGTTAAAGTTAAGACCTGCGCAAATTGATATAAAAAGTTAATCGGTGGGTTTGCTTGTCTTGCTTTCATGTGTTGCCAAAATTCCAATAATTCTTAGTAGAAATTTGCCTTCATTTTGTTAAATCCTTACTGTGCTGGTTGTGCAGGTATAAGAAGCTTCTGTGCATGGTTGATCTTACAAAGGACTTCTTCTTCAGCTATTCATATCATGTCATGCGTACTCTACAGAGGAACCTGTGTGATAGACAGACAGGGCATATCCTCTATGAAACTATGTTTGTCTGGAATGAATTTTTGACCCGTGGAATTCGAAGTCATCTCCAAAACACACTATGGACTGTTGCATTGGTTTATGGCTTTTTTAAGCAAGTGAGTGGTGAACTTGTCTCCTAGTTTGTTGTTAATGCTGTGGTCTGGAACACAAAGTTAATTGTCAGAATATGAGATGCCACCTGATGACCAATAACTTCTTTTGAAATTTTTTTCTTTTTGGTTTTTTTAAATTTCAGATTTTTCATTTACATTGTCTACTGCTGTCCACCCGTGATCTATTGACCTCCTTTTTTTTAATTGTTTTTTTTTGTAATTGTAATTTTCTTCTTATTATTTTTGTATACTTCAGGGGACACTCTCTATAGCTGGGAGCGACTTTAAGTTAACCCTTATAGCTAGGCGTTCACGTCATTATGCCGGTACAAGGTTGGCTCACAGTTCTGAATACCTCTGTCAATTATATGATCTCATATTCTCATTAAGTCATTTTTCCTGTCCTAAAATTTGTTTATATAAACAATTCTTGTTATCTGTATTTTATTCTAAAAAATAGAAAAATGATTTCGGTTTATAACTTTGTATGGTTCGTGAATTATGTTCAAATAATTCTTTATAGTTGATACTATGCTACACCACTTATTTGATATGTAGATTGAAATATTTTCTTCTGACCTAAGTTGGCAATTCCCGTCTATGGTCTAATTGCTTTTGACTAGGTATCTCAAACGGGGAGTTAATGAAAAGGGGCGAGTGGCAAATGATGTTGAAACGGAACAGATTGTATTCGAGGATGTTGCTGAAGGATTACCTGTGCGAATTAGTTCTGTCGTCCAGAATCGTGGCTCTATTCCTCTTTTTTGGTCACAGGAAACTTCTCGCTTAAATATTAAGCCTGATATTATATGTACGTTTTTCTTAATTATCGCAGCCCTCAGCTTGTTATTGTTGTTAGCGTTAATGTTATTAGTGTTACTAGATATTGGCACCAAAACAATTTCTTTGAGTTTGGTATGGTGATTGGTGAAGCTACATACATGTTATCCTTCTTAAATATGGATGGATGCATACATTTTGAATTGGGGTGTAAAATAAATAAATAAATATGAAGTATACTGTACATAAACACCCCCCAGCCCATCTTCTCTTAGTGGTAGTGGTGGTGGTGGTAAGGTCAGAAGTAAATATGTTCGTTATTTTCTAAGTACAAGTTTAGCCAAAATATATACAACTGCAATCCTAATTAATTAACTACAATCATGAGATCATTAATTTAACTTTTAACTTGTTTTGGAGTGGGAAATGTAAAGAATGCATGGTACTATTCTCTTTTAGTTTATGCTTTTGTTTAGCATGGTGTAACATAATTAGGAGCGTAACCAGTATGCATACTTGTATAACTAAAGGCAATTGTCTATTCAAAGATCTTCATGTGGTACACTGGCATGCTTGGTTGATAAGACTTACTATTAACATGTATATGTTAGAAAAATAACAGATTAATATTAATATTAAGGAAAAATGAACATGCTAATGTTTGCACCCTTGAATCCTTGATCTCAACTTTTATTTATTTTGGTGCTCACGAGAGGCTAAGCCTCTGATCTCACCTTTTATAAGTATATAATTTAAAACTATCGAATCATAACAAATAAGATTTAACAACATATTAATAATATTACTAAAAAAAGTGCATTTTAAGGTGTCAAAAGAGAAGATCCTTGAGAGTAAATCAGGGTAGTATTAATTGTACTTCCTTTTTCATGATTGCCATTCATAGAATTGCACCAATAACCTGTTGGATATCTCAATTGCCACTAGTTGATAGTCATTAATGGTGCTTTTTATATGTATTAAATGAAAGGATGATTGCATAAGCGACGATCATTATTTATAAGTCCACCTTGATCCTCAAAATTTGGGAAACATTGGAATAAAACTCAAAGAGCTGACTATCCGCTTTGCAAAATTCGTAAAAAAGAATAGAAAAAAAAAAAAACAAATCCTACTTGTTTATATAGGAGGGTGCCTGGTGGTGTCTCCCTTTGCATGAGTTCGGTGCTGCCTGGTGGTGTTTCAATTTATAAAATCATCTGTAGTTCAGCAACTTAAGTTTTGTTAAGAAAAGCCCGCATCAATAGCATTTATTGCCTTGTTGTTATATTTACTCTTTTTAGAATAGTCAGTCAGAATTGATACTGTTGTTTTGGGAATAGTATTTGCAAATAAAGTTAAGTATTGACAAAGCTATCACCTTTGCCAAAATAATACTGCTTTGTGATTCAAATTTCTTAAGATATTCAGCTGAATTTGAGTCATGGGGAGATGATGGAGTGGTTCAGTTATTGTATAAGGTTATTTAGATGAAAATTTATCTTGTTGAATCAAACATAAAGTGATTTGATCAATGTAGTAAGATTTTTTTGTGAAACACACGGAGCCAACAACTAGTTATATCTATGATGAGGTGGCAATCTCTGCATCGCTCTATCCGTTCTTATATCAAGAAAGTATATAATTCATGTAATATTCGAGCATAACTTGATTATTTTCTAAAAAACACCTGCCTGATTATGTTGTTCTCTGTAGTAGATTTAATATCATTACCTTTTCAGTAACAAAAGATATAGCGATAATTTTTTTTTTTTTAATTTTTAATTTTTAATGCTGTTTCTCTCTTTTCAGTATCAAAGAAAGACCAGAATTATGAAGCTACAAGGCTCCATTTTGAAAATCTTACGAAGAGATATGGCAATCCAATAATCATTTTAAATCTGATCAAGGTATGTTTCCAGAATTTTTACGCCGCAAGTGATTCTCTTTTTATGATTAATCTAATTGCCAAGCAGCCAGCCATAAACACATGTAAAGGAAGCCTGAAAGACCGCAAACTGAACCTTGGGGATGTCATGGTGATCTGATGCATTTTTCCTTTTTAAAGTCATTATTGTGATCAAAGATCAAAATTTACAGATTCTATGCATTACTTCTGTAGAACAGGAATCAGTTATCCCATTTATTTGTAGCTGAATTCAACAAGTAAACTGATGTGACCTCTCTCCTTGGTTAATAAAACTTGTCATCAATGTCAATTGACCATATCCATATCAAATAGTTTAGTATCCAGCATGGGCATTTGAGGCAAAACGATAAATTGAGTAACTAATTGAGTAGAATTCTAAGAATCTCTAGTGTTCAGAGCAGAATTAGTTCTGATTATGAATGCTATCATACTTCTTGTACAGACGGCTGAAAAGAGGCCACGAGAGTCTATTCTTCGTCAAGAGTTTGCAAATGCAATCGAATTTATTAATAAAGATTTGCCTGAAGAGAAACGCTTGAAGTTCCTGCACTGGGATCTAAATAAACATTCACGAAGGTAATTTGTGTCTCTCATTGTTATACTCCCAAAATCTGTAAATTAAGCTTTTCAATAATTAACAGTAGGCCTGAGTATTCTGTTTTCCTCTTCCAGCAAATCTACAAATGTGTTGCTTCTCCTAGGAAAAGTTGCTGCATATGCATTGACACTAACAGGATTCTTTTACTGTCAACTACTACCAGCTGCCGGGTCTGGTGATCCTCTAGAATGTCCATCTTCAGGGTAAGTTGTCTCATCTCATAAGAAATTCTTGATGGTGTTATATAGGAATTCATTTCTTGTTCTATCTATATCCTTACAAAAGTAAGAGAATCAAGCCAGAAAGTTATTTTTTGTGATCCTATTGGAATACATGATTTAATTTGAGCACGCATGTTTGTAGCTTACATAATGGGCATTCTTTTTTCTTTGGGAAGGTGTTATATTGCCAATACATATTGGCTTATAATTCATGATAATCTTTCCAAGTTATATGTTATGTACGTTTTATTATCTACCGGGTCTTTGTATGATGAGAATAACGAATATGGAATGCAGAAAAGTTTCAAAAGCCAATTACATCAATAACAAATCTATACTATATACTAAAGTAATTACCGGAAGGGACACTTGGCATAATTTTGTGAAAAATTTTCAAAAAAACTATTTCAATAAATTTTATTTGTAACACATAAGAATTTAAAGGGTAGACATTAATAAATTTAAGTTTCAAAAAAAAAAAAAAAAAAGAAGTATTACATAAGTCATTTAAGTTCAATTAACTCTTATGTCAATTGACTATTATTATTAATAAATCATACTTTATAAATCCGTGCATTACAGGGGGCCAAAACTAGTTATTATTGTTTGCGGTAAATGTTTGTTTGTGTCTTTCAATTTCCCTGACTCTCATGCCCACTTGGTTAACTTTTTCATTTTTATTTTTCATGAGTTTAGTGCCCACTCAAGATGTGGTAATGCTTGTGTTTTGTATGTATGGATGTCCAAATTCTTATGCTGCGGACTTTGTATTTTGTCTTTCTACTTCCTGGTCTCTTTTTCTGGTATCAGGGAATAATTTTGACAGGTTTATTTTTATGAGGTCTCTAATCTAGACTGTGATATCTGCCTGTCTATATATTTACTTCTTTCTCATATCTATGCTGCTATTCCAGGTTGATCTTATGTTTTTTGTAACAAATGTGGCTGCCAGAACAGTTTAAATGATAGTTGTATGTTAGTGACAACTGAAAATCTGGCTAGTCTAGTTTGGGGTGATATGGCTCCTGGGAAAAAAGTTAACTTTAAAAAAATAATGCAGGGACTTCGAAACAAGAGACTCTTCTGAACAGAATGATCCTCTTTTGGGCTGTGAGGATGTTGATATTGTTGAAGGAGATGCTGGTGAAATTAAAACCAATGGAGATTTTGCTGACAGGAAGCCAATGTTCCAAAATGGCGTTTTGAGGACCAATTGCATAGATTGTCTAGATCGAACAAATGTTGCACAGTTTGCCTATGGATTAGCTGCCCTGGGACACCAGCTTCACTCTTTAGATATGATAGATGTTCCGAAGGTAGACCTTAACTCACAGCTAGCTGATAGTTTGATGGGGTTTTATGAGAAAATGGGGGACACCCTCGCACACCAGTATGGAGGCTCTGCTGCTCACAACAAGGTATGTACACTGCTGAGCATTTTTGACAAGCTGTTTTTTTTTATTTGTAAAATTTTTTCATTTATGAATTTCTGTAAAACTTTGGCTGCCAGTATGACTTGCAACCCTATACTAAAAGGATAGAAATTAAAAATGTTGAATCATATGACTTGCAGCCTCTGTATAATGTTCCATCATTCGGATTATGTATGTTCATGCATTCACAGAGATTGGGTAGTTATAAAAAGAGTTAGATTATTTCTAGCTTGTACACCAACTCGTTGGAAACGAATAAAAAAGTTACTATTTTGCAATGAGCCACGATGCATGTCCACGTGGATTGAATGATTGATCACATATGGGAGAAGGGGCAAGAGTAGCCATTAGGAGGAGTGGTAGGTGGGATCTTTTTGACAGCTTTTGGCTGTGAGAATGTATACATATAAAAAGGGGAAGAAGAATAAGTTACATAGACAGCTTTTGTGTGGTAAATGAGATAGTGAGAGTAGTGACCTAAAGTCACCTAGTGGAGACTAGTGGCCTCAAATCACTTCTCGTAAGCAACCCTTCTTAGTTCATCGATCAAAAAGCCTCTTTATTCTGTCAATAGATTTTCTTGTTTAATTTCTCTTGCATATTATTGTTATTGGTAGTAGATTGTTACATAAATTTAGTGAGCATCCCTTCCTTATGATCCAAGTAAGAGGAATTGCTATTATCATTAGCATCCCTTGTTTAATTCCTTATGTGGATGGAATTTTCTTTTGAATTCTTAGATTCCCTTGGAAGTATAATTGCTTTAATGGCCAAGTAAGAGGAACTGCTATTATCATTATAGGTTTTGTGTTGGTAAGGTAGTGGGATTAGAAAAGGAAGACAAGCAATGTGATAAGGTACTGTGAAAAGTTGACTGCTAAAACTAGGGTGAAAACCATTTTAGGCATCATCTTTCGTCAGTGTTGAGTTAGCATAACCATCATTTGTAGAAGGACCCCATTAGTCTTTCCCTGTTGTAATACGTGGGAGGTGTAGGGGGTGAGGCCATCCTGGGCATGGGAAAGAAGCTGAACAGAAACATTGCTGAGGTCAACACCCCCCTCTTCCTCACTCCCAAGGTAGATACATAGTCATTTGATATGCAAAGGCATTTCAATCTTTGATTGCCCGAGTATGTTTTTTACTCCTTCCCTTCCTCTGCACACATGCATACCAACAAATAAAAAGAAAGATCGGGGAAAAGCAGACTACTTGAACTATGAATCTTTTGCACTTGTAGATATTCTCTCAAAGAAGGGGTCAGTGGAAAGCAGCGACCCAATCCCAGGAATTCTTCAGAACTCTGCAAAGATATTATAGCAATGCGTATATGGATGCAGAGAAGCAAAATGCTATTAATGTGTAAGTTCACTTTGACTTCCTTTAAACAATTTTTTTTTTTCTTGCTTATGCTGTCTGCAAAATGGTCCCAATAGATTCTTACATTAACAGGTTGTTTCCATCACTATATTCCCATTGGACATTAGAAAATGATTAATGTGGCTTTTTGACAAGCATGGTAGCTTCTTACTGCATATATATGTTACCTTGTTGGGCTCAGTCATCAAAATAACAGAAATGTTGCTTATGCTCTTCGACATTGTCGCTAAATCAATATTGTGCAGATTCCTGGGACATTTCCAACCGCAGCAGGGGAAGCCAGCACTGTGGGATTTGGGCTCCGATTACAACTGCACTGCGGGGAGACATGGGCAAATGGATGTTGATGAAAATGGAAGGTAATTGTAGTTCAGGAGTTGAACATTTGGATTAGGCACTGTTTATTTTTGGATACTTGCAGAAGCTTAAATTTTGGATGATTTGTAGTTTTGAGGTAACTAAATATGTTTCATTTAGGGGAAGATACCATAGTATATCTAAGCATGATTTGCTGGAATATTCTATATTTTTGAGGCTGAACATACTTGATGCAGAGAGTATATTCTCTACAAGGTTTATTCATGTAATTAGGTGGTTTGGCTTGTGGAATTTCACATGCTATTAGCTGACCTCATAGTTCTCTTCCTTTGCAATATTAATATTTTATGTTCCTATTAAAACCTGGAGATAAATGATTATGCTCATTGCTGAACCTTCTGCTTTTAGGTCTTTATTCAAAAGATGCTGGTCAGATGGAAACATGCTGCGTGGAAGAGACTCTCCCATTTCATCCAGACATGTACTACAGGAGAACTTTACTAACTTGGTTTTCCCTGATACATCTGAAGGTTCTAACCGGATCATGGTTGAATCATCTCCTGATATGTCACATAAAGAAAATGATACGTCATATTACAGGTTTGATTCGCTGTGTTGCTATGCGGTTTCTAAACATTCTATGTTCTGTATTATATGCTGTTTCATCTCTCATACTACTGTTTGCTTCAAAATAGGTGTAGGGAGATATTTGTTGATGCAGTTGTTATTATACTGTACATAAGAATGAGACCTGAAATTTATCTGATGATGTTTGCTGCAAGTTTAGTACAAATTTGTGATTGTTTCTATTGATAATTCTCTGTCATGATCTTTTGGGGATGTTGGGTAGCTTGGGACAGTAGATTTGCATTCATCTGAAGATGTCTGTTTTTTTGTTGAAAGAAAATTGCCTTCCAGTTGATGGGAGTACAATGAAGAAAGGTTCAAATTTATTTTCATGTTATGCTCTATGATACTTTCCTAATTCCATTGTCCATCTACTGTTGTCTATTTTACATATGCATGTTAATAACTGTGGCATGTCTAGTAGATGCTAAAAAATGGACTCAGACTCACTGGAAATAGCCACAGCTCAGTAGCTTTTATGTTGTATATTCGACTATGATATCTCTCTTTAATGAATAAGTAAGGTTATGAATCAAGAGATGGAGCTAGCCCCTCCCCTTCTTATCTTCACTTTGAGACTCCGAGTGCTAGGGTTTAGTTCCTCCGATTAGAAGATTGCGAGACATTTAATACAAAATGGAGTACTATGGGATAGAAAGGAATTTGTTTTCGGGCAGGTAAAGGAGGATGATAGCTTTTCTTAAGACCCTGTGAAAGGGCATTTAATGTTTTTGTATTGGCATCATTAATTGAACAAAAAATGTAAGGGCCTCAGCCAATGAAAAAAAAGTGTTGAAGGGGAGGGAAACTAGAAAGTTAGGAATTTGCAAAGGAACTTAAATTTTATCTAGAAGCCATCTCCTTCTCAGAGCAGATTTGAGGACAGCTCAGCATGTGACTTATCTGATGGTATTACATGCTGATACGTCCCTTCGAATTAG
Organism: Chenopodium album; assembly: GCF_948465745.1. Classification (NCBI taxonomy): domain Eukaryota; kingdom Viridiplantae; phylum Streptophyta; class Magnoliopsida; order Caryophyllales; family Amaranthaceae; genus Chenopodium; species Chenopodium album. The sequence goes on from NC_137857.1 coordinate 6,989,877, forward strand.
ACTTAAAGTATACTGCCCTTCCATAGATAATGTGCTACATCCACATTTAATCTGATACTTTTATTAAGAAATTGAACAGAGAAGTACTATAATTGGGTAGTATCTTTTCCATGAAACTAAGTCACCTTCACTTGGAATTAGTAGTTTAACACTTCCTCTATATTCTTTTACCTGCAACACAGGTTAAAGCACCCAGTTTTAGCAAGTGTAGAGGAAGGTAAATGTATGACTTTATTAAGATATTTTTTACACCGGGAATAGGGTTAGGTACAATGTGTATCAATATTTTGATTAATTTGTTCGATTGGATTGTTAAATATCTTCCTTAAAGTGCGTCTTATTAGGCTTTGTTGCAAGTAAAGAAATGGTGGAAGTATAATAGTTAGGGTAATATAGGAAAAACCAATGTTTAGATTTCCAAATTTAGGAAGTGGTAGCAAAATTTGGGAGGGCTCAAGATAGGTACATGGTCTATTCTCTTCTGGATTAGTGTAGTTATTACTGAAAATGCAGTCCCTTAATTCCTGTATTAGACTCTTGTAGAAGTTTGTGGAAAATTGAGAGCAGAAAAAGATTTGAGATCCCACTGTTAGCTTGTCAGACTGGAAATTCGTTCTTATGTGCTCTTTTGTTTTAGACTGCTTAATATAAAATCAGTTAAAAATCTTAGGTTATCTTACAGATCTTGCAATATAACTTCAACCCTTGCTTTAAGAAATTTGAAGAAATTGGTTGTTTCGAAGATTTAGAGAAGCTTAGATGGGTGGTAAATGATTTACTATTTTCTTGGTGGCTGATTTCCTCTTATCAAACTTGCCTGTATTAACTCTCTTTGTTTAAGGTTACGGTGGCTAATGCACATAAGAATGAGATGCTAATGAGGGAGTTTTTATGGTTTGAAGCGGAGGAGAGGTATGAAATGATCATCTAGTTTGTTTGGATGGAGTATGTCGGCTGAAGGAGGGATATTAGGGTTTGTCCTATAAAGAATTGGTTGTAAAACTGTTTTGCAAGTTTCAGAAGGGCGAAGTAGAAGTTAAGCAAAATATCATGATGGCATCTTGTGGACCAATTTGCTAGAACAGAAATATAGTGGAGCTGCTTCATCTCTTGTTGGTTTGGTATAAAAGATACAAAAAAATTGGGATACTTTGTAAATATGTAGCTGTGTTTCTCCCTAGAGGAACACTTTGTCCTCTTGACGTATTCTTCTTTTTAGCTCTAATAAAATACTTGTCAAAAATTCTACCGGAAAAATAAAAGTTTTATCAACATGCAACTCAATCAATCAATTAAAGTCTTAATCCCATAAGTGGGTTCGGCTACATCAACATGCAACTCTTGAAGAAAAAGTGTAGTCTTGACTAGAAGTACTTTCTAATCAACGATAAGTGTCTTCTTCTGCGGAGACATTGGTGAACATTGTTTTAAACTGACTTAACCAATCTGGAGTATCCGTGGAATTTAAGTCAGCAATCAGCAATGTAGTTAATTCTTTTTACCATTCTTGCATGTGGATATTATCTCTCTAGAGAGTTTGTGGTTCACTGTTAATTTGCTCTGTTTGTTTGTATTTTTGTTTTTAATTGTTAGTGGCTTATGCTTCAATGTTAGGGCACCATGCCTTGCAGCTCTTTAGTCAGTTCATGTCTAATGCATAGTGCGTTTGTTTCCGTAACTGTCTTTGCGACAGATATTCCCAAACTATGCCTCGCAAGCAGCTTTTTGGAGATGTGCAAAGAGAATATTATGCTGAGAATGATAATGTCAACGTCCATGAACGCGTAGATACAGTAGATAGCTCAAATTTTGTAGACTTGGATTGGCTTTCTTCTTCTGGACATTCATGTGGGGAAGAGTCTTGTGAGAGGTAATTTTTTGAATTTTGCTTATAAGTTAAGTGCATATTTTCCAGTAGTGGTGGTTAATCTGACGCTTGATGGTTTTATCAGTACTAGATTATGGTAGCATGGAAAGAAATTCCATGGACATTATTGGTTCTTTGGATTCTGCAGATGTAGAAATAGAGAGCTTAGATAAAAGGTGTAATGACTTAAAAGTTTTGTTCTGTTTTAGCTGTGTAATTAAAGAAATATCATAAATCTAATAACAAAATAGTAATCAATAGGAACCTTATTTCATTTCACTAGCACTTTTACATGAACTCACAGTCTATATGCATTTCACTCAATATTCTAATGTCCCTGGCAGTCACATTCTTGAACGTTGTTTAGCCTGATTTCTTTAGTTGGGATATGTATTTCCACTGGAAATAATTTCTTTTTTTGTATAAACATATATGTTCCTTTATTAACTGAATATAATTAATCTTCGCAACTCATGGAAGAGTTGGAATGGGTCAAAGACAAAATTTCAATGTGCATTTGCTGTTTGTATATTATTACAACTACATATAGGTTTTTTTTTTTTTGGGGGGGGGGGGGGGGGGTTGCGTACATGCAACTTATGTTGGATTTAGGAGGAGGTAACACGTGAGAGGAGATTCTGCAATTCATCTTCCAATTTTGGAATTACTCTTCTTGTGCTGATAAGGAAACAAGCGATTACTTTCTCTAAACCTTTTTGCACTATATATAATCAAGTAAGATTAACCATGGCTTATTTTTATTGTAAAACAATCATATCATTTACATAAATACATGTTCATGACTTCTTCTAGAATGCAATAATGTTCTTTCCTGTTGAGAGTATGGTGGATATCCCTTCATATTATATACAAAATACAATTAAATAATGACGCAGAGCTGCAGAGGAGAATAATTTTAGAGCAAATGGAGAAATTTGTTATGTTCTCTTATAAAATGCTTTTGACATGTTATGGTCTTATGGAGGTAATAGCTGTTTTATGCTTTTAGGTAAATTGTAACTGCCAGTATTTGGGTACCTACTGTTAGGATTGCAGCGGATCTAATTATGATTTTATTAATTATCTAAGAAAATGTTTATCATAGGATAGTTTGTCTAAAAGCTAAAATAACAAACAACGGTATTACCCCGAAGTTCAAACAGAAGGCAGGTCTATCCCAACAAAGAACGGGCATTATCTCTCTTAATAATGTCAAATAAAGAGTTCCATTGCATTGAGAAACTTCTATCCTTCTCTCTTTCTCAAATTGTGCATCAATCATTTGGCTGAGAATTGAATCTGGCTTGTCAATATATCTTTTTCACATTGAGGGTACCACAAATAACTTCTCTGTTTTTAAAAAAGGAAGAAACGGTCCTTAGCTTTATCACTTAACAAAAATTGATCTGTTGTGTAGACAACTAACATATTACCCTAGCAGAAGTTTCACCTGATAATGCTCACTTAAATAATGGTGACTGTTGAAAATTAAAAAGGTATATGCCTGAGAATCATTGGGATATACTTCCTCTGTGTACCAAAGTAGTTGACGCATTTTTTTCTTTTTTTTTCTTTTTTTTTTTAAATCATGTTTGTCAAGAATGAATTTAATCGAAATTGTCTTTAATTATACTATTGTAAAAAATAAAAAAAATTGAACTTTAATTAACTAAGCATTGAAAACGGATCTAACAAGATCGACTATATTTTTTAATATCTATAATCCACACATGTTAGGCAAAGTAAAGTTTGTGAACATTGTCAAAAGTCAAAACGTTTCAATTAATTTGGAACGGAGGAAGTGTATCATTTGGTGAAGCATAAGATAACCCTCTCTCTCAATCGTTCCCCTTTCTTGCCTGTCGTTGTAGATAATGTAAAAGTGATATGTGTTTGACCTAGGAGATCATTTGTTCCCCTTGGAAATTAGTATGCGATGAGCTGTTAGTTATCGATCTATTTGCCAACTACTTTTATTCTATCATATAAGCACATTAAGGCTCAAGGAGACTGGAATTGAGAGGGGGATTCACACTTACAAGTGTTACCACTAATGTTTTTATTATTTTTTTGTTTTGCAGGTCGATGTCTATGAATTCTCCGCTTACTGGTGTATCATTGGATAATGTAATGAACGGAGTGACAGGAGAAACAACTCCATCCAGCAGTCAATATGGATCAGGCATGAGGGTGAGTCCTAATCTGCATAAAGGGTTGTTGGTTCTCAAAATCTCTTCCCCCATTCAAATTGTTGATTATGTAGTTAAGCACTTTGCTCAACATGTTTGTATGCTTATACTCGTTTATCTGGACAATTTGTTACAGACAAGGGAACAGACGGAAGGAGAACTATCATGTGGCCAGATTAATGATTCTGTGCTAGAAGAATTCTCTGAAAACTTCGTGCGTTGGGTTGTATCAGGAGAGTCACTTTGCTTTTGACAATTTTGAACTTTTGTTGCTGTGGTTTTCCTGTCTTCCTCCTCATGTCCGGAGTTTTGAGATAGTGTACGGAGCTCTTCCCTTGTTCTCCTCGTGAATGAATTTCATGCCCCTTCGTTTATCGTAAGAGTTGCGAAGTTAATGTGAAGCTTTTAGGCTAGAGAGTGAGGTGGTACCGTGTGAGTAGACAATGCTTAGCCAAGTGCTCAAGCAATCGCTTCACCTCTCGTTTGAAAATCAGAAGCTCATGGTAAATAGCCAATAGTTTACAGATTCTTTTAGGAGTTTTTTCTTTTCTTTTCTGCTCTTTCTCGTTTTCTCTTTGGTGAATATTTCTTGTAAATATGTACCCTTTGCTCTTGTGAGCTCCTCTTGCAAATGTAGGCAGTTGATTCTTTTCATCTGTTTTAACAATAGATCGAATTTAAGGAATTCATACTGAAAATGATAGAAGAAAGAGGACAATAAGGAATAGTTGGTTTTGTACAATTGTTGGAATGCTTTCTCAATGTCATTTTCAACTCCTTATTTCCTGAATTTCACCAATTATTCTTTAATTAAAATTTCGTTATATACTTTTTCTTCTTTTTCTCTTTTTTCTCTTTAATGAAAATTTGATGTCTTTGACTATGAATGTTTTAAAATTATTATGAATTTTTATTGTAATAACATGATTATAGAATGTCTTCAAAAATGCTCTCTTAGGCATCTTCTTTTAACATTTGAGTTTTGAGTGTAGCATTGCACTCCTTTATCCTAATTTTGTTTGCTTACTTAACAAAGCGTGTATATATGGGAGGTATTTTGGTGTTCGTTAGTAAATGTTGAAGGAGATTCTCAATGGTAGCCTTGTATTTTTGCTCATTAGCTTTGGCCGACTAAAAAGAAAGTATCACAAATACCTATACCACGACATTAATGGTGATTTGTGTTGATATTGTTATTAACTAGATTTGCCACAAGTTTAAAATCAAAGAGTATAAAGCTTCAATCCATGTGGATTGACATGGTAGGGCTGGTAAGAAATCTCTTCCTAAGCGGACTGATTGTACCATGGCTTCAGGTTATCTGTAGAGTCGAATCTAATTGTGTCGTAAGTTTTTAACATTTCTAAACCCAATAACAACACACGTACACAACATTGAAAAATCCATAATTTTGATGTTTAGTTTATATATCTAGTTTTGGTTTACGATTTTCCAGATAAAATTTAAAAAACAAAAACTTGTGTTGGCTTATAGAAAATAAATAATGCTGGGAAGCAAGCACACAGCTACTTATGATTCAAAACAGCCAAAATCAGAGCCCTGAATCCTCAATGAATATCAGACGACAAACTCACAAGCTATGTATGTATCTCAACAGAGTAAAAACTAACTCATTTTTAAATACGTTAAGAGATTTGTTCGTAAAATCTTATAAATCAATAAGCAACTGGCATAACTTTCAACTCTATCCTAGACGCAGGGGTTTCAGGTCTCAAATAAGTTCAATTCTTAATCTCAGAAAACAGAAGCTGATTGACTCTACACCAAAAGCTGATCGAATGCATATGGTGTAACAACTTAAGAGAAGTGATTTAACTCGAAATTTGAGACCATTTTTCAGTACATTAAGTATTCAGAAACTTTTGATGGTAAAAACAAAAACTGTATTCAGACCATTCCCAGGTAACAAAAATGGTCATCCATTCTCAAATACTCTCAACCAAAGGGAGTACAACATTTAGAGGTCAACCAAGAATAGGGAAGATGCGAGTGATGTGCTCCAGCTGTATGCTATCTGCTGTATTTTTCTTCAACTCTGGATGGTTGAATTCGTTGCGGGGGAGAATAATGATTTGGCCCTTTCCGGAGCTCTTTTCAAGAAGCCACCCATGTTCTGTCACTTGTTGCTCCAGGAATTTGTCAAGGGCGAGACCTTCAATGTTAATAGCCTGTATAATTACAAGTAGAAAACCAAGATTAATGGCATCAACTGTAACTTGCTAAAAAAAGCTTGAAAGCATTGGCTGATGGTTGCACATTTACATTCATATAAATTCCGGGCTGATTTGCCAGTGTGCAAAACACTTCATCATGATAAGTGATTCATTTTACATTGATAGTGCAAGAAACTGAATGCATACCTCAGCAAGCACAGTTCTTGGCACTCGTTGACAAGTTAGTGAGAGAATATGAACTGCATAGGACTGAACTGCTTCCTCAAAACCTGCAATAACATGATCATCAGCAACCTTGTAAGGAAAGGGGAAGGCGAAAAACAATAGTAGTATACAAAAAAATACCCAAAAGCTAATAGCCCACTGGCTAAGGTTTGAGGTCCTTACAGAAAATTAGAGTTTGCTTTTCAATCCCAATCAACTGCTATGATGCCCTACTGCTAGGACCCCATGAGCGTAAAATATGTAAGGATAGACAATGGATTTGTTTTCAAAGAAGATTAGAAAGGAGGCTGGAAATGGAGAAAATAAGACTGCAGAAGAGAAATTTAGAGGAAACTGGGACAAGGTAATTTGAATTGAAAAGTAACAAATGTAAACAACTAGCATTCGAGAGGCTAGGCTCTCCCAATCACAAAGATGCTAATACATAATTTCTGAAGGAAGATAATAGTCATTCCTTTTCTTCTGTGTATTACATATATGTGATAATATGTATGAGCAAAGAAATCTGATCCGATTTATGATTCGATTAATCCGATCCGAAATTTAGGAAATCTGATCCTGTTTTACATGTTTTGGATATTTCGGATCGGATTCATATCGTATTTGAAAATTTTCAGATATCCGAGAAAATACCAAAAGTAATATCCTAGCATTGCAAAGCCCCACTAACAACCTTGCACATTACACATTTAACCAGACTAATTGAAGTTTACTAAAATTTGCTGTTAATGCCTTTTGTACTCCATATATTAATGAATTATTATACTTATTCTTTTAACTTGGATTTTTTAAATGTATAAAGTAAGGTTTTTGTTATATTTGGTATTCATTGAAGTTGAAAAACATAAGTGATAAGCAAAGTCTAGAAAATTAATAGTAACATCCAACAAAAGTCATTGAGTTTTTCCAATCGGATATTCAGGTTATCTGACCTGAAATTTCAGATATCTGGATTTTTCCTGATCTAGTATCTGGTTTGGCCAAACCCATTATCTCAGTGGCATACACAAAATTCTAATCCACAAAAAGATGCTACACGTAGTAATGTCATAACTGCCTTTCTTTTGTCATCCTTATATATGAAAGGTAAACATTCACACCAAATGCATCTAGGTAGTACTAGGTAGGCTGAGTGAATCAAAATTTTTCAGAAGTGCATAAGAGCTAATCTAAGGAAATCCACTCTTAAGCTAAGTTTCTATGACATCCTAAACACAGAGCCAAAGATCAGTACATACAGTCATACAGATTATAATGGTGGAGCTTGCTCACTTCCTTCCAACAAGTCGGTTCCCCACTTCCCCTTCACATCAAGCAGCCTGAGGTAACATTACAAACCCCTCTCTTCTCAATAATCCACACATTATTTGCCAGTGTATGACAGCTATCTCTTCCGTGCAAGTTTGGATTTGGCCTTTCTTCTTTGAAAGAAAGATGTCCTGATAATGCACCTACCAGATCACTAATCATATCCATGCTTACCCAATCATATATCAGCTAAATGTTTGAAACTGACACAACGCCCCACCCCCCCCCCCCCCCTTCCTAAATCCACTACTAGTGGGAAGCTCAAAGCCTCACAATAACACAAAACCTCTTCAATAAATCCTCTAAACATCCCCAAAACATAAAATAAAAAATAATAATAATAAAAAAGAACCCCTACTAATTAGCTGCGGAGACTATTTACCTGGAACCGCTTCAAGAATGTGGCGACTCTTGGATGCTTCTTCCCAAAATTGACGAAATCTAGCAGTCTGCAAGTAAAGAAACCATCAGGTATCATATCCCATGCATTCTACCCATGTTTCCAAGTAAATGCATCAACTATACCTCCAGATAGTGAGAGAGAACAATCAATGTCTTGAACTGCTCTTCCATTTGCTGGTAAAATTTCCACAAGAAACATAAAAATTTCGTCAACAACAATATTAAAGCAAATGGTCAAAATACAAGAGGAATACACACTCTTCAACAGTAATTTAGTACAAAAAAAAAAAAATGCTAGCCTACAGTCTGGACAGGAGTTACAGTAGATAGCTTGGACCTCCCAAAAGGCCAAAAGCTCTGCATGAGACAGTATTTTGGATCCAGTGTGAATTTAGTTGAAGAGTGGCCCACAAGAATAAGTCAGGGTGGCTTAAATGGAGAGTGGCCATGGAAGTGTAATGTGACCGAAGCATTCCTTTACAGTTGAAGGGGAAAATCTATGACTGCCATAATGCCAGTGTTGTATTATGGTATAGAATGTTGAGCTTCTAAGAAGAAGCACATTAAAAATATAGTGGTTATGGAAATGCCACGTTAAGATGGATGTGTGGGAACACTCTAAGAGATAGAATCAGAAATGAAGTTATTCGCTAGAAAGTGGGGGTTGCAGGCATTGCAGAAATTAAGGGAAAATCGTCTGCGTTGGTATGGGCATGTAAGACGGAGACCTCAAGGTGCACCGGTACGAACTACGTAGAGTGGGATCATGGAAAGCTTAATTGAGGTAAAGGGAGACCAAAAATGACTTGGTTGGAAGGAGTTAGTAAGGATATGAAGAAAATGTATTTGCATGAGAATGAGGTATTTAATTGTAAGGGATGGAGGAGGAAGATTTTGGTGGATGTTTATATGGAATAATCACTTTTGGCTCATGTAACCGACACTACTTATGGGATTAACACTCTGTTTGGATAGAAGGAAATGAAAGGAAAAGAAGGGAAGAGAAAGGGAGGGGGACAAACTCTCTTGTTTGGGTAAAAGATTGAGGTAAGGAAGGGAAAGGAGAGGGAGAGATCCATTTTCCCCATATCTTTAATAAGCATAATCCCTCTAAATTTGGAGAGATTTGAAAGAAAATGGAGTTCACCTCCCCCCCCCCCCCTTTTCCCCTTCCCTTCCTCCTATTTCCCTCCCTTTCCTTTCCTTCCTTATTTGCTATCTAAAGTGTAAGTCTTTAATTGATTGATGGATTCAATTGAACCCATAATGGATCAAGAAAGTTATGATCAGATTTCTTTTAATCTAAATATTAGTTAAAAGGTCATTGGTTCAATTGTGCCCAGCAATGATTTTGTTGTTTTATAATACTTTTTAAAAAATTCTAACATGTGCTCACCCAAATTTTTGGTTGTAATTTGTCTTTTGGATTATGTTATTTGGTTTTGTTATTATATGTGTTTAGTAACTCCTAACCCATAAGAAAATTTTTCTCGTTTCGCCATATCTAATTATCTATACTACTGTTGGTATTACAATATTACAAAATAAATAAAGCTCTGATCCACAATGAGACAAACCCCACCCCTTATTCTGACAATTGAGACTCCAGCATATCAAGATGGTAACAACCTGAAACAGTCCAAGCGCCAAAATCTTCTATGCCACTCTAGGTTTGTACTTAGCAGTATGGATAGGACTACTCAATAACTCAGATTATATTACAAGAGCTGCGTGAATCCTTTATTGTTTGTAGAATAACAATATCAACATTAAAACAAATTAAATATTTGCTTGAGTCCTAATGTATCAAGCAACTAATAATACTGATATTAACTTTTAATTTGCTTATTCAGTTCCCATTATTCTAATCAGCACACAATTCAGTCATGAATTATATGTCATAACTCAAAAGCCCATGCTACTTCATTTCAAATGGACCACAATATGTACTCCGAATTTGTTAGCAACAAGCCAACAACACACACGGAATCACAAGAAAGAATTTTAATCATGGAATTAAAGCATTCTTATTTAGTAGGGCATAGGTGTAACAAAATATACGTGCATTATAATCACATTAGAAAGATAAGGGATGAGGAACTCATACCACACGTTCAGGAATCAAAAAGAGGCAAAGGCTAAAATCAGAAGCCGGCATTGCCATGAGTGCCTGTGTAGAACAAACAAGCAAAAGATGATTTCAACAAAAGAAAGCCATATATTATCACAGAAAGCCTCATCTTGAAAAGCATTGCAAAATGGAAGAAGGCAATGTAGCATTTAAGACCTTGATCAAAATGCGAGCAATAATCTGGATGCTCATCCTTTCCGGTTCAAACTACACAGAGAACATAAAATCAGGCACTAAGAGAAGAAAACAAATTATTACAATCTTTGCATCCATATCAATGATCTAGTCATCAAATCGACACCATTCTTTTCACCGACTAAATTATGAGGCTATAAGATTCAATAGACTATACCTGGTAGAGCCGAAGAAGACAAAGATTTGCATCAAGACTGTATGATCCAGTCATAACCTGATAAATGCAGGGAAACAACAGAATTTAAACAATACACAATGTACATGTTCAAGTAATTTTAAGGCTTAGTTAGCATCTTTAGTCTAATTCTCATCAAAGGTTTTATCTTTTCACTTAGTATCAAGTTGCTAAACAGATTTCGAGCAACGTATCAACAAATAAAATTACAACATGCCCGACAGTGAAATTCGATGAGAACCCTTCAAGACAACCCAATAAGATAAATTGTGCCAAGGTACAATATACATACTTCAATTCTAATTTCACAAAATTAGTTATCTTCAAAACAACCCAATAAGACAAATTGTTCCAAGGTACAATATACATACTTCAATTCTAAATTCACTAAATCCGTAAATTTAAGTCTTTGTTTCCATTAATCATTCTATTTACTACACAACAGAAACTGAAATTGTAATAACTTAAACAAAATTAGCTCCACATAAATAACCCTTTGATTAAAACAAACACAATTAAACAATACCCTCCTTAAATTTCCAAAATCAAGAAATTCAAACGAATCAAGAATTACAGTATCAATAAATTAAAATTCGCTACTAATCAACAATAAAACTGTAAAAATTACAAATTAAAAAATCAAAAACCTGCTCATTGACGTAATTTTCTAGATCAGGAAGGATGTCAGGATTGTAAGGATTGAGAGCAACAAGCTGTTCAACAGTGTACGACGTCGCAGGCTGTTGTTGCTGTTGCTGAGGCTGAGGTTGCTTCTGAATCTCTTTCCCCATATTCTGTCACTCAAATTGGAAAACCCTAACCCTAATTTGTCGAAGAAAATAAGCAGCGAAAGAGGGAGAAAGATCGTAGGTTTGTGGGTTTTGGGGATTTGGGGAGGTGAGGAAGAAGAGCTAAAGGAGGAAGACGATTATGCTGTTTTAGGGTATACTTCTCTATGATAGAAATTTCCCAAATGACCAAACTAACCCCCAATCTTTTCTCTTTTCTTTCTTTTTTTAATTTTTTTTAAAAAAAAAAAAACAAAAAATTGGTTTTTAACAAGGATCTTTGGACGAATAAAGTCAAAAAAAAAAAAAAAAAAACTTTCTCTCACAAAAAATGAGAGCTTCTCTCTCCTAAATTGGAGGAAATTGGGGCTTGCCCCTCTCAACCGCCCACTGGCGGATTTTAGCCAATCAAGACAAATTGAGCTACCGTTCTAGCATGAAAGTCTTTGTTTGCAGAAGGAAATCCACCTTCCTTATCTTATAATCAATGCACTAGCCTAGCTGTAACAAGTGGAAGTGTAAAATGCTTACTCACTAGCTACTAGAAGAACTGTTCCAACCATAATTCCTTTGCATGCCTGGCTATTAAACCCCACCACCACCCCACATTCACTCAATCTATCCATCTACCTACTGCACACAATCTCTCCTCCAAATTGAACTTTAGTTGTTTACAAATATGGCCCTCAACCCAAATTCTTCAAACCCTAAGACACCAAAAATCATCCTTTCTAGGAGATCTCCCAAAATTACCCCAGCTTCGACCATGATTTCACCTTCCGCTCATCGTTACCATAATGCGGTGATGGGCAATTTCATGGACTCGCGTGAATTCTCAGAAAATAAAATACAAAATTGGGTTAATCTTTGGGAGAAGAGAGAAAATATTGTAGTGGAAAAAGTAGGAAAAAAAACAATTTCTTTTCTTTTGTGACAATGGAGATGACTGTGTAGATCTCATAAATAGAAATCAAATCAACTTTGAGGGCGCTTTGTTGCTGCTGAAACCTTGGTTCTTTGGCGCCTCTCTAAGATCTGTTAAGATTCTAGAGACAGCTCTATGGGTTAGGTTCGAAGGACTGTCGTTTGTCTTTGTTAGACCAGCAGTTGTGATGCGCATAGCATCGAGGCTAGGACATCCTTTGCTTGTTGAAATGCCAGATGAGGAAGACATAGCACGTCCCCACTTGAAGGCAAAGATCAGAATTAATGTTGATAAGCCCCTAGCACCAGGGTGTTATTTTGAGTATGAGGAAGGGCATTTGGTGTGGATCTTTTTTAGGTATGAGAAGGTGTTTCGATTTTGTCGGAGGTGTGGGCGAATCGGTCATAAAACAAAGGCATGCAAACAATCCCTTGACAAGGCTGAAGCGGCAATCATGGTGGTGATGAGGAAATTGTGCGATGGTGATAACAACATGATTTATGATGATGAGGAGTCGCCCATGTATACGAACAAAATCAAGGGTTTGCCAGCTACCCCAAAAAATACGACTTCAATTTTGAAGTTTGGAGAGCCACTTGAACTTGAGAAGGAGTCCAGTGAAGAAAATTCTGATAAAGGAGATGATGAAAGCGATGATACTAATGACTCTAGCTCGTTTGATGACTCGGATAGCTCAGATGGTTCGAGTGGAGGTTCGAATGGGAATTCTGGAGGGTCAGGAAGCTCCAAGGGTTCAGACAAATCGATGGCGAGTAGCTCCACCGCGAAGAGGCAGCGATATGGGTCATCCACCTTCAAAATGACAGCCCCTTGCATGGATTGCAAAAAAGGCGAGGGGCAAGATAGTCTTTTACTAAAGTCAAACTCTCAGAAAGATTTTGAAAATGACATGCAAATTCTAGAAGAGGTGTTTTGTGGTCCAGAGGGAAGTCCTAATTCAAAGCCTCACGTGCAGCTTGGGACCCACTTGTCGAGAATAATTGCTTCTCCAGCTTTGGAAATCACCAATCATTTAGATGATTATGAAGGTGAGTTTTCTTTCCCTACCTTGAAAAAGAATAGCTCCTTTGGTGAACATCCTTTTGGATTTTCTGCTTCTCAAATAGAAAATATGGGCCCATTAGGGAAAATATTACATAATCCACTTTCTAGCCCAAATCAGCCCAGCCCATATCTTGGTAGTGGTAATTATGTTTTTGAGGCCCATTATACTCACCTGACTGAGATGAGCCCACCTGATAATAATGCACTGATGTTGGTGGATCATTTTGGAGACAATTGTGGGCCTAATTTAGAGGAGCCCATTCTCGTTGATGATGACCCAATCTGGTTGGATCCGTTAGCTGATTCATTCCAATCCTTCAGCCTCCGTCCTACTGACCGACTAATACCAACCCACATACTTTCCAACCCACGATTGCTCTCAACTCACAACCTTACCCACCACCAATACTCCGACCCCACCAACAACGATGACAACTTTCAAACCCCCAATTCCACACTGCCTATATTCTCGATCTCCTCTTTCGGGTCAAACTCCTCCTCTGACTCGGAGAGCTTTCATAGCACTAACACCTCACCTAATTCGCCCCTCCAACATCGAAAAAGAAAAATTTACCCAGGCACTTTAGCTCCTCACCCATCAGAAGCAGATTCGAGTTCCAAGGATTTAAGCGGAGAAATCCGTATCACCAACAAGGTTATGTGAGAACGATTGTCTAAATCTCCTTCAACAAACTCAGTTATGGCATCATCATCAAGTAATTCAGAGAATAACAAAAAATATCAGAGGAAGAAGTTGTGGGCATCGAAGGGATTCTTGGCAGGGATGTTACATAAAACAGGCCAGGCATGGGAGAAGATTAATGGATGCGGGAAAAAGAAAGGGAATGGGAAGCGCACTTCTGCAGTCAAGCCGAAAAAGAATAAGAGAGCAGGGAACTTCTCGTGTTTTCTGGGTCCGAAGAAGAGAAGAACTGAGCATCAAAGAGAAACGCTTCCAGACTTGAATTTTGAGCCTTCAAATTCTGAGTTTGTGTTCACTGAATTGACCCTTGGCAGATCAGTTTGGGAACATGGGTTGGGCGCCCAAAAGACCCCCCCAAGGGGACCATGAGGATTTTATCTTGGAATTGTAGAGGATTAAGATCAGCGGACAACTCTACAATTCCTTTTTTGCAATGGCTAGTCCGCAAATTCAAGCCGCATGTCCTATTCTTGATGGAAACAAAATGCAATCTGAGTGGTTTGAATTGGTTGTTGAATGGTTATGGTTTTAATAATCTTGTAGGCGTTGACGCCAACGGACTGAGTGGTGGATTAGCTATGCTCAGCTCCTCCCTAGTTTCTATTTCAGTCATTTCTACTTCCTGCAATTTTATTTCCTGTAATATAGTTGATGTGTGGAATAAAGATTGGTCCCTTGTTTGCTTGTATGGTGCTCCGGCGGTGTCGGATAGGCTAGATGTTTGGAATAATCTCACAAACGAATTCACAAAATTACATTCACAGTGCTTGATCATTGGGGATTTCAACCAAGTTGATAAATATGAAGATAAAAAAGGGGGGAGTGATTTAATAAGTGGATGGGCGGATTTCATGGTTTGGAAGATTGCGAATAGTCTGATTGATGTGCCTTATATGGGAGTGCCTTTTAATTGGTGTAACAATAGAAAGGGAGCGGAAACAATTTATGAGAGAATTGACAAAGCTTTGTGCACAGGGGAATGGATGGATCTTTATCCAAATGCAATCCTCCTTAATTTCCCGATTCTTATCTCGGATCACTCCCCAGTCCTTTTGGAAGTGAAACCTCAGAGTCAGAAACAAAGCCGACCATATAAATTCGAAACCTGGTGTCTTGCTTATGAAGAATTATGTGAAGACATTAGAAAAGAATGGGCGAAAGCAGCGAAAGGCTCTCAAATGTTTGCAGTTGCAAGGAAACTAGGGAGGGTCAAGTCGGTTGCTTTTCACTGGTGTAGAGCTTTTAAAAGGAATCACAAAATCAACTGGGAGGAAATCTGTCAGGATGTGGAGGAAAATCAAAAGGCGATCAGCAGCATCACACCGGAGAGCGAAGAAAGAGGTGAACTCTCGACATCTAAGCCAAGAGACAGGGAAATTGCGCATCGGCTGGAGACGCAGGAGGTCATTAAATCAAAGCTTCTTTTTTGGAGGCAACGATCTCGACTTGCTTGGCACTCTTGGGGGGACTCCAACACCTCGCTTTTCTTTAGAGCAACGAAGCAAAGATCTAGGCTCAATGAGATCTTTATGATCAAAGACAATGAGGGGAATTGGATCTCGAATAAAAGCGACATTGAGAAGGAGTTTGTGAGGTACTTTGAGGACTTATTTAGATCCCACGAAGTGGAATCCCAGCAGGATGTTAGGGAGTGGATGAGCGACCTCAATAGCATCAAGTTTGGGTGGGAAGAGATGCGGCTGAGTGAGAGTCATATTGCTATTTTACAGCAACCCTTCTCCTCTAAGGAAATCTCCCAGGCGGTTTTCTCTATCTCAGCGTTAAAGTCACCAGGGCCAGATGGAGTTCCTAGCGAGATATTCCATAAGTTCTGGAAAGAGATGAGTGGGGTCATTGCTAGCATCCAAGGCTTCTTTGCCCAGGGGAAAATTCTACGGGAGTGGAATCACACCTTTATAGCACTGATACCGAAGGTGACCAGACCATCATCCGTGGGAGATTTTCCCCCTATCAGTCTTTGCAATGTGGTATACAAGATTATATCGAAATGCCTCACCCTGAGGCTACGGTTGGTGTTGAAGGATGTTATTGGCCCGTTTCAGAATGCTTTTGTTCCAGGTCGACTTATGGGTGACGCCAGTCTGGTTGCACATGAGCTTTTGACCCACATCAAGCGGAAGAGGCAAGGCAAGCAACCCTTGGCCACAGTAAAGATCGACATGAACAAAGCGTATGATAGAGTGCGATGGGATTTCTTGAAGCGAGCGCTGGAAGGGATGGGGTTCCCGGCTACCTGGGTCCAATGGATGATGGAATGTGTTTCATCAGTCTCCTACAGAATTTTGCTGAATGGTGAACCATCTCAGAAGTTCACTCCCAAGTGCGGCTTGAGACAAGGAGACCCCCTATCTCCCTATCTCTTCATCATATGTATGGAAGTACTGTCTCATATGATTCGTGATCTGGAGAAGCAGAGGAAAATTAGTGGCATCAAGATTGCTAGAAGAGCAATTCCTATCTCTCACTTGTTTTTTGCAAATGATGCTCTGTTCTTTATCCAGGCAGATATCACGAGCTGTCACCATTTCAAGAAAGTTCTAGATCTGTTCTGTAGAGTCTCGAGAGAAATAATCAATCTGAAGAAATCATCTATCATATTTAGCCCGAACTTTTCAGAGGAAGGAAAGCTCAACATCAAAAATGCCCTCCTAATTCCAGAGAAGTCAGATGCAGGGATGTATCTGGGAAGCCCAGTGACCTTCACCTCGGCGAAGACAAAGGACTTCCAATTCATGATTGATAAGGCAACTGCAAGACTCTCTTCCTGGGCGTCGAAATCTCTATCTCAGGCAGGAAGATTGGTGCTCATAAATGGTATACTTTCTGCTCTGTTTACTCATGTTTTCTCCATCTTTCTGGTACCGAAAAAAATCACAGATACCCTGGACTCCCTTTTCAAGAGGTTCTTTTGGGCACCTAAAGGGAAGTGTGGGGCCATGCATTGGAGAAGCAAGCAGTTACTGGAGCTCCCAAGGGGGAAAGGTGGACTGGGAATTAGGAATATGAACTTCTACAATAGGGCTCTCTTGTACAAGTATGCCTGGCGCTGCCAAAGGAATCCTACTAATCTCCTCAGCATGCTGTATAAGGCAAAATATGAACAACTCCCTTTGGAAGCAGCAGAAAAAGGAGAGGAGAAAGGTCACTGGTTGTGGAGATACAAAGGAATTGTTCGTGTGGCACGGCAAATGAGGAGCCATACTTCCTGGAAGCTGGGAAATGGAGCGAGAATCAGGTGCTTTGAAGATGCGTGGGTGCAGGGGAAGAAGGTGACAGTTAGGGACAATATTGGTCAAGCGGATAGGGAAAACATCCAGACTGTTCAGCATCTATTTAGCCAAACAGGGAGAAGTTGGAATGTGAGCTTAGTAAGGAGGCTATTTGATTTCCGGGACTCCAGGGCAGTTCTAAGCATGCACATCCCAGAGAATGATGTGGAAGACCAGCTTACTTGGCAACATACAGTGACAGGTGAGTATACGATAAAATCAGGATACAGCACGTTACTGTCAGATAGCCAAAAACATTCTCCACTGGAAAATTGTTCAACCTTTTGGAGGAAATTTTGGGCTATTCCGTCTTTGCCAAAAGTCAAGCTGCTTGTTTGGAGAATTTGTAACAATGCACTACCTGATAAGCAAAACCTTGAGAGAAGAGGGGTAAAAATTGACCCCGTCTGTGTCCTATGCAAGAAGGTGAATGAATCACGGGAGCATCTCTTCAGGGATTGTGATTGGCCTCCAGGATGTGGGCAGCTTCATCTCTAGGTCTCAATTCCAGGGCGAGTTTTGGAATTCCCATAGATCAATGGATTCAAGAATGGGTGAAGATGCTCTTGAGGGATGATAGACCGAGATGCGATAGAGTTAACTCTTTTTTTTTGCAGGATTATGGGCTCTGTGGATCTTTAGAAATAATGCAACCTTTCGAGAAGGGGAGATGGACCCAAGTAGGCTGGTTGATAGTATGAAGCGTTGGGAAGCTATATGTATTGAAGCAGCCACTAGTAAGCTAGAAGATGCAAAGAATGAATAAAAATAGCAGGGTGAATACCAGGGTAAATGTGGTTGAATTGGGTCAACAGCAATCGGGGATTGTTAACAGGATCATCGACGTGGATGGGGCGTGGAAGAAGGATAAGAGTGGAAGGGGTTTCCCTAGATGTGGCATTGGTTGGACATATAGACGATCGGCGGATGGCGACATCATAGAGCATGGTAAGGAGGCGGTGCTGTGTGAATCCCCCCTGCATACAGAATTGCTAGGCATCCTTCATGTCCAGAACTGGTGCCAATCGAGACACTTCTCAGAAATCCTGATCAGGACAGACTGTCAAAAGGCAATCCAACTACTGCGATCCACGGCCTCGGGACCAGCTCACCTTCAGCATTTACTTGAGGATATCAAAAAGAAGGGTAGTTCTTTTATGTTTTGTAATGTTATTAAGGTTTCTAGACAGGTCATTTGGAAGGCCCATGAACTAGCAGTAAAGGCTAGGAACAGGGATAATGAATGACCTTAGGTTTTGCTTAGTGCCTGTAAAAAAAAAAAAAAAAAAAAAAAAGATCTTTGATTTTGAGTAAAATAAGGTTATGTTTTTTTTTTTTTGAAACAAAATATGGTTATGTTTAGTTTATATGAGTTTGTCTAAAATAATATTATTCGAACTTATATAATTTTCATCATAACTTTAATTTCTTAAAGGTAACTTTGATTTTATCGTTGGTTTAAATTTTATTTTTAATAAGATGAAAGCCCGTGTGATGCACGGTTTTTTTTTTTTTTGACAAGGTGGTTTTTTCATACATAAATTTCAAGATAATTACACCGTGTGACCACTTATAAAAAAAGATAAACTAATCCATATAACACTGACCAAGTAACCCCTGTAATGCTGTCTGAGTAACCCCTAATATACTACGAAGTAACCTTTGCCATACGGTGTGGCTAGCCACATATAAGACTTTGTGTATAATAATTTAATTAAATTACTATTGTCTATAAAAAAGATATTTTTTTAAAATGTGGCATTAGCGGTTGATATTAGTTAAGTGCAATTGACGTTATTGAATCCTATAATACGAAAATAAAATATAATGAATTGTGTCCGCGTTGAGTTCTAAACCAAGAATTTAATGATGTCCAACTTTTTCTTTACTTGTACATATTGTTGGCACTTAATTGGGATTCTCATAAAATGGGTCTGTTCACAGTTATGAACGACCCCAACAATAGATTGGTTATATAAGATTAAAAAAACAATGCTAAATTTAAGCTGGTGATAAATTTTTATCATTAAATATGTTAATATTGTTAATATAATATATAATTTTTTACTAGATTAATTTTTTACTAGAATAAGTGATAAATGATAAGTGGATATTTTTTCTAAATTGTTAAATATCATTCGTCAATTCTATTTAGGGTAGCAAGTGAATTTTTTGATAGTAGAATAAAATAGAATCTATTTTTTAATTGGTTGAAATAAGAGCTTGGCTTATGTGATGTGTCGAATACTCTAGAAAAATGCCTACTTTATTTACATATATTAGATTAGATTAGATTAGATGACTGAACACCCACTTCAATAAAAGTCATAAAAGATCCAATATAAAACATTGAAAACCAGAATTTCCGTAACAGCTCGCTTAAACGTTTTCTTAATTTTGAGTGTCATTCTGATTATAGCCCATGCCACTTGTAACAAGTATAACAATCACCCTATATTCTTAGTGATAGTTCTTCAATGAGACAATAAACATTAAGCAAACAAATGTATTTAGCGAGTAACTAAATTAATTAGAAACAATTTTGGAATTTGGTAGCTAGATGGAGTTGTTGTTAATAGCTTCCATTGCTACTTGCGTTTTACTCGAAAGCCCACTGGTTCTCCCTGCGAACTTCTTCCTCTTCTTCGGGTGTGTAATCATTCTTGATGTTGAAGGTCTTCCTTAGCTGCTCGGGTGTCTTCCCCTTGATCATATCGGCCACACATTGACAAGTTAAATCCAGCAAACCCTTGATATCCATGTAATTTGCAGCCTGCATAACATCATCATATCACACATGATTACTACGTACTTTAGTTATAGTTGATCAATGGACCACACAAATATATATTAAAAAATAAACACAATGCATTATGTAAATATGTATAAGTCGTAACACTTTATTCAAACAAACAACTCATACATGATACATCTAAGCAAAAAAGATGGGTACGTACATATTATACATCATACCAAGTCAGACTATTTTCATACAAAATCAAGCTATTTTCACATCATCAAACACGATCATTCTATAATATCTCATATAATTCAGATTTAATTTAATCGTAAGAAATTTAACCAATTTTAATTTATTGTACAATAATTCAAGCCGAAAAATAAAATTAAAAAGACTAACTAGATTATATTACAAGGATAAAAGATTAAGGTACTATACATTGTAACAACTATCATATTATCATATTATGTGTCATATCTTACGTCCAAAAGATATCTATTAAATCATGCATGATAAAATTATATAACTAACTAAAATAAAAAATATAAGAAAAATAAAGAAAAATTCTTACAAGAATAAGATCAAAGAGGGTGTTTTGGTCGACATTGAGGAAGTCCTTATCCCAGTGCTTGAGATCATCATTAGGTATTGCGGATTCGGAGTTATCATCATTAGCGTGTTTGTTACAATACTCGATAACCTTAGCGAGAATGTTAGAGGTGACATTGGGAAGGGGGATGGGATCGTTGCTTTCGCCGAGGTCCTCGATCATGTTCTTGACGGTTTGAGAAAGCATTGCTGCCTTTTCATCGACGTTGAATGTCTCTTCATCGGAACTCTTAAGGATTATCTTCTTGGATGAAGATGAACAAGAGGTTGACGCTGCCATTGCTGATTAGGTTGAGGAGAATTTTAGAGAGAGAATTTTTGTTGGGAGTATGACAAAATATGAATTGATAGTGAGAATTAGGGAAGACTTTGTTGGTATTTATAGATTTTTTTTTTGACTAAATTCTAGTTGAAGTAAACTTTCCTTTTTTTTAACACGATTTTTTTTATTAAAAAAAAATTTAAAATAAAAAATAAATTTCATGTTTGCCAACGAGATGAGTGAGATCACCCACACCGCCTGTTTTTTTAGGGTTTATCCTTTTGTTTTGGCAACTACTATCATATTTTTGTAAACAAATATTTATACTCTTGTGTAAATCAAAACAATTAATACTCTGTCTTTCTATCTTTCCAAGTTATTTTTTTATTTATTTTTTTTAATTTTTCTATTATTAATTTTTTTGGAAAGTAATCCAAGTTTATAGTTCTCGAGAGTTTATACGGAGTACCTTTTACAATTGCTAGGTTAATCTCGTGCAATGCACGAGTTAAACAATAATTTATTTTACTTATTTGTATGTGATATATATTTAAGAAAACAGAGCTTTTTCAGTGCGGTAGGCCACATGGTGCGGCAGGATTACTTGTATTCTGGGTTACTTGTTTCTAGGATTACTTGTATTCTGGGGTTACTTGTATGGATTACATGAATGGGTTGAGTAACACCTACAAGTAACCCCAGACCAAAACCTCGTACCAAACCAATAATACCCTATAAGTAACCACTAACTACTGACCAAAACCAGTAACACTCATACAAGTAACCCCATAATACAAGTAACTCCTACAAGTGACCCCTGACCAAAACCAGTAACACCCATACAAGTAACCCTAAAATACAGGTAACACCTATAAGTAACCCCTGACAAAACCAGTAACACCCATACAAGTAACCCCAAAATACAAGTAACACCTAAAATAACACCATACAAGTAACCCCTGCCGCACCATGTGGCCAGCCACAGATGTTACAACGGAGCATTCAGATCTTATATAAACTATATACTTTATTATTTTAATAAAATTTAAACTTATTTCTAAGATATTAGCATTAATTTATTGGTTTATCTTTAATTTTTTTTTTTTTGAAGAATTAATAAAGAATGGAAACCAAACACATACAATCACTATAAATGTATAGGGTAAGAGGAGATAAAAAGTTTCTTTAAAATGAAACAGTCCAATCACTTGTACATTCATGATTACATACTAACTTTAATTTGTGGCGATTGTTTCATGATTTATGTGGCTTAATATTTTCTATTATTTGTATCATGTCGAAACAAACCTTAAGTTGAAACATTAGCAACTTAAACTAAATCGTTTTTCAAAAAAAAAAAAAAAAAGAAAAAAAAAACAAATATATGTCATTCAAAGAGTTTTCTCTACAATTGTGATGTGTTATTTTTTTTATATGTTTCACCCGGTTCACCTTTTGGGCTAAGGCCATGTTCTTTTCACCTTAAAAAAAATAATATTAAGTAAAAATAATTTCAGTTCAGTAAAATTAATTTCAGTTCAGTAAAAATAAGTTCAGTTCAGTAAAATTCAGTTTTCTTAAAGAAAAAATTATAAAAGAAAATCAGTAAAAATAATTTCAGTTCAGTAAAAATAATTTAATTTCAGTAAAAATAATTTCAGTTCAGTAAAATTAAGTTCAGTAAAAATAAGTTCAGTTCAGCAAAATTAAGGTGAATCAAACAAGGCCTAATTCGGATTTGAGATTAATTGTAGGTGGTTACGTTATAGTCCCTTCCAATTATTGTTGTGGGGATCGAACACAAGTCTTCACTACCAAGTGTATATATGTAGTCCCAATTACACCAACGACCAATTGGTTGTGATGTGTTTGATATATATGCATGCCATATCATAATGTTTCTTTTAGATATATTGGTCATAAGTAAATGGATTGTTTGAACATTGGGAATATATGAAGGCATTTTGGAATCTTGTGAAGTGGATTGATTAAAATTTTTTTGATGATGAACATTTTTGTTAAGGATTGTGTGAGTGCTTTAGAGATATTGAGGCTATTTGATTCTCATTATTTGCAGGATTGCAGTTGTGTAAATTCCGTATTAATATCTTCATATCAATTACAAAAGCGGCCGGGCTTAGGGCCTGTTCATATTTACTGAACTAAGCTGAACTGAACTGATTGGAGCTGAACTGAATTGAACTGAATTGAGCTGAAAATATGAGAGAGGGAAATTAAGAGTTGAACTGAACTGATTGGAACTGAACAGGCCCTAATATTTAGTAAATATACATGTGTGCATTAGGAAAGGATCCTAGGATCGATTCTACTCATCCTAAAGTTGTATTGTTATTCTCAATAGCATATATATTAATATATAGGAAGGCTAATATTATCCTTGAAAAAAACAAACCCCTCTTCAATCTTATCGGACTATCAATTTTAATTACTAGAAAGAAAATTGATAACAAACAGAATGTACAATAATTTTTGGACTCTAAAGTAACAATAGACAAAAGTTCGCAAATTGTTGTATTGTATCACCTAATAAAAGTCCGCCTTAATCAAGAATTATTCGCATAAAAAGGTCGTAAGAGAAAAATAGATGCAGAGGAAATTTGCAAAAATAATACAGTACGAGCTAAAATTTCCGTAAATTAACTTTATTAATGATATCAAAATTACAAAAATAATGAATCCTATACAAAAATAATGCGAGCGAGTACAACTGCATGATAATAAACCCTACTTCATTCTTGCAACCAATGCCAGCAGGCAATAACAATAGTGGCAATGACCTCTTCCATCCGAGGAACATGTAGCGGTTGTGAGGTGGCTTACGGCGAGGGTGCGGATGAGGAAGAGGGTATAGACGCGGGTGTAGGAACATAACGCCTCCGGTTGTACCTCATGGGCAAAGGATCCTCCTAAGAGAAAAAGAAAAGAGCTAGTAAAGCAATGAATATAACTGCCGTAGTAGTCATTATTTTTTTAGGGTTTTGGATTTGGTTTTGTTTTCTCAATATAAAGAGTATGATGTATGAAGGTTTATATAAGGCCAATAAAGGGGGTTTATATAAGTTTTTTAGGAGTGATTGAATTAACTTGGACTTTAATTTCTAAAAATTGATAATATATTAAGAGATAAATTTTTTAAGAGTTGGTGTTTGATTCAACCTCTAACTCTGATATTACTTTACAGGCGAAGTAATGGTAATATCTAGATAACACTTGTTTGTTATTTTGTGTACCAAACAAGAATTTCTATCCCTTATCAAATATTACTCTGAATTGAGATATTAGCTTTAGAGATATATTAGTATAATTAGACTAGAATATTCTTTTTATCATTAATATAAAAAAAAAAAAAAAAGTTCTTGTATCCGTGCATGGACTTCTAATTATTATCAAATGTTGGTTCAACCAAACATGATTTTTTTTTTTATTTTTTTTAACGAAAAAAAAGGAATTTCAATAAATAAAATATTATCAAACAACACTTTACGTATAATTCCTAAGATTTCAATACAAGTAATGAAGCTCATACAATGCACGTTTTGTTTGTACATTTTTTTTTAACATTTAGATATTTAGATGAATTTCATAACCCGAAAGACTCAAAAGATTATATATATATATATATATATATATATATATATATATATATATATATATATATATATATATATATATATATATATATATATATATATATATATATATATATATATATATATATATATTTGCGAAAACAATTATATACTATATTTATTTAATTTAAACTTTAAAATTTTATTTGCCAGTTTTGCTTATATGACATTTGAATTATTTAATTCTAAAAGAAATTACAAATATATTACTTAACTGGCTAAAACTAAAATTTACAATCCTACACATTAAGAATTTTTATCCAACGTGGCTCTCTTAAAAAACTCGGGAAAAACTTATATACTTTTGACTGCTAATATATGCAATCGATCACAACAATAGTTTATTTCTATATTTGATTTTTTGGTTCAAACAATTACATTGTAAAATTTGTTGGTTGAGTTAGAAAGTACGGAGTGATTTGTAAATCATATGATCAATTTAATTTTTTTGTCTTTTTTTTTTTTGAGGTCCCAGTTAATCAATTCGATAAACAAAATTTGTTTATCAAATGGCAAAACGGTAAATCATGGTATTTTCGTAAATAAATCAATAACAGTGGGACCCAAATTTAATTTTTTTTTTTTTTTTAATGAGAACCTCCATGATAGAGAGTTTTTTTTTAACAACTTGAATATTTAATTTTATGGCAATGTTTTCTAACCAGACACCGCAAATAAGTAGTAACAAAAAATATTACAAGGTAATAAAAAAACAAACAAAACTTCAAAAGCTATATGGAAAAA
Organism: Chenopodium album; assembly: GCF_948465745.1. Classification (NCBI taxonomy): domain Eukaryota; kingdom Viridiplantae; phylum Streptophyta; class Magnoliopsida; order Caryophyllales; family Amaranthaceae; genus Chenopodium; species Chenopodium album. Next base: position 7,015,340 of record NC_137857.1, read on the forward strand.
TAACATAAGAATTAATAAACTTTATTAATGATGATATCAAAACTATACTGCTAACCAGTACATATGTGATTACCACATTTATTTCATTCTAAAGTTCCTAATGATGCATTATTACAAAAAAAAAATACTAATAAAACTACTATAACACTATTAAGTACTAAATTTTTTTTCTTAAGCACTAGGCGAAGGTGCAGCACCACCGGAGCATGCTTGGTTGTAAATACTTTGGACTAAGGGATTTGGGTTGTATTCGAGTAACGAACAACATTCATCACTCAATGAACCTTGATTAATCAGATAATTTCCGACTTCATTCTTGCAATCGATGCCGGCCAGCAGGCAGTGGAGGCAATGGTGGTAAATCAGCCAATGGTGGCAATGCCCTCTTCCATCCAGGGAACATGCGGCGATGGTGAGGTGGCTTAAGGTGAGGGAGTGGGTGAGGGTGAGGGTGTGGGAGTAGGCGTGGCCCGTGTGGGTGTAAGAACACCTCTGGTTGCACTTCTTGGGCAAAAGTTCCTCCTAAGAAAAGAGCTAGTAAACTAATGACTATAATTGTCTTCATTGTTTTTGTAGGGTTTTTGTTTTGTTTACTTAACAATAAACAACAATAAAGCAAAAGGGTTTGAAGGTTGATTTGTGTAAATTTTGAGCTTGAGGTAAAGGGTTTATATAGATTTTTAAGGAGTGATTGTATGAACTTGGGACTCTCTAGTTATTGATATTATAATGCTTTTAAGATAAGTTTTTCTCTAATAAAAAAATAATGATAAAATTTAAGTTTAGTAATTGGTATTTGATTCAATATCTAACTTCTGATATTACATGTGCTTACAAAATAATAATCCAAATTTCAATATTAAAAACATGTAACAGTTCGATTTAAGTACAAAACCAGAATTTTATCCCTTAAAATATACCGTATTGTTAAAAAAAAAAAAAAAAAAAAAAAATAGCAAGATTATAGAATTTAAGACATAAAAATATAAAATTGTTATCTAGTATAAAAAAAAGGAAGGGAAATTCTCAATGGTAATACTATATTTCTTAATTTTCTCTATGGTAAATTGTGAAAATTTTTATTATCCTTGGTAAACTCTAATTTGTTATAATTATCCAATGGTGATATTAATGATGTTTATATCATTATGTACAATTATAAACTTAACCATGGTTAAGTTTTATAATAATTAATTAAAAAAAACACCTTCTCCCCCACCACAACCCAACCACCCTTTGCCCTACCCCTCCACTGTCGGCTCCCAATCATCGGCGCCATGCCGTCACCCATTCCCTGTACCGGCGTCGTCTAGCCCACTATCCTAAAATATCAGCTCCAAATTTTTCTCTTCCCTAGTTTTACAGTAGCCCGCATATCTTCTGCTACACAATCAACCACCTGCACTCCCCTATTTCTGCCCCTTTGCACCACCACCTTGTTCACCCACACACTCCGCGCAGCCCCAGCATCCACCAGTAGCGCATTATAATTGTGCAGTCCTGCTTTTGATTCAGTCCGAAACCACCATTAATCAACTCCACCGAACAGTCATTTGCCCTCGCATTCCCTCATATATTCCACAAATCAATTACGGCCACCACCAATTGTAACCAGTCAACGTAGTTACCCGCAACAGCAGTGATATCAAGCAACCACCATTCGACCCCTCAAAAGACCCAAATTCAATTTAGTTTCATCACGGGATATTAGAGATCAATCGATTAAATTGGAGTGAAAGGTTGGCTGCCGACGAAAAGGGTGGCCGAGGAGCAAGGCTGGTGGGGGAGGGGGTGTCCGGGTTAGAGAAGAGAAGAAGTGGTTTTTTTTTATATAAAAAATATCATATATAAAAGTATTTTATTGTTAAAAAATTTAATATTTAATTAGTTGAGTGTATTAAGTAAGGGCACTTTAGAAATTTTAGTTTTTATTTAAAATAAACACTAACCATGGTTAAGCATTTGCTAAATTCTCTCATTAATGTCACCATTGAAAATTGTATCTAATTAAAGTTTACCAAAGATAATAAAAATTTTCACAATTTACCATTGAGAAAATTAAGAAATATAGTGTTACTATTGAGAATTTCCCAAAAAGGAAATTATAATCTTCTCATAACATTGATCTTTTGAAATATCATAATCTTCAATTCTGTATATCCTAGGTAGTCAAAGACAATTAGAATTCTAGAAAAAGGCAACATCTTGGAAAATTAGGAAACTAAATCTGACAATATCAGAGTATATGAAAATATATCCTGAAAGGATATAACCATACCTAATTTTCCTGATAATATGTCAATTTTGGGATGAGAAGATTCAGAAGAAGATGCTCTTTTTTGTATGAAACAACAAAGGAATGGAGGGAATAAAAACAGAAAACAAAGAAGATTGTGATTACCAAGTAATGCCCTTCACTCTCATTAATGTCAATCAAATGAAGATTTAATGCTTCCACATTATCTATTATTGCTTAGGAGTTAGGCCTTTCAAGTGTCACTTAGATACGCTATCGGAATATCAGGCCACAAAAATGTGCTGGAATTAAACCATCAAAATTGTGCAGTAAGAAGGTTTTCCAGAAGGCACTTTAGTACACAAGAGCTCTGCAGGGTGTTCCAAAGGTGAACCCACTAGTTTCTAAGATTAGTAGACTGCATAAATCTTGTTATTACATTCTAAGGTTAGTTAGACAGCACAAACTTTACACAAATATTTACAGAAGGTTAAATCAGATCAAGTATTTACAGATGCAACAGGTTCGATATCAAGTTCCAGCCCATCCATGTTTTCTTATCACAAGGTGACTTGAAATTAAGTTCAAACATCTCCCTTTTAAGTTGCTCACCGGATTCGCAAAACCCAACAAGCTTTGCTACAATCTCTGCACTTTCTTGCACGTGCTGCAAGCTGTGAGGGTCAGTCCACAACTTGTTGACTAACTGCAACCTCCGCCTTTGCTTGCCTTCTGGTGGGATATCCCACTTTCTGTAGAGAGCTTCCCTTTCGTCTGGTGTTAGCCTTGAACTAACCCTCTTTGCTAGGTTTTCCCTCTCTTGTTTAAGGGCCTTAATGCTGCAAATAGTTCACACACCCATTATAAGTTATCATGGAAAACGTCTAAGCAGCTTATATACAATACTAAATAACTGACAAACTGAGACAGTACCTTGACGAAACATAGGAGGCTGGTTCATCACTTAAGAGAGCAGGGCTAGCATTTCCAAGATCTGACAAATGCTGTTCTAACCATGTTAATCTTCGCAGCTCAACTTCCATGTATATCTGATCAGCAGGATCACCTCTAAATAACAGGAAAAACTGGGTGCGGTGTACCAGTGAGACATGGCACAGATGCCATAACATGACTATCTGCTTTCTTTGTTCCTCAAACATTGACAGCCAAGAAAGAGGAGATTGGTCAGCTTCACCATGTGAACTGGTTTTTGCTTCACCAGCCTCCAGATCCAGCACCTAGTTATCAACAAACGGATAACAAAAGATGTGTTAGAATTTAAGGACAAAGATTACAAAAGATTTAACATATTCATAAGCCTACTAGCAGCATATTAAACATTCATTGGATAGAGCGATGTAAGATCACTGTAAACGAGTGTCCTATTTAAGGTATAAATTACTCAGACAATAAGAAAACCTCTCCTCTGACTTCCTATCTAGGACCATAAAACAAATGTGTAGCCAATATACTCTATAATATCAAGGACTTCCAATGGTGATTGGAGATGTAGTTTTATTTGTATAGTAGCAACTAAGCTAAAGGGCATGACATGATATGAAGTGGATAACCCACAGCAAGCAAAGCAGAACATTATCATTCTTGAGATCACATAATAAGTATACATCCATACAACAAGTGTCAATAAAAGAATAAAAATCCATGAAGCAGTTGAATAGATCAATCAGAATTCTTACCTGACAAACCAGAAGCTGCTTTTGATACTGAAGCTTAGCAACTCTTTCCTTTAACTCAGTAACATATGACCTGATGTTACGTGCAGTCTCTTCAAGTGTATTATTGAACATTTTCTTCATTTTCTTCACATTAACAGAGTTTGATTTCTGCCTTGCAGGAGTATTCTCCCTAGAGGAATGAGAATAACCAACTTGGTCACCTTTAAGAGGGGTGCTTTTGCAGGAATTCGGCAGACTATCATTAGTTGGCAAAGCACTTTGGCTATCTGACATAGTGTTACCTATCTCATCCATTACTCTCCGAGAAGAAGAAAGAGGAGAACATGGAGCCCTTATAAAGTTTGACATGTTTGGACTGTTGGTTAGGTTAAATGGGATACCCTTTTTCCTTTTAGATTGTGTCTTTGTATCTGGGGTATCCTCATTATTTCCCAAAGTATATACCAACCTGTCCACAGAGTTCTAGACATTCTCAAGCTTCTTTTCTAAAGATTCAATTGTCTGCCCCTGCGAGTTCAACCGGATGATTTCCTCTTTCAGGTCAGCTTTGTCCTTTACCATGATGTCTTCGGATATGGAATTAATAACTTGCATGTTTTTGATCTCAGAAAGTAGCTTTGCAACATTTTCAGCAGCATCTTGTGTCCCCAGTCTGTTACACGCAACTTCTTTTTGAAGTATGTCAAGAGCTTTATTTGCTTCATCACCTAGTCGTCTTTGCAGAAGTTCAAGCTTCCGGATTTCTTGCACTAAGAGAGAAGGATCAGTGGAAGTAACTGATTGCCTAAGCATTGACTGCCTACCAGCCTTATATCTTTCCTGGGTTTCAGATGTAAATTTGCTTGAAATTGTGTCTGATGGATAAGCGAGGCACTTTCTCACTTGATGAGATGGGCTGGAGTGGCTTGATTCCTAAAATAGGAAAGAGGGATGAGCAAAAAGAAGAATATTACAACTGGAAAGCACTGGAAATGGAGTGTCAAAATACTTCGTTTACCTTCTTTTCCTTGCGTGTTCTTTCCAGTTCAAGTTGAGACTGTGCAAGATCTCTTTGCCGCTTAAGCTCTCCCATTTCCCTCTCCAACTATACATGATAACAAGGCTTTAGTCAGTCAATATATTAAAGCTAATTTTCATTCTCTCTCACTCTTGCATTTTTTAGAGGTGGGGATCAAATAAGGTTGGGTTTGTGTTTCAAAATTCTGACTTCTGCTTAAAACAGCAGCAGAGTAAACCTTTAATTTCAAGATTTTCAACACAGAAAAAAGGCTGAAATGGTTCTGTTTGAGCAAAATTAATCCCAGTGTGTCAAGTTTTTCACGAGCTAAGAAACATACCTTCTGGATTTTTACGTTTTTCTCAATCAGAAGTGCCTTTAAAGCTGCTGATGAAGAAGAAGGTTCTGGACTTTTGAGCTCAGCTTCCAATCTAGAAACTTCCTGTTGTAAATGCTTAACCAACTGCTGGTCCGTAACAACCTGATCAGAGAATATTGCTTGTTTATTAGATAAAGACATTAGGTAAAGACATTCAGATCATAAAGCATAGAGGACCATGAAACCTATGCATAATATCAACTGCATTACAAAATAACCAACATACATGATATTAAACAATGTCAAAAGATTGTCTGTATAGACTATCTTACCACATTCACCCTAGTAGTGTTTGTAACCTCCTTTGCACTTGTTGCAAATAACAGTGTATTGCGTGATTGTTCTACATGACTCAATGCAGGACTTAAGGTACATATTATTGCAGTTCGTGCGTTTCCTCCAAGTGAAGATTGCAATATTCGGGTAAGCTTTGATTCTCTGTATGGTATATGACCTGTTTTTTTTCCACTGCTGAAATGGATGCAAGAGAGCAAAGCAAATTAGCAGACTAAAAATCAGTTCTTCAATAAAAATTTTAAGATGCATTTGTTTAATGTGATAGACTACAGCCTGATTGCCAGCAATTACAAATACTAACCCCAGTTTTCGGATAACCTGGGTGAGTGTCAACAAGCTGCGGTTTATATGACTTCCTTCTCTCAACCTTAAACCAGCACTTTTAGTTTGAGAGGCACGTTCACTACCAGCGAGGTCGACAAGATTCTGAAAATTTTGGTTTTTTGCAATAAGTATCTTTCAGCTGCAACAACCAAGACCAGAAGAGAGTAGGAGGCATGTACCAGGCTTGCTATGAAAGACTTCAGACGGCCTGCATTTTCCTTGAGGCGGCTCTCAATGGTCTAAATTGAAAAAAAAATATAGACAATGGCAAACATCTTAATCAAATCAACAACTATCATATCCTAAAAGTATGATAGGTATTTTAAATTCAAGCTAGAAATTCAGCTTTGTTGATTTGTTAGGAACGAAGTACAATAAAGCAGGTGCAATACCAGTCGCACTATCTGATGTGATCTTGAACTTTTATCATTCAAGGCTGTCTCCCCTACTTGCCTTTGAGCTGCAAAATTAGAGCAAAACATATGCTGGAGCAATTAAACTCCAATAAGTTTGTTCAAATAAGCAAGAAATTTTATACCTTAATCTAAGACCTGTTTGGTAAGCCTCAGAAGCTAACAACCAATTTTTTTTTTTTTTTTTTTTAAATTATTAATTATAATATCTTAAGAGAAAAAGAAACACTTGTAAAGCATAATTACATCATTATGCATCCAGCAAACAACAATAAATCAAAGGGTGGCTCACATAATCTCATATATGACATGAAATAGTGCCTAATATCTCCGATTAGATTCCTAGCATATAATTGTTCAAGTATCGAGAGATGGAATTTTAAGAAAGCTACCTTCACAGATGCCAATTAAATGCTTCAAATGCTGACTATCCTTTACAACTTCTTCAACTTGCTTTTCAACAATAGTTCCTTTCTGCAACAGATAGATTGCTATTTCAAACAAATGAAAGAAACAAATCTAAAACATATCAGGTAAGGAGTATGTGGCAACCAGTACCTCAGGATCATCCAAAAGTCTAAGTGGACCAGAACTACGATTCAAAAGATCAACTACAGTCTCATTGTAGATCTCCAAAGCAGACATTTTCACAGAAAAGTTTCTTTCAGGATGCTGCAAGAATAGTATAAAGTATCAAAACCACCCTTCAAAACCAGATTACAGTAACACATACTACAAGCTCTGCTGTAATATCATCCATTGCAGTCATTGAATTTTCACATGAAATTAAGTAATTAAAAGTAACTATAACATCCAGCATACATATGCCACATACCCAATGATATAACAGGAACAGTCAAAAGTAGTTAAAGCTTACATTCTGCATATACTGATATATGTCCTCAACTGCATATTCAGTGATTCCTCTCATAGTAAATGTTTTACCACTACTAGTCTGCCCATATGCGAAAATTGTTGCTGAAAGAAAGGAAATTTTCACTAAATCAACAAACAACATCTACTAAACTTATTCAGGATAAAGATATCATTATGAATCAAGCATATAATCACCATTAATCCCAGTAAGAGCTGATAAGGCCACATCCTTTGCCCCTCCTTCATAAACCCTCGCGGTCACACAGGTTGGACTAAAAACTTTATCTGGTACACAAAACAGCCATGATTTATTAAGCTTCACATTCTAAAAACTTGCATCATACCCTTTATTCAATTAAACTATGAAATTACCAAAGGTAAAGGAGGAACAAGGCCTCTCATCATTGGGATTCTTGAACACTACTGTCTCCTCATCTGGGCATTCCAATGCAATCAAATCATACATTGCTTGTTCCCTCGAGCTCAGCGGCCGAACTCGAACCATTACCATTATCTTCTCCTCTCGAACTTTCGTTCCCCCGGGAGTACATGATGATGTGGTTGTTAGGATCTTGGACAATGGAGTCTTGGGCTCTCCCATTTTCAACACCCAATTTCAAAATCCACTGCTCAAATAGTTCAGGCATTTTATCAAACACTTTGATGGCAATTCCAAGAATTGGGTTTAACAGAAATTAAACAAGACTCTTACATATACAACTGGGTTAAAAAATCAATCTAATCAAACTTCAGATTAACGATTACAGCTAAATTACTAATTTTGGGTGTTTCTAATCTAAGAACTACACTCATTTCAAGAAATCATCAAAAACCCAAAAAATCAAACATAAATTAGACAACAAAATCAAAGAAAAAAGGAAACCCAGATTACAAATGTTGAATAAAAAAGTAAGTTACTAAAATTGGATAAAAAATTCCAACAAAACCCAGAATTCATAAAAGGAAATGTGAACAGAAATTTGAAACTTACCCAATTTGAAAGAGATTTTATTGCTATGAACCAAAATTACGAAGAAATATGGAAAGTTGGGTATTTGAGGAGATGAATAGTAAAATGAAAACAAAAACAAAGAATTTGAGGGAGTAAAGATTGAGGATGAAGAAAAATGTAACGGCTAGTTACGCTGTTCAGGTACTTTAATGTTTTGGCGGTATTTGCGGGTACCTGAAAAGAATATACAGTACAATCCACTTTCAAATTTTATTTATTTTTTTGCTACTAGTGCAAATGCACGGCGCGCGATGCGCACGCACCGAATTGTAAAGATTATAACGAAAACCTTAAGTAAAATGTACAAATAAGATAATTAGTTTCATTTTTTGTTAAACGTACATGATATAAATTATTAGTATGATATATATGTAAGTTAATTAGCCTATGTTGTTTAAAATTGTATGTTATAAATTGTTGCATTATTATATAAAGTATCATTAAATTGGATTGACATAAACTAATAATATTATTCATTGATAATATATATAAATTATAGACGTATAAAAAATTGTATCATTTTTATTTGTTCATGATGTTATGCTACTCATGAATGTGTTTAGTAAAAGAATGGTTATAGCCCAACAACTTTGTTATATGCATATATAATACTATAGGCCCAATTATAACACTTTTAGGTAAGCCCATGAATAAACCAATATACATCCAATTTAGCTAAGAAGGTTAGATTAGATCTAATACATCAACACATTACATGCCTTTATGTAAGGCTTTTATGTTTTTATTTAATAATATGATTTCCTATACTAATGGTTGCAAGATATTTACTTAGTAAGAATGAGATGATAAATGAACTAAAACAATGCTAAGCTACATTGTTAGGAAATTAGAAGAAAGAGTTGAAATTAGTTGAAAAGAATTAATTATCCATAAAAGGACATTTATATTGTAATTATTAAGCAAATAAAAAAGCAAACATAAATTAAAGACGGCAAAAAAGGGAGGAAAGCATTTACAAAAAAACATTATAATAAGGATATATTAAGTCGAATATTGGGGGAGGAAGTTTTACTTTTAGCATTTTCCTTATAAAAAGTGCTAGTTCAGATTTGCCTCTGCCATTTTTTTTTTTTTTTTATTTTTTATTCTTGCTAAACATTTCTCTTCCTTTTTACCCTCTTTATCCTTTTTACACTTTTTCTAATTGCTCAGAAGTCTTTAATATTTCTTCTCTTTCATTTAACATTTATCATTTTAGAAACTTGATCGTAATTTAATCTATTTGACATTACATAAATACTAAAGAAATATAATTTATATTTTTAGAAAATGTTCATGTAATTGTTTTGTATACCAAGAATATGACATTTATTTTTGTCAATTGTAAAGGCATTCTTTTTACGTGCATTAGGCGAAACAATACAATTCTTGCTTTTTTGCATGCTATGAAATACACTCGAAAAGACACCATAAAATTGACGGTTGGATTTGCAAATAAGTACATCAAATCCACATTTTTCTGCAACACAAACACCTTTTCATTTCCCTTCAGCTGCACTTCTTTCATTTCTCCACTCTCCACTGCAAATTTACTATTCTCCATGGCTGAAAGTGATGATGATAATATATTTGATGATTGGTATCGAAATTTCCTCGTGAAAATGAAAGATAAACTCATGGGGAGTATTTGGCTTATGATGAAGTGCGTTTAGAAGCAACAAAGAAGCTTGATATGCTCACAAAGGAGATGAAAGACATCGATGGTCAAATCGCTAAGTGCGATGAAGTTGCCCGACAAAATAGAAACAAAGGTAAGATTTCTTAAATCGGGAGTTCTTTTGACTGTCCTATTGAAATTGGTAGTGATTCCGATGAGAAACCATCTAAGGTGAGGAAAATTGAAGAGTTCATAGGAATGTCATCTAAGAGTAAGGGTGAGTGTAGTAAGCAAATTGAGGGTAATTGTGATGGCGTGGAAGGTGGGGAAGCAGATATGGATATTAGTGATGAAGAATTAGTAGAGAAACAGGTCATATCTTCAACAGTGGTTGTGCAGGCCGAGCAAGTTCAAGAACAGAATGCAGTTGGTGGAAACAATGTTAATGTGATGCAACAGGGGCAACAAGAGCCGCAGCAGGGAGGTCATGATGACGATGAGGAAGAAGACACAGAGGAAGAAAGTGAGCAGCAGCAGAATGAAGAGAGTGAAGAGGATCCTTGGGATCTTCAATCAGAAGAGGATCTTGGCGTTCCCTACCACTATCACTCTCCTGAGGGTTTTGGAACTGATGATGATGCATATGGCTTTGATTCTGATTGAAGTTTGTAATCAATTTATCTTAATTTAAGTAGTTAGCAAATTAGAGACCTTTTAGCCAATTACAATTATATTATCAAAAATGCAATGTTGCTTTATGAATTGGTCTCTTTTTACTTATAAATCTTTTGGTTAGGGTGTTTAGTCTTTTAAGATGTATGAATATTTTGGTTAGAATTTGCTAATGAATTACTATGTTCTAAATAGTTGATGCATTTTGATTGAGCTATTTTTTGTTTGTTCTTGTTTAAGTTAGTTTAGTGTTTGGTGCTGGCTTGTCTAAATTAAATAATTAGATAAAAAAAGGCATGTAATGTTGGTAGCATTTTAGATTAAGTGTAATTAGGCTCATTAGATTGCTAACTTACTATGTCCATTCATATTATGCTAAAAAAATCTATTTTGTTAAGAGAATCGAAATAATTAGAATGAAATTATCACATAAAAACATGCCATGTATGTACATAAACGAAGGTAAATTCGAATGTCTAATTTGCACTCAATTTTGTCAAACCAGATTGTTTGCAAAAAAGAACATGATTTTTTAAACTTCCAACTTCCTTAGTGACATTTATTTATTTATGTATGAAATACAAATAGAAACTCATTGAAGTTTCAACTTGATAGTGACTTTTGCATAATAAGAGTCTCCTTTTAGTAGTCTAATGTACTAAATCATGTTGAAATGTTGGTAGTTTAACTAAATTATAAATCAGTCAACATTAGTCAAAACACATGTCCTAATACTTGAAGATATCAGCACATTTCAAGGGCTTAATATTTAATATTTTGAAAATTTTATATGAATTCCTTGTTTTTATTCTTAGAATGATATTCCAAATAATATATGTAGCAGCCTATTCTTCAATTAAGAAAAGAGCCAATGGATAGAAATGTGGCTAATGACAGTACAATAATAATTGATTACAATCATAATATAACTAACTGCCAAAATGTAACAATAATTTAAAGGTACTGAACTTATAGTTCATTACATGGTTTTCTAATAAAATACTCATTACAACATAAGGTTACATAATTGATCATTTCTTATCACATACTTACTCTGTACTAATTTGAATTGTTACCAAAACCAATAATCAATGCTTACTTTTTCACGATCTCCTGGATTCTTATCTTGACACAATGCTGAATCTTCACTGTGCATGGCTGTTGCTTGAAATGCATCAGTGGTAGCTAGATTAGCTCCTTCAGTCACTTCTGTTGTGCAAATTGGAGTTTGACTTGGTTCAACCAATGATGCAGAATTATCATAATCACTCTGAATATCTTGCTTAATCTTCTTCACTATTTCAGTCATTCTCATTTCAGAAATCTGTTTTTTTACCTCATGCAATTGCATCTCTAGATTTACAATACTTTTCTTAACATTCAAGCAAGTGATCTTTGCATTTGATAATTGACCCTCTAAATGAACTTCTCTATGTAAAAGTTCTTGAAGATTAGCTTCTGTCTTGCGTTTGTGGCAAGTAGAAGCATTCTTACAAACTAAAGATACATGTTTTTCTGCCATTTGAAAAAAAGAGTTTAAGGAAATAATATGTCTTCCTTACATAAATAGCATTCTTATATAAATATAAAGTTCAGTTAGAGCAGCTCATTGTCTAATGGGTAAATTACAGCATGTCAACTATCTAACAGCTGTATACACTACTATCATAGCAAAGCTGGTTGTCCTATCATGTCACACAATAGTCTTGATTATGCATGAAAGCACTACAATACACATTGGATATTACCTTGGAAAAAAGGTTGTTTAGATAACTCCCAACATATTAAAGTTATGTGCAATTCTTTAAGTGTAAGGTTTGTATATAAGGTTTAAGATTTATATTATTGTTACACACTTGAATAACCTATCCAAATTTATATAAGGTTTATATTATATTACTATCAAATTAAAGTTTTTCTTATTATATATGCTGCAATTCAATGTATACAAGTAGTGTCATATGCTGTTATCTGAAGTATGTATACATAAATCAGCAAACAGATATCTATTACATTGAAAAGCTACATTGATGTATAAAGAAATTAACAATTTTTTGGCATTATGTAGAACATTATGAGTCTTTGAATGTGCTTGACCTATAATTATTGCAAGAATGACTATTAGAAAGGAATCTTGAAATTAAGCTCTGATTCAGTTTCTGTAAATCAGGCCTGTTCAAGTCCCTTTTTGGTTTAATAATATTTAATTGCCATTAATATGCAATCAATTTGCTGCATTGGTTTTGCTACATATATTGCAGTATCTGATATTGCATAAATCAACTCCTAAATTAGGGCTACAAGCTAATAATATACATGTATTTTAGTGTCTTGTGAAAAAATTTCAATGGCAAATTTTGCAATGACATTTACTATTTGCTATGAGGATCATCACAGAGATAAGCTGGTATGGTATTTATAATTAATGGCTTAACATTGCTATTGTGTTTGTTAATAGATGTAGTTATTTTTTGTAATCTTTTCAAATAAATTTGTTGGTTTACTTTTATGTGCTTATTACTTACACATTGAAATGGCATATTGAAATTGTGTGTTCATCTACAGCGCATTCCTGATGATTTTAAGAATGTACTAAATGATGGCCCTAAAGGAGTTGATTTGCAACTGCAAAAGTATGGTAGGGTTTGGGAAACTACCATGACACATGAAGAGGATGAAAATGGCTGGATGATTGTATTAACAGATGGTTGGGCAGAATTTGTTGAAGAAAATAGGATAAATAATGGAGATGGGCTAAAATTTACATATATAGGGGAAAGTTCTTTTATCATACAGATTGTTAGACCACAAGGAAGTAAGAAAGCATCAGGACTTGCAAGTGATAGTAGCAAAGGTGGGTCTAGCAAGAGACGTGGCCGCACACCTGCTTACCATGGCAAATCTGCAAAAATGATCGAGACAAATGAATGGATCGATGATCTTGCACGGAGCTGTCCTGAGCCACATTTTAAATTTATCTTTACTGCTGCTTATCTTAAAAAAGGAGCAATTGTATGTTTCTTTAATTTACTATAAGTAGTACTTATACTGAAATGTTTATTGTCTGTTTTAGTTTTTTTCCTTGACAAAATTATCTTATCTGTTGCCATTTTACTGATTGCAGAATGTCCCTGTTGAGTTTGCAAACAATTGGTTGAGTGAATTTGATGAGTCAACTAAGGTAATCCTACAGAATTTCGATGAACAGATTGATGCTAACTTGAAAGCTACAAAGAAGGGTGGGCTCATTACTAAATGTGAAATAATCAGTGGTGTTAAGGAATTTGTTGCTCGATATAATGTTCACAATGAAGAAGGTGCATTGATTATTTATCGAAAAGGAAATCCTCCCGTGTTTGATGTAGAGCTAGTCCTAGTTTGAACCATGAAAGGAAATTCAAATGTTTAAGCTTTAAGAGCAAAATAAGAATAGTATGATTATCATAATTCAACTTAGATCTCTGTATTAGTAATTTTAAGTGTCTGTATGACATATTATGCTGTTTTAGAGTTGGCAGGCAATTTTTATTTTCATTTGAAGTTGACAATGTGGCTTAATGCTATGTATTAATTTGCTTATTTCATTAAATTAAAGTAACATAGCTAAATAAGTGTGACAATGAAATGCTACATGTGTATAATAGACTACATAGCAATATAAGTTATGCACTTGAAGAGTACAATCTATTATCCATTAAATATTTGGAAGAGGCTTGTAATATTGAACCAATTGCAGAGCTATTCAAAGCACCTTTTAAATAATCTCAAGGTAAGAAGCTGTAGCTCACTTACTCTATATAATAGCAGAGTAAAGTGCTATAATCCTCATACTCCACAAGCATTCATTATTTAAAATTCTACTTATCTGTGCTAGAATTCACTTTGTTTCTATGGCAAGCAAAGGTAAAGAGAAGTCTGATGGTAGGAGTCAATGCCAGGCAGCCAAGCAAATCAGTCTGGAAATGGTGGAAGAACGCGTTGGGTATCTTGAACAGAAGGTAGGAGAGCTAGAAGCCATTATTGCTGCACTTTGTTTTGGTGAACCTGAAGATAAGCAGCCTAGTTCTAAGAAAAGGAGTTCTATTAATGTTGCTGAAAATGAAGCAACACAAAAAACTCAGGGAGAAACCAGCACCTTCAATGCTCAACTTCTCATTCCTGGATCTGAAATTCATCACCATTCTAGCCCATCATACTCAGGTGGGAGTGATGCCTCACATGATGGCCCATATTAAGGTGGGGGTACTTTTATTAGCCATAGTTCTCTTTAGTATGTAATGTATCGCCTACGCGGTTAAAAAGGTTATCAAGCTTTCCTAAATAATTTGCCTAGTGTTCTTTATGTTAAAAGTTGATATGTATCTTAGTATGATCTTGTTTAGAAAATATTATCAATGAAAAATAAAGTGATTTGCTACTAATGCTACTGACTATTTATGAATTGGGGATTAGTACTTGTCAAATATAATTGCTTTACTTATAAGAAGTAGATGATCAGGTTCACAAGATGGCATGTAACTATGTGTTATTTTTTGCCTCTCCTTTTCAAAGCCTAGCAGAACAGGCTATTTTTTTATTATTTGTTTAAACCATTTATTGTTATTGGAGCTTGGCCATAAAGTAATTATCCAAACAGAAATGCAAACTTAGATACAATCAATAATGACAGTAATCATTCATAATGCATGGAAGCAAATACAGCAATAATAAGCCAAGGTACATATAAGCAAGCTGCAGCTACTTAGTAAGGTTCAAAAGACAGCACTTAAGCAAATCTAAAATAGTTCAAAAGTACATAACAACGTCGAAACACTTAGGCTTATGATATGGCTGCTTAGCATAGAAATGTCTCAAAAGGTGTCCAGCAGGAACACATTCAAAATAACAAAGAAGTCCCTTTTTAAAAAACATGTTCATGCCAGAAGCCAAAAAGCGAAATAGCTAACACTTACTCATGCACAACAGACTTCACGACCCATTTCAAGTAGCCAATTCTCTTGATTGCACCAGTAGGTCCTACTTCAAGCTTAAAAGGCTTCTCTTTTAATTGAGTAGCTATCTCTTTGAATTCAGGCCAGTCTGTTATCTGTTTATACAATATCAACATGATGGTTAATATATATAAATTACAGTCAAATTGGAGCTTAAAATGCAACTTGACAGCAAGAAGTTCTAGTGCAAATTAGTGCTTTCTACCTTTTTCTGTATAAGCTCTGTGTCTTTCAGACCTAGCAATGTCTCACATTGCTTTCCATATGCAGTTAAACGAATACTACCAGTGTCATCAGCTGCATTGAAGCTAACACTCACTCTGTAGATGTATAAATACTGTTAAGAATAAAACAAATGAATAATTAAATTTTTCTTTGCCTGAAAGCATATACCTCTTTTCTGCAATGCATTGAGCTTTGCATACATCACAGTAAAACTTGAAAGTTTCAACATTAGAACAGTGCTTTCCACATCCATTACATCCAATGTGAGCATTCACATCCTCTTTCTTAGCGTTTGGAATGGTAACTTTGAGCCAGTGGCGCTCATATGCTGTGGTTATAGTTGACTGCAAGCAAACATACACATATGAGAGTAATTTATGTAATATATAAAAACTTAAATCAGCAAGGTATTTTATGGTTACCTTTTTGTTATTAAGATCTTTAATAGTCATTATAACATTAGAGCTGCCACCTTCCCTAAGAGTTAGTTGATGACCCATATGATCAGAAATGCGATCTTCATTTTCTGAAATCCTGTTGCACATAAAATATATATAGGTTAACAAATATTGCAGTAAATGATTGTTCTATTTCATAATGCACAATTATTCACCAAGCCTTGAGTGCATCAACTTTTGGACCAGTGGGGTTGATATCAATTGTTGTTGACATAGATGAAGCCAATGAGAATCCTACATTAATAGATTAAAGTTAGAATAGATTATTCAGTAATGAGTTAGAATTAAAACAGAAATTATAGATTGTCACCAGTGTGCTGAGCTGGTTGCAAATGTCGAAAGCTGACAATAATAAAAGATTCACACCAAGCAGTCAGTTTTGCACATTCTTTAGTTGCAAGCTCACCATACAAAGAAATCACAAGTCCATCTCCAAGCCTGTAAGTATAACAAATTAATGAACAAGAATATGAAAGGTAGCAATCTTATTTATTATCTACATGCATCAATGCAAACTTACTTCAGAATACTATCATCAACGACTACAACATCACGCACATCAAATTCATAGCCGCTGTTAGTTTTCTTCCTTCGCGTGTCTTCCAAATAAACCACAACTCCAAGAATATCTGCATCAATTATTAGAAAGCCAATAAAATCAGAAAACATGTCATAAAATAAAAAACAATACAAATCACAGAACAGAAAGTACCAAAGCGATAATCTTCACTGCTGGTTGGTGGCACTTCAGCTATAGGAGTGTAGTTTGGCAAGATAGGACCAGCATTAGGGTTAAGAGGCTGAATTGCAGTCGAGCCTCCAAATGACAAGTAATATTCACCTTCTTTTTGGCGGTACATTGGATTGGTGTTTCTGATTGGTGCATCTGCTATCACATATTCTCTCTCATGTTCTAATATACCTTCAAAATTTTCAATTTCATCATCAAATAGAGTTCCCCTGATCCTGTTACCCTGTATGTGCACCGAAAAAACACATCAGATCATATTTAATACAAACACGTAATATAAGGATTATATAATGCCAACAATATACCTGATCATCCTCAAAAACAAGTTTTTGATAAGCTTTTTTATTTTCTGGATACTTTGCTGGGGACTTTTCCTTAACCTTAACCTTAATCTTGTACTTTTTGTTTTTAGGAGTTAACTTATCCAGAGGAACATATTGAGGCTTCATCTGTTATTAAGTTAAGATACAAAAGTGCTAGTCAATAGTTGTCCATGATGGAAGCTATGCAGTTTATTATAAGACAAGCATTAAAAGAATGCTTGCATGCATGCAAATATAATGCAGAAACATAAATAGCAAATTAAAGTATGAAAACATGCATTAGAGTTATAATACACAACCACCCTTACTTAAACACTAATAAAAATCTTAACAGCTATTACATGTGCTTAAGCAATCAACAAGGAAAAAGAACTAAACACAGCATGAAGAAACAAACAGCATCAACCAACACAACTACATCAAGTAATTCAGATGTATATGTATGAAAATAGCAAACCATCATGATTAGACTACATATCCTGAAGCCTGATTATATAAACAACTGACAACAGAAAGCAAGCAGCAAGTGTAGATCTACAGCAGTTTGTGTGACTATAGTACATGAAAATGATGATGCTTCACATATGAGTAAAGTATATGAAAATGACATCAAATTAGTTCAAATAGAATGGCTAATAAATACAAAAAAATGTCAAGCATACAAGACCACTATATTTACTACCATAACAAGCCTAACAATCTCAACAATATAACATGGTCAACTTAAATGCATTATAGCAAGATATCAAATCAGGGTTTTATTTTAAAACTCAATTAATAAGCCATGCTATTCTGTGCAAGACTAACCAAAGATATGCTATTTAAAAAGTGAAAGAACAACAACAGCTAAACATGCTGAGATATAGTAAGGAATTTATTATAGCAGAAAATAACAATAAATACAAACAAACCAGAATTGAATAGTATAGAAATCATGGTATAAAACCATTAATGAACTAACCTTAGCAGCAGAACTCGGAGAGAATAATCTGCAAAAAAACTTAGCTCTAAAAGAGAAGAATGTTCACGTTTTGACAAGAGAAGGAATCTTTATATAGAATAGATGAATTAATAAGGTTAGAAAAGTAACCCTGTGTAATATCCACTGGAAATAAGCAAGGATTTATTTTACCTGGATAATAATGAGCTGCATTTTCAGGTTCTCCAATATTACAAGCAATGTCAACTTGAATATACTTTATTGAGACATATGATTAATCTGATTTAGACTTTTCTGCCATAAAACCTTATTAAAATATTTTGTACCTATAATGTTAACACTAAACTATTATATTTATTATTCATTGCATATAATCTATTGCCATTTCAAAAATCTAAATTTGAAGAGCCAAGCATATAATATTTAGTGATATTTAAATATAAATTTACACTGCAACAATACAAAATAAGTAAATATAAATATATAATATATAAAAAGTCAAATACAAAGCATAAGCAAAATCATAATTAATTTGGCAAAAGTTACAACCACATATGTAACCAAAAGAAGTCGTATATTTCTAAAATAAGCTCAAATGTTATAAGCAAACTTGTGAAATGCAATAGGCTCACCAAGTAAACCATGCTCACAAATAAACCTACATAATGTCTGCAAATTCAAGAAGTAAGATCAAGTCAATATATAAAGCTAAAAATTACAATTCTAAAATGGCTAAATTAGTCAATGTAAACAAGATATCATGATTAAAAATAAGTTAACTTACCAAACTTCACATGTAATAATATTAGCCAATCGTAGTACATCATATGATACGATATTCTTGACACTGCTTTCAGTACAAGTTGCTGGTGGTTGAGGTGTATAGACAATTACATTATCAGATTTCTTGGCACGAGAAAGGGCCACATATAATTGACCATGAGAAAAGCAAGGTTGTGGCAAGTATATCAGCACTTGGCTTAATGTTTGCCCTTGAGACTTGTTTATTGTCATAGCAAAACTTAATTTCAGGGGGAATTGCTTGCGTTCAAACTGAAAAGGATACTTACAAGAAGATGAGGGTCTTAAGTTAACCCGTGGCACAAAATATAAAGTCCCTTTATAATGACCCACTACTATTTCACAAATAATTGAATTAGGAAGAAAGCGTCTACAAATAAGACGAGTGCCATTACACATGCCCTTAGAAGGCGCTAAATTGCGCAGCAAAATAACAGGGCTTTTGTAGGGAATATTTCAAGCATTATGATCCCAAACTTGAACCCCACTGTGATCATACACTAAAGTACGGTGGCGTTCCAAAGGGAAAGAAAAGAGAGCAAAATAGTCGCCAACAAGTTTTAGGAACTTGTAAACCCAAAAGACAATCCAAAAGGACCATCAACTACTCCATAAGGTCTTGAACCAAACAGGGTCAGGGGATGAGGGTACGAATCCAATCTACAAAAGAAAGGACCCGCCCTATAAAATAGGCCTCTACTTTGTTCTGCTCGTATTCTTGTGCGCTTTTTGAATAACATACAAACATCATATTGAACCTACCCTGTTTAATCTATGTTGGTTGAATATTAATGCACAAATAAAACTATTATTGGCGATCACTTGAGTTAAAATCACATTAGCCTAAACCAAATTAATAATTATCTTATTAAGCGTGATTTCAAGTACAAATTCCCTTTAACATGCATAAAAGGTGTGATCAAGCAATAACAAAATATATTCAAGCAACATAATAATAAAGCAATAACAATAATAGCATGATAAGGCATAATAAAGCTCAATAATAATAGCAAGATCCTAGGCATGATACTAACAAGGTTAATAACAAACCCTAGCATGTCACTAAACAATAAAGATCAAAGCTTTAAACCTAACATGGTACTAACATGATAACATAATATTAGAAATAATAAGAGGCAACCTAAACATGATACTAGAAAGCATTAAATAACATCCTAACATGATACTAGGAATTAATCAATAATAAACATGCTTTCTACATTGAAAGAGAGTAATAAGATTACATACTTTGAAGCCTCGTATCTCTTTCTAATAACAAAATACACAAGTTAGTAAACTTCAATGAAAATCAACAAAGAATAATTAAAGAATTAAATTAAAATCAATTTAAATAAAGTTTAGACTAGATTTGGACCAAACCCTCAGAATTTATCAACCTTGCACGTCTAGGGCGAAGGCAACTTCGAACTTGGCTAAGAGACTCTAAGTCTTGTGTATGCGGAATATTGTTTGTAAAAAGGTTGGTTTAGAAAGAGAGAAAGAATAAGAATTAAGCAATATTGCTTAGAGAGAGAATAGAGAGAATAGAGAGAATTAATGATGAGAGTTGATGATTAGAATTGATGAAAGTTGATGAATAAAAACAGAGGTTCGGACCCTATTTATAAGAAAACAGTCCGGAAAATCATAGAATTTGATAAGGAATAAAACTCCACGCTGTCGCTAACAAACCGACCTTGTCGCCAGAAATTTATCCTGTCGCCAGGCGACAGAGTCTGTCGCGAGGCAACAAGCCTGTCGTTTGGCGACAGAGACAGTTTTTGCAGATTTTGTTTTTATCATATCTTTTGATCTAGAAGTCCAAATAAGTCATATAATATGTCGTTGGAAAGCTCTAGAAGTCTAATTTCTAATTCAATTGGAATCAGATTAAAATCTTTTGTAGATAAAAAGATATGGCCGAAATAGTGAAAGGGTGTCAGTTTTGGATAGAATTTCGTATATCTTTTATATCTTTTTCGTTATAGCTCGGATTTAATATTATAATATATCATTGGAAAGATAATTTCAAGATCTATCCAACCATATAAAATTTGGATAAAATATATGAAGCACGAAAATAATATCTGACTATCTTTGAACATCTTTAAATCCGAATAGAATTAGGAAAGTTTTAAAGAAGGAAAGTTTTATTTAAATTCAAATTCCATAATCTTATCTTTTCAAAAAAGGATAATTAAGATATTTTAGAAACTTATAGAAGATTCTAATCAATCCTAATTAGTTTAGGAACAGGATTAAACCTTTGGACCCTCCTCATGATCATTGGGTCGTAGGTAAAATCCGGTTTGGGGCCCAGTTTAGTATTTTGGCCATAACTTCCTCATTATTCATCGGAATTGGGCTTATAATATATCGTTGGAAAGGTCTTTTCAAGCCCCATCCAACTACACTATTATTGGACCCTTATAATGGACCAAAATAAACTGAAATTGATGCTTTTATAAAATAGAGTGGGTTTTCGAAAACAGAAAGAAAGATTTTAATAAAATTTAACCGCAACACTTGACTTTCAACCACTTTCACCTCATTCGATTATGGTTCGACGCGAAAGGTATTCATCACTAGGTTTGGTTTTGGGGAGACACAAATGGGTGTCTACAGAAGCCCCCACTTTGACTGAGTTTGGAGAAACTTATGTTTCGAAAAAACGAAAGTCAAAGTAGCGATAGGGACGGAGAATGATTCAAAACGCTCTGCGATTCCAAATCATTCTTATAACGCCGATACCTGCAAAACAATCATTAGTTAAACAGATAAAAGAGTTAAGAAACGCGTATCTTGCACCGTCGCGCACACGTCTCTGGAGTAACCGTTTTGTTGCATTTCATTTTGACAACCTTCTACAAGCTAGAGAACGCCATCTTGCTGTTGCTGATGTTCACTCGTCTCTGAACAATGGAGTCTTTTTTGAGGATTGTTCACTCGTCTCTGAACAATGGAGCTTTCTTGAGGAATGTTCACTCGTCTCTGAACAATAGAGCTTGATAGAATGAGATGTCCACGCGTCTCTGAACTATAGAGCTTGATAAAATGCCCACGCGTCTTTGAACAAAAGAGCTTTGATGATATGTCCACGCGTCTCTGAACAAAAGAGCTTTGATGATATGTCCACGCGTCTCTGAACAAAAGAGCTTGATGATATGTCCACGCGTCTCTGAACAAAAGAGCTTGATACTTGAATGTTTGTTGCGATCGTTCGGTTAGCTGCAAACAGGAGCTTTGCTGAATGGTTGTATCCTGTAAAAATCAAAAGAATTGCCAAAAGACTTTGCTGGTGTTTTTCTTAGGGTTGACCTAAGGCTTGATGTGTTTCTTAGGGTTGAGCTAAGGTGAATGATTGACTTGAGGTTGACTCAATGTGACTGACTGACTTGAGGTTGACCCAAGGTGAATTGACACGACATGACTCGTGTGTGGCGTGCAACTCGAAAATGCAAAAAAAAGAAAAAAAAAATTTCCGTCATTTTTTCGTCATTTTTGTGGAGGGTACCGACTTTCTCCCGAAAAAGAAAGACGCGAAAAAGAATCGAAGTGTTTGATGGTGCATGTTGAATGAGCTTAATCAAGTATATGCATTCGATACTGTCCCTCAAGGTGCAAGGATTAATTCCTCCTAAACTATCTTAGTTGACTTGATTATGAAAGTATTTAGGTAACTTAGGCACGAAGGCTAAGTACTTCATACTTTGATACAATGATGATTATAAGTGATGAGTGATGTTGATATGACAAAGCATGCTTCAACATTATGCTAAGACTTCATGACAAAAGGTTCCTAAGGGAAGTATCTTTGGCCATGTATCTGTGATGTGTGTGAAAGTGACACTAAAGTTAGGATGCAAAGGCTAAGTGTATGGAAAAGTATTATTTGATAAGAGTCAAATAATGATGACTCTTAGGCTAGGTAGGCTAATGATGTAAGGATCAATCCCCCAAGTCTAGCTCTAAGTAAATAGGGATGAGCATTGGAAATCCCTTGATATGATCATGGTGTAAGTGTGTGAATGTGAAAATGAATGCATTTTTATTATGGCCGCACCTCAATGTGAGGTTGCCTACGTATCCGTTAGGAATCAGGCCAAACGTAGCTCTAGCCGAACCTCGCACAAGTGTGTGTATACCTCAAAAAGGTCTTTTTTTAAGGGTTGTAACGTGGTTAGGCTAAAGGTTAGAGAAGAAGGGGATAAAGGCTCAAGACCCTAAATAAGCCCCCAAGGTGTGCAACCTTGCTTTTGAATCTTTTTTTATTTTTATGCTTGAGGTTTTCTCTCTTTTGAGCTCTATTTTTTTTTGTTTGCTCTTCTTTTTTTGCTTTTGCATTTTTTCATATTCGCATTTTTTTTTATAAGTGTGGGCAATCTCGATCATGCGGTCTATCACTCACTTGGCATTCATGTTTCTCAGGCACGGTACCGAGCACTCGATAAGAAACGCAATCTGAGACATGTTCTTATCAAAGACATTTTTATATCCAAGACATTGGAACACTTGCCCTTTTGTACACTTTTATTATATTTTTTTATTTTTATTTTACTCTTTTGAAATCACTCAAGCTTTCATATTTGGAACTTGCATAAGTTACACACCATCCCATCCCAAGGTTAGTAGATGTGGGTTGAAAAAAGAAAGGTATATTGTTAGACGAGGCTCAAAGTGGTTTATCAAGAAAAGGATTATATATTTAAAGGGTGAGAGATATGATATGGCTACAAGGGGTGCCTTAAATCATTGGTATACCTTGTGCTTAATTCGGCGAATTTTTTTTTTTTTTTTTTTTTTTTTTTTTGGCAATGCAATGCAATGATCATATTCAAGAAAATAAAATGCTCATTTTATTAAAAGGAAAAAAGTAAATGAAAGTCCTACAAAGTAAAAACTAGGGGAAAATGAAAGGTACCTATGCTAGACTTATTGGGGAAAAGAATAAAAAAAAGTAGAAAAAAAAAGTCACGAAATCTTGTCGTTGAAGCTCGCCTCTTGTCACTCAAACTTCTCGTTGACTGGAGGTATAAGGAACTTGTTATTGTCAATCAAATATTGGATGGCCTCCTTTAGCTTCCAACAGCTCTCAATAGTATGACCCCTGCCCTGATGATACTTGCAATATGCATTGGGATTCCAGCTAGCCGTCCTCCTTTCGACAGGTGGATCCCCAAACGGTCCAATGGGAGTTATAAGACCTTTTGCATGTAAGCGATCAAATGCGGTGTCATAACTTATACCAATAGGTGTGATGTTTCTCATTTGTCCTCGTTTGTTCATGGCAAGGATCTCATCCAAGTCAAATGTGCTAACGTTATTTGAATGGGTAGTTTTGGAAGAAGAAGGATTGTCGTTCTTCTTTCCTTTCCAGCCACTGTTATTATTGGTACTATTTTTGGCCTTCCTGTTGCTAAGAGGAGTATGAATGTGATTTGAATTAATGAGGTTTTCCATGGTCCGTTTTGCCCGTGGCTTAGGAGCATTGAATTCTTCATTGAATCCTTGGTGAGAATTTTGTTCGATAACCATTATCCGACTTGCTAATCCTTCTACCACATTCAAGAGCATGGCAATGGCCTCTTGTAGTTTTCGAACGTCTTCTTTTAGACTTGACAAATTTTCCTCGATATTATCTAGGAGAGCCTCTTCGTCTTCCTCAATCATGACTACTTCATCAATAGAAGTTATACAAGTCATATCGATCATGGGCTCACCTACAGGTGTGATAAGGAGTGAAGGATCGAAGGATGTTTGATCTTCTGTGATGGCTAGAATCTCGAAAGTTTTATTTTCATCAATCAAGTCCTGAATAGCTTCTTTGAGTTTCCAACACTCCTCAGTGTCATGACCCTTTCCTTGATGATATTTGCAGTGTTTACTAGGATTCCACTTAGGTGGCCTGGCTTCGGGAACTGAATCTTTGATAGGTCCTATGGGCATGACCAGTCCTTTGTGGTGTAGTTTTTCGAAAGCTGTTTCATAACTCATACCGAGTGGAGTGAACACTCTTTTTGACCTTTGGATTCGCTGTTTAGAGGTGTTCGTAGCATGTACTTCGTTAATGGGAGAGGAAGAAGAGGGATGGTCGTTCTTCTTTCCTCTTGCACTATTATCTTTCAAAAGGTCTTCTTCAATGTCAATACCTATATTATACATAGCCTGGAAAGTATTCAAGTTGTGTTGGTATTTTAAGTGCTTTGCATATTTTTCTTGAAGGTTCTTGATGAACATCTTGACAGACTTTTTTTCACTAGGTACTTCAACCATTTTTGCAGTGGTTTCCTTCCATTTATTAAAGAAGGAAGTGAAACTTTCATTCTCTTTTTGCTTTAGAATTTCAAGCTCTCTATGATCAGTTTCAATTTGAACATTGCATTTATATCTTTCAATGAAAGCACTTACAATAGACTCCCAACTAGAGGTCTTTTCTTTATCAAGTGAAAAGTACCACTGTTGACATACAGCTTCTAAAGGTAATGAAAATACACAGTGAAATGCTTTTCTATCTATCCCCTTAATGTTCATTATAGTTTCAAAAGCTCTTAAATGAAAATAAGGGTTATCCATAGCCTTAAATTTAGGGATGTCATTGGAATTGAACTTCTGTGGGAGAAGGTCCTTATCCACCGAGACCCCTTGTGAGCTAATCTCTTGGAATCTGAAGTCGTCGGACAGCTTGCCCAAGCTTTCCTGGATTAGGTCCATTTGTTTCTGTTTTTCAGGATTACTTATTTGCAGCGATAAGTTTTGTAACATCTCAGCCAAGTTGGCTACCTGTCCCTTGACCTCATTAAGTTCTTCTTGACTAGCCATTGCCTTCTTAGCTTTCCTTTTCCTACCGATTGGTTTGTCAAAAAGTAAAACTTGAACAAAAGTGTTGTCCTTGATTAAACGCCCTTCCCTCCTTGACCAAGTACTGTAGAAAGGGAAATTAGGGATAAGTTTTATACCAATTATTTTGACTCAAGCTTTATTCAACATGCAATAGATGGGAAAAGATTATGGAGAAGTGAGAGGAATAATGTATGGGGAAAGAATGTAGTGAGGGGGAAGATGATGTAGATGAAGAAATATGGAAGAATTAGGAATAGAATGGACCCCCAACTTAAATGACGGAAAAACGACTCATGCATGAACCTAAGACATGGTCATGGTGACCTGTGCAAAGTGTGTGCTAAGACTAATGAGTGTGGGTGACATGTTAAGACTTGTGTCATGACCATGTGGCTAGACTATGTGACTAGACTCAAGCAAAGACTAAATTAAGACTTCACGTATGTGCACTAAACTGGACAGGCTGTAGTATTTTAGTCATAACTTTTAATCTGTGACTCTGATTGGGACGAAACCAACGCCAAATTAAAGATAAAACTCGGGGCTGCAGATCCATAGGTTGTACGACTCGTGGTTCTTCCTAGAACTCCGGCTATGACCAAAACAAGTTGACGCATGTGCAGTATACGGGAATAAAAATCCGGGTTGACTTAAAGGAACTATGACTCGACTTTAGGCTTTTTTTTAGTTCAAATTAATTAATTAATTAATTAAACAAAGTCTTTGACTCTTAGTGTATGACCATTGGACTTTAAGTGCCTAAACTCAATTAAAGACTTAACATGGTTTGAGCCATTAATAAATTGATAAACTGATTAGTAGACTGTGAATTAGACTCGTCGTGATGACTCGAGCAAGAGAACTGGACTGTCGCTAAAACAACAGGACTGTCGCCACTGTTTAGAGCCTGTCGCCAGACGACAAAATTGTCGCCAGGCGACAGACACTAAACTGCAGCGCCACAGTCCAAATTCCTGTGCCATTGCTGGAACATTAATCTAGACTGTTTCCAGTAATTTTACTCTAAATGGACATGCCTAAAGTCGTACTAAGTCGAATTGATTGATTTATTAGCCTTTAATTAATTAATTAATTAGACAAAGTCCTTTTAGTCATTAGTCAATTTATTTAGTCTTAATCACAAGTCAAACAAACGGTTAACACATATATAATATATACAAGCAAGGGTGCACAAGTAGTTCACATAGTCACAATATGATGAGTTTGCAACCTAACCATGGCTCTAGTTCTCTAAATTTCGAGGATATGGGTTAAGTAAAAAAAGGTCCATGGTTATGAATCCATATGCATTGCACACAAGCCTACCGGGAGGGTTGGGGCGAATGGATTGGATTCCGCGAGTTCGTGATGAAATCGAACTCGACTCCATGGTTTGGTGGATTCACAAACTTTGCACGTACCCAAATCTGAACTTTGCACATGATAGTGGGATATTCCATTGGGCAGGTGAAGCAGGAACCCCCAGAGGGTTATTTCCATATGTAGAACACATATGGGTTCAGAAAAGTGAGAAAAGGACTCAATCAATAAGTAAAATCAAGCCAAAAATGCTAGAAATGGTCAAAGCAAGAAGGCAGACCCCAGGCTCGGTATTTGAAGAACTTGGCGCCAGACTACAGGGACTGTCGCCGCAAAAAAGCTCCTGTCGCCAGGCGACAGAAACTTTTTACGGGCGACAAGCCCTGTTTTCTAGACGCTAGTTCCTACATGCCTTGGCAAGTTTCTGTGTTCTTCTAATTTTCCAGATTTCGCATCATTTTTTCGATTCTAGTCATGAAAGATATTTCTCAAATTTCCTACGTGTAAAATTCCTATGGATTGACTCATGGGGTGCTCCCATGAGGACCTTTTAATGCATATGACAATAATGTTAATCAAATCACGCACATGAAATACTTAGAATTTTTCAAGTCTCATCCGCTCATTCTAAAAAATTGCCAAAATTAAATAAATTTCAGGAATATAAATAGAAATCCTCCCCAGTGGAGTCGTCAAAAACTGTAGGGAATATATCAAGCATTATGATCCCAAACTTGAACCCCACTGTGATCATACACTAAAGTACGGTGGCGTTCCAAAGGGAAAGAAAAGAGAGCAAAAGAGTCGCCAACAAGTTTTAGGAACTTGTAAACCCAAAAGACAATCCAAAAGGACCATCAACTACTCCATAAGGTCTTGAACCAAACAGGGTCCGGGGATGAGGGTACGAATCCAATCTACAAAAGAAAGGACCCGCCCTATAAAATAGGCCTCTACTTTGTTCTGCTCGTATTCTTGTGCGCTTTTTGAATAACATACAAACATCATATTGAACCTACCCTGTTTAATCTATGTTGGTTGAATATTAATGCACAAATAAAACTATTATTGGCGATCACTTGAGTTAAAATCACATTAGCCTAAACCAAATTAATAATTATCTTATTAAGCGTGATTTCAAGTACAAATTCCCTTTAACATGCATAAAAGGTGTGATCAAGCAATAACAAAATATATTCAAGCAACATAATAATAAAGCAATAACAATAATAGCATGATAAGGCATAATAAAGCTCAATAATAATAGCAAGATCCTAGGCATGATACTAACAAGGTTAATAACAAACCCTAGCATGTCACTAAACAATAAAGATCAAAGCTTTAAACCTAACATGGTACTAACATGATAACATAATATTAGAAATAATAAGAGGCAACCTAAACATGATACTAGAAAGCATTAAATAACATCCTAACATGATACTAGGAATTAATCAATAATAAACATGCTTTCTACATTGAAAGAGAGTAATAAGATTACATACTTTGAAGCCTCGTATCTCTTTCTAATAACAAAATACACAAGTTAGTAAACTTCAATGAAAATCAACAAAGAATAATTAAAGAATTAAATTAAAATCAATTTAAATAAAGTTTAGACTAGATTTGGACCAAACCCTCAGAATTTATCAACCTTGCACGTCTAGGGCGAAGGCAACTTCGAACTTGGCTAAGAGACTCTAAGTCTTGTGTATGCGGAATATTGTTTGTAAAAAGGTTGGTTTAGAAAGAGAGAAAGAATAAGAATTAAGCAATATTGCTTAGAGAGAGAATAGAGAGAATAGAGAGAATTAATGATGAGAGTTGATGATTAGAATTGATGAAAGTTGATGAATAAAAACAGAGGTTCGGACCCTATTTATAAGAAAACAGTCCGGAAAATCATAGAATTTGATAAGGAATAAAACTCCACGCTGTCGCTAACAAACCGACCTTGTCGCCAGAAATTTATCCTGTCGCCAGGCGACAGAGTCTGTCGCGAGGCAACAAGCCTGTCGTTTGGCGACAGAGACAGTTTTTGCAGATTTTGTTTTTATCATATCTTTTGATCTAGAAGTCCAAATAAGTCATATAATATGTCGTTGGAAAGCTCTAGAAGTCTAATTTCTAATTCAATTGGAATCAGATTAAAATCTTTTGTAGATAAAAAGATATGGCCGAAATAGTGAAAGGGTGTCAGTTTTGGATAGAATTTCGTATATCTTTTATATCTTTTTCGTTATAGCTCGGATTTAATATTATAATATATCATTGGAAAGATAATTTCAAGATCTATCCAACCATATAAAATTTGGATAAAATATATGAAGCACGAAAATAATATCTGACTATCTTTGAACATCTTTAAATCCGAATAGAATTAGGAAAGTTTTAAAGAAGGAAAGTTTTATTTAAATTCAAATTCCATAATCTTATCTTTTCAAAAAAGGATAATTAAGATATTTTAGAAACTTATAGAAGATTCTAATCAATCCTAATTAGTTTAGGAACAGGATTAAACCTTTGGACCCTCCTCATGATCATTGGGTCGTAGGTAAAATCCGGTTTGGGGCCCAGTTTAGTATTTTGGCCATAACTTCCTCATTATTCATCGGAATTGGGCTTATAATATATCGTTGGAAAGGTCTTTTCAAGCCCCATCCAACTACACTATTATTGGACCCTTATAATGGACCAAAATAAACTGAAATTGATGCTTTTATAAAATAGAGTGGGTTTTCGAAAACAGAAAGAAAGATTTTAATAAAATTTAACCGCAACACTTGACTTTCAACCACTTTCACCTCATTCGATTATGGTTCGACGCGAAAGGTATTCATCACTGGGTTTGGTTTTGGGGAGACACAAATGGGTGTCTACAGCTTCCTATCTTCAGTTCAAGCTGATGAGGACTCATTCCTCCCGGACAAAGTGTGTTAAGAAATTCAGTAGGATACAGTGTACAACTGTCATCAAGTATTGAATCATAGCTTTCATACACAGTAGATGTGCCTGGAAACAATTTAATCATATATTCATTGATGGCATCAACATCCTCATTCATTGGTGTAAGAATTGCACGTTCATTAAAAATGTTGCTATCAAACCTAGGAACAGAAATCTCAGGAAAAATTGCAGCAACCAACTTAGAAACAGGATCATCATTCATAGCATAATACCTAATAATGTGTTGTTGAATCTGCACATAAGCACTTTCAACTGACTGTAATTGTCCATTTCCAAGAGCAAGCAAAAAAGCTGAATGTAGGAACTGAGAATACTTACACCAACAGCTTCTTTTTGTGTACGGCGAGGCAGAATAGGCAACACTTGCCTAAAATCCCTTCCAAAAACAATTACCTTTCCACCAAAAGGCTGATCAGGATAACAAAGATCCCGAAGCAATAGATCTAATGATTCAATGTTTTCTCGCCGTGCCATTAAAGCCTCATCCCAAATAATAAGAACAGCCTCTTTTATCAAAGCAGCCAAGTTTCCTTGCTTAGGAACATCACAAGCAAGTGATATTTCAGAATCTAATGGTATCTTAAATCTTGAGTGTGCTGTTCTGCCAGAAGGAATATTAGATGCTGCAATACCTGATGTAGCTGTTGGCAAAACTATTTTTCCTGCCAAAGGGACCTCAGCATATAAAGCATTATATAAGAAAGTTTTCCCAGTTCCACCAGGACCATCCACAAAGAAACACCCTGGTTTGCCATCTTGAATATAACACATAATACTGTTAAATGCAGCTGCCTGAGCTGCATTTAATTTGTCTCGACAATCAAGACACTCTGGAGGAATAGGTGCTTCTAACGCATCTGCAATATCTCTTGTTACACGCATCCCATCTTGCTCTTCCTCTACTAAGTGGCCTAATTCAAAATATTCCAATGTTTTCCCCATGGCTTCTAAGCTGCTCTCTAACTCTTTCACAGTCAAACTCTTTACTTTAGATGGGCAGTCTGGATATTTATGCTTGAAGTCTTAAGATAACGAACTATAGAAGCGCAACCAAAGTGCATTTGGATTACTTGGCTGGCAGAATATTAACAAGGTTGCAAAGAGTTGCCTCATCGCTGAAGGCATTTGAGCTTCTGCTGCCTCCTCCAAACATGCAGTGGTGGCACTGTCCTCTTGAAACAATCCAAGCTTAATAGCAGCTTCTTGAAATGTTGAGTACAAAACTCCACCAACAGTTTTTAGATGGTCAAATGAAAGAGGGCTTTTAACTTTACCCAGCAACAAGCGCAAGAAGAAACGCTCACCTTCTGAAGGAACAACAAAAGCCATCCGACCTACATTATTCTTTTTATAACTCCTCTTAATCCACTCCTTATTGCTGCTATCCCATCTGTATTCTGTAATCATTTCAGTATATGTAAGGCCTGTGCCTCCAGGTAGAGATGCATTTTTGCTAAAAAATTCAGTCAAAGCAATTTTGCACCTCTTTTCATTTCCAATAACTGAATCAAGCTGTTCATGAGCCCTCATGTAAACAGTCTGCATATTAGGCATGTGAACTGGTAACAACATGACTGAAGGGGTCATCTCAAACAAATTAAACCCAAATATTATCCAAGCTGCTTCACATGGAGAAACCCATCTACCAGCCTGAAAATTTTCAATCTCATCTACACCCTCATTGCCTTCTCCAGCAAAATTAAAAGAAACACGGCGTCATGGCCCTTATAGACATACTTATACAAATATTTCACTGCTTGAATAGTAGAGCACACCTCAACATTTAAATGGCAATCAAATAATAAAGATAAGTAAGGATTATATGGGATGACCCAACGATTATCAAGATTAGCACCACGAATCCTAACATGTTCTCCTGTGTTCCGCCTTCTATATAGTGGATAACCATCCTCATTAGTAGTAGTTTCTTCTACATATGACTTTGGATAATTATATTTACAAGCAAATTCATCCTTAACTCTCTTTTTCATGCACCCACAATTTGGATTTAAGCTACCACAAGGGCCATGCATCATGTGCTTGAGTATAATTTTGCGCAACTGAGGAGAATCAGTAGAAGGTATTTCTGCACTAACAAATTTATCATAATCTGCAGGACCAGTAAGCTTGTACCCATGATCTAAGATAATAAGAAAATGAGCATGTGGGAGACCTCTTTTTTGGAACTCTACAACATACACCATAGCAACAACCTTCCCAAAAACTTGCTCTTCAGTGATTTGCTTTTTCAAAGCAATTAATTTACTTCTGAATACACGAGCAACAACATCTAGACGATCAGCTGCAGTCTCAGTGCCAGCAAGTTCAGCTCTTATCTCTGGCCAGTTAGCATTACATGTCATAGTAACAAAAAGATCAGGCTTGCCAAACCGCTGAACAAGTGCCATAGCATTTAAATAGCGTTTTTTCATATCACGGGGCCCACCAATGAAAGAAGGTGGCAAAATAACTTGCCGGCCAATATTGTTTGCATTTTTTTCCCCATCATCAACAGTGTCTAGAATACCTTGATACAAATCTGCTCTGATTGTTTGTTGATTCCTTCTAAAAAAATCAAGCCTAGTATTTTCAATCTTCACATACATATCAACAATGTACTGTTGGAAACAGCGACCTCCAAGAAGAAGCATGTTCCCTGGCCTGATCTGCAACTTATAAGCATAATATTCTCTAGCAGAAATATGCCTGTTAGAAGTGCCTGAACAGTCTGCTGAACCTGTATGCCCAAAAAGTTGCCACATCAGTTAAGTTATAAATCAATGCACATATGAGAGCTAAATGAATTAAATTAACAATGTGCAACTGAAAACCTACGTTTAGCCTCTTCGTCCAATAAACTATCTTCTGTATGAACAACACATGAAGAAACAGGACTAACATCCATTAAAGCCTTCTTTTGTGTACTTGTATAGGTTTTTCGCAAACCTTGAGTCCAGCCACAGTCACCATATGGGAAGAGCAGAGGGTACTGCAATGGGTCATAGCATCCATAATAATGACATATTCGATGCTTCTTAGTAGACTTCCCTGATACAATAATATGCGGACCACTATAATCGCTCGAAGACATGCTATCTGGCCATATAGCAGCAACCTCATCAGTGGAAGGTGCATTATACACTCGCTGGTTTAACACCGTGCTTTGACTAATGACAATCTGTGTACTATGGGTAACAGTAAGATCTCGCAATGACCTGAAGAATCGAGCATACGGATTTATACTTGTAACGCGCATAAGTATGTCTACTATGTCTCTCCTAACCTCAGGGAAAACTTTTGATCTATTCACAGCCTCAAACTGTGCATCATAGAAGTAAAGCTGCGAGTACTTAGGCTTTTCATTTCCAGGAAGTAAGTCAGGCAAATTGTGATAAATCTGACCATGCAGCAAAAACACATAAATTCCCTTTTCAGTCTTTGCATTATAATCACCTCCAAGTGAACAAAATGCAAACAAATTATTGTACATGCGAACATATTGCCTAAAGTGCAATGCATCCTCGTCTTGAGATGTAAAGAGTCGATGAAGTTCAGGAGGAAAATCGTTTGAAGCAATCTTAATACTTCCATTCCCGCAACAAAAATGGAGCCATTCATACTGAAATTTCTTAGCTCCGCATTTAAGACAGACACGAGGAGCCTCCATTTGTAACGGAGCTGTTGGAAGTGGCTGACCAATTGCAGCAAGTGGGTCTTCTGGAAGCAATATTTAAAAATCAACAACTACCTAATTCAAATGGTATATATTAATCAAATAAACAATGAACTAATATGCATACTCTTCTTTTTTGGAGCAGGTGTTTTCTTTTTGGCTTCCTTAGGCTGTCCTGGTTTAGCATGATTTCTAAGTGCACCCTGCGCACTGCTCTCTCCAACCTGTCACAAATAGAAACACAACGATAAGACAAAGAACATGTAAATTCTGTTAGCTAATGTTAACAGTTAATGGAAAATGTGACAACCTTACAGAGTCCATTAACATTAACCCATTTATTGGCTCTAAGTAAGTAACAGCAACAATTGCTCCTTCTGTTATTAAAAACCTAACTCTGTCAAACAAAAACCACAATACAAATCTCATCTATAAACTTACACAATCAAACAAATATACTTACTTGCTTTCCTTGGAGAAGATTGTTTAAATTCCTGTTCTGAAACTGTTTTTTTTCTTCTTCTTAGTATTAGTACACACTTTCTCCATAATATTGTCAGCTACCTGATTATCCCCATTGATTACTCCCTCTATAACATTGTAAATTATAGATTAGCAAGGACTAAATAGATAACATTTAAGCAAAAACAATAAAAGATCAAAAATCTCACCGGATTTCCTTGAATTAGACTGCTTAGGAGCTGCATAAGCATTTATCTTTTTCTTGCCATCGTTCATGCGTGCCTTCTTTGCACTGTTATCAACCACCTTACCATCTCTAACAATAACAAGCATGTGACTGTAATTTAGTCTTGAACCATTTCACATATAAAGCTACAAACTTAATAACTCAGCCCAACCTGATTCCATTTAGTCCTGAAAGAGCATCAATTGCAAGTGAACGTTTGCTAGCACGTTGCCTTACGTAAGTCCCATAATTTTTAGCCTTTTCTGTCATATATTTTTTAAGCATTTTAGAAATAATAAGATACAAGACTATTTTAATTCCTACATAAAATTTTTATGTAATCTATGTTTTTTTTCAAAAAATGCTAGATTAAGGCCAAAATCATACCCATGAAATGATAAACTGAGTCAACAACTTGAATCAAAACAATTTAATGTTTGCCTGTCTTCTGCAAGGCTTGCAAAATTCAAAAAAAATAAGAATGCATAAATAAAAGAACAACAACTAATATGCATAACATGATAATAATAAAAGAGTACAGCAAATTATACAAAAAAGAGAACCAACATAGATACTTCCATTCAATTAAAGCAACACTGCATTGCATACAAAGACACTGTCTTAAACCATAAGATTACATCCCATTAGCTAACACTACAAAGAAAGGCAAAAGCAAGCTGGGATGACTTAGCAGTACAATTTCTAGACAAAAAACAACACATTATGCCAACCTAACACAGACTCTTAGATTAAGTACTACATATTCCCAGCTAAACTACATGTTCCAATCCAAGCTAATCTAAATCTTCCTACGCTTAAACACAATTTCCAAGTCATCTGGAACTGGAACAAACAAGCCATCAGGTATCGGAGCAGAGCGTGCAGCAGCATGCTGGCCAAATGAAGGAGAAGCCTTTGGCTTGGAAGGGGCTGCTGGAGGCAAGGCAGGAGTTATAGCCTGACCGAGGCGTGAGGCAATCACTTCCACCAATATAAGGAGCTAAATGCAGCTCTCCTTGCTTTCCTAGTGCACGTTCCCTCACTGACATATAACTCTCCCTAGCCAATGCACACTTAATACCAGAGTAAACCCCCTTTCCATAGTTAAGATCAACTATATCAACATTGTAGCGAATACGCAAGACCTTAACAGCCCGCTTAGCAGCATCTTGCTTTGCCTCCTTGCAACTACTGGACAAAGCACTATAAACACATTCCAAATCAACATTGCCACCAAAATACACCGTCAGCCAAGACACCCACTTTCCTGCAGAAAGTTCAGCAACTTCCACACCAGAAACCCTTGATTTAGTTGCAACAACCAAAACACGCAGCACATCTATGTAGTCAATGCATATGCACTTATCTCCAGTATGCTTTGTTGGCGGGACAGGCCACTTAGCCACACCCTTTGGCGAAGGCTTATTCAGCGAGTTCAATGCAATGCGCTTCATCTCAAAAAGAAAAGCACATAAATCAAGCCTATACATAGCTTCTGCAGTTAAATCATGAATCAGCAACCCATAGTCTGCTCGTAAAAAACGAACAGCTTGTTCAGCAGCATTTTCACGGGAAGCATCCAAGGTCAGAGCAGAGCCACCCTCAAACGTATAGGGGGAGAGAATACAATCAGTCACAAGAGAAAGCTCAACAGCATTCCCAGATTCACCAGTTAAACGATAAACAGGTGGTGCTAGCTTTAGGAAATCAATAACCTGATTCAACAAGCATTGAAAAGAAATGGCAACTTTCAATGGCTCTGTCCCCATAACGTAGCCATGATCAATGTATACCATCAGAAGCTAAGCGACCACAAAACATCACCTAAGCAACTTATAACCCTTAGAAATGTCCTAATGTATACACATAGCTTCACTATATAAATCTGACCACACCCTTAACAAATAATCCTTATGGTAACCATACATGCATACCTACTAACAGCAATCAAACTAATATTCCACAGCACTATAATAAGAACATAAAAGACAAAAACCATAAAACAAATCAAGATATACTCTAACACAATCACACCGTATTCAAATTAATCTAAATAGCAACACAAATAAGAAAGCATAAACACATACAACAGGTTCTGAAGCACCAAAAACTGCAACCTTAGATGCTGGGTACCTACATAAACAACCAAAAACAACAAAGAACAAATTAACCAAATATCTTCTAAACAATTCAGAATATACGCGAAACAATAAATTACAACAAAGCAAAACAAAGTAATGACCATAATCAGCACCCAAAAAAATAGAATCAAACAAAAATTTTAAAAAATAAAAAACAAAAACAATAATTAACCCAAAAAAATTATTTACAAAGCATCCCACATAACCAGCCCCCCAAAAAAAAAGGAGCAAACAAACTAAAAAACAACCAGCATAATCAAACCAACAAAATATGCACTATAACAATATTATTAATTCAAAAGATCAAAAATTTTGATTTACTTGACTAAGCACTCATCAAAATAATGCTAATCTCAGCAATGATCAAATTTTTAATTCAAAAAATCAAAAATTTTGATTTCCTTGACTAAGCACTCATCAAAAAATGCTAATCTAAGCAATGATCAAATCATCATCTGATATAATAACAAATGGAAGCATCAAAACCAGATATAAATTTGTCCATCCATAAACCCCTTAAATTCATAAACAACAATAATCTAAAGTCCATATTGCAAGTCCAATCAGTACAAGCTTTGGTTATCAATGAATCTGTTCTTTGAAAGTCAATAATTTGAGCCCAATTTTAATGTAATATCAGAGCAGCATATCAAGAGGTAATACAATATTGTTTATGTACAGTGTCGTGCAATTTAAGTCAAATTGGCGAACACTATATAGCATAATAAGCGAAAATAATCTAATATGTTCTTACCAAATTCTTATATTTTCCTTTCACCCCCAGTTTTTTTCCCCTTTTTCTTGCCTCTGGGTTGGTAATTAGTCACCATAACATAAGTAGCTTTTATACATGGCAACACCAAAGCATAAAACCTTCAAGTACAAGGTCAAGTAGCATGCGAAGACACCTGAAAATCCACTGAATAATAGCTTGGGAGATGCAACCCACCTTAATATCCAGATTATAGCCGAATAACCACTGGATAAGCAACTGCACCTTACTTGGAACTCCCAACAATAATTTCTTTCTGCACCTCATCTTATTATCCAGCTAATACCCAAATAACCACAATATAATAGGCTACATTACTTATTATCCACACCCCTTTTACAATGGAAGTTTTTTTTGAAACCAAAGACATACAGAATACAAATTCATCAGTAGTACATATATAACACAAAAATATTAATTAATACCAAGCCAAAATTCTAACAAAATCATTAGCAATTCTATAATAGCAATGTTAAGCAATTCTCTAACAGCAATGTTAAATGACATACAATAAGAAATTCTCGACTGATAATAAATCAACAAGACCATGCTAATCAAACTATTTAAATTATACATTTGACAAGCACAAGCAATATTATATAGTTATGCATCAAAACAACCATAATGAGATAATATTGAGATGAAGATTTAATACAATAGCAGAAAAACACGTATTTAAATCATTAGCAATAGTATAACAGATTTGAATAGATTTGATTAGCATGGTAATCATGGTAATCATTAGCAATCTACAATGTGTAAATCATTTTATACATTGACAATCAAACCCAACATCAAACCCAATATTAATATGCAATTTGATTCAAGATTACAAGCAAAACCAAAATCAGAAGTACACAAAAGATATCAAGAAATTAGTAGCTTTCTCTATGCACTAATCCTAAGCTAAACTTGATTGTCTCCATAAACCCACGTGTAAACATCTTCAATCTACCACCTCTTCAACTTGTCACCACACGTGTATCTCCATCACCTGCCAGCACACCAAAAAGTGTTACTTTTTTGTAAAGAAAGAAGCAGCAAGAAAGCAAAAGGGCAAAAAAGGAAGAGAACTATTGCAGCAGAACAAAAAAAAAATTGTGGCAGGGGCAAATCCGTCCTCACACTGTTCATAAGGAAAATCCTAAAAGTAAAAACTCCCCACCCCAATTTGGCTTTTATAAAGGGTTATGGATTTCTATTTTTTTTAAAAAAATAAAGTTTTAATTAATATTCTTGGTCCAAGGGAGTGACCGGAGCCATGTAACGCATTAATGTAGACGAGAGTTAACATCAAGTTTTGAATGTAAATGTTATTATTCATTCAAGAATTTGTTATACGAGTAGTTTATTATTAAATGGTATTTATTTGTAATATTTTTTTGAAAATTTTGACAATTACCACCTTCTGTTATGTCCATTTTAGCAATTGCCACCTTCTATTTTTTTTTTTGAAAATTACCACCTTCTATTTTCAAAAAATCAAAAGTTACCACCTTCTTGCCCCCCAACTACCACGTGACGTCATTTTGGACCCATTCTTTCCCTTTCCTCCCTATTTCCCTCACATTTCTCATTCCTATTTGGATTCTCATCTCCCCTTTCACTTTTTTTCCCCCAAACCACCAATAATTGTTCGTCAATTTTGATTTGGAGGAGTGAATTGAAGTGTTTTTGATTGTTTAGGGGAAAAGAAGTGAAAGGGGGGATGAGAATCGAGTTAGGAATGAGAAATGTGAGGGAAATAGGGAGGAAAGGGAAAGAATGAGCCCAAAATGACGTTACGTGGTAGTTGAGGGGCAAGAAGGTGGTAACTTTTGATGTTTTTGAAAATAGAAGGTGGTAATTTTCAAAAAAAAAAAAATAGAAGTGATAATTGCTAAAATGGACATAACAGAAGGTGGTAATTGTCAAATTTTCCTTTTTTTTTTTTGAAATTTGAATTAGAACCCGACCGTTATGTGAGTTTGTGTTAAAAGGAAATTACATGTAAATAAGTAAAAATGGCAACAAAATTTAGAAGTTGGTCAAATTACTTCAGTTAGATTTCAAGTTGACTAAATTTTTTTAAAATTTAGAGTGTGTTAGAGTATTTCTATCAAAATTCACCACGTGCAATCTTCGTTACCATGTCTAAATTTTCAATACAATTAATCACTCACAAACATTTTTTTTGAAGGAATTAAACACTCATAAATTAATAACATTACTTTTTATCTATTCTTTAATAATTGTTTGAAATGTCTTTGCATCTTCTTGACAAAGCTCTATTAATATATAGTCATGA
This sequence comes from Chenopodium album, assembly GCF_948465745.1. NCBI lineage: Eukaryota > Viridiplantae > Streptophyta > Magnoliopsida > Caryophyllales > Amaranthaceae > Chenopodium > Chenopodium album. The sequence continues at coordinate 7,055,038 of NC_137857.1, forward strand.
AGGTAACAAAATTTGATTGGTCCTCAAGATTTATGAAAAAAAAAAAAAAAAAATCTATCAAATTTACAACTAATGATATACCAACAAACACTTAATTCAACAAAATTAAGGTTGGTTTGTTTCAAAAAAATAAAAAAAAAATTTAAAAAAATTAAAAAAAAAATTAAAGGTTGGTTACATGAACAAAAAAAAATTATCTCATGTGGTTATATAATTACAAATACTTGTTTTAATTATCATTATTTACTTCTATCTACGCTAGTGCTATTGCAGCGTACTGGCAAAGCCAATTATTTATTATTATTATTATTATTTTTTAAGATAACATGATCCTACTAAACCGACCCCTCTCACATGTTAAGCTAACCAGCTCCACAGGTTAATACTTTAGATTAGGAGGGAGGGGGGGGGGGTTAGAAAATCCCCCTACTCCCAAGCATATGTAATTAGTGAGATTCGAACTCGTGATCTCAAAGTTACAAGGTGAGCTATCCACCAACTTTACCAAGCTTTGCTTTGTAAAAAGAGCCAATTAATTAAAGACCGTGCAAGGGAGACAATTGTCCCCGCCTTTTTTTAAAAATATTAAATTCAATTTTATACAATTTTTTTAAAAAAGAAAATAATTTATTTGATGAAGAAATGATTGTACACTAAAAAAATGAAACTCAAAGATGCAATTGTATAAAACATCTAAAAATTTCAATTACACCTGTGTGCATCATGCATGCACTATCCAATATCCAAAGATATTTTTGCTCATTTAATATTCTTTTTCTCATTTTAAAATATTTAAAAAAAATATCAAATGAGTAAAAAAAATCACCTTAAACACCTACCTCTATGTACATCTGAGTATATATATACTTCCTCCGCTTTATTAATATTGCAACGAGTATAAATTTCGCATCCCAAAACACGTTTTATATGCTAAATATTTATAATTGTATAAGAGTAAAAGTTATAAAAAGTTGATATTGTGAAACTATTTTAAGAGACGAATCTAACAAGATCCCACATGACGGTATTTTGTTTAACGTATACATCATATTGTATGATCAACACAAGAGTGAACAATAGTGCTAATTGTCCATTGTTGCAATATTATTGAAGTGGAGGAAGTATATATTTTTTTTGAAGCCTCCGAGTGTATATAAATAGTAACGATTAGTGTTGAGCCCATGAGAAAACCCACATGCGAGTAAAAGTATTGTCCCACATTGAAAGAGTGTAAATTGTGTGGAAGTGTATCCTACATTGAAGAAATAAGAAAATCGTGTCCACTTTATAAGGCTAAGGGGCTACTTCCCTCATCATGCCATATGGTTTTGAGTTGGAACCTCCTTGGTCGTATAAAGTGGACACTTATGGCGGGTGTGGCCCAGACTTTTTTATCAATTAGCTATATCAAATGAATATTTTTATTAATTCTTAATTTGTTGAGCCCATGAGTAAACCAACATGTGAATGGTGTGTTGTCCCACATTGGTTGAATTTATAAATTTGAGTTTGTATTGGGATGTGTATCCCACATTGAAAAAATAAAAATGTTATGTCCACTTTATAAGGGTTAAGGGGCTACTCCTCTCATTGCCATATGGTTTTGAGGTGTAACCTCCTTGATCGTGTAAAGTATACAGTTATGTTGAGTGTGGCCCAGGCCCGTTTACCATAATTCCATGTCGGTTTGGGCATATTTGAGAATAATAGCTAACTCTTTCTTTTCTCTTATCCTGTATCACTATTTTAATATTTTTACAATTAATATCTTCAATTGTTTAAAAATTATAGTGACACTCATGTATGTCACATTAAAAATAATGGCATTGGCGTGCAACACGTGGACTACGCCTACCTAATAAGTAAACTAATAAAATCCCACTAATAGACTTTATTAGATGGTGATATCCGACTCAAAGAACAACACTTTTTTTTTTTTTTTTAATAAATGTTGCTTAATTAGTCATTCTCAATGCGTGGTTAAAGGAATTGAATTAAGAATAGGGTGCAGAGTTTTTACCAAGGATGGCAAAGTCACCAAAGTCATTTAGCATGATAAACTAACGTGTTATGAATTTTAATTCCAATTGACACCATTTATTAGTATGCACAAATAGCTCATGTAGAGTAAACCTAGTGTTGTTTGTGAGTTGTGACAATGGATATAGATTATAAGTTTACTTGATGGAACTCAACCTGAAGAACTAGACATGGATGAATATCTTAGCTTAAAGTGTATGTATTTGAAGGATTGGTGTACGTGAATTATCGATCTATCGTTGTAGGTTGCTTTTAATTTAAAACTTTTATTTAATAAATACTAAACAATAAGCTAAGTTTTGTTTAAGGTGGATTTTCATTAATTCTATTAAAATCCGGTCATCAACTGATGGTAAACTTACTTTAATAATTTTTGTTATAACTTTAAGTCTTTAACCCATTAAAGGCTAATTTTTAATTTGTAATAATAATGAGTTGATTGTAGTTTAGTGTGTATTTTATCATAGATACATATTAATTACATAGGTTAATATGATTAATATAATATGTTATGTGTTTTTAAGTGGTAATTTTTATAGTATATAAGGATAATTTTAACTCGTACAAAGTATTACAATAAGTTAATAAAAGTCATAAAATCATAGATTGGTTCAAAAATTTGTGAATATCAAATAAAAATGTTTGATTGGTTCATAAAAAATAAACACTTGGTTATAAAATCATAGAGGTGTAGGCCAGGTTTAGATCTTACCTCAATTATTTGATCAATTCATCCATTTAAAAAAACAAGTTTCTGCCAATTATTCAATCATGCAGTTAAATAAATTATTTTTTAAGCTCAACTATTTAAAGGTAGGGCTACATTTAACGTTATTTTATTACATTATTGCATAGATGTGTTATTGTGTTACAAGTTGAAGTTTGAAAATTGATTGAGCATTATTTTTATTATTATCCCAATAATATATTATCTGTATCTCTATTTTAAATTATTTGTAATGATTAAACATTTTCTACACATATTTTATGTTACATTGTTACAAATAATTTAAAACAGATGTAATAAACGCCTATTAATAAGTGTGCAATAGATAGCTTAACATCTATTATATCCCATCATTCCCATGAACTTTACAATTAAGCAATGGAAACTCTACTTCAATACCCTCTCTTTATAATTTTTATTTCTACCTTATTTTTCACCTACGTCATAAAATCCATGCAAAAACCAACATCAAAATTACCTCCATGCCCTCCAAAACTACCCTTTATAGGCAACCTCCACTTACTCTCTTCCAAAAATACCCTCCCCCACCGCCGTCTCGCGGAGTTGTCTAAGAAGTACGGCCGAGTCATGATGCTACAACTCGGCCAAGTACCGACAATTATAGTCACATCCGCCTACATGGCTAGGGAGGTGATGAAGACTCATGACGCGGTGTTTTGTAACCGGCCTGAGCTCATGGTAGGTAAGGAAGTGTTCTATGATTGTAAGGACATTGGGTTGGCACCCTATGGTGAGTATTGGCGCCAAGTGAGGAAGATTTCGACGCTCGAGTTGTTCACCGTGAAGCGAGTCGAGTCGTTTAGGTTCATAAGGGAGGAGGAGACTATGAACATGTTGAAGGCAATTCGGAAGGAGGTTGGTTGTGCTGTTAATCTTAGCAACAAGTTCTTTGTCCTTGCTTGCGATGTTATGTGTAGGTAAATATACTAGCATGTGATAACTTTACTCGTTCCTTTTTATTGGTTACGCTTTTTTATTTTTATTTGTTCTTTTGAGTCGGTAATATTTCTATCTCATTTATTCTAATCTCACACTTTTATCCCTCCCTATCGTGAAAAATTCTACCATAGTCATTTAACTACAACAATTTTGAAAGTTGGACGTCTGTGATTTAATGATTTTGAATTATTTAAAACTTTTAAAATTAATTAAAATTCATTTTTTTTTCATTTAAATATTTGAAAATTAATTATTCTAAAATTGTAACGAGTTATTGTTTCAGAGCAACTTTTGGTACTAAAGGCAACGAGCAAGCAGCATTAAGAGCATATACAGCAGGAGTAACTGAAACTTGCACAGGATTTTGCCCAGCAGACGTCTACCCTTCAATTAATATTCTTAAAACAATTAGCAGGGGTAAATTTCAGAAGTTTACTAAGGAATCTGATAGAATTTTAGATCCTATAATTTCTGATCATCAATTTAAGAAGAAACAGGGCAAACATGAAGAAGATTTGGTTGATGTTCTTTTGAAATATCACAAGGACAACGTTGATGATCCCGACGATTTTTCCATGTCAACTGATAACATTAAGGGAGTTATCGTGGTAAGACGATCGTTTATTTTCTAAACTTAAATTAACTGTCTTAATGTTGCTTGTTTGTTATCGTTTTTTGTTTTTTTTAAAAAAAAAAAACCATAGTTGTTACTTTTTATGTCAAGACGTGATGTAAATAAGTTTGACTAATTTTATTGTCAATTTGTAATTTAAGTATAAAAATGAAATTAGCTCGTTGGTATACAGAGATTAAAAAGGCTTAAATGTGTGTGTTTATAGGAGCTTTTAGGAGGTGGAAGTGAGAATTCATCAGCAACGCTAGAATGGGCAATGTCCGAGTTGCTAAAGAACCCGAGAGTAATGGAGAAGGCACAAGCTGAGGTGCGACGAGTGTATGAAGAGAGTGGAGTAGTTGATGAGACGAAGCTCCATGAGCTCAAGTACTTGAAACATGTGGTAAGGGAGGCTTTAAGACTACATCCTCCTGTCCCTCTTTTGGTACCTAGAGAATCCATGGAGAGATGTCAAATTTATTCCTATGATATACCAGCCAAAACTCGAGTTGTGATCAATGCATGGGCTATTGGAAGAGATCCTGAATATTGGACCGACCCTGAAAAATTTAGTCCTGAAAGATTTGAAGATTGTTTGGTTGATTATAAAGGAAATAATTTCGAGCTAATTCCTTTTGGTGCCGGAAGGAGAAGGTGTCCCGGTATGACACTAGGGGTGGCTAACGTCGAGCTAGCATTAGCCGCATTGCTCTACCATTTTGATTGGAAGTTACCTAATGGAGCTCAACCTGAAGAGCTAGAGATGGATGAATCTTATGGCTTGACAATGAGAAGAAAAAACAATTTGTTTGCAATTCCTATTCCTTTTCATTAGTTGGTTTATCGTTACACGTACAAGATGATGTTGGAGTGTTTTCTATTAGACATGTTCATTAGAAATCAATATATCAATATCAATCAATATGTATTATTCTCTCGGAGTCCCTCCGTTTCATAATCTAGACATGTCTCATGTACTATTTTGGGCGTTTCAAAAAGATCTACCCATATTATTGAATATAATCTATTTTTAACTTAATTTTCTTGGAATTGATTGGTTGTGGTCGTTGTGGATTGATGACATGACTCTAAGTAAGGAAATCTCTACCTTGAATTATTCGATATAACCTGTGCTTTCCCAAAAAAAAAAACAAAAAAAAAACTTAAATAAGGTAATTTTTTCATTTCTATTATAGAAGAAAATAAGCTTATATCTCTAGCTCCTCTAGTTGGTTGTGGCCAACAACAAATAACGATTGTCCATGCTCCACGGGTTGTGGAGTATATATTCTTTAGCATTCTTCCTCTATCTCTTGGGTTCTCTTGTAAGTTGTAACCCCCGATATTAAAGTGAATGATTATATGGTGATTTAGTCAACTTCATTATTCCGATTTAGTCACCCTTACGATGTCTAGATTCATCCTCTTGAAACTCCATCCTTGCTTATAAAATTGGATGGATTATTCTTCATCTTTTATATATGGACATCATTCTACACAAAATACAAAGAGCTAAAGTGCTAAACACAATAATGTGCTAAAAAATTTTCTAGCCTTCTTAGGCATAGGTTTATATGGCTCTACCTCTCACCAATAAAAGTGTTTTTGAGTGAGAGTGGTGAGTAGCCTTCGAGAACATACCAGTGTACCACAATGTGCATCCCGGTTGTGCCGAAATTCGTTTTCAAAGTTACTGACGAAATATCAAGCCATACCATCTTCCTTTGATCAAACAAACACATTATTCATTATAGTTGCAGTCCTTAAAACACTTATTTTACAACAATTACTACCTTTTGTGGTTCTATACATGCTAATTAATGTAAAAGATATTAAGGTTTGAAGATTAAGTTTTGATTAATATATTTATTTATATGAGAGAGAGTGTACTCTATAATGATAAAAATAATGTTAAATGGAAAAATAATATTATAATCAGGAAAAATTGGTTTTAATAATGTCAACTTTAACTCATTCGTTTTTAGTTGATATAATTTTGAATTGTTATAATAATTTGAATGTTATGGTATATTTGCTTTTAGTCCCAAGTGATCAGTAACCTGTTAGCCCTGTTCACTTCACCTTAAAAAAAAATATTCAGTATACATAAATTTTGTTCAGTAAAAATAATTTCAGTTTAGCAAAAATAAATTTAGTTTTTAAATAAGTTCAATTCAGTATAAATAATTTATTTTCAGTAAAAATCAGTAACTGTACAGAAGAAATATAACAGAAAAACAGTAAAAATAATTTCAACTCATCAAAAATAATTTCAGTTCAGTATTATTAATTTAAGTTCAGCAAAAATAATTTCAATTAAGTAAAAATAATTTTATTTTATCAAAAACAAGGTGAAGTGTACAAGGCCTTAAAGATGTTTTTTTTTTGTTTAACTAGTTTAGATCCCGTGTCATGCATAGTAATTTTTAAAAATTAATATCGACTTTTATTATAATGGGTTATTTTACAAAAGTTTTAAAGATCTTTAAAAAAAATAAAATAAAAATTATGCACACTATTTTGATGTGAATTCTAATCAATAAATAAACAGCTATTTTTATTAGGGAAATATATGAATACTTTCTTGAAGTAAATCAAAGTAAGTCACAAATTATGTTAATTCTTTTTATTATAGTCATAAATTTTTGTGTGGAAAGGTAAATAAAATCGTTTTATTTCAAGTAATTATCTTTGTTATTAACATATATAAAAAAATATTATTTTTTGTATTGGATTATTTTATTACATTATAATATAATTGACTTTTTTTTTAAAAAAAATACTAAGGACATACCAGAAGATGACACGTGTCATTGATGGTGTGTCTTTTAGTATATAGTTATTATTGATTGATGATTGCTAGCATAGTGCCCGTGCGATGCACAGTTTATAAATCAAATATTAATTATTAATCCTGTAGGGAAAAAAAGCTAAGATAATTCAATTAGTAATGAAAGACTCATTTACTAATGGTTGATAAAAAAAGTAAAGGAATGTAATTTAAATAAGTTATTAATATTTTTTTTATAATTTTATTTTCCGATCTAGTTTTTTTTTTTTTTTTTTAAAAAAAAATATTTTTCATATTTATGAGATTGCATTTGTTATTTTATTAGTTGTACGTACTATATCATTTTCCCCGTATTTGTTTTAAAATATTAGATAAAAATCCTAATCTCAAAAGATAATATTTCGTATTTAATTAATATAACCATTAAAATTTCATTGGTCAATTATATTTATGTGGCACTTGAATTATTTATTGGTTATAACTATAATTTATAGTCCTACGTGGCACGTTAACTAATCTTAGGTGGCATAATCCTATTGTAGCGTTTTAAAAATATGAATCCTATGTGGCGCTCTAATAATATTTTCAAAATAAAAATCCTACGTGGCGCTCTAAAATCTCGGGAAAAAACTCCCCTTTATATATATTAGATTAGATTGATGAACTAGTTTCACCACGTGATTGATTCAAAAAAAAAAAACTGAAAAACACTATTTTTCTTTAATAAAAAAGAAACCAGCCCACCCAAGCCACTACCCCCCGAGGAAGCCCCAGTTAATCTCCGAGATTAACATTCCAAGTTAATCTCCTCTCACAACTTTATGCAATTTTTTCGTGCCACTTTACTATTTCACTTTTATTATTTAAAAATAAAAGGTAAAATAATATATTGTGAAAGGAGATTAACTTTTCATGTTAATCTCAGAGCTGAGATTAACTTGAATTCTCCCCTACCTCCCTGCTTCACCCACCAACTGTATGTTTGTATCCCCCCTCCACAACCCTCCACCACCGGAACCCCCTCCCACCCATCGAAACTGCCCCCTTCTCGCAACCACCCCGATTCCCACCCCCACCCCATTCCCCCCAGTTCCCACCCCAAAACCTCCTTTCTTCTATGCCCTAGCGTTTATATTTGTTCAATTCATTCCCCAACAAACATCTCAGTACACCCAAACTAACATATCACTATATCAGTATACCATCACTGTCTACAATAAAATCCTAAAGTTAGTCAATTAAAGTTCACATAAATTATTTTTGCATACAAGCAGTGGCGGATCCAGAAAAAAATATTTAACGGGGTCATAATACATTTAGTTAATTTTAATGGGGTCATTTGATATAAAAAATAATTAATTTTATTGAAAAATAATTAATTTTATTAAGAAAATTTCTTTTTTTTAGACTCAATTGGGGTCATGGGACCCCACTCAAGCGGCTTAAATCCGCCGCTGCATACAAGCCAAACTACTATTCCGTAGTGGCTTATTAATTATTACTACTCGTAGTAGACTAGTACTTCGTAGTAGTTAGTGAGTGTGACATGGCTGACATCCCAGTGTGAGACTAGTATATGTCGCTAGACTATGTATGTCCTTAGCCTAGCCTTTCAAAATATACGACTTTTTTTTTCCCAATCTTATCTAGAGAAATGACATAAGCGTAAGAATAATCATGAGGTTTATAATTTCACCGTTTCTATAAAAACTTTCTTGTTACTAGGAAGGTGTTAAGAATATGAGACCACGATAAACAGGCCTGGGCCACAGCTGCTACAAGTGTCCACTTAACGCGACTAACTTGACACGATTAAGGAGGTTCCACATCAAAATTATATGCAATGAGGGGAGTAATCCTTAGCCTTATAAGATGTATATAACTTTTTCATTTCTTCAATGTGATGTGCATCAGAATTTCTCTATTCTGGGTTTCATTGTTCTGGGTTTCATTGTTCTGGATTTCAGTGTTCAGAGAAAACCCACATGTGAGTGAGAGTGTTGTCCGATATTGAAAGAGTATAAAAAGTAAAGAGTATATATTGGGATATGTATCCCACATTGAAATTCTTGAGTGAAACCCAGAAACAGAGATATTCCAGGTCACGTGATATCGGCTAAAACGTACAAATTCATCGTTCCCTCCCGTATCTCCTCTAGCAACTAGGTGAGCTACCGTATTGCAATTTCTTTTGAAATGCGAAAATAAACACACATTAAACCAAGCTCTATCCTTTCTAATTTATCAATTATTTTATTATGTTCTAAGGAATTTTTTTTTTTTTTTAAAAAAAAGGTGTTTGGCGGTAAAATTTTTATTGTAGACGTGACACGTGTACTTCTAAAATAAACTTGGTGATTACTTTAGAATATATATAGTATAAGTATATAGTATATGATATGATTTTTTTATTATTATTAATTTTATCAACAATTTTTAAACTCAAATTAAGGAAATAATATTATGAAACAAACAAAAAATCCATCTTAATAGATTATTTATATTGCACACACACGCATTGGTGCGTCTCTTAGCTTATTGTAATAACATAAGAATCATACAATATTTTGTAACAGGCTTTTTTTTAAGGAATCGAAGTAGGAAGACTCCAATTGAACAGTATTAACTATTAAGTTGCGTCAAAAAAGAATAGTATTAACTAAAAAAAAATGACTTAGAGAACAAATGAAAAGAAAATTATGCAACTAAAAGTCTGAAACAACGCAAATCTAAGGGCTTGGTTGACATTGTTTTTTGTTTTCAATTTTCAGTTTTTTGAAAACCAAAAACAGGAAACAAAAAAAAAGGTGTTTTCACTTTTATGTTGTCAGTTTTCAAAATTATCCTGATTTTAATAAGTTTGACTACTTTTTAATGCATTATATGATATATATCATATGATTTTAAAAACAAAAAACCAAAAAACAGAAAACCACAGTTATGCCAAACGAACCCTAATACTTCGGGGGTTTTTTTATTTTTTTTTTCTTAAATTTTTTTTATTGCAACCGTAAAAGAAAAGAAACGGAAAGGAAAGTGTACTGTTTTTCCAATATTTGGTTAATGAAGGGAAGGGAAAGAAAATTTAGTATCTCTTTCCAATTGAACTCCTCCAATTTTGGGAGGAAAGGAATGAAAGCTAAAAATTTGTATGGAAGCTTTCCTCACACTTCCCTACTTCATTTGAATTCTTTTTTTTTTTTTTTTGACGGGTACTTCCTTTGAATTCTTATGTTATTAATTCAACCAAGTATGAGAACATGATTAAAATTCTTTCCTTTCTTTTCTTTTCCATCCAAATCCTTTCAATCAAAAAGGGTCCGTCTGAAATTTTATGTTTATCAAGCATATTTTATATCAGGAAAAATTAGTTAAAAAAAATCCCAATTTTTAGGGCCTGTTCTCTTACGTTGAAATTCAGTTCAGTTCAGTTCAGCTGAGTTCAGTTCAGTTCAGTTCAGTTCAGTTCAGTTCAGCTCAGTTCAGTTCAGTTCAGCTCCTAATATCCTTCTCTTATAAAATATTCATTTCATTTCAGTTCAATTCAGTTCAGTTCAGTTCAGCTCAGTTTAGTTCAGTTCAGCTCAGTTCAGTCAATGAGAACAGGCCCTTAGGCATTTGCTTTAAATAATCCCAACTTTGATAATTATTAAATAACCTGAACTTTAAGGGTCATCCTTTTTTCACATACCGCCGGAATCAAGAACAATATGTGAAAGGAGGGCACTTCTGTATATACAACTAACCCCTACATAAAGGCAAAGAATGTTGACTATAGGCGTGTTTGGCAAAAGTAATTGTGTGAATAACTGTTAACTGTCATAATAGTTGTTAGCAATGAATGTTTAAATTATTAGTAGGAGTATCAGCCTATCCGGTAAATTATTTGTTTTTTTGACAAGACGGTAAATTATTTGTTGAGTTTCTAAAGATTTATAAATTATAGAAAACTAATATTTTATTATTATACAATTATAATTATATTACTAGCCATTTTTTAATAACAACATTTAATGTGTGGTTTACAAAAGGTACACAATTTCTTGAATACTCTGAAATACATGTGAAAGGAGAGTTTTCAAATCTTAAATAAGTATTTCCATTTGCTTAATAAACAAAAAGTTCCATTCAAAAAAAAAAAAAATAAACAAAAAGTTACTCATAATGAAAATATACACAAATCTTTTTATTAAAATAAATAATTAAGGAATCCATTTTTTTTTATTTACTTTGAAATGAAGAATGGAAAACAAAATAATGTTTGACCATGTCATCTTTTCATATTTTCAATTTTGAAGGATGATTTATTTACAATTGTGCCATTTGATAAACAAATTTTGTTTATCAAATTGATAAACTTGAATTTTCCCTAATAAAAGTCAAACTAAGCAAAATAAATGTGAAAATAGGGAAGAAAGAGATAATAATAGTGTGATTGTAAGAAGATTATGTAATGATGGTATGGTGTGAGGTGAAGAAAGAGGAATCAATATATACCCTTATTTTGGGGGTAGTAGTTACACTAGAGGGGAGGGTGGGTAACTATTACCCTCATTATGAGAGTAATAATTCCTCCATCTCTCTCTTTTCCTCATGGCACAACTATCTTATTTTATTTGTAAGCACCATGTCTCCTATAACAACACTACCTTTAATTACTTTTGTTTTTTCAAGTTTGACTTTTATTATCCCTTTAATGTATTACCCTCAATCCAAGCATGCCCTAAGTTTGAATAATATTTAACAAGAGTACTTTTAAGTTTAAATAATACTGCCTCCGTTTCTTTTTACTTGACACGTTTTGACTTTAACATTATTCATCCACCTCCCTTTGACCGTATTTTGTGCTTTATACGTAATGAAAAATATAGTCATGTGGGATCTTGTTAGATTCGTAACGTGACTAAAGAAACGTGTCAACTAAAAAGAAACGGAGGAAGTAATATAAAAAATGAAATAAAAATATATGGGGTAAAAAGAGAAATAAAGTAGTATACTTGTCCCGTTAAAAAAAAAAGTAGACTTGTATACTTTACAATTAAGTAGGGAATAATGACATAAAATGCTTGAAAACTTTTGAAATATCTATTTCAAAAATAAGAAGTTATAACTAATGAATGTTTATTGCTTGTCCTCAAAAAAAGAATGTTAATTGCTAATAAATATTGAAAATGTCAAGGGATGTAGGGGTAAATTTTGTAAATATTTAATATATGGCGTTGTCAATATATTATTTCTTTGAGTTCTAATAATATCAATAATCAATCGATTATCTAAGGCCCTGTTTGATTCACCTTAATTTTGTTGAAGTGAAATTATTTTTACTGAACTGAACTTATTTTTACTGAACTGAACTTAATTTTACTAAAATGAACTTAATTTTACTGAACTGAAATTTTTTTTACTGAACTTAAATTATTTTTATTGAACTGAAATTATTTTTACTGATTTTCTATTATAATTCTTCTTTAAGAAAACTGAATTTTACTGAACTGAACTTATTTTTACTGAACTGAAATTATTTTTACTTAACTGAAATTAATTTTACTGAACTGAACTTATTTTTACTGAACTGAAATTATTTTTACTGAATATTATTTTTTTAAGGTGAATCAAACAAGGCCTAACTTAGAACTAAAAACGAAACCCGTGATAACACATGTCATCCATTGATTGAAGATTTTTTCCTCCAATTACCTTTTTATTTTTTTTTATTTATTTTTGTCTATCCTATGCAAAAAGTATTTATTGTCTAATATTCACTTTCCACTTTGGCGACCTACTACAATTTTTATATAGTAGTCATTTTTTAGTACAAAAAGCTATTTTTACCATACACACTCAAACAAAATATTTTTATATGTATATAATTTATATTAAGTTTTTTTATTATAAAAATGAGCATAAATAAATTGTATATTATATTAGGATACTATAATTCGTTTTTTAAGTAGAAAGTTAAATTAATATTGTACTCTCCTATAAATTAAGTAAAATCCGTACATTGCACGGGACTTTAATTAGTTATATATATATATTTTTTTGCAAGTTACCAGTTGTCAGATTCTCATCTTTGACTTTAAAAAAATTCAATGTTGACTAGTCACGTGTGGGTCCGAAAATGCTTGCCCAAAACGGAAAAACCGTACATAAGATAAGATCGTCGGGCCAAAAAATCAATTATTCCCTCCGTGTTTTAATAAGTGTTGCGATCAAATCCGGCCGTGTTTTAATAAGTGTTACACTTCCTTTTTTGGAAAAAAAGCTACATTAATATATCTCTCTTCTTTCATGGTCCCGCCCAAACTCACTACTACTTTTTTTTTATTATTATATCTTTTCTCTCACATTCAATACTTTTCAATAAACTATTAACCCCACTATCTTCCTTTTACAATTTTTAATACTCCAACCATCCCACTTACCTCTTATTTTATTTAAGTCAATTAATTTGCCTAAAACTACATTTCGGCCAAAATGTAACACTTAAAAAAACATGGAGGGAGTAGCTTAAAATAGTTTGGTCATGTATAGCTCACCCAAAAAATATATCCTTGGCCCAATCCATCTTTAGGTCGGATTTTTACGTTAAAAACCCACCTAAGGCCGCCCATCTAGCTTAATCATCTCTAAGGTCTTGTCGTTAATTCTTCAATCGCAATATCAGCGGTGAATTGCAATTTGCAAATAGCTCTATTTAAAAAGATGTGAATACATCAAAAATCATTAATCATGTTAACTTTGGAGCGGGGGAGTATGCATTGTACCGAGAATGAAGAAAAATATTACACCGTGAGTAATTGTTTTGATACTAAAACCAACCTTTTTCAACTCAATGTTGAAAATTTATGGACCTAAATACAACTATGTATGTGGAGTATATGGTTATAACTGTATTTATACGTCACTGCGGAGCCAGCGTGGAACAAGGGGGACAGTTGTCCGCCCACTTCCCAAAAAAAATTAGCTTTAAATACAGTATTTTGTGCGAAATGTAATAGATTATAGTAATTGGCGCAGCGGTTAGAGTTTAATTGATAGAGCAACGTGGTCTTGACTCTTGAGCTAAAGTTCAATTCATCTTATAGGCATTTTACTTTTTTTTTTTTTTTTTTTTTTTTTTTTTTTTTTTTTTTTTTTTTTTTTTTTTTGTTTAAAAAGAAACTTATAATTTTACTTCAATTTATTTCTGAATAATTACTTCATATAAGTATTTAAGTCATAGTAATTATAGTTTTGCATGAACATTAACTCAAATTACATACGATTGTAGTAGGTAATTATGACAAGTATTACAATTAAATAGTTATATTATTTATTGTTCGAAATTTCAAAAAATTATGAACCTCTAGTCAAATTTGTTTATGGAGGAAAATTTTGTATATGATGTTTGATTTTTTTGACTAAGTACTCCGTATTTATAATTTTGAGTATAAAATTACACTTTAACTTTTTAAGTATTTTTTGCTCCAATATTTTTGTCAAATAAGTGATGTTCATTTGTCCCCCCTTAAGAAAATTCCGGGCTCCGCTACTGTTATACGCTGTCATATACTTTTTCTGTTTTTTTTAATTGACATTGTTTGCCTTTTGCACTATTCACAGACTACACTTTGACTCGGTTATGTGACTTATAAATATAATAAAATATAGTTATGTGAGATTATTGAACTTATTTGAATCGTCTATATGTATATTAATGTCCACTTTTTATAATTTTATAGTGTTGATGATTATTGAAGTTATTAAGCGTTAAAAACATGCGTTGGCAAGCGTGATAATAGAAAGGTGTCAGTTAAAAACAGCAGAGGAAGTATTGTTTAGTCCAAATAAGGTGATCGAATTCGGTAATTATTATTGGTAGGCTTATTTACCTATTTTATAGGGTATGAGTTTAGTTTTATGTGTAGCAACCGTTGGACCTTTTCTACTACATGATGGTCAGATTAGGGAAGGAGTTTATATGAATAGACATCTAGGGTTATGGCCCTATAGTAGTATTATATCTCATCAATAGAGAAAACCCCACAGTGTGTATCTACTATAGAAGACACATAATGAAGAAGGACTTGATCAATTACCATAGAATCAGGTACGCTTCTGCAAATAAGATTTGTTGATTAATTATTTGATATGAATATTAAAGTATATTGTAGGAATTAATCCTACCACTCAATTAAGGCGAATAATAGTAATAGGAATCACATCACAAGATTCACAACTCACTATATATCTAGCTAGCTAGTTTACACTAAATTTGCAATTCGTTAGACTAGTCTACTATGCCACTTAAAGTCAAGACTAAGCTCCACAAATCCCATGTATATATAGAGTTGCCAGTAACTCAATAAAATCATACAATTCAATAATTTAAAGCTCTTAACACTACTACAAAATGGAGGCTCTTTGGTTAGTACCAATACTCTTCATCATTTCATACTTTATACTTTACATTTTTAAAAACCAAGCACCAAAAAATCTACCACCAGGACCTCCAAAGTTACCCTTAATAGGCAACCTTCATCAGCTAGTATCAAAAACCACTCTCCCCCAACGCCGCCTTGCCGAGTTAGCAAGTGTGCACGGCCCAATCATGCACCTCCGCCTAGGACAAGTTTCTACGGTAATCATTTCCTTGGCGGAGATGGCAAAAGAAGTGCTGAAAACTCATGATGCTTTACTTTGTAGTAGGCCTTCAATGTTACTGGGAGAAGTAGTGTTCTATAATTGTGGTGACATCGCCTTTTGCCCCTACGGGGATCATTGGCGCCAACTCCGTAAAATGGCCACCCTCGAGCTCTTTACCACCCGCCGTATCCAGGCGTTTCGGCCCATATGAGAGGAGGAGGTGGTGGATCTTGTCAAGTTTTTAGCTTCTAAGTCTGGCTGTGTGGTTAATCTTAGCAGCCGGATTTTTTCCCTCTTATTTGACATCACTTTAAGGTAATTTTTGTTAGAGTATGCCCTACTTCACTTTATTTTTACTCAATTTAAATTATTTTTGGTGAACCTAAATTATTAATACTGATTTGATATAAATTTTTTTTAAAAAAGAGATTTAAATCTAATAAATAACAATCAAATCAAATTAAAAAAAAAACTTTTAGCAGCTACGATCGTTAATGCAAATCATACATTTTTCATACCTTCTTTCATATTGCTGTGATTCACAACCTTTTTGACGAGGGGTTCTATCGATCGGTTGCAGTCGTGGAGAAATTTTTCGTCTAATTCATCTAATTGTAATTGAAGGATTTACATCTGTTTCGATCTTGAACAAACCTTTACCCATGAAACAACTTGTATCATACTAAACTCATATATAATACTAAAACAAAACTAAAACAAAGGCTACTATAGGGCACTGACTACACTCAAACCCAAGAGAGAAAAAGAGAGAAAACGGCTAGCTGATACTTTTTTTTTTTCTTGATAAACGGCTAGCTGATACTAATTATATATAATTATTTTTGCTAAATTGAAATTATTTTTACTATAAACTTATTTTTATTTTACAAAATTAAAATTATTTTATTAATTTTTTTAAAGGTGAAATAAAAGTAAAAGTTTTTTTTTTTTTTTTTGAAATACTATATTTTTGGCTATTTAAACAGTAAAAAAAAAATTTCTTAAACTACAAGTTTCATATTTGTTGGTTTTACGGAAAAAATGCTAAGGTAGATTATTCATTTTGAAAATTATCCTTCTATATTTGTGTTTTTTTTTTCTTGTTACATGTAGTGCTTGGATGTTCCGTAGTTATTTCAGTTTATAAATTAGCCGATATCTAATAATTATGTTGTGTAACAACAGATTAGGAATGAACAAGAAAGGCAAAGATGGTGAAGAGTTTAAAACACTTATAGGAGATATTACAGAGATTGGTTCTGGCCTTTTAATTGGTGACTTATATCCGTCATTGAAATTTATAAGCACCATTAGTGGGATGAAAGGGCAACTTCAAAGGATAGTCAAGAGAATTGATAATTTTGTTGATCCTATAATTGAAGAGCATTTGTCTAATAAAAAACAAGGTATATATTGAAGACCAAGATATGATTGATGCTCTTCTAAAATTTCATAAGGACAACGTACGTCTTAATACCGATTTTACTCTTACTACCAGCAACATCAAAGCAATAATATTGGTAAGTTGGACTAAACATCAATTGTTTGTTTGTTTGATATGTATAACTAAAAAGAATATTTGCAATATTTAACATTTGTGATTCTTATTTCTCTATTTTTTTTTGACAAAAGGGTCTAAAGTTCTAAACATCTTTATAATGTTTGTGCCATAGTACATCCCAATATTTCACTTGGTGTACATTTTAATATCTACTCCGTAGTAAAGATAGATTAATTTAAGATGATATTCTTTCAAAACTATGCAAAATTAATGAAATTCTCAAAAAATATTTAATTAAAATTACATATAGGAGTTATTTGCTGGTGGGAGCGAAACATCTTCAACAATGATCGAGTGGGCAATCTCTGAGTTATTAAAGAACCCTAGAGTAATGAAAAAGGCGCTAGATGAGGTGAGACAATTATTCAAAGGAACAGAAACCCTTATCAATGAGGTAAGTTTGGACAAGCTCAAGTATTTGAAGCTTGTAATCAAAGAAACTTTCAGGCTTCATCCTCCGCCTTTATTCATCCCAAGAGAGTCTATGGCAAGATGTGAAATCGGTGGTTATGAAATACCTTCTCAAACTCGAATTTACGTTAATGCATGGGCTATTGGAAGAAGTCCAACACATTGGATTGACCCAGAGAAATTTTATCCTGAAAGATTTGAAGAGTCTAAAATTGATTACAAGGGAATGCATTTTGAACTCATTCCATTTGGTTCCGGAAGGAGGATCTGCCCGGGAATGGGACTAAGTATTGCCATAATCGAGCTCGTGCTAGCCATGTTGCTCTACCATTTTGATTGGAAGTTACCAAATGGAACTAGACCCGAAGAATTGGACATGGATGAGACCTCTGGCATAGTGACAAGGAGGAAGAATGACTTGAAAGTAATTCCTATACTATCTACTTTCTCAGGTTTCAATTAATATAAACATCAAGTCAAGTAGCAAAAAGTGTGATCAATAATGATGAGGATGGAATTTTCCGTTTGAATACCATCATTATTTGATTATGAATAATGTTTTTATTATTGTAACGCATTATCTTTCAAATAAATGATCGTTCTTGTGATCAATTATATTGCTTGTAGTATTTAATGATGATTAAGGGTCTTTTGTTCCATGTTCCGAATCGATCTTATCTTTTTTTTTGGACTAAGTAAGTTTTCATGAATTCAAATCAAACAAAATAATAATGTTAACTAGAATTAATTGATCTTATGTCTAGTGTATCATCCCAAAACATTAACCTATCAAACTAATTAACTGTTGATATCTCTAAATTAATGTTTATTATGTCATATTTTTATAGTAACTAGTTTTTTAGCTGGGCAATGCCCCATGTTGTAATGTGTATTACAATAATTGTGAATGGTATTCATGTTATAACATGTATTACAATAATTGTGAAATGTATTCATGATTCAAATATTGCATTATGATGAACATTTATGATTCAATCCAATTTATATTATTGTTTTTTGGAAAATTCTCATTGGTAGCCTCGTACTTTTGCCTATTTTCATCGGTAGCCACTTTTTATATGAATTATCTTTTGCAGCCTCAAACTTTTAAATTTTACTTCTGTAGCCAATGTGTTTTTTTTCATAAAGATGTTTAGGGTCGAAATACTCATTTATAAATTGAAAAATTGTTAACAGGAATTAAAAACCTACAATAAGAATACTCTGGTTTCTTTTACATTTACAACAATTTAATTTTAGGTCTGCCAAAATTCATCAGCACAGGTACAAAATTGATTAATTTTAATTATATTGCTTGGAATATTTAAGTGAGGGTAAGGCAGTATGTTGGTGTATGGGAGAGGGAGTTAGAGGAGTGTTGTAGAGTGTCGTGTGTTAATTAATTTTCTTTATCATTGATTCGTCAGCTATTTTTTTATATTTATCATCACTCTTATTTATTTCCTTTCCATCCCATTTTCATATTTTTCAACAATAACTCCATTGTTCTCTCTATATGGCCAGTGGGTTTTTAAGATTAGCCATCTTTGTTGTTTCAATATTTTTTTTTTTTTTTGGTGCATGGAGTCATATTATAGAATTATAGTGAGGTAACATGACGTGGCGGCGTTTATCTACTTGGTACATTGTAAGGCAACAAGCCAACAATGAGATAGATTCATTTTATTTTTGCCTAATTTAACAACAAGCATACCGGTAAATATTAAGGGGCCGTTTGGTTGGGGTATTCAATAAAGCGAAAGGCATTTAATTACCATGAATTCCTTTTTTTTTTTTTTTTTTTTTTTTTTTTTTTTTTTTTTTTTGTGCATAAGAGGGGCAAGTCCTGGGAAAAAAAAAATAACAAAACATAAATTAAGGAGGGATAGAACAGGAAACGCTTTTCCTACTACATCATCATATATATAAAATACGATCAAACTCTAAGGTCGAGATTGATCAACTCTACTGTAGTTCTGGGACACTCCTTAGTTAGCTAACCAATCAGCTATGCGCACGCGATTCCTTCTCGGTACACATGTTTCACCTCTACTTGTTATCTTATGTCTTCTATAGCTTCCTTGCAACAGTTAATGATGTCAACATACTCACCCCCATATGCCTCATCACTAACAATAGCTTGCGCCATTACTTGGTGGTCAAGGTAGTTAGAAAAGTGGTCAAGGTAATAATTGAATCCCTTTGCTGTTGTTTGATAAGCAAATTAAATTATTACCTTGACCACTCACCCCTCCTATTACCCATTTCCCTCTATTTTAACCCTACCCCCCAAGGGATTCATTTAATACCCCAAAATCCTCTTCACCCAATCACCTTGACGACTTTTCTAATGTTCCCGTATGCAGAGCGTTCCCGTTTGATTGTTGATTATTGATAGGTGCGAAAGAAAGACATTCACATTAATATGTTTTTGAAAAAATTGAAAGCGACATCACTAGATATGCATCTTATCGACTTCAACTAATAGACGAATTTTCAATCGCAACGTTGTATCTACACGCTGTTGTGATCACAAACATACTACACACTGTTCTGATTGTCTTCATTGTATCAATGTGTATATTGAGGTCAAAATTTCAAGTCTCAAAATGATTTGTTCATGTTCGTTCCATTTTCGTTGCATTTTTTGTGACTCGGTAAACCAATTACCGCAATAACACTGTTTTTTTTTTTTTTTTTTTTTGAGGCGGCATTTCCCCAACAATACTAACATATCAAAATATCACTAACGTTAGTCAATTAAAGTTCACATTAAGTATTTTTGCGTTTAAGCAAAACTGCAAAACTACTAGTGACTAAGTGTGTTGAGCCCATGAGTAAATCCTCATATGAGTGATGTGTTGTCCCACATTGGTCGAGTTTATAAGTTTAAGTTTGTATTGAAATGTGTATCTCACATTAAAGAAATAAGAAAGTTGTGTCCACTTTATAAGGCTAAAGGGCTACTCCCCTCATTGCTATATGGTTTTGAGGTGGAACTTCCTTGGTTGTGTAAAGTGGACAATTGTATCGGGTATGGCCCAGGCCTGTTTATCAAAGTGAAACTAGTCTATGTCCCTAGCCTAGCCATTCAAATAACGAGTTTTTTTTTTTCCAATCTTATCTAGAAAAATGTTACTCAATAGAATAATCATGAGGTTTATATACTTCACCGTTTCTACTAAAATTTCTAGTCATAAATATTAACACGTAAGAATCAATGAATTATAGAGTACTTCGTAATAAGTTTTTTTTGAAGAAAAGGTAGTACTTCGTAATAAGTTTCACAAAGGGAGTAGGAAGAACGCTATTATTGTATAGTGTGGAGTTAGAACACATGAAATTGACTTAGAACAAACGAAAAGAAAATTATGCAACGAAAGGTCGAAAACAGTGCAACTTGAATACTTCCTCCATTCTTGTTTAGGGAATTTATTCTCACTCACGAAACAATCAAAAATTGACCATTGATTTTTTTTGCTGATGAGTTGGGTCTCAGTTTATTATTATTATTATTATTATTACTAGATATAAGCCCGTGCAATGCACGGTTTTAGTAAATCTTTTTATTAATTTGCTAGGGAGAGATTAAAAATATTTACGATCAAAGATTTACATCCATATATGTAAAAAAGATAATTATTAGTTTTTAAAATAATTTAAATTTTAATTGTTCAATATTCGCTATTTTTTCTTGGTGGCAAAATTTTTAAATCTTATTTGTCTCTTTTTATTAGGTGGCGAGTGAATTTTTTAATTCTAAAATAAATTATTAATCTAAAATTTCATTCGTCAAAATAATACCTTTTCTTATGTGGCGCGCCGAATGCTTTCGAAAAATGCCTATTTTATTTATATATATTAGATTATTATTATTATTATTATTATTATTATTATTATTATTATTATTAGGGAAAAATACACTTTAATAATCCCAACTATGAGCGATTTACCTACAATAATCCCAACTATCGTTTATTCTACAATAATCCCAACTATTAGGTCAGTTTTCCTCCAACAGTCCCAAAAACCGGTTACCTGCTGAAAGGGTAAACTTTTTTTATTTTTGTTTGTTAAATGACACATGTCAGTACACGAGTGGCCTAATATTACAATAAAAATTAAAAAAAAAAGAAGGAAAAAAAAAACAAAAACATCCCAGCCACCCCTAGCTCACCGGAAACCGCCCAAACCACCCAGCCACCGCGAAACCCTAACCCCACACCACCTAATCTCGACGGATGCTGGCTGCCCACCTCCACTAACCACCAAAACTAGCCGGCTGGCCCTCTACGACCCCACTAACCATCGCAGCAACACCCACGAAACTCCCTTATCTCTCCTTCTCGTGCCTCTTTCTCTCTCCTCCTCTGACGAACTACCACCAGCGCCACCAACCTAAATCGCCACCGCTGCCTGCCACTACTGCTCCCCCTCCTTCTGAACTTCTTCCTCCTCTAACCCCAAAAACCGGCAGTCACCCCTAAACCACCAATCGACCATTCACCTAACCCCCAGAACAACCAGCCACCGACACAACTATCGCTCCATTCGCAACCCGCACCGCAGCGACGAGACCCTCCCAAAACCACCAACCACGATAAGCAAGCAATTCGTCCTCCAATAATCACCCCTCCTTTCCCTCCTTCGTCGGAAAATCGAAAAAACCTTATTAGTTGGGGAGTTTCGCTAGCGGATCTAGGCGAAAAAGAGGATAAGGGGGGAGGTTAGGGTGGTTTCGCGAGCAAGGTGGTTGTTTTGGGTGGAGTGGAAGGGGGTAATGG
Source organism: Chenopodium album (assembly GCF_948465745.1). Taxonomy (NCBI): domain Eukaryota; kingdom Viridiplantae; phylum Streptophyta; class Magnoliopsida; order Caryophyllales; family Amaranthaceae; genus Chenopodium; species Chenopodium album. The sequence goes on from NC_137857.1 coordinate 7,077,553, forward strand.
AGGTTCTGGCGAGGTGGGGTAGTGGAATCTGGTTGGGCTAGGGGGATGGTGGTGGCTGGAATGGAGGAGAGGGGTTTTTTTTTATTTTTTCAGTTTTTTTAATTTTAATTTTAATTTTTAATTTTAATTTTTTTTTGAACCGCTTATGTGATGCCACGTGTCAAAGCAACCTGTTACATTAGGTTGATGACCGGTTAGGTCTGCTCTAGGAAAACTGGGTGCATAGTTGGGATTATTGTAGAATAAACAATAGTTGGGATTATTGTAGGTAAATCGCCCATAGTTGGGATTATTAAAGTGTATTTTTCCTTATTATTATTATCATCATCATCATCATCATCATCATCATCATCATTATGAGCTTAACACACAAATAAACTAAACAATAAAATTAGATGACATGTAATTAGCCATGGTATCAATGCAAGAAGATATATGAGCCTTGCAGACTCGGTTCCTAGCCTATGGACATTGTGTATACTACTATTGTAAAATAAGTGTTTTAAAGACTACAAAATTGTAATGAATAATATGTTTGTTTGATACTTTGATCAAAGATGGTGTTGCGACATTTTGTTAATAACTTTGAAAACGAATACCGGCACAATCAGAGTGCACATTGTATTGCTAGTACGTTCCAGTTATACATTACTCCCACTCAAAGGCACTTTTGGTGAGAGATGGAGCCATATAAACTTATGTCCAAAAGAATAAGAAATGTGTTTAGCTCTTTGTATTTTGTGTATTATGTACATCAAAGATCAAGAATAACCAAGTCAATTTTATAAGCAAGAATGGAGATCCAATAAATAAATCTAGACATCATATGGGTGATTAAATCAAAATAATGAAGTTGATTGAAATACCATAATCATCCACTTTGATGGGGAGTTACAAGGAAATTCAAGAGAAAGAAGAAGAATTCCAAGAGATTGACTTTAGGTATCAAAAAGTCTACTCCACACCCCATTTGTGGGCAATCGTCCTTAGCCACAACCCATTTGTGGAGTAAGCTGATTTCTTTCTAAAATAGACACCACAATCCACTTGTGGGCAAACGTTGTAGGCAACAACCTACTTATGGAGAAAACAGGTCAACTTCTAAAAACATGGTTTTTACTCTCTTTAATCCAACAACTACACCAATCAAAAGTAACTGGCCATTGAAAAAGTAAACCTTTGTTTATTCATTCTCACTATCGTTACTCCAGTGGTTGAGGTTAGTTCTTCTTCTTCTTAATCTTCTCTTCATCATGTTCGGAAAACTCAGACTTTGGTTTGTGCTTTTAATCTTCTGTCACATGATCTTTCGATCTTCCTTCCAACCGTCACCTCGGCGACGATGGTGATGTTCATGAGGCTGTTTCGCCTTCCAATGATGCTCAATTGGGTGATTCCCCTAAATCGAATTAAGTGAGGCTTCTTTATATTTATTGTTTTGGATTTTTAATGGGCTTTGTCCGAATTTTAATTTGTGGTGAATTTGGGGTGTTTTGTTGGTTTTTTTTTTCTTGGTAATTTGATTGTTTAAGTGATTTTTTATTTTTAATTTTTTTTTCTAGGTTTTCTTTGATGGGTTTTGTTCAATTTGTGATTTTGTATTGAATTTAACATTTTCTTTTTAATGTACATATATTAAAGAACACACTGTATAATGTAAAGAACATATAATTCAAACTCAAAGAATATATTATGCTCTCGTTCTTTATAAATGTCTATAATGTTCTTTTTCCTCCCATGTTCTTTAAAATATGCATAATGTTCTTTCCTGATGTACCATGCGCATAATGCATCCGAGTGTACTATAAAAATTTCACAAAACACAACTCGCCCTCCTTGATCAATTTATGTCGCCCTCTTTGATCTTTTGTCTTGTAGTGTAAGAAAACATATTCCGAATGATTGTTTAATAATGAGAAATATCTACAAGTTTAATTTAAGAAAGTAGTGATTAAAAAAGATAGATTTATTTATTTTTGCTTAATTTTCCAACAAATATATTGGTAATATTTAGTATTTTCTCAGTTTTTTTTTTTTTTTTAATATAAATACAACACATTTTCTTGACACATATTAAGAAGTAGTGGTTCAAAAAAAGATAAATTGACAAATTGTTCTTGACACAAATTCTAGAAAGTAGTGATTAAAAAGATAAACTGACAAATTAAACTAAAGAATTTAAATCGTAAGAATTTAACACTATTTTTTATTGGTGGTAAAATTATTTCGAATAATTTATTCGACCTATTCTCCTATCTTAAAGTGACGACAGAAGTACGTTATTTGTACCAACAATTCAAGAAGTTGATAAATGGGTCTGGGTCACACCCGTCATAATAGTCCACTTTATATGACCAAGGAACTTCCAACTCAAAACCATATGGTAATACGGGGAGTAGCTCTTAGCCTTATAAAGTGGACACAACTTATTTCTTTAATGTGAGATACAGTTTTTAACACTTTCTACACTCTTTATTGTGGGACAACACGTCACTCACATGTGAGTTTGCTCATGGGCTCAGCAATAGTCAACAAGATGCACACAGCACACCCCCAATTTGAGACACTTAAGTAGTTATTAGCTACTCCGTATTAATATTCTTTAAACAATTAGCAGGGGTAAATTTCAAAAGTTTACTAAGGAATCTGATAGAATTTTAGATCCCATAATTTCTGATCATCAATTTAAAAAGAAACAGGGCAAATATGAAGAAGATTTGGTTGATGTTCTTTTGAAATATCACACGGACAACGTAGATGATCCAAATGATTTTTCCATGTCTACTGATAACATTAAGGGAGTTATCGTGGTAAGTCGATGGTTTATTTTCTAAACTTAAATTAACTATCTTAATGCTGCTTATTTGTTATCGTATTTTGTTTCTTTGAAAAAAATAAATAAATAAAAACCATGCGTGGTACTTTTTATGTCAATTTTGAAAATTTTTGACGTGATTTAAATAAGTTTGACTATTGTCAATTTGTAATTTAAGTATAAAAATCAAATTAGCTCGTTGGTATACAGAGATTAAAAAGGCTTAAATGTGTGTTTATAGGAGCTTTTAGGAGGTGGAAGTGAGAATTCATCGGCAACGCTAGAATGGGCAATGTCCGAGTTGCTAAAGAACCCGAGAGTAATGGAGAAGGCACAAGCTGAGGTACGACGAGTGTATGAAGAGAGTGGAGTAGTTGATGAGACGAAGCTCCATGAGCTCAAGTACATGAAACATGTGGTAAGAGAAGCTTTAAGACTACATCCTCCCGTCCCTCTATTGGTACCTAGAGAATCCATGGAGAGATGTCAAATTTATTCCTATGATATACCAGCCAAAACTCGAGTTGTGATCAATGCATGGGCTATTGCAAGAGATCCTGAATATTGGACCGACCCTGAAAAATTTAGTCCTGAAAGATTTGAAAATTGTTTGGTTGATTATAAAGGAAATAATTTTGAGCTAATTCCTTTTGGTGCTGGAAGGAGAAGGTGTCCCGGTATGACACTAGGGGTGGCTAATGTCGAGCTAGCATTAGCCGCGTTGCTCTACCATTTTGATTGGAAGTTACCTAATGGAGCTCAACCTGAAGAGCTAGAGATGGATGAATCTTATGGCTTGACAATGAGAAGAAAAAACAAATTTGTTTGCAATTCCTATTCCTTTTCATTAGTTGGTTTATCGTTACACGTACAAGATGATGTTGGAGTTTTTTTTATTCGACATGTGTATTATTAATTATTTTATATTTTGTGTAACGATCATTATGTCGTCTGAGACATAAAGTTTAACAATCACGTGTTGGTAAACATAATATTACAATCAAAATAAAAAACTAGGTAGTTCAAGCAGTAGATGGCACTAACTTAGGGTCTGTTTACTGAAATGAGTTAAACTAAACTAAATTGAACTAATTGGAGCTAATTAACTAAACTAAACTGAATTGTTTATGAGAGAAGGAACTTAAAAACTGAATTGAACTGAACTAAACTATACTGATTGGAACTAATTAACTGAGCTGAAATCAAGTTGAAGAGAACATGCCCTTAATAGAGAAGGCTAGAGTTAAACTTGTCCACGTACATCACTATCTTTTGAGGTTCTATACAAAGTATACTAATATGACTAATGTTAAAGATACTAAGGTTTGATAATTACATTTTGTTTTGACAATTCCTTTGCTTTGTCTTATTCATCTTGTATTCTTTATTAATAGAGAAGGCTAGAGTTAAACTTGTCCACATCCATCACTAATCTTTTGTAGTTCTATACAAAGCACACTAACATGAATGGCTAATGTAAAAGATACTAAGGTTTGATAATTACATTTTGTTTTGATGATTCTTTTAATTTGTTTTCTCTTATTCATCTTATATTCTTTATTATAAGAAAGTTCAAAAAGTTGTTCGAGAACATATTAGGCCTACTCAATTAATTAAGTACTCCCCTCATCCCAATAAAACCATCACTCATACAAAGTATAATTTTATTCAGTGGTAGAAATTACCGGTCAATGTTACGAGTAATAAAATTAATCACAAGAGAATAATATATTTATATATATGAGTGTACATACTCTACAATCATAATCGAATAATGTTAAATAATGGAAATATAATTATGTTAATTTCCATTCTCATTATTGATTATACTTTTTGAACTCGATTACTGTTACAAATTAAAGTAGTATTGAAAATTCCTATAAATTGAGCCAGTTCATAGGAAAACAAAAAGACCATCATTTGAAACTAGAGAAAGGACAAAGCAAAGGAGTTACTTGTAAGTCATTCTTGCTCCTCCCTACTACGCCAAAGGTCTCTTCCATGTCCAATTCTTCGGGTGTAGTCCCATTAGGTAACTTCAAATCAAAATGGTAAAGCAACATGGCTAACACGAGCTCGATTGTGGCGATACTTAGTCCAATTCCCGGACAAATCCTTCTTCCGGCCCCAAATGGAATCAACTCAAAATGTGTACCCTTGTAATCAATTGAAGACTCTTCAAATCTTTTAGGATTAAATTTTTCCGTGTCTTTCCAATGTTTTGGATTTCTTCCAATAGCCCATGCGTTAACATAAATTCGAGTTTTCGCAGGAATTTCATAACCATCAATTTCACATCTCGCTAAGGATTCTTTTGGAAACAAGCAAGGGAGAGGAGGATGAAGCCTTAAAGTTTCTTTGATTATAAGCTTCAAATGCTTAATTTTATCTAGACTTGTCTCATTGATTATTATCGTCTCATCATTTCTTCCCAATACTTGTCTCACTTCATCTTGTGCCCTTTTCATTTCAGTAGGGTTTTTTAACAACTCAGAGATTGCCCATTCGATTGTTGTTGAAGCTGTTTCGCTCCCACCAGCAAATAACTCCTGCATAGTTTTAATTTGTAATTATATGATCATAATCAGCACTAGACATTAAATTTAATATGGTGATTATATGAAGATTATGATCTTAATATATATACTTAATTCCTCTATTTCTTTATCCTTGCAACAGTTTGACTTTTACACTATTCATACGAACAATTTAACTAGATGATTTATAGTTAAACAAAAATATAGTCATGTAGAATCTTGTTAGACTTGTCTCGGTTTACACTATTTAAATATCAAATGTTTATAATTTTTACATATGTCTAATTAAAGATATAAGCAACTGAAATAATGCATCTGTATGCATGAAAGAGAAGTGTTCGTTGCAAGTATTAAAAAAAACAAAGAAAGTACTAGACAATAGACATAAAGTGTGTGTACTACTTATTGGTAAATTAAACAAGGGTAGTACGTACAAGTTTTAGTTATGTTAACTTTAACACCTTATAAATTGATGATGCATGTAATTAAGCAATCAATATTAATTTTGGTGTTTAGAGAGCCGTAAGATCAAACGAGTGTTGAGAATCACCGACCTGAGCTATCCCTCACTCTCATCATGTAAGCAATCAACACAGTATGTAGAACGTACGACGGCTTACCATAACTATGGCCTTGATATTGTTGGTAGTGAGAGAAAATTTGGTGTTAAGATATTGGTTGTCCTCGTGAAATTTTAGAAGAACATCAATAATGTCTTCTTGTTCTTCTTTAATACCATGCATTTTGTTAGACACATGCTCTTCAATTATAGGATCCATTAATTTGTCAACTCTCTTGACTATCTCTTGAAGTTTCCCTTTCATCCCACTAATGGTACTTACAAACTTCATTGACGGATATAGGTCACCAATTGAAAAGCCGGAGACGATCTCCGCCATATCTCCGATAAGTGTTTTAAACTCTTCTCCATCTTTGCCTTTTTTGTTCATTTCTAATCTGGTGTTATATGCATGACTTATGAGAATTCGGCTACTACATTCAAATCATGGTATCATGCATTCAACGTATGTAACATGTAATCAAACAAGCAAATAATGTCACATAATTAAACAAAAATGATTAACAATTACAGCTGAATTGAATTGTATCAGTTTGGACAAATAAAGTTTCCCTTTTGGAGTATACAAACGTCAATTTGGGTAAATAATTAAAATGGAGAGAGTATTAACCCCACTTGCAAATATTATTAAGTAGTGCTTCCTCCGTGTTGGACTTTTTACTAATATAGTCATAGAGTAATAAAAATACGAGTATATTTTATCATAAAATATGTTACGGAGTATTAGATTGGAATTAATACTAGGAAATTTTGACAATTACCACCTTTTGTTTTGTCCATTTTAGCAATTATTTACCACCTTCTATTTTTTTTTTTTTTGAAAATTACCACCTTCTATTTTCAAAACCATCAAAAGTTACCACTTTCTTGCCCCCCAACTAGCACGTGACGTCATTTTGGGCCAATTCTTTCCCTTCCCTCCCTATTTCCTTCGCATTTCTCATTTCTATTTGGATTCTCATCTCCCCTTTCACTTTTTTTTCCCCAAACCACCAATAATTGTCCGTCAATTTTGATTTGGAGGAGTGAATTGAAGAGTTTCTGAATTTTTAGGGGAAAAGAAGTGAATGAGAAGGTAAGAATCGAGTTATGGAAGAGAAATGGGAGAGAAATAGGGAGGAAAGGGAAAGAATGAGCCCAAAATGATGTCACGTGATAGTTGGGAGGCAAGAAGGTGGTAACTTTTGATGTTTTTGAAAATAAAAGGTGTAATTTTCAAAAAGAAAAATAAAAGGTGGTAATTGCTAAAATGGACATAACAGAAGGTGGTAATTGTCAAAATTTCCTTAATACTACGTATAAAGTTTCATTTCATTTTGGTTAAAATATAATATTTATTAATAATTAATTTTATAAAAATAAAGTCAAACTAGCTAATATATTGACATGTGTGCAAAGTTAGTTATGTCATTGACATAGAAAGTATACCTCTTGTTCGATTTACTCGCAAAAAATTCCATTTTGAGGTGGTTCAAATTACTCGCAACAATTTTTTTTCCTTTTTAGTATGTTTTTGAGTGGTAATTGACCAATATACCCTTACTTTTTTTTAAACAACCTTATTAAATTACAAATCTGATTATATTATATTAAAACCCAAGCTTAATTAATTAAACCCTCATCCCCTTTAATTTTCTCTCTCCTCCTCCAACCCTATTTTCATGGTGGCTTTGTTTTGTTAAGAGCGGCGGCGTCATAAGATCAGAGGCGTCGTGGGTTTGAATCGTGGGTCGGGTTGCTGGTGGTCGGGTGTCCTGGGTTTTGGTTTCGTGGGAAGGTGTCGTTGGTTTCGTGAGTTGGTGGATCGATGTTGCTAGCCTGGGTTCGTGGTTGCAGATCGACGGTGCTGGGTTTGTGGTTGCAGATCGGCGGTGCTGGGTTCGTGGATTGCTGCTGGGTGCGTAGGGTGGTGGTGGTGGGTCGACGGGCTCCTGGCCTTCTGGGTTCGTGGGGTGGCTGGGTTCTGGGACTGGACCAGATGAATTGGATATGGATGAGACCTTTGGCATAGTAGCAAGGAGGAAGAATGACTTGCAAGTAATTCCTCTACTATATACTCTCTCAGGTTTCAAATGATCGATGAGCAATGACAACACTGGTACGTGGTATATAAACATCAAGTGGCAAAATGTATGATCAATATTGAGAATATATAAATGGAAATTTATTTAAGGATATTTTGATTTTTACCACCTTCCAATAACGACTTTGTCGAATTTACCACCTCCATAAAAAAAGATTTACTTTACCACCTCATAAAAAAATAAAACATCAGTTTTACCACCAATCACCTCCAACTAACGGATTCCGTCCATAAATCCGTTAGTGCGGCCTACTTTGCACACGTGTCGCTATATTATTGGGTAAGTTTTAAAAAAAATTAAAAAAAAAACAAAAAAAAAATTAAAAACAAAAAAAAATTAAAAAAAAAAAAATTAAATCCGGCAGCCCCACCTCCCCTACCCAATTCCGGCCACCATCTCCGATTCCGACCACCCCCTCCCTTTCCCTCCCCGTTTCCGACCAGCCCTTCCCTCTCCCTCCCCGATTCGGACCACCCCATCCCTCTCCCTCCCCGATTCCGACCACCCCTTCCCTCTCCCTCCCCAATTCCGACCACCCCTTCCCTCTCCCTCCCCGATTCGGACCACCCCATCCCTCTCCCTCCCCGATTCCGACCAGCCCTTCCCTCTCCCTCCCCGATTCGGACCACCCCATCCCTCTCCCTCCCCGATTCCGACCACCCCCTCCCTCTCCCTCCCCGTTTCCGACCAGCCCTTCCCTCTCCCTCCCCGATTCGGACCACCCCATCCTTCTCCCTCCCCGTTTCCGACCAGCCCCTCCCTTCCCCTGCCCGTTTACAACCAGCCCCTCCCTTCCCCTAGCCACCACCTAACAGCTACGACCAACCCCACCACTATCCAAACCCAGACGCGAAACCACCGCGACCCGAAACCACCACCACCCAGACGCGAAACCCACACGAAATTCCGACCAACCGAGGTAGTTGATTTCGTTGCTGGTTGGTTGACATGGAAGATCGGGGAAGATGAAGAAGAAACGTTCAAAATGTGGGCCCTACTAACGGATTCATGGATGGAATCCGTTAGTTGGTGGTAAAATCGATTTTTTGGAAATTTTGGTGGTGGTAAAGTAAATTTTTTTTTTTATGGAGGTGGTAAATTCGACAAAGTCGTTATTGGAAGGTGGTAAAAATCAAAATATCCTTTATTTAATTAATTTTCCATTTGAATTTCATTATATGATTATTGTTATTACTACCTTCGTTACATATTTATGTGCAACTTTTGGCTAATATTTGTAAGACATAAATAATTCTAAAGTTGCACATAATATGTAAAGAAGTTAATATGATGTATTTTCTTTCAAAATAAATGATCTTGTGATCAATTGTATTACTTGTAATATTTACATGTAAGTTTAACCAGTAAGGGTTATCTTTTGTTTAAATTATCTAATTTTCTTATGTTTTATTTTTGTAATACAAAAGTTACTTTAATTCACATACTTCAACAAACTAATGGTTATTTTTTAAATAAAAAAGTTACTTCAATTCACATACTTCAATAAACTAATGGTTATTGACCTTATTTAATTTTTTAGTAAAATTTGATCAATCCATAACCATTATAAAAATGCAAAAGTTGCTACTATTCCTTATGAATAGTGTTTTTTGGTGCTATTACATAGGTGCCCCTGAATTCATTGAATTGCCGATTTTGCCCTTGCTTTCTCACCTACTTCCTCACCTTCTTCCCCTCTGTCTTTCCATCTCAGAAGAAAAAAGGTCAGATTTAGGGGAAACAATGAGAGAGAACCTAGAGAGAGAAAACTAAAACTTCAGCAACTCAAGACCACCGATCATCCCTTTCGACGATGGGGCTTCGATTCTTCTCAGAATTTCGATCGTCACATTCATCAGGTCCGATCTCCTTTCTTTTTCTCGATTTTGTTTCAAATTTTTGGGGTTTACTTGTTCGATTGTCGTGGATTTTTGCATATATGTTAATGTTGTTTTCGAATTTTTTGGATTGAATCTTTGTGGGTGTATTTGTGTGTAGGAAAAAGAAGAATTTCTTGAAAAACCCAGTTCTTTATTTTACAATTTTCGTTGATTCAAGCATGATGATGAACTGGGTATTTCTTTTTTTAGTCAATTTTTTTTTTTCCTTAACAGAAATTAAAAGTGAATGGAATTGAAATAGAACATAAAAAAAAAAGATTCTTAGTAGTTAGGAAATTGGGGTTTAATTTTAATTTAGTGGTGAATAAGTTAGTAATTTCCCCTAATTTGATTTTAAACAGAAGGAAAGAAAGAGGAATTGACATGGAAGAACAGGGCTTGGAAGGTGGTCAACCTGTAGATCAGTCGAGACATCCATCTGGGATCATCCCTACTCTGCAGTATTCTTGAGGTAAGATCTCTATCCTTTAATTTTTATAATCATCTAATATCAATTTTGACAATCTTTTCACAGTAATCCTTTTTTGTGCTACGTTTCTTCGTTAAGCTTCTTAATTAATTTTCTCAAATTCGATTAATAACTTGAACTATTTTAAAATGAAGGAGTGGTGATGAAACCCTCAAGGATTTTTGCCCTTTTGATCTTAAAGGGAAAAAGAGGAAAGAAACTGTGATGAACGGCGCCGGAGGTAATGGTGTTGGGGAAGTTCCTGCCATCAATTTGATGAAACTCAGAAACTTATAAGGTATTTTCTCTCCTTCAATTTGATGTGGTTGAATAGAAATATGTAAAAATTGCTCATTTCTAGAAGATTAGGCTGTAATTTTTTTCTTGGACTTTTGCTCAACAACTTTAATTTAGATGTTTGTTTTTTAATCATCAAAAATCATTTCTCGATCTAGCATTTCATTGTTAATCGAATTAGAGAAATTGAAGCAGCTCACATGTACTTTTTCAATTGATCAGCTGTATAGATGTAAAGTAGGGATATTAGAGGATATGATAAAGCAAATTTCAGTATATTGCTTGATTTTTAGTTTTAAGCTACTAATTACATAACCAAGCTTATTTTTTTACATTTAATTTATTTCATGTGTTTATTGTTTGTATTTCTCATCCATCAGACCAAAATAAATCCTTCTTAAAAAAATATATGGTCAAAGTTAATAAATAAACCATGCAAATGTCAAAATGTTCCTCCATATATACAAATAATTAAAGAACGGAGGAATTGAAGTATATATATCATTCAGTTAATAATAAAGCATGATACGAGTATTATGATAATTTTTATTTTCATCGCATAAATATGATGTTGATTATGATTCATGATCTTTCAATTTTCTTTTTATTGTGTGGACATAATACAATACCCAAAAAAGACGACTCTACAATTTATTCGTGGTTAGTGGTTGTATGAATTATGATATTTATCCAGTAGCTAATTTTAGATGTTTGTTTGGTTTGGGTGCGATTCGTCCCGGGTAAGGCACTGAAGGAGGGGTTGTGATATTCAGGATTTCTCAGCTTGGGAAAGTAGTGATGATTGTGTTTTGAATTGTGTTATCTTATCACATAATGTTTCTGTGGTTTCGAATTGTGGTATCTTATCTTTGTATGGTTAGTAAGGTAGTGATGATTAAATTTTGATTTGTGTTATCTTGTTACATGACGTTTCATTGGTTTCAAATTCTATTCTCTTATCTTTGTTATTTGTGTAGTGTTTAAGCTCAATCGCTCTTTCAATTGTTGTGACTGTAGTTTTAGAATGGTTTTCATGATTCCATATAGTATATTTCTGTTTGTTAATGGCTTTCTTTTTTTACTTTTAGAATTTATGACAAATGGTTACTCTTTGTAATGTGAATTTGAATTTTTCTTTATCTTTCCAATGCTCTGTAAGCCTTTTGCTGTCTTCTTTATGCGGTATTTGTTATAGTTGTTTATAATCTGGTGGCAAGCATGGTCTATGTATTATAAGGCTTGCACTTGCATATTTTTTTTAAAATGTGTTTCTGGAACGTGTTTTTTGTTGTAATTATCTTCTACAATCCTGAGCATTGCTATCTATAAATTATTGCTTACCAAGTACTCTCATCAAATGCAGATTTCTGGTGGAAATCATGGCTGGGCCATTAATTCAATCAACTAACATCCCTGCTTCATTTGCATTAAATGGCCAATTTCAAAGATCTGGGCCATTTATTTCATATTCTTAGTAATTTTGTCAATTTTGTTTATGTCATTTGATGAATATGATGATCTTACATAAAATGGGTACTTAGATTTGTTACTTATTACTTTGTAAGTTAAAAAAGCTACTCACAAATAAGGAATGATAAAAAGATAAAGGCTACATTTAATCGTTTGTTGTTAAATTATGGCCAATTTTAATTTTTGTAAAAGATTGATAGAATTTTCTTTACATTTTTGAAAATGGCAACTTCGAGGAACAAAACATGTTTTTCTTACTATTTTGATAAAAAATCTGAAGTACACAATCTGAACCAATTTCAGCATTTGAACTCTAAAAATGACAAAACCAACAACGTTAGATCAGCTGCCAGAAGATGTAGATGACTTGATTGACCTCAACTTGCTGTTCTCAACCCCATTCATTGTTGAAGAAACCTTGCAGCAGGATCCCGAGGACACTGCAGACAAAAAAGCCGTGAGTCTATAATGCTTTATTGCATTATGTATTATTGCTCTTAGTTTTTGGGATTATTTATCATATAATTTCTTTTCTTTAGTATCTAAACCTTTCACAATTTAGTGAGTTGCTATTCACTTTTAGTTCTTGACTGTGTGTGTGTGTGTCTATGCTCGTGCCTGCGTGGCTGCATGTACTGATATTTGTGCTGTGCTGAACTGCTGATCCTATATGGAATATGTATTTCCCATCCATTTTCATTCACAGAAATTTTAGTGCAATATACTAAATTAGCCATGAGTACACGTAGTTAACACTATCTACATTTGTAGATTGATCTTGCTTGTATTATGCTTTTTTCTAATTTACCTTGAGTTTAGATAAGTTCAAAGTATTAACTCATAAGTTATGCTAAATTCTGATGAGAGCTTCCTACTGCTTATTCCAACATCTCAATTTGAAACAAAATCCATTATAAAATTAGATTACAAGTATGAACCGAACTACAAAAATTCCGTGAACAAGGAAGCCACAGAAGCTGCCAGAAATGTAAAGAGAAATGCCACATCCTAAGCCCATAATCATTACGATTGATTCACCTTCACCTCCAATTGCACCTCCAATCTGATGATGTAGTATTAATAAGTGTGCAGGTTTTAGTAGTATCGCTATATAGGTTCCTCGATTGACTGATAAATGCTTAACCCTTTGTTTCTTGTAATTTTGCTATTTTTGTTTTGAATTTGTTATGGTGGATTGAATTGATTCTCTGCTGATGCTGTCTTTAGTATTACTGGACTCTTGGAAAGCAAGGGTTCCTCTTGGTTATCTCTTACTCCTTAAATTTGCTTTGGGTTTTGTATTATAATGCTTATTTTTCTATCAATTGTGTGCATTTTTGTATTAGTTGTTGAAGTCTGGACATTTAGCTAGGTGTAAATTACAAAATAAACTTGATCATATTCTACATTCAAAGAATAAACCAAAAATTGGGGCAAACAAACAATCTAAATCAAAATAAGGCTTGTCTATGGGTAGTATCAGTTTATATTTATGAAAATGAAGAAGATGTGAAAGAAAGAGCTAACACATGGTAATATTAGTTTATATTTTATGAAAATCAACAGAATTTGAATTGCAACTGCTCTATAACTGTCAAGGTTTTCTTTGAGTTTTGATCAGATGAAAAGCTGCTATTAGTGGGTAGATACTGGGAAAACACTAACCACCTTTATCATTTTCCATGATTACCTTTTGTTGCCATTGGTCATTACTTTCTGAAGCTTTGTTAAATTAATTTATAATCTGTTTTCTCGGAGAATGAAGATAATGTGCTTGCTTGTTAATCAGTTGGGGACGGTGGGTAAAAAGCGCTTCGACAATTACAAGCTGAAGAAGATGAAGAGGAAAGGTTTCAAGTAGACTTGAAGAAAGCTTTACACAGTTCTTTTCATTTATCATTTCTTAATTTGCTTTGATGCTATTTTTAAATTGATTTGTTGACATAGTTTTTTGCTGGTTTTGATTTATTGTTCACAGAAATAATGAAATAATGATTTAAAGTGCGAGAATGCAGCGATGGAGACAACATTGATGAGAAGAAGAGGAGTTGCAGTTGAGAAGGATGGCAATCCAGCCAAAAGCTAAGATGAATTTTGGCTGCCTTACCAGAAAATATCTGTTGATATGGGTCTTTGGTTATGATTTTGTGACATCTGATAATTGCCAAAATAGCAAGATTTTCTTCTTTGCATGGTTAGCTCTTTGCCTGATTTCTTTTTTTCGGTTGCATATTTTCTTCAATTATTCAATTATTGAATGTGCATCTTTTAATAAATTATATGAAATATATATTGACTAATTATTAGTCAAATTAAATTATGATGATACTGAAATTTTTGCCCCTGGTGATGCTGATTCTGTTTCATACTGAAAATATATGAGTTGCTGCTATTATATGTATATAGATGAACTTTGGAGCTTGGACTTGGATTGATTTTTGAATGTCTGGTTTATTAGTGCTAGCAATTTCCTGGATCATAGTGTTAAGCTATTATTAATCAAGAATTGAGTAGAGTCAAGTGATTGGATGCCCTGGTTTCCATCAGCTCATTACCTAGGTCATCCTGGGTTCAAGGCTCCTGTCCCCTTCTCCCTGGACATTATTTCTTAGTAGCCACCTTTTTTTATTTATTTTTTTTTAGGAGGAAAAGTAGTAGCCACCTTCTACAGGCCACCTCGAGAGGGTAATTGTGCACCTGATCTGGAAAAACAGTTTTAGGCTATCAAATACTGCATAGTTTGTTCACTTGTGCTGGTTTTATTTCATATGATCGATTTGTCTCAGAAAAACCTATGTTTGTACTCAGCAGCTTCATTATTAGGTTTTATATATGCTCAAGCTTTGTTATGACATACATTGCCATTTCTTCTAGAAATTGTCTATTTGCCAAATCAATTAGGTAACTAATAAGGATAGAAATAGTTGCCTTAGTGACAATTAGTACACCTTATTCTTTTTATTGATTGTCGGATAGCAAAATTTCAGAGTGGTTTGTATCTTAAAGAGGTAATACTAAAATATAGCTTATTGGTAGATGGTGTCCTGATTAGCCGATTATTGAGTAATGACTGAAATGTATGGTATTTTTGTTTTATCTTTTTATTACTGGAATGCAATTTTTGATGAAGTGTATGGTATGCTACATTTTTACAGGTAAGGAAACATTGTTGCAGAGATGTCGAGAGCTGGAAAACATCCAAGATAAAAGCAATAGATAGTGCTAATCTAGAACAGATTTGTAAAATCGATGTCTTCTATTTAAACTCCCTTGCTAGATTATCAAGAATATCATAATGAGTCATTAAAGAACTCATAATTGTACCTCAAAAAATATTGTTGATCTTACATTAGTGTCACAGTTTCTTAATTTAAATGTTTTACTAACTACTTGGGGGTGTTATATGTATAGTTATCTAACCATAGAATACATCTCTATTTTAAATAAATAATAACTAGGAGGGTTTTAAAAATATTGCTCTTTTTTTTCTGTAACAAAAATGGATGATGTTTTTAAAAACTTCTGAGAAATAATTAGGGGTTTTTTAAGCTTTGGATGATCTAATGTGATGGTGTGTTCTATGTATTCCCCATTACTAATTTTCCCTTAATTTACGTGTTCGAAAATCATTTTGATTACATGTTGAATAAGTTATTCGGTATAGATTTTGGGAATCATATTGGCCATGATCAAGAGTTTACTTCTTAGTCAAAATTGACATAAATTTAACAAAAAAGAAACTTTAGCTAAATCACATGCAAATAATAGTCCCCATAGACCAACACAAGTCCTTCCGGCGCATTTTGTCATCACTCATGCGCACCCCAAGAAAACTCCCAAGACTACTCCCAGCCAAGCATGCTTAACTATGGATTATTATTAGAATATGGGCTTCCTAAAAGGAAGATGCATCTTGTTGATATGAGTAGTATATCAAACTCCTTTAAAGCAATCATGAGGGGTATTACAACTATTATATGTCCATATGTCTAACTGAGCAACTTTGTTTAAGTCAAAATCAACTAAACTTTCTAAATATATTTTCAAGATTATATATGTTTATGTTTTTTTGGGTTAAAATAAGAGTATTTTTTGAGTTAATAACACCCACAATTCCTTCTATAGTTAATAAGGTCCACATTTCTTTTTTGAGATAAAAAGCAGTTTTTATATATAAAACATATGCATGTTTACATAATTTAATACATTGCATGTAATAACAAAATAGGCCATATTATATCTCCCACTAAGGCCTTGTTCTCATCAGATTATTTTCAGTTCAATTCAGCTCTAATAAGTTCAGTTCAATTCAGTTCAGCTCCTAATTTCATTCTCTCATAAAATATTCATTTTAGTTCAGTTCAATTCAGTTCAGCTCTACTACGTTCAGTTCAGTTCAGTTCATCTCAGTCAATGAGAACAGACTCTTAGTACACTTTTTCAAAAATGTATACTTTCTTTTTTGCACTAAATTTAATGATTTGGCCACTTGTACTCATAAGGCATAACCCAATAGCCAATAGTCCATTGACCTAACATATTCATAATCTTTATTTATGACCAACAATACACAATCCATGTTCAACCAATAAAGACTCCAACTCCAACTAATATTGATAAAGAGGATCCTAACTAATAACATTTTGATACATTTAACTTTAAATCTATATACACTAAGCATACTTGACCCATTTAAAACAGTGTAAGTAATTTAAGTCGGAGCCCAAACACAACCACGAATATCAGAAAAACAAACACAGCCGCGAATTGTACTTATCTTGCCGTCGGAGGGGCACGCGCAACGCGCGTGCTCCAACGACTAGTAATATTAAATATAAGTTTTTTTGTGTAAAAAGAGCCACAAAGATGAGGTGAGACGAATATTGCAAGGAAATTAGACAATGATTAATAAAGCAAGTCTAGATAAGCTCAAGTATATGAAGCTCTTAATCAAAGAAACTTTAAGGCTTCATCCTCCTTTCCCTTGATTGACCCCAAGAGAGTCCTTAGCAAGATGTGAAATTGATGGTTATGAAATATCTTCTAAAACCTGAATTTTCATTAATGCATGGGCTATTGGAAGAAATCCAAAACATTGGACAAACGCAGAAGAATTTAATCCCGAAAGATTTGAAGAATCTTTGATTGATTACAAGGGAATGCATTTCGAGCTAATTCCATTTGGCTCCGGAAGGAGGATCTGCCCAGGAATGGGACTAAGTATTGCCACAATCGAGCTCGTGCTAGCCATGTTGCTTTACCATTTTGATTGGAAGTTACCTAATGGGACTAGACCCGAAGAATTGGACATGGATGAGACTTTTGTCATAGTAGGGAGGAGGAAGAACGACTTGCAAGTAATTCCTTTGCTATACACTTTCTCGGGTTTCAAATGACATGGTGCACTTTTTGTTGCTATATAAATAAACCATATATCTTGGCTTTATAAGCAAATGGCAATAGTCTGGTACGAAATATAACGTACTTTCTTTCAAAAAAGTGATCTTGTATGTGATCAATTCTATTACTTGTAATATATATTTACATGTAAGTTTAATTATTAAGGGTCTTTCAAGTTATCAAATTCACACAAAATAATAATGTTGACGGGATCGGAATTAATTTCATGTCTTGTATATCTTCCCTAAAACATTATCCTATTTAACTAAGTTAGCTGTTTGATCTACTAAATTTATTTTTATCATGATGTATTTTTATGACAAAACCATAACCTATTGTGCCGCATGTATTGTGTATTGTGTAATTTATTAGGAATAAAAGAAGATAACTACTTCACATACTTCAACAAACTAATGGTACGTGACATTAATTAACTTTTTTTTAGTAAGATTGATCAATAATATATAGTGTTGAGTATCACCCTCAAAACTTTAACAAACTAAGCTAATTAGCAGCATCCATGCATCAAATAAATATACGAAGTACATTATACTATATATAATTATCTACTATTATTATATATATAGATATTAGTATTACCGAGTAACCTCTAACCAAGTAACTACGATCACACGGTGTGAGTAACCACATACAAAACTTAACACTCATCTTACAAAAAATCTACATGTTTTTATTCAAATTACGTCACTTGCCATAATGAACTTACAAAATTCCAAATATTCCTATAGATTATCCCAAAAAGAATTACTCCCACATGTTTATGTATCTATATTTGTCTTATAACTCATATTGTCATCACTTGCCACTCCTACGTTAGAGATGGTAATCAATATCTATCTACTCCCATATACTCATTTAATACTTTTTTTTGTTACATATATTTAATACTTAAACCAAAAAAAGGAACTATATATACTCCCACTTGGCCAAATGTACGTTAATATAAACAACAGTTCCATTAAAACTCATAAAATCAATTAATCATACAAATAAAACACTAAAATGGAGCATTTTTGGTTGGTATCACTACTCTTCATCCTTTCATTCTTTATACTTCTCAACTTTATCAAAAAACAATCACCTAAAAATCTACCACCAGGACCTCCAAAGCTACCTTTGATAGGCAACCTTCATCAGCTAGCATCAAAAACAACCCTCCCCCACCGCCGCCTTGCCGAGTTAGCAAGTGTGCACGGCCCAATCATGCACCTCCGCCTAGGGGAAGTGTCTACGGTAATCATTTCCTCGGCGGAGATGGCCAAAGAAGTGATGAAAACTCATGATGCTTTACTTTGTAGTAGGCCTTCAATGTTATTGCCACAAGTAGTGTTTTATAACTCTAGTGACATCGCTCTTTGCCCTTACGGGGACTACTGGCGCCAAGTTCGTAAGATCGCCACCCTCGAGCTCTTTACCGCCCGCCGTGTTCAGATGTTTCGGCCCATAAGAGAGGAGGAGGTGGTGGATCTTGTCAAGTTTTTAGCTTCTAAGTCTGGATCAGTGGTTAATGTTAGTAACAAGATATTTTCTATCTTGTTTAACATTACTTTAAGGTACGTTTGTCTATTATGAATGTGTTTATACTTTATAGCGTGTTTGGTAAATGATTTTTCAGTACGTATAGTAACAATTATTTAGTGTTTTTTTTTTTTTTTTTTTTTTTTGACAAGAGCAATTATTTAGTTTTTAAAGGTAAAAAAAGAGTTAGATTAGCTTGCTTTTTCTTCAAAAATCTAAATCTAAAGCTAGATAAATTAGCTGAATTATTTATTCTCAAATTTTCTCTATATATACTCTTTATTTATTTATTTAATTTGTTTATTTTGAATGAATCTCTTTATCAGCTCTCCAAACCTTGTCTTATTTGTGAATGAAATTATCTAAAAAATAATTAAAAAATTAATGTGTCTATAATTATTTAATTGAACTTATTTTGTCCGATCTTGCATTAATAACTTACATATAAACATTTTGTTTTTCACAAAGTCTTATACTTCGTATGTGGTGGGCCACACCGTGTGGCCATCCATTATAAGGCCGGGGTTACATCGTTAATGTAATAGAGATTACTTCATTAATATTACTTGATCAGTATTACGTAAAGGGGTTACTTTGTTAGTGTAATGGGAGTTACTTGTTTAGTATTATAGGGGTTACTTAGTCAGTATTACAAGGGTTACTTGGTTAGTGTAATAAGGGTTATTTGATCAGTTTCGTGAGTATAATAGGGATTACTTCATGAGTATAATAGGGATTACTTGGTTAGCATTATAGGGGTTATTCGATCAGTGTTATAAATGTTACTTTGTTTTTTCATAAGTGGTCACACAGTGAGGCCAGCCACACATAAAACTAATTTTTTTGGTTTGAGATAAGTTAAAATACATATACAATCAAAGATTAGATGTATATCTATATGACGATCTTAAGTTCTTAACCGTACGTAAATAAATCATTCGATTCTCGCTCTAGAGGCATATTATATATATTTGGATTTGACGTCAAAGTAGTTAACCGTTCATTTTGTCTTGTATGTGAATAAATTGATTGATACTTTGCAATTATTATTTGATACTTTTATTTTTATTTTTTTTTTTTAAAAAAAAAAAACCAATTTGATACTTTGATAGTAATAGTTAATAGCTAAGTTAGGTCTAATATTCAACATCATCATATGTATTTGGATATTGGCTTGGTGTAAAAAAAATCGTACATAAAAGGAATAAATATAATCACAAAAATATTTAAGTACGTAAATCGGATACCCTACAATTATTCAAATAGTATAATGAAATACTTTGTAGTATTTGCTGTCTGTGGAATAATCTAACATGGACAAACATCGTGCAACATGATATTTGTATACGAAGTAATTAAATATATGAGGATTTTTCAAAGATATGGAGTACGGGCTTGTTCTCATACGATTATTTTCAGTTCAGTTCAGCTCAGTTCTAATAAGTTTAGTTCAGTTTAGTCCAGCTCCTAATTTCCTTCTCTTATAAAATATTTAGTTCAGTTTAGTTCAGCTTTAATAAGTTCAGTTTAGTTCAGCTCGGTTCAGTCAATGAGAACAGGCACTACATCATACACAACTTTTATTTTTTAAAACATAATACACTTTTTTATTTGAATTGTTTTTTACAATTATATGTAGAATAATTATGGTCATTTAAAAATTTTATTATATTTGTCTCGAAATACACTTTAGTAATATAAGTGTTCTAAAATTTTTGCAACAATAATACCTAAAATATACTAAAAGATTTCCTCAAACGTTAAGACTAATAAAAAATGAAGGAAGTACTTGTTAATTACTTAATTGTTTTTTTTTTGAAAAATTATTACTTAATTGTTATCACTGTGTTGATTGTCTAATTAATTACATACACAAATATACTTATTTGTTTTATAATTTTATTACATATTAATTAAATTAAGCATTTACGTAGATTTATTTCAATAATACTAGCCGATTTCTCATAAGTTTTATATCATCAGAATAGGAATGAACAAGAAAGGCAAAGATGGAGACGAGTTTAAAACACTAATAGCAGATATGGCAGCAACATCATCTGGCTTTTCAATTGGTGACCTATATCCATCTTTGAAATTTATAAGTACACTAAGTGGAATGAAAGGGCAACTTCAAGATATAGTCAAGAGGATTGACAAATTGATGGATCCTATAATTGAAGAACATATTACTAAGAAAAAACAAGGTATTCAAGCCCAAGATGAAGACTTGATTGATGTTCTTCTTAAATTTCACAAAGATAACCTATGTCTTGACACCGATTTTTCTCTTACTACCAACAACATCAAGGCCATAGTTTTGGTAAGTTCAACTTTATTAATTGCTTACATCGATTGCTTTTTTATATGTATAAGTTGTAAAGGTCTTTACAACTAGAAGAAGGGAGCAAGTAATATATATTATAAGATGTCACACACATTTCAATGTTTATTATTATATATACTACCTCCGTTAATGGTTATCTGCAACTTTAGGGTATTATTTGTGAGATATAAAATATTTCAAAGTTGCAGATAACAATTAACGGAGGTAGTAATAAAGATTACATGAATTATTAAAAAAATTATGCAGGAGTTGTTTGGTGCTGCGAGTGAAACATCTTCAACACTAATCGAGTGGGCAGTCTCAGAGTTGTTAAATAATCCTATAAAGATGGAAAAAGCACAAGATGAGGTGAGGCGAGTATTGCAAGGAAATGAGACAATGATTAATGAGGCAAGTCTAGATAAACTCAAGTATTTGAAGCTCGTAATCAAAGAAACTTTAAGGCTTCATCCTCCTTTCCCTTGCTTGGTCCCAAGAGAGTCCTTAGCAAGATGTGAAATTGATGGTTATGAAATACCTGCAAAAACCCGAATTTTCATTAATGCATGGGCTATTGGAAGAAACCCAAAACATTGGACAAACCCAAAAGAGTTTAATCCCGAAAGATTTGAGGAATCTTCAATTGATTACAAGGGTATGCATTTTGAGCTAATTCCATTTGGCTCTGGAAGGAGGGTGTGCCCAGGAATGGGACTAAGTATTGCCACGATCGAGCTCGTGCTAGCCATGTTGCTTTATCATTTTGATTGGAAGTTACC
This sequence comes from Chenopodium album, assembly GCF_948465745.1. Classification (NCBI taxonomy): domain Eukaryota; kingdom Viridiplantae; phylum Streptophyta; class Magnoliopsida; order Caryophyllales; family Amaranthaceae; genus Chenopodium; species Chenopodium album. Next base: position 7,099,726 of record NC_137857.1, read on the forward strand.
CAATGGGACTGGACCTGAAGAATTGGACATGGATGAGACTTTTGGCATTGTAGGGAGGAGGAAGAATGACTTGCAAGTAATTCCTTTGCTGTACACTTTCTCAGGTTACAAATGATGGTTTTTTCGTAGCTATATTAACTAGCTTGAGTTTATAATAATCAAGTAGCAAAAAGTATGATCAATAATGAGAATGAAAATCAATTTAATTTGTTTTCCATTTGAATTATGCATGCACTCGATCTCTTTTAAGAAATGATCGTGTTTGTGATGAATTTTTATTACTTTGTATTTTGTAATAGTATTATCGTCTTGCTGTGTCTTTTATTCACTAAGAGCATGTTTCTTTCAACTTACTTCATTTCCCCTTATTAAAAAAAATTCATTTCATAACCAAACAAATAATAATAATAATAATAATAATAATAATAATAATAATAATAACAATATTGAAAGATTGGTTCTCATGTCGATCATGTAAAAACCCTAACAATATTAAGCTTTGAATCCTAGTAAAAACCCTAACGAAATTAAGCTTTGAATCATCTACCAGTGCTACGAGCCTACAATATGGATAGTATATGGGGAATTAGTTTTGAAGTCGACATATATAAGGAATACTTTTTGGTTTTAATATAATTTATAAAAATCGCTTCTATTATTAAGTTGGGGCCGAAAATTACCCATTTTCACTTTGTCAATTGCAGGTAAATACGAGTACTTTTTTTTAATCTTAATTTATGCAATGATAATTCGTTTATAAAAGAGTCATGACACTTATAATAGAATTCAAAACTAGCAACTATAAAATAAAACTGGATTGAATAGTACTATTTGTGCAAAATCATAATGTTGCTCGAACAAATCTAACATTGATGAATATTCTCTTATCCATCGTTGTTTGATATAGTCTTTCAAGTTTCAAGATGAAATCCTTCAATTTATGGTAGTTATGAAATCGAACAAATTTTAATACAATTGATTATGGGTAAATTGCTTTACTCAAATCACTTTAAACTAGTCCATCAACATAGAGTTATAGACTCAATTGTAAATTTTGGTGTAAATAGAACTGATAGTCCATCAACATATGGGGTTATAGACTCATTCGTAAATTTTGGTATAAAGAGAATCGATGTAGAAGAGATTCGATTCCATACCTTGTTCATGTAAGTAACGACCTGTTCTGATTAACTAAGCTGAGCTGAACTGAACTTAACTAAACTAAACTTATTCGAGCTGAATTGAAGTGAATATTTTATGAGAGAATGAAATTAAGATAAGAAATGAACTGAACTGAAAATAATAAGCCGAAGAGAACAATTGTGAGATCAATTCTATTTGTTTGACATTTCTCACATTTCTCTAACTATATTAGTGAATAGAGAAACTTTGAAAGACCTTGCAACTATTCTTCCGACGGCAGCAAAGGCGGCATATCATCGCGCCACCTTCAACAACACCGAAAACCACCCAAAAACGCCGTATTAACACCCACAAACGCCGCCTCAAAAGCTAGAGTTTGCGAGGAGAGAGAAAATCGATGGGAAAACAAAAGGGTGAAAGTGCTAGAACTAAAGCTCGTGCTTCTAGCAGCAGGTAAAACCCATCAAATTCTTTGTTCATTCTTTCTGATTTCTCCATAATTATTCTGAATTGGGTATATTTACTCCGAATTTGTTGATGGGTTTCTTTAATTTGGTGGTTTGTAATCGATTTTTGTTGAAAAATTTTCAGTCTTGCTGCTTCGTTGGTGCCAACGAATTCTGCCCCAATTGGGTTTGGAGGTTATGTGGGGAGTTCTCGGGTTGATTCTGTACATGGGGATGAATCCACTTCATTCGCGGTATAATTTTCGGGTTTTTTTTCAATAGTTTGTGTTGTTGTTATAGCTATTTTGGATTTTTGATTTCATGTTATGATAATTGAATTGTTGTGGGTTTTAGTAGAATGCCTAATGTTATAGTGGGAAAATGTTTGTGTTTGAATTTGTTAATTTGGGTTTATGTAGTTGTGGTTTGTGGTATTGAGATTTTTGTGGTGTTTGAATGTAGGGTATTGATGGTGAGATGGTACAATACTTGAAAAGACTTGCTCGAAAAGATCCCGTCACAAAGGTAATTACAATCGAATTCAAATTGGATGTTGATAACTAAAATTGACTTATTACTGCTGTCATCTGAGAGCAAACACTGAAAACCTACTAATGTTGCAAATTAGCCTGATTAGGGATTTGATCATGCTGATTCTCTGAGCAATTGTGAATTTGGGTTTTAGAATTTGGTTGATTGTTTGGAATTTGGGTAAAATATGATGATTGCTTACTGTGCCAACTTATGGGGTGTAAATTTTTATGCGATGGCGTGTTCAATATCATCGATTGCAATAGTTCTTTGGATTTTCTGTTAGATTTGGAACATATGCACAAGTTATTGTCTACACCTAATGACGTTATGATATCTTTTTGCAGTATCTCTTTCCCACTGCTGTGACATTAACTGACTAACATGCAGAAGCCATAACCTAGTGCTTGCTTTATCGTGAAAACATTCATTGCTTGGTCTTGCATATTACACTATGAAATTTAAATCAATGAACAGATTGAACACTGGTCCTCTTTGTTTTTTTTTTTTTTTTTTTTTTTTTTTTTTTTTTTTTTTTACTGTCCTTGACAAGTTATTTATTTATTTTTTCTTTCCAAATATATTTAGCGTATGGTGATGTATAGAAATGCAGTGATCACTTTAGGCATAATGAATTCAAAATTATAGAATTACCTGAGGTTTTCTGTTGTGCCTTGTTAGTACATGGTTTACATAATGCATCTGTTTATCTTTTGTATCACATGCTTAAATGATCTTCTATGCTTTCCTAATATCTTAGCTTTGTCTTAAATGGATCTATCATCCTCAGTGTTTCTATTTTTATAGGAACCTGGAAATTATGTGTGGTTCTCACACATACTTTCTATTCATATGAGGTTGCAGTCTTTCATTTAAGAACTATTCTACTTACTCTTTGATCATGGCTGAGTTGCTATCTCTTAATTCCTGTTTGTTCCCTCATTTTGATTGTTTCCGCTACAATAGCTGTCATGGACCTCTGCCAGTTAGTATAGTGGAGTACCTGATTCTTAAATATTTGTGAAAATATATTCTGGGTTGCTCTCTTTGAAGATATCTTGTCTTTTTCAACAGCTGCGACAAAATTTTTTGTCACTACCCAATTATGCTTGAGTTGAAAATTAGTTGATTCAAGTTTTTGGGTCTTGATTTGGATTTCTATATTCTAATTTGCCTTTATTTATGCAGCTGAAAACATTAAATTCTTTATCAGCCCTGCTGAAGAACAAGTCTGGGAAGGATGTATTACCAATAATTCCACAATGGGTATGTGTTCTCCATTCTTTTGCTTTTCTGTGTCCTAATACTTCTCTTAGAGTCACTTCTTGAACCTGAACATCTTCTATCTGTTAGCTTGTTCATTGTTTATCAATTCATTCCTTAATTAAGTCTATGTTGCTTACACACTTCTGTTTTTGTTTAACTTAGTTATAGTTTTAGGGAGGTGTGGGCTGTGGGAGGCGGATAATGTCAGCTTTGGCTCTTGTCACTTGGTTTGGCCAAAGTAGTCATTGAGATTTTGTTTTTGTTTAAATGATGAAGGTCAACCTTATGACAGTGGTGAGAGTTCAAGGCAGTCTAGCTTTGTGATATAAAGCTGGTATATATACAATTTGGCTGAGTTCTATTTATAATTTTCCTGAAAGTTAGATGGTAGTCAATTTTTATTTCTTCCTGACCTGTACTTTGTTATCCAGGGTTTTGAATACAGGAGGCTTTTGATGGACTACAACAGAGAAGTTCGACGGGCAACTCATGACACAATGACAAGCCTTGTTGCTGCTGCTGGGTTAGTCCTTGTTTCTTTCAGACTTTTCTGTATTGTTCTTTGGTTTCAACTTTTTAGTCACTTAGAAAGAGAAGGGGGGAAGAGTTTGTAATGGGGAAGACACAAAGTAGGGCTAATAAAGAAACACATGCTTCAAGTTATATGATTGAAATCGCTTTATTGGTTTTTTCTGCTCCCACGGAAGGAGACTGAATTAATTAACTTGATTGTTTCCCAATGCCTGATTGTCGATGTCTAGGCATAGGAGGCTGATAAAAGCCTTTAGGTGAGAATAACAATTTACTCCCTTTCTGCAGACGGGATTTGGCTCTGCATCTTAAGTCATTGATGGGACCATGGTGGTTTGCTCAGTTCGATTCTGTTTCTGAAGTTTCTCAAGCCGCTAAGCGATCATTACAGGTTTGTAGTGTATTTTTCACTAGTAGGATTCATGATTGGACAAATGACTTGCTTCTTGAGTGTCATACTTGATGATAATGAATTTTGTTGATCGAGTCCTACGTTATATTATTTTTAGTTAGCAAAAACTTTATCTGGAAATTAACGTTGTCGAGGGGACCTACTTTTGAGACACGATAAATTTGATGCATTGATTTCCGTGAATAAATTAAATTAAGTTTGAAATCCTGGCAGCTTTACTTATAAATATTCATTGCTCAAAGAAGTGAGCTTGATTTGGGCTTAATCGAGCCGAGCTTGACTGCATACTTAAATCGCTATTCATGTTCTATGCATTGTATATATGTATTTCTTATCTTTTGCATGTATGTACTTAAGGCTCATACCAAACTTTATTTTTTACTTAATCTGAAAATATCTACAATTTAGATTGTATGCGTGTTAGCTGGTAAGCATGACTATAATTCAGTTGGACAGGCTAAAATCTGATATCATTTTGTTATGGAAACAGGCTGCCTTTCCAACCCAGGAGAAAAGACTAGAGGCACTGATATTTTGCGCTTCTGAGGTATTTGAGTATTTGGAAGAGAATTTAAAGCTTACACAGCAGGGTATGGCTGATCTTGCTGCCGCTTCAGATGAGTTAGCAGATATGCACCAAAGGGTATGTGCTTGTCAGCTGTTAACTTTTTGATGGCAATTGATACTTCATAACTGTATGTACCTACATTGTCATGAGTTTGTTTTTGTCGGTGACTATTTGTTGGATCAAAAGGACAGTAGCTTAAGATGCTATATAGAATGATTGTATATGCTCTATGGCTCTTTAAATTACATACATTACAGCCTTCAATTCTGTAATTCTCTATACTGCCTGCATATGTTATTGCCTGGATTTTTCTTCGTTTTCTTTTCTTTTTATTTTGAATCATTAATAACATTGTCCATCTGCCTGGTTTCCTTGCTTCCATTGACTCTATCAGGTTATATCGTCATCATTACTAGCTCTTGCTACACTACTAGATGTATTGATTGGCGTTCAATCAGAGAAACCTGCTATTGAAGACTCAAATATTCAATCAACAAAGGTTTCAAAAGCTCGAGATATGGCTATTTCTTCTGCCAAGACTTTGTTCGTGTCTCATCATTATTTTCTAGACTTTCTCAAATCTGAGAGCCCTGCTGTTCGCTCAGCTACATATGCAGTACTCAGAAGTTTCGTCAAGAATATGTGTGAAGTTTTTAGTGAAGAAGATGTTAAAGGTCTTGCTACTCCAATACTTGGTGCCTTCCAAGAAAAGGACCCATCTTGTCATACAGCGTTGTGGGAAACGTTTTTGCTGTTTACCAGAAGATTTTCTGGGAGTTGGTCATACATTAACTTTCAAAAAATCTTTTCAAATCGCTTTTGGCAGTTCCTGAAAAATGGCTGCTTTGGATCACAGCAGGTGTCATACCCTGCTTTGGTACTTCTCCTAGATGCTTTGCCAGCTGAGGTAACTGGGGGACAGAAGTACTTTGTTGACTTCTTCCAAAACCTATGGGCAGGAAGGAATGCATCTCACCCTAGTAATGCTGATCGCTTAGCATTTTTTGTGGCCCTTAAAGAATGTCTTCTTTGGGTCTTGCGTAATTGTGGAAGGTATGTATTTTTATATGATATAAAACAAATGTGTTGGAGGTTTTAGCTTTTCGTTTGTCATTATTGGATTTCTGCATTGTTGGAGGGGTATAATCTATAAAGCGCAGAAGTGTGTAGCCACCATGTTTTTGGAGTACTGTTAAACTTTCAGATAAAGGAACATTTATATTAGCAAAGCACTTGAGTTACATCTGAGAGGTTTTGTGCTCCTGATTTGTCTGTAGTGTGTTTCCAAATGTTTTGTAGCTCTGAACTTGTATCAATAAAAGTCAAAAAGGAAAGAATAAAGAAATGATGACTTTTACATATTTGAATGATGTGATTTATATTAGGGAGCCAGTCTTGTTAACATTCAAACCTGCCTTTCTTTCTCCTCATGCTCAAATCCTTTTAGTATTAGTCACTCCCTTGGCGGGTACTTTACTAAAACCTCACCACAGAAGGGGGGGAAAAAAAAACCTTAGGTGCAAGTTTTGTCTTCCTTTGAACTCCAGATATCTTCCTTCAAACACTAGATGCACACATAAAGGTAAAACAGGCAGCCAGGCTCTGGTTGGTGTCAAATATTGTGGCAGACACTAATACAATTCAATCCGCGCTTCATAGACAAACTTGGGATTTGCGATCCCATATAAGATCGATTTAGGATATGGTCTCCTTTGGTTGGTGGTTAGGATGGTCGGAAGAAACATTGAAATACTATAGGGCTTGTAGAATTGAATTTATTTGGTGTCGTAAAATGATTTGAAATATAAAACTTATCCAGCAGCTCTGTACCTCTGGTTCTATCCAATTCATGCAAATTTAAGAAGATTACAAGTGAGGATGATTAAATAAAGGATATATATATATTATTGTTGGAGGGAGGGAGAAAAAGTGGGGAAATGGGAAACGTAAATGGGTGCAGGGTGCCTGGCAACAGGCACTGCTACCTTACTATCATTCTACCCATGCTCATGACTGTAACATGATGAAGACAAACGAAGCCGCATTGGGCATTTATTTACTGAGGTTTTTTTGTTCCGTGAGTCCCCAGGATCATACCTTTCCTTTTCTTTCCCTCAAATAGAGCAAGGTTTTTTAAATAATGTCATTCCAAAAATTAGATTATTCGTTAATTGTATGGTGTTTTCTGCTTGTATATCTTGGAGTTGAGTGTTGCAACATCAGAGAGGGTTCCGTGAAAGTATCTTATGGTAAGTGTTTGCAATTTTATATAAGTGGACAGTTTAATTCTTGCTCTGCTTAGGACTCATGGGAGAGAGATGGGGGAGAGGGATTGTGTGGGTGAAAGAATGTTTTCTGCCGCCTTCTGACCTTCTGATGCAGCTCCCATATAGGATGCTAGGTATATCTGTTGGCTGGGCTGACAATTTCATGGTATACTTCTGGTCATATAAAACCTGGTGCCTTCATGTGGCTCCACAAGGCTAAGTTTAGGAAACTAGAAGGATGTTAGGTATATGTTACTTATGAATATGAACTGTTATATCATTATCTAATACGAAGTACTCCCTCCGTCCCCAAATGATTTTTGCATTTGACTTTTCACGGTCTCCAAGATGTGTCTTAAAACGTCAATATCTCTATTTTCATGTGAGTAAAAATTATAAAAACTTGTTATTAAATAAAATACATAACGTGACGAATCCAACAAGATCCCACATGAATATTAATCTCTTATAGATTAACGGGAATTTATGGTCAAAGTTTTCAAAGTTTGACCCAAATATTAGAAATGGGAAAATCATTTGGGGGATGGGAGTAATTGGCATGAGGGTTCCTTGGATATTCAATTCTTGTCCAGATTCTTCTAGTGTCTTATATATTCTTTTCTATTCTTACCAGATATTGTAGTGGAGGCGATGCAATATACAATTTCCGTATGTCTCTTGTTGATAATGTACTTTTGAAGTTATTGTGGCACGATTTCTTGGTCTACTCTGAGGCAAGGCATGGAGATGTCAGCACTTCCAGTACTAATAAAGATGCTTTTTCAGAGACTTCTAGATTGTCAGACAAAAGTCAACTGGAGGTTAAACAAGGGCAGTTGCATGATCTGGGGTGCTGCATAATTGATGTCCTTTCTGCTATCTACTCTTTGGAATGCAAACTGCTCAATCCATTTTGTGAAGCATTTCAGGGCTGCTGCCTTGAGACATTTCAACAAACAGAGCTTGTAAAGGAAGCTTCTGGGAACATAGGAAGAGCCATAAAATTTTTGGTATTGGTGGAGAAGTATGCAGTTTTAAGAAATGAAAGTTGGCCCTTGGATTATCTGGTTGGGCCTATGCTGGAAAGGTCTCTTCCATTGATTATATCCCATGTAAGTTCCATGTTGGCTTCTATTTCATGACTCTTATTGTGTTGGACTTGTTACAATTATGTTTTGTTGTGGGTTTGGAGGGGCCAAACAAAAAAAATTGCTATGGAGTAATGTTTTTATGGCAATCGTATGATGCATTTGGTTATAGTTTAGTGTGCTTATCCCTTTGAGACCAGCTTACGTGGTTAGTTGTGGGATAGAATAAACTTATTTAACGTCATTCTGAGCGAGCAGAAACCCAAAATAATAATAAAGTGTAATCTTTGCTAATGTGGGAGGACAACATGACCTGTTTTGTACTCAACATTTGCTATTAAGCTATTACAAATAATCTTTTTTGATTAAAATAAAAAAATGAAGTGCAACTTTGCAACACCTCATCTTTCATCAGTGATAATGAATTTGAGACCCTGATGCAAGAGTCCTAATTGTTCTCTCCTGTCCAAATTCACTTGCCTTTTCCAATTGCGATAGAAGGTCAAAAGGCTTATGTAATGAAAGCATGTTTTTTTTTGCTAGCCCCCCCCCCCCCCCCCCCCCCCTCTTTTTTTTTGTTGGTCAACTGAGAACACTTAATGACAACTGGCATCATAGGGGTATGCAGGAAAAAAAAAGTTTCTACAGTGGATGTGGCATACTGTAGGGATTGGCCAGCTAGGCCGTGAAGGATTTGATGCAGATAAGTCAAATGTTTGTATTATATTGGGTGCCGATACTTAGAATCTTCAGATAGTTGTAGAAAACTAGAAATTAAGAGGACTGCAAAAGAATTGTTTCAATACACACGCAAAAATATTAATGAATAATTCTACTCATAAGTTCTAGTGAATATTTTCTTGATGATGGCCGGATAACTGTGACTCTGTTCTAGAGATGAAGATTGGACATGAGTTGTTTCACATTGCAAGTTATTTATCGTAGATTGCATGCATTGATCCAGATATCTGGCAACTATTGATTTTGTGGTTTTTATATCTTTTCAGTCCGTACTTTTATGAAACAACTTCCTTGCATTGTAATAGACTAATGAGTAATGTCATATTTATTGACCCTTTGGTGGGAGCCTTTTTGAGAAATTTGTTCAAGGTATCATATGGTTTAGCAGCTTTTGCTCATGATCCGTTTTTGTGCTTTTGAAATCAGGAATCTGTTGAGGTGGTTAAGTTTCTCTCAGTTGTGGTTTCAATCTTTGGGCCAAGGAAAATAGTATTGAGACTTGTTCCAACTGAAGGAATTGTTGATGGCAGTGCCACTGGTCAGGATGATAGAGAAGCAAGCAAGTTTCTGAGAGTTTTTGAGGAGACATTTGTCTCTTGGTGTTTCAGTGGAAGTGAAAGTGCCATAGATGCTCGCTTGGATCTTTTGCTTGCATTGCTGGATAATAAATGTTTTAAACAGCAGTGGAACATTATCATCAAATATGCTAGCAACATGTACCATTCTGCAGCGTTCCATATTGGAAGGTTTTCAATCCTTGTTGAAAAGGCTAGAAAGCTGACAAAAAGGCTGTCAAAACTTGGTGATGATCCAATCTCTCATATCACAAATTGGCAACATGAACTGCTGGATTCAATTGCTGTTACTATGATGCAGAATGCTCCAACCTCTACAGATTTTGATTTGCAGTTTATACGGTATGGTTCATCTCCTGTTTTTTCCTTTATACACTGGTCGGTGGCCAACAGTTTCTTCACTCCCTAGTTTGGTTTAATCAAGCTATTACCTTTTTTTTTTTTTTGAAGAAAAGCTATTATTAATTTATGAGGATAACATTCTGTACATTGCCATGTCTTTTTTAATTTTATTATTATGGGAAATTCTCAATGGTAGCCATATAAAATTTGCGCATTCCCATTGGTAGCAAATTTTTTTCAAAAATCTCTTAAATAGCATTGACTTTATAACTTTTCTCTAATCTAGCTATATGTTAGAAAGTTTAACATACTCAACCTTTGATGATAAATCATGGTTCTACCCTAAACACCACTGCCACCTTCGCCACTCTCCTTTCCAACCCCTACTAACGATAACACCCAGCCACCCTTTCCCTCCCCGAAAACACCCAGCCACCTCTCTCCCTCCCCTTACCGCCCCTCCCACCACCAATTAAACAATCAATCGTTACCAAATTCAATATTTATGTATTAGCTTTGACCATAATTTTTAACATAATAAAAACATATTTTATCATAAAATATGTTGTTAGATAGGTATTACCGTATTAATATAAATTTTCATAATGTAATTTTAAAAATTATTTTCATCTCCGTTACAGGTTATGTGCAACGATTAGACATTTTCACTCTCTGCTTTATGTCAAATTGTTGCACATAACCTGTAACGGAGGTAGTATATATAAATAAAGTCAAACTAGTGCATTGGCATGTGTGCAAAGTTGATTGTGTCATGGGACAGAGGGAGTAGTAGTGTGTGTTAATACTTATAGTTCTGGTGCTTTTTTTATGCTACCTCTGACTTGTTATTGTATATCTCAGGGCCGTACTTGGTGGTAAATCAGAGGAGGATGATACTTCTTTTCTGTCTAAGAATGCCGTCGTTCAGATATACACAGAAGCATTTGGAAAGCTTGTAGCTTATGCTATGGAGTCTCCTTTTACATGCGTAAGGAAATTTGGTTCTTTATCTTGTTCTCTTATAAAGTCCACTACATCAGAGATTCAGAATTCTGCAGACGTGGTTAGGATGGCTTACACTTCTCTAGAAGTTCTCAGAAGTACCCTTTTTAGCTTGAAATCATATTGCGAGGAAAGTGAGTTGCTTCTTGGTATTGGAGGCATTATCTTTGTGATTGATTGGGAATATGATGTATCAAGAGCATCAGACACTAAGCACATTGGTGCTTCGGCGAAAAGTATCATGCCCAGGCAAGAGTTTGGTAAAGTGATGCATGCTTTCCGTACAAGTACGAGTAAACAATTTTGGAGAAGCCTTGTGTCACAAAGTCGGATGACACTAGGAAATTCTCTTATACAGTTTATTAGGTCTGCCATTTTTGAGCAGGATGTATTTGATGCTGGCATGATCACATCTCTAGGCTGCAAATGGATGATTGAAGTTAGCAATCATCTTTGTCTGAACCAATTGGAGGAGCAGAAGTTAATAGAGCTGCTTCTTAAAGTTGATGAATCATGGCCTTTGTGGGTCACTCCAGATAACAGTAATAATGAGAGAAAGCATGCCTTTAAAGTCGAGGGTGTTTTAACTGATATACATGTAAGTGGAATCTCCGTATTCCTTTTAAGTTCTGAATACTATGAGCTAATGTGCTTTATTTACTATATTACTAGTATTATTTTTCAAGTTAGTTTATGTGTTTTAAGTATTCACCAAGTCCTTAGATCTGTAGTCTATTAATATTCATGATATCAAGAAGTACAGACCATATTATTTATCTCTTGGTGTATCTCAATGTGCCTAGGAGGGGTCTGGTTATACACATACTAAATTAAGAATCATTTTGGTTATGGAATAGGTTTATGCTACAGGAATTAATTTATTAGGTGTAAGCTCAGCATCTCATTTTCCTGGGCCATCCCTGTAGCACAAATGCAAGGAGCCAATTGTTACAATATTGTTAGATTCCATTTTGTAATAGCTGCTCTAGGTCCGAGCCCTTAAACATATTCCTCTTATATTAATACCCATACGTATCTTCTATTGCCTTCTATAGCATTTAGGCTTGTAAGGTTTTCTTTGGTTTGCAATAAGTTGACATGCGAACTTTAGTTCTATGGAATTGAGAAAGATACAATGTTTGGTTGATTTACTCCGACGGAAATTGAAGCTCCATCTCCATATTTGACCAGCTTTTGACATAAGATGGGAAGTTGCTTTTTTAAGTAAAATAAAATATATAAAGTTTGTATGTGTTTGTTTTATTTTGTGTGGTGGAGGTGGCTAAATCTGGATTCTTATGCTCTTTGACTTCCTTCATAAACAAAAGCATCCTTTTGACCATCAAAATAGGCACATGTATCTTGAACCTTTGTTGCATTGATTTTGTATTTTGCAGGTGATTCCCTGGAAATTGTATTTGCCAACCAGAGAAAACTGTTTCCATGGGACTTATTTTTGCAATGCTTCTAATTTTTTATTCCTTCATTCTTTGAAAATTGTGGTGTGAGAGATAGAGTGAACACATTACCAAAAAGGCAAAAATGGTTATGTAGAAATTAATATGAAACTTCTAATTTAGGGAAATTTAGCAAACTTTAAAGAACGTAGAAAGTATGAATAATCTACTTACATGAATTAGTTTATAATGTAAGCTCTTGATGAATCTTACAATGCTGAAATCGAAGTTCCTTTTCTTGACTATTAAAAAAATTGCTTGTCATATACTTTCATAGTTGTCTTAATTTTCCGTTCCTGCAGCTTATGGCACAAGTACTGATATCTAGATTTGGTTATGTAGCTAGGATATTCACAATTTGAATTTTTTTTACATGCAGATTTTGCAGAGCCAGGTGTTTGTTGCTCTAGTTGATAAGCTTATCTCAGAAATGGGTATTAACAAAGTGGTTGTTGGCTCTGATCTACAAGCTTTAGCTGCAGAGGAGAGAGGAGGCAATGGGCTAGTTTCTTCTCAGCATGAATTTTCCCGAGCTTGGGTTGTTGCTGAAATGCTTTGTAATTGGAAGTGGCCTAATGGCAGTGCTTTAGATACTCTTTTGCCTTCTTTAAGTTCTCACGCTAAAAGTGAAAGTGATGGTAGCCTAATTTGCTTATTTGACTCCACTGTAAATATTTTGCTTGAGGGTGCTCTTGTATGCGGAACAAAAAGTCAGTTGAGTTTTTTCAATACCTGGCCACCTTCAAGTAAAGATCTCAGTGATATTGAAGAGCCTTTTTTGAGAGCCCTGGTGACTTTACTTTTTACACTATTGAATGAAGGCATATGGAACCAAGAAAAAGCTGTTGGCCTATGGGAATTGCTTCTAAACAAGCTTTATGTAGGTCAAGAAGCAAATATGAACTGTTTGAGGATTCTTCCGCCCCTGGTTTCTGTTCTCGCACACTTCTTGTTTCATAATAAAGGATCCAGTGATTTGGTTAAAGATTCCTTGCCCGATTCTTTTAGAGAAACTATTGTTCGGGACTGGCTTGAAAAGACTCTGACATTCCCATCCCTGATTTCATGGACATCTGGTGAAGGTAAGTCAATAGGTTTGGAGGCACTCAACATTTACCATCATGTAAACATTTAAAACTGTTGAAATGATTGCAAAATTGTATACTGTATCTATCTTCAAGCTTGGCTGGCTGTCACAGGGTGGTGGGTTTAGGATTTGGTCCTCTGTATAATCCTATTTTACAATTTCTATTTCTTGGTACCTACTGTATATTATCTTTTGTTTCTTCTCTTTAATCTTGATTAGCCTGATAAACCATTTTGGGTACTTGCAGAGATGGAGGAATGGTTCCAGTTGGTTCTGTCATGCTATCCTTTAAGCACAACAGCTGATGTAGGTCATTTAAAATTGGATGCTAGTTCCTTGGAGCGAAAACTTTTACTTGATGTTTTCCATAAGCAAAGGCATGATGCTAACTCATTAGTTGTCACTAATGAGCTGCCAGTCGTGTCATTACTGCTTTCACGCTTGATGGTTATTGCAGTAGGGTACTGTTGGGAGGAATTTGATGAAGAAGATTGGAAATTTGTATTATCTAACTTGAGGCACTGGATAGAGTTGGTAGTTACAACAATGGAGGAGGCTGCTGAGTGCTTGGATCTTGAAACTGGAAATGAATCTGGTGATAACTTAGATCTTGTGATAAGCAAGGTTAACAAGATCACGCAAAATTTGGATACATCTCTTATGAATATTGCAACCAATGCCCTTTATGCATTTTCATTAGTCATGGAACTTGTTGGATGTAATGCATTGGAAAAAGCTGAAAAGTTAACAGTCTTAAGGATAGATGCATGCCATCAAACTATTGATCTGGTCCAGGAGGGTGTTTTGCGGATATTTTTTTCAGTTGGCATTGCAGAAGCTATTTCAAGTTTGCTTTCATGCCAGAGTTTGTCTACAATAGCAAAGAGCCATCATATTTATCCTCACTTTTGGAATTTAGTATCTTCGATTGCATTGAAGTCCTCCACACATTCTAGAGAACAAGCTTTTAAGGCAGTTGAGCTTTGGGGTCTAAGAACAGGTGCTATTAGCTCTTTGATGGCCATCCTGTTCTCCCCCAAACCAGTATCTGTCCTGCAGCTTACTTCTTTTGTTCTCCTTTCAAGTCAGCCATTCTCTAGTTGGGCCTTGGTGGACGATCATATTTCAGACTCATCAAGTTCTACTGTTGATGTCGAAGCCCGTGATCTTGATTTGTCTTCTGAGAATAATTTTACTCTGAGGGAGGGGCTACATTGCCTGATACACAAACTACCACTTGATGTACTAGATATGGATTTGGAAGCACAAGAAAGGGTAAGGCTGGTTGTTCTCAGTAATGATTTCTTGGTCCTATTGATTTACTACCTAGTGGCTAAAAACTTGTCCAACCTTAACAATCAATGATCATTTATGTCAAATGTGCAGGTGCACGTTTTCCTTGCTTGGTGTCTAATTTTGAGCTATCTAGTGTCTTTACCATCTTCTTCCTCCAATAGGGAGAAATTGGTTCAACAGATACAGGAGTCTGCTTCTTCAGCAATATTGGACTGTCTTTTCCAACATATCCCTGTTGAATTATGTACAGCACATGGCTTAAAGAAGAGAGACTTAGAAACCCCACCCGAGCTTGTGAATATTGCAACTTCGGCAACACGTGCTATAAGTACGGGGTCTATAATCTTTGCAGTAGAATCACTTTGGCCTATTGGACCAGAAAAAATGGCATCACTTGCAGCTGCAATATTTGGTTTAATGCTTCGTGTTCTCCCTGCTTACGTTCGGGTTTGGTTCAATGATTTACGTGATCGTTATTCGTCATCTGCAATTGAGTCTTTCACAAAAACATGGTGCAGCCCACATTTGATGGTAGATGAATTATCTCAGGTTAGCATCTTCAGTATCTTGTAATTCATGGACTATCTTTACTCAGTTACTCATATTTTGCCAAGTTTTTAATTTAGAGGTTTTTAGGCGATGCATAACCAAACTCCGCATCTCTATGATAACCCTCTCTAATTGAGTTGTGAAGCCGATCTCTAATTTCTGTTCTCCCATTAATGATGCAGATAAAGAAATCTGATTTCGTAGACGAATGTTTTTCTGTTAGTGTAAGCAAATCAGCCAATGAAGTCATTGCTACCTATACCAAGGATGAGACCAGTATGGATTTGGTCATCCGTCTTCCTGCTTCCTACCCATTAAGGTCTGTGGATGTGGAGTGTACAAGGAGTCTTGGCATAAGTGAAGTAAAGCAAAGAAAATGGCTGTTATCCATGATGGCATTTGTTCGTAATCAGGTAAACCATAAGTTCTTGTTTTGATGATCTGGAATTTTTTTATACTGACTGCCTGACTGGTCATGTATTTGTGCACATACGACCTCCGTTTTTTAGTTGCTTCATTTCTTTAGCCACACTTGCTAACGTACAATGTCAATCACTAATATCTTTAATCATCTATAGGCAAAACTTGCAGTGATTTGATATTAATAAAAACACACATGACTATGTTTTTCTTTTTTGTAAATCACAAAAGGTAGTTAAAGTCGATTATGTTCAGTGGCAAAAAAAAAAAAAAAATGTAGCAACTTAACAAGAATGGAGATAGTATGAGTTATCCAAAGTCGTGCGCTTACATTTGAAATAGAGGAGGCAGTCCTTATATATTCTGCTAGCTTTACTGTGGAAAAACAAAGAGTTGGGCGTTTATGATAGGAAAATATGGGCAATATGTTACTGACACTCATTCATTAATTGCCACACATTATCTACATCTTTATTACTTTGCAAAAAGAATACCTTACGCTTAATGCAAATGAATTGGTACACAAAACTACTCATAATGTTGCATGGCCTCCATCTCTTTACCCATTGATCATTTGAAAATTATACAGCTGCTCGGCGCTTCTTTTAAGTTAGAACTGTTCTGTTTCTATAACAGATATAAAATGCTAGAATGTGTATGCATGACAACATATCTTTAAGAAATACATGAGCTTTCTGTTCATTATTTGCTTCAACAGTTCTACATGATGAAAGACATTAAGAAAGTATTATAATATTGGCAAAGATTTTAAAAAAGGACAAAAGATGATATTTTATATAGCTTACCTACATACTATATACAGTATAAAATAATTTGAGATGAATACCAAAGTGTTTATTTAATTTGTGTATCATTATATGTAATACGTACGTCTTTAACTTTTATAAAACTTCCATGTTTCTATAGGCAGTGATGGGGCTAACTGGCACTTTATTAACTTGTTGCTTATTTCAGAATGGTGCTTTAGCTGAGGCTATACGGATATGGAAGAGTAACTTTGACAAGGAATTTGAAGGAGTTGAAGAGTGCCCCATCTGTTACAGTGTGATTCATACTACCAACCACAGTCTTCCGCGTCTTGCTTGCAAAACTTGCAAGCACAAATTCCATGCTGCATGCCTCTATAAATGGTTTTCAACCTCCCACAAGTCAACATGCCCACTGTGTCAGTCTCCCTTCTGATCAATTGAGCACTAATATTTTGATGCTGGCCGCTTGATCTATCATGAGGTTCTATCTATTTTGATCGACCAAAGTCAGGCATGTAAGACAATAGGCTGTGTTGGTTGAGGCAATTAAATAGTATATGAAGCAGCTGGGAAAAGTTGCAACCTCATGTAAATATGCCCTGCTAATTCATGCTTTACAAGCATATGGACGAGGAATGTTCAAAGCTTCACACTTATGGCCAACTTTATGAAGGTATCGCATCTGGACATATTTTAATCCACAAGCCATTTTTCTTTCGTTTTGAAAATGTTTTGATCTGGTATTTACTACTATTATCCGTTTTTTTATTTTTTTAAATTTTAAATATAAGGACTTAAGATTTTTTTTTTTTTTATTGATTTTGGCTTGAGCAATGCTAAGCTGCTGGGGATTTATCTGTTAAACTGGATTTGTCTTGATAACTCAAACTAGAGAAATACTAAACCTTGCATACTTTCACTCTAGAACTCCCGTAGTGCTGTGGCTAACTCTAAAATAAACAGAACCTATGATTGTATACTTGTGTATGTCTTACCTTTTTAGAGGAAACAACTACAAGTTGGTCCCTTACTAAAATTTTACTGATACTCCCTCCTTTTATGCAACCGAGTCCAAGTTTGATTTGTCATTGAGGCAAGGCAAATGAGGTTAATTATAAACGTTATGCAGATTTAGTGATTTTTTAGGGGTCAATTAGGTTGGGGTAGGAGTTTTGGTGGGCAAAGAGTGGTCAATCCATTACCAAATTTGGAGAATGCAAAGAGGAATATTTATGACAAACATTTAAACAAAATCAGATGTACGGCTATAAAGTTACCTTAAAATGATCAAAAGTTACCCTGTAACGAATGAGAATTAACCAGTATGTACCCTGATAAAAATGAAAGTTATTTATGCTTTATTGTTAAAAGTTACCCAATGTATAGTAATATTACTGTGCATCGGATGTATATTTTTCATTTTTAGATTCACCAGACAAGTGTTAAATAGACCTGTTTGAATCACAAAATCGGCTAATATTGCTGATTGCTGGGGCTGATTGAATTGTATGAATAAACTGGGAATTCTGTTACTTGAACTTTCTCGCGTAAATTCTTTTTACAGGATGGTGAATCATGAACTGCTGTTGGTGTAGCTTCAAGTTCTAGGTGACTCTTAACTCATTTAGGAAATTTTGATGATATGATTCTCTATTTCAAAGTTTATGCAATTTGTGCTGTAGTGTCATCCTGTATTTTTGTTTTGGGTGAAAGTCTAGAAAAGAAGATGCAGTGTTGCGCGTTGACATAACCTGAAGATGCTGTACTGTTCGTAGCGTGTTTCTTTTCTGGGGCTGTTGCAGGGACAACATTTTACTAGGTGTTTAAATCACCGATATTCTATTTTCTTGGCTAATTGATTCAGTTGAATTTAACATGTTAAAAATTTTCGTATAACCTTCGGCTGCTGTTCTATCATCTCTGTTTTATACTGAAGGAGAGTTATTTTTGTATCGTAAAATCAGAGGGGTTTTTGTCATAATTGACATGAGTTGGTTGTAATCATGCGTACAATGTAAAAGGTTAATATGAATTGATCTACTTTACTTAGGCCCCGTTCTCTTCACCTTATTTTTGCTGAACTGAAATACGTACATTTTGATATGAGAGTAAAATAAACAATAATAGTGAAGTTATTATACGAAGTATATTCCAATAAGTACAAGTTGAAACTCGAAATCTGCTACACTGTAGCAAGTCACATGAACTTTCAAACCTCTACCAGAAGATTATACTCTGTAATAATGATATGATGACTCATTTAATGTACGAGTGATAAATTAGAAATGAACTGTTACAACTTATAATCAGCTAGTCAAATAAGCTTTTATAATTGACTTTACCCAACTAGCCGCATAGGGCATTGGTATGTTAATAAATACCAGTATATTTTTGTAATTTTTTTTTTTTTTTTTAGACACCAGTATATTTTTGTAATTAGTTGTAAACAAATCTAAAGAGTTTCTTTGCAACTGAGAAAGTAAAGTAAAACTAAAAGTCTTGGGGAAATTTCCGTTTGTTGGCAAGACATGTAATAAGTAGCTTTTCTCTTTTCAGAGTTGAGATGTAACATGTAACAGATACTATGAAGATTGGCAATCAACATCATTCTCATTATTCCAAATCAAAATAAAGTAAAACATAATTTTAAAAATATTTTTAAATCAACATACTAGTAAAACTCCAATAAAATTCAACATGTTTTTTTTTTGTTTTTGTTATATATTTATCGATAAAGTATTAGATTTCGTTTTCATTTATATATACAAAGATATCAAAAATAACAGAAAATTAGCGAAATAATACGGATAGAATACAAGATCGAGAGAGCTATGTTTACACTGTACAATGCACGCTAATATTACCCGAAATCACCATACTAAATGATGTTGATAGTTTTTTTGAAGATATTTAGGTTCATGGAAGTTGTCATGTGTTTCCCAACTTTGTATAAAGACGAAAGATGATTAAGTAATTTCATCAATGTGTGATAACAACACTTTACCTAATCCAACTTATGAATTTTGAGTTATGTCAATTTAGCTAAATTAGTGGGCCTTTTAATTCGGATATCTTAAGGCATATGCCAATGTTTGTCCCCATTTACTCACCTAGTTCATAGGCTATAATGCTATACTATGATCTTTGAGACAAACACTATTGACTATACTATACATACCCCAAGTTAGCAAGCTACAAGTACGTTTTTTCTTTTTTGGATTATAAGCGATAAGTAGCATTTTATCTAAGAGGTAGAAATTATCATATTAATACAAAAATATTCTTCTATTTATAATTTAAATCTAATATCTTTAAATCCATATTACTATAAAGTGTTGATATTATCAATTTATCATACATAAGATTCAACAATTGTGTTGTAATAATAACTTTTAAACGGAATTTATTTATTTATTTATTTATTTATTTATTTCAAATCTGCAAACTTAAAGCCTTTTATTCGATAAGACCGTTTTAGCCGATAATCCAATGAGCGATCATAATCCAATAAATCAAAATCAATAAGTAAACTACAATCTATAAAGCAAAATGTAAGGCCATAATAACAAATTTGACAATATCACACGGTACCAAAGTTATGGTAACTATCAAATCTAATAAAATGTACTAGTAAATAGTGATTACATGCTTCAATAACACGTAGAGGGCCAATATATCCAATTAGGTGAAACAAAGAGATTTTAGTTTCGTTCTCTTTCAATCGTTGTCATCGAATCAAAGTTTGCACTTATTATAAGATCTCAATATGATCATTATGTGTTTTTCTTTTACCCAATCGTTGTCACCACAACATAGTTTTATTTGTATTGCAGCATGATGCTTATCAAGTTTTAATTAGGAGTTCATGTTTTATCCTTTTAATTAGGAGTTCATGTTTTATCCTTGTTGTGTAGTTCCTTTTATTTTTCATATACAAGTCTTGGAAAAACTTGCAAACGATATAAAGTCCTATTATAGAACAAATTAAAGAGGTATTATGTATGAGACATAAAAAAAAAAATTCCTTTGTTGCAATTAAAAATTAACGAATCGGAGGTAATATTATATTTTATAGTTTTTGAAATATTCTTAGTATCTCACAATGCTCACGATGAGAATTGATTTTCGATTTCGAAGATCGTTGTAATTAGTCATTATATGAGAAAAAACAAGTTTATAGCTTATCATCTTGATTTTTTTTATTTATTATTTTTTTATATAAATAATGGCAAAACTGTAAATAAATTAAAAAGAAAATATTTATTAAATATGGGCCCACAATTATTAATATAATTACAAAAATGCCGTGATAACTTGATATTTTTTGATATATTTACGATTATGTCACTTGATAAACGAATTTTGTTTATTAAGGTGATAAACTAGGCTCTCTCTCAAAATATTGCAACGAATTAAAGCTAATTGGATTATAAATTAAAATGAGGTAAAATAAAATAAGTGGAAGAGGTAAGAAAATGTGTACAATTTTTATTTTATTTTAAGATGGATGAAAATAGAGTAAGGGGTTGAGAGTGAGACATGTGGCAACATATGAAAGTTGATGTTTGGTATATGTATCGTGTGTAGAGTGACAGTGACTAGAGTCTCGTTTATCAAAACTTGTGCTAAAAAACTTGTAGAGTTTAATGTTGTATAGATTCATAAATAAAGTCAATGCCTAGAATTGGAAACTTAGGGTAGGAAATGGAAGATATTTTCACATTACATTTTATAAAAACATAGACTTTAACATGGATCTAACATTGCTATATGAATGTGTGAGACTAAAATTGGAAAGATTATCATTTTTTTTTTTTGAAAAAACAAAAATGATTTTCATAATAAAATATTCCAAATTAAACAATCTCATATAGGAGTTTATAGTAGTAGAACTATAAGAGATAGACCTTATTTGTTAGCAAGATGCTACTTGATAGTTACGTTGTTATTCCGTAGTTGTTTGTATGAGTTGATTATATGAGCTGATTCGACTAAATTCTTACGTTATAACCGTTTATACTATAAAAGTGTTCAGTAAATACATATTAGTTGATAGCTATTTTGTCATGTAAAATAACTAATAGGAATATATGTATAATACGGAGTATTAGTTTGTGTAAACTTGGTAATCATGGAAATAAATTTAATCATCTTTAAGAAAGAAGAGTAATTTCCTCCCACATTTCAGATAAATATCTCTTATATAAAAATAAATAAATAAATCCATATATAATACGGAGTATTGGCTTTTCAAAGTGCGTTTTGTACTCAAAACACTCTTCAAATCCTCTCTCGGTCAAATACTCACATTAGAGGTTTAACTGTTTGAGTTAGTCCATCCTCTCTTTTATCCTTAAACCTTCATCACCAAACACGCCTATCCTGGCCTCTTAGCTACAGAATTCCCTTAAAGACAAAGTGTTGTTACTATTATCACTGTCTTTTTACCAACAATCTTTGATTAATAAATTACAGGTCTATGTATATTAATAATTGATTAATGTGATGTTTTTTATTAAAAAAAAAAAAAAAAAAAACCTTATTAATGAGATGTAATGACTCATCTCAATTCATTCCAAGTAGCTAATTGTACAATCTATTAGAGTATGAATTAAGGATTATATAATATCTTTCTATCATTGCATTGAGAATTAAAATGTTACAAACTACTTTTGCATATACTCCCTCTTTATTCAATAAGCATTCAACTTTGACATATAATATATGCTTTCTATCTCAAAAATTCACCCTATCATGATAGTTGCTCATGGTGAACATGAATTTGGTTGGTTTTTGGGGCCCAATTAAGGAGGTGAAATATTATTGGTTATGGTATCAAATCAAATCAAATAGCTTTTTTGAGAAAATCAAATCAAATATATAGCTAAGAAGCACAATTCTAATTTTCTTGAATTGTAAGTGTCTTAACAACCTGTCTAATTATTTGCAACCTCTAAAAATGGATTAAGGGGGACCTCTAAATATATAAATATGATTCAATTTCACTGCTAGCCTATCATTTCATTTGGAAGACTTTTTCCCAATTTAATTGATCCCTTTATTCTTATTCTACTAACTTTGTGTTGATATTTTCTTCCTGTTGCGATTCTCGGCATGATATTTTTGCGTTATTTGTACTCTATTAATAACAAACTATTTCCTTAGAATATAACAAACTATTTGTTCTTTTTTAGTTCGTCTTGTCAAAAAAAAAAAAAAAAAAAAAAAAAAAAAAAAAAAAAAAAAAAACATTATGTATGTTTAATAAAGTATAAATGGAGTAGAGATAACATCTATAAAATATCACTATAGTACGTAGTACTTTGGACAAAGAGTTCTATAAATAAAAAGTAAGATTACAACATAAACTAAGTAAAGAAAGCAAGATTACACGATATAAGTTTAGATAGGAACAAACGAAAGTTTACTGAGTGTCACAAATTATTTATTCCAACCAGAAGGAGTATGGCCTTGTTTGGCAAGTGGCTGTTGGCGGTTGGCTGGTTTACTTGGCTTGTTTGACCAGCTGGTATGTTTGGCTGTTTATAATGGCTTTTGAAATTAGCTGTTTAAGCTGGCTGTTTATAAAAGTATTTGGTAAATTAATTGTTGGTTGTTGGCTGTTTATTAGATAACTTGTGGGCCAACAAGCCAAAAGCTAACAAAAAAAAGCTACTCAAAGCAGTTTTTTCATTTTGGCTTAAAAGCTAGTTTTTTCACTGGCTAAAAAGCCAATTACCAAACATATTTTTTGACTATTTAACTACATAAAAAAGCCAAAAGTCAAAAGTTAACCAAAAAGCCACCAAAGCCATTTACCAAACATGGTCTATATCAAATTATCAGTAAAGACGTACGTACACGGTGTTTAGTACCTGTGTAGGGAAAACGGGGGACTGCATGTGCATGCCAATTTTTGATGAAAGATAGGAAAAGCCATAGTAAAAGCTGTCGTTGAAATGACAAAATCCAAATGCGTCACATGGAAAATGATTTTTCAAACTAGTGACCCAGAATTTTAAGGCCATAAATAAGTAATCAAAGTCCTATCAGAATTTGCCCTCTTCTAGAATTTTACAACTATGGATTAGAATTTAATTTTGAAGATAGACTCGAATCTAGAAAATTGGTACTTGTATATTATTTGATCAAATTATCATCTGAACTTCACATAGTCTACAACCCTTCAATAATATCTAAGGGTCTGTTCACATTTACTGAACTGAGCTGAACTAAATTAAACTGGACTGGACTGATTAAAGCTGAACTGAACTAAACTGATCTGATTGGAGCTGAACTGAACTGATCTGATTGGAGCTGAACTGAACTGAATTGAACTGAGCTGAACTGATTGGAGCTGAATTGAACCGAGTAGAGCTGAAATGAATATTTTATGAGAGAAGGAAATTAGGAGCTGAACTGAATATTTTATGAGAGAAGGAAATTAGGAGCTGAACTGAACTGAACTGATTGGAGCTGAAATGAAATGAATTGAGCTGAATTGAACTGAAATTAAGCTGAAGGGAATAGGTCCTAAGAGTATGACAATTTTTTTTGTACTAAAAGTTCGTATGAATGAATTTACAAGATATATTTTCGTCAATCAACAACTTTGTACCATCTACAAAATAATAAAGATCAATACGAGTACTTTGAACAAAGTACAAAATATGAGTATTATATTATTTAGAAAATAAGACAACTTTTGGACAATCATTTATAACATAGTTTTAATTAAGCAAGGTTTGATTTAGTGTTTGTATTTCACAATCTTTAGATTATGGGATCAAATTTAACCTCTTGAATTGAAAGGCATGCACTTTAAATTTTAGAATGATTCTTTACCCTTTTCCCTCACTCAACTCCCAAAGACCCTAGCCAGCTAACTCAAAATGGGTTAACCTATGACATGTTTCGGTCCGAGCAGACCCTTCTCCCCTTATGTACCTACCCTAAAAAAATGTTTGACAAATTTCTAATCCCTAATCATCTTAAAATATTACTTGTATTGTTGTACAAAATGTACACTTGTACATGCTATGTGACTAGCTATAATAAATAAGGAGTACTCTTTTGGATCAAGATAATTAAAACTAAAATTTTAAGGGTCAAATATCAAAAAGAATTTCAAAATAGATCATCTTCTGGATAAAGAAATATTAGTACATAATTTAATCAATGACTTAGATTATACACATTGGTCCAACTTTCATATTTCCAAAGTGTTACCAAAGCCGCAAATTTATACCAACAAAATGAAGTAATTTGTACGTACAATACCATGTAGGTTTAAATGGTTTCTGTTGGAAGTTTAGTCATATCTCGACAACTCAATTGGTCTTTCTCCTAATTTCCTCTTTGACAAGCCAAAGACTTTCCAAGTGTATGGTTTATATTTGTATGTATGAGATTATAGGGCGGTTTTGTACAACTAACATTTTTTAGTGGTTTTGACTTAAGTCTTTCTACCTTTGATGGGCTGCCTTATCCATTTTTAGGTGACATTTTATTACTCTACCTAACTATTTTGTGACTTGGTGTTTATTGGACCTTTTAAATTCTTCACCTAAGCTAAGAAAGATTAGTTTCAAATTTAGTTGGAATTTCAACCTTGAAAAAGGATGTTACTCCTTGTGTTGAAACATGAATGTTACCAATTACAATAGATTGTGATGTTTGTTTTATTACTCTCTTTGATTCGCTGATTCTTTACAAATTTATATAAAGTAAACGAAGATTGAAATAAAAAATCAGGTGTTTCTATATTGGAAGTTGGGTTAGCACACTCTATGATGAATATACATTATTGCGAATCATGATGAGCCGTATTGTGATATATATAAATAATATAATAGATTCTATATAAGTGTTGTAGAAAGAAATAACTAAGTTATTATTACGAGCCATGCCTACGTCACGTGGCTTGGCCTAGTCCGACACATTTCTATTCTAGATTTTTGCTTTTGATGTACTTGGTGCAACTCAAACTTAATACAAAACGAATTCACATTTAGGGTCTGTTCTGTTCACCTTATCTTCACTTATTTCAAGTTTAATCAGTTCAGATAAGTTAAGTTCAAGAAAAATAATTTCGGATAAGTTTAGTTCAGGAAAAATAAGTTCTGATAATGCCCAACTTCAAATTACAACTAAAATAAGTTTTAATAAGTTCAGATAAGTTCTAGTAAGTCAAGTTCAGATTAGTTAAATTAAATTCAAATAAGTTCAGATAAGTGTAAATCAGGTGAATAGAACACACCCTTAGTTGGAATTATTTGGGCTGTTAGGAGAGATTAGTTAACCTTAAGTCACCTAACTTGGAGATTAAATCAAATAAAGGCCACATATTTCTTAACTTCTCATGATTTACAATGATACTCCGTATTAATTTTAAGGAAGAATAAAATTCTTTTTCAAGGGAGATAGTTGGTTTTAATAATTAAAGAAGGATATGATAAGATACTTTCTATTACAAGATAGAAGGAAATGGTGCATTTGATGGAGGTTTTGAGATATTTGTTTAAGAGTAAACTTTCTAAATCGCACTATATATTTCTCATAATCAAAAGTACTTCGTATTGCTATAGTTGGCAGGTTGTTAGTCATCACTCACATATAGGTCATAAGAAATTTTTTTTTGACAAGAGGTCATAAGAATTTAGTTATTCATTAAGTGATGGTAATGTCTAATAATTAGATACCAATACAACTCTTTTTGTCGAACATGACCTATACCACCCTATACGCTGTAACTCACATTAGTCATACCCAAATACC
This sequence comes from Chenopodium album, assembly GCF_948465745.1. Lineage (NCBI taxonomy): Eukaryota > Viridiplantae > Streptophyta > Magnoliopsida > Caryophyllales > Amaranthaceae > Chenopodium > Chenopodium album. Next base: position 7,125,994 of record NC_137857.1, read on the forward strand.
CAAAGTCGTTTCACACAAGAATTATGTTCTTATAATCACTTTTGTAACATATACTCGTAATAGGTAACTAATATGAACAAAAAAGGTTAAAGCAAACAAAATTTGAAACAAAAAATGAGAATAGAAAAATGTAGAAAGAGTCAATTGGCCTTTCCAAATTAGCATAAATATTTTTTACAATGAGAATTGAAGTTGGCTCCTCTAATTGCGTAATGGACGGTGGCTCAACTCAAATGTCATCCATTCCTTATGCTTCTTCTCACTTCACTTAACACTTTTAACGCATACGTTCCTTTCATAACCAGTTGAAATTTGTAAAAATATACTTATCTCTTTTTAACATACCAATTCATGATTCATATTGCATGTAATGCGTTTTTATTTTTATGTAAAGTAGTCAAAATATTTATAGATAGTGTACTACAAAAAGTTACCTATATTTGCTTAAGTCACCTCACTAATTTGCCATTAATAAAATCAAATAAGGTTATTAAAAGTATATTTTTTTAAAAAAAAAACAAAAAACAAAAAACAAAAAAAAAAAGTGATTGAGAATTTGTTACTAATTTCATACACTTCGGATTTTGAAGATATAATTTGGGTGATTTTGTAAAGCTATCCCCTTTTTATTTGTTTTAATTTCCTCATGTTTTTTAAATAACATCTACTAATCTACAAAATTCATTCCATAAACTAGAGATAGAGCAAAGAGTATTTAAAATTGTTGTCACTGAAGTATATTTTTCATATGGTCGTGATCCACTCTACCATACGTAACATCTCGTGTCACATTATAAACATTGATGTTGGAGTATAGTCGAAGGTAAAGTTTTGGGTGAGACGGACTCACGTGAGTCCACTATCATGTTTTTGGTGTTGCGGGCCTCGCGATCGGGTTTAGTTAGCCCGCGCCTTTTTATTGGACTTTTGTTATTGAGCCCGGTCTCACGTGAGTCCGGTCTCACACAAAACCTTTTGATAGTCGAATTATAAAAATTTTAATCTAGCCGTGATTTCTAGCATGATCAATATTATGCACTGACAAATTATCTATATAAAGATTGAATCTTACAAGTCTACTTAAAACTAATAAAGATAATCAAACCTAATACAAAGAAAAAACGGATATACATACAAAGCTTTTCGATTCTTCATTCATAAACACCTTTAAATCTTTTACTATCAAATTTTAAAACTCCTATTAACAAGCTATCTATTGCTTTAACTAGTCAATAAAAATCAATTAAATTAATACATTCACTCAAACTAGTACATTAATAGATTACAGCTTCAATAGCACACCACAATATTACATACATATACAATTAAGTTACATAATCTCATAGGCTAGTAAAAAAATTAAAGTAAAAAATAATAATTAAAGTTAGGTCAATAATTAAACAACTAGTAATAATTAAGATTAGAGGGTGGAAGACGGTGGGGTTACAAAATTGTGGGCAAATTAAGTAAAACCATTGGTGGTATGACTATGAAAAGTGGTTTTAAGAAAAGAACACAGGATCTTACATACTCTTAATTTGCAACTTGGATTAACTTTTTGATTAAATTTAATTTGTTTAATTAATTTGCACGAAAAAAGAAGAACCTTTATATCAATTTGTGGGTTGCTACTAATAATAATGGTTAAGAATTCATTTCCTATATATAGCTCTTCATCAAATTTTAACTTCATCATCAAATCTCACTTCATTTCCTTCTATTCTCTTATTTACGTTATATAAGATTTTTTAATCATTTTTGCCAACTTTTGAGCTTAATATAATTGGCGTTTTCAATTTTGACACTATTCAGGTAATTTCTTAACTCTCTTCTTACCATATCATTGTTATTATTTTGTACATGTGTGCTACATTATAACGTAGTTTCTATTATGTAGCCGATAATTTCATCATACCATTAAGTGACAAACATTATCGATATTTAATTTTTAAATAAATTTTTAAATAATACACAATATGATAATGCAATTAGCCAAATGCTTTCGTAATTTTGTTCTTCTTTTTGATAGATGTTGACATTTGATGATTTAATAGTCCGCAATTATTAATTAATTGTTTGTAATTAGGAGAATATCTTAACTAATCGTTTCTTCCTTTATCTTACTTCTTTATCATAATTTATTTATTGGTGTTAATCGTAGAACTTTGAGAATATACCTATTGACATTGTCCCCCACAAAAAATGTAACAAAAATCATGGATGAGGTTTAACGACATTAATCTTTTCTAATGTGTTAGGTGCACATCAATTTTTTTACCTTTTATTTATGGTACAATAGTACCAAAATCCATTTAGATACCATATGATTGGTACATTTTCTTATCCCAATATTATTTTATTTTTAGCTACTTTTTTTTGGTCAAAAAGAAATATTTGTCTCCTGGAAAGCAATAATTAACCATGATTACTATACTAATTGTAATACTATTGTTGATTTAGATTTAAAAAAAATTAATACTTTCTCCGTCCGTCTGTCAAAGTTATTGTTTTTTCAACAGCTAACTGGTAAAAAAAGTTTCAATATAAATAACTTTTAAAAACGAAATAGTCTTTTGCATAACATAGGAAAATGAGATTGTTAGAATATATTTTACTATATTTGTATATACTGGCATGATCAATGAGAAAGGCAACGATCATATTCTTTCAGAGATCATAGCAACTTTTGATTTCTTGAAAATAATAGAATAAATATTTATTTATAATAAGATTAGGTTTTGCTGACAGTCATCTTTGATCATATATATCCAAAGAAACTGACTATAAGTAGGAGAATTATATCTTATTTAAAACAATTAAACAAGTATACAACATATAAAACTGAATTATTCAGATTAATAATTTAAGTGACTATAGTCTATGGTAGCTAGGAAGAATATTTATCTCTTGTCATTAGCATAATGTGGCTTCTTGATAATGAAATAATGTGAAGAAAAAGACAGAAAATGTCTGAAAACAAAGGTTTTTGTGTTAGCTTGATTACATAACAACATCTAAATAATGTTAATAATATACATTATCTTAGTCCAAAATAATGAGTACAAGTACTAACTACTAAGGGGTATGTATTATCCGAAATTGGATATATGAAACTGACCAATATATATATTGGTGGGATCCACGTGCAAAGGGGGTGAGTGTAGTCATGTACATTGTAATACCATGGGTAGTTAAATTTCAAGTTTTCAACGTTGTAATACCAATACTATTTATTTATTTTTCGGATTCTTGAGTTCAACTCGATTAGTATGATAATCTTAGAAGAAAAGTCATAAATAGGTCGGATTGTTCATGTGGATCATTTTGTTTTTAACCTGAATATCGAGAAACTTGGTCTGGTCAAAATATAGAAGAGATACATCGATAAAAGAAGAAATTTATTATTTATAAGAAGGAATTTGAAAAATAAATAAGTATAGATTGATGGTTGTAAAATGAATAGATAAAAGTGAATAAAGGTGACGAAAACGGAAGGAAAACAAAGGTGGTACTTGTTTAACTATATACCATGGAAAATGGGAATAATCTTGATTAGTTAACAAATTTGGTATGTATAGACCAACTTTTTCAAATGCTTATCTTACGATTAAGTGTAGGAATTTTCTATGTCCTTTATCATTTGATTGGATGGACAAAATCCATTTTCAATTCTCTTCTTCCTTTGCTTTCGTGAAAAGAAAAATTGAATAACGAATAAGAATATATTTGTGTCGTAGTACAAATTTTACGGAGAAATAGTCAAGATGAAAAATCTCTATCCTAGAAAGCTAGATGAAAAAGAAATGTTTTCGTAAAAGTAATTTAAATTTTTTTTTTTAAGGTTTTAGAAATTTTCAATAAACTCATTCCAACTCTTACTTATTACTTCGTATTAGTTTGTAAATAATACGGATACTCGAACATGATACTCGTACTAGTTTAATGTTGACAAACATCAAATTCAGCCTAAAAAACACACGCTACACACATCAAATCTAAAAATTCGAAACATATAAGTACTATACAACACATAATCTATCATATTTACGTGACTAATTACTCTATCGAAGAACATATTATTCCATAAAAAAATATATTTATATTATCCATACATCCAACAATTTAATAAACATTTTATAAACTTAAAATAATAAATATACTCTTGAACTTTTCTATATGTGTGTGGAACAACTAGAACCTACTCTAAATTTGACATACATGAAGAAAATAATAATGATGTTTGGTGACACATAATCTTATTTGTCCTATTTATTTCATTTTTTTATTCAATTATTTTTATTTTTTAAAATTAATTAAAAATTTTGCTTGGATAACAAGCGACCCTTAATGGGCTGATGCTCTTCTATAAATTCCCATAAACCCACTCTCTTTAAGACATTCTTTCTTTCCTCCACTCTCCCTTACATTTTTATACTTCATTCATCCATTTTTTTCATCCATCATTTTTCTGGTAAGTTTTATTTATTCATTCATTTATTTATTTATGTATTATACTTAATTATTTCCTTCATTTTAATTACTTATTATAACTTTATAAGTCTATAATTTTTATAAATTCAAGATACTCTGTTTTTCCCCTGTTTTGGTTGGCCATTGCATGGCTTTTTCCCTGTTTTTCACTCTGACTCACTTTCTCACAGAATCACAGATAAAAGAAGTATTATGACGTTTCTTTCATTTATGCCGAAAATCAAAAAAATTCTGACAAAAATTTCAGAGCTTTTTATGATGACGTAAAAATATGTGATTAAATGATCAATTCCCTAATTTTTGGTTACAAAAAATCATGCAACATTTAAAGAAATGTCCTTTGCTCTTGTTTAAAACCACCACCCTTCATATCTGGTTACCCATTTTTGGTAAAGTTACAATTTTTTTTTTTACCCTAGCACAATATTTTTAACTGTTTTTTTTAAATTTCTCTAAAGATCTAGCCAACTTTAGTAAGTGTTCAATCACAGTGTAAGTGTCGCTGACTCATAGTATGTACTCGTAACAATGCACGACAGTAATAAATCACGGTGTAAGGGTCGCTAACTCTCGGGTTTAATTTAATCACAGTGTGAGAGTCGTTAGGCCTCGAGTTCAATGTATCATTATCCATACTTAGGCTCTCACTTGCCTAAGTAGATTACCAAGTGTAAAATTTAAAATTAGGTTAATTTGGTCGGCCATTAGTTGTTTAAGGTTGGTGGGGTTTGAAATTTGAGGATTCTTTATTTTTTTGATAAAGAAATTTGAGGATTCTAGATAAACCCAATTAGTTTAATTTAATTATTTAATCTTAAACCAAATAATTAGTACGCTTAATTTATTTTTGTAATACTTTTCTTGAATGGTTTTGGTTCAGTGCTTTTCTGGTTTAGTTTTGACTAATTAAATAAATTAAAAATGTACGGATTACTAATTATTTTCTTTTAAAAAGTGATAAAAATTGAATTTTTTTTTTCTTTAATATTATTTAAGATTATTTCTTTCTTTCAAAATATTATTCAAGATTACTTTGAACTAAACAGCTGAAAATTTGTGATTGCAGTAAAAAAAAAAAAAAAGTGTGAAAGTTACCGGAAAAACCAGAAATGGCAGGCCGTTTAACTCGGGTTCCAAGCCTTAAGGAGCGTTTGGATGAAACTCTCACTGCTCAACGCAATGAAATTCTCTCCTACTTGTCCAGGTAATTTTCTTTTTTCATTTTTAAAAAATTTTACTCTGATTTTCTTGGGATATTTATTTTTTAATTTAACATAGTTTTTTTAGTATTAATTTAACTATTTTTTTTTATTTTTTTTTTCCCACAATTGGATTACCTCGTACTTGATCAAGATCTCATTTACTATAATAATTGGATTTTATTTACTGATGTTATTTATTTTTAAAGAAAAAAATGGTCTTTATGTTAAGAATCAAATGGTCCTGATGAAAATGATAAGATGACATTGCATAAATCTTGTGTTCTTGTCACTACTTTTCACTTTTCTTTAGGCAAAGATTTTATTTTTATTTTATATTTTTATGGTTAGGGTTTATTGAATGTATAAATCACTAATAATACAAAAAACTAAAATTTTGAAGGATTGCGAGTCATGGGAAAGGGATATTGCAACCCCATGAACTGTTGTCTGAATTTGAAGCTGTTTCTGACAAAGACAAACATAAGCTTGCTGATGGCCCTTTTGGTGAAGTTTTCAGGCACACTCAGGTAACACTTCTTATTACTCACTTTTTGCACCCACTAAAGATTTCGGTCACACTACGGCTTTGTTCTCTTCACCTGATATTATTTATCGAAACTTATTGGAATGTAGGGAAATTTATTTTAGTTGTAAATTGAACTTGGATAGCCCTTATTTTGAATTTATTGGGAAAAAAAAAATTGAACATTAGTTTTTTATGTGACAAGAATATAGACTTTGATAGGTCATGGGTTATTAAGTTGTTTCTTATGTTATGTCCTTTGCAAAATTATTTCAATCATAGGAAGCAATTGTGTTGCCTCCATGGATCACCCTTGCTGTTCGTCCGAGGCCTGGTGTGTGGGAGTACATTCGTGTCAATGTCGATGAGCTTGCTGTCGAGGAATTGACCCCCTCCCAGTTCCTCCATGTGAAGGAGGAATTAGTTGATGGAAGGTAAAGTCAGGATAAAATATAAATTGATTTTCTTGTTAAATTTTAAGGTTTTTCCTCACTGTAATGATGCATTCTCAGTTATATTAGCCAGGGATTTGACAAATTATATTTTACCAATTTGTGTGTGGCAGTGTGAATGGAAACTTTGTGCTGGAGCTCGATTTCGAGCCATTCAATGCCTCCTTCCCCCGCCCTACCCTCTCCAAATCGATTGGAAATGGTGTAGAGTTCCTTAACAGGCACCTTTCTGCTAAGATGTTCCATGACAAGGAGAGTATGCGCCCGTTGCTTGACTTCCTTAGGATGCACCACTACAAGGGCAAGGTAACTTTTGCTACTATATGATCTTTTATATAGATATGCTGATCATAATGTCTTGTGATATAAATGTATAAGCTGCAAAATAGATATGAAAATATCAGTCTACAGTGTATCAGATTCATACAATCTGCAGTTATAATCTGCTTTATGACACTTCCACTTCACAATGTTGTTAGCATTATCTCGTTACATTCTTGTATTACATTTGGAATTTTGGATGTCCGAAAAAAGGTTTTTTCTTTTCTATAATCGGTAATGAATTAAATTTACTAAGTGATGGGGATACATGGAAATGAGTCAAAGTAATGAAATGATTATACAGTATTTATCTTAGTGAGTCAAAGTAATGAAATTTTGTTAAGATTTCCGGTTTATAATTGTATTGTTGTTCCTTTGCAGACCATGATGCTCAATGACAGAATCCAGAACCTTGATTCTCTCCAAAGCGTTTTAAGAAAAGCAGAGGAGTTTCTGGCTACACTACCTGCTGACACACCCTACTCTGAGTTCGATCACAAGTTTCAAGAGATCGGCTTGGAGAGAGGTTGGGGTGACACTGCTGAGAGAGTATCAGACATGATTCAGCTTCTCCTTGACCTTCTTGAAGCTCCTGATTCTTGCACTCTCGAGAAATTCCTTGGCAGGATACCAATGGTATTCAATGTTGTGATCCTTTCGCCTCATGGTTACTTTGCTCAGGCCAATGTCCTTGGTTACCCTGACACTGGTGGCCAGGTATCTTTTTTTATCCTTTTTATTTTATTTGACCTGTTTTTATATCCCGAGCATTGATCCTTACATGTAACGGTGTTTGATGTCTAATGATAATGATTTCTTGTTGTACAGGTTGTGTATATCCTTGATCAAGTCCGTGCTTTGGAGAATGAAATGCTTCAACGAATCAAGCAACAAGGCCTTGATATTGTCCCTCGGATCCTTATTGTATCTCGTCTGCTCCCTGATGCAGTGGGAACAACCTGTGGTCAGCGTCTTGAGAAGGTGTTTGGAACTGAACACTCACACATTCTTCGTGTACCATTCAGAACCGAGAAGGGAATTGTCAGAAGATGGATTTCTCGATTCGAAGTCTGGCCATACCTAGAGACTTACACTGAGGTAAATCACCCACATTCTGATAACATCCAACTTTTAAACTCCCATCCCATAAATCTATTATTTGACAGGCTAATGTGTGCATAATTTTCTTCTTTTAGGATGTTGCAAACGAAATTGCTGGAGAACTACAGGCCAAGCCTGATCTGATTGTTGGAAACTACAGTGATGGAAATATCGTTGCTTCTTTGTTAGCACACAAACTCGGAGTTACACAATGTACGATTGCTCATGCTCTTGAGAAGACCAAGTATCCGAACTCAGACATCTATTGGAAGTCATTTGAGGAGAAGTACCACTTCTCTTGCCAATTCACTGCTGATCTAATTGCCATGAACCATACCGACTTTATCATTACCAGTACATTCCAAGAAATTGCTGGAAAGTAAGGCTTCTTTCAATCTTCAGACGCACCATATATATTTGCACGAAAACTTTGCCAATTTACTGATAATTTTGCAACTTTTTAATATTTCAGTAAGGATACTGTTGGACAATATGAGTCTCACATGGCCTTTACTCTCCCTGGCCTCTACCGAGTTGTTCATGGAATTGACGTCTTTGACCCCAAATTCAACATCGTCTCCCCTGGAGCTGATCTGTCTATTTACTTCCCTTACACCGAAGAGAAGAAAAGACTCACAGCCCTCCACCCTGAAATCGAAGAGCTACTTTACAGTGAAGTTCAGAACGAAGAACACATGTAAACCTGCTTTCCTTTATCCTTGATCCTACTTTCTCATTGTTATAAAATCTTAATCATCATCTTTATGATATTATAACAGATGTGTTCTCAAGGACCGAAGCAAGCCAATTATATTCTCGATGGCTAGGCTAGACCGAGTAAAGAACATGACTGGCCTTGTCGAGTGGTATGGTAAGAACCAGAAGCTCAGAGAGCTTGTGAACCTTGTGGTGGTTGCTGGTGACAGGAGGAAGGAATCCAAGGACATAGAAGAAAAGGAAGAGATGAAGAAAATGTACGGGCTTATCGAGCAGTACAAGTTGGACGGCCAATTCAGGTGGATTTCTGCCCAAATGAACAGGGTTAGGAACGGTGAGCTCTACAGGTACATTGCTGACACCAAGGGAGCATTTGTTCAGCCTGCATACTACGAAGCTTTTGGTCTCACAGTCGTTGAAGCCATGACTTGTGGGCTACCTACATTCGCCACTTGCCATGGTGGACCTGCTGAGATCATTGTCAATGGAAAATCTGGCTACCACATTGATCCATACCACGGTGACAAGGCTGCTGATCTCCTTGTTGAATTCTTCGAGAAGTCTACAGCTGATCCTTCTCACTGGGAGAAGATTTCTAAGGGTGGATTGAAACGAATCGAAGAGAAGTAAGCAACATGCTGAACATCAATACATCATGTCCTGCATATAATCATATTGTATATATATTAACGCGTTTGTCTTGTGACTTTGCAGATACACATGGAAGATCTATTCCGACAGGCTGCTAACTCTTGCAGGTGTATACGGTTTCTGGAAGTATGTCTCAAACCTTGACCGTCGTGAGGCTCGTCGTTACCTTGAGATGTTCTACGCCCTCAAGTACAAAAAACTCGTACGTGATCTTTACACTACCACACCCTATATGTTACATTATTCTCTAAACATTTATGTACAATAACATTAATATTATGCTTACTTTCATTATCCTTTCAGGCCGAGTCAGTACCCTTGCTGGTGGAGGATTCAAACTCGAACTCAAACTGAAAATGAATGTGCAATTATGCATGGAAGAGCGATTGAGTTTCTCTGCGTGCTTGTCAAAAATAACTCAAATTCTTTTGAGATTGTAATCAAAATGAAATCAAAGTCCTCATGACTTTGTTTCTCTAGTTTTTTCTTACCCCTTTTTTTTTTTTTAATTTTTTACTATGCAATTAAAATTGCTCTTTGCGGCATTATTGTCCTTTATTGTGGAGGGAACCTTTGTGTTCCAATTTAATGAAAAATTGTTCTATTTTATCTACGTATCTCACCAATTTATTTTCATGACTCGCGAATGCTAAATCCTTTAGCACTATTTTCTCCTTTATTCGGAATCATTTATCATGTACTCAAGTACTAAATCTGTAAAACATATCAAATTCCGAGTTATTAGTGTAATTGCTTTGCTTCCAAAAAAAAAATATATCAAAGAAAAAAGTTGTTACCATATTATTGCATTAGGGTAAGAATTCTGAATACATCCATCTCTCCAATGAATTGAGGGTAGACAGTGTCGAATGAGCATATTTCTCTACAATCGATCAAATCACAGTCTTCCTGATAAAAGGTTTAACACTATAGTTTTATCTCCGATCTACATAATGGACAGGTTTGTTTTCCTTGAGAAACCCAACGAATCATGCAGTTTTCGTGATAGATATGAGAGCAAGGAAGAGTCGCCACATTGTTAGACATCCCAAACTCCTCTAAACATATCGAGCAATTACTATTAGTTCCTGAATGGCCGCTGTTAGCAAACCTGACTCCACCATCCTGTAGAATAGATTTTACGCGATTAGTATCAGAATACATGGGCTTGTAGTGCTCTCCCTCGTAAACCATAAGTTTTAAAACAAGAGACTTGCGACCAGTTTCACGAACTTCAGTGATCAAACTCTCACAACTTTCGACCACAACATCAATGGTAGTATCCCAAGCATTGACATTAACATCAAGTTGAGCGAGCCAACCCATGACATCAAACTGCCAATCAGAGCTTTCTCTCTTCAACTTTAATGTCCCGGTAACATGGTGGACGCGGCTGTGATACGCTATGTGGACGGTGAAGAAATCATCAACTGGCCTCTTGTCATCACTAGAATATTCCTCGATTGACCATGATTCAACTTTGATGCCTGGTTTTATTACTGAACTTAAATATCTAAAATATGTATTCCTTGCCATAAGAAATTCTGCACCAACAGATTCTGAAATTAGGAACGAATTCTAAAACTCACACTTTCTATGTCACGTATTACTCGCAACAAAAGGGTATTATTTGTGAGACATATAATATTCATTTTTTGCGACTAATATGTAATGGAGGGAGGGTATAAACAATATAGAGATTCAATTAAACCAGCCGCTTAGCAAATTACCTACTATTAGTTTCATAATTCAATATTAACATTAAAGGGTTCTGCAATACATTAGCAACCAAATTTGATTCAATTATAAGATAAGCTCCAAAAATCCAGGGATATTTGATTCAATTATCAATTCAGGCTAGAAAAAGCACATATTTTAAGGGTCATTTGATTCAATTATCAGATTTTGCTCGAAAAATAACATATTTTAAGGGATATTAGATTCAATTAGAAATTCACAGGGAAACGTGATTCAATCATGAAATTAGGGTCATAATCTTAGAAATTAAAAGCAATAATTGAGATTTTGGAACCCTAAACTTAGCGCATTGACAATTAAATTAAATTAAATTGAATTAGATAAAAGATAAACCCTAGATTATGAAATTGAAATGATGACTATAAAAAGAAACAACAAGTTACCTCAGATATAAAGTTGGCTCTTCAATGGGGGATACAAGGATTAGAAGGCGCCGTCCGCTTCAGTGGAGAACTATTTACTGTATGAGATTAATCACTTTTTTAATTGCCACTATATATAGTTTTATCTTATCAAAGTCAAGCGTTTAGTTTCAAAAACTCAACTTTTTAATTAACATAGCAATAAGTTGCATTTTAAGGGTTTTTTTAAATTTTTTTTTGGAAAGAATTATCTACTTTTAATAGATTATTGAATGACCTACAACCAATCAAATAGGATACTCTCTTTCACATTTATAAATAAAGAATTAATTTTTTAAATTAATTAGTTTTTTTTTTAAAAAAAAAAAAAAACTTTAACCTTAACACCAAAATTTACTCCATCCACCCCGAAAAACCCAACACTCACCTGAAATAGAGGTGGCGGTGGGAGAGAAGAGGGAAATGGGTCGACGGTAATTAATGGATGGAACACTTTTTTTGGTGGAAAAAAAATTACATAATGTACTCGTACTAATGCACGGGATATATATATTATTTCCAAAAAAAACCATAATATAGATTTTAAGCCTTATTATCAACACCCTTTTTTTTAGTAATAATGTACATCATTACTTAGCTTAGCAAGTTTAAAGGCCAATTTTGCTAAAAAAAAAAAAAAAAAAAAAAAAAAAAAAAAAAAGGTAAAAGGCCCAATTTCTGCCGCCAAAATAAGTGTTCTGTTCTCTCCTTATATAAAACTCTTATCATTCTTATTCGTTTACTTCACAATCTAAATAAAAAATTATCAAATCAAGCAAATTCTCTTCATTACAAACATTCTTCAACACAATCAATTCAACTTTCATCTTTCTCATTTTCTCTTACCTAAAAATGGCAGAAACTACAGCAACAACAACAATCAAGAACTCACCACCAAAAACCCAAAACAGAGTAATCTTCTGCTTACTCTACTTCATCCTCTGCATCATCACTCTTTCCGCCATTTTCTTGCTTTCGAAACCCGATTCGACAATCCAAGAATCAACTCAAACACCCACAAATCAACTCAATTCACTAAACCCCATCATCAAATCAGCTTGTTCTTCTACTTTTTACCCTTCCCTCTGTCTTTCTACTGTCTCTTTTTCCCACTTTACTACCCTTGATCGCTTCCTCGAGGCCTCGATTAATCACACTATCGGTCTCGTATCGAGTTCTCAGCCTGAAATTGTCGATTTCTTTGTTCGGGAAATGCTTAATTCACAAGAGAAGACTGCTTTTAATGACTGTCTTGATATGCTTGATCAGACATTGTATGAATTAGGCCAAGCAATGGATAATCTTCGAAGCTCTTTCGGGGTTTTTCGGCCGTATTATGGAGATTTGAAGACCCTTTTGAGTGCTGCTATGACTAATGAGAATACTTACATTGATGGGTTCTCTGATTTGGAGGGAATTGAATCGAAATTTCATCAGAAAAAGGGTCTCAGAATTTATCTTGAGATGAAATTGAAACCCATTGTTCAAATGATTAGCAATATCTTGGCAATTGTGAAACATATGGAAGAAAGCATTAAACAAGAAAAGGATGATCAGTTGTTATTGGATAATTACAGGCAGTATTATTCTTCGGTTCAAAGATTGAAAACCGGGTTTCCGCCGTGGATGAGCAAGAGGGAGAGGAGGATGATGGGAAGAAGGAATTACAGAATTAAGCCGAATGTCGTGGTTGCGAGTGATGGGAGTGGGAATTACACAACAATTGGGGAAGCAATAAAAATGGCGCCAAATATGAGTTTGAGTAGGTATGTGATCAAGATTAAGGCGGGAATTTATAAGGAAAATTTGGAGGTTCCAAGAAATAAGATGAATGTTATGTTTTTTGGAAGTGGGATTAATTCTACTGTAATTAGTGGAAACAGGAGTATTGTTGATGGGTATTCAACCTTCACTTCAGCTACTTTGAGTATGTCTCTCTCCCTCTTATCTCTTTTCTTAGGTTCTTGTCGATTTCGTCTTTGATCTTCAGACTACGTTGGAATTGTAATTAACCATGAATTTAGTTGATTTAGTTTGTGATTTTGGGTTATTTGGTTATGAACTTGGTGTTTAAATCATGTCAATTGTGTAAAATAACAGAGATAAAGCTTCTAATTATTGTTGGGAAAATGATTATGTTTTAATTATCTGAAATGTATGATACAGTAGGAAGTATATTGTTTTACAGCCAAATGTTCCTTTCATTCTGATTCCTGATTACACTGCTACAATTTTACATAAAAAAGGGATGGGATGGCTAAACAAGGGGAAAACTGATTGTCATTTGTATTGGCTTCTGTTCTGCAGCTGTAATTGGAGACAGGTTCTTGGCGAGAGACCTGACAGTAGAGAACACGGCAAGTCCGGAGATGTACCAGGCAGTAGCAATCAGAGTGACCTCTAACTCTGCTTTCTTCCGATGCAATTTCACCTCCAACCAGGACACTCTCTACGCTCATTCCCTCCGTCAGTTTTACCGAGAATGCATCATTCAAGGCACCATAGATTTCATCTTTGGGAATGCAGCAGCCATCTTTCACAACTGCCAAATTCTAGCCCGGAAACCTATATATGGGCAGAGCAACATGATCACTGCTCAGAGCAGAGAAGACCCTAATCAGAACACTGGGTTCTCTCTCTCCAACTGCACAATCAGCGCAGCCCCGGATTTTCCTCTTCCTGATCGCAGAAGATCATATACCTTTCTCGGTCGACCATGGAGGAACTACTCAAGGACAGTCGTAATGAGAAGTTATCTTGGAGACCTGATACATCCACAGGGATGGTCTCAATGGGATCAATACAGCAATTTGGATACAGTAGAATACATCGAGTACATGAATACTGGACCAGGGGCAGATACTAGATATAGAGTTAAATGGAGAGGATACAAGAAGAATTGTACAGAAGATCTAGCAAAGAGATTTACTGTTGGAGCTTTCCTGCACGGTCCTGACGACTGGCTGCATACCACTGGGTTTCCTTTGTTCCATGATCCATGAAGTATACCTGCACAATGATACTTGAAAAAAATTATGTTGTATATACCATTCTTTCACAATGATCTGCAAACACCACCCTTTGTATTTACCATTCATGCACCACGCAGGAAAACTTCCTTCACTAGTGTAAGTAGGTCCGTAGTACAGGCAAAAATTTCTTGATGAGAGTAAATGTAACAGCTATTTTCATATATACAATTTTGTAAATGTTTTGGTTCAAGTACTATATGCAACATCTTCACTTTACAAATCTATGCTCGCCTTCATTTTCTACAAAAAAATTCTATAAACATTTACATGGCACATAATTTATGCGTATAGAGTATATTTGTCACAATCCTGTTGTTTGAAGCAAATTCTTTTCTGCACTCGTATGCTCAGAAGATGTAGCTGTTATTCACCTCCACTCCCATAATCTTCATTGCAGAAGGTTAAATACTACTACTAGTATACAAATTACAGAAGCAGCCACCATCCATTAACTCTATCAAATGAACTATAAAAGATTCAGATCTCCAACGTAACCCTTCACATTTTGTAGTCAAGCAAAAGCTTCATGCCCTAATAGTTCGAGAAACTCCTTCCTTTAGCCTAGGCTGCCTTGGGTATAGGGCCACTGCTAACAATAATGCAACGAGAAGACCTACTACTCCACTGAATGGCTGGAAGGGGTGCAAACCGATGATCCACCATGGAATCTTTGACAGGTAAACAACAAAACCACTGGTTTGTAAGAAGTAACTGGAGGCCATAAGGCCAGTGCGCAGTCCAATGGGAATGAAAAGGCTGCCTTCCTTTCTTAGTCGAGCCCCAGCAAGACACAAAGATAACAGCCATAGACCAGGAATGGCCTGCCAGGACCTGGGAAATAATGAAAGAAGATTTGTAAGAGCACTGTGTTGGTTGAAGTAAGAAACATGTAGCAAACATCAAGAGGAACAAGATTATAAAATCCTCCGAAGACACGACAAAAAAGAGGCATCATTAAAATTATCAAAGCCTAGGGCCCTAGGAAATACCCAAACCTATGTTAGAGCCGAGCTGAACTCTAACATGACTATACTTTGGATTTGGTTTAATTCTATTGAGTTTGAACTCGAACTCGAACTCGAACTCACCTCCAACTTAGAAATTAAAAATTATGTTCGAACTTGGGTTTTTTTAAAAAAATAATAATAAAATAAAATAAAAAATCAACTTTGTTCCAAGCTCAACTCAATAAAGTATGTTTAAACAATAAGAGTTTGGTTTGATAAAATTTATTCTGACTAGATAAGTCATGTTGGAAATTCTTAATCGTTTTAAACCTAGGTTTAACAATTAAATAAACAATAATATAAATCTGGTATAATATATCTTAAACTAATGAGCCCATGAGCTTTCAAGCAGAGTTTGAGTTTGGCTCATTTAAATTCAAACTATTTTAAGCTCAAGCTTGGCTGATTAACAAACCAAACAAGCTCAAACCAAATTTTGACCAAATCGATTCCAAACAGTTCAATTTATGTCCATTGCTACATTTTATCTTTTAACTAGTGAATAGCCTGGGCGTTGCCCCAAGTTACTACTTCTATAGTTGTGAAAGCTAATTTTTAAGAGCATCTAATACTCCCTCCGTTTTTTTTATTTTTTTATTTGCATCACTTGTGTTTGGGCGGAGTTTTAGGAGAATGACTTTGGTATTATATAATAATGTGAGTGGATGAATAATCTATTATGGTAAAAATAATGTGGGGAACATGGAAGTGAAAGTATGCGAGAGAAATAGTGGAGACCATGAGAGAGAAAATGATAAATTATTTGAGTGGGGTTTAAAGTAAGAGAGAGAAATTATAAAATATAGTATAAAGTTACTATTTATAGAAATGATGAAAAAAAAAACGGAGGTAGTAGTTTGTATGCAGTATGTGTCTTAAACACTTTGTAGTACAATATTATTTATTGTGCAAGGTTGAAGCATAATTGACAATTAGGCTAGATGGTTAAAAATTAACCTTACTTCTAAGAGGTCAAGTGTTCGAACCTTCTAATCCATATATTTTTTTCAATATAGTTGAGACAACATGGAGTATTGTTGGTTGTGCGGATGGTCCGGCATATTGAGGAGTTAAGTGGATGACGTGGCATAATAAGGAGTTGAGTAAGTGATGTGGTGAAATGAAGGGGTCTACGTGGCATATAGACGGTCTTAGGAACGCCTTTTAACAGATTAGTATAGATTTTTGAAAAATAACAGAACATAATACCTTCCAGGTCTGTTTCAAACCATAAAAGTTGCAGACATACCTCTGTGATAATGCAAATGCAAGTCCTGATAGAAGGATTCCAGGATGATAACCAAGGTCTATTGCGATTTCTTCTAACAGCCATGATCTAAAAAGAAGTTCTTCAACAAAAGAAACACCAGCTGCCACGGCAAGTCCTTGTCCAGCGGAAAGAAACAGCTGGCCATGCGCTTTAATTTTGGCACTAAAAGTTAAGGATGTCGAACCAAGACTGGATGGAAAAGAAAGCTTGACAAAGCCAAGATATGCATTCAAAGAGTGTATTGAGATAACCAGCATGACTCCTCCAACCAACCCTATCAAGAAGTGTTGCACCTGTATGTAGAGACAGAATTAATTGAAAAAATACAAACTGACGAGAAACAACAATAAATAAAAAGTTGTCTACTACATTTCACTCTCTATTGTCTTCCTCCTCCCACCTTGCCTTATCAGGATATGGGTCAGAGGAGATGAGCTCAGTCACCAATTAATGCATGCAGCAAACATAACAAGATCCTGGATAATGAACTAAACATAATAATTCATTGCTGCTTCAATACTCGTAAATCAGTTTATTTTTATAGATGAAAACACAAAAAAGTTTTATAGAAGAGTTGCAATAGAAATCATATAAATCTTTGACAATGCTGTAAGATATAATCTGATAGGAGAAGTGACTGCTTCAGAGCTGATACCTTTCTTGGTGATGTAAAATCCAGCCCGTATTGCTTGAATGGATCTTCATACCCTCGTATTCCCTTCCCCCACTGCATGATGAGTATTATGACAGCAGTGTAAAGCCCAACTATGCAAGCTAGCTCGACAATACTAGAGGAGGTATGTGTCAACAAATTCTGAAAAAGTGTAGGCAACAAGGGCACCAGCACTGGAGACCACAAAACTAGCACCATGCCAGAAAATCCAAGTACCCTGTGAAAGACAGGACAGTTAAAAAGCACTGGAGGGTCACTTAGATACATCCCAAAAAAAATGATACTATGGAAATAACATTGCCACAATAATTTCCAATGATATAAACAAAGAAGATGTCAGCTTTTCTAGCCGTGAAGAAAAGAAGTTACAATATAAGAGGAAAAAATGTTACAGGTATCAACATCTGAGGTTCACTAGTTCTGAACGGAATTTATAGGCTTTCAACTAGCTAACTACTGCAGCCATCAGAAGCTATTATTAGATATCTACAGTACATGCCTGTCCAGCTAAAAGATTAGACTCAAAGGTGGTTGAAGATCTAACTAAGCCACAGAAAATATTATGCTTCCTCGTATCAGCTAACAAAACATGTTATTGTAATTTGCAGTATGTTCAGGTTGAAAATAATATATGGATAGTATTGGATACAAATTAAGTAATCAACTAATCATCACTAGTATGCTTTGGACATAGCAATCCATTTTTTAAAGGAGTTTAAAAGTAAAAAACATAATGAATACAGTAAGGAAAGCTCAAATTAGTTGAAAAATATTTAGTTCACCATTCGGAAGGACTGAAGGCACTAAGATTTTGCCATAATCTAGATTGATGGTTGTAGTCAGCTATCAGTGATTTCAGACATTCTACTGAAGAGTCATGATTCCAGCATGTAAGTATTTGCCATTCGTTTAGTCTATCATGTGTAGGACTTTCAAAACGAGGTCAGAACTTGATAAACACCAGGTTGTATCACAATAAACCTAGGACACACAGAGATTTTAAATAGCAGCATATACACTGAATTGTAAAAGATTAGCTATCCAAGATTTAAAGAAGCATCATAATAGCCTGATAATCTCCAGTTCTCCAGAAAAGGGGATGCATTATTTAATGATATCCAAAGAAGGAAATGCAATGGATACAAACTAGTATAGTACACAACAAAGACAAAAGCAAATATGGAGATATGCAATCTTAGTGATTCTCACACACTTATTCAGTGACTTTGGTTTTATTTGAAAAACTTTAACACAAATCACCTCAGAAACAAAGGCTGGTCGGCAATACGTAAAAATGAGAAAAGCTTGTCTGTCAAACTCATAGCACCACGAAGACCACCCCAGAGTAAAGCCAATTTTCCAACAAGCCTTAGCGCGCCACCTCTTTGGCCCAATCCTGCCAGCATTGCAACGATCCTGATAAAAGCAATAGTTCGATTAGATAAACATTCACATACACACTCAAGGAAGGGAGAGAAATTTGAAAAAAGAGGCAGATCAAAATAGAGAAGAAAACGGTAAAAGCCAGAGTCTAACCTATCTTGATCCACAGCTCCATCTTGCGTAGTAGGAACCACTGGACCAGCGACTGACATTGCCTTTTCAGCAAGGCTTGTTACTATATTACTCTGGTCTTTGTCATCTACTGTCTCCTCTTTTTGCACTGATTCACTCTTCATATGTTTATCGTCAGTTTCATAATTGTCGTTTGCCATGAAATCATCCTATGATAATATAAAAGCCAGAAGTCAAAAGGACAGAACAAAACTGTAGAAACAAGATAAGAAGGAGGCCAATGACCAGCAATGAAGCCAACTAAAGTGACAATTATTTCAACCAATATATGGCCTGACATTTAACATCAGCACAATGTGAATGGCGGATAAAATGAAATAACAAGTTAGCCAGTCTGACACTGTATTAGCAGAGCAAAAGATCACTTTAAGCTACACAGATACTTTCAGATTAAAAGCTGAAGATCCATAACTTTAATCTAGGGGGTAAAACAACAAACATTTTGACCTTTAAAATTCCACCAGTGATGAACTCAGACTGGCTGTTGCCTGTCTCCAGTTAAAAGCATTCATTTTTATGCTAAACATTACTACCTTTGTTACTCACAATGGATTGAGTTTTGCACTACTCATAAATTAACTTTGACTACATTTTCTTGCTACCACAAAACAGCAAAGAATTAATCCCGTAATGAATTGGGGTTGGCTAATCAGAGAAAAACAAAACGGAACAAAGATAGAAAATTGATATAATGAAGTGACAAAAAAAACAAGAAAGAAAGAAAATATTGAGAAAAATCGAAGAGAGTGTAAAGTGAAAACCCAAGAAGAGAAAATACTAATAAAAATTGAAAAAGATTTATAAAAGATATTCTAAGCTTCTGCTCAACTCTTTAGTTGTGTAACATAAACATGCCTATATGTTCTTACTAGTACATAAAAAACAAATGTTATAGTGTAATATGTTGTAAGATTTTGATCTTACTGTATATTTTGAAAACATCGACTTTTTTTTATATAATTTTGATCTTACATTATTGCATATATTTATGGTCAATCCTGTGCATTAGCAAGTAGATTATTGCCAGTGTATAGGCACAAAAAAAGTAACTTCCAAATATCGGTATATGTGATCCCCTAATATTTGGCTAAAATCCAAGACTTCCCACAAGTTCTTTCAAAATGGTTGAATGCCATCCTAAAATTTAAAGCTAGAAAGAGATACGTCCATCATTTTAAAAAATGTCAAGCCCAACACTACCGCCACCTCCAATATTGTTTTTTTTTTTTTTAAAAAAAAAAAAAAAAAAAAAAAAAATTACCCATTTTGACTATTCATGTTTGCCTACACAGGGCTTTGAGTCTTT
Source organism: Chenopodium album (assembly GCF_948465745.1). NCBI lineage: Eukaryota > Viridiplantae > Streptophyta > Magnoliopsida > Caryophyllales > Amaranthaceae > Chenopodium > Chenopodium album. The sequence goes on from NC_137857.1 coordinate 7,146,474, forward strand.
GACCATTAAAAACTTAATAAATAAAAATTATAAATGTTGATAATCGGAACTATACGTTGAGAAGATTTATAGAATCTCACTACACTTTTTTTCTTATCAACAAATCACCAAAAATAATGCGAAATGGCAAAGGGGGTATATTTCAAAAAAAAAAAAAAAAAAAAAAAAAAAAAAAAAAAAAAAAAAAAAAAAAACCCTGAGGGAGTGGTTAGATAAGACCCTTACATCCTGAAGAACAAATGTGTGTAGCAGAAAGAAACTTCAAAACCATAGAAAATACCTGCTGACTTGTTAATAATGCAGAGGCTCCAAGTGCAGCCGTAACAGCGCCAACCATGAGAGTATTCCCATCCAAACCTTTGAACTCCTCCTTATCTACGTCATCTTCACCAGGACCATCTGAGGCACCACTTCCCTTGACTTTTGTCAAATTCTTCTCCGGAGTAAGATCAATCCCATCAATAGGAAGTTGAATGACCTGTTGTGGAAGTATATCATCTGGCTTCAACACACTATATTTAACTTGATCCATGTCCAAAGCTCCAGCAGCTACATCAAAGCAGTTTCTCAGAGAAGCTAAAGTAGAACCAACGATAACACCAATGGGTAGCACTTTTTTCAAGTAGCTGGTATCCTGTAGTACTTCAGATATTGCTTCTACAATAAGGTCACCATTAATAAGCCTACTCCATTCTTGGAAATCAGGGTCTAACCCAGAGAACAAGAGCTCTTGATTATGCTCTACTTCATGTTGGATTGCCAAATAGACAGCTTCTGCCACTGCTTCCATATCTGCTGCTAGAGCAGCATCCATGTCTTCAATGTCTGTTGCATTAAGTCTACGACTAACTTCAACTTTCAGAGAATTAAGTAAAGTGTTCTTAACAAATAATTTTGACCTGTCCGCATTATCACGTTTCACAGATTTGTCATGTGATTTCTGCATCAATTCTTCAGTTGGTTCGTCCTGCGTCTCTTTGTCATGAATGACATATGATGGCTCAATAATGTTATCTATAACATTTTCTTTCTGAGGTAGCTTGGTGTGCTGCCTTTTGTCTTTATTGTCAAATACAGCAACATGTAGTCCACCAGGCTGTTTTAGCAGAAGCAAGTGCCCATCTTCTGGAACATAATTAAGTAATGGAGCAGTAGTTGCATCCATGCCAACATGTTTCACTTTCTGCATCTTTGACAGGATATATTTAGGGACAAACTCTTTGTCCAATGCTTTTACGTTTGATGCTACCGGATTATTGACGATCAGGTTAAGAATCTCAATATTATTCTCTTTGCCAGAAGCTGTCGTTGGACCCATTTTCATACTACCATTGCTATCATGTGCATGAACTGATTCTATATCTAGAGGATTGGTATTTTCTTTATCTTCCCCTGCATCAAGCTGTGAATCAGTAAGATAACCATAGCAATTACACAGGAAGATGTGACAAGTCATGAAACAACCAAACTTAAGTCTTACCATCTGTTTGTTTTTCTAGATGGAGCTCACTACTACTGCCATCCTTCTCAACAACTGAGCCATTAATGGCATCCTTGTTCTCACTTTCTTCATTGACTATGTTTTCAGTACTTTTCTCCTCCAGCTGAGTAATCATATCTTCAAGGACACCAAAAACACTATTGACAGCCACCTGTGTTGAGTCATCCATCCCTGTGAAAGCATCAAAAGCTTGTGAAACACTGAAAGTGGGGCTTTTAGATTCAGGAGCACTATTCTGATCTGGCAGCGGTTGCAAATCTTCACCCTTGGCTTTACTATCACCCTTTCCATTTTCTGATATTTGACTATCGGATGTGGGTGGTGGCGTTGCTTCATCTGTATCTGCTGCCGGTTCAGCAGCTGAGCTTGTTTTATTTTGCTCTTCAGACAAATCCTTGGACTCACCAACAATCTCAGAGATATCACTCTCTGCCTGTTTTGTTTCGTCATCTTGGGACCTAGTACTCGGCGTAACACCTGCTTCAGAGTTGGTGCTACCACCACTGTCGGTAGATGAGTTTATTTTGGCAGTGGTATCAGAAGATTCAGAAGCATCCCCACCAGAATCAACAGGCTGGTCAACATTCTTGGCAGAGGCATCATTATCAGGTTTTTCATCACTATTCTGAGAATCTTTTAAACCTTTTGTCAGTCCTGTATCCCCCTCATTGCTGTCAACTACTTTAGGCTCAGTAGCTTCTTCACTGAGTTTGTTCACATCAGATTGATTGTTATCACTGTTGTCTGATTTAGCATCTCCGGATACTCTGTTTTCTGAAGGTTGATCAATGTTATCAATTTCAGAGTCAGAACGCAAGGCTGCATTTTCTTTATTATCTGATTTCAGAGCAGATGAAGGATCAGCTTTATGGTTAATGCTCAGTAGTGTATCAAGATTCATGTTCTTCCCAGGTGCTTGCAGAATTTCAGAAACAGAAGAAGTAAGTTTGCCACGGACATCCTCAGGGACTGCATCCTGCAACGCCTTAATAAGGGTCTCACCTCGATCAACAGCGGATAGTACCTAGCAAATGAGTGAGATCCATCATAACAAAACAACAAACATAGCTAGAATTCAACTAACAGTATAATAAGTGAAGGTTGCATGCGCATTGAACTGAATCCATCAAAAAAAATAATAATAATAATAAAAAACTAAGGACGCCATCTAAAAGATCCAGACATATGAGCTATTGACGCAGAGAAAAGTAGATATTCACATAAAAGATCATGACCCATGGTGAAGAGGCAATAGCTATATAGTGTGGGTAATTTCATAGATCATACAAATATTCTGCTTCATGTAAGACTCTGAAACTTGTTAAGTTTGTTTTTTCATGATCATTGTTACCCAGCAGGGTGCAGTTTTTTGCACTTCATCATGTACAAGCACATAAACCTTAAAGAATCGTGTCTTAGTCCTAAGGTGCAGTTTATACTCCCAGAAAAACGGCTAAAGTTCTTGAACAAACCAAATCATAGTCACAATACTGCAAACAAAAAATTGCTCTCTTTGTGTTTCAGGGCATGGCACATGGCTCTTGTCACAAACTTGTCAGGTGTAAAGAAGCCTATTGGTTTCAACTAAATTCAACAAATTATTTTATTTTGCCAAGTTCTTTCGTTATATTGGGAGGGGAATTCCAGAGCTCTGGTTAATCTACAAGCTGATCAAACTGGTTATGGGGTTGGTAATTATTACTGAGAATCAAACTGTTGAGAATACTGACTAGAAGCTAGAAATGGTTTAAAGCAGAGCACTTTTAGCTAACAAAACTTCAGATTGGGTGCAGCTTCAAGCCAATGCTTTTAATAATTTTTGAGTCTAATAACCATCAAAATCATGAGGGCAGACAATGTAATATAAATCTGTGTATACAGAAGACAATAGATGGTTCAGTCAGCTTTCCCTCCAGTAGAGATCAATCGTAGATACTTTCATATGTCATTTATAACAAAGGCGAGTCACCCCTACAATCCTATGGTTACAAAGGACTATCTAAACTCGATCAAATGACTATCTAATTCTAAACTATCGTTTACTTTCATTTTTACGGACAAATTATGATAGACCAATCAATAGTTTTTCCGCATCATACTTAACTGGGAACTTCCTCTTTAAAAAGTATTAAGGAAAGTCTTTTTGTATTTATACAATAAAGCTATCCCTTATATGTATGTGACCCCTACAGGACCGCTGCCACAATCCTATAGTGCGATAGAATATCCTCATTAGAGAAACTTAAGATATAATGCTTTTTATCTTCCAAAAATTTAACAATAAAAGCATAAAGTCATATTGGCCTATTTTATTAGAATAAAGATACAAAAGCGCACTTGTTTATTAGCATTATCAAACTCCAGCTTTTACAGAAAATCCCAAGTCTAAAAGGTCAATTTTAAAATAGATACCTTTTTCTTGTCTTCTTCCTTTAATGTCCCAGGCATTGTCACATCAAGCATATTCATAACAACCTGTGCTGTTGGGAGCACTTGACCAGAATCACTTTCTACTGGACTGGTTTCTGTGACTTTAGTGGAATCTTCATCTGAGCTCCCTTTTGAATTCTGGTTTAACATTGAATGAATACTAGGTAGAGTATCAGTCTCTCTCCGCATACCCTTCATTGGATCCACTAATGCATCTGAACTATCTAACTTGGCCAAATTCAAGAGACGGTCAACTCTGCTACTTGTATCAGACGTTCTTCCCTCCACAAGAGCTAAACCTTTTGAAGGTTTGATAGTAACATCTATATCTTGAAGAAGTGGGTGGCGACCCTTTAGTATTCCAAGCTCCACTGCTGTGAGCCACTTCATCATAAATATATTTATCAGATAAACAGTAACAGGGGACAAAAATGTAGCAAACAAGATTTTACATGAACAAAGGATAGAAACATATTTAGAAACAAAAAGTGCCAAACTGATTTTCCCAACAAATGTTTACTTGGATTCCACAAATGGAAGAAAACATAAGCAAAGATCTCTTATAAGGATATTATATAACCAAGCATGATATTTGTAGATCTCATACAAGTTATCATCTAACTAATTACTTATGTAGAACAGAATTCAAATCAAAGATACAATAGATTATTAGAAAGTTTGTAACAACAATATTCAACTTTCGGTTACATTTATGTTGAAAAAAGTCTGATTAGTGAAAATTTTCAATATTTGGTAACAAAGGACTCACTGAGGGTGCAAGCAAAAGGAAAAGAATATCCAGTGCTGGCAATATAACCTATTTTGAAGGGCTATTTTTTTCTTGGAAATTTGTGGTTGCTAATTATGATTTATTTTACTACTTGAAACTTTAGTTTACGTTTCGTTTTACTCTCAGTTTATCCATTAAAAGAATTTATTCTGCAATACAATCACAAAATGTACTACTAGTCTACTACATTGTAACCTGGAGATGAACACCCATCCAACTCTAAATAAAAAGATAAAAGAGAAAAAGTATTCATTCCTTATGCAACAGAAACTCTGCCGTAGCATCAGAACAAGTACAGTTTACAGGAGTAATTAAAAAAATATTGAAGCAGAGGATAATTTTTACCTCAGTTGCCACATGCTGGTACCACGAGATCGTGTTAACAGTAGATGGTAAACATGAGCACAGAAGTAAGCTTGTGAAAGGATTTTCAGCAATCGAGCCACGAGGAATAGAGAACAGTGGCACAGTCCCAGTGTCATTCTGGAAGGGGTGGGAAAGAGATAAAATATATGTGAGCCATAACAACATAAATAACAAGAATTTATATATTATAATAAGCAAGAAAAGGCACATTCATGTCAAATTCCCAAAAAGGAAACAGGATAAAGACCATAATTCTCATTAGGTCTTAGCCACTAATGTCAAGGATATAAAAATCATCGCATTCTAGTCAAAAGAACCCATGAGAAGCTCGGAATTTCCTTACTCTTTATTAGACCTCTTTTCAGTAAGTTAATTTAAAGAAACAAGTGTGTTGGTACCCTTTTTTTTTTTTTTTTTTTTTTTTGAAGAAAAGTGTGTTGGTACCTAGTCAAGAAACTGCTTAAGTAAAACAGAGCAATGACTACAGTGGAGGTTCCCGCTTGAACCGAAACGACTGAATTCAGGGAAAAGGCAGCAGCTAAGTTCAATTTCAGTGCAGGTACGAGTACTTCAATTCACCATTTTTTGTTGCAAAATACACAATTAGTTTTGAACGACCTTAACTTGTGAATTTTTAATCAGAATATGGACGGCAATGAATGATGATGATGATAAAAGAAGTAGAGGAGAGGAGCCTAAAAGAGATTGAGGGTGACGAAAAGCAGGGGATGATTAACCCATGAGGCCATGACCCATTGTGCAGTAATAGAAAAACAAGAGAAGGGGAAATGACGTTTTCTATAATCTTTTTCCTTTTCTCTATTTTAAAATCCTTTTAGTTGTTAGTTCTAGTTTATATATTTCTCTCCTTGATTAAGTTTTGTAATGATGCCCCTTGTGGCTCACATTAAGACACATTACCTAAGCTTTATTTTTCCACCATATCCTATGACGTTATGGTAGAAAATTACAGAGGTTAACCTCCAACTATAGGGTTTTAACGAAAGTTGCTTAAATAAATATAAAGTTGTGTACTTAGATTATCTTATGATTAATTGAATGAGTAACTTTCATTCTTAGCCCTCCTTAAGTTCATGAAAAAAACTCTATGAATTTACGCATAAAAGAACATGTTAAGCATCCATTTGTGCAGTGCCAGAAAATAACACACCTGTACAAATAGTACTGGAACCTTCAGGTTTTCTACCAGCTTTCTGGTGCTAGAATTTGAGTAGAAATCCTCTAGTGAGTCAAATCCAAATGAAACCATGGATATTGCCTCTTCAAAATCACGGACCGATTCAGCTGCCAAAGCCTTTTCCACATCAAAACCTTTCCTCCTACCTTGAAAAAGTTCCTAAAACATAAGGTGTAAAAAACTTAAATACTTGATACCCTACAGAAAATTAACAGCAACAAGTTAACTAGGAAACATCTTAGTTTACAAAATTAGATCACCATTTTATAAACTGGTCAAAAAGATGGTAAAAAATAAAAATTATTAGCAAATTAGAAATCTACCTTGTTAGACTTTAATATATCTATCAAGCCTCCAGTGAGCTTATTATCAATGGTATTGCAGTAAGGAGAAGTCCTGGTGGCTTCATCTAAGTCAAAAGGATTGTCAATGCATGTAGCAGCTGTAAGAGGGGTCTTTTCCCCAGCTTCAGCAAGGTACTTTGTCAGCATATTCGCACCATAACCCAAGCCAACCCCTGTCAATGTAGACCTTGGTCTTGCCTTAGTGATGAACTGTATAGCCGAGCAAATGTCATCACTATCAGCTGCTGTAAATAACCTAGAAAATAAGCAGGTTATGCAATTCATTAATTCATCAGCTTTTTAATAACGAAAGGAAACATCACATCATTCTAAACACAATAGCAGGTACATATAATTCAAATAGAAAAAAATTACATCAGAAATGAGATTTACAAAGAAAGAAAAAATAAAAAGAAAAAGAAATTACAATTAAAAACACAAAGGTATCTCTAGCAAAAAAAAATCCAGACACAAGACAATGAAATTATTAGGGGAATTTGATTATGCACCTCTAAGCTACTCCAGCCGTCCCCAAATATAATTCTCATGTCCCTTGGGCACAAATAAGAGAGAAATTGTTTTGAGATTTGTTGATTAGAGGTGAATAAAAAAAGAAGTTAGTGGGTATAATACTATAATTTTATGCATTGATCATATGGTGAGATGAAGTACCAATTTGTTGATTAAAGATGAACATATATGTTATGGATGATATTCAACCATAGATTGATGACAAGATAATGGCTTGCCATGCTACAACCCAAAATAACCAATATAATTTCGCTACTATAATTCCCATATCAGGAAAGCATTGTAACATACTCCCTTCGTTCGAATTTAGTTTGCCCCTTTCTATTTTGGCAAAGACCCGCTAATTTTTAAATACTTCTCTCTTCCCACTACCAACTGTTAAAGTCCACACACTCTCTCATTCAATTTCAAATATACCCCACTATCTCCAATCAGTCCATCACATCTACCTTTTTATTAAAATATCAATTGATAACCACACTCCAAAGTCCAAAATTACACCTAAAATTATGTTCTTTGACAAGGAGGCAAACTGAATTGGGGCGGAGGGAACATACTCTTTTGAAGCCACAAGATGTCAACTTGTTAAGTAAAAGTTATCACTTAAGTTATGACTAGACCTTCCCAATTTCTCTACTTAAATTGAACTATAGCATATATGAGATCAAGGGAGTGTCCAAACTCCAAATGAGTAGCAAGCTCTATAAGTAAAACCAAGTCAATTCCTCAATTAAGAGGGAGTTACATCAAGTCGTCAAGGTTCCATCCTACCGCGAATTCAGAGCTACATTCTGTATCATAAAGACTTCTCCTTTCAATTCCTAAATGATCAAATAGCAATGTATACTGAAAATTATCATAAGATATAAGCACAACAACTCAAAAGCAACAAAAACACTAACAACTCAAAAACACATTCTTCCAACATATCAAAAAACACATAAACCACAATCAAAACAACAACATCGAAAACTCATCAACGACTCACCGAGCAGTGGTCAACGGAGAACCGGCACACCCCCGAGGGTTCATAACAACCGGAAACAACCCTCGCCGCAAGCATTCCCTCACAAACGACCTCACATTCTCATCCATACTACCATTCGCCGTCCCCGGGATCAATAAAACAGTAGTATCCAATCCACGCTCATCATTCAAATCCAAATTACAAGGCCAATCCAATGAAATCACCCCACCATCTTCAGTCCCAACACAAACCCTCTGATACTCCAAAACCCCATGTTCTCCCTCCTCCTTCTCATCAACGCCGCCATTTTTACTCAATTGAATCCTCCCACTATCTAACCTAACAAAATGCTTCTCCTCCTTCACTAATCTCTCACTCACATCCTCCTCTTCGCCATTTTCGAACGAAATCGAAGGACACCGCAATAGAACAAACCGATTAAAGGGTGTTGGACTAGTGAACAAAATCCATTCCCCAACATCGGAAACCCTAGAATTCGAATTCGGGTTAGAATCCGAATCCGACCCCAAATTCGAATTCGATTGAAGAAGATTATTGTTTCTGAACTTAGAGTAAGAAAGAGCAAAAGCAGAAGCAAACCCTAGAGCAGCAGGTGGAACCCAATTGAGAGGAAGAAGAGAGAGAAAATCAAGCGCAGCTGAAGCAGAAGTAGAAGAAGGTTCTAAAGCGTTTCTAAGAAGCTTAGAATTCTGCTTCAATCGGCGTTTCTTCCATAACCGAAACTCCCGGTTTCGAAACGTTGAATGAAGAAGGTGAGAAGGAGGGAAGAAGGTGAAGTTGGAATTGGGGTTGAGTTGATGTGAAGTGAAAATCGCCATTGAAGAAGAGGAGAGAGAAAGTGATGATGATAAGGAAGAAGAAGAAAAGAGCGTTTTCGAGAAAAATGGCGGGTTTTTGGAGAGTGAAGAAAGTGACGTGGAAAGTATGGGCGATTTGGGGTTTCAAAGGGGGAAAGAGATGTGGAAGGAAATAAGCGGTTTAGAGTGGCGTTTTGGGTTGTGCCAAAGATTTGGAAAATGGAAATGGTCCATGTTTTTATGAGATTGAGTATTGTAAAATTTTGTTGATTTCATTGGACGTAAAGTTGGACATCTGTCTAGTGTTAATGTAGACCGTCAAAAAAAAAAAAATGTAGATGCCGACTTAGGGCCTGTTCACATTTACTTAATTTCAGTTCAGTTCAGTTCAGCTTAATCAGTTCAGCTCCAATCAGTTCTGTTCAGTTCAGTTCAGTTCAGCTCCTAATTTCTCTCTCTCATAAAATATTCAGTTCAGCTCCAATCAGTTCAGTTCAATTTAACTCCAATCAGTTCAGTTCAGTTCAGCTCAGTTCAGTAAATGTGAACAGGCCCTTAATGGTAATGGTTTGTAGATGGTAGCGCGATGGTCATTGGATTGTACCTCATTGTAGGGGTGGATCGGAAGGGATAGTATGTCGACGATTAAGTACAACCGTACGTGGAAAAACAATGACTTATAAATGCTATGTTTTATTCACTTGTATTAGGAAAAATAAGTTCATACAAGGTTTAACTCCCTTGAGAGAGAGGGCGAACTCCTTTGCGAGAGAGGGCAGTTCTGTGGCCGACGATTTGATTGAAAAGTGTTCAACCTAAAAATTGACGAGGAGGAGGTTGAAATTGTGGACTTTGGTGAGGTTGATTTGACTGAACAAGATCGATGTCAGGGTTTCGTTGATGCTTGTTGGGAAATTATTGACAAACCGGAGTGTGAATGCTGAAGCATTCAAACGAACAATTATTTGGTCCGGGTCGATGAAGGGGAAGGTTGTAATTCGAAATATTGGTGCAAATATGTTCATTTTCCAGTTCTTCCATTGGAGGGATAAGGAGAAAGTTCTTGTTGGATGTCCTTGGTGTTTCGAACAGAATTTGCTATTAAGGGGACGAACAACTCAACAAGGTGAGTCTAACACATTCCCTTTTTGGATTCGCCTGGAAAATTTGTCGTTCAATTGTCAGACGAATGCTCATGTTAAGGCCATTGCTTGGAATTTAGGAGAAATTGTTGAGACCGAAGAGGATGTTCTAGGTACTGGTAGAGATCATAGAATAAAAGTTATACTAAATGTTAATAAATCCTTGCGACAATATTAAAATGTAAGGAACAAGGAAGGTTATATTGTTAAGAAACCACTAAATATGAAAGGCTTCCTTTCTTTTGCTTCTCTTGTGGAATCATGCATGGGACATAGTAAAAAAGAATGTATTAATATTCCTGATGATGCTCAAAATCAGGGACTTGGGTGGGGGATATGGTTGAAGGCGTCTCTTATGCGAGGTAAAAAAAACATGATTCGTTCTGAAGAGATAAGAGAACTCCATTCTGCAAAGAAGCTGTTGTTTGTGCCAAAACAGTACATAGATGAGGGGGTTGAATTGGATAAGAGAAGGGACGAGCATGGTGAAAAAAGTATGATGGTGGTGGAATCAAGTTGATCGAGACATTTGCTTCACAAATTAATTTTCTTTAATTTTTGACACCATTATGGAGGCTTTAATTATAAGATTTATAACCAAACCAAGTTGAGACGGTTTGCTTCACAAATTAATTTTTTTTTTTTTTTAGGTTCTCATTGTTGTAATAACGACATTTATATATGCTCTTCTTCCAAACATCTCATAATATAGGGTGTTTGGGTGCCAAAATGGTATCCATTTTGAGCCACATGATACAATTGGGTTCTCAAACCCAATAAGCCAAATATTAATATTTGTCGCCTTAAGTCAATGCTCTTAAGTCTTAACCAACTCATGCGTTGAAAGCTTACCACATGTCACATGGGCCCCACATTATTTACAATCCATGGGTACGTATAAATAGTCCAATTCCCACCATTTTTAGGTATCCATAACTAGCCTCAAGCACAAAATATCTTGCGTAACATTCAATACTCTCTCTTTCTATTAAAAGTACTCACTTAGGTATAAAAAGGGGATTTCTCGGCAAAGCCTCAAGGTATTTGAGATCCCAAACCCCATTTCAAGGGCCTGTTCACTTCAGCTTAATTTCAGTTTAGTTCAGTTCGGTTCAGTTCAGCTCCAATCAGTTCAGTTCAGCTCAATTCAACTCCTAATTTCCTTCTCTCATAAAATATTCATTTTAGCTCTATTCAGTTCAGTTTAGTTCAGTTCAGCTCCTAATTTCCTTCTCTCATAAAATATTCATTTCAATTCAATTCAATTCAATTCAGCTCCAATCAGTTCAGTTCAGCTCAGCTTCAATCAGTTCAGTTCAGTTCAGCTCACCTTCAATCAGTTCAGTTCAGCTCAGCTTCAATCAGTTCAGTTCAGTTCAGCTCAGCTTCAATCAGTTCAGTTCAGTTCAGTTCAGCTCAGCTTCAATCAGTTCAGTTCAGTTCAGTTCAGCTCAGCTTCAATCAGTTCAGTTCAGTTCAGTTCAGCTCAGCTTCAATCAGTTCAGTTCAGTTCAGCTCAGCTTCAATCAATTCAGTTCAGTTCAGTTCAGCTCATTTCAGTAAATGTGAATAGGCCCTTAGCCATAGGAAGACAAAATTTATCCCAACTGTGCAAATGCACCTTCCTTGCATTCTCCCTCGAACCCCACCAAAATTGATTAAGAAGAATGTGAATTTCATCAGTAAGACCCTCCAAAATTTTAAAAATATTCATCACACATGTTGGAATAGCCTGTGCCACCGCTTTAATGAGTACTTCCTTTCCCGGCATTGCATGACATCAATCTCTCCTTCCACCCACTTCCATATTCTCTCCATAAGGCACGCAAAAACAAATTTTTTAGACTTATCAGAAGCTTCAATATTTCTCATGTTTATCCACCTCTGACCTCCCCAACACCAAGAGTGACAATAATCTCTTGTTATCATGCACTCCAAACACATTTACTGAAAGGCCACTTCTGTCTTACTCAAATTCACTTTTTGACCAAAATAGGCCAGCTTACGTGCTCTGCTGTGCTGGAAATCCTTTGCCCAAAGACTTTTGGACTGAGCTGTCTTCAGCCCACCTAACTAGGTACTTTCTTTAATTAGTCCACATTGTTTTTAACTGTATCCAACCTCTTTGGAAGATGATGTTGCCAAAATCTTGAATAGAAAATTATGCTTTGTCACGCAACACAAACAAGTAGTGCAACTACTTTAATCCATGGGAATCCTAATGAGCTAATCCTAAAAGGAAGATTGTTACTATTTCTCTATCTAAGACCTAAAACTTGTCCTAATCCAAGATTAGGGAGGGACTACAGAACTAATTCCAAGCTAATAAGCTTTAATTTTACACCTAAACTGAGAACCAAGGGAATTCGTATACCAAGTTTCCCTTACACTCCGACTTGGTCATGACAACAAAGCAGGGGTGGTTCAAAGCTGCAGAGCATGTGCAAGCCTGCAAGGTGGTCGATCGCATAGGGCCCCCAAGTAAAACTATTATAAATGAGCCCCAGTTTTTTAATTTAGTAACATATTTTTCCTCAAAAAAAGATTTTAGTGTTTTGTCAAAAAAAAAAAAAAAAAAATAAATAAAGATTTTAGTGCTCAATTTAATAAAATTACACCGTGTCACTTTCAGTGTTAGCATTTGTAGCTCCGCCTCTGCAACAGAGTGTTTACAATCTTGCCTACATACTTTAATTAGTAAACTCATACTAAAAATGTATCAAAACAAGATCGACTGATCACTGATAATCAGATTTTCAGATTTTATTATATGCTTGGTAATAAGACAAGGACGATGATCAAATTATGGAAGACAACTATCACGTACTACACCAAATTCTTATACAAAAACCTTAATTTGGTTCTGCTTGATAGATTAATCATTCAATTCATAAGCATCAAGCTGAGTGATCTTGATATATTTGTAGATCTTTGGCTCTCCAAATATAAGCATGATTATTATTATGTCTCAATAGCAGACTCAAACTTGGACTATTTGGTTGGTCGAAATTAATTGATGGATGGAGCTAACTTTTATTAATATTGTCACAACGTTATTTGATATTTTGATCCATTTAAAAGTGTACATATACATTTTGTCACTAAGTTCCTAGATCAAATAATTGAATCAAAATTATTTAATCAATAAATTGATTAATTCACTAAATATATATTATGTACTACTGTCTCTTGCTTACAAAATACCATACTCTTCATAACATTTACACCGATAATATATTATGCTCACTTTTGAGAAGATAGAAATATATGTTACTAAAAACTAAATTGATGGTTGAAGCCTAATAAAATATACAGTAATTTATTCAACTATCAAAAATATAAATTAAAGTATCAATATTATATTTGTGAAGTTTTTAAATACGAGCAACTTTCCAACCAAATATTGTAAATTTGTAATTAAATATAGGATAAAAGCCATAGAGAAAAATTCTAACATAGTAAAAAACATATACACATTAAATTTAATTAAAAAAAGATGCTCTTTAATTGTATAAACTTTTTAACTATTTATTATCTTCCCATCCCATGCATAGAAATTTGATATGCTTTAATTTAATTTGATGAAATTATTGTTCATATAGAAAGATAAAATAGGCATGGACCATGATTATTTATTAACTAATATTGTTTTAATTATACGACCATGCACATATAATAATGTATTCCTTGCACTTTGTTCTTTAATTAAACTAGGTTGCATGAAAATCCTTCTTCCACCATACCTTCCTCAACAACTAACAGGCAACAACACATATGTATGTCGTTTATGGTATTACTTTATGCATAAGCAACAAAAATTGCCTCAAATATTTGATCAAATAATATGTACATTGCACCTAAATTAATTGTACCAACCAATTTTATTCAACCTTAGGTTATATTCTTATAAACTCGTTGCATTAAAGTTTCACATGGGAAAGGTATGGAGCACTTCATAGATACAACTCTCAAATTATACTTGTTATGCTTCATCGTTCGTTTTGTCTCTTGAATTTCGTTTTCTCCTGCTGGCTTCCTCGCTCTTTCTAGAATCTCAACTTGATAGATTTTGCTTACTTGTATGAACGAGTGTATCTATGTTTATGTGCAGTATATGCAACGAGTACGTAAAATCACCCCAAATTTGTAAATATCACCATAAATCACATAAATTTATTACAAAGTACGTCTATTTTCAAAGATTAAACTTATGTTGAGTAATATTAAGAAACTTAATTAGATTAAAAAAAAATTCTAAACTACTGAACTTATTTAACCTAGTTAACTCTAATATCACCTTACGTACGTTTAAACCTAATTGGACCCATCTAAGTAATCAACCTTAATTAGACTTAAATTAAAACTTATACTTTAAGTTAAAGAGAACACGATCTTTAAGTAAGATAGTATGCATACATTGATCATTAATTTTTTATATATACTTCGCACAAATTTGTTTTCTATACAGTATACTCATTATTGTGTAGTTAGTTCTAGTAGAAATAAAATGTCACAATACACATGTGTATGCGCCGCCACTTTGATTTGATTTTTGATACGGAGCGTAGTATTTATGATCAACTTGTATGTATAATTGTATATCAGTATTATACATATATATACTCTATAGTATGTAGGAAATTAGGAATAGGATACCATACGTCCACACCCATGTGATCTAAGGTATGTATGTCTTCATATTTTATCGTGTGTGTTCTTTCACCCATGATAAATTATTTGAATGCAACTGTTTCAAAGAATAAGTCAAAAAAATTAAATTAAAAAAAGTACGAGTTTGATATATGGATAGGAGAATATAATGTAATTTAGTAAAGCCGCCTTCAATTATTTATGTTGGTTACATTTGATGTAGTAATTTTTTTTTCTTTTTTTTTATTATTATTATTATTAGGAAACATTTGATGTAGTGATAAAATATACCACATAGGGTAGGATAAAAAAGAGAAGTAAAAGTGAGGTTTGTGTAAGAAAATAATCGGGTTTGTTTGAGAAAAGTAGAAAATTAATCAAAAACTAACACATAAATTATATGTTGTGAGATGCTTGTAATGCCTCGATAATTACTTAGCTTGTAGTTGATAAGTGGAAAACAAACATGTCTATAGAGACGGGATTGGGAGTCAGTTTATAATTGTAAACAGCTACAAATTAAAGCCAATAAAACTAAGTTGATTCAACATGTAAGTCTCTTCTTTAGCTTTAGGTCGTACTTTGCATAAAATTGTAATTGTAATAGCTTTTGTCTTGCTTTAATCCCCATAGTTGTAGTCATTGTCATAGATCGGTAAGCTTTGGTCGGCAATTAGGCAGAATTTCTTAATTAATTGTAGTTAATTATTTGATTTTAATCCCACAAATAGATACACAACATACAAATTTCATACTTATGTATTACGAAGTATTATTTTCAATAATTTAACAATATACACACATTATCAAACGCATTTGGTTATAAAATGGTCGATGAAAGTGACATGCATGTGCATATATAAATAGCATCAAATTTATCCAAAGCTTAATGCCATACATTATATTCAAGTGATTCAACAATCAAGCTAATATGTGCTCCTAATCAGGATTATATAATTGTTTATATACGTCTAAGATTAATTAAGACAGAACGTCTACATATTGTTGAGATCAGATACATTTCATATTCTTCCAATTATAGTTAGATCCAATAATCGCCGCTAATTTTGTCTAAGATTGACTAATCATAATTAATTAATCAAATTAACAACATTAATTATGCAGCCACATACACTGACTCTCCTTAACACCCGAAAGACACATAACATTGTTTTGTTTGTTTGTGATGATTTATCCTTCTTGTTTTAGAAAGTATAATAACAACAATTAGCCAAACACATTGTCCTAAACCTACATTTTATGATAATTCGATCTTCAAAATACTTGTGTTATCGGTATTTATTCTATGTAAGAGCTAATATGAATGAAAACATAACCGATATAATATAAGACAACAAACAACGTAATTTTTTTAATTATCTCAAAATAGTATATGCTGATATATAGATAATTGGACAATTAAAATTGTTAAAATAATGAAAGTAATGTTTGGAGCAAATAATATGCAGCAATGCAGCCAAAATCTTCCATCTGAAGTAAAATAACAACTCAAGTAACAACAATGTCCCACAATTTTCCTTACAATAATTCATTCTTTGTTTTCTTCTTTATTTCTTTTTTAATTCCTAATATAATAATTTGTCTTCTCAAAGCCATAATCATTAATATTATTACATAGTATTAGTATCATTAATATTTTTTTGTATTATATTAAATTATGCTCTTGATCCAACACAATAATTTATATTTTTGAATAACAACAAAACTAAACTCTCAACCTTTTTCTATAAATACTTCAAAAACTCCACACAATTCTCACCATCACATCTTCTCTCTTACTACAAAAAAAATACCTACTTTTCTAATAAGCCTTAATCAAAATAAATCATAATAAAAAAAAAAAAAATGGCTAAAGGAGGAAAGCTAAAAAACCTAATGAAGAAGATTTCCTTTGGTAAAACCAATCGTACAAGCAGCACTTTATCATCATCAAACTCCGTAGCCGCCTCATCGAGCTCATTAGGCTCGGATATGTCCTTCTCCGGCTCCTCGGACACTTCCTCCACCACCCTACACCCAGTGTACGTAGGGAAGTCTAGGAGGCGGTACCTCCTTGCTTCCGACGTTATTGACCACCCTATTCTACAACAACTCGCCGGAAAATCTGCCGGCGATGATGAGATCACGGTGGAAGGGTGTGAAGTGGTGATGTTTGAGCACTTGTTATGGATGTTAGAGAATGCTGATCCTATGCCTGAGTCTTTGGATGAACTTGTGGATTTCTATGCTTGTTAAAAAATTGAAATTTTTACTACTATGTAAAATTGGGCCTTTGTTTGGGCTTTGCAATCATGGGCTCAGTGTTTTGGGCCTATTGTATTGCTTTGTATAGTATTAGTAGGGGTAGTTTAGGAACTACACCTAAAATTGAGTAGTATTAGAATATATGGGAATGGCTTACATGAGGATTATTATACATTAATTAATCCCAATAAAGCTTCCCTCAAAAAGGAGAACAAAATGAAGGGGGGGGGGGGGGGTTATTTCATTTTAGGAATATATTCAAATTATTTTGAGACATTTTGTATATGAATTTATTCAAATTATTTATACTTTTGAAAATAATTAATGATTTGTGTAACAATAAATGAACATCATTATTACTTTATTTCTCGATCTCATCATCTTAATTTACCTATCTCATATGATTGTAGATTGCCTGCAAATCTCTCATCTTATTGGTTATAAATGGAGCAAATAAAATGTTGTTGAGATAACATTATTTCTCAAGATTTTTTTTTTGAAAGATTCTCAAAAATGTTTTATAATTGTGATATATTAAAGAAAAACCCCGGACCTATTAATAAAATTAATAATTAAAAAAAATCTTTAATGATATTGATATACCAATAAAACTCCAAAATATCTCTTTGATCACCTTCTAATTTCAATATGAAAATGGTTAATTCTCCTTGTAATAGCTACTTATTTTAAGAGTATATATCTACTACTACAACATACTCTACTAATATGTAGGTGTTGTGTTACTCTCGTCTCAACTTTTATCTAACTAAAGCTAGCTTTTCTTTTTGATTTGTCCTTGGAGTATGTCGCAACTATACATGACTATATATATCACAAATAATTTCCCCTTATTACGTTAAAAAGTAGCAAAGGCCTCCACTATCCAATTATTGCCAAATACAGTTATAATTTGGAACAAATATGTTTAACACAATTCTTAGATTAATACATTATTTCTTACAAATTAAGATGTTAGGGCTCCTTTAATTTGCCTCGCGTTATTCTAATATGTGACATGAATAATGGCATAAACAAGATCAAGACCACTATTTAATTAATCACAATTCAAATTGCGGTCAATCACAATGTTTATTGCATGAAACTTTGGTTAGATAATGACAAAATTTAAGGCATTTGATGTTAAATAAACTTTAATCAATGGAGCTAATGCATGTGCTTAAGGCTTTTTAAAGATCTCGTCATAGTTCAAAAGATTCTAAGTTATAGACACTGATTTTGGGAAGCACATGCAATGTATAATGATCAATTTTATTTTTCACATATTAATGTGTTCAATGCTTATACATATAAAACCATATTGTAGCAAAAACAAAATTGCATTACTTTGTTGGTTGATCTCGTATCATCCATCATAAGAGGAGTCCCCTAACACATTAGCAAAAACTTGTATTTTTGAATCTTTGATCATTATTTCATAATTGTTTTTTTTTTCTTTTTCTTTTTTGGTATGAAAGTATGATAACACAAAAACCATACGTAGTACAAGTATTTGATAGATTTTGCAAAATCGATCATCTTGAATGGCTTAGCTTAACGAATTAGATTAAATCAAATTGTACATACTTGAAATAAAATACAGAATACTTTAATATTAACGATCTAACTCATTCAATAACCCTAATTTAACACGATTTAAACGATCCATCTTCTACCTGATTAATGATTCTCCTCCCTTGAGTTGTCTAAATAATTAATTTATTACTGCAGTCATATAATTGTTGAAATTTCTGACACATATATTATATGATGAGAAAGATTTATGTAATCAGATCATGCTTGAATGTCTACACTATATGATCAAATAGTATTTTGTTGGTATTAATTTTGGAAGTTCTACAATTTCCGACCATACTTTATTTGCAGGGTAAGATAGATGAATTTATTTATACAATTAGTGGGAGATACTGTAGGGTTGCAGGTTGACCATGCAGCGCATGCACTTCTAATTATTAGCCACGGGAATATATTTCTGTGGTCTTAAAAATTTTGTCCCAAACTTTCCTAGCCAATAGATTTATTATCCGATTATTATTCCTCAAAAGGAAGAAATATAATTTTAGAAAGGGATTTTTGATAATAATTAACACAAAAATAGAAGGAAAATGGATAAAATATTAATCCAACAAGATATTCGGATTATCCTTAGCTAGGGAGTCTCATTCAATGTATTGATCGAAATGTAATTTGTATTATATTCATTATTTTAGGGTACTATAAAGCATAACCTACACCATTATCTTTCTACTTCATCATGCATGATTGATCACTTATACTACTAATATATTGAAATAAGTGGCAATATATAAGGTGAATAAAATAGGGTAGGGTGCATTCTATTCACCTGATTTTTAATTATGTGAACTTAACATAACTTATCTAAATTTATTAAAACTTGTTTTATTCCACAATTTTTTGTATGCGGCAGAGGTTACTCGAGTTACCGGAATTGCTCGAGTTTCTCAGTTAGGGGTTACTCGAGTTGCCGGGGTTACTTAAGTTACTCAGTCAGGGGTTACTCGAGTTCCCGGGGTTACTCAAGTTACTCGGTCAGGGGATACTTGAGTTACTCCAGACCGAGTAACCCCTGACCGAGTAACCCCTTGAGTAATCCATGAATGAATGAACCCCTCGAGTAACCCCTACCCGAACCCCTCAAGTAATAACCCCTGACCTAGTAACCCCTGACTGATTAACTTGGGTATAGCCACTAACAAAATAACTCGGGTAACCCTTGCCACACGGTGTGGCCTGCTGCACCAAAAAGTTGCTACTTTTATTTATTATTTGAACTTGGGTCCCTTATCATAACTTTTTTTTTTCCTGAACTGAACTTATCTAGTCTTATTTTTTCTTGAATTGAACTTATTTGTCCTATACATGCTAAACTGAACTTATCTGAACTTAACCGAACTTATTAGACCTGAAATAAGTGAAAATAATTAAGGTGAATAGTATATGTCAATTCAACAATGGATCTAAATGAATCCTAACTAGATCAATGAGTACAGACAATCAGATTTTATATGCATTATGAACGTTGTAATAAGACAAAGCTGATAAAAATATGGAAGGCAACTACCATGTATACTGTACCAGATTTTCTTAAGAAGACCTTGATTTGATTTTGTTTGACAACTAATCATTCAGTTAATAAGCATCAAGCTGAGTATATTTTTGATATATTTGTAGATTTTTGGCACTAGATCGAATATAATAAGTATGATTTAATTAGATTACATATATAATGAGCAAACTTAAAATTGGTTGATGTTTAAACATAAACGAATTGTGGATATATATTAGTGTTCAAAATAGATAGATACAAACAAGAATGAACATGATTAGCTAGGTGATGAAAGAGTGTACTCACTTCATACAAAGTTCACAATTTCGAAAAAAATAGGGTTTTTTTTTAACAAAGTTTGATTGATTTTAAATGATTTCTATTTTCCCTCAAAAAAAAAAAAAAAAAAAAGAAAAAAAAGAGTAGTATAATTTAGTTTCTTAAATTTGTAGTACTTTGATCCATGTTTGTCTTACACTCAAGCATACTATTTTACTTAATTTTGGTCATCATGAAATGAGTAAAATACCTATACTTTAAATAAATGCATGGTTGCCTGAAATTAAAATTAAAATAAAAAATAGAAATAAAAATAAAATAAAATAAAAAAAACCAAACAACTAACATTATTACATCGTTTATGCTACTAAATAATAACTACTCGTACTACGCAAATACGCAATTGCAACAAAAATGGCCTAAAATTTTGAACAAATTGTACATTGCACCTAGCTTATTATCTTTGTACCAACCAATTTGACTTAAACTTATTAGGCTCTAAACTTGAAGCATTAATGTTTCACATGGTAAGGTATGGAGCACTTCATCCAACTCTCAAATTATACGGTTTATGTTTTTAAGTGAATGTG
Source organism: Chenopodium album (assembly GCF_948465745.1). Taxonomy (NCBI): domain Eukaryota; kingdom Viridiplantae; phylum Streptophyta; class Magnoliopsida; order Caryophyllales; family Amaranthaceae; genus Chenopodium; species Chenopodium album. Next base: position 7,167,430 of record NC_137857.1, read on the forward strand.
ACAATGTCAATTCGGTTTATTTATAAAAATATTTTTTTCAAATTTCATTCGCCTTTTATATAGCTAGGTCTTATATATAACAAGTATATCATCTATTTCCTTTCAATAATCAATAGCTTAGTTACCTTAAATTCGATCATAACAAATTTTGATCATTGCAAAGTCAACTTTTAATTTATACCGTATAAACTTTTTGTGATTTGAAAAAATCACTCATATTATTTAGGGTGACTAAGTTTCGTCTGTTTTGATTTACTGAACTAAGCTAAATTGAATTGAACAGAATTGAGTTGAATTGAATTGTTTATGAGAAAATGAAATTAGGAACTGAACTGAATTATTTATGCGAAAAGGAAATTAAGAACTAAATTGAACTAAACTGAAATTAAACTGAAGTGAACAAGCCCTAATTCTGTTGTATATGTACGTAATCATCTCAATTGCGCCGCCACTATAAGTATTTATGATATGATCAACTTGTTTAAAGGAATGGAATAGCCATGTGCATGTGCTCATCTAAGGTAATTATGTCCTCATATGTTATCGTGTGTTCGTTTTCTTCACCCATGAATCCATGACAGCTTAATTTTGAAAAGCCAAGCGTATACCGTCAACAATAAGGTTGTATTGTAAAACGAAGTAGTTTTCAATGCACCTGATCTAATAAACATTGCATGTTAATAACTATACATACCATAATGCAATCTGATCATCAATTTGTTTTTCTTATTATTAATGTACCAACATAAATTGAGGAAAGATAGGAGAGTATGAAAAGGGTTCGAGACAATATTACATGTAGAGTTTGAATAGGATTATTAGGTGCACATAATATGAAAAGAACAATAATCTTAGCTTGTGCACTCCGTAGTAATAGTTGTGCATTGCCATGTGTATCATTTAAACTGTTGTAATGATTATGAAACGGATTGAGTAGTAACTTTAGTGTAGCAAGTGTTTCCCCACCAACTTCTTCAAAAAAAAAAATCATCAAAAACACTATGAAGATACAAATTTTAGATAGCTAATCAAAATAGGAGGAGTCAATCTTGTATTAATTGGAGATGAGCATTTACCTTCAAATTCTATGCATCTTGCATTTTTGAAATTCATGTAATATTTTAGGTCAAAATCATTACAATCTTTTCTCTCCGACCCGTAACATGATTAATCATAAATTTAAAGACGAATCCCAACATTTCAATTCGCTTTGATATCTTGTTACATTTTAAAGTACTCAAATTATCTATATTGTTGGTTTCTAAAATGTTATAGACCTCAATCATATATTAATAATAATAATAATAATAATAATAATAATAATAATAATAATAATAATAATAATAATAATAATAATAATAATAATAATTATATATATATATATATATATATATATATATATATATATATATATATATATAAACAACTTTCATAGTCCCTAGTAATTTAATTTGAATCATAGCTAGTCATTGTTAGAAATGTCTAAGTTCTTAAATCTTGTATTCATTTTCGATTCAATGTCATACTTACCAACATATACACATTACTACAGTATATAGCTACCTTAGCGTACTAACTAAATAACTAAATATACCCAAGAAATAAATCAACATATA